>NC_059114.1:84850378-87250378 GCF_020740685.1 Jaculus jaculus
ATGATAAGTTGAAGAACAACACAAGTAGGCATGATAAAGGAAGAAAAAAAATTTAAGTATAGTAGCAATTTGCCCTCAGCAACATATATAGACACGAGACAGAAAAGTATATAGATATCTGAACTCAGACTTTTAATCAAGGCACTAACAATATCAACTTAATTGAAATAGGAGCATTCTCCTAAAATACAAGTTCAATATCCTGACAAAGATTCCAATTGATGGCATAGGTTTATTATCTTATTGCCACTTTTAATGTTAATATCGCTCAAGAGAGTGTTTGTGTAGAATGCATGAGACTCTGTTCAACCCTCAGCACGTCAACAATGAAACAAAACTTAGAGAGGTATAAATTCAAAAATGAGTGATGTATAAATATGCAATAATTTCCAGTATAGCAATAGCTCCTATCATGAAGAAGAAAGATCAGGGCTGGAGAAATGGCTTAGTGGTTAAGGCCCTTTTGTGCAAAGCCAAAGGATCCAGGTTCAATTCCCCAGAACCTATGAAAACCACATAGACAAGGTGGGTCATGCATGTGGAGTTCAGTTGCAACAGCTAGAGGCCCTGGTCTGCCCATTTTGCCTCTTTCTCTCTCTCTCTAGATAAATTAATGAAAATATTTTTAAAAAAAAGAAAAAAAAAAAAAACAGAAATCTCTGTGTGTAGAGGATTGTGTAGACCTCTAGAGACAACATACTCTGCACCACAGGGTAGTGTTCCAGTTGATAGACCAGATGACACAAGATGCCCTCATTTCACAGAAGATGCCATCTCCGATGTGAGCTGTCTTGCTACTTGGATCAAGCAACTCTGCCCAGCATATGGCTTGGGAAATATCTGTGAAGAAAATTGGCATATGGAATTTGTGGAACATGACTGAATCATAAGTCACTCTCCTGATTCCCTGGAGCATGATGATGTTACGTATCGGAGATTTGTGCACCTAACAAAACTCAACTCCTAGAATACAGGCTGATCATAGTGAAGACAGGACAACGGACATAAAGCACTGTAACTTGTTATTATGAGTGAATCCCTCCAGATTCACAAAGCCATTAAGTCAAGTTGGCCTAGTAACAATCTATCATATGGTACAAGAGTTCCATCAGGGACCAAGCACTCTTAACATCTTAACTCTTAACACGGCAGGAATGACTGACCTGTATTTTACTTTCAAATGTTGTACTTAGTCATGTATTGTCCACATGGAGAACCTGGTAAAATCATAAGCACAAATTTCAATTAAAAATAAATCCTTTCAGCTGGAAAAAAAAAAAAAAAAACATGCTTAGTGGTTAAGACCCTTTCCTGCAAAGCAAAATGACCCAGGTTCAATTCCCCAGTACTGACATAAAGCCAGGTGCACAAAGTGTCACATGTATCTGGAGTTTGATTGCAGTAGCATTCCCATTCTGTCTCTCCATCTATCTTTGTTTTCTCCCCATTTCTTGCTCTTTCTCAACTAAATCAAAATAAAATGTTTTAAAAACTTAAACAATAATAATTCCTTTCAATTTTTGGTATATACAGTCAAAATTAGTAACAAATGCCCTAGAGCTTTCCTCAGGAGTGACCTTGAAAGACATTGATAAAGACAGTCTTCCAACAGAGGACAGATTTAGGTATCTCACTGTCTGCATATTGACTAGACATGGGGACCAGGTAGCCATGGAGATAAAAGTGAATATGAGACATAGGCTCCAAAGCTCAGACCTACCCACTTCAGAGATTCAGCATGGCCCTTGTCTATTGCTCAGTGGACTGGTGAAACCTGGCAAAGCTATGCCAACAAACAGAGTAATTCCCAGAGTATTTCCCTTGTCAGTTTGATGATGCGTTCACTTTATTGAAATGCTTTCATTCTGCTGATGACAGCCTCTTCATACACCAATGAAAATACATTTCAATACAAAGATACAAATTTCACTGGCAGAGCCTAAGCAACTACTCTCATATTGGAGTTACAGATGGTTTGTTCCACTGGCATAAAATACAGCAAAGTTCCATCATGAAAGATCCAAATTAAGCAGTAGAGCAAGTGTGCCCAGAACCAAGGACCCCATACTGGAGCATCCAGAAGTAGTCAGTCTGAGCGTTGGAAAGTCTTACATAAAATAAATGCAGTTGAAGGCCATTGCTTTATTGGAATAGTGATTAAAATCCAAAATAATGCACATGGGTTGAATAAAAAAATATTGGCTTTGTTTCTCCAATGACAATAATGCTTCAATTTGAGACATTGCATACCCAAAGTATATGAAGAGGAAGGGTCACATTTATAAAGTTGTTAGCAATTCCACTGGAACGATACATGTGCCTATGTGTAGGGATAGGGTTTGGTCCTGAGTGATGAAGAGCTCTGTCTTTTTTTTCTTTTCTTTTTTTTTTTTTTTTTTTTTTTTTGGCTAATCAGATGATAGTGTAGGAATGTCTCCTGAATGATAAATTGTAAGAATGTCTCCTGAATGATAAATTGTGCTTCCAGTCTGAGCACTTGGGAAACCTTGTGTCCATGTATAAGCATGTGACCACAGGAGTTACTTGCTTTGCAGTGGCTATTAATCCTGATCAACTGAGAAGACGAGAGTTCCTGTTTGGCCTGGAAAATTATCTTATACCATGATAATCCCCAGGGCTTCTCCTCCTCCAGTAAAGTCATTTCAATAAGTGTACAAGCACCACAGCTCAGCTCAGCTCAGCACTGACATGTGGGCCAGAACCTACCTCAAGCTCATGGGAGGTGAGGAGTTTGTTTATGTGGTCAGAAGAGGCACTGATTGCTGAGGTACCAAAGAGTAATAACTGAGGAGGGGAAGGTCCCAGAGTAGAAATGAGTAACAGTATTTGCAGTGAAATTACTGTTTTTAAGGACTGTGTGTTCTTGTTCATGTTTACCGAGTTTTTGTCAAGAACAGAAGCCAACCATAATGTTAGGACACATTCTTCAAGATGTATTTGAAGGAGATCCAGGATGCAGAGGGAGTGGACCAGGGTGACCCTGTAGTTGGACTCATCAAATTTTCCATGTGGGATATATCTCCTCGCTCTGCCAGCAAGGTTAGTAGCCAGACTATAGTGAACAAGTTACTTCTATTCCCCATATACCCAAGCAAATAGTGCTCCAGGGTTGGTTTTCTTCTGTTTCTCATTCTTGCCTTCTTTTTTATCCTCCTTATCCAGGTGTTGATATAAAGAGCACTTCCTACATACATTTCCTGCTCCCAAAACTTGTCTTACAGGTAATTCTGGGAGAAAACCCCCATGCAACATGATAAAAAGTTATCGTTTTATGGAAAATGTATTGAAAAAGTTAAAAAAAAAACAAAAAACAAAAACAGATTTAAGCTATAACAACCAAATCATAGAGTGACTCCTGTTTCTGCTTTCTGTACAGTGAATAAAGAGAATCAAGACCTCGTTGGAAGGAACATGTTTTAAGGTTATTCTTGAATATATTGCCCATTGAGATGGAGACAGTGAGTATGAATGCAGATGTGGTTTGTGTATGTGTGTGCATGTTTGTGTCACAATGGCATAAATATCTATCACAGAAATTCATGGTTCATGACAGAATACAAAGCACGTAAAGAAGGAGGTTAGCACAGGAAATATGGGAAGATGAGAATTAAGAAGAAACACAGGATGAGAATAAAGAGGGTCACTGAACGCTCAAGAGAATGGAGATTCACGAAAGCCAAAGTGGCAGCTGCTTACATGACTGGATAAGTCACTCACTTTTTTCTCAGCTCTCTTTTTCTTTTGCACTTCCACACATCCTACCATGAGCATTTTCTCAGACATCAGAGAAACCATTAGTCTCTTTGCTACCTTGCAGAATATTCTACTGCCTGAAAGGTGGTTTATTAAGACTGTCTTTGGGCTTTCATATGAGCTGCTTAAAAAAAAAACAAAAAAACAAAAAAAAAAAAAAACACTTTTAGCTTACTCCACAGACTGCTCAATGAATGAGTCCAGTGCTCTCTTCTGATTTTTCTGTCTTTGAACATGAAGTGGAAATGACATCTGCTGGCTGAACCCACCCAAAGGACTTAGACAAAATCACATTATATTGCATCATATTGCTTTAGTTATTTTGCAGACAAAGATGAGTGGTATATGTTAATTCAATGTTTTCTGTTTAATATTAGCTTATAATCTACACCAGAATATCCATATTTATACCTAAAAGATATTTTGGGAAATACAGCTTAAGTGGTGAATTTTCATTGTATTGAATATGCATTATTATATGCAAGGCTAGACATAAATTCAGGCGATACAAATTGACTTTTTTATACTTAATAACATTTTAGTATGTCAGTTTGCATTAACATGGTAATGCAGAAAAATAACATATTTGTAAACAAGGACCAGGTATTTTTTGAGTGGGCTTTCTCTGGCAATATCTGTTCTATTGATATGCCTCCTCAATGCAGCAAAGTTTGGCCATCTGTTATTGACCTGTTGTTACCCTGGCTGTCATTTCTTCCATATCCATATTCTATGTTAACTATTCCAAAATCACTGTCCTACTTATTTGCCTTGCTCAATAGAGTATCCACTGTGGCTAGGCATTGCCTCTGTCACTGTTCTGAAGGTCCCTTTAACCTGCAGTCTCCTCAGCTTCCCCTTGCATTTCTTTTAGTGCAGGTGCATGGGAAAATGCAGACTATTCCTTGTCAGTACTTAGTTTTTGTTGCCTATTTTCCCCATGAATCAATGTAGCTTACAACTTTTTGACAGGAACACCCCAAGAGTCAGGTTGTCTTCTCCTCAGCCTGTTACAATAGGAGACTTGTTGCTGCTTCCGAGTGACCTTGTGGTGCTGAGAGTGCTCACATGGATAAGCGTCTGCACTGGCAGTGTCCATTGTAAATGTGAAAACTTTACTCTGTGCAATTAATTAGTGACATAAAGGGAAATTCTGATATTTTTATGAATAACTGATTTTCATAACACCCTTTGAACAAAGTTTGTCAAGCCAGTCTTTCCTCCAGGTAAGGCCTGAGAACAGGTAAAATACTGACATGAAACCCTGAGGTAGTTGCTTTACTTGATGGATAATGACAGATAATGAAAGAAGACACTACTGTGAATTACTAGAATCTCAAGACATTTTCTTCAAATATTATCCCAAGGGTTCCAAGAGGAGAGTTCTTATACCTCTGCTGACCCACACATCTGGTTGAGATGCATCTTCAAGAGTGTTTATTTTGACTGGAATCCTCATGGGCTGAGAAGATCGGGAGAAGGTCAAAACCAGAAAGTAAAGTTTATGTTTTGTTAAATCACAATAGCAGCATGCAGTCTCTGTAGAAGAGATAACTGGGGCGCGAGGCACATGTGGAGACAGAATGGAAGAGGAGTCAAGCTTGGGAGCCAGGGTCCAGCATGAGCACATGCACCTCTCATGCCCGGGCCCTGCTGGAGTATTGATTTCCTTCTGTGTTGGTCTTCTCTGTGGAGCATATCATACCTGTGAAAGTTGGAGATTAAGGGGACTTGAATGGGGTCAAGGTAGCATGTAGGGTATTTTTGATAACTAGTGTGAGGATCAATGGTAGGTTGAGTAACTTTATTTTAAGATTTTTCAGTTTGTATCAGCACGTAAAATGTTTTGTTTCTCTGACTGCAGCTAGCACTGTGTATTTAATACATATAATATTCAAAGGATGCCAAAATTATCTGCATAGGTAAATATATATATATATATATATATATATATATATATATATATATATATATATATATATATATATTCTCTCCAAGTGCAAATGAGTCATTACCAAAAAAACATGGCAAGATCCCTGAGCAATATTAAAGGTTTGTTTCTGTTAGTGACAGCAATTATGTGTGATTAGATGACCTGCCTGTCATTTATCCTATTGGCATTGAGGAGCATCATACAGGTATGGGGAACATGGATAGTTGGGGGTCACCATAACTTAATCTAGGCTAAGGAAGAGAATATCAGATTGAGAAGGACAAGGAATTGTACAAGTATCTAGAGAGTGCTAGAAAAGGTGTGAGTTAGACTCACACTCGACAGGGTCCACTACGGAGGACTAAGGTTACTGTGGATATTGGACACAGGATGTGGCATGGTTAACATTTTCAGGATTTCAGTAAACACATATGCAAAAATTATATACAGAGAGAAATTAGTTACTGTTGTAGTCCACTTTCTGTTATAACAGAATATCTGATATTGGATAATTCATACAAAAGAAAACAATTTTACCTGACACTTTCCAAGGCCAAAGCATCAAACACTTAATGCTTCATAGTGACCCAACTGCCTCAACTTCTGACATAGATCTGAATGCGCATCCTCCACAGGGGAGGACTCCAGCTACTCACATGGCAAAAGAATGGACATGAGGACACAGAACCTTCCTTCATAAAGAACGTTAAACCCCCATCTTAAATGTTAGAGCCCACTAGTCTTTTATAAGGCCAACTTCCTAATATTGATACACTAGCAAATACATTTCAATATAAATTTCAGAAGGGACAAAATCACACCATTTGAATTTCACCTTGAAAAACTCTTCTCATTAGTATCTGAGTCTCTTCCCTTCTCAGTCTGTTAATTCAATTTCTTCTAGTTCTTTTCATGAATTGTAACTTTTTAATTTTTTTGTTTATTTTTATTTATTTATTTGAGAGCAACAGACAGAGAAAGAGGCAGACAGAGAGAGAGAATGGGCACACCAGGACCTCCAGCCACTGCAAATGAACTCCAGATGCATGCACCCCCTTGTGCATCTGGCTTACGTGGGTCCTGGTGATTCAAGCCTCCAACCGGGGTCCTCAGGCTTAGCAGGCAAGCGCTTAACAGCTAAGATATTTCTCCAGCTCTATTTCTAACTTTTTAAAGCTTTTACTTACTTCTTTTTAATTTTTGATATGTTCATACATGTATATAATATTTTTATCTTATTCCCCATGATTACTCTTTCTTATCCTCCTCCCCTCCCTTAGATATCTTGTCTTTTCCCCATTAATCTCTATCTTGCTTACATGCCCCCCTTTTTTAACCACATTGAGAAAAAGCTAAGGTTGCTTACATAACCATGAGTAGAATGGTATTTTCTGTGGAATGGACAACTTGCCAGTGGCCACACCACTGATGAACCTGACTCCTTCTCGCAGTGCCCGTTAGCTTTCTGTTTTACAGGGCGTGTTGTTTCTCATTTATACTGTACTTAATTTCCATGAAGTCAATTTTTCCAAAAGGGCTGATAATTCCAATATCTTTTCATCCTGCTCAAATATTCCAGGAGGATATGCACACACCACTCCATTCTGTTCAGATCTGATCCCAGTTCTTGCACTCCTCACTTGCTTCTCTCATGTACTTCTTCCTGGTTAGGACACTGGTGCAGGCCTCCCAGCCACCCAGCTTAGAGTTCATAGCCAGCTTTGTCATTGCTGTGCTTAGTTAGATGAGGGCATATGTCATTTTGG
This sequence comes from Jaculus jaculus, assembly GCF_020740685.1. Taxonomy (NCBI): domain Eukaryota; kingdom Metazoa; phylum Chordata; class Mammalia; order Rodentia; family Dipodidae; genus Jaculus; species Jaculus jaculus. The sequence goes on from NC_059114.1 coordinate 84,857,852, forward strand.
ATGAACCCAGAATCTGAACCCCAACTTCTTACTTTAAAATATTTTTTAAAAGTTATAAAATATTTTGTGTACATATTAATGGAGTTTAGGGCTGTTTTTAATCCATGAATATAGTGTTATGATCATAGAGTAATTAGTTTATCTATAACATTAAAGATTTATCATATTTTGGTAAAACACAAAATTGTTTCTCCAAAGTCCTGTCATATATACACTACATTATTATTACCAATAATGTCTCTACTGTACAATAAAGAACCAGCTATTATTTATGATATCTAGCTGCAACACTGTACCTGTTATGTCTTTGCTGCCCTTTATTCTCTATAGGCTCTGGTAAGTATTATTCTATTTTCTACTGTTTTAACAAACATTTTTTACATTCCAATTGAATCAGATCATGTACTTACATTTCTTTTTCTTGGTTACTTCACATTTTTAGTACTCAAAAAGTTCATCTATGTTGCCAAATTGTCATGATTTAAATGTGTTTATTCCATTATAGATATCTATGTACTTTCTACATTTTACCTTATTCAGTAGATTAAAATTTAGTTAGATGCAAAATATTTCTTTTCAAGAATAATGCTGAAATGTACATAACTATACATATGTGTCTATCATATACTGATTTCATTTCCTTTGATATCTATGTAGCAATGAGATTGATAGATCATATAATAATATTATTATTGTTCAATTTTGACACTATGAGTTCAAATTCTTGGTTTCTCTTTCATGCATACAATTTCTCTTTGACTCTTTTCTCTCTGTCTACCTATATTTAAATTTTTGAGGAACCTCCATACTTAACAAAATGGTTGTACTAACTTCCATCCCATTTATAGTGAACCTGAGTTCCCTTTACTTGGATCTTCACTAGCAACTGTTATCTTTATGATAAAAACAAGTCTAGCTTTAGTGAGATGATATTTCTTGATTTTAATTGGCATTGGGCATTTCTGTGATGCATAATGATATTCAGCATATTTTAATATACATTTTGGCCATTTATCTTTTTTGGAAAATATCTATTTACATTTATTACCCATTTTTAAAATTTGGTTGTTCATTGTTCTACTTATTCATTTATTTTAACTCCTGATAGTTTTATAGTTTCTAGATGCTATCCTTTTATCTTATGCATAGTTGCCAATATTTCTTTTCCATTCTACAGGATATCTACTTACTCTGTTTATTTCATTGGCTGAGAAGAAACTTTTTGGCTTTATGAATATTGTATGTCTGGTGCTTTTTAATACTTATCATCCCAAACAAATATCATTGCTTATTCTACTGTCCTGAGTGTGTCTCCTGTGATTTATTCTAACAAGTTCTTATATTTTAGTTCAACATTTAACAGTATGTTCATCTTAGCTGATGCACGTATGGTGAACAATAAATGTGTAATTTATTTCTTCTGCTTGTGCATGGTCAGTTTTCTCATTGTCATTTATTGAGAAAATTGTTCTTTCTCTGGTATGCATTATTCATACCTTATTGGAAAGATGTTGAATGTTTATGTGTGGAATTCCTTTCTCTCCATTCTATTTCAGTGATGTATGTGACAGTTTTGACACCACTATTGTACTGGCTTGGTTACTAGTGTTTTGTAGTAGATTTTGAAGACAGGCAACTGGATAACTCCTATTTCTTTTCCATTTTTTTAAATTTATTTATCTGAGAGCGACAGACACAGAGAGAAAGACAGATAGAGGGAGAGAGAGAGAGAGAATGGGCGCACCAGGGCTTCCAGCCTCTGCAAATGAACTCCAGATGAGTGCGCCCCCTTGTGCATCTGGCTAACGTGGGATCTGGGGAACCGAGCCTCGAACCGGGGTCCTTAGGCTTCACAGGCAAGCGCTTAACCACTAAGCCATCTCTCCAGCCCAATTTTTTTATTAGCTATCTATACAGTGTGTATGCAGCTATGTTGGTACCATCATTAGCATCCTCCCTGTCCTCCCACCTCCAAAGGGACCCTCCGCATTGGGAAATGTGGGTTGTGCCTTGTCAGGGTAGTCATCAGTTATGGACAAAAGGCAGTGTCTCTGCATATAATGTCCCAATATGGGGCTCTAACAATCTTTCTGCTCCCTCTTCTTCACATTTCCGTGAGCCATGTTGGCTTCGTTTGAGGTCTACTTCAGTGATAAGGTGTTGGGAGCCTCTGTGTCTCTGGTTTGATATGAGTTGAGTGTTCTCTGTGTCTATCTCCTTCACCCTTGTGCTGGTACCAAGTTCATCAAGAAAACAGCACTCTTGCACATTTCCCAAATTACTCTATGGTTTCAGCTGGGGCCCTGGTGAGGTATGAGGGCTTTGTCTCTCCTCAGGTTCTGTGTCCATCTGAAAAAAAGAAGCAAATTCTCCAGTGGAAAGTAAAGTCAGCATCAGAAAAACAGGTTAATGAAAATTATTTTAGATAGAATTTAACAGGTGTAGGCCTTCTTGTAGCCCAAGATTTGTGGGAGCTTGATATTAGAGAGCAGGCTCATTTTTAGATAAGTTTCTGAATTGTTTCCCAGCTCCAGCTATGGGTTCCATAATGAGCAGATACGTTAGCCAAATCAAGAGCAGTTCATTACCCACCATAGCTGTATGCCACCATTGCACTTGTGTGAGCATCATGTCAGGTTGTTTGCTGCTGAGTAGCTTAGGCCATGAGTTGCTTCAACAGATGTTGGTCATTTTCCCCCAGGCGATCATGTAGCACCTTCTGACACTAGCAAGCTAGCTTTCTGGGGACCAACTCTCTTCCAGATTCCAGCCAGGTCACTCTATGTTCCATGCCAACAGCATATGGTGTCTTTGGCAGTAGGGTCTTACCATTAATCTTTGGTGGGGCAACAAGTACTCTGAAAGAAATCTGTCTTCTTTTGGGAAAACTTGTAGATCCCTTTGATCAACAACTCATTGTGGATGTTAACCATATGCTGGTACTGGGAGTTATAAGCCAGCACCAAGGCAAAGAAGAAAGGAAAGTATAGGTAATATAAAAAGGAAAGAAAAAAGAGGGAGAGAAAGAAATAGGAGAAGATTAAGGTTAATGTTCATCATACCCTCTCCAGGGCCCTGTGATTCAGGTGTTCCCTCTAGAGACCTGGTGTATTTTTTCTGCGATTGGGTGAGTTTATTAAGAATGATCTGTTCCAAGTTTGACCATTTTCATTTAAATTTCCTTGCATCATTTTTTCCTTACTGACATATAGAATTCCATCATGTAGATATACCACATCTTAATTATCCATTCATCTACTGATGGACATCTGCATTGATTCCAGCTCATAGCTATTATGAATTGAACAGCTATAAACATGATTGAGCTAATCTCTCTGAACTGATTCATGGAGCTTTTTAGGGTACATGCCCAGTAAAGGACTAACTGGGTCTGTTGTTAGCTCTATTCTCAACCTTTCTGGAAGTCTCCATATTGCTTTCCATAGTGGTTGTACCATCTTACATTCCCACCAACAGTGAATGAGTGTTTTTATTTCTCCACATCATTGCCAGCATTTGTTTTTATTAGATTTTTAGCTGGTTTATGTTTATTATTATTATCACCATATTTTGTATAGATACATCATGTGTTCATGCCCTCTTTCTCCTCATTACTGCCCCCACTCCATTGGGGATGCTCCCCAGTGGGGTTTCAGGTATTCTCAATGGGTATGCATTGTGGGAGCAGAGGCAGTTTTATTTTGGAGGAGGAGATGACTCTGGGTATGATGTCTCAACCTGTGGTTCTTACAGTATTTCTGAACACTTTCATCAAAACTCCCTGAGCCATGGTGGGTGAGTTGTAAGTCTACTTCAGTAATGAGCTCTTAGGAGTTTATGGATCTCTGCTTTGGTAGGAGTTGAGTAATATCAGGGTCTGTCTCCTAGACTCTACCCCTTATAATCAATATTGCATTGGTTAGTACAGATATTTTGTTATTCATATAAGATCAATGATGAACCAAAATTAAAAAGATTACTTAAGATAAGTGAACATGGAAATAAATCACACCAAAAAGTATGGAATAAAACATTTCTAAGAAATTTACAGCAATAATATATCACAATAAAGAGACATTAAATAATACTGATAGTCAAGGATATAGACAAATAAAAGTGAATTCAATCCAAAATTACTATAAGTAAGGGCATAGTAAATATCAAAGCAGAAATAGTCCCCAGAAATAGTGAGCAAAAATAATGTAAATAGTATTGCTAAAATGAAGATTTGTTAAAAAGCAGTAAATAAAATCAATAAGTCACTAATTCCATTTAGGAAAATAAAATGACTGAAGATTGAAAATCAGAGCTTAAGCAAAAGGCAATGTAATTAATACCAGAGATAAATATATAAGACCATAGAAACCTTACGAAAACTATTTGACTTCTGGCATAATCAAACAGAATTGGATAAAGTCTGAGGCACATACAGCTTTCCAATAATAAATAATAATAAAATTGAAAATATAAGGCCAATAATGAGTGATGAAGCTTAGTCAGTAGTAACAAATTCCTATGAATAAAGACAGCACAACCTAATGCTACAATACTGAACTCTACAAAACATTTTTAAAAACTTGTGACATTTTTCTGAAATTAAAGAGAAAGGATTACTTCAAAACTCATTGTGTAAATAATGTATTTGTTCTAGTATGAACACTGCATGAAGGCATCACAGAAAATGAAAATTAGATATCCATATTCTTGATGAACACAGATATAAAAATCCTAGACAAAATACCATTTACAAGGAACTTAAAGGTGTTTGCCATAATCATTCTTGGAATAGAAGGTTGGGTTAGCAAGGGTAAACCAATAAATATTTGTATAGAAATATTCACATACTTTTGTCGTTCACCAGATTTCATGAAATGTATAAGAAAGATGCTCAAGACATCCTTATTCTGAAAGTTGTTTTTTTTTTAACTTTATTTTATTTATTTATTTGAAAGTGACAGACATGGAGAGAGAAAGAGGCAGAGAGAGAGAGAGAGAGAGAGAGAGAGAGAGAGTCATAGAGAATGGATGTGCCAGGGCCTCCAGCCACTGCAAATGAACTCCAGATGCATATGCCCACTTGTGCATCTGGCTAAAGTGGGTCCTGGAGAATCGAGCCTCGAACCAAGGTCCTTAGGCTTCACAGGCAAGAGCTTAACCACTAAGCCATCTCTCCAGCCCTGAAAGTTGTTTTTTATAATATTTTAATTTATTTGAGAGTGACAGACAGAAAGAGAAAGAGGAAGATAGAGAGAGTGAGAGAGATAGAGAGACAGAGAGAAAAAGAGAATGGGCATACCAGAGCCTCCAGCCACTGCAAACCAACTCCAGATGTGTGCACCCCCTTGTGCATATGGCTAACGCAGGTCCTGGGGAATCGAACCTTGAACCAGTGTCCTTAGGCTTCACAGGCAAGCACTTAACTGCTAAGCCATCTCTCCAGCCACATGCAATAAATTCTTAATGGCTCAAGAAATGCATATTACACACACACACACACACACCACCACCACCACCACCACCAGTGGTCAGTGTGGAAGTATTCTCAGTTCTTAATTGTTATCACTATTGCTATCTCTTTATAGTAAGTAATGGATTGAAGTAAGTTTTTAAAAAGACATGGTGAACATTTGCAATTTTTTGTCAAAGATTTTGTTGTACAAAAATACTGACCTAGTGTCTCATATTCTCTTGTTATTGCAACAAGATTATGACCACAGCAATTCAAGAAAGGACATGCTAATTTTGGTTTACACTTACAAGGAGAACAGTCCATCATGATGGTGGAATCACAATGGCAGAGGTGGGAAGCAGCTGGGCACTGTCTGAAAGCTGAGAGCACTGGATACTGATTCTTAACTTACAGTTTCCTTTTTCCTCAGCCTGGAATTCCTACCTATTGAATAGTACACCTACCTTTAGGGTCTGTCTTCCAATCTCAATTAGCCTAATCTAAACTGTCTCACAGTCATGTCCAAAAGTTTGCTTCCATGGTAACTCTCAATCTCATAAAATTGACTGTCAAGATTAACTATAAATACTCACTTTTAATGCCATGCTCATTTCACAACAAAAAGTTCATTTAGTCCAATTTCAAAATTTCACCTATTTCCAAAACTGTTGAAAAATGTAAGTGCAGAGAAACTTCTGAGACTCAATCTCCTAAACAAGAACTACTAAATACATACTCAATATACATAAAATCAGACCATATTCTCCCAATATACAATGGAATAGAGTAAGCATTCCCATTCCTAAAAGGAAGAATGGGGTCATGGCAAGAATCATGTCATAACAAAATGATACCGAATAACAGTCCTGTAATCATCAAATCCCACAGCGCCATGTTCAGTGCCTGAGGTTTATGATAGAATTATCCTGACTCATAAGTGCTCTGATTGCCATTCTCCCCCAACCCCAGCTCTGTTTCCAACATGCATCACCTCTGTTTGAGGCCAGCTTCTTTCTGTGTCTGCAGCTGTTCATGGTGGATATTCACAGTCTTGGCAACTCCTGCATCTTGCACAGGTTAGGTTTCACCTTCATATATTCACATGGTATCCACTTAGGAACTCCCTGCAGCTGCTCTAGCTGAGACATATTGCCTAGACTCACTGACTCTCTACAACCATGATGCACATCTCTATGACCCTTCATACTTGCCCCTTTCATGTCTGCAAAACCAGCAGCACGTGGATTATGTTGGCAAGTTCAGGAACCCCTTGGTATTTATGCATCCAGGGGAACACTTCTCCAGAGAGTTGCTCTCTGGGAGGGACGCCTTAGGTGACATTCTCAAAAGTTAGTCTCTCTCCTGTTAAATAGATTAGAATTTTCATAAGCCTTCTATGGGTGGTCTCACTCAGGACATCTTTACTATTGTGCAGTGAAGAGTATGAGGCTTTGCGTTAATAATGCTCATCTCTGTAACATTTGCAGATACTTGGTCCACTGCAATCTCTGACTAAAAATTTAAACTTTCTCTGACATCATTTTTTTGCCAAACTTAACATTTTTTAATATATTATAATCTTTTTATCTGTCTCTTACACACACACACACACACACACACACACACACACACACTGTAAATAAAAATATTGAGCACAATTATTACATGGCCTTAATTCTGTTTTCTTCAAATTTCATTTGCCAAAAAAGTCAGGCTATAACTCACGAATTATTAGGCATTACCTAAATTCTCTGAATTTGGAGACTATATCACAAATTTCTCCAGCAAACATTTACTGATATTATACTTTTTGCCTTCTGAAACCTCATAAGCTTGGCCTCCACTGTTCAGAATTCTCTTGGTGTTCTGGGCTTCCAAGTTCTCTCCAGAATGTTACATTAAACTCTGCTTACAATATTCTAGATTTTTTTTTCAGTCCAAAGTTAATAAACTCATATTACTCCTACAAACCAGTTCAAAAATCCTAGGAACCATGTGTTTAGGTGGGTCAGAGCAAAAACCCTACCGATGCCACCTTTTTCTTTTTAAATTTTAGGTTTTAGATACGCTTCTCATTGCAATGGTAAAATAGCTGACAAAAATCTACTTAGGAAAGTAAGGTTTATTTTAGCTTAGAGTTCTAGGGGATATATTCCATTATAGCAGTGAAGAAGAATGAAATCACTGGTCCTAATGAGTCTAGAGTCATAATCATGTATCTTAAAACCATTTAGTGAGCCAGGTATGGTGACACATGCCTTTAATTCCAGCACTTGGGAAGCAGAGGTAGGTGGATCGTCATGAGTTCAAGGCTACCCTCAGATTACATAGTGAATTCCAGGTCAGCCTGGGCTAGAGTGAGACCCTACCTCGAAAAACAAAAAAAAAAAAAAAAAAAGTGAGATTATGGATAATTATGCTATCAGATGATTTCAGATGTTTCTTAATTAGAATCACATATGGGCATTTTAATGTCTTGGCTGCTCACCTTTCAGTATGCTGTGTAACCCTGCTTAGACACCACTAAGGAAGACATGCAGAGTTTGATGACTTTTGTTTTGAACCATAGTCACTGCATTATCACAATACACAGAAAATGTCAACTGGAAGAATAACCTGCTTCAGAAAATGATGTGAGACACTAAGTTCAATAGAGAAGCATTTGCTTCCTGATTCTTTCATGATTCAAGACAGTGCATCAGTAATTCACGTAAATACTTTAAGACTTAATGAGGCAACAAGAACTATGAATGGATGATTATTCATTGTCAAGACTGTCTCCATGTTACTTCGGGGACTCTGATTATGAATGCAGAGCTGGTAATGAGCTGCTGCGTAGACCCATGGAGAACAAAAGGACAGCTCCCATCCTGGATAGGCATGCTGCTCCAGGTGAGGCTCAGGGTTATTACAGGCAGGTGTTAGGGTCGTAGCTGCATCATGCTGACTTCCTGGTGGGTGAGAACAATCTCCCAGAATATAACAACATCAGGTCATGTTGAGGATGAGAAACTGAGGCAATAGAAGGTCACTGTGCAGCCCATGAAATGTCGAATGTCCTTTTCTGTCTGCTCACGTGAATCATTACTGCTTCTGTACCCAGTCTGCTTTTCCCTTCTATGAGATTTACAATGGGATTCAATCATAAAAAGTCTGACTTTCTGACCACATCTGATCCTGAACAAAAGCTGACTTTCTTGCTTCCTCTCCAGATTTAACCAACTATAGCTCACATCCTACCATCATTATTTTTAAAGCCCTTTCTTTGAAAAGGCTCATGACTTTCTATACCATTGACCTGCATCTCCCTTTCATTATCAATTGTCTGTGTTCTCCATGGTTTTAAAAGAGGTCTTCGAAAACTAACACTTGTCTGTCATAAATAACCTTGGTGCTATGCAATGATTGATGGTTGAAATTTGATTGGAAAGGTTATATAAAGTTGGCCCCAGCATGCTCTATGTATTTATTATTTATAGGACTAGTGGAATTCTTACATTGTCTCATGCTTCTGAAGATAGTCATATGTTCTGTCTCATAAAAATAAATTTTAGTGAAGTATTTGTGTGACAGGTTTTATGGTTTAAATCTCATCTCATATAAGTTTATACCAACAGCTAAATATTTAGATGGCAGTCATTTATTTCATCATATAATATAACTTTAGTTCATCTTATAAATGAAATCCCGTTGATGCTGGCATGTTTAAACATAATTATTTTTGTTTCATTTTTAAGTTATTATGAATATAAACCATGTTAGTTTTGATTCTGAAGTAATGACTCAAAGACAGTTATATTTTTATAATGAAATGCCATATTGTGGTTACATTTCTTCACTATATAGAATTAGCTCACCATATCAGATAGTTACCTGGTATGTACTAGAATTTTATAATATTTAATTCCAAGTGTAAAGTATTATTTATGGATGATATCTTATGTTCACATTTATAAAATCAAATATGACAAAGCATCTTTATCTGCCATTGAATGGCGATATAGCACAGATAATTTGGTACATCATTGGTGTAGTTCATTAAGGTGTCAAATTTTCAACTGTCAATAAATATGAAAATTTGTGATATTTAACTTTACTCAAATTGTCAATGTTATAATTACTTAAATACATTAACAATGACCATATTTTAGGAATGATGGAGTGGAGCTCAGAGGATTACTTTTACAAGCCAAGCATCTGTGTAAACATTGAGTATCATGCTTAGTCTTTCAGGCCAAAACACTTTTTAAAGGCCACGTTGTTAAAAATGAATTACAAAATGGGGAATAAATATAAGCATATATTCTCAGAACATGAACCAAGTATCATTCTTATAGTAGCTAATGTTTAAAAACACAATAGTAAACGGTTTTCCTCTTTAAAACCATGTGTGTTTGGGGGAATATGAATTAGTACAGACACTATGGATTATAATATTTCCTCAATTTTCAAATGTAACTACCCTATAATAAAACACTTCTATTTGTGAGTTGTTTAGTCAAAGTTCTCCTGAGAAGCAAAAGAAAATGAATATGAAATATATATTATTATGGAATGAAATAAGTCCCCTAGGCTTGTCATATGAAAGCTGGAAAACCAAGCAAACCACTGGTTTGGTGTAATTCCATCCTTATCAGAATGAAGGAGTGGCATGAAGTGTAAATTACCCATATTGATTGAGGGCTGGAAAAGACAGATGACAGCTCAGTCAAAGAACAACTTTCACTTCATCTACCTTTTTGGTCAGTTTGGGCCAAATTTCAGATGTACTACAATCACTCACACTAATTAAGAGACCATTTATTACAAGTGTTAATCTTCATAAGTAACACACTCAAACACATGTAGAAATAATGTTTACCAATTATCTGTTTAAGTATGGGAAGGGATGTTACTAGCACAGCTTAACCCAATCAAATTGCCACAAATTTAGCTTACAAGAACTAGGCCTGAGATCTGAGGATCTTGTAGAATCATAAGGAGACCAACAAAGATAGCCTGAGCTGTACGTTTATCCACCCCCAATTGGTATTAATCGATAATGTAAAAAAGAAAGTATACATAGATACATATATACTTTCTCTCGCTCTTTCTCAATATATATATATATATAATGCTCATAATAATAATATAATATATTAATATAATAATTATATATAATATATAATTATATAATATAATAATTAATATAATATATTATATATATAAAATGCTTATATATAATATAATATATATATAACATATATATATATATGCCATGGGCCAAGGGACAATAAGTAAATAACATGCACTTTTGTTTACAAACAATAAACATAAAATAACTTGATCTTATTACATATGGTTTTCATTATTATATGTTAACAAACATACCATAGATGTATGTATATGCCATAAAAAGTCAATATAGTAACATTATAAACAATGTTATAAACCAACTTCATGTTCAAATAGAAATACTTAATAAATATAATATAGAGGTTACAATACTTCATGTCAAATTACTCAAATATAATTTTTTAAAAGTAAGTATATCAGTAAGTATATATATAAAATGAAAAGTATTTCAGAAGATATCCTCACTTCTTTCATATTTAAGTCAGCTAGCCTTATAAAGACAATCATACATGACAGTGTGAAGCCTAAACATAGAGATGTAAAACAGAAGACATTATTATTATGCAAGGCTATAATTATGGCACTAATTGTTTTGCTGGAAGCATTTTCCCATCATGATGGCATTTTTGACATAGTACCAATAACAATGGTTCAGCTAGCTAGACAAAATGTGACACAATGCATTTATTTATGTGGTAAAATACGATATATAAATTACACAGATGGTTCTGGAATATTAACTGAAATTTCAGATGCAATTGACTAGTGTTTAAATTAAAATTTCTTTACATTCTCATGAGCAGAGACATGGTAGAATATTCTAAACATTACTTCCAATTTACACCATCAATTTTGGTCCATTTACTCAGTGATAAAATTAGATGATTGGTTGATTTTTTTTTGAATCTCTATCTTTTAACCCTGTGAATCAAGACCATGCCCACTCAGCCAAATAGTGTTTTTGAACATCAACAAAAATTGGTATAACTTCCACAAAATAACATGGCTTCAAAATGAGACCATAATTTGAACAGATGAGATTGTCTACTCAGGTCACAAGTGATTCTTCAGTGAGTTACAAATAGAACTCAACTTTAACAAGACAATGAGGATCTTATATGTCTCAAGTCAATGAGACTTTAAATTTGTGTATGATATCCCACAGAGGCCTTGTTTGTAGATATGAATGATGTATTTCCCTGGGTAACCATTTCAAATATGTTAACTATCTATTTAACATGGTGTTGCATTTTTCACAAATCATCAAGGCACATGAAATTTCTTGTAATCATTTTATTTTGTTGTATTTGCGGCCAATATTATGAAAGGACTGAAAGGAAATGTTTATATAAATACATATGCAACATAATGGAAATATTATGTTAGAGAACTCTTTCTCTTTATATACTTAGATACTTAAACGGTATTGGATAAAGTTTATCTATCTTCTTTAAGATGCTCAAATGTTCAAGAGATTTATTTTCCACATTTTAATGCTGATACAGTTCATGACAAATATATGTGTGTATATATTAGGTCATATATATATATATATATATATATATATATATATATATATATATATGGTTATATATATATATATATGGTCATATATATATGTATATGTATATGTATATGTATATGTATATGTATATGTATATGTATATGTATATGTATATGTATATGTATATGTATGTATGTATATACAAAAGAGAATCTCAACATTATTTATACCCTCCAAACTGTTAGTAACTATACTTAATATTTTTAATTAAGAAAGTGATTTATTTCAAGCAGAGAAAGAGAGAGAGTATGGGAACACCAGAACCACTAGCCACCATAAATCAACTCTAGATGCATGTGCCTCTTTGTTCCCCTGGCTTTAAACAGGTACTGGGAAATTGAACCCACATCATTTGGCTTTGCAGACAAGTGCCTTGACTACAGAGGCATTTCTCCAGTCCTGTACATAATATGTTATTTCACTTTCTGTCAGTGCATTTGAGCGTTTTAGTTGACTTGTTTTGCACTGGATTGGACGCAGCAGTGCATATCAATGTGCTTGTGCTTTACCACTGAGCTATCTTATACCTCAGCAGACTTACTCTTATCCTGTCATTTTTATATGTGCAGTATTGGGGGCTGGAAAGATTTCTCAGTGGTTAAAGATGCTGCTTGCAAAGCCTGAAGACCTTGGTTCGATTCCTCGCTGCCCACATAAGGCCAGATACACAAAGCGTTGGTGGATCTGGAGTTTGTTTCCAGTGGCAGGAGACTCTGTTGCCCCCCACTCTCCCTTCCTCTCTCTTTGCTTCTTCCAGCCCAGAAGTTCTGTCTTCCACATGAGTGACTCTATTAATGAAGGGTTCTAGAGCCGTTTTTAATAGCTCCTCTTGATTTTTGAATCCTGTTGTATTATTTCGCATCATATATGTCTCGTTCGAGGTATAATTTCAGTTTCAGGTCTTTCTTAATGATTCCTGGAATTCATTCTTGCATTTGATCATGTCTTCATTAAGCTTAATCAGCTGGTTATTAAGAATTTCTATTTCTGAACTCACCTTCAATTCATTTATTTCCTTTTGAGGCTTATCTAGGTTTCTTAAGAAATCTAAGTGTTTTAAAAGGCAATTATGCTCAATTTCATTTATGTTAATTGTTGGTTTTTTGATGTTTTCTTCCAGTTCAGCATTTATTTTGATCAGGGTCATGTAGCTTGTGTTTTCATTTTGGGATTTTATTTTTGTTGTTTTCTTTATGATTTTTATTGAAGCCTTCCCTTATGGGTCTAGGAATCCTTGGTAGAGATTTGTCAGTTTTCTTTGGTTGATTTTTTTTTTTTTTTTTTAATTTTGGTCAACCCATCTTGGAGAAAAGTTGTTTTTTTTTTTTTTTTTTAAGGGGAAACAAGGATTTGTCCTTGTTGGATCTTAAGTGCTTAAGTGAGTGTTCTGTTTAAAATGTGAACTGTATTGGTATATGATGAGGTTAAAACTGCAGATACATAGATCATGAAGATGGAAAATATGTCAAAGACACTTGGGGAATTGGGGGTGTGGGGAACTGGGAGCTCTGGCCCACTCCACTTTCACATGATCTTTACCACAAGGTGATCAGTGTTTGGATCAAGGGGCAAGAGTCCAGCTCCCACAATTGCCTATGCATTCTTTGGCCCAGGGGAATAGGGATTTGGGGACCCAGGGGCCCTTCAATCAGAAAACATGACAAAAAAAATGCCTGCTTCTGCAGCTCACCCACAGGGAATCAAGCAGCCCCAAGCCAGCAACAGGGGACCTCGGTTCAGGAAACTTGGAGTTGGCATGGAACTAGGAGCTTTCGACTACTCTGTGCACACCATCAGGAGCAGGCCATCCAGGAGTTGGGGACCCAGGGACCATTCAATCAGGAAGGCAAAGCAAGGGGCATGCTTCGGCAGCAAGCTCACAGAGTCCAAGCAGCCTCAAGCCACCAGCAGGGAACGGGGACATTTCATTTACTTAACTTGAATTATATCCTTCAAAATGCTAAGTGATGGCATCATTTTAATGTAAGCAATTGATGCAGTGAGCTTATGTGCTATTTCTGCATTATCTCTCCATGTTGAGACAAATCTTATTTTGTAGTTTTATTATTTATATTGAGATAGCATCTCACTCTGGAGCAAAAGATGGCCTTGACTTCACGCACCTCGTTTCTCAGCCTTTTACAGACATGTTCAAACACTCCTGACTCATTACGATTGCACAGAGCATCTATGAGAGAAAAATGGGCTCCTTCTCTTTACAGATGTCTACAAAAGAGACAATAGAAATGTTTTCTTTCAAAACAGCCGTCATCAAACAGGAGCTTCCCAGAGACATAGTTCCTCCATAGTCATGAATGTTTTCCACAGGGTGCTGCATGACAATTTCCCCTTCATTAATATTCCTGAGGTCAGGATTTTCCTCTGCCAATTCAGATAATCGAATGGTGTAGGGTCACATAAGAAGCCTTATTCTGGCAATGTGAATGAGTGCTGGGCCTCAGCATGCCTGCCCTGTCCTTAGTACTCACACATGATCTGCACCTTGTACGTACAACACCTGTGTTTATAAGGAAGGCCAGGGCTGGGGAGATGGCTTAGTGGTTCACTTGCCTGTGAAGCCTATGGAACCAAGTTTGATTCTTCTTCACCCATATAACCCCAGATGCACAAGGTAGCACATGTGTCTAGAGTTTGTTTACAGTGGCTAGAGGACCTAAAATGCCCATTCTCTATGGCTTTCTGCCTCTCTCTTTCTCTCTTTTCCACACACTTAAGCTTAAGGACAAATATCTGATCTCTCTCCAGATCCAAAGTAAGCCAGACACACAACGGTGATGCAAGTGCAAGGTCACATATGTGCACAAGGCAATGCAAGCATCTGGAGTTCAGTTGCAGTAGCTGAGACCCTGGTGCACCAATTCTCTCTCTCTCTCTCTCTTTCTCTCTCTCTCTCAAACACTTAATTAAAATAAAAAGTAACAGGAAACTGGGTTTTCACTTTCAAGAGGAGTTTATAATTTTGAAATGTGTTGCATATTGTTACTTTTCAGAAGGAGTTTGACTATCTTTGTCTTAAGTATTTTATATATAAAGAAAGATCCTTAATCTGGAGACAAGCAATAGCTCAGTGACAGAGCACTTTTCTAGTATGTGTGAAGCCCTGGCTTTGATTTCTTTGATGTATAGCTATGTGTGTGTGTATGTACACACACATATATTTTTATATATATATATATATATATATATATATATATATATATATATATATATATATATATACACATATATATACATACACATATATACACACACATATATATATGTGTATATGTATATATATGTGTGTATATATATATGCATGTACATATATGTATATATATACATATATGTATATATATGTAAATGGAGCACTTTATGATTATATGATCTACCAAGATGCCAAGATAGCAACTGAAGAATTAATGGTAATAATCATTACAACATAGGCAAAAAAATATTGTTTTTTATATAAACTTTATGTCTGAGGATGCTGGAGATAATTATAAACATATAGAAGCAAGGCTGGAGAGATGGCTTAGTGGCTAAGGAGCTGGCCTTCAAAGCCAAATGACAGGTTCAATTCCCCAGGTCCCACATCAGCCAGATGCACAAGGGAGTACATGTGTCTGGAGCTCACTTGCAGGGGCTGGATGCTCTGGAAGGCCTATTCTCTTTCTCTCTCTCCACTACTCTCTGCCCTTTTTTCCCTTCTCTCTCTCTTAAATAAATAAATAAAAATAAAAATAAATTTAAAAACATAGAAAGAAAGAAACAAAAAGAAATCAATCTCTGAATGTCTTTTTGTGGTCTATTGACATGGTAGGAAATATTCAATAAATATTTTACAAGCTACATGTGGATTGTGTTTAAACTTACCCAAACAGTTTCCTGACCCTTCTTGTTCTCCTTGTTCATTATTTACCTTCGAGAATTCTTTTCTTCTTTGCTGGAATTGTTATTTTATCTTGAAATATATTCTCCTTCACATATTTTTATTTTATTTTTCTTTTCTCTTCAGAAAAGTTAGGTAGCTTCACATAGGGGTACACGCAAATGTTTGTTAAGTTTTAATTTTTGTAAAGTTTTTCAACATCATAAGGTCTTCAATTGATATACCTTTAATCACTTTTAATAAAAGACTAGTGCCTTTTTAACACACTTTAGTATGTCATTGTGCTTGCGGTTCAGTGAGAAGCGGGGTGATAGCATCACCTTCAAACACACTGTGCTTATGTAAATATCACTCATACACCTTTCAGAGTAACACAAGTCGGAGAGTGTTCTCTTTTAAGTCTGAATTTATTGTCCCGCACTTCTAATGTTATGGGCAGACCACTAGCCAGTTGTTTATCTTTCCGTAGTACAGATGACAGCACCACACACATTCCTTCTATGTTAATGATGTGGAGAAGGGAAAGAAAATAATGATGGCATGATGCTGTGTGTGTGGACAGGGAGCCCGGTAAGTGACGGTAACTGAAGCGACAATGAACATGCTTATGTTTTATTGAAAAAAGTAAACATAGCCAAAATTTAACATGAGATAATTATTTCAGTGGTACCCTGTCTTCCCGTGCATCATATTTATGCGGTTATGTTGTGTAAAGGAAAATTTCTCACCGGAGCTAGAGTATGAGAGCAAGTGGAAGCAAAATATTCCTATTGAGAGGAAAATTAAAAAGTGGTAAATGGCCAAAAACAGCAAAGGAACAACAGAAGTTCTAGCTTAAAAACCAAAATAAATAAGCCACCTGTGAGTGACTAAGAAGTGTGGCCAGCTCAGCTATTCTAATCAGGGCTAGAGTGCGGGAGGGGAAGGCCTGGCGCTCGGGATGTCCCAACGCAGCTCCTTCCTCGATTTCACCAGCAGGAGTGTGAGTTGAAGGGAAGGGATAGAACAACCCTGAAAAAAATCTTAAGAATTTCCACAGGGATAAAAGCTGTGCAGTCAGAGTTATTCTTCTAATAAAACTCAATACAACCAAACTTGTCAAAAAATATTTTTAGATGGACTTGTCTACAGAAAGGCTTGGTAAGAACTGATTAAAAGAGAAAAAACCAAAAAAAAAAAAAAAAAAAAAAGAAATTGTCAAAGAATAACCAGGCTGAAGGCTGCCCTAGCTGAAAGCTAATGAGAGTAACACAATACTGACAATTTGATGACACACAAGAAAGCTACACATGTCCAAGCTGAAAGTAAAAGAATTATGTTTCCTAAACCCTGAGAATAATCTAACGGAGACATTTATAGGGGATGTGAGAAAGATCCACATTCACTTTCAGGTCTCAGGTCACATAGGAGGAGCTTCTTCTTCTTCTTCTTCTTTTTTTTTTTTTTTTTTTTTTCTAGATAGGGTCTCACTCTGGCCCAGGCTGACCTGGAATTAACTATGTAGTCTCAGGGTGGCCTCAAACACACAGAAATCCTCCTAACTCTGCCTCCTGAGTGCTGCGATTAAAGGCATGCACCACCATGCCCAGCAGGAGCTTCCTTTTTGATGGAAATTCACTTGAACCTATGCAGACAAGTTTTGTTGTGACACTCATTTGCTGGAATGCAAGAATAATAATGAAGACACTCTCTTGTTTATCTGTAATAATCACAGAAATAAAAAAAAAAAGATGAGTATAGAGTTATAGTTTCCTCTGATTCTCACTGTAAGTGCTTACACAGGCTCCAGAGGGGACAAGATGGAAATTTCTTACTTTTCTAGTAGATCCAAATGAAAAGAAATGCAGTTGCTTAAAGTGTTTACTGTTCCTGAAATCCCTAGGAGACGTTTTTCTCTAGGCTCCTGGTGACTCAAGCATTGCATGACATGTCACCACATCACTCCAGTCTCTGCCTCTGAGAGTACCTTCCTTTGTCCTTCCCTGATTTTTTTGTTTCTTTGTTGGTTTTAATTAAATCACATTCCTCTTGTATGGTCATTTGTTTGCTTCAGAACTTGCTCCAACAACTAAGAGTCCTCTGGTTACTGGAAGAACTTTAAGGTAATTGCACTTGCACAAATCCCTTCCAAAGAGTGTAGTGTTCAAGAGTCTATACATTGAAATGAGGTGCTTCTGGAAGTCATAACCCTTGTAGATATCCCCAAAGCCTCACTGACCAAGTATACTCCCAGGGAGGTTAATTAAAATCCATACCCGAGAACGAGAACGGAGAGAATATGCTCATCGGTAATATATTATCCTGGTATCCTGAACCCATACCGAAGAAAGGAGAGAATAAGCTCATTGGGAATATACTAGCATGGTGTCCTGCTTCATCCTCATCAACATTATTTGGTACTAAAACAAATCCAATTAGATGAACACCCTGCTCTCTGCTAAACAATTTTGAATTTAAGTGCTACAAAGTTACACGCAAAACACATTTTGGATAGTTTATGATGGATTCAATTCACTATTCTTTTTAGGGCATACTTTTTTAGCTGAAGAGTTTAAAAACTGTATAATTGACATCAGTGGCTTCACAAGGATCCTGAGTGTCATTAACGATATTAGTTATTGTCATGCAGGAGCTCCAACAAGAGATCAAAGAATTTTATTCCCTTCAATGTGGAGATACATGCTCTTTCTCTCACGTGTGTACTCTGGATTAGTTCTTTCGAGATGAAGGTTTTAGATCCTTTCGATGTCCTATTCCACACAGTTCATGGGTTTTCTAGACTTCTCCTAGCACTTCCTAAACAGGGAACCACAAGCATAGGGGTGCAAGATCAGTCAATGCCACTGGAATATCCTTGCTCACTGGTAGAGATGTATTATCCTCCTTCCCTACAGGGGTGCAAAGCAGCAGTTTTTCCAACTCTCCATATATTATCACTCATAATTATTCTATTTAATGTTCTGTTGAGTTTAAATCGAGTCAGCATATTACAATTTTTTAAAGACACAAAAATGGGGCAGGGGATGTATTTTGTATCAATGGATGGGATGTAGTAAAACACTTGGAGCATTATCCCATCTCCAAAGCATGAATTTTTAAAAAGAGGCAGCTTGCGCATCAAACTAAGTTTGAAGAAGAAAGCAGGGGCAGCACTCTGGAAAAATGTGTGGAAAGCAAGAATAGCGCTCAAGTCTAAAATAAAAACCTGCAATCTCAATTATATCTCCGTTTCAGAATATTACGTATTAAGGTATTATTTCTTCTAAATGTTTCTCCACTTACCTAAAAATGTCCAATATTGCAAAAGACCACTTTACAGATGGAAAGTACCTGCTATTTAATAAACACAATAAATAAAATGCTTCTTATTACAAGGGTTCAATTAAAAATTTGTGAATTATAAGAACAACAACAACAACAACAAACCCTGTGCTTTCTGGCATGGAGAAAATGGGGTGGACACAAACACACGGACACATACACACCTGCCCCACTATACATACATGTAGCTCAGAATGGTATTATATTTAGTAAAGCTGGAAGTTAAGGAAAAGGAAACCCCTTCTAAATATTTTAGTGTTTTTAATCCTTCCATAAAATGAAATTTAAGAAAAAAGTTACTTTATGATTTTAAAATCTTAGCTCTTGGTGAGACAAAACAAGAGAAATGAGACTCAGAAAGTAGGAAATAAAATCCTTTAGAAAAGATGTTAAAGGCTTTTGTTTTGGGATTAGTTTACAACAGCTTTGCAGGGAGATTACTCAAGAACCATTTATAAAAATAAATAGGGCTGGAGAGATGGCTAGCAGTTAAACTGTTTGCCTGAAAAACCTAAAGACTCAGGTTTGATTCCTCAGTACCCATGTAAATATGGATGCACCAAATGGTATATGGATTTAAAGTTACTTTGCAGTGGTTAGATGCCCTGGTGATTCCATTCTTTTTTTTCTCTCTATTCTTTTGTTCTTCCTCTCCCCCTCTCTTCTCTCTGTATTATCTGATTGCAAATAAATTAATTAAATAAATAAACACAGCTAATGTAATATTATGTCTCTTCAATGCTTAGAAAACATCTTGCTATAAATGTTTAAAAAATGCACAGGAAGTTCTGAAGAAATTTGAAAATAGCTATTGAAAGAGGATATTATAAACTCTAAAACATTTTTTCAGCATTCATGAGAAAGAAATATTTCTAAATTGAATAATGATAAATATGTATTAAGATAAGCAATCATTGACTGCATGGACAAAATGTTCATATAATAACAAGATTGAATAAAATGAAGAATTACAAGAATATTCAGTAGGTAACTTCATTTAGAATCACAGTAAATCAATGCACAATGCTAAAATTAAATGAATTATGCACTGGTCTTAAAATATGTATTTAGGAAAGTAGGAATATTTACTGAACACAAAAAATAAAGAGAAATAGTGGTCATAGAGATCAGCGGAGCCAACCTTGGCAAGAGGATGTGTCGAGTGGAGATGCAACTCTTTTATACTCCATCCAGAGCCTGCCTGTTGGATATCATTTGTAATTATTTGATTATTAGCAAGAAATAGTACCGTGTGTAGGATAAACATTGGGAGAGAAAAATATTTTAGAAAGACCACTAGCTAATGTTTCATGTAGCATAATTCTATTCATTGAAAATCCAATTACCAAACTTCTGCTATATATTTGCTATCATAAGCATTGTAGTTAGAAAGATAAACATGTCAAAAGTGATCTAGATTCCATTAGCCTCAGAGAGTCTTTTCCTTGATTTTGATTTGCTTACTTAACATCCATCTGTTGTTTATCTTACTTCAGGATCAGGGGCTCTGCAACGAGAAGCGATATTTATCACTCAACAATGTAAAATCCACAGATAATGAAGAATAAACACTCCCTGTGGTTAATATATTTATATCTTAGAGTAGTAGATAGTAATTAATCTTGAAGCCTGATTTTTCAAAAGAAAATACTGAGTCTAGCACCTAAAATTAAAGATCAGTAAATCAAACTCAATTTAACACTGGAAATACCTTTTGAACATATAAAGAAAAATGTATTTACTTGATACGACTATACCTTTTTATCATAACAACAGAAACTTGAGCAAAATGCTTGGGAATTAGACAGCAAGTTAGGACATACACTCAGAAATAAAACTGCTTATAATATAAAGTAATAGTCTACTTAATACAGATGATATTCATAAATTATCACTTTAATGTTTTAAAGACTATATTATTATATTCCAGTGGTCTAAGAGATTTCTTTGAATCTATCATATTTATGGCATTAAAATGGACAAGGGAGTTTTCATTTAAAAAAATTTGTAACTGATATTTTATGAATTTTTTTAAATTTTGATTTGAATCAAAATGTTACTGAGCAGCTTATTTTAAAATAAACCTTTTCATATTTGGCAAACATAAAATGCCTCAATTTCTGCTTAAATATTAAGAGCAATATGCAGAATCTTTACTGAATTTGATGGAAAACTGTCATTGTATATTAAGATGTTAGAGATAACACATATCATAACCAAGAAATTTAGTTTCTTTAGCTCAGACACTTTAAACAATTTGTACAGTTTTCTTTTCAATTCTCAGCTTATTGTTTGACTTTGAGCATATTACAATAAAGAGTTGCATTTCATTTGCTGTAAACTGAAACAAAAACATATAATCATTCTACTTTACCATTATCTTTTTAAAACATTCCTCCTTTAACTTCTTTAATGATAGTTTTCTTTCTTCTAAAATTTTTATTATTAAACATATTTTGTATGGATACATCATGTGTTGTGCTCTCTTTTGCCTTGTTCCTGCCCCCTATTCCACTGGGGCACTCCCTTTTCAATGTATGAGATATAGCCATTTTAAAGAATCTATAGGCAGGGTTAGATAGATTCATTAACTATTAAGGTGCTTGCCTGGAAAGCCAAAGGACCCAGGATTGATTCTCCAGGATCCACATCAGCCCAATACACAAGATGGCACATGTGTCTGGAGTTCATGTGTGGTTGGCCGGAGGCCCTGGCATGCCCATTCTCTCTCTTTATCAGCCTCTTTCTCTCTCTCTCCCTCCTTACCTCTAAAATAAATAAAAAGAACAAAAATATGTGTGATGGCTTGATTCAGGTGTTCCCCCCCCCATAAACTTAGGTGTTCTGAATACTAGGTTTCCAGTTGGTGGAAGTTTGGGAATAAACACCTTCTAGAGAGAGTGTAGTATTGGGGGTGTTCTAATGGGTGTTATGGTCAGTTTTCCCTTACCAGTGTTTGGTACGCTCTCCTGTTGCTATAGTCACCTTATGTTGGCCAGGGGTGATGTCCATCCTCTGTTCATTTCATCATTTTCCCTGCCATCATGGAACTTCCCCCTGGAGCTTGTAAGCCAAAATAAACCTCTTTTTATCCCCCACAAGTTTTTCTCAGTTGGGTGATTTCTACCAGCAAGGTGAACCTGACTGCAACAATATGTTAAAAAGAATTTATGAAAACAAAGCTAAAATACTAATAAAATAGTAATTGGAATAAAATAAAGTATTATTAGTCTCCTGGTTAACCCTTCTTTTGCCAAAAATTATACTAGTTATATTGTATTAAAAGCACATAATTTAGTATAAACTCAGGATCAATCCTGTCATTTGTTGAGACAGGGTCTCATTTTAATTTTTCTGCCAGGTAGCCAGGCTAGCAGGCACAAAGCTTCTGGAATTTTCTCATTCTGATTCTCATTGTCTCAGATTCATGGAGCTCACAGATGTAAGCAGTATTTTATATACAGTTTTTCATGAGTGCTGGGGAAGACTGAAGCCAAGCCCCCATGACCACAAACAAGGACATTTTACTGCTATGCCATCATCCCAGCCACAAGCCCATTATTTCTCTATGACTGGTAATGGTAGTTTCAGTGAATGTTGAAGTTCATGAAGTATAAGCATAGCTCTACATCTATGACAAAAAGTGCTCAAAAATTCAGAGTTAAATATAACATTTTTAAAGTTGTAAAATTTAAATATCTATAATATCTCATTGTGGGATTAAAATAAGATACTGTATAGATGTCAAATACCAGCACAGTTATAACACAAGTATGTGCTTTGCACGGTGGTGCAATCTTATTCTTATGAGCTTATAACTAGCAAAGAAAATTTAAAATCAAATAGAAGCTATAATTTTATAACATTAGTGTCAGGAACATTATTAATAATTTTACATGGTCTAATCATGTAACTCTAGTTCTATTTCTGTAAAATCTTGAAAATATAATTTAACCAATAGTTGTTAAAGTCATTTAAGTAGTGCTCTTAATTCCCACTAGACTTTTCATTTTAACTACATTTTCATTTATTCATTTTATTTCATCTGAGAAATGAGAGGAAGGTTGACTCTGTCTTCATTTTCATTTCTCTTTTTTTTTTTAATTTTATTTATTTATTTATTTGAGAGAGACAGACACAGAGAGAAAGACAGATAGAGGGAGAGAGAGAGAGTGGGCGCGCCAGGGCTTCCAGCCTCTGCAAACGAACTCCAGATGCGTGCGCCCCCTTGTGCATCTGGCTAACGTGGGACCTGGGGAACCGAGCCTCAAACCGGGGCCCTTAGGCTTCACAGGCAAGCGCTTAACCGCTAAGCCATCTCTCCAGCCCTCATTTCTCTTTTTATATTATTGCTTATTTCTCTTTTTAATGTCATCTCATTAAGAGATTAGCTTTTATTAATACTTATATGATAATATGTTATAATCTCTATTTCCAATATGTGCACAATTAAACATTGTGGTTAGGATTATATTTGGATATTGGATCTTAAGCATATTTAATACATTCCAAACTACCTTTGTAATACAAATATCAATATATTACAAATAACATTTTTGGTAGCTCTTTTTCCAATTTCTGGAAATATCTCCAAATATTGGGTCATATGTCCTTGAATAGAGAACATATTTTTGAGGATTTAGAGAGTTAATGATCACACTGATGCTGTTTGACTGGGCACAGATTTTATAATATTCTGTAGACATTGCTCTTTGTTTTGGAATATAACCTACGAGGTATATGTATTATAGGTTATAGTCTTGTATCCCCTTGCCCCTGGTCCCCATGTCACTGGGGGCTTTCCTCAGTAAGGTCCTTTCTGTAATTAGGGTGTTTGTTACTTTCTGCAGGGGAGGGGCTTATAACTCAGGGTATATCTGCCTATCTTATGGATTTTATAAGTTTTCTTCCCTCTCTTGGACAACAATCCCTGAGCCTTGAGTATATTAACAGATTATTTTTAGTGTTGAGTTCTCTGTAGCCTCTGTAGATCTGTGATGGTGTGTTTCTGTTCTCCTCTGTGTTTGTTGCTATTTTTCTAGAGGTGGATATCAGGCTAGCATTGAAAACATTACTCTTGTCTCTGTTTCCTCTGCAGTTTTTCTTGCAACCCTGTAGATGTAGAGATGGCACAACTCGTCGTGAGCAGTTGGATATGTTTTTCTATTAAATTGATGGACCTCCCCAGAATTCTCTGCCATCTGTAAAATAAAACAAATTTTCCAACCAAAGGTGAGAGCACCTTTGCTTAAGGGAGGTATGGTTAAAATAATTTTGAGAGACATTTTGATGAGCATACCCAGTCAACTTGTCCAGAGTACAATGTGGCTTCTTTCTTGGGGTTGTGAGTTTCCTGTCTGTGGGGTACTAACGTGGTTCCTAGCATCAGATAGGAGCTCTTTACCATTGACAGGGCTTCATGTCTAGTCAGTGGGCAGTTGGTTACCCACATGGGTTTGCACCACCATTATACCAGTGTGCTCTTGTACATCTGACGGGATGTGTAGTTGGCAGAGTTTCCTGCTCATTCGTACTGTTAGAGACTATTATCACACAGTAGCTCCCATAGTAGTTTCTAATGCCATAAGGGTTTATCAGGAAAAGTCTGGCTTTCTTCTTTGTTCCCTTGTGGGATGGCATCCTGGGGTGTCTTCAGCATTAGGGTCTTACCTTTTAACTCAGTTGAATAACCACATGTTTGGTAAAGGCATACATTATTTTAGGGACCTCACGGATCTTCCTTGCCAACTGCTCCCTGGGGGGTGTAACCCTAGCTCCAGTCCTTGGATTTCCAAGCCAGAGACTATGACTTCAGGATTAAGCTTTCTCAACATTTAACTAAAGAAATCAGCCAGGTCTATCCCACTTCCTTCATAAGAGGTTACATCTTGCATACTGGTATCCCAGAGGGTAGTTCCTAATATACTAAGTACTTGAGTGTTTACTTTTGTGTAATTAACCTTCCCAACTTTCCTTCCTCTACCTCACACCCTTTCACCCCTCCAATATTTTTTGCCTAAGTTTTTCATCCCCTCCTCATGTCCCTCCTTATTTTCACATTTTTCTGTTCTCATTCTAGTTATATGCCCATATTCATAATGCTTACTGCATCTGGGTTGATTCCAACTCCTAGCGAATGCAAATACAGCAGCAATAAACATGGTTATGTAGATACTTCTGAAGTAAAGAGTGTCTTTAGAGTAAATGCCTAGGAGTGGAGTATCTGGGTCAGATGGGAGATCTACCTTTAATTTTTTCAGGGGTCTCCACACTGCTGTACAAGTTTGTACTCCCACCAGCAGTGAATAAGGCTTCATCTTAACCCCCATCCTCACCAACTTTTGTTGTCATTTGACTTTTATTATTTTTTTATGATTGTCTTCGTGCCTTTAGGAAGGTAGAATCTTAAACTGGTTTTGATTTGCATTTCTCTGATGACTAAGGATGTTGACCATTTCTTTAAGTGAGTAGTATCCATTTGTATTTCTTCCTGTGAGTATTCTCTGTTCTCTTCTCTTGCCCAATTTTTTAGTGGATTTGTTTTCATTTTTATTACTTAGATATTTTTTTTTTTTAAGTTGTCAGTATTAGGCCTCTTTCAGAGGTATGGTTGGCAAAGATTTTCTCCCTTTCTGTGGGCTGTCTATTGGTTCTGTTTATGGTATGCCTGTCTGTACAAAAGCTTTTTAGTTTCATGGGATTCCACTGTTTGAGTGTTTGTTTAATCCCTGAACTACTGGGGTCGTATTTAAGAAGTAAGAGTAAACTCCCTATTTTTTTTTAATTTTTTGTTTCTTTATTTATTTGACAGTGACAGAGAGAAAGAGGCAGAGAGAGAGAGAGAAAGAGAGAATGGGTGCACCAGAGCTTCCAGCCTCTGTAAACAAACTCCAGATATGTGTGCCCCCTTTGTGCATCTGACTAACTTGGGTCCTGGGGAATTGAGCCTGAAACCAGGGTCCATAGGCTTCACAGGCAAGTGTTTAACCACTAAGCCATCTCTCCAGCCCATAAACTCCCTATTTTTTATTTTCTTCCAGTCTTTTTGGAGCCTCAAGTCTTATGTTAAGGTCCTTAGTCCATGTGGATTTGATTTTGGTGCAGGGTGAGAGAAGTGTATCTTGATTCCTTTCTAGACATGGTTGCCCCTTTCTCTTAGTGCTCCCCCCAACCTTAATTCACTGGGGCCAGTGTTATTATTACATTATCACGAGTCACCTGTAGCCAGTTATATATTCTTCCTTGCTTGAGAATCAATATTCCCTGTGTCAAGCTTTTTAAACATTTCACTGACTTCCACACTTCCGCTTACCCTCCTTGCAATGTAATATTGAATTACATCTACCTGTCAAAGAAATCCTCTTCGAGAAGAAGACATGGGCATCTAATTACATGACTAAGTTTTGGCATGCCCCAATACTTGCAGTGTCTAACATTCTCTTCGGCATTATTTCCTAAACGCTCTAGCAGGTCACAATATCCCTGACTGTCCTTGGTTTTTTGTTTTATTCCCTCTCTTCTCCCTGGCCAAGTATTATTCACTCATTCCACTAAAAATAAAATGGATCTCTTGGAATTTTATTAGATACTTTGTGATGACATGAGGCATATCCTCCAATTTTATAGTGATGTCAACATAATGTTATTTATCAAAAACTTGGCCATGAGAGCTTTTCACTCAAGGAACATGGAAATGTTCCTGTAAAAATGCTTGACATGGGCCTGGAGAGATGGCTCAGTAGTTAAGGCGCTTGCCTGTGAAGCTCAAGAACCCAAGTTCTACTCTCCAGATCTCACATAAGCCAGGTTCATAAAGGTGAAGCAAGCACAAGGTCAGTCATGCCCACTATGTGGAGAAAGCATCTGGCATTGGATTGCAGGGGCTGACCTCTGGCATGTCAATTCTCAGTCTATCTCTCTCTCTCTCTCTCTTTCTCTCTCTCTCTCTCTTTTCTTGTAAAAAAAAAAATAATAACCTGGGCAGGGCTGGAGAGATGGCATAGAGGTTAAGGGACTTGCTTCTGAAACCTAAGGACCCATGCTTGACTCCCCAAATACCACGTAAGTCAGAAGCACAAGGTGATTCATGTATTAAGTCATGCAGGTACACCAGGTGGTGCACCTGGAATTCAATTCAACTGGCTGGAAGTCCTGTAGTGACAATTCTCTCTCCCTCTCTCTCTCTCTCCCTCTCTCTCTCTCTCTCTCTCTCTCTCTCTTTCTCTCTCTTTCAAAAAACCTGAGCAAAAAGTGGTCAAACTTGTTTTTACTCTGTGCTCTTTTGCCATGCAGCAGTACAGTGCCTGCCTGTGTGGATGATGCAGTGTGCTGTGTACCATTTTGGAAGCAAACATGCAATCTTTATCAACACTAATGAATAAACTGCTTCCTTGACCTCATCAGCATTTATAAATGAACTATACTGCAATAATCTGTTATAGTACTACAAATATACTAAGAGGCCTATGTATACCTAAATCTTTTGTCTGTCTTTTCTCTTCTATATAAATAGCACATTTGTTTTAAATTTTCTCTAAGCATGCTAGGGAGATACATATGAAGGCATTACACTCTTTCAATTACTGAGAGATGAAACAGAACAATACTTACAGGATGACCATACCATATTTGTTTCTAGAATAACTTAGAAGACCAGTGAAAAAGTCTATATTCTCATATAAAAAATGATATTACTGTGATTATTTTGCCAGTTACATGCTCACATAATAATCAATTTAATCAACTTGCAAGTGATTATAATGAGACTAATTCATTTGGCAGGAAGGAATATGTCTGTAGTTCAAAACTCTAGAATTTCCTTTTTCCACTGAGCTATGATTATTTAAATATATTGATTCCATTCAAAAATATTTTGTTGTTACAAAAGTAACTAAAGTCCACACACACACACACACACACACACACAAATTGGCCATTTCAAATATTTGTTTGAACAATCTCAGATCTTCCCATTCCTTACTTGTCAACATTTGTGTCCCTCTGTGGCATCTCCTAGAACCCCTACACTGAGCCACCTGGATGTCATTCATGATGCTGAAAGGAAAGGGATGAGCCACAAGGAAAACAGCGCCCTTGGCTTTTCCTCACAGAGTATGCATGTTTGTTTCTAAAGGTGTGATTAGTGGCCTTGTGAAAATGAGCATGAGAATGGTCTGGAACAGGGGTGATGAATGACCCTTGTCCTCAACCTACTTCCTTAGCTTGGGTGTTATGACAACACATTGAAGATTGCTTCACGAATTTAAGTTGCTAGATACACTCACAGGTATATATTAAATTTTAAAGCAGGCTGTAGGTCAAATGTAGTTAATAGGTTCACCTTTCAAGCAGACCTTCTTTTCTTTAGTACACTAAGTAACACAGGAGACCTTATTCATATGATAAAATGTCATCCTGTCACATAAGGTACAAACTTTCCAAAGCAAGCTCATTAGCAAATAATGATGCCAGAAGAGCAACTTTTTAAATGTCAATAAATACATTTCCCGTCCTTCTGATAATCTGTGAAAAGCGAGCAGATGAGTAATTATCAGAGGAAGGCATTCCTCTGTAGACAAAGTTAGAAGAAAATTCTGTAAAACTTCAAAAGTTATATTAAAACATGGAGCAAATCAATGGCTCATCTTCTCTCTCCCAGTATGAAAGATTTTTAATGAGATTCTAAACCTTAAGTGACCTATTTACAGAAACTCTGCTGATGTGTAACAAGCATGAAAAGGTAGTGAAATTTTCAGTAAAATGATCTCTGATTCAAACTTTAATTATGTCTCCAAACTACCTCGAAAATACTTTTCCTACTCAAATGGAGAGGAAGACAGAGAGAGAGAGAGAGAGAGAGAGAGAGAGAGAGAGAGAGAGAGACAGATAGTTAGTTCAAGGCAAGAATAATGAATTATAAAAATAACCCCAGTTCAAGTGTAAGCTAATGCATGGCCACCAACTTTGAAAGACATTTCGTCCAGGATGGTTAGAAATTTCTACAGTTCACTATGGCACAATCCAGTTTAACACATTCCTTGACTATTCACAGGGATTTTATCAAGGCTCTAGGTTATAGATGGAAAGAAATTGCAATTTTAAAACATTGTATTTGGGAAGGGGAAGGGCAGATTGCTTAGTGGTTAAGGCACTTGCCTGTGAAGTGTAAGGACAAATGTTCAATTCCCCAGTACCCACTTAAGACAGATTCACAGGTTCTGCATGTGTCTGGAGTACATTTGCCATGGCTAGAAGCCGTGGGGTGCCCATTCTCCCTCTCTCTCTCTCTCTCTCTTTGTCTCTCATATAAATAAATAAAAGTAAAATACTTAAAAGTATATGCCATCATACCTTGCTTTCTTTAAAAAGATACTGTACTTGGTCTGGAGAGATTGCTTAGTGGTCAAGGCCCTTGCCTGTGAAATGTAAGGACCAAGACTGAATTTCTTAATACCCACTTAAGCCAGAGTCACAAGGCTGTGTATGTGCCAGGAGTTTGTTTGCAGTGGCTAGAGACCATGACATACCCATTCATTCCTTCTCTATCTGCCTCTCCCACTCTCACAAAGTAGATTTATCAGCATAATTGTAAAATAATTAAAAAAGAAAACAAGTACTGAAGGCAATATCTTGTTTGGTTTGAGAACCATTTCAAATGAATTGATGAGGTAAAGTGACTGGAAACATTCCCTAAAGAGCTGCATAGCACATATAGGAGGCATGCAATAAGATACCACAAGAAAGACAGATATGGGGCTGGAGAGATGGCTTAGCGGTTAAGCGCTTGCCTGGGAAGCCTAAGGACCATGATTCGAGGCTGTATTCCCCAGGACCCACGTTAGCCAGATGCACAAGTGGGCACACGCCTCTGGAGTTTGTTTGCAGTGGCTGGAGGCCCTGGCATGCCCATTATTTTCTCTCTCTCTGCCTCTTTCTCTGTCTGTCACTCTCAAATAATTAAATCAACATTAAAAAAAAAAAAAGAAGGACAGATATTTTTGTTTGTTTGTTTGTTTTTGTTAAACCAAGAGGTTTCTAAAGCTAAAAGTGAGCACAGTATGGATTAAAGGGGATAAGCTGAGTCACTTAGGAGACTTGTATGGAGATAGCCACTCTTCCTGGTCAAAGGCCAGGGGGCACTTCTCTCAGGCGTGTCCTGTCTATGGAGTTTTGACTTGGTTCTCGATACATGGTATGAGTTTTCTCCCACTGAGCAGGCTTCCTATGCCATCCGAGACCCATTGATTACCCACAGGCTGTGTGCTCCTGCCATGGGAAGACAGATACTTCAACAATTCGATCACTCAAATAAGGCAAAGTGACTATAATCTCCCTGTGTTTCAGTAGTCAAAAATGTTTTATAGGATTTTTTTTTTGTGTGTGTGTGGTGTGTCTGTGTGGTATATGGTGTGTGTGTCTGTGTGCATGCGTGTGTGTGTACATGTGTATTCACATGTGTGTGCACACATGGAGGACAGAGAACACTGGGCATTCTCTTCTATTGTACATTCACACACTTCCTTGACAAGGACTACCTCTGTGCCTGCAGCTGCATTTTGCCTGAGCCCCAGCGATCTGACTCTCCAGTGTCTGCCCCTCAAAGGACCGGAGTTACAGGCATGCATGGCCAGAACCAGCTGTTTCTGGAGAGTTTTGCACAGCAAGTGTTCTTACCTGATAAACAATCTCCCAAGCTCCATACTAGGATTTTGAAAGAAGGAAAATAAATTCTCACATATGTATCCTGATTCTTATGCCATCACCAGTAAGGATTGCTGTAACAGCCTAACACTGCACTGTTTACATTCTTTCCAATATAGCATTATAAGTCTGGTGTAATGCATCAAAACATATGCTCTAAGGCGTCAGACTTGACATTACTTCAACTTTGTCAACAACTACCCTAAGAGAGTAAGCATAAATGAGTTGCATCAGCTTCTAAGTCAAAATGTGATGGGGTCAGAACAAAGCCCTTGAAATAGCGCTCCAGGACACAGGGATGCGGCAGTTCTTACATTAAGTCCTTAGACTAAATACTAGCAACTTCCTCAATATGTGAACTAAGTTTATAATTATGTGAAAGTCTCTCTATGAAACTAAAAGAGCAATTATATTTACAAATATTAAATTTTTCATCCTTTTGTTAAATAAAATGAAAATTGGATCAAAATTCTGTAATATCTGGACTAGAGAGATGGCTTAGTAGTTAAGGCCCTTGCCTGTGAAACCTAAAGTCCCAGGCTCAATTCCCCAGAGCCCACATAGGACAGATGCATATGGAGTCTGTTTGCAGTGGCTAGAAGCCCTGGCATGCATATACTCTCTCCCTCTCTCTCTTTCTCTCTCTCTCTATCTATCTTTTTCTCTCCTAATCAAATAAAATTTAAAAAATCTGTGAAATCTAATATGCTATTCTTGTGTAAAGGTAAACATTATGACAACTATCTTTGGAACATTTAAAGGATAAATTCTATTAACATAGATGGATACCATGAAATCAATTTAAGATGAATTTTATAGAAATTTTCCCATGCTTTATAAGAATTACATAATAACTCCTACTCCAGAAAGTGTCAGTTATCTTGCTGCGTTTCTGTAACCTGTCATTTTTATGCTATCATTGACTTAGTGGAAGACATTAGGGTCTTCGCAGTCCAAAATATTTCCCAATATCAAAAATGTAATAAAATTATTAATATGTCCACAAATTATATTTTCCAAAATTATATAATGCACCTACTAAATTAATATGTTAATCCATAACATTCAATAATATCATTTTGATGCATTTTTGGCAAAACAAGGAAAATAAAATAAAATTCCTTTGTAATGAAAAAAGAAAAACAAATTACAAGATAGTTTCTACAACAAAGTTAAGAATATGGCAAGGAAATAGAAAATAGTAAAATTTCTTTTGTTGCTATTGTTATTGACATGAATATTTCAGCATCAGAGTTTGCTAGCTCTCAATATATTCATGACTATTTCACAAGATACTGTGCTTAGAGTGACCTTTATTCCTTACTAAAGAAGAATATATGAAGGCTAAATAAAGAGTCCTAGAAAGCCTGTGTATAATTCATTTTTCAAGTATGTATTATTTTGTCATAATCACCCTTTATGTGCATATGCATTTATATGTGAATATATTCATTTATTTTTTGGTGGTTCTGGGGATTGAACCAAGATCCTTATGCATGGTAGGTAAGTATTGTATCACTGACCCAAATCCCCACCCAGCCATACATTCTTTTAGTTTGGAATTATTTTTTTTTTCATTCATTTATAGAATCTCCTTTATCATGAAGAAATTAAGATCAAATATTAGGTTAAATTATGCCTTCATTGAAGTTTCAATGGATACTACCTCTCTGTCAATTGCTCTAGAATTTTCTACTAGTCCAAGCTATTTAGCAGTACAAGCTCCTTTTGGTTATGTATCTAGACAATGAGAGCATGTCTTAGGCATTACAGTGATTAGTTTAAAAAAAATGAGCTGGGCATGGTGGCATATGCCTTTAATCCCAGCACTCAGGAGGCAGAAGTAGGAGCATCAATGTGAGTTCGAGGCCATCCTGCGACTACATATAAAATCCCAGGTCACCCTGAGCTAAAGTGAGACCCTACCTCAAAAACAAACAAACAAACAAACAAACAAACAAGACATATGAAATGTCATAATTCAGAATGTTGTCCTTAATAAGAAGTTATGTTTCACATAACCAGTTTAATTTCATGTAGAATTTATGAGAAACATAATCATAATACCAAATCTAACATAACATTGAAATTCCATTTCATGATACATCATTTTGACAATAATTTCAATCATCTGTTCTAAAGAAAAAAATATAATTCAATTCTTTAGGTTCTTAGCCCTTGAGCAAATGCAAACCAAGAATTGAAAATTCAATTTTTTCTCATACTCCAGCCACATCATGTTAAGGTGTGAGCAAAGATCTCCCTGGTTTAAGATGGTATGGGTCAGTGGGTTGTGGATGACACCAAGGGACAAGGATAAATCTCTGCCCTTTGCAGCAGTGTGGTCTGAATGAAACACAGGTAAAGGTGAATTAGCAAACTTTGCAAATCCATATTGAGTACATTTGTTACATCCATAGCTGAGCTGAAACTTTAGAGGATCTGTTTTGAAAGCAGTGTGGATTGAACCACTGAGTACCTTTTCAAAACAAGAGTAGGGCGATTCACCCAATTTTACTTTACTATAAGAAAGGCAGTTGCAGTCAGCTAGCTTCAGGTTGGTGAGACAAACGTCCAACTAGAAGCAGCTTATAAGATGGAAGGGAATTATTTTGGCTTATAAATTCCAGAAGAACAGCATCAGTGATGGAAGGAACTGGCTTACTTTCATGGGTCCAAGGAGAGAGACACAATCCCCAACAATAGCAGCAAGCACAAACCACCAGAGTATTACAGTGCTCTCCCCACAACTTAGGGCTGGTCTCCAAAATATGCCCCTAGTGACATACCTCTTTCCCAAAAGGGCTATACCCATTGGTGATTTAAGGCTCATGCCTAACCTGATGGAGCCACACAGTTAAATGATGACACTTTGTCACAGTAGTGTTGGCTACAAACCCATTCATTCTAGGGGTCAGAATGACAGGTTCCTGCTGATGGCCCAGGATTGTAGATAATTGCCTTCTCTGTTCATGCACAGCAAGGAGTGGGGTGTGATCAAGCTTTCCTGTATCATTTCTTTTCTCCTTCTATCAGAGACAGGGTCTTTCTACGGATTCAAGGCTGACCTCAAGCTCACTCTGTAGCCCAGGCTGGACTTGACCTTGCTCTCCTCCTGCCTTAGTCTCTTCAGTGTGCGGATTATAGCTAGTTCCCACTGACTCAACATTTTGATCTCTTTTTATAAGTCTGCTGCTAATCATGTCCTGGGAGTCCTGGTCATATGGTCAACTATCTCTAGAAAATAAGACAAAATTTATATATACTAAAAACCTGGAGTTTTCTTTAAGAAACCGCATATGAAAAATTCTTACTTGGCCTTCAAGTTTCCTGCCACACTTAACCCACTCCCATTTGTTCCTTCAAAATAAATCTAGGTGAAGCTGCTAAAGGATTTTCTGTATATAATTAAGCTTTCACATCAGATGACCTTAAGATATGGAAATCATGCTTCCTGGAACTGGTCTACTCATGTAAGCTCTCAGAAGGGAATGGCTTTAAAGTATGAGACAAATTCAAATGCTAATGAAATTCTATTCAAAGAGAAATGAAGTTCCTTTCATATAAACACTTTAATCTATGATACTATGCATGTGTTCAAATGCATATGAAATTATTTAAGTTTAATACAGTAATCTTAAGTAAAATATATTGAGTAAGAAAAGTAAAAAAATAATCATATTATTCATGTTTTTAAGAATTCCTAATTGTGTTTGAATTTGTGGTGGTTAACTAGACTTTCCTCCTTTTTATACATTTAACTGACATGTGGTTGTTTTCACTTGTCATTGCATATTTATACACTATCAGCATTAACCTGAGGATTTGATTTCTTCTTATTCATAGAAAATGCATGTACATATGAAAGTTCTGGGTTCTACTGTTCATTTAGTGTGGAAGCATACGTCTTAGTTACTAACTCAGTGGGGTTTGAGGTTGTCTTAGCTCTGCGTCCATCTAAAATGTTCAACTGCTGTAAAGCTAATAATCAGCTTTTCCTCCAACTTTATCCTCCTCTGATCTACTAAACAAAAAAATCCCCATTCAAAATACATTTGGAATGAATTTATGAATCCATTCCAAAAATGAACAGATGAGAATAAAGACTGATATGAACTCACAAAGGTAAACAAACTCATTTAAACGGAGTCACAATAAATGTGATTACCTGGCAGTAAAGTCCCCTAGTCCCTGCTTCCATGTGTCAATACTATCAATTCTCCACTATCATAGGCTTGCTTTGGTGTGTGGTAAATTTTATAGGAGCTGAGGGATATGGTCTATGCTTTAACTTTCAAATCACCATGACAGGTATTTATGTACTCTTAATTTGCACCCCCAGGCATGCATACTTCTGTTCTGTATTTCAGGCTTTCATGTGCCCATGATGAGTAGGAAAAATTCTAACATAAGATCACTGGATTCTCTTTTAATTATAGTCACTCCCTTTTTGCTATATCAACGTGAACTTAGTGCTCATGTAATGAAACGGAGTGTCATATAATTGTGACTTCAACGTTTACCCTGTGGTTACTCATAGATATGTTCTGATCTCTCAGTAGAGGGACTATAGAAGAAAATTGCATAATCTGATTCCATCAGCTACACAATGAATACATATTGTTTGACTTTACTGTTTAATTGTAATTCTACTTTGAGAATACCAATGTTTCAAAATAATCAAACGTAATAGGCTGCATGATATTTATTAAAAAGTCTTTATCATAGAGGTTTGCCTATGAATGCTGAATTTACAGTTATATATGAGGGAAAGCTACAAAACCAACATATTATAAGGATATATTTGTGATAAATGGCATATAATTTGTAAATTATATTTTACACTAAGTTTACCCATGTACACAATTTGTGTTCTTCATTTTTGCATTACCATGATCAAATGACAAAGTCAGAAATTAAAGTTCAGCTGATGGTGTGAGCACTGGCCTCACTTTAACTCTTAGCAATATGAAGATCCAGAATGAATTATATATGTAGAGGTGAAAATATGGCAGATGTGAATTTGCCCTATCACAAACAAAGTACATTAGAATTAACAAATTGCCACCATGTGTATTTGAACACTAAGATTCATCAGCAACTTTTAATTTGTAATTATTTTAATAGAATGATAGAAACTTAAAGCACAGTGGGAAATGAAAAGCCTGATAATATGCACAGGATTAGGGCTGAGATATGAGGATCTTGGATACACATAAAGAAATGAACAAAGGTAACTGGACACTGTATTTTTTTTCTTTTCCTCTTTAATTGTAACTAAACAAAATGAAAAAGGAAGCATGAAAATGAATTATATAAATATTACTATTTTTTGGAAAATATGTTGATTTCTTATAAATTACTTGTTGGCCATTCAATTATGTCATGAAGCCAAAATAAGCTGCAAAATAAAAGTGAGTTTTACTTGAAAAAAACACAGCCACATAAATGGCATAATCAGGAAATACATCATGAGGCCACATAGCATGATTTATTTCAGATTTAATGTAAATCTTTTTATTACAGGAAATGCCTTATTCTAAGCCATAAGAATACACATTAGTTGTAAGCACATATTTTTATTTCACCAATATATTTAGATGTTTTATCAAATGAGCCGTGAGACATGTGTATGTAATGAGTGGTGGATGTGTAAGGTATCTCATTTTACAGGTCAATATTTTTGAAAAACGGGTGATGAAGTGGGCCAGAGCACCTTAAACTGTTCATAGAGTGATAACAAAGGATGTCGTTTCCATCAGTTGCTCACCTGCAATGTAATTTTCCTGAAGGTTTGAGCTTTCATATTTCATGTCATTTAATTTTCATTTCCCTTATCAAGGGCTAAATCTTATTTTGGAGAATGATATGTTGCCAGGAAGCAATAACAACTTTATTGGGAACAAAGATTTATATCTTTTCATATTAAAGAAAAAACTTTATAGCTTTTGAGTATGTGTCAAACTACTATCTTCAATGCTTAAAGGTATTATAATACATATTTCTACATGTTATTGGCCAAAAGTGGAACATTTCTGACAGTAAAATGACATCTGGTAGGCACTAATGCTTTCATCTCACTTGTTTGAATTGTTTGACTTATTTAGATAGACTCAAGGGAAAAGTGACATTTCAGAATGTCTTTAGATATAAACTATTAAAAGTTCTTCAAAGGACACATGCTTATCTTTATTATGTGGTATAAGATTTTTATTAAAAAACTTCAAAACTTACAAATGGAAGGAAATAGAAAATAGACAACACCAACATGATGTACAAAATAATGCTGTGAGTCAAGTAATATATGTTTACTGAAGGGATACCTGTAGGTGTGTCTTGCATAGGAAACTCTTAGAACTGTAACATATGAACAATATGAAAGTTTATCAAGATGTGATATTAAGCTACTAAGTTTATGCATCATAGTTTTAATAAATGTATAGGCAAATCAGGTACAGTCTTACTACTCATTTGAGTATGGAACAGACACAATAGGTCCAGTAAAATATTTTATTTACTATATAATTACTACATAAGAATAACTAACTGTTCTTTAGCACTACTTATATAAACAAGTACAGGGCAATTTCATGAGTCTCATTTCTTATGAGTCAATTTCACAAGCAACATTAATCATGTGCTGATAACAACTAACCTGAGATCATTAAACATCAACCAGTTTTAATTAATATATAATAAACAAATGATAAATATAAGGAGGAAAGAAGGAAGGAAGGAAGGAGAGGAGGAAGGAAGGACACAGAATCATTTTTCATCAAACATAAAATAACAATATTGTTTTTCAAAAGTATAAGTTTGAGTTACATATGTGCTCCTTTTTATTTATTTTATTTATTTAGTTTTTTTATTAGTTGTGTATTCAGCAAATACAGGCAGTTTGGTACCATTATTAGGCTCATCCATGACCTACCCCCTCCCCATTGGCCCCTCCTTGTTGAGGTATATGGGTTGTACATTGTGGAGTTAGCCCACAGTTATTGGTACGTTAAATATCTCTGCATATCATGACCCAACATGTGGCTCTGACATTCTTTCCGCCCCCTCTTCCTTCAAAATTTCCCTCAGCCATGTTGGGTTTATTTTTGGTCTGCTTCAGTGCTGAGGTGTTGGGGGCCTCTGAGGCTCTGACTCTCTGATTTGGTAGGAGTTGATTTTTCTCTGCATTGGTCTCCTTCCCCTTTGTGCTGGTATCCGGTTCACAGGAAAACATCACCCTTGCTTGTTTTGCCAATTTTCCTTACTTTCAGCTGGGGCCCTTTTGAGGTATGATGGGGTGGCTCTCACCTTAGGATCTGTATCTATCTGAAAAAGAGAAGCAGATTTTCCAACGGAAAGTAAGTTAGCACCAGGAAAAATGAAATAACCCTTACTTTTTTTAATAGAGAGTTTAATAAGTGTAGGCCCTCTTGTAGCCCATGATTGATGGTAGCTTGATATTGGAGAGTGGGCTTATGTTTGGATATGGTTCTGACTTGTTTCCCAGCTCCAGCTATGGGTACCCTACCACTGAGGGTATAAGTTAGCCAAATCAAGAGCAGCTGGTTCCCCATCATGGCTGTATGCCAGTATTGCACTTGTGTGGTCATCACAATTCTCTAAAATACCTGCAATTTGTTTGGAAATGCAAAAATAATGTATGCCTATAATACACACACACACACGCCCCATATATACATATATATATATTCCTAATTTGTAACTGTGGCAAAAGGAAAATTATTACCTTTGCATATTTTAAGCATTATTTATTACTTATCAAGAGTATTAAAGGATTTTAATACTGCTTAATTTTCACACGGAAAATAACAAAATGAAGCGGAGTCCAATGCAAGCTGTACTTTCTCCTAGTTTAGATACCCAACTCATGCGAAGGTGTGAACAAATTAAAAAAGGGAGGTCACCTAGTTTATGTCAAAGTGAATTAGGCACAATCAAGAAATTATATCCTCGGGCTGGAGAGATGGCTTAGCGGTTAAGCGCTTGCCTGTGAAGCCTAAGGACCCCGGTTCAAGGCTCGGTTCTCCAGGTCCCACGTTAGCCAGATGCACAAGGGGGTGCACGCGTCTGGAGTTCGTTTGCAGAGGCTGGAAGCCCTGGAGCGCCCATTCTCTCTCTCTCCCTCTATCTGTCTTTCTCTCTGTGTCTGTCACTCTCAAATAAATAAAAAAATTAAAAAAAAAGAAATTATATCCTTTATAATAAATTATGATAATTTAATTAAACACCTAATAGAGGGAAATATATCTGGGAATCCTTAATTATACACAGTAAGTTACTTCCCTTGTTGGAATATATCTAAATTTGAAAAACAAGTGGTAGAGTTCTTAGAGGATGTCATGGGACATTTGTTCAATGGATTTCTTCAAAGAAAGTTCTGCTTCACACAATGATTATAAAAGTATTCCTTTATATACAAGTTAAGAATACCTTTTCTACAGAAGACACTCTTAGTTGAGAAGACATAATACAAATCATGAAATTTTGTGTATTAAATATATTCTAATAATTCTTTTCATTTTAAACATATTAATATTTCCTAAAAATCTGTAAAAATAAAAGATAACTCATCATAAAAAGATTAAAATACCAGAAAAGTTATTTCAAAATCTTGTTATATTTCTAATAAAGAAGACATTTTAAACTTTGTTAACCATTAAAAATAATTATACGTGGGACTGGAGAGATGGCTTGGCAGTTAAGTGTTTGCCTGTGAAGCCTAAGGACCCCAATTCGAGGCTCAATTCCCCAGTACCCACGTAAGCAAGATGCACAAGCTGGCACATGCATCTGGAGTTCGTTTGCAGTGGTTGGAGGCCCTGGCATGCCCATTCTCTCTCTCTTTTACTCTCCATGCCTGCATGTTGCTCTCAAATAAATAATAAATATTATTATTATTTTATTATTATTATTATTATTATTATTATTATTATTATATGTGTGTAGCAACCAGTGTCTAGTACTGGGAGTTATAGGGCAGCACCAAATATTTTGGGTTAGACTTCATCCCACCCTACTCCTGTTGAGGGATATAGCTTTTAGTCTTCTATAAAGAAGAAAGACTTCTATGGTAGCAGTTAATTTTGGGGTTAGTTTTCTGTTTATTTCCTCCCACACTTCCCTCCCCCAACCCTCCCAACCCTATTGCCTGGGTATGCCAGATACTTAGTCTGGTCCAGGACAGGAACTACAGACAGGTGAGGACATGCAGCATTTGTCTTCCTGTGTTTCTGTGAGTTCGCTGAGTATAATCTGTTCCAACTTCATCCACTTTCCTAAAACTTTCATTGTATATTTTTCCTTACTACTTAGTAGAATTCTATTGTGCAAATCTTCATTATCCATTCATTTATGTTGAGCAGTTGATGGTAGAGATGTACAAGGTCCCCCAAAGCAAGACCCTTGACTGCTCACGTGAGGTAAAATGTAAGACCGCATTGCTGAAGAAACTGCATGGAGAATAGGAAAATGAGTGGTTCTAATTTCATTTTGCTGCATATGGTCATCCAATTTGTCCAACACCTTTTGTTGAATATTCTGTCTTTCCTCTAGTCTACATTATTGGCAACTTTATCTAATATCATGTAGCTGTAGGTACTTGACCTAAGTACCTGGGTCTTCAATTCTGTGCCATTGGTCTATTTTTCTATTTTGATTGCAGTACCAGGTTGTTCTTGTCACTATGGCTTTGTAATGTACCTTTAGATCAAGTATGGTGATTCACCACAGGTGTATTTTTTTTTTCTTTTGCTGATGATATATTTGGATATCTGAGGTCTTCTGACATTCCATATGAATTTTGAGATCATTTTTTTCAATCTCTATGAAGTTGATGCTGGTATATTTATTGGTATTGTGTTTAATCTGCATATTGCTTTTGGTAGAATTGCCATTTTAAGAATATTAATTCACAATATTAATACAGGAGCATATGTCGTCTGTCAGTTTTTTCAAGTCCTTCTTAATTTCTTTCTTGAGTTTTGTTTTATGTTTTCATTACATAGGTTTTTCACATCCTTAATTAGTGTCCTTCCAAGGTATTTAAAATTTTGTTACTATTGAAAATGGGACAGCTTCCCTTATTTCTTTCTTTGTATATTTGTCCTTTGCAAATAGAAAAGCAACTGATTTTTGTGCATTGATTTTGATTCCTGCCCCTTACTGAAGGAACTTATCACCTTCAGAAGTTTTCAGCTGGAGACTTTTGGGACCCTTATATTTTGGGTCATGCCTTCTGCAAATAGGGCTAACTTGACTTTTCCTTTCCAATTTGTATCTCTTTCTTTCTTGCTCCTGTCTTATTGCTTGGGCTAGTACTTTTAGTACTATGTTCAAGAGCAGTGGTGACAGTGAGCACCCCTGCCTTATTCCAGATCTCAGTGGGAACTCATCAAATTTGTCCTCATTAAGTAATATTTGGGTTTCAGGAGCTCTATATGTAGCGTGTACTGTGTTGAAATATAAACCCTCCATGCCTATTATTTCTACTGTTTTGATCATGAAGTGGTGTTATATTTTGTCAAAGGCCTTCTCTGCATCAGTTGAGATGATCATGTCATTCTTATGGTTGACTTTGTTTATGTGGTATATTACAATGACCAATTGCCATATGTTGAACCATCCCTGCATCTCTGGGATGAAGCCTACTTGATCAAGATGAATAATGCCTTTGTTATGTACTTTACTTTGGTTTGCAAGGATTTTGTTCAGGTTCTTTGCATCTAAGTCCATTAGGGATATAGGCCTATAGTTTTCTTTCCTGTTGCATCTGTGGCTGGTTTTGGTATTAGGCTGAAGCTCTCTTCACAAAAGGAGTTGGAAGGATTCCCTGGTTTCTGATAATGTGAAATAATTTGAGAAAAATTGGTTTTAGTTCTTCAATGAAGATTAGATAAAATTCAGCTGAGAGGCCATCCTATCCTGGACTTTTATTTTGGGGAAATTTTTTGATTACCTGTTCAATCTCCATGGATGTGCTAGGTTTGCTTAGGGTACAGAAAATCCAGGCTAAGATGTTGGGAGGGACCAGGAAACAGTGGCCTGGCCTATTCACTCAACACCACTATGACCACCCACACATCATTCCCAGACAAAACATACTCTTAAAAATATGTTGAAATGATACATCAACACACACACACACACACACACACACACACATTTACTATGTTTTTGTTTTTATTATTTACTATCATTGTTATTACATAAAAATAAAGAGAAAGATAAGTCATTACATTTGAGAAGGTTTTAAAACAAAGACAACTCTTATACATCCAGTACAGTCATGCATTGTTACAATATTTTTTACCAGATATTTGGAAATGTCTACAGAATCCAAACTCATGCATAGCATAAGACTTGACTAAATGCTTCTTAGCTAGTAGAAATTTGTTTCCTTGGTGAAATTTCATTGCCTAAATACAGTATGGGCTGCTCATCAGACTACAATACAATGAACTAGAAATAACTGTCCCATTCAAAGCCTGAGTATGATTAAGGGGAAAATCCTACAATAACTCCACCCACAGGGATACACCACATACTGAAGCTTTAGCAAACTATTGGCAATAGCTGTATGTAGTAGAGTTCTAAACTGGGTATGACTAACCTATAAATAAAAACATGAAATAGTGTTTTATATTAGTACAACAGAAAATAGGATAATGAGAAGATATACATGGGTAAAAAAGTAAGAGTGAATTACTGAAATCTTATGTCAAATACAATAATATCTTCTAAATACTACAAACTATGAGATAAAAGAAGTTTGTTTCTTGTCATATATACTAATCACATGAAGCATACCCTGCTTGAGTGAGATAGACTTAGTGCACTTGTGGACTGTACATGATATTGCTTTTGTCCTGCATGGGCACTGTTACATCCTGGATATAGTGACTCATTTGGAAAAAAACAAAAACAAACAAACAAAAAAAACTATTTTTGGAAAACATATTCAATCTACAACTAAGCAACTACAGATTTTTTGCCTCAAAGCTGACTCTACACTAAGCCAATAGGCCTGTCTTTCAAAGTTTAGAACATTCTTAAGGGAGTTTGACCTGTATCTCTAGCATTTCAAAGATACAATATTTGTGTGCAATGGTGATAGCCCAGTATCAGTCAGTATTTAGAACTATGTTCATATCATAGTGAGATGTTGCAAGGCAAAGCAAGTGGGGCACCACAGTCCTACAACAATTTTACAAAGCATATCTAAAATTGTAAAACAAAAACATACACTATTTTATGATAGAGGTTATAAAATTGTGAATGAAAATTCTTTTTTTTCTTTTGTTTCCTTCCTTTTTTTTTGTTTGTTTGTTTGTTTGTTTCTCAAGATAGAATCTCACTCTAGCCCAGACTGATCTTGAGTTTACTATATATTTTCAGGCTGGCCTCAAACTGATAGTGATCTTCCTCCCTCTGCCTCCCAAGTGCAGGGATTGAAGGGTTGTGCCAACACAGCCAGCTGACAATTCCTTTTCAGATTATGAAATTTTCACAGTTACTCATATTTTGCTACAGAATTATATGCCCAACAAAAGGTAGTTATTATTTTGACTTTTCGAT
This sequence comes from Jaculus jaculus, assembly GCF_020740685.1. NCBI lineage: Eukaryota > Metazoa > Chordata > Mammalia > Rodentia > Dipodidae > Jaculus > Jaculus jaculus. The sequence continues at coordinate 84,901,484 of NC_059114.1, forward strand.
TTCATTCTCTAACTACACAGGGAGAGAATTATTATGTAGAGAATTCTTTGGCAGCCTGAGGTGAAATTTTACCCTGAAGCTGCATTACTATTTACTTTGAATCCAAATGGGTTACTGACTACAAATCCTCTTAGCAAGAATATTTTAAGTTATTATAAGCATAAATTTTAGACACGTTCCAAGATGTTTGTACTTCCTTCCGGTCATTTTCAAGTGTTACTTGACCCTCAAACTCTAACTCCTGAAATGAAGCTGTTTCACATCATGGACGTGGAGGGCTGAGTAGATAATAAGCAGTTAGCTACTTAGATCAGGTCAAATTTCTCTGCTTCTCAGATGTCTGGAACTTTCCAAAAGCATTATTAATTTTTAACTTATAAGCTACCTGAATATTTTATGTATTTTAACTCTCTTCTGTATAATTAAATGAAATATTTATAAACACTGAAAAACCTAGCAGTTTACTAAAACAGATATAGTTCCTTTCTATGTCAATAAGTTGCTAAGTCATTTCAGGGTAGTATACTTGTTGATTTTTTTATTTTATGTTTGTGCATGTGCATGGTGTATGCATGTGTGTGTCCCTGTAAGTGTGAAAGTCCACATGTGTAGGCATTCAAGTACGTATGTGTGCACAGGCATATTGAGGCTAGAGACCAATGTTGGGTATCTGTCTTGGTTACTATTCACCTTATTTTTGAGACAGGGTCCCTCTCTGAACCTATAGCTTCCCAATTCTGTTGTACTCAATAGCTAGCAAACCCCAAGAATTCTCCAGCCTTTGCCTCCTTGGCACTGGTATTGAAGGTGCATACCACCAAGCTCAGCTTGCCCATGGGTTCTGGGAATCTGGACTCAAACTCTTGTGTTTCTGTAGAAGGTATCTTACTGGCTTAACCATATACCCAGTCCATTGTCTATACTGTTACATGACAGCTCTGTGGATGCAATATTTTAAACTAACAACCTGTAGGCATTTTCATCATATAGCGCCAAAAGTAATCGTAAGGTTTAAAGTAATTTTAAATATGTAGCTACATAGATGACAAAGAAATTATAAGAAGTTCAGGCAATGAGGATGGTACTTTTTGAATGTGCATATACATGCCAATCTTATGTGCATATGCCCAGAGGTCTATGCCAGATGTCTTCCTCAGCCAGTCTCCACTTTGTTTTTGAGATGGGTCTCTCACTGAACCCAGGGAGCACCTATTTGACTAGACAGCAAGTTTTGGAGGTCTTTCTGCTTGCACCTCCCAGCACAGGGATTAGACGTGTTTTTCTATACCAGTGGGTTTAAATTGGCTGTTGGGGATAAAATCTCAGGTCTTCATGTTGTGTACCAAACACTTAATCCATTGAGCAATCTCTTGTGTCCTAGATAGCATAAAGATGATAGAATTTAAGTTTCTCTCTCTCCCTCTCTCCCTCTCTCTCTCTCTCTCTCTCTCTCTCTCTCTCTCTCTCTCTCTCTCTCTGGAATTTGTTGATAACTAAACAATTTTTGCAGAAATCCATAACAAATCATTTTCTAGGGTATATTTATGACCATATGCTTATATAAATGACATCAAATAAAAAATTTAAATTTGGAATTTCCAATATAGTACAAAAATGAAATAATATGGCACAAAATTTTATTGAATTACTTACTAAAAATCCACTTTCCTTTAAAAATAACCCAAACATAAATAAATTCCCTTAAGATGGTGCTGTGATATTGTCAGCACCTAGAAAACTCATTGGCATTTGTAAAGCACTTGATGAAGACTTACAGAATAACAAGAATGTGTAAGGGAAGAAATGAGCAGATAAACATTAAATAAAGGGAAGAAAGGGATCCAGTTGACATTCATTTGGATTTGCAAGTAACATGTCTTGAGCACACCATGAAACAAAACATCTAATATAGGTATAAGTATAAAAATCTAAAATGCACACAATGATTTTCAGTAATTACATTGAAACAATAATTCTTAGTCTGAAGATGTAGTCTTCCTGGTCCATTGGCTGCTTATTTTAACAACCTTCCATTATTGTTCATCTTTCTCTAGCTTATACTTTTGGAAATAATTGGATCTATCTTACCACAAAGTAGTTGTTTTTGGCTTCTACATATTGCCTTCTTATAATAGCCTGTAAACATCCAGTAATAAATATGTCTTATTAAAAATTACATCTAGCAAGTATCAGAACAAAAAAAATAATATAATTTGGCAACATGAATATTAGCCCAGTTAGTGAGAAAATGATAGGGATAGAATGAAGTAGAAAAGTGTCACTTTATATACCATATGGTTGCATGGGATCAGGTAGGGTGGCCTTGTTACAAAAGAAACCAGTATGGTAATTTTTATATATGGTGAAAGCAAAATAAGCAGCTGAGCAGGCCTCATTGTTGATGCCTTTGATTTCCTCTGTGTACACAGCTTGTACTACACTTGGTGGTAAGTATTTCAGCATACGTTAATAAATTCCATTCATATTGGATTTTTTATACTATCTAGTCAATGCACAAATCAGAGGAATGAAGGAATGTGTGAGGTTTGTGTTTATTAAACTGGATTATTCCCAGTCAACTCTATTGAAGTATTATTAAAAAAAAAAAAAACAAATAAACAAACAAAAAAAAACCTCAATGCTTTCATCTCTGCTGGAACAGGGAGTGTTCCCAACCTTACTGGACCAAGGGCACAGTATCATGATTGAGTGTCACAAAGTCTATTCACATCCAAAGTCAAATTATTAACTCACAGCAAATTCTTCAGTGTGAGTGCCCATAGATTTGCTAGAATTCTGACTGATAATATCTCACTAAATTTCCTGCATTGGATATAGGAATATATTCACTATAAACTAGTGCAAAGAATATGTGCATTTTTCATGAATAATTTTCCTACATTCCAATAATGGGTTATAATTATACCACTGCACTTCCCGTAATATTATCAATTACTTTCCAAATATTTCATGCAATGTGAGTGAGTTGTTTAAATTTTTATTGTTTAGGTTTTTGAGTTCTTTCTAGACTCTAGAGATTAGACCTATGTCATTTGGATATTCAGCAAATATTTTCTCCCATTTGGTAGGTAATCTATTGACCCTCCTTATTGTATGTTTGTCTATGAAGAAACTTTTCAGCTTCATAAGATTCCATTGGTTGAGTGATCATTTAAGGTCCTGTGATAATGGGGTTTTGTTCAGGAAGCCTTTTCCCTTTCCTTTTATATTTTCTTTCAGTAGTAGCTGAGTTTCCAGTGTTATATTTAGGTCTTTAATCCTTTTTGACTTAATTGTTGTGCATGGTGAGATGTGTGGATCAAGTTTCAATTTCCTGCATATGGTTATCCAGTTTGTCCAGCACCATTTGTTGAAGATGCTGTCTTTTTTCCAGCCTATATTTTTAGGGCCTTTGTCAAATATCAAGTAGCTGTAGTTACCTGACCCAAAGTCTGGTTCCTCAATTCTATTCCATTGGTCTATACTTCTATTTTTATGCCAGTACCATGCTGTTTTTATTACTATGAATTTAAAATATAGCTTTAGATCAGGTATGGTGATGCCTCCAAGGGTGTTTCTTTTGCTGAGGATATTATTAGAGATCTGAGGCCTTCTGCTTTTTCATATGAATTTTGAGATCATTTATTCTTTCTCTGTGAAGAACAATGTTGGGATTTTGATTGGAATTGCATTAAATCTGGATATTGCCTTTGGTAGGATTGCAATTTTTCATATTGAGGAGCATAGGAGATCTTTCCATTTTCTTAAGTCCTCCTAAATTTCTTTTTTGAGTGTTTTTATGTTTTCATTGCATATCTTTCAATTCCTTGGTTAATGTTATTCCAAGGTATTTTATTATTTTTGTTGCTTTTGGAAATGGGACATTGTCACTTATTTATTTCTCTGTATCTTTGTCAGTTGCATATAGAAAGGCTACTAATTTTGTGCATTGATTTTGTGTCCTATTATTTGCTGAAGGAGTTTATCACCTTTAAGAGTTTTGGGATGGAGGCTCTCAGGTCTCTTATGTGTAGAATCATGTCATCTGCGAATAGAGCTAACTTAAGTTCTTCCTTTCCAAATTGTATTCCTTTTATTTTATGTAATGTGTACAGTTAAAATTTGTCTCAACTTCATATACTCAGTAAAGATGAAGATCACAATCAAATTTGGTTGTAATCCATGTTTGTAGCTTATAAGAATGGAGGTTCCTTTTTATAAATACCACTTTTCTTGCTTAATGCATAACTTAAACACTTAATCTGATTCTTTTGGAGTGAGTGTTTTCTTTAAAAGACAAGTTTTATTCATCATCTATTGTGGAAAATTATTCTTCATCATTTTTATTTTTATATTTGCTTACTAATTTTTTTAGAGAGGCTATTACAAAAGAGATCTTGCTTTATATCTCATTCATGACCCTGCATTTATTTGACAAAGATTTTCCTGTGACAAGAGTTTAAAATGGTTTCAATGAGATCCTGAGTGGTTGTTCTAGCTAGCTCTCCTTGCCCTCCTTTTCTTCATTCCATCTTCATCTTATCTTCCCTGTCTCTTCATTAAAGCTCACACCTTTCTCACCTTGTAAAAACCCTGCTCTTCATGAGTTTATATCACTTACAGACATATTACTAATCTGAGCAATTACATCTGGTAATTATCATCACTTAAAAAGTACTCAGCACTACATAAATGTACTTATTGGCAAATATTTGAGTGTGTAATTTGTATTTGACAAAGCTTCCATTTATTCTGTTCATCTACATATCAAAAATGCTTCAGTTTGTGCTGGAGAGATGGTTTAGCACTTAAGTGCTTGCCTGTGAAGCCTAAGGACCCTGGTTCAAGGTTCTATTCCCTGGGGCCCACGTTATTCAGATGTACAAGGAGGTACATGCATCTGGAGTTCGTTTGCTGTGGCTGGAGGCCCCAGCACGCCCATTGTCTCTCTATCTTCCTCTTTCTCTGTATCTGTTGCTCTCAAATAAATAAATAAAAATGAACAAAAAAAATTTTTTTAAATGATTCAGTTAGATGTAAAGGAGTAAAACAACAAATGGATGTTATTTATGGAGTATTAAAATAAGCTGTCATTTACCCTAAAATTCAAAAATGTTTTTAAAAGGATCCAGTACTGTAGTGGTTTGATTCAGGTATCTCCCATAAACTTAGGTGTTCTGGAGCTAGGATTCCCAGCTGAGGGAAATTGGCAATTAAGGCCTCCTGTTGGGCCGGGTTTATGGGCATTACAGCAGTTTCTGCATGCCAGTTTTTGGCACACTCTCCTGTTCCTGTTGTCTACCTGATGTTGGCCAGAGGGTGATATCCACCCTCTGCATACACCATCATTTTCCCCTGCCATCGTAGAGCTCCCTCTAGAGCCTATAAGCCAAAATAAACCTCTTTTTTCCACTGCTCTTGCTTGAGTGATTTCTGCCAGCAATGTGAACTTGACTGTAACAAGTACTCACAAGACACAAATTAAATGAATTTTGCACTTATTTGAAATTTCACATTCATGTAAATGCATGCGATGATAACAGGCTCTTCTAGTATTAATATCCTTTGTAATGTCAGGCAATTACATCTGATGTTTACAATTGGGTAAATGGTAAATATATTAAGTATATCGGGCATTAAATATGTAACAGAGATGTTGGAAATGTTTTCTTCCCTGCTCTCTCTCATTGGCTGAGCATCAAGATATAAAAACATTACAGCAAACCAGATGTGTTAGTGAGTTCTCTGCCTGTGAGAGAAACTGACAGAGAAAAAGGAGCTTAAAGAAAACAAAAATAAACAAGAATCACTTTTATTTGTATTTTGGAGCTTTCAATCCATACGTAAGGCTTCTTTGTTGGGACTTAGACAAGGCAAGATGTCGTGGTGGTGAGCGCTGAGCAGTCTTCTCAGACCGTTGTAAATAATCATGGGTGCATCTCCATTGACTTACTGCCTTAATAAATAACTGATTTTAGATATTCCTGTGAATCTGTCAGTAGATTAATTTACTGATAAAGATAGTACTCATGACCTGTTCACCTCTCAGTAGTGTTACCAAACACGATGACACAAATATGATCCTGAGGCTGATATTTCAACTCCAATTTACAATTTATGACAGCAGATAACATGGTAGAGAATGGATATTTGTGTGTACTCAACCAAAAAGTCTCACCAAGACACTGACTGTTAGCCTGCATGTGCATGCAGATTCCGCATGGGAAATAAATCTCACCGATTTTACACATGCAAATTATTTTTTTAATATATTTTATTTATTTAATTTGAGAGCGACAGACACAGAGAGAAAGACAGATAGAGGGAGAGAGAGAGAATGGGCGCCAGGGCTTCCAGCCTCTGCAAACGAACTCCAGACGCGTGCGCCCCCTTGTGCATCTGGCTAACGTGGGACCTGGGGAACCGAGCCTCGAACTGGGGTCCTTAGGCTTCACAGGCAAGCGCTTAACTGCTAAGCCATCTCTCCAGACCCACATGCAAGTTATTAAAGAAAAAAATATTAAAACATTTTTCACTAAGAGAAACGAACCTGGAATAATCACAGTATATTTTCGGAAATGTTCTGTGTTCAACTAAAATTTGAGATACCTAAAATACAAGTGAAGCAAAGCCATTACTTATAAACAAATATCGGCCACTTCAGCTACAGTTGTATGAGAGATTACAACCCTTGAGATTGGGCTGGGTGACCTGCATTGGGACAACAGGAAGAATGCAGACTCTTTTGAAAGGGCCTGAGGGCTGAATGAGTGCCCTATTCTTCAAAGTCTGCTTTATTCCCCCCTGGGTTAACAAACCGGCACCCGACCTAGTATTATGAAGTATAGGAAATACAGGAAAAGGTCATTGAGTTTGAAACATGGTCTTGTGTTTTGGAAACATCCTTGAGCAGTGTGAAGCAGGTTTGTTACATGCCTGTGTGGAGCCCCAATGAAGCCATGAGGATGAACTGTAGGTCGTAATGGAGACCCTGTGGAGATGCCAGGATCATGAGGTAGCTAGCTGCTGAGGAGAGCTGCAGGCCCCGTATGTTTTCCAGGACTCTGAGTAGCCTAGCTGGAGGGGCGGAATTGGAATGCCAGAGACTTGCTCCTGGCTAGAATTATCTGACTTGGAGATTTGTCACTGACTAGAGCTGTTGGATTGGAGCTACAGAATTTGATGCTTGTCCTGGTTTTTTGAAATCTTGCATTTGTTGAATATTTCTTTGCTATGCACAATACCATCTTTTGTAATGTGAATGTTTATTCTGTGTCATTATGGGTTTGGGGGGGAAATTTTGTTGTTGTTGTTAATTTTGGTATTGTGGCTCAGTTATAAGACCTTGGGTTATGGGATGTTTGAAGCTCATCAGGATTGATAAAAAAAAAAATAGGGACTTTTAAAGTTAGACTGAATGCATTGCATTTTATATCATGGGTGGTTATCAGTTTATGGGAGCTAAGGTCAGAATGTGGTCATTTGATTCAGGTGTACCCTATGAACTTAAGTATTCTGAATGCTAGTCTTCCCAGCTGATGGGAGTTGGAACTCAAAGCCTCCTAGAGGTATTGTATTGCTGGGGGAGGGCTTATGGGTGTTATAGCCAGTTTCCCCTTACCAGTATTTGGCACACTCTCCTCCTCCTGTTTTCCACCTGATGTTGGCCAGGAAGTTGATGTCCACCCTCTGCTCATGCCATCGTTTCCCTGGCCACAGAAGAGCTTCCCCTGAAGACTGTAAGCCAAGATAAGCCCCCCTTTTTTTCCCCACAAGCTGCTCTTGGTCATGTGATTTCTACCAGAACTGTAAACCTGACCACAACAGCAGGATAGCAAGTAACGTCCACATATGTAACATGTATCAGAGAACGACAGCATTAATAATATCATAATCATGTTTAAATGATAAACAAGCCACGCTGGCATCATATGAGGGCAGCATGGTGGTTTGAATGTGAAATGTCTCCTGTGGGATCCTGGCTTTGTGATTATCCTCATAGTTTCTCCTCTGCTGGTGGAGCCTTTTCTATGTGGAGCCATTTGGCTCCAAGCCTTCACAGTCCAGTCCTGCTGGCCAGTGCTAGCGAACTCACTCTCTCTTCTTTCTCTCCACCACTATGAAAACCTGTGAAATCTGGCTCCCTATTCCTGACATGGTTTCCCTGTTTTGTTGGCTCTCCTGCTCAAAACTGCAAGCTGGAAATAAACCCTTTTCATTCAATAAACTTTTTTTTTTTTTTTTTTTTTTTTTAACCAGCAAAGAGGAGGTAACTGCAACAGAAAAATTAACAATAATGGTGTATGCCTACCACCCCGTGGTAACTGATAGGACATGAAATGACCATGTAACACACAAGATAGAATTTGAAGGAGGTCCAGGGACTACTGGAGTGAAGCCCCATTCTAACTTTTCTTGCAGCATTGAATAAGAGTTTAAGGCATTAAAGGTTTGGGGTGTCTAGGCCAAAATGAAAGTTGTTTTAGTTTTTATTTTTTTATTAATTAGTTTTGTACTCAGTGAATACAGTCAATTTGGTACCATTATTAGGCTCATCCATTACCTGGTCCCCTCAGTGGTAAGGGACCCATAGCTGGAGCTGGGAAACAAGTCAGAACCATTTCCAAACATGAGCCTGCTCTCCATTGTCAAGCTACCACCAATCGTGGGCTGCAAGAGGGCCTAAACCTATTAAATTCTCTATAAGAAAGATGCTTATTTTTGCCATAGGCCTTACCAACCATTTTTAACTCATAAGTAATATATCAGCTCAATATAAGACATACCATGACTTGCTAACTCATTCTCATCATATCAGAAAGTCTTTGGGGAAGCTGTTGGGCTCCTTGTGTCATAGGAGCTTTCACCCATGGCACGCAGTTTTCCATGTCTCCAGGCTCAGCTTGTGCAAAGATTAACCCGTTGTGGATGAGTATGATATTCACAGTGATGTCACAGATTTTTAAAGAGACACATATTTGGTAGTTCTTATTTTTGGGGAGTCTTTTTTAATATTTTTCTTGAGTGCTAAGGACTGAACCCAGGGCTCTGCACTTGCTAGGCGATCACTCATCCATGAGCTAAATCCCCAATGCCAAGGCACATATTTGAAAAATAGGATAACTAAATGTTTCCTAAGCAGGCTCAGTAGTAGATCAACGTAGCAGAATAGATGATTGTTCAAGTTAAATTAGATAAAAAATATTAGCCCATTTGTAAAATAAATAGAAAAATATCTTGAAGGCCAATTAACACAGTCACAGATTATGGGACAATATGAAACATAGTAATATAAGTTTTGTTACAGTTGCAAAAAATATAACAGAGAAAACAAATGATAGAAGTAGTGATTATCATAATCTTGTCAAGTTTGATAAAAGTTTGAATCTACGTAATGAAGAAAGTAGGACAGCTCAAGTAGGATGAATACAGAGTTACATCATTATAGTCAAGTTGTTGAAAGTCAAAGTCAAAGAGAAGTTACTGAGCACAGCATGAAAATAACAAGTCATTATATTCAAGGGGAGGGGAGGGTGAGTTTCTCTACTGGCTGAGTGCCTCAGAAACAATATTGACCAAAAGCACCATAATAGCATAAATAGTGCATTTAAAACAAGCCATCAAACAGGAATCTATAGAGAGCTGAAGTTCGCTTCAAAGAGGAATGTAAAATCAATTTCTATAACCACCAGCTGCATTCGAACATTCCAGTCAACCTTCAACATGTATTGGTGGTAGAAATAAAGAAATGATAGAGCCAACCTGAGAAATCATTGAATATTTCTTAAAAGTTATACACATTCTTGCTATAATTCATGCATTCTGCTCTGGGAAGCCTACCTAGAGGAACTGCAAGCATATGTTCACAAAGAGAGTGAGTGTGGATATTTATAACAATATTAGTCATCAGAGGTCCAAACTTGGAAAACCTATGGATACATCAGCATGTAAACTCATAAATAAAACATGGTAATATCACTAAGGTAAAATGCTTTTCAACATGAAAGAAGTAGCAAAGTACTACTTGAGGTATGGGAAATCACCATGATCTTTGAGTGAGATAGTCTAAGGTTAGTTATGTCTTCTATATAATCCTTTTCTTCTTGCTTGTGATCACATGCATTATAAGAAGCAGCTTAAGGAAGACAAGGTTTGCTTAGGCTAAGAGGTCCAAGGAATACAGTTCATCATGTGAAGGAAGGCATGCAGGAGCGGGATGTAGCTGGTCAGGTTGCCTCTGCAGTGAGCAGACAGAGAGATCGGGAAGCAGGACCAGGTTCTGACATCTCAAGTTTGCCCTATAGATTTAAGGTTGGTATGACTCGAATGCCAAATGTTCCCCATAGGCGCATCTGTTTAAACACTTGGTTTCCAGCTGGTAGCATTGTTTGGGAAGATAAAAACAAGTGTTTAAACAATAAACCTATGGGGAACATTTCTCATTCAAGCCATACCTCTCTTAAGAGCATGGTTTCTTAATCTATGGGTCACAACCCCAAATGGTATAGCATGACTGAATGTGGCAACAGTTAATGGTGTCTGAATATGCAATGAACAAGCATATTCAAACAAAATCAAAATGTGATGGCCAGAGCTGTTTCTGGCCATGTTGGCATCAATTTAAGGATTCATTTTGTGTGGCCCATTTTGATTGTTGGTATTGATTTTCTGACTTAGCTACTTATGTCACTGTTATATCAAAGTACCTGACAAACACAACTTGTAGAAAAAGAGTTTATTTCACTCACAACTCAAAGGAATACAGTCCATTATGGCAGGGTGGCTGGAGCAAGAAGAAGCTGGTCAGGCTGGAGAGATAGGTTAGTTGCTAAGGCATTTGCCTGTGAAGCCTAAGAACCCAGGCTTGATTCCCCAGTACCTACATAAAGCCAGAGGCACATGATTATACATGTGTCTGAAGTTCATTTGCAGTGGCTTGAGGCCCAGGGACATCTGTTTTCCCTCCCTCCCTCTCTCTCTCTCTCTCTAAAATAAAAATTAAAATTAAAGAAAAAAAAGAAGCTGGTCATATTCAATCAACAATGCTAAAGCAAGAAGAAATGAATGCTCGCCTCTGCTTCTCTTCTCCTTTCTATGCGGTCCCAGACACCCTCATTTAGGGTGGGTTTTCCCACCTCAACTAACCTAATTAGAAGATCCCTGACTGATATTCCCAAAGACTTGTTTCCATGGTGATTCTAAACCCTGACAAATTGACAAGGGAGATTAAGTGATGACCCTAACAAAATGGATAACCTCAAGCTTCAGTTAGCTTTTGACTGTCACCATCCATAAATGACAGAGTCTGTGGTCTAATCTACTTGCAGAACTCTGCCCTGCTTTGTTTTTTCTTTTTTTCCTTTCATTCTAAAAATTCAGTCATTGAATGCAAAAAAAATTGTCAAATAAAAACAGAAACTCGTTAATGTATGCATCTATGTATCAATGTTGCTGTATGTTTGTTTATGAGAAAATTATGATTATGTGTTCATATATGCATGTCCATATACATACATTTGATATGTATATACATCATATATATATATATACACACACACACACATACATGATTAGAATCTCACTATGTGTATCCCATATGGGCTTCAACCCACTACACGGTCCATGCCAGTCTTAAAATTAGTATTGTTTCTGCCTCAACCTTTTCATTACAATAATTACAAGCATGAGTCACCATGCTTGTCCACATAACTTATTTTTTAAGTATTTTATTATTTATTTATTTATTTATTTGACAGAGAAAGAGGGAGAGAGAGAGAGAGAGAGAGAGATTGAATGAGTATGCCAGGGTCTCTAGCCACTGCAGATGAACTCCAGATACATGTGCCCCCTTGTGCATCTAGCTAACATGGGTTGCAGGGAATTGAACCTGGGTCCTTTGGCTTTTCAGACAAATATCTTAACCACTAAGCCATGCCTCCAGCCTTTTTAACTTTTTTATTGACATATGTAACCATTTATTTTCTTTTACCAGTATTATTACTTGAATTTTCTAAACTACTTGTGGTTTTTTTTTTTTTCATCATCTTTTTGATTCTTCTTATTTATTTCACAATCCCTCAATTTTGTAAATGTCCTTTACTATGGTAGCTTTCCTTCAAGGGATTTGAAGTTGGTCTACTTCTTTTTCTTGAAAAATCTATTTAATCTTGAAGTATCCTTGGATGTTTCTAGTAGTGTTTGTTGTCCTTAGCTTCTGATAAGACAGAAAAAGCAATAGGAAGTGAGCAAGGGAGAGAGGTAGGGAGGAAGGACATTTTAGTCATATTGAGAACTCCACATTCACACCAATGAGCACTAGATATTCCTTTTGCTAAGCATTGTTTTTGATATTATTCAATGTTTGACTGGACAATTGCCTTTTTAAACCTTTTTTAAAAGTGTTCTGTTGCTCTTGGCACATCTAGTCATTGAAAATGCTCATCAATTTTATAAATTTATAAAACAATTTGTGGCAATTGATTAGGTTTATCTCTAGACATAGGTCCTAGAAATCACAATCAGAATGTGTTATTTATGTTGAAATAGCTCACTGTTCATTACTGCTACATTTTTCTGTTCTCTGAGGTAGAAATTGTACTATGCTCTAAGGTTCAAAGACTACCAGAAAGTTTCCTAGAATTATATATAATATAGAATTAACATTAACATATGAAATTACCTAATATTATTTTTCTGTGTCTTATTGGATCTATTTTTTCATTTGAAAATATATTTTTTCCTCAAGGTTTCTGTAAATATAGGAATGTTTGCTTTGTTCTTCTCAAATTTTAGATGAAAGTTATCCCTTTAATTAATTCCATCATATATATATATATATATATATATATATATATATATATATATATATAATGTTTGACTAAACCTTTTTGAAGTTTGTAAACAAATCCAAAAGAAGAAAGTGTCAGGGTTTAAATGATATATTTCAAGGCTCTCCAAATTTTGTTTATATTATCAAAATTTGATCTGTCCAGATATATTATAATATTAATCCATAAACAACAAAATATTTTCACTTTAATAATACTGGCTGTATTTCTACTGACATGGAGATACAAAGATGTTTTGAAAGTTTTAATTAAGGATAATAGTGACTGCTGCAATATAAAGGGATATGAGAATGGAGGGAGACCATGACAACTTTTCATATTTGAAACAGACTGTGTCTGAAATGTTCCTGCTTTACTCCTCACAGAAGAGAGTATTGTGGCAATAAAACGTCACCATATTTACTTATTCTATCATCTCTGAATGTTTCCATGAATTAATGAACTCTTCAAACTGATAAATGCTAGTTGGTAGTCAAACAACATGAGGCTTAGTATTTTGGAAGCACAAACGGGAGTAATTTTCTTTCCAATAGACAGCTGCTAAAACTGCTTCCTACAAAACCCTCACTGCAGTACCATCAATGAGGTACTGTAGTATCCATTTCAGAAGTGAGGCAATTCCACTTTTGAGCTACAATTATATCTTAATACCACATAGACAATAGTTTACAAAGATAGTCTTTATAATCAAATGAAGTAGAAAATCCCTTCATATATACAAGATCTTTTAAGAAAATGTACATTCTTATCTGGGGGCAAATAATCTTGCTTATGGACCATGAGGATAAATAGATGGCAAAAACATTTATTAAGTCAAAGAATTCTGTATAAATGGAAGTCTAAAAGAACAACACATGCACTAACTTTTGAAACTGTTTTATTTTTAATATTTTTTATTTATTTATTTGAGAGTGACAGACACAGAGAGAAAGACAGATAGAGGGAGAGGGAGAGAATGGGCGCGCCAGGGCTTCCAGCCTCTGCAAACGAACTCCAGACGCGTGCGCCCCCTTGTGCATCTGGCTAACGTGGGACCTGGGGAACCGAGCCTTGAACTGGGGTCCTTAGGCTTCACAGGCAAGCGCTTAACCGCTAAGCCATCTCTCCAGCCCTTGAAACTGTTTTGATATGTTATGAGCAAATAAATATACTTACCATATATGCTTTGACATAAAATATAAATAATAGATTTTATTTAATAACAAAGTTACTTTTGACATATTCCATGTGCTAAATTTCTGGTGTACTTAAGATTATAAGTAATAAAATAATAGTTTATAATTTGTGATTAAAAATTTTTAATGTAAAGTTTCCTTTTGGAAATATATGAGTCATATAATTTATATAAGTCTATCATTGCTGTCATGTGTCAAAAATTGAATTCTCATAAATAGGAAATGGCTGCAGGTGACTTGATAAGAGCATACAGATTTGAAATATTTCAAATTTGTCAGTTCCTTGATCCTGCTCAAAAAATATCAGCATTACAAGTGACAGACAGTGGTAATTTTGGTATTCTATATAAACTGTAAAGTGGCATCACCTGGTACTTGTACCACATTAGCATAATTTAGAACCAGGTTCTTTTTGTGAATGTGATGAGATGGAGAAGTACAAAGCAGGTGGCTGATTCTGTGTGCAAATCATTCTTTGATACTAATAATTTTTCTTTTGGGGAAAAAAAAATCATTCAACCTATGTTAAGGTCAGACATTGTGTACTCATTGACTCTGACATTGAGCCATTCAGTGAATCCAGAGTAGAAAATATTTTTGGCAATCATCCAAGGTATGATAAACCAGATTATTTACTGAGCCATTGATCATCAAACCGAAGGGTATTAGGACATGGGGGGGGGGGGGGAAGACCTAAGCTACTTTCTTCTTTTTGTAAAATCAATATAACAACTTTCACACCTAAATTTACTTCATAATGACTTAAAGAGTGGTTAGTTTGTTAACCTCTTTTTTATGCTTTATTATTATTATTATTTTCAAGATGTTTCATGTGGATACCTCATGTGTTGAAACCCTCTTTTCCCTCATCCCTTTCCCCATTCCACTGGGCGCCCTACTCAGTGGGGTTGCAGATATTCCCCATGGGTTGTGGGTTATGTATTGTGGAAGGAGCAGTCAGTTATTTGGGGTGTGGGAAGGAATGCCTCTGGGCATGATGTCTCAACCTGTGGCTCTTACAATCTTTCTGCCCCCTCTTCCGCAAAATTTCCTGAGCCAGGGTGGGTGAGTTTTAAATCTTCTTCAGTGATAAGCTCTTAGGAGCCTCTGCTCTGGATCTCTACTTTGGTCGGTGTTGAGCATCCTCGGGGTCTGTCTCCTGCCCCCTGGCGCTGGTTATCAAAACAGCATGGAGGCAGCAGTCTTGCTCATCTTTCTATTCATCTGTGGGTTGACCTCTTTTATTTCCTAAGATGAAAACAAAGGGCTGAAGAACAAAAATTTCTTCCAAGACTCCTAACAGGTGAACTGCTGAGAATAAGTGACTAGTACTCAGCTCTACCCAGAATCTATTATGCATGCATTCCCAACCCGAGTCAGGGAAGATGAGATGCAGAGAATAATGGAACTGAGTCGGACGTGGTGGTGCACGCCTTTAATCCCAGCACTCGGGAGGCAGAGGTAGGAGGACTGCAGTGAGCTCCAGACCACCCTGAAGACTCCATAGGGAGTTCCAGGTCAGCCTGGACTAGAGTGAGACCCTACCTCGTAAAACAACGACAACAGAAAGGACAATGGAACTGGAGAACAGACAGGAGTGCTGCGGAACGCTGTCTTCCAGACATGACCAGGCCAGTGCACACGTGGACTCACAGCTTTGTGGTTCCTGCACAAGACCTGAGCATGACGGGGCCCAGTGACGTTAACATTCTCTTATAGGTAGGGGAGGGGCTTGGGAGACCACTCCCTGAGGTTTTAATGACAGCCAATGTTTGCTTGGGAAGGAGGAGTCATTGTCACCTCTGTCACACTGGTCAGTGAGGAGGATTACAGTGCGACTCTCACAATGGTAATATAGAGCTAAGCAACCACTGGTGTCTCAGTGCTACAGGTACGACTTTTCAGGGTGGCACCCTAGGAACAAACCATGACAAACCTAAAGCTACCCAAAATAAAGACTGTGGAGCCCTTAGCGATGACTTTTCTCTGAAAAGACATCATTGCTGTCATCTATACTATCAGTCAAAACTCTCAGAATGATCACGTTCCCATTCCACTAACATGGGCGCTCTGAAGAGAGAAGTGCTCAGTGAGAAAGCTCGGCTCCTGGTGGCACTTATATTGCTTGAAATACAGATTGACCTGGTGAATTAAGCTTTATATTATTGGTTTTACTAATCTTTTTCTTTCGTTCTTTTTTTTTTTTCAAGAAAAAGTACAACTGGAACTCTTTTTCTTTTTCTTTCTTTCTTTTTTTTCTTTCTTTTTTTTTTTTTTTAAGTGGAGAAAAGCACTTACTGTACAAGCATGAGAACTTGAGTTTGATTCCCGGAACCCATATGAAAATCTGGTCCCTTCTGAGGGGGGCGGGGCAGAGAGGAGGCTAATGATGGTAACAACATGGCTGTTTACACATGAGTATGTACATAACTAATAAAGAAAAAATAAATCTGGGCATGGCCTTGTATGTCAGTAACCCCAGTGCCAAGGTTGGTAGAGAAATAAGGACTATCGTCACTCCCTGGTTAGCCAGTCTAATGGAAGTCCACGTTCAGTGACAGACTTTGTCCTAAAGAAGTACATTCAAAGGACAACTTGCAACTCTGTGTACACCCAATTGCATATACCAGAAACATACATGCCATCATACATAACCAAAGAAATTAAAACATGTGCATATAAAGTTGACATCAGGCAAAGGAGTTAACCTTTTTTTGTGCCAAGTATTGATCTCTTCATATCTCCCTCCATGTCCTTTATGTTACAGCAACCATGCATGTGTTTTATGTAAATATATGTTATCTTTCCATTTTTTATATTTTGAATCAGAATGTTTTCCTTTTTACTCAGCTTATTTTTCTCAACATAGTTATGCTGAAAATCATCTATTTGAACTTGTCATTACTAACTAGAATTTTATTTATGGGTCTATGACAAATTCCTCACCTTTTTTGTTTGACATTTGTCTGTTTACATTTTTTTTTTTTTACTTATTGCAGGTAAAGATAATATGAACATTCATGTACAAATTTGTGTTTGGGCATATATTAATTCCTTTCTTATCTATTTATCTACCTATCTATAATTATTATTTTGAGACAGAGTTCTGCCATGTAGTCCTTGCTAAACTTAAGCTCACCATGAGGTCTATAGCAGCTTTGAACTCATGACCCTCTTGCCCCATCATTAAGAGCTCTAGGATTACACAAAGTTGCTAATGTGAATGGCTCATTATGCATCCTTGAAGAACAGGGCAGCTATAGATAGAATTCCTTTCACTGTTTTCTTTGTCTCGTGACTATTGCAATTTATTAATTGATAGCTAGATTTTCAGATCCATTTCTGCAAATAGTTTTATTGGATAGTTCATAAAACTAAATCTTGAATCTGTTTTCTTTTCAAAAACAAAGGCTTCAAAAGTTTCCTGGGTTTCAGATGTGCATTTTACTAATGCAAGTATCATCTTCCTCCCAGAACCAGCTAGCGGTCCTCACTGTGACTTTCTTATTGCCATTGCTCTGAACCCCATCAGCATCCTGTCAGACCAGGGACAGTTGTGGCAGAGTCTGTGAGGTGTACAGTGTGGAAGGTAATGGTTTGTACTTCAGCCTGGCTGTGCTTCAAAGTGTGTTCCTGTGTGGTTCACACAGCTGGAAGTCTTTCTGTCACTCAGTAATGGGCTAAAGCACTACTCTTAGGGATGAGATAAATTACTGTCACCACCTTAAGGGACCAATAAGTAAGTGTCATTTTCTTTCCGTGGAGGGATGTTTGGAATGCAATAATTTGTCTTTTATATTCAGAACATTTTTCAGCATATCCAAAGTCACCAAAATCCTCCATCATCTATATTTAATTAATGTCCACAGCACTTATATCTAACAATGATTTTACCTACTACTTATGTATCATCTAGTAAGAATATAATATAATTGAGGTGGTCTGGAACTGAGGTGAATTGCTGTTAGTTTGAAGTCTGAAGAGAAATCCAGTACCTATTATATTTCAGAAGGTGAGGAAGTCATATGTTACTAAGACATGACAAATCCACATTAGAGTCTGTCTAAGTTAAATTTGAACTGCTTCTGCTCATTCTTACAGGGGTGGAAAAGCATAGGACTACACATTTCCTATTTTAGCATGTGTAACTAGCAGAGCAGGTTTCAGTAGGGTTTGCTTTTAGTGAAGTTTGTATAGTCCATCAACTGCCAGGATCCATCTGAATTATAGGAGACAGAACACTGTTCACTGTGGATATGATGAATTTTATCACTGAATATTTTAGGTTAGAAGTGCACAGATCCATTTTTCCTATGTGTGACATAGATTGTGTTCTGCTGTAGTAAAAAGCGGAGACGTAGCTTCAGACGCTGACAGAAGGCTCTGATTGAAAACTTCATTCTGAACTCAAGAAACGCACCTAACGGGTCTTTCAACTAAAAAGCATGTTCATTCCAATCATGCCCTGGGAGGTCAGGATACTATCATTATATAGTTTCAAGGACCTGTTGGACTCACAAAGAGGAGGACAAATTGGCCCTTGGTGTAACGTTAGATTGATTCTTTACTCATCTGTGGTAAGCAGAATAACAGAACACTAAAATTTTCCTTATCATATTTACCAAAGTAAGTCATACAAAACTATGTTATTCAAAATCACAACAGAGAAACAACATGGCATCATAAGTGCTCCTCATTTGACCTTGAGATAATGAGCTTATCTTGGATTTTCAAGAGTGGGCCCAAAGTGATTTGTATGTACCCTTCCAGCTTGAAGGGGGAAGCGAAGTACTAGAATTAAAGAAGGGCACATAATAGAGCAGATGTTATAGAAGCAAGGCTATTCTAACTTGATGTGAAAATGAAGCCATGTGTTGCCAGCCTCGAGCGAAGAGTAACAGAGTCAGGAGTGAAGGCGTGTGATGGCCCATTGAGCACGGGAAGGGTGGGGGCAGAAGTCTCCTCTGAAGCCTTCATAATAGATGCACTATGCTGCCCATAACCTAGATTTCATCTTACTGAGACCTATTTCAGAACGTTGATCTTTATATCTGCAAAATACTTCTTTGTTGCTTTGAATTACTAAATGTGCCATAATTTTTATAACAGCTATAGGCAACAAATGCATCATTCTCATTCTAAAGGTGTCAATTTTTGTACTTTGTCCAACTACCTTTAAGTGTTTAAGCATTCGAATTTCCCATTTTATTAGGTAGATTCTCTAGAGGAACAGGACAAATAGAATGATCATGCGAGAGGGTGGATTTATTGAATCAGCTCACGGGATATGTCCTTGGCAGTCCAACGACTGCGGTCCACAGACTGGAAAGTTGAAGGATTTGGCAGCTGTTCAGACCATGATGTTAGATGCAGGCTAAAGAGTCACTGGGCTGGATAGCTGCTCAGTCCACGAAGCCAAAAGAACAGCAGGAGCATGCCTACGTGGGCAGCAAAGCGAGCCAAGCCAAATGCAGGAACCCGTGAGTAGCATAGAAAGCTGGGCAGAGGAAACACTCTGGTGTTCTCCCTTCCACAATGGGAGGGACACGCATTGGATAGGAAGACCTTCTAGCTCAGTTAATTTTGCTTTTGCTTGAAAATGACCACACAGATCCACTCAAGAGGAGCCTCTCTCACTCTGCTCCACAGCTGGTCGCATGGGCAGCAGACATATATCACTCCGGACTTAAGACATTCTGCAAAGGCCATTATGTCTCCTTGGGAAAAGATTATGTGACTTATTCTGTCTTTCTCGCGATGGGATGTTCTTGAGTCTGTTCTTCTGGGAGTTGTTCTTTTCCTTAGTTACTGGTTTCTGAGTATGTAAAGTGCCTCATATGGAAAACAACACAACAAAACAGTGAGTGAATAATTGAGAATATTTTTAACTATGGGAGCTGTACATTCAATGTCCTCACCATCATCCTTGATTTGGTCCTACAATTAGGACAATTAGGACACCACTTTTTGCCAAATGCCCATCTTCCTTGTCCTGAAGTCATTCCTTTTTCAATTATACCCAGAATATGTTTTAGGCCATGCACCCATCTGTGCCAATCAAATGTTTCTACTCATTAAAATAACATTACTTACTTTATTTGTGATTGCTCATCACTGCCCCCAGCCTCTGGGCTTACACAGATCTATTTTCCCCATGGTTGTCCCTGGGTCTAAGTTCGAAACACGGTAAAATAGCACCCCTCACGCTGGTGCTAATCACAATTCTAATTACCGTTTTTGGTTTTATTATTTTATTTTTTGGTTAATACTCCAGGATTGCACACAGAACAGAGATGGGTAATGGATTTTGTTGTTTTATGAAGCATAGTTTTCTTAGATGTTTTCATCATTTTCTCATCTCTTTCACCATGGTGGACTGGGCGGGCATCCATTACAGAGCAGCTCATCATTCCATTGAGATTCCAAATGCTGCTCAGCAGCGTGTCTACTCACTCCTGAGGAGCTCGTCCTCATGTCAGTTTCTGTATCATGGGAGATTTCTTTCATAATGTTAACTTACTTGAGTTAGCAAGGTCCAGCTGCATTAACAAAGCCCCTTGGCTGAGTGCCTCATGTACAGCATGGATTGATCGCTCATACTTCTGTTGGAAAAAAGTCCAAGGCCGGACTTCAGGCTGTGAAGACTTCCCTCTTCCAAGTTGTAAACTGTCTAATTCTTCATGAAGAGAATCACCTCGTTCTCTGGAGTCATTTAAGCACATTAATCACACTCATAAAAGGTTCACACTCATGTTCTTCTCATCTCTAAATATCTGAGCTCTAATTGCCCTCAAATTGGACTTCAGTACTTAAATTTGAAAGACCACACACAATAATATGTAATGTGAGGATTCACAGAGTGCTGTGGTGTGTTTGTCCACTGGCCATTTTATAGTTTCAAATGTCCAACATTCTACAGTTGGATTATGCTATGGTTTTACTATTGTCAAAGGCCTAGGTAGTGGCTAGGAAGATAGATGAAGGCAGAGAACCATGTAGGGTCTTTTAATTCAGCATTTTCTTTGCTAGTTTCAAGAAAGTTTCCTGGTACTTTTATGAACAGTGTTCACATTTGTAGGCCCAATCATTATGGGTCACATTGGATACAATAATTTCATATGAACATTGTTATTTCCACTTCAAACGTTGGAATCATTCCAAAAATTTAAACTGTGACATAATCATAGTTGTCCTACTTTGTTGATGAATTGTCAACTTTTCCAAGTCTACTGAGCCTGTCTTCGGAGGATTACACTTTTTTCTGCTTTATATGAGCATAGCATGAGAGTCCTTTTGTGAGCAAGCTTTTACATGTGACTTTTTAAATATACTTACCATGAGTCTTCCATTGTTTCTTCAATGCCTTCAGGGCTGGGACCATAGTCATGTGATTTTTTAAAAAATTTTATAATATTCCAGTTTCTTAAGCAACTGAGATCTCCCACTCATTGGGTATCCCTGGAAACATCTATTGGTACATTTTACCAGCAGGTTTTGATAGTTGTCAACTGTGTAGTAGCATGAACTACAGTGTTGATCCTTTAGTGGGTTCAGAGATCATTGCTTGCAGATTCTCTTGGTGACCTAATATCGAGGACATGCTCAGCTCGATACGCCTACCTATGTTTTCCTGCAAAAAAGATTCCCAGGTACAGATTGGCATTCAGGTTCTGTTAGCCCGCAGCTATCTGGGGTGAGTCTGGTAACAGAGAGAAATATTAGAACAGAAGAAGGAGAAGACACTGAGATTTTTCTATGATGCAATTATAATCAGATCATTAGACAGTAACATTCAAAGCTCTGAGTTTAGATATTCCTTAGAGTCTTCTGAAACTAAACCACCGTAGAAGATCCTTTAATATCATTCAGTCATTGGTTTGGGTTTTCCCAGGGGGTGCTTTGGAAATCTGAACGAGAGAGCTCTCTTGGAGATGAGAGTAGCATCAACAGTGAAGTCTATGGTTGTTGCAGACAATAATCCTAACAGCCAATTTATGAGTGTGTCTGTTTTCCAAAGGGAGGTTTTGAACCTGCCACTTAGTAGACTATTGTACTGTTTTCATGGCACAGGGAAAATGAGTTTTCTTTATTTTATTTTAATGCATTATTTTATGCAGGTCCCAAGAGTAATAATCATGCTATCCAATATTACTTTCTTTGTCCACTAAATCAATTTAAGGATTTTAAAACCACATTTACTAATCCTGTAGAATTTTGTCCTATTTTCCATTCTTACTTCTATTATCCAGAGCTAATTGTCGCAAAAACACTGGTTTCCAACCAAACTGGGTTACTTTTAATTTCCTCATTACTGCTCCAAAACTCTACCTCTAATCTAGCTGTCTGTCTGTTGTATGAACTCTGAGTTTTGTATGTGTTCAGGACAACCACCCCCATTATTCACCTGAGGTGCTGATAGTGTATTATATCTCTGAATAACAAGCACATGGATTATTAAATCACAGAGGTCATCAGCTTCAAACAATGAAATAGACTCAAGCTCAATTTTTTTTAATTTTATTTATTTATTTATTTATTTATTTATTTGAGAGAGACAGACACAGAGAGAAAGACAGATAGAGGGAGAGAGAGAGAATGGGCGCGCCAGGGCTTCCAGCCTCTGCAAACGAACTCCAGACGCGTGCGCCCCCTTGTGCATCTGGCTAACGTGGGACCTGGGGAAGCGAGCCTGGAACGGGGGTCCTTAGGCTTCACAGGCAAGCGCTTAACTGCGAAGCCATCTCTCCAGCCCATCAAGCTCAATATTTTTGAAATGATAATAATTGATCACAATTGATTAGAAGGCATAAGATGCTTTACTGACTAATTACATTTCACAGAAACAAAGATAATATATTAAATTATCCAAGGCTGAGGAGAAGGTTTGGTGGGTAAAAGTACTTCCTGCCCAAGGCTGAAAGTTGGGTTTCATAACCCCAACCCACGTAAAAGCCAGGTGAAGTTGCACACGTCTCTATAAACAAACACACCTGCAGCAATGAGAGGCAGGGTGAAGAGAACCCTGAAGTTTGTCAGGAATTTGCAGCACAAACAAGAGACTCTGTCTAAAGCAAGGTAGCAATGTGGAAGGTGAGGAATAGCACCTAGAGGTTGTCTCACCTCCACGTGGGTGTTATGGTGAGCACATGTCCATGCATACACACCTCTCTCTCTCTCTCTCTCTCTCTCTCTCTCTCTCTCACACACACACACACACACACACACACACACACACACACACACATAATAAGCTTGTGCCAGATAAATTTGGCCCGCCAAGTTGTCTCCCCACAGGTATAAAGTATACTGGTTATACATGCTCAGGAACTTTGAGGTATTTAATTGAATTTGTAAGAGACCATTATTAACCCCAGGAAATAGATACCATTATAGTAAGATTTTTTTTACAGAATGAATTCAATATAGGCATATACAGTATAGTACTCAGTTTGGAGTTGGGGGGCACACAGAGAACACCAGTGTAAATAGTAACTGCGTATCATGCTTCTGTCCCTTGGACTGAGGAAGCATAGGAGAGATATTGGTGTTATCACAATCTAGAGGCTAAAAGATATTTCTCATGGTGTGCAGACAGCCATTGTAGGAGAAAAACATTCAGCTGTTGTTCATTTGTGTTTGCTAAGCACAGGAAAAAATGTTAGGGGAGGGGTGCTGTTGTTGTGAAGGGCCAGTGCTCAGGGGGCCTTGGCAGGAGGCCAAGAACACATCAAGGAAGAAATCAATGCCTCCAGTTTCCCTTTGCCTTGCATATTAGAAAAGACTAACCATGAGCCAGTAACTATACAGAACTAAAATTTCAGGGCCCTGGCCTTAGCATCACAAAGCAGAATGCAAGAGAGATGTATGAACAGAGAGAAATTAGCCTGTAGTCTACTATTACATGGTACTCAATATTAATACAGTGTATATGAATTTTAACATATCTTGGTCAGAGTTCAAATGAACATACTTATTTTAAGCAGGTTACTGAACTGTGAGCCTATTAAGCTGCTATGTGTGTTTTGCCTACTATAAAAATTATAAAAATTATTATTTGGCATTCCACTTCATTCCAGACTGTAAAAATCTTCAGAATAGATCACTTTGTTTTATTAAAACTGTACATATTATATATATATATATATATATATATATATATATATATATATATATATATATATAATCTATAAGTATGTACACACACACACACACACACACACAAGTTTCTCTCATTATAGCCCAGGCTGAACTGGAATTCACTATGTACTCTCAGGTTAGCCTTGAACTCACAATGACCCATCTACCTCTGCCTCCCAAGTGCTGGGATTAAAGAAATTATGCTTTCTTGTATAGTTAAAAATAGTGGCCCAGGCTGGACTTCCGGTTAAGATGGCGGCGTAGGTACCACGCCAAAGTAGCCTAGGGGGGAAAAAGACCTAAAAAAACTCAGCAAAATACACACTTTTACTAAAAAGTGAGGTGTATAGGAAATTAAAGCGGCAGCGGAGAAGTAGAAGAGTTATAGAGCACCCAGAGCCTGCAAAGGCGGGAAAAGCGGCTCCGGGAGCTCGGCCAACCGCCACGGCCATGGCGCAGCAGAAAACCGCCAGACTCGGCTCGAGCCGCAGGAAAAGCCGGGTGTGGGATTTTCCCCTCACACCGCGCTCTCCGCAACTTGGGAAACGTGAGGGGAGAGCAGCAGCGAACAACGGAGGAGCAGACCGCGAGGTAGAAGAACACGTGGAACAGCGAGACAACCAGAGCAGCTGCGGCTCCCTCCCCTCCCCCACCGCCTGAGCCCAGCTCAGGCGAACAGAGCAGCGGCCCGGGACCCGGCCACGCCAACTTGGGCTGACAACAGGACCCAAGCAGGAGCAGAGTTCGGCAGCAACTTCAGCGACCCCAGCAGCAGCAGACCCAGGAGCAGCAGCAGCAGCAGATCCCGCAGCAGCAGCTTCAGGGGGAGCAGCGGCAGTGGACACGGCAGCGGCAGCTTCAGCAGCGGTGGTGGCTCCAACAGTGGCAGCTACAGCAGCAGCAGAGGCAGCAGCGGCTCAGTTTGCCCCGTAGCAAAAGCAAGTGCCCAGCTCCAGAAATCAGAACAGCAGCCGGATGACCCAGGCAGCAACTTGACTGAGACCAAAATCACCCAAGGTAACTGGGATTGCACCAGGGAAGGGTCTCACTTGGCCACAAGCTGACTTGGATCCCTCAACAGACCAGAAATCTAAACCTCTTTGTTGATAGAGGATCTGGTCATTATAATAACTACTCTTGCATACATACTCGGGGCTGTTTTTGATTGAATGTGTACAGTGTTTAGTTAAATTTTAGAATCTACCTGTATTTTATTCCACTCAGCCTGCTTGAATACTCCTATAGCAGGGAAACTCAACCCCTAAGAACATCTTTGTAGATACTCTGAGAGTCTTAAGTGCCACACCTAATACCTTAAGGTCCTACCCTGAAAATATATTACATCAAATCAATTGATACAGCTAAGAATACCCAGCTAGCTAGAAAATCCAAGCATTAACTTAATCCAAGATGCAAAAATATATACATTATAACACAAGAAACACTAAAAAGCAAGACGATATAAATCCACCTAAAAGTATTAATGCATCAGAAATGTCCTCCAGTGAGAAAGAGTTAGAGGAAATGCCTGAGAAAGAGTTCAAAAGAATAATTATAAATATGTTCAAAGAGGTCAAAGAACACATGAAAACAATCAAAGAAGAAATCAAAGAGGAAATCAAAGAGGAAATCAAAGGAATCAAAGAAGAGGCAGGACACCAATTTAATGTAATAAAGAAGGCAATACAAGACATAAATAGGGAAATAGAAATAATAAAGAAAAACCAGTCAGAATTACTAGCAATGAAGAACACAGTTAATGAAATAAAAAACTCTGTAGAAAATCTCACCAGTAGGATGGATGAGGGAGAGGACAGAATATCTAAGCTAGAAGACCAGGTGGCAGACCTAATGCAGTCCAACAAAGAGAAAGACAAACTTATAGAAAAGTATGAGTGGGAATTTCAAGATATTCGGGACACTATGAAAAGATCCAATATAAGAATTCAGGGCATAGTAGAAGGAGAAGAACTCCACTCCAGAGGCATAGTAGGCATCTTCAACAAAATCATAGAGGAAAATTTCCCCCAAATTGGGAAAGAGGTGCCAATACAGATACAGGAAGCCTTTAGAACCCCAGCCAGACAAAACCCAGAAAGAACCTCTCCTCGCCATATTATAATCAAACTTCCAAACACACACACCAAAGAAAAAATATTGAAAGCAGTTAGAGAGAAAAATCAAGTTACCTACAAAAGCAAGCCCATCAGGATTACAGCAGATTATTCAACACAAACTTTTAAAGCCAGAAGGGCTTGGAGTGATATATTCCAAGTTCTGAAAGATAACAACTGTCAACCAAGGTTACTTTATCCTGCAAAGTTATCCATTCAAATAGATGGAGAAATAAAGACATTCCATGACAAAAGCAGGTTAAAGGAGTATTTGAAGACAAAACCAGCTCTACAGAAAATACTTGATAGAATCCTCCATGCTGAACAAAAGGAAAAGCACACATATAAGGAACCTAGAAAAAACAAGCTATACTCAAATACCAGTTAACAGAAGAGAGCACAGGTAGAACCAGAAACACACACACACACAAAAATGGCAAACATAAATACACACCTTTCAATAATATCTCTTAATATCAACGGTCTCAATGCCCCAACAGAAAGACATAGATTTGCAGACTGGGTTAAAAAGCAGGATCCTACAATTTGTTGTCTCCACGAAACTCACCTTGCTACAAAGGATAGACATTATCTTAGGGTGAAAGGTTGGAAGACGGTGTTTCAAGCAAATGGGCCTAGAAAACAAGCAGGGGTTGCTATCCTAATATCAGACAGGGTAGACTTTAGTCTGACGTTAGTCAAGAAAGATAAGGAAGGTCACTTTATATTGATTAAGGGCACACTCCAACAGGAGGACATTACAATCCTAAACATATATGCACCTAACATGGGGTCTCCCAAATTCGTCAAACAAACACTATTAGAACTAAGGTCACAGATAACACCAAACACAGTGGTGGTGGGTGACTTTAACACCCCACTCTCATCAATTGACAGGTCATCCAGGGAAAGAATAAACAGAGAGGCATCTGGACTAAATGAGGTCATAGAAGGAATGGACCTAACAGATATATACAGGACATTTCATCGAAAGGCTGCAGAATATACATTCTTTTCAGAAGCACATGGAACATTCTCTAAAATAGACCATATATTAGGACACAAAGCAAATCTTAACAAATTCAGGAAAATTGAAATAATTCCTTGCATTCTTTCTGACCACAATGGAATTAAACTACAAATCAGTAGCAAGAAAGGCTATAGAGCATACACAAAATCATGGAAACTAAACAATACACTACTAAATGATGAGTGGGTCAATGAAGAAATCAAAAAGGAAATCAAAAAATTTATAGAGTCAAATGATAATGAGAACACAACATACCAAAATCTCTGGGACACAATGAAGGCAGTTCTAAGAGGTAAATTTATAGCCTTAAGTGCCTATATTAAGAAATTAGAAAGGTCGCAAGTAAACGACCTAATGCTTCACCTTAAAGCCTTGGAAAAAGAAGAACAAGGCAAACCAAAAATCAGTAGACGGCAAGAAATAATAAAGATTAGGGCAGAAATTAATGAAATAGAAACAAAAAGAACAATCCAAAGAATTAATGAAACAAAGAGTTGGTTCTTTGAAAGGATAAACAAGATTGATAAACCCTTAGCAAATCTGACCAAAAGAAAGAGAGAAGAGACACAAATTAATAAAATCAGAGATGAACAAGGTAACATCACAACAGATTCCAGAGAAATTCAAAAAATCATAGGGACATACTATAAAAGCATATACTCCACAAAGTATGAAAATCTGAAAGAAATGGATGATTTCCTTGATCTATATGACCTACCTAAATTAAATCAAAATGAGATTATTCACTTAAATAGGCCTATAACAAACATGGAGATCTGAACAGTTATCAATAATCTCCCAACTAAAAAAAGCCCAGGCCCGGATGGATTCACTGCTGAATTTTACCAGACTTTTAAGGAAGAGCTAACATCATTGCTTCTTAAGCTTTTCCAGGAAATAGAAAAAGAAGGAATTCTACCAAACTCCTTCTATGAGGCCAGCATCACCCTGATACCAAAACCAGGTAAAGATAGAACAAAAAAAGAAAATTACAGACCAATCTCCCTCATGAACATAGATGCAAAAATTCTCAACAAAATATTGGCAAACAGAATACAAGAGTATATCAAAAAGATCATTCACCCTGACCAAGTAGGCTTTATCCCAGAGATGCAGGGATGGTTCAACATACACAAATCTATAAATGTAATACATTACATAAACGGGTTGAAGGACAAAAATCACATGATCATCTCATTAGATGCAGAGAAAGCATTTGACAAAATCCAACATCCCTTCATGATAAAAGTCCTACAGAGACTGGGAATAGAAGGAACATATCTCAATATAATAAAGGCTATTTATGGCAAGCCTACAGCCAACATATTACTAAATGGGGAAAAACTGGAAGCTTTTCCACTAAAATCAGGAACAAGAAAAGGGTGTCCACTGTCCCCACTTCTATTTAATATAGTTTTGGAAGTCTTAGCCATAGCAATAAGGCAAGAGACACACATAAAAGGGATACAAATTGGAAAGGAAGAAATCAAGTTATCATTATTTGCAGATGACATGATTCTATACATAAAGGACCCTAAAGACTCTACTAGCAAGCTGTTAGAGCTGATCAAAACCTACAGCAATGTAGCAGGATACAAAATAAATACACAGAAATCAGTAGCCTTCATATATGCTAACAACAAACACACAGAGGATGAAATCAGAGAATCACTCCCATTCACAATTGCATCAAAAAAAATAAAATACCTTGGAATAAACCTAACCAAGGAAGTAAAGAATCTATACAATGAGAACTTTAAAACACTCAAGCGAGAAATTGCAGAAGACACTAGAAAGTGGAGAAACATCCCTTGTTCCTGGATTGGAAGAATCAATATCGTGAAAATGGCAATCTTACCTAAAGCAATCTACACATTTAATGCAATCCCTATCAAAATTCCAAAGGCTTTCTTCATGGAAATAGAAAAAACAATCCAAAAATTCATTTGGAATCACAAAAAACCTTGAATATCTAAAATAATACTGAGCAACAAAAAAGAGGCTGGTGGTATCACCATACCTGATTTTAACCTATACTACAGAGCCATAGTAACAAAAACAGCATGGTACTGGCACAAAAACAGACATGTAGATCAGTGGAACAGAATAGAGGACCCAGATGTAAACACAAGTAGCTATAGCCACCTGATATTCGATAAAAATGCCAAAAATACTCATTGGAGAAGAGACAGCCTCTTCAGCAAATGGTGTTTTGAAAACTGGATAAATATCTGCAGAAGGATGAAAATAGATTCTTGTCTCTCGCCATGCACAAGAATTAAGTCCAAATGGATTAAAGACCTTAACATCAGACCGGAAACTTTGAAACTGCTAGAGGAAAAAGTAGGGGAAACCCTTCAACATATTGGTCTTGGCAAAGACTTTCTGAATACAACCCCAATTGCTCAGGCAATAAAACCACAGATTAACCACTGGGACCTAATGAAATTACAAAGATTTTGCACCGCAAAGGACACAGTGAAAAAAGCAAAGAGGCAACCTACAGAATGGGAAAAAATCTTCGCCAGCTATATATCTGATAGAGGATTAATATCTAGGATATGCAAAGAACTCAAAAAGTTAAATAATAAGGAATCAAACAAGCCAATCAAAAAATGGGCTATGGAGCTAAATAGAGAGTTCTCAAAGGAAGAAATACGAATGGCATATAAGCATCTAAAAAAATGTTCTACGTCACTAGTCATCAGGGAAATGCAGATTAAAACTACATTGAGATTCCATCTCACTCCTGTCAGATTGGCCACCATCATGAAAACAAATGATCATAAATGTTGGCGGGGATGTGGAAAAAAAGGAACCCTTCTGCACTGCTGGTGGGAATGCAATCTGGTCCAGCCATTGTGGAAAACAGTGTGGAGGTTCCTAAAGCAGCTAGAGATTGATCTACCATATAACCCAGCTATAGCGCTCCTAGGCATATATCCAAAGGACTCATCTCATTTCCTTAGAAGTACATGCTCAACCATGTTTATTCTGCTCAATTTATAATAGCTGGGAAATGGAACCAGCCTAGATGTCCCTCAACAGATGAGTGGATAATGAAGATGTGGTACATTTATACAATGGAGTTCTACTCAGCGGTAAAGAAAAATGAAGTTATGAAATTTGCAGAAAAATGGATGGACCTGGAAAGTATTATACTAAGTCAGGTAACCCAGGCCCAGAAAGCCAAGCGCCACATGTTCTCTCTCATATGTGGATCCTAGCTACAGATGACTGGGCTTCTGTGTGAGAATGAAAATACTTAGTAGCAGAGGCCAGTAAGTTGAAAAGGAGACATAAAGGGTGGAGAAAGGAAGGGAGGAGGATACTTAATAGGTTGATATTGTATATATGTAATTACAATGATTGTAATGGGGAGATAATATGATGGAGAATGGAATTTCAAATGGGAAAGTGTGGGGGTAGGGTGGGAGGGAATTACCATGGGATATATTTTAAAAAAAATAAATAAATAAATGAATAAAAAAAAATAGTGGCCTGGAGTGATGGCTTAGCAGTTAATGTGCTTGCCTGTAAAGGCAAAGGTCCCAGGTTTGATTCTCCAGGACCCATGCAGGCGAGATGTGCATAGTGGCACACGTTTCTCCAGTTGTTTTTTTTTTGTTTATTTGTTTGTTTTTTGCAGTTGGAGACCCTGGTGTGCACATTCTCCCTGTTTGTTTGCCGCTCTTTCTCTCTCCTTCTCTTTTAAATGAATAAATGAAAATAAAAATATTAAAAAAACACTATTTCATAATAACCAAGAATTTAATTTATTTTTGTGTTTGTACTTCGCTTGAAGTATCTAGAATGACTTTATTATATGCTTGAGGTCGGTTTTTCTCTCTATCCAGATACCATTCGACAAGCCAGGTTTTGACACTTTGAGCATGAATTGCTTAACAGCTCCAAAAATTAATCAAAATATCGATGACTTTTTCAAACAATGCAAACTGTGAGATTTGTACCAAGATGTCTTACAAATTTCACTTTATATCAAAGCATATTTGTCCATGAAGAAACATTTTCTTCCATGGCAAAATATTCTAAATTCAGTATATGTTAATGAAGACTCTACCCACACATTTGTAAATCATACATCTGAGATCAGGAAATCTGTACAGCTGCATGGTCTATAGAAGGAACATTTTAGTAATGAAAAAATTTCAACCACAAACAGTAATCAACTGCTCTTCAAAATCTGTAGAACATGTTAGTACAGAATATGATGTTTAGAAGAAACAAATGTATAAAAATATTTTAAGTTAAACAACCAAAAAGCTGTTTTCGTACTGAAATCCTGGCACTTTTCTGTTGTTTGTTTGTTTGTTACTTGTAAGGCTCATTTCTCACATAAAATACAAATGTTGTTTCTTTTGGGAATAGTTACATTTCCACAAGTATGAGAACAGAAGCAAAATTTCTGAGAAGACATGGAGATTTATATTTTTGCATGAGCTTACGTTAATATTAGAATTCATTCAGGAAAATGTTATTCACAAGTCAAGGTTTCCAACATAATAGGTTCAACTCTAGGAGTTTTTCTGATTCCATAAAATTGTTACTTCATTGTGATATCTCCTGAATTGATTGCACAGTATTATGACTCTACAGAAAACACCTCTCAGGGCTCCTTTCTAGTAACAGTGTGCATAAGTAGCTGCAGTAATCTCTCTCTCTCTCTCTCTCTCTCTCTCTCTCTCTCTTCTCTATGTCTCACTTTAACTTTGAAAACTAATAAAGAAAACATGAGCAAACTACTTCATGAAATATCAGAGGCAAAATAAGCTAACTAACTAACTAACTAACTAACTATATATATATATATATATATATATATATATATATATATATATGGCTATATATATAGTTAGTTAGTTAGTTAGTTAGTTTATATATATATGGTGAACATTGGGTTCATATCAAATAAATTGAGTTAATAAGTAAAAATATTTATTTTAACATGCATTTCAGGAAAACTTTTTTTAAAAATATATTTATTTACTTATTTGTAGGGAGAGAGAGAAGAGGAGAGAGGAAGAGAATGTGCATCACTGTAAATTAACTCCAGATGCATGTGCTACTTTGTGCATCTATCTGGCTTTGTGTGGGTACTGGTGAATTAAACCCAGGCCATCAGGTTATGCAAACAGGCATCTCAACTATGGCACCATCTCTCCAGCCTCTAGGTAAGCATTTTTTAACAGAAAATTTGAAAATATAAATTTGAAAATATATCCCTACATCATTGAAAAGTTAATAGGTCACAAAGTGACTGGGCAAGCTGACCTTGGTGAAGATTGCAACAAAGATTCTCACAGAAAGTGCCTGGGTGGTAAATGCCTTGGGAGAAAAGAATATCTGGTATGCACAGATCCCTGCTCTAACACCACAGAAAATAAACTAGCCCAATGGGCAGAGAAAATAGGTTCCCCTTTTCATCTCTACCCTCCATCCCTGCTTCTCATTTCCCACCCTCCAGCCCCATAAAAACCCAAGTCATCTGTGACTGTGAGCACTGTCTCTATTGCTTCTTACAGACACTGCTACCCTTCCTTGTTCTCTGCTTTGAAGAAATGGCTATCTGCTGCTATTGAGGTCAGTTTCTCTTTCTTTCTTTCTTTTTATTTTTTTGCACAACACCTGTATGTGATTATGATATTATTATTATTTGATATTATCATTTCTATTTGGATATGAGAAATTTCAGCAAAAATAAAAAAAATAGAAGGTAAAATATTTTCTTGGTTTGTGGATCTATGTTCTATAGCTAAGGTATTAGTAGAGCATCTACATTCATCCTGTTAGTGCCTCAGTAAGACGTGCCTGCTTAGCACAGTTTGCAGCATGGGTCAGTCTGATAAATTCAGTCAGAGAGACAGACTTCTAAGTGAGGAAATATGCTCCACCCTACATAATATATGGTTTTGGTTTCTATTTATAATTAAATGTGTATTATTGGCTTAAGCAACATTATCTGAAAAAAAGTTTAGAAAGGCGTAGAGAAGCAAACGTGTTGTTGTCTGCGCAGTACTGCGTCCATCAAATCTCTATCCTGGACCATGGGGAGGGGGCAACCAGACATCAGTGTAGAAGAAAGACTGATTGGAAAGGAGCCATTCAGCATAAAGGGCAAAGGAGAGGGGACAAAAGAAGATAATGGGAGAATATGCTGATCAAAATATATTATAAGGGCTGGAGAGATGGCGTAGCAGTTAAGCATTTTCCTGTGAAGCCTAAGGACCCCAGTTTGAGGCTCGATTCCCCAGGACCCATGTTAGCCAGTCACACACATGTGGAATTCATTTGCAGTGGCTGGAGGCCCTGGCGCACCCATTCTCTCTCTCTCTCTCTCTCTCTCTCTCTCTCTCTCTCTCTCTCCCCATCTTTCTCTCTGTCTGTAGTTCTCAAATAAATAAATAAAAATATAAGTGAACATTTTTCATAAAATGTTTACAAAAAGAAATAACCACGTGATTATAAATTAAGAGTAAGACTTTAGCTCAGAGAAAAAACAGAAAAAGGAAAGGAATGCATAATATAACAAAGAGAAAGCTGCCTCCATGTGGACCTGCATGGATGAGCGTCCTTCCCAAAGCTGTGTATAAAGTTAACTAACAAAGTGCATTTCATTACATCTGTCCAGAGTCCCATGCTGCACCCTGACTATCCATGGGCAAAAATCTATAACGTGATTAGAGAATTCATGCACACTTGTACATGGCAACATAATATGTGAAAATGTGCACACAGTGCAGAGTGTAGTCGAATCCTCAACACACCCCTCAGATGAAAGTGATCCATGGTAGGGCAGTTGATCTTCTTGGATACTAAGGAAAGTGGGAGAAACAGAACAGTTTTCCACTATGTAAACAGCCTTCAGCTTGGAAATGGAGTCCACTGTAATGCAAAGACATTTTCCCTTCCTGGCTCAAGAAATGCAGGCCCTTAGAGAACTACCTAAGGAAATGCAGCTGCTTGGGGCACACCCACAACTAGACTGGAGCTCTGGTGAACATCTGTGAACAAGGACTGCCCAGCGACATGCACCCTGTGTCCAGAATGGGGTGACAATCCAGAGGTGAGGGAAAAATAAGGGTGG
This sequence comes from Jaculus jaculus, assembly GCF_020740685.1. Taxonomy (NCBI): domain Eukaryota; kingdom Metazoa; phylum Chordata; class Mammalia; order Rodentia; family Dipodidae; genus Jaculus; species Jaculus jaculus. The sequence continues at coordinate 84,935,893 of NC_059114.1, forward strand.
AGACCTGAGATTCAGGAGATTATGTTGAACTGCTCTGAGTGCAATACTACCACCAAGAATACTTCCCCAAAATTATTTTTAGCACACTGATAATTGTTTCTGTAATTTCAAAGCCTGCATAGTGCAAAATGATAGTGAGTGTGATTACCTTGCTCGGTGACTTACTGTCAACTTGAAGAATCATTTCAAAGAGCCCAGTGTGTGACTTCTTACCTAATCCCACTGAAGTCACTTACACAGTACACAATCCCCATCCTTGGGGTTGGTGACCCTCCTGGATTCAGGAAAACCTGCATGTGATTAACAAGAATGGTAAAGGAAACCCAAGTATCTTACATCTGTTATCCCACACTGAGAGGCTGAGGTTGAAGGATGGCATTGAGTTTGAGCCAGCCTGGGCTACAGTGTGGGATAAGATCTCCATACCCTGCCCTCAATGCTTAGAAATAATGAGAACACTGGGGCAGAGAAGGTGAAATGGGAAAGAAGCACTTGATAACAGAGAAGTTCCCTGCATTATTGAATCAATGCATTGCAAGTGTCCTGAGTTCCTTCCAGGCAGCTTATTAAGGAAGGACAGATCTAGTCATATCCTGCAATTGCTACTGAATGCTATGGACAAAGGGAAAATGTTATGTGCTCCCAGGCAGAACAAAAAAAATGCCATGTTCTTTACAGAAATTGGAGAGCTGACTCTCACTCAGCTGGACTGATCTAACAGGTTAGTAGCCAGGGACTATTTTAAATAACAGCCTTTTAGATCTGCTGAAAGCACAACTCTGACCAGAATCACAGTACTCGCTGTGTGGGTCAGGGGAAATATGACAGGGGCCTGTGCAGGCATCAGCCCTCTATTTCCCACGCTGGACTATTAGAAAAAAGGCCAACACTGCACACAGTTGATGTCGAGTTCCCGAAGTCATTACCAAAGCCTTATGGCACTACTTATAAAACAATTTCTTTGGATGCTGATTTTTATTATACCAGACAAATGATTGAGATGGAATCAAGTTATATTTCTAAAGTTTAATAATAATAAAATAGCATTTTAAGTGTTTTCTGTCAAAATCTCAAACATTATTTCATTCATTGTGTGTTTATGAAAGTCTGACCTCTGGCACTGTCCTGATGGGATTAAGAGATCTGGGAAAGCTATCAGGATAAAATATCAAACAAAGGCATATATGGGCATTTAGAAACTAGTGAGTTTGTATCTGCTCCCCATTTTAAGACAGTGTGAGTTCACCACATAATTTGGGAAGTTTTTCAATAAATAAGAAACATTCAGGAGGGGCAGGATATATTTTTAAAATGTTTTTCATAAATGTGCAGTGTCATTACTACTACCTCAAAAAGTTACATTTTTATCATTATAATTGCTGGAAGTAGAAGTTATTTTGAAATCAATTTTGACTGATCATCTCTCCCTCCATAAAATTATCTTTGGGAATATAACATTAGGTTACCTGGGGAGTTAGAAAAGAAAGTGAATATCTAGCAGTAACTCTATTAACTGAATTTTATTTTGAATGCGAATATAGCCTTTCACATATGATATGTGTCTGTTTCTCTGTTGTGAGATCACTGCTCAATTTTCACTTTTGCCCATTACTTTATCACCATGAGTAAAATATGAGAACAACACAATAGATTTATGAGTGTTTAAATATACCTAAGAGAAAAGGAATGTGTGTGCTTGTCCACTCAGTCTACTGTCGAATATTGTTTTAGAGGAGAATATCAAACATTGTCTACCATTTTTAAAATTTGGTGGTTGCATTATGGTTTGCAAAAGACATATATCAATGATATTTTTGAAAAATAGTATGTTAAAAGTTCAACAGTCTGAATTTATGGCTGAGTCATTTTGTATGAACTTATCATTCTAGCCAGATAATCAATCAAAATAACACCAGGTTGTCAACAAGTATTTTTACTGGAATGTTTTAATAGCCCTGAAATAAAAACAATATAAATACCAACAATAAATTACACCTTAGCACTATATTTAGGCATAAAACTAAGATAAGAAATAAAATAATGACATTAACTTTTATATTTGAATATTAGTTTCTTTTTTAAAATTTGTTTTTATTACATATGGACATATTTAGCATGTAAACAACACATGTTGGTACCATCCTTTCCCTCCTCCCTGCCCATTTTCTGAAGAGGCCTTCCTTGTTGCAGACACAGGTCAACCCCATGGGGATTGTGGCTCTTGCATTATGTGGGCAGCAGTCAGTTGTAGTGGGGAGACAATGTCTCTGTGCAAAACGTCCCATCTTGTGGCTCTAACAATCTTTCTGCCCCCTTTTCTGCAAAATTCCCTGACTCATGTTGGGTACATTTTAAATCTACTTCAGTGATGGGCTCTTAGGAGCCTCTGCATCTCTGGTTTGCTAGGTGTTGAGTGTCCTCAGTGTCTATCTCCATCACCTTTGTGCTGGTATCAGATTCACTAGGAAAGCAGCATTCTTGCTCATTTCCCCAATTCCTCTGTGGTTTCAGCTGGGGCTGGAGTGGAGTGCAGTGGGTCATTTATCTCCTCAGGTCCAGCTCCCATCTGAAAAAGAGAAGTAGATTCTCCAATGGAGAGTAAAGTCAGCACCAGTGAAATGGATAACCATTCTTAATTTAGAGAGAATTTATAGGGTGTAGACCCTCTCATAGCCCAAGATTAGTGGGAATTTGACAATGGAAAGCAAAATCATTATCTGGATATAGTTCTGGTTTGTTTCCCAGTTCCAAATATGGTTACCTTTCCACTGAGTGGATATATTAGTCAATCCAAGAACAGTTGGTTACCTGTCATAAATGCGTACCGCATTGCACTTGTGTGAGCATAATGTCAGGTTGTTTGCTTCTGAGTAACTTAGACTTTGAGTTTCTTGGAAAGACGTTGGCCACTTTCCTTTGTTAGCTCATGTAGCGCCTTCCAGCACTAGATGGACTAATTGTATGGGTACTGACTCCCTTCAGGATTTCAACCAAGTCTTTCCATGGTCCTTGTTGACAGTATATTGTGTCTTGAGCAGTAGGGTCTTATCATTAACCTCTGGTGGGTAATCGAGTGTTCTGACAGAAGTCTGTCGTGTTTGTTTTGGGAGATCTAGTAGATCTTTCTGCTCTACAGCTCATTGTGGATGGAAATAAGGTCCTGGTACAGAGAGTTATAGGTCAGCTCTGAGGGAAAAGGAAAAAAAGTAAAAAGAAAATAACAGAGAAGAAAGAGAAACAGGATGAATTCATGGTTAGGTCTCATCTCACCCTCTCCATGTCCTTTCGATTCAGGTGCTCCCCTTAAGGTCCGCTTGAATGTTTCACCTTTTAGTCTAACTTATAGGATATAGGATTCTATGGTGCCAGTTCACTTTGGGTTCAGTTTTTCGTCCATCTCCCCACCCTTACCCCTTTCCCTGTTGTCCAAGGCTCGAGATGTCCTTCAGGTATGTCAGCAACATGGGCTGATCCAGGTTAGAAACCATCGATGACTGAGACCATGTGATGGTTGTCTCTTTGATTGCATGAATTCACTTAGAATGATCTGTGACAAGTTTGATATTTTTTTCTACATTCATTGTGTCATTCTTCTTACTGTTGAGTAGAATTTCATCATGTAGATATACTATAACTGTAACTATGTATACATCTTGGTTATCTATTCATCCAATTATGGGAACCTGGTTTGATTCCAGTTCTTAGCTATTATGGATTGAGCATCTATAAACATCGTTGAGCAAATATCTCTCAACTGAGATGTGGCGCATTTAGAGTTAAATGCTCATTAAAGGAATAACAGTGTCTGTTGGTAACTTTATATTCATCCTTTTCAGGAGGCTACATATTGATCTTCATAGTGGTTTTACTAGCATACATTACCATCAACAGTGAATGAGTGTTCCTATTTATCCACATTCTCACCAACATTAGTTTTCATTTGATTTTTTAATGTTTGCTATCCTTACTAGGTAAGATGGAATCTCATATTTGTTTTCATTTTCATTTCTCTAATGGTTAGTTGTGGGTCCCTGGATCCTCAGGGTTCCAGTTCCCTGAAGGCATCCATGTAACCATGGAGATCAGGGTCTTGAGCAGCTGTGAACACAATCAAAGAACAACTTTAGGGAAGGCAGTGTCAGTTAATGCCTTGTTTTATTTGTCAGGGAAATGTGTTTATAAGCAGTTTTTGAGCACGAAGAGGGTCCTAAGGGGATTTATGGGTTCAAAGGTTGCTAGTCAATGCCTAGGGACATTCATCCCAGCACTTAGGGAGAGTCAGGTGATCTACACAATGGCAGGAAGAGGATGTCAGGGGGCTGCTAACTGACACCATATAAGTAGTTTCCTAGGCAACTGACCAAAGGTCACAGGGCTATGGGCAAACCTAAGTTCAGGTGTGTGCACTTGGAGAGGGAGTGCCTTTCTGTAGCCCAGGGATCTTTGGCCATGCCTGACAGCTCAGGCCCATCTCCTGAAGGCTCCAGCCTGTGCCTGGCAGTGCCCTACAGTTAGGGATATTCAACATTTTCTTAAGTGTGTGTTAGCCATTTGTAATTCTTTCTCTGAGAACATATTGCCCCACTTTTGGAGTAGGTTGTTTCATTTTTTATTTTTTTATTTTTTATTTTTATTTTTATTTTTTTTAGATTCTAGATACTAGGCTTCTGTCAGTGGTATAGCTGGCAAAGCCTTTCTCCCATTCAGTGAGTGATCTATTGGCTCTGCTTGTGATAAGTTTGTCTGTACAAAAGCTTAATGGAATCCCATTGGTTGAGTGCTTGTTAAATTTTCTGGGCTATTGGGACTTGTTCAGGATGTCTCTTCCCAGTTCTATATTATGGAGAGTGCCTCCTATTTTTTCTCCCAGTAGTTGAAGAGTTATATATCTGCATGTCTTATATAGAGGTCTTTAATCCATTTATACTTGATTTTTATGTATGGAAAAATGAGTGTTTCTAATTTCATTTTGCTACATATGGTCATCCAATTTGTCCAACACCTTTTTGTTGAAGATGCTGTCTTTTCGCCAGTCTACATTATTGGCAACATTGTGAAATACCATGAAGCTATAGTTACTTGACCTAAGGACCTTAGTCTTCAATTCTGTTCCATTTGTCTATCTTTCTCTTTTTATTCCTTTATTCCAGTACCAGCCTTTTTTTTTTTTTTTTTTTTTTTGTCAGTATGGCTTTGTAATATACCTTTAGATCAAGTATGGTGGTACATCAGAGGTGTTATTTTTATTTGTTTGCTTGTTTTTTGCTGAGGATATATTTAGATATCTGAGGTTTCTGCCATTCCATATGAATTTTGAGATCATTTTTACAATCTCTCTGAAGAATGATGCTGGTATATTTATTGGTATTGCCTTAAATCTATGTATTGCTTTTGGTAGAATTTCCATATTCACAATATTAATTTACCTATCCAGGAGCATGGGTGGTCTTTCACTTTTCTCAAGTCCGCCTCAATTTCTTTCTTGAATTGTGTTTTTCGTTTTCATCACATAGGTTTTTCACATGTTAGTAAGTGTCATTCCAAGGAACAATGGGACCTACCAGGACCAGGGGACTGGGAGGAGCCAGGAAACAGGGATCTGGCCTACCCACTCCACAACACTGTGCCCATACCACCTGCATCGGGAACCCAGACCAGGGAGCTGGGAGGAACAAGCAAAAAGAGGTTTGGCCTCCTCAGTCCACACTGCACCAGCCCCCACACAGACTGGTTCAGGGAACTAAGACCAGCGTGCAAGGAGGAGCCAGGCATATATCATAGTTTGTTATTGACTGTATTAAACAATGTTCTTCTTTTCAAATATTTAAATTTTATTTATTTGTAAAAGGGAAAGAGGAAGATGGGAAGAGAACATGAGTGTGTCAGGACTTCTATCTACTGCAAATGAATTCCAGACACATGCACCACCTTGTGTATCTGGCCTATGTGGGTACTGTGGAATTGCTCCTGGGTCCTTAGGTATTCCAGGCAAGCGTTTTAACACCTAAGCCATTTCTCTAGCCTTGTTAAAGTTCTTCAGAAGAACAGAACTGATAGAGTAATATATGATGGAGTGCTTTTAACCATTGAACCATCTCTGTAGCCCCCAAGGGCACATATGCAGGTTAGTTTAAAGGATTGGGCTAGGCCATCTAAAAATGGTTGTCTAGGCAATCTAACAGTGGCTGTCTTCAGGCTGGAGAGTCTGATAACCCTGAGCTACTCAGTTCACAAGACTGTATCCCTCTCACTCAGTAGTTCTAATCTGGCACTGAAGGTCAGGAGGACAGCTGGGGAGACTTTGGTCTACAATCCACATTGAAAAACTGATAAAGCTGGGTCCCCCTGTCTGAGGAAGATCACAGCAATAGTGTAGATGCATGTACCAGTGAGCAGTATGGGCAGTCAGACAAAAGGACCTGTGTTCTACAGAATCTTTGAAAGGCAACAAGGGGAATAGAATAACCCCACTGTTTGGAGATGATAACACAATATTCCTAGATGGCAGCAAGAGTAGAATTAACTATAGGTTTGTTATAATCCCTTCAATTACTTTCAAAAGTTGACTAATTATACAATATTCATTGAAACAAGTCACCATCAGATTTTAAAGTGGAGAAAGTGCTGGGAATAGCTTCAGTAACTTAAATAAACTTGACTCCAAGTTCATAGATTTATAACCAAAACTTAAAGAAAACACAGCTTGTTAAAAAAAAAAAATGGTACAGGGGATGGAGAGATAAGGACCCAGGTTTGATTTCCCAGTACCCACATAAAGCCAGATGCACAAAGTTGCACATATGCCTGGAGCTCATTTGCAGTGTCTAGAGGACCTAGAATGCCCGTACCACCTCCCCCGGCCTTCTCTCAAATAAATAAATAAGAAAATATTAAAAATTACATCATCATTGTTAGAAACCCCTGCTACCAATCTATCATAAACACTTACAAATTTCTATTGGAAATCGAAGTATCAGTACATTACTACCTTAAACTGATATAATTAGCATTCTCCTAAGACACTGACATACAGCCTCCTCATACAGTAGAATAAATAATTCAAATGCACTAATTCTTATTTCCATTAATAACTACTCATCTATATTCGATCAAAGCAACATTTGTGATTGTGAATATCTTTGTCTCCATAAGTAAGTTAATTAGATATTTTTCTTTGGATTAATGCGATGGGGCAAACCTTATGTAACTAAGTGTAATGAAAAATAGCAAGGTAGGAACCATGTAGGACAGAGTAGCATAGAGCAATAAGGTTATTCGTGCCATTTCTTTTCTTCTAAACTGGTTCCATTCTTCCTTAGTCACTTACAAAATAAGTTGTTTTTGTATGAGCTGCTTAAACTTGTTGAGGCTTTTTGTTGTTGTTAAAACTGTTTATTGAGTATGGAAGTTAAAGGAAACAACCAGAGTTGTAAAAGTAAGTACTTGGCTTTTTCCTCATAAAGAGAAATTTTAGATCATGTTTCAGGCTGAACTCAATTTCCCACCTCATCATGAAATAGATCATTATTTTAAACAACACAAAACTATATTTTACTCATTTCATGAATTTTAAATATATTGAGTATCATAACCATTAGACAATTATTTGTAAATAAACCAAACTAGCATTAATTAGATTTCAGCTGTGTAAAATATAAACTCTGATTTTTTTTTATTTTATTTTTGTATTCCAAGTCTGAATTGCTCAGTCAATACACCTGACTTCTAATGAAGGTTTCTATTGGGATTGATTGTCTTCATGCTCGGCATTAACTACTTTTAACCTAAACAAAAATGTTTCTGTTAAAAATCAAGAATAAACTTGGGATTCAAGACTATAATTACAGCATTAAATTACTGGGAGGTTGTTGTCTAGTGTTGATCCATCAAAGCTCTTTCTACCCAGTACTAAATTTAGCTTTTTATAATGGACAAAAACTCATGTAAGAAGACATTTAGGAGTGTCTTGTCTTTATTTTATTCACATATTTTTTTATTCTTTTTTATTCATATTTTATTTATTCTTTATTTTATTTTATTTTATTCACATGTTTTTCTCCACTCTGTAAGCTCTCATTTAATGTTTTCAGAGGTTGACATACAAGTTTTTAAGTGTCCCTGGTGACTGAAATTCCGAGATGCTAGATGTGGTCCTAGAAGTAGAAGAGTATATCCATGTCCAAGCTGCTCTTGCCTCCAGAAATCTACTTGGCTGTGTTCAAGACTCCTTGTCTGTTGCATACATGAAAGTGGGCTAAGAATTTCGTACATGAACAAAAGTAACTGTGAAAAGTTTGGTACATTCCAAGAATGACATTTCCAATGTAGTTCAATAATCAGCCTGAAATGTTATGTTCTCAGGAAGACATTTATAGCATTCTTTTTCCAGAAAATTTTTTGTGGGGTGGGAACTTTGAAAGTCCTTTCAATTAATAATATCATATAATCAAGTCCCACACATTAATGTACTATGTGAAACTAAGAATACTCCATATAAATGGATAATAGTTTTAAGGATTATCAACATTTTCATTAATATTCTAAATTAACATTCGTCTATGTAATGGTGCTTAAATTGTCACTTACATAAACCTTTCCAGAGCCAAATTTTTGTGCCAAATACTTGAGAAACACAAAGGAGAAAATGAATATGTGTATGTATCCTCAGTAAGTTTACACTCTGATGGAACAATATATTTATTTATTTTGGCTTTTCAAAGTAGGTTCGCTGTAGCCCAGGCTGTCCTGAAATTTACGATGTAGTCTCAGGGTGGCCTTGAGCTTACAGTGATCCTCCTACCTCTGCCTCCCAAGATTAAAAGTACACACCATCATGCCAGGCTCATATTTATACATTTAATGCAAAAAAAGTAGCAAATACTTTAACTGAATATTTATTATACTAAGATATAAAATAAAAAATATAACTTTTCAATTGTTTTTATATGTTTACAAAGGTGATAATCTTCTATCCTCTCTCCTTCAGTCTCACTTTCCCTGATAGCTCTCCTCCATAGGGTTGCTGCTTTTCACTCTTGGGTAACTAAGGCTTCCGTTTTTGTGTTGTGTTGGAGGGGGGGTGTGTCTTAGGATAACACCCTGTAGCTCTTACAGTTTTCTCACCCTCTATTCCTTAGTGGTCCTTTAGACTTATGGTGGGTTTGTTAGTAGTCTGGTTTAGTACCGAGTTCTTTGTAGTCTCTGGGTTTCTGTTTTTAATGAGTTCTGAGTAAACACAGTATCTGTCACTGTTCCCCCTGAAGCTAGTTGTCAGGCTAGCAGTGAGAGCAATACTCATGTTGCTGCTTCTGCCATAATGTCTCATGGGCCCTGGGAGATATGGTAGAAGTGGCAGGCTAAGCTTATGGTAGGCAGTTGCCTATCTTTTTTTGTCATATTGATGGATCTTGATCTCCTTAGTTGACTTTGCCATTTGTGAAATAAATTAGATTCTCCAACCAAAAGTTAGAGTAACATGGGTCAAAGAGGATAAACATAGTTTTTAAAGAGAGTTTTGGGGTTGTAAACCCACTCTTCTCCAGAGAGCAGTGGGACCTTCACTCTAGAGTCAATGAGTTTCCTGGCCATGGGATTCTGACTTGGTTTCCAGGATCAGGTGTAAGTTTTCTCCCACTGAGCATGTCTCATGTCCAATTGGAGGACAGTTGGTAACCCACAAAGGCTGTGTTCCAGTATTACAGAAAGATCAGAGATGATTTAGGGAGTATGGTGCAAGAGGAAAAGAATCACACTCTACTAAATGTTTTAACACATTCAATTTCATATCTATACTTTATAAAATCATAATTTTTAAATGATCTAAACATATTGGGAAATCACCGGTACAAGATCACAAATTTAGAAGCTGGTTTCCTGAAAGGACAAAACCTATATGTTAATGTGTGCCAAGTGAAACATAGTTCATTTTTCTAATTTATTTCTCTTTTATTAACTTTAAATTATTTTAATACTCCAGAAAGATATGTTAAAAAAAAAAAAGTGAAGACTGAATAAAACGCCCTATGCATGTACATGAACCTGTTTCAGGTGATTCTTAATAACTTCTTAAGTTTAATGCTTCATAATGTTGACTAATGCTTTACTATATAATTCAAGAAAACTAAAATATGCTCCAACTCTCTTTCCCTTGAATCATACTTGAATGTTTGTATCTATCATATAGGTATTTAAGCAAAATATTTGGGAACAAAGAGTGGTGGCGGGAATTATACTATATTATTCTATATAGACCTTGATATCTACTGAGGAAATCTGTCAAGTCACCCACATAAACTTAAATCTGTTAATGTGTATACTTTATACTTCTACGTATAAACACTACAACACTGCAGGCATAGTTTAATATCATCTCTGTGGAGAGTTTAATCTTGCATGCTTATAACGTGCTACTGCATGTAGCATTCCATAACGTGTAGGGGAAATCTCCCATTTTCTAGGAGGTAGACACTTATGTTTCAGAAAAAAAGTCATATAAACACAAAATGGGTCATTCTTTGAAAGTTCAACCACAGAATGGCTTTCAAACATGAATTCGTGTAAAGGAATTTGGAGTAAATTAATTAAAAGTCTCTCATCCTATAACAAAAACTTACCAAAAAGTTAGAATGCAAAATAAAGAGTCTCTGTATTGTGTATGCATTAAGGCTAGATTTGGATGAACTTCACTGGCAAGTCAATAGGGAAATGGAACAGAGAAAATGATATCCTGCCCTTTCATACAGCTCACCTGTTTACCCACAAGTCCTTCCGATGATGACTAATCCTCCAGGAAGAGGCATGCAGCACTATGGGCCCCATATCCTAAACTCACCTACTAGCTGAAGTAGCTCATTTGTACTAATTGCTTCATTCAAAGGAAAATATACTTACTTATGTGGCAGAAGACAAAATTAGCTCAGTGGTTTATGCCAGGCCTTTCTGCCAAATCTGAAGAAAAGGACTCTCTTCCTGGATGACTGTACATCAACCATATGGCCCCCCAAATCCTAGGAAGCATTCTTGGGTTGTAACCTTGCAGTGGTTCATTGAGATTGTGCATGGCTAAATTCGTGCTTCAAAGGTAAATTCTTAAAGAATATGGTACCTCCACTTTATCTCATAAGAAAAATGTTTTAATTTTGTTAGTGAAGTTATATTTATTGTTTTAACATATTTTAACATATGCACGATAATCATAGTGTGCGATATGAAATGTTTGCTTATAATGTATATTAGTTTCAGTAACTGGTATTCCTGAGAAATTTTTGAGGGCATCTTGAATCTCATAAGAAAAGTAGTATCAATAAAATAAATGTATATGTAAGTATTTAACAATACTTTTCTAGTTATTGAAATTTAAACCACTATTGGCAAGCATCAGTTTTTGACATATCAAAACAAATGCATTCAGTAGATGGATAAAGCTAAAGTATGCATTTAAGTGAGTGCTGAATAATTGAAAAGCTAACTTTACATACTTGCATTTTAAAATATGTACCATTAGTTCCTTAACCATTACATTATTATATAGGTAATTGTTACATTATAGCACAGGTTGTATTATGTGATAATATTTGGGAAAAAAACTAATAAAAAGAGAAAAAACACAAATGTTTAGAAAATAATTTAACTAGAATGGTGAATTTCATTATCAAAACAGAGCAAGTGTAGGGGATGGAGACGTGGCTCAGAGGTTAAGGCATTTGTCTGCAAAGCCTAAAAACCTGGGTATAATCCCCCAGTGCCCAGGTAAAACCAGTTGCACAAAGTGCTGCAAGCAACTGGAGATCATTTGTAGTGGCTGGAGTCCCTGGTGTGCGCTCTCCCCCCTTCCCTGTCTGCATATGCAAATAAATAAATAAAGTATTAAGAAAGAGCAAGTGGGGCTGGAGAGATGGCTTAGTGGTTAAGCGCTTGCCTGTGAAGCCTAAGAACCCCGGTTCGATGCTCGGTTCCCCAGGTCCCACGTTAGCCAGATGCACAAGGGGGCGCACCCATCTGGAGTTCGTTTGCAGAGGCTGGAAGCCCTGGCATGCTCATTCTCTCTCTCTCCCTCTATCTGTCTTTCTCTCTGTGTCTGATGCTCTCAAATAAATAAATAAATAAATAAATAAATAAATAAATAAATAAATTTAAAAAAAAGGAAAGAGCAAGTGATATTTTGTGAGAAAATAATTATTAAAATTGTGCCTCACAGGAAGAAAAATGGAATCAAAATACAGCTTTAATGTAATTGGAATTAAGTTTCAAATAAGTAATTATTAAAAATTACTAAAAGTAGCAGAAATATTCACCTCATGGTACTTACTTTCTTCAAAATACCTTCTAATTGACTTATTTAACAGGAATCAAATATGAAATGTAATTTTATAAATACTTTATTTATTTGAGAGAGGGAGAGAGAGACTGAGTTGGGGAGAGAGATAGAGAGAGAGATAGGCACACCAGAGCCTCCTTCCCACTGCAGATGAACTCCAGACCCATGTATCACCTTGTGTATTTGGCTTCACATGGGTACTGGGGGATTGAACCTGGGTCCATTCACTTTGCAGGCAGTTACCTTAGCAGCTAAGTCATCTCTCCATACCTGCATTTTCTTTTTTAGTCTATAGCTCTTATGGTGTATCTTTTATGCTCTGCACATATTTCTCCTTATGTATCTTTTATTTTTGTCCTCTGAGCTTCCCATAGTTGTCCTACATTGAGCCTTGGAAGCCAGTTTTACTCTTTATCTTTGTATATTTGATGCTATGTTTTAGTTGTTAAGATTCTACATTAAGATCATGCAGTAGTTTTTTTTTTCTCCTTTTCATTGTTAGACTGAGTTCTTTCCCTCAATATACTCTGTCCTACATAGTTATTTATATTTTGCAAAATTTCATTCTCTTATTTTATTATAGCTAAACAAAATACAAACACACAACATGTACATATACGTACACACACACACACACACACACACACACACACACACACATACACACACAGAGCATATTTTTCTTTATCCTTTGGTCTATCAAGACATTCAGAATATCTGTGTTTTTGTGTTATTTTCCAGGTGTGGGGGTGCACACCTTTATTTGTTGATTATTTATTTAGGTATTTATATTTTGTGGTGGGTCAGAAAGTTTGTAAGACCCACAGGGTTGGAGGAAATATCCAGAGACACCCTACCACAATAACTGAGTTTCTGTCGCAGCTCATACTCCGCAATGCCATGACAAATACCAGCCATCTGACTGAGGAGGGCCCACAGTAGAATGGGGCCAGGGAGGAGGGAAATGATGGAGCCATCACATAGTGTGTCAATACAAATTTTCTACTTGTAAAAAAAAGAAGACATTTAATTTATGCCAAAATTTGTATGATTTAATAAATATATATTTATTTGTTTATCTGAGAGAATGTGTGAAGGGGTCAGATGAAGAGAGGGAAAGAATGAGTGTCCCAGGGCCACTAACCACTCATATATCACTTGTGCATTTGGCTTCACGTGGGTAACTAGGGAAACAAACCCAGGTCCTTAGGCTTTGCAGGCATATGCCTTAACCACTGAGCTATATCTCCAGCCCCACATGTTTTATGATTTCTGAACTACTTTAAATAATATTCCACCTAAATAATTGAGGAATTTGCTTACAGTGTTTTGCATGACACATAACAAAACCAGATAAAATTTGAAAATGTGGAACATAGCAGTAGGAAAATTTGAGAATCAAGTAATAAAGTTAGTGTAAAACCATAAACACCATTAGGCCTTGGTAAGCATAACACTTCTAGAACATTTCCTAGTAAGAAATGTCAAGGGAAAATGTTAGCTTTGAAAATCATAATTTCCTTAATATAGCAAAGAGGGAGGCCAGTGTTCCAGTGTTTATTTCTATTACTGATATCTGAAAAAATAGTGCACATTTTAATGGAAATTATTATAAGTTGGTGCTTCCACTATCAACAAAGTGGGAGATAAAACCTATATTCGCCTTTGAAGTTACTTCATGCTCCAAAGTGAAGGGCAAGCAACCAGCCATGTTCTGATCAGCAATAAAAATGTCAGCAAAGGATTGCCTCTATTCTTGCTTACAAACCAGTGCTCTCAAGTGCGGATTCCACAAGGAAATGCTCATGTGTGTGGACTCAAATAAACTTCATGCAGATTACCAGGGACTGTAGAGTCTGCATGATGCATGCATCTCTTAAAGTGCCCACAGTTGGAGTTGTTTTTGTGATCATTGAAAGTCTGTTGACATTTTCTTATTGAAGATCTTATTCCTTGAAGTATACAGAAAAGAGCTAAAAGTTCACATGCTCACTCTTTCAATGCAAGAAAGTTGTAATATCTTTTCATAGCTAATTCTGTGAGCAACTATGGGACATTTTATACTTTGAAAATGAATGAATTTTATTTAGACTTTGTAACCATAACTTTAGTCATTTGGTCAAACTGTCCTTGATTTTCAAAATGTTATTAAAGGAGCTGTTAGCAATGAGGAATTTAATCAATAAGTTATTTTATCTAAAGCTATACTGTACATACATGCATGAGCACAGCACACATACATTTGAGGATGATTCTCTTATCATACTAGGAGGGAAAGATTTCTCTTTCTTGCTGAGATTTTTAAAAATTGCCTAATCTGAGTAGAATGGGAACAATATTAAAGTCTGGATAAATTGGAAAGAAAAAAAATTGAAAACTCTCTGAAGGTCTTTAAAAATAATAGAGGTACTTTTCTGCCCAGAATATTTCAAAGGTATTTCTTGCCACTTATTTTTAGATTTATGAATCTAGAATTCATTTAAAAGGGATCTTTTTCTAATGCATACGAGGGAACCTGTGGGGAAGCTATAAGTAGCTTATAGACATAAGAAGAAGTGAGGTGATCTGTGCATATAAATTGTGTGAATGAATAGTGAATGTTGGGGGAAATATTGAATTATATAATTAAAAATGTCTTCATCCATAGCATATATGCCTATTTCTATAGAAGTAACAGAAAATTGACAGTAATGTTTGAGGAAATGAAAACCATATTACACAATATATCCTAAGATGAGCATATAATACCCATGAAGACAGTAATTAAGGTTTATGCATATATGGACAAAATTAACTTTTTTTTTTGGTTTTTAAAGGTAGAATCTCACTCTAGCCCAGGCTGACCTGGAATTCACTATATAGTCTCAGGGTGGCCTCAAACTCATGGCCATCTTCTTACCTTTGCCTACAGAGTGCTGGGATTAAAAGCATGTGCTACCATGCCCAGCTCAAAATAACTATATATCGACACATTTTAAACACTAAATTTTATTCCAAGAACTTTTACAGTTAGAACTCTGCTAAGGTAATGACATTACTTACTACCTTTAACTTTTTAATTCTATAATTTATTTTATTCACTACTGCAAAGGAAAATTACTAAGACTGAATTCCATCTCAAATACTTTCATTTAGTCACAATAGCTGCAGCCTTTTGGTCCTGACTATATATTTTCAAGCCTATTTTCATTCCTGTGCAGGAAAAAAAAAAAAAAAAAAAAGAAAGAACTACTTGTGATAAGTGATATTTGAGACCTATTCATTTTTCCATGACAATGAGCACTCTCTACCACAAACAGCGTCATTTATTTCACTCATAAGAACATTTTATTAACGCAAAGCAGTTAATGATAAAATCAGATACTCTGAGGGCTTCATGGATCATGTGACACAGACTTACTTTCACAACGGATTCATATTAGTCCCAGTGACAAAGTGGCGATGTCCCAATTTACCCAGCCTGCCTCTCAGTTCCCATTTGTTCTTGTGCTTGGAGTGTGTGGAAGATAATTTTCAAATAACTCGGGGACATGTTAAAGCACTTTTGTTACTTTATATCACAGAACCTTCTCAAGTTGCTTCATGAAAATAATAGTGAAATGTGAGTATCTTGTAATATCTGGAATATGAATGGGGATAGTAACTTCTAAAAGATATGCTGCCTTAAGTTTAGAGGATTAAGAACTTGAGAGCAAGATAAAAGCGATTCTGGCTGCTGGCAGCTCATTAATTCTACAGATATGTGTTCGCATTTGTCCTTCAGGACCATGTTTGAGGCCTCTGAGCTTAAAAGTTTACTATTTTAAATATCATATCATAAGATGAACAGTGATTTTCAGTTTGCTACCTAATATCTACCAGACTGACTAATATCCTCAAAAATGAAGGGCAAAACTATTTATGCATTAAATCATGTGATAATTTGTTTAACTAATAAAGTGAGAGTGAGATAACATTGAAAAAGCAATTTTATACCTGTGTAGATGTTCACTACTTTACACTACTTCACACTTCATCAATATAGGCAATTGTGCCATGAGAGTCATCACATTAATACATAGTCACCCTGCATTACCACAGACTATTTCACAGTGTCTGAAGAGCAGTTTCGTAGATGCTTTGTGGTTTACTTCTAGAATTAATAAAAGAAAATACTATATTAACTTTTATTTTGAAGTAATATTCTGAAATTTTTATTATAATGAAATAATATCAGATATTTGTTCCTAAGTAATTATGTAGAATTTGCCTTCAACAATTTTCAAGTCCATCTCTCTCTCTCTCTCTCTTTCTCTTACACATACACAAATATATATATATATATATATATATAGTGAGTCATCAGAATGTATAGGTCAATATTTGCTAAAGCTAATGTTTTCTATCATACTTTCTATATTAAACATCACGTTTAGTTGATCTGTTTCCTTTTTATATATTTTTTTTAATTTCACTGGCATATATTCATTATATTTAATGATGGGTTTCATAAAGACATTTCCAATAAAGCACATTATAAAATCTGACCATATTGTCTGAAGTATTCTTTACCCACCAGATAAGTGCGTGTCTTTATAAAATCTAGAATTCACAAGTCAGAGTGGGCATGCAACGTTTGCATTTTTCAGTGAGGCTAATTTTTCTTAACACAATGACATCCAGGTGCCCTTCTCTGACTGTAGAAAGCATCTCACTCATCTATACTAGTATCTTTTGATATCACAATTTGATTCCCATTTTTCTGTGCATAAAAACACCTCATTTCCATTCTCCTTCTCTAACATACTGTTCCCTGTGTAGATACCAGAATGCCCATATAATATTGTAAACTACATTCAACTCTGTCCCACTGGAAGCTCTTAATATGATTTTCCTATTTTCCCATAATTCTCAGAGCATCACCATGCTCTGAGCTGTCATGACCACTTTAATGTCATTTAGTTACACCTTCCTTCACTCCAACTGTGCTTATATTACTTTACTCTCCATTCTTCAACACATAAAGCACATTGCTACCTCCAGAAACTGCTTTTATGCTCAAATCCAGGAAAGGTCTTTTGTGCTTTTGCAGGCCTGGATCTTCCAGTTGAGTCTTGTAGCTCTCTGAGTCCCCAACAGGGTGGCCACTTTGGGCTGACAAAACAATACTTTTAGTCTTATTTTACTCCATTCATTTGTTTAATTTTAGCCTAGGGATTCTGAAGTGAAGCCCTCATGTCCACATGCTTGATCATGTTTTGGTTTGATCATTTTTGCCATGTGCCCATGACAGAAGCATTAGACTAAAATCTTTATTGTTTATGAAGCTATTCAGAAAAGACTATCACACATGAAAGGGTGAAATGTGTACTTTATAGATAACTGAATGAGTCAAAACTATTTTTTTAAATCAAATAATACAATACACAGAGCATTTTATTAATTTTGCCCATGATATAGCAAGGTTTTACTGTTTGTTTTTATTAAAGTGAAAATAAGTATTACCACAGGATGTTATTAACATTTATTTTAAGAAGTTTACACTGTTGTTAAATATATAACTTCTCATTGTTTCATTTATAAACAATGAGTTCATCTTAAATAATTCATATAACCATCACTTAATGAATTCTTGGTATAATTCAGAAAATTATCCAAGTGTTTTATAAGTTATTTTGTTTAATTTCCAAGTCCTAGAAGTGACTAGAACAAGGGTATAGCACTGATGATCAAATAGTTTATTAATATATTTTATTTTTATTGATTTATTTGACAGAGAGAACGAGGGAGAGAAAAGGGAGAGAGAGCGAGAGAATGGATGCACCAGGTCCTCTAGCCACTGCAAATGAACTCCAGACTAGTGTGCCCCTTGTACATCTGGCTTACGTGTATCCTGGGGAAGAGAACCCAGGTCTTTTGGCTTTGCAGACAAATGCCTTAACTAAGCCATTCCTCCAGCCAATACTCAAATTATTTAAATTCAATCCTTCATAATCATGTTGTAGCAAATGTGAAATTAAAATTCAGGTTAACATTACAATACGTGCACATATTTAACTTTTGCACTATGCACTGAAAGGATTAAGAAAACAATATGAAATTGGTATCATTATTTAATTTCAGTCTTTATTCTAGCTGTTTGTGTTCACCTATATAAGCCCAGATATAGGGCAGTATTTGTGGCAATGAAATGTATTTTTTGTGAAATTAATGATTGCAATTTAAAAATTAAATTATTGCGTCCACATGCAATGGAATATTACTGACAACCACAGTCCCACCAGGAATGAAAAGGGAAAACAAGGATAGATTGGAAAGAGGTTAGTGGGGGGAGTGAATGGAGCGAGGGAGGGAAAGAGAGAGATAGAGGGTTTAGAGAGTTACTGATAAAATCAGAACTTAGAACTTTGGTGGACATCATCTGAAGGAGAGAATGAAAATAGCACAGTAGAAGGGCAAAATAATAGAATGTCATAATGAATCAGAGCTAAATGCCTCAAAAGTAAAAGATAAGTGAAAATTGCATAGTGAATACCAGGTCAGCCTCGATGAGAGCAAGACCCTATCTCAAACAATAAAATAAAATAAGGTAAATTAAAAAAATGTTCAGCTAACTTCCAAAAATTAATGGATTGTCTACACAAAGAAAATACAATAAAGATTTACTGAATGGGCTTGAGAAAAGCTTGTGCATAGGAAAAGCCAGTCTAAGCCACAGGAGGAGATAGTAGAAAACAGCCAGATGGGAACAAAAAAGAGCAAACTCTGGAATCACACAGACTATGAGAAAGACCCTAGGCAGGACAAAATGTTCTCACAGGCAGATACAAAAGCCTTGGGAAGAAACGTGTTATGTGAGCAATGTTAATGGAATACTATCCTATCCTTAATGTTTCTGGAACAGCTGACTGCAAAAAACAGTAGTCAAGAAGGACAAAGGCAACAAGCATGCTGTGTGGTCTATGGCTGGATGGCCAGGCCAAATATACCAACTGAGGAAAGGGTGACATGTCTTTTATGGGCAAACCAATTGCTCTTATTGGACTTGAGGTCCACTCCATGGGAGGGATTTCCTGCCTGGAACTGAAAATCTAATCAAAGTCTGTGGTGGTGCCCAACAATTGGCTCTCTAAATACTTTTATGCTTATGTCCACATATTAATGCTACTCACGCTTTTGGTTAGAGAAGCTTCTTTTTTCAGGTAGTAGTGACTGAGTGACTCAGAACTCATCATAGTGCTAAGAAGCGAGTAAAAACAAGCACCTTAACTGCTAAGCCATCTCTCTAGCCCCAGATCTCACGTTTCTTTATGCTCTTTTAGGTGGAAACAGTTCCTTTGTCCTTGGCTATTTTGTGACTCTTATAAGGATGGACTAAACTTGTTTTCATATAAAACACATATAATGCCTACTAATATTTTTATCATTCTATTCATATTTTCTATTCAAAGAAATGCTACTTCATGTGCCATTCTTAGCATAAGAGGCATACAGACACTTTAAATGTCTGTCATTTTTCTAGTATTCACTTTGATCCTCTATAAAGTAGTGACCACTTGCTCACGGTCCACTTGTAAAACTCCCTTTGCATGCACACAGCTACCATCTCTCTGCTTTACTGCTTCAGCCGTTCTTGAGAAGCAGATAATTGCGTTCCCAACTTCCTTCCTGAAGCCCATGATTGGCAGATGCATGAAGCACTGTCTATATCTCTGTCATTACCTTGTAAATTATAATTAAATTTACTTAGTAAACTTCTGTGAAGATTAAGTCTGTGAAAACGATAGTCACTAGCAAATTTTACTGATGAAATCCACTTAGTAAATTTCACACTTTATTCTACATACAATTACTGTTGAAGTGATAGCTATCACTTGTTTTCCTACATATTGAAATGATACATATTTTTATTTGCCTTTATTGAAGAGCACACTAATTGTTTGAAATGTTAAGGTGAGTCACAGTAGCAAAACATAGCGTTATTATAACAGGAAGTCTAGAAAGAGCATATTATTTACCTAGATTGGGTAAATTAGAGGATTAAAAATACCATATTAATAAGTTATCTTGTATTGTCTTAGATCATATTCCCCTTTTAATTTAGTCCAGTAATAAATATGAGATTTTGTGCTACATAAACATCAGAACATCTTCCTTGTTCCATTCTCTGTGAACTCCTAATCCTCCAGAGCTCAGAGGCTTTAATTAAAAGGAGCCTATTAACAGTTTAGTTTGCAATGTACTTAATGGGTTGGGCAGCTGACATCTCAATATGAAGCAAGGCAATTGGTGTTCAATAGAAAAAAGTATGATCCTGAGGACTTCTCCAAGAGTTCACTGGAAGTTCTTAAAATATAAAGGTCTCATCTTTACAGAAATTGGATTTCTGCTTTCACAGTCCTCCTTAATGACCCATTTGAATATTTACAGGAGGTCTTCTTATATCATCAATCCAAGCACTCTCTCAAATTAGCAGACTTGAGTGCAAACTCTAAGTCAATTATATACCAAGTTACACTATTTATTTATGTATAATTTACATTTTGACCCCTTATCCTCATAAATAAATATTATTCCATAATTTTCCCTCTGTGCCCTCAATAAGCTAAAAGTACACAATTAGTATTCCCATTTTATATGTTCCTCTAGCCTGAAGAGAAATGCAAATGGGAAACATTGCACACTGATAATCAAGTATTATTTTATTAACTACCTCACTGGCATTTAAAAATCTTTTAGGAGTTAGCTGAGGAATCACCTCACAAAGTACATAGGCAATTCCACCTTCTTAAAATCAATAGACAATGAAAGTGCTGAATCTTCTTATTCTATGTAAACTATTTATGAATAGAAATGTACAAAATGTTATGTATAATGTATATCGGTTATTAATTAATATGGCATGGTTTGAGCATATCTTACTATGTTAGATATATTTTAAAACCAATTTTATTTATGATTTTATTTGCTTACTTATTCATTTAAGACAGAGCAACTGGATACGGGCACACTGGGGCCTCTTGCCACTGCAAACACCCTGTAGACACATGTACCACTTTGTGCACTTAACTTTATGTGTGACTGGGGAAGTGAACCTGAGCCTTCAGACTTTGAAAGCAAACACCTTTAACCTCTGAGCCATCTCTCCAGTCTCTACTTTAGATATTATACATTAGCAGTGTTAAGAAGAATGAAAAGATGCTAGATATTACATTTTTCTGAGATATATTTGGCTGGGATAATTTTGTAATATATTTAATATTTGTTTGTGTATATGTATATCTGTTTTTGTGTATAGAGGTCAGAGGATAACCTCAGGTTGTCTCCTCTTTCCTTCTATCATCCTTGGAGACAGGGTCTATCTTGCCACTGCTGCTTTAAAGTTTGCGATCCTCCTGGCTGTGCCTCCCATTGCCAGCAACATGTCACGACTGATAATACATATGTGCTGCTTCACGTATGGATTTACATAGGTGTTGAGTAGGATATGCTACAGTCCATAGGCTTACAAGTGTCTTTCACTGCTAAGCAACCACCCTAGTTTGTAACACATTTTGATTTTAAAATAAAACATGAAAAGGAGTTAAATTGCATGGATACAAATAATATTATATAAAAACTTTACATTCTATGAACCTTGAGTTCATTCTCTATGACTTTCTAAATTCTTTTTATAAATTATTACATATGTATATATGTGTGTAAATATTTCCATGAAGAATAATCATATGAGAGCCATTAGGTATCACTACGTTTTTAAAAATTCAAATACATATCCATACACGTTTCATTAAAAGTATTTCCACCCCTTTGTACAGACACCGAAGATTGGAGTGCAGTTTCTCAGTGTCATGTGCTGTTTCATGCATTTAGCATCTGGTAATTCTACTCCTGGGATATAGTCATTCCATAATATCTCCTTCTTTAAATGAACTTGTGTAACTTTGAAAAGCAAAACAAAGTTGAGGGTACATGAATATCCCTTACCTTTATATATATTTGAAAGGCAATAATGTTCACTGCTATACCACCAACACAGATGCCTATGTACATATTTAAGGAGAGAATTAAATAATGTTGCATGGAATCCAAGGACATAAGGGATATTAACATTTGATATTCATGCATCTGTTCTGTAGAAGAACTTGGACCTGTTAAAGTTCTGTTACCATACCATTTCTTTCATTAAGTTGACAATACATATATATACATAAAACAAAGTTGACTTGGTCACTGCTCTTCCAAAATAAAAGACTAAACTTGGGAAAGAAGGAGAAAATTTAATTTGTCTATATGCTTTGCTTAGACTGAACAAGGCCCTACAATGTTCACACTACTTGTCACAATTTACAAAAATGGCAGTCCAATTAGTTATCCTAACTTTTGGCTCTATAAAACATTTGATTTTGTTGCTTCTAATTATTGGTGAGAAAAATCTACATTACAGTGGAACACGGTACCTCAGGGAGGTAGCTTCTCCATTGGCAGCCACTCACGCACTCAGGCTCTTCTCATTCTGTACACTTTCTCCCAAATCTCACGCCCGCACAGCCCTGCCACGGGCTTGGAGCTTCACCAGGAGGCTGGGTGGAAGGTAAAGACGGCCGTGGGGCTGGAGCTGACTACTCTCGCCTCTCAGTGTTGTTCTGCCCAAGTCTGGCCCTGACCTAGTGCCCTGGAGTGGACTCAGCGGCAAGTACCCCTGCCGTGCAGAAGATGCAGGGTGAAAGATCAGGCTGGAAAACAATGTTGGAAAGAATTTTGTGGGTGCTCTTGACGTTTATTAAGATAATAGACCAGCTAGAAGAGTGAGAGCACGTTGTAGTAGAGGCTTCTGTACAGCACTGACTGGTTGAGGAAAAAGGAGGAGACACTAAGATCCGAGTGTCATGTCTTCAAGGAAATGCTAAGTGCAGAATCACCTTTCAGAAGTTGCATGCAGAGGTTTAATTTCAGGTCGTGCAGAAAGAGTGATCCCTTTCAAAAGCTTGCTAATGATGGAGCAAGAATAGTGTATAGCTCTATACACAGTCACTACTTAGAGTGGTACAATGTATAGTCTATAAAGAAGGGCCCGATGTCATGTAGAAAGTCAAGCTTTTCTTTTGTGTAACTGGACACAACAATCTCAGTCATGCAGTCATACAGGATGACTCTGTGAAGACTGCATGCTTAGATGAGGGTCTAAGTAAACAAGCTACCAATTTTGAACATTATGCTTTCAGAGATTAGTTCCTCTGTGGTGGTCTCACTAAGTTACCTTGGCTAGCCATGAAATTTCCATCCTCCTGCCTCAACCTCTTGAGTAGCTTGGGTTAAAGGCCTGAACAACCAGACATAGCTTCACACAACATTTTTACTGTTATGTTATTTATATAATTTTACCATCTTCTGATACATATGGTAATTTTGACATATGTAGTCTTAATTGGAAGGGGATAGTAAGAAAGATAAATGGGAGGAGGGAGACAAGGAAGAATGGAAAGAAGGAAGAGAAAAAGAAAGGAGAAAGGGCAAGAAATCCAGTTTTTAAATTGTAACCACCTTGACAGGAATGAGCACCCATTTGTGTGTTCCTCCTTTGAATATTGAATCACAAGGCATTAGAATTTTCTCATAAATCTTCTCAGAGAAGGAAAAGCCTAAAGCTACACTCTAGCCAGAAGAGGCACTTATATCCCAGTCTTCACATGATTCAGATAACTGGTCAGATCAGCTTGCAGAAGAAACCAAAGCCAGGACAATGATGTGTCAGAACTAGGCAGGACCACACCTTGCTCAGGACTGCTTAGTCATGCCAATGCCTGGCCTCTATTTAAGCCTAAACCCTTCATTGCAACCTCATGATTGGACTGGCAGACATCACTGACCCTCTTTATTTCCTCTTCACAATGTGACCACGTTGAAGAAATCTCTCTGCTTCTGACTGCCATTTGCTTGGTCTGTTTAGGACACTGGCACAGTGGCTGAGCCTAACTTGTTAGGGCTTCCAAGGCCCAGGATGCAGCCCTAACTATGCAGCAACACGATCTCTGGAGCAAACTTTTTAAATCCCTATATTTATATATTAGAAGGACAGTCTAAAGCATTTTGAACAGAGCGCAATATGCAAAAAAGAAAGATGTCAATGAAATTATTTTGTTCTCTTTTTATATTGAAAAAAGTGGTAAAACTAAAATTTTATATTCAATGTTATAACCTTTTCAGTGTTCACTGAGGTTTATTCCACAGGCTTTTGGGTTTGTTCAAGTGAAGAAAATATAACAATGTAAGTATACATCTGTGGAATACATTGCTAATTATGCCTTAAATTCATGTTACTGAAATAGGCATTTAGATGCTACTTCCTTTAAAAGCATTGATTGCCTCCTCACTGTGCCCACAGACCACCTTGAGTCATTAGAAGAACAAAACCTCAATGCACAGACCTGCCAAGGATCTGTACATTAATTCATGAGGGCAAGGCAGCATGCTGAAGCAGCAGTAATTATCTCATGGGAACCAAAGCAATGAATAGATGAACAATTTATTGGCCC
Source organism: Jaculus jaculus (assembly GCF_020740685.1). Lineage (NCBI taxonomy): Eukaryota > Metazoa > Chordata > Mammalia > Rodentia > Dipodidae > Jaculus > Jaculus jaculus. The sequence goes on from NC_059114.1 coordinate 84,960,724, forward strand.
ACTTTGGAGAACCACCTTGAGGACTTGAGCTGAGACAATGATGGTCGGTGGTAAGCAGCACAACAACTTGACAAGGACGGTCTAATTACCAGTTTTCTTCTAAACAATGTCTGAGCACCCAAAGACAGACGTAAATTCAAGGAACTCCTGGAAGGTTTCTCTTCCCATTGGGGCCACATGAAGTTGTACTTTTTGCTCTCTCTGGTCTCCTTAATTGTTAGGGATAGTGTATTGGGATTCCAAGAGCCTGGAGTTTTGTCTTAAAATTTCAAGTAATGTTACTACATGCCAATCTTGTGTTTCTAGTCTGAATATGGAACAAAAATTAAATAATGAGTCCTGTGTGAATGTGTAATTATCATTTCTAAGTATCCACTATGAAATTATCCTGAAAGCTGTTTCTCAGAACTGAAGTCTGAACCAAATGAAATAGTTTCCTTATCGTTCTGCATACTTCCAGAAAGCCATGTTTTCACTTGTTGAACCATAAACTCACAAGCTATGTTGGTTTCTTTGGGTGCAATTTTCCAAGTAGTCTCAATTTTCCTTGAGACCTGGCCTTAGAAAACTCTGGTTCTTTTTTCAGTCACACAGGGGTGGTCAGATGGCAAGTCCGTGGGAGATGCTACCATCATTATGGTAGGTGTCTTTCTCATTATAGGGTCCAGGTGAGGGCAATACACCTTTCCTTGATCTTGTGATCTTGAGTAGGTGGCCTGGTTAATCTAATATGGTTTTAATATGCCAAAATATTCATTTCATGTGTGTGTGTGTGCGTGTGTGTGTGTGTGTGTGTGTGTGTGTGTGTGTATACATGCGTATGTGTTGTGAGCAGTGTGCTGTGATCTTGCCTCACAAGATGGAGGCAGATGCTACTCAAAAAATGGAATCAACCAGGGTCAGGAATAGTCTGAAAATTCTCATCTCAACACAAGATGGTTGGGACAGCTATTTTCCACCAATTGCATGGAAACAAATGAGTTGGTTTCTTGGAAAGAGAAATATGAACTTAAAGGGAAGAAAAAAATGTCTGTGGAAAGAGACCATATTTTATGTCTAGAAAATGGAACAAATATATTCCTATTTGTTTTGTTTGCTACTTTTATTTCAAGTTTTAAACTTGAAAAGTTTCATTTGTAATTTATGTTTTTGAGCTTTTAGGATGACTACAATTATTTGGCTGTCTGAGTAAGTTCTTATATTCAAGTGGAATGTATTCTTAGTTTTTTCAAACACATTAAAAATGATATTGGTATTTTAAGTATTGATTAAAAAAAACAAAGGAATCTGTGTGCCATCTGTTAGGTTCATGTGTATGGCCTGTTTTTTTTTTTTTTTTTTTTAATGTATTTCAACAGAAGACTTAAAACCACTAGAATTTCTTAAGATTAGTAGCTTTAACATTCAAATGTAATATTTTTAGTAATGTTTTAGTAATATCAATATTACCAATATTTTGACTATTACTAGCAGAAGAAATTCTGACTATGAATGTCCTGGTTTTATCTGTTATTAGCTACGAATACTTGGAAAATATAAGCATTCCTGGCTGGAGAATGAATTCATGATTCCCTCCTCCTACACTATTTCATGAGTAGAAAGTCATTCCCAGGGGACTGTGCTGCAAGGAGCAGTTTGGATTTAGTTCGTTTTGTCAAGAAACTAGTCTATCTACTTGTTGTCCAAGAGGGTGTTGCCGAGTATTTATGGAAAATGTCACAATGAAAATCCACACTATTATTTCCTAGGAGACTTAAAATTTTATCCATCTTATTTTCTTCTATGTGAAGTTAAAAATGTATAGAAATTGTTGCTCAATATTATTCACAACAGTTTCCTTTGAATAATATAGCTCAATTATTATTTTTGTTCTTAAGGTCATAAACCCAGGAGACCACATTCTTGGTGGAATAGAATAAGGCTAAGGACACATGGAGGCTCTGATGATAGAAGGAGGCAGGGTGTTTGGACTTTTAAAAGCAGGAAAATTTCAATCCCTAATGGCTTGCTAAGTCTCTTTAAAAATTCCTTTGCTACAAAGTTGTTCATACAATCAGCAATGTGTAAAATTTAGCCTGGCTACTCTCTACAGGAGAATTATTTAATTTGGTGCTTATCTTCACACTTAAATCAAGCCACCATGGAAGTCCATGGCTTGATTATTACAACACAACCCAGGGAGAATTGCAGTGCTCTTAGTGGATTCTACAAGATTCTTGGAATTGACTTTATAACTAGCTAGTTCTAATGGCTAGCACTTAAGTTAAATGCAGTATGAACTCAAGCAAAATACATCTTTTATTTCTCCCTTAATAATGATTGTACCTAACAGTACATTTATTTCAATGTGTCATGAGGTTAGGTACTGCATTCCAGCTGTGTTATTTTCAATCAACATATGCTGCTAATTAATTGACATTAAAACTATGCTTCCTCTATATTTAAAGTTAGTTTTAGACACAGAACACATAAACTAAAGATAAAATTAAGAACAAGCACCCACTTGTGGTAGTTTGAATATGATAATTTGAATTTATGACCCCATCGATTTAGGTGTTTTATTAAAATTGAGTTTGTAACTTGGGTTTCCAGCCACATGGCTGAAGGAGGTATCACTGGGGATCAATCCTAGAGTTCAGCCCTAAGTACGTTTGGGGCAGATCTGAATTCCAGCCCAGAGGTGGGGAAGGAGCAGTTTGAGCTCCAGATGTTCGTGCTTTGGTGATTTGTTGTTGAAGGCTCTGTGCATGGGTTTATGAAGGGGAGATGGCTACTGCAGTTGATGGCAGTCCCCAGGACACTGGAGGCTTGCAGTCAACCCTCTTCTTCCTCTAAGCTGTTTCTGGATGGATGTTTGTCTCGGCAATGAGGAGATGGCTATATCATCACTGCACAATATTTGATTTGTTTTACATTTATTACTTTTTTTTTTTTTAATTTATGTGGTTCCTTGGCAAACGTGGTGACCTTTACCTTAGTTACTGAGATGTTTTGGCCATTTACCATGCTGCATCAATCAGGTAAGTTTGGCTTTTCACAGTCTTTAAGCTAAGAGCATATAAACGCTAAAGGATGGCCTGGTGTGGTGGCGCACACCTTTAATCACAGCACTTGGGAGGCAGAGTTAGGAGGATCGCTGTGAGTTTGAGGCCACCCTGAGACTACATAGTTAGCCTGGACCAGAGTGAGACCCTACCTCAAAAAAAAAAAAAAACTAAAGGATGACACTAACAAATGTCTTTACTCCAGCAATAGTCTTCCTTATGTTTTTTTTTAATTTTTTTTTTATTTATTTGTTCGAGAGTGACAGATACAGAGAGAAAGACAGATAGAGGGAGAGAGAGAGAATGGGCGCACCAGGGCTTCCAGCCTCTGCAAACGAACTCCAGACGCGTGTGTCCCCTTGTGCATCTGGCTAGCGTGGGACCTGGGGAACCGAGCCTCTAACCGGGGTCCTTAGGCTTCACAGGCAAGCGCTTAACCGCTAAGCCATCTCTCCAGCCCAGTCTTCCTTATTTTTATGTCCCTCCATTGTGGCCTAGATTTTCCTTGCCAATCACGATTAACAGCCTGAGAGAATGTGTTCATGTCCGAGCATGACTGTATTCAGATGTCAAGGGGACAAAGGGCCCAACCGCAGCCTGAACTTCCAGTTCAATGGGAGCTTGTATGTCTTGATGGAGACAAATATTTTGTTGGTAAATCTTTCTGCCTATTAGTGGCTCATGGCATTTCCATTTCTACTCCTTAACTCCTGTTCTCATATTTGAATATGAATGAAATAACACGGCAATGCTCTAACTGAGCTTTGAAAAGTCTCTCACATTTGTTGGAAGCTGTTGGTGGAAATAGGAAGATAAGTGGACTCCACTAATGGAAACTGATCTCTATATTTAATTAGTTATCAAGTGAGTTCTTTCATCAGGAAGAGCAATGTTAAGTGGACCATCATGATGATAGCTGAGACTTTAACTCAGGCATTACATTCAAGAAAGGTAAACAGGGCTGGAGAGATGGCTTTGCAGTTAAGGTGCTTGCCTGCAAAGCCAAAGGATCCAAGTTCAATTCCCCAAGACCCACATAAGCCAGCTGCACAAGGGGGAGCACACATCTGGAGATTGTTTACAGATTGTTGGAAGCCCTGCATGCGTATTCTGTCTCTCCCTGACTATTTCTCTCTCTCTCTCTCAAAATAAATAGATAAAATATTCTAAAAGACATTAAAGAAGAAAGTTAAACAAATATTAAAAATATATAGTCAACTAAGAACAAATAACTGTCCTTTATGTGCTGGAAATTATATGAGATAAACATCGTACAAGAGTAATCCATCCATGCCAAAGAATCAGTGCTGAAGTCTGTTCATATTGATTGAATCAAACATCATGGCTACAGCTAAGTCATCCTTGGTGGAAGTCCACCTTGTTGAGCTCATGTATAACCTTGGTTCTTTATCTCATGGTTACTTCATTCTTAAGCCCACTTGGGCAGTGGCAGAGATTGGTGAAGCAAGAAGATTTCTTAGCATCACAAAAAGCCATTGCAGCCACGTCATTCTTCAAGTCTTTTTCTTTTCAGGCTGTTTTTGTAGAACATTACCATGGGCACAGGTTTCTTTCAAGATCCCTCCAGATCTATCTTGGAAGCAGGCCATGTAGTGGATTTGGTTAGGGCTTGGAGAAAACCCTAACCCTACATATTTCAACCTCTAAAATGAGTCACCAATCTCTGAATGACTTCTAGTAACATGATACCAATCTTGCTTTCTTATTTTGTGGGGAAAAATGAACAAATTTTAATGGGCTTCACGAAAAACATGTAGAGATCTTGCAAACTGATTAAAATGCCAGTTCACTTGTGCATTCCCACGCTGGAAAAGGTCCACAGCACATGCATGGAGAACGGCTTGGCCAAGTCTGATCTGGACCTGAGCCAAAAGAAGACTGATCAGCTAACATTCATCAAAGCTCTTGTTTTGATCAGTAGCCAACATTGATCGTTCATGTCTTTTACAATTAGTGTGCATTCCACACCTCTACTCAGTGTGCTCTCCCTCCTCATGCTGCTTTGGGAAAGAATAAATAGAAGATCAACAAGTTTTTGCCTGAATCATAAAATAATTTATTATAGAAACTCTCAACCATTCTTTTTTATACTTTTTACATTTTTATTTTACTTATTTATTCATTTATTTATTTAGAGAGAGAGAGAAAGAAAGAACAGAGAGAATGGGTATGCCAGGGTCTCCAGCCACTGCAAAAACCCCCAGACATATGCACCACCATGTGCATTTGGCTTACATGGGTTCTGGGTTGTCAGACGTGGGTCCTTAGGCTTGTCAGTCAAGCACCTTAACCACTAAGCCAGCTCTCCAGGCACCCCCTTTTTTTGAAATAGTGTCTCCTTCTAGCCCAGGCTAACCTAGAGTTCTATGTCATCTCTGGCTGACTTCAAACTCACAGCAGTCTTCCTACCTCTGCCTCTGGAGTGCTGGGATTAGGCATGTGCCACCACACCCTGCTCAATCATAGTGTCATGCAAGAGATTTGCAGTTTGTAAAATGTGGCAATCTGCGACTATGATATGGAGATGTGGCTCTCTCTATGATTCCTATTAAAAAATTATCCACTTGATTTAGAACTTTCCACTTATAAAACTTAGTGATAATTTAATATACTACCTGTGTACCATGGTTTGAATATATAATGACCCTCACAGGCACAAGTGCAATGACTGAGAGCTTTCATACTCCTGCAGACCAGGCAGAAATTAGTCTGAACAGAGAACTTAGTGATAAGGCATGGACAGGTTCATGTAATTATCTCCCTATTATTAGTTTTCCCCAACCAAATAGATTATTTTCTTTCAACCAGAAATAGAGTTACTGGTTCTGGAGACAAGAGAAAATAAACTAAATGTCCCCCAAACCTGGAATATATTTTTCTCTTAAGAAAGTGTCTCATTTAGTATTTGAGAATTTTCATTGAAGGAAAGTAGGTAGCCTGGTTTAATACTACCTAAACATTTTCCATTTGATGTCTTGTATAGTAAAGTATTCCTTATTTCACTCATGATTTAACCTGGGTATATAAGTTTGAGATTGGTTATGGTACTGGCATGAACAGATCTGTGGATTAGAGCTAAAGAGAAGGCTCAGCAGTTAATACACCTGATCATGAAGCCTAAGGATCCAGATTCAGTTCGCTAGTACCCACATAAAGACTGATACCCAAAATTACACATATATATGAAATTTGTTTGCAGTCGCTAGAGGCAATGGGGCACTCTTCTCTATCTTTCTCTCTCTCTCTCTCTCTCTCTCTCTCTCTGCTTGCAAATAAATAAGTAAATTATTGAAAAAAGATTGGTGGATTTGGTGACTGTGACCCCAGAAAACTTACATAAGCTTATTATTTACATTAAAGACAGCTTAATTATCTGTATTAAAAATATCTTTTCTCAGCTAAGACTAATTGGCCAAACAAGCAAAGGTGCTGCTTTCTTGGTGAAGCTGGTACCAGCACAAGGGTCAAGTAGACAGACACAGAAAACAATCAACTCCTACCAAACCAGCTATCCAGAGACACAAAGGCTCTCAGGACCTTATCACTGAAGCAGACCCACAATGAACCCAACATGGCTCAGGGAAATTTGTGGAAGAGGGGTAGAAAGAATGTCAGAGCCACATGTTGGATCAGGATACACAGAGACATTTCCTCCTACCCATAACTAGGGGCTAATCTCACAAAGCATGACCCATATACCCCAATAAAGAGGGTCCATGTGGAGGGGGGAGGACAGGCATCAGGATAACAATGCTACCAATTTGACTGTATTCACTGAGTACAAAACTAATAAAAAAATATATCTTTTTTCAGGGCTGGAGAAATATTTTAGTGGTTAAGGAGCTTGTCTGCAAAGCCAAAGAACCACAGTTCAATGGTTCAATCCCCAGAACCCACATAAGTCCGATGCATGCTGAGGCAAATGCATCTGGAGTTTGTGTGCAACAGCTGGAGGCCCTGGCATGCCTATTTTTTCTCTCTCTCTCTCTTTCTTTCTCTGAATATAATTTTAAAAATATATATCTTTTCTCATAACACCAAATATCCATACATCTGTGAAACAAACAATAAGTGAATACTTTATTAAAAGTGGCATGCATGAAACGGAGGCAGATGCTGCATGTTTCATGTGATCAGAACCAGGTGAACCTCGTTCCATTAACTTACCCTCCTCCACTTGAGCCTCTTCACCATTTGAGTACCTTCCATAGTTATTCAGGTCCATCCTAGGGAAGGTTCCTGATTTGTGTAAATTCACAATGAAAATCTCATTCCTTTATCTCACACTGGGAACAATGACCCATTAGCATTGACAAGCTCTATCCTCTTGATTCTGCACTGAATGGGTGAAGGCACTGGAAATTTCTTGAATTTTCAAGGAGCCCCTCCCCAAACACTAATGGTCATCCAATCATCTTATAAATCTTACCTGAAGAACCACAGAGAGGGTAGTAATATCCTGAGGAATGGTACTGCTCAGTGACTGACACCTTCATGAGTCCTCAATGAATGCTGATTACCCTGCTTAAGGGGGGACCTTAGTGAAGCAAGAGTGGAATAGAGAGGATATGAGAGTATAACCCAATGGGAATATGACCAACATGTGATATGTTCATACAGTAAAGTACATACTGTAAAACGAGGTTGGAGGGATGGCTTAGCATTTACGTCATTTGCCTGCAAAGCCAAAGGACCCAGTTTCAATTCCCTAGGATCCATGTTAGTCAGATTCACAACAGGGTGCACGTGTCTGGAGTTCATTTGCAGTGGCTGGAGACCCTAGTGTGTCCATTCTCTCTCCTTTTATCCCTCTTTCTCTGTCAAAGAAAGAAAGAAAGGCAATACACCTATACACCTGGTGGAAATCATGTATAAAAGTCACTTATTTTCATTTCCAAAGGTTAATCAAATTATATTGTAGACGTCCTCTGCACCCAACAAAAAGAAATTTCAATTGACCAAATATCATGTTCAATAGTTAACATGTCATAGCAGAAATTTTATAAACCTTAAATCAGAACCAGCATGGTATTTTCTAGACTGAGCTGTTTTTAGTATTTGGCTAGAACAATTTGCCTTCCTTTTAGGCATAGACTGTTACAGGTAGAAATGTCCATGTTCAACCATGATGTAGATCTTATCTTGCTTTTTCTTTGTGATTTAAAATAAGACCAGAATTTTTTTTAAATTTATCTATACCTTGCTACTCCTTTATTTATTCAGAGAAGAAGAAAAAAATAAACAGACCTCTTTGAACTCCTACCACTTCTCCTCAAGTTTTCTAAAAATATGTTTAAGTGGGCATAGTATATATCAGCAAGATACCACAGGGGGATTTTAACCATGCAAAGCCTGAACCATTACCATCTGCATTTATCTGTGAGCGATGTACTAGCAAGGTGCCATCATGATCAGATGATTTAAACACAGCATGCCTCATATCATGGCTTTAGCTGCTAGAAATTGTGAATACACTCCTCACCCATGCCCATTCCTTTGGCAAGCTGTGGAGGGAGCAGCTTCTATAGCCCTTCTTTCTGACTTGAAGATGACCCTCTTCTCACACTGTCCCTTGGGTTATCTTCAGTGTGTGCCTCTCCATCCAAGTGTCTCCTTCTTCTTAAGGCTGTTGGTCATGCTTGATTCAAGTAAATACTGCATTTTTAATGGTCTGATTTCCAAATGAGCTCACGTAGTGAGACACTGAGCAGTGGGATTGCAATATGTACATGGGGATGGAAGTATGTTTCAATACAAAATGCTATGCCAGCTTCCTCTTTACCTATTGATAAGTTTATACATATATGCCTTTTGATCATAATTCCATTTTCTTCTCTTTTCCACACCCTATTAAGTTACCTCTTCTTCACAGCTACCTCCTCTTCTGGATTGTACTCTTTTCTGCATGCATGTGTGTGTGTGATACCCACTGAACTTAAGTATGATTGCTTTTATAAACATGGGTGGGAGTTTTGTTTACTGGATCATGGAAAAACGGCCAATGGCTAAAGCACTACAGAAAACATCTCTCCCAGCCCTAGCAGCCCTTAGTTGCCCATAATTCATCAGAGAATGATAGAGCCTCCATCTCTTCCTCTGAGATCCATGACAGAATGTTGATGGGCCCAATATTGTGCAGGTAACCACAGCCAGGGTGAAGTCATCAAGTACAGTGGATAGGCTCAGTTAAAAAGACAATGTTCCATAATAATCCTCTCCATATTCTGGCTTCTTTTATACCCCATTTTCTGGGATTTTTTAAACTTTTTTTGTGGCAAGAAGTGAATATATAGACATCTCATTTTGTGCTTAGCACTTTATTGCCACTTATTCCCAGCACTTCCCAGTTGTCACTGCCAAGTGCAAAAGAAGTTATTCTGCCAAAATTGGAAACAATATTGATCCGTCAGCACAAACATAAACTTTAGAGGAGAATTGGATGGGCACAACATATCAGCTTTTGAAGGAAAGACCTTGTTTGCTAATCCACTGGTGATAGTCAATTTATAGCATATACTTCCTACACTTATCCTACCCTACCCTTGTCTGAGGCAAATCTCTGGCTAGTATAAACCCTACAAACTAATATAAGTAATGCCAGGATTTGCTGGAGTTTCTGCTATTGAATTGTTGGTAAGACTGACTTGACTTTGGGGTTCATAAAACAAGTGTATTCTTGAGGCTGTCTCTTTCTCTTTTGTGTTTTGTCTCTCTGTATTGGCTTGTTTTTTTTTTTTTTTTTTTTTTTCAGGCCAGCTGCTCAGGGGAGATTGAGACCATAGCCACAGAAAGTTCTAGGCTTTTGTCCATAGAGCCTCAGGCATCCAAGAAATGAGAGACAACATTTTGCTGCCAACTTCTGAAAGATAAAATCCGAAGAAGATATTTGTAGCCCATCTTTTATTAATATGTCCGTCTCTGGACAAATCCCTGTGGCTAAAGGCAGGTGGATTTCATAGTGGCTTATGAGCATTGACCTAATATCATGGGGTTTGAGTCTATTACCAGGAGTAGAGTGTTGTAAAGTATAGGCAGTGTGTCTTCGTTTAGCCTGACTGCATGTTTTCCATTTCTGTCATTTCAGAAAATGGTGCTCACTGACTTATTTCAAAAGTGTTGTTCAGAGAAGACATGTAAAGAAAGATGCATGTAATTTGCTTGGGTTAATTTTAGCAGTCTTTATGTGTTTTGCTATGAGCTTTATCTTTTCCTTCTGGATCATAAAATTTGCTTTCTGTTTTGAAGCAGAATGTTTCCCGCTGTTGAATTTGTGTGTGGAGTATGAATGTTTTAAGGCGCACTGAATTCTTTAGCAGATATAATTGCTGTGGTTGTGGTTTCATTAATCCTTGCACTCTGTTATCATAGGTGTCAAGGTGTTGTTATCAAAAAATAGTTCTCTTCCTGAATCAGTGTTGTGAATGATTGGAAATAGTAATTTAATATTCAATAGGAACTTTTGTTAAATTTGATCTGTTCCAGAGTTGGAAGTAGTTGGGAGAGTGATATACACTCAATGCCGGGTGAGATGCATTACATAAAAAGAAAATGCATCATAAACATCAGCTCAAAAATAGAGCTATATGGACAGAGAATGCAGAACCCAATAAGACCCCTGCATTTTATGAGAAAATTGAAAAGCCTTAGTTCCTGATCTTACTAGAAACAGTTCCTTTTTTTTTTTTTTTTTGCATGGGATTTTCATCAAAACTACATAATTTGAACAGCATTAATTTGTCAGAATTTTCTGGTATCTCCCATGGTAATTAAGCAGAATGGTCGGAACTCCAGTAGAGACATTGCACTCCAGTGTGCATTGCTTAGTGAATTGTAGAAAGAAAAAAACATCCTCAGTGACATTGTAGGTCACAGTCCACTATGCAGCTAACACAACATGATTACAGTGAAGTGGTTTAATCCACAGACAATTTAAGAGTAAGGAGTACATAACATGGTTGGATTATATAGAATTTGAAGGTCAAGGAAGGCATTATGCCTGAATATCTGAAGTAGCTGGGCTATCTAGTCTTTATGAAAACTTTTGTCTGAGTACCTAAGGACAGAAAAGACAAACATTACCAACTTTATGCCAGAAACTCACTTTTGTGTTTACATGTTGCTATCTTGCTGTTTTCTTCAGTTACTTACAAGATTAGGATTAAAATATTGGGTTTTACATGTTGACTGGATTAAAATAGTGAAACTTGCTATTACATCAGGGAAGTCTGTGAAAAAAGTGTTCCACAGATCACAATGTTTTGTTTGAAGATTTATATTAGTTTCTTTTTCTTCCTTTCCTTCTCTCTCTTAAGTCTTCTTCACTCTATCATTCTCCCTCCTTCTTTACCTCCCTCCATCCCTTACTCCTTCCATCCTTTCTTCCCTCCTTTCCTTCTTTCTTAATGATAGCACCGTGTGCTTAAGAAGGCAAAATCATAAGTTCCTCAGGTGTCTTAGGTAAGCATTTTTCCCTGCTATTTCCCAACCCCATGGTAGAAATCTCTCTACAACCCTCAGAAGTGTCGGTTGTTTTGATATGATCATCTTCCTGCTTCTCTCAAATGTTAACATTCTTATTTCACACAAACTAGATACCCGTAATTTTAAAACTGTGCTCACTTACAATGGCTTAAGAACATGTTAACATGTTTATGTACACTTACTTTTTAAATTTCTATTAGTACATCTTTAAAAATGAACCTGGCTATTACAAATTTTTGTGAATTAAAGCAGATAACATTTCCTTCTTTACACTTTGAAATTTTAAACACTCTTGACAATTTTTCCTGGTGGCCCACTGATTTTGCACTGAGTCTCTCATTTTCTTGACTGGACAGCATGTTAGTAGAATCTGATATGCCCTCACCTAGATCCAGACATGAGTTTACTAAGGTGAAATTCCAACTCAACTATTTTGGGCAAAAATAATGGGAAAAATGTATATTTCACCATAAATTTCAAAAAATACATGCCTTCTTATTTCCGTAATTATATTTCTATAAAGTCCATATGCAACTGTTATTATGTATCAAAAGATAATGCATGGAAAAATGTAGGAGTCAAATTTTCAATATCATTGATAATTTTAAGAAATGAAATATGGATTATGTTCTTATGTGTACTAGAGAGATGGCTGTATAGGTGTTTGCCTCCAAAGCCAAAGGACAGAGGGCACAAAGTGGCACATGCAACTGGAGTTTGTTTGCAGCAGTTGAAGACCCTGATGTACCCATTCTCTCTTTCTGTCTGCCTCCTCCACTCTTTCTATCTTAAATCAATCAATAAATAATTCTTCCAGATAATACTTTTCACTTTCAACAGTATTTTCTTTCTCTTTAGTTCACCACTTGAAATAAAAATAATTGCACATTTAATATAGAACACAATTAGTAAAACATTAAAAGAAACCAATATATTAGATAATCAAGAAAGAATTTCAAATTCAGTAACAGTGAGACATGCATGGATAAAGTCTTGGAGCATCAACAGATACTCCAGGGAAAATCTCCAATATGCACTATGTTCAACAATTAATAAGTGATTGAATGAATAAAAAATGAAGGGTGAAACTTCACTTGAATTCAAAAGAAATGTCAAGGTAGGACTGTGGAATATTAATATATAACTTAAGCTACAATTCAGAGGAAAATATTTGTTGCAATATACAAAATGAAATATGGGCAATTTCTGAAAGGAATAAATTTCCATATAATGTTGATCAAATATTTTAAAGGATTGCTCTATATTTTCAATTGCTATTTCATACTTACATGTATCTGTTTACTGACATGCATGTGCAATAATTTTCCATACTTTCAAATTCTCTAAACAATTAAAACAATTTCAAGTTAGATTGTTCATATATAAAATGAGTTTACATGATTCTTAATGGCATTTTTTCAATACAGTTGTGTCTTTAGTAACTTAAATCAGAAGAAATTTTTAAGAAAATAATGAACATCCAAATATCAGTATGAACTCTAGAAATCATAATAATAAGTTGAAATAGAACTTTTTGCACATATTAAATTTTGAGGTTTAATTAAATTTCACCAAACTCCACAACTGCTGGGTTAATCGTGTAGTATGATCCAGGGAGTGTAATTAGTGTAAAAGTGAACTGTGAATGTTCATAAGGGAGAAGAATGATGCACTTCTTAAACCATGGATGTGAGCATTTCTGCAGCTCAGTCTTTGGAAAGGTTATACTGCACGCCTATGTATTTTTAGAAATAAGCTGACAAGGTTCTTAATGGGAGGTGATAGAACTGGATCAGATCAACCTGCAAACTTTGAACAGACTTTAGTTTGCCATTCCCAGAGGACCACTCAAAGTTCATTATCTTTTTTATTGTAGAGGGGATGTGAGAAACAATTGCTAGCATGTGGGAATTTCCTTAATGTATTTTGCTGATTTGAGTGGATTAAATCAAGGTTACCTAAGTCTTTTTTTTTTTTTTTTTCTATCTAAAGTAACAAAAACTACTTAAAATTGCTGGAAGAACATTAGAATGCCATTAGCAGAAGTAACTGACTTACACTTTTCGTTGTGGGGCTAAAAGTACATTTCCAGTAGACACTGGTTGAAAGACCCTATTCAAAGGGATATGAATAGATATATGATTTATGCCCATTTAAGGGGAGAATAAAAGCCAAAGTCAAACATTAAGACTGATATCTTACTTAGAAAACTAATAAATATTTTGAACTTTTACAGAAATATATTTTATGTATTTATTACAGAAATAGAAAGAGGGCGAGAGTTAGAGAGAGAGAGAGAGAGAGAGAGAGAGAGAGATACACCAGGGTCCCCAGCCACTACAAATGAACTCCAGATAAATGTGCCCCCTTGTGCATCTGGCTTACATGGGTCCTGGAGAGTTGAACCAGGATCCTTTGGCTTTGCAGGCAAACATCTTAACTGCTAAGCGATCTCTCCAACCCCCTACTTTGAACTTTTTGAGGTTCCAATTCCAATATAACTATTTTGAAATCATTAAAAAATTAAAAATATTTTATTGCTTTATGTACTTGAGGGAGAAGAACAGGAAGAGCAGAGGCCCCCAGCCGCTGCGAATGAACTCCAGATGCATGCTTATATGATATGATTAATTTGCATGTCTGTAAGTTCTTTTCAAAATAAAAACATTCCTAATTCAACTCTGTCTATTTTATTTAGTGGTTTGTTTTTATTCATTATGTGTGTTCATATGTGAACACACCATTTGTTGCTCCCATTCTCCTCGTGTTATCCTATTGTGTCCCAACGTTCCCTCACTCATTGCACTGAGGGTCCTCCTCAGTGAAGATACTGGTCTTCACCATGGGATTGTGAATGCATCAGCCAGTCTCTGTGATACAGAGGACATGGGGGGGGGGGCTCAGGATATTCCTTCCCAGTGTGTGGGTCTTACAACCTTCCCATCCCCATTTCTACAAAGTTCCCTGAACCTTGGTGGCTATCCTCAAATTCTACTTTAGCGTTGAGTTTTCTGCCACCTCTGGGTTTCTGCTTTATTGAAATTTGAGTGTCCTTGACGTCTACCATCAACTCCCCAGAGCAGGTAGCAGGAAGAGAATTTGTGTTTAAATCATCACTTCCTCTGTGATGTCTCCTGGGTCCTGGAAGATCAGATGTGCTAGAGGTGTATTGTCTCATGCTAGACATTCGACTATTTTTTTTGGTTTTTTTTTTACTGTCATATTTGTGGATGGTGTTTCTCTCTGTTTTTCTTTCCATCCTTCCTTTAAAAAATAACTCTCCACCAAGAGGCATGAGAACGACATGAACTAAGTGGGATAAACTTAGTTACTTGAGAGATATTATGATGGCTGCAGCCACTCTTCTTGGCCAAAGAGGAATGGGGACTTCTGTTTGAATTCTATGACCCTCATCTCCATAGGATTCTACCCCGATGCTGTTTCTCAGTACCAGTATGAGTTCTCTCCAGCTGAGGACACCTCTAGGCCAAACAGAAAGTCAGTGCTTACTTGTGCAGCCTATTCGCCACTATTGCACAGATGTGTACGCTGTGTCCAGCTGGTAGCTTTCATAGTTTGTGGGACCCCTGCATGCTCATGCTGTTGGTGACCAATATCCTCCACCAGCTCACACAGCATTTTCTAGCACCATGGCTAACCGGCCAAGAGGCTATCTTAAAAGGTTACCTTCTAAGTTCCAGCATGATTTCTTGATATCCTATATCTGTAGCCTTGGTATTTTCAGCAAATAGATCTTACTATTTAGCTCTGGTGGGTAGCCAAATATCTTGATATTAGCCTGCATTATTTTATTTTGGATACCTCATAGATCTCTCCAACCGGTTGCTCATTGTTGGGTCTAATACATTCCCAGCACTGGAAATTACAAGCCAGAGCCCATGGATTTAGGATTACAATTTCTCTATCCTCTCCAGGACTTTCTGCCTTGCCAATCCTCCCCTTCCTCTTCATAAGGTTATACCTTTCAGTTTACTGTGCAGGATGAAGGTTTCTCTGGTACTGACTCATGTTCACTAGGTATGTGTATTTCTACCTACCCTGTCTTCCTCCCTGCCTTCCAAGTCCCTTCTGTCCCCTCTTTCTGACACTTAGGTTGCTTGTTAAGTATCCCCTCATCTCTTCCCTTCCTATTTCTATTTTCTCCTAGCTTCCTTCTTGTTCTCTGACAATACTCTTGATACATACTGCCACTTACACACAACCCAAAACTCTGCTACGTTAGGTATCACAAATGAAGGAGAATGTGTGCCATTTGCCTTTCTCCGATGGTGTGAATTCGCCTAGTATCAGTCCATATATTCTGCTGAAAATTTTATTATTTTTTTTTCCTTCTTGCTGAGCAGAATTTTTGTGCATATGCACCACACCTTCATTAACCATTTGTTATAGTCAATTCCATGTTGCTGGGATGAACATTCAAATGGGACATAGTTTATGGGAGGAATGAGATTTATTTTAGGCTTAATGGCTTGCAATGCTGTAAGAAGATTTTTGTTCCAAACACCCAAACAGAGAAAAAGCTACAGCAAACAAAACCCCACCATAAGTTCACCCAAACCTGCCAGAGCACAGACTGTCCTCTTACACCTTTGGGCTGGAATTCAAATCTGTCCCCAGCAAAACCATATTTCTAGACTCCAGGATCCATCCCACAGGGATGTCTACATCCGGGTATCTGGACATCCAACTTACAAATTTAATTTTATCACCCGAGTCAACTGGTGACATCATTCAAACTACTAAAATGTTCATCTGTGGATGGGCATCAGAGTTGGTTCCAGTTTCCCACTGTTCTGAATATAGCAGTGATGGATATGGCTGAACAAATGCTCCGTAGTAAGGAGCAGAGCCTTTAGTGTCCAGGACAGGAGTCACACAGCTATGTCAAACAAATGGTCCATTTCTAGCCTTTTGAAGTGTCTCTCGATATTAATTTCCATAGTGGTTGTACAATTATTTCGTGTGTGTTTAATGTGTATGTGTGTGAGTACCAGTGCACATTTGTCACGATGCACGTTTCTGTGTCAAAGGACAACCCCAGGTGTCAATCATCACCCTGTTTGAGGCAGGATCTCCTATTGCTGTTCACCACTTTGCTTGCCAGTCTAGCAGACCTGCAATCTTTTGGCAAAATGAGATTAAGTCAAACAAATACACAAAATACAGTAAAATCAACATGAAATCATAGGACTTCTCATCTTACAAGTACAGTTTAACACATAAACTTTGTATATATTTACAGGCCTTGCCCATTGCTACTTTGCTGCAGAGTACAGTGGGTATTTCCATGGGTATTATACTACCGAGATTTTTGTGAAAATAATAAGTTTATCACTGTATTTTAAAACCATTTTCATAAGTATGGGTTAGATGTTTTATTCCATTAGAGGAAGAAAGCAGACCTACTGTGACATTCACAACTACTTTTTCCTACAAATAATTTAGAATCTGCATTTAGATAATCACAGGTTGTGGCATTGTTTTCCTGTTTTCCTCAGATAAGATCTGTCACTTTATGGGAGTGACATTTCAGATCTTACTTTTGTAATGAT
Organism: Jaculus jaculus; assembly: GCF_020740685.1. Lineage (NCBI taxonomy): Eukaryota > Metazoa > Chordata > Mammalia > Rodentia > Dipodidae > Jaculus > Jaculus jaculus. The sequence goes on from NC_059114.1 coordinate 84,977,843, forward strand.
TGACAATAAACTTGAATGCCTTTAAAATGACCTTGTACTTGTATTAAAGCAATAGAAACTTCTTCATTCTCCTAGTTGTGAAATGTCTGATTAGTACTGAAATATTTTGATATTTTTAAGCAGGTGAAAAATCTGCTGGGAGCTGGACTCGACTGAGATCGCTGGCCTGGAAGGTCGGGGATCGTACAGAGCCTGAAGTTCATATCAGATGCTTGTTTGAACATGACTCCAAATCCACAACCACTGGATAATGATGTGGGCAAATGTGGGTAAGGATTTCCTGTGATCATGAATGAAAGAAGGCAATGCCACTGGGATCATGCATGTAAATTTTCACTCAATAGTGGGGATAAAATCAGATTTCACGGTTTGTGTTCAATTAAACAAATTAAAGTGATTTTATATGTATATGGTATTTCTGAGTTACAGATACTATAATGTCTTTAGTATAATGTATAACTATGTATACAGGAAAAGTTGAGAAAAATAATTTTTTTTGAGACAAACAAACTCTGATACTCTATTTGGGCTAGCATCAAACTCATGGTTCTCTTGGCTCAGTCTCCCACGTGCCGAGATTGCACATATGCACAACTACACCTAAGTAGTAAATGGCCCATTTAAATTCCACAATATTTAAACATTTGATTTTCAAGTACTCAATTTCTGAAAACTATGCCAAGACTTTAACTTTATTGTAAGTCTATTTGTCTCACAGGCTTCTTCTATAAGTGTAATTAGCACATTGAAGTTAAGTATACTGGAGGTGGGCAGTGTGATGATGCTATAAATGTACAACACGATGTCATATTTGCAGTGATTACACAAATAAGTTAGTTTAGCATGGCTGCCACCTCACATAGCTACCTGGCTGTGGTTTTTGCATGTACCTATCTAGGGGGAACAGTTAAACTCTACTTACTCTCATAATATAAACTAAATCAAAAAGAGTCACTTTGTTGTACATTAGATTCACACAATTTCTTGATTTTATGAATAAAAGTTTATACTTTTGACCACATCCCATAGTTTCTCCCTTTCTCTTGACCCAGGAAATTACTATCTGTCTCTTTGTTTCAATGACTTCAACTTTTCAAGTTTTTTATGTTTTGTTTTGTTTTCATTTTTATTTATTTATTTGACAGTGACAAACAGAGAGAGGAAGAGACAGAGACAGAGAGAGAGAGAGAGAGAGAGAGAGGGAGAATGGGCGCACCAGGGCCTCTAGCTACTGTAAACAAACTCCAGATGTATCTGGCTAACTTGGGTCCTGGGGAATCGAGCCTCAAACTTGGGTTCTTAGGCTTCACAAGCAAGTGCTTAACCACTAAGCCATCTCTCCAGCCCAACTTCAACTTTTATATTCCATTCCTAATTTAAATGTAGAACTTGTCTTTCTGTATCTGTATTTCACTGGATATAGCATAATCGAGGTTAATTCTTTCTGTCATCAAGGACACTGTTTCTTATTTCTCCTTATTAGCATTCCACTGTGTACACACAGACAGAGTATTCTTTTGTATCCTCTTGGTCGACAGACAGTTGTTCCTGATAACTGAGTACTCTGAATATGCTTCAATAAAGATAGGGAAGACGTCTCATCACAAGCATGTTTTCTTATGTCATATGCATGTATTGCATATCATCTATCACATGGAAGTTTTTTCTAAATTTAGAGAGTCCTCCATGTTTTGTTTCAGAAAGCTTTTAGCAATTCACCAAAACAGTGCACAAATTTCCTTTGTTCGCTCATCCTCACAAGCATTTGATATTTTCATCTGATGAGAACCATTCTTATCAGAGTTAGGACATATCTCATTGTGGACTTGATCCGTATCTGACCATTAGTGATGCTGAATATTTTTTTAATGACCTGTTCATTGTTTAAGTGCCTTTTGATAGATTCATATTTTTGGTCTTTTCCCCAGTTTCATATCATATTTTTTTTTCTTTTGCTATGTAGTTGATTGAATTCCTTATGCATTTTGGAAGTTAAAATATCATATATATGACATGCAAGTATGTATGTATATGTATGTATGTATATATATATATATATATGTATATATATGTATATATATGTATATATATATGTATATATATATATATATATATACATATATATATATATATGATATACAAATGCCATACAATATGTATTATATATAAGACAAACACATTTTTTCACATTCTATCAGTTTTCTTTTTGTTTTGTTACATGTTATGTTGTTTGGTATATTTTTTGGCTTTAACTTTTGTTATTCATGCTTTTAAAAAATCTTTTTGTTTGTTTATTTATTTGAGGTAGAAAAAGAGAAAGAGAGAGAGAGGAGAGAGTCTAGGGAAGCCAGGGTCCCAGCCATTGCAAATGAACTCCATACACATCTTGTGCATCTGATCACGTGGGTGCTGAGGAAACAAACCTGGGTTCCAGGCAAGGCCCTTCACCACCCAATCATCTCTCTACCTCATTGCTCATGCTTTGGATGTTAATATGTAAAATGCTACACACCACCAATGGTCAAGGCGGCTCTCCATATGTGCATGCATTTTGATTTATAACTTTTATGTTTCGTATCCCATGCTTGCACCCTAAATCTGACAGCTGTTGACCCTGTCCATGTGGTACTACATACAAGCACAGATAAGTTCTACCAACGTCATTTCTGAAAAGATTCACCTTCACCAAATGCATGTTCTCACCCCCCTTGTGAGAGCTTTGGTGAGTCGACATATACGAGATTGTTTCTGGTTTCCTTATTCTGTTAATTTGGTGTTATGAGCCTGCATTTGTGCCAGTATTTGAGTGTTATAATTACTGTAGCTCTGGGATATAATTTGAAACCTTAATTTGTGATCTCTCAAACATTTTTTCTTTTTTCATCAAAATTATTTTGATCTTTTTTGGGGTCTTTTGTAGCTTTAGTCTAGTTTTAAAGCTGAAAGAAATGCAATCAAAATTCTGGTAAGGATACACTGATTCTATGGAAATGTGTGGGTTGTTTGAACATGTTTAAAGATAACAATTTTCAAGCCCACAAACTCAGGAAACAATGAAGACATTACATGCAGCTGAAAGACTATCAGAGATGATGGTTGCTATGGAACATTCAGGAACCAGCCTTTCTCAAAGTACTTGGTAATATTCTGGTTGAAGGAGACATCGACATCACTCAGAATGCCAGGGAAGAGTTTATTACAGGAAATCCTGGCATAGACCTTAGCCTTATACCAGCATTGGGTATGCCTCATGGAAACTAGCAAACACCACACATGGAACATAAGCTATAAATAGGTAAAATGAGTGGCGGGTCAGAATAATAATAATAAGAAGAAGAGTGAGGCTGAGACTGACACAAAGAAGTTTACTCCAACAATGTGTCTGAATATATGAAGTTAACAATATTCTATGAATATCAAACTGAAAAGAAAGCAAGGTCAAATCAACTCTGTTTCCTGCATGGAGTCCATTTTCAGTCACAGGATGTGTTAGTTAACTGTCAATGTCCGCGCATTTAACTTACTTTTATTGTGAAAAATACCCAAAAGAATCCATTTGAAAGGAGGAAAACACTTCTTATGGCTGCAGTTTCAGAAGATTCACACCACGAATATCTGACTCCATTGTTTCTGCAAAGATTATTCACTGCATTTCAGCCAGGAGGCAGAAGAAAGGAAGGACAGGGAAGGGGAGGGAAGAGGAGGGGTGGGGAGGAGGGAGGGAAGAAGGAAGGAAGGAGGGGAGGAGGGAGGGGAGGGGAGGAGGGAGGGAAGAAGGAAGGAAGGAAGGAAGGAAGGAAGGAAGGAAGGAAGGAAGGAAGGAAGGAAGGAAGGAAGGAAGGAAGGAAGGAAGGAAGGAAGACAGGAAGGGGAGAAAGAAAGAAAGAAAGAAAGAAAGAAAGAAAGAAAGAAAGAAAGAAAGAAAGAAAGAAAGAAAGAAAGAGAGAGAGAGAAAGAAGGAAAGAGGACCAAATACACTCTTCAACGACACACTTTAAAAACCCGCTTCTTCCAGTGGGCTCCCCCTTCAAAATGTGTACCCTGCCAGTCATCTACTTAGCTTTTGAATCCACCAGTGGATTCTGTCACTGATTGTTTCATATCCTGCTTGGCCTACCATTTCTGAAAGAGTCTACACAGACATACTCTGAGGTGTGCTTCATGAGTCTAGGCATCTCTCAACGAATATAAGTTCCTGTGAAGATTTGCCATCACAATCTCCAAGTAGAAAGACCTCAAAACACCACATAAATTAAAGAGTCAAAAGAACCTCTAACTTCTTACTAAAGAGATATTCAAGTGTTTGATACCATAAATGCCAGAAAGTAGAGGGGTCTAGATATTTCAAGAATTATTGACTATAGGAAGGAATTTCTCCCTCAAGTGCATGTGAAATTTTTCCACATGGCCTAAGTTTGAGAATAAGGCAGCTGGGAAGATTAGTCACTTTGATGTTCTTCAAATATAGTTAGTTGACAACAATAAAGTTAGCTGCATTCATAAACTTCCTTTTAGGTATTGATAAGGAACCATTGTCTTCTTAAGTAGAATGAACCAGTGGGAGAAACAGGCTTTTATTCGGTGTAATATAGTCTGACAGTCAGCCATTGCTCTGAAGTGCTCACTGTTTGACTGTCAGATCTACATGGTGATTAGTGGTTTCAAGGCCTCAACATTCTTGTTTTTCTCCTTCCCAAATGTAATCTCTAAGACATGGTCTGAAGAATTTCTTCCTCTCTTTTTATTTATTACCTACCTTGTTAAAATTATATGATTCCAACAGAACCCAAGCAACAAATAATTCCAGAAAATTCATAATTTGTATGAAATAAAGTTCTTCTAGGCATTTCATGAATAAATTATTAAAATTTTAATAAAGTAAAATATAATTTAGACACAAATATGACTTTAAGTATATTGTTAAATATCTTTAAATACAAAGATTGCATGTATTCAAAATATCTAATTTATACCTACTCATTTGAATTGCTATTTAACTTTTTAATATTAACGTTAAGCCAGAAAATAATTGCTCAAAAAGTTGAATTATATGTTGTCAAGCATTGATATTCTTAAGACAGACATTAGATTATAAGCTGAAGGAGAACTTGTATAAATATTCATGATAATATATTTCTGATATGGGAAATATAAAAAGCATAATGTTGGTGAACTTATAGGCAAGTAGCTACCATGGTACCAACCTTTAACTATTTTGTTTTATTTTTACCCTTTCTACTTTTTATAACTAAGAAAACTGTAACTTAAGATATTGACATGAAAATAAAATATGGCTAAATAAAGAAAGCAATATACTATAAACAAAATTAATGAAAATGATGGAAGGATTGCATTATTTTATGTATACTTTTCTATAGCCCCAGCACCTTGATCTCACTGTTTTGTATATCCTTATTAATTATCTGCTATGATATAAAATTTTAAATCTTTAATGCACAAAAACAGTTTTAAATATTCAAAAATCACTCTATGTAATGTACTGGAAATTGTATGTTTATTCCATATATCTTGGAGTAATGATATTTATTTTGGCAATAATGTATGATATAGTGTCATCCAGTCTTCTTCAGGAAAATAAGATTTTTAAAGGAAAACTTGTTAAGTATATCGAAAATCCTGGAAACTATTTCAAGTTTTTCCATAGAGAAATGAATGGTAACCTTTATAATGGGACAATTTCAGAATCCATGTTACAATTAAAAATACCAAAACCTTCATTTAAGAATAGTTATACTCAGATATGTTAGACGTTTAGTGAGATTTAAGGACTTTTGATGCTCCACAGAAAGTGACTGACTTTATGGAATATTACTCGTAGAAGCAATCCACAGGAGGAAAACTGTTGCAAAAGAGACATGCTCACAACATATCCAGGTTGCCCCGCCATGTCTTTTTTGGCTTAAAGTCCACTGTTCCACCTAACTCATTCACTGTATTAACACTGTATGATGTGATCTAAACACATGTGTTCTAAAATTTATTTTCCACTTTGTGATGGTTTGATTCAGGTGTCCCCCATAAACTTAGGTGTTCTGAATGTGAGTAGCCTCAGTGGATGGAAATTGGAAATTAGTCTCCTGTATCTGGTGTATTGTTGGGGGCAAGCTTATGGGTGTTATGGCCTGTTTCCCCATATCAGTGTTAGGTACACTCTCATCTTGCTATTGTCCACCTTATGTTGGCCAGGGAGTGATGTCTACCCTCTGCTCATGCCATCGTTTTCCTCTGCCATGATGGAGCTTCCCCTCGAGTTTGTGAGTTCAAAACAAAATTTTCTTCTTACAAGCTACTCTTGGTCAGGTGATTTGTGCCAGAAATGCAAACATGACTGCAACAGTAAAGTTGGTTTCTGAGAGCAGTGTTGCTGATAGACACCTGACTGTGTGTCTTTGACCTGTTGGAGCTGATTTTCAAGAGGAATGTGGAAGGATTTGAAACCTTGGTCTAAGAGATGTCTTGCAGTGCTGTAAGTACAGCTTGATGGACTATTCTAGTCAGAGTTGAATGACCTGAATGCAGTAAGAACTATGGACTGTGAGGTAAGAAAGAGCTTTGCCTGGACTGGACTAGAAGTATCTTGTTTGAGAGGCTTTTTATTAGGCCCATGTCCCAAGAATTTGTGCAGGGTTGCTTTATATAGAAATGGACTGAGGTGAGCAGAGGGATATGGCACAGAAATGAAATCTTTGGACTGAACATTCTGCCTGTTCAACCAAAATTATATGAGAGATTATAACCTTTCACATTGGGCCATCTGACCTGCACTGTGCCAATAGGAAGAATGCAGACTCTTTTGGAGTGGCCTGAGGGCTCAAGGAGTGTCCTGTTCTTCAAAGTCTCTTTTATTCCCCTCTGGATTCATAAACTGGCACCCCACCAGGAATTACGGAGTATAAGAAATGCAGGAAAGAGAGAGTCACGGAATTTTCAACATGGTCTTGTGTTTTGGAAATGGCCACAGGCAGAGTGTAGCAGGTTTGCTGAATGCCTACATGGAGACTCAATGGGGATGTGAGGATCATCCTTGGGTTGCAGTGGAGACCCAGTGGATATACTGGGACTATGGGATGGCTACTAAGGACAGCTGTTGGCCCCAGCTGTGGTTTTCCAGGACTGGAAGTACCCTAGCTGGAGAGGTAGAATTGGAATTCCAAAGACTTGTTGCTGGTTAGCATTATCAGACTTGGACACTTTTCACTGACTAGAATTGTTGGGCTTAGAGCTAGAGTTTCATGTTTGCCCTGGTTGTTCTTAATCTTGTATTGGTTGAATATTTCTTTGCTATGTCCAATGCCATCATTGCAGTATGAGTGCAATTATGGGTTTGGGGCGGTGATAATTTTGGTATCATGCCTCAGTGGATTATGGGTATGTTTGAATGTGATTAATATTGATAGAAACTATGGGGACTTTTAAACTTGGACTGAATATATTGTATTTATTTCATGCATGGTTATCAGTTTATGTGAGTCAAAGATGGAATTTGGTGGTTTGACTCAGGTGTTCCTCATAAACTTAGGTATGTGAGTCTCCCCAGCTGAAGTAAATTGGAAATTAAAGCCTCGTGAATGTGGGGAATTGATAGGCGCAAGCTTATGGATGTTATAGCCAGTTTCCCCTTGCCAGTGTTTGGCATATTCTCCTATTACTCTTGCCTGCCTTATATTGGCCAGGAGATCATGCCCACTCACTGGTTGTGCCATTGTTTTCCCCTGCCATGGTGGAGCTTCCCCTTGAACCCATAAGCCAAAATAAGCCTTTTTTTTTATTATTATTATTCCCAAAAGCTGCTCTTCATCGGTTTATTTCTGCCAGCAATGCGAACCTGACTGCAACATATTTAAATGAGCACATAGAATAATCAATAAAATAAAAAGAGGGAAATTATATTAAGCTTGATAATGAAGATAAGGTAACAAATCAAAACTTATCTATAATCAGGCCTGGATAGGTGGCTCACTAGTTAAGGTGCTCGCCTGAAAAGCCTAAGTACCTGAGTTTAGTTCCCTACTACACACATAGATGCCCAAAGTGGCACATGTGTCTGGAGCTCATTTTCAGTGGCTGGAAGCCCTGGTGCACCCTTTCTCCCACCCCTGTCTTTCTCTTCTTGGAAGTAAATAAATAAAATATTTAAAAATATATCAATAATCAATTTTTTCATTTAATTTTCAAATGATAATAGTAAGAAACCATGAATAAAAATGCTTTAATCTGGCTGAGTAGCATGGAACACACTTTTATTTCCAAGTTCACAGGAGGCTGAGGCAGAAGGTCACAAATTCAAGGCCAGATCTGACTGTAAAATAATACCTTGTCTCACAAATCAATCATCATTCTAATTATAATGGGGTAATTCTAATTTCTTATAGATGTAGATTTTGTTTTATTAAATCATGTAATTCAATGCCAGTGGAAAAGGTTGCATTGCTAATAATGTGATTTTTCTAAAGTCAACTATTTCCTATGTCAGTTTTGTACAACTGTTGAACACAGTTTTAGAGAATGTGATGTGTGTGTGTGTGTGTGTGTGTCTGTGTGTGTAATAACTTTCAATGATAAAGAAGAATTAAGTCATGTTGATTGCAAAAAAGTGGATGTAATTGGACATAATCATATTAAATGAGTTAAGTCAGTCTTCAAAAAAAAAGACAAAAATAGTATACTTTCATTCATCATTCATTTCTGGTTCTTATGTTTTATGTAGATACCTACAGCCATGTATGTATAAGTAACATGAAAATAGAAGTAGACCTCTCTAGGGGGCCCAGGGGCTAATGAGAATGGAAGGATGAAAAAGCAAGGGCAAGGTACAATGATGGGAGTATACTCTACCTACAATGTGTAAGTAAAAACACTTAAAACTAGATATTTTAAAAAGAGTAGATGAAGAAAAAATTCTTCCTCATCAGACAGATTGGTGTTCAGAATGAAAACAGAAAAGAGAAGTAATGCATGATGAATGCTCCATGAAATATTCTTTTGAAATTGATTTCTTTGTAGTTATCACACTATACAAAGATATGCCTCTGAAACTGTGATCAAACAGAAATTTCAAGGAGCAAAGTTCTTTTCTTGTGCAATTTATAGGGAGAAAGAATGCTAAATTCACAAAAGTAAATAGATCCAAAAATATTGAATATGGCAGCTTTTGCAGTTGCTATAATGAGGATACAGGAAGACCAAGAGAGTAATCAAAGCCAAGCCCCTAAGCTGGGAAAGGATCATGTTAGGAAAAGCAAACACACAACAACTTCACTTAAAATACTTGCAAAGTGATAAATTAAAATTAGCGTTTGTTGGGGAGATAGCTAAATGTTTAAACACAATTGCTTCTAAAACCCACTGGCCCACTTTCAATTTCCCAGTACCCAATTAAAGTCAGTTGCAAAAGTAGCACATGCAACTGGAGTTTGCAGTGTCAAGAGGCCCTGGTGCTCCAATTTTTACAACTCTTTCTTTCTTTTCTAGCAAGTAAATAAGTTAAAAAAATTAAATTAAATTAACTTGATTCTTTTGTTATAGAATCTCTTACAACTATTGGCATTCTACAATATATGATAACTTCTCACAAAAAGGCTTAGTATGTCACATAGTATGTGACATGATGTGGTGGTTGACTGTGAATGTGTCTTTCTTTCTGTTTGTACATGTGGAAGTAAGCAGTTTCTTCCACCATTGAGGGAACTTCCCTTGGATCTATAATCATGAATAAATCCTGTTTCTCCCATAAACTCTGTCTGTTTGGAAGTTTGCCCCAGCAATGTGGAGCTGACTGCAACACATGGTGATTCTTTTTCTCCTTATTCTCGGTGGAATGGTAAACCACTGTATGTTTGTATTCAGAAAACAGATCTTATGTAAAATAGATTAAAATAATTTTCATATTTCAGAACAGGAAAAAAAAAGCTAAAGAGCAGAAACAGACTATCCACTAATTATACAGTTGCTAGGTAGCTATAATATGTTAGCACAGGTTCTAGAGTGTTGAGTATAAACCAAACGTAGGATATATGTGGAGTTAGAGTCATCCCACTTTGCTCTGAGACTGACTTGAGGAAAGATGTGAATGGTGAGTCAAGGCAACGGGTCACATTGAGAAGACCAATAGCAATTATATATTAGGCAGAAGAGAAACATCTTTGATGCAAGGGAGTCATGTGTCCAGAGCTGGGTTAATGTTAAGCCTGGGAGCCTATTGTAGATAAATCAGAGCAGTTTTTTAGTAGGAGACTGAGTAATTACCCTACATTTCAAGAGAATTATATATTCTATTTATTATAGCATATTATATTAGTTTTATATTGTAATATATATGCTAAATAAACTTAAAGAAGGTAAGACTACATGAAACCTCAGGATTTTATGTATATTTAAATTTATTTTGAGAAAGAGGCAGAAAGAGATAGAGAATTGCCACACCAGGGCCTCACCCACTAAATTCTTAACTCCAGATGCACCTAGTGGGCATGTGTGATCTTGCCCTTGCCTCACCTTTTGCATCTGGCTTATGTAGAATCTGGAGAGTGGAACATGAGTCCTTAGGCTTTACAGACAAGCACCTTAACCACAAAGCCATCTCTTCAGTCCAGAATTTTATATATATTTTATTGTATATTAATTAATACATAGAAACAAAGATTACATGTTTGGATAATGATATGCCATGAAATAAAGTTGTCTAATATTCAACCAAGGTGTGTGTATGTGTATATTTCTATATCTATATCTATCTCTCTCTCTATTTCTATCTCTCTCTATATATATCTATATCAACTATATCTATATTTGTATCTGTACCTGTATCTGTATCTATATCTATATCTATATTTGCTAAGCTTTTAAAAAATCTTTCTTTTTCTTTCTTTTCTTTTTCCTGATAACACCTTGATACTTTCCTTGTTCCCTCATTCACCTCTATTCTCCCAGGTTAGTGTTCTCCATTACTTTAATCTCAACTTTAGGGAGATAAACATTTTAATGAATTAGTATTAGAAGTATTAATTATGCTTAAAATTTGTTTATAAGCATATTTGTGGGACTCATCTACATCTCCAAATTACTTACACATGCTAAACTTTGAAGACAACTGATATAAGCATATTTTCCTCAAATATCCCATGATGTAAACATTTAAGTCATTATAGTTTCTTAACTATGCACATGTAATGTACTTTGTAGTCCATTTTTTTTTTCCCCAATGTCTAGTTCAACAACCACTAAAAGTTTCAGGAAGAATGATTGTAAGCAGGTAAATAACATTGCATTCATTTACCTGATTCCATACAATTCTCAAATATATTAGTAAATTATACATTCATCTTTATAAAATGTATTACAGAAAAATGACCATGTAATCTTACTATACTTACATTAGTGTTATTTGAGATCGTCTTCATTATAAATCACAAATTGCAATCTTTAAATTAGCATATATTTTTTCTTCTAAAATATATAATTAAAATATGTTTGAGTATGCAGAAAATATCACTGCACATTAAATTCTTTGTTCAGTTCCTTATATTCTTAATACTTTCAGATAGATTCAAAGGTTATGCAAAAGTGATTGAAATTATTTATTAATGGTAAGTACACAATGATATTCTAAGAGCTTGGATTTCTATTCCATTTTCTAATCCTCCATGGGAAATAGAATCCACAGCCTCTAAACTAAGTCTACCTAAACGTAGCTTCTCAGTTCTATGAGAAACTCCTTTCCTTTTTTACCCATGGGAATTGCAACTGTGCTTTGCCAAGCATAGCAGCCACAAGTATTCAACGAATAGGATAATAAAATTGACCCAAGTCAGGATGTTCTTTTATGACATTATAGGTCATAAATGAAATCTCTCAAGTAATCTCTTTCTCATCCTTCTCATCTTTCCACACAAAGGGAACGTGGTTATATTTTGGACTTGAGTAAAATAGGCTTCTCATAAGATTAGAATCGACTCTCAATCTCAATATGAGTTACAGAGAAATGGACATCAGTTTGGAGCATGTGCCCACAATCACTGGATACATGATCGACAGCTAACATCCAGGAACAGACAGATGCAGGTTTCTGTTGTGTCTGTGCACTTCTGGAGGACAGCTGTTGTCACTTCCACTGGCTATGCCCTAGAGGCTAAAATATAGGCTAAATGCTGGACCCAGAAAGCTCATTTTTCTGCACATAGAAGTTCCTCCTCATGCTCCTGGGTGGCACCATGTGAGAAGCTGCACATCCCCCATGGTGACTGTGTCCCTCAAGGGAACCCTATATTTGCCTCGTTCTTTCCTTAAACAATCTATGCTCATGTTAGGAAGACATGTGTCTGACATTTCTCAAAAAATATTACAACCAAGTATAATTGCTATAGTAGTATAATCAGCGATATTGTTGTATTAATTGTGTCCCTTATGATATTCAGGTGACTATAAAAGAGTTTGTGTCAGGGCTGGAGGAATGGCTTAGCAGTTAAGGCATTGGCATTCAAAGCCAAAGGACCCACTTTAGCCAGATGCACAAGGTGGCATACACATCTGGAATTTGTTTGCAGTGCTGGAAGCCCTGGCATGCCCATTCTTTCTCTCTCTTTCTCTGTTAAATAAATAAATAAATAACGTAAAGAATTTGTTTCAAACAGTGATTTGCCAAGCTGACAGGAAAATCTTCAACCACATATAACACTACATGCATTCTGGATTTATTGAACTATTGCTGAAGGGTAACAAAATGTTGAAGATACTCAAATATACTTGGAACAGAGAAGATTGGATATACACAAGACATTATTGGTGATTTTCTGATAGTTGACTTTCATCACGAGAGGTACTAGAAACACAATCTCTGTGTAGAGAAATCTAGTCCAAACTGAGGTGGAATCTTCCTTCCTGTTGTCTGTTTTTCACAGTGGCAGAAGTTGCTATGAAGGGGACTGGCTGAGGAAGAACATCAACAATGTCACCCAGCAGTGACTCTTGCATTCTATAATACTGGCCCACCTGGCAAGGTATACCCTCTGAAGAAGTAGTGGCATGACTGTTATGGAGGCTACCAATTGCTCCGATTGCATGGGACCCTGCTTCACAAGAGGGAGCCCAGGCTTAGTACTGAAAAGCGATTAAAAACACATGGCTGGGGCTGGAGAGATGGCTTAGCAGTTAAGCGCTTGCCTGTGAAGCCTAAGGACCCCGGTTCGAGGCTCGGTTCCCCAGGTCCCACGTTAGCCAGATGCACAAGGGGGGGCACATGCATCTGCAGTTCATTTGCAGAGGCTGGAAGCCCTGGCGCGCCCATTCTCTCTCTCTCCCTCTGTCTTTCTCTCTGTGTCTGTTGCTCTCAAATAAAAAATAAAAAATAAAAAAAAAACATGGCTGAAGAGACCATAGACCTATAACACTATTTTTTTTTTTTTGCTAAACAGATGTGTCATAACCTGCCTTTTAAATATTTATCTTTATACTCTCAGATTAGTTGTGCTATCAACCTTTTTAGAAAAGCAGTGTTTTGTTTTGTTTGTTTTCCTTTTCCTCTCTCCCCCTTTCTCTCTCTCTCTCTTTTGTTCTCTCTCTCTCTCTCTCTCAACCGTTCTCTCTCATCACTGCTCGTTGAAGTAGGAGGTGATTATTGCAGAAACTCATAGCTGGTCAAATTGCTGAAAATAGGAGAATACTGGGTGCTTGGAAATACATGGGCCATACAATATATATCGCCCCTTTCGTGGCTATCTGGGCATTGCAGAAGTGGAAGATGTGAATCAAAGAACTTAGGAACCATTGGGCAGGGAGGAGTGATGTGAGATTCTGGCATCTAGACATGCCGTCCATTCATAAACTCTCAGAAGCTATATTCACCTGCACAAGACCTGCGTTTGAGGCCGGGCAGCATTGTGTGTACATGAGCAGAGGCTTTGGATGCCACTCCCTTCCCTGAGGAGCTAATGCCAGTGAAAAGTTGCTGGTAAGGGAGCGTCATTCTCTTATAGGGAAACAACTGGCAGAGTTTGGAAGAAGAAGGGGCAGCGGGGCTGGAGAGTGGAGGAAGGCCATGTGGGCTCTGTAACAGCCTAATGCAACACACTCACACGCACACGCACACACGCATGCATGCACACACACACACACATGACAGTGTCAATCACAAATTTAAACAGTGAAAAATAAAAGGCAAAAATGTTTCTGTGGATTTGTTTTAACTCATTAGCATATTTTACGCCCCATGAAAGCCTTCCTGGAGAGTTATCCTGCTCTTTCCTGTCTGAAAAAAGAACAGCCTAAGCTGAAGTTTTCCTCCTCCACAGAAGCCAGCATGGGGAAACCACATGGACTGCCTTGAGAATTGTGTGTGTGTGTGTGTGTGTGTGTGTGTGTAAACAAAATAGAACTGAAGCAAAACATAGGCATTTGTAACTTTACCAAAACCAAACAAAACAAAAGAAAATCCTTAGCACTTCCTGAGGGATCACTTGAACTTCCCTGCATAGAAAATTACTGCTTAGATTTCTTCCAGGACACTTCAGGCTGAGATTTATAAATCTCTGCGAGTCTCAGAAAGAAGGTACAGAGGACTGACTGCGGTGCTGTTTCTGCTGAAAACAATCCGAACTTGGAAAACCAAAGGAGTACATGACCTTGGCAGGAAAGGGCCGCGCGCTCCGAGAACAGGGGTGGGAGGCTGTAACCACGTTCGTTCCCTTTATTCTTGAATTGCTAAGTGTTTACTCAAGGACTTGAATAGGAAATGGAAGGAATTTCAGGAAATGAAGGGAGCCGAGGATGCAAAATCCTCTTAATATAAATGAGACCGCTGTGTTTTAATCAGGGTATGCATTTAATGACCTCTGTGACTCCGTTTCATCTTGCTCATCTTTACAAAAAGGAATATTAATTCTACATTAAATGGAATGATCTTGGTAAACAATTGTGTTAATGAATTTAGCATACTATGCATTCAAAAAGAAAACATAAAAACATTCAAGTGTCCACATTATTTTATTAACAATTTAAATAATACTTAGCACACGTTAAGAAAAGAAATAATGGGGCTATGGACCAACGTTCTATTTCATAATACCCAAGTAAAGCAGATGTACAGGGTGATGCAGGAATCTGGGGTATGTTTGCAGTGGCTGGAAGCCCTGTTGTGCCCATGTTCTATTTCTCTCTCTCTCTCTATCTCTATCTCCCTCTTTCTCTCTCATTCATAAATAGGTAAAATATTGTTAAAAAGAAATAGAAGGTATTTATTATGTTATAAATTTGGTGAATCTAGTGGGATCCCAGAAATTCAAATCATGCCATCAAGATCCTTCTCTTCCCACATCTCAAAACAATCCCCCTGATTGTTAGATGCAATTTTGTTAAGACTGCTTCTATTACAATGAACTTTTTGAACTTTTATTTAGGATTAATTGTTTTAAGGACTCTGGAGATCAGGATTTATCAAGTTGTTAAAAAGAAAAAGTCTTTGGTTGCATGTGTTTCAGACCGACTCATTTACACCATACATAGATGTCTCGGTCTCTCCCTCTCTTGCACACACACCGCAGATGATAGATATGTAGATGGTAGACAGATAGATGACAGGTAGATAGATGAGAGACAGATACTTACAAAGATGCACAGATGATAGATAGATAGATAGATAGATAGATAGATAGATAGATAGATAGAAATATGATTGATAAAGGATCCGAGAGAGCATACTAAAACACAAAACTGATCATACAAACTAAACACTTCGTTATGTGTTGGTGTGAGTACACTTCTACTCTCACTTCCAGTCTCATCCAGTGGGGAGAGCCACAAAAAACCTCTTTCTTTCTCTTTTGCACTCAGAGTGCGTGCTTTGTACTGAGGATGAGAAGATGAGGTCTAGAGTAAGAAGCTGTTAACTTTTGTTTTAACCCAAAATTCCTATACATCTCAGAGATTATTACATGACTCCAGGTACGGGGTTGTATAAAAAAAGGTATGAAAATTATTTTTTAATGATAAACCATAGAAAATTTAATGTAAAATATTTCTTTGATATATATATGATTTTCCCATTTATTAAAACTAGAGCAAATTGGCATAGTGAGAAGAATATTTTTACATAGGGTTTATATAGACTTTTACATAGAGGATTATATTTTGTCTGAATTTTTGTTATTGCCGGGCATATAACATTTTTAACATTTTCAGCATCAAAAGAATATTTGCTTTTAGGGTTTGAGATATAGCTCCCCAAGTAAAGGAGCTTACTTGCAAGCCCAGCAGCACAGTTTTGACTTCCCAATACCCACAAAAAGCCAGATGCACATTGGGACACATGTATCCAAAATTCATTTGCAGGAGCAGGAGATAATCAACACAAACCTTCAGTCTTTCTCTCTCTTTCTCAGTCTATCTCACTCCCATAAATACATTTCAAAAATGTATTTGATTTTATAAGTGCTAATTTTGGGAGAAATGTGGCTATTCTTTGTTTGTCTCTGTCTATCTCTCTCTCTCTGCTTTCAAATAATTAAACAAATACAATTAATGGAATGTCAAGAATACCATTTCACATAAACAGGTAGTACAAAATGGCAAAAATATCTTTAGGATCAGAAGAGAAATTGGAAATTCCTTCCTAATTCCAAGCTAAAATTTATTTAACTGTTGTTATTTGTTTTTATTTGTATTCTATGTTTTTCAAGGCAGGGTTTCAGTCTAGCCCAGACTGACCTGGACCACACTATATAGCTTCAGGCTAGCCTCTGTCTCCAGAATGTGGGGATTAGAGTTCATCACCACACCCAGCTTAGCTGTTGTTTTTCTATAAAACTCAAGTCATATTTAAAGCAAAAATTTTGAAAAAAAATTCACAACTTCTAAAAAAATAAACTCCAAATATATACTGGTTTGATATTTGCATATTGAAGGAGACAGTAAAAGCATATTAAAATCTTATGTTCTGTAATCAACCTATGTATTTCTATAAAAGAAGAAACCTTGCTTGTAAAGTAGGAACACATCACTTCATAGCCTAGTGTAACTCAAGTCTGAGATCGGTGTCTCAGCATACTTTTTTTTTTGGCATTCCTTGTCATGAGTGTATGCACAATGCTAAGTGTTTACATTATGTATCCACCACCAAGTCTGTACAGACAAGCAATGCCAGAAACACCTGATCCACTGTGTCTTTGATTTTGTATTAATTCTTGGTCATTGTGAGCCATGAAGAAAATTTTCCCTGGACTCTGGGTAAGATGGCAGCATAGATGTCATGCCAAACCAGTTTAGGGAGGGATTTAAGCAAAACCACAGCAAAACTCTCTATTCTTCTGAAAAGTGAAGGTGTACAGGTTTTCATCAGCCACAGTGGAGAAGCAGGAGAGACCAAGATCTACCAGAAGGAGAAAACTGGCCAGAATCCAGCCAATGCACTTGCAGTCCCTTTCTGCATGGATCCGCATGCCCACCCAACCTGGCGCTGAGCTGCAGGAATAGAGACCAAGCAAGAGGATTGTCCAACCTCATCCGTCTCCTTACAAAGGCAAAATACCCAGACGGGAGACAGCAGAGACTAGCTGTAAGGGATGTAACTGGGACCAGCTGAGCAGTTCCAGTACAACTTCAGGCTTCCTGCACCCTCCCATCCCGTGATGGTCAGAATGGTGAACCTATGGAGAACACAGTCAGTCTCTGGTGGCAGGGCATTCAGCACAGCTGCTCATAACCCCAGCTCCACTGCACAACTTGCAGGGATCAAAGTGGGCACTCAGCATTGGCGAGATGCCAAAAGGTAACGAGGCCAACTGATGGAAAAGCAGGTACACAGGCCTGCACTGGAAATGCTAATCTCACTTTCCATGCCAGGGCAGGTTAAGGGTCACATATCTGTGGTTGGCTTTACCATTCTCAATTAACCTGTATTTGGGAGTTGACTATTGCTGTCTTTGATGCTTTCAGATTCATAGGGACTGTGTCTTATTCTTGTCATGATTGGGGGCAGGGTCTGATTCAGACCTAGACTGACCTGGAACTCATTTCAGAACAGAAATCTCAATCTCCCAACTGACAGGATCAAGGGTGTATTGCAGCATTGAACCTTAGGGATTTTGGCTTTATAAGGTTATCTGTTTGCTTTCATCCCCACACTTGCATACTCTGTGCTGGTTTATATTGAATATGTACATTGCTCAGCTGAATTTTAGAATTTCCCAGTAAATTGCTCCACCCAGCCCACTAGAATACTTGAATAGCAGGCAAACTTGACACCAAGGGTTACTTTTGTGGGTGGATTGGAGTACCAGAGCTACACTTAGAACCTTAAGCTCCTACTGTAAAGGTACGTGATGTTGGATTCCCAAGTTGAAGAGCACTGCAGAAAATTAGAAAATCCAAGCATGAAAGCAATGTAGGAAGCAAAAACTCACTACATTATAATAAAAGCAACACGAACAATGAAAAGAATACAATCCCACCCAAAATTATAAATATATCAGAAATGACTCACAATCAGATTGTTTTAGATGAAATACCAGACAAAGACTAAAAATTTAAAAAAAAAGCCGGGTGTGGTGGTGCATGCCTTTAATCCCAGCACTCAGGAGGCAGAGGTAGGAGGATCGCTGTGAGTTCAAGGCCACCCCGAGACTACATAGTTAATTCCAGGTCAGCCTGGACCAGAGTGAGACCCTACCTCGAAAAACAAAACAAAAAAAAAAAAAAATTAAAAAAGTGTATATACTCAAAGAAGTCAAAGGAATCAAAAAAGAAAAGAATGGCTGGGCGTGGTGGCTCATGCCTTTAATCCAAGCACTTGGGAGGCAGAAGTAGGAGGATTGCCATGAGTTCAAGGCCACCCTGAGAAGACATAATGAATATAATGAATTCCAGGTCAGCCTGAGCTACAGTGAGACACTACCTCAAAAAAAAAAAAAAAAAAAGAACAGAATTAAAGAAAAAAAACAAACTGTTGAAAGAATTCCAAGAGAACACAGGTTATTACAGGACAGGATTAAGGAAGCATAAATACTGAAGAAAAACTAAGCAGAAACACAGCACTAAAAAACACAGTAAGTCAAATTGAAAACTCTGTGGAAAGTCTCACCAGTAGAATGGATGAAGGAGAGGACAGAATATCTAAACTAGAAGGCCAAGTGGCAGATCTCTTACAGCCCAACAAAGAGGGTGACAAGCTAATAGAAAAGTATGAATGGGAATTTCCAAATATTTGAGACATTATGAAAAGATGAAACACATGAATTCTGGGTATAGTAGAAGGAGAACTTCAATCCAAATACATAGTAGGTGTTTCCATCAAAATCATACAGGAAAATATTCCTCAAATTGGGGGAAAAAAAAGGCCAGTGCAGATACAGAAAGATTTTAGAACACCAAACAGACAAAACATGGAAAGAACCTCTCCTCACCATGCTAAAATTAAACTTCTAAACACACAAACCAAAGAAAATATGTTGAAAGTATGTAGAGAGAAAAAGGAAGCCACCTATTAAGGCAAGCCCATCAGGATAACAGCAGGTTACTGAACACAAGCTTTAGAAGTCAGAAGGGCTTGGAAAGATATATTCCAAGTTCTGAGAGATAGCAAATGTTATCCAACATTACTTTATCCTGCAAAGGTATCTATCCAAATTGAAGTAGAAATAAGGACATTCCACAACAAAAACAGACTAAAGTACTTTGTGACAACTGAGGCAGCTCTGCATAAAATGCTTGAAGGAATTTGTCACACTGAAGAGAAAGCAAAGAGCATGCAAGAAGAAATAGGAAAAGATAAACCACACTCAAATATCAGCTAAAATTTGAGAGTAAAGGGAAATCCAGAAGCACTGTGAAACAAGAAGAATGGTGAGAATAAACATATATCTTTCAATAATAACTCAAAATATCAGTGGCCTCAATGCTCCAACCAAAAGACACAGGCTTGCAGACTGGGTTAGAAGGCAGGGTCCTTCCATTTATTGCCTCCAGGAAATCCCTCTCTCAATAAGATAGACACTGTCTTAGGGTAAGAGCATGGAAAACGGTATTTTAAGCAAATGGGCCTAGGAAACTAGCTAGGATTGCTATCCTACTATCTTGACAGGATAGACTTCAAACCAACATTAGTCAGCAAAGCTGCAGAAGGTCACTTTATGCTGATTGAAGGAACACCCCAACAGGAGGACATTACAATCCTAATCATATATGCACCTAACACAGGGGGTCCCAATTTTATCAAACACTATTAGAATTAAGGTCACACAAAACACCAAACACATTTGTAGTATGTGACTTCAACCCACTCACATCAATTGACAGGAAAAAAATAAACAGGGAAATATCTGGATTAAATGATGTCATGGAACAAATGAACCTACCAGATATCTACAGAACATTTCATCCAAATGCTGCAGAATATACATCGTTTTATTAGCAGCACAAGGAACATACTCCAACATAGACCATGTATTAGGACACAAAGTAAATCTTTAACAAATATAGGAAAACGGAAATAATTTCTTGCACTGTGACTACCATGGGATTAAACTACAAACCAGTAAAAAGGAACACTACATAGCATATAGAAATTCATGGAGCCGAAACAGTACACTACCGAAAGGTGAATGGGTCTTTGAAGAAATCAGAAAAGAAATCAATAAATTAATAGAATCAAATGGTAATGAGAATACAGCATGCCAAAACCTTTGGGACACAAGAAAGACAGTCCTGAGATGAAAATTTATAGCTCTAACTGCCTATATTAAGAAATTAGAGAGTTCACAAGTAAGTAACTTAATATTTCACCTTAAGGTCTTGCAAAAAAAGAATAAGGAAAACCGAAAATCAGTAGACAGGAAAAAATAATAAAGATTGGGGCAGAAATTAATGAAATAGAAACAAAAAAAAATACAATTCTAAGAACAACAATGAGATGGTTCTTTGCAAAGGTAAACAGGATTGATAAACCTTTAGCAAATCTGACCAGAAGAAGTGAGAAAAGACAAAACTTAATAAAATTAGAGATGAAAATGTCACCATTACAACAGATACCAAAGAAACTTAGAAAATGTAAGGACATACTTTAAGAATATATATGATATTAAGTTTGAAAACCTGAAAGTAATGGATGATTTCCTTGATTCATATGAGCTACCAAAAGTAAATTAAGATAGTATAAACCATTTAAGTAGACACATAACAAGTACAGAGATCCAAGCAGATATAAAAAATCTCCTAATTTAAAAAGCCCAGGCCCAGAAGGATGCAGTGGTAAATTTTACCATATCTTCATGGAAGAACTATGAATACTGCTTCTCAAACTTTTCCATGAAATACAAAAGGAAAGAACTCCTACTATGAAGCTAGAATCACTCTGATATCAAAACCAGACAAAAAATGAACAACAAAAACAAAAAGAAAGAAAATTACAGACCAATCTCTCCCATGAACATAGTTCCAAAAATTCTCAACAAAGTATTTCCAAGCATATCATTCACCCAGACCAAGTAAGCTTCATCCCAGAGATGCAGGGATGGCTCATTATATGCAAAATGATAAATGTAATATACTACATAAATGGGCTGAAGTACAAAAATCCCATAATCATCTCAATAGATGCAGAAAAGGCATTTGAAAAAATCCAACAATACTTCATGGTAAAAGTCCTATAGAAACTGGGAACAGAAGGAATGTATGTCAACATATTAAAGGCTATCTATGACAAACCTACAGCCAACATAACACTAAATAGGGAAGAACTTGAAGCTTCTCCACTTAAATCAGGAACAAGACAAGGGTGTTCTCTGTCCATATTCTTATTTAGTATAGTACTGGAAGTTTTAGCTATAGCAATAACACAAGCTATACTTATAAAAGGGATACAAATTGGAAAGAGGGATATAAAATTATCATTATTTGCAGATGATATGATTCTATACATAAAGGACCCTAGAGAATCTACCAGCAAATTGTTAGAGCTGATAAACAATTTTAACAATATAGCAGGATCCAAAATAAATACACAGAAATCAGTAGCTTTTCTATATACTAACAACAAACATGTGGAGGATGAAATCTGGGAATAACTCAGTCCCACTTACAATTGCCTCAATAAATAATAAATAAATACCTTGGAATAAATCTAACCAAGGAAGTGAAGAATTGCTACAATAAAACTTTAAAACACTCAAGCAAGAAATTACAGAAAACACTAGGAAATGGGAAGGTATTCCATTACTGTGGGTGGAGTGGCTTAATTGGGGTCAGGGGAAGAGACTGAGGAAAAGGAGTGTAAGGGGAGGTGTAATCAATATTCAGGATATTGTGAGTAAGCCCAATGATAACCTACTTTTTTTTTTTTTTTTGACAATGGCCCATCCAGAAGCCATAGACTGTAACTAGAAAAATTCAGTCAGGGATGGGACACCTTCCAGTTAGCTATTGGCCAGAGAAGTCCCTCATGCTCCCAAAACATTATAGGCTATTGCCAAGACTCTAGTTTCCCACCAGGAATAGATGATAACAACCTATTGCTGAGGACTCCACATGTCTGGGCTTCAAGCTCACTGAGAAACAAAGATTACACTGAGCTGAAAACCTTCTCCCAATAGAGCAGCTGACTGAAAGCTGGAAAGGTGCACTGCATGCAGCCTTATAGGAAGCCATCAGTGGTGAAAACAGTGGACACTGGAAGCCTCAGGTTTGGCCAGCCGGGCCAAATGAGCCAACATGTGTAATAGTGGCATGTCTGTTATGGCCATGAGAAACCAACTGCTCTCTAAATGGACTGGAGACCAGCTCTATAGGAGGGAATGCATGCTCGGTACTGAAAATTTAGCCAAAAGCCTATGGTGGAAGAGGTCATGAGTGTTAAGAGTATAATACCTGCTCTTGTGTGGCTAAATACATACATTATGCTCACCAAACTGTCCTGTAAACACATTACTTAATGTTCATATCCATATATTAATGTTACTCTCACTTTTGGTTAGAGAAGCTTCTCTTTTCAGATGACAGTGATCACTGGGATGAGCAAAAAGGTACCACAGTGCTGAGAAGGAGGAACAGGAGAGTGCTCAGCACGGAAACATCTCTATCACACCTTTAGGTGGCAGAAAGAATGTAAGAGCTGAAGAAGGGTAGGACTGCTTACAATCCCATCAAGCAGACAAAAGCTGGCCTTGAGATCTCTGATCTTGCAGTGTCTGACACTATCCTCCCAAGACCCTCATAATAGCAGGAAAAGATGATGACATCAAAATAAAAGAGAAGCCTTTTGAAGAGAGGGAGGGGATGCGATGGAGTGGAGATTTGTGAAGGGGAATGTGAGGGAAAGGAGGAACTTATCATGGTTTATTTTCTGTATGTATGAAAGTTGTCAAGAAAAAAGGAAAATAAAATTTTTAAAAGTCATTAGCTACAAAAAAAAAAGGGGGGGAAAAAGAAAACGAAAAGTTTCCTTGTTGCCAAGATTTCCACAGCCTCTGCACTGTTGCTTGACCTAATACGGGTCACAATCCAGTTTTGCTTTTGAGTTTTTTTGTGTGAGAGGTGGTGTCTGGGAACCACTGTGCCCTCTTTTTTAGCCAACTCTTATATGTTAATGGAAACGTTAAGACCAGTGCAAACATAACACATTCACACCTAAAGAAAGCAATAAAGTTTGGGTGGTTTCTTTCATTTTTATTTCTGCAAATAAAATAGAATAAAGATCTACTTTGTCCGGTTTTGAAATTCCTGTCTTTTCATGTCTGCTTTGCTGCATTATATATTTCAATGGAACTGCCAAATTTGCTGATCACGCTGCCCACTGGGTCCTTTCTTTGGACATTACTGGGGTTGTTGATGGATATTGGGGAGGGTGGAGACTTCCTGGAGGAAGTTTGTTTCTGGGAATGTACGTAGGGGTGTGACACTCTGCTCCCCCTTGCCAGAATTCTGCTTGTTTCCCTGCTGCTGGTGTCTATCTGCTGTGGCAGAAGTGATGTCCAGCCTCTGCACATGCCACTCATTCCTCCTGCCATCATGAAGTCTCCTCTTGACAGTGTGAGCCAAAATAAAAAATAAATAAACAAATAAATAAACGTTCATCCCATCAACTACTTTAAAAAATTTTTTATACTTATTTACTTGAGAGAGTGAGAGAGAAAGAGGCAGAGAGGGAGAGAGAAAGAGAGAATAGGTATGCCAGGGCCTCCAGCCACTGCAAATGAACTCCAGACTCATGCACCACCTCCTGCATCTGGATTATGTTGGGTCCTGGGGAATCTAACTGTGGTCCTTCAGCTTTGCAGGCAGACACCTTCACTGCTAAGCCATCTCTCCAGCCCCACATCAAATAACTTTGAACAGGCATTTGTCATAGCCGTGACAAGATAAGTACAGCAGCAATTATACAACACATATCTCTGATAATTCATTTCCCTGTCCTCCACCATAGAATCTAATTTGGCAAAACATTCCAATTTATGGCATTTTCATTTCTTCTAGAAGGTTGGCTTTTTCATGATTTCTCTATGGTTTGATACTTCAACGTGGATTCCCAACCCATGTCCAAGCTTTAAATCCATGCAAGTGGAACCAACTCAAACAGCATTTTTGTTTTGTTTTTTGAGGTAGGGTCTCATGCCAGCCCAGGCTGACCTAGAATTCACTATGTAGTCCCTGGGTGGCCTCGAGCTCACAGTGACCCTCCTATCTACGCCTCCCAAGTGCTGGGATTAAAGAAAGCAATGCACCTCCACGCCCAGCTTCAAACAGTACTTTTCTTGTTTGTCCTAGAGCTCAGCAAATGACTATCCAATTTGCAAAGAGGTTTATTAAGTATGAAATTACATGAACTGTTTGTAGAGATGATGTTTGGATTCTGTAGATAGTGCTTATTAATTGAATCATACATAGTTTCTTTTCATTTTTATTAAATATTGAGGTGAGTAATTCTATTTATGTATGTGTATCCTGAAAGCATTTTTTATTTTGTAAACATTTTTATAGTATATGTATCTACAAACACAAAATATAGCTTTATATTTGGAACATATGATGAAAAATATTGTATGCATGTAAAATTTCCATTATTAATAATGTTGCAGAAATGTGATAAATTATATATAACCTGCTCTTAAAGTATGCATACCAGGGCAGAATGCTCTTAGAAAATTACTTTATGGTTTGTTTTACAGCATATTGTCAATGAGAGAGCAGAAATCATAATTAATTTACAAGATTTTGAAGGACTGGTGAGATTGCTCCGTGGTTAAGGGCACTCATTTGCAGTGCCTGCTGGCTGGCTTCAAGTTTCCAGCACCCACATAAAGCCAGATGCAACATGACACATGCATTTGTAATCCTAAAATGCCTTAGTCAATGGGAGGAAGACCAGGAGAACCTCAAGTGCTAGGAAAGCCAGCCGGTCTGACATTCATCTGTAGTGTTGCATATCTTTGGCAGTGCAGGAGACCCTGTCTCACAGACGGTGGAGCACAGACACCTCAGAGTTACCCTCTGACCTCCACACGTGCCTGTAAATGTGCATGTATACACACACGTTCATATACACATACACAAAATGAAACCAACGGGACTACCAACTGAAGTCACTGAAGGCAATAATGATGTGGAGACACTGAATATTATATCTATAAAAATTGTAGAAGGGCTGGAGAGATGGCTTAGCGGTTAAGCGCTTGCCTGTGAAGCCTAAGGACCCCGGTTCGAGGCTCGGTTCCCCAGGTCCCACGTTAGCCAGATGCACAAGGGGGCGCACGCGTCTGGAGTTCGTTTGCAGAGGCTGGAAGCCCTGGCGCGCCCATTCTCTCTCTCTCCCTCTATCTGTCTTTCTCTCTGTGTCTGTCGCTCTCAAATAAATAAATAAAAATTAAAAAAAAAATTGTAGAAGAAGGAAGAGAGACAGACAGATAATAGAACAGATGATTGATCACAATAGTATGCGTGTTAAATATTACTGAAGTTAAACTATATTTTGGAGGGTACATGATTAATGGTACTTGGTTGCAAAGCCTGACAGGCTGGGTTCAGTTCCCCAGCACCCACACAGGGCAAGGTACACACCAGGGATGTGTCCGTATGGAGATAGTTGGCATTAGCAGGAGGCCCTGGCACCACCATTCATTCCCTCTCTCCTCACAAACAGTATTTTTTTAGGGCTGGGAGATAGATTAGTTGTTAACACATTTGCCTGAAAAGCTTAAGGACCTAGATTCAACTCCCCAGAACCCACTTAAGCCAGATGCCCATGGTTGTACATGTGTCTGGAGTTTGTTTGCAGGGTCTGGAGGCCCTGGTATGCCCATTTTCTCTCTCTGTCTCACACATACTCTCTTTCTCTCTCTCTAATAAATAAAAACCATATATATTTTAAAAAGTAAATTTTAAACATTTTATTTATGATTTTGTAAGCAGAAAGAGAGAATGTAAATGGATGTGTCAGGTCTTCTTGTCCCAGCAAACGAACTCCAAACGCATGCACCACTTTGTGCATCTGGCTTATGTGGATACTGGGGAAATGAACCCAGGCCATCAGGCTTTCAAGCAAGTACTTTTAACTGCTGAGCTATCTATCCATCCCTGAAAAACACTATATTTTCTATCTCTATGCTATAATAAAAGTACTACATTTTATACTAAATTTACTAAATCTTAATTCAAGATAATAAATTAAAATGAATATATATATAAATACATATATATATATAAAATGATTTTAAACATAAAAGTTTTAAAAATCACTCATTTGACACATTTAATTTTGTAGCATTTTATTTGTAATAACCCTAGTGTAGGAATCATCTGGAATGTTTTAGATCCTTGAGGAATAAATGACACAGGTCATTTATTAACATTACAAAGAAAGAAAATAATAGATTCATCTCTGTTGGAGAGTCTGACAGTGCCTGATGATGTCAGAAATACCAGTTACGTGTGATAAGAACTGGCGGTACTGCTGGTGTCAGAACTGGGAGCTAAAAGGGGTAACACTCTCGTAGTTCAGAATGATGTCAGAAATACCCATTAAACATGGTAAAACTCTGGTAGTGGCAGATGGTGTCAGAAATACCAGTTAAATATGATAAGGCAAGTAAAGAAAACTACTACAGAAGCTTAAAATTTTCGTTGTCAAAGAACATAGAGAAAATGGATGAATGTAGCCACATTGATTTCCTAGTAATTTCATTACTTAGAAAAAACAAGTCTTTAAAATAAGTGACATGTAAAAAGAATTTTTATATCTCCTTCAGGTACTGAAATTTGAAGGAATAAAAAATAATTTCCTTGGAGATAGTGGATAAAAATGGAAAATAGTATATTTCATATCTTTCAAATTTCTTGTCATCAAGGACACAGTGAGATAATGTCAAGTTGTTCCTTAATAAAATAAAACCTTCTCTTATCAGGACTAAGAGGAGCCTAGCTGTTAGCTGGTGATTTCAGCAAGAAGTAGAAACTATCAAAGTCATTATTGAGGGTCTGTCAGAGTCTCAAATTTATCTTAATGCCAAGGTAGCTTGTCAACATGCTACATTTTTAAAACTATTTTATTTGGGTTGAGAAGATGGCTTAGTGGTTATTGTGCTTGCCAGTGAAACCTAAGGACTCATGCTCTCCAGGTCCCACATAAGCCAAACACACAGAGAGATGCAAGTACACAGGTCACATAAGCAAGTGAGGTGACGCACGTGTCTGGAGTTCGATCGTAGTGGCTGGAGGACCTGGCTCTGCAACTCATTGTCTCTCTTTGTGTCTCACTCTCTTACAAAAGAGAAAAAAAAAAAAAAAAAACAAACTTCTGTTAGGTTTGCTTCAAAAAAAGAAAAAAAACATTTTATTTATTTATTTGAGAGAAAGAAGCAGAAAGAAAGAGAGAAATTGGATGAATGCAGCAGGGCCTCCAGCAAGTTCACACTAGACCCATGTGGCACCTTATGCTTCTGGCTCATGTGGGTACTGGAGAATCAAACCTGGGCCCTCAGGCTTTGCAGGCAAGCACCTTATGCGTTAAGCCATCTCTCTAGCTCAACATAATATAATTTTATAGTTTTTAATAGAAGACCTGAGACCCTAGAGTCTAGGACAGAGGGTTTAAGGACTCTAAAACATGCTAGAAGAATTAGTACAATGTGCTTTTTCATATCTCATGGGCACAGTGCTTAGGATATAGACATGAAGGGTACCAGTTGGGGACATGACTCTTAATACTTCCAGTAGGCATGAAGATCTACTGCTCCAAGATGAGATATAACCTCTAGGTTCACAACTATTTATTCTTCAAATACACCCAAGATGGTTCTTGGTGCAAAGGTACTCAGTGCCTCTATTTGCAAAGCTTACACAAGGCCCCAGGGGGAATTTTCTTTCAAAGGCCATGGCTATTTCTATGGGCAGTATTGGATACCAAAGGCTAGGGCAAGCTGTAACAACATGCTAAAAGTGTTCTCAGAATTTAAATTGTGAAAAGCTGAAAGATGTATGAAGGTAGAATTAAAATTAAAATATTTGAATCATAAAAATCAATATATATATAAACTGAGAATATTCGATTATGATGTACCTCATGGACAGTACAAAGTAAAGATGAAAACAAAACAGAATCCAAAATACCAGGTGTAAAACCCACAAGGAAGTCAGAATTGGGGTCAGTGGCACAGCCACACAGTAGCTGAGTGTACACACATGCATAATACATATGTAAACGCATAATGCACTGTGGGCTGTGATGTGCATTTTAAAGCATGTTATAGATGCTCATATGCATGTAGACACACGCACACACAAATGCTGTGAACTAATCGAAAGAGTTGAGAGGTTTCTGTGACTTCCAAGCTCACTTATCAACTTTCATCAGGAGAAGATTGTCATTGTTTAAACAGATAAAATCAAGAAAAATATATTATTTGGAAATAAGGAGGTAGGTAGGTACCACCTTAAAAGGACTGATGACTACTTTTGTTTACAAAGTAGGAATTGAGGGTTAGGTAGCTACATACCTATAGACACAATATAGACAATATAGATAAGTGTACTTACACAGGAAAGTGTGTGTGGGCACATGTGTGCTCATTGTGTTTGTGAGTATGTTTATATCTTCCTCTGCCAGTAACTTTTTTTGTCAGACTGCCACTGGCATATATGAATGCTATTTTCTGAGGCACGGAATCTCACTTATTTAAATGATTTATTACATTGTTTATTATCTTTTGTTTTAAATTTGAGTATTTCTTGTTTTCTCCAGGTTCCTTATATGTCTGCTTTTCCTTTTCTTCAGCATGGAGGATCCTATCAAGTATTATCTGTAGAGCTGGTTTTGTCTTCAAATACTCCTTTAACCTGCTTTTGTCATGGAATGTCCTTATTTCTCCGTCTATTTGAATGGATAGCTTTGCAGGATAAAGTAACCTTGGTTGATAGTTGTTATCTTTCAGAACTTGGAATACATCACTCCAAGCCCTTCTGGCTTTTAAAGTTTGTGTTGAATAATCTGCTGTAATCCTGATGGACTTGCCTTTGTAGGTAACTTGATTTTTCTCTCTGCTTTCAATATTTTTTCTTGGGTTGTGTGGTTGGTAGTTTGATTATAATATGACGAGGAGAGGTTCTTTCCAGGTTTTGTCTGGCTAGGGTTCTAAAGGCTTCCTGGATCTGCATTGGCACCTCTTTCCCAATTTGGAGAAAGATTTCTTCTATGATTTTGTTGAAGACGCCTACAATGCCTTTGGAGTGGGATTCTTCTCCTTCTACTATGCCCTGAATTCTAATATTTGATCTTTTCATAGTGTTCTGAATATCTTGAAATTCCCACTCATACTTTTGTATAAGTTTGTCTTTCTCTTTGTTGGACTGTATTATATCTGCCACCTGGTCTTCTAGCTTAGATATTCTGTCCTCTCCTTCATCCATTCTACTGGTGAGATTTTCTACAGAGGTTTTGATTTCATTAACTGTGTTCTTCATTGCTAGTAATTCTGACTGGTTTTTCTTTATTATTTCTATTTCCTTATTTATGTCTTGTATGTTATCTCAAGAAATTGCTGTCCGGTGTCTTCTTTGATTTCCTCTTTGATTCCTTTGATTTCCTCTTTGATTTCTTCTTTGAGTACTTTGATTTGTTCTTTGACTTCTTTGAACATGTTTACAATCATTCTTTTGAAATCTTTCTCAGGCATTTCCTCTAACTCATTCTCACTGGAGGTTATTTCTGATGCATTAATACTTTTAGGTGGATTTATATTGTCTTGCTTTTTAGTGTTTCTTGTGTTATAACGTATATATTTTTGCATCTTGGATTAAGTTAATGCTTGGATTTTCTAGCTAGCTGGGTATTCTTAGCTGTATCAATTGATTTGATGTTATATATCTTCAGAGTAGGAGCTTAAGGTGTTAGGTATGGCTCTTAAGACACTCAGAGTATCTACAAAGGTGTTCCTAGGGGTTGAGTTTCCCTGCTATGGGAGTATTCAAGTAGGCTAAGTGGAATAAAATACAGGTAGATTCTAAAATTTAACTAAACACTGTACACATTCAATCAAAAACAGCACCACATATTTAAGGAAGAATAGCTATTTTTTGTTTGTTTGTTTTTGTTTTTCTCGAGGTAGGGTCGCACTCTGGTCCAGGCTGACCTGGAATTAACTCTGTAGTCTCAGGGT
The DNA here is from genome assembly GCF_020740685.1 of Jaculus jaculus. Classification (NCBI taxonomy): domain Eukaryota; kingdom Metazoa; phylum Chordata; class Mammalia; order Rodentia; family Dipodidae; genus Jaculus; species Jaculus jaculus. The sequence goes on from NC_059114.1 coordinate 85,008,487, forward strand.
GGCTTTGAACTCACGGCGATCCTCCTACCTCTGCCTCCCAAGTGCTGGGATTAAAGGCGTGCGCCACCACGCCCGACTAGGAAGAGTAGTTATTATAACAAGATCCTCTAGCAACAAAGAGGTTAAGATTTCTGGTATGTTAAGGGATCCAATTCAGCTTGTGACCAAGTAAGAACCTTCCCTGGTGCAATCCCACTTACCTTTTTGGCTGATTTTGGTCTCGGTCAAGTTGCTGGTTGGGTCGTTGGGCTGCTGTTCTGATTTCTGGAACTGGGCACTGGCTTTTTCCTGCAGGGAAAACTGAGCCTGGCAACTGTGGCCCTGCAGATCGGCATCCCTACTGCTGGAAGCACTACTACTGTTCCTAAAGCTGCTGCTGCTGGATCTGTCACCGTTGCTGCTAAAGCTGCCACTGTTGGGTCTGTCACCTCTGCTGGGTCCACAACTGCTGCTGCTGCTGCTGCTGCTGCCACTGCTGGATCCTCTGCTGTTGCTGCTGGATCAGCGACTGCTGCCTCTGAAGCTGCTGCTGCTGCTGGATCTGCTGCTGCTGCCACTACTGGATCTGCCGCTGCTGGGGCCGCTGCTGCTGGTGCTGGAGCGGCTGATGTTGCTGCCGGACTCTGCTCCTGCTTGGGTCCTGCTGTCGGCTCAAGTAGGCATGACCGGGTCCCAGGACCACTGATCTGTTTGCTGGAGCTGGGCACAGGTGGTGGGGGAGGGGAGGGAACTGCAGCTGTTCTAGTTCTCTCGCTGTTCCACGTGTTCTTCTACCTTGTGATCTGCTTCTCCATTGCTCACTGCTGCTCTCCCTTCACATTTGTTGAGTTGCAGAAAGCTCCAGTGTGAGTGGGAGCTCCCTGAACCTGGCTTTTCCTGAGGCTCGAGCTGAGCCTGGCAGCTTTCTGGTGCACGGCCCCTACGGTCGGCAGACCTGCCGGGGCGCTTTTGCCAGCCTGTGTGGGCTCTGGATCTCTTCTACTTCTCCACTGCCGTTTTGATTTCCTATCCACCTCACTTTTTAGTAAAAGTGTGTATTTTGCTGAGTTTTTTCAGTCATTTTTCCCTCCTAGGCTGCTTTGGCATGGTACCTAAGCTGCCATCTTAACCAGAAGTTTAAATTTGCTTTGGGAAGAATTAAATTCCCTAGGTATTTGATATTTGGCTGAGTTTCCCACAAGCACAAAGGCCATGGTGGTCAAGAACCTGAACCTTGGCGGAATTATCTGATTCAACAAGTAACTTAGACAAGTGCCAGGTAAGTTATTTTATAGGTGCATAATCATATTTTGAATTAGAAAGTACAGATATTCTCAAGTCCCACTTGTAGCCACATTAACCAAGGCATTATTTTTTAATGTGTTTTGCTTTTTTGGTTTTGTGTTTTTTGTTGTTGTTGTTTGTTTTGTTTTTTGAGGTAGGATCTCACCCGGGCTCAGGTTTACCTGGAATTAACTATGTAGTCTCAGGCTGGCCTCAAACTCATGGTGGTCAGTCTACCTCTGTCTCCCGAGTGCTGGGATTAAAGGCGTGTGCCACCATGCCCTGCTTGCATCTTTGTTTTAAAAGTTCTCCCAGTGACTCTTATGCTTACCACAATGCCTATAGCACTATTGGGTGATGCAAATGTTAACTGACTCTCATTAAGAAGTCATCCACAATAGAAGCATGATATTTGAATAGCATAGCTCAGAGAAGAGAAAGAATAAATATTATTTCTATTTTAAAACCAAAATGTATTTATAGGACTCTAATGAGTGACTAAAGCATCTTAGCTTTCAGCACAAGTATTTTAGAAAGATCATTTTCACTGGAAGCGATGTTCCATTAAAGTTCAAGAATACAAAGGAATAATGAAGCTTCTTGAGTTGTGATGACACAGACGTTCATTAATGAGCTTTAGAAAATTCTGCTTATGACTGCTCATGATGTTGATCATAACTGAATGTCATCAAATAGCGCCTAATTAGTGTGATTAAACAACTTCAGTGCTCATTGGAGAATGCATTGATTCAGTGCATTCTCTTTTATACATGGAAAATGTTTTACCTCTGGGATCAATGCTTCTAAGCACCTTTAATAGAGCTCTTCTCATGCTTTTTACTCCCACATATCTGATTGGTCTGTTATCAGAAAGTAAGCCCATTAGATAAGCAAGAAAACCCTTGGTAATAATGAGGTTTGGTGAACAAAATTTGATAAGACTTTTCACAGTGAATTTGATGAGACTAAGTACTAGAAACCAGTTTGGAACCCAAGCCTTACACAAATACTTTCTCATTAATAAACTAACGCAAATTAAATTAACTTGTTGATTCTAGTCTGAACAAATACATTAAGAGATCAGGAAAATTTCTGCGTGGTAGAAATTAACATGCTAAAAGTATCAATTATGATGAGTGGCATGGCACACACCTTTCACCCTAGCACTTGCAGGCAGAGACAGGAGGATCACTCTGAGTTAGTGGCCTGCCTGAGACTGCATAGTAAATAGTGAATACCAGGTCAGACTGGGCTACAGGGAAAGCCTACCTCGAAAAATCAAAACATGATATACATATCTATCTATCTATCTATTTATCTATCTATCTATCTATATATATAAAGTATAAAATATCCAATATAAATAAACACATATGTTTAAATATCTATCCTTAAAAATATGAACATTTGGATTCCTGTAGCATTTGTCTATGTTGACTTTACAGAAGCGTCTTTCTTAATGTGTTGTGATAATTTATGCAGTTCTAAGTTAATAAAATTATATATCATTCTGTAGGTAATAGAGATTATCCAACCATGTTCTTGTTCTTTTTCATAAGAACAATATCAAATATGTTCATTTTAAAACTTCAGAAAAAAATACAATATCTCATCATTTTTATAAAACAAATTGTCTTTCTAAAATGTTATTTTTTGTTATTTATTTGACACAGGGGGATTACATTTTGAAAATGTTTGAGGAATTAAAACAATAGCCTGTCGGCCCTGAAACTGTAGAAATCAGTGCAATTTATGCTCACTTTGTGAATCCAGAAAATGGGAATCTACCTCCACGTGTCAGCAGGCCAATCCTTGAGAAAAGTTCTAGACTGTGAGTCTGCACATTTACCTCTAGTTTGTGATTGATACTTCTTATGTCCCTACGGCATTGAAGTACAGTATCTTCTGGAAGGAAGAGGGAGGCTCTTAAATCAAGGAAGCTAATGTCAGTTACAAAGCTCAGGATGCTTAGGAGAATTAAGACTCAGACATACATAACTCAGGCTGGAGGGAAGGCTTAGCAGTCAAGGCATTTGCCTTCAAAGCCAAAGGACCCGTGTTCAATTGCTCAGGACCCATGTTAGTGAGATGTACAAGAGGGTTCATGTGTCTGGAGTTCATTTTAACGGCTGGAGACCCTGCCATGTCCATTCTCTCTATCTCATACTCCCCACTTTCTCTGTCAAACAAATAAACAAATAAAATTTATTTAATAAAAAAGAAATATATTACTCATTAGATTTCCCCTCAAGATCATATCAATCATATCATATCATATCATATGTATTATATTAATGGACAGTGGGAGAAAAGCCTCTTGGGCTAGCCATATGGCTCAGCTCAGCCTCCACACTCATCTGTTATATATGAGGCCCTGGGGAGAGGAAAAAACTAGAGAAAGAGGAGAGTGACTAACCTTTGCCCCTTGACTCTTGCTCAGGGAGTTCTGAGAATACAGCCTTAAGACATCATAGCCCCTACTTGCATGGGACTGTCAGTTTTGTCAGACCCTTTTGAGATACCCATGCCACTGCTAGGAAGCCCAATAAATTTACTGGTCCACAAAGCTAGACTTGGGTGGAGACATTTCTTGGACTGTTGGTTGATGCCCTTTCTTGAATAAATAGCCATTTGTCCACATTTCTGAAAGAAAAGTTATACAACACTGATGTATTATAATTTATTCTGATATTAAAAAGTAATATTGAGCTAGGCATGGGGATGCACGCCTTTAAACCCAGCACTTGGAAGGCAGAGGTAGGAGGATCGCTGTGAGTTTGAGGCCAACCTGAGACTACATAGTGAATTCCAGGTCAGCTTGGGCTAGAATGAAACCCTAACTCAAAAAAAATAAAATAAAATAAACAACAATAAAAAGTAATCTTGAATGTTCAAAGGTCAATGGGTATATGAAAATGAGTCCATCTTCTTTTGATTTTTTAATTTTTTTTATTAGTTATGGACATACTCAGTATATAGCACATGTTGGTACCTTCCTTTCCCTGACCCATGCCTCTTTTCCAAAAGAACCCTCCTCCTTTGGGGATGCAGGTCAACCCCATGGGGATTGTGGGTCACACATTGTGGGGGTTGTGGGGGCAGCAGGCATTTATGGGGAAGAGGCAATGTCTCTGTGTGCAATGTTCTAATTTGTGGCTGTAATAATCTTTCCACCCTCTCCCATCTTCCCCAAATTTCCCTGAGCCATGTTGGGTGCGTTTCAAGTCTACTTGAGAGATGGCCTCTTCAGAGCCTCTTTATCTCTGCTTTTTGTATGTGTTTAGTGTTCTCAGCGTCTGTCTCCTTCACCTTTGTGCTGACATCAGGTTCGCCAAGAAAGCAGCTCTGTTCCTCATTTCCCCAATTCCTCTGTGCTTTCAGCTGTGTCCTGGGTGACATGCAATGAGTCATTTCTCTCCTGACGTCCTGCCTCTATCTGACCAAGAGATTCTCCATTGGAGACTGAAAGCACAGGTTAAATGGCATAACCATTATTACGTTAGAGAGAGTTTAGTAGGTGTAGACACACTTATAGCCCAAGATTAGTGGGAGCTTGATATTGTAAAGCAAAACCATTATCTGGATATGATTTTGACTTGTTTCTCAGTTCCACATCTGGGCTCCTTTCCACTGAGTGGGTCTGTTAGCCAGTTCAAGATCTCAGTTGGTTACTTACCATTGCAGTGTGCCACTATTGCACTCATGTGACACCATCTTACTGTTTCTTAAATTCTGGATTATGAAAACATTGCTCTCGAAGAAATATGAAACATACCAGAATGGGAATGCCCAGACTATTAGAGTGAAACAGCTAAATGATGCCATAAACAGATGGACTTCATGATGCCAGGAAAAAAAAAAAAAAAAGTGATCCTGACTATTTAGAGTCATAACTAGTTATACTTTAGCAAATGACCATTGCTCTGATTCATCTCCTTTCTAATGTAGTTCCTGACCATTCATCTTCTCACCTCTGCCTCTTGGTTTCCAGTCATCATTGTGGTTATCTTTTCCTATTAAGCCAATTGGTTAATAAGGTGGACTTACAAATGTCTCATTAATAGTAACCCCCAAAAAATCTTTAAGAGGGCTGGAGAGATGGCTCTTCAGTTAAGCACACTGTCTTTACACGCATGAGGGCCTGAGGGAACCTGAGACTATTGAAGATCAAATCTCCAGAACTCACATACAGCACCAAAATTAGTAAAAGGAAACTCTGGCGTTTAACAAAACCAGGGGAAGATTGATGGAGAGGATATATCTTATAATGTTACACTCCAGCCTGCCCAAAGGAGTGATCCTTGCCACAGGAGAGGATGTGGAGCTCCAAGGAAGCACATACATGTGCAAACATCACACACACCACACACACACACACACACACACACACACACACACACACACACACACAACATACATAGACACACATACAAATACAATCAAAAGTTTAAAAATTGCTTTAAGATATTAAAGTGATTTTTGAAATGGTGGTGCCTATGAAAATTTAGCAGTTTAAAGGGTGGTGCTTCAGGGAAATTTCTTAGTATGTATCAGCCACTTCCATAATTTCTAGGATACATATAAATGAAAAAATAATTTCAATGGTGAGCAGGGCGTGGTGGCGCACGCTTTAATCCCAGCACTCGGGAGGCAGAGGGAGGATGATTGCTGTGATTTCGAGGCTGCCCTGAGACTACAGAGTGAATTCCAGGTCAGCCTGGGCCAGAGTGAGATCCTACCTCAAAAAACAAAAACAAAAGAATAATAATAATAATAATTTCAATGGTAATAGAATGATTTTATTAATCCTGTGTCAAAATAATAATTTAACCACAAAACAAATGTTAATAAAAATACATGTTAAATATAAGTTTTATCTTATAATATTGAATCTTACCTTTATAATAGAAGGTCAACAGAGATTATTTATATTGCTACTACTAATCAAAAATATATCTGACTAGTGGTGACCATTGCTACATTTTACTGATAGAGAAATAGATGACTGTGTTTGTGTTTTATTTCAGTGAGAATGTAAGGGTTAGTATGGTTTGGATATGCGTTCACACTTCTGAAAGCTATCTGGGGTTTATGGACCTAGCTCAAATTCTTTCAAGCTGGTATCTTAAGGATGTATTTAAATATCCTTACCTACATATGACAATGGTTCAAATTTATTATTATTATTATTTTAATTTTTATTTATTTATTTATTTATTTATTTATTTATTTATTTATTTAAGAGCAACAGACACAGAGAGAAAGACAGGTAGAGGGAGAGAGAGAGAATGGGCACGCCAGGGCTTCCAGCCTCTGCAAACGAATTCCAGATGCATGCACCCCCTTGTGCATCTGGCTAACGTGGGACCTGGGGAACCGAGCCTCGAACCAGGGTCCTTAGGCTTCACAGGCAAGCATATAACCGCTAAGCCATCTCTCCAGCCCTCAAATTTATTATTTTACACTTTAATGTATCTTGAATTATTTAGCTAAGTTCAAAAATGAAGGAACACTTAAGGCTACATCACAAGGTGTGATAACCGGGTTGGGAATTCAGTCTGAGCTCTAATTGCCTGCACCATTGGGCAAGAGAGTATTGAAGAGTTCTGCTTGGGGTTTTATTGATTGTTCTTCATAATAAATTGTACTTGAAACTGTTTGCTAATTGGTCTTACCCTAAAAGAAACTTGAATTTTTCCCTCTTCATGATCCAAAGTAGTTTTACATCTTGGATTAGGGGAGCTCAGAAGTTAGATCCATACCTACTGATAGAGTAAGGGACACAGAGATGCTCTGCTTCTTGATAGTTCAAAGAAATCTCTTTCCATCCTTTGCAAAGTCAGCCCCGGGCTACCAACCTGACAAAAAGCTTTTGCCAAGATTTCAAATGGGAAATGAAAGAGGATTTATGATGGGAAATATTGCTAATGTCAATGGTTCATGAAAAAGAGGTTAGGGGCCCAGAGTAAGGAAGAATCTGATATAAATTTCAGTGCTGCTGAGGGAAACATTAAAGACAGCTTAGACACCATCAGTTACCGCTTTTGATATGTAAGAAATATGGGAAATTGAGAAAGTCCGTGTCTTTCTCAACAAACTTTACATGTCTAAGCAGAATGAGAAAGGAAAAAGTTTTGTTGTTATTGATTTTGTTTCTGTTGTTCTGTTAACAATGTGGTTACAAAGTCAACATGCAAATGCCAAAAGAAACATAGAACAAGGCAGACAAATCTGTAGCAGAGAGCAATGAAAGTGTAATGTTTAGGAGAATGAACTAGTTGCAGAAGTTAGGAAGTGAGTTTCATAAATCCTATTAACTTATGCTAATTAGTTTTTACAATGTGTTTTTCATTTTAACATTAAACTCAAAAATGGCAAGACTTATCTCAGCCATCATTCTGAAAGTAAAATAGGATATAAAATAGAACAACTGCTTCATAAATGTCAATTAATTACTTAACTCCTTAGGAAGTATATCTTAGATAAATGTTTTAAATAACATAGAGGAACTCAAAAGTTTATTTTCCCTTTGTCTAACTTTTTAATATACAGTGCTATACTAAACTATTTTTTGATTAATACAGTTTCTATGAAACACAAGACCTCTGCCAGCTTTTATCTACTTACTTTAAAATTGTAGTGCATTTTTCCCCTTAGTCCCCATTTCATGACATATTCTTTGACAATAACATTGGAATTTTAGCCAAACCTAAAATAATCTTACAGCTCCAGACCCCTATACTTTGCAAGTGCCTGACTTTTGATGTCTAATAGCATACTTGAAGAGTTACAAATGGAAGCAAACCTATTTTATCATCCATTAATGGCTTAATTTGAGACAGCAACCTACCAAAACTCTTAACAGTTGCACTATGGAGTAAATGGAAAGCTCTAGAAGTATGGCTGTATGCTATCTTAAGTCCACAGGAAGAATTTCTATAAATACTGTTAGACTCCCTTTGCATTAGGGTCACTAAATTGCACAAATGCACAAATGTGTAATGCCTAGTTAAAATTAATTTTCTGGTGGACTCTCAATAATATTTCAGTTCAGTCTGTTCTCAGAAGCGATTGTGAAACTGACTCTTTCAAATGTTAATTTGGGCTCCAGTGAGGGCACAGGGGCTAAGAGCACTTCACGAGCAGGCGCTAGGGCTGGAGGGGGCTTCAGAGATCTATGGAACTTGATCTCTAAGACCCCCAAAACAGCTGACCTGGATAGGTGTCTGTATCCCCAGTTCTGTAGGCTGACAAACTGATCAGTAAAGGATCTCATTTCAAATCAGACCAGAGTAAAATGCAATGGAGGAGGATATGCCACAACCTGCTCCAGCCGCCACAGGTAAGTGCCCCCAACATTCGATGATGTAATGAGACACCAAGTGGGCACAGAAACATGCACACAACACACACACACACACACACATACCACCACTGCCACATGCCCACAACCGCACCACACACACACACACACACACACACACACACACACACACACACACACACAAATATTCTTTTCCCTTTATTTGACTTTCAAATTTAACAGACTGTCTAGAGCTCTATCTCAGGTTCTGGAGATTCCACTGATGATGGATATAGGATGTTTAAAATGTGATGAAAACAGTCAAGGACAAGAGCAACTATCTGAGAACCTACCTCATACAGGATACTTTAGTACAATATAATGGTACACTACCTGGTGGCAAGTTTAGGTAGACCTGCAAGGCTCATATTTCAAGAAGCTTTGTCTAACACAACGTCTTTTCTTCTTGATTGTCCATGCTTCTAGGAGTGAGGGTTATCTATCATGCTTCTGCTTGTGTTGAATTCAATTTGAGAAAGTTCTGGAGGCTATTGGATCATTCAGCATGTTCTTGGAATTGCTGCTGCTTTATTCTGATTAATGCACTGCACAATTGATCATTCCTCTAAAGAGATGAATTTCCCACCAAAGTTTTATATCCCCTTTCCAGTTTGCTCAATATATCCTCAGGAAACATAATGTGTCACAGCAAAGGAATTATTTCCACCGCAGGAGCATACATTTCTCATTAGCTGGGGAAAAACAGAACACCTGACAACCATTAAAATAAATAAACTCATGATATTTTACTGTGGATTTATCTTTTATTTTTAACTTTTAGCTCAATATATTATGTGCTGCTGAGGGTATAAGGACAGAATGCCATTTAATATCAGAGACAATAATAATATTTATTCAAATGTTGGGACATGTATGGCCAAACATATATATGTCTGATATAGTATGAATATAGTTTTCTCTCAAAGGCTGCTGGGGGCTTGTTCTCTACTGTCTCATTATTGATAGATAACATTGAACACAGTCCTTGTGGCAAAGGAAATGAGAGACAGATTACTCTGTGGTCACTGTGAGTAACAGTGACCTGGAGCATGGGCTCACGTTGTCGCGAGAGACGCAGTGCACTATGGGAACGTCTCTCTGAATTTCCTACAGTCGCAAAAGCAAAAAAAAAAAAAATCATAAATCAACGTAACTACTAAATGCATTGGTGGAGATATATAGTATAGCACATAATAAGTGCATTGGTAGAGCTATCAGGGAGGGGAGGTGTCGGTAGCAATGCAGGTGAATCTCTGCTATAGCTATTTATGAAATCTGATGACATTTCTAACTTTGAATTGATGGAAACTTGTGGGTTGTTAAAAATATGTCATAAACATCATAACGAGTTGTCAAAAGGATACACATATATGTGGTAACTGGCTTCTAAACTAACTACAGAAGAACAAGATTAACTTTAGCCCTCAATCTGCATTGTTCCAACTCCTCCTGTCACAAAGCTTTAATCAGTCTACAGAGCCGTTAACACAAATGTGTGTGCAAGTGTATGTTCCAGAGAATGTCAGTTCCTAGAGAAAATATGGAAAACATTTATAAGATAGGGAAAAACCCTGATAGAAGGTCTCCTCCCACCTTGAGAATGGAGTTGGATTTCACAGGATTGGATTAGTTTCTACCACAGCAGGGATTTGTAAAGCCGTCTCAGGCTATCCCCACCACTCACCAATAAATGTTGTGATGTAGCCAAAAGCTTTTACAAATGCATGGCCAGAATGTGGAAATCTTAGATATTCAGCTCCCAAAACTATGAGCTACGCAAACACTCCCTTCTTTATGAAAGCATACAACCACAGGTATTCTGTTTAAGTAATATCCCATGAGCTAAGGCAACATATTCATATTACATACACCTAACAAGGCAACTTGAATGACAAAAATGAATGAATGGTGTCCATGGCATCAAACAGGCTTTTATGATACTCCTAACCAAGGAAAATATAAGTAAGCTTTGATATGACAAGACCCAAGCACAATTTCTTCTAAATTAAATTTGAAATGTTTTTATTTAAAAATTTTACTTAATTATTTATTTGAGAGAGAGAAAGAATGGATACACAAGGTCCTCAAGCCACTGCAAAGGAACTCCAGATGCATATGCCACCTTGTGCATCTGGCTTAAATGGGTACTGGGGAGTTGAACCTGGGTTAAGGCAAGTTCCTTAACTGCTAAGCCTTCTCCCAGCCCTGGATAATTTTTTCTAATTCTCTAGCTTTTCAATTTGAACAGCTTAATATTTTCATGAAACTAAACAAATAAGGCTGTAATCTGAAATGAATGTAATAAATTCCACTGTTTTGTTTTTTTTTTCTCTTCAGAAGAATGTTAACTTTGCTTTCAAACTCAGAAAGTATACAGCGTCATTTGGACTCAGAATGCCACACATCTTTCCTTCTTGATATATACAGTGCTTGTAGTAAGGATTTACATATGTTTTCACAAAAAAAGAACAATATATTTCCATAACAGCCAAATTCCATAGCTCATACATACTGAGAGATATTTATGGATTAGATGTGATTTCATATTTTCATATACATTTCCTTTTTCATGAGTTCCAGAAAACCTCCCTTCCCTAGCCATAACAGAGTGTTTTAATGTCTTCTTTGGCACAATTAATTATTTTGTGCTAAAATGACACTAGAGAAAACCCTATCTCAAATGCACAGCTCTTAAGCATGACATTAAATAGTCCTAACATTTAACCATGTCCTATAAATCTTTAATTCTTCTGAGAATTTGAAATAATTTATAAAGTTAAGAGTCCTCAGGACATAGTAATGATGAATGAACGTGTGTGTTATTCAATTCATTGTCTGGTAAAATATATGATATTAATGGTGTTTGGAGAACTGAAAAGTGAGAAAAAGCATCTACAAGAATGAGGAAAATCAGGCTTTTCATTTTTGTGGGTTTATACTCAAGATATCTGCAAGCTATCCAGTGGAATGTATTCTTTTTCTTTGTTGTTTGTTTGACTTCTACTAAAAAGTCAATTAAATTTTCTCCTTCTCATAATAGAATGCATTCCCCAAATTTTCATTTGCCCCTTGGCAATTTTTTTTCATCTGATTTACTTTAGTTTTATTGTGTGTGGGGCAGGGAGTAATATGCATATCAACATGTGTGCAAGTGCCTACACACAGGAGTGCAAGTGTACGTGTAGGCGACAGTGTAAGGCACGTTTACCTCGCTCGCTCTCCACATTATCCACAGATAATGGGTATTTCACTTGAAATTGGCACTCACGAATGTGGATATTCTAGCCAGCCAGCCTTGCCCAGGAGATTCTCTGCCGCTACTTTCCGAGTAAGGCGATTACAGGTAGGTCACTACACGTCCCAGATTTAGGCATATACATGCTTTCTGGGGATCCAAACTCTGCTCCTCATGCTTGTTTGTCCAGTGATTAATCCACTGGTCCATCTCTCCAAGCCCAGAAGGTATTTGTTAATAACATTTGTCAATCTCATTGAATAATTTGGGTCTCCCTGGTTTACTTACATGCAAAGTATCCTTGCATAATGCAAGATTCCAGTAGTTGTTTTGGTCTACCAAGCTTTTACAACAAGGAAGGAAAGTTCTAGTGGATTTATCTGGATATCAGCCCAGATCTTCCTGTAACATTAGAGGAAACAACGGCTACATCTGCACAGTATTTGTAAAGCAGAAACTCGTAAAGTCACACGTTCACCCATATACTAAGAACATTTAAAAGTTTTTAGATATTATTATATGCCAGGATTTTTTGTTGCTGTTGTTCGTTTTATTTTTATTTTATTTTATTTTTTTAATTTTTTTTTTTTTTTTGAGGTAGGGTCTCACTATAGCCCAGGCTGACCTGGAATTCACTATGGAGTCTCAAGGTGGCCTCAAACTCTCAGCAGTTCTTCTACCTCTGCCTCCCAAGTGCTGGGATTAAAGGCATGCGCCATCACGCCCAGCTTTAGGGGTTTTTTTGTTTGTTTGTATCTTGAACATTTGATAGTTGTTTGACACCAAGCAAATAACAGCTTGAAATGTGACAATGGAGTGATGAAAAGAATAATGTTAGAGACTAAAGGAAAGATACTGTCAAATGTGGGATGGGTACTGTCTTGTTTGAAGGCTTAAGGAAATGACATTTGGGTGGAACCTTTGACATTATTTATCAAAGCAATAAAAGTATATTCCATGAAGTTTTACTTCATGGATTCTGATCCCCTCCCACAAGAAGGCAATCCAAAACAAAGTATATATGACAATAATAGTGGCAATAGTCAGTCATCTATTTATGGGGATTTTCAAATAAGATGTGGACCAAAACAACTTTGATACTGTAGGACATAACTCATTTATAAAGAATAAAGTGTATATATTGTAGAATGTTATAGATGCATGCATATCAGTATCACTATGTTTGCAACATTTCTCAGTGTTCATGACTTTAAAAAATAATTTTGAGATTATCAAAATGTTTATGAAAATAAAATAAAATTTAATAAAATTAAGTCCATGCAATGTTCTATACTTTAATAGGTATGCTTAAGTTTGTACACTCATAGAAAACATGCAAAGAATGCTCACTTATATAATACTTGCTTTCTGTAATGAAATTATGAGGTCATAGATATTAGTGATATTTCCCTTATCTTGAATAAAATGCTTTTAAAGAGCACAATATGTTCATTGCCTGGACAATCCAAAAATAATTTTAATTAAGACAGACAAGTAATTATTTGGAGATCATATTTCATTGAATACGGGTGAAAGTTGATGTTGCCATTTTGCATACAAACTAATGCACACAGATATTTGAATATCTGAGTTAATGCTGAGGTTTCTAATGTCACATATCCTCTCTGTGTACAATGCATTCACTTGATTTAATCGGAAGCTAATTAATGTCCTTAAAGTGCAACCAACAGCAAAGCAATTAATTGAACTGAAGAGGAAGCTTGGTGGCAATAATTACACTTTAATAAAAGGTGTTTTATAGCAAAGTATTGTGTCTTATTATCAGAAACTTTCATTCTTAAATCAGTTATTCTGAAGTTAGTCATTACCTAATAAGAAAATAATGTCCCACTTTCTGTAGCCATGTTGAGATTTAGTTTTCAGTATGAGTCAATATTATGCTTCCTACATTGGGAGGAAAACATCACATTATTATTTGTTTATTCATTTTTATTAGGAAAAATAAAACTTCCCACAATAAAACTGTCCAGGACTCTATAGTATCCATTGGCCTGGATTACTTCCAAGACAAGGACACCAATAGTGGACATCAGTGTATGAGATTCATGTCATAGCGTTGGTTTCCTCAAGAAATTAACACATGTAGAATGCTACTTAGGTAATGCTAAAATGTCAACAACTCCACATGTCACATCCTGGGAGTAAAGGATAATTACTTGTCCAATACTTTGCATCTGTACAAGTTAATTCCCCTTTTTCTTCACACTTATATAAGCATTGTTATTCTGTGAGAGAATATATCCCTGACAATGAAAACCTGTAATAGGGGTAGTCATGAGCCCTAGGCGTGTAAGGGTCTGCTGGTGTCTGACTAAATGTATATACTGTGCTCACCAAAGTGCCCAGTAAGTAAGTACTACTCTTAATGTTCATACCCATATATTAATGCTACTTTCACTTTTGGTTAGAGAACCTTCTCTTTTCAGAGGGCAGTGACCTTGGGATGACTCAGAAGGCACCATGGTGCTGAGAAGTGACAGAGGAGTGCTCAGCACTGCAATATCTCTATCACACCTTCCATGGTTCAGGGTCCATTGCAGAATAGGTTGGAGAAAGAATTTAAGGGACAAAGGAAGGGTAGGACTCCTTACAATGTGCTCCCCCAGACACAAAATGACCTGGATATCCATGACTGACACTACCCACACAAGACCATCATAATAGGAGGAAAAGATCATGACATCAAAATAAATGAGAGACTGATTGAGAGGGGAAGGGGATATGATGGAGAGTGGAGTTTTAAAGGGGAAGTGGAGAGAGGAAGGGAATTACCTTGGGATATTGTTTACAATTATGGAAGTTATCAATAAAATAATTTAAAAAAACAAATGAAACTTCTCAGGGGATTCCATGGAGAAAGCCATGCTCAGTGACAGTAGTCACACGCCCAGATGTGAGGCGCGAGTTCACCTGGTGAATCTACAGAGCAGTCGCGTAGGCACTGCCCCCTGATTCTTGTGACGCTTTAAGAATCATGTGGACATGTGGCTAGGAGAATTATTTTCAAGATTATACTAAGAATTTCACAATGCGTTTTAACTATTGATGCTTTTGCTAAGACCTTTTAACATTCACTATTATATGAAGTGGCCAGGTGAAGGCAAAACACCAAGGGCATCAGATGGATCCCAAGGGCCTCAGCGTGAATCATAGTGATGATATTGATGCAATTGTCGTTGATTCCCTGTGTACAATGAGCTTGACAAAAGGGAGGAAGAAAAGCAGGGGAGAGAGGAGAAAGGCCAGAGAGAGAGTAAGAGGAGGTAGGAGCAGACAATATCACACACCATGGTGAAGATGAATAAAACTTCCACCTAGGGTTTACTACACTGAATAATAACTATTCCAACAGCACGCTGCTGCACATGGTTGCCTCGGAGGGAATAAAAACAGGTCTATGGTTGTTGGAATTTAATCTAGTCTGCATATTTTTGGAACACAAATTTCATGTATAAAGTTGATTGACAAACTATGTGTATTCAAAGTTCTGTATTTGGTGAATATTTTCTTCAGAGTCATCCAAGCGAGCATGTCATGTGAAGGAACACAATAGAGAACTTGTCACTGATGAGTTGTGAGCTTTCAGGTAAAGATTAGAATGTTGCAAAGCTTCTGTTTTTCATCCATGTGTTTGACAGCTACTTAAACTTTAGAGAATATCACGATTACAGCCCAGAGAGCAAATATGGACTGTTGAAAGCGTCAATTAGATAGGTGAACATTTGGAAGCTCTGTAGAGCTCAGCAAACTAGTACTGTCCATGGGACTAATGAGTTGCTCTTGGAAAATTACAGAGATTAAAGATCCAATAAAATGGAAAACAGAATAAAGTTCCTAAAATTACAGGTTGGAAGTTTGTCGACATGATTTCAGATTCTAAATTATAACTAAACTTTAATATGCTAGTGCCTGCAGAATTTTGATATAATATCAAAATAGGAGATCCATAATTCTGCCGTAAGTTCTTTAAAATATCCCTACCTCTTGTACTTACATACAACTTTTAGTATTAATTGTTTTTATGTACTATAGTCCAAAGGAAATGTCACCAAATATTGATGAAGAAATAGAAAAAAAAAACTGTTAGTGACATTACTGGGCATTAAAATGAATCAAATATGATGCTACTGGGTATGACTGCTGGAATTATAAATATTGGGTTCAAGATAAAGAGCTTTATCATCCAAGAAACCTATGAAATAAATTTCTATATTTCTATATTCCTAAAAGACTTGTTCTGAAATGCATAATTTGTGGGGAAATTCTAGGGTTACATATTCTTTTTTCCCCATTTCTTTAAGATCTACTTGTATTATAGAAATATGTATGAGACCAGTAAAGATTTTATGTTTTAATGTTCCATACATATTGATCAGAACTGTTGTGGAAAAGAAATTACAGCCAAATAACAGAGACTGGAAGGGAGCTCTAGTAAGGTGTGTAGATGGAAGAAATCTCCTTGAATAGGTGATAAATGAAAAAGCAAGCTGTGAAAATATCTGGGGAGTAGATTTATGGACAGGAATATGCAAAGTGAATACATTTGGTTGTGTTGGTTGAAAAAGAATGTGACTCTATTGCGGACTCAACTAAATGTAAAAAAGAGAAAAAGAGAGAAAGAGAGGAAGGTTGATAAAAATTGTCAAGAAAGAGAGCATGAAATATAGTGGTCTGACTAAAATATTATATAGAAAGTTGATTAAAAGTTGCTTATTAATTAATTACAGTATCCTAGGACACGCTTTATAAACAATACCACCTTCATGCACTTATGATAGCAAATTTGTTTGGAGAAAAACACACTTATAAGAGTGGATTAGTTATCATATAATATGAACTAGGCATGACATGTTGTAAGTATTAAATACACAGTATCTGTTATTAGTGTTACAGACATTATTCCTAATAAGCAGTATAAGCTATTATTATAATTAATAAATTTGATGTAGTGTTACATAAATTTAATTTAATTTTATTTGTAAAAGGAAAACTTTACTGGATTCTTAATTTGGTCTTGAAGATCACCCTGAGTCTCATGTACAGATGAGATATTGTGGGGAGGGAAAGAATAAAAATTGGGGGAACACTTAACAAGTTCTTGCAAGAGGATAATGGAAGTAGTTTGGACTGAGTATAGAGCTAAATGTGGCAAGTTCTTGAATTAGGAAGTGGATTTGAGGGTACAACCTATCCTATAATTCATAAAAGTATAACTTTATTCCCATTGGTAATGTGTGTTTGATTTTGGCTTTCATTTTTATTATCTTATTAAATCTCATCTGTAGTTGATTGGCACAATATTTTCTTTAAATATTTGACTTTCAATTTAATATGTACCTTTACAATTTCTTAATTTGAAAATATAAATTATTAATATTTAATATCTTACTAATTAATATTATGATCATTGCCTTTGAAATATTTAAACTATGTGCCTATCAGCTCTCTGAATAGTATATGAGTCTTACTGTTTCATTTGCAAACACTTTACTAGGAAATAAATTAGCATACTCTACAGGACCACACTTGGCCCTTATGCTGCATAGGTCCACATAATGCCACATTGGTCTACATCAGTTGCAGGCATGTGGATGCTGGGTCTCTTTGGGAGAATGTTCATGTGTGCCACCCACGGTCCTGTTAAACCATAATGTCCACAGGAGACACCCTTATAAATCATTTCTCTTTTTTCTTTTTACAATGATGACATATATGTAACTTTATTCTCATAGCACAAATTCTCATGAAATTGTCACAGAAGAATAATGCTTTAAGCAAAACGTTTAAGATACATCAATTACCACCAAACATTAAAGAACATGTAGTGGTCAAAAGTACTTGACTATCTTTGTAATCAAGCTCTGACAAACACATTTAGACTTCGGTGTCGAAGCAAATCAGTTTTATTTTGTTCATAGTTCCACGTCTGTCTTTTTTTTTTTTTTTTTTTTTGAATGTAAAAGCAGCAGGATTTTTAATTGCAAGCCTAGGCTTGGTCTCTGTCCACACAGTCTGCCACAGCGGTAGTGAGGGAGAGCCCAGACCCTCAGAGGAAAGGGGTTTATAAAGGAAAGGTTACATCATATTGCAACTTCTAAAATGATTGGGTCTAAGAGGATACACATGGGAATTTCAGAGAGGGTGCGCATGGGAACTCCAGCCTACTTGTCTTAGGTAGTAACTTGTTTGCAGAACCTATTGTAAGAGCTGTTTGCAGAACTTATCTTTTGCAAGAGGCTGGAGCCTCCTGTGGCTAGGTATCTCTGGAATGTCCTTGAAGTGGAGGCTTCCCAGGAATCAAGGTGGGGGGAGGAGGGTTGCCTATAGCTAAGCAAACACAGATACAGAAGCAAAAATAGCACATTAGTCAGCTAGTTCCTCATCTGAGTCAAAATGGCTGTCTGATTTTATTTTATTTATTTTTATTTTTTTATGGTTACTTAATCTTTTTAATTTATTAGTTTTTTTTTTTTTTTCCAGCAAATACAGGCAGTTTGGTACCATTGTTTAGGCTCATCCATAACCTACCCCCTCCCAATGTCCCCTCCTTGTTGATGTAAATGGGTCGTGCATTGTGGAGTTAGACCACAGTTCTTGGTACAAGAAAAGTCTCTGCATATCATGACCCAACATGTGACTCTGACATTCTTTCTACCCCCTCTTCCACAAAATTTCCCTGAGCCATGTTGGGTTCATTTTTGGTCTGCTTCAGTGATGAGGTGTTGGGGGCCTCTGAAGCTCTGGCTCTCTGGTTTGGTAGGAGTTGATTTTTCTCTGTGTTGGTCTCCTTCCCCTTTGTGCTGGTATCTGGTTCATCAGGCAAAGAGCACCCTTGCTTGTTTCGCCAATTTTCCTTAGTTTCAGTTGGGGCCTTTTTGAGGTATGATGGGGTGGCTCTCTCCTTAGGATCTGCATCTATCTGAAAAAGAGAAGCAGATTCTCCAACGGAGAGTAAGTTAGTACCAGGACAAATGAGATAACCCTTACTTTTTTTATAGAGAGTTTAATAGGTGTAGGCCCTCTTGTAGCCCATGATTGATGGTAGCTTGATATTGGAGAGTGGGCTTATGTTTGGATATGGTTCTGACTTGTTTCCCAGTTCCAGCAATAGGTCCCATACCACTGAGGGGATCAGTTAGCCAAATGAAGAGCATTTGGTTCCCCACCATGTCTGTGTGCCATTATTGCACTTGTGTGGGCATCACACCAGGTTATTTGTTGCTAAGTAGGTTAGACCATGAGTTGCTTGGACAGATATTGGTCATTTTCTCCAGTCGCCCATGTAGCACCTTTTGGCACTAGACACGCTGACTGTCTGGGGACTAACTCTCTCCTGGCTTCCAGCCATGCCATTTCATTTTACGTGTCAGTTGCGTATGGAGTCTTCAGCAATAGGGTCTTACCACTGACCTTTGGTGGGTCATCAAGTACTCTGACAGAAGTCTATCATTCTTTTAGGAAACCTTGTAGGTTTCTCTGATTAAAAGGTCATTGTGGATGATAGCCCTATGCTGGTAGTGGGGGTTACAGGTCAGTGCCCACTAAGAAAATGAGGAAAAAATAACTAACGTCTGTCGTTTAACATGACACTTGTTCGGTTGTTGAATGGATAATGTGATAGTATGTTAGCCCAGCTTCCTTCTCCCTGCTTCCTCACACCAGAACTCAAATTCTTGTCTTCTTCTCAAAGCCATACCTTTTGATAAAAATTAGAAGTTATTCAAATAAACAGTCAATAAAAGGGATACAACTAGAAACACAGCCTTTTATTTTGTATTTATTTTTCCTGAGGTAGGGTCTTGCTATAGCCCAAGCTGACCAGGAACTCATGGCGATCCTCCTACCTCTACTTCAAGGATTAAAGGCATGTGCCACCAAGCCCAGCTAGAAATGCAGCCTTTTAAAAATCAAAGTAAAGCTTACAGCTAAGAAACAATTATTTACCTATATAAATTTTGGGCTTTTACAGATATTTTTATCATGTAAATTTTAAGGTTAATTACTGTTACTTTCATGATATATACAAGCTCAGCCATCTAAGACTAGACAGCTAGAAAATAGACGTGCATGCCAACCCAAAGTGTCAGAATTTATCTTCATACTATCTCTTAAGATGCTTTCCTATGGCAGACATGGTGGCACATGTCTTTAATCCTAGCACTCTGGAGGCAGAGGTAGGAAGATCGTTGAGAGTTTGAGGCCTCCCTGAGACTACATAGTGAATTACAGGTCAGTCTGAGCTAGAGTGAAACCCTACCTCAGAATCCCCCCCCCTCCCCGTATTAAAAAAAAAAAAAAGATGCTCTCCTATAACTTCTGGTAGTCTGCTTCATATCTCTAAATAGAATTTACACATTTAGTACGTAATTAATGAACTCAGTGAACATTCTGATCATTTGCCTATACTGGGGAAAGTATACACACACACACACACACACATCTCACATCTCTAATTTTCCCTTATGTTTTTAAAAATACAACTACCTTGCCTGGCGTGGTGGCACACACCTTTAATCCCAGCACTCGAGAGGTAGAGGTAAAAGGATTGCCATGAGTTTGAGGCTACCCTGAGACTCTAGTTAATTCCAGGTCAGCCTGGGCTAGAGTAATACCCTACCTCAAAAAACCAAAAATAAATAAATAAATAAAAACAAAAATATAACTACCACATATCATTTAAAATATATAATTTGTGTTGAAATGACTAAATAAAATTTAACACCTTACACAAAAGTTCTAACATTTTGTATTTGCTACAGGTGGATAACAAATGATCTCTTTTTTGGCTTGATAAAGAAAAGATCTAGCAATCTGAGTCATTATTTATTATGCCCACAAATTACCTTAGTTGGTTCATTTTGGTGTTGTAAATAGTGTTGCTATGAAAACTAGTGTATAACTGCCTTTTCAGGGCCACCTTTTCTTCTTTTCAGTGTATATCCAGAGGTTAATTTACTGAGTTTATATGGTGGTTCTGTTTTTACTGTTTTGTGAGACTATACCTTTTTATTTATTTATTTGTTTGTTTGTTTGTTTGTTTGTTTGAGAGTGACAGACACAGAGAGAAAGACAGATAGAGGGAGAGAGAGAGAATGGGCGCGCCAGGGCCTCCAGCCTCTGCAAACAAATTCCAGATGCGTGCGCCCCCTTGTGCATCTGGCTAACGTGGGACCTGGGGAAGCGAGCCCCGAACCGGGGTCCTTAGGCTTCACAGGCAAGCGCTTAACTGCTACGCCATCTCTCCAGCCCAGACTATACCGTTTTTCAAGGTGCTATGCTATATCATTCACATTCCCACCAGTGCACAGGGGTTTCACTTTTCCTCCTTTACCAGCTTTTGATTTTGATACCTTCATAGAACCCTAATAATGCAATTATGCAATAATGCAATTTTACACCCTGACCCAGGTTTTTTGCACCGTGGACACAGACAAAATACTGTTACTTATCCACAGTGAGGCAGAGGAGGAAAACAAGCAAACACATGACAATTTCTTACTTGTAACCACTTTTACCTCAAATTTTCACTCTTCCATCTTGATTATGAATTTACTCTTTCCAAGTTCTTCTGTTCTTTTTCTTTATGTCATATGTGTGTGTGTGGTATGTATGCATGTGGCATGAATATTCTTGTATGTTCAGGTGGGCATGCAAGTGCATGTGAATGTGTGTGTGTGTGTGTAGGCCTGAAGTTGATGCCAAAGGTTTTCCTCAGGCACTCTCTACCTTGTTCTTTGAGACAGAATCTCACCCTGAACCTTGATTCCACTGATTCTGTTAACCAAGACAGCTAGGAAATCCCTGCCTCTGTGTCATCAAAACTGGATATACATACATGCACTGCATACCTGGCATTTTTATGTGGTACCAAGAGGGAATATGAGGGCCTGAATAACCTGAGATGACCTGTGATAACTTGAGTTCTGTTCCAAGATCCTAGTTACACAGTGGCTCATGGCCACACACATACCTGTAGCATCAGTCCTGTGACGGGCAGAGACAAGAGAAGAGCTGGAACTATTCAATTTGACTGAAAGCCAGCAGCTCCAGTTTCAGTGAGAGATTTAGTTTCAAAGAAACAATGTTGAGATATATATTATGTTCCATCATATGATCCCTCATTTTTGAGTGGTTCTTCAGTAAATGCCTCTCTTACATGATTTTACTTTTCATGTTTCAATACAATAAATAAATCCAGAACCCGACTCTCTTAACATTAATGTTTCACTACAATGCCTCAAATGTAGCAATTTCTTAGTATCCTATTAAATGGGTATTAAAATTTTTCATTGTGTTCTGTAAATGTCTTCAACACAGTTACCTTGTCTCTGCAGTAAAGCTGGGTCTATTTGGCATGCCTGGCATTCTAAAAGTATTTATTACCCATTTGTGTCTTTTGTTTGTTTCATTTATTTGTACAAAATTGGGTCAGTTGTCTGTATTACTTCCTATTCTAACTTCTGTGGTTTTCCACTCCCACAGGGTCCTTAGCAGTTTTCAATGTTTTCTCTGTTTTCTATAGAGGGAGTATTGTATTTTTCTCCTAGCACAGCATTGAGTGTATGATTCCAAAGTTTGCAGTGGTTCTAGCGCTTTTTGAAACATTCATCAATAATTTCTATATCTAAAGCCCTTTTAGGAATTGAAAAATGGTGATATTCTATTGTGTTGAATGTATAGGTAAAATTACAGTAACAATTTTCTTGCATCAACTGCTGATAAAGTATAACATCCTTAGCAGAAAGTTAAATTGAGAAATTACTGCTTTTATTTATTTACTCTATATGAGAGTGAGTTGATACTGGTCAATTTCAAAATGAGTGCTATTTTGTGTTATTATTAGCATTGTGTTTTTATTTGGAGTATCTTTATGAAAAGACACATATTTGACATATTAAAATCCCTTCCAGGCATTTATTTTTGTTTTTACATTACTTGGGGTGATTTTCTTCACTTTTTTTGCTACTCTGATTATTTCTCAGACCACTTTTCAAGTTTATTCTGCAGATGTTCTCAAAACTTAACTTTTTCAAAGTCACTCATATGCATCCTCTTTGATTTTCAACCTCTCCCTGGTGGACTCTTGTAAATTTGAAATATTATAATGTATATTTGGTAGATATGTACACATATACTTTCAGATTTTCCCTTAAGAGTTTCTGAGTCTTTTATGGCTTGGCCTGCTGGTCTCTCACCCATCATTCTGAGGGCAATGGTGGAGTTCTAACTACACTCATGGACCATAGTATTGTCTCTGGGTTTCCCAAGAAGGGTTAGTTCTACGCATCAGCCATTGCATGGGACAGCCTTTCCATCAATTGTGTCTCATGTCTCCCTGTATCCTCAGCACCTCTCTAGTTTATCTTGATACTTCAGCCAGAAAGCTCTCTGGGCTCCATACACCACTGTCAGGGCTTTTTAGGGGTTTCCATAGAACTTTACATTCTTCCTCTTAATGTGAATTAAACTTATTTGAATTTTTAATTTTATTTCACTCTCATTCACTGAAGTTATAGTTCTCGGATATTAAATGTATTATTTATTTTTGTGTGTGTCTGCATTTTATGTGTTCGTGCGTGCGTGTGTGTGTGTGTGTAGACACATATGTGGGTGGAGAGTGTAGCAGTCAGAGAACCTACTGTGTTTGCCCATGCCTTGTACCTCACTGGAGGCAGGGTTTCTCTTGACTTCACCCTGCTCTTGTTCTTTCTTGTTTCTGGGCTTGCCAAGAGCTTTTGGGACATTCTCCTGTCTCTGCCTCCCAACCCCCTGTCAGGGTACTGGGCTTGCCATGTGGGGGTGGTTTAAGTCCTATGTCCCCCATAAGCTTAGGTGTTCTGAATGCTGGGTTTCCATCTGATGGAGATTTGGGAACTAAAATCTCCTCGAAGGAGTGTACTGTTGGAGGCGGGCTTATGGGTATTATACCCAGTTTCACCCTGCTAGTTTTTGGCACACTCTCCTGTAGCTATTGTCCAACTTATATTCGCCATGGAGTGATGTCCACCCTCTGCTCATGCCATCGTTTCCCCCTGTTATCATGGAGCTTCCCCTTGAGTCTGTAAGCCAAGAGAAAACTTTTTTTTTATCAAACAGTTGCTCTTGGTTGGATGATTTCTGCCAGCAATGTGAACCTGATGGCAATAGTAAAGTTTGGTACCAAGGAGTGGGATCATTTACTGCTAGACATGTGACTGTGTGGCTTTGGCCTTTTGGAGCTGATTTTCAAGAGGAATGTGGAGGTATTTGAAACCTTGGTCTAAGAAACACCATTGTAGTGCTGTAATTACAGTTTGATGGAGTATTCTTATTAGAGATGAAAGACCTGAATTCAGTAAGGACTATGGACTGTGAGGTTTGGCTTATGAAGGTGAGAAAGAGTTTTGCCTGGACTGGGCTAGAAGCAGTTGGTATGAGAGGTTTGCTGTTATGACTATGTCTTGAGAAGTTGTGCAGGATTGCTTTGCATAGAAATGGACTTTTTTGAGCAGAGGGATATGGCACAGAAATGAAATATTTGGGCTGAAACTTCTGTCCATTCATCTACAATTATATGAGAGATTAGGACCTTTGAGATTGGGTCAGCTAAACTGCACTGGGACAACTGGAAGAATGTAGACTATTTTGAAGGGGCCTCTCTCCTCAAGGAGTGTGCTATTCTCCAAAGTCTGCTTTATTCCCCCCTGGATTAACAAGTTTTTAGACCATCTGGTATTATGAAATATGAGAGAGAAATGCAGGAAAGAGATGGTCATTGAATTTGCAACCTGGTCTTGTGTTTTTGAAATGGCCATGTGCAGTGTGAAGCAGGTTTTCTGGATGCCTGCATGGAGACCCCATGGAGCCGTGAGGGTGAACCATGTGTTGCAGTGGAGACTCAGTGGAGATGCCAGGACTAGAAGATAGCTGCCAAGGAGCACTACCAGCTCCAGATGATGTTTTCCAGGTCTGTGAGTAGACTAGCTGGAGGACTGGAATGGGAACTCCAGATTCTTGTTACTGGTTAGAATTTTCAAACATGAAGACTTGCCACAGACTACAGTTGTTGGATTGGGCTACTGAGTGTGATGTTTTCCCTGTTTAAATCTTGCATTGGTTGAATATTTCTTTGCTATGCCCAATGTCATCATTTGCAGTGTGAATGATTTTTCTGTGCAATTATGTTTTGTTTGAGGGGGGAGTTGCTTCTATGATTCATTTGAAAGACCTTGGATTACGGAGATATTTGAACATCATTACGATTGATAGAAAGTCTGGGGACTTTTAAAGTTAGCCTTAGTGCATTGTCTTTTACATAATCTATGGTTATTAGTTTATGAGGGCCAGGAGTGGAATGTGGTGGTTTGATTCAGGTGTCTCCCATAAATTTATGTGTTCTGAATGCTAGATTCCAAGCTGGTAGAAATTTGGAGGCAGTATATTGTTGGGGATGGGATAAAGGGTATTATAGCCAGTTTCCCTTTGGCAGTGTTTGGCACATTCTCTTGTTGCTACAGTCTACCTTACGTTGGTCAAAGGATGATGTCAACCCTATGCTCATGCCATCATTCCCCTCTGCCATCATGGAGCTTCCCCTTGAATCTTTAAGCCATAATAACCCCCCTTTTTCCCAAAGCTGATCTTGGTCAGGTGATTTCTGTCAGCAATACAGACCTGACTGCAACATCATGGACGCCTGTATTCATCTGAAAGTCAAATTCTGGTACTCAGGCATGATCAGCTAGTGCATTTATCCAATGAGTCATGTCTCCAGCGCTATCCCTCAGATTTTAAATAGTTACAGGCATCTAATAGCATATATATCTATAATAGCATATCTATCATCTACCTGTCCATCTATCTACCTGTCATCTATTATTTTTCTGTCTATACCTGTTTAACAAGTACATCTGTGTGCTTCTGTCATTTTCTATACATCCTCTATCTCACTAGATATTTATTTTAAATGTCACTGTGTACCAGGTTTAAGGCTGCCATAAAATAATGCTATGGATAAATTGATATGAAAAATGAACATACATTCCTCAAGATTCAGGAGTCTAGGAGAGCCACAATCTCAGCAGCAGCACGCTCAGGGTCAGGGTCTCCTAAGGGCTACCTTTCTGCTCTGAAGTCCGGTCTCTTATCCTCACATATCCCACACAAGACAATCACCTATCGTCTAGCAAAAGCAACTCTAGTCCACTTACGAGTTCAAAAATGAATTGCCTCACAGCAGCCTTATGCCATGATACAAGATGATGAATTTGTGGAGGATTCAGCATTCAGCCCATAAAACAGTGAGATCCTTTAACACGTGAGAGCCTGTCGTGTATTTTATTCACATTCACAGTTGACCAAGACAATCATTTAGCTGTTACCTGCTTGATTATCCTGTTCTTCCTGATTGCAGGCTTCTGCTCTTCAGCTGATTGATGCAGCTGACTCATGCGCCATAACAGACCGCCAAAGTGCGCGGTGACTCAGATTTGCCATGTGGTTTACACCCTGCATGGAGATCTTCCATTTAATCAGGGCATTTTACTGAAATGTCAGGCAATACTGCCTAAGAAGTTGCTCGTTAAATTTCTTGAGCTGAGAAAATACAAGGCAGAATTATTGTACTATGTTAAGGCTGAATATGGGGCTGTATTGAACAAAGGAAAATAAAAGTTACAAAGCTAAAAAATGAAGTCATGTTTAAAATGATTCTCATGGGGCTAAGGAGATGCCTCAGTGAGTACTAGAACTTGTTGCACAAGCATAAGGGCTTGGACCTGATATTCAGCACCCAAGTAAAAGTCAAGGCACAGCCACACATGCCTGTGCCCCAGCGCTGTGGAAAAGGTAAAAAGATCCAAAATCAGCAGCTGCAGGCTCAGTGAGAGACTCAAGAGAGATAGAGGAGAGATATGACCTTCTCCTCGGGCCTCGACAGGTGATTGCACAGAGCATGTGTACCAGAAGATATACCACATATATGGTGCATACACATACCACACCGCACATGGCACACACACAAGAATCTCCCTAGATTATCTTGCATTTTTGAAAATACATAAATGAAATAGCACTGATGTGCCCACCGCTACCACTACACCCCAGAAACTATATCACTAGTAAACCAAAAAATGTTGCTAAGCTTGTTTGTTTATAATCGATTTTGTTGTTTATTTTTTTATGGATTTACTTGAGAGAAAGAGTCAGATATAGATGGAGAGAGAATGGGCATGCCAGGGCCTGCAGCCACTGCAGAAGAACTCCAGATGTGTGTGCCCCCTTGTGCATCTGGCTAATGCAGGTTCTGGAGAATCGAGTATCGAACCGGTGTCCTTAGGCTTCATAGGTAAGCACTTAACCACTAAGCCATCTCCCTATCCCTATCATTGAATTTTTATAAACATTTTATTATAGCCAGGTGTGGTGACACATGCCTTTAATCTCAGCACTCAGGAGGCAGAGTTTGGAGGATCATCATAAGTTTGAGGCCACCCTGAGACTACATAGTGAGTTCAGCCCTACCTCAAGAAAAATGGGGGTGCTGGAGAGATGGCTTAACTGTTAAGGTACTTGCCTGCAAAGCCAAAAACCCCAGGTCCAATTCCTCAGGACCCATGTAAATTAGATGCACAAGGTGGCACATGCATTTGGAGTTCCTTTTCAGTGGCTGGTAGCCCTGGAGTGCCCTTTTTCTCTCTATGCATATATGCTCCATCCCCCACCCCCTCTCTCTCTCTCTCAAATAAATTTAAAAAAAGGAAAATAATTAAAGCTTTTTATTGAGAATTTTCAACATGAGCATAATGTAATTTGATTATAATCTTCTTCCATTACTTTCTTTAATTCCCCCTTAAAAATCACGTTTTTTCTTTCCTTCTAGTAGATGCTCTTCCATTTTAATCTTTAATTTTGCTCCCCCGTTATCCATGTTGAAATATAGATGGGCTCAATATTATACAGGCCTTATAGAGCTAAATACAGCCCCTGTGAGACGATGTCACCTCCTGTCTGGAAGAAAATCTCCCAAAGCACTCTTCCATCTGTATTTTTTCTACTCTGTGATGATCTGAGTCAGATAGCCTCCATACACTCATGTGTTTCGAATGCTTGATCTCCATCTGGTAGCAATTTTGCAGGTGAATGCTAGCCGGAAGAGGTGCGTTTTTCGGGGGCAGGCTTGGGGGTGTTACAGCCAGCTCCCTGCTTTCCAGACCTCAGCTCTCTCCTCTGCTACACTTTTCCACCTGCTGGATGTCCACCCTCTGCTCTACCATCTTTTCCCTGCCATCACAGAGACCGTAAGCAAAATTTAGAGACAGTACAGGAGATTGCATGCAAAATAAAAATGTTCCACAACAGTAGCAGCTTCCCCTCTAGGGTGTATGACAGTGTCGTGCTATGTAGCACAGGCTGGCCTCAAACACACAATCCTTTTGCCTCAGCCCCACCCTCCCAAGTGCTGGGAGTGCAGACATCCTGAGTCGCTGATTTCCCACTGTGGGTGCTTGTTGGATCCTCACCTCCTTTAAGAACTCATCGGAGGCTTTTGAAATACCATGTATTCAAGATGGTATGAAGTTCAGCCTAGTCTCATCAAATTTAGCATTTTTATTTTGCTTTATAGAAAAATAAAACTAAAATCTTCTCCTTAAGATTTTCCTGAATTTCAGAGAAATAATGAGTGAGAAAAGTAAAGACAATATTGCACCTCCTACTTTGACCGTGATGCATTTTCTTCTTTTTTATAATATCTAGATTGAAATTTTTCAATTTTAAATGTACACCAAAACTAAATTAACTTATGTTGAAAAGGTTACCAACTATAATTCTTCTTTCAGCAAATCAAACCAATCCAGAAACCAATGCAAAGTTGGTTTGTAAGATCCTGTTTAATCTGCACTTTTCTTTTGGATTGAATTGGACTTGCTTCTGAGTTAGTGAAAGCAGTTACTGTTCTTTCTATTTTCCTGTGGTCTGATTATTTTGGGAATAGCAAGTAGAGACGAAAATATACTCTGAAATTCTAACATTTAACTTAAAAATGTGCATTCACAACCTATTTCAAAACTGCTATGGTAGGAAAAAAGATTTATTATACTTTGACAAACACATTGAGGGCATGGGTACAATATTACATAATTTTATTTGCATTTACTTTTGGCTGACAACAATGTAGCAAATATTTTTAAAATACCATGGTCCATACAATGATTTATAAATTATTTTAAATATCTAAATATATTCACATTGCTTTTCTTTGAATTCTTGATTTATAAATATAAAACATATATGGAATTTGGAAGAAAATGTAATAGTGACCATTTGGATTGACATTTATCAAAATATCAGAGGAAGAGAAACCAATGGAAGAAATTTCTATAGAAGATATGAGTAGCAATAACTATAAATGTAATACACAATACAATAAAAAAGGAACCAAATGTTTTCATGCAGAGAGGTGTGTATATCTCAAACCATCTAGTATCCAAACATCTAGTATTCAAAATATATGAGTCAATTCATTTCAAATAATAAAAATATGTAAGTAGAAAATTAATGTTTTATCTTAGTAAAATATAGACATATTCATCACAAAATAACGAATGATGGGCCAGAAATGTGAGCAAATGATTTTTACAGCCTCACATGTTCAGTCAAGTGATTTTGAAAAGGAAAAGCCTAGGTCAGTAGACATTAGAATTAATGTTTTCTACAAAATCAGAGACTGAGGGGATTCTATTGCCCCTTTGGGAACCAACTGTAATGAATAATTTGCATAAGTTAACATAGTTTTATTGACTTAAAACTTTCAAAGATCAAGTTAATTTCTACTTTGTGGAACTAAATGAAATCCTGATCAGTATACGTGTGATTCACAGTGGATCTATTGTGCTACCTAAGCATCTCTGTGGGCTTTGTTTAAAACAATCTCCATTCTGCAGTGTTCATGGCAATGCTGGGTACCCATCAGACCTGCCGGAGAGGAAGGGGAACAGACGCTGGTTTCACAAGGAAGTCGGCACAGTCTCAACTTCATAGCGTAGCCCAATGTAGAGATTTCTTTGTGAGCAAATTGGAGGTCAAATTTGAAAGACGCAGACATATGAGTAAATGAAAAACTGTTAGGAGAAAAAGCACCATGATATAATAGCAACTGAGCTATTATGTAAAATCTAAGTAAATATTAAAAAACACTGTTTTAACATAATAATTACTTCATAGTGTTCTGAATATTTTTCTTCTGGTTTTTTTTTTTTTTTTGGTTTTTGTGTTGTTTCTTTGTTTGTTTGTTTTTTCAAGGTAAGGTCTCCCTCTACCCCAGGCTGACCTGAAGTTCACTGTGGAGTCTCAAAGTGGCCTCACACGGCATTCTTCCTACCTCTGCCTCCCAAATGCTGGGATTAAAGCCATGCACCACCACGCCTGCCTTCTTCTTCTTCTAATAGTTTTTTGGCAGGTGGGAGGCTTTGAGTAGGGTCCCACTTTAGCCCAGGCTGACCTCAAATTCCCTATGTAATCTCAGAGTGGCCTCGAACTCACGGCAATCCTCCCACCTCTGCCTCCCAAATGCTGGGATTAAAGGCATGTACCACCACACCCAGCTGCTTTCTTCTTAATATCTTCATTTTGCAAAGCCTCATAGAAGAAATAAAATTACAATAATAGTGAGGAAATATGTTATTGAAAGATGGAAGACTAAAGATATTAAAGTAAGCCTAAGGAAAAAAAAAACTGAGTAAAAACTCAATGTAATAAATGCCAAAGAGAGCATGATAAAAATTGGAATTTACACTGACATTACAGAAAAGGACTAACTTATAAAAATACAGAATTTATTACAATAAGAACATTTTATGTGTCCAGTTAATATAAATTAATCAAATTCTTCATTGAAAACCAGTTCTTATTATTGGAATAGAGTGCCACTCAGATACTTGAGCATGTATCTTGGAACACATTGCAAATTGAAATAAGGTTGACAGAAAAGCCGCACTACATAAGATTACATTTATACAAATAAGAACAGGCCAATTCATATAGATAGAAAGTCAACTGGAGGTCACCTGAGCCTGAGAGAGAAGGAAGCATGGAAAATTCCTGCGCTTGCTCTCTCTCTCTCTCTCTCTCTCTCTCTCTCTCTCTCTCTCTCTCTCTTTCTCTTTCCCCAAGGCACCACCAACTCCTTACATCTTCTCATGGAGAGATGGAAGTCTCATACTATCCTCCAGCATAAACCATGTTCAGTACATTTGCAAGGAGAGAGAGAGAAGAGAAGAGAAGAGAAGAGAAGAGAAGAGAAGAGAAGAGAAGAGAAGAGAAGAGAAGAGAAGAGAAGAGAAGAGAAGAGAAGAGAAGAGAAGAGAAGAGAAGAGAAGAGAAGAGAAGAGAAGGAATGGGCACTCCATGTTCTCTAGCCACTGCAAATGAACTCCAGACATATGGGCCACCTTGTGCATCTTGCTTACATGGATATTGTGGAAATGAACCTACATCTTTAGGCTTTGCAGACAAGTACCTAAACCACTAACCAATTTCTCCAGCCCTAAATATATGTTCTGCTTGCTTGTGTTTAAGTATGTGCAATGAGTTGAGTGTGTATGTGTGCTGTGGTACATGTATGTCAATGTTCTCTTCCAGATTCCATGGTTATCTGAGCTGCAGTCTGTTGCTGATCCTTGAACTCGCTGTTATTTTTTCACAAGGTTAGTCAATTTCTTTGACTTGTTGTTCCTGTTTGTAGGTCTGGGGTTCCAGGTACACATAATTATATCTCAATGTTTACATGGGATCTGGATGTCCAACCTGGGGCAGTTTTAGGGCCTCTCAGACTCTCATGCTTATGCAGGAAAGACACGTAACCCCTTAATACTCTCTCAATCTCAACATCTCTCTCTCTCTCTCTCTCTGTCTATCTATCTATCTATCTATCCATACATATACATTTTTTAAATTTAGTTATTTGCTCAGAGAGATAGAGAGAGACAGAGAGAATGGGTACACCAGTGCCACCAGTCACTGCAAACAAGTTCCAGATTCATGTGCCACTGTGTGTGTCTGTTCTTACCTGAGCACAGGGGAACTGGACTCAGGTTGTTAGGTTTTTCAGGCAAGTATCTTAACTGCCGAGTCATCTCTCCAGCCCCAAAATATTTTTGATTGGCTAACAAAATCATACAATGATTTACACATGAGTTTACTTTAGGCTAACAGATGACACTTCTGCTACCTAGCTGAAATTGTCTCATTCATGCTCCAAATTTGTTTCTTCAACAATATTTTGATTTGCTTTTCTATACTCCCTCAGCACATTAGTTACTTTTACTGCAAAAATTAACTGTACATGACTTTAAAAATCTTTGCATCAGTGTGTGCACATCAGTAAACCCAGACTGCAAGAGTCAGGAACCAAGCTAATCAAGATTAATGCATTCATTTAACAGATGGTTACAATGTTATTAAAATGCAAATGATTGGTTCCTGCTAATTGTTCAACATCAGAAACAATTAATCAGATGATTTTTTTTTTCATTTTCTGATAGCTTTGTAGCATTTACCTCAAGAGATTAACATAAAAGGCCACTATGTAAATTTTTTTCTCAACTAACCACAGGAGAGACAATCAACTTGAAAGAAAAGTGGAATAAAGATTATATATTTATAATAAGGGGGAAATCCTTTTAGTACTATAATTTGTTCATGATTTTTTTTGCACCCAGTTTATCTTGTCATTATGTAATTATGTTTATCCAAATAAGCACTAAAGAATA
Source organism: Jaculus jaculus (assembly GCF_020740685.1). Lineage (NCBI taxonomy): Eukaryota > Metazoa > Chordata > Mammalia > Rodentia > Dipodidae > Jaculus > Jaculus jaculus. The sequence goes on from NC_059114.1 coordinate 85,041,116, forward strand.
ATGGGATTTGGTGCCTCACTTTGAGTCAAAAAGGACAAACTAAATGCCTTTGTAAATAAAACGATGCACTACAGAGCAGACTACAGCATTGCACAGTCGCAGGGCAGCATGGAAAAATGGCTTTATGAATTCTTCAGATATCATGGATTAAATATAATACCATTCCAGTAATATAGGATATATCCCTAACCAAAGAGATGTCGATCATTTTTAGGGCACATATGCATAGAAAAATTTGACAAGAAATATTTCAGAATGTCATAAATGACTTGTATGTTAACGATTTTAATGCGTCCTGTGGCTACACACAAACAGATAAGCGTGGTCACATTTATCCAATCAGCAAGCTTTAATGCCTTTTACATAATGAAAAGAAAATTCTGCAGTATTCCATGGTCATTTTTTTTAAATATGTTACAATTCGCGGCGGTTTGATGTCTTGAGACATAGTGATCGAGCATAAAGGCTTGCCTCTCCTGGAGTTTTCTAATGCTTTGCTTTGTTCTGTTTGGCTTTGGAGACAGGGCCGCACCAAGTATGCAGTTCAGGCTGGCCTCAAACATTTGGGCTCGTGCTGGGCATGTGGCTCGGTTGGTAAGGTGCTTGCCTAGTGTGCGTGAAGCCCTGGGTTTGTTCCCCAGCACTTCGTAAATCCTGCATAGCTGTAGACCCTTGACACCCCAGCATCTGGGAGGCGAGGACAGGGCTCATCCTCAGCGATGTGGTGAGCACAAGAACAGTTTGAGCTAGTAAAACCATCTCAAAACAATCAACACTCAAACACTTGATGGGATGCTTAAATTCTGTTGGCAACTTAATCAGACCAGGAATTCATGGAGTGACTAGGTCTCTGTGAAGGTGTTTCCATGAAGAATTAATTGAGAGAAGTCCTTTCAGCAGAGTGGGGACCCACAGGGAACTCCAGGAGAATGTGGAGCCTTTTACCTTCCAGCTGCCGCCGCTCCGCCCCGGAGCAATGCCTTGGGCCTGACGCCCACCACTAACTGCTCGGGAACTTTCTGCTCGGTGGTCGCTGTAGACCTTGGATTGCAACTTGCAGTCAGCCCCATGGACTGATCCGCAGGCAGGCACTCTGATTCTCAGGTGTGCAGACAGATCCTGTTGGGCAACCCAGCCAGTGTCTTGTAAACTAATTCAATTTACTCTGCTTTTTAATACCTATTCATTCCATCAGTTCTGTTCCTCTAGAGACCGCTCAGTGATCCGCAGCTGCCTCAAGAGTAGCTAGAACTGAGACCAGCTCTTGAAGCAGTGCACAGCTGGCCTACTCGTATGCAGTTTTAAGGTGACTTCTCTAGGAAGAACCCATATTTCATATATTCATGTACCCTGTTCATTCAGGAGCCAAGTAACGGAACACTAGAGGACAAACACTCCAGACATTTTTGCCAGTCCCAAGCCTGCTCGCATCAGATTGCATGCCTTTCCCGCAGTACAATCTACAACCGGCCTTTCCTCCTCACTTCTGGTGCCCCTGGCCGCTGGGCTCACCCTCGAGGTCCGTAGCTCTGCTTCTTCCTCATCAACTCTGCCCCAGATTACTTCTTCTCTGACAGGTGTCCCCTCCTATGCTGACCTCGCCATATGGCAATAAAAAAGAAATTTTATGTGCATTTTTAAAGCACTGTAATAATATGTATCTGGGGCAGTGTCAAAGAGAAACAGCATCGCATGGAGAGTAATTATGTAGGATCTGCTATTGACTGGCTTCTTTGATAAGGTGAACTTTGAGCAAAATTTTAAAAAGTGTGAAGAATTCCACAGTGAAGATAGCTTGGTAAAGGAAGTTACAGTGAGAATGAACCGGAGTTTTAAAACCCCCAAGGTAGACCATTATCTGACATGTTGTGGGAAAAGCAGATGGGCTGTGGTCACTGGAGTGGACAATGAAGTGTGGCAAGAAGCGCCAGACTACAGTTGAAAAGATGCAGACCATGCAGGAATTTGTAATACTGATTACTGACATTGACTTTTACTATGGCTAAATTGGAGGGGTTTTGTAAGGTAATACTATTTTAGTGCATATTGCAACATAAACGAGAGTAAGGAGCAAACATGTGAATAGGGACTCTAATTAGGCATATACAAAATTAATCCAAGTGAAAGTTGGTAGGGGATTCCATCACATTAATTGCATTTAGGAGGAGATTTGAATTCTACCTATTAAAAGTTGATGTTGAACACACGCCTTTAATCCCAGCACTCAGGAGGCAGAGGTAGGAGGATCGCCATGAGTTTGAGGCCACCTTGAGACTATATAGTGACTTCCAGGTCAGCCTGAGCTAGAGTGAGACCCCACCTCAGAAAACAAACAAGCAAACAAAATAATAATAAAATAAAAAAGTTGAAATCAACATTCCTCATAAGTTCTCTCACCCCATAACACTTTACTGAAGAATACCTAGTATGGGTATTTTATCCTTCTGATAAACAGAGACCAATATGTGATTAGATGTACTAATTTGCTGAAACCAAGGAGTGAAACAGGATGGTGGGACATTAAGTGGTCAGAACAAGTTGCAGAATAGGATGGAGGTCAAACACATTCCAGTAGGCAAGAATACAAGAGTGAACACACTGTGCTAAGGATCTTAGCTGGACCTTTGAGAGGACCTTAGGTGAACAGGTATGCCATGGAAACTCTTTTACCTGACATACTTTTAAGTATGGAAAATAGGAAAATGAGATTTAAATGTCCCATCTTTCTTCTATATGATTAGATCTAACCATTTGTTAAAATACCTATTTAAACTCCAGGTATTCTCATGAAAGAACATAGGGCCTATACATCAGCATTGCCCCCAAGACCTCTGTGCTACCGCACATTCAGACCCCTCCCCAAGCAGTGCAGTGGGTCAGCGTGTTGCCACAATTACTGAAGCCTCTTACTTTCTGTCAAAAAGGGGTTTTCTAAAAGGTTGAAGAAGTGGTATATCATTTTTATTATATGTGAATTTCATTTAATTAAATTATGTCAAGATATATTGTTTAGGGTTTTGAATTTTGACATAATTTATTTTTTGTTTGTGAGGAGAGAGAGAAAAAGAGAGGAGCAGGAAGGGGCATGCCGGGGTCTCCTGCCGCTGCAAACACTCCAGAGGCATGTACCACTTTGGCATCATATAAGTAATGGGGAATTGAACCCAGGCCAGCAGACTTTGCAGGCAAGCATCTTTAAATACTGAGCCATCTCCCCAGCCCTCAACTTTGTATTTCTTGATGTGTATACGATTATGTCATTTTTATGTACTTTGATATCCAAATGTAAAATTTACTGAGGAGCTTACAAAAAGAACAGACAAGCAAATATTTAAGATTAATAATCATATGCAAATTTAAAAATAGATCTTCACATGTAAATAATAAACTGCCCTAGTATTTTTTTAAAAAGTGTCAGTTACTTTCTTATTACAAAAGTACCAGAATAAGTTTGGGGAATGAAAGTGTTTGTTTTGGAGAATAGTTCCAGAGGTTAAAGTACATCATGATGACAAAACATGGTGGGAACAGGAACCCAAGGTCACATTATCACATCAGCACTGAGTAAGGAGAGCAAGGGGTGGGGGGAAGAGAGAAAAAGAGAGAGACAAAAAGTGAGTGGACAGCCAGCAGGAAGTAAGGCCAGGCCATGACACCTCAAAGCCCACTTCCTTCAGCAAGGCTATCTCCTAAAGGTTCCACAACCTTTCCAAACAGTGTCACTTTGCTAGGTAGCAAATGTTCAAACACACAAATCTAAGGGCAGCATTACTTTCAAGCCACCACGGGCAATGATCTAAATTATGCAGATGTTATATTGTTCTGACATTTATATTTATTTAATAGGTACTTTTGTAAAATTAGGCAACATGTAAATCTTCATTAACAACTAATATTAAGACATCCTTACTGTATTCATTATTTAACGAAATTTTGACATATTGAAATTTTGAAGATAATCAACATAAACTTAAAAACAAATATATTGTTACTATAAATTGTCATGTTATGTGTATATTGTAAAGATACAAAATAATTCATCTTTATTAGGATTTTCAATTTCTAAAAGAAGACGTTTTTAATTTCTGAACTGTGCACTGATACTTTTAAAATCTATGCACTGTATGCACCAGAGTTTGTACATTAAATTTTCCCTTCAAGCTACCTAACAGATAGTATGCCTTCCTTTCTCGAGTTGTGATACTCTTTCAAGTCTTTCAGATCTTGTTTTTTATCTGCATCAAACATGAGTGCCACAACATTCTTAAAGATGAAAGTAACTGTCTTGAAATAGAAAAAGAGAATTCTGCTTAACAACATAGTATAATTTTCATAGGAACATCTGTTCTAAACAAAATTTCAGCTGAAACTTTCATGGGCATTCTACAAAACAAATAATGTGCTACTTCCAAAATAAAATATATTAAAATTAAGATGCAAATGTTTCTTTTGCCTACATATATGAAAAAGTGATATTTTTAAGCAATTATGCACATATCCTGAAGCAAATTTTATATTCATTGCTTAAAACCATTTTATGATTAAAGCAAAATGTAAAGTAAAATCAGTTTCAACACCTTTACAACCACAATAAAGGATTCATATTTTAAAGGCCTTTATTATATTTCTACTTTGTTACATATATACATATATATATATGATCATAATTACTCAATAAATCTTTTGCATGCTTTTGTTTTTATAACTTTTTATAACTACTTATAAAGCAGTCAAATAATACTAATTGTTACTGTACACATCATGTTTTCTTTTATTAATGTGAAGTAAACTTCAAAGAGTCACATTATATTTAATGTTATTTTTGTAGTTCCAAAACTTTTAATGAGTTATCATTTTTTTTTTTGTTATTGGAGATAGGGTCCACTTTAGCCACTCTAGCCCAGGCTGACCTGGAATTCACTATGTAGTTTCACAGCAATCCTCCTATTTCTGCCTCCAGAGTACTGGGATTAAAGGCATGTGCCACCATGCCTGATGACTTATCATTTTGTAACATCAGCTTATATTTAGAAAAGCTAATGGCTTTAAAGAATTATAGAGTAGTAGAAAGTAAAAAGTCACACTTATATGCACGAAATAGAAGAAAATAAGGGCAACATATTCACAGTTGTTATTGGTATGATAGTGCACACACACACACACACACACACACACACACACACACACACACCATGAGATAAGACAGGTATATGTGTGTATGTGTTTCTGATCTGTGTTTATATCCATATGTGTGGGGGCACTGGCTTGTCCTTGCCCAAGTATGGGTGTTCATGTGCCAATCTTGGAGACCAGATGTTGACTTTGGGTATCTTCCTCAATGACTCTACACCTTTTTTTTTTTTTTTTTCACACAGGGCTTCTGATTGAACCGGAAGCTCACTGATTCAGCCAGGGTTTCTCCCATCTCTACCTACCTTGGCCCTGTAATTACAGACAGCTATACACCCATTCAGCATTTGAATGAATTCCGAGGATTATCTTAGCTTCTGAAGCCTCTTCTGATTTTCAAATAGCATATCTATATAAAACTAAATAAATAATATTCTAAAGGAAATATAAAAATGCATGTGTATAAAATGTAGAGGAAGTTACTATCAGTTATTTTCATTTTCTCATTTACTACTACTTTGTATCAAAAACTACTATATAGTTAATATATTCTCACTATTCCCAGTTTACACAAGAAATACTGCAACTTAAAGAGGACAGTTGTGGGCTGGAGAGATTGCTTAGTGATTAAGGCACTTGCCTCAAAGCCTAAGAACCCAGGTTCAACTCTTCCGAATTCACATAAGCCAGAAGCACAAGGTAGCACATGCATGTGGAGTTCACTTTCAGTGGCTAGAGGTCCTGCTACACCTGTTCTCATTCTCTCTGCCTCCTTTTCTCTCTCTCCCCTTCTGATAAATAAATATAAAATATTGTTTTAAAAAAGAGAGAATCTGCCCAAGATGCTGACATACCTAATAAACATCTCGAGGACCGAACAACATGGAAAGTGGGTGGGAGGGGGTAAGAGTGGGAGTGAAGGACACAGAAATGGACCCAAATGCCAATGCTCCCATAAAATTCTACATCCTACAAGACCAACTAAATGGATGAACCTTCATCAGATCCTTAGAGGAAATACCTGAATCACAGGGCCTTGGAGAGGGTATGATGAAGACGAACCTTAATCATCTCCTGTTTCTCTCTCTCTTCCTCTCTCTCTCTCTCTCTCTCTCTCTCTCTCTCTCTCTCTCTCCCCCTCTTCTCTTTATCTATTTCATATTACTTATCTTTTTCTCCCTTCTTTTCCTTGGCATTGGTGTGAAACTCCCAGTACCAGCATGTGGTTAACATCAACTATGAGCTGTTGATCAGAGAGACCTATAAGGTTTCCCAGAAGAAGACAGATTTCTGTCAGAGTACTTGATGTCCCACAAGAGGTTAAAGGTAAGACCCTACTGCCAAAGACACCATATGCTATTGCTAAGGAACATGGAGTGACCTTTCTGGAATCTGGAAGAGAGTCAGTCCCTAAACAGTTAGCTCATCTAGTGCCAGAAGGTGCTACATGAGTGACTGAGGGAAAATGACCAACATTTGTCCAAGCAATTTTTGGTCTAAGCTACTCAGCAGGAAACAACTTGACATGATGCTCACATAACTGCAATAGTGGCATACAGACAAGCTGGGTAACCAAATGTTCTTGATTTGGTTAATGGATCCACTCAATGGAATGGAACCCATAGCTGGAGCTGGAAAACAAGTCAGAACTCTATTCAAAAACAAGCCAGCTCTCCATTATCAAGTTCCCACCAATCATGGCCTATAAGAAGGCCTACACCTATTAAATTCTCTCTAAGATAATAATAGTTATCCCATTTATCTGATACTGACCTCAATTTCAATTGGAGAACTTGCTTGTCTTTTTCAGATGCACACAGATCCTGAGGAGAGAACCAGCTCATCACACCTCACTAGGACCCCAGCTGAAACCATAGAGTAATTGGGGAAATGAGCAAGAGTGCTGCTTTCTTAGTGAACCTGATTCTAGCACTAGGGTGAATGAGATCACAGAGAAGTTTCAAATCCTCCCAAGCCAAAGATGCAGAGACACAGGGGCTCCCAAGACCTCATCACTGAAGTAGACCTAAAATGAACCCAAAATGGCTCAGGGAAATTTATAGAAGAGGGAGTGGAAAAATTGTTAAAGCCACATTTTGAGACATTATACACAGAGACATTTCCTCTTACCCATAACTGAGGACTAGCCCCACAATACATGACCCATATTCCCCAATTAGGAGGGTCCCTTTGGAGTGGGGAGGACAGGGAGGAGACTAACAATGGTACCAATATGGCTGTAGACACACTGTATACATAACTCACGAAAAAGGAGAGAGAACTAAAGAGGACTGTTGTAATACCGATGTTAACCAAAAATAAATTGTGGCTGGAGAATTTAAAGCAAGTCTGCATAGAAATGGTTTCATAAATTTCTCATAATTTTATTTCAAAAATATTTTATTGTCACCATTCATTTTATTGAATCCAATTTAAAAGTTAAATGAAATGTACCTATATTGATCTAAATGACACTAACTTTTAGGAGTTGGATAATTTTATACCAAAATTTCTATTGAGCATTCCAATAGATATACTTGCACTCTTCGATTAAGAAAATAATACATAATAACATGGCTTTAAATTCTAAAAAGATGCAAAAGGAAACCTATGGTTAGTGAAGATGAGGCTAAAACCATGTTTTTATAATGGCATGGTGTTGTACAGCATATTAGTTGCTATTCTTGTCACTGAAACGAAATATCTAACAAAAGCAACTTAAGAAAGGAAGGGTTTATTTTAGCTAATTGATTAAGTGGTTTTAAGAACAGGCACAGGCCATTATGGAAGAACAAGTATGGCTGAAGCAGAAGTGTTAAGGTGCTGGTCACAGCACATCCACAGTCAGAATTAGAGAGAAAAGACTGCTGATATTCAGCCAGTATGTCCCCTCTGTCACCTGTTTTCAGTCTGGGACCCTCAGCCCATGGTATGTGCTGCCTTCAAGGGTAGATCTTCCCTTCTTAGTTCAACATCTCTGGCGAGATTCTCAAAGACACACACAGAGCATGTCTCTCAGGGCATTGTAAATCCAGTCACGCTGACTATGGCCATTAACCATGAAGCACATGCTGATAGTGGTCATGCATAGGAATCCTGTATCGTGTTCTCTAGGAGCATTCTCACAAGAGGTCACACCTGTAATAGTTGGAAGGTGTTGGAATAAATTCATGTACCTTAAATATTTCATACCCCCACAGAAAGAAAGTGGTCTATTAAACGCACACAAGGTCCCTTCTTAGCTAATCTCACTGTGTTGTAGTCACCTTCTCAATGCTGGACAAACACCTGACCAGAAGCAATGGGTTTATTTTAGGCTTACATAATCCAGGGGAAACACCACTAATGGCAGAAGAATTTGGCTAATTCTATCTCACATCAGCATAGCAGAGGGAGGAAAAGCCAACAAGCCAGCAAACATGAACACCCAGAGCTCCACACTACTCTGAACACATCTTAGGGTCAGACTACAAGATCCACCCCCAGGGACACATCCTGCCACAGACTGCTGGAGATACAAGTTAATGTTCAATCAAAATTATATCAGGCTATCCAGGTAATACATTTACAGTCGAACTATGCCATGCCACCCCTGGTCTATGGAGATCATCACGCAATGCAAATTGCATTCAGACCCAATTCAAACGTCCCCCTGTACGGATCTGTGGAAGTAGTACAGTTTCTTCCACCACGTGGCACCTTGTGCATTCTGGGAATTTGAACCTAGGTCCTTTGGCTTCATGGGTAAGTCATATCTCCAGCCTAAGATATGATCATTTTAATATTTTTGAATATCTGTTACTGGGAATTTTTAGTTCTATAATTGCTTTTAAAAAATATTAAATGACTTCTATTGTTTCTCCTGGAAGTGGTAGCTTTTACAGTTGATTTATTTTAAGGGAATGCATGACCTCTTATTATGAAAATGATTCAGTTAGGATAAAAGCACCCTTATCTTTGATATTACAACATATGACCAGCATCAATGTTCATATGAGTGACGTCTTCTAATTCTAATCAATGGAGAAGCTGCTCACTCAGCATGGTCATCTTATCCACTCTCTCTCCCAACTGGCTATATTCATTCTGAAGGCTATTGACAGAACCTCTTCTCTTCTGTCTTCCTTCCTTCCTTCCTTCCTTCCTTCCTTCCTTCCTTCCTTCCTTCCTTCCTTCCTTCCTTCCTTTCTTCATTTGTTCTTTCTCTCTCTCTCTTTCTTGTCATTGAGCTTGTAGCAGGATATGTGACTTTTTAAATTCACCATGGACACTGCCTAGAGGAGATAACTTCTGTCTCTTCCGGGACCACATGCTTCTTTGAACACAGACACTTGCTCAGGCGGGTTCTTTCTTGCTCAACTGCACAGCATCACTAGGAGAGAAACAAGGACCGTGAGAGTGACAGTGGAGGGAGGGGAGCGGTGTCGCCCTGGCTTCTCACTGTTCACAAAGTGTCCGGTTAATCCTCGTGGCCCCTCTGCCTGGCTCACCTCGGGTTGCTCTCAGTCTCTTTCATCAATTCACCAGAGCAGTGAGCCTATTTGGCCCATGCTATGTTTCTTGGCTGTTATGTCAGAGATTTCAAGGACTGGAGCACCTACCTTCAATGGCACTCCTAATGTTCAGGAAATAGGAAAAATTTAAGATACACTGCCATTGAAACATCTTCTACTCTTTAGATTCCCTAACCAATGTTCTGTTCCTTTATTTCTTTCCAGTGTTCCTGTCATCCACAATTCAATTATTTCTCGAAATCATTATGCTTAGGAAAGAGGACCAGAGTGAAGAGAAATCTTGCAGGGACCATGTGTAACTTTAAATATGTATTACTTACAAACTGAATTATTATCTTTTCTGTTGCTTGGTGTAGTTTTCAAAAACAGAGAATTTTCATGATCAGTTTATATAATATCTAGTTTTAAGTCTAATGTATCATGTATCTTAATTGATTTATTTTGTGAATATCATTATTTCAGTTGTTTTCATCCTTAATGAGGACTAATCCATCATTTCAGATGAGAAGCACTACATGGTGCATCAGACATATTAGATGTTTAGTTTTTCCAGATATTAAATATTTTTCAATAGATGTTACTTAGCTCAGATACAATCAATCTGTATGAGATGACTGGACATTACAACTCATTTCCACCATGCCTGCATTGTACAAATAAACTTCCAAAAATCAATAATGCTTGCCTCATTTCAAGTGTCTTGTAACTAATATTACTGGAACCATCTATTATATGTAATACCATGTTTGATCTCTGTAATCAGCCTGTGTAATAGTTTTTGTTATCCGTTTTTCATAAAGGTTCAAGAAGGTTAAATAACCTTCTTGGTTAGACAGAGACTAATGTGCACTGATTTTATTTTCATCCTCTTACATTTTTCCATGACATATTTTTCCAAAAAATAAATAAAATAAAACTCTTGCATGAGATTTAATACATTGAAAACTACTTTATCTTAGAAATTTTAGAAAAGAGAATATATAAAAATTCTGTTTATAAATTTCTATTACTATAGGAATGAATAACAATTTTTGCTCCTAACAAATCTCAAATCCAATGAATTAAATTCTGGGATTTTATGATTTTCGAATATTAAAACATAAAGTGTCAATGATCTCATTGTTAAATATTTTTCCCCTATATATGTTTTTTTTTCTCACCTTTGGACTCAAAGTATGAAAAGCTAGTTCAAATTATCTTAATCTCTGAGGTTTTTGTAGCAGTCTGGCAAAAGTTAGTGCTCTAGGACATCTTCCACTAATCCAATCCAAAATGTATTTTGACTCGTCATTTTCTAATTGTTTTCACTGACAATATTTTTAATAAACAAAGAACTACTTTCTGTGAGCATAAATTTTGATTTATATTAATATTCTGACACACAATGATAACATAATAATATTCACTGTTTCAGTGTAAAATGTTTTCTTAAATCTTATATTTTCACCTTGTCCAGACATACCCTGGAGTGTATTCCAAGAAGCACAATGGCTGCATCAAATAACACACGCTTTCCTAAGTTATATCACCTGTTGTTCATACTGATGTGTAGCCTATGCAAGTCTAGGTAGGTTGGTTGAAGTGAATGGCTTCTCTTTTGGCTCTTATCATCTTCAAATTTAGTTATATAGTGAGCCCCAAAGACAATCATCCCTAAGGCCCCTAAATTCTTTAAGTCCTGACCTATGTCATGGAATTACTCTTTTCTACTTTCATTCTCTGTAATGCTAAGTTGTTATCAAAGCTTGTGTGCATTTGGCCAAACTTGTTACTCATCATATCTAGTCCTAGCTATATTATGTTCATTTTCCTGCTACTTTGTTACTATATAATAAAAAATATGTAAAATGTCTGAGTATGGTGGTACATGACTCTAATCCAAGAATTTGGAAAATTTGGGACATCAAAGTAAGAGATCAGTAGATCAAGCTCAGGTTCTGGTACATAGTGTGGTATGTGGGACTAGGCTCACAAAACAATTGAAATAGATAGATAGATAGATAGATAGATAGATAGATAGATATAGACTCACTCACATAGAGGAAACAAGCATCTTTCTTCATCATACTCTTAAATATTAGTGAACCTGCCATACCTTTCAAATAACTCTGCTTTGACAAAATGCCAATTCCCCTGTGGATAGCTCTGTGGAGAACTTAATTTTGTTTCTCTGAGCCTCAATGCATCACTTCATAAGTCATCCAAATCAAAATTTCTGCTTATTTGCCTCTCAGTGAGCAGATGTTGCCTTTCTCAGGTCAAATCCTAACTACAAATAAAAATTAAATCATAGATCATTTGCAAAAGCTCAATAACATCTTATATTTAATAAATTATTCAAATATGCAAGTAATCCATAATCTATACGGCAGATGTTAGTATTAAAGAAAGAGAAAAATAAAAGGCCTTAAAGTTCCTACAGTTCATGGTTTACTAGATAATAGTTTTACTACTATTTCTCTCAATGATTTTATTACCCTTAGAAGATCAAAACTTCACATATGATAGATATGAGGAGGTAAAATGTGCACAACTGGAAAATAGTACTCTATAATTAGAATTGTGGATGGAATTTAACATATAATATATATCAAAGAACTGGAGAAAATTAACTTACCATGAATACAAATGGTTTCGTTTACCATTGTCTTTTGTTGTTGTTGTTGTTTTGTTGTTTTGTTTGTTTGTTTTAAATCTCCTATTGATCCAGTTTCTTAAATCGATGGGGTAAAAGAAGGTATTTCCTCTTCCCTGAGAACCCATGTCCAATTAGATGAAGAATTGATTCAGAATCATACTCTGGATTTTCAGCCACAGTCTTTCCAAGTCCTTCTTGTACGTCTCAGCTTCCAGGGACTAGCGGACTGGTTGAAATCAGCAAGAGAAAGAGACAAGGGAAACACACTCATCAGAACAAAAGGAAGTTAAATAATCCCTCTACTCACAGTTCTCCAGGAGACCACATTAGCCTTCCTGTCTTTTACCAGCATGCTAATCTTTTTTTTTTTCTCCTTGTCTATGAGAATTTTATATATTCTTAACTTATGTCAATGATCTTTTAAATACCATGAGTCATACATGGTGTCATCCACACAGACTTATTCATTCTATCAATTTTTTGAATGTTTGTTCCATTATACTTACTATATTATTATTAATACCAAAATGTAAAGATCAGAGATCAATATCAGCATATGGTTTTAATTATAGAAAATAAATAATAACATCTACTAGAGTTAAAAAAAAAGTCCATGTTAACAACCAGGCGTGGTGGTGCATGCCTTTAATACCAGTACTCTGGAGATAGAGTTAGGAGGAGCAGTGCAAATTTGAGGCCAGCCTGAGACTACATAGTACATTCCAGGCGAGCCTGGGCTTGAGAGAGCCCTGCCTTGAAAAACCAAAGGAAAGAAAAAGAAACTCAAGTTTAACACCAGCCAGATAGAAACATCAATCAGAGCAGCTAGGTAGCGGGCTTCACACTGCCATTTCTACCTTCTCTCAAATGAAAACAGTTAAGTAGAAATATATATTTGAGTCGAAAATACTATGAGAAAGAACATTTTTCTATAAGGAAACAGAAAGGCTTGGTGAATAAGTCCAAGTTCCTCCCACCACCACCTGTGCAGATTTGGTAAATTTTCAGGAATAAACCTACTTCAGTTGAGTCATGAATGAAGAAGAAAAGACTAATTAATGCAAATTAGCATCAGGGAGTAGGCCTGAGCTCAGCATTAGAGAGTAAGAAATCTAGGAAGGAAATGCTAGTCTGTTTTAGAGTGTAACAGGAAAATGACAAAACGGATTGAAGGGGAAAGAGTAGTATACTATGAATACACTAAGAGTGTTTTGAATGACATAATGTCTTTCTATATTTAGGGATCAATCCATAGTTTCCAGGACTGATCATCTACAGCTGACATCTGACTTTCCCTACAGTAAAGGTTATTGGCGGGCTGGAGAGATGGCTTAGCGGTTAAGCGCTTGCCTGTGAAGCCTAAGGACCCCGGTTCGAGGCTCGGTTCCCCAGGTCCCACGTTAGCCAGATGCACAAGGGGGCGCACGCGTCTGAAGTTCGTTTGCAGAGGCTGGAAGCCCTGGCGCGCCCATTCTCTCTCTCTCCCTCTATCTGTCTTTCTCTCTGTGTCTGTCTCTCTCAAATAAATAAAAAATTAAAAAAAAAAAAAGGTTATTGGCATCCCAACCATGTTTGAGTCAAATTCCCAAGTGAACCCACATCCCTCCACACACTGAGCAAGTTGGGAGAAAGGAAGGTTCTCTTCTTTTATATTTCCATAATATGTTGGGTATATTAACCACTTGAGGAAGCAAAACTTTTCTTTAAAAAAATTCCTCATGTAAGGATCAATATTCTGATAATAATAAATGATCTGAAGGAAAAGAGTGAATCAGTTTTGTTCCTCAAGTGACTTGCAATGATGCTTTACAAAAGTTGTGCCTTAGCTGGGTGTGGTGGTGCACGCCTTTAATCCCAGCACTCAGGAGGCAGATGTAGGAGGATTGCCGTGAGTTCGAGGTCACTCTGAGACTGCATAGTGAATTCCAGGTCAGCCTGGGCTAGAGTGAGACCCTACATCAACCCCCCCCACCAAAAAAAAGTTGTGCCTTACTAATAGACACTCAGTGAATGTACAGCAGGGCTATAATTACAAGCAGTGTGATAGAAATCAGTGATTTTCCTGGAGAACAGAAGGAGGCAGAATGCAGACATGCAGAACAGCATTCTCTTGAAGCTAAAAGAAAAGAAAAGATAGTCTATTACTCGGCATGTCATGTCTGAGCTTGATGTGATCCCAGTGGCTGGAAGAGACTTTAATGATAATTTTGGAAAATACACAGCTGTGCCCATCCCATGTCATCTCTTACTCTAACCCCATACTGTTTACACATAGTTAATTCCCCTACATACAATTTTCTCCTTGTCTACTCATTCAAAGTGTCATGATCTCATACATACATCATCCCTCAGCTCATTCAATTTGCTGCACCAAAATTCTTTCCAGATGAAAACTCCTGATTGTGCTGCCTGACAAGGTTTCTGCCCACCATCTATGAAAGAAAACTTTTCTCGATTGTGTTAACCTACATACACACACACACACACACACACACACACACACACACACACGCACACATGCATGCACGCACAATTATAGTATGTTCATAAAGAGTGGTTGAATGGATTAGTGCATGAAGGTGACCTTAATGTAATGTTTCATAAGTGTTTGTTAAAAATATATAGACTGAAAAACAGGAACTGTACAGAGTGATTGAAATTTGTACAAGTTCATCAGAACACTATAAAGACATCATTTTTTACAAGTAAGGTAGTAGGCAACAATCACAAGAGACAAAGGCCTGTTTAACATTACACATGAGTACTACACAATGTGCTCTCATTTCCTACTAAAATTAGTTGGATTCATTCAAGTATTTGGTGCATTACAATGGCACCAGGCCCACATTTTAGGGGAACATGATGAACGTTGGGTATTAGCTTCATGACAGGTGCTGGTCCAGCAGCTCATGGCACCATGTTGGATCATCAGCACTGGAAAAACAAACACATTAAAGCAAACAAAGCCAAATGAACAAAAGATGATCTTCATCACCGTGGAAACAAGAAAACTGAATTCCACATTAACAGTCTCTCTTCCAGCTCTTACACAGTCTCTGCACAGCTCTGCAGAGGCCACTTTCCTGTCCTGACTTTCAGGAGCAGCCTGTGAACTCCCAGGATTCTTTTACCTCATTAAAGTAGGACCAGTCACAGGGCCCCCAGATGAAGAACTGCAGAGAAATAGCTTGTCTTAAAATGTACATTCAGGGGAACTTGAGATTTCTTGAATTGTGAATCATGACAACAGCCAAAAGTGATACATGCAAATACTTGAAATAAATTTCTTCAATTATGTTATTTTCCTTGGTAGTTTCTTTTTTTTAAATCTATAATTTGGAGTAAGTTTATCAACTTGCAATACATCCATTACATTATTTTCATTCATTTGACATAACTAATCCTTTTTACCATATGTTCCCACTATGCAAATGTTCATTAAACACATAATGTATTTTGACCATAATCACATCTTCTCCTGTCTCCACCCATCTTTCCACTGGCCCCTTCTTTCTTACAAATATGCCTTTCTGCTTTCATTTTTACACATATATTTTGACAAAGATCTAGCAGAGGAGAGAAAATGTGTTATATTTGGTGCTCTTTTCATGGCTGGCTGTGACAAAAGCAACTTAAGGAGGTAAGTTAATCTTTGTGTTGTAGCTGTGGTCTGAAATAGTAAATAGATTTTTATGTACCAGCTATGATATCACATGTGTATTTACATCTAGATGACCCATGTTAAGCTCAGTTCTTCTCTCTGTTCAGTCCCTTCAGGCACTAAAATAACTCCACATCCATTTAACAGTTTCTTCAGATCTCATTCTGTGTCGCTTGCTTCGAAGTTCAGGGTTAGAACCTGAAGTCCCTCCTCAAAGGTAATGCTCATCTGGATTCACATTTATTTATTTACTTTTCTGTTATATAATTATTAATTTCATTCTCCTTAAACTTCTTCTGGGATATAACTATTATCACTATATTTCAGAAAGTAATTTATGGAGAAAGAAGTTTTAATGCCTTTCTTACTACTTAAAATCATAATGACAACATATTATAGGAAACAAGTGCAAAAAATTTAAATATCTACCCTTGCATGATAAAATTGGGACAGAAGTAGACACTGAACACTGGCAATTTGCTCAAATAAATGCTTACTACTTCAGAGTACTATATTTATAAAGCATGTCATTACGGTTTTACATCTCATCTCATGGGTAGTTTATAAATACTAACAATGATAGTAAATTACTATTATGAAGATTCTAAGTAATTTTAGTAAACCCTCCTTAATTTAGGCATGGTGTAGATTGATGTAAATATAACAGTTATTACTGGTAATGTATCTATAGATATTTAATGAAAGTACAGGAATAATTTTTGTTCATAAAACATATTTTAGTTAAAAATATCAAGTTAATATCAGTACTTCTGTGAAATAGCCTTAGTATTTGTTACTATGCCATAAACTTCTCAAATATTTCTGTCTAGTTAAAAAAAACAGAGGATATCATTTATAACACTAATTCTTTTTGATGAACCACAGGTCACATTATTTTCCAGCAAATAATCCAATGTCACTTAAGTAAGTTATCATTGTAATTTGAATTTACAGGTTGGCAATGAATAAAATATTACATTCCTTCCTCCATCCCCTTTCCTCTTCCTTTACGTGCTATCATAATTAGAAGTTGTTTTATACAGCTGTCAGAATTGTTAACATATTTAGAGCTTTAAAATACTAACCAAGAGTCATTACGCATTCATTTAAAGACTTTCTTACTGACCAACATAAAGGCAAAATGGAAAATGAAATATCACCCATAAAGCCGATGAAAGAAAATAAAAGAGTCTATGAAATATCCATTATTTTAAATGAGTCCCTTGGTCCTTGGGACTTGACCTTATCAGACATCATGATGAGGATTACTTTATGATTTGAAGTTAAAATCACGTAGTCCACAATTACAGAAATTTAACATGCATTCAAATTTAAACCATTAACCAAGCTCAAACACCAAATCTTGGTGCATCAGAGATTTTATTCTCAGATTAAAAATAATATATGGGTAAAACCTGTGATAAATATCACTCATTTGTATTGAAACCACCATTTGATATTAATTTCCAATTTAATAATGTTTCCATGAGAGAAATTTCTAGGCTTTTTCTTCTGTGCAGTCATAGTGCACTGTTTTTCTTGTTAGCATGCTTCAGCATAACCTAAGTAGAACTTGTCATTGTACATGGAGAATGGGTGTCTCACATTTGCCCTCTGCTATATTTCTGGCTTGTCATTTGCTATTCATTCATTACACTCACATATACCCCCTCCATCAGTTCAGGTACCAATATGAATATTGGCTCTCATCACTTATCAAATATGCAGTGTTTTAATCTTATGCCTTTCAGAGTTCAGGCCAACAAAGACTTGTTCAAAACATACCCATTTTATAGATTTTATTAATAGAAATCCAGACAAAGATACATGCACACACACACACACACACACACACACACACACGGACACACAGAGTACATATACACAAGTGAAAACACTGTGTATACAAAAATTTTGACTTCCATTTCAGAAAAAGCTATGATGAAGTTTTCTGTTTAATTTCAGCACCTTAGGCAATCGTAGCTAAAACAATGAAAATTTGGTTTAGGTAATGATTTAAAATGAAGAATTCTGTTTTTCTGGTCATCTGCTACCCTTGAAAAGAAGAAGTAATATTTGCCAAATGTAAAATTGAACCATGAAGCAAAACATAGGACATTTTTCTAATATATATGCATATTTTTAATTTATATAGAGCAATTGTTAATCTTCATTGTCCATCTGACAGGTTTTAAGATAACCATAAAAACACACCCCTGGTGTGTTTACAAGGGTTTTGTCAGACGTATTTAACTGAGGGAAACAAACCCACTCTAAATGTGTGTGACACTATCATATAGGCTAGGATACCAAACTGAGAAAAAGAATAGTGTGTGGCAGGCAAAGTTAGCTGAGCATGAACATTCATCTTATCTGCTTCCTGATGGAAGGCACAGTGTGCTCCGCCCCCTCCAATACTACGCCTTCCCCACCCACATGGACTGTACTTCCAAACATGGGGTCAAAAGACATTCTCCCTCCCTCTGTAAGATGCTTTGGTCTGGTATATTTTAACAGCAATAAAACTGGTATATAATAGAATCAGCCTCTAGAAATATACCTTAGACAGTACCTGATCCATCCCTCTGTGCCTCTTCCAGATTGGTGGGGTGTTTACAAAATATGACTCAGAGTCCTCTCTGGACTTTTCCTCTTGTGTATGCTTCAGTAACTGGATCTTCCTCCAGGGACCTCTCAAGAGGAAAGTTCTTCATATATTTCCAAATCTTTAGAATGTATAATGTGCATGTCATCAACAGCACATATAACTGGGAACGGTTCAATTAGTTCTTACATGTGGATGTACCTGTGCATGAATCAACAGAGAAATTAACAAACACACTATGACTTCTGACGTCTCATCAACTCCCCCTCCTCCATACACAATTTTTCCCCTTTCGGGCAATCTGTGATCAGTCTTTCAGTTGAACACTTTTTAAATCAATTTAATAGTTATAACTACTTTGATCCACTTTCCTCTCTAGCCTTAGGTTCACTGGCACATGGAGACAGTGCATCACTGCTGCTTGTGGACGCTCCCTGTGCTTCTCTTTATTGCGAAGCTGTAGACGGCTCTTCAATTCATTCAATGTTGTGATCTAAGAAAAAAATCTCATTTTACTTATACAATGTAGATAGGCATATAATTTTAGTCTAGCCACTATGGAAATTTGTATGAACTTTCTTTTAAAAACATAAAACTAAGCTGGGTGTGGTGACCCATGTTTTTAATCCCAGCACTGGGGAGGCAGTGGCATGAGGATCACTGTGAGTTCGAGGCCATCCTGAGACTACATAGTGAATTCCAGGTCAGCCTGGATTAGAGCAAGACCCTGCCTCAAAAAACCAACCAAACAAACAAACAAACAAAACGTAAAGCTATAACTAACATAGAATGCAGCTACAGCATTCCTGAACTTACTGTGAAAAAACTGACATCATGAAACCAACATACAACACAGACACTCATGATATCCATGTTAATTTCAACTTGATTCACAATAAACAAGTTGTAGAATGAATTCAGGTATCCAACAAGAGATTAATTTAAAAATGGACTGTATGTACACAGTGGAGTGTTACTCAGCTAGGAGAAGTGCAAGCATGGGATGGAACTGGAGATCAACATGTCCAGTGGAATAATCCAGCCACAGAAATGACTATGACACATTTCTATCATCTATGGAACCTAAAAATCACAAAAGCAGAACAGGGGCTATCTGTAACAAGAAAAAAAAAAGAGGAGACGCAGAACAGAGTGCGGCGAGCCCCTGTCCCACAGGAAAAGCACGACCAGCAAACAAGGATCCTTCTTGATCACACTTTATTGGAGAGCCTCTTGGTTAACAGAAAAGTTGATGGCGAGGGGCGAGGGGCGCAGGAGTGTAGCTGCTTTTATAGGGCAGAATACTATGGGACGCCTGCTGATTGGCTGCCATAGGCTCACCCACCCACAGGAGCCACGGGATAGGCTCAGGACAAGGTGCATCAAGCGCATGCACAACCTCAAGGGAGGTTGCTGCCTAACTGAGGAAGTATTTACCTCAAGACTGGCGAGAATGGCGTCTGCATTGGCTCCCTACAGTTCCCCCTTTTTTATTAACTTATGGCATAGCTCAGAAAAATAGCCACCTTCCCGATCAGGTCCTCACCTCATGATGTGTTGACCGATCAAGGGAAGAAGTTCAACCTCCCCTTCCTCAGTGCAATGGGACAGATCCCCTGAGAGTGCAAAGGCGGCAGTCAAACGAAAGCTACCAGATCCCTGCCCATCCTCGTGCAATGGGTACTCTGAGACCCTGAGGGTGCAAGGGCCAGGGGAGCTATATGCCTTTTAAAGCTGACAGCCAAATTTGGGGGGAGGAACCACTTTCCAAGGCAGCAAACACTTGAGAAATGACCATCTTGTCCCTCCTGGTCTGGGCTCGCAAGTGGCAAACCAACCAGAGGCAAAGTACGCATACTCCCAGGCAGCACACTAGGAACATTCCCACTCCTACCCCTTCCTTAAAATGACAGATAGCAGGAAGCATTGGTGCAATTACTAAAAGAGAAGTTACTAAGAACGAACAGAAACAGTGGATGAACACACACCAGCGCAGGGGCAAAGGAAGTATTTCTCCCACAGCCATGTCCAATGTCATTAACACCCCCAGATGTATTGAGGCGCTTCCAAGACGCCCCTTCATCCTGTGTCCCTTCCTCTTCCACTTGATTCATGGATTCCAGGCACAGGAGGAAGATTGTCCACAAGACCTTCATCATCTCCGCCCTGATGAACATCACTGTCTCCTGGACCCTCCTCCGGAGATCGCTTGACTGTCCTCACCAGCCGGACTGGAACCCAATGAGGGGAATCCTGTTCCTGTGGAAAAACACAAACAGCTCCCCTGGATCTTATCACAACAAGATCCGGTCCTTTCCATTTATTATCTAAGACATCCTTCCACAACACCATCTCACTAGATGATTGAATCACATGTTGACTGTGCCTGTCAGCTGCACATTGATTATTATTATCCAAGATTAAAAAATTAAGGGTAAAAAGGGCTAAAGACACTCTTTCCTTGGGAGTTGCATTTTCTGCTATACCCCCTTTTTGTTTAAATAAAAGAGCTTTTAGACTTTTATTGGCTCTTTCTACTATACCTTGACCTTGTGGGTTGTAAGGAAGGCCAGTGGTATGTGCAACCTGCATTTGGGCACAGAAGGCTCGAAAGCCACCAGATGAGTACGCTGGGCCATTATCAGTTTTTAGGCGGTGTGGCTTTCCCCAAGCAGCCCAGGCCTCTAGGCAGTGAGTTTTTACATGAGAGACCTTCTCACCTGCCAATGGTGAGGCAAAAATAATACCTGAGCACGTGTCCACTGAGACATGTAGGTATTTTAATCTTCCAAACTCTGGAAGATGTGTCACATCCATTTGCCAAAGGTCTCCAGGACGTAGGCCTCGAGGGTTAACGCCCACATGTGGGGAGGGTAAAAAGGTGACACAAGACTGACAAGATTTTACAATGTCTCGTGCTTCATTTCTGGATATGAGAAATTTTTTTCTCAAGGTGTTTGTAGGAACATGATATAATCTATGGAATTTAGTAGCTGAAGCTTTTGTATCTTCCAGAGAAATCATGCGCCTAGTGGCCCAGTCCACGAGGTCATTAGTCTGTGATAAGGGGCCAGGCAGAAGTTAAAAGAAGTAGAGAATGTCTGAAAGACCTCCAAAACAATTAGGCATTTAACAATTTGAGGGGAATCAGGTCTAAACATTCTTACTATAGGCTCCGAGCCCTGTACCAAGTAGGCCCCACGACCAGACTTTGAGCCATCAGTAAAGATGGCAGGGGCTGATGTAATAGGCTCCTGAACAGTGATTTTAGGAAAGTAAACCAGATTATTTTCAACAAAGGACAAAATAGGGCTCTTTGGATAATGATTATCTATGACATTTGGGAAAGCACACATGAGAATGCTCCAATCATCCACAGTGCCAGACAAAACTTCTACCTGTTCCTTAGTATAGGGGATGATGAGTTTGTCAGGCAACTTTGCAAAGTGTATTAAGCAATATTTAAGCCCCAAACAAGCCTGTCGGGCTACCAGCTGCAGAAAATATTGGAGAGTGCGGGCTCCCAAGGAGTTTTTTTCCTTTTTTTTTTTTTTTTTTTTTTTTTTTCTCTTGAAGCCATAATAGAAGCCCCTCCTAGCGGAGGCCAGCCGCGACCAGGTTTTTGTTTTAATGAAGCGGCATGTGTCCCCAGGGGTGTTATGGGGTGGGGGTGCGGAAGGCTCTAGGGACTGTAAAGGACTACACCCTTGGCTTTTAGGCCCCTTTGTTTGCTCCCTTTTATAACAGGCAGTGGCCTCCTTTAGTCTTTCCTCTTCCCCTTTAAATAATTCTTCTTTTTCCTCCTCTGCAGAATGGGAGCTAGCCTCCTTATCTGTGTCAAGTACATTTGCATGTGTAAGCTCCTCAATGGGAGGATAGAGCCTGTTAAAGGCTCCTTTTTCCCCCTCGGGGGGGGGGCCAATTATAGATTTTACCTGTTTCTCTGAGCTCATCTTGTAAACTTTTTTCTTTGTTTAATCCCTTCTTTTTTATTTTTTTTTCTTTTTCTAGGCCTAGTTTTTGACTCCCCATTTGAATCTGACTCAGAAAGGCTATCCTGATGCCTTGTGAGAACTTCCAGTTCCCTTCTAATAAGTTCCATGTGGTTTTCTTTACTTAAGCAAGAGTGAATCAGCCGCCAAAACGGCAGTGTACCCTTACCTATTCTGTCCTCTGAGTTGCCCATGTTGCGCTCACAGTAAACGACAAAGACAATAAGCCACACAGGAATGAAAATAACAAGGATCAGGTAGGGATCTAAGTGAAAAAACATTATGACTGGGGATGACTTACCGACGTCTTCCTCTCCGACGTCTTCCTCTCCGTGTGTCAAGTTCTGGATCCTCTTCGGCCCCTCGCCTGGTGACCACAAAACACCCAGCGTTCTCGGGTTTTGGCACCACTTTGCGGCGAGCCCCTGTCCCACAGGAAAAGCACGACCAGCAAACAAGGATCCTTCTTGATCACACTTTATTGGAGAGCCTCTTGGTTAACAGAAAAGTTGATGGCGAGGGGCGAGGGGCGCAGGAGTGTAGCTGCTTTTATAGGGCAGAATACTATGGGACGCCTGCTGATTGGCTGCCATAGGCTCACCCACCCACAGGAGCCACGGGATAGGCTCAGGACAAGGTGCATCAAGCGCATGCACAACCTCAAGGGAGGTTGCTGCCTAACTGAGGAAGTATTTACCTCAAGACTGGCGAGAATGGCATCTGCATTGGCTCCCTACAACAGAGTAATGAGGGAATGACTGATTTGAAAGTTCATTATATGCATATTTTACAGTGTCATAATGAAGACCATGATTTTGAACAATTATTATCTACACATTAAAAAAAAAATCTCAAGTTAGTTTTGATTGAAGGGCGTTTTCCGAGACGCCCTGTGAGCAGAAGAAAGTGGGCAGCTCCTCCTTAGAGGTCGCTGAGCGCATGCTGTGCTGTTGTTGATGCCCTCACTCACATGAACACCTCCCTCCCTCTACATCTTATTTCTCACACAATGAAAATCGGTGGCCTGGATGAAAAAGGCTAAATTCAATTATGCCCTGCTGGGAAACCTATGCCTTTCATTGTATCACCTCCTATTATGGGGGGAGGGCAAGGATATTTTGCAATAGACCAACTGACTTCATCATCTTTCCCCTTTTTTCTGCTCACTTATTCCAGATGACTGTCATGTTTCTTGTCAATGTTATTTCTACATGTATAAAATTCTCGGTTAGGTGAAGCCACTCTGAATTCATCATTTGTCGATGTCCTAGATGAATTTTGTGGGTGTATTTGGTATCCCTCCCCTCACCCTTGGTATTTTTGTGATAACTAAGAGATATTGTCAAGCACCATTGGTCAAATGAGAAATAAAGCAGAAGAACTCAAGGACAGGGAGGAGCATTATGGAACTCTCATTCCCAGACTTGGCAAGGCTACAGCTCTCATGGACTAACAGCAGTTGTTACTGGCCCAAGACTGGTGTACTTGATAGGGTAAGTCAGTTTTGTGGCAGATAGAGGATGGAGTCGGGACACTATTCCACTCCCGAATGAGCTAATAATAGTTAAAGTATGCCAGACCATAGCCACTAGTAGGTGATGAAAGGAGGGTGTACAGCAAGACTGCAGTGGATAACAGGTAAGAAAGTGTGATCTGAAATATAGATTATCAAGATAAAATGTACATGTACGGCTGTATTATGATTCTCTCTCTTTCTCTTCTTTCTTTCTCTTTTATATTACCTATCTCTACCTTCATTTTCCTTGGTGTTGGCCTGTACCTACTAGTACCAGGCTGTGGCCAACATCCTCAATGAGCTATTGACCAAAGAGACCTACAAAGTTTCCCAAAAGAAGACAGATTTCTGTCAGAGCACTTGATGACCCACCAAAGCTTAATGGTAAGACCCTAATGCCAAAGACACCATGTGCTATTGGTACAGAACATGGAGTGACTTGGATGGAATCTGGAAGAGAGTCAGTCCCAAGACTGTTAGCTTGTCTAGTGCCAGAGGCACTACATGAGCAACTGGGGGAAAATGACCAGCACTTGTCAAAGCAATTCATGGTCTAACCTACTCAACAGCAAACAATCTGACGTGATGCTCACCCAAGACCAATAGTGGCAAAAGCCATGGTGGGTAGCCAGCTGCTCTTGGATTGGTTAAGGGATCCACTCAGGAGAATGGAACTCATAGCTGGAACTGGGAAATAAGTCAGAACCATAGCCAAAAATCAAGTCTGCTCTCCAATATCAAGCTCCCACCAATTTTGGGCTAGAAGAGGGCCTACACATATTAAATTCTCTCTAAAATAATAATGGTTATCCCATTTATCTGGCTCTGACTTCACTCTATGTTGGAGAATCTGCTTCTCTTTTTCAGGTGGATGCAGAACCTGAGGTGAGATTCAGCCCATTGCACCTCACCAGGGCCCCAGCTGAAACCAAGAGTAATTTGGGAAATGAGCAAGAGTGATGCTTTCTTGGTGAACCTGGTACCAACACAAAGGTGATGGAGATAGACACAGAGAACACTCAACTCCTACCACACCAGATATCCAGAGACACAGAGGTTCCCAAGACTTCATCACTGAAGTAGACCTACCACGAACCCAACATGGCTCAGGGAAATTAATGGAAGAGAGGGCAGAAAGATTGTTGGAGCCACAAGTTGGGACATTATGCACAGAGACATTGCCTCTTTCCCACATTGCATGGCCATGATCTGCAATGAGGAGGTTCTCTTTGGAGGGGGGAGGACAGGAAGGAGGCTAATGATGTACATATGAAAATGTCAAAATGAATTTAAAACATTTTTTACCATCATTCTGGGTTGATGGAGGCAAACTCTTTTAGACATCAGAGTGGTTCCAGAGAGATGGATTAGTGGTTAAGGCACATGCCTGAGAAGGCAAAGACTGAGGTTTGAGTCCCCAGTACACATATAAGTAAGATGTACAAAGTGTCTCATGTGTCTAGAGTTTGATGTAGTAGGTTGAGGCCCTGGGATGCCCATTCTCTGTGTGTGTGTCTCTTTCTCTGTGTCTGCCTGTTTCTCTCTCTCAGATAAATAAAATATTTTCTAAAATGTAAGGATTAAAATTGCAGTGTCAAGTGTTTGATTCAAGTACTCTACCTAATCATAACCATATATGAGCATACACTTTCTACTCTTTCAGTTATGCATTCTATCAAAAGAATTATGCTTATTATTTTTACTGTATCATAGAAAAATATATCATAACAAACTTCTAATAATTAATTATCCTTGGAACACTTCTTGAAGGCAAGGGATATTTAAAATACTTCAAGTCATATACAAAATAAGTTATTTATATAAACTATCTTATATTTATATAAAAATAAATAGACAAATACTCTTGCATCCTTAGCACATGGTTTGCATTTCTTAAAGAGTAATTTGTTAATCCTATACCCTGAGAAAAAGTGTGCACTGCACAAGGCATTAGCTATCTCTGAGCATGAAACTAATTGAAATTAATAAGGGAATAATTGTCCTTCTTTGCTGCTACATGCATTACCTAATTAGAAAATGAATAAAATGTCACAGCAAAGAGAGTGACATTTGTTTAACAAGAAATCATTAACAACATGTCTGATCCTATTGAACTTAGTAGAGTTTAGAGTAGATTGTATCTGGTGTTCTGGAAATCATGTCAACTCACTTTACTCCATATAACAAGAGAAAATAGTCACTGTCATTTCACACCAATTCTTTACAGGGAAAGGCATCAATAATAGCTCCTTAAAAGTATCACTATAAACAAGTTAAGATAAACTATTATGAAGGAATTGTATTTTTGTGCACTTCTCATTTTGTGGAGATTTTTAAACAAGACAACAGCATTGGTTGATGTAAACTTTGCTTCTATGTTTATCACTAAAAGTCTGAGTTTATTATAGAGTGCAAATCATCATACACTAAAACTGTTAACATTTGCTTTTGTTTTAATAATATAAATGATCATGTAGAAACTTCTTAATTCTACATGTACTTTCAAAAAGAAGCTGGTACTTCTATGGCAAAATCAAATCTAATGATCAACAAATATAATCTTTCTATTCTTTTTACACTTATTTTGAATCATTTCAGTATCTCAAGGTCATGCAGTGAATAATCATTACTAATATTGAATGTCTTCCATGTTAACATAGGTTATTTTATTTCTATATTTTTCATTTTTGATTTTTTTGTCACTTTTTTGCTCACAAATCTCTGAAAAAAATAAACCTCATGAGCTGATTTAACTGAAAGAATGTTTATTTCAATGGCATTTAAAATCTGGTAAGAGCAGGTACCCTTACTCCACACTTGCAAGCATAAGTAGCTCTGAACATAGTTGCCAGAAAGTGGCTGTACCATGCTGTTGGTTTTGCAGTTTCCGTTCTACTAAGCCTGTCTCTGTCCTTGAGTGCAAATACCATCATGTAGATTTGACAGTGATATCAGTGTGGCAGCTGAACACCTAAAACTCTCTTCTGGCCTTCATTCATGAGAAAGCCTTCACACAGACTTGTGAGTTGAATACACAGTATCAGGTTATCAATAATTTCCTTTTCTATTCTAGAAATTTAGCTAGATCAGCATAAGAGGCAGGATTATTAATATTAGTTAGAGAAATTGCTCACTGACATCACCACTTAGAGATAGGAAATTCAGATGGAAACATACTTGTGAATAATCTTGCATGCATCCAGCAAACACACATTTCCCTCTTTGAATGAGAAACTGGGTTAAGATTATACCCATATTTTATTTGCAGACTAGTGTAAAGAATGCCATGACCAAGCCTGTGATCACGGAGTACAAAATGAATGTAGTATTCTAGAAACTACCAGATCGCAGTTATACAGGCAAGGATAAAATGAGGTGAATGTGAAGATGAAAGAGTATGGAATTTTTTTCAGGGAAGAAACAGAACAAGATATGTTCCATGTTAAAAAGTGTGCAGCTAAGTGGAGGTAAACCATGGCAACTGGAATTGTGCACAGGAAATATTCATTATAAATATAGCACAGAAGGTTCATCAAAGCATGGAATTTTAGAATAAAAATAAAGATTAAAATGTATTGAAAATTTATAATCAGCAAGAATGCAAAAAAATTGTTATTTCCTCAAAAATATGTTAAAGCTTGTATTAATGAGGTTGTATGTAAATTCCTTTAAAATGATGAAAACAGAGATGCTGTAAAAATGTCAAAGTTTTATATGTATTGATGAATATTCATGGTTAAACTCGAAAGAAAAAGTGAAATTACCCTTCAAAATTAGCATGCTTCCAAATGGCTTCCAAATATATATATATTTATATATACTTGAACTGTATTCCATTTACCCACAACACATTGTAATTTACAATTTAAAAAAATAAGTTACCTTTATAAAATTTTTGTTTATTTATTTCAGAGAGAGACAGACAGAAAGAGAGAGATTGAGATTGAGAATAGGAACACCAGGGCCTAAAGCCACTTCAAACAAACTCCAGACACATGCACCACCTTCTGCACCTGGCTTTTGTGGGATGGGAGTTGAACATGGGTCCTTTGGGTTTGCAGGCAAGTGCTTTAACCACTAAGCTATCTCTCCAGCCCCTCTCTTCATTTCTGCATTAATCTTTTTCAGGACTTCAGGGTGTCAGGAAGGGCTCGTGGGCTATTGTATTACCTGATAGGGAGGCATTCTTTGGTTTCTCTGTTGTTCAGCTTTCTGCTATGGTAAAAGATATCTGAGATGATCTACTTATAAAATTAAAAAAAAAAAAAAAAACAGGGAACGGTTAATGCACACATGACCCCACAGTGATTACCAATAACCACACTGAAGTGTGTCCTCAGTGGAATGGAGATGGGAAGGGGACATAAGAGTGTAAAACAATGGAAATACGGGCAGGTTGCAGCATGTTCATATATTAAGTTCCTCAACAGGAACAAGTTTACTTTTGCTAACAGTGTTGAGGGCTCTCTCCATGAGCTCATGATCCCCTGTATTGCTTTAGGGGTTTTCAAGACTGTACATGATGGCAGCAACCTGTGTTAAGACCTCCCACCGTAAGACCAGCATGAGAAGAAAGAGGGAGGGTGGTCCCATTGTCTCATGTGACTGCACACAGACTAGACATCAGTTCATGATGCTCCCAAGTCATACCACTCCAGGAACCCAGTCTTTAATACCTGGATTACATAGGGGAAAGTGTAAAATGAAATGGCAAAGGTAACAAAGAATGTTATCATCAAGGGAGTGTTAGGCTATACTAGGACGTTGAAGCTAATCATATCATTGCATCACTATGGACCATTTAAAATCCCTACCACAGCCATAAAATTGATGTTTATATCAATTGGTACCCATATATAGTTTGAAAACATGTGATATAGGTTTATTCAAAATCATCCTCAAAAATAAATTATTATTTTTATTTTTCTAAAGGAATCAGAGTATTATATGCTGATACACAATTAACTCTGCATAGTCTAGTTGGTAAAGAACAAAGAAATAATATGTAAGCATAAAAGTGTTGGCTGCTTTAATATCCAGAATGTGTTTGGAAATGATTATTTGTGTTTTTTTAACTCTTTTATTAATTTCTTCATTTTATAAAGGGAGAGAGAAACAGAAAAGACAGATAGAGATAAATGGGTACTTCAAGCCAATGTAAACAAGCTCCAGATGTATGTGCCTCTTTCTGCATGTGCCGTATGTGGGTGTTGGGTATCAAACCCAAGTGCTTAGCTTTTGCAGGCAAACATCTTAACCACTGAGCCATCTCCCCAGCCCCTATGGTTTAATGAAAACATAAGCAATGACAATAAATACTCAGTAGACATAACACAAATTCAGGTTTAAAGTTTCATGTCTTGCTAATTACTCTCTTTCACATCAGAATATTGTTTGTATGTGGGCTCTGTGTATGTGTAGATATGCACAATCCACACTCATGCATGTGTTGTGTGTATGCTGTACATGTATGGGAAAGTACATGTAAATATGCACATTCCTTGTTCGTGCATGAACATATATCATGTGTATGTGGTATGTAAACATAGATGTGCACACCCCCTGCTCATGCATGTGAGTGTACTATGTGTATTTTTGCTTTATGCATGTGCATTTGCATTTGTATGTGTAGATATGCACATTCTACATGCTAGAAGAGGCCATCAGGTGTCTTGTCTCTTACTCTTCCACTATATTTCTTCATAAAAAGAAGTGGTAGCTGGGCGTGGTGGTGCACGCCTTTAATCCCAGCACTCGGGAGGCAGAGGTAGGAGGATCGCCGTGAGTTCAAGGCCACCCTGAGACTACAGAGTTAATTCCAGGTCAGCCTGGACCAGAGTGAGACCCTACCTCAAAAAACCAAAAAAAAAAAAAAAAAAAAAAAAGAAGTGGTCACTGAACCAGGAGCTTACTTGCTTTCTGGATAGACTGGCATGCCCTGGAGCCCCAGTGACTCCCCCATCTCTGGCTCCTCAGAACTGCGCTAAAGGCACACACAGCCACACTCGGCTCCTCACATGGGTGCAAGGAGTCCAGTTCTCATGCTGGTGCAGTGAGTGCTCTTGATAACCCCCGAGCTATTCACCCAACCCCATTTTATAATTATTTAATTATTTTAAGTTAGTGTATGTCACATTAGCATACTGTAGGATTTCAGAAGAAGTGGCACACTTACTGTTTTTCCTTGTAAACCCAGTGCACAGGACAGAGCACAGGCTTAGCAAAAACTCATTTCCAACTTCCACTGTGCAGCAATAAACTTAAAAGCCTTGACTATTTCCTCAGAGTAATTACAGTTGAAATTAATCCCACTTCAATATATTTCTTGATGTCCTTGATGTACAGATATATTAATTATTGTCATTTCTTCTTTAAAAACAATTGAGGATTCATCTTTTCCAAGTACTGGTTTTTGGTTTGTATTTATAAATTTTTAATAATTATATTTGAAGTTTGTTTTCTAGTAAATGAATTCAATTTTTTATGACCCTAAATTAATTTGTAATATTATTTACTATCAACATATCTTGCTCATGTCTCAGTATTCAGATTTTTATTTTATCATCTAGTTCCAGAATTAAATTTTTTGTTATATAAATATAGCTTTGAACATTTCAGATCTTATTAACTTTTTGTTGTTGTTATCCATCAAATTATTTGTTTCTTTACTAAAGTTTTACATAGACATGTATACAAAAAGTTTCTGAATAGCTTGTGATGATTGTATACTTGAATACCCATTTATATTGCATTTATCTGATGGCTCATTTGATTTTCATTATGACTTTAGGTAACTATGACTATAAATTTTAGCATTTTAGATCTCCTTTAACATTTACTCTATAGGTGCCTATCTGCTTCTTTGCTTTGAGTTCTCCATGATAGTAGACTAAGTCTTTGCCTGTGGTTTTGAGCATGCTCCCACACAAATGCATTTGCATGCATGAGGAAAAGCAGCCAGCTCTGTTCTCTTGTGAGGGATGATCTTGTTCTGCACAGTACACTGCTCTGGGTATATGCCCTTGAAGTTGAGAAATAAGACAGCACATATTTCTGCTCCCGGGGTGCCCAATTTTATGTGCCAGTACCTCCCACTTCCCACCAAGGTTAAAACAAGCCAGTAACATGTTTCTGTGTCAGTTTCACTCTCTAGCCCAGACTGACCTTCAACTCACAGTTCTCCTTCCTTAGCGTCCTGGGTGCTGGGATTGTAGACAGGAGACACCATGCCCAGCTCAACACCTCCTCCTAAAAGTCTTCTGATGAGTTGTGGCAGGGGTCAATGGGGGAAGACGCTGTTCCTCTTAAGTTTGATCATAATTCAAAGTACAGAATTGCCACATTAACTATCTTCTGGGAGGGCTCTTTGGCAAAACTGTTTGTATTGTACTATCGGTTGCTATATAAATTTCCAATAGTTTTTTTTTTTTCATTTGTACATTTGTTATTATTATTAACATGATGTTTCATATGGGTACACTGTGTGTTGCTACCCTCTTTTCCCTTGTCCCTGGCCCATTCCTTTGGGTACACAGCTCAGTGGGGTTGCCAGTAGATTCAATTGGACCTTATGCAGATGTAAGTCTCATCTTTTTGTCTAGCAGCCCGTCTCCAACCCAAGCCTTACTACGGATGCCTCTCTACTGCCCCTGCAAATTCTACACCAGCTACTGCTATTATCATTGAAGTAGTACCACACACAACCATACAACAGATTGTTGCATGAATTTTATTCCCAGTTCTTGCCCATTAAATTTTGAAAATCATTTTAATAAATATTCTAAAACTATATTTTAGAATAAGTCATGTGGTGATGATACCCATTACCATTACTAATTTGCCATATGATTACCTCAAATAATATCTTCATCCCAATAAAAGCTTGCCATAAAATATTTAATATTAAGTATGTAAAGTAATGAAAACATGAGCCAATATTCTGTATATTTGTATGTGTTTAGAACCAGTTGATTTTGTTATGCTGTGGTAACCTTCATGCATATGTAAGTGTGGCAATTAGTCTGATTCCATAGCACAGATTTTAAAGTTCCATTAGTAAAACTAACCCATAAAACAGACCAAAGGACATCACTGTTCTGTTTCATTCCAATTCTGCCTTAGTCACCCCATAATTTATTTTAATTTTCATTATTTTATTGAGGATTTTGTAAAATGGCTGCACGCTTAGACCCCCCTTACACCCACCTGAGTTTTAGTGGTTTTTGGTGGGGCTATTGGTATTCATTATGGGGACCAAGAGGCCTCTGTCAGTCTGGGGCTGGGAGATGACAGTGCCTCACCTCCATGCTTTCTAAACATTATGAAGCATATATTTATTCAAGATTATGTGTTATGTGTTTTTTATATATTTTATTTAGCATTTATTTATTTATTTATTTGAGAGGAAGAGGCAGATATTTATGGGCATGCCAGGGTCTGTAGCCACTACAAACCAACACATGCCACCTTGTGAATCTGATTTACTTGAGTACTGGGCAATCAAACCCATTTCCTTAGGTGTTGCAGCAAGTGCCTTCTTAGCCAGTGACACAGTGGCTTGAGCCCCTGGCATACCCATTCTATCTGCCCCTTTCCCTCTCTCAAATAAATAAATATTTTTAAAAAATCCAATGAAGTACTTGGTGGAAGTCACAGATTTTATAAATATCTCAACAAAGATTTTCACCCAGTTGTGATGGTCCCCAAAGAGCTGTTCTTTGACAATACACTGACCTACACTAACTTTATTTGGTTTTATGTTCTCTTTTGAATCCGTCTAAAAGTTCCAAAATGCACTGTTATAAACCCAACAGTAGTTAGAAAGATCCACTAGTCCCGGGTGTTCCATTCCGGATTTGTTTTCCTGGTCTCATTAAACAAACCTTCCCCAGCTCTCTCTGTACCTAGCCCTCTGGGACAGACATACTGTGTGTTTTCACATTATTTGTACGTCAAAATTTTGGTGCATGTAAAATAAAACGTTTGTCAGAAAGTATTTTACCACTCAGCAGAATCTTCAACTTTTTGAATTTATTCGTCTTTTAGAGCTCAGGTGAAACATTCCAGAAAGTAGTTTTAGTGCCTTGTTGTGGTTGTATGTTTACCCTCTTGTTTATTCAGTAACTGATCTCATTTTAACCCAATGAACTCCTTTCTAGCACTTAGGACATCTCAGCACTCCAATTCTAAGACAAGCCCCGCTTTTACATTTCATAGGCGTGAAATTAACATTTGTACACTTCGAGAAGTAATCAGATTTACTGCATCGCTGGCTTTGTCTTCTTTAAATACTGGCATTAAATAATAATTGTTATCATATGCTATACGAGGTAACGGTTTAAAGAATGGCAGAGATGTCTCCTAAGGTCACTAAGAGCACTAAGCAGCCTTCACACATCCTCGGAGGATGCTGCTCACAAGCGCGCAGTGCTGAGAAAGCTGAGCCACGGCGGAAGGTGTTAAATGTATCAATTGACGGGAGAACTCGTGAGTTCAAGTCCTTTCCCGCACGGAAGCGCCGCACGTGGCGGTGGGTGCGCGCCTGCTGGCGGGCAGTCGCTTCGGCCTCGGCGCCTCAATCCCTTCAAAGGTCACCGTCGTTGGTCTGGATGGAGTTACTTGCTCACCTCTTGCAAGACTGCTGCCTACCTTGCAGCCTGCCAAAGCCTTCTGCTGCCCTCTGCTGGCCAATACTAACGGTTGGGAGTTGTTTTTCATATTTCTGGTTTTTTTGGGTTTTTTTTTTTTGGTTTTTTTTGCATTTTTATCTCAGGAAATATTAGGAAGGGGAAAAAAAATGAAAGAGCAAAATAGGAATGAAAGAGTCAAGCCAACGCTGTATTTCGTCCCTAGAGATGGAACAGAATGTGTCATATGAGATCACAAGTTCGCAAGTTAACAGCAATTCCCCTTCTTTTCAACGGGAGTATTTTTAGCCTGAGTCTATTTAGAGGAGGATTAGAGTTATGAGGAATTGTTGCCTTTTAAACATAAGATGTCTGATAGTGTAACGTTCATTTGTGAACATGCATTCTAATTTTCTACAATAATGAGTATTATATTGAGCTCAAATTAAGGCATACATTTTATTTAAAAAATAATTTATTTTACAGTAAGCGTGTGTAACTAATTAATGGAAATATGAGTGCACCTGGAAAGGTGAATACTGTCATTATTGTGAAGTATTGCTGTACAAAACAGACAATTTCACTCTCTCCAGTTTTCAAGTCGGAACAACACATATAACCGCCCATCCATTTGTGTGAACTGGGCAAGGATGGTTATTCTTAAATTGCACCCAGAAAAATGTTCACTTCTGCATAGTGATTCTATGAATTCCGAAAATGTGTATGGTTGCGTTCCCACCACCAAAATCAAGACACCAAACTATTTTCTCACTTTCTGTAACTTGTTCCTGGACTCCTGGCGTCAACCGGGAAGCCCGTCTCCACCTCGAGAGAGAGCTGCTGGGTCTTTGCTTCTCTCTTAGTGCTGTCCTTTTTCGCTATGGCCTGTGGACGCAATGACGAAGACTGGGCCTCGCGTGTCCCCCTTGGGGCTCTGCCCTCAGCATGGATCGGTATTGTGCACCTTCCCCACGTCTCCCTTTTATTGCTCAGCAGTATTTCAGCTCTGTTGCTGCTGTTCTTTCATTTGTATTAAAGCCATGTAAAGTGCAAACACCATTATCAGGACACTGGCTATATTGTCCCCAAGTGTTCTCACTCAGTGGCGGGTGGTGCTATGAGCTGAGTTCATGCAGCCATTGGTTCTGAGAGCCTCCACACTGATGCTCTGAGCTTGTTCCCTCCGTGGTAAACTAAAGAGTTCATGTAGATGTTGACAGCGTCTGATCTTTGGTCCAAAGTTCCCTCAGAGGCGGACATCCCCCACACAACCTGGACCCAAGAGGGCCTTTTTGTTTATTTAGTTGTTTTTTCTCACTGAAAACACAATTTTTCTCTTAGAAAAGACTCACAGTTTTCGCCATACTCCTTAGCTCATCTTCTTCTTTTTTTTTTTTTTTTTTGTTCATTTTTATTTTATTTATTTGAGAGCGACAGACACAGACAGAAAGACAGATAGAGAGAGAGAGAATGGGCGCTCCAGGACTTCCAGCCCCTGCAAACGAACTCCAGATGCATGCGCCCCCTTGTGCATCTGGCTAACGTGGGACCTGGGGAACCGAGCTTCGAACCGGGGTCCTTAGGCTTCACAGGCAAGTGCTTAACCACTAAGCCATCTCTCCAGCCCAGCTCATCTTCTTCTTTGAACGTCTTCCCTATTCCTCTTTCCAGAGAGACTTGGGATCTGCATTCGGCTTTAGGGATGTGCTCCACTGTGGACTCGGGGCACTTCCATAAGTAATGACATCCACGGGGCAGGGTGAGAGGGAGGAAACTGGGGGTAACTGCAGCTTGGTGCTCACAAAGCAGGTCTCAAGTTCAGCCACACTTGGGAGAGAGGAATAAAACAAAATTAAAATACAAATTTAATAGCATGCAGATGTTCCTTTGGTTTTAAAGTCCTATCTCAGACTGCTTGCTATTGTTTGCTTTTGAGATTCTAGGGACTTTGTTGCAGTAAATGGAAAGATTGCTTTCAACAGTCTCCCTCTATACATTTTTGAGATGTTTTTACACATCTCTCATATGGGCTCAAAGCACAGACTTTTGTGGTGGAAGCTTAAAACTTTCATTTCTAATATGTAGTATGGCATCAGAGAAGTTATCTGATTAAATGGATTAGGAACTGTAGATGTTTTTATTTTGCCAGCTTATATGCAAGATGTATGCCTTCAAAGTTGACTTTCTTTGAATTTTTTTTTGGGGGGGTTTCGAGGTAGGGTCTCACTGTAGCCCAGGCTAACCTGGAATTCACTATGGAGTCTCAGGGTGGCCTCGAACTCAAGGTGATCCTCCTACCTCTGCCTCCTGAGTGCTGGGATTAAAGGTGTGTGTCACCATGCTGGGCTTTCTTTGAATTTTTATTAGGACATCCATTTACAAAAAAAAAAAAAAAACATAGACCAAAAAAAATAGTCAAAATGATGGCCAGACTTTAAGCCAAAAATGGCAAGTAAGAAGGAAAATAAGATAATTTAAAAGAAAGAAAATGAACTCCAGATGCATGTGCTACTTTGTGTATTTTGTGGATTTGGCTTTACAAATACGCAGAAATTGAACCTGGGCCATCGGGGTTGGCAGTCAAGCACTTGTAACCACTACGCCATCCCTCCAGCCCCCTGAAGCATCGATTGAGCAGCCATGAAAAGTTCAGTTTTTGTCAGGGCGCATTACAGGTGACAGGAATGGTAACGTAGGACTGGAAGAAAAGGAGGCAGCCACACCTGCAGGGCTGACAGGGAGAGCTGCGGAGAGCAGCGGTGGAGGCAAGGATGACCGTCCCTGCACGGTGCTGCTCTGGCCACGGGGGACATCCAGCAGCGGTCAGGAAGTCGGAAGGGCTTGACCTATGAGCCACTTACTGTATCAGGAACGAGCATGTAAGACTGATGGCAGTGATGACACCCTCGTGTTCTGAATATGTATGTGCCATGATCTTGGACAGCAAGATGGTCTCTTGTGAGGGGACAAGGTAGGTATGGAGGTCGGTGGATAGTTGGTGCCAGAAGGGCCTAGGGTTTGGGTCTTTCTTGTTCGGATGTATTCAGTTTTTGCAGGAAATGAGAAACACAGAAGCTATTTAAAGACTTAGCATATGACGAAGATGCCTGCCTTAGGACTGTCACCCTGGCTGTGCTCAAGACTGAGTCAAGCGGGAGAAGAAAGGAAATTTAAAAACTAATTAGGCACTTTCAGAGCTCCAGTCTGACACTGATTGGGAGAAGCTATTTCTGTTCTTTCTCATTCTTCCTGATCACACTGACGGACTGCGTTTTGTGGCTTTCCCTTTAGTTGGCACAGCCAGTTTACTCGTTTCTGAAAAGGAGAATGTGCGAGGTGAGGATTTTCTGTTTGTTGTTTTAATAGTGAATTTTGTTCTAATAAAATATTGTTGAATTGCCTTTATAAAACGCAAGTATTACATAAATTCTTTTTTATGTTTTTTTTTTTTCTTTTGCTAGCACAGAGAGAGACTGGGAGAGAATGAGCACACCGGGGCCTCTAGCCACTGCAAATGAACACCAGATGCATGTGCCACTTTAAGCATCTGGCTTCATGTGAGAACTGGAGAATCAACAGGTCATTAAGGTCATCAGGCTTTGCAGGCAAGCACCTTAACTGCTGAGCCATCTCTGCAGCTCCCCAACAGCTTCTTTAATGGCCACTCCCAAATTGAAAATGTCTTAGTCATGAAGAAAGGTTACTAAAAAGACCAAATGCATTTAAACCTGAATGTTCTGAGTAAAGGAAATAGTGTTGTATATATTGTTTTCAGCAGGGGACTTTGAGTAAATTGTAAGCACAGGTAATGATTTGTTGGGATTTAAACAGTCGCCAAATGGAATAGACAGAACATCGATGAATAAAGATCTTGTAACATGAAAGGTAGAGTGCTACTAATACCAACAAGAAAAGCAAAAACAAAAAATCCCAAAGTCATTTTTGGTAACAAAGGCTAGTTAAAAAAAAAAAAAAATGGCAATGCGCTTCCAGTATGGGTGAAATGACACAGAGGTTTTAATTGTGGCTGTCATTAATTTGCAGAAATAAAGGCAAAGGGTAACTTTGTGAATAGGAACTTCATATATAGAAACATGCATATGGAACTCGTGGAAGCAGACCTTGGAGGCTCGATAACACTTCTAGGAAACTGTAGTGCCAAAGGGGGGAAAAAAAAATCAGAAAGCTAGGACTAAAATAACCTCCGGCAGCTCAAGCAGGAAAACACTTGGAATTCCGCGCTTGCATATAAAGGGCGCAGCCTGAGGCACTGTGGAACTGCGTAGAAGTGTTAGCACGCCAGGAAGACGTCCAAATGCGTCCTTCCCGAGGCCAAGTGTGATAGTGCATGGAGCAGATTTTCCCGGCGAGTGAGGCAGAGTTCACTCAAGACCCGTTCCTCTTGGAGCAGGGAGCCTCCCAAGGCGCCCAGCTGTACTTGGTTTTTGAAGAGAACTCCTTGAAATCATCCTGTGTAATGCAGACGTGCCCCACAGAGCACGGTGTTAGACAGTGACAAAGCGCAGAGGGCCCGCAGATTAGAAGGGAGCCAAATGCCCCATCACCAACTGCAGTCACAGCCATTGTCATAAGGCTAGTTTAAATACACCTGCCCGTCTTCTAGTGCGCATGGGGCTGGAGAGATGGCTTAGCGGTTAAGCGCTTGCCTGTGAAGCCTAAGGACCCCGGTTCGAGGCTCAATTCCCCAGGACCCATGTTATCCAGATGCACAAGGGGGCGCAAGTGTCTGGAGTTCGTTTGCAGTGGCTGGAATCCCTGGCGCGCCCATTCTCTCTCTCTCTGCCTCTTTCTCTCTGTCTGTTGCTTTCAAATAAATAAATAAAATAATGCTTATGGACAAGGATAGTACACCACACTTGATAATGCTCATCAAGTATTATATTACTGGCCTGTATACTGGCGAATTACTATGCATTTTATCATTACTGTAGAGTGAAATGCGTCTATTGATTAAAATACTTATAAAGAAGCATCCAGGGCTGGAGAGATGGCTTAGCGGTTAAGTGTTTTTCTATGAAGCCTAAGGACCCTGGTTGGAGGCTCCATTCACCAGGACCCACATTAGCCAGATGTACAAGGGGGTGCACACATCTGGAGTTCGTTTGCAGTGACTGGAGGCCCCAGCGTGCCCAGTCTCTCTCTGTCTCTCAAATAAATAAATAATTTTTTTTTTAACTTTAAAGAAATGGGCTGGAGAGATGGCTTAGCGGTTAAGCGCTTGCCTGTGAACCCTAAGGACCCCGGTTCGAGGCTCGGTTCCCCAGGTCCCACGTTAGCCAGATGCACAAGGGGGCGCACGCGTCTGGAGTTCGTTTGCAGAGGCTGGAAGCCCTGGCACACCCATTCTCTCTCTCTCCCTCTCTCTGTCTTTTTCTCTGTGTCTGTCGCTCTCAAATAAATAAATAAATAAATAAAAATTTAAAAAAAATTAAAGAAAAAGAAGCATCCAGCAAGTCTCTCCAGAGATGTTGTCATCACAGAAGAGGACAGCTGCCTGAGGGCATTGAGGCTGACCATTTTCCACAGGAATGAGGTGTGAAGTTATAAGCCTGTGCCACTGATTCATTTGACCACGTGTAGATTTAGATTAATGTGCATAGGTCTTATTTTTTTTTAATTTTTATTAACATTTTCCATGATTATAAAATATATCCCATGGTAATTCCCTCCCTCCCCACCCCCACACTTTACCGTTTGAAATTCCATTCTCCATCATTTTACCTCCCCATTACAATCATTGTAATTACATATATACAATATCAACCTATTAAGTATCCTCCTCCCTTCCTTTCTCCACCCTTTATGTCTCCTTTTCAACTTACTGGCCTCTGCTACTAAGTATTTTCATTCTCACACAGAAGCCCAGTCATCTGTAGCTAGGATCCACATATGAGAGAGAACATGTGGCACTTGGCTTTCTGGGCCTGGGTTACCTCACTTAGTATAATACTTTCCAGGTCCATCCATTTTTCTGCAAATTTCATAACTTCATTTTTCTTTACCGCTGAGTAGAACTCCATTGTATAAATGTACCACATCTTCATTATCCACTCATCTGTTGAGGGACATCTAGGCAGGTTCCATTTCCCAGCTATTATAAATTGAGCAGCAATAAACATGGTTGAGCATGTACTTCTAAGGAAATGAGATGAGTCCTTTGGATATATGCCTAGGAGCGCTATAGCTGGGTCATATGGTAGATCAATCTCTAGCTGCTTTAGGAACCTCCACACTGTTTTCCACAATAGCTGGACCAAATTGCATTCCCACCAGCAGTGCAGAAGGGTTCCTTTTTTTCCACATCCCCGCCAACATTTATGATCATTTGTTTTCATGATGGTGGTCAATCTGACAGGAGTGAGATGGAATCTCAATGTAGTTTTAATCTGCATTTCCCTGATGACTAGTGACGTAGAACATTTTTTTAGATGCTTATATGCCATTCGTATTTCTTCCTTTGACAACTCTCTATTTAGCTCCATAGCCCATTTTTTGATTGGCTTGTTTGATTCCTTATTATTTAACTTTTTGAGTTCTTTGTATATCCTAGATATTAATCCTCTATCAGATATATAGCTGGCGAAGATTTTTTCCCATTCTGTAGGTTGCCTCTTTGCTTTTTTCACTGTGTCCTTTGCGGTGCAAAATCTTTGTAATTTCATTAGGTCCCAGTGGTTAATCTGTGGTTTTATTGCCTGAGCAATTGGGGTTGTATTCAGAAAGTCTTTGCCAAGACCAATATGTTGAAGGGTTTCCCCTACTTTTTCCTCTAGCAGTTTCAAAGTTTCCGGTCTGATGTTAAGGTCTTTAATCCATTTGGACTTAATTCTTGTGCATGCAAGAGAGAAGAATCTATTTTCATCCTTCTGCAGATATTTATCCAGTTTTCAAAACACCATTTGCTGAAGAGGTTGTCTCTTCTCCAATGAGTATTTTTGGCATTTTTATCGAATATCAGGTGGCTATAGCTACTTGGGCTTACATCTGGGTCCTCTATTCTGTTCCACTGATCTACATGTCTGTTTTTGTGCCAGTACCATGCTGTTTTTGTTACTATGGCTCTGTAGTATAAGTTAAAATCAGGTATGGTGATACCACCAGCCTCTTTTTTGTTGCTCAGTATTATTTTAGATATTCGAGGTTTTTTGTGATTCCAAATGAATTTTTGGATTGTTTTTTCTATTTCCATGAAGAAAGCCTTTGGAATTTTGATAGGGATTGCATTAAATGTGTAGATCGCTTTAGGTAAGATTGCCATTTTCACGATATTGATTCTTCCAATCCAGGAACAAGGGATGTTTCTCCATTTCCTAGTGTCTTCTGCAATTTCTCGCTTGAGTGTTTTAAAGTTCTCATTGTATAGATGCTTTACTTCCTTGGTTAGGTTTATTCCAAGGTATTTTATTTTATTTGATGCAATTGTGAATGGGAGTGATTCTCTGATTTCATCCTCTGTGTGTTTGTTGTTAGCATATATGAAGGCTACTGATTTCTGTGTATTTATTTTGTATCCTGCTACATTGCTGTAGGTTTTGATCAGCTCTAACAGCTTGCTAGTAGAGTCTTTAGGGTCCTTTATGTATAGAATCATGTCATCTGCAAATGATAACTTGATTTCTTCCTTTCCAATTTGTATCCCTTTTATG
This sequence comes from Jaculus jaculus, assembly GCF_020740685.1. NCBI lineage: Eukaryota > Metazoa > Chordata > Mammalia > Rodentia > Dipodidae > Jaculus > Jaculus jaculus. Next base: position 85,082,465 of record NC_059114.1, read on the forward strand.
TGTGTCTCTTGCCTTATTGCTATGGCTAAGACTTCCAAAACTATATTAAATAGAAGTGGAGACAGTGGACACCCTTGTCTTGTTCCTGATTTTAGTGGAAAAGCTTCCAGTTTTTCCCCATTTAGTAATATGTTGGCTGTAGGCTTGTCATAATTAGCCTTTATTATATTGAGATATGTTCCTTCTATTCTCAGTCTCTGTAGGACTTTTATCATGAAGGGATGTTGGATTTTGTCAAATGCTTTCTCTGCATCTAATGAGATGATCATGTGATTTTTGTTCTTCAACCCGTTTATGTAATGTATTACATTTATAGATTTGCGTATGTTGAACCATCCCTGCATCTCTGGGATAAAGCCTACTTGGTCAGGGTGAATGATCTTTTTGATATACTCTTGTATTCTGTTTGCCAATATTTTGTTGAGAATTTTTGCATCTATGTTCATGAGGGAGATTGGTCTGTAATTTTCTTTTTTTGTTCTATCTTTGCCTGGTTTTGGTATCAGGGTGATGCTGGCCTCATAGAAGGAGTTTGGTAGAATTCCTTCTTTTTCTATTTCCTGGAAAAGCTTAAGAAGCAATGGTGTTAGCTCTTCCTTAAAAGTCTGGTAAAATTCAGCAGTGAATCCATCCGGGCCTGGGCTTTTTTCAGTTGGGAGATTATTGATAACTGTTCGGATCTCCATGTTTGTTATAGGCCTATTTAAGTGAATAATCTCATTTTGATTTAATTTAGGTAGGTCATATAGATCAAGGAAATCATCCATTTCTTTCAGATTTTCATACTTTGTGGAGTATATGCTTTTATAGTATGTCCCTATAATTTTTTGAATTTCTCTGGAATCTGTTGTGATGTTACCTTGTTCATCTCTGATTTTATTAATTTGTGCCTCTTCTCTCTTTCTTTTGGTCAGATTTGCTAAGGGTTTATCAATCTTGTTTATCCTTTCAAAGAACCAACTCTTTGTTTCATTAATTCTTTGGATTGTTCTTTTTGTTTCTATTTCATTAATTTCTGCCCTAATCTTTATTATTTCTTCCCGTCTACTGATTTTTGGTTTGCCTTGTTCTTCTTTTTCCAAGGCTTTAAGGCGAAGCATTAGGTCGTTTACTTGCAACCTTTCTAATTTCTTAATATAGGCACTTAAGGCTATAAATTTACCTCTTAGAACTGCCTTCATTGTGTCCCAGAGATTTTGGTATGTTGTGTTCTCATTATCATTTGACTCTATAAATTTTTTGATTTCCTTTTTGATTTCTTCATTGACCCACTCATCATTTAGTAGTGTATTGTTTAGTTTCCATGATTTTGTGTATGCTCTATAGCCTTTCTTGCTACTGATTTGTAGTTTAATTCCATTGTGGTCAGATAGAATGCAAGGAATTATTTCAATTTTCCTGAATTTGTTAAGATTTGCTTTGTGTCCTAATACATGGTCTATTTTAGAGAATGTTCCATGTGCTGCTGAAAAGAATGTATATTCTGCAGCCTTTGAATGAAATGTCCTGTATATATCTGTTAGGTCCATTCCTTCTATGACCTCATTTAGTCCAGCTGCCTCTCTGTTTATTCTTTCCCTGGATGACCTGTCAATTGATGAGAGTGGGGTGTTAAAGTCACCCACCACCACTGTGTTTGGTGTTATCTCTGACCTTAGTTCTAATAGTGTTTGTTTGACGAATTTGGGAGCCCCCATGTTAGGTGCATATATGTTTAGGATTGTAATGTCCTCCTGTTGGAGTGTGCCCTTAATCAATATAAAGTGACCTTCCTTATCTTTCTTGACTAATGTCGGACTAAAGTCTACCCTGTCTGATATTAGGATAGCAACCCCTGCTTGTTTTCTAGGCCCATTTGCTTGAAACACCATCTTCCAACCTTTCACCCTAAGATAATGTCTATCCTTTGTAGAAAGGTGAGTTTCTTGGAGACAACAAATTGTAGGATCCTGCTTTTTAACCCAGTCTGCAAATCTATGTCTTTTCGTTGGGGCATTGAGACCGTTGATATTAAGAGATATTATTAAAAGGTGTGTATATATGTTTGACATTTTTGTGTGTGTGTGTGTTTCTGGTTCTACCTGTGCTCTCTTCTGTTAACTGGTATTTGAGTATAGCTTGTTTTTTCTAGGTTCCTTATATGTGTGCTTTTCCTTTTGTTCAGCATGGAGGATTCTATCAAGTATTTTCTGTAGAGCTGGTTTTGTCTTCAAATACTCCTTTAACCTGCTTTTGTCATGGAATGTCTTTATTTCTCCATCTATTTGAATGGATAACTTTGCAGGATAAAGTAACCTTGGTTGACAGTTGTTATCTTTCAGAACTTGGAATATATCACTCCAAGCCCTTCTGGCTTTAAAAGTTTGTGTTGAATAATCTGCTGTAATCCTGATGGGCTTGCTTTTGTAGGTAACTTGATTTTTCTCTCTAACTGCTTTCAATATTTTTTCTTTGGTGTGTGTGTTTGGAAGTTTGATTATAATATGGCGAGGAGAGGTTCTTTCTGGGTTTTGTCTGGCTGGGGTTCTAAAGGCTTCCTGTATCTGTATTGGCACCTCTTTCCCAATTTGGGGGAAATTTTCCTCTATGATTTTGTTGAAGATGCCTACTATGCCTCTGGAGTGGAGTTCTTCTCCTTCTACTATGCCCTGAATTCTTATATTGGATCTTTTCATAGTGTCCCGAATACCTTGAAATTCCCACTCATACTTTTCTATAAGTTTGTCTTTCTCTTTGTTGGACTGCATTAGGTCTGCCACCTGGTCTTCTAGCTTAGATATTCTGTCCTCTCCCTCATCCATCCTACTGGTGAGATTTTCTACAGAGTTTTTTATTTCATTAACTGTGTTCTTCATTGCTAGTAATTCTGACTGGTTTTTCTTTATTATTTCTATTTCCCTATTTATGTCTTGTATTGCCTTCTTTATTTCATTAAATTGGTGTCCTGCCTCTTCTTTGATTCCTTTGATTTCCTCTTTGATTTCCTCTTTGATTTCCTCTTTGATTTCCTCTTTGATTTCCTCTTTGATTTCTTCTTTGATTGTTTTCATGTGTTCTTTGACCTCTTTGAACATATTTATATTCTTTTGAACTCTTTCTCAGGCATTTCCTCTAACTCTTTCTCACTGGAGGACATTTCTGATGCATTAATACTTTTAGGTGGATTTATATCGTCTTGCTTTTTAGTGTTTCTTGTGTTATAATGTATATATTTTTGCATCTTGGATTAAGTTAATGCTTGGATTTTCTAGCTAGCTGGGTATTCTTAGCTGTATCAATTGATTTGATGTAATATATTTTCAGGGTAGGACCTTAAGGTATTAGGTGTGGCTCTTAAGACTCTCAGAGTATCTACAAAGATGTTCTTAGGGGTTGAGTTTCCCTGCTATAGGAGTATTCAAGCAGGCTGAGTGGAATAAAATACAGGTAGATTCTAAATTTTAACTAAACACTGTACACATTCAATCAAAAACAGCCCCGAGTATGTATGCAAGAGTAGTTATTATAATGACCAGATCCTCTATCAACAAAGAGGTTTAGATTTCTGGTCTGTTGAGGGATCCAAGTCAGCTTGTGACCAAGTGAGACCCTTCCCTGGTGCAATCCCAGTTACCTTGGGTGATTTTGGTCTTAGTCAAGTTTATGCCTGGGTCGTCAGGCTGCTGTTCTGATTTCTGGAGCTGGGCACTTGCTTTTCCTATGGGGCAAACCGAGCTGCTGCTGCTGCCTCTGCTGCTGCCGTAGCTGCCACCACCGGAGCCACCACTGCTGCTGAAGCTGCTGCTGCTGTGTCCACCACCGCTGCTCCCCCCGAAGCCGCTGCTGCGGGATCTGCCGCCACTGCCGCTCCTGGGTCCGCTGCTGCTGGGGCCGCTGGTACCGGTGCTGGAGCCGCTGAAGTTGCTGCCGAACTCTCCTCCTGCTTGGGTCCCGCTATCAGCCCAAGTTGGCGTGGCCGGGTCCCGGGCCGCTGCTGTGTTCGCTGGAGCTGGGCTCAGGCGGTGGGGGAGGGGAGGGAGCCGCGGCTGCTCTGGTTGTCTCGCTGCTCCACGTGTTCTTCTACCTCGCGGTCTGCTCCTCCGCTGCTCGCTGCCGCTCTCCCCTCACGTGTCCCGAGTGGCGGAGAGCGCGGTGTGAGGGGAAAATCCCTCACCTGGCTTTTCCTGCAGCTCGAGCCGAGAGACTGGCGGCTTTCTGTTGCGCCGCGGCCGTGGCGGTTGGCCGAGCTGCCGGAGCCGCTTTTCCCGCCTGTGCAGGCTCTAGATGCTCTATAACTCTTCTACTTCTCCGCTGCCGACTCAATTTCCTATACACCTCACTTTTTAGTAAAAGTGTGTATTTTGCTGAGTTTTATTGGTCTTTTCCCCCCCTAAGCAGCTTTGGCGTGGTACCTACGCCGCCATCTTAACCGGAAGTCCTAGGTCTTATTTTTATCAAAATAGAAATGATATCTTATGTAATTTCTTTATATACTTTTATTAGAGTCTGAAATGTTGCATAAAATTTTAAAATACTTTGAAAGTTCAAGATTATATTTTTGTTATGCTAACTGTGCATTGTTTTTATTATTACAAGAGTTACAGTTTAAAAATTTATAATGTAAAAATGTACCATAAGCTAAGGATAATTTGTTACTGAAGATAGAAGAACATTTAGTTTATATCAACATAATCAATTACAGTTACTAATGATATTCAGTGTGATATTTCAAAATAGGCACACAATATTCATTTGTCAAACCCAGGCTCTCTTATTTCTGCTATCCATCCCACACATTTTCCAAAACTCCCATTCACTTTTGAAATACAGGTTGACTTTTTTTTAACTTCCACATTTTAGAGGTGGGTTTTTTTGTTTGTTTGTTTTGCTTTGTTTTGTTTTGTTTTTTTTCCAGGTAGAGTCTCTCTCTAGGCAAACTATGTAGTCTCAAGGTAGGTGGCCTTGAACTCCCTCCAAGTGCTGGGATTAAAGGTGTGCGCCACCACGCACAGCCTAGAGGTGATTTTTAAATAAAGTAAACACAACCTATTTACAATGTTTATAAAGTATGTTCAAGTGTGCATTAACATGTGAAATCTCCACATTTGTTCAGCAGTTACACAATGACCCCCAGAGAAGCATAGAACCCAGTAAACTCTATTCACAATGTGCTCTATTTATTTTGTTTTGGTCTTCCTCTTGCCCAGGCTAACCTAGAATTCATTATGTAGCCTTAGGCTGGCTTTGAACTCACAACAATCCTCCTACCTTGGATGGTAAGTGTTCATTAAGTTAGGTATAGCATTTTATACCTTTTTACCATGTTTCCATATGTTCAGCCATACCAACATAATTATGCTACAGTTACCTACAGTATTTTGTTCAGCAACATGCTATAAAAACTCATAGTCCAACTACTATGACCAATTGACCTCGGTTAGTAGGCTATAGCATCTAATTTTTGAAAGCACACACTTGCTAGTCACCCAGTGATGAAATCCTATCATGATATATTTCCCGCAGTGTGTCAGCACTGTGATGTGAGGTATTTGTGTATGAGTCTTCACATGGCTGGTCACCTGCTCAAAAAAATATAGCTTGGGCTGGAGAGATGGCTTAGCAGTTAAGCGCTTGCCTGTGAAGCCTAAGGACCCCGGTTCGAGGCTCGGTTCCCCAGGTCCCACGTTAGCCAGATGCACAAGGGGGCGCACGCATCTGGAGTTCGTTTGCAGAGGCTGGAAGCCCTGGCGCGCCCATTCTCTCTCTCTCCCTCTATCTGTCTTTCTCTCTGTGTCTGTCGCTCTCAAATAAATAAATAATATAAATAAATAAATAAATAAATAAATAAATAAATAAAAATTATATAGCTTATTTGACCAAATTTCACCAGGAGCACACAGAATTCTATTTCATCATTTTGTTGTTGTTGTTGCTTTTGCTTTGTTCGTTCTTTTGAGGTAGGGTCTCGCTCTAGGCTAGGCTGACCTGGAATTAACTATGTTGTCTTAGGGTGGCTTCGAACCCATGGCGATCCTCCTACCTCTGCCTCCCAAGTACTGGGACTAAAGGTGTGCACCACCATGCCTGGCTATGTTCAAACGTCTTTTAGCTTCTCTGTTTAGCCTTGACATGTCCTTGCAGAAAAGACACAGAATCAAAAGTGAAGGGGATTTGCAAGAATTGCCATTAACACAGGTAACTTAATGACCTGAAATTCACAGGTGACCTTTGGAGACAGAGTCTGAAAACAACAGCATGTCCCTCTGATGGCATCTCTGATTAAACAAGTGGAAGGAAAGCTCGCCACCAGTGCGCTGGCGGGTTCTGTGCAGTCTTTTACGTAGACTACAAGGTTTCCCAGTTACAGCAGCTAAAATGACTGTCACCAATGAATGCTTCAATACTTCTGCACATTCATCTTCTGCACCCAGTTGAATATTAAAAACAAGGCTAAGGAAAACCTACGGTATGTTGCTGCTGAGAGCCACTTAAAGGAAAGCTTCCAAAGGCCTGGCATTACAAGCTTTTAAAGGAGAAACAAAATAAACAAATGACATTTGTCTTCTTCTAAAATTAATTATGTCTGAATGTTGTTTCCTGTATCTTGCTCTTTTATTATTTCTCTAACGAAGTAAAAGCAGAACTTGAAAATACAACTTAATTGTTTTTTCACTGAATTCATTTGTTATAAGGCTGAATAGTAATGATAATAATTAATATATATTTAAATCAACTCAAAATCAGCTCACTGTTGACTTGAGCAGAAAAATAGCTTATATAAATCAGTTTCATCATTAGCTGTGATGCCACCAACAGTCAGGTTCTTTTATCAAAGTGTTTTTCCATTCACTATTAAGTAGTTAGTTATAGCTATATTTATGAATGTTTATATTGAATATATGTAACATTCATAACTCAATACCCATTAACATGTGTATGGGCATGTATTCTTTTGGTGTTATTTATTTGATTGCTGGGAGAGCACTACAAAATAGTGTTGTGAAAGAGAACTTCATTGTCTCATATTTCTGGTAACTAAGATTACAAAATCTTATTTCAAGAAAGGCCATGCTTCCTGTGCAAGTTGTAAGGGAGCACTCTTCTTACTTTTACACCAGTTCTGCTGGCTGGTGCTGGCTGTGCGCTTAGCTTAGTGCCTGCCATTGCCCCCACATGACGTTGCACACCGACCTGCCGGACGGAGCTCCTAACACCAGGCATGGCATGTGACTGCTCTTCTTGTCTATGTCACCATGCTTTCTTAACTAATCACTGCTTCAGGGAACCTGGTTCCAATTAAAGCCATGCCCCAATCTTTTCATGTAGATGGCCTTCATATATCTTTTTCTTCTAAAAAGAAACCATTTCAGTTTAAAATTACTAGAGTTGCATAGGGGAAAAAAATTACAAAGTTCACAGGCTTATTTCTACAAAATCTAGGAACTTAATGTCTCTATTTTTTGTAAGAAAATCAGAAGATAGATTGGTAAATTCAGAATACTCAAAAAGAAATGTTGTTTTATATGCATTTCAATCTCTTATAGCTCCTCCCTGCCAACCACAATGTGAATAATGGTATTGGAGGAACTGAAACTTTGAAAGAAGTAAAACTCACATTTTAAACAAGATCACATTGTCATCATTCGAAACCTAAAGGAAGGTAAATATAAATTAGTTGAATGTAGTGTTATTGATAAACACATTGAAATCAATCAAATAGCTTGTTACTATACTGTTAGTGACTAAGAAGACATGACCCTTCTAATATGTGTTTTTTTATGATATGTTAACATCACAAATTATATTAATACATTTCTCTTATGAGCAAATCCAGTTAAACAACTGGTCAGTACAAGATATACTTTATTTTAGTCTATTTTCATACAAGTATATACACATATTTAAAAAATTTATTCTCTATTCTTTATGACCTGTTGTTTTAGAAAAAAACATTATTTTTCTTGAAAAAATATTGAGTCATTTGCCTATGTAGCCCGGTATCAACACATTATAAAGATATTTATTTTACAAAGAAAATAACTAATATCTTAAGGTGTTAAAGGTGGAAATATCAGGGTAGTGTATGGAATGTCACAGTTTCTAACTTTGTTTTTAAATTTCATTACAACATAGATATATTTACTTTATACTAAAAAACATTCTCAAAAACCAAGCCTAGTATTTCCCCACCCCAGTACAATTTTGTTTTATTATAAATGAAGACGAGTTCATTTGTCCCTTTCGACAGTACCTGAGAGGCCCTAGAAACCTCCTGTTTATATTCCCTCACCTTCCCTTCTTCTTCATAAACCTTTCCAAGAGAGTGAAGGTACATTTTAGTTTTATTGGGTCATAAAACATGGTGCAATACATTTCATCCTTTTACGAATTGTCTTGAGAACATTTTAATTGTGTTTCACTGTGCCTTGGTGTCAGATATGTTCTTTTATGACCTACTGTTCAAACCTCACTCATTACTCTTCCCAAGATCTCAGCTAATGAGCACCGTTGTATTTCGTAAGGTCCTTGTCAGTCCTAAGGCTGTAAACTTCTCTGGACAAATATTCTTGCTCTGTATTTGTATTTTAATTGCATATTTCAATCAGTTTTGTCCTATTTCTTCTCTCATTCTACCTACATGTGCACTTATTACAATAAAGTTCTCTCATCTATTTTCACTGTCCATGAAACTGCACAGCCATTGTAAAGACTGTCAATTTCAGTGAACATAACTATAGGTAGTTTGCAGAAATTAAATAAAACTTTATGAGTCTTCATGCTTAACATTGTAGATTTTTTGCTATTCCTACTAGAAATGAATACTCCAGGCAGTAAACATGTATTTGTACATAAAATGAAGAGAAGGTTACGGGGGGAGAGGTACAATTTGATGGTGCCTAGGAAAGACCTAAAGAAAATCAGGCTATAAATTAAGCTCTTAGAGGCAAAATTCTACTGAAAAAGTGATATTAGCTTATTTGGGACACAAGTTTTGACCCACATGTAAGCTAAATCTATGACATTCTGTTGCTATTTATGTTATTACTATTTTTTTTTTGTTGTTTCCTTTTCTGGTGCATGCTTGAAACTAATAAAGCAGCAAGAAAATTGCTCCTATTTACCTACTAAAGCCATACAGATGGGATAGAACCTGAGGCTTCAGGAAAGACACCTGAGGAGCAGAGGCTAAAAGAGAAGCTCTCCCCTAAATGACAAATGTGGAGTCCTGAGCATTGTAGAAAAGTCTCCGTCCACAGCATAGAGAAGTGTGTGATGAGTGTGCATACAGTCACCCAGAGAGCGGGTTTCTTGACTGCACCACCTTGCAGAACAGAGTGCTGTAACTCTCACCTGAATGAACAGTTGACCAAGAGCCATGGCAGCAGAATGAACTCAGAGAGAATATGGGAAACAGAGAAAGGAGGCAGCCATTTTCTCTGAGTCTATCCTGAGTTAAAAATAAGTAAATTAATAAATTAAAAATAGCTGGGTGTGATGGCACATGCCTTTAATCCCAGCACTTGAAAGGCAGAAGTAGGTGGAGCACCATGAGTTCAAGGCCACCCTGAGACTACATAGTAAAGATATATATATATAATATTCTTTCTAATTTAATATGTGCTGATATATATATGCATAGTTTGTTCTTTTCATAATACACTTAGGAAAATGTCCTTTAATGGGTCAGTGGCAAAATGACAGAAAAGACTTTCCCTGCGATACACTGTAATGGGCAGACCACAGCACAAAAGAAATAACCTGAAAAATCAAATGCAAGTAAATCCAGTAAGATCACCAAGCCCTACAATGGAGGTCTCTAATCAAAACATAGAAGAGTCATTTGGACCAGAACACACCAAGATGAAGCTATGAGCCATGCAACCCTGACCAAGCTACTGGTAGAACTTGCAGAGAAGCAACAAAGGACCAATAATCATGTGGATGATGCTATCACTAGACTAGTCCTAATAGATAATAAAATGGAAGGAGTTCAAAGACAGTAAAGAGATATGAAGGAGAGTGAAAAAATAAGAGGACTTAAAAAATCAGCAGGTGATGCTAAATGAAGACATAAAGAAATGCAAGGATGCATTCCAAGAAGCATCAAGAAAATTAGAAAATGATCTGACAAAGGATCTTGACAGAGGGATGGAAACTGTACATAGAAAAGTCATGGAAAACGCAAACCTAACTGAACAAGTTCAAAACTCTCTAGAAGTTCTCAAGAATAGAGTCAGCCATGTGGAGGATAGAAACTCCAATCTGGAAGACAAGACAGAAGAAACAGTTGGAGAGTTCAAAAGTTTGAATAAATTCAAAAATTTCTGTGAACAGAACATGAGGAAATTGTGGGATACCCTTAAACATCCTAACATCTGAATCATGGGAATACCAGAAGGAGAAGAAATTCAGACCAAAGGCATGGATAACTTATTTACAAAATAACCAAAGAAAACTTCCCCGCTCTCAAAAGAAAGGCCCATCAAGACAGAAGAAGCTAAAAGAACTCCAAACAGATTGGACCAAAGGAGAAACTCTAAGACATATTGTGATTAAGACTCTAAACATTTATACCAAAAGGAAAATCCTAAAGGCAGCTGGGGAAAAACAGCACATCACTTTTAAAGGTAACCCCACCAGAATTATTTCAGATGTCTCAATGGAAACCCTGAAAGCTAGAAGGGCCTGAAATGGAACACTACAAAGTCAAAGAACCTATAACTTCCAACCCAAACTACTTTATCCAGCAAAAGTATCCCTCATAATAGATGATGAAAGAAAAGCTTTCCATGACAAACCTCAGGTTTACAATTATATGAACACAAAACCAAACCTACAGAGAGTGTTTCCAGAAATTCTCCACACAGAAGATTCAAATAATCAATCTCAAATGCCTAAAAGAAGCAGATCACAATAACCAAACTCAGAGAAGGCACAGAAAAACTCAAAATCCATGAAAACATCAAACCACATATACCAACACATTATGGCAGGGATCAAATTAAACCTCACAGTCATTACACTAAATATTAATGGCCTTAATTCACCCATCAAGAAACACAAGCTAACAGGATGAATCAGAAAATTAGACCCCTCAATCTGTTGCCTTCAAGAAACCTACCTTGCCACTAAAAGCAGATACCTCCTTAGGGTAAAGGGGTGAAGAACAATATTCCAAGAAAATAGGAATAAGTAACAAGCAGGCATAGCTATACTACTATTTGGTAAAATAGACTTCAAACCAAAAATAATCAAAAAAGACAAAGAAGGCCACTTCCTACTTATCAAGGGAATGATCCATCAAGAGGATATCACAATCATAAATCTTTATGCACCAAACACAGGGGCACCACAGTTCATAAAACAAAACCTACTTGACAATAAAACAGAAATGACCACCAACACCATCATAGTTGGGGACTTCAACACACCATTATCAGTAATAGACAGACCATCCAAACAGAAACTCAACAGGGAAGTAAGAGAGCTCAACAAAACCATAGAACACTTAGACCTAACGGACATCTACAGAACTTTCCATCCCAAATCCACAGACTACACATTCTTCTCAGCAGTACATGGAACCTTATCTGAAATATATCATATACTGGGTCACAAAGCCTGCCTCCATATATTTAGGAAGATTGACATAATTCCCTGCATGATATCAGATCACAATGCTTTATCGCTAGAAATTAACAAGAAAAGATTCACCAAGAATCCCATCAGCTCCTAGAAACTGAACAGCACACTTTTAAACAATAAATGGGTAGTGGAAAAAATTTAAAAAAATGAAATTCTGAACTTTCTAGATATGAATGACGATGATAATACAAGGTTTCCTAAAACAGTGACAGATTTCTGTCATAGTACTTGATGACCCACCAAAGGTTAGTGGTAAGACCCTACTGCTGAAGATACCATATGTGGTTGACATGTAACATGGAGTGACATGGCTGGAAGCTGGAAGAGAGTCAGTCTCCGGACAGTCAGCGCATCTAGTGCCAAAAGGTGCAACATGAGTGACTAGGGGAAAATGACCAATATCTGTCCAACAACTCATGGTCTAACCTACTTGGCAGCAAATAACCTGTCATGATGCTCATATAAATGCAATAGTGGTGCACAGTCATGGTGGGAAACCAACTAGTCTTGATTTGGCTAACTGACCTGCTCAGTGGAAGAGAACCCATAGCTGGAGCTGGGAAACAAGTTATAACCATATCCAAAAATGAACCTGCTCACCATTATCAAGCTACCACCAATCCTGGGCTACAAGAGGGCCTACACCTATTAAATTCTCTCTAAAAAATAAGGTTTATCCATTTATCTGGTGCTAACTTTAATCTCCCTTGGAGAATCTGCTTCTCTTTTTCAGATAGACACAGATCATAAGGAGACAACCACCCTGTCATACCTCAAAAGGGCCCCAGATGAAACTAAGAATAATTGGCAAAACAAGCAAGGGTGCCATTTTCTTGGTGAACCTGGTACCAGCACAAGGGTGAAGGAGATCAACACAGAGAACAATTAACGCCTATCAAATCAGATATCCAAAGACACAGAGGTTCCCATGATCCCATAAAATGAACCCAAGATGGCTCAGGGAAATTTTCAGAAGAGGGGTGGAAAGAATGTCAGAGCCACACATTGGGTCAGGATACACAGAGACATTTCCTCCTACACATATCTGAGGGCTAACTCCACAATGTACGACCCATATACCTCAACAAGGAGGGGTCAGCGGGATGAGGGTGGACAGGGAAGAGGCTAATAATGGTACCAACCTGACTGTATTCACTGAATATAAAACTAATTAATAAAAAAATAAAAATAAAAGAATAGAGAGCCTATGTGTGCTACTGTCCTCCTTTAAGCTCATTTAATACCCAGTAAATGCCTGATCTTCTGTCTTCACATCCATGGAATGATATGAAATTGTGTAGCCTAATGGATACTCAATCATTTTTCTTTTTCCATGTATGCATTAACAAGGATTAGATTAAATGCAAAAGTATGGTTCTGAAAGAAAGAGTTGAGTTATATTTAAAATTCATTATAATTCCCTTGAATAAATGACTTACCTCTAGACAAAAATAATAATAAAAAACTAGTTTGACTTTGACTTTTAAAGGTCTTCTTTCACACACCTGTGGAGAAATTGCTATTTACACTCATGGCTATCCTATTGTTGCAGTCTGGTTCGCATTGCTGATAGAAATCACCTAACCAAGAGCAGCTTCTGGGAAAAAGAGATTTATTTTGGCTTAAAGGCTCAAGGGAAGCTCCACGATGGCAGGGGAAAACGATGGCATGAGCAGAGGGTGGACATCACTCCCTGGCCAATATAAGGTGGCCCACAGCAACAGAAGGTTATGCCAAACACTGGCGAGGGGAAACAGGCTATAGAGCCCATAAGCCCACCCCCAACAATACACTCCCTCCAGGAGGCATTAATTCCCAAATATCCATCAGCTGGGAACCTAGCATTCAGAACACCTATGGGTGTTTATGGGGGACACCTGAATCTAACCACCACATTCCGCCCCTGGCCCCCATAAACTGATATCCATACATAATGTAAAATAAAATGCATTCATCTCATTTTAAAAGTGCCCATAGTTTTTATCAATTCCAATGATGTTCATACATCCCCATAGTCCAAGATCTTTTAACTGAGCCATAATACCAAAAAAAAGCCTCAAAAAACCCATAATGGCACAGAATAAATATTCACACTGCAAAAGATGGCATTGGGCATAGCAAAGAAACACTCAATCAATGCAAGATTTAAAACAACCAGGGCAAACATCAAACTGTGTAGCTTCAAGTCCAGCAACTCTAGCCAGTGACAAATCTTCAAGTCCGATAATTCTAACCAGCAACAAGTCTCTGGCATTCCAATTCCGCCCCTCCAGCTAGGCTACTCACAGTCCTGGAAAACTTCATCGGGACCAGCAGCTCCTTGGCAGCCATCTCATGGTCCTGGCATCTCCACTGGGTCTCTACTGCAAGCCACGGTTCATCCTCATGGCCCCAGGCAACCAGCAAACCCGCTTCACACTGCCCATGGCCATTTCCAAAACACAAGACCGTATTGCAAACTCAATGACCCTCTTTCCAGCATTTCTTATACTCTATGATACCAGGTAGGTGCCAATTTGTTAATCCAGGGGGGAATAAAGCAGACTTTGAAGAACAGGACACTCCTTGAGCACCCAGACCCCTTCAAAAGAGTCTACATTCTTTTTGTTGCCCTAGCACAGGTCAGCTAGCCCAGTCTCAAAGGTTATATTATCTCAGTTGCAGCTGAATGGGGAACAATTCACCCAAAGATTTTTCTTTTTGTGCCATATTCCTCTGCTCATACCAGTTCATTTCTATGCAAAGCAACCCTGCACAAATTCTCAGGACATGGGCACAAGAGCAAGCTTCTCACACAAACTGCTAGCCCAGTCCAAGCAAAGTTCTTTCTCACCCTCATAAACCAAACCTCACAGTCCATAGTTCTTATTGTATTCAGGTCTTGCAGCTCTGACTAGAATAGCCCATTAAGCTGTACTTACAGCACTGCAAGGCATCTATTAGGCCAAGGTTTCAACTCCTTCCACTTTCTTCTTGAAAATCAGCTACAAAAGGCTGAAGCCACACAGTCAGGTGTCTAGCAGCAATCCCACTCCTCGGTACCACTTTACTGTTGCAGTCCTGTTTGCATTGCTGGTAGAAATCACCCAACAAAGAGCAGCTTCTGGGAAAATATTTATTTTGGCTTAAAAGCTCGAGGGAAGCTCAACGATGGCATGAGCAGAGGGTGGACATCACCCCCTGGCCAACATAAGGTGGCCTACAGCAACAGGAGGGTATGCCAAACACTTGCAAGGGGAAACTAGCTATAAAGCCCATAATCCCGCCCCCAACAATACACTCCCTCCAGGCGGCATTAATTCCCCAATCTCCATCAGCTGTGAACCTAGCATTCAGAACACCTAAGTTTATGGGGGACAACTGAATCAAACCACCACACCTGTCAAATCTTTTTTTTTTCCTTCCCCTTACAAATAAATTGTTTTCTCACTGGTAATTACAGTCATTGTTTTTTGTTTTTTTTTTCTTCAGTTTTGGATTTTCAAAAACTATTTTAACTCAAGTACATGGTCATGGACATTTCAAAGTGTCTTACATTTTCCTTTGACATTAAAAGTATTCTTAAAACCCCATTTTTAAGGTAAGAAATACTCTTACTTTAATAAATAACACAGCATAAGGGAATTTTTCCCTGCAGAATCATCTGCTGTTGAAGCTTGCAGGTTTGCTAATTAACAGCTTTTCAAGGGAAGCATGTTAGGTATCCGTTTTTGGAATGGTATTATCCTCATGACTTTCAATTTAAAAAAGCCTTGTCCTTATACAGGGTTCTTACTGCAGACCACTGAGCCGTTACTCAAATGTCAGGAGTCTGTGTTCTCCCTGAGCACAGCTGGTCCTGGTTAGCAGACTGGATAACTGGCAGGAGAGATCTTCCTTCGCTGCTCTCACTGTGACAGGACCATTCTCCAGGACAAGTCAATGTGGGGAGAGGCAAAGGGGAAGAAAGCACTGCTCAAACTCAGTTTTCCTAACCACACACTAGGGTGCTAGATGGAAACAATGAAGAAAACCCAAAGTAATTGAAAAACGGAGGATGAGGAAGAAAGAAAGTATCAGGGAATGTGGCAAGCTCTGAAATTATTGAGAGAAACCCAAAGGTTTATACTCAGGTTAATCCATGAAGTGATGGTAAGCAACAGTACAACAGAATAAACACAATGACAAAAAAAAATAATAATGGAAGCACATAGAAAAAAATCTGATTTGCAGATTTAACACAGAATTAGGTTCCAGTATTTAATTTTCAACAACAACAAAACAATCAGCAATATACACTACAAAATGGGAAAGTCTACGCCATCCAAACACAAATGATGACAAGAATCA
This sequence comes from Jaculus jaculus, assembly GCF_020740685.1. NCBI lineage: Eukaryota > Metazoa > Chordata > Mammalia > Rodentia > Dipodidae > Jaculus > Jaculus jaculus. Next base: position 85,098,419 of record NC_059114.1, read on the forward strand.
GGTCTTTTAAAAGATCTGAAGGCAGATCTGCTAAACAAATATTTCAAAAATAATGATCTGGATGGAAGAATGGATCAGTGGTTAAAGGTACTTGCTTGCAAAACCTGACTGCCTGGGTTCAATGTTCAATTCTCCAGTACCGATGTAAAGCCAGATGGACAAAATGATGCATTTATCTGGAGTTCATTCGCAGCAACAAGATGCCCTAGCTTGCCCATTCTCATTCTCTCTCAATTTCACTCTCTCTCTCTCTTCCTCCCTCCCATCTCCTTCACTACCCCTCCCTTCTTGCAAATAAATAAAAATGTTTCTTAAAGAAATAATACTTTAAACACACACAAGTACTTAAGGTAAAGATGCAACAGATGAGGTATGCACAAAAATGAAATATTAAAGGAGAAAAAGACATTACCAGAAAAGAATGTCTAGACAATACAGAAACTGAGATGAAATTTATGTGATGAGTGACTAGTGCTTATAATATACTAAAAATCCCTACAATTCAGCAAAAGTACTATTCTTTTTTTTTTGGTATTTCAAATCAGGCAGATATATCATCTATGAAAAATATGTACATTTTTAATAAACTTATGAAAACATCTTTATCACCAATAATCATTTTAGAAATGCAAGTCAAAGCTAACTCAGAAGCCAAACTCACACCCTGTGGAATGTTTACCACTACCACTACATTCTCCCTCTCTCTCTCTCTCTCTCTCTCTCTCTCTCTCTCTCTCTCTCTCTCTCTCTTTCTCCCTCTCTCTCTCTTTCTCTCCCTCTCACACCCACACACATAGTAACTTACTGTTACCAGCAAGAATATGAAGTAATTGGAGCACTTGTACACTCTTAGTGAGGATATAAAATGGAACAGTAACTGTAGAAAACAGTATGCAAGTTGCCCAAAATATCAAGGTCCATTTTGTATAATCTTTTTAATATTGTATAACCCCATTGGTCATTCTTGCTCTTATCTCATGAGATTTTGGAGTGCTCCCCCCCCCCCACCAAGAAAGTCATTATATATGCTTAGGTTTTGAAATGTTTCACTTATATTTTCACTCATACTTTCAAAGCTTTTACTTTACATTAAGTCCTTACAGACATCATGGGTTGATGTGCATGTGTGTACATGCATGTACATGTGCATATGTGTCAATAATGTGACAGAAGTGTTTGTCCTGCCTTGTGCATATGAATATCCAGCTTACTCAGGACCATTTATTATGAGGTCAGGAATTGTGATGCCTCCAGAATCTCTAATTTTGCTAGATATTGCTTCAGCTATTCTAAGGTATTATACTTTCATATGACTTTTAGGATTAATTTTCAATTTATTTGAAAACTGTCACTGGAATTTCACTGGTAATTCCATGAATCTATAGATCATTATTCGGGATATGAACATTTTATCAATATTAATTCTGCCCATTCATGAACATGGGAAGATTTTTACATCATATAATTTCTTTCTTCAGTTTTATAAAGTTTCACTGGAGAGGTCATGAGCAGCCTTGGTTGAGCTTATGAATAGGAATTTAATTTATTTCTTTATTTTGAAGGTATTATGATTGATTTTTTTTCCTTATTTCTTTTTAGTGAGGTTGTTACTGATATATAGAAAAATTGTGGAATTTGCATGTTGAGTTTATATCCTGCTGCTGGGCTCCGACGGCAGGGGCAGGTAGAGCTGAGGGAAGGATCAGGCCTGCTGGTTCCTCGCAAGGGGCTGAGGAGGAGATGAGCATCAGACATCAGACGACTCAGACTTCTCCTAGTCACTGGAGAAAAACCACACTGAGCCAGGAGTCTTGTGGAAGCAGGAACTCACAGGAACTCGCTTTATTGTTGTGAGTAGTTGCCTATATCATGTTGGGGATGAAGGCAGGGATTTTAGGACAGGGTTGGGGGGAGGTAAGGGCTAATAGTAAACTGTGACTATTGAAATGATAATTCCAACTCCTGCGCTGGAAGTAGCAGGCCAGAAGCCATTAGGCATCTTGCGGAGTTGCGGAGTCCTAGCTGGCCAGAGACAGGTCACCAAACTTTAGCTGGACTCAGGAAGTTCCACCAGGCCTCATACCCGGGCCTTTCAGGGTCCAACACCCTGCTGTATTGCTACAATTTTTATTTTATCTAACTGTTTTCTGGTGGCGTCTTTAAAGACATTAGATAAAGGCTTTATCTGCTGCCAATAGGGATAAATTGTCTCCTTCCTTCCTTCCTTTATTCCTTCCTTCCTTCCTTCCTTTTTTTTTTCCTTCCTTTTTTATCTCTACTCTTACTTATTTCTTCTTTCCCTATTGCTCTGGCTAAGATTTCAAATGCTATCGTGGATAATCAAGGTAAGAGCAAACACCTTTGTCATGTCTCTGACTTTAGAATAAATGTTTTCGTTTTTTTCCCCATACAGTGTAAATAGTTATCAATTTGTTTTATGTATGCTTTATTATATTGTGGCATTCTCTTCCTATTCCTGATTTGTTCAAAACTTTTGCCATTCAGAGATACTGAATTTTGTGTAAGTTATTTTCTCTATCTACAAAAATAACCATGTGACTTTTGTGCTAGGTAATATTAATGTATTCTATTATATTTATTGATTTCCCTAGGTTGTGGTATCCTTGAGTTATTGACATGTAGCCAACTTGATGATAGCATATGATCTTTTTAGTACGCTATTGAATTTGGGCTTTAATGATTTCTTTGAGAATTTTTTTAACTTTGTTCATACATGACAATAGCCTTTAGATTTCTTTTTATTTATTGTCAAGCCCTTATTTGCTTTAGGCATCAGTACACTGCCAGGGTTTGAAGACTACTATTGTTAGTGATTCTTTAAAGATTAGCAACAAAGGGGCTAGAGAAATGGCTTAGTGGTTAAGCGCTTGCCTGTGAAGCCTAAGAATCCCAGTTCAAGGCTCGATTCCCCAGGAGCCACATTAGCCAGATGCACAAGGGGGCACATGCATCTGGAGTTTGTTTGCAGTGGCTGGAGGCCCTGGCACACCCATTCTCCCTTTCTCCCTCTTTCTCAACCTCTCTCTCTCTTTCTCACCCTCCCTCTCTTTCTCTTGCTCTCACTCTTGCTCTCAAATAAATAAGTAAATAAATAAATAAATAAATAAATTTTATTAAAAATATTGAAAAAAAAGATTAGCAACAATTTCAGTCAAAGTTGGACAAAATATTGGGCAGTTTCAGGTGAGAAACTATAATGTGCAAAATTATGCCAAAATGTTCAATATATTTAGCTACAAAGTCAATTGTAAACAAAGTTCCATTAAGATTCCATCTTGTCCCAGTAAGAATGCATACCCTTGCTGTAAGAAATGAAACCGTGTGATGATGAGGATGTGAGGAAAACAGGACATCCATACGGTTCTGGGGGACATGTACATTATTCCAGCATGATGAGCATAATCACAGCAATTACTCAAAACCTAACACTAAAGCTATCATATGAGGCACCTATGTCTTTTCTGGCTATACACTCAGTTGATTAAGAAATTTGCATCTTCATGTTTCTCCCAGCAAGATTCACAACAGTCATGTTAAGAAATCAGGCTAATTTCTGTCAATAGATTCATGAACAAAGGAAATGGAGTTTTACTTTAGTAAACCCATAATGAAAATGTACTCTTTCCAGGTAAATGGTTGGACTTGAAATGATGTTAAGCAAACAAAGTTAGTGTTGTGAAAACAAGTGCCACATGTTTTCCCTTATATGTAATAGTTAGAGATCGTTTTAAAGACATGAAAGTAAAGGTGGTACTCTTTGGGGCATGAAGTAGTAAAAGGGAAAGGTAAGATAAGAAAATGTAATGGGGGCTGTAGAGACTCCCTAACACTTAAGGTGCTGGTCTATGAAGCCTAAGGACTCATGTTCAACTCTCCAGGTCCCACATAAGTAGACACACAAAGTGACTCATGAACATTTCGTACATGTACACAAGGGCACACACTCATCTGGGGTTCAGGTGCAGTGGCTGTAACCACTCGTGTGCCAATTCTCTCCCCTCCCCCCACCACCTTTCTCTCCCCCCCTCTCTCTCTCATTAAAAAAAAAAAAGAAAAAAGCTAGTCTGTTGGTCTTGCTTAAAAAAAAGTAATCTAACAGATTGTCTGAGAAGATGGTTCAGTGGTAAAAGTGCTTCCACACAAGTCCTGGGAGCTAAGTATAATCCCTCAGCTCCCACATTAGTACCAAGGGTTTTTACAGGAACGAGGAGGCAGAGACCAGATTCCCAGGATTTACTGAGTAGCTAGTCTAGCCAAATCAATGAGCTCTAGATTCAGTGAGAATGACAGTTTCAAAAATAAGGTGGGTGGGCTGGAGTGATAGCTTAGCAGTTAAGTCATTTGCCTGCAAAACCAAAGGACCTAAGTTTAATTCCCCAGGACCTACGTTAGCCAGATGCACAAGCGTCTGGAGTTCATTTACAGTGGCTAGAATGCCTAGAGCACCCATTCCCTCTCTCTCTCTCTCTCTCCTTCATTCTCTGATAAATAAATAAATATTAAAAAATCTTTAAAAAATAAGGTTGGCACTAGGACATAATGAAATTACAAAGATTTTGCACCACAAAGGACACAGTGAAAAAAGCAAAGAGGCAACCTACATACAGAATGGGAAAAAATCTTCGCCAGCTATATATCTGATAGAGGATTAATATCTAGGATATACAAAGAACTCAAAAAGTTAAATAATAAGGAATCAAACAAGCCAATCAAAAAATGGGCTATGGAGCCAAATAGAGAGTTCTCAAAGGAAGAAATACGAATGGCATATAAGCATCTAAAAAAATGTTCTACGTCACTAGTCATCAGGGAAATGCAGATTAAAACTACATTGAGATTCCATCTCACTCCTGTCAGATTGGCCACCATCATGAAAACAAATGATCATAAATGTTGGCGGGGATGTGGAAAAAAAGGAACCCTTCTGCACTGCTGGTGGGAATGCAATCTGGTCCAGCCATTGTGGAAAACAGTGTGGAGGTTCCTAAAACAGCTAGAGATTGATCTACCATATGACCCAGCTATAGCACTCCTAGGCATATATCCAAAGGACTCATCTCATTTCCTTAGAAGTACGTGCTCAACCATGTTTATTGCTGCTCAATTTATAATAGCTGGGAAATGGAACCAGCCTAGATGTCCCTCAACAGATGAGTGGATAATGAAGATGTAGCCCATTTATACAATGGAGTTCTACTCAGCAGTAAAGAAAAATGAAGTTATGAAATTTGCAGAAAAATGGATGGACCTGGAAAGTATTATACTAAGTGAGGTAACCCAGGCCCAGAAAGCCAAGTGCCACATGTTCTCTCTCATATGTGGATCCTAGCTACAGATGACTGGGCTTCTGTGTGAGAATGAAAATACTTAGTAGCATAGGCCAGTAAGGTAAAAAGGAGACATAAAGGGTAGAGAAAGGTAGGGAGGAGGATACTTAATAGGTTGATATTGTATATATGTAATTACAATGATTGTAATGGGGAGGTAATATGATGGAGAATGGAATTTCAAATGGGAAAGTGTGGGGGTGGGGAGGGAGGGAATTACCATGGGATATATTTTATAATCATGGAAAATGTTAATAAAAATTAAAAATAAATAAATAAATTAATTAAAAATGAACAAAATAAATAAGGTTGGCAGCTGTGCAGATGAGCTATAAGAGCAAACTGTGGAAACAAACTATAAGAATAAACTACAGGAAGGAACTAGGAGAAAGAGCCAACCGGGAATGTATCTTAAGAACCTTACAGATACCTGTGGTGATATAATTGTTGTGAGATGATAAAGTTCTTACGTGTAATTTGCCCTAAACTTAATCTTACAACTATCTGCTCTACCTGTTTAAAACAAGTGTGACTAGGTTTCCTTTGCCTTAGCGTACGTTCACCAGTGTTAACAAGCAGTGTTTAGAGACGCTGATGGATCTTAAGATATGCTCCATTCTCCTTTTTCCAGAGGCCTCGTTGGACTCTCAACACAGAAGAAGCATGCATGTGAATGAAGTGCTGACCATAACGTCGAAGACAACAAGGGGGTACACGAAATTGGGGTTCCTTGTATGCCAATGCATTGATAATTTAGGGTGTTCCCAGATCCTTGTTCTGTGAATTGGAAGAATGAAATCCACAACGAGAGGATAAGGCTCAGACAGATTGTATTACAGTTGAAAGCCTAAGGAGCATGAAGAGAAGGGGCTTAAGCCTAGATCACAGGGAAGGAAGCAAGGTGGAGCTCTCCTGTGGGGAGGCAGGAGGAGGTTTGACTCAGATCTGGGGTTTTTATGGGGAGTGGCTACATGAGGAAGACCAGGTGGGCAGGTTGCTATGACAAAGACCAGATTTTACAGCTTTGCCAGTCATCTTAGGTAAGGATCAGAGCTTCTGTCCTCTAGGAAGGGTGAAAGCTTAACCTAGAGATTTTTCCTAGAGGGTGCAACATCCAGGTTTCTGCAAGCTTGGTGACATTTCCTGCTTAAAGTGAAGAAATAAGCATCCATCACTTTTGGGGGGCTAGCCAATTTGTTTCCTATCAAAGGTAAGAATCTATATGCCCAAAGATCTGTTGAAGGCAGCAGATGGGCTTAATAAGACTGTTTCTTGATCAGAGCATAGGTTTGTTCCAGATCAGCAAAGTAGAGCAGATCATACTCCTAAATCCCTTCTCTTAACAAATGTTGAAGGATTATTCAAAGTCAAAGTCCAATTTTCTGTTACAGACTTCAGAAGAATGGCAAATAGCTCTCTCTTGTTTCACAGATCAAATTCCCTTTCATTTGCCTACAATGAAAACTTTATGTGGGATTCCACTGCCTCCCATTGAAGCTTTCCCTCCCTTGAGTAAGCACCCTATTTCTAACACAGCTAACAGTCTTTTCACATGCAGCCAACAAATCCAGCAAAGGAGCCACTGCCTGTGTAATGACGATCGATCGTGTGTGGCACTCTTTTATCATTCCTGAAGTAATACTACCCAATGGGTAGAACTCTTAGCCACCCTTTCCACATTTAACCAATTCTTTAATCAACTTTTAAATTTGCTTACAGACTCTCAACTTGTGGCCCAAGTCACCCCATTTTTATTTCAAACCACATTGGCTCACACATCTGATTGCTTTTTGTTAACAGTCTTCACTTCTATTCAAAGCCTTCTTCATGAAAGAACTGATCTTGTTTTTATTCAACACATTTAATCCCATACAGAATTGCCTGGTCCCCCTACAGATGACAATCATTACACAGACCACCTTGTTATATCTCTCTGTCATTGAGCAATTTCTTATTCATTTTTTCATCAAGGAGCAAAGGCCTTACAAAAACAACTTCAATTATCCTGGATTTAAGCTCAACAAATAATTGCTTCTTGTCTCGTACACACAGAAATCCACCATCCCAAGGGGAATAAAACCCCAGAGGTCTTTACCCTAATGAACTTTGTCAAAAGGCTGTAACTCATATTAATTACTAGGATCAGTTTATATTTGTTCATGTCTCTCTATGATGATAATTTTTTAAGATTTATTTTTGCTTCTTCTCAGTCATATGAATCTGTGTGATTTTTGTAAAAAATCTGCTAATGGGCTTTTTTTCTGTTACGGGAACTCCAAAACATATTAAGAAAGGTAATGGTCTATCTTATATTTCTAAAGTTTTTACCTCTTTTTGTCAATTATGGGAGATTTGTATCTCTTGTGACATTCCCTATAACCCCCAAGATCAAGCTATAACAGAATGAGCCCATTTATCGTTCAAAAATCAATTACATAAATAAAAAGACAGAATAGGGACTGACTGCTCAATAAGAACTTATTTTTAAAATTTTTTTATTAATTAGTTTTGTATTCAGCAAATACAGTCAGTTTGGTACCATTATTAGGCTCATTCATGACCTACCCCCTCCACTTGGCCCCTCTTTGTTGAGGTATATGGGTCATGCATTGTGGAGTTATCCCAGAGTTATGGGTAGGATAAATGTCTCTGCATATCATGACCCAATATGTGGCTCTGACATTTTTTCCACCCCCTCTTCCACAAAATTTCCCTGAGCCATGTTGGGTACATTTTTGGTCGGCTTCAGTGATGAGTTGTTGGGGTCCTCTGGGTCTCTGGCTCTCTGATTTGGTAGGAGTTGATTTTTCTCTGTGTTGATCTCCTTCACCCTTGTGCTGGTATCCAGTTCACCAAGAAAACAGCACCCTTGCTTGTTTCGCCAATTTTTCTTTTCAGCAGGGGCCCTTTTGAGGTATGATGGGTAGCTCTTACCTTAGGATCTACATCTATCTGAAAAAGAGAAGCAGATTCTCCAATGGAGAGTAAGTTAGCACCACAACAAATGAAATAACCCTTACATTTTTTTATAGAGAATTTAATAAGTGTAGGCACTCTTATAGCCCATGATTGTTGGTAGCTTGATATTGGAGAGTGGGCTTATGTTTGGATATGGTTCTGCCTTGTTTCCCAGCTCCAGCTATGGGTCCCGTACCACTGAGGGGATCAGTTAGCTGAATCAAGAGTAGTTGGTTCCCCATCATGGCTGTGTGCCACGATTGCACTTATATCAAATTATACTTTAAATTTTTAAAATTGTTTTTTTATTTTGCTCATTAACACCTGCAGAAAAAAATATAATAGAAAACAACAACAAAACCTTTTAACTAAACCCATGATCTTATATAAGATTCTTCTAAGACCCAGTGAATGGCTGGTACTTATTCCTCTCATAACCTGGGGCAAATGCTCCACTTCTGTACTTTCTCCAGTAGGTCCTCTTTAAATACCATTAAAACTGGTAACGTCACACTGCACACATGTATACACCCACACATATGAACATTCGTACATATGAATGCACACCACAGAAACACACACACAAAATAAAGAGTATAACATAGTGTGGTGAATATGACCATACTAAGCTATATTCATATGTGGAATCAATATAACCAAATGAATCACTGAAAAAATAATAGAAAGTTGGTGATTTAGTGCACCCCTCCGGATAAGCACATCCAGTCTTGGAGTAACAGTCAACATTCCTTTTGCTCCATATGACTTTTAGTAAGTAAAAGAATCCTTTCTCTATTACTAAACAATGGTAAGATATACATTCACTTTGATATTTATTGATTGAATAACTCACACTGTGGAGAGCTTCTTGACTGAGAAATCTTTTTTCTATGCATTTAACATGGAAGACATACCGCTGTCAGTACTGAGAGCACTCTCAGGAAGAAATGCAATTCCCTGCTCACACATAACTTTCCTATTAGCAGGAAGGAACACACATCTATTCAGCAAACTATGATGTATCAGGTGTAGATACTAACTATACAGAAATACAAAACCAATAACATGAAAACTGGAGCACAGAATGATTTTTTTTTTTTTTTAATGTACCTTGGCACAGGAACTCTGAGGCTGGTCGTTTTGAGCAGAGCTGAAGGAGGTCATTTACATAGCCCTATAGGAGACCATAGCATTGTAAAGAAACTAAATCACATTTCTGAGTATTATCCAGGGGACACAGAGTTTCCCAGTCATTGTTTATTGTGCAATAAGGGAAATGGTAGAGACAAGAAACTATGCCTTCTCCTGGAGAAAATGGGTGTTGCCTGTGAACAATAAAAGTTTAATTTCTCAGGACTGGAGAGATAGCCTAGCAATCAAGATATTTGCCTGCAAAGCCAAAGACAGAGATTCAATTCCCAGGACCCAGGTAAGCCAGATGCATAGGGTTGTTTATGCATTTGGAGTTTCTTTTGAGGTGGCTAGAGGCCCTGGCATGATCATTCTCTCTGTCTCTCTCTCAATCTCTTGATCTTTCATTCTCCCTCTTTCTCTCAAATAAATAAATAAAACTAAAATACAAATTGTTAAATTTCTCTTTAAAAACTCAAGGAGCAAGTAGTTAGCACATATAAATTCAAATATTGAAAATGGTAACATTGAATTTTTTTTAACTTATGGAAAATCTCTAAGTGGTAGTAAGAATAAGACCTGTTTTCACCCTGGAGTCAACTTAATTAACTTATGAGGACAGTACACTATTGAGATCTTTACATCTAATATGGCACAGGAAGAATTGCAATGGGAAACTCAGTACATGTACAATACTGTTTCAAGTACTCAGAAATGATTTTGCCAATCAAACAAAATTATACAATAATTTATAGTCAGTGATGTGTAGTTAAATCAGATCAGAACAGATGCAGCATCATTCTGGAAACATACTCACACATTGCCTCTTATCCACATAAGAACTCATAGACCTGATTTACATAATGAGAAGACCTTTAAGATGTATAAGAAAAAGTAATTAGTTTTAATGACACTAATATCTTTGATTTGATTAGAAGCTATTTAATAGATTCATGAACTTAAAAACATAATGTATAAAAGGAAGTAGACTCCCACATATGTCTGTATTCACTAAAACCATATAATACAATATTCTGAAGATATTTAATTTTGTTTAAAGGCATCTTGCTATACTCAAATTCCCTATGTATCTCAGGAAAGCCTTAAGTCAAAGGGCAAGCTATTATAATAGGTGTGTGATATCATTCATGTTACAATTTTTGAGATTAAAATTAAGATTAAAAATTCACATAAGAATATGGATGCATTATGTTATTTAAAACTATTATTTAAATAATTTTTAACTTTACATATTTTTATTAAACCACATTCAATATCTGAAAATAACTAACATTATTAAAGAACTAAACTTTTATTCAAAAGAAGGGTGCTGGAGAAATGGGTCAGCCATTAAGGTGCTTGCAAGCAAAACCAAAGGCCCCAGGTTCAAATCTCCAGTACCCACATAAAGCCAGATGTACAAGGTGGTGCATACATCTGGAGTTTGTTTGCAGTGACTGGGGATCTAGTGTGCCCATTCTCTTGTGTTATGTGCCTCTCCCTATGTCCTTCTCTTAAATAGATACATAAATATTCATGTTGGAACACAAATTACAAAGAATATTATAATCATTTTTATATAGTATTTTGTAAAATCATATAAAATTGAACTTGCAAGTATTTATAGAAAGATATAAGTCATTTACTGTTTGGGGGACATGCTTTCTTAAACTATATTGTCCTAGAGGAGAGATTATTCAATACCTGTTCCCAACAACAAAAGTAACTTTTAGTTCATCTTTTTATTAATTTTTTTGCTTGCTTGTTTTCTTGAGGTAGGGTTTTACTTGAGCTCAGACAGACCTGGGATTTACTATGTAGTCTCAAGGTGGCCTTGAACTCATGGTGATCCAGGTGATCCACCTATCTCTGCCTCCTGAGTGCTCTGATTAAATAAGGCATGTACCACCACGCCCAGGGTAATTCATCCATTGTTGACAAAACAGAATGTGGGGGAGAAACTGTAATGGGGAAATTGTGGTTCTGGGGTGCTTCCTGGAATCCTAATCTGCCGGGGTCCAGCCCTGGCTTGAAGGAGGGTCTCCGAAGAGAGGTGTGAAAGGGAGCGGCGAAATAAGGACTTGAAATCAAGTTCTGATGCCAGCTGACAGGCTAATGCTGAAGGCAGCTGAGCTTTTCTATCTTTTTCTCTCTGCCTCCTTCTCTGTTTCTATTTTTTTTTAATTTTTCTCTTTCTATTTTTCTATTTTTCTTCTTGTTTTTTTTCTATTTTTTTGTCTTTTTTTTCTGTTTTCTGTTTTTCCCTGTTTCTATGCTTCCATGCTTCTGTATTTCTCTGCTTCTCTGCTGCCACAGCTCTTAGCCTCAGTCTTTTATTTTCTGATCATGTCATACAAGAACAAACTTCAAGAAGGGTACAATTTCACAGAATTCATAGAAACTTTTTGTTATTCCTTTTTATCAAACAATCCCATAATTATTCACGTCAAGTAAAGTCGTCAGGCCCCTATAATGACTGTTTTTACATTTTCCCCATGTATGTGCAGTCAAGGACGTGTGATTTCAGAACTTCTACTTTCAATTAATATATTAAAGGTAAGAGGCAAAACAACCACAAATGGGACTTTCCATCATTAATCACTGATCCAGTAGATCCATTTATCCTTTAATTATTTATTTTGAATTTTCCTTTTCACATCCCTCCAATACTTAGACTTTGGTTCCCCCGATTGAACTATTTCTGACTTCGGTTGTTTTTCTGTAAGGATTCCTGGTAAAGAGTCAATTGCAATTGCCATCATTTAGAAAAATTAGTCACAGAACAATTTTTACATTGTTCCAGAAGGTTCATTGTTTCCTCCTAAGTGTACTGAACTCCATGCTTGACTTTCTTTAAGGCCTTTAAGGAAAACAATTATCTCTGACCCTTTTTCTTGTTTTTCCAATTCTATGTCAGAGCCTCTTTCAGATACATTGACCAACACTTCACCAACACCAATTTTTACTGGAAAAGTAATTAGAGATTGGGACACCAAGTGAAAGACAGAGAAAGACAAACATTATACAGAAAACCACATATTTCTGTAGCATAGAGAGCCAAAGATTTTTCTATAGAGGGGCCACATTGGACTTCAAGGAAGAGACAGCTGGGCTGGAACTGTGTCAAGCAGCTCTTCAGCGCTCGATTCCTTGTGATCCTGAAATGGCATGCTTGCCACCTCCGGCACTAAGCTATGAGTTTATATCTGCAAACTAGCCAAAGAATTGACAACTCCAAATTCAAGAGAATGATTTCTAAGGCCACATTTTATTCTGATTTTACAGAGGGTATGGAAAGGGGAAGGCTGGGAGGTAAGGGGAGATAAAGGGGTGAGAAGTTCACCACTTGGAGCCCAAAAGCCCATATGGGTCATATGTAGCTCAGGAGTTAATATGACCCAGGGGAGAAAAGTGTGGAAAGTAAAGGAAAAAGAAAGTTCAAGGAGCTCCTGCCAGGTGGGAAGCTGGAGGGGATAAAGAACCCATGTGGAAAACATGGGCTAGGGAGCCCTCCTGACTGGACCTGGCCTAGGGCCTGAGCCGAGACACTCCTGGCTGGCCTTGGGCTGAGCCAGGCAAGGCCCAGGTGAGGGAAAATTCACCCATAGATAGAAGTTCCCAAGAGATCAGAGACCCAGGGCCTGCCCTCCCCTTGCAAAGGTATTTATAACCTTAGGGGAGTGGGCAGTCTTCTGGTCCAGGTGAACCAGAGGGCCAGCCAGTTGGTTAGGGCTAGGGTTGTCACAGGAACAGATTAGCTCTGGCACCTGAACTTGACCAACCACAATGTTTAAATCCTATGATAGACCTCATGCCCAGGAAGGGTCCTGATTACTTGTGGGAAAACAAGTCTCTAGGGAACTAGGGGCACACACACACACACACACACACACACACACACACACACACACACATATGAAAAGAAAAGAAAAGTCAGATCATCTTTGATTTTTAGCAAGTGCAAACTTTCCTGTCCTTTTTACCTTCAGAGGTCCAGTCATTCTAATTCTACTCCACCCCCTTCAAAACAATTTAGTCAAGTTTTCTGATATTTTGTAGGACTGCCATCTAACCATGATTATTTATGTTAAATTGTAATGTCCTCAAGGTTTAGACCAAACATGTACCAACCACTGGGTATGTGTACCACGTTCTAGAAAACCTGTTTGTTCTGACACAGATTGTGGGCACAGCAGTCACTATTAATTGTAAAGGTATTATTCGCTTAGTTGTGACGTAATTGTGGTGTCATATGACAGCATGCGAGGTCACATGATGATTCCAGGTCATGGTTCTTGCCTACACTGTGTTTAACACAGGATCTCTCCGTGTTGATCGCCGTCGTACTTGTTCTCCAGACTGGTTGGCCCATAACCTTCCAAAAAGTTCTTTTTTTCTCTGCCTCCACTCAGGCTGCAGGTACACTGGGATTCCAGACACCTAACACAGCTCCTAGCTTTTACGTGTGTTCTTGGGATCAGAACGAAGGCCCTCCTGCTTGCATTGCCAGAGTCATATCCACTGAGCCACTTCCCCAGACCCTTACAGGCTACTTAATTGTTATTGCGTTCATATCCTTCCAGGGATTTCCCACTCAATGTAGTTGTCACATTTCGGTACAGATTAATTAATTTCTGCAGTAGAAATGCTTGTGTTCTTGCATGTTGCCAAGCCATTTTCTCCTCCCTGAAGTTTGTCCTATAAATCAGCTCTTCTTTAAGTAGCCAGCTCAGAATATATCTAGCACAGATGTCCTCAGTCTCAACTTAATGCCACAAAGAGTCTCCTCAGGGTCATTTCCATAGAAAGCTGGGGGAAATGTAAATACACAACAGAATAGAGCTCTTGAAGAAACAGAAAATCATGTGCTTCAATTGCTGTGGTGGTTTGATTCAGGTGTCCCCCATAAACTTAGGTGTTCTGAATGCTAGGTTCCCAGCTGATGGATATTTGGGAATTAAGGCCTCCTGGAGGGAGTGTATTGTTGGGGGCAGGCTAATGGGCTTTATAGCCAGTTTCCCCATGCCAGTGTTTGGCACACCCTCCTGTTGCTGTGATCCACCTTCTGTTGGCCAGGGGGTGATGTCCACCCTCTGCTCATGCCATCATTTTCCCCTGCCATCGTGGAGCTTCCCCTCGAGCCTGTAAGCCAAAATAAATCTCTTTTTCCCAGAAGCTGCTCTTGGTTGGGTGATTTCTACCAGCAATGCGAACTGGACTGCAACAATTGCTAAGGTCCTTTTCTTTCCAAAATACAGATTAAGTCTTTTTTTAAATACCACCTATTCCTTCAAATAGAGACAGTGATCTCCTGATATTTAAGCTTCCCTAGGTATGTCTTCTTTATCTGCCCATTAGTACATTGTTTTTTGATTTTCTCCTTCTAATTAACTTTGCTATTTTTTTTCAAATGCATTATAAACATGCTTTAGTTTTGAATGAAATGAATAATAAATGAATAACTTGTTTACAAAAAAAGATATGTTTTGGCCTAGAGAGATGGCTTAGCAGTTAAGTGCTTGCCTGTGAAGCCTAGGGACCTTAGTTCGACGCTCAACTCCCCAGGACCCATGTTAGCCAGATGCACAAGGGGGCACAAGCATCTGGAGTTCATTGCAGCGGCTGCAAGCCCTGGTGTGCCCGTTCTCTCTCTCGCTCTCTGCCTCTTTGTCTCTCTCTCTCTCTCTCTCTCTCTCTCTCTCTCTCTCTCTGTCACTCTCAAATAAATAAAAATAAACAAAAAAAATTCTAAAAAGATATGTTTCAAATAATACTGAATTCCACCATTTGTAAATCTAATTCAATTTTATTTTATTTGTACATATAGAACTACCTTAATATTAATGTTATTATCACTTTGTCACTAAACATATAATGATGGATATTTCTAAACTACACATAAATGGTGAAGCTATGTATGTCACCTCAAAAATTATTTACATGTTAATGCTTTTTGTGTTAGGAAGGTTTAGCAGAAGGAAGAAAACAGATTAAGGAAACTTGTTATAAGTATATATCTAATATCTGCATATTATAAAATATGATGCATAAACAGAAAGGTTGAAATTGTTCATAAAATGTGTATTCATGAATTTTAAGTGTTCAGACTATTAAAAGAAAATGTGAGGTCATAAATATTGTAGTGAGACTAATTTATCTTGTATATACATTTCAAAGTATCATTTGCAACTGCAAGTCCATATGCAGTTCTATTTTATAAAAATGTACAGTTGTAAATTTCCATCTGCCTCATCATTATTTGATAAAATTTAAAAATTTAAGGATTTCCAATTTTTACAGTTATTGTCACAGCTCCAACTGTATTTCTAAACCTTGTCCTCCATCCATGTGAGGCTACCCAACAAATCTGTATTCTTTACTACAGAAATCTCAACAACTAGTGAGAAATTTCATGAAATATGCACTGTAAAAACTAAAGTTGACAGATTTTTAAAAATTTTATAGAGATGTTTTATAGACCAGCTAGGGACAGCCTAATGAAATGAGCTCTGGCTAGGATGGAAATGAATATGAGTAAAGAATCATAATGGTATAATATCAGTGAATTTATTGCAAACTGTTCAGCAAAGCATTAATTCTCCATGTTATGGTTCAATTTTTATAAACAGACCAAAATAAATTATTTCCATCATTTTTATACTCTGTACTCCAAGAGGGTGAAAGTCTGATTAGATTTGTGGTCACAGATGAGAATCTGTGGTCATTTGTACTGAGCCTCAAAAGAAAAGAAATGTTGCTTCTGTTGTTATTTAAATGTTTACCTGTAAAGGAGTTTATGAATGTAGAGTTATAAAATCTCATTGATCCAAAGCAGAAATCAAATTTTTTTTTTCAGTGAGTTTGCCTGGCTTCACAGGTGAAAACTAATTTCTTTTGACTGATAATAGCCAAAAATTTAATTGTAATAGATTTCAGCATTCAATAGCCTCACTGTTTAAATGATGAGAATTGTTTTTTCCTATCAAATATAGTCTCATGAGTTTTTACAGCACAAAACGTTTTAGAGATTTTTGTATGTATTCTTTATTAATGTGTGATTTTATCTATCTCTAATTTGTTGAGAATTTTTATCATTAATAAGGATGAGAACTCATTAGATGCTTGTTCTAACAATATTTTTATTATTTTGTCTGGTATTGTGTTGAATTATATTAATCAAATTTCAAATGGTTAACCATCCATGTATCCTTGAACTAAGTCATATTTGATAATGCTAACCATCATATTTTATAAATTTTTGGATTTGATTAATATCTTGTTAAGAATCTTGTATATGTGTTAATGAGACATATACTATGTATTTCTTTCTGAGAACTTATTTATTTTTGCTATGCACATAAACCTAGTCTCAGAGTATGATTTACCAAGTTCTCCTCTTGTATCTTCCAAATTAGGAAGATAATTCTGATTTTGTTTTTTTTAATTTTACTTTGTTTTGTTTTAAACTTCAGTATCACTAACTAGTGAATTCCTCAGGGCCCTGTCCTTTTTATTCTAAATAGTTACTAATTCAATTTATTTAATAGATATAGAACTATTTGAATTGGTTACTTATTTCTGTGTGGATTTTGGAAGAGTGTATCTTTCAAAATATAACAAGTTTTGACCTATACTATCAAATTTATGAGGACAATATTTTTTAATTAGGCTTTCAATATTCAGAGACAATTTCCATATTTCATTACTAGTATTAGTAAGTTGTCCACTGTTTTTTTACTTAACCTTGAGTTTATTGATTTTAACAAAGACCCAGATTTTTGTATGAAGTTCTATTTTGAAATTCATTGATTAGTTTTCTGAATTTTTCTTTACTTTGAATTGAATATACTCTTCTAAGACTCAAATATACATTACTGATAGTAGTACTTCTTTTTCTGGCATGTACATTTGGTACTATAATTGTCCTTTAAACACTGCTTTTCCTGCATTCTAGATATACTATTGCCATTTAATTCACAATTTAATTTACAATTTAATCCCCTATTATTTTAACTATCTCTGGAAATTTCCCTTTTATCTTATGTGCTATTTGGTCTTCCACTGTTTTTTTTTATTATTATTTTATTTTCCTCCCATCATCCATTATTATTTTCAGGTTTAATTTTACTGTAGTGTCACAGCACCTACTTGGTGATATCTTCATCTATGTATATTAAAGGATGTTTGAAGTTCCAGAATATGGTCTAATGGACTGGATCCTTCAGAGCTAAAAATATATATATTTATTTTATGGTTATTTAATGAAGTAAATTATATCCAGTTTATCCCCAGTTATTATGATGGCTCATTTATATCTTGACTGATTTTCCTTCATGGATTTACCCATTCCTGATAAAGGTTTGAAAAATTCTAGTGGTGATGATAGATCACTATGTATCATTGCTGTTTTTATCATGTTCTCTCATGCTTTTTGATTCTTAGTTGAGTATCTTGAGAATTGCTGTCTTCCTAAAAAAATGACTATTCACCTCTTTATTCATCTTTTCATTATTAGTGATGATGATTTTTCCTGAACTTAATTCAGTGTGTGTGAAATATAGCTACTTCAGCTTCCTTTGATCAGTGTTAGTGATATAATTGTCTCTATGTTTCTAACTTTTAGTATGTACCTCCCTTGCATTTAAAGAGAATTTCTTATGAAAGCTACAGTGCCTTTTTTTTTTTTTTGCATGTTTTTTTAACTGTTGGTTTAATACTGGGACTTGAACCCAGAGAAGCAAACATATGAAGCCACACTCGCTGGGCTGCATGAGCTTCCAGCAACTCAGAATCTTGATTTTGATACACTAAGATAATTTCTGTCTTTTAATTAGGGCCGTTTAGTTTGGAAACTTTTCAGATGTTAGTGTTTTAAACATCTATTCTTTTCCTTTTAGTTTTTGTCTTTTTTTTTTTTCATAAATTACCTGTGTACAGAGACTATGCTATACTTGGCATATTCATCCCACAATTGTAGAAAATTATATTCAATGTTTTATTATTTTAATATTATTTCTCCTTTGTTTTCTTTCCTTCCTTTTCCTTGTTCCTCCTCTTCCTCTTTTTTGTTTCTATGAATCCTCTTCTTCTTTTGTTCCTCTTCTTCCTTCTTTTTCTTCTTTCTTAACCAGTAGGATTTTACTATTCTGAGGTTTCTCTAGATTCAGGCGTTGACAGAGTTAGACTCTCTCTATGGGGTGTTCTTCCCTGGGCTGTAAATAGCTGCTATCACTTAACATGGTCATCAAACAGTTCATGGATGATGTCACTTCTTCTTTTGTTAAGGAGATCACTCAAACTACAGAAGGACTCCAAACTAGCAATTTCATTTCAGTCAATAATTACTTCAAAGATCTTATTCTAAATAATGCTATATCCTATAGTATTATGGACTAGAACTCCAACACAAATGCTTTGGGAGGGGGATAAATTCAGATCATAATAGTATGTAAAAAGTGATGTTTTAGAGAAAACTATTACAGGGATATATTTCTGTTGTAGTCAAGTCCAATATTGGATGCCTCTTCCACAATGGACCCTGAGCCTTGGAGGGTGTAAGATGATTCAGTGCTGGACACTCCTCCGTCCCTTAAAATCTATTTTTTTTAAGTAAGTATTGTATTTTTTATCCAATTCTTTCTCAGTTCTTGTTTAATTTTATTTACTTATTTGAGAGAGAGAATAGGCACGCCAGGGCCTCCAGCCACTGCAAATGAACTCCAGACGTGTGCTCTCCCTTGTGCATCTGGCTAATGTGGGTCCTGGGGAATCGAGCCTTGAACCAGGGTCCTTCGGCTTCACAGGCAAGCACTTAACCGCTAAGCCATCTCTTCAGCACCCCCCTAAAATCTTTAAGATATATTGCAATCATAAGTTCTCAGAGAAAATTCCCAGAATAAAAAAAAAATACTCTTACTCAACTACAAAAATATCCATATGGAAACATTTTTTAAAGCATTTTATTTATTTGATGGATAGAGAGGGGATGGGGAGAGAGAGAGTAAGAAGCAGATAAAGAAAGGACATGCCAGGGCCTCCAGCCACTGAAAATGAACTCCAAATGTATGTGCCACTTTGTGCAACTGGCTTATGTGGGTACTGGGGAATCAAGCCTGGGTCTTTAGGCTTCACAAGTAAGCACCTCAACCAGTAAGCCATCTCTCCATCCCTGTATGGAAATATGTGAATACAAGTATTATGGGTTACATCTACTGATTTGGTCAAATGTATAATTCAAGTGCCATCCATCCTCTCATACAAAATCTTATTACTCATTTTGATTTCACATGGACTTGAACATTGGCATGTGCACACACCAGCACACAGACAAAATTGTGCTACATCTACCAAGCCTGAAGCCAGATTATTTGGGTGAAATTTTATTGCGATTATGGACATATTTTAAATATTCTAGAGTGATATGTCAAAACTAATTAATTTACATAGTACTTAGTGTTCAATGCAGCTATATAATTATACAACAGTAATTTCAAACATCTAGCAAAGTAATGCTGCATTTAATGTCTCTAATTAATGGCTGATCTATGTTTCTTAGGGTGTGGAAATTTGGTTAGCTAAAATCTCTCCTGGGGTTTTCTCTCATGGTAGCCATCCTTTCATGACACATCACAGGATGTTTGCTTTGCCAATGTCACAAATGTATTTGTGTTCACCTGTTATATATTTGACTACTTTGAACCTCTTTTATCTTTATTATAATGTTCATGTGCATTTATTATAGACATATAGTTATCATTTTAACCTAATAATAAATATTTATCATTAGTGAACAAGTCTATTGCAAGATGTTTTATGATGATCTCAATTCTTTCCTTTTTAGACTAATTATGCTGCTTCTTCTGCTTTTTTTTTTAACCTCAGCTTCCTAGCACCTGCTGGGAGGCTGACATTGGTAGCCAAAGCTATGTTAGCATTAACTATGACATTTGTTTTAATAAAACTAAACTAATGGCCTTTGCCCAGAAACTTCTAAGTGCCAATTACAAGTAATTTCATAGTGTTGATACACTTCACTTATTTCCTGAAAATCAAGTCTTCTTATCCTTTGCCACCGAAATTATCTTTCTCATGATATGCCCCTTACTTTTGCCCATCGACTGGCCTGTTGATTTGAATGTGTTTTTTACCTTGTATTTGCACTGTTTTTTGAACATCTGCCTCAGTATTTGTTAGAAACTACACTTTCACTTCAATATTCTCAAAAGCAGCTCAGATGTACCAATGTCCACCGAAGAGAATTCATGCCACCATCACAATCAACTCGGCTTAGAAATCGATTGCGTGTGAGAGTAAAATTTCCTGCCAAAGTATTTTCTCTGCTCCTACACTTCTCTGTATTTCAAAGTAGTCACATTTAAGGGTTATTTTTTTCCTCAATCTGATATTATTTAGGGATTATTTTAATTAATCATGACAGGCATAATCATGTGTGCTACGTATTAGGTCTTCAGGACCTCGTTATATCTGCCTAAAAATTTTACCCTTTGCTCTTGATCTAAGAGTTTCCCTGGACTTCTTCCCTGGAAACCTCTGATTTCTGTTTGTGATGAACTCAATTGGGTTCTACCTAGCAATGAAGTCATGCACTGCAGGTTTCTCTGTGCTTGGATCAATTTACCTAGCCTGGTGCCTTCCACACTTACCTCTGGTGCCTTCCACCTTCACTGGTTGTGTCGTTAGCTGCACAGTTCTCCTTGATGCCTCTCTGTGTTCCTCTGTTCCTCTGTTACACGATTTATATATGCACACACAAATCCTATATGTTTATATAAAATCCATATAGCAGGTGATAATGTATCAACAATGGATATGTCTGTGGGCTATTTTACATTTTGGCCATTGTGAACCATTCTGCAATAAAATTTAGTACAGACATCCATATAGATTCTTAGTTTATTTTCTGTGGATATCTATATCATCTGCTCTCTCTCTGTCTCCATGAATTCTGGGCATGGTGGCATATGATTATAGACTTGGGTAGACTGGAGCTCTCCAGCTGTTTACTCTTGCCTAATCACTATGGACAATGAGAGCTCTTGTCTCAAAAACAGGTGGATGGTATACAAGAGGATGACCCCCAGGGTTGTCTTTCAGCTTTCCTACTCATTAACTTGCTCATGCGTGTACACCCCACAACACACACAATGAAGCCACACACATATGAACTCAAACAGGGCCAAGCTCTACATACTTCAGGCATAATTTGAACTTATAGTCCTCCTGATTCAGCCTCTAGAATGATGAAATTATAGGTGCACACTACCACACCCAGCTTTTTACTTACTGTGCAGTAAACTGTCTTCTATTTTGTATCATCTTTCTCCAAAAGTCAATATATATTATATCAGTGTCAATGATATTTATGACACTAATTCCAATAACGAATTTTGTCTTACTACTGAACTGTAAATTTCAGAGGGTTTTGTCACAGGTAAATGCTCTGTACTTATATATGTCCTGAGAACTCAATGAGTACTTGGTCTCAATATCCATTTCTGGACTCTTTCACTGTAAATTAACACTATCATATAATTTTAACCTATTTTTCTGAATTATATAGTTCACTTTTTATCTTGATTTATCGTGATTATAAGTTATGTGTTTGACTCCAGATATATATCTGAACTCTTTTTGGAACTATCTGCTTGCCAGGTCAGTTAATGTATTCACTGTAATACTTAACTCGCTTTTAATGATCTTGGACTTGAGCCTCCCATGGTTGATTTGAACCTGTGTCCTAATTTCTAGTACTTTTATTTTCTTTTTCTCTTTCCTTCTTTTTTTTTTTTTGTATTGGTTTTTCAAAGTAGAGTCTCACTCTGGTCCAGGCTGACCTGGAATTAACTATGTAGTCTCAGGGTGGCCTTGAACTCACAGTGATCTTCCTACCTCTGCCATCCAAGTGCTGGGATTAAAGGCATGTGCCACCACGCCTGGATTAAATATTTTTTCTATCATTATTAGTATAAAACAAGGACAAAACCTGAAAGGCCTGCTTAACAGAGTATTTATGTAAAACCCCTGCTTCTTGTCCAAGAGGAAAATGAAAGTCGTGCTCACATGCTCTCTGCTTTCTCCTGTCTCCACCGACGAAACTTCATTTGTAACATCTTCATCTTTGGCCAAAGAGAAAGTGCCAGGATGACTCGGAGCACAACTGATTAGATGTGGAGCTGAATTCTCATTCAGAATCAGACTATGCACACAAGAACATAGGGTGGAATTATATTCTTCCTCTCATGAGTTAAGTCAGATAAATGTGAATGTGGTGGTTTGATTCAGGTGTCCCCCATAAACTTAGGTGTTCTGAATGCTAGGTTCCCAGCTGATGGATATTTGGGAATTAATGCCTCCTGGAGGGAGTGTATTGTTGGGGGCAGGCTTAAGGGTTTTATAGCCAGGTTCCCCATGCCAGTGTTTGGCACACCCTCCTGTTGCTGTGTCCCACCTTATGTTGGCCAGGGGGTGATGTCCACCCTCTGCTCATGCCATCGTTTTCCCCTGCCATCGTGGAGTTTCCCTCGAGCATGTAAGCCAAAATAAATCTCTTTTTCCCAGAAGCTACTCTTGTTTGGGTGATTTCTAACAGCAATGCGGACCGGACTGCAACAGTGAATAAATTGATATCTTTAACACTATGAACTAGTCATGAGAAATGAACACACACACACCACAGAACATCAAGGGTTAGATTAAATCACAGTAAAAGCCAAGGTAAGAAATATTTTAAGTAAACAGACATTATGAGAAAAGGGGTGGAAAGTAGTGAGAAAACACACAAAACATAAGGAAAAAAAATAACATAATCAATGAAAGAAAAGAAATAGAATAATCGAGTAAATAGAAAATTTATGACAAAGAATTTTTTGCTGTTTTAATTTAATATTTTTTTTATTTACAACTTCTATACTTACAGACAATAAACCATGATATTTCCTTACCCTCCCCCATTTTCCCCTTCACAACACCATTCTCCATCATATTCCCTCCCTCTCTCCATTAGTTTCTCTTTTATTTTGATGTCATCATCTTTTTCTCCTATTATGAGGGTCTTGTGAAGGTATTGCTAGGCACTGCAAGGTTGTGGATATCAAGGCCAATTTCCATTTGGGCAGTTGCATGGCAAGAAGTGGTACTCTTCCTTCGGCTCTTACATTCTTTGTGCTATCTCTTCTGCAATAGACCCTAAGCCTTGGACAGTGTGATAAAGATGTTTCAGGGCTAGAAACTCCTCTGTCACTTCTTCTCAGCATTGTGTCGCCTTTTTGGTCATCCCAATGGTCACAGCCATCTGCAAAGTTATGCTTTTCTAATCAAAAGTGATAGTGTCATTAATATGTAAATATGAGCATTAAGTGTAGTGCTTTCAGGGCAGTTTGGTGAAAATAGTATATGCATTTATCCAGACAAGAGCAGGCTTTACACCCTCTAAGGCTCATCCTGTGAAGTGTCATGAAAGGATGGCTACCATGAGAGAAAACCCCAGGAGAGTTTTTAGCTAACCAAATTTCCACACCCTAAGAAACATAGATCAGCCATCAATCTTAATGAACCAGAAATAATAGTGATGAAACACATAAAAGAAAACCATTAAACGGCAAAGAGAAGGTTATAAAACCACAACCCAATGTTCATCTTGACATACAGCTTTCAGAAGTGACTGATGAGCTATAACTAATTGAAAAATAATTTATGAGTTTTAAATGCCATGCTTACTAGTTCCATTAAGTAGTCTTTCTTAGGACATTTGCCATTACCTGAAAGTCAACATGTACAGTGCTGGAACAATTAAAATGTGGACTTTAATAATCTTCTGGGGGACAAAGCTTCTTTGAGTAATATTGCAACAATAATTGGATTCTTTTCAAGCACATTTTGAAAACTATCTTAAAAAGTAAAAATGAAACCAATGTGTACATTAACAAAAATACTAAAGAAATGCATTTAAAATAACATTGGGTATTGTGCAGCAACTGAAAAGGGGGCTGGAGGGACGCATTGGCAGCTAAAGTGCTTGCTCATTGACTCGATTCTATTCCCAAATACTCATGTAAAGCCACACGCACACATTGGCACATACATCTGGAGTTCATTTGCAGTGGCAAGGGGCCTCAGAGCACCCATTCTCATTTTCTCTCTCTTTCTCCCTCTATATCCTTATCCCTCTGTCTCTCTCCCTCCTTGCAAATAAATAAAAAAATATATTTTTAAAATGTTAAAAAGACAAGATAGATTTTTTTTTTAGTGAGAAAAGCTTGAAAATATTTCAACATAGCTCCACAAAATGTAAAACATATTGCAGAAAAGCAGGATTGCTATATTCTCCTTGTTTACTAAGTACCCTATACAAGGTAGATAGATTTGTTGACACAGAGAAATTACTTGTGTGTTTTAGGTAAGTTGAGATCCTTAGATACACTCATGAATAGAGTGTAATGAACAGATCAAGATAATTAGTATGTTCCTCAGCTTAAGCATTTTTCATGCATGTGTTGTGAGAACTTGGAAATCTGTTTTTCTGGCTGTTTGAGTTATAAAGGGCATTATTAACAGACTGCCCACTGTGCAGCGGATTACCAAAGCTCTGCTTCCTGTCCAATGGAGCCTTATGCATGGTCACTGGCTACCATCATCGCCACCACTCCCTTGACCTCCCCAGTTTATGAAAACCTTTTAAGAAGGCTCCATGTGTGTACCTTTTTATGATATGTTTATCAAAACAGCACTTTAAAAGTCCTACACTAAATGCTTATATTTACCTCATGCAGTTACAGTTGAAAGCAGTGAGTCAAAGGTGGTGACTTTGAAGGTTTTTGCTCAAATAAAAACATCAGAGCCACGGTGCTCTCCAAACCAAGCCGGAACATGCTAAATATTCACAGACCATTTGTTCAAGCCAGAAGCCAGTGCCTGCATAGCAGGACCTCAAGGTGCCCTCCATCTGACTTTCAAACCCAAGCTCCCAGGGTATGGCAGGAAAGGCAGGCTTTCATCTCAGAATAAACATGTAACAGTGTCAGATAGAAGAAATTAAGTTTTCAGTATAAAAATATATATGTGCTGATTTTCTACTTTTTCCAAGACTTTTATCTTTAGAGTGTATATAAATTATTTAACTATTCTTAAAAATCCCTATCTATGCTGGAAGCATAGATTGAGATTATACACTCCCAGCCTAAAATTTTCACATCAAACAATGTTGAAATTATTATAAAATTACCTCCTTTTCAAAGGAGGGCACAGAATGTGAAAGAAGTAAATATGATGAAAAATGTTTTGTTTCATGTTTTAATTTCAATGTAAATGAGAACTTAAAATAAAAGGATCTTATAAAGAAAATGAAAACAATTAAAATATAAATAAATGAGAGCACTTTAAAATTAAATAATGGGATATTAATGTATTAAAATTTTAATATGTGAAATTATTTAATTATTAAAATCCATCATGAAGAAAAAGTTTCATTTTCTTTCTTCAGATTATAGTGCAACCAAATGAGAAGAGAGTTACAGCTTGCTTCTTCTAGAGACATTCTAGAGTGAACAAAAATACTAGTGATTCCCCGAAATATTACTAACTTAAGTGAAGCACTTAGCATTTTAATGGCTTAGAAATTTTATAACAGGCCAAAAATTACTGGATTCATAAGCATATCAAATAAAATGTAATTTAGGTGCTATTTAATAGAGATATATCTTAATATTAGTATTTATAATATGCCAAGAAAATAATATAGATGTGATTTTTGTGTGGGTATTAGTGTGGTATCTTTGCGAACATATATGTATGGGCATATCAGGGGCAGAAGTCAACACTGAGTATCATCCTCAATTGTTTGCTAATTTATTTTTAAGAAAATTCTCTGACTAAACCTTGAGCTCACAATTTTGGCTAAACTTGCTATCCAGTGAGTACAGGGATCCTCCTGTGCCCTTCTCCTGCAAACTTGGATTACAGATGTGCACAACCTTGACTTGATTTTATGTGGGGGCTTAGAATGAAGACACGGTCTCGTCACTGCCCAGCAACAATGGCATGGCCATTTCTCCACTACTAGACATGAAGACCAAACCTGTCTGACACCAAGCCAGCAGTGGAACATATGTGCATAGCATACATTCCTCAGAAACGAACAGACTTTATAAATAGTGTGTGAGGATTTGAGAAACAGGTTTAGAGTCTACCTTTAATCACAACCCTATATTTTCCAAAACCAAATTTTGTGCAGGCAACACTCATGGATCACAATGTCATTTTATAAAAGTTATAAGGAAAATAGCATGCACA
This sequence comes from Jaculus jaculus, assembly GCF_020740685.1. Classification (NCBI taxonomy): domain Eukaryota; kingdom Metazoa; phylum Chordata; class Mammalia; order Rodentia; family Dipodidae; genus Jaculus; species Jaculus jaculus. The sequence continues at coordinate 85,125,163 of NC_059114.1, forward strand.
TGTATTCGAAATATACTTTTAAGTAAGCAAGTTATAGGAAATTAAGAAAATTAAAAGAACATTTCTTTCCAAGCTATGAAGATGAGCAAATGGTTACTAAAGGAAAAATATTACATTAGTTTAAAAATTATAAAATAAAAAACATAAACTTCATATAAAGTACAAAGTGGGCTGGAGAGATGGCTTAGCAGTTAGGATGCCTACAGAGCAAATTTCCCAGGTCCAACATAAGCCAGATGCACAAGGGAACACATGCATCTGGACTTTGTTTGCAGTACCTGGGTCCCTGGTGTGCTCTCTCTCTCTCTCATAAATAAATAAAACTGAAATATTTTAAAAGAGCACAAAGAGTAAGAAATTGTTACAGAATAAAGTTATTTTTTTAAGAAAGATAGAAAACTAACAATTTCATAAATTGATATGGTCGGAAGAAATAAAATATTTAAAAGATCCAAAAACTAGTTAAACCTCAAGGTTTCAAACTAAAGCATATATCTTTGATCCTGTGGTCTCTTTATGGTTATTTATTTTTCTTTACTTTTTCTCATTATTTATTATTTAGAGACCATCTTATACTTAAGTAGCTCAGGATACTGAGGTACTCCAAATGCTACTGATTCAGCCTCTCCAGAGATGAGCTACAGGCTTGCTACTATGTCAGATCCTTTAGTAACTGGTTTTAGGGTCTTTCATGGTCCAGTGATTGCATACATTTTCACAAACTCATAGGCTTCAATAGTACAGATATGTTTAGTTACAGTGATACTTCTAAAGACCCTAGGACAAAGTCTCCCTGGGTAAAACCAAGGTCACAAAGCTGCTGGACTTCTTTGTTTCCCAGCAAGGATCCAGTCCTTTCCTGTCCCATTTTCTAGAAACTTCATGCCTCCATGGGCTCAGGGCACTGTTCAATCTTCAAAACCAAGAGAAGCATCAAGCCCACGTCTTCCTCTATCATCATAGGTCATTGTCCAATCCTCTGTCTTTCTCTGTGTGTTGCAGTGCCCCTCTGACTATGCCAAACCCAACAAATAGCTCAGAACAGCTGTCCCACCTCAGGATACTTACAGCTGCACAGTGCCTTTTGTTACATAATTCAATATGTTCACTAGCCCCGGGAATCAGGATGAATATATTTTAGGATGATCCATTATTTTGTCATAAATTATTTTATCATAAATTTTATCATAAATGATAAAGGAATGAATTTACTGCAAAATAAGTTTATATGCTAAAAAGCAGAGACTCAACATAGAGACTTATGAATTAAAACTACTACAACTAGAGAAAGGCATTCAGCATACATTTCAGTAATGTTTTATATAAATCAAGAAACATATGAAAGGCATAATATTAATCACTTTAATCTGTTATTTTATAATTTAAAATGTATTAATTTTAAAATAAAGATTCAAATGAGCCCACACATACAAAAACACAAGTGCTGAGATATATTTAGATACGTATAGATCATGTACAAGCACAAATCCCAAAAGCCAGAACTATAAATCAAATGTACTAAAATATTTTAAATAATAAAATGAAGCAAATAAAAAAATCAAAAAAGAAAAATGGAGAGTCAGTTTACCAGTTAAGGACTTGCCTACAAAGCTTAGTGACCCAGGTTCATTTCCCAAGTACACACATTGGATAGTTTGAGTGGATGTCCCCCTATCAATTCAGGAGTTTTATTCAAGTTTGTAACTTGGTGTCACTGTGGGTGGATCCTAGGTCCAGCCTTAAGGTGTTTGGGGAAGATCTGGAATTTCTAGGTAAAAATGTACAAAGTTCTGCCTGGGCTACCTGGAGTGTGCTTTCTTATGGTGCCTTTTTTTCTACCTGGACCTGTGAAAGTAGGCTAGCTTCTTCTGCCATTATGGGACTTCCCCTCTATCTGTAAGATTCAGTGAATCCCTTCCTCTAGAGGGTCATCCCAGCAAGATGAGGCTGACTATGACAGAAATGGTGCCAGAGTGTGTGGCTATTCTGTGATGAACTGGCCGTGTGGACTTTGGTCTTCTGGAACTTGTGTGCTGGAGGAATGGGAAACCTGGTGCTTGTGACTGAATCTGCCTTTTAAAGTGGTAAGCCAAGTTTTAAAGGACTATTCTGATGAGAGTTTGAAAATGCCAAGTACAGAGAGAATTGTGTTTGGAGGCTAGGCTTGTGAAATTTCTTAAGGGAAGGAAAGATATTAGAAATCTTAAGGAAGGTGACCCAACCACTTTACACTGAAACAATGGAGAGAATATCAGGTGATCCCACCCTGGAAAGACTGAATGGAGTGGGAATGCACTCTTTGGAAAGGATGTCTGAAAAGAAATTGTTGGGCCCTAAAAGGCCCAGGCGTGAGGCCTAGTGGAACTCCCTGAGTCTAGCTAAAGTTTGGCGACCTGTCTCTGGCCAGCCTAATGGCTTCTGGCCTGCTACCTCCACATGGCAATTGTAATTACCATGTCAATACTTAAAGTTTACTATTGGCCCTTACCTCTTCCCCCATCCTAAAATCCCCACCTTCGTCCCCAACATGATATAGGCAACTGCTCAGAGTATTAAAGCGAGTTGAGTTGTTTCTGCGAGCTCCTGCATCGAAAAGATTTCCGACTCAGTGTGGTTTTTCTCTGGTGGCCAGGAGAGGTTTCTGAGTCGTCCGACGCTCATCATCCCCTCAACCCCTAGAGAGGAACCAGCAGGCCTGGTCCTTCCCTCGGCACTACCTGACCGGGAAGGAGCCCGGTAAGAAGTAATCTGCTCTTCAAAGTCACTGATTTGTTCAGTGTCTGACTTAAGAACATGGCTGTGTCCTGCACACCTGGTATTGATTTTGGAAGCATGCAAATATGCATGGAGTGGGTGATGCAGTGAACATGGCTCCACGAGCCACTACGGAGATGAAGCAGGAGACAAGACATGATGGCCTTGAGGAAAAGGCTGATGAAACCACTGGAAGGTGGACCTTGGTTTGCATGGAGACCCAAAGATGTTTTGGACATACTGGGACTGTGCAAGAGCTACCATGGCCTGGCGTGGAAGTTGTCCCTGGATATTCAACCCAGTTGGAGGTGTAGAATTTGATAATTCAGAGACTGTCATTTCCTGGTTGCATCAGACTTGAACTGCAGCTGCTTGATGTTTGCTTGAGGGCTATTGAGTTTGCCTTGCTCCAGTCTCTCCTCGCTACGACCTATAGCAGTTGAAAGTGCTCACTCTGTTCCTTTATATGTTGAAAGTAAATAGCCTGTTTTGACTTCACATGACTCATACCTAAGAGACTATCTTAAATCTCAGATGAGACTTGGGACTTTAGAACTGTCTTAAGTTGATAAAGACTGGGGGCAATGTGAGATGGTTATGAATCTTGGGAGATAAGGGCAGAATGAGGTAGTTTGAGTATCCCTCAGTTGATTTAGGAGATTTTTTAGGTTTTTTTTTGCTTTTAATTATTAAATTATGACATTTATTGAAGGAAGTACAAAGCCAAGGAAAGGCACCCAGGTGCCTTGAGATTCCACATGGAGGGCCTGGAAAAACTAAGGAAAGAAAAGAGAAAAAAGAGAGTTCAATGCATTCCTGCCATGTGGGGAGCTGGAGGGGAAAAGGAACCCATGTAGAGAGTAAGGGCTGGGGAGCCCTCCCCTCAGATCAACCCAGGTTTGTCTGAGCCAAGCCAAGCCAAGCCCAGCCAAGGGAAAAACTCACTCACAGTTGGAAATTTCCAAGTAGTCAGAGGATATTCAGGAGTTTGTATTCAAGGTTGTAACTTGGTGTCACTGTAGGTTGAACTGAGGTCCAGTCAAGGTGTTTGTGGACAGATATGGAACTTCCAGCTAGAATATGTAAAGTGCATGAGTTCTGCCTGGGGTCTCTGGAGTATGCTTGCCAGTGATGCTACAGCTGGCTTGTCTCTGTGTGTGGACCTGTGAAAGTGGGCCAGATTTTTCTACCACTATGGAACTTCCCTCTATCTATAAACTTTTATAAAACCCTCCCTCCTGTAAAGCATGTCTGCTCTGGAGGTTCATCCCACTGATGGTGACATGTGTCACCCACTTAAAGCCAGACGTAGTGGCACATGTATCTGGAGTTCGCTCACAGTAGCTGGTAGCCCTAGAGAACCCTTTCTCTCTCTGTCTTTCTCCTGCCTATCGTGCTGCTTGCAAATAAATAAAAAAGTATGTTATTAAAAATGAAAAATGGGGGCTGGAGAGATGGCTTAGCGGTTAAGGCACTTGCCTGCAAAGCCAAAGGCCCTTGGTTGGCTTCCCCAGGACCTATATGAGCCAGATGTTCAAGGTGTCACATGCATCTGGAGTTCATTTGCAGTGGCTGGAAGCCCTGGAGCACCCATTATCTCTCTGTCTCTCTCTTTCTCTCTTTCCCTCTCTCAAATAAATAAGTAAATAAAAATAAAATTAAAAAAAATATTAGCCAGGCATGGGTGGTGCACACCTTGAATCCCAGGACTAGGGAAGCAAAGTAGGAGGATCACTGTGAGTTCCAGGCCACCCTGATTCTACATAGTAAATTCCAGATCAGCCTGAATTATAGTGAGAACCTACCTTGAACATCATCCCCCCCCCAAAATTTTTAAAAATGAAAATCAAATCTGTAAAAATGGCTCACTGGTAAAGGCACTTGCTTGCAAAACCTGATCAACTGGACTCACCTTTCCAGTACCCACATAAAGCCAAATGCACAAAGTAGTGCATGTGTCCAAAGTATGTTTGCAGTGGCAGACGGCCTTTGTGTGTCCATATTCTCCTCCCTCCCCCACCTCTCATAGGTAAATAAAATTATTTAAAAGATGAAAAATACAGGCTGGTGGGATGGTAGTGGTTAAGTCATTTGCCTGCATAGCCCAACAACAAGCCCAGTTTGATTTCCCAGCACCCAAGTAAAGTCGGGTGAGCAGGGCGGCACATGTGTCTGGAGTTCATTTACAGTGGCTAGAGGCCTTGGTGTGCCTATTTTCTCTCTCTCTCCCCCCCCTCCTCTGACTTTCCCTGCTTGTAAGTAAATAGATTAATATTAAGAATAAATAAATAAAAATAAAAATGGAAGAATTTCTAAAGCCATGGAAGTGAAGCAGCGTGTAACACACAAAGCAGGGACGCAGCAAAGGAGACAGTCAAGCACTGCAATGTGGACGGAAATGAGGCTACTCCACGAGAACGCTCGAGGGCCCGGGCTGCTTCCGCAGGCTTGAATTCCATCTGCTGGTGCTCTGACACAGGCTTCACGTAAACTCAACTATGTGGGGGGCTACAGAGTCAACTTTTAGCCAGTTTGGACAACTTAGCCCCTGTCTCATAACAAATAAGAGGGCTGGAGGGCTGGAGAGATGGCTTAGCGTTCAAGGTGTTTGCCTGCAAAGCCAAAGGATCCCAGTTTAATTCTCCAGGGCCCTTGTAAGCCAGATGCACAGGGGGGCACATGCATCTGGAGTTCATTGGCAGTGGCTGGAGGTCCTGGCACACCCATTCTCCCTCCCTATCTCTCCGTCTGCCTCTTTCTCTCTCTCAAATATATATATATATAGACAAAAGAAGAGGGCTAGAGATATAGCTCTGTGGTAGAGTACTTGCCTATCATGAATGAGGCCATAAGAGAAATCTACAATAATACTCATACATACAAACACACACACACACATTGAGATGGAACTAACATAAGGTTTAGGGGATAGTTCACAGCATAGAATTATTAAAAAATAAAAACCCTCAAATCAGTGGTATCTACATGTATACAATCATGATACAAAGTAAGTTAAACCCAATGCAAGAAATGAATGAAAAAAAAGTATACTATGAGATAAAACTGGACAAAGATATTTCTTTAAGGTATCCATGCAAGTGAAGAATTTCTTGCCACCTTGGTCAGAAAAATAAAAGATACATACTTATAGATACATATAGAATGAGACATTTCCACACATGCGTCCTACCAAACATTTAAAGAACAACTAATACCCATTTGTAGGAAGCTTCCATAAAAATGAAAATATAAGAAATCTGCTAAACTAACCTTAAAGGACTACCATACTCTAATAAACCACTAGTCAAGGGCAAGTGTTTCCAGAAGGGACACGAACAAACATCTGCTCACCCGCAGAAAGAGTACACACACTAGGACGTAGTAATGACTCCACTAAAGTTTGATGTGGTGCACCACTGATTTTGGGGGGGTTACTTACAAGAGCACGGTTGACTCGAAAGCAGCTGCATCACCAAAAAGCCCTGAAGAAAGCATGCTGGGCGGCAAAGCGCCGGGCTCTGGGACACGCTGCACACCTTGCAGGCAGCTCAGGTGGAGGGCAGTTTCCCCTCTCAAGACGTGCAGACTCCATGTGTTCTTGGGGATCCTGTATGTTTTAGAAACCTGCTGAGTCTTGTGAAATCCTGTCTTGCCGACTTCCTGACCCTCAGGAGCTTTCTGAGTCTTAACAATCTTGCTGAATCTTAAGAGCCTCCCTTGAGAACTAAAGTTTCAATTCAGAGGAAAACAGTACTCAACAGTATGGAAGAAGATGAAATTGTATATGGATATTCCTGATAAACACAGATGCAAAAATCTAACAAATAGTGGCAAACAACATGAAAAATTAGTCAGAATTATCAAACAGATGGTTCAATATATGCCTCACTAAATGTGCTGGGCTACATCCACGGAATGAACAACAAAAACATATGGCTCTCAATAAAGGTAGAAAATGCTTTAGAGGAAATTTAATGTCCTTTCATAATTTGACAGAGAAGGAACAAAACTTTCCACCATAAATGCCACATTAACCAAGCCAACAGCTAACACAGCACTCAATGGTAAAAAATATTAACTCTATTTATTCAAGATCTGGGGCAAGAATGCCTCACTTCAACAATTTATTCACCATGGAACTAGGAGTCGTGGCCGGCAGGAGAAAGAAGTAAAGGTACACAGCTGTAATGTGAGCATTCTGATTTTTACTGCTTTGATAATACAATTGACATATGCTTACTGAGGTTTTGAGCTAGGTTTCTCTGAGGTTTACTGATGTCGGTCACTATTTTCTGTACCTTTATAGTCCTTTCTGCTGATTGCATGTCTTCATTTGCCAAAGGCCTGTAGATGACTCGTACGTTGATAGATAGATTTACCTGAAGCAACATGAATATAATCAAGGGACATTGAATAAAATGAAATAACCCAGACAAGAAAGACAAATACTGCAAGTTCTCACTAGTACATAGGAAGTAAAGAATTTGTTTCATATTCTAGATTATTACAGCAGTCACTAGAAGCTGGAAGGTGGACAGGGAAGAACAGACATGTAGAAGGAGGATGGATAAGTCATTCCAACATACAGTTAGAGATGAAGAATGACTTCTAATCTTCTATAACATAGGAGAGAGACTACAGTTCACAACACTTTATTACATATTTTATAACATCAAATGAGAAGAGAGGTTTGAAACTTATCAATGCAAGGAAATGAGAAATATCTCAGGAGAAGGAAATACTAATTACAATTATTTGATAATTCTATATTGTGTACATATATTAAATTCACACTATCCCCATAATAAGTAAAATTGTTGCTTCAATTTTAAATAATAACTTTATGGGGAAATATGGGAGCTTAGTAAGGGTATTTGAGAAAATTGAAACCTAATGAATCTATCCTGGTCACATGTTTTTATTTATTGATGTTTTATAAATCTATATGATATATTTTGATCATGATCAATTCCATTATCTCCTTTTGCCTCTCCATCTCCATACACCTCCTACTTCTTTCCCAATAGTCTCTTTTCTACTCTGATTTATTTTTTTTCATGTGTGTATATGTGTATATATGTGGGAGACTCACTAAATTGAATTAGAGTTGCCTGTGTGACCATGAATGTGATTATTTATCAGAACACAAGCAACTTGGCCAATGGTTGTATCACTAAATAAAATGTCTCCTCCAATAGCAACCATTATCTGCCAATAACTCCTCAGGGAAGAATGCTAACCTTATGCCCTCATCCACCTTCCATAATGGAATGCTGATGGACACAATGTCCACATCTAACACAGGTATAAATAATTGCTGTGACATCATGTATGTCATGACCATACCATGTCTGGAAAACAGCATTCCACAGGAGTCCTCCAATTTCTTTGGCTCTTATTTCTTTCTGTTCTACAGTGTTCCCTAATCCTTGGGAGAGAGACATTTGTGTATTGTTGAGCATTAAGCACTCCATTATTCTCAGCAATCTGACAGGTTTTGAGTCTCTTCAGAAGAAACCACCAATTGCATCTAGAAGCTTCCCTGATCAAAGGTGAGAACACCACTAATATATGGGCATACACATGCATATTTATAGGGTGATTTGATGTGTACAGTAATTATTGTATCTATGAAACTGAAGTCAAATGAAGAAATCAAATGTACACAATAAAGCTATAAGAATAAGAAACTCAGCAATTCCTTATTAATGAATTTACTTAATTATGAATAGAATATGAATAAACAAATCAATGTGTCTTAAAAATAAAAAGTCAACAAACCTTGGGGAAAAATTTCAAAAAAAATTCATATATGTTGCTATAGTAAATGTTAATTGTACACTTAATGTGGAATATTGCAAGAAGGATTCTCAAAATATTAAAACCATGAATATCACTGGGCCTAATAATCAACTCCACTATTAATTTTCAGATATTAAAACTATGTTAAACATACTGAAAAAGTCTTAACTAAGAGAATCCATTGAAGAAAATATGAACTTTCTCCAAGCATGGTGAGCAGCTTCATTTATCTGAAAATATGAACTTTTATTTTATCAGTCTTTACTTTCATCCATCATCCTACATTGTCCTCTCAGGAAAGTGGTTGATGCTGCCAATTTTAAAGACAAATAATTAACATGGAAAAAAAAATAAACAGGACTGGACAGATGGCTGAATGGTTAAGGTGCTTTCCAGCAAAGCCAAAGGACTCAGGTTCATTCCCCAGTACTCATATAAATCCAGATGTAAAAGTTGGCACATGCATCTGGAGTTTGTCTGCAGTGGCTACAGGCCCTGGCACACTCCCCTTCTCCCCTTCCTTCCTTCCTTCCGTTCTTTCTTTCTTTCACTTCTCCTCTCTCAAATAAATAAATTTAATTACATTAAATAAGCATAGTCTTCATTTAAATATAATAATGTGACTAGCAGGAAGATGTCACTATTAGATATTTTAGCAAATTCAGATTAAACAACATTTTAAGAAAGGAATGGCATTCAGTACATCAAAGTGTTATTTACATTCCTATGCTCACTGAAGCACTATTCTTAAAAGTCAAGGTTTAAAAGCTACCAAGGTGTCCATTCACTGAACACTAATCAGAGATAGAAATCTCCTGGGAAATAGTAAACAAAATGAGTCAGGAAGAGAAAAATAAATACCACATGATTTCACTCCTCAGTGGAAGCCAGAAGTTTGTTCTCATAGATTTAGAGATCGGAACGATATCTTCAAGGGTCTAGTGAGATAGTGAGATAGAATGAAGAATTAAGCTGGGTGTGCTGGTGCACACCTTTAATCCCAGCACTCAGGAGGCAGAGGTAGGAGGATCGCCATGAGTTCAAGGCCATCCTAAGACTACCTAGTGAATTTCAGGTCAGCCTGAGCTAATGTGAGAACCTAACTTGAAAAATAAAAAAACAAAAAATGATTAAGAATTAAGAATGAAAATAAGTCAGAACTGGAGAGATGACTTAGTGGTTAAAGTGTTTGCCTGAGAAACCGTGGGCTCATGTTCAAATCTCCAAGTCCCACATAGTGCTCTCTCTCTCTTTCTCCCTCTCTCACCTTCTTCTTGCCCTCTCAAAATAAAAAAGAAAGAAGGAAAGAAAGATAATTCACAGTGAAAATGTGACAGTGAGACTGGGGAAATAAGTTCTGTTATTCTTAAACATAATAGGATGAATCCAGTCAACAATAATGCATATTTGCAAATTTCTAGAAGAGGACATTATGACTCTTCTAAAAATAAATATACACATAAGTAATTGTGGCAATATGGGTATTTATAACACTGATGTGACCTTTACACAATGTACAGGAGAATCGAAACACCACATAGCTTGGCAGCACACAGTTAATGTGTGCCAATCATAAACAAGTTTTTAAAAGGAAATTACCATGCAGACGTAAATTGGTTAATTTTTGATGAATGGAAATATTCTCTGAAGCAGAATTATCAAAGTAGAATCAGACTTTAAATCACCTTTGATTCATACATCTGTTGACCTCAGAGTTGTTAGAAGCTTTGCAAATATTAACAGTAGAATACCCAGACCAATTTTCATTTAAGCATATCTATGTGTATCTACAACACTCCCATTCAAAACAGTGTTTTGAAATCGCACTGAGAAAATATAGGACTTTCTAGCACAGTACTAGTGATTAAGCTCAAGTGCTGTGTGTCATAGCCATTGTCCTTGTTTCATTAACAGATCTCCTCATGGTCAATGCTTTCTTAAATTTCTCATAAATTTCACTGGGCTCCCTGCCACTTGTTTTATGTCACTGAGTGAGGTATAAATCTGAGATGAACTGAAAATTTGCATTTGTAAGCAATTCACATGGTTATGAAGGCTTTAATATTGGTACACTAGACTTACCAGCCTGTGCCAGCTAGGGAGACTCTATCTCAAAAAAGGGATGTAAACATGCCCAAATATGTTCCAAAGATTTTCAAGTCCATATTACGTTTTATAAGCATTGCAAAGTCTTTGAAATATATAGACCCCAAAGCAAGCGTTAGATCAGCTGTCAAAAACATGTGTGGTTTTTCTTTGTTCCCCGAAAAAGGATGATTTCAAATCAGGTATGCATTCAATGCAAACAAGAGATGAGCAGAAGCCTTTATGCAAATAAATAACTGAATAAAATTACATTTGTCACTAAAATCTTCCCAATATGTACATTTCTGCTGACTTGGGCTCAGAAATACAATCATAAGCTCATCACACCAACACACAAACACACAAACAGTAGAAATGTCTGTGTGAATATATATGTATATGCGCATACACATACACCAAGAGAAATACAAATTTGTTTATGTGAAAGGTTTAATCTTGCATTTCATAGCACTGATGGTGAGTTTAGAAGACTTAATTTAGGAAGAAGCAGCTCACCTATTGTGGTGGCTTGAGTCAGGTGTCCCCGTAAACTTAGGTGGTCTGGATGCTAGGTTCCCAGCTGATGGCAATTGAAAATTCAAGCCTCTTGGAGGCAGTGCATTGTTTGCGGTGAGCTTATGGGTGTTATTGCCAGCTCCCCCATGCTAGTATTTGGCACACTCTCCTTATGCTACTGTCCACCTTAGGTTGCCCAAGGGTGATGTCCACTCTCTGTTCATGCCATCATTTCCTCTGCCATCATAGAGCTTCCCCCTCAAGTCTGTAAGCCAAAATAAACGTTTTTATTTCCCCCCAAAGCTTCTCTTGGTTGGCTAATTTCTACCAGCAACGCGAACCTGAGTGCAAAATCGATAATAAGCAAATTTTAATTTCTAAAGGCACCTGTGTGCTAAACATAGTTAGGAGTCCGTGGATAAGTAATTGACCTTAGACAGTGGTAGGGAAAATACAAAATATTTTTCTTGATATTAAGTAATAGAGAGAAAAACGGTTCCATCTTCATGAGTATGTACAGAACTGGATGACATTATGTTAACTGAAATAAACCAAACTCAGTAATAAAGTCAACATATGTTTTCTCTCACGTGTAGAATTTGCTTAGCAAACAGATCTGAAAGCAGAACCACCTGGGAAAAGGGGGCATTGGGGGAGGCAATATGTGGTAATGGAAGGTGAAAATGATCAAAGAATGTTAAGTGCCCGTGTAAACATGTTATAATGGGGCTGCAGAGATGGGTTAAAGCACTTGCTTACAAAGTTCAGCAGATAAGGGGCTTGCTTGAAAAACTTAGCAACTAAAATTTAATGCCCCACTTCTCTCACAAAGCCAGGTGTGCAGTGTGACACATGCATTTGGAGTTCGTTTGCGATGTTTAGAGGCCCTAGGGTGCCCATTCTCTCTCTATCTGCTTTTATTACTCTAAATAAATACATAAAATATTAAAATAATAAATAAATAAAAATAATTTCAGAATGTTACAATGACCCATTATTCTGTATAAATAATATATGTTAATAATACAGAGAAGAAGAGTTCTTATTGGCACAAATGAAAATTAAGATATAAACCAAGTGTTGTGGTACATGCCTTTCATTCCCAGCACTTCAGAGGCAGAGGTAAAAAGATCACAATGAGTTCGAGGCCACCTTAAGACTACCTAGTGTATTCCAGGTCATTCTGGGCTAGAGTGAGGCCCTACCTCAAAAAAAAAATAAAAAGAAATTAAGGCATAAATAATATTGTATACCTCAAAGATAAGGTAAATAACCAAAGGTCTATATGTATATAAAAATGATTGAATAAATAATTCCATAGAGGAAGAATCAGCTTATCTTTTCAAATTCCAATTTCAGAAATTAAAAGGAATGATAGAATCAAATTATAATTACAGAATTGCTTCATATAAGATCTACGGAAGAATTGTAAATTAATAGTTAAACATTAAATACAGAAATAAACATATTCAAATCTACTAATCATGTCCCTATAATAAAATTTTTTTAATTCCTAGCATTGTTTTAACCCACATGCACCATTTGATTTTCAATGTTCAGAAAATATATTTGACCTTACATTTCAGCCTGAGGATGGTTTGTTCTTGGAGCCTAATTTCTAATAAACAAAATGTAAGAAAGAAAAATACATAGTAATGTTTACAGACAATACTAAACACTAGCCATGGGTCCAGTATTAACATACACTGATGGTCTGCACAATTTCATCTGAAGCAAGTCAGCATAGCTCAAAAAACTTCCATTCCCATGTTTATTGCTGCACAGAATCTGCCTAGGTGCCTTTCAGCAGATGAACAGTTGCAGCAGATGTGGTATATATATACAATGGAGCATCACTCATCCACAAAGAAGAAGAAAATCATGCCATACAATGAAACTGTAGAGAAATGAAGCCTGACTCAGACAAATACCAATAATGTATGTGTTTTCTCTCATATGTGCAATCCTGTTAAAAATATGTAAGCACATACATAAAAGTACAAGGGGACCTATTCTAGGGGAGGAAGCACCAGTGAGGGAACATCAGAGGTGTAATATTTTCAAGGCACCTCATATATGTGTGTGAAAATACCATGATAAAACATTGTACAGGGCTGGAGAGATGGCTTAGCGGTTAAGCGCTTGCCTGTGAAGCCTAAGGACCCCGGTTCGAGGCTCGGTTCCCCAGGTCCCACGTTAGCCAGATGCACAAGGGGGCGCACGCATCTGGAGTTCGTTTGCAGTGGCTGGAAGCCCTGGCGCGCCCATTCTCTCTCTCTCCTTCTCTCTGTCTTTCTCTCTGTGTCTGTCGCTCTCAAATAAATAAATAAATAAATAATTTTAAAAAAAACCATTGTACAGATAATGTGTTCTAGTAATCATCAAAGTAATATGCTATTGACCATGAGAAGACAGGTGCAATGTTCTTAATGATTTAAAATTTAAAAGTCTAACACATTGAGGGGGTGTGGAAAAAAGCATTAGTAGAGTAGATGGCAGAAGAAACACATTCTGCTTTCACTCAGGATAGAAAGCAGATATTGTTGCAAATAGGTGAACCAGTAAAAGCAAACTTAGTTTCAGGATTTAAGGTCATTTGAGGTTCCTAATGAAATTTCTAAAAATGACACCACCACAGTTGTTGACAATGAAACCAAATATACATCTGATAACTAGTATTTTGTGTGATACATTTTTAATATAATTCCTTGGAAAGGTGTGAAATGATCTTGCTTAAAGCTCCAAATTTAAGATGCAGGGATATTGATTTACTGAACAACAAATGAGAGATTGAGGCTAAGATATCAGAGAAGCAAGACTGATATTTCCACTGTGAACTCTTTCACCAACAGAGTGTAGGCTTAGTGTGCGTGAACAGAGCAAACCTGGTCATATACCTGTCAGGAGTGCGCAGTGAAAGAAATATGTAAATGTAAATAAACCAATTCTGTTTCTCATACATCCCTTGTAGAGTTTTGATTGTGCCTAATGAAACTACTTTCTTTCCCCAAAAGTTTGTATTTTCATGGGTATCCCATGGAAACAAATGCCAACAGTACATCGGTATAAACTGGGCTTAATGCAGGTAAGTGAGGTCAGACTTAAAAACTGCCATTGTCCACCATCCAAGAAGGCTCTTGCCATCTGCACAAGTGCACAGAGGTTCCCCTGTCAAACCAGGCAGCAGGCTGCTGCACATTTTCTGCTGAAGCTGAAGGAATAAGTGCAAAGGTTCCCTGTGCGATTCTTCCTGAGGCCTTGGGCTTCCCATAGGGGTTTCCTGCTAACAGAACAGATATCCCCTCTAAGACTGCAGCAGTGTTCAGGCAAATATGTTTGCCTACAGACACTCATTATTTCTCCAGCTGAAACAGAATACAGTTTCTGACAGCTACATTTTAAACTCGGTGCCTTTTTTTCCTCAGCAATTCCTTCTCCTGAGAATCATTATAATGTGAAATTTTCAACATAAGTGTATGCACCCCTTTGATTGGTAGACTTAATAAAATATAGAGTAGATTTTGCAAACATTTAGTCAAGGTTGTCTATGTCAAAACCAAGTTTAAGATATTAAAGAACCTGTTTTTTTTTCTGCAAGCACTAAAATATATATTCCTATTTTTAAGAGTCTGTATTAGCAGAGTCAAATTCTTTGGTTTGTGCAGGAAAAGCAATTAGCTCTATATTTCCTATCAAACAAGAGTCATAGGGTAATTGTCATTTGGGTCTAGATTTGTGGCTCCCATGCCCTTCCTTGCCCTCCCCTCTTTCCTCACCCACCCTATTGTCTAGTCCTTAAGATGCTTGCTGGGTATGTCAGCATCTTGGGTAGATTCAGGTTAGGTGCTACAATTGAGTGAGACTTTGCAATGATTATCTTTCTATGATTGGGCAAGTAAACTGAGAATAATCTGTTCCAGGTTTAACCATTTTTCTTCAAATTTCATTATGTTATTTTTTCATACTGCTATGTAGAATTCCCTTGTGTAGATGTACCACATCTTAGTTATCCATTCTTTTAGTGATGGGCATCTGGGTTGATTCCAGCTCTTAGCTATTACAAATTGGACTGTTATTAGCATGGTTGAACAAATTTCTCTGGACTGAGGTTTAACGGTTTTAGGGTACATACCCAGTAAGGGAATAACTGAGTCTGTTGGTAACTCTCCACACTATAATAGTCATATTATTTCTTTCTCAAATGTAAGGGATTTGTGTTAAATTTATCTCTTGAGTGTTGGGTATAGTGGTTCATAACTATAATCCCAGTATTCTGGAGGCTGAGGCAAGAGAATTACCTTAATTTCAAAGTTAGCCTGGAATAGAATGAGACCCTACCTCAAAACTCGTAAAATTCTTGAAGATGCTGTTGTACTTCTTTTACAGTATTACAAAGCATTATAACAAACACATATTTTATATGCATTTTCAGGAGTTGCAAAGCAGGTATGTTTTTTGTAAGTAAAACCCCTTCCACGAGTGATAATCACATTTCAATTTTACAATAATACAAGCCATCCTGCCTAATGAATGAGGTAACTCAGTTCACGTGAAGCAGCCGTGCTCCACCAAGGAAGCCCGGCATGCTCTGAAGGGAGAGGCTGTGCCAGGACACTCTCATTGTGTGTTTGTAAACATTCTCAGCAGTACGTACAGGAGGCAGCACAATGCCAGCAACCTGTTGAGTTCTATTTTATTGCAGAGACTGTTAAAAACCCCAATCATAACTCAGTAATTACCCATCCTTTCAAATCTGAAGTGGCAGAGGTTCAGGAAAATAAAGGGAAAAAAAAAATGTAGCTTCCCTCCACGATGAAGGAAGAGAAGGGAAGGAGAAAGGAAGAGTGTGAGGAGACAGTGGAGGAGGCTGAAGAGGAAGAAATGCTCACAGGGAACAGGAGGGAGAAGCAGATGAATTCTGCATAGTGACATCTGAAGATAAGGATATTTAGTTAATTAAGATGACAGGATTCTTTTAAAAGACTTATTTACATGTATGTTTTCCCACACTGGAAAATTGTTGGATTTGTCTTCGTTCTCAGGAGAAAAAAAAAAAAATCTTTTCCTTTTCTGAATTTTATTTTGGACACCATATGTAAACATTTCTTTCTGCTCTGTTCGATGTTTGTCCCTGTTTCATTTTAGAGAATTTTACCCAGTGGCTGCTACTTTTCGCCTTTGCCTATAATTCAGTTTTGTGTTTCATTAAATGCATGATGCAAGCATTTTCTTACTCTCATTATTTAATTCATGTAGGGAATTCTTTTTTGCTTGTTACAGATACTTATTTAATTATTTAATTTATGTAGGGAATTCTTTTTTGCTTGTTACAGATACAGTCTCATAAAACCAAGACTGGCTGAGCATAACATTGAACTTCTGATCCTCCTACCTCCATTTCCCAAATTCTGGGATTATATAAAGGGACTGTCATGCTTTAATTATGTAGTAGTGAGGATTAAACAAAGGATTTTGTGCATGCAAGGCAAATAGTCTAACAACTGAACTACATACCAGCTCTTGTTTAACTTTTATGGTCAACCCTTTCCTGAAGGACATAGTGGATAACAGACATGGAATAAAAGTTAGAGGAACTGGTTCAAATGACATTGCCTTTGACCATCCTCACTAACCTTGTTGTCTACCTGGAGTCAACATTCCCTGTCAGATGCTCAATTTGCCTTTCATTACTAATGCTATCAGGGCTGAGGAGATGGTTCCCTGGTTAAGTGTGCTGTCTGCATAACCAAGAGACCTGAGGGGGCCTGAAGTTGGCTGAATGACAATCTCCAGATCCCATGTAAACAGCTGAGTTTGGCCACATGTACCTGTAACCAGAGTCCCACAAAGGAGAACAGAGGCTGGAGAATCTCCTTGGCTAGGGACGAACAGCATGTCCTGATGTCAGTAAGAGACTGGAACCAGAACAAGCAAAAGAGCAATGGAGCAGGACACCCAGTGCTCTGGCCACCACAACTGAGCAATGCCCCACATACATCATTGTCTCTGTCCCCAGCCAAAGGAACATATTTGAACCTACACCACACACACAAACACACACGTACACTCAATTACCCACACACACAACAACAACCACCACATACACACCAAAAAACACTATCAATGTTTGTGTCAGATGCCCCAACATAAACACATGTGCTCTGAATGCTGCTTCCCAGTAAATGGCAGTTAGGGAATTGGAGCCTTGCTTGAGAAGGTGTGTTGTTGGGGCTGGACACATGGGTGTTCTAGCCAGCTCTGCTTTGCTAGAGTTCTGCTTATTCTCTTGCTGCTAGCATCTTTCCATCTTCTGTGGCAGAGGTGATGTCCACTTTACTCATGACATGATTTCCCTGTCATCATGAAGCTTCAACTTAAGACTGTGAGCCAAAATAAAGCTTTACTCACCTCAGCTGCTTTTGGGTATGAGCTTTGTTCCACCAGTGAGAATGTTACTCAAAAGTCCAATACATCATTGAAATCTAGGGAATTAGCTCCAATTTTAGGAAGAACTCAAAGAGCTGGGCCATACCTCCACAGGGTTAGCTAAGGTTTAGACTCTTTCAGTTCTTTAATAAACAGCAGGATCTTACAGAAAGAGTCTTCCACATCAGATCCAGGACCCTGATATGGGTGAAAAGAAAACAGTGGTTACCAGTCAGTCAGGGCTCTTTCCATGAACCAGAAAATGACGGGCATGGAAAACTTGTAAACCAGTATTGAAATTTGTATCTGCATTTTTAAATTACAACTAAGCCTTTTATCTCTCTCTCTCTTTTTTTTTTTTTTCAGAAGGAGATATATGCAAAGGTGAAGAAGAAAGTTGGAGAAAGAATTAATTCTTCACCAAACTTTTCCTATAACAAGAAAAGGAAGAAATTTGCTGGGCTCTTTTTGACAGATGGAAATGGCTTAACAGTGAGTTTGGTTCTTCTTTCTAGCATTCATTGAAGTCATTTTTATTCCTCAGGAAGTCTTTGATTTGGAGACTTTTTTGTAGTATATGAGTGGAAATGTTAAAGTTTCAGCCACAGTATGTATGTGTATATATATATGCAATGGGGGTTACTCACCAACAAATCTAAATAATTTTCTAAATTGACAAATACTATTCACTGTGTTTAAAAGGTTTTGACGGATCTGCCACTCAGCTGGGATTCTTACTTTTCATTTTCTCATATTTTGTGAAGAATGTTTTAAAAACGTTTTCATTCTGAAATAGTCCTGCATTCGCCTAAATTCAACCCTAATGCAGCTTTTGACATATATGAAATTCAACAGTCTCTACGAAAGTTTTCTCCTATTTTTTTCCTGCCATATTAATAATTGTGCTCTTGACAAAGCCATTGTTATTCCACTCAGAGTTTCTGAGACTTTTGCTGTTATGAAGTTTGCTTCTCAATTAAAAACTAGTTGTAGCATTTCATTTATGTTTTGAGGACCTTCTTTGCCCTCTGGGAAGCCACAGGGTCAAATTAATTATAGTTCTCAGGGTGAAACACTGCTACAATTAAACTTCAACATATGTAAAACGTTCTAGTATAATGCAGAACAAACAGCAGAGAGGAAGGAATTCACCTCCAGTTCCACAACCCAGCAAGCATGGCGTATTAGACCTGGCATTGAAAGACAGCATATGGTCAGCAGTGAGATCCCTCCCCACCCGAATGATTCCACATACATGAGATATCTAAGCTTGCTAATTTATTGTCATCTGTGGGCTGTTTGTGTCCTAAGTTTTGCTACAACATATATGTTCTCGCTTAAAAACATTTGATGAGTGCTAGGGGCTAGTAACTTTTTGTTTTGTCTCTGAAAGAAATCTTTTCTATTGTGGCAAGAACACTCAGCATGAGATAGATCTTTTTGAAAAACTAAAATCTTACCAAAATAATACAGTCTTAATATATATAGCAGCAACATTGCATAGCAGATCTATAAAATATGCAACTGAAATTCACACACTGGATATCACTTCTGGATCTCCTTCTTCATCCTGACCTCTGTTTCTCCATGTTTGCTTATTTAAGACATCTTGGGTAAGTAGAGAATCATGTGGAATATAATGTCAGTGGCTGTCTTATTTCATTAGCAGAATGTCCACCATGTTCATTCATAATGTCAAATAAGGCAGGACTTCCTAGGTGAAAATGAATAATATTTCATTTTATGCACATACCTTTTCCTGAACCACCCACTAATTTCTTAAAATTTGTCTGCATTCATTTTAGCTACAGTGAACAAAAATGCAAAGAATATGATTGTGAATGTCTCTTTGAGAATTTCAGTTATTTCAAATCTTGCTCCGGTTGCAAGAAATGGGATTGCTAAATCATGTGGTAGTTATCTCCCTAACATGCCGAGGAACTTCAGGACTGTGCCCCGTCATAAATGTTCAATCCCAATCCAGCGCGTGGCGTGCCGTGGTAACAGCTTAGCTGCTTCCTCCCTGCCGCACTTGCCTCTGGATGCCAGCACAGAGAACCTGGCCAGCGCAGCTCATGGGAAGAAAGGCCTAAGTAGAGGCTATATGTCGTCTCCTGGCCAAATGTAGCAGGAGTGTGTGCGAAGGGAACCTGGCTATGACAACACCCACGATCTGGCCTCCAGCAACATACCTCCCCAAACAAGGCTCCAATTTCTAAATTCCCATCAGCTAGGGACCTAGAATTAAGAACACTTGATGCCGGGCGTGGTGGTGCACGCCTTTAATCCCAGCACTCGGGAGGCAGAGGTGGGAGGATTGTGAGTTCAAGGCCACCCTGAGACTCCATAGTGAATTCCAGGTCAGCCTGGGCCAGAGTGAGACCCTACCTTGAAAAACAAAAAAAAAAAAAAAAAAACAAAAAAAAAAAAAAAAAGAACACTTGAGATACAGGGGACACCAAGTTCATACCAGCACCTTCTGGCCTTCACTACCACACTTATCAATAATTATTACTTGAAGTTCACAGACATTGCCTGCATAAGGTACGTGTTTTGTGTTGCAGATAAAACGTGTGATATTGGAATTAGGATTGCAGACACGCCTTGGGATGAAGCACTTGAAGTTATGAAACATGTTTGTTTCAAAATATTTGATCCATTCTTATGAAACTTGCCTTTGAAATTAGGAAATTTTGCATATGCTCACAGTTAAGTTTCCCTGATAAATTTGAAAAAAAATCAAGATACAGAAGAGGAAATAAGCTATTGTTCTCTTAATCTTAAGTTTCATAACAAAGGAAACTATATTCTAAGGGATAGCAATTTAAAGGGTATCAGAGAAATGGGCACTAGGGGTGACCTCTGAGAAAGACTGTGTAGTGTATGATGGAGACTTAGGCATTGGGCACATTCCTTCTCCTAATGGGTGATGCAATGTAACACTGTGGGGCAATTATTTATTTTTATCCTGTATGTAAACGTTTGTATATGTTGTTATTATGTTTTTAAAATCAGAAAAAACAAGCAAAAGATTAAGGGATTAAAAACATCTCCTGTCACGTCTATTCTTGGCTTTCTCTGCCAGCCTCTTTCTCAGTGTATTTCAGTGAATTCATTTTCTGCATTTGCTTCAATATGTTCCTTATGTTCCACAACTTGGCATTCCTTTATCCACAGCACTCACGTAAAGATAAGTGCAAAGTTTCATATATGTCTATGATCCCACCCTACCTACAGCAATGGGAGGTGGAGCCAAGAGAATCCTAAACTCATGGGCCAGCTAGTCTGACAGGCCAACACCATCTGTCTGGCAGTGCATTTGCAGCAGCAAGAGAACATGTCTCAAAACGAGCGGAGTGTAGACACCCCAAAGATTGTCAAAGAGTGTCCCTGACCTTACTCATGCTATGGCATGCTCCGAAATACACACACACACATGTGCTAAAAAGGAAAAGGGAAATTAAAGCACACATAAGTCTAGTAAGTTCCAATTTTTTAAGTTGTATCTCTTAGGGGAGAATGGCAGTTAAGCAAGCTCACAGTGTCAAATGGCTCTAGCACCTGTGAACAGGGAGAAAACAACAGAAGCGTCGTGAGGAGAACACAAGTGCGTTGTTGATACTAGTCCAGGATTGTCTTGTTTTCATTCCAGAATGATTTCGCATCCACGTTTAACATAGTAGACTGAAATCACAACTAAGTCAAGAGAGGAATGTTCCATTTAAGCATGTCATTAATTTTATAGCATAATGCCTTCGTCTTTGCATTAAGAAATATATGTTCTCTATTCAGTAATCTATGGCTACTCATTAATATGAATTCAAATACAGTTATAATTTATATTAAATTTTAGTGAACAAAATAATATGTTTCACAATATTTTCATACATGTCATTGTCCTTTTCTCCATTTGTTCCTTAATTATGCACTTATTTTTTAAATATTTCGTTTCACTTGTAACTAAGTATCTAATAACTGTGAATGTCTACTGTAATATTTTGTTTTCAAAAAATATATTAAATTAGTAGTCCACAAATCTGTAGAAAAGGAAAATATTTCACTTCATATCTGTAAAAAGACATTATGCTTATGCAAGTGCTTTTTATACACATAAACTTTTAAACATTGTATAAGAAGATTTATTATACAAATAAATTTTGTATGAGAAATATTGTGCATAAAATATTATATAAGCAAGAATATTTAAGTAAACACATTAACCATTTAGTTTACCAAGAGTAAGCCACAAAGAATAGAGTTTCTGAACACTGAATCTGAGATATACAAGGAAGATATTTTGAATATAGAGGGGGCAGGACTGAGCAAGTTTGGCCCTTCTAATATCCTTCTCTTGTCATATTACTCTAGCTACGCCTTAAAGGACTATGTTCAAGAGAGTAGAGATCATGGGAAATCTTGTCTCATTCCAGTTGTTAGAGGAAATGTTCTCAGTTATTCCCCATTTAATATATTCCTGGTTTCACATAGGTCTGTCATATATAGCCTTCACTATTTTGAGATATTTGTAACTTCTCCTGCTCTTTCTTCATGAAGGCATGTTGACCTTTTACAGATGCTGCCTCTGCATCTAAAGAGATTATTGTGTGATTTATCTCCTTCATTTTACTTATATGGTGAATTATGCATATTAACTTGTATATGATGATTCAACCTTACATACCTGGAAGGAAAAAAAAACAAAACACTTGGTTATGTTGAATAATCTTCTTAATGTGTTCTTTGATTCTATTTGCAATAATTTATTGAGAATTTTTGCATGTATGATCATCAGGGAAATAGGATATGTAGTTTTCTTTCTTTGGTTATGTCTTCATCTAATATTGGTATCAAGGTAATACTGGATTCATATAATTAATGTGGGAGTGTTCCATCCTTTTTTGTTTTGTGGAATAGTGTGAGAAGTATTGTTATTATATCTTCCTTAAAATTTGCTAGAATTAGCTGGTCATGGTGGCACATACCTTTAATCCCAGCACTTGGGAGGCAGAGGTAGAAGGATTGTTGTGAGTTAAAGGCCACCCTGAGACTACATAGTGAATTCCAGGTCAGCCTGAGCTACAATGTGACCCTACCTCAAAACCTCCCCCTCAAAAAAATTGATAGAATTCAGCAGTGAATCTATCTGGTCCTGGACTTTCATTTGTAGGGAAATCTAATTATTGCATCAATGTCACTGGTCGTATGGGTACTTTTAAATTGTTTCCATCTTCTTGATTTAATTCTAGTATGACTTATGCATCTATATACAAAATAAATAATATAAATTATCTAAGATTTCCAGCTTTTTGGAATATAAGTTTCAATAGGCTACCCTAATGATCTGGATTTCATGGGGATGTGTTTTAACATTTTTGAGAGGTCTAATTTTATCTATCTGGGCTTTTTTTCTCTTTCCTTTGGCTATTTTATCTAGGGCATTGTCAATCTTGTTGATATTTATTTATTTATTTTTATTTATTTTTTGAGAAAGAGATAGAAATAGGCAGAGACAGACACACACACACACACACAGAGAGAAGGAGAGAGAAAGAGAGAGAGAGAGAGAAAGAGAGAGAGAGGGAGGGAGAGAGAGGGAGAGAATGAGCTTGCCAGGGCCTCTAGCCACTGCAAACAAAAGAACTCCAAATACAAGCATCATCTTGTGCATCTGGCTTACGTGGGTCCTGGGGAATTGAACCTGAGTCCTTTGGCTTTGCAGGCAAGCACCTTAACCACTAAGTCATCTCTCTGGCCTTTGTTGACATCTTAAAAGAGCCAACTTTGTTTTTAAGAGCAAGAGCTTTATTAGGAAGATTGTGCTCCTTTCTTTTCATCTTGGTTACTCATCAGGTACTAAGTCAGACAGGCAGGACGGTCCAAGGGCATGTTGAGCTGCCTCAAGTCTTTCCAGGCTCTTGGACAGAACAGGAAGTAAGACATGTGGATGTTTCTGCATTGGGAAATTGTAACTTAGCCCACACTGCATGCACATTCTCTCTGTCCACAAGCTTCACTCACAGCAGGTCAGCATCTTAAGGAGCAATGTTTCTTCATCACCATCAGGACAACTTTGTCCTGGGTCAATCCCCAGAGGTGAGTAGCTCAGCATGGGCTTCAAGACTCTGGACTACACTAATCCTACGACTGGAGGAATGATCTTGGGTCCATCACCTCTCCAAAAGCCACGCGTCCTTCCATTCTCTTGTTCCCCTGCCCCCCCCCCTTTGGTTTTTTCATTGTTGTTCTTTCGGTTTTTTGAGGTATGGTCACACTCTAGTACAGGATGACCTGGGAATCCACTATGTAGTTTCACGGTGGCCTGGAACTCATGGTGACCCTTCTACTGCTGCTTCCCAAGGGCTGGGATTAAAGGCGTGTGCCACCACCCCTGGCCTTTCCTTCCATTCTCTCATATTCACACATGAACTTCAGCACTGCAGACAAGACTTGGAGTTGTCATCAGGGGTTTTGAAAAAGGTCTTCTGGACTATCAACTAGATGCCAGATATGAGCTGCACAGGGTTCTTCTGGTGCAGTGTTGGTGGTATACTGGTGAGCATAGCTGACTTAGAACTCTCAATTTGGTTGATTTTTGTATATTGGCCTTTTAGTCTCTGTTTTATTAATTTCTTCCCTTGTCTTAATTATTGTTTTATACCACCTACTAGATTTGGGATTGGGTTCTCTTCATTTGTCCTGCAACCTTCAGTTAATTCATTAGTTTGTTTACATGCTATCTCTCTGAATTTGTAATGTGACTTTCTTAGAGAGAGAGACGGGCATTACCAGCAGACCAGAACAAGCGCTGCAGCCTCAGCCTCAGAGAGCAATGAGCATCAAAAACAAAGTCCTCAACATGTCAGAAATGGGCTCTGACAGAAAAAGTAGGTATATTTCTCAGGTCACACAAATTCATTTTATTCTGGGATATGAATTTAGAATTCCTATTACCTAATATATTTTATAATTTAATTTTAATTTGTTCCCTTTTTTCCTACTTTACATGCAGTTTTTTTTCTAAACTAAAAACAAAGATTTTTAAAGCAATGTAGGCCATGATTAAATTAGAATTCTTACAAGCATAAGCACAGTGCACATATAATTAACTACTTCTCCATTCAACATTCACTTAACACATTACAGCTGCCTTGTAAATCACCTCCAGAAACTTATGTCAAATATAAATAACTCTACTTTTCACATAAGTATTTCTGTGTTTAAACAAGTGTACTTTAGCCATATAGCAAGGTCAAAAACAACTATAGAAAACAATCCATCAAAGTTATAATAAAAGTTAAAGGTTACCAAAAGTGAAAATTGTATGGAAAATAGAAATTATTGCACATTTGCTGGAGGTCTGAGATTAAAACACCTCTCCTAGTTATAGGCTCATGTCTTTCTGAATAGGTACACTTTCACCCACTTAACAATAAAATTTGTGACCTCCTTTGCAATTGTAAAATCCAATTTCCTTTCAGTCAAAGAAGAATTCTACAAAATGTCTTTCTTCCCACTCAGCTGCTCTCCTTTATGTCTCAGAGTTCATAAAGCAATTCCCTAGCCTGAGAAGAAAATAAACAAGCAAATGGCAGTGTTTAAGGAGCCCTGGGCGCTGCACCTATGATGATCTGCAATCTAACATTTATCAAGCAATAGTGAGTTACAAAACATTTGTGAAATTTGTTCCTGGAGGGAGTTGAGGGAGCTCTTTTGAATCTACTTTGTCTCATAAAGAAAACACTGTGTTCATAAAACCACAGGAACATTAGGAAAACAGCTGCTTTCTTTCAAAATAGAGCCTCACATCAGTGTAAGTTTCACCAAGGGTAGAGCTTAATCAAGTACCCCCAAACCTACCAAGTACAAGCCAGTCTGTAATTTCAAAACAGGAAAAAAAATACAATTTTATCTATTTTATGATACCACAATACAATGTTGTCATGTTTACAAATATATTTTCCATACTTAAATTATTGATTTTGAAAGTCTCACTTATGAAATTTTATATTTAAAGTAAAATTGAATTATATCATAAGAAATATGCTGTTTCCTGAGCTTTTATATTTTGAATTTAGGCTAAAGTTAGTTTATCAAATATCTGAAGACATAGATTATATAGTAGTGGGTATGTGTATATTTGAATCATATTAAAAATATTTATCTTCTCAAATACTTATCATTTATTCACCATAAACAATTACCAATTACTTCCTTCTACCTTTTATATTCACTGATTGTATTTGTTATGCATGGTACTGCTGAACCATGATATGAAGATATTTTCATACAAGTATACCATGTGTGCTGAGTTTATTTCTTTATTTGCTCCCCTGTGGATTAGCACACCAGCACTTTGTACTTCTAGCCAGCTAGAACTCAGTACCCGTGTTTCACCCTTTCCCCGTCCTGCCTTACAGAAAGTTCTGTGGCACCAGCTAAAGTCAGTAGAGCTCTAGCTCCTAGCCTAGTGGCCCTTAAGCTTGGAATAAGCATTATTAGCAATGAGGAAACAAACTGTGCTATCATTCTGAACAGCAAGCAAGATGAAGCTGCCTCATTGTAGCATCAGTTCACTTTGTAAGTGTACAATGCTGCCTCCAACTGCACTGGGCTCAGATCCTTTAAGGAGAAAGATATTAGAGGAGAAGCCAAGATGTGCCTGCTTATGAGGGAGACTGAAATCATGCAGGAGTGCGTATAGTCTTGAAAACAAGATAGCAGAACATGGAAAGGAAGCAAGGCTTGTTGAGATGGGGCGGGTGAGGGGAAGCACTAAGGGGCATGAAAACAAATCAAGGTTATGTCACAGTGTGGGGGTGATGAGAAATAGGGGGCTAGGGGGAAAGGAAGAAAATAATTTGTTTGAAAAACTTCATGAAGACATCTGACTCTTTGTATGCAAATGAAATTTTAACTAAGAAAATGTGAGGGCTGGAGGGGTACCTTCATGGTTAAGGAGCTCACCTGCAAAGCCAAATAACTAAGGTTGGACACCCCATGACCCACATAAGCCAGATGCAGATGGAGCATGAATCTGGAGTTCATTTGCAGGGGCAGGAGGCCCAGGCATGCCCACTCTCACTCTCTTTCTCTCTCTCTTTCTCTCCCTCTTTTTACCCCTCTTTCTCTATCTCAAATAAATTTTAAAAATTAAATATTAAAAAAAATACAGCCAGACATGGTGGCACACGCCTTTAATCCCAGCACTTGGGAGGCAAAGGTAGGAGGATTGCAGTACATTCAAGGCCACTCTGAGACTACACAGTGAATTTCAGGTCAGATTGGGCTAGGGTGAGAGACCCTACCTCAAAAAAAAAAAATTTACAACTACAATATGATTTTTATGGAGTTTTTGAAAATGTAGACATACAAACTATAATAAAATCAGTTTAGTCACTTTTGTGCTCCATAGTCTCTTCGGAAAAGGAAAAGTCACAAATAGATATGGCAAAAACATGGAGATCTTCAATTCAACAAATCAAGTGCCAGAGAGAGGGAAAAAAAAAAAAAGCCACAAAGGAAAAATAAGTTACCTTCTCATCAACTCTCCCCCCATCTGATTGAGATGCTGCATTTCCATTGTGCCCTCGTTAATTCCAAGTCAAGGATGTTTATTGTTACACCAGCCATAGTAATACCAATGTCAGTTAATTCCTCATTTCTGGAACAAAATTCCTGAACAGGCTTAACTTAGGAAAGGGAAGAATTTGTCTCAGCTCACACATCCAGGTGCAAACCCTCATGGCAGAGAGAGCTCGGCAGGAGCAGGAAGCTGGGCATCACATTTTCACATCAGCAGGGAAAAAAATAAAAAAAATAAAATAAAACATACACAGAACAGCAAGCAACTCCAGGCTGTAAAACCTCAAGCCTGAAGCCCAGTGACACACTTCCTCTAACCAGACTCCACTACCTAAAAGGCTCCACAACCATCCCCAACAATGCTACCAACTGCGCATTAAGTATTTGAACACATGAGTCTACAGGGGACATTTTCTATTCAAACCATCACAGCCATTGTTCGATTTTGAGAGCAGAGAAAGAGCCAAAAATTCTATTAGTGGGGATTTCAAGGGTGAAGAAAAATCAAAGTGTTCTTGCTGGAGGAGCCAGGGGCATATTGAATCTTTTCGGAGCAGACAGTCCAATCAATAAGTGAACAAATGAACTGAACAGTTTTCAGATAAGAGCCACAGATTGTCAATAAATACATGAGAAGTGCTCAGTGTTTGTAGCCATCACAGAATGCAAGTAAAAACCATTTTGAGTGCTGGAGAGATGGCTCAGCAGTTAAGGCATTTGCCTTGGAAGCCAAAGGACCCAAGTTCTATTTCCCAGGACCTGCATAAACCACATGCAGAAAGTGGCACATATATCTGGAGTTCATATGCAGTGGCTGAAGGTCCTGGTCTACCCATTCATCTCTCTCTCTCTCTCTTTCTTTCTCTCTCTCTCTCTCTCTCTCTCTCCCCTGCATCTTTCTCTCAAATAAGTAAAATAAAACAAAATATATAATTTAAAAAACTATTTTGAGGGTCTGTCTCATTCCAATTTGAAAGGCTATTGTCAAGAAACAAAAATGACCGAAAAAATGATGCTAGGAATCAGACAAAATGGACTCTTACATACTGGTCATGGGAATATAAGTTTGCTAATTTATAACAACTATGAAAATTAATCAACAAGTTCCCACCAAAATTGAGAATAGAATTATCATGATTCATTCATACCACTTTTGGTTATGTACCCTAGCTAGAGAATCAAAGTCACATTGCTATATTCCTGCATATCCATGTTAGTTCCCACAGCATTCACAATAAGGAAGTTATGCAATCAGCCTGGTTATTCATCAATGAATGAATAAAGAAAATTATAACTATATCTATATCAATCTATTATACATATGTGTATATTATGAAATATTACTCTGCCATAAAGAGCAAATAAATTAGATGGAATTGGAGATTATTATTTAAGTAAAATCAGCTGTCTCACAAATTTAATCACCGTATAGCTTCCTTCATATGTGGAATCTGAGAATGGAACTTCAAAGTAAAAGGGCAACTGCTAAGCAATGTGGAAGGGAAACAGCAGATTAGGGACGAGGCAGTAAAGAGGCTGAAAATTATGAAAGTATATTATTACATGCATGTATGGAAATGTCATAATGGAGCACACTAATCTTACAAGTAGCATATACTAATAAAATATACTCTGTGTAGTTTATTGCTGTAGGAGTAATTGTGACTGTTGTTTATGTGCTGGCCTTTCCCCTCCATCCAAGGTAGGAGGAAATTCTCCCAACCCAGGAGGTGAGGTGCAAGCTTGCAAGAGGCTTCATCTGCCTCCCTTCTGCAGCATGCGGGTCCAGGAGAAATAATGTAGAACTCCCCGGAGAAAGAGGAGTTCGGGCGCTGGAGAGAAACAGCTGAAAGCAACCGGTCATCTTCCAGTCCCACAGCGCCACCTGCCGGATTCCGTCACAAGTGTGCCACGTCGAGAACGGGCAGCAGGTGCACACTATGGAAACTGAATTACTGACCCATGGTGTCCACTTAAGGATGTCAAAGGCGATTCAACAAAGGGATCACTACTTCTAACCGGAGGGAAGAACATGCTGTATTGAAGAGTCCAGCCGACATGACCTAGAATCCTCTTAAATTTAAATGAAAAATTGACTGTTACATTTTGGGGGACATTTTACTCCACCGTTTATTGTATGAAAAAATAAAATAAAACATTAAATCCCGATGAGACCTCGGATTTCTCTAAATACGTTAGGTGTGTTGACTGATTCATAGTTCCATTAAGTCAAAAGCTCACGGTGAGGATTGGTTTTCAGGAGTGATACAGCCCAGTCAGAACTCTGGAACATAAATCGTGTTGACGGGCACCATTGTGGGATGGTGAAAGTCATGACCTTCCTTTAAGCAGGACTCCACAGATGTGGAGTACGGACTCCTGGGCTGTAGTTAATGGCATCGCTCTCTCTCTCTCTCTCTCTCTCTCTCTCTCTCTCTCTCTCATGCTACTTTAAGTCTATCGGGTGACAGTTTAAAATATTCCCCTTAAGGACCCCAATCCATGGCTGCCGGCGTAGTGGCCTGGCTGTCACATATGTTCTCAGTAAGGACACTTGGACCCTTCTCCAATGAGACTGCCTAGAAGTAATGTACTTTTAAGCGTACACCACCCATTTTGCCACAGTGACTTTCCGAACACATCATCATTTTGAATGCAGCAACTGTGCAGAATTAAAGTATTCTTTTTTCGATGCAAAACCCAACACCAAGAGCAGACTTCTAACTCCTGAGCCTGTGTGGCCTGTTCATCTTCTGGTGAGAGGTCACATGTCATGGAACCATGTCCACTCTGGCTTCTAGCCTTGGGCATTTGGTTTTCTTCTGATTCCTGTCTTGTTCGTTGAATGTCTTCTTGATCCTCTGAAGCCTGGACTGTTACCCACCTTATGACTGAGTCAGGCCTGTCTGGCGATGGAGACACAAGCCAGGTATGTTATGGGCACGTCACATGCACCACTATCTTAGCTGTTTGCTCTCTCTAGTCAATAGGAGAAGCTCTTCCAAAATGGACTCAAAATGACTTCACTCTCACTTGCCATATGCTCTTAGGACATGCTGTATAATAACACTGTATAGTAGCATATATTGATTGACAACTTAGACTATTTAATCAGGGTCAAGGGTCATATCTAAATTAATTTGAGAATTTGGTATTCTGACCATTTCTGTCCTTGAGACCTTTTGTTCTCGTCTCATCTCAGCATTAAGACAACCTGGTCAATCCACCTGCATGCTTTGGCCGGGATGCTCCACAGGAGCGAGGGTCTACTGTTATCTCCACGCTTCCTCCTTACATGCCAAATGAGGAATGGGAGAGATGTCTGCCAAGCCATTTGGAAAAGGGGCCTGTTTCATTACATCTGACAGTAAGATGTCTGCAGCAATAAAAATGGCCATGGAAAAGGTGAGGCTGAGTTGGGACACAGCATCACTGGAAATGTGGGGGGCCGTGGTATGAAGAAGGAACATGTTTTTCCCCTGGAGGAGGCAAGGGGGCGATGCTATGACTGCAGTCCTTGACAGCTAAGTCCGGCAGCAGAGAAGCAGTTCATGCCCCGACAATCAGATGATCTACCCGAGTCCAGCGGCAGCCGCAGCAAACAACCCGACTGTCAGCCTGATGAATTTGCCACCGATGTGCTAAAAAGAAATAAAGATCCAAAAGTGCCTGTAGAGAGGCCAGCCCTATATGGACACTGCTGAGGGCCTGTCAGAGGCCGCTGCTGAATGAGGGCCCAACCCCATGGCTGCAGCCCTGAGGCTGCCCACTTAGCCTCGGCCTAGGCCATGCGAGCGCTCACAGCTAGAATTATCCTCCGAAACTGCCCACGTCGCTTAAACGAACGAATGGACTAAGCATGATTCAAATCCAGGTTTGAAAATTCCATGCGGGGGTGATCAGAGCCCAGCTGGGCTGTTTGTTTGTACGCAGAACGAGTTGATGGAATTATTTTCACGAAAAGCCAGGTTGCCTATTGTTGCCCTGGGCATTGTCCCCTACATGTCTTAGTAAATACACTAGGTGTGAGCAAATCATTTTAAACTCCACTCTTTGGGTGATACTAAGTAACCTGGCATCAGACAATATCTGGATGAATCTGAGGTAAGGGGTATTGGTATCTTTGAACTTGCAGGTGAGTGAAGCCAGACGGCAGGGGAGATGGTGTGGGTGAGGTCAATGCGATTGCTTGTCATCCTGTTCATAGCATTCCTGATTCAATTCATTATCAAACAAATTGGTCCCAGCTTTTATGTGCTACTCATAATGGAGAAGTCAAGGCATTGTTATTATTCTCCAACAAAAGAAACTGAGTAAACATAGCTGTATAGTGAGCATATTTTTACTTAGATTCTTTATCTTTGAGTTACAAAATTATAAAATACATATTGTTTAGCTTTCATTTGTTTTGTTCCTATATTAATTATTTACTTTTCAAATTCAAGCATCTAGGTTTTCTTTTGGAAAATAAAGGTAATTGTGTTTGAATTTTGTTTGGGTCAATTCTTACTGGATATTTTGTTCAACACAATAGTTTATTTCATTATTTTCTTCTTTTTGTTATACTTAGAGAAGCAGAACTTCAATTTTGGGCTCAGTATTACTAATCCATCCATAATACTGATTTATCACTGATATTTTGGCCCCTATTTAAATGCTACTATTTTATTTTTAATTCCTTAACATATATTTCATAGGGTTTGGGGAATGGTATGTATATTGTATTTTATTTTATTATTTTTTTTTAATTTTTATTTATTTATTTATTTGAGAGAGACAGACATGGAGAGAAAGACAGATAGAGGGAGAGAGAGAGAATGGGCGCGCCAGGGCTTCCAGCCTCTGCAAACGAACTCCAGACGCGTGCGCCCCCTTGTGCATCTGGCTAACGTGGGACCTGGGGAACCGAGCCTCGAACCGGGGTCCTTAGGCTTCACAGGCAAGCGCTTAACCGCTAAGCCATCTCTCCAGCCCTGTATATTGTATTTTAATGTTAGCTATTTAATTTCCATTATTAAACATACCTTTTTTATTTCTACTCATACTGGAAATCTTTCATATTTCTGTGTCTTTCACCTCAGCAAATGGATCATATTTACCAGTTATACTCTTGTTTTTACAATGTATACTTACTTGATTTGGATCATAAGTAAAAACCAAAAGCTTTGATATTTATTTTTGTCATTCTTTAGTAATTGGTATTTCTCTGCAGTAAGAACCCTGAATTTCCTGCAATGTCCTTTGTTATAGTGTATTTTTTTCAAAGTCCCAAATCAGTGTAGTTTTTAGTGTAGAAATATTTCCCTTTCGGTTCTTCATGAAAAAATTTTATTTAGTCATGGTCAATACCACACAATCTATCATTTAATTTTAGATTTGACCCACTCTTTCTTAGAAAACATGGTTGACTTGTCCAAGTTGGTACAGATATTTCTAACATGTGCTCGAGCAATATTGTACATTTGGACACTCTGGCCATTGTCATGGTTATGGTAACCATGTGAGCATTGTCATTCTATAGAACGCACACTGAGATGACAGACACTGATTGATTTGCTCAGTATGTTTCCCCTTTACCTATTACTACACTGTTACTGTAAACCTTTGATTTATGTTACTAAAAAGCAGGGAAATAACGGAATTCAATGGAGTTTGTTTGATGTAGCCGTAACAATGCTGAGGCGAGCCTTTGGTAAAATTTCATGTGCGTTTTTTTTAACAGTTTTTTTTTTTTTTAACTTATTTGAGAGAAAGAGACACATGCACCACCTTGTGCATCTGGCTTACATGGGTCCTGGGAAATCGAGGGCCTTTGGCCTTGCAGGCAAGCGCCTTACCCCCTAAAGCCACCCCTCCAGCCCCCAAGTGTTTTTTAATGTCATAACTTTCTTGAGTTAATTTCTGGTGCGGTTTGTATCCTAATAATCCTAGGCCTTTTGTTTTAAATTTATCATTGTCATGGCAAATCTTTTCTCTTATATTTTGCTATATATTTTTGAAAGTTTTCCAGTAAGCATTGACCACATAAACTTTTTATTAACAACTTCCATGATTGTAAACAATATCCCATAGTAATGCCCTCCCCCCACTTTCTCTTTTGAAATTCCACTCTCCAACACATAACCTCCCCCTCTCAATTAGTTTCTCTTTTATTTTGATGTCATCATCTTTTCCTCCTATTATGATGGTCTTGTGTAGGTAGTGGCGGGCACTGTAAGGTCATGGGTATCCAGGCCATTTTGTGTCTGGGGGGAGCACGTTGAAAGGAGTCCTATCCTTCCTTTGGCTCTTACGTTCTTTCTACTGCCTCTTCCACAATACACCCTGAGCCTTGGAAGGTGTGATAGAGATATTGCAGTGCTGAGCACTCCTGTCACTTATTTCCAGCACCATGATGCTTTCTAAGTCATCCCAAGGTCACTGCCATCTGAAAAGAGAATGTTCTCTACCAAAAGTGAGAGTAGCATTAAGATATGGGTATGAACATTAAGAGAAGTGCTTACTGGGCACTTTGATAAGCATAGTATATACATTTAGCCAGATAGCAGCAGACATTACATCCCTAGGGCTCATGACGAGCCCTGTTTTAAGTTTTCAGTATCAGGGATGTATTCTCTCCCATGGAGCAGGCCTCCAGTCCAATTAAAGGGCAGTTGGTTTCCACCACGGCAGACATGCCACTATTTCACCCATTGGCTCATTTGGCCTGGCTGGCAAGATTTAAGACTTGCAGTGTCCACTGTTGAGCATCTTCACTGGTGATTTCTCTCTCCCATTGAATTGCATGCAGAATATCTTCTTCCAGCTTTCTGTCAGCTGGTCTACATGGGGGAGGTTCTCAGCTCAGTTCCAGCAGAATTTCTCAGTGGCCTTACAGCCCAAGTACATGGAGTCTTAAGCATTAGGGTCTTAACATCTATTCCTGGTGGGAAACCAAGGGCTTTGGCAATGGCCTATAATTTTGGGGGGCATCAGGGACCTCTCTGGCCAACAACTCACTGGAAAGTACTCCATCCCTGGCACTGAAATTTTTCTAGCAATGATCTATGGCTCCTGAGTGTTCCATTGTCCAAAAAAGTAGGTTTCCATATGATTTATTTAGATCTTCTTAGATTTTGATTAGCCTTCCTTTACTCAATCTCTTCCCCTGACCTCACTTTGTGCCTTTTCACCCGTATTACTCTATTCTTCTACTTACATATATACAATATCATCCTATTAAGTACCCCCCCCCTTCCTTCCTCTTCCCTTTATATCTTTTTTCTAACTTACTGGCCTTTACTACTGAGTTTTCAAATGGATTCTAAATTAAGAAGTTAACCTGAAAATTTGGAAGTTCACCTTCTTATCTCAGTTTGATATATAATGCGTGCTATTAAATAAAATATTTTGGATACCACTGGCTTTTACAGAGCATCTGAGCATCTGTACTAGGCTCAACAAATCAAGCTGACCTATAAAAATACATAAAATTTTAAATATGAGAGGGGTGAGGCCAGCTAATCTTTACTAGTATAATAATGACCTTCACTCTCCTTTAACTTGTTCAAGGAAAGTAACTTTGAAACTACATATTTATTGCTTGTTCTCTAGTTCTGTCTTCAACCATTTTCTGTCTCTAAAGCCAACCTTTTGTACTCAGCTCGTTAGAACAGTCATTCTGCATTTTAGAATGAGGTGTTTCCTGATTTGAGTCACAAATAAAAATAAATATTTGAATTAAAAAATCAAAACAAAATGACTTGAAAAATCATAAGTGGCAGAGGGTGTGTGTGAGCTGGGTGGTGAGGCTCACAGAGACACACAGAGATGCAGAATTAGAGTTAGAAAGACAAAGAACTGGGGGCAGCTATTTATTTTCAGGAATTGGCTGAAAATGTGGTGAAGGATATAAAATCCAATATTTGTAGGAAAGTCCAGCAGCCTGAAAACTTGGTCAGCATTTCTAACTAAGTTTTCCTTCAGGAAACATCAGTATTTGCCTAAAATTCTTCGATTAGTTGGATAATGGACACCAAATTAAGGATAACCATGTGCTTTACTTGCAATAAATTCACCTGAAATGTCAGGAACATGTATATAGTGCCTGAATTTTTTCTCATATACTCATGTGTGGTAAATGACATTAATATAGGTTAATCTACCATCCCTGTGCTGGGGTTATAAACACTTCTCATATATAATAGGACATAACTTTATATTAACTTGAACCTTTATTGAGCTTCCCAAGTTAAATTTGGCTTTTGTTACATTTTGTGTTAGATTACAGAGGACTGTTTTATGATTTTGGAAAAATCTGCTCCCTTTCAACCCCTATAAAATGATTATTCATGTCTACCCTCATGTTGTAAATGGTATTGCCTCTGGACATACAGTGTTTATTTGACCACTCTCATCAGAAGGCATGGCCATGTAACTTATTTGGCTAATGACATTTGAATAGAAAAGAAATTTTTAAGAAAAGACTTGAAATTCAAGTCTGTGGTGGCTGATCATGCCCTGTCCCCACCACATAATCATTGCTATCTCAGCCTGAGTCCCAGACTTCTGTCCCCTTCGGCTGAAAGAGTGTGAAAGACCATAGAGCCCTCATCATTAAGGATGGAGTGAAGCATTGATAATGGAAGTCATAAAGATGTTAAACTGGTTCATCTAAAGATTTGCATTATTTTTAATCAATTTCGTACATCAAGGCATTTGAAACATTCAAAATCAGTGGTCAATTAGTTTTCTTCATTGCTTTTCATCGCATATGCCCCTTCATCAACTTTCTTAATGGCTGTAATTTCAGAGTTTTCCCAGTTAGATCCAGGAGTTAAGCACGATTTATGGAGGTGCTTTGTGGTCGTTCGAACATAAGTGTTCTACCATAAGCCTGTGTGTTTGAACACTTAGTCCCCAGCTGCTGGCAGTGGTAGGGAATGTTGGGGAATCTTTAGGAGGTGGAGTCTAGCTGGAAGAAGGATCCCTGGAGGACAGGGCCTGGGACTTTTAAAGCCTGACCCCTCTGACGTTTACTGTCTGTTTCGTGGCTGCAATGTGACCAGCAGCCTACCTATTCACAACACCATGCATCACCCATCATAATGGAAACCAGACCCTGGAAGTGTAAGTCAGAAGAGACTCTACCTTTCTTAAGTTGCTTCTTGTCATATATTTGTCACAGATAGGAGAAAGTAAATGATATATAACCAACCACACAAGACTTTGGTTATCCTACTACTGTAAAATTATAAGAATGCTGTCATTACATTACTTGTATGTTTTCTGGTTTTTGTATTTTTTTCATTTCATCTCCCATAAACTCACTATTTTGGACTTATTTTGAAGTAGGATGTTTTCTGAAGTATTTTTTCTTAGGTGAAAAAACTGAAGCTGCTTGTTCTCAATATTCCCTTCAATACAACAGGTAACAATGTTTTAGCTGTCCATAGGTTATTCTTTGGATCTTTTTCTCCAATAAACATTTATATGTTTCATATATAAAATTTTAGCATGATTTCATGCATTTCTACAAAACATAAGCAAATTTTCAACTTACAACTTAAAAATATATTAAATTCAAAAATCATAGAAGGCTGGGTTTATTTTCTCCTTCACCAACACACACACACACACACACACACACACACTGACACACACACACACACACACACACACGCACTCACACACACACTCACATACACACATTCACACACACACACACAATTCATTCTTTTTCCAGTCCCCTGAAGGTAAATGACTACTTTGTAGAGTTCAATCTCTTATATTTTTTGTTATGAGACATCAAGTGTCCACCAATAGAAAATAACTGGAAAGTCACATGTAACCTCCTTTTTACCCAATTAAAAATAAAATCAGAACTGGGGAGATAGCTTAGTAGTTAAGACACTTGCCTGTGAAGACTAGGAACCCATATTCCACTCCCAGGTCCCACAAAAGCCAAATGCACAAAGTGACACATGTGCCAATTCTCACATGGCACAAAGTGGCATACACATCTGGAGTTTGAATATACTAGATGGAGGCCCTGACGCAACAATTCTCTCTCTCCCGCTTGCTCCTGCTCTAGTTCTTTCTCATAATAAAAGGCCAGTCTGTTGGGTTTGCCTCCAAAAAAGAAAGAAGAAAGAAAGAAAGAAAGAAAGAAAGAAAGAAAGAAGGAAGGAAGGAAGGAAGGAAGGAAGGAAGGAAGGAAGGAAGGAAGGAAGGAAGGAAGGGAGGAAAGAAAGAAAGAAAAGAAGAAAAGAAGAAAGAGAACTATTGTATATGATTTTTTTTCTTTACTCTCAGATAATCTTAGGCATAAAATGTCAGCAAAAAAATGAGGATCCAGTTGTGGTGGTGTGAACGTTTAGTCTCAGCACTCAAGAAACCGAGATAGGATTGCCATGAGTTTGAGGCCACCCTGAGACTACAGAGTGAATTCCAAGTCAGCCTGGGCTAGAGTGAGACCCTACCTTGCAAAAAACAAAAAACAGCAACAACAACAAAGATGAGCATAATGTTCCTGAGTTTGCTCTTGACTACATTTTGATTTAAATTACATCACTGTTTTTATGTCCTAGAGCAAAATTCCTGTTAGAAATAGCAGTGCTCTTAACAAAATAGTTATTTTTATTTATTGTTTTGAAAAAGAGAGTCAGATAAAAGAAAGAGGGAAAGGATGGGCATGCCAGGGCCTCAGCCACTGAAAACAAACTCCAGATTCATGTGCCACCTTGTGCCTCTGGCTTATGTGGGTCCCAGGGAATTGAACCTTGGTCCTTTGGCTTTGCAGGCAAGTGCCTTAACCACTAAGCCACCTTCCCAGCCCAGAATGGCAATACTCTTACAGCTAAGTTAGAGGGGAATAAATAGGTATGTTATTTCACTTATTTGTTTGTTGTAGATGAAACAGTGAGTGGCTGTTTTCTCCCTTGTGGTTCTAGAGTATGATATGTGGATCATTGTGAGCCCCAAATATGTTCTTAGTGCATTTATAATGATATACATTTCTTTAAAACAACACTAAAGTGTTACTTGTGTCAAGAAATGGTGTTTTCAGAGTGCCAGCAACAAATTGTGCATGTTACTGCACTCATAAAGACTATGAATGTCCTTGAGCAGTAATAATTATTAATGCTGTCAAACTTTGGTCTTTGTATTAGTATTCTGTGTAAAAACCTAGGAACTTTGTATGCTACATTACACACAAAAAAATACTTGTGTGATTGTTTCTACTGAGAGCTGAATTAGCCACTTTTTAAATGAAATACCATTTTCAACTGAAAGAATTTATACAACATAGGAAATGAATATTCAAAACTGATTATTTTCCAAAAAGTGAATGACTTATAGTATGTCTTAATGATAATGCTATAATGTGAAATTTCTGAAAAAAAAATGAATTTCAGAACATTTCTACCCTCATCCTTCTCCCCAGAGCTAATCAGACTCCAAATAATCAGACTTTTCAAAAGTGAATGAATTTGTCTGTGTGTGATTTTGCATTTTGATGTTGTATAATTAAATATTTCACGTTGTGGAAGGTCCACTCTTAGGGAATATTTTCCAGATGGCCAATGAATGATAATACAAACCCATGCACGGATAAAAGATCTATTCAAAGTGTAAGATACACCAATGCATTTTAATGTAAAAGGGTACAAAAACTTATTGGTGATGGTTTTGACTACAAGGCAAATAACTTTGAACAAAGCCTAACCTCAGATTTGATTGTATTAACAGACTAAGGCTATCTATAATATCTGAATGGATTTAAAACATATTTTTTCCAAAAATATTGCTCTGGGAAGCAAAATATTTTTTATATATTTCACAAGAACAATTTAAGTTAGAAAGAGTATAAAATTTATTTTCTCATGAACCAGATATGAAAAAGAATCATGAAACTAAGCAATAACATAACTCTTCCTATTCGCCTATTTCTGTTTGGAATATTCATATACTTTCATGAAATGTATGTTAATACTAGAATATTACTTTTGTTTAAAATAAATGTTTTATATTCTCCAGTTTAATCTTTTGAATGTGCATGGTGAACATATGTGAGTGCATGTTCACATGTATGTAGGTGCATGTGGACGGTGCGCATGCCCCAGAACACATGTATGTGGAGGACATGGGTTGATGTCACTTATATTCCTCTATCTCTCTCCACCTCATTTTGAGTCAGTATCTCTCCCTGAATGCAGAGCTAATCAATTCACTAGACAGACTTGCTAATCCAGCCCTGGGCTGCCTCCTCTCTCCACCTTCCCGGACCCAGGAGTACAGATGAGAAACACCACACCTGACATTTTCCATGGGTGTCGGGGATATAAACTTAAGTACTTATTCTTTTGGGAAATATTTTCTCTATCTATCTATCTATCTATCTATCTATCTATCTATCTATCTATCTATCTATATATCATCTGTCTATCTATTTGAGAGTGGGAGAGAGAGAGAGAGAGCAAGAGAGAAAGATAGAGAAAAAGGGCACACCAGGGCTTCTGGCCACTGCAAACAAACTTCAGATACATATGCCACATTGTGCATCTGGCTTTACATGGGTACTGGAGAACTGAACCCAGGTCCTTACTCTTTTCAGACAAACACCTTAACCACAAAGCCATCTGTTTAGCCCAGATCCTTATTCTTGTGTGTCAAGCACTTTACTTACTAAGCTGTTTCCCAAGCCCTCATTTAATTATTTTTTTTTTTATTAATTAGTTTGTACTCAGTGAATACAGTCAAGTTGGTACCAATGTTAGGCTCATGTATGTGGTACCTCCTCCCCCTGGCCCCTCCTTGTTGAGGTATATGGGTCATGCATTGTGAGTTAGCCCACGCTTATGAGTAGGAGAAATGTCTCTGCGTATCATGACCCAAAGTGTGGTTCTGACATTCTTTCCACCTACTCTTCCACAAAATTTCCCTGAGCCATGTTGAGTTCATTTTTGGTCTGCTTCAATGATGAGGTGTTGGGGGCCTCTGGGTCTTTGGATCTGTGATTTGGTAGGAGTTGGTTATTTTCTGTGTCAATCTCCTTCACCCTTTTGCTAGTCTCTGGTTCACCAAGAAAACAGCACCCTTGCTTGTTTTGCCAATTATTCTTAGTTTCAGCTGGGGCCCTTTTGAGGTATGATGGTGTGGTTCTCTCCTTAGTATCTGCATCTATCTGAAAAAGAGAAGCAGATTCTCCAAAGGAAAGTAAAGCTAGCACCAGACAAATGGGATAATCCTTATTTTTTATAGAGAATTTAAAAGGTGGAGGCCCTCTTGTAGCCCGTGATTATTAGTAACTTGATAATGGAGAGTGGGCTCATGTTAGCAGTTCATATCAATATATATAAAGGCCATAAACAACATTTTTGGAGTCTTTAATGCCATTTATTATTCCAAAGCAATTTTGAAAACAATCCATTTGCCCAAAAGAAACTGTTTGCCAAATGCTAGAATAACTTTCAACAAAATGATATCAAATGGCATTCCCCCACATATCTGGATGTGGCTCCTTTGCTTCACTAACAGGGAAAGTAACGAACCTACGTAAACCTGAGCCAGGTCTTTCAGGGATGGCCCCCTTGGACTCACTTGGTCTTGCATTCTGCCATTGTTTCCATTTTCTTTGTCCAGAACTAATCTAATTCATGAATGATATTCCCTTATATTTTTTTTCCATTTCATTTTTTTAAATTCTTTTTTTATGGGCAACTTCCATAATTGTAAACAATATCCAATGGCAATGCCTTCCCTCCCCTTTGAAACTCCACACTCTATCATATCTCCTCCCCCTCTCAATAAGTCTCTCTTTTATTTTGATGTCATGATCTTTTCCTCCAGTTATAATGGTCTTGTGTAGGTAGTGTCAGGCACTGTGATGTTATGGATATCCAGGCCATTTTGTGTCTGGAGGAGCACATTGTAAGGAGCTCTACCCTTCCTTTGGCTCTTACATTCTTTCTACCACCTCTTCCACAGTGGACCCTGAGCCATGGAAGGTATGGTTGAGATAATTCAGTGCTGAACACTCACTCTTCTGTCACTGCTTCTCAGCACCATGGTGTCTTCTGAGTCATCACAAGGTCCCTGTACCTGAAAAGAGAAGGTTTTCTAACCAACAATGCAAGTAGCATTAACATATGGGTATGAGCATTAAGAGAAGTACTTACTGGGCAGTTTGGTGAGCATAGTATATACATTTAGCCAGACAACAGCAGACATTGTACCCCAGGGCTCATGACTACCTCTACTGTAGGTTTTCAGTATCAGGGATGTATTCTCTCCCATGGAGCAGGCCTCCAGTCAAATTAGAGAGCACTTGTGCCACTATTGCACCCATTGGCTCACTGGGCCTGGCTGGCCTAATATAAGGCTTGCAGTGTCCACTGTTGGGTATCTTCACTGGTGACTTCTCTTTCTCCCATTGAACTGCATGCAGAATGGTTTCTTCCAGCTTTCTGTCAGCTGGTCTACATGGAGGAGGTTATCAGCTCAGTTCCAGCAAGATTTTTCAGTGACCTTGCAGCCCAAGTATGTGGAGTCTTCAGCAATAAGGTCTTACTGTCTATTCCTGGTGGGAAACCAAAGTTCTTGGCAATGACCTGTAATGTTTTGGGGCATCAAGTACCTCCCTGGCCAACAACAACTCACTGGAGGTATCCCATCACTAGCACTGAAAATTTTCTTGTAACAATCTATGGCTCCTGAGTGTTCCATTGTCCAAAAAAAGTAGGATTCCATATGACTTATTTATATCCTCTTAGATTTTGATTAGCCCTGCCTCCACCTTTCCTTTACTCGATCTCTTCCCCTGACCTCACTTAAGCCTATTCATCCCCATTACTCTGTTATTCTATTTACATATTTACAATACCATCCTATTTTTTTATTATGAACCACTTAAGTGTTGCATTTTAAGACATTTTATTCAGTGACCATAGTTTCAACGTATTTATTGTTTTAAAAATAGAAAACCTTGGCTTTGGCTCTAAGTGAATTTCCTTCAGTGCATTTGAGATCTGCAGCACTGGTTGATGGTCTCAGCTTGTCACCTGTGAGTTCAGAATCTTTATTAACCTTGGCTCTTGCTGTTTTCTGCTTTGTTCTTTCTTTTCCTCGCCCTGGTCAACAGACTTTCTCAAGTAGGCTGCCATGTCACCTCCTGTCCCATCAAACTGGGATGGTGTTCTGTGGAGAGAGACATCAAGTCTGCCTGTGTGGGCAGTTCTGCTCCTGAGGCCACGAGGGTCAACCTTGCCTGTGCCCGTCTTCACTTAGGACTACAGAGGATGCTTCCTCTACCCACAACTGTCCTCATTTTGCACTGTATACATTTCCACTCTTACTGTCCACAATCCCGCCAAGAGTATTGGAAGAGTTGTAAAGGAACACTAGGTTGACTAAGGGCAAAAATGAGGACAAGGCAATGGGCTGTAATTATTTTTTGTTTTATTTTGTTTTGTTTTTCCTTATAAGCAAGATAAATGTGGAAACCCTGGAATAGTTACTCTTGTTTGGGCCTCTCTCTTGCTTGACTGAGCTCCTTGGGAATACAAAACAATTGGTTAAGTTTTCTAGCCTCTGCCTGGCATTCCCGAAGTACCTGGTAATGAAGGTCACCCTGTTTCTATATCTTAACTGTGTTTTACTTAGGAGGTCTCTGTTACAATAGATTTTATACCAAATCCCAAATCGCAGGTGCAAGAAATCTTAAAGGCCTGTCACCACCAAAATATGACCACATGAGGCTCTGCATGCATTTCGGCGTGCAGCTGTGTGCCCGTTTGATGGCAGTTTATTTCCGCATCTCTCCTCCCACCACTTGTTCACTGTAGGTTATGAGCGCTGTGTTGCTTTCCTATCTTTGGAGATTTCTGATTTGGTTTGGTTTTGTTTCTTTACTTTTGACATGTCTGGCCTCATTCTGTAGCACAACGTATACTCGCATCTCTGCAAATTCCATTATCCTTCGTGATGTTTCACTGTATACTCCAAGCTCTCCTTTGTCATTACTTTTCTTGGCACACTTGATTAAAGAGAATGTGTCTTTCTTGCTGCAACACTGAGTTTAATTTTCCTTTGTTACTCACTTTTATTATTATTTTTCTAATGTTAATTCTCTACTGCCTGGAGTTTAATTTTTTTTTTCATTTACAACTATTATTTTTTGTTGTTGATTTTCAATTAAGGGTCTCACTCTAGCCCAGGCTGACCTGTAATGCACTATGTCATCTCAGGGTGCCCTCGAACTCATGGCAATCCTCCTACCTCTGCATTACAAGTGCTGGGATTAAAAGTGGTCACCACCATGCCCAGCTCCCTCTTACAACTATTAAAAGAGCTTTATGCATTACATTTAGTCCCTGTTTTATAGATGTGTATAGATGACCCCAGCTTGTTTTTCCTGTACACTAAGATAACATTGACCTCACAACTTTCCATCTGCTCCCAAGACAGTGACAAAGACTTGAGGATTTTCTTCATAGTTACCTTCTTTAACAGCAGAGAGTTAATATTTCTAATCCTCCTGTATTCTTAGTAAACTAGGAGATTCCCAAGGGGCTCCCACCTGTGAGTCAAAATTTACTCTGCTCACTTCACAGTGTATTTGCTCACCCAAGTCTATGGAGATTCCAAAAAATCAGTGCATCATAAAACATGCAAGTTAGTTGACTATGTATCAGCTTCACCAAGCTCAAGGGAGTAGCAAAGAGCAACAGAAGCAAGATTTATTGAGAAATAGCCAAAAATGAGTAAAAGAACATTATTTACAAATGCCTCAGGGCTGAAACAAAATTCATCTTATAAACTCAAAGTCAAAGAATTGACAGGAAAAGATGTTTACATGTGAACTCTGTGTAAGGAATTGTGCAGGTTAAGACACTGGACCAGCACTCCTATTCCACTATCCACAGTGACAGCTAAACTCCCACTACCAGTCTAATCAGAACAGGAATCAAGTAAGAGAACGCCTTTTGGGCTACTCTGTGTAGATGTCTTCTGGAAGGACTCATGGAGGGAGGCAGACGCTCTTCTCCAGTAATTGTTCTTCTAGTAACAGACTATATACAAAGAACCTTAGCTGCACATAGTGGCGCACACCTTTAATCCCAGAGTTGAGGTAGCAAAGGTAGGAGGATCACAGTGAGTTCAAGGCCACCCTGACACTACATAGTAAATCCAAGCCAGCCTGGGCTAGAGTGAGACGCTACCTTGAAAAAAACAATAAAAAGAAGAAGAATCTCAAGGAGAACCCAGTGCCTTTTTCCTGCATACCCACGCTACTCACTTGTGGGTGTCTCTGCCCTGTTGCTGCCATCCTTCCTGAAGAAACCCATTCACCTTCATTGATCTTCCAACATGACCAAAGGCCAGCAGCTCTCTACAAACCTTCCAGGACTTTAGTGCCAGACTGGGAC
This sequence comes from Jaculus jaculus, assembly GCF_020740685.1. NCBI lineage: Eukaryota > Metazoa > Chordata > Mammalia > Rodentia > Dipodidae > Jaculus > Jaculus jaculus. The sequence continues at coordinate 85,169,736 of NC_059114.1, forward strand.
TACTGAGGCACCCAGCCTTGTGATGTCAGCAGCTACAGTTCTCCAATTCCCCAGCCTTCAGACACTGGAATGCACAGCCCATATTCTGTAAGCTAATCTAATAAATCTCTTCTATAGTACATGTTTATTCTATCACTTTTGTCCCTCCAGAGAGCCCTGACTAATGCATTCACTATCTAAAGCTCAAATCTTATGATAGATATGAAGCACTTTCTGTAAAGTATGATGATATAATAAATGAGATAAGTCATTATATTGTGAATTATGAATAAAAGTCCTTATTCATAAAAAAGTTTTATTAAAACCCCAAGGAGGACTTTTTAAAATTCCTATAATTTTCACTAATGATGTGGCTGAATGCTGTGCAACATCTGTTGTTTACAAGTTCCACCTACCCAATGGGTCACTTGTAGATTTTCACAGAGTATAAGTTATATTATTAAGATTTAGCAGGAGAAACAACTTAACTGAACAAGTTAATATTACTTTAATTAGAAAATTATATTACTCATTATCTATATTAAGGCTTCAATAATCAATCTTCTCAAAAGCTAGCATAAAGATTTTAAAGCAATAATACAGGGTTCTTAAGTTAAGTAATATCTCATATTTGAAACTAAAATGCAATCAATAGATGAACCAAAGCCATTCTTACATAGTGACTTACCTCATAAAGGAAAAATAAAGAGTTTTCGTATTTTAATATTTTTCCTTCTCAGCATTATTTTAGCTCTTCTCCCATAGTTTCTACTTGCCTCTTCCTGAATGTTTGATTAAAACTTATTTCCATAAATGGCTAAAACCTCTTATATGAGTGTAAATTCTTACTATTCAATCAATAATATGCCAAAACATTTTTATTTATGGATATATTTGCAACATGCTTTCCTTAGAAATATGGAAGAAAATGAATACCTTCCACATAATAATCATGTAATCACATTGCATTATCTCCAATTATATAGCAAGAACATTGTGCTGATGACTATATTTAAAACTGATTACATAGTAATTTAGAACTATTAATAGAAATAATACTTTCAATCTATGAGTTGTTTTCTGGAGGTTAAACAGATTTCTTTCCATAAGTGAACATATTTGTTTTTTTTAATATTGTTGCATAATTTATCTATGATAAAACTAAGATACCCTATCATAAACATATAGACTTCTTTTAAAAAATGTCTTTCAATGGCATTCTAAATCTTTTTCATGTGGATGAAAATTCATCACATATTCTGACTCTCCTACTACCTATCCTTAATCTTTTATCCATTATGCATCTACCTGCATCAACACATAAACTTACTGAAATCCTTCATTCCTCAATATTTGTCACATTTGTAATTTTGATTGCTTGTTTTCCTTTTTTATTTGAAAAAAACATTTACAACTTATACATATGGAAAAAATAACATGATCATATTCCTTTCCTTCCATCCTCCTTTTTCTCCTTCCAAATCCCTCCTCCATTGAATTCCTTCTCTTTTTACCACTAGTAACTTCCCTACTTTGATGTCATAATTTTCCCCCTCCTGTTAAGCAGGTGTTGTGTAGCTAGTGTTAACCACTGTCATCTCAAGAATGCCTTGGTCATGTGTGACATAATTGTTTAAGTTAGAAAAGCACTAGACTACTCTCTTTCTTCTGGAAGAAATTTCCCCTTGTTCTGTTAGCATATATACATATCGGGAGGAAATTTAATAGTTTTGCATATATTGATTTCCAATTCTGTGGGAAAGATGCTTGAATTCTTCTAGGACAGATCTATCTTGCCCTCATTCTGTCTTTTATAAGTGGGGTCGTATCCTACACCAGCAGAGGAACACATGCAGCTGAGCTAGCTGGTCCTCATAATCGTGTCCGTGTAGTCTCTGAAAGGTTATTTCAGAAGGAAGAGCGTGACCCAAAACGGTACAATTAGAATAACTTCCAGGAATTACAGGAGCGTGTGTCAGTTCTGCTCAGGCTGCCAGGGGTCAGTAGGAGCAGAAGGGCTGCCTGGGAAGGAAGCCAACACAGAAAGAGCAGATGGAAGAAATGGAAATGTTCAAACCTGATGACTTTGTTTAGGTCCCAGATCCCTTAGGCCAGACCCTGTGTCACAGAGTTCTAATCATATACGAGGCACTTCATTTACTTGGATTTCAACAAATGCTCGATTACTAATTAATTAATCTCTTCGTTTCTCAGCAAAACTCCACTGAAAAACTACAACGTGGTCAGCAAGTAGCACAGCCTTGTGAGACAGAATGAACCAGGCCAAGATAACTTTCAATATACTCTGCTATTAAAGGGGTTTAAGGGTAATGATAGATTCTCTCATTTGGGAGAACTCCAATCCTGCTCCTTTGAACCTTTCCTCAGGTTGACCATGACTTGTTGACATCTGTGTCTCTGGGCACCAGCCCTTGTCAGCAGTGGCCCGGCTACATCACTTTTAACTGACTCTCTCATCCTCTGAGTTGTCTCCTCAGTCTGGATACTTGAGTGTCCTTGTCTTCTGAATCTTCTACATGATCTCTGATCAGCCAAAATTCTTGTTCCCCCTGGTGTTTCCTGTACCAATTTTCCATCCACCACTTTCCTACCTCTTCGCTTTGCCCCCAGACTACAAATTTTTTTCTTTCCTTGGTGTCAAGAGTCTGCTTCCTTCCCCAGTCCAACTGTGTTACTGAGCTGCTCTTCTTGTTACATCGCATCGCCAGAGGTGTTCAAGTAAGTCTGACTTAGCTTTCCAGCAAGCATCATGGATTAATTTTTCTTTACCAGTATGTAGGGAAGGCAAACAAAACACGCAATGGGGTAAATGGTGAGTGCTCCAAAGAGGCACAGAATACCTTGAAGAGGGTATTTTCTACAGGAGAAATTAGGAAAAGATTCCCTTTTGAAGAATCATTTAAAGCAAAAGGGGGTAACACACCCCTTTCTGATGAAAATTCTTAAAGCATGAGAGGATTTGCACAGGGCAAAATAAGGAAGGAAGGAAGAAAGGGTATGAGAGGCCAGTGGAAGATTGATGCAAATCAGTTGCATCTAAGATTTTTTTGACTATACTATTTTGTCCACTTTAGCATTAAGCCATAACATATTTCTATAAATTTATTTAATCATGGAAATGGTTTATCAAAATTGACATTTTAATAGCATTTGAGCAGAGTAAATTAATCAGTGACATGAGTGAGGTACACTACAAGAATCCAGTCAGAAATTTCTTCCCCAGGTATTTAGATCATATTTGATAGTGTGTTGTTAATGTTTTAAGGAGGAAAATATCATTGTGGTAATGTTAATGTTACCTAAAATTTTGAGGTATTTTCCAATATGCAAAAAATAAAATGTAAGTATGTTATTTAATAAATTGTATGGACTAATGGAAATGAAATATAAGTATTTCTGTATTTCAAATGTGAACAAGTAGCTAGAGTCCATTAACAACAGAAAGAATAGACTAAGAACACTTGAGATAAAGGTTCCAAAGAGAAATAATTATTTCTTTAAAACAAATTCACATACAAGAAGCCTTTTAACCTCTTAAAGTATTACAAAAAAATGGTGCTGAAAAAGGTCCAAAATGTTTGTTAGTTTAACTTCACCATCTGGAAAATTATTGGATAATTTATAGTTAATGATTAACTTTCACTGTGTTGACAATGCATTAATTTAAAATTGCAAAAGTACATATTAGAATTCATCATTTGATATGTCGTATGTCACTTCAGCCTTAAACACTTTTTGATGAAGATGAAGCAAAAAAGGGGTCATAGTCTGGTCTCTAAATGAAAACGTTCATTTAAATTTTAATTTTTGTCAATTTTCATCAATTTTGTCTTTCAAACTCTCACACAAAAAAATGACAAATTAAGCTCTGTTTATACAATTGTAAAGCATCTTTCAAAAGTTCTAGATCCTTCCATATTCCTTCCAGAAACCAGTTACAACAGACTACAAAACACACAGACAGATTTACCACAGCCGTGGTCCCACTTCTCAGGATCAGTTTTATGTACCCAGTCAGAAGCTACTCTTGGAAGTAAAAGGTTCATTTCCCAGCTTACAGCTTCATCATGGTGAAAAAAGCATAGGTCAAGGACAGGAAGTACATTCATAGCATCACACACCAAGAAGAGAGAGGGTGAACTAAGCTAAATCACCAAATAGAGCTGGATTAGTAAACCTTAAGATCTGCCCCCAAGGCTTTACCTCCCAAAAAACCCACCTACTGGTGATAAAGTCTGAGGCTAAATCACAAACAGGGGGCTTTGGGGAATATTATACTTTCAAGCCAGCACAGTTGATATCATCACTTTTCTTTGAAATCTTCATGAAAATTCTGCCTTTAGCTTCATAGAAAAATCATGTTATATGAGAAATTGTATTTTAGCTAGCCTATTACTTGATTTTCTCAGTCATCCTCCTTTTAGGTATTACTTATCGAATGTGCAAATCTGTTTCTGCTTTATGTTTAGCCTGGAATAATCTATACATTGCTGTCTGTGCAGCTTATACTCTGTTGTCTTCAAACTTGTTTACTATGCAGTCTGCATAGTAAATGATCAATGAAACTGGGCGAATTAATAATTACATTGCCCCATACATTTTCATGAACTCAGCATTCTACAACAAACTCTGCTGGACTCTGTATATTGCCCAATGAGCAATATGGTCATAAGCAAAGATCAGTATGAAGAAACTAAACATGACCTGTTGATGCTGAATTTTTGACTTTAGGTTAAAAACAGCTCCCAGTTTTGAGATAGACATGTTATGATTACTAAAATGAGAAAGTCTTGAAGCCAGCCTTGTGCATCTTTAGAGAATGATTATTTTTTGTACTCCACACAAAGGAATCATAATTCTGTTTTGATCAGTGGTTCCCTTTGCCCTGAGACAATAACACCCACATATTAAGCAAGAACACATAACTGTTGGATGAATGAATAAACAAGTACTCTGCACTGATGATGAATCTATGTAATGGGAGAGTTTGTGTCCTGCCTTTAGCTCATTGAGAATTGTCTCCCCTCTTTCCTGAACTTATACCTTGTCTGTATATCAGGTCCTCATGTTGCAATTACCACATCAATACACATGTTGTAAAAGTGAGATACCAGAAATTCTTCTAAAGTCAATCATACCACAGCATGGTTATGATTCAGATGTCCAAGGGGAAAATGAACTCTATATAACTTGAAGCATTGTATAATATCTACAGATATTCCTTTAAAACTGCAAAGCCACATCTATATGTAGACACTTGACACTTGGCACGAATGTTACTTTAGTTTTGGATATTTGAGTTTATAGCCCTGTTATTTCAACATACAAAAAAATAATAAATATAATTCATACAAAGGCCAACCAATACTGAATAGTCTTTTTGAGTTACCCTATTTACACTTGGGGCACTTCTTATCTAACCACTTGGGAACCACATAATAGCTAGCACAATGTGCATTGCAAGAGCTGGATAATGTCCAGCTACTTCAAGTACCCTCTTTTAGAGTGGACATCAAGTCATCTTGAAACAGACAGGTTATCCAATGTCACTCCAAATTTTTCCCAGAGCCTATGTTGGGATGTTGCTCAAAAGTTACCATTCCAGTTGCAAGTAAGAAAGCTCTGTATGTGGAAATGCCACTTTACAGCAAGAGCAGAGCAAGAATATATACATGAAAATATATAAGGAAAGCCCGGGAGACCAGGGAGAAATGAAGGAACCCCAACTGGCGTCTCTACGGGGACCACCCGCAGTCCTGTGGGCAGTTTGAATGTGATGGCTCAACGTGCATGGCCAAAGACACTCGGGTGGGTTATTAGAGCTAAGCTTGCAGACGCAGCCTCTAGCAGGCAGCCGCCTGCTGGACAGGGTGTGTCACTGGAAGCTGATCTGCATCCAGTCCACAGGTGTGGAGGAAGTAGCCTGAGCTTTGGCTGAGTTTGCTTGTCGGCTGCTTCTGGAAGTTGCTGGCTCTTTTGTGGCTTCCCTCTGCTTGGATCTATGCAATGGAGACAGCTTCTGCCATTGATGGATTTTCCCCCTGGACTTGTGAACTGAAATAAATCCCTTCCTCCCATAAACTGTGTCTGGTTGGCTGTTCATCCAAAGACATGGAGCTGACTATAATAGTTGGCAACCACAGAACCTGGCTCTTTATATTCAACATAAATTCCAGTTTTTACTTATTTTTTAAAATATCTTATTATTTATTTATTATTTGACAGAGAAAGAGGGAAAGAAAGAGACAGAGAGAGAATGGGCATGCCAGAGCCTCCAGCCACTGCAAATAAACTTCAGATGCATGTGCCCCCTTATGCATCTGGCTAGCATGGGTCCTGGGGGATCGAACCTGGGTCCTTTTGATTTGAAGGCAAACACCTTAACTGCTAAGCCATCTTTGCAGCCCCTAACTTATTTTTTGTATCTAATACACACATAACCCCCACCCCTCATGTTCTAGGGCTACTTTCCTTTATGCTTATTGCTTCTAAGTTATTACAGATACCTCTCCTGCCTTCATTAGCATTGCCATCAAATGGTAAAGTTGTGTCAACTGCCCACTCAGACTACAAGTTTGAAGTTTTGAATTGTAGAAGTGTAATCTAGGAACTGTACCAAAAATAGTCAGGAAGGGAGCATATATTTTGTTTGATCAAAATCAATCATGTAAGGAGATCACAAAGAAGGTATGGCTCAGTGGCTATGTGTGCATTAGGGGGTGTGAGACTTAGGATTTTAAATTTCCAGAACCCAGGTAAACAGAAGGGTTTGGCCATACAAGAAGGTTAACCCCATTGCTGTGAGGAGTGGAAACCAGAGGATGGCTTGGCTCACAAACAAGAAGCTCAGGAAATGATAAGACATTATGTCACAAAGGAAGAACAGGTGGGCAAGGATGGTGGTTTTAACCAGATGTCACCCATGAACTCATATGTTTTAAAGCTCTTTGTCATCAGAGGGTGGCAATTTGGGAGTCGGGGCTTTGCTGGAGGAGGCGTCTTTTATGGGAGGGAGGCAGGCTTTGGAGTATTATAGCCAGCTTTCCCTCACCAGAATTGAGCTCACTCTTGCAACTGTCTTCCACCTGCTGTGGCCAGGAGTGATGGCCAGCCTCTACTCATGCCACACTGTCCTCTGACATCATGATGCTTCCTCTCAAGACTACAATCAGATAAAACCTTTCCTCCCATCCGTTGCTTTTGGCGGTTTTTTTTTGTTGTTGTTGTTTGTTTGTTTGTTTGTTTCCCAGCACATGATGGAGTCTGGCACCCAGTGTTCTCCTCTGGCTACCTAACTGAGCACACAGATAACACAGAACTCAGGGGATCCAGGTTCTGTCTATGTCTACCAGTGCTTGAGAGAGAACTCGAATGTGCCACCTTCTGGTGACTTGCTCTGCTCAACTCTGTATCTGATGCCATCCCCCACTTTTCTCCAGTGCCCAGCCATGCTATCCTCTAGGCATGAATGTCAGTCCTGCCTGCCAAATCACTCTGGCCACTTACTCTGCCTGCTATCTCCTAGAAATCAGTATTACTGATCCTATCTCTGCTTGAATTTTATGTCACCCATTAACACTATCTTGGACAAACTATTCACTGCCCCTAATGTCTTCCCTGTCTCCTGGACTCTTATTATCATACCATCAAGTTGTTTTTTTCATTATTTAATAGCATCTTATGACAATGGTTTTAGTCGGCTTTCTGTCGGTGTGAGATAAGTTGTGAGGAGCTAAGCTCATTTTGGTTCATAGTTCCAGTCACCTCAGCGAGTGCCCTCCTAGACCTGCTGACTTCAGATTTGCAGGAAGGCAATGCAATATGGCAGAAGTATGTGGCAGAAGAAACCTCTTCAGTTCACAGAGTGAAAGGGAAAACAGGCCTGGACACTGGGGTCCCTTTCAAGAACATACCACCTATGATCTCACTTTCTTCCACTGGGCTTCACTTACAAGATTCCACCATCTCCTAGCAATTGACAAGCAAACCTTTACCATGTGGTTATTAGGGAGACATGCCAGATCCATGTTATCATAGTCTTATATCGTATCACATAATTTACTTGTTTATTTTGCATATTTTTGCAACTAACTACGCACATAGAAAGTCTACATGTGCCATGGCGTTTCGTTTATTCAGGGCCTTCCTAATGCCTGACACATACTTGTCATGACTGTGGAAGCATCAATCCTGCCTCTCCATTAGGAACTCCACTTTGAGCAATGCTAGTGTCCCAGCTGACAGGAGACCATTCTCCTTCCCAGGAGAATGATAGATAAAATAACACAGAAGTATTATGAAATTAGAAAAGAATATATTTGAAGCCTAATGATATACTGACTAGATAGAGATAAATATAAACAATTGGTCAGTTAATTAAATGGTTGATGTAAAGAGGAAATTTATACAGGATTAAAGTAACTTAGCAACCAGAGGGAAATAAACACAACTATAAATGAAAAGAGAATGAATCTGTTAATCAGAAATGCTTTTATATGGCGTCTGAGTACAGCGATAAATTTGGGAGGTAAAAGCTACAGGCCATTAGTTAAATTTGAATTTCAAACAAAGAACACAGCTTGTCACACAACTCTATTTCACACAATAGTTGGAAGTCCTGGGTTTTATCTGGCAGACCTACAGTTAAAGTGCTGTGTAACTGCTGCAGTGTCTTCCACTCACACATCTTTTACTTGAACCTGCAAACATCTGAAAACTGGCTTCTACGAAAGTTGAGAAACTGACATCCTGTTTAAAGGACACTCAAGGAATCAGATAAAATGTTCAACAACAACTTAAGAGAAAATGTAGACAAAAGGTGAGAGCAAGATGTGCCTCTGATCATTGCAATGTAGAATCTGAGTTTTCCGGAAAGGTTCATGCCCTGAAACTTTTGGTGTTTTCTTCATACAACTGGAAATTCTCTCCAGAAAGTCAGTGAAATATAAGACAGACCATACAAGGGAACAGAAAGTAACACAGAGAAAGATAACACCAGGTCCTGGTTTGCAACATGCTTAAGAGTAAAGGAACATATTTTTGATAAGTGGGCAAACTTGAAAAGCAGTCTGTCTCTCTCTCTCTCTCTCTCTCTCTCTTTGTGTGTATGTATTTGATTTTTTGTAAAAAGAAATGTTCACGTAATCTTGGACAATGCATGTTAAAGTTTAAGTGGAAAATTCAGAATGACTATCATATGTTATTTCCTTACATTGATTAGTTTTTATTTTACTCTTGCATACAATACTAACTTTACATAATTATTTCTGTTGAAATATTTACTTAATCAGAGATGTAAAATTCCAGGCAGGACAGATGGCTCAGTATTTAAAGGGTTGCCTGAAAAGCCTAATGACCCAGATTCGATTCCCAGTACCCATGTAAAGCCGCGTGTACAGTGGAGCAAGCACCTAGAGTTTGTGTGAACTGTCCTGAGGCCCTGACACACACATACCCACCGCATCTCTCTGCTTGCAAATAAATAAATAACTAAATAATATTTTTAATGTAAATATTCCATACATCAGAAAATATCTGCAGAATTTTGATTATAGTCATGGTTGGAGCGTGAGATTTCTGGAAATACTGTGTCTTTCAGCCTTAATATATTTTTCTCAGATAGCTTTGAAATGAGCTGCAGAATCACGTAACCCTAAGGCTTCTCAATCAAATTCCAAATAACTCTACTCTCACTGGCTCTTACAGACCTCAGGTAGTTCACACTGACATATTTTCCTGCCAGTAAACAAACTACCCATACAAGCAATGATAAAATAGGTGCATGGTTTTGCTCTAGATTTATAGTGATTCCAAAGCAATGACATGCAATGCTTGTTTAGGTGATAAGCATTATTGCAATTTTCATCAATAGAGAGATATAAAATAGAACAATTTGAAGACATTGTTAAATGTGGCTACAACTCTGAGAAAGTAGATGAGGACTTGGGGAAATGGTTCAATGGCTAAGACCTCTTGCCCCACAAGGATGAGGGCCTGAGATGGTTTGTTTTGCCTTGAGTTCCATCCCCAGAGCTCAGGTGAATAGGTGGGCATGGGCACACACACCTACAACATGAGCCTTTTCAAAAAAAGAGATAGTAGAAGTGCTGAGGCTCACAGGTCAGCCAGCCGGATGGAAAAAGGCAGCTCTGGGTTAAGCACAAGACTCTCCCTTTCAGAAAGGCTGATAAGCAATGGGAGAGGACACCTGATGCTCTGCTCTGGTCTCAGCACACATGTGCATGGGGCACAAGCATCTACTCACACACATATGCACATAGCACACCATATCACACACAATCTCCAAACACATACACACACACATGAGCACACATGTAGATGAAAACACATAAACACCAGTCATCTGGAGAAGTAAAGTTCAGAAGTTCAGGATCTTTTAGTGCCCTGCTCAGTGCCAATCTTCTTCAAATAATCATTTCCATATATTGACATATTTGGAAAATTGCATAAAATATACAATAAATATACATTCCCATATTTTTTAAATAAAAACAAAATGTTCATTTAAAAGAAGTAATACCATACTATATTTTTGATTCTGTATTATACATGTTAAATCTTATGTATGGATACATAAAATTAAGTAACACACCTGGTTATTATACTTTGCACACTTCCCCCAGTAAAATTGGTTGGAATTAATTCTGTTTGACTCAAATCAGACTCATCTTCTTTGACTACTGTGGCTCGGCACATCACAACACTCACCCGTGAGCCCCGAGCAGCTGCTGTAGCAACCTACTTCAAAATGACGCTTCCTTGTTTATCTGAGGCTTAAGTTGTAGACTAAAATGTTAGAATTTTATATCTCCAGCTTTTAACTTTGGACTTTTTGTTGTTTTCACATACTTTTCTGTAAAGCCTTAGTAACATTTACTGGTGACCTCAGATTCTTCTATTTTACTATTTCTATGGAGGGTAAGTATCTTAACTGCTGAGCCATCTCCAGCCAGGATTAGGTTTTTGGCCACTTGATTCCAGCTGGCACATTGTTTTGGGAGGTTATGGAAGCAACAGGTCACAAGAGGTGTCTTGGAAGGCGATAGCCACTTCTGAATCCATGTTTGTATACGCTGCTTCCTGGTCAGTGCCACATGAAGATTCTCGACCACAAATTTCCACCATTGTAAACTCTGCTTCTTTTCCAACACGATGGACTGAAACTTCCCCAAAGCTGTTAGCCAACACAAGCGCTTCCTACCTGAAGCTCCCCTTTCCGGGTGTTTTGTCACAGTGATGAAAAAAAATAACTAATCAAAGGACCACAGTCCTTTTATTACCACAGTATAATAAGGCTCGATAGGCTTAACATCATCATTTATCAAGAGTCTTAACAACCTTTTAGAAAAATAGATCTTTTGGGATTTAAAAGAGAATAAGATTACTCTATATAAGTATTATGACAATAATTTTATTCCCATTCTAACAAATGGGGAATGATTTTAATGGCTGACACCAGAACTCACATTACAATTTTTATTTCTATTCATTTTATATATTTTTCATTTCTTTTTTGAAAATATTTTATTTATTTATTTATTGGGGAGAAAGAGAAGGAGGCAAATAGAGAAAGAGTGGACATGCCAGGGCCTCCAGCCACTGCAAACAAACTGTAGAGTGCCCCTTGTGCGTCTGGCTTGTGTGGGTACTAGGGAACTAACTGGGCCCTTAATCTTCTCAGGCAAGTGCCGTAACTGCTAAGCCATCTCTCCAGCCCCTTTATTTCTATTCTTGATCAAGAAAGATACTCTAGGATTTAGAACACAAGAAACACCAAAAGAATAGAAATTTGTTTAGATTTACTTGACAACCTTAACTATTAAAGTTACAGTGATAAAAGATTTTACTTCACTTGAAGCTATTTAATTGTGAAAACTAAATCATAAGTGTATTTGCTCACAGCAATCATTTTTCTCCCTTACTCTATGAAATCATAATTTTTTCAAGGAAGGTGAGAAATGTACTAAGTTAAAAAAAAAACCTTTGGCAAATCAATACAGTACTCTTTAACACAACAAAATAATGTTTCTGTTGGAGTCATACATACATATGCTAATGCTAATTTACACCCCAAAGATGTCATTTAAGTACCAAATTGAAACACCATGGTTCTTAGCAGAGCCAGTTATTTTACACAAATTGCTGTCACCTGAAGCACACAGGTTCTCCTCACAAGCATGCCATGTAGCTACAGCAAGCAGTAAGGCGGCTGTGTGCACCAAGCGGAGGGGAGGAGATGAGGGGAGGACTGCAGTGTTGCGGGCTCAATCCACAGCCAGGCAGAGAGCCAGCCCTGAAGAGCGCCCCCCGGAGACTCAAGATCAGTATCAATTTCTTACAGTACTTTACAAAAGCTGTTAGTTGTTCACATGAGCACCACAGCCCTCAAAATCAAACAGTCGCTTCAAGCCACTCTAGCCTCACAGGACCCTTTTGATTTCAAAGCCCCACACCTTTTATTTTCATCAAGTCATAGCCTTACCCCACCTCATTTAAACAACAAAAATTATCTAAAATATTTTTTGATCATCTCTTTCCATTCTTTATTATTATTATCATTATCATTATTATTAGTTATGTACACAGTGTATAAACAGCCATGTTGGTATCGTTAGCCTCCTCCCTGTTCTCCCCCATCCGCATGGACCCTCCTCATTGGGGAATGTGGGTCGTGCCTGATGGGGTTAGCCATCAGTTATGGGGAAGAGGCAATGTCTCTGTGCATAATGTCTCAACTTGTGGCTCTAACAATCTTTCCGTCTCCTCTTCCGCAAATTTCCCTGAGCCATGTTGGGTTCATTTTAGGTCTGCTTCAGTGATGGGGTCTTGGGAACCTCTGTGTCTCTGGATATCTGGTTTGGTAGGAGTTGAGTGTTCTCTGTGTCTATCTCCTTCACCCTTGTGCTGGTACCAGGTTCACCATGAAAGCTCATTTCCCCCAACTTCTCCCGGTTCCAGCTGGGATCCTGGTGAAGTGCCATGCTCTTTTTCTTTTTTTTTAAATAACGGATAAATACGCTGTTAGCTTGGAGACCCTGGGACAGGTCTTGGCGGTCATGTCTCTCCCAGTGAAGCTGCCACTATAGGAGATCTTGGGCATCCTCTTGCCAAAGAGACAAGTTCCTCAATCTTGGCATTAACTTAAGGATCACGCACTCCATTGCTTCTCGGCCTTTCCTCTCAATATGAGATTGGGCGCTGGCCATCAGTCCTGGGAGGGAGCTGCTCTGGTTGACTTCTTTCACAGTGATTATGGTTTCCTGGGTCAAAACAATCCTGGCACAAAACACACCAGAGCCTCGATGACCCAACTTGCATTTGTTGAAATCACTTATGAGAAACGTGAATAACTGCAGAGTTCAGAGGCGCTGTCCTCTTCACCGGGTCAGCCACAGAGTGCTCCTGCTCATATTATTTCAGTTCTTGCTGCACCAACAAGAGACTTCACGAAGGAGGCCAGCCCCCACTCTGTCCTGAGAAGCCTGTGGCTGTAAGCTTTCCAGAAGGATCTATGCATCGGTGGGGCACGTCAATGCCAACCACACTCAGGTTCATCGGGTTTGGGTATTCCTGCATGGCAGCGATAGTAAGAGTTTCCTACAAGTGATCAAAAACGTGCTTGAAAGTCCAGATCTCCATGGTGTAGGGGCCTACCCAGTGTCCAGCAAAGAAAATGAACTCCTAAAATCATATTTGTAAGTAAATAATATTTCCAAAATGAGGCTAGCTTTTGGGCTTGCTTACCTGATCATAAATGCTGCTTGTATACTATGTCCATAACTAATAAAAAAGAATTACATATACTACAAGCATAAAAAAGTAGTCTCATTGACCAAAAGGTACTTTCTCCTAATGATGAGGAAACAATTTATTCTAATTGTTATGTCTGAAAACAGTTAAAGTCACAAATTATGTGCCTTAAATCTTAAACATTTTGTGATACTTTGTCACAAAATATGTACAACAAAGTAACAAACTATATATGAGTGTGTGCATTAAGAAACCTAAAATAATTCCATTTTAAATTTACAATTTTATTTATAATTATATAGTGTTGAAAATAAGCCAGGACTGACAATTACTCATTTTCATTATTGCTCCATGTGAATCTGTACTCCCCTATCTTTCTCCGTGTAAGAAAACTGAATTCTGCTTAATTCTTTTGCTGTGTCCCACTTCCACTGAAGCACATGCTTGGCATGCTCTCCCTGGTAACTTCTCCACTGAATGCTGAAAGCGCAGGAGCTCGCGAGGGTAGCATTTACTGCCCTACATCCTGGACTCTGTCACTCCAGTCCTTGACATTTAGCCTTGTGTTCTTGCTGAGATCTGCAGCAGAGATCACAGCACCCTCAAAACTAAGCATGCCAAGATGTAAGAATGATGATTTGCATAGCAGTGTTTGTAACAGCCTCAATTTTGTTATAAACTTGAACCCCAAACCTGTCATCCACTACACGGTCGAAAACTGAGGCCAGAAGAGTTGTCATTTTGACTATAATGGAATATTCTACTCTAAGAAGCTATGAAGTAGACCCACCATGCTGGCTTAGAAATGAGACTAAATTACATGAAATAAACAATGTATATCAAAGGCCTGTATTCAGTACCATAATTTTTACATAAATAAAAAAATCTTGCCTGTGTGGTGCCACAGGCCTTTAATCCCAGCACTCAGGAGACAGAGGTAGGAGGATTTCTGTGAGTTCAAGGCCACCCTGAGACCCTATAGTGAATTCCAGGTCAGCCTGGGTTAGACTGAGAACCTACCTGGAAAAAAAAAACAAAAAACAAAAAAAAACCTCCAGGCCTGAAAAGATGGCTCAGAGGTTAAAGAGCTTGCCTGCAAAGCCTAAGGACCAAGTTCAATTCCCCAGTATCCTGTAAAGCCACATGCACAAGGTGAATCATTCATCTGTAGTTCATCTGTCGGAGGCCCTGGTGCATCATTTCTATTGTTCACTGTATATCTGTTTCTTTCTCTCTCTCTTTAATAAATATATAAATAAAATATTCTAAAAGAAAGTCTATATCCAAAAGATTGTTAGTACATATGCATAAAGGAAATATATCCACAATTCACAAAATAAAATGGAAAAATAACATATTTGAGGTAATATATGGAATCTAGTCACAGGGTCAAGAGATAGTTACCTACAAAATATATCTAGCATTTTTTTTTAATTGAAAACTGGTATGAGTAATTGTCCTTAAAGGTGGAATATTTTGTAAGGTAAGGAAAAGAAAGAAGATAGCATGGCTGGGAATATCTGTTCATAAGAATTTTTAAAGCTAGTGAAGAAGTTCTATAGAAGTTCTATTACTTATCTAAATGCTGATTTTCAGAGATAATTCCTTCACAGTTACTTGTAAAAGTATAAATATTTTTATAATTTATCTTTTGCTCCAAATTATTGTACAATTATTTTTATTTAAAAAGTTTTAGAAAAGGGAATAATATATTTAACCTGTGAATTATGTGCTGTTTTGAAACCAAGTCTGCATTTGTCTAAATTTTCCCCTCTCATAATTTCAGCAGAGGATTTCTTAACTTTTAAATTCACTACAAATTCTGCATATCTTACAGAAAATGCCATTTTATAATCTATATGCCATTGTGCTTAAGGACTGCCTCATATGCAAACATATAATAACAAATTATAACAAAATTTTGAATCCACATAAATATTTCTGTAATAATATCACATTTTCTGTGTCGTAAGTCCTGTTTTATTTTAATCCTTTTCTGGGTACATTCTTATTAAAAGTAACCAGTTTCATGCTTCACAAGGTTTTTACCACATTTAGAGCTGTGTTCCGAGCAGTACTTACCACATTCTCATAAAAGTTTTCTGGAAACACTACTGGAAATGTCTTTGTTTCCTACAATATCATTTACTGAGCAACCTCTGCAGCCCCAAATATTAACGTCTTTAATAAGAAAATTAATTAATTATTAATAGACCATTGGATTCTGGAAAAATGCTTTTCCCATAGATCATCCAATTCCAAAACACACCCTATCATTATAGCCTTGAGAGTCACAATTACTATCCCTGAAAGTCACTTGAGAAAAATTATGTCTAATTTCAAGGTGGCATAATATTAATTTATTTTGATGAAATGACTATCTCAATTAAAAGATACTTAAGACTAAAAGAAATACTTGGGCTTAAAGATAATTCTAATGGAAAAAATGTTTCCAATATGATGAGTATACTGAAGCTGTTTATTCTGTGTGGGGTAATTACAGTGAATTAATCCCAAAATAAATCTTGATAATTTCACTCTACCATCCACAATATCGTTTAATATTGATCAAAATAAGAGGTAAGTGTGGGAAGCTGGCTCAGTTTGGTAAATTGCTAGCCATGTCAGCATGAGAATGTAACTTTGCATTCCAACATAAATGCCAAGTGTAGTGGTGTGGGACTGTAATCTACATGCTAGGACTTTCTGGTATCAATATTTCACACACACATACATGTGCAGGTGCACCTGCACAGACACATGCACCCCTACATGTATGAACACGCATGCACACATGCATACCATACACACACAAATAAAACAATAATGAAAATGTAAGTAATGGAAGAGTTTTGTCAGGAGAAATACTCTAAACAAAATGGTGTATTGAATGCTTACACAGAAAAAAGTTCAGTCACACTATGATAGGTATGTATAACAAAGTATTTCAAAATGTCATTGCCTACTAAATGGCAGATTACCACATAAGGACATTTTGTCTATATCAAATCAGTTTCAATGTTCACTATTATAATGAAGAATATTATCATAAAATCAGCAAAATGTGAGTACTGATTTGGAGAAGTTGGCTTCTCAAGGACAATGTCTATAATACTAGAATATGCTTGTTTCTGTGCAGCAAAAAGAAGAGAAGCCTTCCATAGTCCTCACAGGGCAAATAAAAAAAAAAATATTCAGTTTAAGGAAATCCAACAGCAAATAAAATAATATTTGTGAAAATGATTTTTTGGCCTTAAAAAGAAAACACAGGAGCTGGATCAAGTGCTCAGCAGATATGACACTTGCCATCAAAGCCTAATGAACTGGGTTCAATTACCTAGTACTGACATAAAGTCAGATACACAATGTGTTGCATGCATCTAGGATTCAGTTACAGAAGCTAGAGGCCTTAGTGCACCCATTTTCTCTCTCTTTCTCCTCTCTCTCTCCTTGAAAATAAAGAAATTAATAAAATATAGTACTTATCCAAGGCAGAAACTTGAGGTCACATACAGACATTGGCTCTCCTTTCAAATAATACTGTAAAAGTGAAATATAAATTTACCAAAACCACTAACAGCCTCTAAAAATAAATATTTTAAATATTCACCAGCTTAGTAGCAATATAAACTTTATAATTTTTTACTGAGTATAAGTTTTACTGAGTAAGTAATATTACTTTTTCAAGGAGCTACAAGTCAGAATCATAATTCCTAAATATTTTCATTTAAATTTTATATAATTATATATTTATAATATACAGAATTATGTTTTGAATTGAATATATATTTTGGTATTCAAATACATGTTTAAATTATTGACCTAGTGTTGTTGTGTGACTTCAGATGCACCCATGCCACCACATTGCACCATCTGGAGGTCTGACAACAACTGTCAGGTCACTTCTTGTTTTTAACTTCATTTGAGGCAGGATCTCTCACTGATCACTCTTCACAGCAAGACTCAGAGAACTTTTCTGTCTCCCTGCTTGCTATAGGCATACTGGGATTACTTGAAGACCTCTACCGCTTTCAGCTTTTGTGTGGGACGTGAGGACCAAAACTTTGGTACACTACAAAGATATTTGCTCATCCATGTTTTCAGCTGCTCAATTCATAAAGTCATAACAACTGGAATCTTCCCAGGTGCCCATCATTGCACGAATGAATAACAAAGTTGGGGTACATATACAAAATGGAACTCTCCTCAGCAGTAAGAAAAAAAATGATACAATGAAATTTGTAGGAAAATGGATGGACATAGAACAGAGAACACTCAGCAACTCCACACAATCACAGACAGACAAATGTGACATGCTCTCACTCACCTGTGGTTCCTACCCCAGATCAGACTGAGTTGCTGGCATACTGGATGAGCAACTTCATAGATCAATGAGCCCAGGCAATAGAGATGGAGGGTTTTGGGGGTAAAGAGAAGAGGAGGTTGTGGGGCAAAATAAACACAAAACTAAACCCCAAATGAACTGGTACCATAGAAACCTTTCTCCTTGAAGGTAAACCAAAAGATGTAACCCTCAACAGAAATATATAGGAAGCATCAGAAAAAAAGGGCCCTGGAGAGAGTGGGATGAAGCTTACTTTTTTTTCTCTGGCATGTACCTCCCAATACCAGAAATTGGTGGTACCCGCAGTGAGACGTTGATCAATTGAGTTGAGTTGAGTTGAGGAGAGACCTATGAGATCCCCACAACAAGACAGGCTTCTGTCAAAGCATCTACCTGCCCAAGGTAAATAGTAAAACCATATTGCTGAAGATATCATATGCTTCTGACACAGAATATGGAAAGACCTGGCTGGATTCTAGAAGAGAGCCAGTCCCCAGACAATTCGTTCATCTAGTGCTGGAAAGTGCTACATGAGCTGCTGGGGGAAATGACCAACAAGGTTGTGAACAAGCAGGAGTCTAAGATACTGAGAAACAACCAGTCTGAAAAAAGTACGTAGCAGCGGAATGGTGGCACACAGTCTTGGTGGTAACCAATGGCTTTCAGATTGGCTAAGCAATCAGCTCAATGGAAAGGAACCCATATCCGGACATGGGAACCAGGTCTGAATACTATGGAGACAAAAATTATGCTCTCCAGTAACAAGCTCCCACTAGTCTTTGACTAAAAAAGGGGCCACAGCCATCAAAATCCCCCTAAATTAATGATATGAATCCAGTTTCACCTTTGCTGACTTCAGTCTTCATTGGAAAATCTGTTTTCATTTTTCAGAAGGTAGAAAGACCCAAGGAGATAAGCCAACCCTCATATTTCATCCAAGGCCAAAGTGAAACCACAGAGGAAGTGTGGAGCTGAGCAAGAGTGCTCCTCCCATGGGGAGCTTGACAATCAGTGCCAGAGTGATGAAGACAGATGCTGAGGATACTTAACACTTACCAAAGCAGAGCTCCAGATCAATGAAGTAGACTTAAAACACATCCACCAGGGCACAGGGGATTTTTCAGAAGTGGGGGCAGAAAGATTATAAGAACCCATGTTGGGACATCATGCCCAGAGGCACTGCCTCCACCCAATAACTTCTGCTCCTACAATGTGTAACCCACGGCCCCAAGGAGAATGATAGCAACCCCACTGAAGTGGGCCTCCTGCAGAATGGGGCAAGGAGGAGGGAAATGATGGGACCAACACATGATACATCCATATAAATTATGTTTGTAATTTAAAAAGCACAAAAATGTGAGTTTTATATTTAGGTATCGATCTTCCTAGATTAAAGAATATTTAGCAACTTGCAAACACATTTCTTGGGGTATGACATTCACCCCCCCCCAAAAAAAAAGCATGAGGTTCTGAGTAGAGTAGATGGGAATCTTCCAATTACAAGGGTCCTTGAAGGAAGATAAAGTTCACTTCAGCTACTGGGATGGGTGGTTTTCCCTCTGCCTTGGTCATGGAGGACTGCCACCACTCTGACTCTGAATGCCAGGTTACACAAGCATCCCCCCCGTGCTGAGGATTTCAGCCTTACATTGAGACTGCTTCCAGTGGCTTTCAAGGTTCTGAGGCCTTTGCTTGGAATAAGATATGGTTCAGGTGTCCAGGCATATAGCTTGCAGAAAGTGTACAGGGGCTGCTCAACCTTCCTAATCATATGATATAAATCTCTTAATAAATCCCCTCCCTTAATAAAATTAAGACAAGATACAGGGAGATGATTCAGGTATCTTCATCACAGTCTTATGAGAATAATCTTGTGGACTTTTTAGGTGAGGTCAGGTGTGGTAAGTGAATACCATGTTGGTGAGCCCACTCTTGTTTATGGCTGGCTGTATACTCAGTTTGTTAGTTTATTAGAGCCACTGGGCTCTAATAGGGTTGACCTGGATGATATCCATCTAACAGTTCATCCTACCCACTTGATTTACTTTTATTTATTTATTTGAGAGAGAAAGAAGACAGAGCAAGAGAGAATACAGGGCCTGCAGCCACTGTAATAAACTCCAGATGTGTATGTCACTTTGTGCTTTTGGCTTATGTGTGTCCTGGTGAATTAAACCTGGGTCCTTTGGCTTTGCAGGCAAGCACCTTAACAGCTAAGCCATCTCTCCAGCTCCTCCCCCACACTTGGTTTTTAATATCATCTGCTTTCACAAAGATATTAAAATCTTCTTCCTTCAAAATCCTTCCTCATCCAGCCAAAACATTTGTTAGCATTTTTTAACATAATTCAACTTCTCACCAGTTTTGCCTTCTAGGAAAAGTGCACAGTAAGCTCCAGAGTTAAAATCATCTTCACTATTGCCCTGCAAGGATGTCTCAAAGAGGGCCCATGATGTGATGCCTGCCCACTTTCAGAGTGCTCACCGAATGTCCACTGTAATTAAGACTGAGTACTTTCTCCTGGGTAACTGACATAGGCTCTGGACCTCACCACTCTCCCACTGTTACTTTAAGCATCATTTGATCTGTTGTGTAATATGGTCAAGCAAGCATAATAGCTCACAAGGCAGCCTGGGACTATTAAAGAGCCTTATCTTTTTCTGAGCCCCAATCAAAGCTACAGATGTTGGAGATTTGGTAGGTAAATGGTTCAGCTGGTAAAGTGCTTGATAACGCAAGCACCACAACCAGAGTTTGAATTCCCAGAACCTGTATAAAACCCAGGTGTGACAGTGCACTTGTAATCCCAGCGTTAGAGAGCCAAAGACAGGATCTCTAGGAATTGCTGAATAGCTAGTCTAGCCAAAGTGGTGCACTCTAGTTCATTAAAAAAATCATGTCTCAACAAACAAGGCTAGCTGTGTATAGTGGCCCACACCTTTAATCCCAGCACTTGGGTGGCAGAGGTAGGAGGGTCACTGTGAATTTGAGGCCACCCTGAGACTCCATATGAATTCCAGTTTGCAGTGACTAGAGGCCCTGCTGCATCCATAGACACTCTCTCTTTGCCTCTTTCTCTCTCAGATTTCTTCCAAATAAATACAACACATGAATATGCATTTATACTTACATGCACACATAACCATATGAACATGTATGTACACATATAACATACAGAGGAAGAGTAGCTAGCACTAGCAAATCTTTGCTCACTCATTCAATGAGCCTCAGTA
The DNA here is from genome assembly GCF_020740685.1 of Jaculus jaculus. NCBI lineage: Eukaryota > Metazoa > Chordata > Mammalia > Rodentia > Dipodidae > Jaculus > Jaculus jaculus. Next base: position 85,191,084 of record NC_059114.1, read on the forward strand.
ACACACCTATGTGAGAAATGTGTTGACTCCAAGCTGCCAGTGGAGGAGCCAAACACATGAAGTTATTCCTCATTTTAAAAAGAGATATCCTGACATACTCCAAATCAGAGAACCTCTAAAAATTTTATTCAAGGTGAAGGGTCCTGTATTTCCCTCACATTTACTTGATGTACTCTAACATGTAAATGCATCTAATGCAGTTGCCCCTAAGCATGCATTAGTAACATCAAAGGAAACTACGATACTTGTAGAAGGAAAAGACAATCCAAATCCCAAATTCTGTCCCAGGGATGGAGAGTTGGCACGTCCCTGAGGAGGAATGATGGAGTTAAATTGTTGGCCCTGCCAGAAGAAAGCAAGCTGATTCTGGTGGGGCTTTAAGCGGGGATGGATGAAAAAGCACCTGGCAAATCACCTGTGGCACAGCAGGTGACTGAACGGCCTGGCTTTGCCTGTTTCATCGGTACAGCGGCCACGACTGCAGTCACCGCTTGGTTCAACTGTTAACTCCCGCCATCATTCTCATCTGTCTGTCTTCTCCCAGAGAGAGAACGTGGCGGTGGTGGGGATTGCTCCTCCTCCCTTATGCTTCAAGTCCCTTACAGTAGCAAGAACCCCTCTGCTGCCACCAGGGACGGGGATATTACTGTCCACTTACTGTTACTGAAAGTAGAGGAAATTGTACTGTCTTCAACCTGAGGCCGCCCACCTTAACACTCCTCACTCCGTTGGTTAGTGAACTAAGGTGGAGATTCTCTCCCCTGAAAAGAACGTCTATTCCAGTTATATTTTTGGAACTGAGCAAATAACTGTACAGTGGGTTCAGTGACTCACTGGACTCATTATAAAGATAACTGGAATAAAAACTCCATTTGCTATCTGATCCCTTCCCTGACTGTAGGACTACAGTGATGGCTCAGGTCTTCTAGAACTAGTGTTAGTAATTATGTTTGCTGACTGTGTGATTACATGGCAAAGGGTAGTAGACCCTTTTGATGAACAGTGGGCAATAACATGAGTACCCTTAAAAACTAAGGCTAAATGATGTTTCTTACAGACAGGGACTCAACTTTCTTTGGGGGTTCCAGGCTTGATCTGGCTTGTCTAGAGATTGGCTCTACCTCCAAAAAGTAGGTCAGGCTTTTGTTTACTCGAGGAAAATATTTTGCTAATAGAGATTTAGTTAGATTTTAAGAGTTTTCCTGGGAGGCTGAGGAGGTGGCTTAGAGGTTAAAGGCTGTTGATTGTAAAGTCTGAAGGCCAGGGTTCAATTTCCTAGCCACACACATAAAGCTGGACACAAAAACAAGCCCAAGCATCCAGTTTGCAGTGACAAGAGATCCTGGCATGCCTGTGCATGTGTAAATAAATAAATGGTTTTACAAACTAGCTTTCCTATTTCAATTCTAACATCCTCATGAGTACTTACTCAATGTCATAGGATCTGTGGGAAACAGGCTGTCATTTTTTGTGGCTTTACTTGCACAAAATAACCATGCCTACTTTGCTTTTGACAATTGAGAGAAACCACCTAGACTTGGTCACCCCCGCACCTAATCAACCACACGGTGTGTAAGTCAGCAGGGGCGTAGCTGTGTTTTCATCTGTAACTGCAGGCCACAGATAATGAGAATCACGGTGCTCTGAGAGGATTCTGGGGTTGCTCATTACTGTATTTACCGGCGTTGATGATATATCTCCTAATGTGATTGTGCACGTCTTAAATGGCAAATTTACTCTACCATTCCAATTCCTCTATGCTCTTGTGTTTCTTATCCTACATGAAGTCCAGGGAAGGAATACATTTCCAGTACACCATCCTGTAGGCAAGAAATCAGACAGATTTCTAAAGACTTATCTACATGTTAAATACAGAAACTTCTCAGTAAAACTTTATTCCCCCCTTATCTAAAAACATAATGGACACTAACATTTGGATAATGCCATAGGCTATATATGCAATGTTTTTTCATATATAAAAATATATAAATTCTTATAAGCATATTAAGATATTGATAATAATAAATCACAGTTTTTGAATAGAATATGGAAGGAAAAAGAAGAATTCAGACAGCCAAATGTCCAACAAGTTTTGAACAAATGGCCTTGGAGTTTCTTGATATCGCAAAGTAACAAGTTGTATCTCCTTACCTTAATTCTAATGATTATGAAAAATATAATGATTAAGAATATTTACTGTAATAAGACCTGTGTGAACGTGGTCATTTTTTGGTCTTTTTGCTCTATTATTCTCAAAGTATCTTATGATAATACATTTACCATTCATTTTGTGTTGAGTGCATTTTCCTAGTTTCTTTTTGACATATGAGTTGGCAGCATGTTGTTCCTTATTTTTGAGGCCATGAGTAAGTAAAATGAGGGTTTGTTGATCACAACCACTATGCTATCACCATAATGGATCAGATAGTTCAGAACTCTACTAAGAGCCTAATAAAGGCAGATGGGTATGTGGTGTCCAGACAATTGACACAGAGAGAACTCAGCACCCTCTTCACCACTGGAAAGGAGCCATTTGCCTTTTCAGATTTCATCATTTTAGATAGCCAATTCCTGAAGCCATAGAACTTATTCAGAGAAACCTTCCTTAAAATGAAAATTCTGCCTTTCTAAAGTGACTTCTCAATTATAAAAGCTATATAATTCAGAATCCTCTAGAGAAACAACACATATCTACAGATTATTGTGAAGGAGAGATTTATAAATGTTAAGAGGTCTCATGTTTGGCTTTCAATCTGCACGATTGGCTAGAAACCAAGATAGCCAGTTATATGGTTAGAATCAAAGCCCCATATCCTAAGAACCAGAGGAGTCAGTAGCAAAAACACAGAGTATAAGGGACTGAGAATGAAGGCATTAAGTTCAAGTGGAGAAGGAGGTTGGCTCATCTTTAGAAGAAAAACGTAATTTTCTCTCCTCCACCTCTTGGTTCTACCCAGTCTAATGTGGACTAGACAACGCTAAGTTGTATTTAAAAGAATGATTCACCAATTCAAATGTTATTTCTACTTAAAACATATTCGCAGGCACATATTTTTTTTTAACTATAATGGCATCCTTTAATATGGTCAAGTTCCCACACAAAATTAGCCATTAAAATAATCATTTCTGGAGCTGGGGAGATAACTCCCAGAGGAAGACGCTGTCTCTGCAAGTATGAGGGTCTGAGAGGTCTGGAAACTACCAGAGTTGCACCACCAGTGTCTGCATAGAAAGCTGGGCATGGCCGTGTGTGTCTAACCCAAGGTATGTGTAAAAAGAAGAATGAGCTGTGGTGTTACACAACTTCAACCCCAGCATCTAGGAAGTTGAGTTTGAGGCTAACTTGAGACTACATAGTGAATTCCATTTCAGCCTTGGCCAAAGCAAGACCCTACCAAAAAAAAAAAAAAAAAAAAAATAGAAGAGAGCAAAAAGAAAACAAACAGAATATTCAAGAACCATAGGGTAATAACAACTGGAGATGCCATATAAATTTAATCAGAATCTTTGAGGATGGAGAGATGTCCAGAAATAGTACTTGAGGAAATAATCCAAACCCTTCCCAAAATTATGATAATAATACATAATAAAATCTCAGATCCAAGAATTTTAGAGAGTATTAACAGGAAAACGTAATTCAAAAATCAGAAACAACAACAAAAAAAAACCATGGATAAACTGCTAAAACTCAAAGATAGAACATTTTGGAGACAAGTAGCAAGGCCTTACATGTCAGATAGGAGAAACAGCTAACAGGGAGAGACCCAGATGAAAACCAAAGAAGCTCTCTCACCAGAAACTTCACAAAAACATTGAAGTGAGATCTGTCCAGTAAGGCAAGAAAAAAACAAATATGAGAATGCCTGAATTGCATATGCAATAAAGTCTCCTTCAAATGTGAGGATGAAATACATTTTCATTCACAGCAACAATAACAGAGGGACCTTACTGCCAGAAGTGGGGTCTTGTCAATTTTTAGAGACCTTAATTGAGCTGAATTAAATATATATAGATCAGACACTTAAATTTTCCAAACAATATTGTCAGTGTGTATACAGCCATGTTGGTACCATCATTAGCCTCCTCCCTGTCCTTTATGTTTTTAAACAAGATGTCCTCTGCTAAAAGCCACAATAGCCCAACTGTAGTGGACAGTGCAGCACAGGAGAAATGAGATGGGTGACAGCAGTGCTGCAGGCAGTGACGAGAGGAGCGGGAAGGTGGTGCTCGGGCTACACGTTGTTCAGGTTATCTAACGCAGTAGGGCGGGAACGTGGGCTTAGATTGCTTCATTATGGGTTTTAGTCTCTGTAGCATCCACCTCTGAAAATATTTTAAATAATAAACAATACATATAGACAATACATATTGTTCTATAATAAATGAAATTTAAGAGGAATGGAAACAAGTAAAATGTGAATTTAAGATCAGAGAAAGCAAAAAAAACACACAAGAAGTAGTGAGGAAGAAACTTACAGACACAGCAAATATAAAACTGCTGCTAAACATGGAAGACATTAATCCACTTGTTATGATATCATTGCTAATGAATAGTCTATGAAAAGACAGAATATGTTTATGTAAATCATTATATCCATAACTTCTTCACAATAAACCCACTGCATGTACAGACACAAATGGACTAACAATAAATAAATGAAGGACAACATATTTTGAGAACATTGACCAAATGTTAATCTCAGCTACATTCTAAGAATAACGAAGATCATCAGTGATAAGGAAGAGCGTTATATAGCAACAACTGGCTCAGTTCTCCAAGCAGACATGCAACCACTAATGAGGATGAACCTTACAACACAGTATCAAAATACAAGGTAAAAAAAAAAAAAAAAAAAAAAAACAGAACTGCAAAGATTAATATATAAATCTACTTGAGACTTTAACACTGCCCTTGTAGTAATTGATAATCAAGCAGACAGAAAATCAGTGAGAATGTAGTTGACCTGAACAACTATGCTAGTCAACTTATCTAATTGAAATTTTAGAAGTCTCTCTGAAACAGCTGAATATAAATTCCTCCAAATCTCACATGGAATAATCACCAAAAACAAAGCAGGATCCAGACACTAAAACACATCTCCAGAATAGAAATAACAGTGTCTGTTCTTAGATGATAATGGGATGATACTCATAATCAAAAACAGAGTTGGAAAAGCCCAAAATGATTTAAGTCATATGTGTGTGTGAAAAAGAAGGAACAAACTTATTTTGAACCATTAACATGAAAAGGAATAGACTCAAGTCCAAATTCATGGCAAAGGTGTAGTATTAAATCCATATATTAGAAGAGGCTATTTATAAAAAATAAAAAATCAATCTCCTACCTTAGATAACTAAAGAAAGGAATGTATTTTACTCTGTAAACAAGAATAAGTACATTAAAATTATCCAACTGAAAAATAAAAGAAGCCTGGAGATGGCTCAGTGGGTAAGGCATTTGCTTGAAAAGCCAGAGGGACCAAGTTCAACCCCCCAGATGCACAAAAGATGGCCCATGCATTTCGAATTCCTTTGCACTGGTAAGAAGTTCTAGAGTGTCCACTCTTTCCCCCACTTTCTCACTCTGTCTCTCTCTACTTGGAATGTTTAAAAAAATAAAAAAATAAAATGAAAGAAAAAAAATTAATGCAAAGTGCAAGCCCAACCAAGTGATACATGACTGTAAGTAGGTTGAAGCAGGAGGTCTGCAACTTCAAGAGCAATGTGGGCTACACAGAGAGATGCTGTATCAAAAGCAATAAAACCAAGGCTGGAGAGATGGTTCAGCAGTCAAAGGCACTTGCTTGCAAAGTCTGACACCTGGGCTTGATTGATTCTCCAGTACCAATGTAAAGACAGATACACAAAGTGGCACATGCATCTGGATTTTTTTTGCAGTGTCAAGAGGTCCGGGCATGCCCATTCTCTCTCTCTCTCTCTCTTTCTCTCTCTCTCTCTCTCTCTCTCTCTCTCTCTCTCTCTCTCCCTGCTTTCTCTCTGTCTAAAGTAAACAAAATTTTAAAAAATATATAAAACAAAAAAATAAAAACTATAAAAAGAAAGAGAAGAAAAATAAAATATAAGTTATTTGAAAATGTGAATAAAATTAACATATGTATCCAGTCAAACTAAGGAACTAGGGAGCTAGGGGAAAAAAAAAGAGAGAGAGAGAGAGAGAGAGAAATTGCCAACATCAGAAATTAGAGACCATGACTACTGATCCAAACACAGTAACAAATAGTAAGGGGGTATTTTGAACAACCTCATGCCCATAATTTTCATAATTTATATAAAGAAGAAAATTTTATACACATCAGGAGAAAAGGTATCTTGATTAGAGATAAAGCTATTTTTTAAATTTATTCATTATTTTTGTAAACAGGTTGCACACATAGACTCCCTTCTCCCCCACCCCAATTCTGCTGAGGGTATTCTGTGGTGCCATTTGTGTTCGTTGTGGGGATCAAGAGGCCTTGGTCAGTCAGAAGGGGGAATGTAGTGTCTCAGGCTCTTCACCCCCATGGTGGGGTTCTTACAATAGTTCTACCCCCTCTTCCTCGATGCTCCCTGTGTGTTGGTGGGCAAGAAAGAGAGCTGATTTAGTATTACTTTGTAGACTCTGGATTATTGTTTTTATGATGTTTCAGTTATGACAGTGTCTGTTACAATTTCCCTGGAATTGGTTTTCAGCATTATTTGTGTCATAGCTTCCCCTGTAATGACTTCTGGGCAAATGAGGGGGATGTTTCCCACCTCATGTTAGGCAGTGGGCTTTCTCTTCTCCATGCATTGATGTGTCCTTGTTCTGACTCATAATCTCCTCTCTCTATAAAACAGAACAGATTATCCAACCAAAAGTGAGAATGGTTCGAATAAAGGGGGGAAAGCGTAGTAATTACAAAGACATGTTGATATGTATGTTCATTCTTCTTAAAGAGTGATGAAGATTCTCTCTTGAGCTATTGGTTTACTCTTCTAGGGAATCTGGCTTGGTTCCCAGAATCAAGCATGGGTTCACTCCCACTGAGTGGGTCTCATGTTGAATACATGAGCAGTTGTTCACCTACATCAGTTGTGTGCCACTATTGCATATGTGTACTTACTTCCTTGGCTGGTTGCTATTGTAACTGGCAAGATCTCCTGCTTAATCAATCAGTTGGCAACTGCTATTCTTCAGCCATTCTCATAGCACTTTCCAGAACTATGAGGGCTAGCCAGGATGGAATTGGATTCCCTTTCAGTTCCCATATGATCATTTGATGTCCTTGTGGCTTTACCTTTTAGTTACTATTTTTTAAGCTGAGATTGTTTGGCATTTTTATTTAAGGGAAAGAAAGAAACTGAATGAGTGTATCAAGTCCTCTTGTCAAAGCAAACGAACTCCATACTTATGCTCTACTTTGAGCAGCTGGCTTTACCTGAGTGGGGAACTGAACCCAAATCCACAGGCTGTAAAAACAAGTGCCTTTAACTACTGAGCTGTCTCCACAGCTCCTAAATTTAGGTTTTAATAAGCCTTCCAAAAAGAAAACACTAATGCTTATGGATGGTCTCTTCTAAGAAAACTTTAAGACTGGGAATAAAATTCAGTGGTATAGCTTGGGCATGGTGGTGCACGCCTTCAATCCCAGAACTCAGGAGGCAGAGGTAGGAGAATTGCCGTGTGTGTGAGGCCACTCTGAGATTACTTAGTGAATTCCAGATCAGCCTGGGCTAGAGTGAGACCCTACCTCAGAAAAACAAGAAAAAAAAACAAAGAAGGAAAAAAAATTCAATGGTAGAGTGATGTCTAATATGCCTAAGACCTTGGACTTCATGCATAGTACTGAAAATAAAAACAAAGCCAAAAAAAAAATTTCAAGAACAGATATCCCTAAATTCTATTCAATCTTCTGAAAGGTGACAGATGAAAGAACAGTTCCCAATGCATTCCTGGGAGCCAAAATTATTTTCAGATACAAATATAACATCTGCAAAAACATTGATGAACATAAACTCAAAACTTCTCAATAAAATATATTAAATTTGACAACATAAAATAATTCATGACCAAATAGTTTATCCTAAGGAATTCCATAGCCAGGAGTGGTGGCACACGCCTTTAATCCCAGCACTCGGGAGGCAGAGATAGGAGGATCACCGTGAGTTCAAGGCCACCCTGAGACTACATAGTGAATTCCAGGTCAGCCCGGGCTAGAGTGAGACCCTACCTTGAGCCCCCCCCAAAAAAAAAATTCCATAAAATCATACATAATCCTATAGCCTGGAAGACAGATTAGAAGGTTGAACCCTCATCAGGATTATAATAAAAGGGCTCTGAGATAAAGCTTAATTTTAATTTTCTCCTGTCCCCTGCCCCTCCCCTCCATTTCACTTTCTCTTTTGTATTTTCTTTCTTTTTCGTATTGCTTTTCCCTGGGCACTGGCCTATAACTCCCAGTACCAGGATGTGGTTAACTTACACAATGAGCTGTTGATCAGAGAGACCTACAAGGTTTCCCAAAAGAAGACAGACTTCTGTCAGAGCACTTGATTAATGAAGTTAATGGCAAGACCCTGCTGCCAAAGACACTATATGCTGTCCATATGGAGCATGGAGAGACCTGGCTGGAATCTGGAAGAGAGCCAGTCCCCAGACAGCCCGTCTAGTGCCAGAAGGTGCCACATGAGTTACTGGGGGAAAGTGGGCAGGATCTGTCTGAGTAACTCAAGGTCTAAGATACTCAGAAGCAAACAACCTGGTGTGATGCTCACACAAGTGCTCTGGTGGCACACAGCCATGATGGATAACCAGCTGGTTGTGGATTGTCTAACAAATCTATTCAGTGGAAAGGGGCCCGCATCTGGAACTGGGAAACAAGTCAGATCCAGATAATGAGTTCAGTCTCCAATATCAACCTCCCACCTATCTTGGGCTACAAGAGAGCCTACACCTATTAAGTTCTCTCTAAACTAACAATGATTATTCCATCTAACCTGTGCTGACCTCACTCTCCATTGGAGAATCTGCTTCTCTTTTTCAGATGGAAACAGAACCTGAGGAAAGAAAGAGGCCAGCATACTTCACCAATCCCAACTGAAACCATAGAGGAACTTGGGAAATGAGCAAGAGTGCTGCTTTCTGGGTGAATCTATTGTCATCACAAGGACACTCAACTCCTACCAAACCAGAGATTCCAAGATCCAATTATTGAAGTAGAACTAAAGTGAACCCAACATGGCTCAGGGAAGTTTGTGGAAGACGGGGCAAAGAGATTGTTAGAGTCACAAGTTGCACAGAGACATTTCCTCTCCCGCATAACTGATGGCCACCCCCACAATGTACAACTCACAATCCCCGTGGGATAACCAGCATGGGGATCCCAAAGAAGAGGATCCCTTCGGAGGGGGGACGGGGATGAGGGTAAGGATGGTACCAACATGTGCTGTTTATATATTGAGTATGTCCACTACTAATAAAAAAGAATATAGATGATTGCACCAACATTCAAAATCATTCCATGCAATTTACATATTACTAACATAAGAATGCCACTGTGAACAGATCATGATTCATGAAATGTGTCTGACAAAACTTAACTTCTATGATTAAAAACAAAACAACATAGCAAAGGAAAGGATATTTACAAAGGAATTACAAGTTATTTATTTTATTTTTATGTTTTTGAGAAACAATCTTTTTTGCTCCAAGAGGCCAATTGAAAGATCATTACCTTATATTTTAAAAGTGAAGAAATTTCAACTGTCAACAATCTTGTTTATACCAATTTGGCCTTGATTTCTGGTTGTAATGACAATTTTTCTCTATAGCACAAAACTGGCGATTTTTCTACTTTCAAAATCAGACCCTTTGGTGTAGCAGTGGTTAGTAGTCATTTGTCTTCTTTCCATTGGTGCCTTTGGCTGGCATTTAAGCTAGTGAATTCCATTTCAAGATTTTCATTTATTATTAACATTGCTAATGTTTATCATTAGTATGTGAAATAAACATTTTTCCACTAAGAATCAGGCATGAACACATCAAACTTTGCCTCTGATCAAACGTAAAAATTAGTGAGTGATTTTGCTTCATCCCACCAGCACCTCAAAAATGAAAATAACTATGAAGTTTTAGATGAATGGTTGTGAGGTTTCCTATTTCCTTCTTCCTAAAATAAACATTCATCAAGACCAGCGACATTGTCCATTATCACACTGAGATCATTGTCGCGTTCTGGGACAAGTTGTCGCTGCCACTTCTGCATAATTCGAACTCTCTTTGGTTCTAGCTTGCTAGCAAGAACAACAGTTCTACTGCATCCAGCCTTCATTGCGGAAGCCTTTGATTCGTGCCCACTCTGTGCCGAGCGTTAAGTTAAGCACAAGGAGCGGGGTGAGAAGGACAAGCTGCTTCTCTCAACAGCCTCCAGTCAGTAGCCTCAAGTCTGAGTTAATGGTTTTATTTTTGGGCTATTGAGAACGTCACATCCCAACTTCTCACTTCTCCACCGCTGGTGTTGACATTGAGGGTTGAGAGAGTGTCAGTCCAGAGTGTCTTCAAAGACCTGTCAAAGGCTACGATCCTTTGAAAAGCTTCAAAGCTCAAGCTTTGAAGTGAGGAGTAAGTAACTTGGAAATGGACTGTTTTTCTTTTTTTTAAATCTCTTCTTTTTTAATCTCAAAATATTTTTCACATATTATTTTGAACTTTTCTGTGGCAAAACCAAAAATGTACGTTTTCTTGGTTATTGGTATTCCAATTTCACAATTCCAACCTGAATAATGATATTAAAGCACAAATAACTGACCATACAATAGCCAAAAAGTATAACTATAGAAACATAATGTATAATCTAACATTTTTTTTAATCAAAGCTTTTATTTAGCACTCATATAAAATGTGTCTTCTTTACTGGAGCTCATCCTAATCGTGATCCTGTGCATGGTGATATCTGACAACCCACCGAGATTGGGAGCAAGGGGGTTGTTCTCCTTCTGTAGGTGGTGGTCAACGCCACATGCCCAACGGAAAATAGAATGGATGCTCCGGTGCCTCTCCCAACCGTCCTTTTCATCCATAGGCCTGTGTCACTTTACACCATTTCACTGACAGTCACTCCACAGCTCAGATGTTCTCTGCGCAGTAACTCCATCTAACCGGCCTCCCTTTTGTCATCCTCCACATCCTGAAACAAGAGAGGAGACCCTAAAACCTCTCTATACCCTACTTCATCCTGCTGTTACTGACAATCCCCTGAATGATTTCAGGGTCTTTTTTCTTTTGGTTTATTTTTCTTCTTTTCTAATTTTTTTTTAATATTTATTTATTTGCAAACAGAGAGATACAGAGAAGAAAGAGAGAGAGAGAACAGGCTTTCCAGGGCCTCCAGCCACTGCAAACAATCTCCAGACACATGCGCCCCCTTGTGCGTTTGGCTAAGGTGGGTACTGGGCAATTGAACCTGGGTCCTTAGGCTTGGGAGGGAAGCACCTTAACCGCTAAGCCATCTGTCCTGCCCTGGATTTCAGGATCTTCTTAACTCTTCAGGGGGAATATTATAAGTACAGATACTAGGCTTAGAGGTCACTTAAGTAAGAACCCTATCTCGTGTTTTCCTGCAGGCCTTAGAAAGGGAAGATACACTTCCCCCTTATTAAAGAAAAAAGTTCCCTGGTCCTTGGTGGAGCCTGTTATCACTCACCTGGTCAAGAGGCCAGCCTTAAACTATAAACATGCTGAGGAGAGGAGAGGAGAGGAACAGTTATCCCCTCAATGAGAGAATGTACTACCTACCCCCCCACCCCCACAAGCAGGCACTCCCTTGGGGCAGTTCCTCCATATTGCCATCTTGGAACAGACTGAATTACATAGAGTTCTTCTTCTGTCTGCATCCCTAGCTGACTCCCAGTGAAAGAGGGATGCCTTCCTCCTGATGTGTGTCGCTGTGTGTTGCCTAGCTGACATCACACAGCCTTAGCATGCTTACCTGACCACCTTCCCATTCCCAGCCCCTGACACGGCACACCCCTCTACCTTGCTTTTGTAGATACTTCCTACTCTTTTGTCAGTCTTTTTCGTAGATTTTCTTTAACAAAGACCACCTTCACTATCCTTGCCTCTGCAGTCCTTAATTCTTCTCTGGTACATGAAATGTAGTCTTAGCTACTCAAGTCCAGCCCATGTGAGCAAGAAATGCCGCATTGCTCTCAAAATCTACAACCGGACTATGGTTACTAAGTGTAATGAACTTTGAGGAAAGAGCATGTTTGCAAAAATGGGAAAAAAATGTGTAAATCATAAGCTTTATTCTTAAAAAAAAAAAATCTAACCCCACCAAGAGTAGTTAAATAATCATTTATCTATGACATATTCATTCCTCTAATATATTTTTGTTATTGTTGTTTTGTTTTGTTTTTGAGGTAGGGTCTCACTCTAGCCCAGGCTGACTTGAAATTCACTATGTAGTCTCAGGGTGGCCTCGAACTCACAGCAATCCTCCTACCTTTGCCTCCCGAGTACTGGGATTAAAGGCGTGCGCCACCACACCCAGCTCATTCCTCTATTCTTAAATGATATTTTATGGAAAAAAGTAATTTTCTATTAAACTTAATATTATAATAATGAATTAAGATTACTTTGATGAAATACAAGCCCTACCAGAAAAGACTAATCACTATCAAATCTATCATGTGCAAATAAGCCGGGAAGTTTTCCTAAATTCACAAACCCTTAGCTGTCTTCTTATATAAAAATGCTACAAAACAACCATGTTACATATGCCATGCTAAATTCAGAGCCCTCAGTTTGCTTCTGTAATTTCATGAGTATTGTTTCTGACAGAATAAAACTTAAAACATCATGATTTATTTAATCAGTTCATCAATTAACAGAGTTAGCTTTGGGATTGCCATGGTTAGGATGCACACTTGAGGAAGAGAAGCAAGCTCCACTCCTCAGAAAGGTCTTAAAAGTGGGAACAGCTTGAGGAGTCATCTGTGCCAAATGCTTTTCCTGAAAAAAATAAATAATTCAGAGCTCAAGAAGAGAGTGAAGTGCCCAGGTAATGACCCTCCAGATTCCCCCTTCTGTTTATGATCGCACATTTCACCAAATAAGGGCAAAGGCAAAACATCTCATACCCCATTTTCATTTAAATGGGGCCTTTTTGGGTATGAAATTTAATTTTGAAGTTGGAAGCCACACTGTAGAATGCAGAACTCCTAGTTTTATTTGTCTCCCTTAAAGTCACCAGTCATTGCAAACCGAAGTTCATCATTCCCTGAAATGCTGAGAAACTCATTTAGCAGTGTTGTATCTGAACTTGTCGACAGACTTGAGAAAAGCAATTTCAGATGTCAGAATGAGAAAGCACTGAGGGGGGAAAAAACAATATTGTTAAATGCAATCTCCAAGTTATGATACATTATTATGCTCTGAGATGCACCCCTTTGATGTTTGCATAATTCCTAGGGTAGTCAATTAAAACACTTAAAGACCCTATGGCCATGTTACGAATAAAAATTATTTGAACAATCTTGTGCTCATGTAGGTAAATGGCTGTGTCAAAAAATAGTTTGAAAATAATGATGCTGATACAGAGGGAAGTCAAAATATGTTTTCCTTGTTGAACTCAACACCACAACTGAATGTCTTAAGCACTTTGTCTTTCTTTCTTTTTTTTTTCATTTTTTTTTTTTTATTTATTTGAGAGCGGCAGACATAGAAAGACAGATAGAGGGAGAGAGAGAGAGAATGGGCGCACCAGGGTTTCTAGCCACTGCAAACGAACTCCAGACGCGTGCGCCCCTTTGTGCATCTGGCTAACGTGGGACCTGGGGAACCGAGCCTTGAACCGGGGTCCTTAGGCTTCACAGGCAAGCGCTTAACCACTAAGCCATCTCTCCAGCCCAGCACTTTGCCTTTCTACTTCAGTTCTTTTTCAGCGGAGCTCTCTAGATAAGTACACCTATTCATATTTAAATAGCACTGCAGATGAGAAGGCCAGTCTATAAAAACAATCTTCCCATTAGTGCTCAGCACACAGCTTCAGAAAACCTCAAATCATTTCCTCCTGCTGCAGAAATCAACTCTAACCCTTCCGGTCTGACCCTGTTCAAATCTGACTGCATTTTCTATATTGTCCCCTGCTGGCAGATGCATGGATCCAGTCCCTCCAGTGGGTACTCTGTCTTTGAGGTTTACAGGCCTCGCTTCAGCCATAAAACCTCGCCAGCCGCAATGAATATCTCAACCTTCTGAAGAAATCCGAACCATCTCCCTGGAAACACTCCACTGGGAAGTTAAGAGACACTTTCCCAGCAAAACATAAAATACTTTAAATCCACAAATTCAATAAAGAGAGAAAATTTAATATCTCGTATCGCAGACTCAGTTCACGACCTATAGCGATTCAGTATACGTTAAACACTAGACCTCCTAGGAGATCTTCAGTGACAAAAATGCATGCTGTTACAGGAGTCATAAATAAACATTACAGATTGGGAAGAAAGACTTATAATTTTAGTTTTTTAGAAATACATGGAAATGTTTTAGTCTTTATATTGCATGAGGTAAAGTATAATGCTGGCCTGTCCAATCCATTCATTAGCCAGAATTCATTAGAGAAAACTATTTCATAAGTACAAAATTAGTCTTTGAAAGACACTTAGGCAATCTTCCATGTGTTTCAAGTCTCAGCGGTCTTAAAATTGTAATTCTTCATTACATTCAACTAATTTATGGTAAGTAAAAGCATTTCTGTGATTAGTATACATGGATCTATAGCCATAGATATTTATGACATAAACTCTAATATCACTCATTTTATCTATTGTTTAAAACCATATAGAGATAGATGATTGATAGAGAGTAAGTATATATCTCATATATGTATCCCAATATCTCATGAAATATCCTATAAAGCTATTAGGTAGGACAAGCCAGTTTGTTAAATTTCAATTGTAGTAAGAATTATACTGCACACATTTTTTAAAATTTATATTTGAGGGCTGGAGAGATGGCTTAGTGGATAAGCGCTTGCCTGTGAAGCCTAAGGACCCCAGTTCAAGGCTTGGTTCCCCAGGTCCCACATTAGCCAGATGCACAAGGGGGCGCACGCGTCTGGAGTTCGTTTGCAGAGGCTGGAAGCCCTGGCGTGCCCGTTCTCTCTCTCTCCCTCTACCTGTCTTTCTCTCTGTGTCTGTCGCTCTCAAATAAATAAATAATTTTTTAAAAAATTCATATTTGAAATCTCCACCCACATAATTTTAATTATGTAGTACTTATTCAGAGCCTGTGTATCTGCATGTTGAAAAATATGACCTTTAGTTCTCCTACATGGTTACAATTAAACATGTCATAAGTCTGTCTCACAGTATTCATTTAAGGTTTGCTTCATTGGTTGCGGGTGGGAGGGAAGTAGATCAGTCTATAGAGCACTTGCATGAAAATAAAATCACCTCATGAATAAAAGATAGTTGTTTTGCTATAACACCTTTAAAAAATTCTACCACTTTAAATTAATCTCTAATTATTTCATATTTTTGTCAAAGTCAACTAAATAAACAGATTTTTAAAAAAACATTTACCTAGTCATATTGCCCAAATATTTGGATTCTTTTGAGGAAAGACTATATGAACTCTGATATTTTAAGAACAATATTTTTAAATTTTTTTATTTTTTTTATTTTTAAATATTTTTAAATTTTTTCTCAGGTAGAGTCAGGAGAACCCCAAAATTGAAGGGCCAGTAAGTCTTGAATTCTCAGCAGCAAAAGAGTGACAAGAAAGACCCTAACTCAAAGTAGAATGTGAGGAATTGTCCTGCAGGGTTGTTCTATGACATACACAAGTGCCTTGTGACGTGCATGCTCACACACACATACACACACACACACACACAGTGAATGAAGACTTGTGACGTGCATGCCCACACACACACACACACACACACACACACACACACACACAGTGAATGAAGACTTGTGACGTGCATGCTCACACAAATACACACAGTGAATGAAGACTTGTGACGTGCATGCTCACACACACACACACAGTGAATGAAGACTTGTGACGTACATGCTCACACACACACACACACACACACAGTGAATGAAGACTTGTGCATGCTCACACACACACACACACACACACACACACACAGTGAATGAAGACTTGTGACATGCATTCTCACATACACACACAGTGAATGAAGACTTGTGATGTGCATGCTCACACACACATATACACACACACACGCACGCACACACACAGTGAATGAAGACTTCTGTACAGAGACATATTGATCACTAGTTTCATTCCTTCAGTCTCTGGATTTCCAAGCATCTAAGAACCCAAAACTAACACAGAATTCCCACAAATTATTACCAAGCATCTTTTATTGATGAGCACATGAAATATAAATTAAATTTTTGAACTATGCCTGAAATCATGAAATGGCACAAGTAAAATTCAAGAGACCCTGAGTGATTTGAAGAATTTCTAAATACCTATGATGGGCATTTTCTTCTGCTGTCCCAAACGCTAACAAATACTGAGGTATTTATTTGTTCAATTTATTCACCACTATTTCCATATGCGTGCTTAATATACAGGTATTATAAGGATTATCATACTGGAACTCATTCATTACTCACTATGCCATTTATTTTATACCCACATATTTTTAATAAAAATGCATATTTTGACATGGTTATTTAGATTTAGACACACTAAGTCAAATACTTTTTCTAGCCTTGAGAATCCAAAGCAGTCGGTGCTGCATTCTGGTTCTTTATGGATGTGTAGCCTCTGGAAGGAGTAATTTCAGAAGTGACACTGGAGTGCTACAACTTTTTAAGTGTCTTCTGTGTTTTGCTTCAGAGCAAAGGAAATAAGAACTGGTGCTCCCACCAGTGACTGGGATCGTAATGGGCACGCCTGCTCCCAGAAACCTGATACTCCTTCAGTGTACAAGGGTCCTCAGCAGAGAATCAGTGCTCATCCTCAGAGCTTAGCTACAGCATGAAAGCCACAGCCTCCGTCAGCCAAAAGTAAAGGGAAGTGTATTTGATACACAAGTGGCTGGGATGGGTTCACATCTTGATTCTCTTACTTTGCAGTTCTGTGAAAAAGACTCACCTCTTATGTTAGTTTGAATGAATGCCCCCCATAGACTCAGTTGTTAAAATCAAACATGTAACTTGGATCTCTAGCCACCTGACTGGAGGAGGTATCACTGGAGTAGATTCTGGAGGCCAGCAATAAAAGGGTCTGATTTGCAGCCCAAAGGTATTAAAGAGCAGTCTGTGCTCTGGTGTGTGCTGGCTGCTGTTTTCTTTGTTGCAGTGGATTCTCTCTGAGTGGATCTGTACAAGTAAGCAGCTTCTTCTCCCATTTGATGGAGCTTCACCTGGATTTTTATAAGCTTAAATAATCTCTTACTCCAATCAACTATATTTGGTTTGGATGTTCATCCCAGCTTTATGAAACTACCTCCTAAAATTATCTTGCTCAACCCATCAGGTCCTGTGAAAAGTCAGTATCAGATGGACTTGGTTGTACATCAAATGGAAGTGATACTCACTATAACTGAAAAGGTATCTGCTCAGATACTCCAGAAAGGGCTACTCGCACATGTCAACTATATTGCGCTTGGAGTGTGTGCATTAACTAGCATAGAAACTCCCTTTGCACACAGCCATGTATGTTTAGCCTGGAGAGCTACTGGCTGTGAGCATGGGGAAGTTTTCACTCTGAGTAATATCAGTTACCCTGTGGTAATAGTTGTACAGAAATAATATACCCAAGAGAAATACTCAAGAGCACTGAGGGGTCTCAGGAGCACAGAGGAGTTTCACACAAGTGAGACAGTGGCATATCTACTTGTATTCCTTTTAGCATAACCCTACTCAACATTTGCACACATCTCACAGAGACAACCCAAGTTAAGCAGCTACAGAAAAATGTCTTTTCTTCAGCGTCAGCAATATAATAATACGTACTTAAGCGAAGATCAGCTAAAAGCGTGGCAAGGCAAACATTTCATTTCTCTTATTTCCATAAAAACTGGTAGTTGATAAATTGTTTTGTGTTTCAAACCAAGGGGAGAAAACAAGAGCTTTTTGCCAGCTAATCTGAAGGTCATAAAAGACATTGTGTAATGTTCTAACACATTTACTAGCTTTCTTCCACTGTTTTATCCCATATATACTATAAGAGGGAACAAAAACACCATAGACCCTAATGCTTCAAAATCTGGGAAACTAATTTTTGTTAATTAATTGATGCTATCCATCAAAGTATTATTCCAAATAGGTAATACACGTACGCTTGATTCACATAAATGGACCTGAGTCATGTGGGAGAGAACCTTCTCCTAAGGCCCCTTTCTCCACAGGCCTCAGAGACTTCTATTCCCCATGTGAGGAAAAATCTTTGGTCATTCCCAGTCTCCTCCCAGCACTAGGGATGGATTCCCCTTTCCTGTTATTTTTTTTTTTCTCTAGTGTTTTCAGAAACAACCCTTCTCTGTGTTTGTATTGTTCATTTCTTTGATAACTTGGAGAAGGACCTGATGTTTGGGGCTCACAAGCCTGAGCATCTCTTCCATCATTATGGAGAAGTAACCCACCGAGAGATCTAATTCTGCAAAAATGATACCTATGATATAATTCTAAGCATTTAAAAAAATTTTTATTGGCAACTTCTATAATTACAGACAATAAACTATGATAATTCCCTCCCTTCCCCCACTTATCACTTCACAACTCCAGTCTCCATCATATCCCCTTCCTCTCTGTGTTAGTATCACTTTTATTTTGATATAATTGTCTTTTTCTCCTATTATGAGGGTCTTGTGAAGGTGTTGCTAGGCACTGGGAGGTATAGATATCAAGACTAGTTTCTGTCTGGACAATTGCATTATAAGGAGTTACACCCTTCCTCTGACTCTTACATTCTTTCTGCCACCTCTTTTGCAATGGACCCTGAGCCTTGGAGGGTGCGATAGAGATGTTTCAGTACTGGACACTCCTCCATCCCTTCTTCTCAGAACTATGTTGCATTTATGGTCATCCCAGTGGTCACCACCATCTGAAAAGAGAAGCTTCTCTAAACCAAAAATGAGAATAGCATGAATATGTGAATATGAACATTAAGTGTAGTGCTTTCAGGGCAGTTTGGTGAGAATTATATATACATTTAGTCAGACAAGAGCAGGATTTATACCCCTAAGACATATGACCTCCCCTGCTATAGGCTTTTGATTAGGTTTTCAGTACTTGGCATATATTCCCACCCATAGAGCAGTTTTCCAGTGCATTAGAGAGCAGTTGGTTTCCCCTAGAGCAGACATGCCTTTATTGCACTCATTCAGTCATTTGGCCTGACTGGCCAAACTTGAGGCTTCCAGTGTCCACTGTTTTCACTGCTGATGACTTTTGTCTCCCATAGGGCCACATGCAGTGCAGCTTTTTCCAGCTTTCAGTTGGCTGGTCTACAGGGAGAAGGTTTCCAGCTCAGCACCAGCTTGATATCTCAGTGACCTTGCTGCCCAGGCCTGTGCAGTCTTCGGCAATAGGTTCTTACCATCTGTTACTCCTGGGAAACCAAAGGCCTTGGCAATAGCCTGTAATGTTTTGGAGAGAACAGGGACCTTCCTGGCCAGTAAGTCACTGGAAGGTTTCCCATCTCTGGCACTAAAAATTTTCTAGTAGCAATCTATGGCTTCTGGCTGTGCCATTATCCCAAAAAAGTAGGCTTTCATATGCCTTATTCAGAATATCTTGAATTTTGATTGACCCTCCCCACACCCTTCTCTTACTCAGTCTCTTCCCCTGACCTCACTTAGACCATTGCCCTCCCTGCAATCTGTTCTTCTACTTACATATATACAACATCATCACCTAAAGTCCTTCCCTCTCCTCTCTCCTGTATAACCTTTTCCCAGCTTACTGGCCTCTGCTGGTGATTTTTGGTTCCAGCTCACTCAGGTCTATACATGTGTAGCCAGGATCCACATATGAGAGAGAATATGCGACATTTGGCTTTCAGAGCATGGGTTACTTCACTTAATATAATCCTTTACAGGTCCATCCATTTCCCTGCAAATTTTATAATTTCATTTTTCTTGATCTCTGAATAGAACATTGTGTAAATGTATCACATATTTTTTATCCATTCACCTGTTGAGGGACATATAGTCTGGTTCCATTTCCTAGCTATTGTGAATAGGGCAGCAATAAACATGGTGGTGCAAGGATCTCTAAGGCAGTGAGAAAAGTCATTAGGATATATGCCTAGGAGTGCTATAGCTGGAGCATATGGAAATTCTATTTTTAACTGTCTCAAGAACCTCCACACTGATTTCCACAATGGTTGTAGCAGACTACATTCCTTCCAACGCTGTAGAAGTGTTCCCCTTTTCCACATCCTCACCAACATTTATGTCATTTGTTTTCTTGGTGATAACTATTCTGACAGGAGTGAGATGGAATCTCAAAGTAGTTTTAATTATCATTTCCCTGATGGCTAAGGATGTAGAACACTTTATGTTAGATGTTTATATGTCATCTGTATGTCTTCCTTGAGAATTCTCTATTTAGTTCCATAACCTTTTTTTTTTAATTTGGTGGTTTGATTTCTTATTGTTTTGTTTTTTGAAATCTTTGTGTATTCTGGGTATTAATGATTTTAATCATCTTTCAGATGTATAGCTGGCAAAGAATTTCTTCCAATCTGTATCTTGTCACTTTGCTCTTTTCACAGTGTCCTTTGCTGTACAAAAGCTTTGTAATTTCATGAGATCCCATTGGTTGATTCGTGGTATTTCTTGAGCATTTTGGGTTATATTCAGAAAGTCATTGCCTATGCCGATATGTTGAATATTACAGGTTTTCAAATAGAAATTTCCAACTTAGTTATTAATTTTAAACTACATTAAATGCCACTTTATATTTTGTGTTCTGGTCTAATAAATGTTAGAATCACAAGCAGCTTTTAATGAAGTATGATACTACAGCACAGTTCTGGTGAACATTCTAATAGTACGATAGGAAGATATAAAAGGCATGTAAGGTTAACATAGGGAAGTGCTGGGGAGATGGCTCACTGGTCAAGAGTGCCCAGTGTGATGGCATGAGGGCCTACGAAGTTCTGAGACTCTCTAATATGCACACAAATGGCTGGGTATGGTCACACATCTCTGTACCCTTAGCCCTGGTGATGGGAGTAATGAGGCAGAGCCTCTAGAGTTTGCAGACTAGGAAAATATGACACACTGAGTTGAATGAGAGATTCCATCACAAGGAAACAGGAAGATGAGGGAAACAGGAAGAAACAGAATTCTACTCTGGCCTCTACACTCATACGCCCAGGGTGCATGCTGCATATACACATACATGCAATCACATCACAGAAAACACACATGTACGTGTATGTCAAAAATAAAAAAGAGGGCTGGAGAGATGGCTTAGCGGTTATGCCTGTGAAGCCTAAGGACCCCAGTTCAAGGCTGCATTCCCCAGGACCCATGTTAGACAGATGCAGACTTAAGGAAATACTGCACAAAAATGATTGCTGACAAAATTGTGACCCCAGTAAGATTGGCATAATTATTGAAAATTAGTATTCAGACGGCTGGACAAATTCATTTCCCTATAAATTCAGCATTTATCTTTTGAGAGCTATTAATAGGAATCATTTCAGTAATGTATTAAGTCTAACACTAAATTTTCCCATAACATTTTATATTGACAATTATTTTCAATCATTTTCTTCAGCTAAACTATTCGTTAAATCTCAGAGTTTTACAGATGACACTACAAGTCTCATAAAACAATTTTATGAAAACTTATAGAAAGCATTTCATGAATTATATGAGGAACCTTGCATCATATTCATAATATATATATATATATATATATATATATATATGTACTGTAAAACATAAAGGTATATAATTTATGATTAACTGAACATAACTTCACTGTGGTATTTTCTGGCCATATGGCATAAGCAATGAATGGCTAAGATGCTTCTATACATGGTCCACATTTTCTCCATTCCCACTTCCCCACACTGAAGACCTTGAGAGATGGATAATAGTGACCCTTAGAATCTTGGAGCCTGGAATCCTGGGAAGCAGCTCTGAAGAGACTCCACATAAAGAATGCCCCACTAAACTGCACAAGAATGAGTTCAAACTTTTAGTATGGGGTGTGCTGTGCAACAGGAATCTTAGAGTTCTAATACAGCATGGAAAGCCGTGCTAAGGCACAGGGTGAGGACCTTCTCAAAGAACGACTCACTCTTATCCAGCCCCAGAAGAAGAACCGTGGCAAGCACTAGGTGAGGGATCAGAGCCCAAGTCCGGGGTCATGGGCATGAAGAGCTCAGGGTGCTGTGGCCTCACCGCTGGCCTTGAGAGTGCTCAAGCGGAAGTCCTATGTGTTGACTGCTCAACCATTCTGGCCAGCCAGCAGGTGAGAAAACAAGGCTGACACAAGCATGTCCTTCAGAAGGAAGCAGCCATATGTGCATCCTGAATTTAAATGAGTGGAGATATCCCAATAAACACATTTTGGAGAATATATTATATATAAATATGAGACCTATGTGGAAGGGAGCAAGAACATAGCAGATAGGCAGCAACTATTTTGTATTTATGAATGAATAATGTAAATCCTATCAACTTGAACACATGCTCCTGAAAACAGGTGCAACAGAAGGATGGTGGGTCTGGAGTTATGGTCTTTTATTGTTTTGTTTTGGTTTAGTTCAAATAAAAACAGTATAGCCACTATAAAAATAATATAGAGGGGCTGGGGGCATGGCTAAATTAGGAAAGTGCTTGTCATGCAAGTATGAGGAACTGAGTTCATATCTCCAGTACTTTCATAAAAGCAAGGTATACCCAGTATTCAGGAGGCAGGCAGGAGGATAACCAGGGAACTTGACTAGTTAGTTTGGCCAAATCAGTGAGTGCTATGTTCAAAGAAGGATCCTGTCTCAATAAGTAAAATGGATTGTGATTGAGGAAGATTGAACTCTCCTATAAACACACATGCACATCACTCCCTGCCACACACACAAGTGTATCCATATATATACATATGTACGCACACATACCACATATACCCGAGTATAAAATGAAGATAACTAAAAATCGAAGCTTAAAAAAAAGCAAAGCAATAGTAGTAATAGAAAAGGATCTTAGGGCTGGAGAGATGGCTTAGCGGTTAAGCGCTTGCCTGTGAAGCCTAAGGACCCCGGTTCGAGGCTCGGTTCCCCAGGTCCCACGTTAGCCAGATGCACAAGGGGGCGCACGCATCTGGAGTTCGTTTGCAGAGGCTGGAAGCCCTGGCGCGCCCATTCTCTCTCTCTCCCTCTATCTGTCCTTCTCTCTGTGTCTGTCGCTCTCAAATAAATAAATAAATAAATAAATAAATAAATAAATAAATAAATAAATAAAAAGAAAAGGATCTTAGAAACTAGGTAGTTGCCTAGGAGAGGATTTCAAGGAGTGTAGAACTGAGCATTCCAAAAAGAGAAAAGGTGACTCAATCCTCACCACATGAACTTGGTGATGGAGGGCTTTAGGGTGATGATTTCAAATGCAAAGCAACATTTAAGTGAAGGTAATAATGTAAAAACCAGACTTTAAAAACAGTGTTCTAAAGGAAAAAAGAAGACCACAGAGTGAACTTGCTGTTTCTACATTACAGAGTTCTACATTACCAAGTTCAAAGCACGACACTTTCTCATGAGAAAGCTCATAAATAGCAAACATTTATGGACAATTTTCTTTCATGCCAAAATGCTACATAAATGACAAAAACTTAAGCCATTAAATATCCTGACCACCATATGCTAAGCTGTACAGATTGTCTTGTGTATATCATTTAATTTAAAATTGCCATATCTGATACATATTTTGTTTCCTCAACATGTGAACCATTAGAAATGAATGAATTTTCTGTATTCTAATTCATTTACATAAATGTTCTATGAAAAAAAAGATAATCTAGTTCCTTTTTCCATCTTCAATGACATTTGAGCATTCTTCTCCATTTAATGTGTTTAGTAGCAAGGCAAGTGTGCATGCCTGATCCAGTCATGATGGTGTGAAAGTGAGAGCACCAAGGGACAGTTCAGCAGTCTTACAGTGACATCTGCTGGAAGGCCGGGCTCTTCCTTTAGCAGCCACCACAGAAGGAAGAAGACAGTATTTCTCTCTGAAGAGAACAACATTGAGTCCTCCTAAGTTTCCATGCAGAATGAACACCAGAGTTTGAACATCAGGTGCTACTCAGTTAAATGAGATGAGACATCTCGTTCCTCAAAGACCTCTCTCTCTGATTTGCTTACACATGATGTGATGTGCATCTGTGCTAAAGCATGTCGATAATTTTCCTTAGCCCAAGGTCTTCCTCCTCTACACAGTTCAGCCTAGTGGAATATAGCCTGTCATGGTTTGATTCAGGTGTTCTCCATAAACTTAGGTATCCTGAATGCTAGGTCGCCAGCCGATGAATTTGGGAATTAGAGCCTCCTGGAGGTAGTGTGTCATTGGAGGAGGGATTACGGGTGTTATAGCCAGTTTCTTCCTGTCGGTGTTTGGCACACTCTCCTGCTTCTGTTGTCCATCTGTTGTTGGCCAGGAGGTGATGTCCACCCTCTGCTCATGCCATCATTTTCCCTGCCATCATGGAGCTTCCCCTCGAGCCTGTAAGCCAAAATAAACCCACAATCCACTCTTGGTCAGGCTTTGTCTTCCAGCAATGCAAACCTGATTGCAACATATCCTTAAGAATATTAAAAGCATATCTTATGTTAGAAGGTAATGAAAATGATTGGCGCAATCTAACAGACTGAGAAATATTCAGGAAAAGAATAACACATGTTGGGCCCTAAAAGGCCCAGGCGTGAGGCCTGGTGGAACTTCCTGAGCGTAGCTAAAGTTTGGCGACCTGTCTCTGGCCAGCTAGGACTCAGCGAGATGCCTAATGGCTTCTGGCCTGCTACTTCCGTGCAGGGGTTGAAATTACCATTTTAATAGTTACAGTTTACTATTGGCCCTTACCTCTCCCCACTGTCCTAAAATCCCTGCCTTCATCCCCAACATTATATAGGCAACTGCTCATAGCAATAAAAGAGTTCCTGTGAGTTCCTGCTTCAAAAAGACCCCCGACTCAGTGTGGTTTTTCTCGGGTGGCCAGGAGAGGTTTCTGAGTCGTCGTACGCTCATCTTCCTCCTCAACCCCTTGGGAGGAACCGGCAGGCCTGGTCCTTCCTCAGCACTACCTGCCCGCCGGAGGAGCCCAGCAAACACATATATAAGAGCCAGCAAGATTATCTTCCATGGGGGCTGAAGAGAAGGCTTGGGCTGGAGAGACAGCTTAGCAGTTAAGCGCTTGCATGTGAAGCCTAAGGACCCCAGTTCAAGGCTCGATTCCCAAGACCGACGTTAGCTAGATGCACAAGGGGGCGCATGCATCTGGAGTTCATTTACAGTAGCTGGAGGCCCTGGTGCGTCCATTCTCTCTTTCTCTCTTCCTCTTTCTCTCTATGTCTGTCACTCTCAAATAAATAAATAAAAATGAATAAAATATATATTTTAAAAAATATTATCTTTCATGGGCAATGTAGAGAACAGGGTTTTTTAAACCCATATATAAAATATATTTAATTAAAATTAGGAAGTTAATACTAATGAAACAAAATATTTTTCAATGATTACATTTACATATATGTATATATAGTCTGCTAATCATTGAAAAAATATATATATCCTTTTTATTTATTTATTTACAAGAAGAGAAAGAGAGAATGTTTGCACCATGGCCTTTTGCCACTGCACAGTGCAAATAAATTCAAGACACATGCACTACTTTATGCATCTGCCTTTGTGTAAATGCTGGGAAATTGAACCCAGGCTATAAAGCTTTGTGAGCAAGCACCTTTAACTACTGAGCCAGCTCTCCATCCCCTAGAAATATTTTTTTTATTTATAGCAATATATATGGTTAGAAATTAAAATAATACTTACATGCTTTTCCAAATAATTATTCTCACATATATAAGTATAATACAGAGTGAATATTATGTAATAGTATACTATTACTATTACTATATTATGATGTAAATATCTCTATTCTCTTAGTAGATAGGTATCTTTTAACTTATTTGGCAATAAACCCAAAGCAACTTGAACTTAAGTAGCTAGTTTCCTCTCGCTTAGGCAGGCTAAGTACATGAAACCTGACAAGATAAAGTCTAATGCCACTTACACTAAAGACTCATAAAAAGTGCATTAGTTGGGCTGGAGAGATGGCTTAGCAGTTAAGCGCTTGCCTGTGGAGCCTAAGGACCCTGGTTCGAGGCTCGGTTCCCCAGGACCCACGTTAGCCAGATGCACAAGGGGGCGTATGCATCTGGGGTTCATTTGCAGTGGCTGGAAGCCCTGGCGCACCCGTTCTCAATCTCTCTCTCTCTCTGTCTCTTTCTCTCTCTCTCTCTCTGTCACTCTCAAATAAATAAATAAATAATGAACAATAATTAAAGGAAATATTACAACACTTGTACTTTAGCAGGCATGCAAATTAGTAGAGCTATTATAGAAAAAGTATGGGCCCCCACCCTCCCCCCAAAAAAACATGAAAAAAGTGTACTGAATAATAGTACTATGTAATTCTGCATTGCCACCATTGGTCTATGACCAAAAAACATACAAACAGCATTACAAAAGCATCTGTTTCTTTATATTTTTATCACAGCATTATTCACAACAGCAAAGAAATGGAAATTCACTATTTACTAATTATGAATAAAAAAGATGTGGTATTTTTAAAATATGGAAAAACTGTTCATCCATGTAGAGGATGCAAATGTTTTATTCATATGAGCAAGAATGAAATTCTAGATCCCTATGTTAAGTGAAAGAAGCAAAGCACAGGAAGTCAAGTACCATGTGCTCTCATTCATATGAGGAGTATGAAAAAATAGATCTCACAGAAGTAGAGAACAGAATGGTGGGTACTAGCATTGTGGAAGAGCTTGGGGAGAGTAACATAAGGACGGACAGCCACTAGATGCGAAGTTATGGTTATAGAATTGTAAGATGAATTATTGCACAGTAAGTTGGCTATAGAAAAAGGTTCTTCACATATTGCTCTGAGCAAATGCAATCCCAAAAATATAGAATTGTTTGAATTCTCTGGCAGGCTTATACTGTTGCACATGTATTTCTTATGTCAGAGTATACTTTAAAAAGACTCTCACGCCACCAATGATACTTTATATGTCACTATAACCAGATGCCTTACAACAAGCAGCTCATGGAAGTAGGAGGTTTGTTTATGTTCACATTTCCAAGGGATAGCCTCCATCACTGGGCTCATCGCGGTAAATATAGGGCAGCAAGGGTGGGAAGCCAGCTGCTGGCATTTCATCTGCAGTCAGGGAGCAGAAGGGAAACAGGAAGTGAAAATGGGCTATGAAACCTCAGGGCCAGTCCTCAGTGACTTACTTCCCCTCACAAGCCTCCAGCTCCTACCGCTCCTAAAGGTTCTGCAACCTTTCCAAACAGCACCAACCTCTGGGGACCAAGTATTTGAATGCGTGACCTCATGAAAGACATTTTACATCCATCCACGAATGACCTCCACAGGTTCCACTGCCATCTTCTGACACCAAGTGAATTCAGTCCATCTTCAAAAGGTCCCCTTAGTCTTTAATAGTCCCAACATTTTTCAAAGGTCCAAGTCTCCTCTGGGATCCATGGCAATCTCTTCAATGTGACCTCCAGTCAAATCAAAACACAGCTTACCTGCTTCCCATATACAATGACAAAGAGTAAATATCCCTGTCCCCCAAAAGGGAGAAAAGGAATCATAGCAAAGAGTGATCAACCCAAGGAAGAGAGAAATTCAGCAAGCCAAACACCAGACGTTGCTGCTCTGTACTCAGCCTGAAGGGGTTGCGGTGGAACTACGAAGTCTTTGGGTAGCAGTGTCCTCTCAGAAACACTGCCTGGAGCACACGGAACCTCAGACCTTGCTGGCTCCATCGCAAGTCCACATCTTCCCCTGGCAGATGTGTCTCCTGGCCCCGCCTTGGTCACACGCAAGCTTCATCCACACACAATGGCCTCACTTGGCCTGTTTGCAGGAAACGAGGCCCTGACACTCATGGCCTGGCTTCAGCGGCTCTCTCGTGCACCTGTCGGGTCTAGAGACAACCCGGTATGATGCGAGTGAGCTCACCAGTCTCTGCTGCTGTGCCTTTTGGACCAAAGCTGCAGTGTGGTCAGTGTGTCTTGGCTGCTGATCGTGTGAAACTTTTCTAGGCAGTGTTTTACAGTTTTTATTTACCTATTTGCAAATGTGAATGAGCGTGCCCCCATGCATGCACGTGTGCCTACCAGGATCTCTTTCCACTGCAAATAAATGGCCATCCAACTTTATTTTGGTAGGTGGGGCATGAGACAGACCCAAGCCAGCAGACCTGGCAGGCAAGTGCTGTTTGCCAGTGAGCCATCTCACCAGCCTACCCAGTTGTGATTGAACAGGGGATCCCTTAGGTAGCATTCTCCCTTCAGGATTTCTTCTTCCAAAATATTTTGCATTCTCACAAGTAAGAGCTTTCAATGGGACAAGCACTGCCCTCAGGGCACCTTTTCTCTTCTTTGACTTTTATTGATTTGCTCATTTTAAATTTTAGCTCATTTATATTAATTATAAGCTTCATTGTATGAACAAATCATTATGTTGGGCCCACTTCCCTTGCATTTATTAGCTTCTTATATTCCACGTGCCCTGCCACCATGCCACTGAGGCTCCTCCTCATTGGACTGTTAGTAATGACCATGGGTTATCGCTTCACCAGTCAGTCACTATGTGGTGGTGGGGGGGGGGGGTGGAGAGAATGCCAAAGGAAATTTCCTCCTACCCTATCTTTCTTAGAATCTTTCCACCAACTCATCTGCACTATGTTCCCTGAGCCTTCACAAGTGTGGGGGTTTGATTCAGTGTCCCCCATAAACGTAGCTGTTCTGCATGCTAGGCTCCCAGCTGATGGAGATTTGGGAATTAATGCCTCCTAGAGGCAGTGCATTATTGGGGGTGGGCTTATGGGTGCTATAGCCAGGTTTCCCTTGCCAGTGTTTGACACACTCTCCAGGTCCAATTGCCCGTCTGATGTTGCCCTCTGTTCATGGCACCGTTTCCCCTGCCATCATGGAGCTTCCCCTCAAGTCTATTAGCAAAATAAACCTGTTTTTTTTTTTTTTTCCCCCACAAGCTGCTCTTGGTTGGGTGATTTCTGCCAGCAATGCAAACTTGACTGCTACAACAGGTATGTTATAAGTCTACTTAGTGCTGAGCTCTCTGAACCCTCTGGATTTCTGTCTTGAGGAGTTATGAGTGTCCTCAGTGTCTATCACCGTCTGCTCGCAGCGGGTTGTCAGGAAGGCAGTGAGAGCAGCATGGTTCGACGGCTACTTCTTCCGGACCCAGACAGATATCCTCAAGATTACATGTTTCACGCTAGGCCTTGGACTATCTTTTCTTAATATATTTATGGATCTTAATTCCCCTTGGTTTTCAATGATATTTGAAGTAAAAAAGAAAAGAAATGAAAGGAAAGGAGAAGATAATGGAAAAAAGGAAAGGGAAGGAAAGGAAAGGAAAGGAAAGGAAAGGAAAGGAAAGGAAAGGAAAGGAAAGGAAAGGAAAGGAAAGGAAAGATGAATTCTCCAAGAGTGAGAGCAGCATAGATTAAAGGGAGTAAACAGAATTAATTGACAGGCTTTTTGGCCAAACACTCCAGAGAGAAGCTCCCACTAGTCTTTGTCCAAGAAAAGTGGCTATACTCAGGGCACC
Organism: Jaculus jaculus; assembly: GCF_020740685.1. Lineage (NCBI taxonomy): Eukaryota > Metazoa > Chordata > Mammalia > Rodentia > Dipodidae > Jaculus > Jaculus jaculus. The sequence continues at coordinate 85,220,946 of NC_059114.1, forward strand.
TTTTCTATTGTCCCAGTAAAAAGGGATAAATCTCTTTAACCTCATTGAACATTTTTACAGCCAACATATAATGGCATAGAATTTTTTTTTTTTTTCTATTCCAAAGGGGTAGAATGGATATATAGGGAGGAAAGACTTAACCAGGCAAGACTAACATTGAGTAGGGAAAACACAACGTCCCCAGCATCATGCTTGATATCTGGGAACCCTGATGACAGCATGTAGGCTCACAAGGGTTGAGGAGCCCTGCGCCCTCAGTTCTGCACGCTGTAGCGCACAATCCTCTCTTGGGCTGGATCCACTCTGCGCAAATGGTTTGTCTTGGTGAAGGCTCCATAGGCATCTCAAACATCCTGAGGTCTGCATCGCAACTTGGGCTTAACCTTCACAGGGCAACACAAAGGCCTCTCAGTGCTTTGTTTCAGGAAATCTGGTACACACTATCTAGCCTCAGGGGCCATCTGAAACCATGACATAAGATGCCCTGAGCCCTTCAGTCTTCTAGTTTTCATGCTTGTAAAACCAGGAGACCATAAACAATGCTGTCAAGTTCTACTTCCAGCTCAGGGTGCAGCCGGGGCCCTTTGAATTGCAGTTGTAGCAATTGGTGAAGTGTAGGATAGAGAAATCAGCTAAGCCCCTAAGGGTGACAGGACCCTAGAAAGTGAACAGTTTTTGGTTTTTGTAATAAGAAATGTCCTGCGGCCTTTAAGAGCAAATCCATTTTCTCCTTATCTTTTCTTTCCTTAAGGAGCATCCCTCTATTTGAAACCTGAAATAAAGATAAAATAAGATTAACCCTGCTCTAGAAACCTAATCTGGTTTTTTCTTATCTTTTCCTCCCTCCATGAATTCTCCTTTCTACAACCACCTCAATAAGAGTCACCAGGCTGATTCTGCCTTTTCTGCAGAAACCCTTTTGCTTCATAGAAGCTCTGCCTTCTTTACATCTCTTGAGATCTATAATAAATTCTTTCTAAACTTCACCTGTTATGGTCTATAAAATTCATTCTTTAAATTCCCAAGACAAGAACCTAGGGTCCACCCCACAATGACGGACTTTTCCTAGCAAAGCTTTGCCTCCCAAAGGTTCTTCAACCTTCCTAAATAAATAGCTCCACCATCTGGAGACCAAGTGTTCAGACACATAAGCCTATAAAGTGTGTTTCATATTCAAATCACAGCATCTTTGAGTTCTGTCTCTTCCTAAACGGTCAGATTGTTGATTTTATAATAGTCTAATTTAAATGAATTTTGTTCAGCATTTTTTTTCTTTTTTTTTTTGCTACTAAGAACATTTCAAGCAATGGCTCTGATTAAACTTATCTGTAAAGATTTCTTTTATTCATAACCTTCTAAAGGTCTGCTCTTGTTTTCAGGAACAGGTTAGCTACAAAGTCAATGTCTACACTGAGGGCTACAATGATATGTGAAAGCTGATGGCACTGCTGAAAAGAATCCGTGCCCATTCACTGAAGCAAAAGAAAACACAGTGGTCGTCAGACAGAAAGGACTGCATGATGCCTCCTACAAGTCATAAAAAAATACCCACTTTCACACATCATTGTGTGCTTACTTCTATCAACTTTGTATCTTCTTTATTCAAACACAGTGTAAAAAAACAAAGAAAATCTTCCACTATTTTAAAAAGTTTATTTACTTATGTGTGTGAGAGAAAGTGGAAGAACTTTGGTGCACCAGGACCTCCTGCCACTGCAAAGGAACTCCATACACATGCACCACTTTTTTTCCATCTGGTTTTGTGTGGGTCCTGGGGAACTGAACCTGGACCAGAAGTGATGTAGGACTTTTGAGGCTTGGGAGTGGTCTCCTTACTTTATGGACCTCAGTTTGGGGTCCTGTCCTCTTTTTTTTTTTTTAACAAAGAATTGATATAAACAAACTCAAGAAGTACAAGTTATGAGTTATTAACTTTATTTAGAGAGGAACCACAAACTGCGGGTTTTATTTAATGGAAACTGGGATATAGGAAGAAGTCCAGAGCAGAGTCATAAGCATGTGGAAAGTTGTAGGAAACATGGACCCATGTGAAAAACACCGCATAGGACATGAGATTCATTGAAGAAAAACAGCTGGGCCCCTGTTCCTAACGGAAGCTGCCTAAAAGAAGGAAGCTTTCTCCTATTTCTCCTTCAGCAGGTTTGCAGCACGCACCTTGACCCACGAGGCCATCTCTATCGGTCCTCAATTCTAAGATTTCATTTAAATAGTATGAACACTGTCTCCCTTTAACTGAGAAGTAAATAAAACACTTCCTTGAACATTAAAAAATTATATATCATTTTAATTTCAAAAACTGTGCATAAGTGAAAGAATGTACACATGGATTAATAAGTGTGTGTCTTCCAATTCATTTTTAAAATATTTATCTTTTTTTATTTGAGAGAATAGAGGCAGAGAAAGAGGCATAGAGAGAGAATGGGCACATCAGGGCCTCCAGCCACTGTCAATGAACTCGAAATGCATGTGCCCCCTTGAGCATCTGGCTTATGTGTTTCCTTGGGAATTGAACCTGGGTCCTTTGGCTTTGCAAGCAAGAGCTTTAATCTCTAAGCTGCCTTTCCATCCCAGCAATATATTTTGATTTTGTAATTTAAAAAAAAAAAAAGAGAGAAACCGAACTGTCCTGTCATTTAGAACACCTAACATGTGACTTCAAATAAGAGCAGGGACATGTATACATGTATTAAACTTTATTATAGCTTTGCCAGAAATTCAACCTGTTCAGACCATGATTCTTATAAGTTACAGCTAATGTTCTTTATTAAATTTATGTGTCATATAATATGTAGTATCTCCAAGAAGGAAATTCTGTCTCTTCCTTTTCAATTTAAGTTCAGTTTATGTAGGAAGGTAGACATAGTTCCTTGGTGCCTATACCTCTAAAGCTGTATAGTGACAAAATATTCCTGATGCCCACACAGCTTGTTCCCCATGGAAATGAATAGTTCATTCCTGTGTAGAGTTTAATCTATTCAATAGACATTCACTTATATGATGTTATAACATCAGATGTAGCGAAGTAGGTAAAGTAAAGTGATTGCCCCAGATCTACCCTGTTATTTACTTACCTGGAACCCAAACCACACAGTCTAAGCAAGTAATTTTTCTCTAAACCATGGTGTAGGACGAAGTATATGGGTCCAGACAGCAGCACTAATGGTTAGCAGAATCCTAGTGTACTTTCAATTTCTATTTCAAGAAAACTTGTCAGCTATGTTATTTTGTTTTATGGACTTTAAAATATTGACAATTTTCATACATAAACAATGTAATTTGGTTTTAATCCCCTCCTAATGCCATCTTTTGTTCTCCCTTCACACATCCCCTTCCACTGATCTCCTTTCCAAGTAGATCCTGTTTTTGATGACTTTTTCCCCTTCTCCATATCTATATCAAAATGTTAGCGAGTTCAATATTGTTCACATCTTGTGGAGGTGGCAATAGCTGATGTGAGCTCATAAAGCAATATCTATCTAATTCGTACCTGGAAGACAGTGTATCAAAGTACGCCTCACCATCACTTGGCTCTTATATTCTTCCTACCCCCTGTCCCACAATGTCCCTTAAACCTTGATTTTTTAAAAGTAGAAACAACTCACCTTTTGTAACAGACAATACAAGTGTGTTAGTAATGTTTTTCGTCCACTTAATAATATAATTCAGTTCAATTAAAATTATATCTTTTGGCAGCTTGAACATTGAAATATGGGCCATTTTATTCCCTTGGAAACAAAATATTTGGAATTTTTGAATAGGAGAAATTTCTTTTTCACACAACAAACCTTCTATTTTCTAATACTTACTAGGTTACTTAGAGGCCATCATTAAGGATATTTCAATACACTATTTCCTAAAGATTCAAAGGACCATCCATCTAGTGTTTATATTTAAATTATCAATATTTGGTTGAAAGGATTAAATGACGTGGATATTTTCTTGTAATCTTGCATTTTGTGGAATGGAAATCTGAGTTTCAGACCACCAGAAAGTGGCAGAAGGGAAGTGGCCTTTCTCCCCTTTAAAATATGTACAGTGTGAGGTAGGGGAGTGTTTCTCGCGTTCGGATGCCGGCAGGGAGTGTGTCTTCCTTCAGCAATCTGAGGTCACATGGTTGCTGGTTTTTCACAGGCCAAACTCCTATACGATCACTGGTCTCAATTCAGCTTTGTTTCCAAGAACTCACTGTTTTCCACGCACTCACCCTATCTTTTTTTTTTTAATTAATTAATTTATTTATTTGAGAGCGACAGACACAGAGAGAAAGACAGATAGAGGGAGAGAGAGAGAATGGGCGCGCCAGGGCTTCCAGCCTCTGCAAACGAACTCCAGACACGTGTGCCCCCTTGTGCATCTGGCTAACGTGGGACCTGGGGAACTAAGCCTTGAACCGGGGTCCTTAGGCTTCACAGGCTAGCGCTTAACCGCCAAGCCATCTCTCCAGCCCTCACCCTATCTTTTATGTCTGTCTGGTTTCAGTGGATACACGGGCCTCTTAGGAAAAGAAAGGCAGTGCACAGGCAGTGTGTGCCGTTTTTGCCGTCAACACAGCAGAGAGCTGGCACCCACAAGTCCGTGTGTACAGGTGCTGGACCGGCGAGGGAGGATGTAGAGGGAAGGTATAGTATCAGTGGTCTTATGACAGCATTCCACGTATAGGGACTGTACAGGCTACTGGTGCCACTATAGGAAACATAAGGATTTTTCTTGATATACATCAATCTATACAGAAAAGGGGACACATAAATTGGAGCATAAATTATACATAGGGTTTAGTGTCTGGACCAAATGTTTATTTAATATGCTATCAGGAATCATAGAGTCATATCTTTAGCTCAAATCTTTGAATAAATATCTATTAATTTCTTCTTCAGAATATATAATTTCATGAAGAATTTTACCTAATTGAATTGATAATTTACTTCCACATACCTACTTGGGAAATATAGTTTTTAAATTATTTAACGATAGAAAATTTAAAAAGGTGTGAAAGTTTTATCTTTTTATAAAACAGGAGGTTCATGCCACATTTTCTGGTAAAAAATGACTTCCCTTGGACTAATATATTCATCACTATGACAAAACCTCTTAAAATTTTTTAAATATTTAACTTATTTATTTATTTGAGAGAGATAGAGAGAATGGGCATGCCAGGGCCTCTAGCCACTGCAAATGAACTCCATGCCCCCTTGTGCTTCATGCATACGTGAGACCTGGGGAATCAAACCAGGGTCCTTAGACTTTGCAGGCAAGTGACTTAACCGTTAAACCATTTCCTCATTCCTTAAGAAAATAGAGGCTGGAGAGATTGCTCAGTGGTTAAGACACTTGCCTGCAAAGCCTAAAGACCTGGGTTCAGTTCCCCAGCATTCATGTAAGCCAGATGCCCAAGGTGGCGCATATATCTGGAACCTGGTGCACCCATTTTACCCCTCCCTCTCTCTCTCTCATAAATAGATAATAATAAAATTGAAAGAACACCTGTGAGGAAGAATGTACTTTGGTTTATGGTTGCAGGGGTTCCAGCTACAATCAGCGGGCGCCAAGTCCTCGGGCCTGTGATGATTCAGTGTCGTGGCAGAAGGAGTGGAGGAGAACAGCTGACCCCAGGCCAGCCAGGAGCTCGCAGCAGCAGCAGAGGATGGTCCCAGGCAGGATAGAGTCCCCGAGGGCGTAGTCCATGACCGGCCTCCTTCAACCAGGCCCTGCCTTCCACAGCTGCAACACTCCCTCGGAGTCCATCAACCACCTCAATCCACCCACGAAACCTCTGGCTAGAGATCTCCCTTGATCAAGCCCTGCCTGAAAACGCCTCAGAGACACCGGATGGGATGGACTTTGCTAATCTCCTAGGCGCCTCTCCATCCGGACAAGTTCACAGTCAATCTATGGACAATGGACAAGGCCATTTCTCCAGAGAAATATTCAAATAACTGTTTGAAGGACTTTTTAAAGTTATTTCTTCACTTTAGGCGCTTTTTAAAATTTACCTAAAATCTCTAAATGACGAAAGTAAAAAATAAAAGAAAAAGAAAAAATAGATAAATAAAGGAATATAGACTGAGATTTGTTTTAATTTTTTTTTTTCAAGGCAGGGTCTCACCCTAGTCCAGGCTGACCTGGAAAGAACTCTAATTTCACAGGTTCAGACTCACAGTGATCCCTCTTCCTCTGCCTCCCAAATGCTGGGATTAAAGGCGTGCACCAGCACACCTGGAATGCTGCAAAAATGTTATTCTCCTAAACTTGCCATGCATGTCTGTATGGCCAGAAGGTAGAGAACAAAGGGGTTGGGAAAGAAAATCCACAGTAAGGCCCAAACATAGCAGGTGCAAACGTGTTTGCATGTCAGGCACTTCGTTAATTTTTTTTTCGTATTTCTGGGGACAGGGAAGGTGAAAGCTGCAAACGTCTTGAATCGCATTCTTCCTTCCCCTGTCCCGCTTTGCAATGCACCTCCCTCCATGCACATACCTGACTGAGAATTGACAAGGAACATGAAAAGAAATAACGCTTCAGGAATTAATAGCATTTCCAGGAGGTACTAATCGGTCTGATTGCTTTCATTGCTCACCTAAAATTTTGCAGTATACCACTCGATGAAGATATTTGAAAATGTGAGATGCTATGTGTCCTAACGGTCAGCTGATCTACCTGCATGGCCCTTCCTCTGTGGAAATGCTTTGAATCTGGTAGGTTTTATAGAATATTACAATTCTGAGAAATAATTTGTTTCCTTGACCTGAAAATTTTGCCTGGGGCTGATAAAATCATTTCTATAGCTGATAACCACTTCCAGTTTGTACAAATCAAGTTATTACTGACAGCAGACTAGCAGCCATGCTAATTGATTGCTGGAAAAATGCTCTGAAATTAGAAATAGCGATCTGGGTCTTGCTCTTTTCATGATAATGTGGCACAGAGGTTTTTATATACTTCATAACTGTGTGACACTACCTAAGTATTTAAAAAGCTGAGAATATCATAGAGGAAACTAACAGGGAGTGAAATGAAATCTACAAATATATCCTTATACTGACTTCCTGACATTCCAGCAGCCAAACTCTCCCTCAGTTTAAGGACCTATTTCATTCATTCAATGCCTTAACATCACATGTGCCGACATACTCCTCAAACCTATTTCACTTCTCAGGACTTTGGGACTATTAAGGTCAGACAATGGGAAGAACCAAAAAGTTGTGATGAAAATACAAGCAGTAGAGGCAGAAGGGATAGCTTAGCAGTTAAGTTGCTTGCCTGTAAAGGCTAACAACCCGAGTTCAATTCCCCAGTAACCACATGAAACCAGATGCACAAAGTGGCACATGTATCTGTAATCAATTTACAGCAGTTGGAGGCCCTGGTGCACCCAATTTATCTCTCTCTATCTCTCTGTCTTCTACTTTGAAATAAATAAATAAATAATACAAGTAGAAAAGCGGAATGTGATGGCGCCTTTCACCCCAGCACCCAGGGGATAAGGGAAGGAGGATTGCTGTGAGCTCGGGGCCAACCTGGAGACACAGTGTGAGTTTCAGGTCAGGCTGCATTATACTGAGACTCTACCTATAATATATACGTGTGTGTGTGTGTGTGTGTGTGTGTGTGTGTGTGTGTGTGTGTGTGTTGCTGTAAACCTGGATTGGGTGATGTTTATTTGAGTACACAATATACACACTTGCTATATAACCATGAGCAATCCTGCATCCTACAAGCCTGTGTACGCCACCCTGCCTTCATCACAACTTTAATCTCAGAGGAGTTATAAGCGAGATGTTTTCTACTCAAGGTTTTTAACACTAAAGACCATTTGCTCAGGTGATATTGCAAAAGTCAGTGACTCAACTCCTGGGCTTCTGGTAGTGATCAATGTTTGATTCTCAATGTCACTTCATGACACTATATGGCTGTTGAGTTTTTGTTCATTTTTAAAAAATATTCGCTTATTTTTCCTGTTTTGACATTGTCATATGTGTATGCACATCTTGATGTTATTCTTACCAAGTACCCTCTCTCATTCTCCCTCGCATTGACACTCTTTTCCTGCCCCAATAGCCCTTCCCTCCCCCCCCCCACACTGCGTGCTGATGGTTACTGGAAGAGAGCAGAATCAAGGTCATGAGTGGTCCAGTGGCTGCCAACTTTCCCATTCCACAGTAAATGACTTTCTTGTCACCTTTAAGACAAGGAAAAAATAATTACAAGTCTTTTAAAGGAATGAGTTCATTTTAATAGCATTTCTGGAAGCCTCCTAAAAACATCAGCCTAGATATTTCTGCCCAGAATTTAGTGCCGCGGATAATCCTAACAGCAGAGATAAGGAGAAATGTAATATTTTATTCTGGAAGGCAACATGATTGCAAAAGTCAGATGTCCATTACATATAGGATAATGATTTTTTCATATTGGGTCAGCCGTAGTCAGCTGTGCCTCTGCAGTCCTTAAATTTCTCTGTGCTTCTCTGAGCATCAGCCTCACGTGCCCAAGTGCTATTAAAAAAATGTTCCGTTACCACGGGGCTTGCCTCAGCCTTCTGGATCCCACGTGTGTGAAGTCTCACATCTTGGAGTCCACATCCCAGGCATTGACTCCACCACTGTGTTGTCCTAGAGAACTGAACTCACTTTCAGCAAATGTTCTTACCCACTGGGCCATCTCCTCAGCCTTGCAGCCAATTTTCTAACAGTAATTTATATCCTTGAAATAATTGTGAAGATAAATGGGAGTTAGTAGATAATTTCAGAAGCAGAGAAATCTTTATTTTAATTTTTTTTTTTATTTGAGAGCAACAGACACAGACAGAAAGACAGATAGAGGGAGAGAGAGAGAATGGGCGCGCCAGGGCTTCCAGCCTCTGCAAACGAACTCCAGACGCGTGCGCCCCCTTGTGCATCTGGCTAACGTGGGACCTGGGGAACCGAGCCTCGAACCGGGGTCCTTAGGCTTCACAGGCAAGCGCTTAACCACTAAGCCATCTCTCCAGCCCAAGCAGAGAAATCTTTATGCTGAGAGAAGGAAAGGCTAGATCCAGGCTACATTAATGCAAGTAATAACTCAAACATTCACATTCTCTGTTATTTTGGAAGGATACTTAATGCCTCTCTGCTTTTCTCAATGTAAGAAGCAGATAGAACTATAAAGCATATATAAGCCTTATATTATTACATATAAATTCTTAAAACAATACCTTGTACATAATGCTACACATATGTTTGATATTATCAAGATATACATAAAAGATCAGAGTATGATTAATAAAAAATTCACACTGGAGCTTGCTAGAGGAAAATGAGTAAATTTTATTGCATATGAGTTATTTCTTTTTTTAAATTTAAACTTTATTTGAGAGAGAAAAAGGCAGAGAGAGGGGGAGAGAGAATGGGTGCTCCAGGGCCTCCAGCCACTGCAAACAAACTCCAGATGCACGTGCCCCCTAGTGCATCTGGCTTATGTGGGTCCTGGGAAATCGAACCGAGGGACTTTGGCTTTGCAGGCAAGTGTCTCAACCCCTAAGCCATTTCTCCACCCCAGAATTATTTCTTTCAGTTGATAACATGGTAAAACCACCTGTCCCATCAAATATCAACGCATGAAAACAAAAAGAAACGAACGCTGATCAAGATCAGATTCCTTCTCTCTGTGTGTGGTGCTTTGGGCCACTATAGTCAAAGACTTCATGGGGTTCGATTTACAATAAGATCTATGTGAGATGACTGCTATAGAGATGCCAACTGTCACAGAAGTGTGGGTTTAACTGCCAGTTCACCAACACGCCAATAAGCTTAGGGTGTCCCTGGACCCTGGTCATATGAATTTAAAGAATTAAAATCCACAGACCAGAGGGTAAGGTTTAGAGACACTTTATTAGTTAAAAGAAGTTTGAAAACAAAATTATAGAGAACCCCCGCCTTGTGGAAGGCAAAAGAGAGTAGAGAGCCAAAGTGAGAATAGGGGTCTCCCCCCATCCCATCCCTGCAGAGCTGAGAGGAGGGGAGCTTACCAGAACAGAGACATGTGAGTTCAGGTGTGGCGAACAGCCAAGAAGGGGCTGTGTCCACCTGGTAAGGATATATTTGTAATCTTACTCAGGCTAAGGTGAGCCTGAGAGAGAGCTGGTTTGATGAGACTTGATCAGGGGCTGAATTCTAGTCCTGCTGAAGCAGGAGCTCTGACAGTTCTTTGGTTCCCTCTTGGGACCCCTCCCAACTGGCTACCTGAAAAATAAAGCTACCTAACCGATCCCCCTCACAACAACCTAGAACCTAGGACAGCAGGGCCTGCTTGCAGCTGTGTAGCATGAGTTATAGGGCCTTGGGCTAGAGATCCATACTCCAGCTGGGCATCTGGATCCATTAGACACAACTGTAAATTGAACCAACTTGTGATGGGAATAAAAATCGATTGCATCCAGGGCTGGAGATAAGGCTTAGGGGTTATGGCGCTTGTCTGCGGAGCCTAAGGACCCATGTTCATCTCTCCAGACACCACGTAAGCCAGATGCACAAGGTGACACAAGCGTGCAAGGTCACACGTGTGCACACGACTGGAGTATGATTTCAGTGGCTGGAGGCCCTGGCATGCCCATTCTCTCTCTATATACGTGCCTCTTTCTCTCTCATGGAAACAAATAAATAAATGGATGTGACAATCAGTGAAGACTCCAGCTTATTAAAAGAAAAGAATCAAAGGCTCAAAGCATTTCGCCACAGGGCCTGGAAGTTGGGAGGAGCGCCGCAGGCGTCTCTGCGAGAGCGACGAGGAGAAACAGGCCAGTGGCCCGGCGTCAGCTGCTGCTTGGCTCTTGTCACTCCTGCTCCTGCTTTCTGCATGTGCCTCTTGATTCTCTCAATCTCTTATTTCATTTTCCTTCTAATGCTTTCAACTGGAACTTGTTTTTAAAAGAACCTATCATATGGCAATCACTTAGTCATATCTTGCCATGTTTTGTGTTAAATTCTGGGTAGAAAGCAGGAATTGGATCATTTGGTCTTATGTAAGAAACCATCAAATTGGTAAAGGAAAGCTCCCATATGAGGTTTTCAGCTTCTTGTCTTCCTTAGATCTGCTACATTATGCTAAGATAAGAAGTTCAACTAACATTTTAATGGGAGTCACTTATGAAAGATTTATTCTGGCTGATTCAAAATTCTCCCTGGTTTAAAAGACACTCCCCATGCTCAGCCTTCCCTGTGATGGTCAAAGCAAACACAGAGGACAACATGCAAGAGCGGCAACATCTGAGGTGAGGTGTCGTGGTTCGAATATACAGTGACCGACATAGGCGCTTGTGCTGAATTCTCATTCCCCAGCTGGTGCTGCTATTTGCAAGGGTTGTGTCGTCTTTAGGAAATGGAACCCTGCACAAGGAGGTGTGTCTCTGGGCACTGACCCTGTGGCAGTATTCATGGGTCGCAAGTGCTGTGGGCTCTCTGTCCCTCCTCCCCGACGCTGGGGGGCCGTGACAAGTGCCCCGCTCCTGCCGTGCTTTCCCACCACGACCCCCTCCACCCTCTGCACCTGTAGGCTGAAATAACAGCTCTCTTGTCTCGGCCATTTTTGGTTAGGTATTTTGTCCCAACCACCGAAAGTAATTGAAACTATTTAGATGACTGGCAGCAGAGACCACGTGTGATGAACAGACCCTGCACGGAAATGAAAGGATTCCCACCAGACTTACCACGTGCCAGCTGCTCAAAGCACAGCGCGGACTGTAGTGATACGGTCTTCCTCAACATAAGACAGTCAGGATGGACACTTCCTACCCATCAAAGCAAGATTAGAGGCACAACTGAGGGGCTGTTGACAGAACCCTTCATGACCAAGATGGAGAGAACATTTCCATGTCACTCAGTTGCTTCCAGAACAGTTTTCATTCAAAATATGGAGGAGAATCACATTTCTGTTGGGCATCAGCATCTCCATAAACATAGCGGTGTGGTTGTGTTATTTTTATTTTAAATCAAACCTAGTATACATTATTACATCATTCAGTCACTTACATGGAATCCCTTTCAATAAGTTTACATTCCATTAAACCTGTACCTTAGGAATATTCTTATTTTCAGAAAAATATTTGTTTCATTAGCCATGTTATATGTATGCATGTGTATGCCCATCCATATTTAGATATTCATGTAAGAATGTATTTATTTATTTAAGAAAGAGAGTGAAGCAGATGTGAGAAACAGGGAGAGGGAGAATGGGCACACCAGGGCCTCCAGCCCTACAAATGAACTCCAGACACATGCCCCTCATTGTACATCGGGCTTACGTGGGTCCTGAGGAATTGAATCTGGGTCCTTGGCTTTGCAGGCAAGCACCTTAACTGCTAAGCCATCCTTATAGCCCCAGTAATGCATTTATGACACCTTTTGTTGTCTTTCAAAAATCTACAGGTCGCTGTACCAATTCCACATAAAGCATGACCTTCCATGGCCATCACGCTCGTGTGAGTTCGCTACCTTTCACTGTGGTTTTGAAGTATATAATGTTGATGCACATTTCACTTCACTTAAATCAGAAAGCATGAAAAAATATATATATTTTAAGGTAGGGTCTCACTCTAGCCCAGGCTAACCTTTAACAATGTGATAAAATATTCTCACTGCTTCTAACAAATTGCACCAGTCAGAAAGAGCCAGGAAGCTAAGACTCAACCTCCCACCCCCGAGAGAACAATTTGGGGCTCTGACAAACGACTGAGACAGGATGTGGGCAACCAGCCCTGTGAGTGGAGGGGCGGTCACAGATGGTAAGAATTCAGGCTTGTCAATCTTCTGCTGAGGTACCCCAATATTCCTGAAGAATCAACTCTGCTCAAAAAGTTCACTAGGAATACAATTCTGAAACACAAGTTTTCCATGCATGAATTCTATTCAATGCACAGAGCTTAGATCTTAACATAAAAGAAATAAAATTAAACTCCATGTATTAAAAGGCTTAAGAAAAATATTATTACATTCCTTCTTGAGTAGAAACATTATGAAACTGAATCAAGCACTTAATTGCTCTCAAACCTGAAAATGTAATAATGAGAAACCATGAAATGTTAGATCTGGATATATTTTAACTGTACTATACATCTCCATTCTTAAAATGTGAAAAAGTTAATTATGTTAATGTATTGTAATTTGTAAAGATGCATGATAATCACCAGAAAATTTATCTGTCTGAACATAATGTCTTAAAATGAATTATTTTCCTCCTAAGGCAGATGTTAATATCAATTTATATGGAAATTAGTATCATGAAATGAAACTTTCAGGTAAACTACCTAACAATTTCAGAGCACACAAAGTGCTATAATGACTTGTTTAATGAGAAGTAGTTATCACGGTGGTCGCTATGAGGACAAAGACATTCCTGATGTTGGAAGACATACTGTGAAACATTGAAGGGAGCTTCTGATTTCTGATAAAATACACCTCAACAAGGAGCGGCCAATGGGGAGGGGGTAGGTCATGGATGAGCCTATAATGGTACCAAACTGCCTGTATTTGCTGAATAAAAAACTAATTTTAAAAAAGTAAATAATAAAAGCATATTTTAAAAAAGAATAAAAAGACTCTAAAAACTCAACAATTGGCCACACGATGGCAGCATAATCTAAAATAGCACAGGTGATATAAAATCAGTTACATAAATATTTTTATATGTAACTTAACTCTGGCTGGTCAAAAGAAAACATAAGAGAATAAGTCACTTCTATAAAAAGGGCTTGAAAACTGATTCGAAGGTACTACTACTGCCTATCTTGAAGTATAACTGTTGTTTTAGAAACATACCCACAAAAAAAAAGAAAGAAAGAAAAAGAAAGGGAAGAAGAGGAGAGGAGAGGGGAGGGGCGGGGAGGGGAGGGGAGGGGAGGGGAGGGGAGGGGAGGGGAGGGGAGGGGAGGGGAGGGGAGGGGAGGGAGAGGAGAGGAGAGGAGAGGAGAGGAGAGGAGAGGAGAGGAGAGGAGAGGAGAGGAGAGGAGAGGAGAGGAGAGGAGAGGAGAGGAGAGGAGAGGAGAGGAAAGGAAGAGTAAGCTTGACTAAGAGCCCGGAAGAATCTCTATTAGAATACCCTGGCAGCGAGGCAGGCTGGTTAGGCTTCGTGAGCATGCGCAGTCACGTCTCGTGTGCACAGGGCCGTGCAGATGAAGTCTGAGAACCTCCTGTGTGCTCCCGCCGTGCACACCGCCACGATGCACCCAAACACTGGCCCACTTTAAAACTTACTTGTGGGTGAGTGTGTTCATCGAAGTCAGAATAATTACACGTGCTCCTATGTTTTCCAGATTTTAGAAACCTAGAAAATACCAAAACACACAAAGTTTAAGCTCCAAATTTTAATAGAGGGAAAAAATACCATGAAGAAAGTTCAGTGAATTTCAATCAAACTCTAATATATGAGGGACTATTTGAAAACATTATCATTGACTATTCAAGGGAAATTGAGATTGGAGAGAGTTTTTGATTTAGACGCATTTTTTTTCCTGCTTTATCTGAAATCTCATAAAAGAACGAGCCAGATAAAGTGGAAAGAGAAGGGTAGGACAGGGGAAGAAGAAATACTATAAGGGTAGTGGGAACCGGCATTCTTGCAAGGGTGGTCCAGAAGTGGAGCTTGCAGCCATGCAGCGGCAGTGATGCAGTGCATCCCAAGAAATGGGCAGAAGGAAGACAGCGTGCAAAAGGGCCTTAGAAGCCAGCAGCTGCTTTCTCTGAATAATCCCCATCTCTTTCAGGCCCCTTGTCTCTATAGGGCAATGGTTCAAATTCCAGCACCATGTTTTTCTGTGTACGCCAGGAAAGTGGCAAAAGTCTGCATTACCTTAAAGAGCATCACTATTCCAGACTCAGTATCTTGGTAAGCTCCTGGTCTGACATCACTAAGGACACAGATAATGTGGAGAAGTAAAAGAATGGGAAGAGATCTCCCACAGTTAGACCGAATGTCTTACAGCCAGGTGCCCGCAGTGGATGAAATCTGGTGGGGCCTCTCTTCCTGGCATCAGACAGCCACACACACACATGAACCTTCACAGGGAAGAAAGGAAGAGAGGGAGGGAAGGGTGGAGGGAAAGAAGGAAGGAAAGAGGTGAAGAAAAGGAGGGGAGGCTAAGGAAGAGGAGGAAAACACGAGGTAGCAGTAATGAAGTGTTTTGATGTCTCTCCTTTTAATGATATAATTCCATCATGAGATCTTGTGTAGCCTGCTTCTCTGAACTGAAATGCTCCATTTTATTTTATTTTATTTTTAATTTTTATTTATTTATTTATTTGAGAGCGACACAGAGAGAAAGACAGATAGAGGGAGAGAGAGAATGGGCGCACCAGGGCTTCCAGCCTCTGCAAACGAACTCCAGACGCGTGCGCCCCCTTGTGCATCTGGCTAACGTGGGACCTGGGGAACCGAGCCTCGAACTGGGGTCCTTAGGCTTCACAGGCAAGTGCTTAACTGCTAAGCCATCTCTCCAGCCCAAAATGCTCCATTTTAAAAAGAGGACAGAGGCTCAGGAGCCTCCAGCGGTCATGTCTGGGAGAGCTGACACTTACTAGGTCACAGATCCCTCCCCAGGGTAACCAGAGTGGTAAGCCACTAACAACTGTAGGAGGACAGACATTGACCAGTGTTGCATCCAGGTGAAAGGTTTCAAGACCTGGCCCTAAGATATATACCGGTGAACAAAGGTGAATCCTCACCTGTGCTGGCGTGGGCTTGTCTGTGATTGCAGCTGCCTTGGATTTATTCACTGGTCCTGTAAGCAAAAACTCACCCTGCTTTGTAAGGTACCCCAATAAACTCATTGTCTGTGAGCTTTATCTGGGGAAGGTGGATGTGTACTAGTATCTTCCCAGGGAAAATGTTGCCCAAAGCAGGGCCCCATCCTCACAGCCTGTCCTAAACCCGTGTATCACCTCATAATGGACCCAGCTAACAATTCATCAGTTATAAAATCAGGGCTTCAGAATACACACTTTAGTGGATAAAATTCAATCCACCACTGGGCTGGAGACATAGCTTAGCAGTTAAGTCGCTGGGCAGGAAAGCCAAAGGATCCAGGTTGGATTCCCCAGTACCCACATAAAGCCAGATGCACACAGTGGCTGTGCACTTGGAGTTCGTTTGCAGTGGCTAGAGGGCCAGGCTTGTCCATTCTCTCTCTATCTGCCCCCCTCCACCTCAAACGAATAAATAAAACATTTTTAAAACTCTACCTCTTCATCAGGTCTTACATCGCGCTTTCCTATGGCCACCACTACAGTCCATTTTCAATGGTTTCATGATTAGTTTCTAGAAGGTGTCTGACCTCTTCCTCTCTACACAAGTGTGTAAGTGTGCTGACTTCATCTGAAGAGTTTTCCTTCCCACTCCTTTGGCTTTCTAAGTCTACAAGAATGCTCAGTGTTCAGGCTTCCTGCTGAACACGAAGTGGTCTTTACATTCTCCACTCTAGTCCTGCACAGACATCTGGTGTGACACCTTCTAGCCCTGTGCAGACACAGACGTCGGGTGTGACGCACTCCAGCCCTGTGCAGATGTCTAGGGTCACACTTACTTTCTATCAGTGTCTGCTTCTTTACTGGCCACCTTCCCCATATCAAGCTGCAAACCCCTAAGGAGATGGCTGTGCCTTTTATGTAGTAGTCATGATAGTAAAGATGCTGAATGAGAGAATGGGATGAAAAAGGCCTGAGCAGAATCAGCCTCCCGTCCTTGAATCATTCAAAGCACTGACCTACACGGGACAACTTTTCCCACCCAGCACAGCTCTCACCGGCTCGCCTTTTCCTTTAGGACACTGAGCCGTACCGGCAGGCTTCCATCAATATCTAACCATTATGTTTTATCTTGGTTTTAACTTTAGACACTGTTTTAAAAGGACATTTAATGGTCTATGTGGAGGTGTTCTGTGCATTTTTTCAATTAAGTGGCAAAAGTAAGCCTGACCTCACATTCCTTATGGCAAATTTACCAACAACCAAAGATAAGACCACTAGCAGAAACTCTCCCTCCAGATTCTGACCAGAGAGGAAGCGATCACGGTGCTCACCTCCCAAGGCTGTGCTAGGAACTCCGCCCCTTGTCACCCAATGCCATCGCTTTCCCCAGCAACACAGAGCTGTCAGGCCACTTGGACTTACCCTTTGCCTCATGATATCTTAATCTTTGGAGGACATCATGATATCTTAATCTTTGGAAGACACGAAATTAGCTGAATAGGTCTACCACATTTGAAAGCTGAAAGTGACGGATCTAACCATTTAAATTCACTTTCAATGCAAGCAGCTCATTTCCACAGAAGCCCACATGAAATACATTTCAGGTTTGTAAAACTGAGACGTAGACCGGGCTGTGAGGGAAGCACTCGCAAGTCCGTAGAGCGCAGTACTGCCGTGCACTGCGGGCTGCTGAGTCACAGTTGTGTGCAGACTGCGCTGACTCTTGAGAAACAGCTTAGTCTCATTTTCAGAGTTACGATGCCAGATGCCAGCAAATAGCTGCACGTGGAGATGTTTTTAGCTTTCATTAATGTCAGAACTGAGGACACCAGGTGCTTGGGAGGACTGAAGGACAGGTGTACGCATGGGACCCCCGCCATGTGAGAGAGGTAAAGGAGAGGTGTGCCCATGGGACCCCCAATGTGTGAGACAGGTAAAGGAGTGTTGTGCATGAGGATCATCTCTTTGCAAGAAAAACCTCCAACACCTGACTACTCCAGGAATGAATCCAACCATATTCTTGATATTCTCCAATTGATGGTAATTAATTCCAAAGCATCTACACTTCCAAGGTTGTGTTTTGAAGTTAAAATGGTGTTTTACCCTGTAAAGAATATTTTCTAACTATGGTACTTATTTTAATAAAATGAGATTGTCCATTTAAGCTGAACATATTTACACCACTTTGGACCTCACAGGTCAAGAGGTGAGCGTAACAAATTTAAGAGTGGCAGGGACATCCCTGTCTGTGATCTAATGACTTCAATGCACCAGAGATCAGCAGCACCATCAGTTAACAGAATTCATGAGTGACTAAGATCTGCCAGAGTTTCAACTTTACTTCCAGACCCATTTGTAAGGCCACTAGACTCATCGTCAATAACCAAAAGCACACCAACAACTCTTAACACCTGCAGTCAAATGTGCAAGACAAATACGTAGCAAAAAGTACCAGTAGAAAAACACTCCTGTTACTTATTCCCAGCCAGTCTACAATGAGTGTATCTTTGCCTTCTGAAGTGCCTGTAATCTCACACTTATCATATCTGCAAGCCTTCCCTGAGGCTTTTACCTGAAAAATTATCTCTGATTTATGAAGAGTATTTGATTTCACTCATTCTTCACGTTACTATTTTAATATATTTTACTTATTTGTTTGAGAGAAAGAGAGAGAGAGAGAATGGGCATGTCTGGGCCTCCAGCCACTGAAAATGAACTCCAGATGCATGTGCCCCCTTGTGCATCTGGCTAACGTGGGTCTTGGAGAATCGAACTGAGATTCTTTGCCTTTGCAGGCAGACACCTTAACTGCTAAGCCATCTCTCCAGCCCCACTTTGTTATTTTAAATTGTACCTATTTATTGTGTGTGTGTGTGTGTATGTGTGTGTGTGTGTGTGTGTGTGTGTGTGTGTGTGTGCATGGTGTGCACATGTGTAAACACTTGTCAGAGGAGAACACTTCATGTCCTTCTTTATTAAACTCATCTTCCTATTTACTTGAGACATAGTTTCTCACTCAACCTAGTCCTTCCATTTTCGCTGCTTTTATTTTACTTTATTGCTAGTTGTTTGGACACCACAGCACAGAAATACACTGATCTATGCCCCTCAAAACACATACGTTGTGTGTCTTGTTTGCATGGGTGATGAGGAAGCAAACTAGGACCGTGTCAGGCCCTCTCAAGTGCCCGTGCTTGCCACGTAGTCTAAACCACTTCGCCTGCCACACTCTAAACCTCAGCCCCTAGCTTTTTATTTCATTTATTTTTTTTTTACAAATTTTTTTTAAATTTTATTTATTTATTTATTTATTTGAGAACGACAGACACAGAGAGAAAGACAGACAGAGGGAGAGAGAGAGAAATTGGCCCCGCCAGGGCTTCCAGCCTCTGCAAACGAACTCCAGATGCATGCGCCCCCTTGTGCATCTGGCTAATGTGGGACCTGGGGAACCGAGCCTTGAACCAGGGTCCTTAGGCTTCACAGGCAAACGCTTAACCACTAAGCCATCTCTCCAGCCCCCAAATTTTTGTTTATGTTAATTTATTTGAGAGCAACAGACAGACAGGGAGAGGGAGAGAGAAAAAGAGAGAAAGAGAGAGAGAGAGGGAGAGAGGGAGAGGGAGAATGGGTGTGCCAGGGCCTCCAGCCACTGCAAACAAACTCCAGACACATGTACCTCCTGTGCATCTGGCTTACATGGGTCCTGGGAATCGAACCTCGAACCAGGATCCTTCAGCTTCACAGGCAAGTGCTTAACTGCTATCAATTTTTACTTTAAATAATAATGATAATCAAAATAATTTTTCCTTTCACTTTACTCTGACTTTTTTGGTCATACATCATTGATTTTCCTTGCACAACTTCAATGTGAAATCTGATGAATTAACATGTAAAAGAGGAAAAACACAATATCTATCTCACATACATGAAAAAATCAAACATTTGGCTATTCTTATCCTCACATGTTCAAAAATTCATGTAATTAAAATTTAATTCCAAACTTAAGCTGATTATATTTTCTGAAATACTTTTGCTATAAAAAGGAACATCAGGCTTGTCCACTTGCTGATTCCATGTCACTGGCTCCTAAGCCTTTGTCATTGTCAAAAGATCCTTTGATCTCATTCATAAAATAGAGAGAAATTGTCAGGTAGAGGAAACAGTGGCAGAAGATGTCAATGAGAATGGAAAACGTGTCAACCAAACTTGAAAATATCACCATGATCTTTATTAATTTACAATAATTCATTTAGTTTCAGCATTGCACCTTGAACTGTGTTAACAGAGATTTACAAATGTTGGTAGAATCCCCATAGATTATATTTCCCCAAAAGAAATGAACAATGAAAACTAAATATTGTCTTGAAAAAACTGTCTGGGGTGGTTCCTATTCATTCTTCCAGATCTGTGTTCATCACTGTGATAGGTCTGCTTTCAAAGCCACAAAACCCCCTCACCCCTCCTGCTGTTCCTGTGGTTGGAAAGTGGTCTACAGACACAGTAAGGTCAGTTCATCAGTGTGAAGCATGACCCAACAGGACTGGAGTCCTTGAGACAGCGGAGTAACTCAGAGGAACAGTCTCATCTGTCCCAACTCTGGGGTTCCACGCTTCAGAATGATGACACATTCTTGCTCTTTACTGCTGTTACGGCACCTACATAACAGTATAGGTGCCTAACGTGAGAGTCATTTCTGAAGTTCTTTTCATAACTTAGATTATTTCATTCTTGTTAAACTTATTTTACTGCCCTTTCTTCATCTTGTATTATCATTTCTCTCCTGGAATTGACTTTCACAGGGTTGGACATAGCTGTAATGCACGAGTCTGAACACCAGGGGGCAAGCACGCTCTGTGGCTACTTCGCTGTCATGAAAGATGAGCTCTGCTCTAAAACCCTATGACCATAAATGCCCCTATGTTTTGTTTCTGTCAAACAAAGCATGTGCAAAAGCTTAGCCCGTCAGAAAAATAATGGGGGATTCTCTCCCAAATCTTCTAATTCTATTCTGTCATATGATGGAATTGTTGGACCAGTCTCTTCTGTATAAGGGATCCAATTACTCTAGGTGAATTTTTTGTTTGTTTGTTTGTTTGTTTGTTTGTTTTTCGAGGCAGGGTCTCACTCTGGTCCGGGCTGACCTGAAATTAACTCTGTCATTTCAGGGTGGCCTTGAACTCATGGCGATCCTCCTACCTCGGCCTCCCAGCACTCGGGATTAAAGGCATGTGACACCATGCTGGGCTTCTAGGTGATTTTTTTTAAAAAATTTATTTTTGTTATTTTTATTTATTTATTTGACAGCGACAGACAGAGAAAGAGGCAGATAGAGAGAGAGAGTCCCTGGGCGCGCCAGGGACTCCAGCCACTGCAAACGAATTCCAGACGCGTGCGCCCGGTTGTGCATCTGGCTAAAGTGGGTCCTCGAACTGGGGTCCTTAAGCTTCACAGGCCACCGCTTAACCGCTAAGCCATCTCTCCAGCTCTCTAGGTGATTTTTTAAAGTCAGATTTTAAGAGCAATTCTGCACACAGTGCCATCTAGTATTTCTGTATTTGTTTCTATATCCTGAAATGTATAATTCGTCATATCCACTAATGTGATACCTAGGTGGTATTTCAGGGTACTTTGTGCTTATCTTTGGCGAGGGCTGCCATGCGTGCACTGATTCTACCGACTTTGGTTGTTGAATCACACTGCAAACCACTAACTTTCCTTAAATAACGGAGGTCACCCTTGCAGAGTTTTAGTTTACATATCAACTTTGTTTCCTATGTGTTTCTGAATCAACAAAATTACACACATAGGCATCTATAGAATCAACACTTAGCTTTTCTTTACACCTTAGTGCTTAGGTTAAAATACATATCACATTACATCACAGGGGAATTTCATTTGAACAAAACCTGGGTAAGGAAACATGAAATGGCAAAGTTCACTCTATTTATGTCATGTCCAGAAAGATTGCTACAGAGCCCTTGCTCTATGTAGCTAATATAAAGCATACTAAAGGAAGTCTCTCTCTTTCTATCCTTCCCTCCCTGCTTCTGTCCTTTTCTCCCCTTTCTCCTCTCCCTACTTTATTTATACTCCTCCTTCTCCGTCTCTCCTTTCTCTCTCATATTCTTCACACTCATATTTGTAGGGAATGTTGAAGTTTTGGGGGAGGGTAAGGTGTGATTGACCTTTTTCCAATTCTGTGTTCGTGTTTGCTTTGCACTTCATGTTGGGGATATTTACAAAGAAGAAGAGGAAATTGTGTGGAAGCATTGAACATGTGTGTGATGCCCACCTAAGGATGGATGGACACACACACACACACACACACACACACACACACACACACACAGAAAGAGAGAGAGAGAGAGAACAGCCAGAGTTTTTCTTTCACAACATAGAGTCAAAAGAATACAAAGCCACATATTCAGCAAAAGTTGACTAAAAAACAATTTGCATCATCCAATATTGTAATTTGTTATACTGAAGAACAAGATTATTACATTGGGTAAAGCCAGCTATTTTTATGTTGGGAGACTTTTTAAACATTGTCAAATTAAATCTTCATGTAATTTCACTTTACAAACACAATGGGGAGATGATACATGTCTAAAGTCATGGGATTAGTTGATTCCAGAGGCAACATTCAAAAATCCCACATGCCTTATTACTACCCTGGCCTTGACAAATACTATATGAATGCCAATTATTATTGATCTATGGCCATGCTCTAAAACTACTATATTTGTGTTCCTATGGCTGTGTTTTTATTGATAATACAAATTCTAAGACACAGACTCTTCCTGAAAATAAATATGCAAAAAGGGTTATAATGTCTCATGTTATAATTCCTTATGTTACTTGACAAATCTCATTCAACACAAGCAACTAATTCATTTTCAAAGTCAAATTAATTATCAATCTGCCATGTTTCAGTAGGAAGCCAGAAAATTAAAACGGCTCTATAATTCAATCAAAAATCACTACAAATAATATGCATAAGCCATGTTACTAATAAGACAAAATTATCATTTTATTCAAATGGTAATAGCACTTGTGATTTCCAAATAAATGTTTCTTCTTGATGGCATTTCCATTTGAATCAAAGTGATTACTCAACTAATTCTGAAAAATCCATTCAGTTCTAACTTGGGAGGGGTTTGGATGGAAATATGCTTCAGAGTCTCAGATCTTTCCAACTCAGTAGATAGCAGTGATGCTGCAATACAAAGTTAATATTAATTGTAATTCTTATTTCACTGGCTTAATGGAGTATTTAAAAATGAAAAAAAAAATCCTATGTACAAGGACATAATATCATGTGCATTTTTCTCTTCCCTACAGTAACATTGCTTCCTAGGGGAAAGTTTGTCTTGTGAGCTCTGAAGGAAAGACAGCCTCTATGTACTAGCATGAAGAAAGATCCAAGGGGATTGCCTACAGAGAGGTTCAGCACACTGTTAGCTTCATGGTGCTTTCCACAGACAACTCCTATATGTATATAACTTTCATTGTGTCATGCAATCCTAATGAGACACAGATGAAGATATGGTCTATAAAACATTATAAAGCAAGAGGAAGTGTTAATAAATATCATTTGAAGACGCCATTCAAACTGATTTCATTTCAGCAATTCTGTTTTATCATATTTATCTTTTGAAAGATTTCAACTTGAGCACATCTAGTTTTGCTTTTTATTCTGGTATAGAACTGCTCTTTTGAAGAAAAGAAAGTAAAGTCTTGTGTGGTCAGTCAACACTGATTATGATTTTTTTTTTGTCTGAACCTATTGGATGCTGGTAATATTCCCATTAGGTTATACTTTTATATTCTCTCTCTTCAATATCCATTCTGCTGAGGGACCCCTTCAGTGGGGTTAC
Source organism: Jaculus jaculus (assembly GCF_020740685.1). NCBI lineage: Eukaryota > Metazoa > Chordata > Mammalia > Rodentia > Dipodidae > Jaculus > Jaculus jaculus. The sequence continues at coordinate 85,244,554 of NC_059114.1, forward strand.
TGGTGTTCACTGTGGGGCCCTGAATCCAGCTGTCAGTCTCTGCGGCAAGGGCCATGTCTCAGGATACTTCTTGCCACCCTGTGGCTCTTACAATCATTGTACCCCCTCTTCCACAGCATTCCCTAAGCCTCAGTAGGTGTGGCTTAAGAATACTTTAGTGTTAAGTTCGCTGCAATTTGTGAAATTCTGCTTTTAAGCATTCTGAGTGTCCTCACTCTCTATTGTCATCTCCCCGAAGGTGGCTGTCGGGCTAACGGTGAGAGCAGCACTCAAGTTTAGATTGTCATTTCTTCATATAGTTGGAGGAAGGAAGGATAGGTAACATGGTTGGCCACACTCTTGAAAATGTGTATTTTGATAACTCCATTGTCTCCTTCCATCTGACCACATGACGCCACTTCATGTGAATACCATAACCCCACTGAGGAGGGCCCCCAGGTCGTGGGAGCTGGAGTGAGGGGATCATAGTATATAACCTGTTACAATTATATATATACATATATATATATATATATATATATATATATATATATATATACACACACACACACACACACACATACACACACATACATACATACATACATACATACATACATATACATATATACATATACATATATATATATACACTTACACACACATGTGTGTGTGTGTGTGTGTTTGTGTGCGCCTTGCCTCTTCATTCTCTTAATCATATTTTTCATCTAGTAAAAGTTTCAATTATTATATACATCCATATGTACATTACCTTGATCTAACCAAGCAATGTGGTGAGTCAAATATGAGCCCTAATCTCTGACCTAGACCTAAGACCTAGAAAAAAGACTTAATTATATCTTTCAGTTGATGAGAATTTGTTGGTGAAAATACACATGCTAAGTGAGGTTGCAGTTACCTTCTCAATGCTGACAAAGAATCACAAAACAAAATACAAGCAAACAATAAAAGCAGCAACTGGTAGGAGGAAAGTTGTTCATTTCTACAGTCTTGGGGGAAGGTCCATGAGGGCTTAGGAAAATATGGCATGAGCAGAGACTGCTTGTTGCCTCTTCCACAGCAGGTGGGATGAGCAGCAGGAGAATGAGCTGAGCGAGAAGGGAAGCTGGATGTAACACCCCTAAGACTACCTCACCCAACACACCCTCCTAGCAAACTGCCATGGCCGAGGAACCAGGTGTTCAAAGCACATGAGGGTATGGGGAATGCCTAGTTCCAACCACCACATCCAGCCCTGGGTTCCCACAATCTGGTGACACCATCCAAGCTGTAAAATGCAATGCATTGAATCTAACTTTGAAAGTCCCCAATCAGTTTTATCAACCCCAATACTGTTGAAACATCCTCACTAGTCCAAGGTCTCTTAACTTTGAGCTATAAAACCAAAGCCACATAATGGCACAGATTAAACATTCACACTGAAAAAGAGGGCATTGGGCACAGCAAGGAAAGAAAATCCTTCAGCTCAAAGCCTGACATAGGTAATCTCTGAAAAAGTCTCTGGAATACCAAATACAGCTGGGCTATACCAATACTAGCTGGGCTGCCTACAGCCCAGGGAACTATTCCATCCCAACTCAGAAGCTCACCTTGGAAGCCATCCCACAGCATTGGTATTTCAGAACTCCTTGGGTCTACACTGCAAACTATGGTTCTTGTAGGCAATGGCTCCACTGGGTGTCCATTCAGAGGATCCAACCATCCTGCTCAAATTGCCTGGTGGCCATTGTCCAAAAATCAAACTGTATTACAAATCTAGTAAACTTTTCACTCATGCATTTGCTATATTCACATAGTATCAAGAAGGTTACCAATTTATTAATAAAATAAGGGAATAAAGCCAACTTTAAAGGGCAGGACACTCCTTCAGCATTCTAACCTCCAACTTTCAAGAGTCAACGTTCTTCCTATTGTCCCTATAAGAACACTTGGCCCAATTCCAACGGGAGTAACCTCCCAAGCATTTGCAGCTGAATGGTCAACAAGTTCAAACCAAACCTTTAATTTTTTTCTGTCCTATGTCTATCTGCTTTCACCAGTCCATTTCTATGCAACAAAATCCTGCAGAAGTTCTCAGGACACGCAAATGATGCAATAGGCCTCTTGTACAAACTGCTACAATCCGCAGGCTGGACAAAGTTCTCCTTCCTCTCCTTCACCTAACCTCACAGTTCTTACTGCAGTGAGGTCTCTGAAGCCCTGATAAGAATGCCCATAAGACTCTGCTTACAGCAATGTAATGCATTTCTCAAGCCAATATTCTTTCCTTATTCCTCCAGCAAATCAGTTTGGAAAGGCCAAAAGCCACACAGTCAGTTTTCTGGCAGCAATGAAAGCAAAACTGATATCAATTTTTCTGTGGTAGTTACTTTTTATTACTGACACAAATCTTTCCTCCTCACCACACCCCCTCCGCAGAAAAAGCACTGAATAAATAGAAAGGACCTGTTTGGGCATACAGCATTAAGGGGAAACCCCATGGTGGCAGGGGGAAAACATGGCATGAGTAAGGCTGGACATCTCCCCCTCCACAGCTCCTGGAAACAGCAGGAGGAGAATGAAGCAAGCTCTAACAAAGGACAGCTGGCTACAACACCCCTAAGCGTGCCCTCAACTACACACCTCCTCAAGCAAGTCTCTACCCCTCAAGTTGCAATCAGCTGGGATCCAAACATGTCAAACACATGAGTTTATGGGAGCCACTGAAGTTAAAGCATCACACTGGGGATTCTGCAAGCTTGAAGGGTGTAATTGGGGCTGATATTGTTATAAGGAGCATTCAAATAGTGAGCTAGATTTCAAGCAGGGGCACACCACTATATCTAAGCACAGCAAAATAATCTTTTCCTGTGCATCACAGAGCATCTGTTCAAAAGTCACTAATGCCATAGGAAACTATTTTAACATGGACAAAATAAAGTAATATTTGAGATAACTTAGACATTTCTTACGTCAGTAAGTGATATAATGCCTGTCCGTCTTCCCTTTACCCCATAACATCTACTTCTCTTGACATAAAGAGAGCACTAAGCTTAGCATCTAGAACTTGGAATTAGTGTGGCATTCCCTATGTTTTCTCAGAACATGAAGAATGTCTGTATATTCTGGATACAGGCCAAGATTAAATATATTTACAAATTTTGGAAAAAAGACATCGAGCACGATAAAATGCATTTTTCCAAACATTCCAGTAGATGGCATGAATCTGCCTATTTCACAGGTGTTTGTTGACCCTGGTACCCATGAAAAGGGTGCTGTGACTCTCCCACCAGGAGGACCTGGGGGTGGGCAGATCCTCAGAGACTATTGAAAAGCTGCACTTGGCCTTGAGTTGAAATTCCATCTCAGCTTTTGCAGTCAAAGAATGTTTGTCTTGATCTGTTTGATAGTGGCCACTTTAGGACTGTTATGATAATGGAATGAAGATATCTTAGTGTATCTTACATACAAATATGGCTTAACAATAGGTCATTTTAAGCATGCATATAAAGTTAAACAAAACAGAATTATTAATATGTTCATAGTTCCACTCAATAATGAATGACAACTGCTGAAAAATAAATCAATAATTTGGCTTCCAGGTAGAATCCCTGTTTGTCCCAAAGAAAGTTCCAGATTCATGACCATTTCTTGCATACTATACTATAAACCAGACCACATGATTTTAGCCACTCTCATCTACCAATGTTTTCCTCACTCTTAAGCATCTCTTATCATTTAAGTACTATGATACTTCTGGGTTTTTGTTTGTTTGGTTGGTTGGTGGTTTGTTGTTTGGTTTTTTGAGGTAGCTTCTCACTCTAGCCCAGGATGACATGGAGTTCACTTTGGAGTTTCAGGCTGGATTTAAACTCACAGTGATCCACCTACCTCTGCCTCCTGAGTTCTGGGATTAGAGGTGTGTGCCAACATGCCAGGTTTTATACTTCTTTAATGCGTCCCTAGTGTTGGATCTCTATCATACCATTTTATCCTCATAAGGAATGGTTTTACTGAATCTATAACAAAGGAAGAGTCACTTTGAGAGAAGAATCATCCCATTTTCTCTCTCTCTCTCATATTGTATATGAGAGAGAATATCAATGGATCACTTCTACATTTATTTATTTTAGCAGGAATAGATTTTTTTTTCTTCTATTCCAAAATATCCACAAATAAAATCTTCTTTGATTGGATCTAGGCTTAATATTATTATCAAGTGTTTTTTTTTTCCCCTATTAAATCTGTTAGTAACTTTTCCTGTATTGATAGATAGGGCTTGTTCACACAGAGTAGTTACTGAATATACCTTCCCTCTAATTAATGAAGAAAAGCTTCTGAATAATCTTTTAGACATCTTTATGTATATTATTGTTTGGGCAATGTATGACTGACAAGGACTTAGTTTCAACTGGTAATATTTCTCTCATAATGAGCTGAACATTAACCTATGATGTCATTGCATACTTACACAGGCATGGAAGAGGAGGAGGCTGAGCAGCTCACCCAGTGACCACGCATGGCAAACTGTTTTATATCTAGGTTTCAATTCCAAGTATACCACTTCAGTGGGGCCTTGTCTGACGACACAAATCCATCTCTTTGTCAACACAGTTGTCATCACACTCTTTCATATCACCTGCCTGCTATTCTCCAGGAGCACATCCATTTCTCCATCTCATTCCAACCCTAGTGGAAATTATCCTGTTTAGGATAGAAATATTGTCTGTCCATCATCATTTCCCTAGTGCCTAAATCACACTATATACTTAAAACACAATAGATAATAATTATTTACAAAATGAGAAGGGTATAAATATTAATAGAGATATACTGAACTTTCCTAGCATTTCTTTTTTTTTGTAAATGTATGATGCAAGTTCATTAAGAATGATGCTATTCTAGGGCTGGAGAAATGGCTCAGCAATGAAGAAAGATGCAGTTATTTTGGGACATGGCTCTATCATGGGACTACTGTGACATATAATAAACAATGAACATTTGAAGTATCCTGTGGGGCGGATGAGTAACTGTTGGCTATTGGGCTCATGTGCGTCACCACAGCCTGAGAACCAAACCCTCAAATAAGGAAAACATGCACCAGACAGTGATGAGGGTATGATATGGAAAATCAAACTCTTTCCATGTATAACTGCTTCTGGTTTTGTCATTTATTAGCTATGCCTTGTATCCGTGAACATTAGTTGCATCATTTCTAAAACATCATAACAAATAAATGAATAAAATCAATGACCTTCATTAGGTCCTTAGAGGACACTTGAGCCACAGGGCCCTGGAGAGGGTATAATGAAGACTAACCTTGATCTCCTGTTTCTCTCTCTCCCCCTCTTCTCCCATTCTCTTTTACATTACCTATATTTTCCTCTCTTCTTTTCCTTGTTGCTGGCCTATAATTCCTTGTACCAGCATGCAGTTAACATCCACAATGAGCTGTTGATCAGAGAGACTGACAAGGTTTCCCCAAAAAAGACAAACTTCTTTCACAGCACTTGATGACCCACCAAAGGTTAATGGTAACACCCTGCTGCCAAAGACACCATATGCTGTTGGTATAGAACATGGAGTGACCTGGCTGAAATCTGGAAAAGAGTCAGTCCCCAGACAGTTAGTCCATCTAGTGCCAGAAGGTTCTACATGAGCAACTGGGGGAAAATGACCAATATTTGTCCAAGTGACTTGTGGTCTAAGCTATTCAACAACAATCAACCTGATGTGATGCTCACATAAGTGCAATAATGGCATACAGTCATGGTAAGTAACCAACTGTTCTTGATTTGGCTAACAGATCAACTCAGTGGACCAGAACCTATATCTGGTTCTGGGAAACAAGTCAGAACCATATCCAAAAAATGAGGCTGCTCTCCATCATTATCAAGCTCCCATCAATCATGGGCTACAAGAGGGCCTACACCTATTAAATTCTCTCTAAAATAATAACAGTTATCCCATTTATTTGGTGCTGTCTTCACTTTCCATTGGAGAATTTGCTTCTCTTTTTCAGATGGACAAAGATCCTGAGGAAAGAATCAGCCCACTGTACTTCACCAGGGCCCCAGCTGAAACCAAAAGTAATTGGGGAAATGAGCAAAAGTGCTGCTTTCTTGGTGAACCTGGTACCAGCCCAAGGGTGAAGGAGATCGACACAGAAAACACTCAACTCCTACCAAACCAGATATCCAGAGACAGAGAGGCTCCCAAGATCTCATCACCCAACATGGCTCAGGGAAATTCATGGAAGAGGGGGTAAAAAGATTGTCAGAGCTTCATGTTGGGACGTTATGCACAGAAAAATTGCCTCTTATCCATAACTGATGGCTAACCTGAAGGTCCATGACCCACATTCACCAGTGAGGAGGGTCCCTGTGGAGGGGAGATGGTAGGGAGAAAGATAGCAAGGGTACCAACATGGCTGTACATACACTGTGAACATCACTAAAAATATTTTTTTTTAATTTTTTTTGTTTATTTTTATTTATTTGAGAGTGACACAGAGAGAAAGAGGCAGATAGGTAAAGAGAGAGAGAGAGAGAATGGGTGCACCAGGGCCTCCAGCCACTGCAAACGAACTCCAGACACGTGCGCCCCCTTGTGCACCTGGCTAACGTGGGTCCTGGAGAATTGAGCCTCGAACCAGGATCCTTCGGCTTCACAGGCAATCGCTTAACCGCTAAGCCATCTCTCCAGCCCACTAAATATATTTTTTTAAAATGACCAGAACAGAGTTCAAAGTCATCCTTACCTATGTAGTGATTTTGAAATCAGTATGAACTACTTGTGAACTTGTCTTAAAAATATCAAATAAGGGCTGTAGAGAGATGGCTCTGCAGTTAAGGAGGCTAGTTTGCAAAGCCAATGCCCAGGGATAGGGTCCCCACTACCCATATACAGCCAGATGTATGAAGTGGCTCGTGCATCTAGGGTTGTTTTACAGTGGCAGGAGGCCATGGCTCCCATACATACTCATGAGATTTCTGTCTGTCTGTCTCTTTATCTTTCCCTCTTTCTAAAATAAACAAACAAAACAGCCTTTTTTTTTTTAAATACCAAATAAACCTGTTAGGGAGTCTTAGAATATGTGATTCGTGCCTTGTAATTTTTAAAATCTATGATTTGATAGTCTAGACTATGACATTTAGGATCAGAAAATGTCTGAACAATAGATAGATAGATAGATAGATAGATAGATAGATAGATAGATAGATATGCAAAATTGGCAATGAAAGTCAGAAACTGGGTGATCTTCCCCAAGGAAGCCTAGTCCCACAATGCAAGCCTCTAATGAAGTCATAGAGAAGTTAATAGAAATTCAACCCCAAAATGAAAACACAAGAAGAAATGTGACACTGATCACAGAATTGCAGAACTGGAAACAAGCCATGAAACAAGCAGTCACATAAATGAAATTGAGCAGAAACATCTCTTAGGGCACTCAGCTTTTGGCTATCAGCATAACATTATTGAAGAAAACCATAGAAGCCTCCAAAGAGATATAAATGAATTGAGGGTGAGTCAACAAATGGAAGATCTCAATGACAAGCTAGTTAAGCTTAATAAAGGCTTGTCTAAATGCAAGAATGAGTTCCAGGAAGCATCAAGAAAAGTATCCATTGGCTCATTTGGCCCGGCTGGCCAATTATAAGGCTTACAGTGTCTATTGATGAGTATCTTCACTGGTGATTTCTCTTTCTCCCATTGAACTGCATGCAGAATGGCTTCTTCCAGCTTTCTGTCAGCTGGTCTACATGGAGAAGGTTATCAGCTCAGTTCCAGCAAGATTTTTCAGTGGCCTTGCAGCAGCCCAAGTCTATGAAGTCCTCAGCAGTAGGGTCTTACCATCTATTCCTGGTGCGAAACCAAGGACCTTGGCAATGGCCTATAATGTTTTGGGGGCATCAGGGATCTCTCTGGCCAACAACTCACTGGAAGATATCCCATCCCTGGCACTAAATATTTTCTAACAATCTACAGCTCCTGAGTGCTGTATTGTCCAAAAAAGTAGGGTTACATATGCTTTATTTATATCCTCTTAGATTTTGATTAGCTTTCCCTCTACCTTTCCTTTGCTCAATCTCTTCCCCAGACCTCATTTTGGGCCTTTTCACCCCCATTAATCTATTCTTCTACTTACCTATATACAACAACATCCTATTAAGTGTCCCCCTCCACTCACATCTGTTATGGGGGAAACCAACTGCCCTCTAATTGGACTGGAGACCTGCTCCACGGAAAGGGAATACATCCCTGATACTGAAAACTTAAAACAGGGGTAGTCATAAGCCCTAGGGGTGTAACGCCTGCCGTTGTCTGGCCAAATGTATATACTATGCTTATCAAAGCATAGCAGTAAGCACTTCTGTTAATGTTCACACCCTTATATTAATGATATTCTCACTTTTGATTGAGAATCTTCTCTTTTCAGATGGCAGTGACCTTGAGACAACTCAGAAGGTATCATGGTGATAGAAAGAAATGACCGCAGTGCTCAGTACTGCAATATCTGTATCACACCTTCCAAAGCTCAGGGTCTAATGCAGAATTGGTGGCAGAAAGAATGTAAGAGCCAAATGAAGGGCAGGACTTCATACAACATGCTCCCTTCAGACACAAAATGGCCTGGATATCAATGGCCTCACAGTGCCTAATACTACCTGCATAAAACCATCATAAGAGGAGGAAAAGATCAAGACTTCAAAAGTAAAAGAGAGACTGATTGAGATGGGGAGGGGGTATGATGGAGAGTGGAGTTCCAAAGGGATAAATTGGGCGAGGGAGGGTATTACCATGGAGTATTTTTATAATTATGGAAGTTGTTAGTAAAAAAATTAAAAAAAGAAAAGTCCACCTCAAACTGAAATACCCCCCACCAAAATAGATGGAAACTATACAAAATAACACAACAGAAAACAAAAATCAAATAAAACATTTAAAAACCTCTGTAGAACCCTTCACTAACAGAGGTACTCATGTGGAAAACAGAACCTCTGAGCTAGAGGACAGAAGAAACTGATCGAGAGCCCATAAACTTTGTTAAGTTAAAAAAAAATGTAAAAAGAATACAAGGGAACTATGGATATGCTAAAACAACCAAGTATCATATCATGGTTATACCAGAAGGAGAGAAAATCCAGGCCAGGGGCATAGAGAACATATTCAACAACATTAATAAACAAAATTTTCCCAATCTCTCAAAAGAGAGGCCCATCCAGATAGAAAAAGCTCACAGAACACCAAACAGACAGGACCAAAGAAGAAACTCTCAAAGACACATCATAACTAAAATTCTTAACAATAAAAACAAAGACAGAGTGGTACAAGCTGCAAGAAAGAAACAATTCACAACATACAAAGGCAATTCCATCAGAATTACATCAGATTTCTCAGTGGAAATCCTGAAAGCCAGAAGGGCCTCAAATGGAATGCTACAAAGACTAAAAAAAACTGGATGATAGCCCAAGCTACTTTACCCAGCAAAAGTATCCCTCATAATAGATGGTGAAAGGAAAATTTTCCATGAAAAGAGTCAATTCTTTGATTATATGAACACAAAGGCGAACCTATAGAGAATACTTCAGGGAATACTCCCCACAGAAGAGTCAAACAACCAATCTCAAGAGCCCACAAGGAGATTATAAGAATCAAAATTAGAGCAGCCCCAAAGTCCAAAAAAGCACCAAACCCCATAAAGCACCCATCATGGCAGGGATTAAGTCCAACCTCTCAGTTACCACCATAAACATTACTGGTTGTAACTTATCTGTCAAAAGCCACAAGTTAACAGAGTAGATCAGAAAAATGGACCCTTCTACCTGTTGTTTTCAAGAAACCCACCTCATCACTAAAGACAGATACCTCCTCAGGGTGGAAGGATGGATAATGATATTCCAAGCCAATGGAAATAAGATACAAACAGGCGTTGCTGCATGAATATGTGATAAGAAAAAGACTTCAAACCAAAAGTAATAAAAAAGGACAAATAAGGTTACTTCTTATTCATCAAGGTAACAATCCAATGTGAAGACATCACAATCATAAATCTATGTGCACCAAACACAGGTGCACCACAGGGTATAAAACAAAGCCTACTTGACTACCAAACAGAAATAAGCACCAACACCATCATAGTTAGAGACTTCAATCCTCCGCTCACAGCAAAACATAGATCATCCAAGCAGAAAATCAACAGGGAAATAATAGAGCTCAACAACACCATAGATCAAATAGACCTAACAGATATCTATAGACCTTTCCACCCCAATTCTATAGAATACATATTTTTCTCAGCAGCCCACATTCTCAATTCTTTAAAGCCAGAAATTAACAAAAGACACATCAGGTACTCCACCAGCTCCTGATGGCTGAACAACAGAGTTTTACAGAATGAATGGGTTATAGTAGAAATCAAAAAAGAAATTGTAAAGTTCCTAAAATTGAATGATAATAAACACACAACTTACTAAAACTTATGGGACACAATGAAGCCAGTTCTGTGGGAAAAAATTCACAGTGATAAATGCCTTCGTAACAAAGGTAGAGGTATCCTAAATTAATAACCTAACTGTCCACCCAAAGGCATTGGAATAACAAGAACCCAAACTTAAGAGCTGCAGACCAAAATCATCATCATCATCATCATCATCATTATCATCATCATCAAGATCAGAGCAGAAATTAATGAATTGGAAATTAAGAAAACAATTTTTAAAATTCATGAAACAAAGAGCTTATTCTTTGAAAAAATAAGCAAGATTGATAAACCCCTGGCCAATTTGATCAAGCAAAAAAAAAGAGAAGTCCCACATTAACAAAATTAGCAAAGAAAAAGGAAAAATCACAACAGACATCAATGAAATTGGAAGAATCATCAGGACATACTTCCAAAACCTCTACTCCAGAAAACTGGATTTAAAAAATCTGGTAAAATGGATGAATTCCTAGCCACATATCACCCCAAAATAAACTCAGAGCAGATTAATCTCCTAAACAACCTATCACATCCATTGAGATCAAAGAGTAACCAAAAACCTCCCAAAAAGAAAAGTCCAGAAACAAATGGCTTCTTGGCTGAATTCTATCAAACCTACATTGAAGAGCTGAAACCAACTTTTCTCAGTGTCACATAACTGGAGAACAGAAAATCCTCCCTAAGTCCTTTTATGAAGCTAGCATCACCCTAATACCAAAACCAAATAGTGATACAACAAGAAAAGAAAACAAAGAAAATTTAAACTACATTAATAAATAAATGATGTTAGACATGTTATTAGATGGACAGAAACTAAAGAAACTTGACTAAAGCTTACATGGAGATGAGAGTTCATATCAGTGAAAACAATATGGATTAAAACACATGGAAAATTATTAGGATACACCACTACAAATCAATATTATAGGGCCTTAAATAAGTAAAGAATAATATTATGATAGCCTACCTATCATTCTAAAATGTCAAGTGGTAATACTTTCTACTTATTCTATATACATGTCCTCATACAAACAAAAATTCACTTTATAATTAATGATGCATTATTGAATTTAAAAGTAGTATCTAATGTATCTTTTCATAAGTATCCATTTTTCTTTCTTGAATCATTACTCCGGTACCACTCATTATTGCTCCTCTCTCACACATGCTGGGATATTGAACTTTTTTTATTCCCTATTGATTAAACTAAGTGTTCACTTCAGAATGTTGACAAAAGCTGCACATTGACATCTAACTTATTTCTTGGTAAAATCAAATCAATTTTACCATTAAATATATTAAAAGATTCATTTTCAAGTGTCCATACAATAGTTTAGCACATCTTGCTAGGTTATTTTCACCTCACACATTTCCACTGAAATTATGATTGCAGATACTCAGAATATAATGCCCATGAGTGCCATCTTTAGTGTTTTATCAGCCTTCAGTATTAAATCTGTTCATTGTCTCCTGCATTGAAAATTACACTTTCCATTTTCAAGCACGTAAGTGCCTTTGCTTCCATAAGATATTCTGAAAGCTTCTCTCTTCTCTCCCTTTTCACAGGAGGAAAATAGGCATATTCAGGATTAGCACTCTTGCCAAGCTGACCCTGCTGCCCACTGAGACAGATTTCACGGGTTATAACTTCCCAGTGACCTTAATAGGTCCCAGTTTGACACATACGCTCAATTCACCAAGGAGTCTCAAATGACTGCCACTTCATTTCACATTACACTCAGAGCCCAGTACTGATTTCTTCTAGCTCACAATAGATAATGTGGTATACCAGGAACCCTTCTCCAGTTCAACTGCAGTCATGGCAATTATCTTTGCTAAACATTTCATTTTCTACATTTTTGCTCAACTAATTTAGTAGCAAATGTGTGTAGTTTGTTGTCCATCTAAATGGCCTTCAAGCCAAACACATGCTGCATTTCAGTTACACATTTAGACAACATGGAAATTATTCAACACTCAAGGAACTTGGACTATTTCTACTACGGGGATAGCCATGTTCTCCCCAAACAGAAGATAAGAATGTGGACAATGCAAGTTCAAAATAAATAACATTTTAAATTCCATAAATCTCTCAGTATATCCTGAACACATGAATTACTTTTTGCCAGTGTACTCAGAGATGGTTAAACAGAATTAGTGTCTCTAACTGAAATATCTTCATGATGTGTTTCTTCCTTTTCCATTCCCATGTTCCATTTTAATCTTTTGGCCCGATAGATAGGTAGGCAGATAGATAGATAGATAGATAGATAGATAGATAGATAGATAGATAGATAGATAGATAGATAGATAGATAGAAAGACAAAGAAAGACCCTATAATGGTTATAATGTCCAACATTTTAGATGTCAAACGATCATGAAGGAAAATTGCTAAATATGTACGAATTACCAAATAAATTGTCATGAAATATTTATGCTTCATCTTTTCTAAGCCAAGCAATAGAAAAAGATAGGATGATGAAGGCATGTTCCAATTCTCTTGGATTTATATTTGGATGAAAGGCAGAAATGAAGATTTGAAAGAATCATTCAGTGATTACCTTCAGCAAAATACTACTAAAAATAATAAATAATGTGCTCTTATGCTCTCTCAAGATGTAAACCCAATTACCACCATGTAACCTTCAGATACCTTTGTCTCTCTCTCTCTTTCACACACACACACACACACACACACACTGCTGCAGTTCTCTTCTTGGTGCTGGATAAACTACCAGATGAGAAGTAGCTTATGGGAAGAACGGATTGGCTTTGGCTTACAGTGCAAGGGAAGCCTCGTCTTGGTGGGGAAAGCGTGGAAGAGCAGGGAGCTGTACTGCCACATTTTGCCACAGCAGCAGAATGGAAGTAGTCTGAATGAGTTAGCTATACCCAGTGGCACTGGAGTAACAAACCTCAAAGCTCACCACCAGTGACACACCCCCAGCAAAGTCTCCACCTCACAAAGGCCCAAGACTATGTTAAATTGCTACCAGTTGAGGCCAAAGTAATCAAAACACATGAGCTCATGAGAAACATTTTATCCAAACCAACACAGGCATGCACACATGCACACACACACACATTGGATTCTTCTATTTTTTTTTAATATGATGATATATTTTTTCTTGATTCCAATAATAAAGTATGAAGTATTTTTCAGGTATTATGCTTTTTCAAATTGATACAAATTTTTTCATCCCATTGGATGAGTATACTAAATCTTGTTGAACATTCAAATGCTGGATATTTATGTTTAAGAATGGGAGCCCTCTGGGGCATAAATGGCTTAGCAGTAAAAGCAGTTGCCTGCAAAGCCAAAGGATGCAAGTTCAATTCTCCAGGGCCAGATGTAAGCCAGATGTGCAAGGTTCATTTGCAATGGCTAGAGGCCCTGGAGTCCCCATTCTCTTTCTCTCTCCCCCAGAATCTTTCTCTCTCTCTCTCTCTCTCTCTCTCTCTCATAAATAAATAAAATAATGATATCTCCCATACATCTAAAGTATCAGTGTTTTTAACTGATACTTTAGTCATGTCTATGACATGACTTTCTTATCCCTGAAATGTGTATGTCTAATTGACCACAAATTAAATCTTATTCTGTGGACCCCATCTAAAAATGACAGTGCAGATCCACTTTTGTAGCTAAAATCATGTAAATGTAGAGACACTTGATAAAAGATATTATTCCCAAGCCTCCCACATTCAGATGAATATCCTGGAGCTGGGCGTGGTGGCGCACGCCTTTAATCCCAGCACTCAGGAGGCAGAGGTAGGAGGATTGCCATGAGTTCAAGGCCACCCTGAGATGACAGAGTTAATTCCAGGTCAGCCTGGACCAGAGTGAGACCCTACCTCGAAAAAACAAGCAAACAACAACAACAAAAAAAAAAACAGATGAGTATCCTGAATGAATTCCAAAAACAATAGCAGTCATACTTCTCTCTGCTCTTTTTTTTTTGTTGTTGTTGTCATTGTTGCTTATATTTCTTTTCTGAAAAAAAAAATCCCATTAAACAAACTTCACATTCTTTTATTTCTGTAGAAAAATACTGCCAATTTTTCTCACATATCATGAAACATTAGAAGGTACTCTGTGTTGAAAATTTTACAGGCAAAATGTAGTATTTATTCTACTTGAAATGCTGAACCTTCAAAAAGGATCCCTTCATAATATCTAATTTTGTTGTCATTTATTATTTCAACCACAAGTGTCTAACCTGAAAAAAAAAAAATTCTTCTATCACTCATTGCTCTTGACTCTTCTGCCTTTCGTGTAAGCCAGCCAAATACACATGGCTAGGGAGAGCAAAGCAATAGGATCAGGAAGGGTGTTGTCTCCTCAGAGGTACCTACAGTATTTCTTCCTGGAATTGCAGATCAATGAGTGTTATCAACCTGCCATTTTCAAAACACTCTTTTCTCCCCGTAAAGAAGTCCTTATATGAGGTGTGTGTGTGTGTATGCTTAACATCATGTCAGTAGGGAACTATATATGGAAACAACAGTTATATATTACTGCAAGGTTATTAGAAAGGCTCAAATCCAAAACACTAACAAGACTAAATGCTGGCAAGGTTGAAACATGATAGAAACACACTCTCTGCTGGGGAGAATGGAAAATGACAGTCAGTTTAGGACACTGTTTGTACTTCCTTATAAAATTATAAATTATGATCCATCAACCAAGTTCTTTAATATTTATCCAAATATGTATATATCAAAGCTTGTATATAAATATTTATAGCACTTTATTTTGAGTGTCCAAATTTTGAGACAACTTAGATATCCTTCAGTAGGTGTGTGGTGGTTTGATTCAGGTGTCCCCCATAAACTTAGGTGTTCTGAATGCTAGGTTCCCAGCTGATGGAGGGAGTGTATTGTTGGTGGCGGGCTATGGTTGTTATAGCCAGTTTCCCCATGCCAGTACACCTCCTGTTGCTGTGGTTCACCTTATGTTGGCCAGGGGGTGATGTCCACCCTCTGCTCATGCCACTGTTTTCCCCTGCCATCGTGGAGCTTCCCCTCAAGCCTGTAAGCCAAAGTAAATCTCTTTCCCAGAAGCTGCTCTTGGTTGGATGATTTCTACCAGCAATGCGAACTGGACTGCAACAAGGTGAGTGGAATTTTGCAAAAAGAAGATGAGAATATAATAGCATCCAGTACTCAAACAAAGTTAGACCTTAAGGTATCAAATGATCTCAACTTCGGAGTTCTAAGAAAAAGAAACAAATTTGAAAAATTTGACATTGGAAAAGCAAAGCTAGTATAGATAATAAACACACCATTACTCTCCCATGAGTGGTTTCCCAAGGTTAGTGGGAAGGCAGGATAAGCAGGTAGAGGGATTTTAGGACACGGAAGCTGTTCAGAATTAAAATACACAGATTGACAAGTGCTAACATATTTAATCTCCATGAATGAAGCCAAATTTAAAATATGACATTTAGCCGGGCGTGGTGGCGCACACCTTTAATCCCAGCACTTGGGAGGCAGAGGTAGGAGGATCATCATGAGTTCAAGGCCACCCTGAGACTACATGGTTAATTCCAGCTCAACCTGGGCCAGATTGAGACCCTACCTCGAAAAACCAAAAATAAAATAAAATAAAATATGACATTTAGTGTACAAAGAACCTCAAAGTAGTTTCTCATTTGTTACAAAATACATTTTGCAGTTATACAAGATGCAATGTTAGGAGAGATTGTGGGGGGGGGCATGATGAGCTAAATGATAATTTGATATACTCCTGTTTTGTTGAAATATGAGTTTGTTCAAAAAGAATGCATTAATTAAAAACCTTTAGAACAAAAATTACCAACTTAAAAAAATAAAAATTGAGTTTCTAAGCCAATAAAATAGACTAGGAAGCTCAGATTATCACTAGTAACTAATAGAAACTTTCTCTTCCTCACAGCAGTGAACTGGTTCATTAAGATAATACA
This sequence comes from Jaculus jaculus, assembly GCF_020740685.1. Classification (NCBI taxonomy): domain Eukaryota; kingdom Metazoa; phylum Chordata; class Mammalia; order Rodentia; family Dipodidae; genus Jaculus; species Jaculus jaculus. The sequence goes on from NC_059114.1 coordinate 85,260,962, forward strand.
GGAGAGAAAATAAGACTCCAAATTTCTGCATTTATTACATCTGTCTTTAATTATGAAGGCCATGGAAATAAAAGTATGATCTAAAGTATAAAATTCCAGAGAATCCTCTTCCCTGGAGCTTTCTTAAAGACTATGTGAGAGATAGGCAAGCTTCACATAACCAAAATGATTGCGTTCCCCTGTTGTAATCAGTTGCGCATTGCTTGGATGAACATTCAAAGTAGACACATTTTAGGAGAGAAAGGGGTTTATTTCAAGCTTACAGTTCTAAAGGAAAGTCCTGTCAATGGTGCAAAAAGCTGCTTCTATACAACCAAGCAATGAGAAAATCACCACCAGCCATCCAACACCAAAAGCACCAAACACAAAAATCCTCCAGAGCTCAAATTGCTTTGCATACCTTTGGACCCCAAGATCTGCCTCCAGTGTTACCTCCTCTAGTCAGGCAGCTAGAGACCCATGTTGCAAAGGTATAATAAAACACCTGTCTATGGGGAGCATTCATTCAAAGTACCACATCCATTAACTAAAGACTGACAAATCACAGCTCAAACAGTGGTGGATCAAGAAAAGTTCTGATGGTGAGAACCATAAACTCTAGAACATAGATGTATTTCCCTCTGAAATCGCTCAAAATTGTCACAAAATTGTTGTAAATAGAAATCAGAATAATTACCATTAGTGGTAGGTACTAGAGAGAAGCCAAGGAGAAAGACTACTGCTCAAAATTTTCTAAAGAATTAGCAAGTACTGTGCCTAAAGGTAAGAAGACAAAGTTGAAACAGTCTATGTGTTGTCCCCACCCAAAAATAAATTTGAAATGCATGCACACTGAAATATTAAAATTTCAGAAATGCAAAAGTGGCTTATACAAACAGTAACATGTGCAACCCACTCTTTCAGACATTATTGAAAAAGCTGGTGGCAGGAATCCTTCGCTTGCTAGCTGTCAATATCAGTAATCTTGGAATACATCCCTCCCCTTACAATGTCCTGTGAATATCCAACAGATAGCTCTTGTAGGAAACCCAGCCCACTAAATAACAACGGAATACAAACCTAAAGGATTACCATAAATATGTTATGAATATGGAAACAAGGAGCACGATGAATCGCAAATAAAGAACGTTGACCAGATTAATGTGATAAGATAGGAAAGCATAATCATAACCACATATTATTTTTCCAGTGAAGCATAAAGAAATCGGTTATTTTAAAAAAAGAATGCATAGTAAAATAAAAAAGCTTATAGAAAGAAGAGTTGGCAGAAAGCACATAGCTGAAACTGAGCTGGTTGGGACTCAGGGAAGAAACAGGTTTAACAATAAAATTATCATATCATATATTATATAAAGTAGAATTGAGGCAAACTTCATTAAACAACATTAACAATAGAGCAGTAGAGGACACAGAACCTACACATTAGAAAAATGAATACAATTAATTGGCAACCAAGGTTTTGGGGTGGTACCAACCACTTGGCTGATTCAGTATGGGGGTGCTTGGAGTCGCTGCAGAGAAATTCAACTGGAACTTCAACAAAAGTATTTGTAACTGAGCAACACTTTCTAAAATAAAAAAAAAAAAAAGTGTCATAAAACTGCATTCCAGTTTCCAGTAAACCAGGGAAAAAATAGCCTACATTTGTCAATACTGTGAGGCACATTACTTAAACTGCTAAATTTAAAAGTTAAAGAAAGGATCCTTTGGGCAATGGGGCTACTTTTAAGAGACAAATATTGGGCTCTGGCAACTCCATAACAGTATTTGGGAAAGAATGGCGGCAGATTGGCAGTTACAACATCCTTAATTAAAAAGTGTGTCAGCCAAGGACAAACTTAACAGTCCTCAAAAACAAACACAATATATTTGGACAGTTCTGAACACAGATTTTTTTTTTTTTTTTGAGTAAAAACTGCTAAAGAACAACCTCAGCCAATCCTAACATGTCTGGTGGAACTATAAGTGCCGACACACAGGACGGAAAATGTAAAAGGAAGTTCGTTATGCAGAAGAAAAATAACACCAGATGGAAACTTAGAAAAATTAGCTTCAAAAAGGCAAGTATAAGGGTATAGATAAAGGATAGTTTCCATACTTTCAAAACTTCCTTTTACAATATGTCATATCTAAGGTCAAAAATCATGCATTTTGAATTTGTAACATGCAAACTGAAATATAAGAAAAGTGAGACAAGGATGAAAGGAATAAATGAAAGTATATGATATGAAGAGCTTCATTACTCTGTGAAGGAATCTGTAATGAGATTAAATGCATAATACAAACCCAAGAGCAGCTGTTAGAGTTTAAGATAAGTGGGATGTTAATAGGTGGTATTGGAGAGAAAATACCATGAAGACATATTTAAGTATTAATATAAAAAGTGATAAATAGGGGGCTGGAGAGATGGCTTAGCGGTTAAGCGTTTGCCTGTGAAGCCCAAGGACCCTGGTTCAAGGCTCAATTCCCCAGGACTCAAGTTAGCCAGATACACAAGGGGGCGCACACGTCTGGAGTTCATTTGCAGTGGCTGGAGGCCCTGGTGTGCCCATTCTCTCTCTCTCTGTCTGCCTCTTTCTCTCTCTGTCTGTCACTTTCAAATAAATAAAAATAAATAAACAAAAAGAAAAGAAAAAGTGGTAAGTGGGAAAGAGAAATCAAGCAGATAGTAATAAGTAAGCACATGGGATATTGCAATAGAATGCTATGGAATCTACATTAACTGTAAATGAAGTAAGCACTCCAGGTAAAAGGTGTTTTCAATGAAAGACTATAGAACCTCCATTTTAAAGTAGAGACCAAAGCAACTCTAAAAAGGATAACATTAACTATAATGAATCTAGGTAGATAAACTCATACCAGGAAAAACAGACTCAAACACAGCATTATCACACACAGGGGCATTTCATGATATTTGTAGGTTAATCATAAAGCAAGAAGATGCCAAATAATGAAAAAGAATAATAATTGCTTGTGATCTAAAGTCAGAATTATCCATGGGCATTCAAATTCTCAGTGATTTGTAGTCTGTAGATAATAAGAACAGAGTCTTCAAACCATCAGCTCACTGGCTTTTGTTGACATTTCTAAAACACTGTGAAACTATAGAATAGTCTATTTTATTTATTTATTTATTTTTTCTTTTTGAGACAGAATCTTTGTCATTCACTGCTGCAGATGCCAGGTTAGCAGGTCCATGAGCCTCACAGATTCTCATGTCTCTGCCTTCCATCTTGCCAAACAATCCCTGGGAAGACAGATGTTCATGATTACATCTGGCTTTTTATGCAGGCCCTGGTGTTCTGAACTCAGGTCCTCTTGATTATGCAGTAAGCACATAACCTACTGAGCCACCTTCCCTCCCCCAGAATAAATATTCTTTTCAAGTACACTTGGCACATACACCAGGACAGATGATAGCAAAGAAACAAATATGAATTTAAAAGCTTGATAGTGCACATAGCATATTCTTTGACAATAATGCCATTACCTTTCTGGGTAGAGTATCTCTATTCCTCTAATATTAACAGCTTTTAAATTTTCATTGAGTTCAAATTATTTTAAAATGTTTCGCACTATCTCTTATTTTAGTTAGAAGTATGTCATTTAGTAAACAATTAGTTAGGGATTCTGCAAATACCTTTATAAAAGTAATTTCATTATTACCTTGTGTTAAATATTTTTCTCTTCAGATTTAGATGCCTTAAAGAGTATTTCATTAAACAATTGTGTATTGGCCTAGAAATAATAAAAATACAAAATTACATCATTTTTGAGAAATGTTTGACAAGCTTGTTCCTTTACTGTAAGAGTTCTGAGAATTTTAATGTGACTGGCAACATTCCCTGCATAGAAAACAGATACATGTCTCAGCCTGTCTGAACATAGAATCAATTTATTACCTTCAGTTAGTTTGTTGAGCTATCTCTTTATTATTTTGAAAGGCTAACGAAAAGCACATAGAGAAATGCTATTGAATAACTTGGTATGATATTTCATGAACACAAGCAAACAAATGGCATGAAATTCCTGCAACTAAAAATCACATATAGAATGCACCTATCTACATTGTAGTTCCCCGCTATTCCCACACTCAGGGAGTATTGCAGTGGAAGCCAAGATGGACATGAGATAAGAGATGGAGGGTAGGGAGGAAGGCTGTAGAACTCTCTTGCTATAACATGACCTGGCCATTGCACAATAATAACTCACAGCACATGCGGTTACATGTACAAAACCTCACACTTCTGCCTAACTTGGGGGAACTTGGACTCTATTGGCTCTTGTTAGGTATATCTGAAGATTTTTAAGTGTATTGTTTTTATCTAAAATATACAAGAAAAACAGTTAAAATGTCAAAAGTATTCATTTAATTTAATAAACATTGGCCCAGTTCTAGAGCCAAAAGGCAATTCGCTGGGAAGACACAATACAAAAGTTTTAGGAGAAACTGAATCTTCTAAAAATCATTAAAATACCTTTAAAAATTAATGCTCAAAGAAGGACAGATAAAAATACCATTTCAAGGATGATGGATCTTATAACTGAAAGTTTATATATAAACAGCCCATGTTGCCTGATTAGTATGTTAGCTGGTATTTAAGATACTAAACATCTTTTGTCAATAGAATTTTATGGATAATATTATAAAATGACTAATTTGAAATCCAATTTCCCTTTCTTATTGAGAATTAAAGATTTAGATGTAATGTGCCCACAAGATCAATAATATCTGGATTCTCCCAAGTGTGGCCTGTTATTTGTACCCTTGTTCCTAAAAATATATAGTAGCCTGTGAAAGGATATTTTTTATTTCTGTTAAGTAACACAAAATAGTACTACACTGCCATCTGAGTTCTTCTATAATTTGACTATCAAGTTATTTCCGCAAGCTAAAATTTGGTGTAAAACCAAGATAATGGGACAAGTAAAATGATTAGTTAAAATAAGTCATGGTAGTGCTTGGTTTTGCAGCACATATACTAAAATTTGAAAGACACAGAGAAGGTTAGCATGGTCCCTTTCAAGGATGACACGCAAATTCGTGAAGCATTCCATATTTTTTGCCTATCATTGTATGAATGGATAACCAAGATAAGCTACAATATCTACACAATGGAATTCTACTCAGCAGTAAGAAAAAAATGGCACAATGAAATCTGTAGAAAAATGGTCGAACTTGGAACAGATCATACTCAGCAAACTCACACAATCACAGAAAGACATATGTCATGTGGTCTCATTCATTTGTGGTTCCTAACCTGGTCAGCCCGAGTTGCTGACATACCTAATAGACATACTGAGGCTTGGACAATAGGGAAGGTGGGGCTTCAGGGAAGGGAAGTGTGTGTGTAGCAACACAAAGCTGAACACAAATGTAACTAGCACCAAATAATCCTATATCCTGAAAGATAGTCTAAAAGGTTAAACCCTCAACAGGAACATAGAAGAAGCACCTGAATCAAAGGGCCCTGGGGAGAGGGTTAGATGAAGCCTAACCTTAAGTTTCTCCTGTTTCTTTCTTTTTTCCTATTTTATTTCTTTATCTTCTTTCTTTTCTCTTGGCACTGGCCTGTAATTCTCAGTTCCAGGATGCAGTTAATACCCACAATGAGCTGTTGACCAGAGAGACCTACAGCATTTCCCAAAATAAGACAGGCACTTTCAGACCACTTGATTACCCAACAGTGGTTAATGGTAAGACCCTACTGATGAAGACTCCATATACTGTTGGTATAGAACATGGAGAGATCTGGATGGAATCTGGAAGACAGCCACGTCCCAGAAAGTTAACCTGTCTACTGCTAGAAGGCGCTGCATGAGCTACTGAGGGAAAGTGGCCAACATCTGTCTGAGCAACTCCAGGTCTAAGCTACTCAGAAGCAAACAACCTGATGTGATGCTCACACAAGTGCAATAGTGGCACACAGCCATGGTGGGTAACTACCTGCCCTTGGATTGGCTAACAGATCCACTCAGTAGAAAGGAACCCAAATCTGGAACTGGGAAACAAGTCAGAATCACATCCAGATAATGATTTTGTATCCAATATCAAGTTCCCACTAGTCTTGGGGTGCAAGAGGGTCTATACCCATTAAATTCTCTCTAAACTAGTAATGGTTATCCCATTTAACCTGTGCTGATTTCACTCTCTGTTTGAGAATCACTTCTCTTTTTCAGATGGGAGTGTGGCCTGAGGAGGAAAAACGACCCATCACACTTCACCCCAGCCCCAGCTGAAACCACAGAGGAATTGGGGAAATGAGTAAGAGCACTGCTTCCATGGTGAACCTGATATAAGCACAAAGGTGAAGGAGACAGACACTGAGAACACTGAAAACTTACCAAATCAGGCATCTAGAGGCTCCTAAGTGCCCTTCACTGAAGTAAATCACCAGGTTCAATGTGAAACCTTGTCTTAAAAATCACATAGATAGCACTGGGAAAACACTCAGTGTTGTTTGGAATCTCTAGATTCCACACATGTATACACCAATACACAGAATACACCAATTTTACACAGAAGTGTTTCTACACACATACTAACATACTTATTCACATGTACACATGGAACAAAAACAGTATCATGGTGCATGTGCATGTGAAGGGACTTTCTATTGGTGAAAGCCCCTGTTCTTCTTTATTGGTAACCTTATTTCTAAAGCCATATTGTCTCTTACATTACTTAATGTTAAGTATGATAATTCACATTATTGGTCGTTGTAAATGATATGTCTGAAACAGAGGGTGTAGAAAGAAAAGTACATCTCAGACACAGATCATGATGGCTGAGACTTTTAATACCATCCAAGGACTTCCTCTTTAATAACTTTAACATGAACTTTCCTCTCCTGAAAACTGCTTTCTTGCTTATGGAATCTTATATTTATCAGATCCTAGGAATGAGCTTTCCCAGAGCTGCTGTGGGGCATAAAACATTTGGCCACTACATACACAAAACTTGAAGTCAGCCAATAGGGAGAACGAGGAACAGGAAAAACAAAAAAGAAATAAAAAGCCATATCTATGTTGTAGATTCTATAAGACATAGTGACTACAAAAGATCAGTGATTGTTAAGAAATGAGTGTCATGAATTCAAAACCAAGATAATTTTGTGCTATCTTTAGTATCTTTAGTGGCCATTTATCTCCCCTTGGCCCTTTTCACTATCAGGTAAAATCTTCAGGATGTATTAGCTGAGAAGGCCACCACCTTTTACCAATCCTAAAAGTGAAGAACATCATCATAGCATCTGGCAGTGATAACAGACATTTCCCAGCTGTGCTGTGCTCTGCTATCATGCCTTGAATTAGGTGCCGTACAAAGAGCTCATGTGTTCAGGATGCTTAGTTCCCAGCTGATGGCAAGGGAGGTGGTACTTGCTGGAAGAGGTGTGTCACTAGGGGCAGACCTTAGGTTTTTTAATCCTCAGTTTTCCAATGTTAGTGGGCACAGTCTCCTGATGCTGCTGTCCACCTGCTGTGGAGTGGTTGATGGGCAGCTTCTGCTCATACCATCCTTTCCTCTGCCATCATGGAGCCTCGCATAGAGTCTGGAACTCAGTATCAACCCTTTCCTCCCACAAGCTACTTTGGGCTGAATACTCCATGCCAGCAACAAGAAGGTAAATGTGAAATCCACTGACCTAATATCGCCACCAAAGTACTTGGTAAATGCCTTGATTTATGACTTTTTTTTTTTTGTCTTCAACTCTATAAAGTTCATGTAACAACTTTCACACTGGAACGTGTTATTGGAACCTATAATGGATGAATGTGCTTGATGGAGGAAATTCAAGGCGGAATTGCATTGTGTGTGGCATGGCTTCTCACGGCTTATTTTTTTCACATATATAGTGAAAAAGAGTCAAGGGGAGAACTGAAAGATATGAAAACTGAAGACTTGCGTGGAGATTAAAACCACTTGGGCTGGACTTGTGAAGGAGAGCCCCGTTAGAGAAGCCTACTGATGAGCCCTGGGGAACTCGGAAGGGCAAACTGGAGGCTGCATCCACCCCATTTAAGACTCCAGTTCATAACAAGTTGAATTATTTGAAAGGAAAAGTCCTGAGAGAAAAAACGATGAAGGAATTACCTACTCCCCATAGAGTGACTACTACAGCTGATATATGTTGAGCACTGCCAGGCACAGGCGGGAACCTTCAGGAGACAGGCCTGAGCTGCCAGAAGTGGCTAAGGACCCCCAGGCTGCAGGAGGCCACGCCCTCTCCAAGCCCTGCACACCTGAAATTAGGCTTTGCCCATAGTGCTGTGACCTTTGGCCAGTTGCCTAGGAAACTCCTCATCAGCCAGCAGCCTTCCCACAGCCCATCCTCCAGCGACTTTCTTCCCCCTCTTCCCACCACTGTGTAGATCACCTGACTGTCTCCCTACTTGCTGGAATGAACCTCTCCAGGTACTGGCTAGCAGCCTTTGAACTGAACCCACTAATCCCTTTAGGACACTCTCCACTCTCAACTGCTTACAAACCCATTTCCTTGACACATGCACAAGCTATTCACAGAGACTGCCTCCTGAAAGTGATTCTTTCATTGCACTCACTCTCCACGGTTGCCTGGATGCCTTTGGGGAACCATGGCCCTGAGGATCCAGGGACCCACAGACACCCAAGAGGTCAAACCAGCATTCTAAGCTGGCAGAATGTGACAATGTCATCTATGTGGTACTGGTATTGAAGGTATGAAAAATGCAAAATGGAGTACTCAAGAGAGCTGCTGAGGCTATGCAATATATGGCAGGGTCAGATTGTCTGTAGAGAGGCCCTGAGGAACCACTGTGGGAAGATGAGAAGGTAAATCCCTAGTGGCAATGGACTTACTGGAGTGTTAGAGCTGCCAGGATCATGTGGCATCCTCCAAAGCAAGCTGCAGGATAATAGAATTTCCAGCACAGGAGAGAGGCTACAGGCATCACAGATAGGTAGGGCATCTTGGAGCATATAGAATTTCATAACAAGTCCTATTTAATGGACACAGATTTAAAGGATTTGGTATTTTTGCTACTGGGTTTCAGTCTTGCTTTTCCCCCAGCCCTCCTCTTAATATTGGTAATGTTTAATTAGTGGTATTCTATAATGGATGTATTTAATGATGTTTCTTTCTTTTTTAGAATGGGATCTCATCTTATTTATTTATTTATTAGAGACAGAGAGAGGGAGAGAGAGATGGAGAGTAAGAATGGACACACCAGAGTCTCTAGCCACTGTAAATGAACTCCATGTGCATGTGCAGCCATGTGCATCTGGCTTACATGGGACCTGGAGAATAGAACCTGGGTCCTTTAAGGCTTTGCAGGCGTGTGCCTTAACCGCTAAGCCATCTCTCCAGCCCTTGTGTTTAATTTTTATAGGATTTACAGTTTAGAGACTGTCTCAAGTTTAAGATAAGTCTGGGTTTTAGACTTTTGAATGGTGTTGGGGCTGCCACAGACTATGAGGGCCTTTAAAGTTGGACTGAATACCTTTTGCATCATTATTTGGCCATGGAGTCACTGAGGTGCCTTGGCTTTACTAAATGGAAATGAAGAGCCAGTGAGCTCTTTATCAGAATACTTCTACTATGTCCCATGGTCCAAGGGAACCTCTCCTACCAGTTGCAGGTAACTGCAGTAACTACTACAGGTAGCATTGTTGGATATGTGTGAATATCCTCTACTCAGTTAGCAGGAATTCCCTGGAATGTCCTCTCTCTCCTGCCCCCTCTCTCTGCTTATAAATAAATAAATAAATAAATAAATAAATAAATAAATAAATAAATAAGAACACAGCAAATTCAATGTAGATAGAAAACTATCTTTGTAAAATAGCTATAAAACAGTTTTAAAAGGAAGGGGAAGGGGTGGGCACAAAACTGAACCCAAACTGAACTGGTGCCATAGAAACCTATATCCTAGAAGTTGGACTAAAAGGTGGAGCCCTCAACAGGATCTTAGGGGGAGCACCTAAATCAAAAGGCCCTGGAGAGACTGAGATGAATCCTAACCTTAAATTTCTCCTGTTTCTCCTACCTTTCCCTTGGTGCTGGCCTACATCGATGTGGTCTACATAGACAATGAGCTGTTGATCAGAGAGACCGACTAGATCCCCCAAAACAAACAAGACAGAGTTTTGTCAGAGCACTTGATTACCCACCAGAGGTTAATGGTGAGACCCTAATGCTGAAGACACCATATGCTGTTAACATGGACCATGAAGAGAACTGGTTGGAATCATGAAGAGAGCCAGTCCCCAGACAATTATCCCATCTAGTGCTGGAAGGCGCCACATGAGTTACTGGGGGGGGTGAGGGGGGTGGGGGGGGGAGTGACCAACATCTGTCCAGGCAACTCAAGTGTAAGTGACTCAAAGCACCAACCTGACAAGATGCTCACACAAGTGCAATAGTGGCACACAGCCATGGTGGGTAATCAACCGCTCTTGGATTGGCTAACAGATCCACTCAGTGGAAAGGAACCTGCACCTGGAACTGGGAAACAAATAGGAATCATTTCCAGATAATGATTCTGCTTTCCATTGTCAAAATCCCCAATAATCTTGGGCTATAAGAGCATCTACACCCTTTAAATTCTCTCTAAATTAATAATGGCTATCCCATTGAACCGGTGCTGATTTCATTCTCCACTACAGAATCTGCTTCACTTTTTCAGACAGGAGCTGGACCTGAGGAGATAAATGACCCAGCGCACTCCACCCTTGCCCCAGCTGAAACCACAGAGGAACTAAGGAAATGAACAAGAGTGAGGCTTTCTTAGTGAACCTGATATCAGCACAAGGGTAAAGGAGACAGACACTGAGGACACTCAACACCTACCAAGCCAGAGATCCAGAGACTCATAAGTGCCCATCACTGAACTAGACTTAAAATGCTCCCAACATGACTCAGGGAATTTTGCAGAACTGGGGACAAAAAGATTGGCAGAGCCACAAGGTGGGACATTATGCACAGAGACATTGCCACGCCCCCATAACTGACTGCTGCCCCCATTATGCATAACCCATAATCCCCATGGGGTTGACTTGCATCCTTGACAGGGAATGCCTTTTCAGAAAAGGGGCAGGGAGGAGGGAAAAGATGGTAACAATATGTGTTGTTTACATACTAAATATGTCCATATCTAATAAAAAATTCATTAGGAAAATACAAACAAAGATACAAACCCAAAATTTACTCAGGTTAACCCATACATGTAATTCAAAAACACAAAACTGTAAAAAACAAAGTGTCATGCAAGAAAATCTACATGGTCTTTCCCAGCTAAAAAGAGGACCAACACTCAAGGAAAAATGCTCCGTGTAGTTGGACAGTGTGTTGCTGTCATTAGCCCAGCAGCTGCCAAAGTTAGAGGAAGCCTTCAAACATCCCCTCCCCTAGTGGCTCCAAAGGGAGGATGTCCTGGCTGACCTATCTTTTCCATACTGCTGGACTTCGGAGCTGAGAGACCACAGATCACCACGGTGCTGAACCACAACAATGGTGCTTTACTGAAATCACAAAGACAAGAGGCTGGCTGGCAGTTATAGCAAAGGATTATTCTAGAGCCTGTGATAGTTATCAAAAACTTGCATATGACAACGGTTGTGTGGAGAAGAAGATGGAGCTGGAAGCCTATAGACAAGCGGGAACATGAATGCCTCTGTGTCAAGCTGAAATCCTATCAGAACTATGCACAGGATATGCAGAGACCGTGCATGTTTTGTCAGATTTCGGGGAGGCAGAGAAGAACGAGACCACCTCATGGAAGAAAGGCTTACAGAGCAGTTGCTAGAAACCCAAAACTTATAGCACAATGGCTTGTCTCCAGAAGTAGTTATTTTGAGTTTGAAAACCTAAAGATACAGCCTACAGAACAGGCATTCTAATTTGCAAGATGATTCCATGTTTCCGTTACAGATGAAAATGGAAAATCATTCATTTCTATGTGTGAAAAAATAAGAAACAAAATTATGTTTGTAAAAATGCAGCATAAGGGGCTGGGGGGGGGGGATGGCATAGCAGCTAAGGTGTTTATTTGCCTGCAAAGCCAAAGGATCCAGGTTCAATTCTCCAGGACCCACATAAGCCAGATGCACAATGGGCACATGCATCTGGAGATTGATTGCTGTGGCTGAAGGCCCTAGTGTGCCCATTTTCTCCTTCTCTCTTTCACTGTCTCTGCCTCTTTCCCTCTATTAAATAAAAATAAAATATATTAAAAAAAATAAAGATAAATAAATAAATCCACCATAAGATCTGGCATATAAGTCTGAATTTTTTCTCGTGCACTGTGTCTTACTGTTACACGGGCTCTAGAAGGCAGTTTCCTGTGTGGTCAAAACTTGTTATTTTGCTTCTGTGAACTGGTAACCTGATGAACAGGTATCACTAGTTTTCAAAATGTCAATCAATTTAAATGTAGGAAGTATCCAAATGATTAATATTCAAACACCCAGAGGATTCTGAGTACACCTGCCATTTCAAAATATGCCAATTAACATATCCATTATGAGTAGCTGAAAGAATTTGATAAGTCGTGGATATATAAAGAGTGGCCTGACTTGCCCTTACAAAAATCCCTTGGAGAAATACTCCCTCCTTCTACCACGTGAAGAAAATAACAAATCACTATGATCACCATTGACTGAGTAACTAATGTTACAGTGCAAATGAACGTACAAAAACAACTTCATCCTTCCATAGCAGTACAGACTCTGTATAGCTTCCAGTGAGTTCTCACCACTTCCTACCTGCCCTTTTCCCAAACCGTCTGCCTTGCCATTTTAGTTGTTCTTGTTTTGTGTTTGCTTTTCATACTGGGTCCTACTATACAGTCCAAACTGGAGGACTGGTTCTTACTGTATACTTCAAAGTTGTGGCCATTGGGCCCACTGAGTGCTTTGATTATAGGTGTCCACCGCAAAGTCCAGCCCATCTTGTCACTTCATCATAAATCTAACATCGTTTTCTAAAATAAATTTCTTTCTACCTAGGTCAGTTCCTCTCATATTCAATTTCCTGTGAGGGTACCTATCTATATGTAAAAATCAATAAACCACATATAATTTTCTCCTGTGAATCCATAAGATGAGAATTTGATTTTTAGACCCATACAATTACCCCATATAGGAGCTAAGATGGATAGACATGATGTGTAGCCACCTCTACAAATGACTGACTTTCCTACCAATGTGCCACATTTAGCATCTAATTGTTCCATAAAGGCAAATTGGAATAAAAATAAAATATTTTTTAAAAGGTGGGGGAGCTGGAGGAATGGCTTAGCGGTTAAAGCATTTGCCTGCAAACCCAAAGGAACCAGGCTCAATTCCCCATGACCCACGTTAGTGCACAAGGGGACGCACACATCTAGAGTTCATTTGCAGTGGCTGGAGGCCCTACAGCACCCATCCTCCCTCCCTCCCTCCCTCTCTCTCTCTCTCTCTCTCTCTCTCTCTCTCTCTCTCTCTCTCTCTTCCTTTCTTTCTGTCAAATAAATAAATAAATAAATAAGATATTTTTTAAAAAGACAAACTGGGCCAAACAACTCTATGCCTGTCTTCACAGCTGTCACTCTTGAGGTCTTTGGGCCACACAAGAGACCTAAGAGAAGTGTTAACTGCTACCCTGTGTCATGCTCTTCCTTCATTCTTCGCATCCTCCGCTCCTCACTGACCAGCCTCTTACAACCATTGCAGCATCACTGGTCATGACTATGCAGCCACTTGAACTCTACCTGAAGAAATTTCAGGGCAGGAAAAAAAAAAAATGAATATGTGGTATGGATTATTTTAACTGCTCTGATTCAAATGTGCAATGAGAGAGAGAGAGCAAAATACAGAGAGGAGAAAGATTTGAAAAACATAAAGTTTGACACAAGAAGAAATAAAATCCCAGGTCCCGAGTCTGCAGCCACTTCAGCCATGACTGACGGAGAAGAAGCAGTTGGGCGATAAGAAGGCCGCTCTGAGCGCACAACAACCCCCGGAGGGCGCGGTCTCATAAGACCGGGTACTCTTGAAAGGAAAACTCAAGTTTCTGCTCCCCGTGTCAGAATCAAGAGACCGCTGCAACTGGGGTCCAAGGCCGGACCGCTCTGTCAGCAGAACTTACTACTGGTTTGTGGAAGAATGAAAGGAGCAGGGTAGAGAAGGACTGGGCCTCGGTTCATGGAAGAACTACGGTGGGAAAGTCCCAGGCTCCTTGACAAGATAACACTGGCAGGAGTGTGGGTCCCGGGGAGAGCGTTCACCCCAGACAAGCACGGTTCTTGTCCTCATCCAAACGCCCTCAATCGAGGCTGGAGAGATTGCTCGGTGGTTAAAGGTGCTTGCTTGCAAAGCCTGGTTTCCCGGGTTTCATTCCCCAGTACCCACATAAAGCCAGATGTACAAAGTAGCACATGCATCTAGAGCTCATTTACAGTGGCAAAAGGCCCTTATTCCCTATATCCCCATTCTCCCTCCTTCCCCCTCTCTCTCTCTCTCCAAATAAATAAGTACAATATTTAAAAATCCCTTGATTGTCTCCATATGCTCTCCTCCTCTTTTCCCATACATAATGGTGTTTTATGTCATGACCATTCAGGAAAAAATATAAACAAATATAAATACTGTTATTTCCCTTTATTCAGAAGACAAATCTCCATGCTAGATAAAATTAGGCTACAAGAGTCAGCAACATATTCTCCGTGAAGAGGTCATATGTACTTCTGGAGGACACGCACACAGCTCTAAGACAACTTGTGGTGGGATTAGTTGACTGTAGCTTTTGAAAGAGCGAGCAGTGTCAGTGCAGCCTGCAGCGAGGCAATCTCCCAGGCACGAGGGACATTGGCAGTGGAGTATGAGCCTGAGGAAAAGTGAGCTGCCCTATGGTAGAGCCCTTCGGTGTGAAAGGCCCTGCATTTACTAGAGAACAGAGAATAGGAATAAGCCATTGATCTACATTACTGTGCAAAGGCAAATCATCCTTTGGAACCAGGGCATGCAGGTGTACGGTGCCTGGGCAGGTGTTTGGTTGGAAGTCTCGCCATAGAAGACGGCTGTGGCTAAGGGCAGAGTGTTACGTGTAACTCTGGAGGCACAGTGCACAATCAGGACCAGCTTTTGTAGTGTTGATCAGACATGGATTTAGTGTTCAGACATGCTAGAGCTCAAGGTGGAAGGAGGTCTTTTAGTTGTACTAGAAAAGCATTCTAAGCCAGATGAGAACTGTCAGAAGACTTGGGGCTAGGAGTCCAATGACCTAGTGAGAGAGACACAGGTAAATACAGAATGTTCTCCAAGGAATGGCAGTTAGGGGGAGGGGGGAGATGGGAATGAAAGCACCTAAGCCTGGAGATGTTGATCACCATGTGAAAAGCTGGATGCAGTTCTGACTTGAGCAGAAACTGCATGGCGTTGCCTTCCCCCTGCGTGCCCGGCTCCAGATGTGACCACACAGCAGAATTCAGTGGCTTGACTGTACCCCAGTCCGATCATCAGACAAGGAGGCGAGCTGCTGGTTGGGTATGGAAGTGAATGTGGCCAGAAGCTAAGTAGCGAGTTACATAGCGAGGGAAGAAAGCTGCCAGCTGAAAGACATAGGCACCATGATAATTGTTTATAAATAATAAAGAATTTTCCTTGTAACGTCTTTTCTAAAATTTTACCTAAATGGAATAAAATGCAGTCTAAAGTCAGTAAAATTTCATACCAAATGCTTCTGAAATTAAGTACATATTTTCTTTTTTTTTAATTTTTTTTAATTTATTTATTTGAGAGGACAGACACAGAGAGAAAGACAGACAGAGGGAGAGAGAGAGAATGGGCGCGCCAGGGCTTCCAGCCTCTGCAAACGAACTCCAGACGCGTGCGCCCTCTTGTTCATCTGGCTAATGTGGGACCTGGGGAACCGAGCCTCGAACCGGGGTCCTTAGGCTTCACAGGCAAGCGCTTAACTGTTAAGCCATCTCTCCAGCCCAAGTACATATTTTCAATGCTTTTGACTCAGTAAAATTTTTACCTTTTGAAATATGTGTACTGTTTTCATTTCCTTAAGCATGTCATGCACAAAATATTTAGCCACGTATAATTCTGGAAAGCTTTGACACCAAACAATATTCTAAAGCTCCCATCAATTCTCTCACTGAACCAGCTTCCCAAAATATTATGCACATGCCATTCTTCATTCCTTATGTTAACTGGTTGTCATGTGAGTTCTTGCTGTGCGCCAGGAGAAGGAAACATAGAACGAGACGATCCCTGCGTCAGCTTTGGGGCAGCTGACATGTGAGCTGGAGAAGCAATGCCAGGCAGTGACTCCTGCTGCGAACAAACCCGATCCAGGAAGGGCACGTATGGACCCGGGTGAGGTAAGGGGGAGTGCGGCAACTATGGCCACAGAAGGTTGCTCCCAGAAGGTGGATGTGAGAACCATATTTTGTTAATCACCCTTCAATCACTATAACCTATTCCCAATACATAACATGAACAGGAAAGATTTGTTTTAGCTTATAGTTTTAGTTACTTCATTTCATAATCAGTTGGCCTCATATATGTGACCTCTGACAGGTAAGCAAGGACATGGTATAGAGCAAAACTACTCATATTATGGGCAGGAATCAATGAGAGGGGAATATGGAGAGGGTACCACAATTCTCTCCAAGGCCTAACTCCAGTGTTGCAAAACTTCCCATTATGTTTCACAGGTTCTCACTGTGCAGTCCAGGCTGGTCTAAAACACTCCATTCCCCTTGCCCCAGCCTCCATAATGCGATCATTACAAGTATGCACTGCCATGCTTGACTGAAATGTCTACCACTTCCCAACCTATACTATCTTGGGACCAAGTTTTCAAAACAAAGGGCTTTACAGGAGGGGGCATTTTAGCTCTGAATTAAAGCAATATTTTTTCCATGGTTTCTCTTATCTTCAAATTGAGGATAATCTTTTAGATGCTGATGTGGCTATCAAAGTCAGTTGGGAGAAAGAAATATTAATATACAGAAATAGTCAGTATACTACTTACTTGGGTTGCTATAACAAAGTACTATAAGCTTAATGGTTTAAAATCAAACCAGTTAATATCCCACAATAGGACTGTGTTCCCCATAAGCCACTGGGAATGTCCTTCCTGGCCTCTTCAAGCTTCCAGCGATTTGTGGCCAATCGCTACCGCCCCTTAGCTTGTAGGATTAAATAAAAATGGATCAATGGCACTTGTCACAGCAAAATGATAAAGACTGTAACTATAGCCATTGTGATAGGTTTGAGCACCACCGTGCAAGATTTTGCAAGGCAAAGGGGACAGTCCACTAGTATAGCAGTTTTCTTGACCAATCCTCCCCAGCTCTGACAGATACTCTAACCACATGGAGAGTGTGGGAAGGAAGTCTAAGAGGAGCCCTTGGGAGTAAATCTTGAAGTGAAAACATTTTCTGTCTGCCTTATCTATACCATCTCAAAGTTTTCCCTTGAACGCTGTTTCTATGATTATCTTTTTTTTTTTTTTATTAAGTAAAAGGTTTGTTTTTGGTTTTGTGTGTGTAGCATCATTTCCATCCTTCCTGCCCCCATGCCATTGAGAGTTCTCCTCGGTGGGATTGCTGGTATGCACCATGGGGTTGTGAGAGCAGCAGTCAGATTTTGGGGGGTCAGGGACAATGCCTCTGCATATTCCCTCCCACTCTGTGGCTCTTACAGTCATTCTGTCCTCTCTTCTACAAACTTCCCTGAGCCTTGGTGGGTGTGTTCTGAGTCGACTTTTGTGTCCAGCTCTCAAGAGCCTTTGGAATTCCGCTTTGGTGCTTTTTGAGTCTCTTCGGTGTTGTCTCCACGCCCCTGGCACAGGTTGTCAAGGCTCACCATGGAAGCACACTGCTGCTCATCTATCCAACTCCTCCGTGCTTTCACCTGGGCCCCAGCTGACGTGTGGGGATCGTTCATCTCCTGCCAGGCAGTCAGCTATCTTATCTGGTCTGCTTGACAGATTTTGGTTGCTCTTGGTTCTTCTTGCCCTCTGAAAATGAAAACCAGATCCTCTAACAGAGTGAGATCAGCATAAAGTAAAGGGGAGCTTCTCTCCGAGTCCATAATCTTGGTGTCCATAGGATTCTGACTCAGTCCTCAGTTCCTGCTATGGGTTCCTTCCCACTGAGCAGATCTTTCAGCTAATCAGAAAGCCATTAATTACCAACCTAGGCTGGGGGCCACCTTTGCACAAGTGTGTATGCCTTGCCAGGATGGTTGCTTTCATGTAGCAGTGTCCCCTGCATGCTCAAACTGTGACTGGCTATTTTGCTCAAGTAGTTCTTTCTATCACTATATGGGCTAACAATCTGGGAACTGGATTCCTTCCAGATTCTAGCCAGATCTCTCAAAGTTCTGAGTTGGTAGCATGTGATGTCTTCATCAATAGGTTCTTATCTTCTTCCTCAGGCAGGTAATCAAGTGCTTTGACAGAAGCCTGTCAATGGCTCAATGTAGGTAGTGACTGATTTCTAGTACTGGATTTACAAGCCAGATTCAAATGTTTTAAGATGATGTTTCATCCCACCCACTCCAGGGCCCTTCTTTCCAGATGATCCCCCTATACTCCTATTGAGGGATATATATTTTAGTCTGCTGTCCAGGAGGAAAGTTTCTATGGTACCAATTCACTTTGGATTTTAGTTTTGCTTAGTATGATCTTCTAAGTCTGTCTTTCCTAAAAAAATTATTATATCATTTTCCTTACTGCTAAGTAGAATTGCACTATGTAAATGTGCCACATCTTCATTATCCACTCATTAAATGATAGGAATCTGTGTTGATTCCAGTTCTTAGCTATTGTGAATTGAGCAGCTATAAATGTGGTTGAGCAAATATCTGTGCTGTGAAGTGTGGAGCTTTTAAGGTATGTCTAGCCGAGAAATGGCTGGAACAGTTGGTAGCTCAGTTTTCATCTTTTCCAGGAGTATATATCTAGATTTCCACATAGATTTCCAAATATAGCTTTCCATAGTGGTTATATAAGTTTGAATTCTCACCAGCAGTGTTTCACAGAGATTATATAGCAAATTACAAAAATAAATGTTTCATCTTTTCCCTTGGTGCTTGGAATATAGTTCATAAAACCCTTGTTTTTATTCTGCATGTTAATAAACTAGCTATTCCTGTCACGAGGACAGGAACTGGGGATTTACATGGGAAAGGGTCTTTTGTGTCTTTGGAAAGAGTTGGGAAAAGGCACTCAACTTGAGGAAGCTCTACTAATTCTCAACCTCCCATCCAGCTAAACTTTGGGGGCTGACTCTAGTGAGAGAATTTACTCCACCTCTTGTCTGGACTCCAGTACGTCAGCAGCACCAGCACCAGCATCTCTCTGAGGGATGGTGAATCTAGATCAGCCTCTGCCCACATTAGACCCCGCTCCATCTTTGGGGGCAGGCAAAGCAACCAGTCTGCAGGTGTGTCAGACTACGATAGCATGGTCAGAGCAGATGTGATTTGGAACATGCCCAGTGTAAGTGACGACAGTCCTCTAAGCATCACAGCTCTGGTCACTGAATGAATTGTCTCCTCTCTAGGGAGATTATCCATTCTACTTTTTAAACTTGGCTTGTAATGTTCATTGTTATATTTCAATTTAGGCATTGTTATTAACGAAATTATATTAATCATTTTAATTGCTTGGCTCCAGAGCATGAAATGACTTCCTCTGTGCTATAACCCCTAGCCTTGTCTACCTTTATTTAGATGGCAGCCCCAAGGCAAGCTCTTGGTTCCTGGAAGGACACTTGAGGCAATAATGGAGGCGTTACAGGAAATGGGTGAATAAAGAGATGTATCCTATGCCTTCAAGTTATGCAGACGCCATCAGCAAGGGCACATTGCCCTGTACAGGGCAGACCGTGTAATGGACAGGGATGTTGGATCTAGAATGAGGCCACACCACAATCATTGACAGATATCCAACTTAGTCTAGGGATCCTTGTCTGTCACATTGGACAGCAGCTCCCCACCACCCAAGGTTGGATGGAATCAAATTTAATGCAGTAGTGTATGGCATGCTCAGTGAAAACTACGCCCAAAACTGTGCGCATGCCCTTGTGCACACAGGCAATGTGGAATTCGAAGATATGTAGATAATGTTTCAGTAAGGACTTTATTGTACTCTCTATGTTTAAACTGATGATTTCTTTCTTTTTATCATATTTTTTTCCTGATTTATTTCATTTTTTTTTTTTTTAGGCAGGGTCCCAAAAACACAGGCTGACCTGGAAGTTACTCTGTAGCCCCAGGCTGGCCTCAAGCTCTTCATGACCTCAAGCTCTGGAGTGTTGAAACTAAAGGCACTGCACTACTGTACCTGGTTCCAGCGACGATTTTCTTACAGGATTGCTAGGCTTTTCCATACTACTGGAGCTGAGCATCACATGATAACCAAGGAACTGTTTGCATATGAGCACAGCCTGGATGCACGCCCACTCTTCACCACACACAGGTGGTCCTTTACACACGAAGCCAGGGATCATCATCAGGTGAGGCCCATCACAGCTAAGTGTGGTGGCTCATGCCTCAAACCCCTGCACTCAGGAGGCTGAAGATGGAAGGTCACTGTGAATTATAATCTACCATGTATTACCTAGTGAATTTACACTCAGTATGGACTAGAGAGAGATCATGCCTCAATGCTTCAACACACACACACATGCATGCACATGCACACCCATACACACTAATCCTAACTCTCGTCTTTGGCACTTTCCATGATTTTTGTCATGTTGTTGGCAGTGAATACAAGCTTGACCCTCTTACAGGTGTGGGTTAGCTCATTTATTTATTATTATTATTATTATTTGGGTTTTTTGAGGTAGAGTCTCAGTCTGGCCCAGGCTGACCTGGAATTTACTATGTAGTCTCAGGGTGGTCTCAAACTCATAGCTAACCTTCTTCCTCTGCTTCCTGAGTGCTGGGATTAAAGACATGTGCCACCACACCTGGCTTTCATTTTTACTGTCTGGTAAAAAAGGGAACCCTCATTCCTGGTCAAGACATATCGCATAGGTAAAGATAGTGTATGTCTGGATAAGAACGCTGTGGATTCCTGGCTTTTACAGATAAAAAGAGGTCAGTGGTATTTTTGTTTGTTTGTTTGTTTGTTTGTTTTTCTAAACAAGTAAGACACATAACGTTTAAGTAAAATGCAGGGTTCATGAGGACCAGACTCCAAAGAAGAGCCAGCAGTGCAAAGCATAGTGTCCGGGGACACGTAGTGGAGTGGGTAACGGGGATGTACACCACGTCCTTCTACTTTGTTTTCCTGAGACCTCAAGCCAGCACCGAGCAGCTCAATGATGCCCTAAGTAAGAGGAGGACAGGGGTGACCTCATTTGTCCGACAGAGTCCAATGGAAGCAGAAACCCTGGTAATCAGGCTATCACGATGAAGAGGCACCTCAACTGACTCATTTGTCCAGACCCCCTGGACAGTGCATATGGCGGACACCTGAATCAAGCCCTTACAAGCCCCATGTTTCTCTTACATGTGGTGTTTACTGAGAGGTGTACCTTGTCATTCATTGGCGATTGCGAGTAAACTCTTCTCTGAGTCCATGCAGGAAAGTCAGAGACTGTTCGTGGGGCGGCGGGGGTCACAGGAACCTTGTCTCTGCTAGAAAGTCAGACACATTTGCTGTGGCCATGACGTCTTTTTTAGCTACCATTCGGCTTACTGGCCACTACCAACACAGCTCCTCCAGCAAGGTCCAACCTGCCACACTGCCATTCGCTGCCAACCTAGCACTCAAAGCACACGGCTTATAAGGACATCTAATTCAAACCACCCCAGTTACCCGGCACTCCTGGGTGGTACCTACAGTGGGTGTGACTCTATTGAGGCTGTGTTAGTTCCAGGTGATCAGTTTCAGAATTAATGGATTCTAGGGCACTAGGTTGGTGAGCAAAGAGTCAATGAGTTGGGTGGCGAGAGAAAACATCTAAGATTTTTTATTTGAAAATTAAGAGAAAGAACACACCGAATTGCTCAGATCCTTTCTGCTTGTTAGTTACTGGCACTCCAACACACTCCATGCTTCCCTTTTACGTGGCTATGCTTGGGTGAATGGTCCATTTGAATCTAAGTCCCAAATGAGATATTTTAGCAGCTGCTACTTCAACTCATCTCTGAAGAATAATCTCTCCTTTTGAACATGAATAAAAAGTGATGGAGAGGCCATTAGGTTAAGGTGTGCCAGTACCTGGAATTCACACTGAGCAAAGCCAAACCAAGCAATATAAAGGGGGAAAAGAAATTCACTTAACTCAGCATAAACTCCCAACTCATCCCTTTAGCAATCCTAAGATGCTTGTTTCCTTGCTTCCTTGAGCACCTTCTTCGTGCTGTCCCTTGAGAGCCCTCTACCTCTGCACCCCGGAGATGTTTACAGCTGGAAGGGGGCCTGGCACACCCATTCCGTCTCTCTCTCTCTCTCTCTCTCTCTCTCTCTCTCTCTCTCTCTCTCTTAAATCATAAAATATCAAAGGAAGGAATGATTTTCTCATTGTTCTGGAGTTCCAAATGTTGTTAGTAACTTTTTTGGCAGGACTTATTTGTTTCAGAGGCTTCTTTTCATGGCTGTGGACTGAGGATTTTACTCTGGTTTTAAAGTTCTCAGAAAAGACTTTGTAAATTTTTTATCTACTAGAGAGAGCAGGAGAGAGATAGATTAAAAAAAAATGGGGGCTGGAGAGATGGCTTAGCGGTTAAGCGCTTGCCTGTGAAGCCTAAGGACCTCGGTTCGAGGCTCGGTTCCCCAGGTCCCACGTTAGCCAGATGCACAAGGGGGCACCCACGTCTGGAGTTCGTTTGCAGAGGCTGGAAGCCCTGGTGTGCCCATTCTCTCTCTCTCCCTCTATCTGTCTTTCTCTCTGTGTCTGTCACTCTCAAATAAATAAATAAAAAAAATTTTAAAAAAAATGGGCACACTGGGGCTTCTGTTCACATATCCAGATGCATGTGCCACCTTGTGCATCTGTCTTTATGTGGGTACTGGGTATTGAACCTGGGTACTTTGGCTTTATAGATAAGTGCCTTAACTGCTAAGCCATCTCTTCAATCCAAGACTGTGTTTTCATCCCTCGCCAAGTTTCCTCTTTTTATTAGAATACCAGCCAAACTGGATTTGGCATGCCTAAAAAGATCTCTTTAATATTATTACCTCAAGAAATCTTGCCTTTTCATTTGTACAAGAACTGCACAATTTTGGACCCATCAATGTTCCATCATAAATGTGGAGAAGAGGAATGTGGGTCTCATCCATCCTAGAGGAGTTATTGGTATTAATGGCTGCTGGGGAAGGAGAAGACATTTTCTTTGGTTGCATAGCCACTAGTCAATTGGACATACTCTGCTTTATTTATAAAGGTGACCTTAATTAAACTAAGTCACACACACACACACACACACGCACACGCACACACATGCACGCACACACACACACAGTGGTGAAAATAAAAATTGGACAATTAGGGAGGAAGGTGTTTAGTGGATGAGAGACAGGGAAGGGGGATAAAAGGAGATAACTGGAGGGATTATGATCAAATTACAAGATATGCATATATAAAATTGTCACTAAAAGTTTTTTTTGTAAGAAAAGTTTGCTTTCAAATAGTCCTATCCTGAGCTCGTTGAATTTAGGATTTCAACATGTGAGGAGTATGGAAAAACTTTGCCTAACATATTCAATGAATTCTGATACATATACTAAAATATGAAGTTTTTATAATTTTTAAAATAACCAAGTTATAGAACTTAATTATACCACTCAACTCAGCAATGAGAAGGTTTCCTGACCTTAGTTATTGCATAAACTGTAGAGACAAGTAGAGTTCAAAGAGTCTGTGCTGGATTAAACACATATTTATATTAGTTTTTTTCTGCTGCCAAAAGACGTTCTATACAGAATTTATAGTTTGCTTTCAGATCAATCATTCATACGCCATAGAAATAGCCGAAATAGTATCTGAAACAGAAGTCATGAAATTCAGCCAACATTATCAAGTCACTCTGCTTCTCCACGCACACATATATGACAATGATGCTTATGTTTAAACAACATAAATGGGTAGAGACAGGGACACATGTGTTTACCCTTGTGCTGGGTCCCTGCCTCTCTGCAATATATTATGTCTCTCTTCAGCGTGTGATTTTGATTTAAATTTTAAAATTATATAAATGCACATATATGCATGCATACATATATGTATATATAATATTGTGTGTATATTGCGTTAATTGCCTTGTGTAACAAGACAGTCAGGTAAATAGATGCTAGGTGTTACCTTGGTTGTGGACTTACAGCAATAGCAGCATAAGCAACAGAGATCCTAGCTCGACATGGGTGGTAGAACCATCCAAAAGTCTGGGAAGATTTCCAGATACATTTCAAGAAAGTTAGTTTCTCTGTACTGCTGACAAAGATTTGTTCTCCACCATTATCTGCCGTGAAATAATAAGTCTTCACTTTATGAAAATAAACTACACAGATAGAAATCACCCATTCAAATAAAGAGAATTTTCGTGTGTGTGTGTGTGTGTGTGTGTGTGTGTGTGTGTGTGTGTGTGCGCGCACATGCATGCGCGCTGGTGGCACGGGCACTGACTTGGTTGGAGCAGACTGCTGGGCACCCTATTTGGCCACTCTTCCGCCCATCCTTGTTTTGAGCCTGAGTCTGTTACCTGTGCTGGATGGAGCTTGTTGCCTGATACGAGCGCAACATATTCTTTGTTCTCTGCAAGACGCAGGTTTCAGCCGGTCATGTCCCTTGTGGAGACTTCAACGTGGGTAGTTTCAGGGGGTCTTAGACCCTCAGACTAGTAAAGGAAGCACAGTTAGCCTCTGAGCCATCTCTCCAGCCATGAATAATCAGAACTTTCAATAATGTAGAAACTGGCCCTAGAGCTATTTCAGAACTTTTCCTATGTGGTTTATCCTGTGACATTTTTGTCTCTTGTAAAACTAAAATTTAAAATCTGCTGCTTAACTTGCATCACTGCTTGAATTGTTGGTTTTCCATGTCACTCTCACCATCATTTCTGAGGATTCTCATCGTTGGTCCACCAGATTCTGTTGTGCAGCAGCAGTAATTTTACTCCTAGGTGAGATGCAAAATTTTTCAACAAAGTCTCCACCATTACCAAAATGCTTCTTGAGTGAATTAAAAGCTTAAATTAGCCATGTTGCAATAGTAATTTATATTATTGGGCTGAGGGAACTACAATCATCGAGACTGCTATGATGTGGCTCTCTGTTGGAGGCTCCACTGAGTTAAATAAGCTTCCTTACTCACAGGATTGTTGACAACACTTCCTGTCTTGGTGGTAGACTTATGGCTTATTTGATAGCTTCTGTCTCCTCCTCACATCTTAGAGATTGCCAGTGGTTCCTTACTATGTCAAATTCTCCAGATAGTTGTTTGTTTCCAGTTAGCAAGTATCTGGTACTCCAAGCACAACTGATGTACTCATTCGGTCACACTGACCATTAAAGAAGTGGTTAGAAGCAAATGACAGGCTGTGCCCATGGATGAAGGGTCACACAGGACTGAGGACTGAGCACCACAAGGATATGGCCTATGTGGTTGCCTTAAAGTTTGACTGTGCCGTATATGTAGTGGAAGCCCTCAACTGTTTCTAAGCACGTCTGTAAGGAATTATAAATAAAAACAATGACAACCACATCCAACCAATCATGCCCAACACAGTTTATCTTAAAGTATGCATGAAAATAGAGAAAGAATTTTGTGAAGCTTGATGTCAGAATTAGAAAATTCTATATGAACTTCTTTGAAAGTCCAAAAGAAGTCATTAATCTAGAAAATTAATAGCAGAATGATAGAAAATTTGTTATTTCTCTTAGACCTAGTATGGCTCATGAGGCAGGAAAGGATTGCTTCTTTTAAATATGCCAGCTGAGAAAACAGAAATTAGCAAGTAATAAACTGTTTAAAAAAATTCAGTAAATTGCGAAGTGATGTGGGTGCTTGGTCAAAACTTAAATCGAAAACTACAGAGGGAAATATCCAGGACTTAAAAGACACTAGTCTGTAACAGGGTTGCAGACGGCAGGAGGCAAAAAGAAATAGATCTGCGTTAAAATTTCAGGCACTTCCAATAAGACATAAACTCAGAATATTGCTAAGACTGCCTGATAATCTAACCGAGGACATGAGAGAAGTCTTTGTTGCTTGCTGAAGGACTTGGTCTGTGTCTAACATGTTGCCCTTACATAAGACAAATGCTGCTCCTCTGAGTGGGGGAAACCTTCCCAGTTGTCTACAGAGTTCTGTACAAACATGTACCTGGCACTGCCTTCAAGTTTGCTGGACAATTCAAGAGATTCTGTGGATTAAGTCAACTGATTCAGAATTCTCATAAAGGTCAAAATATTTTGAATAGCAGGACAATTTCAGATGTTTAAGAGTATTTATCTAAAGTGACTTTGTAAATGGGATTAATAACTAATTAATGCTTCTTAAATTAGCTACCTAATAAGAGACAAAGAATAATATTTGTAGACCGACTAGTGAATTTTAAATAACTAGGGCTTTGAATTCATAAGTTTAACATCAACTAATAAAGATTTAAAATAGTCTTACTGAAATAGTAGCTGCCAAATGTTAATTAAAACAGGTGATCTCAGTTAGTCCATCTACTTCTGAAAAGTGCTACATAAGCTACTGGGGGAAAAGTGGCCAACGATGGTAGGAGGAAGCAGAAGTCTAAGCTCCTCAGAAGAAAACACCCCGACAGGATGAACACTCCAGTGCGGCACTGTCACACAGCCTTGGTGAGTAAGTAATCTCTTTCTGATTGGCTAAGAAATATGATCAGTGCATCTAGAATTGGGAATCAGATTTACGATCCTATGGAGACAAAAATTATGTTTTCCAGTGTCAAGCTTTCGCTAGTCTTTGGCTTAAGAAAAGGGGTTTTATACATCAAATTCTCCATAAATTAGTAATGTTTATCTCATTTAAACTATGCTGACTTCACTCTCTTTTGGAAAATCTGTCCTTTTTTTTTTTTTCAGAAGGTAGTGAGACCTAAGGAGATTAAACTATCACTTACACTTCAGCCAAGCCACAGCTGAAACCAGAGAGGAAATGGGGAGACAAGCAAGAGTGCTTTTTCCATAGTGAACCCAATAATCAGCTCCAACGTGAAGGAGACAGACCCTCAGGATACTCAACGCCTACCAAAGCAGAGATCCAAAGGTTCCTAAGAGCTCATCACCGAAGTAGACTTAAAACTCATCCACCATGGATCGGGGAATTTTGAGGAAGAGCAGGTGGAAAGATTGTAAGAGCCACAGGTTGAGACATCATGCCCAGAGGCATTCCTTCCCTCCCCACAAAAAATAACTGACTGCTGCTTCTACAACACAGAGCCCACAGCCATGAAGGCCTGCAACTCCACTGAGGAGGGTCGCCAGTGGAATGGGGCCAGGGATGAGGGAAAAGAGCATACCAACACATGATATATCCATACAAAAGATGTTGTTGATGATAATAATAATAATAGAAAAAATCATGTGATCTGAGTCATTTAAGATTAATTTAAAAGGAACAATTTTATCTGTGAGCTATTATAAACTATATAGGTATTTCCTTCTCCCCTTATCCTTGTCATGATTAGTTGTCATTTGTTTTCTTGATTTAGGAAAAGAGGAATCCTTATTTTCTGCTGGTAGGAACTGAAACTGATACAGCTACTATGGGAATCACTGTGATGGTTTCTCAAAAGCTAACAACTGAGTTACTGCATGACACAGCTATATCGTAGGAATATACCCCAAATACTCTATATCCTAGCACAAAGAAACTTGTACATCCATGTTTATTTACTGCTCTATTCACAGTAGCTAGGAAAAAGGATTGACCTAGATGTCTATAAACCGACATCTGGATGCTGACAATGGGGCTCATAAACACTATGGAATTGTATTCAGCTGCAAAAAAAAAAAAAAAATGAAATTGTAAAATTTTCTAGAAAAATGTATGGAGCAGGAGAAGACCATTCTAAGTGAGGTAACCCTAGGCCCAGAAAGAAAAAATAAAAAGTATGTTCTTCATATGTGGATCCCAACTTTGAATGTTTGTATATACATAAATAAGAAGAGGTGAGAAAGGGAAGGGCTATGAGGCTAGGTAGGAGAGCATGAGTGAGGAATCGGCGTGAAGAATGGAGGAAGGCCATGAGGTCACATGTGGCATGAGAGAGGAAGAGGATATCGGGTGGTGGGCTACAAGGGGCCTGAAGACCCAGGCATGGTGGCGCACGCCTTTAATCCCAGCACCCACCGGTGAGGCAGAGGTAGGAGGATCACCATGAGTTTGAGTCAACCCTGAGAATACATAGTGAATTCCAGGTCAGCATGGGCCAGAGTGAGACCATACCTCAAAAAAAAAACAAAAAAGGGGCAGGGGCTGAGGAAAACAAAAGTGACAAAATGAAATTTGAAGAAAATTGGTCAACCTTGGAATAATTATTCTCAGTGAACTCACCAAATCACAGAAAGACAATTTTTACATGGTTTCTCTCATCTGTGGTTCCTAACCTGAATCTGCCCAAGGTGCTGACATACTGAATAGGCATCTCAAAGACTGGACAATAGGGAGGATGGGGCAAGAGGGGAGCATATGGGGGGACACAAAACTGGACCCGAATGGAAATAGCACCATAAAATCCTATATCCTGAAAGACAGACTAAAAGGTCGAACCTTCATCAGGTCCTTAGAGAGAACACCTGAATCAAAAGGCCCTGGAGAGAGAATGATGTAAAACAACCTTAATCTTCTCCTGTTTGTAATTTTTTTTTTATCCTTCCCCCTTTCTCTTTTACATTGCCTATCATTTTCTTTCCTCTTTTCCCTGGGTGCTGGTCTATAAATCCCATTACCAGGATGTGGTTAATATCCACAATGATTTGTTGATCAGAAAGAATACAAGATTTTCCAAAGAAGGCTAACATCTGTCAGGGCACTTGATTACCTAACAAAGGTTAATGGTAAGACCCTACTGCTAACGACACCATATGCTGTTAGTAGGGAACATGGAGAGACCTGGCTGGAATCTGGAAGAGAGTCAGGCCCCAGACAGTTAGTTCATCCAATACCAGAAGGAGCTACATGACAGACTGGAGGAAAAAGACCAACATCTGTCCAAGAAACTCATGGCCTAAACTACTCAGTTCCAAACAACCTGACGTGATGCTCACCCAAGTACAATAGTGGCCCACAGCTATGGTGAGTAACTAACTGCTCTTGAATTGGCTAACAATTCTGCTCAGAGGAATGGACCCAATATCTGAAACTGGAAAACAAGTCAAACCACATCCAAAAGATGAGTCCACTCTCCAATATCAAGCTCCCACGAATCTTGGTCTACAAGAAGGCCTACCCCTATTAAATTCTCTCAAAACTAATAACGTTATTCCATTTATGTGGAACTGAGTTCACTCTTCATTGGAGAATTTGCTTTTCTTTTTCAGATGGATGCAGAGGAGAGAACCAGTTAATCACACCTCACCAGAGTCCCAGCTTAAATCATGGAGTAATTAGAGAAATGAGCAAGAGAGCTGCTTTCTTGGTGAACCTGGTACCAGCACAAGGGTGCAGGAGATAGACACAGAGAACACTCAACTCCTACCAAACCAGATATCCAGAGACACAGAGACTCCCAAGACCTCATCACTGATGTAGACCTAAAATGAACCCAACATGGCTCAGGAAAAACTAGCCCCTCTAAAAAAAAAAAGAAAAGAAATGTGGTTCATGCATTGTGGGGTTAGCTATAAGTTATGGATGAGAGGCAATGTCTCTGTGCATAATGACCCAACGTGTGGCTCCAACATTCTTTCTGCCAACTCTTCTGCAAATTTCCTTGGGTAGCTTAGACCACAAGTTGCTTGGACAGATGTTGGTCATTTTCCCCCAGTTGCTCTTGTAGCACCTTCTGGCACTAGACAAGCTAACTGTCTAGGGACTGACTCTCTTCCAGGTTCCAGCCAGGTCATTCCATGCTCTGGACCAATAAGACATGATGGCTTCATCATTAGGGTCTTACCACTAACCTTTCGTGGGCCATAAAATACTCTGGCAGAAAACTGTCTTCTTTTGGGAAATGTTGTAGGTTTCTCTGATCAACAGCTCATTGTGGATGTTAGCCACATGCTGGTACTGGGAGTTACAGGTCAGTGCCAAAGAAAAGAATGAAGAAAAAAATAGGTAATATGAAAGAAATAGAGAGAAGAGGGAGAGAGGGAAAGAGAGAGAGAGAGACAGGAGAAGGTTATGGTCAGTCTTTATCATACCCTCTCCTGGCCATTGCCAAGGCTGTTGTTTCCCACCAGAACTCGATGGTAAGACACTATGGCTGAAGAGTCCACACACTTGGGCTGCAAGGTCACTGAGAAATCTTGCTGGAACTGAGCTGAGAACCTCTTCCATGAAGACCAGATGACTGAAAGCTGGAGGAAGCCATTCTGCATGCAGTTCAATGGGAGAAAGAGAAATCACCAGTGAAGATACTCAACAGTGGACACTGCAAGCCTTATATTTGGCCAGCCAGGCCAAATGAGCCAATGGGTGCAATAGTGGCACATCTGTCATGGTGGAAACCAACTGCCCTCTAATTGGACGGGAGGCCTTCTCCTTGGGAGGGAATACATCCATGATACTGAAAACCTACAACAGGGGTAGCCATGAACCCTAGGGGTGTAACATCTGCTGCTGTCTGGCTAAATGTATATACTATGCTTATCACACTGCCCAGTAAGCACTTTTCTTAATTGTTCATACCCATATATTAATGCTACTCTCACTTTTGGTTGAGAACCTTCTCTTTTCAGATGGCCATAACCTTGGGATGACCGAGAAGGCAACATAGTGCTGAGAAGAAGTAACAGAGGAGTGCTTAACACTGCAATATCTCTCTCACACCTTCCAAGGCTCAGAGTCCCATTTACGAAGACGTGTAAGTGCCAAAGGAAGGGTAGGGCTCCTTATAACGTGCTCCTCCAGACATAAAATGGCTTGGACATCCATGACCTCACAGTGCCTGACACTACCTACACAAGACCATCATAATTAGAGGTAAAAGATCATGACATCAAAATAAAAGAGAGACTGATTGAGAGGGGGAAGAGATATGATGGAATGTAATTTCAAAGGGGAAAGTGGGAGGAGGGAGCACATTACCATGGTATATTGTTTACAATCATGGAAGTTTTTAATAAAAAATGAATTTGTTTTAAAAAGTAGAAATTTATGATGCCATTGCCATTTGGGTCCAGTTCTATGTCCCCCACCTCCACCCTTACCCTCCCTTCATGCCCAACCACCCTCTGTCTGGCCCTAGACATGATGAAGAGGCGTGTTGGCATCTTTGGTAGATCCAGGTCAGGAGCCACAGATGAGTGAGACTATTCATTGATTATCTTTCTGTGACTGGGTGAGTTCACTGTTTAATTGTTTTCTTAATAACTGATTTTTTTCTAATATTGACTAAGCTAATTTTATATTATAAGTAGACACTGTCTACTTGAGCCTAAAGAAACATGAACATTGAGGCAGGGCTTGGTGCATGCATTTAATCCCAGTACTCAGAAGGCAGAGATAAGAGAATTGCTATGACTTTACAGGCCTGCCTGAGACTATATAGTGAATTCCAGGTCAGCCTGGGCTAGAGCAAGATCCTGCCTCAAAAAAATTAAAAGTCAAAATATCAGAAAAAGGAAATAAACATTAAGAAAGTGCTTTCAATTCCAATGTGAAAGTAACAATGATTAAATATATTTATCTCTTATCAGAAATAAGCTCAGAGATAATCCATGTGGTAAAAAATAAGAAAATATAAGAACAATATTTTGAACTTTAATTACATCTGTGAATGAAACTTTCAGGTTTTACTTTTAAATGATTACTGATGAAACAAGCATAAAACTGAAGATATTTGTTAGATAGCTCTTCATGATAACATATCACATTAAATGCTAGTGATAAAAACGTACCTTCTGATAGAACATTCTACTATAGTTCATGAACACAGGAAACTTGTGAGAGAAATTAAGCATTACATTCATTCAAACAGTAGAAATGACATCAAAGAGTTGACCATTTTATAGATATTATACATAGTTCAGTAATGTCAATCAGTTAAACATATCTCATAGATGTTCTAATTACTTTAGATGGAATCCCCTGGTTTTGCATGGAAGTCATCTCTGGCATGCTACCCGAAATCTGAATATAATTGGGAGCTGTGCTCATACACTTACTCTGAGTATTTATTCTGAAATTATCAAATACCGTTCTTACAGAGCTCTGCCCTGTCTGCCACCCGGGAGCAGCCGCAGTGCCATCTCAGGAAATGCATTCAAATATATTAAACAGAACAAATTAATAATGCTAGAGCACTACCATTTTGGACCAAAAACATATTGTAATGAGGGAGAGGGAGAAGGAGGGGATGGAGAGAAGAAGGGAAGAAAACTGAGAAAGAGAGAGAATGTATGCATTTGGAATGAGAGAGCTGAAGGAGGAAGCACTTTATAATGCATGGAACAAATGATAGAAAGTAAAACTAAAGAGAAAGTTAGAAGTTTATAGTCAAAAGGACTCAAATAATTGGATTTTTAAAGTCACCTGCACCTTTGAAAGGGAAAAAGCATCATTCATAGAAATAAAATGGATGTTTTGCTGATGATAAACAGAGTCTGTCATGTGCTCAAACTTCTTTCTGACCAGGCCTGCTATTCACATTCACTTCTGGTCACGCTCCTTTACACACTCATAATTTCCATGCTTCCCCGTTCCCCGTGTCATTCAGATACAAGGTGTGTCAGAGGACTGGAGGATGAGCCTCGGATATCTTTCCTTACAGAATTTATGCAGCTGACTCCTTGCAATAGATCCCCGAGAGTTCTTGTCAAAACACACCCTGCCTTTTCTGATGCTCAACAATGGCATGAGGAATATTTTTAAAGCAGAATTTTATTCCTTTGTGCGTGAGGTCAGATGTCTCAAGCTTTTGTTCAAATTAAACACATATCCAGCAGCTCCAGGGAACAGCAATCTTAATCTGAGTGTTGTAGTTATCAAAAGTGCAACTCCTCACATTTCGGGAAAGAAAATAATGGGGGTATAGGACTGAAATAACCATCTGATGTAGATTTATTTGTTAGTTGTCTAGTTTAAAGCAGAGTCATGGGGGAGGTACACATTACTAGAATTTGAAATTGATGGAAATTTCCCTTTAAAATACTTATCATCCCAAACAGAAATAATCATTGCTGAGATATATTCATAAATAAATCTGTGAATTTGTGTGACTGAGTTATAAACAATCTGGAGACAACCAGTAGAAATACCTGAAGCAAACTGGTGATCAATCCCTGAATGTCCAATCTCTTGAAACAGTTTTCAGTAATCACACACTAAGCAACATGATGCCTGCAGACATCAGAAATCTGTTTCAGCTCAAATGTGTTCTCTCCCAAATCCCTAAATCAGTTTTGTTTGGGACCTTGATGCTCTGGAAAAGTCATTCAGTTCTGGGCAGAATCCAGCAACTTGCTGTTGGAGGAACGAGGTTCTTATTCCCCAGCTGATTCTGAGCCAGGGGCACATTTTAACTTCCTAAGGCCACTGCATTCTTTTCCTCTTGACTCCCTACCCAAGTCTTCAAGCTTGAAAACTCCCAGACTTCTGTTAACACTTCACTTAAAGACTCATGTGGTTAGATCACATCCTATTCAGAAAATCTTCTTAGCTTAGGAACCACTGTGTTATGTAATGACTCCAGCACAGAAGTGTTATCCATTCACACCCAGAGGTTCTTGCTCTTAGTGCTGGAAATGAAATTTCAGCCATCACACCTCTCTATTCCATGCCCCTTAAATTAGATTGCCCTTCCCAGTTTACCTGGTCCTAAGACAGCCTACCAGCTTTGTGTGTATAACTAACATATTACTTTCCCCACAGCATCAGCATTTTATCACCATTCAGAACTACTGAAAGTCTATTTTTCAATTGCATATTTAGAACATTCAAAAATTTATCTACTATGAGTATAACTTAGCACATTATTGTTCCAAAAATAAAGTCTTTTTATCCACGCTTTGATTCTTAGAGTGATTTCTTACATCATTTGTCTTAGTAAGTGTATTAGTTACTTTTCTCATTGCTCTGTTACCTGACAAGAAGTGACATAAGGGAGGAAGGGCTTATTTTGACTTACAGTTTAAGGAGTTACAATCATAAAAGTAGGGAAGGTGGAACCAGGTGTGGTGGCAATGCCTTTAATTCCAGCACTTGGGATGCAGAGGTAGGAGGATCACCATGAGTGAGACCCTACCTCATAAAACCAAAAAAAAAAAAAAAAAAAAAAAAAAAAAGGAGGGCTGGAGAAATGGCTTAGCAGTTAAGGAGCTTGCCTGCAAAGCCAAATGACCCAGGTTCGATTCCTCAGGACCCACTTAAGCCAGATGCACAAGGGGGGTGCACACATCTGGAATTCATTTGCAGTGGCTGGAAACCCTTGCATGCCCATTCTCTGTCCCTCCCCCCACCTCTCTCTCTCTCTCTCTCTCTCAAATAAATTATATATTTTTAAGTAGGAACAGCATGGGGGCAGTAGTGGGAAGCAGATCATCATATTTATCTAAAGTCAGGAAGCACAGTGTGAAAAGGAAGTGGGACTTCCCTATACCAACTCAATATCTGTCCCCTGTGCTAATTTCCTTCCTAGTGGAACCACCTCTTGTCTTCATGACCTTTCTAGACAGTGCCACCCACTGGAGACCAAGAATTCAAACCCATGAGCCTCTGGAGAATACTTCACATTCAAATCACACATGACTTTACTGGAATCGTGTTCCAAAAAGCAGACTGAGTTGAAGAGGGGTCATTGGGGAGTGCTCTCAAGGGTTACTAAATCTGCCAGGAACTGAGCCCTGGACAGAGAGAGGAAACCAAGTTGTGATAAAATGCCAAAGAGGGTCTCAGCTAATCTGGGAGAAGGGTTTGGGGTTGGATAGCCCTGTAAGACAGTGCATTATATAGTCATTGGCATCAGCCAGGCAAACCATTGTGATGATTAAGTTGTTGTCAACTTGGTCTGTTCAGTAATCACCAGACATGCCTTTGGAGTGGATCTCTGAGTTTGTTTACAGGAAGGATCCTCTGTAGGAGGAAGTCCTTCCACCAGGGTAAGCCCTTCCCCCAGAGTGAGACCCTCTCTGAGGGTGGACTTTATATAAGGAAGCTCTGGGAGAAAAGAGCCCCTTCCTTCCACCTGGCTGCAGGAGCTGCTCGCTTGTCTTCTAGCAGACTGAAGACCAGCGCAGACTCAAGACCAGCGGGTCTCCAGGAAGCCTCCAGGTCTTCAGTGCGGGGTGGGACCGCTGAGGCATCCAGCCTGGTGGACTGAGCAGCTGCCGGGTTCCTTGACTCTTGGGCCTGCAGATTGTATTGTTGAATTGCCATAAACTAGATCAATAAATTTTCCTCTTATATAACTCATCCTATTGGTTCTGTTTCTCGAGAGAACCCCGACTAATAAACCAAGCAAATCCTTGCAGCAGGGAGCACTCCCCAGTCAGGTACCATCTGGAGCCAATCAGGGCTGATAAAGCAGAACAGGGCTGGGTCTTCTATCATCATCCTCTATATGATATTGACAGGGAGGAATCATCTTTGCTTCATGAAAAGACCCCTGGATCTTATTCCATAATCTACATGAGGCATCTAAGACAAAATGTATTTGATATGAAAATGCTTACGTTTTTATGTGTGTGTGAGAAAGAGAGAGAGAGGAAGAGAATTGGCACACCAGGGTCTCCAGCCACTGCGATCAAACTCCAGACACATGCACCATCTTGTGCAAACTTGCCTGCTTGTGTCACCTTGTGCGACTGACTTACGTGGGACCTGGAGAGTCAAACACAGGTCCTTAGGCTTTGCAGGCAAGCCCTTTAACTGCTAAGATATCTCTTTAGCCCTACAATGCACTATACCTGCTCTCCATGAAGACAGGGTATATTTGATAAAAAAAAAAAAGTATTGATTTTAAATATATATATCCTTCCTGGTAAGAATCTGCATGCTCAAAAGTTGTTTTACTGACAACTGGAGAATTTCTTCCTCTTAATGCTACCTATTCATAAAGACCTGAGGTTTAGGACTTTCTCTTCAGTGTGACCTTAAAGATATTAATTAAACTTGTCTTTTCTTTATTTTTAACAATGAAAATGTTGGAACGCTTAATCTTCAATGCTTTTTCGAAGCCAGACACCAAATAGCTGATTAGTTTATTGTATGCTCGTGCTGAAAAGTCATTTCCCGTGAGCTTACATTTCCCAGTCTGTTTTCTCTATTTGTGGTCTTCACCACTTGAGCATCCTTGACTTGAAATTGGAGGCCACCCCCACACAAGCTGCTCTGCTGTGCCAAGCTGTCCACTCTGCCTCTCAGTGTGTGTGCTATTTGCATATTCTGAAAATACATACAGCATTCTTTCTTGTATAATTTACAATGAATCTTTGTTTAGTTGAATAATGCACAGTAATTGGTATACAATTATTAAATATACTATGATTTGGTATATTTTGGTCGATTTTTGTCTTGTTTTTGTTTGTTGTTTCTTGAGGCAGGATCTTGCTATGTGACCCAGTACAGTCTTTCAGTTCTCAAGTCTCAGCTTCCTGAATACTGGAACATTCAAGCTGCCATGACCACTATGATGGTTTAGGTTGATTGCTAACTTGGTAGGACCTATCATCACGTAGAAAAACAAATTCTGGCACATCTGTGAGGGAAGGATTAATTGTATTTGGTCATGTGAAGTGGGAAGACCTGTCTTATCTGTGGGCTGCTTCATACCATGGGCTAGACTCGAGGACAGTATAAAAAGCAGAGAGCTGGCTGGGTACCGGCACTCACTGCTCTCTGCTTCCTCCCTGTAGACGCAATGTGATGAGTCACAATGCCTTTCCTGCTGTAACAGACTGCCACCCTAAACAGCAAGACAAAATAAACCTTTCTTCCCTTAAAATGTGGTTTTTTTTTGTTTGTCAGGTAGTTTGTCCTAGCAATGGGGAAAGTAAGTCACCCAGCCACTGCGCCTTATGTAATATTTTGAAGCATATACTCATGGTGAAAAGATAAATCACATTACATCCATTACATTTGAAACTTGAATTATTTCATTATAGGAAGAAGATACAACATCCTTTCTTAAATCTGTTTTGAAATCCACATTGCACTATTGGTAGCTATAATAACCATGTTGTTAAATAACATCTTAGAATTACTTCCCATCTGATCCTTATACACAGTGGCCAACCTGTTCCTATTCTCCTTCATTTCTTCCCTTCAGCCTATTTTAGTCTCAGGTCCTATGACATCAACTTGTTAGGTCCTGCATATAGATCCAATCGCACTGGCCATTACTTAAGAAATAAGATGGTTACTCAATCCAACACAGGAAA
Source organism: Jaculus jaculus (assembly GCF_020740685.1). NCBI lineage: Eukaryota > Metazoa > Chordata > Mammalia > Rodentia > Dipodidae > Jaculus > Jaculus jaculus. Next base: position 85,298,467 of record NC_059114.1, read on the forward strand.
GTTTAAAAGCTTTAAATAGAAGCACCAAGAGTGAATAAAAATAAAATGTTAAATTTACATGGGCAAGATAGAATCTGAAGCACTCTATTCATAGTATTGTGATAATTTTGAGGAAATTCACTGGGTCCCACGAAAGGTCTCCCTGGGTTCACACGCTAGCATGCTAGTCCTGGTGCTGGGTCTCACAGCTTCGAGGTGGTGGATAGTTCCTCATTGCTCCTTTCTTTCCTCATTCTGGCATTTTCATTTGTATATAGAAAAAAAAGATTTATATGTATATACATCCTCTCTCCCCTGTCCCTGCTCCTGCTTCCCTGGGGGCCTGCCTCAGTGGAATTATGGGATTCAGTGTGGTTTCATGAAGGCCTCAGCCAGTCCCAGTCCCAATGGAGTAGTGGGGGGAACCATGCCTCAGGGTATTCCCACCCACTCTGTGACTTACATTCTTTCTGTCCCCTCTTCTGTAATGTTCAATTAACCATGACAGGCCTTTTGACAGTCTAATTTATTTTGGCTTCTTTGTAGCCTCTGCATTTCTGCTTTGATATGTTTTATAAAAATATTTTATTTATTTTCAAGCAGAGAGAAAAAGAGAAAGGGGGCTGACAAAGACACACTGGGTGCATCAGGGCCTCCAGCTGCTGTAAACAAACTCCAAATGCCTGCGTCACCTTGTGCATCTGCCTTATGTGGGACCTGGAAAATCAGACCTGGGTCCTTTGGCTTTGTAGGCAAATACCTTAACTGCTGAGCCATCCCTCCAGCCCATTTGGTAGGTTTTGCTTGATGACCATGTCTTCCACCATCACCCCGGAGCTGGTTGTCAGGCTAGCCGTAAGAACAGTATTCACAGTGCTGCTTCCGAGGCAAGTTTTCCTGGGCCCTGGTGGATATGGAATTTTATTGTATGAACCTGTCAGGTGTTGGTCATATTCTCATCGGGTTTTCATTTGTGTATACCCAAGAAAGGTTCTCACCCCCCTGAGAGGTAAATACTTTCATGCATTTACATCATGTTGCTGTACTGTGGACTCAAGCATTGCATTTTATGTTCACAAAGATGGGGTGGTTCGTATGAAGATCTCCCTCTTTTTATTTGGGATTATATTTATAGCATCAATAAAAAATGTTTCACAATAAAAAATCAGTGCATATTATTTTTGTCGTTGATGGTTGGGAAAAGACTGATTCAAAGCTTTGAAGAAAGCTGGATGTAGAGGCACAAGTCTGTAATCCCAGCACTTGAGAAGTAGGAGGAATGTGAGTATAAAGGAAGCTTGTTGTAGAGTAAAACCCTGTGTCACTCCCCTCCCAAAATGTTAAGGTTCTTTTTTTATTGAATATTTGACTTTCCAATGTGATAGACATATATATAAGTGGAATAATTAGTCCAGTGAAGTAAATTAACATTTCCACTATCTCTTGTAAAAACCTGCACATGTATTGAGGAAGTACTTAAAATCAATTTTTTTCAGCAAATTTCCAGCATGTAATATAATTTTAATTATGGTCTTCATGTGTCCATTAGATCACTACAGGTATGTTGTAGTCTTATTTCAATTTCTTTAGGAACCTTCACACTGTTTTCTACAATGACTACACCAATATAAATTCACCCAGTGCAAAGTGTTCCTTTTTCTATGTTTTCCCCAATAGTTACTGTCAAATGTCTTCTTCATGGTAGCCTTCCTAACAGGTGTAGGGTATAATTTCATTATAGCTCTCGTATACATTACCTTTATAAAAATGCATGTTTGCTGTTTTTATATCTTCTTTAGAGAAATTCCGCTTTTAGTCTCATTATAATTTGGTATTAAGTTGTGTGAATTCATTTATATTTTTAGGATATTAAACCTTCATCAGATATATGGCTTGTACAAAATTTCCTATGGTCTTTTGGCTGGGTTCCTGTTGATTTTGAGGTAGGGTCTCACTCTAGTCTAGGCTGACCTACAACTCTGCAGTCTCAGGTTGGCCTCAAACTCACACAGATCCTCGTACCTCTGTCTCCCAAGTGCTGGGATTAAAGATGTGTGCCACCACACCTGGTAGGCTGGATATTTATTTTGCTGATTGTTTCCTTTGCTGTGTATAAAACCCACTTGGTTTGATGGATTGCCTCCTGCTTATGACTCCTTCTTCTGCCTGAGCTTCTAGTTTTCTATCCACGAGAATGTTAAACCCAATGTTAGGGAATAGTTACACTGCATTTCCCTCCATGAGTTTTAAGAATTTTTACTTAGGAGATGGGGAAATGGCTTATTGGATATGAATGCTTATTGCACAAGCATAGGACCTGAGTTTGATGTACAGTACCTACATAAAAAGCCTTAACCCCGACACTAAGGGTGGTCTAATCTAAATAGAAGGATCCTTGGAGCTCCCTGATCAGCCAGTCTAACTGAAAAACAGGGAGCTTCAAGCTCAGCAAGAGATCTTGTCTCAGGGAAATGAGGGAGAAGAGCAACAGTGCATATACAATATTCACCTCTGTCCTCTGTAAACATGCACAAAGAGTGTGCTCAGCTGAACACACATGTGCATATACCACATGCACACACACACACACACACACACACACACAAATTTAGTCATATTTTTAACTCTTAATTCCGCTTCAAGTTTATGTATGACATGGTGTAAGGTGATAGTCAGATTATCTTTGCTTTGTATGTGAAATAGTTTTACTAGCAAGATACTTTAAGAGGTAGTCTTAACCCCATGCATCTATTGGAGATTTTATTGAAAATTAATCAGTAAGAAATGTAACTTAAATCTCTTTCTCTAGGAATTTTGTGAGATCATCACCCTATATTATTTATTTAAGAAACATAAAATAATAATTGGTAAAAACACACCTTTGAAATTCATAAAATAATAATTGGTAAAAACACACCTTTGAAATTCAAGACCATTTATGTATTATGACTTTGCCACTTAAAGGTGTCTGACTTTCAGTAAATTGCTTAAGTCTATTCATGATTTCCACAGTGCTGTAAATGTAATAGATATTTGAAATAATATTTATGAAGCCTACATTGCATATCCCAGGAATTGAGGCATACCCAATGTTTATTTTGTCATAATATTTTAAAAAATCAAAAGTTGACTCAGAAGTTGCTGGATACCAGGTACTCTTTTAACACACTGCACCCATTGTCAATTCTAATTCTCAAAATATTTTTATAAGGCAGTTAGTATTATAACTCACTCTTATTTTGTGAATTATTGAAGAGTTGAGTAACTAGAGCAAGATTGCACAGTTAATTGGTTGTAGAGTCAGGAGTTGAACCCAGTCTGTGCCCTTCACCACAAAATAAACCACCAAAAATAGCTAATCAATTTTATTATCTTACAATTAAAACTTTAGATATTAAACATAGCTTATTGAAAAGAAAATGCATTATCTAGTAAGGTATTGACAAGTAATTGTGATTGACCCATCAACTTTATTATCTACTTTGATATTTTGATATTTTTAAATTATATATATATATATATATATATATATATATATATATATATATATGAACTTTCTCTGAACCTATTGTTATAACATTACTGTGAAACTTTATAGCAATATACCTGCATAGTCATCAGGTTCATTTCATTTGATACATTATTTTTTTAATTTTTTTGTTATTTATTTATTTGAGAGTGACAGAGAGAGAGAAAGAGGCAGAGAGAGAGAGAGAGAGAGAGAGAATGGGCGTGCCAGGGCCTCCAGCCACTGCAAATGAACTCCAGATGCGTGTGCCCCCTTGTGCATCTGGATAATGTGGGTCCTGGGGAATCCAGCCTTGAACCAAGGTCCTTAGGCTTCACAGGCAAGCGCTTAACCACTAAGCCATCTCTCCAGCCCATCATTTGATACATTATTAATCAAAGGTTGAAAGGCGAATTCTAGCTTCAGGATCAGAATCTCATAAAATGGTCATCTATGAGGAAAGCTGGGCTCCCAGAATAACCACCTGCCTCTGGTAATGCCATGATGACTGTCCTTCAGGTAATGATGTCCACTGGACTGTGTGCATGTGGCTCAGGTGCGGCTGAGTCTGTGTGGCGGGCATGGACCTGTGCAGCGTAGTATTTCCAGTAGCCTAGCATACTCCCCTCTTTCATGCCTATCCTCCACTGAATTGGCATCCTAGATTACAAGCTAAGTATGGAGCCAAGAACCAAGCCAAGCAGCAAGGCACAGTGTTGGGACAGTAGAGCAGTTATTAGGAGAGACACACTTTTTAAATATACTCCTCGAAACGAGTGCTATTCTTACTGCTCCTCTCACAGCCTGCTCCTGGGAGATGGACATAAATTCTGAGGGTACCCAAAACTCATCAAAACAGAATTCCAGAGCCTGTAGAGAACTTGACACGAAAGTAGGCATATAACACACCTGCCAAGGCTCAGGTAACATTGTGGAAGAGGAAATGAGTATCCTGAGGCATCTCACCCCTCCACCCCCAAGAAACTGACTGCTGCATTTAAAACTCCATGGTGATAGGATGACGTGGCCGAGTAGTTAAGGCGATGGACTGCTAAAATTCCATGATGAATTCCAGTAAAGCCCCTGAGGAGGATACCCCCAGTGGAAAGCAGGGTATGCATATGTATAAGTGCGTGTGTTTACGTGTGTGTGTGTTTTATAAAGAAAAGTGGTGTGAGGGGCTAGTTAGGAGAGGGCACACTACTTGAGGATGGAAACAGGCATGAGAGATGGAATATGAACACATGACAGGGTACACACATAAGTTTATTTTATTTTATTTTATTTTATTTTTTGTATTAATTAGTTTTGTACCCAGTGAATACAGTTAAGTTGGTACCATTGTTAGGTTCGTTCCATTTCCTACCCCCTCCTCCTGGCCCCTCCTTGTTGAGGTAGATGGGTCATGCAATGTGGAGTCAGCCCACAGTTATGAGTAGGAGAAATGTCTCTGTGAATCATGACCCAACACGTGGCTCTGACATTCTTTCCACCCCCTCTTCCACAAAATTTTCCTGAGCCATGTTGGGTTCATTTTGGGTCTGCTTCAGTGATAAGGTGTTGGGAGCCTCTGTGTCTCTGGATCTCTGATTTGGTAGGAGTTGACTGTTCTCTGTGTTGATCTCCTTCACCCTTGTGCTGGTACCCGGTTCACCAAGAAAACAGCACCCTTGCTTGTTTTGTAAATTATTCTTAGTTTCAGCAGGGGCCCTAAGTTTTTTTTTTTTTAATATTAACGATATATTTTACTTTACCAAATATATCTAAAATATACTTCAATAAAAATTAGCATTGAAATATTATTGATTTTCATGTTACATTTTTATTGACAACATCTATCCTTACAGACAATAAACCATGATATTTCCCCCCCTCCCCCACTTTCCCCTTCACACATCCACTCTCCATCACATCCCCTCCCTCTCTCCATTAGTCTATCGTTTATTTTGCTGTCATCTTCTTTTTCTCCTATCATGAGGTTCTTGTGAAGGTATCGCTAGGAAATGCAAGGTCATGGATATCAAGGCCAAATGGTAGAATAATCAGATAATTGAATAAAAACTATAAATTTATGAGTCTCCAGATGCGTAAACTTCAGATGGGCAGAGTAAGTTCAGGCAATAAGTGCAAACTCTAATGTGGGATACAACTAAAACTACTATAAAGAAATGTTGTTTGATTGCACAAAAAAATACATACATTTCTAGTCTCCATGTATGATACTGGACACTCACAGAATGATACAACCAAATTCCTGGTGCTAATTATTTGGAAAAACAATGCTTCACTTGTTGACTGATAGACATATGCTGATACACACCTGTAAACTTGGTTTACATCAAAATGATCAGTTTTAATGCCTTTCTATCACTTCATAAATTTAATTAAAATTATTATGTATATTACAAAAAAGATATCCATAATGTAATGACACAACTTATATAATGGATAGCAAAAGAAAAATCTACTAAGTTATGAAAGGCAATTAAAAAGGAATTAAAATAATTATTTTATTACATTACCCCATGGAACAATTTACTGAAATTCAGAGAAAGGAGGAACATCTTTAGAAAACAAGGTTTTCATATAATTATACTTACTTAACACTGCAACAATTTTTATATTAAAGTAATATATTTTAGCGCATAATTGCCTTGACAGCAGGTTGTGCAGAAACATCATCACTCCGATCTAACGTGTCCTAGTTTCAGTGAGAACGGCCTCGCTACTCACCATGCTTGTTTTGCTCTCTTGCCCGTTCTTCCCACACTCCCCACAGAAGAAATGTCTGATCTGAAAGCAGAAACCCTCCCTCACCCAAGGCACCCAGCCACCCGCACACCTGCATTGTACCTCAGCTGTCACTTGGACACAATAAGTGGAGCAGGGTCCCCTTCAAAACGAGCATCCCCCTCCACCCATCTCCTGTGCCAATTCCAGGCAGGTAGTCCTGTCTTCTTATTATTATCACGTTCCTGGTTTTAGTATGTCACTAAATAATTCACACCCCCAAATGCTACTGAATTCTGTATTGTGGGTGTGCACGTGTGCTCATGCGTGCACAGGCATGCAGTTTGTACTAACACTCTTTACTTAGCATCACTAGAATATAATTGACAAAAGTATTATACATTTCAGCCAGGTGTGGTGTCACACGCTTTTCATCCCAGCACTCAGGAGGCAGAGGTGGGAGGATCTCCATGATTTTGAGGCCACCCTGAGACTACATAGTGAATTCCAGGTCAGCCTGAGCTGGAGTGAGACCCTACCTTGGAAAACCAAACCAAAAAAAAAAAAAAAAAAAGTTTCACACATTTAAGATATGAACTTTGATATTCTGATATTATATCCTCACCTTCTATAACTGCCATTGGGTGTGCATGAGTGTTGTGAACACTTGACAGCTATCCTTTTAGGAAATTCCATGTGTGCAGGACAGCATTGCTCACTATCATCCTTCATTTCCCTTTGGTGCTGCAACCAAGTCTAAAATTGTAAACCATCACATGACACTTGTGGCCCTAGTCTGACTAACCACGTTAATTCTGGCTGCCCTCCTAGTACTGTGTCAGTGCTTTATGTAAATGATCAGGGTGACAAGAATGGAGCGAGTAATTTGTCAGACGTAGGCAGGGCCCTGGGTTAAAGCAAACCTCAGCTGTCTGACATGAAGGCCCCAGGCTGTGGAGAGGTCTCAGCAGCCTGAAACACTGCTGGTCATATCTCGGGGACCAGACCAGCAGGGGAGCTCCTCCCCCATTCTCGGGGATTGGAGTGATCCGGGATCATTCCCCTATTCTTGGGGGTCACAGTGAGCCTGGACCCCCTGACAAAAATCTCAGACTCCCAAGATAAGCAGGAAGTAAGGCCACTCCCTCTCCAAGCATGTGATACCTGGACATTCAGATAAGACTTAGGCTTTGTCCTTAACCCTGTGACCTTTACCCTGTTGCCTAGGAAACTACTAATATGATATCAGTCAGCACTTTTGCACAGCCCATCCCCCTGTTCCATATACCTTCCCTTTACCATTGCCCACATGCTGGAATGCATGTCCCCATATGTCATTAGGCATCAGCAAGCAACCTTGTACATCCAACCCCCTTAGGACCCTCCACTGATTATAAACCCGTTTCCCTATTGACTACAGAGAGCTGTTCACAGAGATTATCTCCCAAAAGTGAATCTTTCGATATCATGCTCACCATGTTCACCTGGACACTGTCGGGGGAACTGTGGCTAGGCCCCTGAAGACCCAGGGACATACACTATTTCCAGTAAATTAGAATATTTCTGACTTGTGAAGTTCGTTGTCTAATGGAAAACTTTCAAACTTACAAAATATGAAGTTCTACTCAATGAGAAGTACAGTGAGAAATGTCTAGCATGGGTGGATCTTCCACGCCCAAGTCTCTAAACTGATCCAGTAAACTAGCAACTGTGAGAGACTGTATCTGCGGAACCTTGGTGATGTAGAAATAATACCACAATCAAAGGCTGTAAGGGAAGGCAGGGGATGCAGACATAGACGTAGTTGTTGACCACAAGAGTAAGCTGTGGCACACAGAGGAGAAAACACAGAAAGTAATCAACCAAGAGACTTAACTAAGGGGGCGATTTAAAGTGCCACTCTTTCTATCACAGCACAGTAGATGTGACAAGAGTCAGTTTGTACACCAATATCTTCATGCCACACAGACGAGACCAATGATACGGGTAGAAGTTGATATAGTTTGAAATAAAATGTTCATAATTTGGCAAAGAACGGCTAGAAGAAATATGGCAGAATGTTTAAAGTAGACTGCCTCTGAATATCAAGACTGGCACTGAATTTGAGCACAGGGAAATTTTTGTTAGCTACAATCATCTGCTATGCTGTTACATTCCTTTTAAGTTGCCATTATTGGCTCATAAAATAATTACTACTAACCATGAAAATAACTTGTGAACACAGTCTCTGAATTTGAATAAGCTGACATGACAAGGGAGTCGCCGCTGCACAGTCTTCCAGCTCACATTTTACAGTCTGATAAATATGTCTCAAAGGTGACATGTAAAACATTCAGGGATAGGAGGCCCCGAGTGTACCCAACAGCCCCAGTCTAAATGTCTCCCCTCCAACGTGGTGTGCATCACCAGGCATCTACAGCAGTCATCAAAGGTCCCAGCTACAGGGACAAGCCACTCAATATGCTCTTAAAGAAAAAAAAGGATTAAAATATTTATCTGGTATCAAATCCCCTCAAAGTATATGATATTTATAAAATTATTTCACTCATTTAGTTAAATGGCATCCGTGTAATAAGCATTTGTTAGATTCTGAAGAGGATATTCATCATGTAGAGCGTCTGCAACATGAGACACAGGATCCTGCTCTGAAGAAAGCGGCACGTCAAACAGAAGCGGACAACAGCTCCCCGTAGTGTCTGTTCCTGCACATGGCTTATTCCTGGAAGCAGGAACCAACTTGGAAGTTCAAAATTCCAAAAAGAATTTTGAGTTTTGAGTACGTTTTTTCCTCTTCAAAAAGTGAAAGTCCCATTAAGACTCTAATCACACCTGAATTTAATACCAAGGAGTTACCAAAAAATTTCCAGGATTTTGAACATACTCTTCAACTTGGTACATGTTCTTGGCATGTGAAAACTGTTCCTTAGTCTAAAATCTCATCTTCATCTCACTGAGGTTAAAATGACATTTCTTAATTTCCAAGTTTTCTCAATCCATATGAGTTTTTGAATGAATTTTATTTCATCTCCATCAGCATTTTTATTGCTTTCCCCTCCTTGATTTTCATAAATTAATAAGACAAAATATTATACACCATCTCCCAATGTTTTAGTCATACAAATTCTTCAAGGCAAACATGATCCAGAGAGTTCACAAGTATACAGACCTGTAAGAGGAAGCTATGCCAGCTTCTGTCCAGGTTCTCTTTGGCTCCTTTGAGGGACCTCACAGAACCTATAGGCAGTAGGGAAGCCATGAAAATATGTTATAAAAACCTGGCTGAGCTAAAGAGATGGATTAGCAGTTAAGGCACCTGCTTGCAAAGCAAAGGACCCTGGTTTGATTCCCCAGGACCCACATAAGCCAGATGGACACGGTGGCACATACATCTGGAGCTCATTTACAGAGGCTAGAGATCCTGACCCACCCATTCTCTCTCTGCCTCTCCCTGCCCCAGTAAATAAATAAATAAAGAGAGGGCTCCATTTGTACATGAAATAGTGGAATGTTGCAGCGGTCCATTAACGAATGGATCAAAACAGTCTGTGTAAAGTATGTTATAATAATTTGAGAACAAATTTTTAATAACAGACGGTTCAAGCTCTTTAAAGGCCAACAGCAGTTAGACTGTAAATAATGTGTAATACGTACATGTGGGGAAGTGGATACATCCACCAACAAAGGCTGAGCCTCAGGAACACTCATAACTAGATGAGCTTAGATAGATGGTCAGATAGGGAGGATTTTTCCCATGGTTGGGTACTTGATTTTTATCTCCCCATTATTGCTTTCCTTCACTTCATTTTTTTCTGGTCAGTTTCACATATCCTGAATGTCCTTGTGTTTACAGTAGGAAGGACACACTTATTTCTACCCAGCAGGAAATAAGAGTACTTTTCTTTTTATTCATAAACTCAGGCATTCACATTTTGCTTTTGAGTCATTCATTATTTTCATTACTTACTGTGACATTTAGTCACTTTATAGAGTCTGTGTGGGGCCACATGGCTATTTACTGCTTACACTTAGTATTCTGTGTTCAGCCTTTGCATCCAGATAAGCAAGGGTCCATTGACCTTCCCCAGTTTGCCATTTGCTTGAAAAGAAGCAGGTGACATAGCAGAAAGAAGCAAAGGAGCATAGGGCTTATCCTTAGCTGTGCAAACACACACCAGTTTAATTTACCTACAAATCAAGAAGTTTTCTGCATCATTTCCATTGCTTAATTCTTCCAAGTTCACTTCTAGGAGATATTCAATTCCCCCATGGAATTGTTTGTATATGGCAGACAGGAACACTGTTTAAAAACAGCTGATTTCAGAATTGCTAAGGTAAGCTGGTGGGCCCAATCAAAGAGGGAGCTCTAGAAACAAACCCCAAATCCCTGAGTGCAACTCTCTAAGACACATCAGCTGTAGTGACTGCTTGTTCTCACAACTCATAACCCGTGGGGTCATGGGGAAGACCAGCAACCCCACCGAGGAGGACCCCCAGTGGAATGGGGCAGGACGGAAGGAAATGATGGTACTAACACATGATGTGTCCATATGAAGTATATATATTAGTGTTATAATATATATATTGTGTGTGTGTGTGTGTGTGTGTGTGTGTGTGTGTGTGTGTCAGAATGAGAAAGCCATGTGGACAACAGCAACTCTAGCTTCAGGAGGATCGTTTTCCTTCAGAGAATGATACCCATGTCAGAACTGTAGTCCTGAACTTCTGTATCCGGAGCTCCGCCCTGCAGCTTCACCCCACGTCTGCCCTCCACGAGTGAGCTCTGCAGTTACTTTCCCTCGTCATCAGCTTTGGGGTCGAAGTCTAGCGTCATTTACTTGATTGGTAAAGAGTAAATTCAACACTATTTCTCAGGTTGAAAGGAAGGCTGGCCAACTGGGAAAGCTAAGGCTCAGAGCCAGTCACCACACTGGAAGAAGCTCTACATAACCGAAGGATTTCTTCAACGTAAAGAAAGAAGGTGTGTGCTGGAGAGAGGGTTTGGCCATTAAGGCACTTGCTTGCAAAGCCTAAAGATCCATTTCCAACTCTCCAGATTCCACATAAGCCAGATGCAGGAGGTGATGCAAGTGTGCAAGGCCACACATGCGCACAAGGTGGCACATGCACCTGGAGTCAAATTTCAATGTTGAGGTACACAAATCCCCCCCCCTCTCACATACACACACACACACACACACACACACACACACACACATGCACACACTTTTGCTGTCTCTCACTCTTATAAACAGATTACAAAATAAAGAAGCTGCCAGAAACCAATTGACTGGTATAAATTCACCACACACGTATTCTCTACTCATCTACACTTCTCGTATTATTACTTAGGAAATGCATCTTAGCAAACACAGCTGTTAAGACATACAGAGGGATATTTATGCTAACTTTAGTGTCAGTATTCTTATTCAGCGTCTTCACTGTCCTTTTGCTGATAGACCACAGCCAGCAACGAACAAACCCCCGGGGCTTACCAAGGCACTGCTGCGGTCCTGTGAAGCCCCAGCAATGTCCTGGCAGAAATGAGCACCCAAGTTCATATAATCTACGATGAAAGAACAATGATGAATAAAACTCTAAGCACCATGACACATCAAGACAGAAGAACTAACTTGAGCCAGGGATTCTTGTAATTGTCACTAATTCACAATGGCCGGGGGGGAATCACAAATTGGACTTAAATATAACCTTGCTGTAGCAAACACACACACACACACACACACACACACACACACTTTCATAAATCTTCAATCCAGTGTTAAGGTGGCTTTAAGACTGTCTTTAAGGAAATGGGGAGCATGTCTGAAGGCTTCCTGTTGTAGCAATGTATATGATTGGGTCAGGCCAAAGCACTAGAATATATGAGTTGTGACCTTGGCAACGAATATTTTCTTTGCAAGAAAAAAGTCAAATTATAGTTACTAATATGTGAGTATTTTCAATATATTTTTCTCAAACATTAATGAAGTAAGCTTATTGAATCATGTAAACACAATGAAAACCCTTCCAGTGATTAAGTGGAAATGAGAATTATTAAAAAACCATATACCCCTGTGAGACTGATAGTTCACAATGCTTCAAAGACTTCTTTGATGAGGTAGTTTCGTATTGTGAAAAGCCAAAGGTCAATGATCTGAAGATCTTGATATTGATGTAAACCAGTGTTTTCAAAATCACTGGTCCACAATGACACAAAGCCACAAACAAGTAAATGCAGCTACTTTTAATTCAGTGAGAACAGAAATGTATATAGTTCTAAAGTTTATATTTTAGGTAAGTTGAAAGAAGTTACCACCATCATGTTTGCCACTAATACTTTTATAGCTAATAAGATAGTTTTATTTTTTTTTCCAAGTCACAAATTTGTGTAAAGCTACATTTTCTCCTTATAATACAAATAAAACACCACATCACAATAATCTACATGTGGCAAGTAGATTCATCTAGCCGTCTTTTACTAAGCCAAGTGGAGATATTTGCAAAGTGAATCCCGATGCTGTTCATTTCAAGTTTGAATTAAGTGATTATTTTCATGTGCAAGACTAACAGCAATGATTTATTATTTTTAAATAAGTGATTTAATAAATATGATACAATCTTTGAATTCGTAATGGGGCAGTATCAAGCTACTTGGCTCATCTGCAGAAATGTATTTTGTATTCTGCATAGTTTTCAGCATTTTAAATATTTCCTAGCAAGAAAATATTTGAGAATAATTACAGTGTGCTTTCCTCATGAAGCATTCATTTCTTGTTTTCAAACACATCTCCTAGGTAGTTAAATAATTGCTCTCTAAGTTCACTTTTCAAGTCCAGTTTTCTTTTAGGAGTTTTCTAATGAATATCTCAAGTTGAGCATTCTGCAATGTGGAAGATGTGTCTTATTCTCTTCAAGTTCCCCACCCAGTGTTTCTTCCATATTGCCTCTGCCAGTCATGGAGACAGACAGCTGGTCCTTTCTGCCATCTTTCCTATTTATGCTAGACACCATACCACTCACTGAGTCCGGTTTCCTCTGCCTCTGGTCGTTCCTCAGTTTAGTTTTCTCCCAGCTTTCCTCACCAGAGCTTCACCAGCTCAACCACTCCTGAAGTGTTACCTTGATCAATTTCCATCTCAGGTCTCCATGCCTCCTACTTTTCTTCATGTTCAGTCAGTCCACAGCCAATGTTGTTTTATTAAATTAAAAAAAAAATGGCTATCTTGTGAAGCCTAAGGACCCGGGTTCGAGGCTCGATTCCCCAGGACCCACGTTAGCCAGATGCACAGGGGGGGCGCACGCATCTGGAGTTTGTTTGCAGTGGCTGGAAGCTCTGGCATCTCCCATTCTCTCTTTCTCTCTACCTCTTTCTCTGTCATAAATAAATAAATAAACAAATAAAACATGGCTGTCAGCCCTCTAGCTGGTATTGTGCAGCAGAGCAAGGGACGCTGGTGGTTCCGGACCCTCCTCCCCTTTCTGCGGCCATCTCCAGCTCTGCTCTTATTTCTTGCTTTGATGCTAGGATGTGGTTCCTCTAGGTTTCACTTCCACCTCCCAACTTCCAGACTTGTCTTCAATAATTAATTGAAAAAATAATTACCATCTGGGCATGATGGCGCACGCCTTTAAACCCAACACTTGGGAGGCAGAGGTAGGAGGATCACCGGAAGTTTGTGGCCACCCTGAGTCTACATAGAGAATTCCAGGTCAGCCTGAGCTAAAGTGAGACCCTATCATGAAAAACCAAAATAATAATAATTACCATGCAGATATACAGATAATTGAATTTCATTATAATATACTTTTGCAGTCAGGTTCGCATTGCTGGCAAAAATCACCAGACCAAGAGCAGCTTATGGGAAAAAAAAGGTTTACTTTGGCTTATAGGCTCCAAGGGAAGCTTCATGATGACAGGGGAAAATGATGCCAAAAGCAGAGGATGGATATCACCCCCTGGCCAACCTAAGTGGACAATAGCAACAGTAGAGTGTGCCAAGCACTGGCAAGGGGAAACTGGCCATAGTACCCATAAGCCTTCCCCCAACAATACACTGACTCCAGGAAGCTTTAATTTCCTGCCATCAGCCGGGAACCTGGCATCCAGAACACCCAAGTTTATGGGGGACACCTGAATCAAACCACCACCTATACTTGTGTAGTTTCTGTTTCCCTACCCACCTTTTTGCTTCCATAGCTTTTCCCTCCTCCTTGTGTCTCTTCAACTTTAATGCCACACGCAAACTTGAGCCCTTCCTGTTTCTCCACAACCTTCTCTTCCTATCTGGTGTCTTAGCCTAAATCCCTCTCACATCTGCAGGTCTTAACTTTGAATGCTTGTATATATGTAAATATGAGGGTGTGAGAAAGCGTTCAAGAATTAATTGTAATGTCCACCACTGTGTAAAAACTTTCACCCTCTTTTAAGAACCTAAACATAAAGCATATCCTATGTTTCTATTAAGTTTTGTAAATCCCTTTACAGTAGCAAATCCATGCGCTGTACTATGTACATGGAATATGCGATCTGGTCTCATGGCTTCAGAAGGGATTAGAATACGTCCTTCCATCTCTGTGCGCCTAGCAACTAACACCTTCAGTACTTGGCATTAGTAACCAGAAAAAAGATAAGAGCAAATTTACTAAATAAGTGTGCACTTTATTATTTCTTTTTTTTTTCTTTTTTTTTTTAATTTTATTTATTTATTTATTTGAGAGTGACAGACACAGAGAGAAAGACAGAGGGAGAGAGAGAGAATGGGCGCGCCAGGGCTTCCAGCCTCTGCAAACGAACTCCAGACGCGTGCGCCCCCTTGTGCATCTGGCTAACGTGGGACCTGGGGAACCAAGCCTCGAACTGGGGTCCTTAGGCTTCACAGGCAAGCGCTTAACCGCTAAGCCATCTCTCCAGCCCTATTATTTCTTTAAAATGTATAATTAGCATTAGTGATAAGCAATGTAATGCAAGATTCTATTGTCTTAGACCAATTCTGGCTCCCTGTTCAGCAGGAGCTGTAAGGAGGTATTTAACCTCCTTCTGATTCCTTCTTATCACATATGAAATCAAGATCAGACTTTTATACACACACACACACACACACACACACACACACACACATATTCTCTCAGAATGGGTGGGAAGATAACATAAGTTGAATTATATATTACGTCACATGGAATAGTACCTGGAGTTTGGAAGAGGCTATTATTAATTGTAATACTCATCATTACTAATATTCATACTATTCATGAAAAATTATTTATTAGCAGTAATATTTAGTTTTTCCTGAAAAGTACTTATTTTATATTTATATTACTATTTTATTATTCTAAAAATAAAATAATCAAGTTGCTATCGACATATATTTTCACTATGAATATTTTTAAAATGATTGGGATTGTGTCACTGAGTTATTATATAAAGTAAATTCTGATTCTTCCATTCAATATCCATCCTATAGTCCTCAGTTTGAGTTAGACACTGCTCTAGACATTGAGGAAATAAATTGTCACAAACTGTACTCCCTATATAATGTAACTAAATAGAATCAAGAGACAAGCCATCGCCATCACTTTGTAATATGGAAAAATTCTAAGAACAGTATGTGATGTGAAAAGATTACAGCTATATGATAGATGAGGAAAAAACACTTTTTTTTCTGTTTTCAAGTACTTAAATTATAAATAAAGGTCTACCTTTTCAAATTACTATTTTAAATTTTGTAATAAGGAACTAATCAAACTGAGACAGCATTTGTCCCTTCTGGCAATTTAATTTGTACTCAAGGTCTGGAAACACAAGCCAGAATTTTTCTTTGCTAATCAAAATCCACAGACAATAATATAAAGACTATTCATCGGCAGACTATACCATTCTCTATAGTCAGTTTGCTTCCTGAGCAAAAAATAATAATAAATTTGAATTTGATGTATTATCCTAAGTGCCCTTTAGATAGAAATAGAGGGGACAATACCCACAAGACAGACAAAAAAGGGGATGGAAAAAATAAATGAATCGATAATTAAAACCATTAAAAATTTAAGGATCTTGGAGATAATTTAGTGCAAATCTTTAATGTTAGAAATGAAGGCCATGATGTCCCATGCGGGCTTGGATCAATGTCACTCAGCTAGTTGTCTACAGAGTAGAACTATAACCCAGGTGTCTAAACAGCACTGCTCATTAATTTACCCTAAAGGAAACGACAGCTGTGCCTCATTTCAGACACATAAGCCTCCCTCTCATTCTCTAATGGATTCCACAGTTCAAGGTCAGTGATTAAGAGAAAGCCTTCCTACTGATGTATTCATTCCTGAGGAAAATCCCCTAAGATGTCTAGGCCAGAGGAAGACTGAGAATCCCCAAGGGATGAAAGTTGCTCGTATAAAATGGAGAGGACGGTGAGCACAGATTTTCAATGAAGCCAGGGCTAATGAAAGGCATACGATGTTAAAGAGAGATAATTTTTTTTCAATATTTTAAGAGCTTATGTGTTGGTTTTCATTAAAATGAATAGAAGTAAAAGATAAATAAATGAATGCAAAATTTAATATTAATACCATAGAATCCTTAGGAGAATAATCATAATATTTTACAAAATACATTATCCACACATTTATAAATTTTAACCCTCCCTTCCGACTGGACAGAATATTAATTATGTTTCAATTTTAAACATGTAAAATCGTATCTTTAATGCTCACATTCTAAAAGCTTATATGCTTAAAAATACAGTATTAATATGTTCTCTTTAAACTCACATGAACTATATAAATAAGGTTTTCATAATAATTTCCATCTTATTACTTACAAGTGTCATATTTAGCCATATTTTACCATTTATTTGCCTATTTGTAGGTTACACCACATTTAGATTTTACAAAATTGAGCAGTTAATGAGCACTTACATGATCTTATGTACTCAAGATTAGGATTTTCCCTGAGTGGGATGCAGATACAATAACTACCCAAAGCCATTCCCTTGAACCGAGATTAGGAAGGGATACAATCTTCATGAAAATTACATTTCTTTTCTTTTATTAATATTTAATTAGGAATTATTCCTCTCTTAACTAGACACTGGATTTTCAAATAATTGGAAACATGTAGGTAACTCTGAGTAAATAATGTTATATTAAATTTGTGACTTTACTATATTCGTTGTATTTAGAAGTAGACTTATATGACATGGTATTAACTGCAAAGTCAATACATGGACTATCAATACAGCACTGGGGTTATCCTAAGAACACAGACTTGAATTTTAGACAACATATTAGGTAAATAATGTGATCAAACAAACCCTCTATCACAATGAATGAATAAACACATGTCTTTTAATTATGTTCAAATGCAATTTATAATACTATTCTTAGGAATCAGTCACATACTAGGCATATACATATTATCACACAGATAATAAAATTATACATTTAGTTTCAAATAATATATGAGGTAATGTTTGCTTCTACTGAAATGGTAGCATAAGTTCTATCCAACACAGAGAAAAATGAATAAAAGCTTTAACATGGAATTTATAAAGAGTCAAATAAGTGTTACTTAATAAATGTAAATTTAATAAAACAATAATATTTATATGTTAAAATCAATTTACTACCTCATTATCACATAATACATAGTACAAAAACTTGTTCTCTAGGAGATGTGTGGTCCTATATTTAGTTTAATTTTTTCAATTTCATTTCCAGAAGCAGCAAATATGTACATGGCCATATTATTAAATTGTATTCCACTATTTTATTTATCAAATAATTCTTATGATTTCACTCTGTCTCTTAGTCAAGTGATTTGAATACATTTAGTTACTTTATTCTTCACCTTGATGAGGGATGAGCATCTTTAGGCGTCTACACGACTTGTCCTGAACCTCATCAGAGAAGCGGCACCATTGTTTTTATTCCCATAAGCAGATATTCCATATAGAACTGCTGGTTCTATTTGTCCCAAATACCAACTCACATTTATGGTGTTTTGCCCATACCTCCCATGTCTTCCATTTTTATTCCACTGACATATTTACCTATTCATTCTTTTTTAAATCTTTGCTTAAATATTTTGTTACTTATCAATAGGCAGTGGTTCTAAAAAGAGGCTAATGCTGCTCTTTATCCTACTATCTGTCATGTTGTTAGACAAGAGTTACAGTGAGAACATGTTGCATAAAATTCTATCTCAAAAAATACCCATTTCCTTCATTTTCCTTACTTAAAACCCCAGGAAGATCAAAAACAGAAGGTTGAGGTATAAGACTAAAGTTGGTCAGCAGGTTGCCAGCTTTCCTTTGGAATAGAGAAGGAGAGCAATGAGACAAGATGGGAAAGGGTTAGAGAAGAGGATGGACCAGAAGAAAGGTTGTTTGAAAAGGAAACATCAGAGTAGAAGTTGGGAAGCTTAGTGGGAGGGGTTCACAGGACAAAGAGGGAGGTGAAGGTAATGCGAGGGAATTATAATACCTGCCTATTCATTCTTTTATCCAGCATTCATTCTAAATCCATTCATCAATGTTTCTATTAGCTAAGCCATTTTATTTGTGTGTAGTGAATGAGCTAATGCATTTTCTTGTTTAGAAAATCTGAAACATGGGTGAAGAAATAGAGAAAACAGGGATCATTGAAAGGAGAAAGAAGACAAAAGTGAAAAACACCTTTGCAAGCTGCAGTGAACACCAGTGAGGACAGAACGCAAGGCTGACAGGAAGCTTGTGGGCTGTAGGAAACTGTAGCTGGCGATGTGGTCAGCATCCTGGAACACAAAGATGGCATGCTTCTGTATGGCATTCCATATTTTGTCATAAATATGTAGTATAATAATATGTAGGCCATTAAGCACTTTTCTAGTAACCGAACTTTGAATTTCTTTGCGATATCAATAGCCAGCAGGAGGAAGGTTTCTATGATACTAATAACCACAAGGAGGAATGATAAGTCCAACTTCTGTCATAGGTGTTGGGTATGTGACTAAGATTTGGCAAGAAACAGGTCCTCCGGACCAATGTTTCCTAATTATAAAGGAAAGTAAGGACTGTGTGTGACGAACTCTGGTGTTCCCTTTCTCTAGCAGGTCTTCTTGCAATGCCACTGAGATGCTTAGATTGGCAAGAACCTGTTTGGTAACCATGAAGTGCATTCCAGGGGATGGGGGCGGTCAAAAGGCCAGCTCACTTAGGATGATGTTGCAAAGGATGGATGGTGAATACAGGCGATCACACTGCTGAGTGAGAATGTCTAATAAATGTATGTGGTAAATAAAATAAATGCCACTCACCCTTAAGACTGTTGTGTTTTCACCTAACAGCACTATTGGTCGATGCAGTGTCTTTCAGGAGAGAAAGGTCAACAGCATGTGGAGCTCAGAATCAAATACGAGGTGGTTTTTGGAAATGAGAAAGCAAGAGAATATGTGGAGGAAATTAGGTGCATCTTGGGTGTATGCAGGGAAAAGAGCCAGGTGTTTCATTCTTTGAAAAGGTGTCCTTAGAGGGGTTACCAAAATTGCATATTATTTAACTTGCACAGTTAGCTCAAATACTGCAAGCTACTGGAAAATTAACCAAACCAAAGAGAAAGAGAGAGAGAGAGAGAGAGAGAGAGAGAGAGAGAGAGAGAGAGAGAGAGAGAGAGAAATAGGACATACAGCTAAGCCATGGTGGGAATTCTATCACTTTTAGGTTAAAAAATAATGTTTACATTTTTTCACAAGTATCTTCTTTAATGGGTCTGCGTCATAAAAGGTAGAGCCATTGTTTTGGTCCAGACATTCTATGAGACATTGTGTTCTCAACCAAGTTACTTGAAATTGATTAAACCATTGATCAGACAGGAGAGGTGCCATGCAATATGGGGAGAAGGCATATCAGCCGTTCCTAATATTGGCTGGTAGGGTGCCTTTGCAATTAAATTTATGGGCACCAATACTAAGGATCACCAGTCAGTCAGTGGATTTCGAGTAGGGACTGACACTTCTATTTTGGTAGAGGATGCACAATGATCAGATACACATGGTGAAAATCATTTATGTGAATGTGGAATGCGGACGTGTAAGCCTGGACAGGAGTATTTGGAACTTTACTTAGCATCACTCATTTTGCCTGTCACTACAACACTTTAGCTTCTCCAGTAGAATGACACTAAATACATCCACAGACACATAATTTCTAAAGGTTAGATGGTATTAAAATTAAAGCCTCATTTTAAAGTTTATATTTTCCACCTAAATTTGCTTTTTTGAGATCATGAGTTTACATCTGTGAAATCTAAAGGATTGACTCTGGACGAGCTTGGGGAGGAGAACAGAAGAGATAATGATGAGCGTCTTCACTGTCACCGCTATCCTTCCCTCTTCCGAACTTCTGCCGCTGCATCGTGGGTTTCTGCCTGTCAATTTCAAAGGAAATCTGATCATTAAAAAAACCATGTGAACATTACAAAATGATACAGGAAATCTAGTTAGGAGTAAACAAGACAGACAAGGTATTCACCAGAGACTGGCCTTACACATGTACAAGAAGGCTCTATTTTAAGTAATTTGTACCAATAATGAAATTCAAAACATCCACAACTATACCAGCAATACTGAGGAGGATCCTCAATAGAATGGGGGCAAAGAGAAGGGAACCAAAATATGATGCATCCATACGAAGTTTCTACTTTATGAAGATAACTCACATACAAAATTTCTACTTTAAAAAATATACAATTGCTATGAATTGCAATAATAAGTGAAAAATTTGAAGAGTAGTACCCTTAAGGCAATACTATTTCAATGTCTCTTTCCACCAGAAAAATTAGTTATCACAATTTTACATTAAGAAAACTTTCCTAAAATGTTATCTTGTTTTTTGCTTGTGTGTGTATATTTTTATGATGAGTGTGTGTGTGTGTGTTTGTGTGTGTGTGTGTGTGTGTTATGACGCCTATGCTTCCCTGTAAAGAGGAGGGATGGGGCTGGAGGAGTGGCTTAGCAGTTAAGGCATTTGCCTGCAAAGCAAAAGGATCCACGTTCAATTCCTCAGGACCCATATTAGCCGGATGCACAAGGGGGCACAAGCATCTGGAGTTTGTTTGCAGTGGCTGAAAGCCCTGGCGTGCCCACTCTCTCTCTCTCTCTCCCCCCCCCCTTTCTCTGTCAAATAAATAAATAAAAATAAAATATTTTAAAGAAGAGGGATGTTCACTTACAAAACCAGAGCTGAACACCAGGTATCCCATTCCATCCCTTTTCCACCTGATCTTGCTTTGCACTGGTGTCTCTTTACTAACTCCACAAGGAATGGTGTTTGAGGATGCTCAGTCTCTGCTACCCTGCAGGACTGGAGTTAGGGGTCACAACCACATGAATTGTCATCTCGCCTGAGACACTGTATAGAAGAAGAGCAGACTGGTGCTCAATCACAACACTCTACTACAATAAGGATGAAAAACGCGTGACATCTAAATACAGAGATGCACCGTTGACCCAGTGCAGTGTTCCCTATAAGGATTCATGTGCTGGAGGCTTGGTCCTTAATGTGGCAGTGTCCAGTGGTAGAATCTCTGAGAGAGCCTTGTGTGAAGTAATTGGTTCATTAGGAGGTTTATCATATATTCCTCTCACAGACTAAGTTCTCATGAAATGGTTGTTGTTAAAAGTGACCCCTGAATTCAAGTGTCATCTTGTTTCACAATTTAATCTCTTCTAATTGCACCCCATGATTGTGGTGTCACACCATATGAAGTTGTCACCAGAGCACAGCAGAAGCTGGGGCCACACCTATGGAGCTCCAGCACTGTGGGATAAATAAAGCTCTTCCCTTTACAAGTGACTCAGCCCTGATCATTTGATTATAGTAACATAATGGTTAATGGGCATGTTAACATGACATATAAACCACCATGAGCTTTCCAATCCTCACACTGAATGTTTCTACATAAATCAGGCCTTCTAATTCACCAGTTCTTTCCTCTTGGTGATCACCTTTGGTTGTCTACACCTATGGTGGTTTGAATGTAAAACGTCCCCCACGGCCACATGTACTTGAAGTTTATACTTCAATCCTCAGCTGGTGGAACCTTTGAGTGGTGGACCCTTGCTAGAGGACGTGTGCACCTGGGCACAGGTGTTGGATTTTATAATCAAGTCCCACTTTCCCGTTCCATATAGCTTGCTCTTTGTGCTTCCTCCCAGCTGACGTGACAAGAAGCAATGCTCTGTTACCTGTTTTTACTACATTTTTGCTGTCACCATGACACTTCCCTTCAAAACTATAAACTTAAACAAATCCCCTTTCCTTCCATAAGCAGCTTCTAGTCTTTTTGTTTTGTTTTTTGCTTGTTTCATTAATGAAAAAGGTAACTGCTACACTACCTGAACTTAGGATAATAGACATCAAAGTTACCACTTGATAAGTAAAGTGTGCATGGATGTGTATGTGCATGTACAAGTTTTATACTTTCATGGAATTGACAACCTTCCTATTTTTCATCACCATTTGAAAACTGCAAATCATAGGAACAACTTACCCTGTAGCTACCACACAAAGTATTTTGTTTACTAAGAAAGAAGCAGAATTTTGATTGACACACCACCAATATAGTTAACATGATTTTCATTATACTTATAAAAACATACAAATAGAGCTGGAGAGATGGCTTAGTGGTTAAGTGCTTGCCTGTGAAGCCTAAGGATCCCGGTTCGAGGTATGATTCCCCAGGACCCAAGTTAGCCAGATGCACAAGGGGGCGCACGCGTCTGGAGTTCGTTTGCAGTGGCTGGAGACCCTGGTGCGCCCATTCTCTGTCTTGATCTGCCTCTTTCTCTCTCTGTCTGTCACTCTTAAATAAATAAATAAATAAATAACAGAAATAAATTTTAAAAATAAATAAAAACATACAGGTAGCTGACGTACGATGATAACCAGGGGCCAACAACCACGTTGGTATCTCTGCCAATTTTCTGCCATCTAACCTAATCTTGTACTTGTTAATTACAGGCCAGTGAAAGGCCAGATTGACAACTTGTGAAGGGTTTATCATTAGCAATGTAGCCAGTTTAGAATGTCTGTGGTACATGTCACTGTTAAGGCTACCATATTACCACAGTCTGTCTCTTTAAGAGTACCTGAGTGTGAGCCCAAAACTCAAAACAAGATACTGAGAATAAGAATGATAAATTATGGAAATGAAAACTAATTATTCTCTCATGTATTCAAGAGATTTTTTTTGATAAAAGAGCTAATTTTGTGGCTCATTTGTATAATGCTAAGATAAATTTCCCAGGACCTTATGTAAACCAAAAGCTTGTATTGACCTGTTGAAATAGGAAAGCTTGTAACCATGGCAACTGAGGACAAGTGAAATAGGTTTTGGCTGCAGTTAAAAATAAGGTGGAAGGACTGGCAGACTTCTCCCACAGTCTGTGATAACGATGACACAGTTTTCTCTATTTTTCTCCTATGAAATGAACGTCATAACAAAGATGAAAATCTCCATAAAGATAGACTGTGATCTACAAGACTGGGGGGGAGGAAGGCGGGTGGTGGGGATCAGAGGAACGAAGGAAAGGGAAAATTGTCAGTCGTAGACAATGACCTGAGAGAATTGGTTCTTTCTGCGGACCTGATCTACCCGAATGTAACTCCAGGCTGTACTCTTCTGATGCCAAATACATAGAGGAGGCAGGATGAGGAAAACATCAGTTTCCCTTTCAACCTGGTGTGCTACATCTTTTCTTAGCAAAAATAGGTGGAGAAACTTTGTAACTGTATCCATTCTTGTTATGTAATAGTCTGTGATCATGAATAATGTTATGGGGTACAAACCTGTGAAGGCTTCCCAGCCACTGTAACTGATTTTGTGGATCTTTTTAAATCGGGCTTTTCCTCAATTATTTTTCAGAAATCAGAACCTCTTTCACCCAACACTTGGTGGCACTACTACTTCATAAGGCAAGTCTGTGCAAAAGATTCTCATAGTTTCTATTTAAGGATTTTGCAAACATTTTGTCATTCCATAGTGAAACCTTCCAAGTATAAGGTTTGATTATCACTGTCTTCAGTCGTTCCTGGTCTCCTGACTATGACCAGTGAAAAAGAAGGGTGCACTTTTGTAACATGAAGCTCTTAGTGATGAGAAATATCCAGGAAAAGCCATGTCACAGAAGAATTATTGGGTCAATGCCCTCAAGTCCTTGTCAACTAAGGGATCTACTTGTGATGTAATGTCTAACATGTAGCTGTAACCCACATGTGAGGGTTGAACCTTGAAAGTTATATAGTATAATAAGGTGAATTAAAAATTGACTATTTTAGCCAGGCATAAAGCCTTTAATTCCACCAGCTGGAAGGCAGTAGTAGGAGGGCTGCTGTGAGTTCAAGGCCAGCCTGAGACTGAGAATACATAGTGAATTCCAAGTCAGCCTGGGCTAGAGTAGTGAAACCTTACCTTTAGAAAAACAAACAAGAAAAAAGATGATTTTAACTTAAATTTGAATGGCAAATGGCCGGAGGCTAATGTATTGAAACACATAACATGTATTCTGTTCTATGCATATATATGTAGGCTGATGGCTAAATGAATTGACCAAAGAATCAGGAGATGGCATAAAGTAGAAGTAAGACCATTGTGAGCCCCCTATTAGTGAAGAAAATATAACAAAGTAAGAGCAACCAATCTCTCCTGTAATAACAAGCAGCGCCTTTTCCTCTCCACTGTCACTTAAGAAAGTAAAGTGTCTTTTTTCTTGTTAAGTTTTTCTTTTGTTTTATTTAATTGTTTGAGAAAGTGAGAGGCAGAGAGAGAGAGAGAGAGAGAGAGAGAGAGAGAGGGAGAAAGACCAAAGCTTCTAGCAACCACAAAGAAACTCCAGATGCATGTGCCCCATTGTGCATCTGTCTTACGTGGTTACTGGGGAACCAAACTGGGGACCTTAGGCTTCTCCAGCAAGTGCGTTGACCATTAAGCCATGACTCCAGCCCTGAACTGGTATGTTTGTTTTTCAGTATCGATTAGTCCTTCACTTGCCTAGAGCAGAAAACAAACACATTTCACACAAGTAACTTAGAATTCTGTAAACCCAAAGGATGATCCATACAACTCCATTTCACTCAACACCATCTTCAGAGCTACCTCGATCAACAAATAGGGAGAATGAGATTTTTCAAGTTAGTTCTTTTTTCTCACATTGAATGCTAACAGTCAAAGACATGGATGTTACAAGCAGTAAGTGACAATTCAAAGATATAGTTAGGGGCCTGGGGAGGTGACTCAACAGTTAAAGGTACTTTCTTGCAAAAATCTGACCAGCCTGGCATTGATTCCCCAGAACCTACCTAAAGTCAGATACACAAAGTGGTGCTTGCATCTGAAATTCACTTTCAGGGGCAAGAGGCTCTGATGCCCTCATTATCTCTCTTCTCTTTCTCTCTCTCTCTCTCTCTCTCTCTCTCTCTCTCTCTCTCTCTCTCTTTCAGTTTCTCTGTCTCATCTTACAAATATACAAAGATTAAAAAGAAAAAAAAAAAAACATAGTCTCCAGAAACACGGACAGCTTCAAGGAACATTCAGAGCAGATGTCCATAATTCTAGAGCTAGTTGCCAACTCTTAGTCCTAGCATCATCCTCACTCTGAAACTCCCACAGGGCTTAATCCAGTTTATTAAATTTAATTCTCTCTCCCTTAGTACAACTTAGGCTCTCATATAAAAGAAATTTATACATTGTTTATACAACTTTGTTCCCTCTGCTCCTTAATCATATGCCTTTTGCTTTTGGGAGAGGAGATGCAAAGATCATGATAATGTTATAAAAGGTATGGGCCCATAATGACTTCCTAAGCGTGGCAGTGGAATCACTTCCTGACTGGCAGCTGTGGGTGTGTGAGAAGCATACCAGAATCTTCTACACATCCCAGGTTCTACATATTAGCAGTTGTATTATTGTAATATCAACACTGTGGTACATTAAGAGTGACTCTACAGATAAATTTAGTTCTTTTTTAAAAATATTCTTCTGTAACTCTCTTAGTTGCATGGCCATAAAAATATTTCTGAAATGATATTGTATTTTTTACTCATCTGCTTCCTCTTGCCTTCAAGCTGGTCAAAATCTGTGTTTAGTTCCTACGGACCATATGCCAACACCACTGCCCCCTTTCTAGTCCAGAAAAATCCCTCCTTTTCCTCTTTAATTTCCCTATAAATAATCATTTCTGTTTGTATCCATTTTGAATTCAAAATAGGTAAAGAATGAACTTGATCATGGCATCATATCTTCACAATTACTGCTCACATTTTTGCTAATATTTTCATTTACCATTGATTATTATTTATCCATATGTAGCTAAGAAATGCCAAATGTTGAAACTTAAGTGGATTCAAGACTGATTAATTTGTATTTAAGCAGTAGCATTCTGAAAAGTTAAAGAGAAAAAAAAAAAAAACAAGTTTGTATCAGATATCAGCTGCTTAAATGGAAAGAAATATTATAAACAAGTGCTCCCTAGGAATAATGGGACCAAGTAAGGCTACTTATTAGTGATGTGACAACTCTAGGAAATGGTCACAACAGCTAATGCTCAGAGAGAACAAAGCAATGGGAAAACCTAAAGGAAGCGCCCGGAGGCTAAAGCTGGAGGAAACAGCGTGATGGTCAAGAGGCAGCATGAGACGCAGGAAGTGAGTGCTGGGAACAATCACGACCTCCACCGGGCAGAGGCAACTTCGTAGTGAAGCTCACAGAAAATACAAACAGAAACAGGAGGGCCATCCATGGCAGACAGAGGGCAGGCCAAGGATAAAACCTCTTGAAGCTCTTCTAGCCTAGCTTCCTTCCTTGGATGCCTTCTGTTGACAAACAGAAGACCATCGAAGCAAAATGCAGTGGTCTGAATTCCAGCCCCACAGTGACCGGGGCACCACAGAGAAGGGTCAACCTTGAGCTGAGAGATTGCTTAGTAGTTAAGGCATTTGCCTGCAAAGCTGAAGGACCCAGGTTTGATTCTTAGAACCCAATATAAGTCAGATGAGAACAGACTACTATGTGAGCATAAACATAAGAATTTAGAAGGCAATTTGATTGATGTTACATATTCAGCCAACGACAATAGAAGCTTCCCTGCTAGGGGCTATGACCTCTTACCAAGGCATAGGCTTTTGACTATTGACTAGGTTTTCATTACCGTGCATGAATTCCCTCCTCAAATACAATCAGAGAGCCATTGGTTACTCCATAACAGTCACACCACTGTAACAATGGTGGGCTCATCTTGACTTGCTGCCCAGTTATATAGCTCCCAGGTTCTAACGCTGGTTAAAACTATTGATGACTTTGATCTCCCAGCAGCCTGAATAGCACTTTCCAACACTATGTTGGCTAGTCAGTATGGAAAAGGGTTCCAGCTCAGTACCACCTTTATTTGTTAATGTCTAGCAAAAACTTCATGTGGGGTTTGGGGCAATAAAATCTTTCATTTTAGTCCTGGTGGGGAACTGAGATCATAGAAAATAGATTGTATTGTTGGGGGGAACTCATGCAACTATGCAATAAATATTAAAGTATAATCTTTCTTCCTGTAATCAAGCACTCAGGTAATTACCAAGTTGGAAGTTTTTCCATTCATCTACCATAATATTTAATCTCATCCTATGCTGATAGTGTATAACCTCAAATAATAGTTAATGTAGGGGCTAGAGAGATGGTTCGGTGTTAAAGGTACTTACTTGCAAAGCCTGGCACCCCAAGGTCAATTCTCCAGTACCTATATAAAGCCCAAATACCCATGTAAAGCCCAAAGTGGTACGCATGCATGCATCTGGAGTTTGTTTGCAGTGGCACAAGACCCTGGCACACACATTCTCATTCATTGTGAGTCTCTCTCTCTCTCTCTCTCTCTCTCTCTCTCTTGAATAAATAAGTTAAGCTTTTAAGAATGTTTGTCTACTTTGGGGTATCAGAAAAACTGGAAGCTCAGAATTTCAAGCTAAAATAACAAAAAAAAAGGAAGAAATTTTGAATGGCAGAAAAAAAAAATTCTCACTAGTTGGAAAAGTACCCACCATTTCAGTCTTATAGTTCCCTCATTTGTGACATGGATATAGTCATCACATTTACCTCATCAAGTTACCATGGGAACTAAATAATACATATGTATTAATTATATTAGTCAAGACCTTCATTTTTCTAATTTCAGCTTAAGATATGTCTTATACCTTTATATGTGAACTAAAAGCTTGTTTACTCTCTGTGAAGCTGAAATTTTTGTTTTTATTTTATGTGACTCTTTGCCACAGGACAGAAAATGTAGAGGCTATGGCTCCTGGTTTTCTCTTCCAAAACTGTTTTCTCTAGAGAAAAGGCCACGCTGCTTCTTTGAGCAATGTGCTTTCCCATATACTATCCTTCTTCCTTCACTTCTCTGCTTGACAAGATCCTGCCTCACCATTGCTCACCAGGCTCTACTTAACAACTCTCATGTTTTTGGTGATTTCAGCATCCACTTAGGAGGCTCAGTGCCATGTAGTTACTGTCTTTCCTGTACCTCTGGATATGAAATATTTGACTTCTAATAATATTTAGTCCCAGGTTCTGTGCATATATTTATACATAGAGCCTTGTCCCTGAAATGTCTTAATTCGTAATGTCTCCTTCCTCTAATTCATTTGATCCTGGTACTCACTTGCTAATATATCGCCAATGATCTGACTCTTAATAGTAATGCTATGATTGTCAATAGCATTGTCCCATCTTTATTTCTTGATCTTCCCCAGGATATTCTGTGATAAATTATTATACTTGTTACCACGAGACCTTACTCTTTCCCCCTTTGCATTCATATTTCTAAAAATGCAAAAGCTACATGAGACTATTATTCTTTGTTGCATGAAAGTATATAAACGTTTCAAAAGAAAATCATTCTGCCTGCTGAGAAGTTTAGATACATCATGAAAAGTATCATAAGCATCTCTTAACATTTCACAAAGATGGTATGTGATTTCTTTTTTTTTTTTTTTTTTTTTTTTTTTTAGTTTTTCGAGGTAGGGTCTCACTCTAGCCCAGGCTGAGCTGGAATTCACTATGGAGTCTCAGGGTGGCCTCGAACTCACGGCGATCCTCTTACCTCTGCCTCCTGAGTGCTGGGATTAAAGGCGCGCACCACCACACCCGGCTCCCTTATTCATTTTTGAAATATTATAATTACCATCACCAAGACTGCTTTATATGCAAATTGAACTTACAAAATCTTCCATCTACCACCTCCACTTTCCTTCATCGTAGTACTGCATGTGCTTTCTGCCAAGTTCAGTCTACTTTCTCATGTTTGACATCCCAACCCGTTTGACTTTCTTAAAGACTTACATTTTTAGATATGTTTTCTTGTGTGTATCGCTAATACGCTTTTTATGTCTTCCCAATTCAAACACATAATCTTTTGTGAATTATTCCTTTTCAAAGTAAAATGTACTTTACTATGTCCTATTTAAAATACATTTTACATGATCTCATATTTTCCCTCCAATATCAAAGCAGGTCTCCGTGTGGTCTCCATTGTCTAAGT
Organism: Jaculus jaculus; assembly: GCF_020740685.1. Classification (NCBI taxonomy): domain Eukaryota; kingdom Metazoa; phylum Chordata; class Mammalia; order Rodentia; family Dipodidae; genus Jaculus; species Jaculus jaculus. The sequence continues at coordinate 85,328,229 of NC_059114.1, forward strand.
TCTTATTCATGCATGTTGGCTTCAAACCCTTCAGAATTCATATGCAGTGGTCTTGGTGGGTCATTTGGAAGGTATGCTTTTAATTTTCTCACTTCCATAGTTGTTGGACTAGTTTACCCCACCGCCGCCGAGCATGGGTTCTCTCTCAGCCATATCCTACCAGCCTTTGTCATCATTTTCTTTTCTTAATAACTACCATTGTGACTGGGGCAAGACTGGCTCTGAGTGCAGTTTTCATTTTTCATGTCTTTGATGGTTGGTGAAATTGAACACTTTTCATGTGTTTATTAGCCATCTGTATTTAAGCATCTGAGAATTGTCTGTGCAGTTCATTAGGCTATTTATTGATTAGGCTGTTTGACTTCTTGTTAATGTTTATAAGTTCTTTGTTCTAGATATTGTCAGATGTTCACATAGCAAAGACACTTCCCCGTTCTTCAGAGCAGCCTGTCTTCCTTTATCTAATTTCTATTTGTTATACTAAAATTTATTTTTTTATTCTGTATTTCTTTGGTTATCAAGAGTATTTTGTGTTTCTGTATTATTTTTATTTTTTTTTCTGAGGAATACCATTTGAATTTTTATGGTAATTGCATTGAATTATGGATTGTTTTTGGTACCACAGCCATTTTCACAATCCAGAACATGGGATGTCTTTCTATCTTCTGTCTTTTTCAATATCTTCTTTCAGTATTTTCATTGTAGAGATCTTTCATTTCCTTGATTAGGTTTAATTCAAAGTAATTTATTTTTTTTAGCTTCTTGTGAATGAGAATATTTCCCTGATTCATTTATTAGTATATTTATTATTGGTAACACATCTGACTTTTAAAAGAGCACAGGAGACCCATTACTAAAGGTATTTGAAGAGTTTTCCAACTTTTAACTTGCAGTGGTCTCGATGGTTAATCTCTAGCAGCAATGGCAGATGTGGTGAGACATGACCATGGCAGAACAAGAATCATGCTCATGACTTATGCGTCTGGGTCAATGACAAAGTAGAGGAATAGGACAGAGTGATTCGGTAATTTTGACAGGCGCTCTAGCAACAACTTGGGGCATAAGAAGGAATGGGGGTGAGGGAGTGAATTGAAAATGTAATAAAAACACCAGCCAGGCTTCCATGTACATGCTCCTAACAGGGTAAACGGAATTCAATTTGATTACATTATTTTTGACAAAGTTTCAGGAAAAAAAAATCATACAGAATGCTATAAACTTGTATATAGTTTCATTATTCAGTATACAAAGCAGTGGCTTCCTGAGCTGGATAGAAATGCTACCAGGCTGGGCAAGGATAATAATGTAATATTTAAAATGAATGCTAGCCTGCCACAGAGCTTGCCTCATTATGCACTACAAGCTTCCTCCCACTAAACTCTGCCCATTGTGAAGCTACAGCCAGCAACAGATTAAATTCTTGTAATATAAAATCGTGACACGGGGGTTAGAGAGAAGGCCTACTGGTTAAGCACGTGCCTATGAAGCCTAAGGACCCTGGTTCAAGGCTCAGTTCCCCAGGACCCACGTAAGCCAGATGCACAAGGTAGCACATGCATGTGGAGTTCATTTGCAGTAGCTGGAGGCCCTGGAACGCCCATTCTCTCTCTCTCTCTCTCTCTCTGCCTCTTTCTCTCTCTATCTGCTGCTCTCAAATAAATAAATAAAAATAAACATTTGTTTAAAATTGTGACATGAATTATTTCCTAAATTTATAGAACTGGATATAAAATATTTCAGACAATGATATTATGAAAAAAATGGATAGTCAAGAACAGAGACCAGTGAAAAAGAAAGACATCAGTTGAGTAGAAATGAGTGAAGCAGGTGTTTTTAAAATGTTGTATGAGCTAGGACCACCCAGATAAGCTAGAAACCAAACTGAGGATACTACACTACTATCCAGAATGGTGTTGACAACAGGTGTTGTTTATAACATGCATTACTTTGTCAAAATAAGTCATTTAATTGGCCCTGACATTTAGTCTCTTCATTTCTGAAGGTAGAATGGGATATAGGGGCACATTAAGTCTTTTGTTTTTCTTCTGTGATTTTTTTGTTTTTGGCATTGATCAACTGAGTACTAGATGCTACTCAGATGAGAATTGTGGCATTTTCCAATTAATTGAAAAGGGATTTAGAATGGAAACTGCTTCACTGGTATAAGCCCTTAAAATGTTAGCTATAAATCAGGTAAATTTTTCCTTATTTGTAACATTTGTAACTAATTATACAGGAATCTAGTATGTAGCCAGATACTAAATCTCCAAAATGGGAAAACACTGGAAGGTTTTTTTTTGTTTTTTCAACCAAAATATGTTAGTAAATTGTTAATGATTTTTATTAAATATTCTCCTGAGCAGTTTTTTGTTGCTTTCTTTTGCACATGAAATATGTAAAGTACAGTCACTGGGATCTATGCTGTCTTCAGTTACCAAGGAAACTATTTCTTAGACATTCACAAAAATAAACTGCAGACAGTGGGAGGAAGCACCACAAATATAGCAATCGTTCCACTGGATAATCTGTGGCTATGAGAAAAAACTATCCCTATGGCCATCCATACCCAAAGAACAGAGACATGATCACAATATATTGTGTATGACAGATGAAACTTGGAAATTACTACATATATTCATAATGTGAATATAAAAGTGGCAAGGTCACTAAAAATGCCAGAATATTCAAAGTTGTAAAAATAAGTACCAGGAAAGCATTTGCTGTCATAACTGGTACTGTCTAGCCGCCAAGAGGGATCGGTAAGTAAAAGGGACAGAATAAAGGTATTTATTAGGAATATAATGTAATAAGCAGTAATATGTTTGATTATAATGAATACAAAGAAAGCAAAGTGAGAAGGAGATAGATGTGGAGAGGAGCCTGGGAAGGGAGAAGGAAGGTTTGGTAGCAGTTGATTGTTCTCTCTGTTGGTCTCCTTCACCATTGTGCTGGTACCAGGTTCACCAAGAAAACAGCACTCTTGCTTGTTTCCCCAATTATTCTTAGTTTCAGCTGGAGCCCTTTTGAGGTACGATGGGGTGATTCTCTCCTTAGGATCTGTGTCTATCTGAAAAAGAGAAGCAAATCTGATGGATAGTAAAGTTAGACCCCACCTTGCTCAAGGAAATTTGCAGAAGAGGGGACATAAAGCATGTCAGAGCCACACATTGGGTCATGTTACACAGAGACATTGCCTCCCACTCATAACTGATGGCTAACCCCACAATGCATGACCCATATTCCACAACAAGGAGGGTCCCTGCAGAGGGGGGGTGGTCAGGGAGGAGGCTAACAATGGTACCAACTTGACTGTATTCACTGAGTACAAAACTAATAAAAAAAAAATGAAGGAAGTGTTCAAAGGGAAGTTGAGGAATATTAAATAAATTGAAATACAAGAATCTGATCATCCGTTACATTTTTTCTAGGTGATGAACAACTCCACTATTTGAAATAATATTGAAAAGATGACTGTTGACAGGCAACCTCGGGAAAAGTCCAGAAGTCAAGACAGTTTTGACAGATTTGAATGAACAAAGGATTTACATAAGAACAAAGAAAGGCCGCATTTTAGTGGAGCAGAAGGGGCACCCCAAGATTCAGGGGGAAGGAGAGATAGGCCAAATATGCCAGACTTTGCCTCGTATGAGAAAAAGGGGCAGCGTGTGGATCAATGGCAGAGTACCCACTTGACATCACAGGGAATGCATTTAATACTGAGCATGTGCAAGAAGACCAAGTTGAGACGCAATAGGGCTGGGCAATGGGTCAGTGGTTGGAGTACTTGGCGTACAACCATGCAGAGCCGAGCTCAGGTCTTCAGAAACCCCGAAAATGGAAGGAGGCTGTGGCAGCCTGCTTACACTGCCAGCACGCAGGAAGCAGAGATGGGATCCTCAGGGCAAACTGTCTGTCTAGAGTAGAAGCTGCATGCTCTGAGTGAAGGCGAGAACTGTCTCCATAAGTAAAATGGGAAGCAAATGAAGGAGGCACCCAATGTCAACCTGTGACCTCCAAACACGTATAGTCGCACTCCCACACACGTGTGCCCATGTATACACAAGCACACATACACACGCGTGTAAAAGTGTCATAAAATGTTGAGTAAATGAGACAAGGAGGAAGAGTAATTTTTGTTGCAAATTTGACGTCAGAGGAAAGCATTCGGAGGTGATGGATGCACTTTGACAAGATCAGGGTGAGGGTCAACTCGCACAGCGAGGCACAGTGGACACGCACACATCGTTTTCTGCCACAGCAAGCCTGTCAAAGGTCAAAGCGGGGCGTGACAGTGACGTGACTCAATAGCACTTTCATGAGGTTCCCTCTCCATCCTTGAGAAACTGGAATGAGTGGAGGAAGAAACATTTCGGACAGAACATAGCCTGTCTAGGACAGATTTGCACAACTCCATGCTGGAAACTGAGTTTCAAGGAAAATTTGCACAGTTTCTTTTTATCTTTTGAGAAAGTGCACTATTAACCAACTTCCATGCATCAGAAGTCCGTCTTAACTGGGTCGTCTAGCGGGTCCCAGCTCAACCCCAGAGTGTTATGCACTCACGAACTCTCAGTACCCCACTGCACGTGCATCATCGGGTTAACTCTTTCTTCCCAGTCATCATTGACCAAGACAGTTGCTCTGAAAATGAGTATTTTTAGGTCACACTTTTCATGTTCATAGAAAAAATGTGTAAATGACAGAAATCTCCCCCAAACCCTTTCACACAGCTTTCCCGTTGTGTTAGTGGGCTATGGCATAAAGGACTGGGCAGCATTGTGTCGTTACCCAAGGCCTGAAGACACATTAGCATTCACTGCGTATTGTGGGTTGCAAGCGCATTGGTTATTTTATCACGGCTGTGACAAAACTTCCCTGCAGAGAAGCAGCTTAGGAGAGGAAGGGGGTTTAACTCAGCTCACTCTTCCAAGAGAAAGCTTCGCCATGGCAGGGAAAGCCCAGTAGGCCATGGCCAGAAACTTCCACCATTTCTCACTGGAGTCAAGAAGCAAAGACAAAGAAGAGGTCATAAACCCTTAGGCCGGCTCCCAGGGACGCGCTCTCTCTGCCATTGCACCACCATTGGCTCCCCAACAGCGCCACCAACTGGACGCCAAGTGTTTAAACATGGGAGCCTAAGGAGGGCGTGTTACTTTCGAGTCACCACGACACCAGTCTTTAAAAGGTGGAACACAATGTGCCCAGCATTATGGTACATGGCGGAAAACTCATACTGCGACCCACTTCACCTGGAGATCTCGCAGTCTCATCTAAAATCTCCAGCAACTTCTTAATTTTCTCTATTTTTTTTTTTTTTTTGGTTTCCAAAGGCATTTATTTATTTAAATAAGATAAAATTGTATGCATTCATTATGTACAATAGAATGTTTTAAACTATATATTGGAGGTGGAGAGATGACTTAGCAGTTTAAGGCTGTTGCTTGCAAATTGGAATGGCCTAGGTTCAACTTGCCAGTACTCACATAAAGTTAGATGCACAAAGTGGCCTGTGCATCTTGAGTTATTTTACAATGACAAGAGGCACACATATTTATTTCTTTTATTTCTCCTCTTTTCCCCTTTCCTCCTCTCCTCTCTTCTCTTCTCTCACTCTCCTTTCAAATAAATAAAAAAATTAAAATTACATATATAATATGTACTGTATATATAATAACATATATTACAATGACTAAATAGCCATTACTTTACATAGTTACTATTTTGTAGGGAAAACATTTAATGCCCATGCTCATAGAATTTTTTAAGAGAATATGGTCATTAATCACAGGATACAATGCTGTTCACCAGGGTTCTTTAAAATATTTAATATCCCGTCTTTTGATCATTGCCTCACCTTTCACCAAACACATAAGACTAGCAATAACTGTTCTTCTCAAAGAATGAGAGCCACATAAAAGCATCTATGAAAGCGACTTTGTTAGATTTCACATACGAGTGACAGTACACAAGATTATCACGACAGCCCAGGTCTGGAATCAAACTACCTTTTCGTGAGTGGATAAATGATCAGAGACAGTGTGGTATATGTGAACCCTCAAGTAGAACTTTTAGTCAGAAAAAAAAAAAGAAGCCGTGTCACTTTCAACAAAAAGAGGTACCTAGAAGACATTTTGTTAATTAAAGTAAGCCAGTTTCAAGTGGGTAGAAAGGGACGCCATGCTTACAAGAGTGAAAGTGGTACTGGATAACACTGAGAGAGCTTGGAGGGAACCTTGTTCAGCAAGATCAGAAAGCTTCAGCCCTTGACATGGCAAAGACACATTTCCTTTTCATAATGTCATATAGAGGATGCATGCTTTACACGTAGGCCCCATTCACTTCTAATGTGCACTTAAGTTACTGCTGTTTTTGTTTGTTTGATTATTTATTTATGGCAGCATCTCTGTAAAACATCCTGTGGTATGACTATACATGTTTTTATTCTTACATCTATTGAAGGACATTTTAATTACATCTAAATTTGGGTTATTAAGATTGTTTCCAAATAATGTTTTTAACATCACTGGGTAAATACCAAGGAGCTGAGTCAGCACTGCATCATATAGTAAAACTATATCTAGTTTTGTAAGTAATTTCCATTGATTTCTAATGCTACTCTACCATTTTTCCTTCTCTCCAGCAATGAAGAACTGCTCCTGCTGACCCACGGCCTCTTGTGTATTTTTTCATGTTCATTGTCTGGATTCTAATGTTGTGCAGGTTGGCAGCAGTGTCTCATCATTGCTTCCATCGTTTATCTGGGAAGAAGTAACCATTTCAGTGGCCAATGTCAGAGGGCTTAATCTGTGATCTTGTGTCCGGATATACTTGGGTAGCTGGAGTGTCTGGAGGAGGAAGATGGTCTCCTCATGGTGAATAGGATGAAGGAAGGAGAAAAGGAGAACAGAGTCCAAAGAAAGAGAAGTAACCCGGGACACGATACACCCAAAGGCAAACCCAGTGACCTATTTACTTCAGATATGTTTTATGTCCTAAAATTTCCAGAGTCTTCTGACACAGCACCACACACTGCTGACTAAACAGTCAACACATGGCTGTATGGTGGACATAATTTATATAAGCCATAATAGAAACCTATAGGTTTGCATGTATGACTAACGATAGTAAGGTTAATATATATTGTACACAAATCAATACTTTTATAATAAAGCAAGTGAAAGTGAATAGAATTTCCAGACATTTGGTTTGTACTGGAGAATACAAGAATGTGTTTTGAAATAACCAGTCAAAGCCGGGCATGGTGGCTCACGCCTTTAATCCCAGCACTCGGGAGGCAGAGGTAGGAGGATTGCCATGAATTCAAGGCCACCCTGAGATGACAGAGTTAATTCCAGGTCAGCCTGGACCAGAGTGAGACCCTACCTTGGAAGACAAAATAATAATAAATAATAATAATAATAATAATAATAATAACAATAATCAGGCAAGAATACAAAGAGTTTTCAGATAACTCAAAGTTTAACTTAAAATAACTAAAATTAACAAGATAAGCATTATAAACATTCCATCCTGTTTTACACTGACATAGTGAATCTCACTGATTGAAAGAATATGTCCAAGAAAAAAAAGAAACAAAGTAAAAGCACAATTAAAGGTTTAATGTGTCTTTGCCATGTCAAGGGCTGAAGCCTTCTGATCTTGCTGAACGAGGTTCCCTCTGGGCTCTCGCAGTGATCTCCAGTACCCCTTTCACTCTCGTAAGCATGGCATCCCTTTCCATCCACTTGAAACCATCTCGTTAGCATGGGAATTATTGCACTGTAATATCATTTGACTGAAATTAAAATTGTTTAACTCCATTTAGTTGTACTTTTAAGAAAATCTTCTCTCATAACGAATATGCCTGGTGTAAGAGGCTTGTTGAATAATTTATATTTCATGATGAGTCTCTTACTGTTTGAAAAGAGAAAACAGTGGTCCACAGAGAACATCATGAATGTCTCTGATGCCAGCCAAGGGGCCAGGTGCCTGCTCCATTCTCTGCTTTGATCTTCAGCGTTTCCCGCATCTCTGTGAATCTTTGTAACATTTGTGATTTTTTATGATCCCCTTTACATATGAGAAGAATAATGTTTGCAGTGGTTAAATGTGTTAGAGGAACACCTACTAGAAAGTGTGAGATTTGGATGTCAGATCTAGGATAACACTGACATCTTTTAGGAAATGATACTTTAGAAAAGTGAAACAAAATTACAGAAATGCACTTGAGCCTTATTCTTGGGAACTTCCCCAACACTGCCCCGATGCAGAGCCCTGCTTTGTGAATCAAGGACAGAAAGTCCATTTGCAGAAACCATATATCAAGAAGTTATACATTAGGATTATTTGCCTTCCAGGGTTCCTTTTATACAAGTCCAACAAAAGAAAAATGCCACGTTGCCAAAGCTTTGACAGGGCCAGGACAACCAAAGAGCAGCTGCTCTTATTTTTCTGACTCACATCTGTGTCTAATAATTCATGCTTCACTTTGATGCAGTCCTTGGCAAGCAACATTTCCCCAAACCAAGAATTAAGTTTCATGCTTTGTTTTTCAAGAACTTAACCTACTTCTCCCACTTAAACCCCCATTTATGTCTTTCAACATGACTACACGTGATAAGTGTGTAAACCTCGTGCATCTTCTGCACAAAAAGTCAGTTTCCCTTTCTCTGCTACTGGGAATATTTGATTATGAACAGTCATGGCTGTGCCTGGATTTATTCTCACAAGATTTTTCCTCATTGGGGCCATCCTAATGGTCCACATTTTATGAGTTTGTTTTTTTTTTTAATCCAAACTCTACTCATCTAATTTTTGTGGCATTCATAAATAGTAAAGATTCTCTCTTACTGATATGTTCACATAAGGTTTTTAGAAAGTCCAGAATTTCCCCAGCACTGGAAAGTGTTAGAGGTGAGAAAGCAAAATGATTGCAGGCCATAAGTCAAAGTCAACAGGGGAAAGAAAGTATTAAGTTTAATAATAAAAACAACAATAAAATACGATAAACTTTTCACTTATAGACATAGCATATATCAGATATTTGGAAAAGGCGAGAATTTCGACTTAGAACTTCCAGAATTTATACAAGTGGTTGATAAATTCCTGTAAGCTTTCTACTGACTATGTGAAAGTGAGGGCTGTTACGACGCAGGACACTCAGAAGGATTCTATCAGTCTGTTGACATGGGAAGGTAAGATTTGTTTAGCAAGCTCTCAGAGATTCAGGGCATATTTTTAAATATGTTTTCAAAATTGATGCCTGTCAATCTATTATTTCTTAAAAATGCCGCTAAAAACTATTATTATTGATGAATTATTTTTAATTACAATTGTTGACTATTATGCCAACTGTACTTCACTTCTCTGATTCATCTAAAAAACAAGTATAAAAACTGTTTTCATATGACATTCCAATGATTGTCGTCTCGTCATGTCATTCTCATAGTACATTTTTTTCACTAATGCTTAGAATTCAAGTTTTGTGAGCTTTATTTCTTTCTTTTTTTAATTTTTTTTTATTTATTTAAGAGGGAAGGAGGGAGGGAGAGAAAGAGAAAGAGCACACCAAGTCCTCCAGCTGCTTATGTGGATACTGGGGAATTGAACCTGGGTCCTTTGGCTTTTTAGGCCAGTACCTTAACTGTTAAGCTAGCTCCAAGTTCTGTGAATTTTCTGCTTGGCTCATTGGTGAATTCCTTAGCTAAAATATTATCTGGCACAAGGTAGAAGATGTATCTAGTATTGTTGAATTAAAGTAAAGCCATCGGTCTGCTATGACTTTATAGCAACAAGTGAAATATTATGTTACCTAATATTACTGGATTGAGATGCTGACATACCCAGCAAGCATCTCGAGGACTGGACAATAGGGTGGGTGGGGAGGAAAGGAAGGGGAAGGAAGGGGGACACAAAACTGGGCCCAAATGGCAATACCATAAAATGCTACATCCTAAATGACAGACCAAATGGTTGAACCTTCGCCAGGCCCTGGAGAAGGTATGATGAAGAATGACCTTAATCTCCATGTTTCTGTTTCTCTCTCTCTCTCTCCCTCCCCCCCCTCTCCTTCTCTCTCTTCTCTCTATCTCTTTTATATTACTTGACTTTTTCTTCTTTCTCTCCTTGGGCACTGACCTGTAACTCCCAGTAATAGCAGGTTGCTATCATCCACAATGAGCTCTTGATCAGAGATGCACACACGGTTTCCCAAAAGAAGACAGATTTCTGTCAGAGTACTTGATGACCCACCAAAGGCTTAGTAGTAAGACCCTACTGCTGAAGACACCATATGCAGCTGATGCGTAACATGGAGTGACCTGGCTGTAAGCTGGAAAAGAGTCAGTCCCAGACAGTCAGCGGGTCTAGTGCCAGAAGGTGCTACATGAGCGACTGGATGAAAATGCCCAACATCTGTCCAGGCAACTCATGGTCTAAGCTACTCATCAGCAAACAACCTGCCATGATGCTCACACAAGTGCAATATCTTCTGTTTCATTTTGAAAATTAGAATCACTTGCTGTTCTAGAAGATTCTTATGCAGAGGAATAATGAAGGTATCACCAACTTGAATTTCAGATAGCATGAGGCTGAGCACCCCAGGCAAATCCTGTTTGGTTTGTAGACTCACAGACATGGCAAGGAAATCCAGGGTGGCGTTTTCTCTGGTGCTAGCTGCATTCTTCCTCATTTTATCCACAGGGACCTTATAAATTTGCAGTCTTAACATCTATATATTTAAGAAGAGTTCCTCACTGGGGAGAAGACAGCATGTAGGAACAGAAGCACGTGCCTCAACCACAATTTTCCCCAGAGTTTCTGAATCAAGTTACCGAGACGACTGAGTGCACAGATATTAGGAAACGCCACGCCCTTGCTGAAGTCTTGCCTCATCAGCTGGTGCTGGGTCAGGAAGGAGCAAAGCAAAGTGACAGGATTTCTTTCCGGGTCTCACGGTAGTATTTACCCTGGCTGTATATGGTGAACAGTATTTAACACAGCCTCCATTATATCCACTGATTATAACCAAAAACCAGGGCTGGAGAGATGGCTTAGCAGTTACGGTGCTTGTACGTGAAGCCTGAGGACCCATGTCTGACTCTCCAGATCCCACGTAAGCACACGCACAAGCTGATGCAAGCACACAAGTTTGCACATGTGCACAAGGTAGCGCACACATCTGCAGTTCAATTGCAGTGGCTAGAGGCCCTGACATGCTAGTTATCTTTCTCATGTTAGCCTCCTCCCTGCCCCCTGCCACAGGGACCCTTCTTGTTGTGGTATATGCGTCATGCATTGTGGGGTGAGCCTTTTTTAAATGCATTACTAGTCCTAAGGGAGCAATCAGTGAAATATTGTCACTACGTAGTTTCTGTTTTTATTTTAAATGTGTATGTCAATTGATAGATTATCTTGCTATTTGGTAAAACACATAAAAAAAAAAAAACTTACAGTGAACTTATTTTAAACTTTTGGGTTTCTGAGTAAGACACATGTAGATCCAAATGTTCTCCTTCCTAATAAGCATTGTACGTTACTGCATTATTTAAAGTGGAGATGTATGTCTCGTTGACCCACTCCCGAAAGGCGCGTTCAGCGGAAGTGAATCTTTCCATTTTAGTAAAACAGGCTGACAACGTTGGAGACGAATACATTTTAGAGGTAATAATTGTGGACAAGTAAGGGTTTTCTTAGTTCTCATAGCAGAGTACTTAGATAAATGCTTTTGTCATCCCTAGTTCATTTCTAAAGGAAAAATAATGTTGCAAAAAAAATTCCCTACATTTTTGCCTGCTTACACATGCTCTTCGCGTGCTCAAGTCTTTAAAAGCAGCACTTATACGGGTTGACATCTGGATGTGGAGATCCTTTTAGCAGCCAAGCACATGAGCTAACCTCGGGTACCATATCAAAAGAGGTTTTCACACAGTGACACCGAAGCTTGCAGGCTTGCTTTCTGAGTCGCCAGGGCCTATCCCCCCGTCTGAAAATGGGAGATACTTTTCACTTAATTAGAAAAGGACAACAGAGGCTGGCAAGGACTGCCCGCTCCATCTTCATGTCATACTATTTGTTACGTTATGCACTTATTTTAAAATTTCTAAAAAATTTTGTCTAGCCAGCAAACCTTTAAAAACTATTTTTTACCTCCAGCATATTTTAGAACACTAACTCATGTGAAAGCTTATGTAGACACAATCAATAGGATTTCTAAACTTGTGTCTTCCTTTTCATATATTAAAAAGCTGCATATGAACTCATTTATCTCAAACCTGGGGAAGTTTCTTGGGATTCGTTTCTCTTTACAATGTCCACTTTAGTCCTGAATTGTCTCCATAAATTGTACTGATGCATTCAAATCTCTTTCTAGAAATCAGTCCTGACAGAATGTCCCAAGCATGGAGATGTGTGTGTGTGTGTGTGTGTGTGTGTGTGTATCTTGTTTAAAACGTTTTATTGTGTATTCACAAATAAATTACTTGAATAGGGAAGACAAGAAATTAATGGCATCAAAGGAAAATATTCAAAGTGTATAATCAGTTGGAGAGATGGCTCAGCAGTAAAGAACATTTCACTTCTTAGGCAAGCATGCGATTCTGAAGAACTGTGTTAGACAGCAGGCCACTTGAGTTTGATCCCCAGGACTCATATAAAACAGCTGTGAGGGGGCACACACACACCTCTAATCACAGTCCTATAGGGGAGCAGAGACTGCAGAACCATCAGAGTTCATGAAAATGGTGAGCTCTGAGATCAGTAAGAGATTCCAGCTCAAATAAGAACCAGCAGAAGAGTGTGGTATTTAATATGTGAGACCAGTTCCATAGCCTTGTAGTAAATTGGTTCACATAGTTTAAATATCAGTAGACTCGTGTTCTTAGAGCAAGGACTACTATATCTGTTCATTCAGTCATCAGTAGTAACCCACAACAGCTGACAATATTTACTGTCCAACTTCATTAAAAATCTATGGGCACACAGGCACCCGTCTGTAAGTGTTATATTTATAAATTGACTACAGCAACTAGTGGTGTTCTAAACTACAACAAATAACCTACAAAAACTGGTGTTCTATACTACAACAAGTATCATATTAAAATCTCTCATCATTATGGTTTATGGGCTCTGGATTCACCATGACTCTTGTGTTTGTCATCCCTGAACTGGAAGAGACAGGCAGATCCCTGACATCTGCCAGTCAGCGTAGACTACACAGTGAGATTTCAAAAAATGTAGATAGGGGGCTGGAGAGATGGTTTGGTGGTTAAGGTGCTTGTCTCCAAAGCCTAAGAACCAGGGTTAGATTCCCCAGTACCCACATAAGCCAGATGCACAAAATGGCGCAGGTGTCTGAAGCCTGGGTGTTCCCATTCTCCTTCTATATATCTGCCTTTCTCTGTGTGTCAAATAAATATAATATTTTTAAAAGAATGTAGATAGCAGCTGAGAAACAACGCCAAGTTTATCCTCCGGCTTCAACACGCATGCCCATGCACGTGTGCATGTACCCCTACACACACACACACAGACACAGAAGGATAGTATTGTTTCATTTCATAATGGAAGATGGCTGCAGGTTACTCTAAATGAAATCAGTTTGTTCTGTGGAACAAGATTGGCTAGACATCTTTTAAAAATTCTGTATTTCTGGGCTGGAGAGATGGCTTAGTGGCTAAGCACTTGCCTGTGAAGCCTAAGGAACTTGGTTCGAGGCTCGATTCCCCAGGACCCACATTAGCCAGATGCACAAGGGGGCACACACGTCTGGAGTTTGTTTGCAGTGGCTGGAGGCCCTGGCATGCCCATTCTCCCTCTCTCTCTTTCTCTCTCTCTGCCTCCTTCTTTCTGTCACTCTGAAATAAATAAAAATAAACTATTTTTTTAATTCTGCATTTTTTTTTTCTCCAGTTATCACAAACCTGGGCTTTTGAACACTAGGAAGCATCTTTTAGTTCAAGCAGCATATACTGTATTCACCCTCTCCTGTCATATGAAGCCAGATTTCCTTCCTCCAGAAGACTCTGGTCTTAACTAACTGTATGGACTCTCCATTCCTTGCTTATTGGTCATTTGAGACATGGTGTCTAAAATGGCTTGATACCTGCTATAACTTAAAGCTCAAGAGAACTCTCAAGACACCAGAAACTCTAAACCGCTATGGTGGCTTGACTCAGGTGTTCCCATATAAACTTAGGTGTTCTGAATGCTAGATTCCCAGCTAATGAAAATGTGGAATTAATGCCTTCTGGGGTCAGTGTATTGTTGGGGGCAGGCTTCTGGGTGTTATGGGTGTTATAGCCAGTTTCCCCATGCCAGTGTTCGGCACACATTCCTGACCCTGTTGTCTACCTGATGTTGGTGAGGAGGTGCTGTTTCCTCTGCTCAGGCTATCATTTCCCCCTGCCATCATGGAGCTTCCCCTTGAGCCTATAAACCAAAATAAACCTTTTTTTTTTTCCCCCCCTTCACAAGCTGCCCTTGGTTGGGTGATTTCTGCCAGTAATGGAAACCTGACTGCAACACTACTGAACCAAAAATTCTGAAAGCTTAATCAAGAAAGCCTCAAATAGGAGTGATAATAAGTGGGGTCATCTCTTCACTCACTCTTCATATCTTGACCACATAGTTTCTACATAAGAACTCAGCTCCACATGATGGCAATTAACTTGGCCTTAACATTTAAGTGACTCCACCCCTCCTTCCTGGGGCAGCCTGGCTGGGAAGGGGGGGATACTTATCTTGGCCTGGCCATTTTCCTTTTTGCTATCTAGTATCATGCTTTGGGATACCAACTATGTTAGTGTCACTTTCCCAGAGTCTGATAATAAAATGGAAAATTTCATAAAGGGGTGTTCACAGAGGCATCACTTAAGGAACTAAAGGATTCAGGAGGAATTGTCTTCAACCAAGGGTAACTGCTTTGATTGAAGTTACATACCTTAAGGGGTAAGATAATACCTTAATAGGCCTTTTTGTTCCTGTATTTCTTCTGGCCTAAACTGAGATTTTTTGCTTGTTTGCTTGTTACAGAACATAAAATCCATATTTACCCTAGTCATCTGATGAGAGAAACATGGGAAGCAATATATTCCTTCTGGATCAAGACAGCAAACCTCTAACCAGGAGAACACACATGTCTCAAGTGCCCATCACCTGAGAACAGAAGTGTGGAACATAACACACCTACTCTGGAGTCAGAGGCGAGGGAGCTACATGTCATAAGTACACAGTGGACATCACTTTCACCTTGCTTGAAAAGAACTGGGACAATCAATGTTGGACTCCTGTCACCATGGCAACCACACTCATGATTTCTCTCCAAGGAAGAAATGGATAAACAAATTCAAACTGGAAAGGCTTTACTCCAGTACTATTCCACTAATAAAGAATAACCGCTTTACAAAAGATAAAACAATTTAAATAGGAAATTCCCTTAAAAATGATTTAAAATGCACCCAATATAAATCCTTTTTTAAAAAATATTTATTTTTATTTATTTATTTGGCAGGAATAGACAGAGAAAGAGGCAGATAGAGAAAGAGAGAGAATGGGCGTGCCAGGGCCTCCAACCACTGCAAACAAACTCCAGATGCGTGCGCCCCCTTGTGCATCTGGCTAACGTGGGTCCTGGGAATTCGAGCCTCGAACCAAGGTCCTTAGGCTTCATAGGCAAGTGCTTAACCACTAAGCCATCTCTCCAGCCCCATAAATCCTTTTTTTTAACATTTAAACTGTGATTGTTAAGCATTTTGTAATGGAGATGAAAAGTCTAACATATGAAATGAGTCACAGCACTAATCCTTTTTTATATTTAATTTAAACACTTTCTCTTCATAAGTGAAATAGATAAATATAAGCTTATAAGTAAGAAAACATTATGGCTGCTTTTAAAAATGATCTAGCAGGGCCGGAGAGATGACTTAGTAGTTAAGACACTTGTCTGCAAAGCCTAAGAACCCAGGTTTGATTCCCTAGTACCCAAGTAAACCAGATGCACAAGGTGGCACAGGCATCTGGAGAAGGTTTACAGTGGCTGGAGTCCCTGGCATGATTATATTTTCTCTCTTTCTCCTTCCCTGCCTCATTTATTCTTTTTCTCTCTCTCTCTCAAATGAGTAAATATTTTTTTAATTGTCTAGAAAACAAAGCAGTTGTCTGCTTCTAATACTAAAACAATGTGTCTCTGAGAATTCATGTCAAACTATACCAGGGTAAGTGCAAAGAACATAATAAATATTAAATGGAACAGAAGTAAATATTTATCCGGGGAAAATTATAGTTATTGTCATTTTAATTGTCCTCTGTGTACCCTTAATAATTTGACTTGTAGTTGACTTTCCAAGACAAATGGGCTCAGTATTTAACATTGGCTAAAAGTTGGACATGTATATTGAAATGAGTCACCCGGTTGAGGCAACAGTAATAAAAATGTCACCACAATTAGCATAGTGAATAATGGTAAATTAGAAATACATTTCTGACATACCATTAATGAGATAGAAAATTACATGTTTATCAAAAATCATGTAAGTGCATTTGTGTAAGAAGATATAAAAACAACCTGTACAACTTGATATGAAATTACATTAAAATTAAAAAGCTTGAACTAGTTAAACTATTTAAAGGTTGCATTAAAATATAATATATAGTAATCGCAATAACATAGAAAGTTGTTTATGTAGTCAGAATAGTTTTAGCCAAAAAATTTGCAATGAGACATAGAAAAGAAAATACATCAACAAATACCAAATTTATTAAAGCACATGCTGCCCCTGAGGAAGTCAGGATTTCAAGAAATGTGTAATAGGAGTTAGTTTAATTACAGAAGCAGAAATACCCAACAATACTCTACAAGCTATAATGGGAGATAAATTGTCACTAATTTGAACCTGATATAGAACATTCATATTCATTTTTTTTAATTTAAACCTTTTTTATTAATTTTGTACTCAGTTAATACAGTCAAGTTGGTATCATTGTTAGCCCCCTCCCTTTCCTCCTCTCCCAGCCCCTCCTTGTTGAGGTATATGGGTCATGCATTGTGGGGTTAGCCATCAGTTATGGGTAAGAGGAAATGTCTCTGTGTATCATGACCCAACACGTGACTCTGACATTCTTTCTGCCCATGCTGGGTTCATTTTAGTTCTGCTTCAGTGATGAGGTCTTGGGAGCCTCTGTGTCTCTGGCTCTCTGATTCGGTAGGAGTAGATTTTTCTCTGTGTTTATCTCCTTCACCCTTGTGCTGGTACCAGGTTCAGCAAGAAAACAGCACCCTTGCTTGTTTTGCCAATTATTCTTAGTTTCAGCTGGGGCCCTTTTGATGTATGATGGAGATTTTCTCAACCATGCTTATAGCTGCTCAATTAGTGATAGCTAAGAGCTGGAATCAACCCAGATGTCCATCACTACACAAATGGATAACTAAGATAGAACATCCATATTCTTGTTCTGTTTGCATCTTGAGCCATGTAAATATTAACTTCTATTTCTCAAACATTTCCTTTTTTGAGTGGAAATTTAACAAATTTCAAAAGTTATGAAATTCATTAGAGTATTTTTTTCATTGCTGATAGGAATGCAAAATTATATAGCCAACTTAGACCATAGTTTTAAAGTTCCTTACATAAGTAATCATCCCCTTGCCATTTTATCCAGCAATGACATACCTCAGTATTATTCAAGAAAGATGAACATTTCAACACACACAAAACTCTCCAGGTGAATGTTTATAGTGTATAGCACAGGGCCAAATGCAGCATATCAGTGCCATATGTTAGCAATCAGATACTATGTGTTAGGCAGGGAGCCTGGTTTTCCTGTAAGCCTAAATTTGCTTTGTTGCTTTAAAGAATCAAATATATCATTTCACATAGTAGCATTCTATGAGTTTGCTATTCTCCTTATTCAGAGAAACATGACTTTTCACATATTTTACAAATAGTATCTTAGTCTAATACTCTATGCAATTCAAATTTAATAATTTTTTTTAAATTTTTTGTTTATTTTTATTTATTTATTTGAGAGCAACAGACAGAGAGAGAAAGAGGCAGAGAAAGACAGAGAGAGAGAGAGAGAGCATATGGGCATGCCAGGGCCTCCAGCCACTGCAAATGAACTCCAGATGCGTGCACCCCCTTGTGCATCTGGCTTACGTGGGTACTGGAGAATCGAGCCTTGAACCAGGATCCTTGGGCCTCATGGGCAAGCGCTTAACTACTAAGCCATCTCTCCAGCCCCCAAATTTAATGATTTTATATGTTTATATTTATAAGGCAAAATAAATTGAGTAGGCCATTCAAACAGAAGTTGACCTATCCTTCTGCAGAATGAAGGCCGGTTGCTCCTCTCGATAGAGAGAAAGCCTATTTATCCATTGTATAGATCAAATATGTGTAGTGACCTTTGGCTCCGGCTAGAGGAAAGTCACCAAATCACTGGCGGTATCTATTGTGAGAGTGGGTGTGACTGCTTTACATGTAGAGTAATTGGGTATATAAGCTATCAAGGGTGGAATACATTTTCTCAAAGATTTAGACTTTTAAAAATCCAGGGGAATGGAATGCCAAGTAGGACAAAGTGGCCACTGAAAGGATATCCGATGAAATGTTCAAGGAGGAACCCCGGCATTGAAATGGAAGTGAAGAAAGGAGACAGTCATCTGATCCTACGATGTGCTTGATGTTGGACGGGGTCTTTTCCCAACCTTGCTGGCTCTCTGAAAGACTTGAAGCAGCTAGTTAATTTAGCTGTTCTTCTTGGTGCCTAAGTCAAGTAGGATATTAACTCTACGAACCAAATGTTGCATGGGGGGGTAGGAGATGACTCGGTGATTAAAGAACTCGTCACATAAGCATGAGGACCTGAGTTCAATTGCCAGCACTCCCCAAAACAGGCATGCTACCCCATGCCTATAATCCTAGGGATTGGCAGGTACAGACAGAAGATTCCCTAGGTCTTTGTAGCTAGTCTAAACAAATCAGTGAGCTCTGGGTTCAGTGATAGGACCTGTTTCAAAAATAATGAGAATAAGGTGGAGAGAACCTTAACTTCTGGTCTCAACTTGCATCTGCACATGAATACGCAGACACAAAATGCAGATAAGCATGCACATAACACATGCAGATAAAAACGAGTTTATTCTCACATGATGAACTGCTGTAACAGTAAGACTCAGCAGGTACAGTGGTCTTTCTCTGCAGCCAGAACCCTTTACCCCACAGACCCACCAGCAGACAGGTAACTCACGCTACCTTAACCTATAGGAGCTTGGCTGAGATCGCAAGTAGTCACTGACCTTAGTGCATTCATCTATTTAGCAAGGAACACCTTTTACAAGGAGATTCAAACTCATAAAACAAAATAATGCCTGTGAGAAAGTGCTTCAAACATGGCAAGGCTTTCCTTAGCAAGCACCATAGCATCTGGAAGATGGAATTCATAAAGCTTCACCCGAAGGTCCACAGGGGCTCCTCCTACCCAGCAGACAACATTCCTCGGCAGACCAAGCATGAATGCCAGGCCAGTAACTGGCCTCCTCTCTCTAAAGGCAGAAACCAGAGCTGTGGGTGTTTAAAGGGGAAACGAGGGTCTGGAAAGCATCTTGAATGTAATTTTCAGTTCTCACAGCTGCAGAAAGTTCAAGAATTGCATTTGAGATCCAATCAAAACACACATTTCATACTCCACGCTAAAAACGACAACCCATGCTCTGCATGAAGGGAAATATGTAGAATGCCTGTGCAATTGGCCCAAAATTAGGACGAACCCTATGTATGGAAGGCAGCTTTTGCTTACAGTCACTGATTATGTAGGATGTTAAATTAGAGGCATTGTTTTAGAGGGTTTTAGATTAAAATTTTCTATTATTTAGGTTTGATGTTTCACCCTAAGTACACAGAAGCCACATACATCCTATGACATCAAGTCAAATGCCTTTCTAATATTAGATTCGAGATTTTGAAAAAGTCCAATATTGAGAAATTGAGACTTAGAAAAAAAAAATCTTTCATCTCAGCATCCCAAGGTGGAAAGCAAGAGTTGATGTCAAGCGCCCGCACCTGAGTCCCAAGGGAGGAAGGCACCATGCTGAGAGGAGATGGAGCTGACCAAGGTGAATTGTCACTATTTCACTTCACTTCTGCAGGTAACTAGACACATTTATCCACAGTTACTCATGAGACTCAGATGTATTGTTCCATTTGTCAAGGGATCAGACTCCTCCTGGGAGTGCTTGTCAGAGGGACCTGTCTATACTCAGTGCAGCACAGCAAAGGGAAAAACCAAGAATCTATCTCAGCTCACGTCCTCCCTTCGGCCATTGCTCTTCCCTCTCTGAACCACTGAATACGGTCAATTCGGGGGATGTTCCTAGACATTATAACATGAAACATGATACCAAAAGCTAAGAGACATTTGAGAAAACATGTTGTTGTTTTTTTTTTCTCCAGTTCTTTTCTTTTGATATTAGTGATAGAATAAAGTCAAGCGCTGTCTGGCTAGCTGTGAAGCCACAAGCATATTATCCATTCTCTCTGGGTTTCAGATTCCTTGTTAAATGAAGGGACTGGGCTGGATAAGGATTTATAACATAATTTCCAGTTTTAGTGTTCTGTAATATTTTGAATATAATCCAGGACTCTGAATCTGCCAAGAGGCAGTTTTTAAATTTTGAAAAGAGTCCAGGTTTCTCTTTCCTCTCTTCCCCATCATGCTCTAAAGCTACTTTGCTTTTCTTTGTTGGCTGAGATACTTAGGGATTCAGCATATGCACAATTTGGTTCTGGAGATAATTATTCAAATTCCCCAATAAAGTCTCTTATTTCAGTATACAAAAATATTTGAGAAGCAACACTCCAAAAAATAATGGAAAATTAATTTGGTTACAAAAGTTGAGAGGGTTGCAAATGGAAATTATTCAGCCATTCTACAAGAAGAAACAATCGTTTTTGTTTAGTCAAATGCACAGCTATCATGTACTACAAGTAAATGTCAATCATTTGCTCACGATTATTTTTAATAAAGGTCATTAAAGCATGATTAGTTTTAAATCTAACCATTTCTTTAAGATGAATAAAGAAAAATGATTGTGTAACCCAAAATATTGGATTACAAATGTATTAATTATTCATAAAAAACAAGATTTTTCATCCACAAAAATTATATATCTAATTTCTAATGATTTTTTTTTAAAAAACAAAGTAGGGTGTTTCTTCTAAAAGAGTCAGTGATTAACAAAAACCAAACCTCTGTTCTAGATGAGACAGCATAAACATAAATGCAGTCAAGATCATACTTCTCAAAAGCACCCTTTCATCATTAGTCAAGTTTCTATGGAAAATCTAACAGATTTCATATACCACAATACTCATTTCTCAAATACTCACATTATATTCATTCCCTTGCCATGTATAGAAAGATGGTAGGAAGAAATAATAAAAGACTTTTCCATAAGAGCCTTCAGAAAAAGCTCAGCCCTATCAACACTTTATTTTTGGATTCCCAGTCCCCAAAAATATAACAGGACAAAGTTATACTATTTGGAGCCATCCACTTTCCAACATATTCCTAGGAGAGCCCTATGACATTGCATGGAGATCCAATAAAATAGTCAATATCCACCCAGTTATGCAACTGAGAGCATTTTTATTGAAAAACTGTGAGATACATGCGATAAGTCATACTAAAAATGAGTAACACAATATACAGAGATTAAAAGAGGGATAAAGGATAGCAAATGAATACTAGAGAAACAACATCCAGTTTGAAGGGAAGGAAGTGCAAGTGCTTTCTGCAAATGTCTTGTTTCTCTGCTGTCACACTCCTCTGCCCATAGACATAGCTACTCTGAACTTGACTTCGCTTATTCCTTTCATCTTTAGCTTAGTGTCCTAACAGACATTTCTATATAGTCTCTTTGGGGCTTCATATAACTGTAATAATGAAATGCATGTGCTATAGGTGGGTATAGTTCATTTGGCTGAATCGAGAGACAACCGAAGGGATCGGTAGACCTAGGCGGTGTTTCTAGAGACAATTAATATTGTGGCTTAGCAACTGAAGGGGAGAGACCCACCCAGAAGGTGGGAGGTGCTAGAATCGTACATTGGGCTTGGTGGGGGGCAGGTGATGAATGGAAAAAGGGATGACCAGAGGCCAGCCAGCGTGTAAAAGCTCCGACCTTCCCGGTGTGCATGTCCCCTGCTGCTGCCCTCAGACATGACTGCCACTTTACAACTCCTTTTTCTTAGTATGTGGACCTGAACCAGTGGTTTTCCAGGGTGCATTTAGTCCCTTAGCCTGGAGTAGGGCTCTGTCCTAGTCTTCTTTGTGCTGAAGCTTCCAGAATCTTGCCCTGAGCAGCAGCTACTGGAAACTGTGCCTCTCCAGTGTACAGATTTCCACTGTTTTGACTATTTGACCTCCAACCTTGTAGCCCAATCTTGAATCTATTATAAATGCACACATAAATACATATGGATACATATGCATATATATGTGTGTGTATATACATACATAGTTTCTATTTACAGATATAACCTTGGTGGTTCTATGCCTCTTGAGAACTCCGTGTTTCTTCCATTGATAAACATTAAGATTTCATCTGTGTTCATGTCTATGAATTAAATACACAATAATTGTCTTATTCGTTCTATCTTTGGTGCCTTATTTAAGCTACAGATCTTGAACATTTCCATAAATATTACTTTGCATATGTCCTCATATGTGTAGTAATAAAGTCAATGTAGGAATATGTTACTCTATACCAAAAGTGGAAATGCTCAATCAGAAGGTATGCACAATAGTCAATAATTTATCTACATGCTTATGCATAGAAATGGGAGTTTCCATTGTTCCATAGCTTTTAGATATTAATATTGCAGGATATTCTAATTTTTGTACATCTTTGTGTAATAGTATTTCACTATGGTTTTTCTTTTTTAAAATATATGTATTTGCAAGCAGAGGGAGAGAGAGAGAGAGAGAGAGAGAGAATGAGAGCAGTCATTCCAGAGCCTTGTGCAACAGCAGAGAAACTCCAGGTGCAAGCGCCCTTTTGTGCATCTGGCTTAAATGGGTACTGAGAAATGAAACATGGGCCATCTTGCTTTACAAGCAAGGACCTTTAACTGCTGAGCCATCTCTCTAGCCCAGTGGCTTTTCTTTTCATTACACTAATAATAGATGAGGTTAAGCTTATATATATACACATAGGCAGTTTTTTGAGGCTTTTTTTTATTCAAACATTTTACTAATATTACCTTTGAAATTTTCTGTTCTCCTTAATCACGTTTGGAAATTTTCATAGACTAGCCACAAGTTCTTTATGGCTTACACATACTACAGCTACAAATTCCTACAATATGAAGGGCCACCACATTGTACCAAGAATCAAGGCATTCACACTCAAGCCAAGTCGATAAATGATAGCTTATGTAGTTTCTTTTCTCACCTCTGTGGGAAAAAAAAAAAAATCTGACAGAAGCTACTCCACAGCGGGAAGATTTATTTTGTGTTACGGTTTCAGATTTCAGGCCATCGTGGTGGGTAACGTGTGGCCAGCAGCTCCTGTCAATAGCTGCAGGAGCTGCCCACAGCAACTCTCACAAGCGGCCACAACCAGAGACAGGTAGACCATGCGCAGTCCCCCTTTAGTGGTCTGCATCGTCCAGCTAGACTCCACACCTCAGATCTTCCATCACCTCCCAGAACAGCACCAGTAGCTTGGGACCAAGTGCTCTATCGCAGAGTCCTATGAAGGCAGAATCATCCAGTAACAGGACGGAATCCCAGTGTGATAGCTACCCTACTTAGCTCCATGTTCTCGTAGGAATATAGCCCCTGTGGCAGTTACCAGCTCACTGCCAGGACAAAACACGCAACCTGGAGCAGCTGATGGGAGGAAAGGGCTTATTTCAGGCTTGCAGTACTGAAGGGACACTTCATCGTGGCGGAGGCAAGCAACTGGCCCACCGCATCACACACCCACAGCAGAGAGAGAGCAGCGCCTGCCGGCGGGCTCTCAGCAGTCAGCTGGACTCTCTCATCAACCAACAAGGTCCATCCCCCAAGACACCGCAGTCTGCTGGGGACTAAGTCAGATGCTTAATTACAGACACCGGACACTAGGCGGGACATGGACGTTCAAACCACCACCCAAGAAGCTTACTTTCATCAGCTATAGTGTCACTCTCACATGGTTCACCTCTTTACCCCAACTCTGACAGTGAACAGCGAGGATCTTGATTTTAAAGAAGTGCATGCTGCTATCACTATTGTTTATGCTGTCTGTGACCTATTTAGTAGCTAAGGTAGAACTTCTGCTTTACACTAAGCACTCATGAAATCACATTAGCTTGATTTTATTATTGTACTTTAAGGTTATGATTATCCTGAGGTTTTTTTTGTTTTTTTCCATTTTCTTGTCAAGGTAAGGACTCACTCTAGCCCAGGCTGACCTGACACATATAGTCCCAGGCTACCCTTGATCTCACAGCAACCCTCCTACTTCTGCCTCCTAAGTGCTAGGATTAAAGAAGTATGTCTGGCCTACCCAGAAATTTTAAATTGTATTTTATTTTTATTTTTATTATGAGAGAGAGAGATAATTGGTGTACTGGGGCCTCTAGCCACTGCAATCAAAATACAGACGTATGCACCACCTTGCATGCATGTGTGACCTCGTACTTTTGGCTTACATTGGTTCTGGGGAGTCAAACCTAGATCCTTAGGCTTCTCAGGCAAATGCCTTAACAGCTAAGCCATATCTCCAGCTCCAAAATTTTATTTTAGCTGAATAGTCATTCTTCCCAAATGGAAAACAATTGTAGTTTCCTCATTCTTTACTCTGTAAGGACATATTCCCAATAACTTAAAAATTAATTAATGAGTACATTATTTGTGCAGCCTACTCCAAGTGCCCATGAACCTACTATGAATTAAATTTATTATTTCTTTTTTATAAATAATGTTGATGCATTATAGCAAGTTCAACTAATTCATTCTCCAAAACTGTTGTTTGAAATGTTACTTTGTCCTTCATTTTACAGACAATGACTTTTAAGTTTCACAAGAACACACACATTTATAATTCTAGATAAAAATTTGATTAGTGTTAAATCCGTATATTTTTAGAATAAAGGGGGAAATAATTGAAATATTACATTTTCTATTCTATTAACATAAAGTATTTTTCTCATTTCTGTGCATTATTCCTTCAGTCCACGAGTTTAGAAAGGTGATGAAGGAGGGGAGAGTTGATTTGTGATTTGGTATACTCTGAGTAGCCCTGCGCTTTGATTGACTCCTGTCTTTCCTTTACTGAGTCCCAGGTGTGAGGTGTAGAAAATGGCGTCAGAAAGAAGCTTCAGTGCTCTTGTATTCTTTTGTCCTTTCTCAGTCATTTTCCTACAAAATAAATTGCCTTAGTTGTTTCTAATTGTTTTTGAAACTCTTCAAACCTATTAAGGAAATTAAAGAAAATATTTTGATGATTTATAAAGGAGAGTTATTAATCACATCCTTTTTAAAATTTATTTTTTTTCTCTCCTCTCTACTTTTGAGGCATTTTCCCCCTCTATAACACCCTTAGAGGATAAAATCAAACAAACGTGGGCGCTCTCACACAGCCTGACCAGAGGGTAGGGGACACGATGCTCATTAATATAAGCCAGTATTCCTTTGCACCTTTCAATTTGCAAAACTGAAGGAAATCCCTTGCGATGCATAATACTTCTAGCCCTTTCCATTTATTCCTTCTTGCCCTTGGCAGGGACAGAAGTTGGAGCAACAGAAGAGGCCCTAAAGACTTCTCCACTGTCATGTCAATAAAACCGCTTACCAGCCAGGAGCAGCAGGCGGGGACAAGCTGCCCCCAGGTCCGCTGCCGTGTCCATTGTCCGGGTTTGTTCAGAAGCTCTGGCCAGCTGACCAGAGTCCCTTTCTCTTGCCTACCTGTGTGTGCGCCCCTAAGGCTGCATTCCAAAGACAACAGAGACCCAAAGTGAAAGTGCTCTCCTATTTAATGACAGGACATTTCTTGCTGCCATGGTAACCGCTGACCTCAGCGGAGAGAGGTCACATCAGTGAGAGTACGGGAGGACTGCATGAGATGGAGTAATGCACGCGTGGAAGCAGGCAGCCTGCAGATGTTGACATTTCTTTGGGATAGATCTGATGCTCGGTTGAAAGCCGTTTGATGGTTAAATGAGTAGAAATTTCTTCTACTTTTTTTTTTTTACCTCCCTGGCTCTTTTACTTATCACTCCACACCAGAAATGAGAAGTTTATGAGATAATTTATAAATATTTAGAATGCGTATGCAAAATATCTCTAATTGTTTATGTACAAAAAAGTTGTAACTAAAAGTATTAACATTGAGTCCATGCATAAATATTTGAAGTGTGAATGTATAGTGGATAATAATATCTATTATCCATTTTTGCATATATATACATATATAAATATATATTTTATTCTAATTTAAATATTATTTAATTTTATTATTTATAATAATTATTTAAATATTAACACTTTCTGGTTACTTTAAAAATATTATATAGTAATAGCTTTTTTAAAAAAGTTATTTTTTTATTAAAGACAGGCAGAGGGAGAAAGAGAATGTCATAGAGAGAGAAAGAGAGAGAATGGGCAGGCCAGAGCCCCTAGCCACTACAAACAAACTCCAAATGCATGTGCCACCTTGATCATCTGGCTAGTGTGGGACCTGGAGAATCGAACCTAGGTCCTTAGGCTTCTCAGACAAGCACCTTAACTGAAAAGCCATCTCTCAAGCCCTAGGAATAGCTTTTTAATATACTTTTAAAATGTCATAACATTTTAGGAACTCTGTTTCTTCAGCTTTTATTTATTTAAAAAGAAAGTAGTTTATATAGATATCAATATGAAAATACACCATGAGGACTATTTAATCCTAAAAGAATATTTTTCTCACCTGGAGTACAATAGATAGCAAGTAGTTTTGCATGTTTGTTCACCTTTCGTTGCTGCCAGTGTATTTTATGTTGTAAGAAATTTTCTTCTTTTACTATAAAAATATAACAGGGATCTATAAATATATTGAAAACCATTTTAAATTTGAGTGACAATATGTAAGATGCATTTTCCTGATGAATTTCATTGGGGCCTAAATATCATTTCAATATGAAGAACTCTTTGTGGAAGAAATTGTTTTACATATATTCAGATTTCTTTGTTTCTTCTACTAAGAACCTACAGTAACTCCAACAGAACATCAGAAAGACTCAAATATTTCCCTGCTCAGGGATAGATGGGTTATAAGTGAACATGCCTTATTGAAGACAGTGCTCAAAAGCAATACGCCTCAGGTCAGTGTAGTCAAAGGAAACTGACCTTGAAGAAAATCTTCAACAACTCATAGATGTGAAGACTGAAACTCAAGGATGATAGATGCTTGCCTAGGGCAGAGTCTGATATGCAGGCTTGCAGAGACCCAACCTGGGACAATGTCACTGCACCCTGTGGAAAACAATAAGTCAGGAAGGCTCTAGGGATTGGCCTCAGTAGTGAGACATCTCCTTAACTGCTCTTTAAATCAGAACTAATTTGGTGAACTTTACTTGGCCAGCTCTGTCATATTTGTAGGATTCTTCCAATTAAATACATTTTACAACTTATTTCACTTCAAGTTGCAATTTTTGTTAACTTTTTTTTTTATTAACAACTTCCATGAGTATAAAAAAAATATCCCATGGTAATACCCTCCCTCCCCCCAACTTTCCCCTTTGAAACTCCATTTTCCATCATATCCCCTCCCCTTTTTAATCAGTCTCTCTTTTATTTTGATGTCATGACCTTTTCCTCCTATTATGGTCTTGTGTAGATAGTGTCAGGCACTGTGAGGTCATGGATATCCAGGCCATTTTGTGTCTGGAGGAGCATGTTGTTAGGAGTCCTTCCCTTCCTTTGGCTCTTACATTCTTTCTACCACCTCTTCCTCAATAGAATCCTACAAATATGACAGAGCTGGCCAAGTAAAGTTCACCAAATTAGTTCTGAAGGTCACTGCCATCTGAAAAGAAAATATTCTCTACCAAAAGTAAGAGTAGCATTAATATAAGGATATGAATATTAAGAGAAGTGCTTACTGGGCAGTTTGATAAGCATAGTATATACATTTAGCCAGACAGCAACAGACATTATACCCCTAGGGCTCATGACTACCCCTGTTTTAAGATTTCAGTATCAGGGATGTATTCTCTCCCATGGAGTGGGCCTCTAGACCAATTAGAGGGCAGTTGGTTTCTACCATGAAGGATGTGCCACTATTGTACCCGTTGGCTCATTTGGCCTGGCTGGCCAAATATAAGGCTTGCAGTGTCAACTGTTGAGTATCTTCACTGGTGGTATCTCTTTCTCCCATTGAACTTCATGGAGTATGTTTTCTTCCAGTTTTCTGTCAGCTGGTCTACATGGAGGAGGTTATCAGCTCAGTTCCAGCAGGATTTCTCAGTGGCCTTGCAGCCCAAGTATGTGGAGTCTTCAGCAATAGGGTCTTACCAGCTATTCCTGGTGAGAAACCAAGGGCCTCAGCAATGGCCTATAATGTTTTGGGAGCATCAGGGACCTCCCTGGCCAGCAATTCACTGGAAGATATCCCATCCCTGGCACTTAAAATTTTCTAGCAACAATCTATGGCTCCTGAGTGTTCCACTGACCAAAAATGTAGGTTTCCATATGATTTATTTATATCCTTTTAGGTTTTGATTAGCCCTCCCTCCACCATTTATTTACTCAATTTCTTCCCCTAACATTTTTGAGCATCAAATATGTCCAGATCAATGTGTTTGGTTCAAGGAAATATGGAAGTATTGTTGAAACCCTCTCCATAAAGCACTCACTTTAATGAGAGAGAAAATGGATTGTGTAAGTTAATACTAATATAGGGTTGCAGGCAAGATTTATCATTTATCATAGCAACTCTGAATCTTAAATTTTAGACTTTGTTTTGATTTTGACTTCACTTTAATAATAATGTCCCTGGCTACAATGTCTCACAAATACAGGCCACTTGATTTACAAGCACAGTGAATACATGCCCTTATTCCCTCCATGGCAACTATTGAGTTTTAGAAGAAAAATGTGTTGGAATTTAAGATGGAATGGCTGGCCAGGAATCCCAGAAATTGGGGGCAGGGGCAGAAGTAGAAGGATTGCTGTGAGTTTGAGGCCAGCCTGAGACAAAATTACTTATTATTTTCAGTCAAGATTTATCATTACTTAAAATCTCTAACAGCAAAGATGGATGTTTCATCAAAAGTCAAAGTGTGCCCAGGCATTACCACTCCCAAGTGTCACTGTCAGAGGCAGCTTCTTCCCAGAATTCACAGAATTTCCAGTTAGTTCTTGGTGTTTGTTGTCATTCCCCAAATGCTATGCAAATCCTACTTTTTCTTGATATAAACTTTTTGGGGGTTATGTTTTTTGTTTTATTATTTATTTGAGAGACACACACAGAGAGAGACAGGTACACAGAGGGGAAGGGAGAGAGAGAATATGGTCACAGGAGAGACTCCATCCACTGCAAACAAGCTCCAGATACATGTGTTACCTTGCTATTTCCTGCATGTGGCTTTATGTTGCTCCTGAGACATCAGACTCAGGTTCTCAGGCTTTCTACGCAAAAGCCTTAACTGCTGAGCCATCTCTTCAGCCCAGATACTGAATTTCTTACATTACAGATTAACTTTCTGCAAGTAAAGACAAGATTTACTGTACTTCTATGATCCCAAATATGTTCTGCTTCTCAATTTATCATGGTTCCTCTATCAATTTCTTCTTTCATTTGGAATAATATGCAGTAATTTCTGTATTTTTTCCATCATTTGATTTTTTTTTCTATCCTTAATGGAGCAGAAGGGGACATCGGTTCCAATTCTTCCTCCTCATCTTTGATTAAGATTCAATGTCCTATTGGTATTAAATTAGTATACACATTACCAAGGTTAATAGGCTTGTATTCACACACACACACACACACACACACACACATACACACATATGAAATTTAATATTGTAATTTCACTTTTTTCTTAAATTTTGGTTATTCCTTTCTATTTTGCCAATTACATATCTATATATGTATCTCTCTCTCTCTCTCTCTCTCTTTCTATATATATATATATATATATATATATATATATATATATATATATATATAAATTTTTATTTGCTAGATGGTTTCATTGCTAGACTTAGTCATTTCTTATACCTATCTTTACAAATGTAACCATTGTTAGAACTTTTTTTCTGAAGAGATAGTCTCACTTAACAGATTAATATTTACTTTATGCATTTGTTTGAAAGAAGAGAGAGAGAGAGGGAGGGAGAGAGAAAGAGACTGAGTGGGAACGGTGCTCCAGGCTTCTTGCTAGCGCAAACAAATGCCAGATGCCTGTATCTGGCTTTACATATACTGGTAATCAAACACAGAAAAGCAAGCTTTGCAAGCATATGCCTTGAGCCCAGCATCCATGTCCCCAGCTCCCTCTGTCTTCTTGGATTTCTTTTCCTGAAGCCCTCAATTGCCCCAACTTCATTTTTATTGCACTTAATACATATTATTACTTATGTATATTATATCACACTTCTCTTTCTGAATCAACCTCCCAGTTCTGACCAGCGGTAGAGCCCTACTGACCAGCTCACCTGGTAGAGTCACTACGATTTCTCTCACTCCTTTCTGGAGCACGTTCACACTGTATTTCCTAATTATATCTGTGATTCTGTTTTCTAAATCTTAAAACATCTGTCTTTCCCTCACCATTGATACTTTGTCTAGTTGGAGAAACACAGGGAGAAACATCCTGTAAAGTTTTAAAAGCAACTTTGAAGTAAAATAAAGAAGTAGGCACATATGTAAACTCTTTTCTACCCTAAATCTTTATCACTGATGTGCGTTAAACACATGTCTGTTTTACATGCTAATCTGAATCTGAATACCTTTGTGAAGTTTAGACAGTCACCTTTACTGCTTTCATTCTTCCACATTTTCACTGCATCTGCTGATCATGGCACCTCATGGATGGATTATTCTGTTGCTGGTACAACTCCTTACTGCTGCCAAACAAATCCTCCAAAATCTCACATGTCACTAAAGCTATGCAAATACAGAAAGTTTCTGACAAAGCTGAGAATTCAAATTGGCATGATATTTTAGAAGGAAATTTGGCAATTTAGCATGGTATACTTGTTGGTTACAACTTTGCATAGTTAATGTTACAAATATATATTTTTTAAACATGCCCAAGCACATGTGACTTATTAATTACAGAGTGAAATCATACTAGGACTAATTTACAAACTGTTTCTAAGGATATTCAGAAGGGATAAAACTAAATTAAATAAAATACATTTAGACAAAGAAATAATTAAGGACACTAAGAGTTTTGTGATTAATGTTAAAATTTAGTAGAAGACTTAAAAAGTACTGCTGCAAATTATTATGAAGAATATAGCACTATGTTTATTTATACATGTGAAGGCACATACATGACAAATATAGACATTCTACAGCATATATGAACATAGATATATTTTGAAAGGTAACTATCAACAGTTATTCCAATGAGGTTACAAAAGTATAGAAAAGGAATAACACATTATATTTATACACTATTGAGAGTTCAATTCTTTAATTTCCACTTGAGAAATTAAAACGTATTATAATATTTTTACTTTGTGTGTGTGTGTGTGTGTGTGTGTGTGTGTGTGTGCATGCACATGTGTAGGTGCAGGTGTGCACATGTGTGGATCCATTCAGAAGCCACAGGACAATTTTAGGTAGTGTTTCTAAGGTGCCACTCACCTTTTTCTGACACAGGGTCTTGCATTGGCCTAGAGTTCACCAAACATGCCGGAATGGCTGACCAGAAATCAGCAGGGACCCACGTGTTTCTGTGAACATCTGTTCCTGCCAAGTCACACAGGTTCTAGAGAATCAAACTTCATTGATTTTACAGTCTGAGCTATCTCCCAAGCCCAAACTGATGCTAGCTTTCAAAGCCAATGGCTCTCTAGAGATACAGCAGGAAAGGGCACTGAAGCCATCCTGAAGAACTGGGTGTTCAAACTGGTCTCGTTTGCAGAAATGATGCATTCACACAAATAATGAAAGAATGCCCAGATTAGACTTTGTTTCAGAATAGTTCCTGACCGAATGTGGATGGAAGAATGTATGACTGGAGGGTGTTGCAGTCAGGTTCACATTGTTAATAGAAATCACTGAACCAAGAGCCATTTCTGGGAAAAAGAAGTTTATTTTCACTTAAAGGCTCAAGGGGAAGCTCTATGATGGTAGGGAAAATGATGGCATGAGCAGAGGGTGGACATCAACACCTGGCCAATATAAGGTGGACAATAGCAAAAGGAGAATGTGCCAAACACTATCTTGGGGACACTGGCTATAACACCCATAAGCCTGCCCCCAGCCATACACTCCCTGCAGGAGGCGTTAATTCCCAAATCTCCATCAGCTGGGAACCTAGCATTCAGAACACCTAAATTTATGGAGGGCACCTGAATCAAACCACCGCATTCTGCTCTTGGCCCCCATAAGCTGATATTGGTACATGATGTAAAATACAATGCATTCAATACAACTTTAAAAGTCCCCATATTTTTTTTATCAATTCCAATGATGTTCATACATCCCCATAGTTCAAGGTCTTTTAACTGAGCCATAAAACCAAAAAATCCTCCCCCCACAAGAAAACCATAGTGACATAGAAGAAACATTCACACTGCAAAAGATGGCATTGGAAATAGAAAAGAAATACTCAAGTAAAACACAAGTTAGAGTGGTCAAACCCTGTACTTCCGAGTCCAACAACTAGTTAGTGACAAATATCCTAGTCTCATTACTCTGATCAGCAACAAGTCTGTAGAGTTCCAATTCTGCCCCAGCTAGGCTACTCACAGTCCTGGAAAACTTCATCTGGGG
Organism: Jaculus jaculus; assembly: GCF_020740685.1. Classification (NCBI taxonomy): domain Eukaryota; kingdom Metazoa; phylum Chordata; class Mammalia; order Rodentia; family Dipodidae; genus Jaculus; species Jaculus jaculus. The sequence continues at coordinate 85,361,206 of NC_059114.1, forward strand.
CCGACAGCTCTCCTCGGCAGCCATCTCGTGGTCCCGGCATCTCCACTGCGTCTCTACTACAATCCACGGTTCATCCTTATGGCCCCATGGGGTCTCCATGCAGGCATCCAGCAAACCTGCTTCTTACTGCCCATGGCCATTTCCAAAACACAAGACCATGCTACAAACTCAATGACCCTCTCTTTCCTGTATTTCTTATACTCCACAATACCAAGTAGGGTGCCAGTTTGTTAATCCAGAGGAGAATGAAGCAGACTTTGAGCACTCAGGCTCTGCCAAGAGTCTACATTCTTCCTGTTGTCCCAGTGCAGGTCAGCTTTGCCCAGTCTCAAAAGTTGTAATCTCTCAATTGCAGCTGAGCAGGCAACAGTTCACCCAAATATTTTATTTTCTGTGTCATATCCCTGTGCTCATACCAGTCCATTTCTATGCAAAACCCTGCACAACTTCTCAGGACACAGGCATAACAGCAAGCCTCATGCAAACTGCTAGCCCAGTCCAAGCAAAGCTCTTTCTCACCCTCATAAGCCAAACCTCACAGTCCATAGTTCTTACTGCATTCAGGTCTTTCAACTCTGACCAGAATAGTCCATCAAGCTGTACTTACAGCTCTGCAAGGCATCTCGTAGGACAAGGTTTAAAATCCTTCCATATTCCTCTTGAAAATAAGCTCTAAAAGGACAAAGCCACACAGTCAGGTGTCTAGCAGCAATTCCTCTCCTCGGTACCACTTTACTGTTGCAATCAGGTTCGCAATGCTGGCAGAAATCACCCAACCAAGCTTGTGAGAATAGAGAGGTTTATTTTGGCCTACAGGCTTGAGGGGAAGCTCCATGATGGCAGGGGAAAATGAGGCATGAACAGAGGTTAGACATCACCCCCTGGCCAACATAAATGGACAATAGCAACAGGGGCATGTGCCAAACACTGGGAAGGGGACACTGGCTAAACACCCATAAGCCATCCCCCAAACAATACACTCCCTCCAGGAGGTGTTCATTCCCAAATCTCCATCAGCTGGAAACCTAGCATTCAGAACACCTAAGTTTATGGGGGACACCTGAGTCAAACCACCACATAGGGGCATTAGATATCTCAGTGATTTGTGGTAATAATTTCAAAAATAAGTAATCCATTATCCATGAATTTGGTGGAAATTGCAGAAGTAGTGCATGTCATGCAGGAATTATCTCTACAATGTCTTCCTTGTCTTAGTGAGAAGACAGTTATAATTAATGAGAGTCCCTCCATGGTTAAATAGAATGAGGAAATAGATCTGGAATCAGATATGGGATTTCTTCTCTTCAAAGATATTTTCTAGATACTGTTGTATATCCAGAACAGACCAGCCTTGTCTTCAAGCAGTCAGCCTTTGGAAGTTAAACAATTGTGAAGACACATATTCAGCATTCATTATACTTTCAACAGGTCCTAAACATTTATTAATTTTCAGGAAATGAAAAGGACAAGAATAATCATAGCCAACTCACTCTAATCAAGGTAAATTTCTGCAGTATGAAAAGAAACACACGGGACTGTTAGTGTCCTGGTTAACACATCAAAACCAATCAAATATGACTCAAGCCAGCAAATGAATTTTAATTTATAATTATAGCTTGTTTAAGAAAATATGGCATTTAGTAATCCTGTGCAAGTTCTACATGCACTCAGGTTTGGAAATCATCCAAGCCAATGACAGAGCAATGACAACTTCAAAGCAAAGTCTTAGAATTCTAACTCGGAGAAATTAAGATCACTTGGGCGAGTTAAGTGTGTGCTTCAAAGCAACATTGCCTCAGGAACTTTTTGTGTTCTGTGGGCTGAAATATAGGCAGCTGTGGAGGAACAAAAAAAACAAAAACAAAAAAGAAAGAAAAGAAAAACTAAGACATCTTAAAGGAGTCAAAGGCAGCTCCAAAGTTTTTGTTTTGTTTTGTTTTTTGTTTTTTTTGATTTTTTGAGGTAGGGTCTCACTCTAGCCCAGGCTGACCTGGAATTCAGTATGTAGTCTCAGGATGGCCTCGAATTCAAGGCAATCCCCCTACCTCTGCCTCCCAAGTGCTGGGATTAAAGGCCTGTGCCACCATTCCCGGTCCAAAGTTTTGATAAGCAATTACTTTGGGGCTGCAGAGTTGGCTTAGTGGTTAGGGTGCTTGCCTACAAAGACAAAGGAGCTGGGTTTGATTCCCCAGACCAACATAAGCCAGATGCACAAGGTGGTACATATGTCTGGAGTTCAGCTGCAGTGGCTAGAGGCCTTAGCACATCCATTCTCTCTCTCTCATTCTTTCTCTCCCTCCCTTTCTCTCTCTCTCTCTCTCTCTCTCTCTCTCTCTCTTTCTCTATTTGTCTCTCCATCTCTCTCTTCCTCTCACATTGTCTATCTGCCACTTTCTCTCTAAAATAAATTTAAAAAAATATTTTCAAGAAAGGAATTACTTTCATGTGCTGCCATATCCCATTATATTTTTACCTAGCTCATGTGACAGCCACTAGTGTTAAGTCACAGGCTCGGGTGCATTAGTGGGGCGCTGTTCTAACACCAGTCTCCTTCCTGGTGCCCATGAGTGCATCAGCCTCGCATGGATGGTGGAGGACCAGGCTCCAGGAAGCTGTCAGTTAACTGAATTGCTCTTCAAGCTGCCACTGGCAATAGCCAACTCTGAAGGAAATGTCCTCCATTTCGGAAAATTAACCATCTCTGGGGAGAAATATCCTCAAAGAGTCACTTAAGACGTAAGGTACTTTTCACAACTCCATAAACATTACACACCTTCCACAGTGCAAGTCTCCAGGGAGGCACACTTTAGCCTATATATTCCAATCAACGTTATCAGACTTGCCGGCTTCGAGATTTGTTCAACCTCACAACAAAGAATATGATTCTCTTTTTCTATTGCATTCTGAACTCTGAGTATATTACCAGGTGTCACGGTTCTTGAAATTACATGTTATTTCTGCCTTTCACAGCTTTAATAGGTCATTGTTAAAAGTGGTCAAACTCAATCATATACTTTTAAGCTTAAAAATGAGAATTTTAAAAATACAGTGCTATTTGAATGCCTGAGATTAATTCGACATAGAAAAAAGAAAATTAAATGTGAAGAGGACACCCTGGATAATCATCATTTGTATTATGACAAATGAAATGGAGAAAGGTGTGGTATCACTGCATTTTCACTACCACTACTTAGACCAGTTTTATGTAACCACATGTTTACACTAATTGAGAAATATTGTTCTTTTTCTAAGTAAAAAAAAAATTCTTATGATGAGCTTATATTATATTTAACTAATTTCCCCTTTAAAACTGAAGATGGATTTCTTTTTTTAATTTTAATGTACCTTTTAGTGGTATTAATATCCTTTTTAGTTTTCAAACAGTTTTCTTATTTTCAAGGAGAGAGAGAATGAGAATGGGCACATCTGGACTTCTTGCCACTGCAAAGGAACTTTTACCTTGGGCATCTGGCTTCACATAGGTACTTGGGGATCAAAGCCAAGCCATCAAGCTTTGCAAGCAACACTTTTTACCACTGAGTCATCTCTCCAGCCATGATATCCTTTTCATGTATAAAGAAACCTATTGCCTTTATTAGTCTATGAAAAGGAGAGAATTTGTTCCTCTTTTAAGTGTTAAAAATAGTAGGTGCTTGCTTTTCCACATTTATGATTATGATTATAATTATGATTATTATTAGGTAAGTGGAAATACAATGTAGGCACCTTTAAGCAGATTTAGCTGTCACTGTGAGTCAGGAAAGAGGGATACTTGTGTAAGGCATTGCTATACTATAGTCTCTCTCTCCTCTCTCTGTTTCTCTCTCCCTCTCCCTAACCGAGTTCTTACTGGTTTCTTTATATTTCTTCATAGTGTGTGTGGTGTAGACATTTTTTTAAAAAAATTGTTTTTTAATTTTTATGTATTTGAGAGAGAAATATGCAGGTAGAGAAAGAGAAAGTGAGTGTGTGTGAGAGAGAGAGAGAATGGGCACATCAGGGACTCTAGTCACTGCAAATGAACTTCAGATACTGCAAATGAAATTCAGACACTGCAAGCAAACTCCAGATGCGTGCACCCCCTTGTGCATCTGGCTTACATGGGTCCTGGGGAAGTGAACCTGGGTCCTTTGGCTTTGCAGGCAAGGCCTTAACAGCTAAGCCATCTCTCCAGCCTGGCAGTTTGATTTATATATATATTGTTTTGAGAGTGGCACAGAGAGATGGGGGAGAAGGAGGAGAATAGGTGCACCAGGGCCTCTAGCCACTGCAGACTCCAGACATATGTGCCACCTTGTGTATCTAGCTTACATGGGTACTGGGGACTTGAACCTGGGTTCTTTGGTTTTGTAGGCAAGCACCTTAACCACTAAGCCATATTTTCAGGCCCTCGTGTGGACAATTTTAAATCACAGTCTATAAGTGAGCTCAGTGTTGCACATGTTACTTTGAATAAGTGTCTCTGGCTAAAGCTGATGTCATTGCCTTGAAAATTCAGCACATTGGTTTTCTTTTCACCCCAGTGGCATGTCTCCACACACATTACTGAAGCCTCGGAATCAGAAACCTCTGCTGACTGTGCCTTGGTTTATCCAATACAGTCCACAGCAGCCTAAAAAATCAAGTCATGAGGTTCATTACCATCTCCAGGCACTGTCAAATATCTCTTGAAGGACAAAATCATCTAAACTTGAGAAATCAATGCAAATGAAAAGTTTTACTTTGGCTGACAGTTCCAGAGAGACACATTCCATTATGGTGGGAAGGGCGTAATGGCAGGAGCAGCAAACCAGCTCATCACATAGTCAGGAAGCAGCAAACGAACAGGAAATGGGGCTGGTATATAAAGCTCAGCTTCTCCTCCTGATCCCCATGACAGCTTCCTCCAGCAAGGGTACACCTACTAAAGGTTCCAAAACCTCCCCAAACAGACCCACCAGCCAGAGACCTAATGTTTAAATGAGCCAATGAGGGACGTTTTACATTTAAGCCACAACACAGGAGTGACTTATAACAAAATTGAATGAAGGGAAAAGCCACTCTTCAGAAGGAAATAATCCTAGAAGATAGGAAACATCAGAGTGTTTGTGGCAAAGGCAGCATTTAAGCTGAGCTGTGAAGAGTCAGTGGTAATGAGAAACTGAAATGGTTTAGGTGGCTATGGAAAGCCAGTTAGAATTTGAATTCAGCACACTATTCAGTGACAGAATGTAGGAAGAAGTGGAAAAAACATTGGCTTGGATACAGATCAAAGGTGTTTCTGAGTTTGGGGGAAGAATGGAAGATAGGAATCTGAGTTGGAGACTCCCTTTACATGGCAAATGCCTTGCATTGCACAGCCTTCACTTTCGCCGGGTGGTCTAAAGTGTCAGTGTATTTAGATGACTGAGAACCATCTATAACCCTCTTTATAGTGTTGCTGATGCATCAGGTGATGGAATGGTTAGAATGCCAGTGATAAGAATTTAGATACATAGCGGTTCAATATTCACAAGGAGAGAGATGTAAGTAATGTTCTAGAAATAAAGAACTTTCATCTAAGAGGTTACAGCACCAGTGTGCATGGGAGGTAAAGAGGCAGAATTTGGAGAGGAAGAATTATAGTGAAGAGTCAACTCTACATAATCCACACCAAAAAGGAGCAAGATTAGCACAAAGATTTGAAACATAAAGTAACTCCTACAGAAATTTTTGTTTCAGTAATAAAACAAAAAGCTAAACAGCTATCAGGAGTCAATATTTGGGTGGAGTTTTGTTAAGTTGTGCATCTACAGAGTTTAGTATGGTATAGAAAAATGTCACCTAGGGACACAAAGGTGTGGAACAGATGTCTGAGGAAGAACACTAAACTGTACCAATAAATTGCTACTTTTTCTCAGTGACACATTCACTGATATTTAACTCTTTGAAGATTCAAGAACTTCATTCAGACTATTCATGAGCACTTGATATTGAATTGTGAAAGCACTATTCACTATTTTAAAACAGGGTGAGATAATATGATTTAACCATGGATGGAGATAATAATACACAGCAATAAAATTATGCTGCTCAATAATGTAATTGCCAAGAGGAAAACTCAAACAACCTCATAGTAATCAAAATAACTCTGTCACATACTCTAAAATTAAAGGGCCAGTAACAAACCATCCTTAATATTTTACTCTCTTAACTAATTTTCATGGTCTTTCAAATCTCAGTCATAAACTGACTCTCCCTCTCACTGGCCCCTGAACTAATAGTTGATTTTGCTGCAAATATGCCATTGAATTTTCCTTAAGTTGCTCATTTTGTACTCATGATGTTTTCAACTTCACATTAAATTATCATTCAAATTTAATTTTGAAAATTACTTGATCCCAACTCCTTCATGTGTATTATTTTTATCTTTTCACTAGATAGTCCTTTACTATCCTCCATTTTGTAATGTCCGGCAAAATTTTACATATAAACATGTGTGTGTTTGATAGCAAAGCACAAACTTCCAAGGTGACTAGCTCAGAGAAGCAGCAAGACCCCCAGTTTGCAGCAGCAGAACGAGCGGGCTGAGGCGCCACAGAGGAGCTGGGCTCAGGGAACCCACGTTGTTCTCAAGTGTTGTGAAAATCTCTGTTTCTTCCTTAGACGGTGGCGTTGTCTTTCCTACGCCTGCAACTCATGGCCCTGCAAGCTGCTCTTGACGGGGCTACTGCTTGGCCTCCAGGGATGATCATTTCCCACACGTCTGAGAGAATATTTAAAGGTGTTCTTTTGTGTGTCTGCTCTCACAGCACACAGAAACCTAGACGCCGAAGACCTGTGTCCCCCCAAGGTGTGCTGTGACCTGAACACTAAAACAGTTTTCTGTGAACATACTTGGACGTAAGCATCCACAGGAATCCTTCTCTACTAAGACACCATGCCTGAGGTAGAATCCACAGAAACTAAGTCTGTTTGGACCTCTACTATTAGTTTTGTTGTCATTTACCACTTTTATGAGAAAAACCATCAGGCTTGGATATAAGAATGCCCAGGAAATGAAGAGAAGACCAAAGCCGACCACGGTGCAGAGCAGGTTTCTTCACTGAACCCTGGACAAGAGTGGACAGAGGAAATTTAGCTAGAACAAGGAAATGTTTTGCACTATTCTTAATGCATCAAATTGTGCTTAATTCATTACTATCTTGTTCTAATATCTCTCATCCTCTGATTTATTACCCACCAGTATATCATAAAGGATCATTTAGAAGTAATTTTCAATCAATTAGTCTGAAATGTATCTTAAAGCACTTAAGTGGTCTGTAACAAAAAGCAACTATTAGAGTTTATGCTGGCAATCAGATATATGTCCAGTTTTAATATTTATCACAATATTTAAAAATAATTACAATATGTTATTTTGCCTAACTTACACTGCATTACATTAATTTAAATGTAGCTAAACACCCTTGCTGAAATCTTATTCTTCTGCATGTAAATATTAAAAAAGTAAATTTTAATGTAAATTCCATAATGGGTATAGCTCAGAATTTTATTGTTTTTATATCAGTGAATTTCAAATATTAAGCACATTATGTTTAATTGAATCTGATTATAAATACATGGTAATATGATTGTTAGTGATGCAGAATTGGGAGGCTCACATGGAGACTTCCAGAATTTATGAACCCCAAGTTCTGGGTTCTGTCCTACCTTTGATAAAGAATTAAAGACAGACTCGAGAAGGATAAAATATAAATTTTTAAGTTTATTTAGGGGGAAATCACAAATTGTGGGGTTTATTTAAGGTAAAAATCACAAATTGTTGGATTTAGGAAACATGATTTCATATGGAAGCACTATATAATTTATAATGTTCCTTAAGAGAAATTGAGGTTTTACAGGGAAAACTGGAGTAGAGCTACAAGACGTGGAAGGTAGAACTTAGATGTTTATGTAGGGAGACTTAGAAAACACGTGTCATCTGTCATGTGCTCTTCTAAAGAGGCAAAACATCAAAGCAGAAGAGAAACTGAGGGTTGAGGGGAACTGGAATAGAGCCACAAGCCCCGGGAGCAAAGAACTTAGACATCCAGGTAGACAGACTTGGAAAGGATACACACGGCATCTGCCATACCCTTTCCTAGAGAGGGAAAATATCAGAAGAGAGACCAAGAAATTCAGAGGAGAAATGAGTAATGAAGAGAGTTACTCTCATGACTGCCCTGACTTTAAGGAAACTACGCAGGTAGCTGGCCAGTAGAGCATTAGAGACCAGAGAAAAAAATCATACAGGTAATCAAGGTGACATGTTACCCCGAAGTATAAGGCAGAGGCAAGCTGAAAAATTTAGATCAATAAACAATACTATGCTCTCCCACGGCCACCTGGCTGGGCACAGGTAGAGGCCAGACTCACTTGTGTCCATGCAGCACAGGGCAGGAGCTGAAGAGAGACACGCACCCTGAGATTGGTGCCAAGACAGAGGGAGGAACTGGGAGGTGGAAGACTATAGCATCAGATTTAGGTATGTAAAGGAAAGACCTGATTGCTTCCTAACTTTGAAGGATGCATCAGTCAGCCCACTTGGACCAGCCCACCCACCTAGACTGTGGGCCGCAGGGGGCGCTGTGGATCAGTCTCAATCAGACCCGAGCTCCATTTCTTTTTTCTTTTTTTTCTGGCAACAGAATCTTTTTTTTATTAGTTATGTACACAGTGTGCATACAGCCATGTTAGTATCATCGTTAGCCTCCTCCCTGTCCTACTCTCTCTGCAGGGACCCTCCTCATTGGGGAATGTGGGGAATGCACTGTGGTGTTAGCCATTAGTTATTGGTAAGAGGCAATATCTCTGTGCATAATGTCCCAACATGTGGCACTAACAATCTTTCTGCCTCCTCTTCCACAAATTTCCCTGAGCTATGTTGGGTTCATTTTAGGTCTACTTCAATAATGAGGTCTTGGGAGCCTCTGTGTCTCTGGATCTCTGGTTTGGTAGGAGTTGAGTGTTCTCTGTGTCTAACTTCTTCACCCTTGTGCTGATACCAGGCTCCAAGAAAGCAGCACTCTTGCTCATTTCCCCAATTACTCTTAGTTTCAGCTGGGGCCCTGTTGAGGTGCGATGGGCTGATGCTCTCCTCAGGATCTGTGTCCATCTGAAAAAGAAAAGCAGATTCTCCAATGGAGAGTGAGGTCAGTACCAGATAAATGGGATAATCATTGTTATTTTAGAGAAAATTCAATAGGTATAGGCCCTCTTGCAGTCCATGATTGTTGGGAGCTTGATAATGTAGAACGGGGTCATTTTTTGGATATGGTTCTGACTTGTTTCCTAGCTCCAGCTATGGGCTCTGTTTCACTGAGCGGATCAATTAGCCAATTCAAGAGCAGCTGGTTACCCACCATGGCTGTGCACCACTATGGCCATTTCTGCCAAGAGCTCCGTTCTTGTGCCGGGGTGAGGTGGCCTGTTGGGCCGCATCTCCTGGTTCTCTTTGCGCCTCAATCCCTAACTGAAACTGCCTTCAAGATGCTATCTTTCTCCTATCCTCTTTCACTATTTCAAAAATGCTTCTATATATTAAATAGCAGTGTCATTCAATGAATAAATTTGATGTTGATACAGACAAGCGATTTATAGCATCCAAGAGTGTGTTTCACAAATAAACCAAACTTCCATAGAGAAACAACAGGATATTGGAACTCAAGGAAATATTTAAATTTGCCTAATCTAGCCACATTGCTTCCAATCTTGTTGAAATCTTAATCCCTGATGCTGCACCTAGAAATCATAGATTGAGAAAAATTTTGGTTCCAGGGGTAGGATGCCTCTCAGTGACTTGTTGGTTAGGAAGGACCCAGAGGACCACAAAACAATACAAGTTATTTCAAGGCTCTTGGCTGCCCACCAGGTGTAGACAGTAAAACTCTTGCTAAAGGTATCACACGTTTTGGCTGCAGGACATTGAGGAATCAAACCGCAGCTAAGCTGGAAGCTTCCTCCTCGTTGACTGTCAGGATGCTAGAAAGAGCTGTTCAGTCTGTTGGGAGGGAGAATTCATGCCTGACACAGAAAACCTAGTCAAAAGCCTACAGCTGGGATGTTATAAGCCCTATTACTGTTATTATAGACATAGTGTGCCCACCAAATTGCATTTGTGCCCATATTTTGCTTTTTTTGAGGCAAACCCAACAGACTAGCCTCTCTCTCTGAGAGAGAGAGAGAGAGAGAGGGAGAGAATTGGTGCAACAGGGGCTCCAGGCACTGTAATAGAACTCCAGACACTTGTGCCACCTTGGACACATGTGTGAGCTTGCATCTGGTTCACACGGAATCTAGGGAGTTGAACCTGGGCAAGCACCTTCACTGCTAAGCCATCTCCCCGCCACGGTTAGTGCACATATTTTAATGATGAGAGAAGCTTCTCTTTTCAGGTGGTGAAGACTATTATGAAAACTCAAAACTCATCAGAGTCCCGAGAAGTGACAGTGGAATCTTCAGCAGTAAGTGAGACATCTCTAACACACCCTCCCAGGCTCAGGGACCATTGCCGAAGAAAGGGCAGAAGGAAAGAATGTAAAAGCCAAAGGACAGAGAGAGCTTTCAAATGCTACCTTCCAGATATGAATAGATTCATGACGGCACAGTGGCTGATACTACCCACACAAGACCTGTACTAGGGCAAACAGTAAATAAATAAAGTGGTGACATCAAGGTAGAAGACAGGCTAAATGGAAAAGGGAAGGGATGCAATGGAGAGGGGACAAGAGAGAGGGGACAAGAGTGCACGGTAGAAGCAGATTACGATCAGGGTAGATTGTATATATGTATGGAGGTTGTTCAATAAAAACTTAAAAATATAAAATTATATTAAGAAAATATCAAAAGAAGAAATCATAATCCCTGATGTGGTAATCAGATGGACAGTGGAGTTGTCATGAATGGGATTGCTGTAATTATAGAAAGAGGCACAAGACATACACTTCCCCTCTCCATGTGACGATGGCACAGTGAGATAACAGTCGCCTACAAACAGGACGCAGACCCTCAGCAGGTGCAGTGTCTGTTTGCACCTCAGTGATGGACTTCTCAGATGTTAGATGCGTCGCAAATAAATGTTACCGAAGTCAATCTGTTTAAGGTAATGTTTCTACCAGTACAAACTAAGGCACTTCTCCATCCTCACACCTGAGTTTTCTAAACTGTAAACTCAATCTTCATTTTACAAATCTATCAAATATACTTTTAACTTACAAAGACTATAGCTCCATCTATGACATGCCCTTCAAAACTGAACACTGCGTTTACCAATAGAGACCATTCATAAGTATTTGGTAAAAGCAGGCATTCAACAAGCAAATATTAAATTAGGGAACCAACAATATACAATAAAGAATAAAAACAGAATAATATGTTAAAAAAAGTCTTTCAAGTATGTGTGGTCAGACTTATGTGTTTTCATTTGATGAGAGACATGGGATATACAATGTATAACAAATCCTGTTATCAAAATGGTTTAAGAGAAACAAGAGCATTGCTAGAAAAACATTTGTCAGACATGGTCATAAAAGTAAAATATTTCAAAAATGGACCTCAAAACTGAAAATTTCACATCATAACAACAATTTCTTATTGGTAACTCATGAATATTTCACAACATTCATCATTTTTACTTTTGATTTACAAATATTTGCATATGTAATAGGCAAAATAAACCTAAGGATTGGAACGAAAAGCAGAGATGGAATCTAGGCTTTTCTGCATTCTAACTCCACAAGCTTGACTGCTTTCTGCTTTTTCTGTCATTTCCTGTGGACCAGCAGAGTTCCAAGGCATTTTTGCCTGGAAAATTGGCTTTCTCACTATTTTCTCAATAAACTATTCTTTACTTAAAAATAAACACCTTGGACTGGAAAGATAGCTCAGCAGTTAAAGCATTTCTTTGCAAAGCCTAATGAACTGAGTTTGATTGCCCAGTACCCAGATGCACAAAGTGGTGCATGTGCCTGGAGTTCTTTGCAGTGGCTAGAGGCCCTGGTACTCTCTGTTTCTCTCTCTGTGCATGCAAGTAAGTGTGTGTGTGTGTATACATACATACATACATCATATATATACATATAATATACATAATACATACATACATACATATATACACACACACACACATACTGCCTAACTTTGATTCCCCAGTGCCCACATAAGGCCAGGTAAAGTGGGTCATGTGTCTGGAGGTTTTATTTGCAGTAGAAAGAGGCCCTGGTGCACCCATGTGCTCGCTCGCTCTCTCTCTCTCTCTCTCTCTTTCTCAAACACACACTCACATATAAACACAAACACAATGAAATAAAATACATTTTAATAGCGAAACAATGAACACTTCTGTATATGTTAAAGTGGTGTATAGTTGATGGAATCCATTTAAGATTTTGCTTCTGCAAGCAAATCTCAACTTATTTTTTTACTTTAGGATAAGTTACTATAAAATTTTTCTTTAACTACATGGTTTTTCAAATTCTATCTCAACAGTAACCCAATTACATTCATGGAAACTGAAAAAGAAGATCCACTTCCTTTGAAGACATAGATTTAACAAGGGCACATGGTGTGAACAGCAAAGTCCAGGGTTCGCTTAAATCCACACTGGCGACCTCACCCTACGGCACATTTACGTAATGAACTAACTGCAACAGTATCCAAAAGATGCCTGCCCTGAATCAGGCATCTGTCTAAATCAGTCATGACTCCATTTTCCTAAGTTGCTATGACTTTAGTGCCTCCGTAGAGGAAGACGCGATCATCCCGCAGCAAGAATGGAGGTTGCGATGCTCTCACTCCACGCAGTGTTCTGAAAGTCAGTTAGTTACTGGGTGACACTGAGCAGCTTCAGATAGGGCTTCAGGAGGTCTGCTTACTGCAGTAGTGCGCGCACTTGTGTCCGTGTGTCCAGATCCATGCAGAAGCCCGAATTTGACATGTGCTTTAGCTAGATGGAAGCAGTTTCACTTGAAGCTTAGAATCAAATTCCAATGAGACTCCTTTATAATCTAGTACAGGGCAAAAAAAAAAAAAAAAAGTCATTCATTAAAGGAGTCCAAATTCTTACTGAAATTGAGGCCAATTTAGTGAGTATGTCTGTGCATGAAATTTAGCAGAAACATTGAAGGGACTCTGGAGGTTTATTTATTTTATTTTTATTTTTTCACAATTTTTATTAACATTTTCCATGATTATAAAAATTATCTCATGGTAATACACCCCCCTGCACTTTCCCCTTTGAAATTCCATTCTCCATCATATTATCTCCCCAACTCAATCATTCTACTTACATATATACAATACCAACCTATTAAGTACCCTCCTCTTCCCTTTATATCTCCTTTTTAACTTACTGGCCACTGCTACTAAGTATTTTCCTTCTCACGCAGAAGCCCAATCATCTGTAGCTAGGATCTACATATGAGAGAGAACATGTGGCGCTTGGCTTTCTGGGCCTAGGTTACCTCACTTAGTATAATCCTTTCCAGATCCATCCATTTTCCTGCCAATTTCATAACTTCATTTTTCTTTACCGCTGAGTAGAACTCCATTGTATAAATGTGCCACATCTTCATTATCCACTCATCAGTTGAGAACAAATAGGCTGGTTCCATTTCCTAGCTATTATAAATTGAGCAGCAATAAACATGGTTGAGCACGTACTTCTAAGGAAATGAGATGAGTCCTTAGGATATATGCCTAGGAGTGCTATAGCTGGGTCATATGGTAGATCAATCTTTAGCTGTTTTAGGAACCTCTACACTGATTTCCACAATGGCTGGACCAGATTGCATTCCCAACAGCAGTGTAGAAGGGTTCCTCTTTTTCCACATCCCCGCCAACATTTATGATCTTTTGTTTTCATGATGGTGGCCAATCTGACAGGAGTGAGATGGAACCTCAATGTAGTTTTAATTTGCATTTCCCTGATGACTAGTGACATAGAACATTTTTTTAGATGCTTATATGCCATTCGTATTTCTTCCTTTGAGAATGCTTTATTTAGCTCCATAGCCCATTTATTGATTGGCTTATTTGATTTCTTATTATTTAACTTTTTGAGTTCTTTATATATCCTAGATATTAATCCTCTATCAGATATATAGCTGGCGAAGATATTTTTCCCATTCTGTAGGTTGCCTCTGCTTTATTCACTGTGTCCTTTGCAGTGCAAAATCTTTGTAATTTCATTAGGTCCCAGTGATTAACCTATGGTTTTATTGCCTGAGCAACTGGGGTTGTATTCAGAAAGTCTTTGCCAAGACCAATATGTTGAAGGGTTTCTCCTACTTTTTCCTCTAGCAGTTTCAGAGCTTCAGGTCTGATGTTAAGGTCTTTTATCCATTTGGACTTAATTTTTGTGCATGGAAAAGAGAAGAATCTATTTTAACTTTGCAAAGGCTCTCCAGAATCATTTGGAACCATGTGAAACATTTCTGTAACAGAGAGAATCAAACTCACACAAACAGAATGAGAAAAGGAGACAAGGTTGGGGAGGGGAGACAGAGAAAGATATTTTGGAGATGCATTTGAGTTCATAGCTACAGTCTATTATTTCCAAATTCCCCAAGAGAGCACAAACAAATGAAATAAATAAATAAAGGCATAGTTAAAATAAGAAATCAATAAATAATTAATTTTAATACACATAAAAATGGAGGCCACTGAACCAGTTGAAACCCATTAAGCTTAAAGCCAGGGCTCACTCAGCCCAAAACTGGAAAAGAGCATTCTGATTTCAGTAGTCTTAATGGATGTTGAAAAATAATTCTCACATCTTTATTAAAAGCTATCCATCATCCAGGAATGATAAACACCTTCCTCCTGCATGAGTACTGATTTATTTCCTTAATGGTACTTAATAGACCAATAGCTCATCCAGCTTAATGAGCTCCAAAATGAATAATAGTCAAAGGAGTTTATACTATTTAAAGTAACACTAGTATCCAGAGGGATAGACATAATTCCAGAAATTTTCTGTGATTTTAACTATCACATTTATGACTGTATTGTTGCTTTACACATTTTGAGGAGGAAAACTTTTTCCTAGAGAAATATTGTTGCAGTCAGGCTCACAATGCTGGCAGAAATCACCCAACCAAGCTTATGGGAATAGAGAGGTTTATTTTGGCTTACAGGCTTGAGGGGAAGCTCCACAATGGCAGGAGAAAATGATGGTATGAACAGAGGTTAGACATCACCCCCTGGCCAACATAAATGGACAATAGCAACAGGGGCATGTGTCAAATACTGGCAAGGGGACACTGGCTATCACACCCATAAGCCAGCCCCCAACAATACACTGCCTCCAGGAGGTGTTATTTCCAAAATCTCCATCAGCTGGGAACCTAGCATTTAGAACACCTAAGTTTATGGGGGACACCTGAATAAAAACACCACATTCTGCCCGTAGCCTCCATAAACTAATGACCATACATGATGTAAAATGCAATGCATTCAGTCCAACTTTAAAAGTCCCCCATATTGTTTATCAGTCCTAATGATATTCAAACATCCCCATAAACCAAGGTCTTTTAATTGAGCCATAATACCAAAAACTCCCCCCAAAAAATATGGAATAAACATTCACATTGAAAAAGATGGCATTGGGCATAGCAAAAAAATATTCAAACAATGCATGATTTAAACAGTGTAAACACCAAACTCTGTAGTTCCAAGTCCAACAATTCTGGCCAGTGACAAGTCTCTGGAATTCCAATTCGGCTCCTCCAGCTAGGCTACTCATGGTCCCGGAAAACTTCATCCAGGACCAGCAGCGCTCCTTGGCAGCCATCTTGTGGGTCATGGCATCTCCACTGGGTGTCTACTGCGATCCATGGTTCATCCTCAAGGCCCCATGGGGTCTCCATGCAGGCATCCAGCAAAGTTGCTTCACACTGCCCATGGCCTGTTTGTCTGTTTGTTTGTTTTGTTTTGTTTTCCTAGGTAGGGACTCACTCTAGCCCAGGCTTACATGGAATTTACTATGTAGTCTCAGAGTGGCCTCGAAGTCATAGTGATCCTCCGACCTCTGCCTCCCAAGTGCTGGGATTAAAGGAGTGTGCCAGCACGACCGGCTCATTTTCAAAACTCAAGACTGCATTGCAAACTCAGTGACTCTCTCTTTCCTGCATTTCTTATACTCCTTACCATACAGGGTACCATTTGTTAATCCAGTGGGTGGGATAAAGCATAATTTGAAGAACAGGACACTCCTTGAGCACTCAGGCCCCTTCAAAGGAGCCTACATTCTTCCTGTTGCCCCAGTGCAGGTCAGCTGGTCAAATCTGAAAGGTTGCTATCTCTCAATTGCAGCTGAATGGTCAGCAGTTCACCCAAAGATTTTTCTTCCTGTGCCATATCCCTCTGCTTGCACCAGTCCATTTCTATGCAGAACAACCCTGCACAACTTCTCAGGACATGGGCATAACAGCAAGCTTCTCACACAAACTGCTAGCCCAGTCTAAGTAAAGCTCTTTCTCACCCTCATAAGACAAACTTCACAGTCTGTAGTTCTTACAGCATTCAGGTCTTTCAACTCTGACCAGAATAGTCCATCAAGCTGTACTTAAAGCACTCCAAGGCATCTCTTAGGCAAAAATTTCAAATCCTTCCACATTCCTCTTGAAAATCAGCTCCAAAAGGCCAAAGCCACGTAGTCAGGTGTCTAGCAGCAATCCCAATCTTCGGTACCACTTTACTGTTGCAGTCAGGTTTGCATTGCTGGCAGAAATCACCCAACCAAGAGCAGCTTCTGGGAAAAAGAGGTATATTTTGGCTTACAGGCTTGATATGATGGCAGGGAAAACGATAGCATGAGCAGAGGATGGACATCACCCCCTGGCCAACATAGGTGGACAATAGCCACAGGGGAGTATGCCAAACAATGGCAAGGGGACACTGGCTATAATACCCATAAGCCTGCCCCCAACAGTAACACTGCCTTCAGGAGCTATTAATTCCCAAATCTCCATCAAGTAGGAACCTAGTATTCAGAACACCTAAGTTTATGGGGGACACTTGAATCAAACCACCACAAATACCCTATTTTCCACTGATTTATGGCTTGGCTAAATGTGCCTACTATTTGCAAAGGAAAGAATATACATCCCAATATCAGTACTGGAAATATTCCTATTTATTGACTGTCTAGGTAGATAGAAGCTAGCTAGCTAGAGGATAGATAGATTAGAGAGATAGAGAGACAGACAGACAGACAGAGATAGATAGATAGATAGATAGATAGATAGATAGATAGATAGATAGATAGATAGATAGAGATATAGATAGATATATACATATAGATTAGATAGATATAGATGCAACAGATATCAGCATTTTAGGATGCTAAGTTTAAGTAGCTTTGAATTAAAAAGTATACAACAGAAATTTATTTCAAATAAATTTGAGTAGCAAAGGCTAGTCTTTAAGTCCTAAGTTCTAGAAATGATTAGTCTGCTTAGCAATAGACTAGGGAAATCATGAACATATTAAAATACTTAGACTCTTTGATTCTATTCTGAAATACTAATCTAACTCAACCAGTGAAGGAACTTAGTATAATTATAATACAAACCTAGGTACAATGGATGTTTATAAAATTGCATTTAGAAAGACAGAATGTGGTTTGTTTTCAAGTTAACTATGCATCATTTTAAGAGTTTATTTTCATTTCTCTCTTAATAAAGGAGTATATATTTGGATTTATATTCATAAAATCAATGCAATCTATGCTTTAGCAGACAAAATAGTTTATTGTTCTTTTAGAGTTATTCTTTATACAGTGCCTTATTTATATAAATGATATTGTGGTTATATATTTATATATCTTAAATGAAAGACTATTCAAACTTTATAGAATAAATTGAATATTTCCAATGTACTAATAAAATAATTGAGCATAAAAGCAAAATGTTACTTGGCCAGTGAATTATAATGAATATTTTGAATTGTTCTTAAGAAGAAGGTTTTGAAATTTAGTCATTCTAAGCTCTCTTAGAAGAGAATGTTTCATATGTTTTGGTGCCATTCCCATTCAGAGAAGAAGTGTGAGAACTATTTTACAGAGATCTGATACCAGAGTTTATAAAAAGATCTCACCCCCACAAACAGTTTTAGATTTCAACTTTGCTTTTGAATACAGATGAAATATTCCTTAAAAGATTATATTAAAAAACTCCATAATTTAAAGTGAAGCATTATAGAGATGCAAAAACAAGATGATATTATAATTTCACAATTCAAGTTTATAAAATAATTAAATAGGTAAATGCCATCATTCAGCATTAAGTATAAATAAAAGGCATTTTAAATTTAGTGATACATCCAGAATTAAATCTTAAGAATACATAGAAGATACTTTTTCTAAAGAGTATTTGTCTCCAAATAATACCTGAAAATCATAAAAATAAAGCTTTCAAATATTGCACATATTTTAGCAAAAGAAACTTGAAGAAGCAAAAAAGAAATCAAACCAAGAAGTCCAATATGCAAAACCTACTTCTCTCTACCGCCCATTAATTCTTCCTCACCCATATAATGGGCTCACGTGCCCACAGGAACTTGAACCCAAGCCATATGTTCATAGAAAAGTCAGTCATAGAAAAGTCAGTGACTGAGAAGAATCAGTCATTGAGTAATTTCGTGTATTTTCATTAAAACACTAGTTCCCAGTTCAATTAATGATATTTTGAACACTATTGCTTTTATTAATATTGGTTTTTAATATTACAAATTATATAAGTCTACAATGATTAAGCCACAACAACAACAACAACAAACCTTCGAAACATTATGCAGCCTGATCTTGGCATTTCTAGTCTCCCACATTTGCTACACGACGTGCCCTTGACATTGATTCATATGCATATAATTGTTAAATTAGGATTACAATATGCAGAATGGTAAAGAAAATCATGTATAAATGTAAATGTCTGTCATTAAAAAACCCAGGGTAGCTGTGTGTGTTGGTACATGCCTTTAATCCCAGCAATCAGGAGGCAGCGGTAGGAAGATCACTGTGAATTCAAGGCCAGCTTGAGCCTACAGAGTGAGTTCCAAGTCAGCCTGGGGTAGAGTGAGAAACTGCCTTAAAAAACAAAAAACAAAAAAAAAAAGAAAGAAGGAAGGAAGGAAGGAAGGAAGGAAGGAAGGAAGGAAGGAAGGAAGGAAGGAAGGGAGGGAGGGAGGGAGGAAGGAAGGAGGGAAAGAAAGAAAGAAAAACAGGCACTTGGGAGGCAGAGGTAGGAGGATCTCTCTGAGAATTCAAGGCCAGACTGAGACAACATAGTGAATTCCAGGTAAGCCTGGACTAGAGTGAGACCCTACCTCTAAAGTAAAAAATAAATAAATAAAATCCCAGGCAATCTTGGTCAAGGCTACTGAGACATTGGACTTTGCAGTGGTTTGCATATAAATGTCCTCCCTAGCCTCAGGTTTATTCATTTTTATTTATTATCTTTATTAGTTGTGTACATGCTAAGTGTGTAAACAGCTATGTTGGTACCATCATTAGCCACCTCCCTGCTTCCCCAAAGGGACTGTGGTGGTTTGAATAGATGGCCCCCAATATATTCAGTTCTTTATTGTTTGTAGTTTGCATCTGTAGCCACCTGCATGGAGGCAGTGTCACTGGGTGGATCTTAAGGTGTGGTGGTGGGTTTTAGATTTCAACCTAAAGATATGCAAAGTGTGCCTAGCAGGAATTCCTAAAGTGTGCTGTGGCTTTGACCTTTAGGCTTGTACATCTCTGTCTCTGCTTGGTCATGAAAAAGCAGACCAGTTTCTTCTGCCGTTATGGAACTTCCCCTGGATCTGTAAGCTTCAATAAAAATCCCTTCCTCCATAACTGTGCCTGGTCTGGAAGTTTGTCTCAGCGAACCTGAATCTTTCTGATACAGGGACCTTCCTCATTGGGGATTGTGGGTTGTGCATTGTGGGGGTGGCCATCAGTTGTGGGGAAGAAGCAGTGTTTCTGTGTATAATGTCCCAACTTGTGGCTCTAAGAGTCTATCAGCCCCCTCTTCTGCAAATTTCCCTGAGCCATGTTGGGTTCGTTTTAGGTCTACTTCAGTGATAAGATCTTGGAGCCTCTGTGTCTCTGGATATCTGGTTTGGTAGGAGTTGAGTGTTCTCTCTGTGTCTATCTCCTTCACCCTTGTGTTGGTACCAGGTTCACCAAGAAAGCAGCACTCTTGCTCATTTCCCCATTTACTCTTGGTTTCTTTGGGGCGTTGGTGAGATGTGATGGGCTGGTTCTCTCCTCAGGATCTGCATCCATCTGAAAAAGAGGAGCAAATTCTCCAACAGACAGTGAAGTCAGCACCAGATAAATGGGAGAACCCTTATTATTTCAGAGAGAATTTAACAGATGTAGGCCCTCTATGAGTCCGAGGTTGGTGGGAGCTTATTTTTAGTGGATCTGTGTGCTTTGTTCATGCCTCAGCATTTACTTATATTCTGTGTGGTCTGACACAAATGATTGCAAAAATGAGGCTCCTTAATACTAGGATCTTCTAAGGATTCTTAGTCCTCTTTAACTCTTCCTAAAGCTGTTAAAATCAGAATTTCTTGGAATGAGGCAAGTCAATTTGAATCTTTAAGTGGTAATCAAAATGAATCCATGGCAACCAAAATGACTGCCATGGAGCTTCTTGTGCATATAATAAACTGACCTAGATTCCAGACAGCGAAAGTTAAATTGAACAGAAAACCATCACCACAAATACTAAATAAAATAAAATATTGTGTTAACATTGGCAGCCATAAGTTATGTCTCACTTGGGTTAAAAGTGATTTTCCACCTCCATTGTTTTCTTTCCCCTACTACTGTGGAATTCTTACTGTCCACTTCCACCTAGATCAAATTTTGAACCCAAAGAGGTTTCTTACCTCCATGTGGAATACATCCACAGGACATTCACTGTATAATAATTCTCTATAATTACTTGGTTATCTAGGTTTGGTCCCTTTCTTCAATATGAAAGGTCTTGGCCAGAAGAGTAAAAAACATGGCTGGAGATCTGTTCTGGAGTCTCTCATCCCTAAAAGGAATGATGCCTATGATTATTTTGAGATGGAGATTTCCTCAAGTGTAATATAATGAGAATGTTTCATTATGACCCCTCTCAACAAAAGCAAATGTCTTTAAATCTGAGTCAAGTATTTGAAGTGAGGTAAGTCTGGGATATGCAGAATAGACATAAACCATTTCCTTGTAAGATTCGAGCATGATGGCAAGAGTTCCTGAATACTAAAAAGATGTTTCTTACAGTATTATCACAAATAATTTGATTGATAATAAATAGATTCTGTGGAAAACACTAGTTCTACTCTATGCTATTCATATGAGTCAAGGTCAAAGGTTTAATATACCTTCTTCTTGGGCATTTTATATGGAACTGGATTGGCCTTTGTCATTGGTACTATATTTTATAAGTCCACTCCTTCCCCCAAGGTACCCTAAGGCCTCCATCATGGAAGCAATAGGAATAAAGGAAACCAAACATGATTTGAATAGGTCAGGAAAATGTGCTCCCCATTTTCTTCATATTCCTTGCCAGCTTACACAAAACTTTCTTATTATTTAATTATTTAAAGAAAATAAAAGAGAAAAACCTTCAAGTTATATTCTGCCCATTTGACTCCTAAAAATTTTTAGTTTCCATAAATTGCTTCAATTGTTGGCAAAATAAAATCAAACTTTACTTTGTTTTTAATGACAGCAATGAGTTTACTCACTTTGATTTAGATTTTCTGTGATCGGCATTCTGTGCTCTACTGAAAGGAACATATGTTGTCTTTTGTATCTAATGTTTCCATATCCTGTCTTCTGTTTCTTTCAGGCCATGTTCGGCTCTGATAAAAATAAAATAATATGGGCTGGTGGTATGGCTTAGCAGTTAAGGTGTTTGTCTGCAAAGCCCAAGGTACCAGTTTATCTTCCCCAGGACCCACGTCAGCCAGATGCAGAAGGTGGCACATGCATCTGGAGTGGGTGGAAGCCTTGGAATGCCCATTCTCTCTGTCTCTCCCTCTCTCTCTTTCTCTCTCTCTCTCCTATTTTCTCTGTCAAATAAATAAATAAAAATAAAATATTTTTTAAAATAAAATAACATGAGGTATGAGGTGCTTTAAAGTGTGGAAACCCATCTTCTATATTTTACTAATGGAGACTTCTGGCAGTGGTCAGCTCATAAGGAAAGGGGATAACTCTCCATGGGTTTCAGAGCACGGGCTTCAGACTTGGTGACACCATGCCTTCAGAAGTCAGTGTCCACATACGCTCAGGCAAACTGTTTAATCTGTCACAAAATGAAGGAGGGAAGGGTAATAACAACACTTTCCTTATGAGATTTATGGACTGATAACACATAACTTATGAGAGACGCTAATGCAGAACAAATACCTGATTAAAGATATTATTTCAGCCAGGCGTGGTGGTGAATGCCTTTAATCCCAGAATTTAGGAGGCAGAGGTAGGAGGATCACCATGAGTTCGAGGCCACCGTGAGAATACAGAGTGAATTCCAGGTCAGCCTGAGTCAGAGTGAAACCCTACCTCGAATGACCAAAAAAAAACAAACAAAAAATATATTATTTCATAGTTATTTTAAAATCACTGACTAGTCTCACATTGTATTTGTTTATTTATTTTAATCATTTATCTAGTTTGGGTATCATTATTGACAATTTATAGATAGATAGATAGATAGATAGATAGATAGATAGATAGATAACTTAATTTGGATATAACCTCACATTACCTTCTCTTCTCTTCCCCCTCCCTCCCATTGAACCACTTATCCCTCCAGCTGGTCCCTCTTCTATTTCAATGTTGCCTTTGTGTGTGCACATGTGTGATCAATTGAGTTTAATTAAGGTTGCTAGCATGAGCATGGATGGGGGTGTTTATTTTCCAGAGCACATGCACTTTACTATACCATTGAAGAAAATCCCACCCTCTTATTTATTCTTACAAACATCTATTAGCAATTAACAAAGCACTTTTCACATCATGCTGAATTAGTGTAACCTCTTGAAATTTTGGAAAAATCAACCAATATAATTGATCAAAATATATTTCCGCCAAAAGAAAATAACTAAAATGCCTTCACTCTTACCAGTCTCAGGTCTACCTCTGTCTTCTAAATACCATACAAGGCGCCTGCTTCTGTCAGAAGTAAAATCACCCCACTTTCATCTTCTAATCTCCATTTGGCAGTTGAGCTTCCACACTATCCAGACAGCAGCATGTGTAAGCTTGATTGAATCAGACAGATTTTTTTTTCCTCTTTCCTATTTTAAACAAAATGTCACATCTTTTTGAGCTATGAGTTTTCAATAACAAGGAAGAGTTTTTTTTTTAAATCTATGTTTTCTAATCTAATAGTCTACTCTTAAATTTACCTCAGCATACTTCCTAAGAAGTTAAATTTACAACATCCAAGGTTGCTTCTTGATGCCACAGAATTTCTAGATAGAAATCATTACTAGCAAGGTACTTAGAAATAGCTCCTATACAAGCATGTGGATAAGTGAACCATGTCTGTTCCAGTAAATAAGACGTCACCTTATTCTGCTCAGCATAGTCACTCAGCATACGTCATAAGTATTTAGAACAAATATTGCAGAACAAAGTATATAGGTAGCATACTGACTGAGATTCAAAGAACGATAAAACTATGCATATAGTATTATCCCCTCTCCAAGTAAACTGAGAGCTGATATTTCATAGAATTTCTTTGTTAGACAAATGGCTATGTATGAAGACAGATATAATAGTATGTGTACCCATGTATGCAAGTATGTGCACAAGTCTAATTTATTTCATATATAGTTTAATTTGGTGTTTATATTAAACACCTTCACAAATAAGTCCCCACTGGACTGAAATTGGCATAACCACCATTTTAAATGATTTGACAGATTTAATCATAGAAATACCTTTCAAATTGTTGGGCTCTGAAAGGCCCAGGCATGAGGCCTGGTGGAACTTCCTGAGCCTAGCTAAAGTTTGGCAACTTGCCTCTGGCCAGCTAGGACTCAGCAAGATGCCTAATGGCTTCTGACCTGCTACCTCCGTGTGTTAATTGTAATTACCATTTCAATAGGTAAAGTTTACTATTGGCCCTTACCTCTGCCCCCATCCTAAAATCCCCACCTTCAACCCAACATGATATAGGCAACTGCTCAGAGAAATAAAGTGAGTTGTTTGTGTGAGTTCCTGCATCAAAAAAAACTCCCAACTCAGTGTGGTTTTTCTCCAGTGGCCAGGAGAGGTTTCTGAGTCATCTGACGTTCATCATCCTTCTCAACCCCTAGGGAGGAACCGGCAGGTCTGGTCCTTCCCTCAGCACTACATGACCAGGAAGGAGCCCCGCATCAGGCACCTAATGTGCTGCTCTGGGACCCCAACAGACTAGTGCACCCCGTGAGAGGCAGTCGTTGAGGAGGTAATTGGTGTACATGTGCGGGTGAGCGTATCCTCATAAGTTATGAGGCAGTCTTCATATTTAGTGCACTGAACTTTGCTTCTATAACCTGTACTTACTTGTCGACATCTCTTCGTTCCCTTTCTCTTCCCTTCACCTTCAGTTCGCCAACAGCTTTTATATTTCTAAAGGCTTCTGCTTCTCTCTCTCTCTCTGCTTGGGCCTGTGAAGGCAGGCCAGCTTTTTCTGCCATTATGGAACTTCCGCTGGATCTGAAAGCTTCAATAAACTTTCCTTCCTCCATAACTGTACCTGGTCTGGAAGTTTATCTCAGCAAACCTAAAGCTGTCTAATGAGCTGAGATAAACCTGACCATGTGGACGTTAATCTTTTGGAATCTTTGCTTTGAAGAAATAGACATGGACTTGATGCCTACAGCTGAAGGTGTCTTCTGGAGTGGTAAGCCAAATTTTATGGACTATTCAGATAAAAGTTTAAAAATTCTAAGTACAAACAGCATTAAATTTCGAGGCTTAGCTTATAAGCTTTCTAAGAGGAAAGAAAGACTACAGGGAACTTTTTTGGAACTGGGCTACTGGCATAAGGGCTGGCTGTGTCCTGCTGCCCAGGCCCAAAGAGTTTAATCAGGGTTAAGTTTGTAATAGACTGATATGCTTAGCTAGAGATATTAGACTAAGAGAGTTAAGATTTGAGGTTTTGTTGTTGTTGTTGTTTTGCTTTGGTTTTTCGAGGTAGGATTTCACTCTAGCCCAGGCTGACCTGGAATTCCCTATGGAGCCTCAGGGTGGCCTAAAACTCATAGTAATCCTCCTACCTCCGCCTCCTGAGTGCTGGGATTAAAGGCATACACCACCACGCCTGGCTGAGACTTAAGATTTTAAGCTAAAAAACCTCAAGCAAATTAAAATTACAGACACTTAGACTAATTTTAGGTTATTATGGTTCATTTTACATTGTTTTAGTCTCTCCTTGCTATGCCTTATACTAGTTAAAAATGTTTACTTTATGCCTTTATATGTTAAAAGTGTTTAACTTGTTTAATTTTACAGATCTTAATATCTTAAATTGGTCAAGACTGTGGAGACCTTTAAAATTAAACTGAGTACAATTTATAATATGTAATAGTTATAATAAATCTATTGGGAGCCAGGGGTGAAATTTGGTAATTTAAATAGATGCCCCTCCCACCCTCCTGGCAGCTTGTGCTCCTCCTTCTCCTCACTGTCGGGCCTTGTGTAATTAACAAAATTCCACAATTTATTCACCAGGGCTAGAGGCAATAAAACTTCATCAGGTCGAGATATCACAGGCTGGCAACCCAGGAATTAAGTTCCTAAGATGACCCACTGCCACCTCTCCTGTCCTCCATGTGACCAATAACAGGTAAGATCCCCAGAGGGGGACAACCTAAGACAGGCCATGGAGTGGGTTCTCAGCAAGCTAAACACCTGGTACCCAATGACGGGTAAGATCCCCAAAGGGGGACAACCTAAGACTGGGCCACGGTGACTAATGCTCTTACAAAAACAAAAGGGGGAGATGTTGTGTCCTGAAAGGCCCAAGTGTGAGGCCTAGTGGAACTTCCTGAGTCTAGCTAAAGTTTGGCGACCTGTCTCTGGCCAGCTAGGACTCAGCAAGACGCCTAATGGCTTCTGGCCTGCTACCTCCGCTTGTTAATTGTAATTACCATTTCAATAGTTAAAGTTTACTATTGGCCCTTACCTCTTCCCCCATCCTAAAATCCCCGCCTTCGTCCCCAACATGATATAGGCAACTGATCAGAGTAATAAAGCGAGTTGTTCCTGCATTGAAAAGACTCCCGACGCAGTGTGGTTTTTCTCCGGTGGCCAGGAGAGGTTTGAGTCGTCCGACACTCATCATCCTTCTCAACTCCTAGGGAGGAACCAGCAGGCCTGGTTCTTCCCTCGGCACTACCTGACCAGGAAGGAGCCCCGCATCAAATCTGTCTTATTTACAGGCATTTGACTACAAATTGTAACACGGTGGTGAACAACATGTGTGATGGTGAATTGCAGGTAGGAACCTGATTAGAGGACTGGAAAGCTTAACATTCCTGATCTGTAAGGAGGATGTTTCCTGAGAACACTGTTATGGGACTGGATCAAAAATGAGGAAAATAAGATCCGTCAAGGTGGGCTTGTGTGGTCATTTGAATCAGATATTCCCATACACTCATGATGTATTCCTGAATACTTGGACCCCAACTGGTAGTAATTTTGAAGGCAAAGCCTTGCTCTAAAAGGATTATTGTCGATGGTGGGCTTTGGTGTCTTATTGCCTACTACCTACCCCCTTTTTAAGTATTTGAGGGGGAGAGAGTGAGAGAGAAAGAGAGTGCCAGGGTCTCCAGCTTCTGCAAAGGAACTCCAGATGCATGTGCCACTTTGTGAATTTGGCTTACATGGAGAATCAAATGGGGTCCTTTGGCTTTGCAGGCAAGCACCTTAACCACTAAGTCATCTCTCCAGTCCCCAGCTCCCCGTTGTTACATTTTGGCTCACTCTCCTGCTGCTGTTTTCCACCTGCTGTGGCGGAGGTGATGTCCAGCCTCTGCTTAAATGATTTCCATGGCAATTATGAAATTCCCCTTCGAGATTATACATCAAAATAAAAGTTTGCCTCCCATCAGCTGCTTTTGACTGGATGCTTTATCTAAGCAAGAACAAGGTAAAGTTGATAATGTGCACCTAGCTGTTCTCTGTCTCCCTCTCTCTCTCCACCCTCCCACTTCTCTCCCCTTCTCTCTAGCATTGGTCCTGCCTCTTAGGGAACCCTAATTAATACAAGATATAAGGGGAAATCCATAGGACTTGGGAACACAAGAGATGAAAATTAGAGGAATTGAACAATTTTGGGATAAATAGCAGGAGACATTAGTAGAAGTTGGGATAATACTCAAAGAACTGATGAAAAATAAAATTATAAAAATATACCACTGGTGTCTGGCTGGATCGCTTAATGGTTAAGGTGTTTGCCTACAAAGCCAAGGGACCTAGAATCTATTCCCCAGGACCCACATTAGCCAGATGCACAAGGGGTGCATGCAGCTGGAGTTCCTTTGTGGAGGCTGGAGGCCCTGTTGTGCCTATCCATTCTCTGTCTCTCTCTGTCTGTCTCTCTCTCCATCTTTCTCTGTCAAATAAATAAATAAAAATCATATATATATATACATATATATATATATATATATATATATATGGCATTTTGATGGATAAAATTAGTGCATTTCCTTGAAGTTTTTTAAAGAATTTAAAGTAGGGCTGGAGAGATGGCTTAGCGGTTAAGCGCTTGCCTGTGAAGCCTAAGGACCCTGGTTCAAGGCTCGGTTCCCCAGGTCCCACGTTAGCAAGATGCACAAGGGGGTGCACCGTCTGGAGTTCGTTTGCAGAGGCTAGAAGCTCTGGCACACCCATTCTCTCTCTCTCCCTCTACCTGTCTTTCTCTCTGTGTCTGTCGCTCTCAAATAAATAAATAAATAAATATTAAAAAAAGGAATTTAAATTATACATACATTTCTGAATGTTTATTTTGTATCATAATTACATTTAGGTAAAATAAAACTATGCTACTTATATCATCTAAATTTAATAAGATATCTTATAAATAGTATTTATTACTAAAATACATATTGATGCCATTTGGAATTTATTAGTAGTTGTGATAGTGACTCTTTATTCTCAATCTGATTAGATTTTGAGTCACCCAGAAGACATATCTCTGGGTGTATCTTTGAGGAAGTTTCCAAAAAGCCTTAATTAACAAAGGAAGTAATCCCTACCCTGATCATGGGTTGCTGCCTCCCATGGGCTGGGATCCTAGGGTGAATAAAAACATAAAAAGAAAAAGAAAACCAAGTGACAGTGTTTCTGCTACCTATTGACAGACACAGTGTGACCATCTCCCTTAGGCTGCTACAGTGAGGTTTTCTGTACCATGACAGACCTCTCAAAAAATGGGACAAAATAAGCCCTTCCCTATTAATGCTGCTTTTGTCAAATGTTCTGAACAGACACTAATATAGAAAATTGGTGCCAAGAATGAAGTCAGTGCTTGGGTACAGTTGGCCATGTGGTTCAAAGGCCTTTGGAACTATTTGAAAGAAATGTGAAAGATATTGGTGATGTCAGGTTAAAAAAATAAGTACTAGAAAAAATATAGAATGTTCTAAGAAGAGCTTTCCTGTAACTCTGATAAAGGACACCATAATCAAAATTTCCAAGTTGGATTAAAATGTGAGTCCCAGGCTAGAGAGATGGCTTAGCAGTTAAGTACTTGCCTGTGAAGCCTAAGGACCCTGGTTTGAGGCTCGATTTCCCAGGACCCACAATAGCCAGGTGCACAAGGGGGCGCATGCATCTGGAGTTCATTTGCAGTGGCTGGAGGCCCTGGCTCACCTATTCTCTCTCTCTCTCTCTCTCTCTCTCTCTCTCTCTCTCTCTCTTTCTCTCTCTCTCTCTCTCTCTCTCTCCCCCTCTTTCTCTGTCTGCCACTCTCAAATAAATAAATAAATATTTTTTTTAAAATGTTTATCCCATAAATTTTTAGATGGAAAATTTGAATTATATTTACTAAAAAGTTCTTCTTAGAGACACTTATAAAGAACATATGTGTGTGTGTGTGTGTGTGTGTGTGTGTGTGTGTGTGTTTCAAGGTAGGGTCTCACTCTAGTCCAGGCTGACCTGGAATTCACTGTGTAGTCTCAGGGTGGCCTCAAACTCACGGCGATCCTCCTACCTCTGCCTCCTGAGTTCTGGGACTAAAGGCATGACCCACCATGCCCGGCAAGGATATTCTTAATCACTGCATAATTATATATTTAATTTAAAATTTTTGAGATATATGTATGGATTTTTTTTTTTTCTGTTTTGCTTTGAAACATGGTATCATGCAGGCCAGTTTGGCCTCAGTCTTGCTATGTAGCCCAGTGTTATTGGTTCCCTGGCTCACACTTGACTTGTGCTGTAATTGCAAAGAATGACCAACATAAACAGAAAAATGTCAGCTAAACACAGTTTTAATGAGAATTGAAAGTAAAAGGCTCTCTTAAACTCAGAGGGATCTCCAGAAGTGATGCCCTACATACAATTTTTTATTAGCAAATAAATTATGTTAGTAAAGCCATAATATTGGAAAAGCAATCAGCTATTTTTCGGAGATATGACAGTGGGTTGATAATTGGTCCCCACAATCTCACTTCCCTCTTTTTCCATAAGAAATGGCTTCAATAGTTTTAAATTCTTATTATTTTCGTAAGCTGCATGGGGAAAACAGAGACAATCTCTCAGAACATAAAAGCAGTAAGAAGGCTCCTGGAAGCATGAGTGATCACATAGAGACCAGTTACCCCTCAGACTGTTTACAAAGCTTTTGACTTTATAGAGACAAGTAGTTGACTATTGTTGCTACAGTTTTGTCCTCGTAAGAAACAATAATCAGCCACAGAACATAAAATTAGAAATCGGGAAGTCTGGTAAATCTTGAGGATGTGATGTCTGGTATCATAAAAGTCCCCAAATTTAAGAATGTCCTTGAAAATAGGTAACAGATTAAATGTTTATAGATCAGGTTTCCTAAAAAAACATTCATAGCTTTCAAGTCTGGGTTTAACAATATTAACATGTCTTCATAGGTAAGAATGTTCATTTGTTATATCTAAATCTTGCAGGAAAAATGACAAGGAAATGTAACAGAAATGTAAATTATTTTCGCATGGGGAAAACCGTAATGGATTTCATTGCTGCAAAGCAAGGGAGATCCACTGTGGGAGCCGTGGAGAGCTGGGTAACAGCAGTGTAAGTGACTAACTGAAATTCATTATTTCCTTCCCAAGCTGCAATCACAAGAGACAGTAGGACAAAGAGTCAAAATTTCATGCCTATAGTCATAGGAAACTAGATAATATTTAGAATAATTTTCAAGCCACCAACCTACTTTTATATCAATGTTACTGGCTGGAAAATTATGCTTGATAAAAGCGCAATGTTATTTATTTAGTCTTTGTTGTTTGAGGCAAGCCCAACAAACTGGCCATTTATATGAAGGACAGCGAGCGAGAAAGAGAGAGGGAGAAAATTGGCACACAAGGGTCTCCAGCCACTATAACCGAACTCCAGACACGTGCGCCACCTTGTGCACATGTGTAGCCTTGCACATACGTCATCTTGTGCATCTGGCTTACCTGGAATCTGGGGTGTTGTGCACGGGTCCTTAGGCTCACAGGCAAGTGCCTTAACTACTAGGTCATCTCGCCATCCCTTATTTAGTCTTTTTGTCAATTGTAATACACATTGTAAGAAACTATATATATTCATGATTTTCTATAAATTGAGATGTGCTTTTTAAAACTCATTAATTTTCAGAAAAAATTATAATAAACTAATCCATGATTTATGCATAAGGGGAGCCTTCATTTAAATTAATTTGAAAAACTCTAATTATACTTGATCATCACCTACATATCACTGTGAAAAATAAATAATATCAGAAAGAAAATCATTCAAAATTGGACTATCACAAGAACCACTGGAAATATTTTTTTTTCATGATTTCAGTGATTTGTTTCCTCTAGAGACACTAGTTCAATGCAAATCTTTCCGCATTTGCTTTTGAGTGACCCAAACATTCTCCATCCGCTCTCCTTGTTGTTCCCCTCTTCCTGAGTGCCTGAGGTCCTTATGAACCTAGTTTACATGTGGGTCTAAGACATTCAGATCCACAAAAGTCTCTCTTACCTTGTAAAGATTCTGCCCAGCCTTGGAGCTCAGAAAAGTTCCTAAAACCCCATAGCAATCCCACAGTCCCTCTGAATTATCTTCTTTCTTAACACAGTCACATCTGCCCCAGTGAACTCAGTATCAGACACAGCCTCTCTTTTGCCTTTTCCTCAGTAGCCTGTCCTTCATCTTTTGTCTTTAAGGCTCTGCATCTCAAATCATTATGACCAAGGGTCTCTAATGGCTCACATGAGCAAGCCTAACAGAAACCAATTTCCTTCACACTGTCTCTGGTTATGTGGCATTTATCTGGAGAGATGGGTGGTTCTGTTACTCAGTTTCTCTGGAGAGGTGATTATAGAGACTCACAAATGGAAAAATTTACCCAGAATCATTGACTACTTTGTACGCAGACTTAAACATGGCACTGCAACCACACCTCCCAAGGTTCTGGGAAACCTGAAGTAGAAGAGGGGGAGGAAAGAGTGTAAGAGCAGGAGGGTGAGAAATGGACTGCAGAAGGCAGGATTCTGGATATGACAAATCCATGGCACTAGTAAGCTCACAGTGGGTGGGGACACCTATATGTGAATTAACCTGTGGTGATCAGAGATGAGTTAGGTGTTCATAGGGACCCACATCGGCCAGAACCAATAGTAGAAACTGATGATTGTGGAGAAAGGGGAAATCATGTCCATTGATGCTGTAGCTAATGAAGGATTAATGCTCTTCAGTGACTAACCTCCCACCCATGAATGTAAAAGCGATCTTTGTTTTTTATAAGAAACTTTGATTTTATTTCTAACTATGGTCCTGGAGAGTCCCTTGATATGACTTATGATTTAACTTCTTTATTTTCCTATGGATGCAGTGCATTAAACAGTGCCCTTCAAACACTTGCAATCAAATGAGAAATTAAATGATTTTCCAATACATATTAAATAACCCTCTTGGCTTGGCTAGGTAAAATATTATAGTATAGATAAAATTCTGGAAAAGAAAGGATGATGAAATTTCTAAATCATATTGTATTATCATAACCACAATTATAGTCTGTTAGTTTAAAAATAAATATATGCTAAGAATAAGGAATATGTAATTCTTTTTTATATTAATTTAAATCAGTGAATCAAAAATAAAATAAAATAAATGAGGCTACTGGAAGTATTTTAAACAAAACTTCACTATCTCTTCATTTTTTCACCACGTTTGGAATTAGAATCATGTAGGGACTAAGAGGGAGTCATGGTCATAAGAAACAAACAAAGGTCTGTCTTTTGTTTATTTTCTTGATTCAGAAGAAATACAGCCTCTGTGAAGGGCAAGACATGTCAGCATGTAGTGTGTACAATGAGGGTCTGCAAAATTCATTTTCAAATATATGTCTTAGCATATTCACAAAGGAAAATAGATAATCACTAATAATAAAATAATGCCTCGACTATATTTTTTCCCTCAACTTTTATTAACATCTTCCATGATTATAAAAAATGTCCCATGGTAATACCCTCGATCCCCCCACATACTTTTCCCTTTGAAATTCCATTCTCCATCAGATCCCCTCCCCATCTCAATAAGTCTCTCTTTTATTTTGATGTCATGACCTTTTCCTCCTCTTATGATGGTCTTGTGTAGGTAGTGTCAGGCACTGTGAGGTCATGGATATCCAGGCCATTTTGTGTCTGGGGGGAGAATGTTGTAAGGAGTCCTACCCTTTCTTTGGCTCTTAGTTTCTTTCTGCCACCTCTTCCTCAATAGACCCTGAGCCTTGGAAGGTGTGATAGAGATATTGCAGTGCTGAGAACTCCTGTCACTTCTTTCCAGCACCACGATGCCTTCTGAGTCATCCCAAGGTTACTGTCATCTGCAAAGAGAAGATTCTCTACCAAAAGTGAAAGTGCTTACTGGGCAGTTTGATAAGCATAGTATATACATTTAGCCAGACAGCAGCAGACTTTACACCCCTAGGGCTCATGACTACCCCTGTTTTAAGTTTTCAGTATCAGGGATTTATTCCCTCCCATGGAGCGAGCCTTCAGTCCAATTAGAGGGCAGTTAGTTTCCACCATGATAGAAGGAAAAAACTCAGTAGCAGAGGCCAGTAAACTTAAAAAAGACATATAAAAGGAAGAGAAAGGAAGGGAGGAGGTTACTTAATAGGATGGTATTGTATATATGTAAGTAGAAGAATAGATTAATGGGGGTGAAGAGGCCCAAAGTGAGGTCAGGGGAAGAGAAAGAGATTGAGTAAAGGAAAGGTGGAGGGAGGGCTAATCGAAATCTAAGAGGATATAAATAAATCATATGAAATCCTCTGGTTTTGGACAATGGAACACTTGGGAGCCATAGATCATTGCTAGAAAATTTTCAGTGCCAGGGATGGGATACCTCCCAGTGAGTTGTTGGCCAGGGTGGTCCCTGATGCCCCCAAAACATTATAGGCCATTGTCGAGGCCCTTGGTTGCCCACCAGGAATAGATGGCAAGACCCTATTGCTGAAGACTCCATATACTTGGGTTGCAAGGCCACTGAGAAATCTTGCTGGAACTGAGCTGATAACCTCCTCCATATAGACCAGCTGACAGAAAGCTGAAAGAAGCCATTCTCCATGCAGTTCAATGGGAGAAAGAGATACCACCAGTGAAGATACTCAACAATGGACACTGCAAGCCTTATAATTGGCCAGCCGGGCCAAATGAGTCAATGCTCTTTTAATTTGCTGGCAGAACACAGTTTCCTGTGACTCCAGGCAGGACAGTTTCGGGGGCTGTACTTCATGACATGTATGTGCCCAGAAAAGGCCTCCATTGCATGTTTCAAATATCTTAGGACAAATCCAGTTCCCTTTATGTGATTATCTGTTAAGATCTCACAGCTGAATGTGTTTAGCTTTCAGTACTTTCAAGATACATTTGCTCATGGGTTGTAAAGTAAACTAACAATTAAAATGAAATCCATCACATCAATAATTTTGACTATGGTCATAGGAGGAATGTGTGTTAGACATGTATGCCAGGATTGGGAAGTTTTGAAACTTGGATTTTTTTTTTATTTTTATTTTTTTTGCCTAATACAATGATTTATTGAAAATAGAAAAAAAATATAAGATCAACACGAGAATGATTAAGGCAAATTTAAATAAAATAATGTAATTCAGTTCTGAAAATGAGTTAAATAAGGCTATATTTGAACATTGATGGATTTCCATTAATAACTGGTGTTTCTAAACAGCAAGATGTAAAAATAGTTTTACTACTAAAGATAAATTTCAGCAAAACTGCACAATAGACTATTTGTTATGTATGCATCAAAATGATAATTTCTAAATTCAGCTTAATTCCTGCATCTGAGAGAACAGACAGCTATAAGATCAAAGTACATAAAGGCCCCTCCTCCAATAGCAATACCTCTCTGAACTTGATGGTGGGTATAGTGAGGTTTAGTATAATACTTTACCCTCATATTTTCTCATTGTAATGAACATCAAAACTATTTTCCAGATAGAATTAGCCACAGAAAGCCTTCAGCATTAACACTCAAGACACCCAGATATAATCAACTACTTCCTTTAGCTATCTGACCTTAAAGCAAAGAGGTGTGCCACTTTAATGACATTCTCACACTGTGCAAAATGCTGAAAACACAATCCTCTATGATTGACAGAGTAGATGCTTGTTGCCATTTTATAGCCTGTGTCATCTTGAGCAGATTACATTTCTGTGCCTCTTCTTACTCATCTATGAAATGGGGCAATGTAATTTTATCTACTTCGTTATATTAACAAGATTAAGTTGATTAATTTATGAACGTACTCAAAGGAGTATATGTCCAAAGTTATCCCCAATTATTGCATTCCCTTAAACTCAGTAGAATCTTGCTGAAGACACCAGGATCCCAAACCACTCTTTAGCTAACTTTGTTAGGCTTCAATCAATTATTTTCTACCCATTGTGATTGTACTCCTCTAGTTTTTCAGTGTTGATCTTTAACTTATTTATCTTCTCAGAATCACCTCAGGTAGCAAAGAATACATGGAGGTGAGGAATATAATTTCCACCTCAATGAGATGCAAGTCTTTAATAACTGTTTTATACTAGAACACATGTAATCAATTTTTCTTACCTTGCATGGGCTCTCACCTTAAGTTAATATTGGAGAAAAGTCAGAAAATTAGCTGCTAAGCATTTGTTTCACCTGTCTCATTTCTTCAACCTGAAATCATTTTGACTGATACCTGGACTAAGGTGTCTTTTTGATTTAATGTGATACCATTGCTCATGATTTACCACTTCAACTGAAGATGAGCTTCCACTTAATCTCAAATATAGTCATATTGTCACATATTTGTTTCACTATGATTTTTATTGGGCATCCACATAAACAATTAAGTTCTACCACATATTTATTTTATACTAAATGTAAAATATAAATTTTATGAATTTGTAGTCTTTTTTGAACTCAAACTTATTGGGAGCTGGAGAGAGGACTCAGCAGTTAAGAGATTATTTTCTTGTGACTCAAGGATCATGGGTGAGGTGTTGCTTACTGGAGTCTGGGAAACTCGCCACCTGTGAAGAGCTATTAACTACCAATAGCTCCTCTTGGAGGAGTACAATCTCATGAGTTCCTACCCCATCCATGATGGAATGGGGCAAGCTTGGTCTTATGCAGGAGTAATGACAGCTGCTGTGAGTTCATGAATGTAATAGCCAGAATGAACTATAAATTTTTTAAAAAAAAAGTACTTCCCACATAAACCTGAGACCTTGGGATCATCTGATTTTAATTCCCTGGTACCCATGTAAACAGTTGGGTTTAGCCATGCATGCCTGCAACCCCCAGTCTCATGGGGACCAGAGACTAGAAAATCATAAAACTGAAGCTCCGAGTTCAGAGAGGAGACTGACATCAAGGAAATGCATGTAGGAGCTACAGAGAGCATCCGATGTTCAGAGCTCCACACGTGCATGCACAGGGCAAGCTCACCTGTACGCACATATGCATACACCACGTACCACACTAAACACATGTCTTGTCACGCATAATACATTCAAAGGAGCATAAAACAGTCAAGTACTTATGATTTAACAATATGTTAGTGTTTTATTTTTCTACTTAAAAAGGAGATTCCCATGGAGCTCAAAATCATAACAGAGAGCTATTTAAAATCTTGTAAATCATACATGTGATCATACTGATTTTTTTCATAGCATGCAGTTTTTCAAGTATCACTGGAAAACAAACATTGGTATTTCTCACCATTCAGATTATTTAACACTTATATTAGCCTTGGAAAACAGATGTTTTACAAATAGAACAATATTTATAAGTAGGAATGAGTACAAAGATATTCCCCCAAATAAATACTATCACAATAATAAAATGTCAATGAATAAAATTTCCTGAAACATATGCCAATGATAATTTATCAAGTGTATGTGTTGTGTATCATTTGACATAAAAATTAAATGTTTCTTGATGACAAATATCAGATCTTCCATAGAAATTTAAAACCAATCATAGAAAACACTAACCGTAAATTGTATGTAGAAACACGGTTGCAAATTTAGTTCTAATGTGTCAAAACTGATAAATGTCTTCTTCTCCTTTTAACACTACAAATTACCTTAAATATGTTACTACCTAAAGTAACAATACACATATCAACCTTTCATGTACTTAGATATCATCAAATGATTAAATTCTAACAACTGAAAGTAAATAATGTATATGAACAGTTTCAAGAAAATAACTTCATAACAGCAAATTTTCTTCTTTCCTTTCATCTTCCTGCTGCTCAGAATGTAGACATAACTACAATAAATTGAGAAATCATCTCAAGTCAGAATTAAAATTGTTAAGGGGTATCTTAAAAGTCACAAGAAGGAAGGCAACGTCCTTGATTTAGAATGTTATATTAGCTGAAATTTGAGATTCCTATTTCCATCATCAATATACAATATGTACAATTTCTTTCTTCTTTGTATTCAATCCAGAATATCCAGCCCATAAGCTAGTGATATACAAAATTAGGGTGGGACTTTAAACTTCAATTGACCTATAAAAATATATCACAGACATTTATATAAAGTTATGTCCATGGTGATTCTAAACACTGTCACATTGACAACTAGACATTGGTCATCACAATATCATTATCAGTATGTTCACTGGGGAAAGACAGACAAAACAGATGAGAAGGTGGCAATTTTAATGGACATTCCTACAAAAAAAAAAAAAATCAAGTGAGCATTCAAACCCTAGGAAGCAAATACAGAAACTTTTGCATACTCCAATTGAAAGAAGATTATAAATGAAATAAAGCAATATAACTTAAGTGTATACTATCTATTCTATACTTTGCTATTCAAGAACACAGAATATTTGAAAATATAGTCATAGAATATGATTAATCATCACCAGATGTTGACTACTGGGAAAAGTAGATGCAAAGACCAGAGGATTTAAAAAAGATACAGAGGGCTATAATGCCATAATAAAATGGTTCTCTTTGAAGGCTCAACAACCTAAATTTCTATACATCTAATAATAAAAGTTATTCATTTATGAAGTCAAAATTCACAAATCTAAAATATGAAATGGACAAACGTGCAAGATAGGAGATTTCTCTTCTGTGTGAAACATTCCACATAGACTTTAACATATAGAACTCTGTACCTTTCACATGTTTTAATGTGAAGAAATATTTACCAATGTAGAATATACATTGAGCAATGCCCTAATGTTTAGAAATTAAACAAAACCCATTCTAAAAATCCACGGGTTATAGATGATACTATAGAGAAAACTAAATCTAGGAAGAGCTAAATAATACTGATGTATATCCAGACATTTGAGAGACAAATATTTGTTATTGTATACACACACACACACACACACACACACACACACACACACACAGTTTTTAGGAATGATATGTGCTTGCATCTCAAGGAACTAAAAGCAATCTGGGTAATTTAAAGAACTTAGAAGGGGACTGGAGAGATGGATTAGCAGTTAAGCACTTCCCTGTGAAGCCTAAGGACCTCAGTTTATGGCTCAATTCCCTAGGACCCACATAAGCCAGATGCACAAGGGGGCACATGCATCTGGAGTTTGTTTGCAATGGCTAGAGGCCCTGGTGGCACACCCATCCCCCCCCTTTCTCTCTCTCTTTCTCTCTGCCTATTGCTCTCAAAAGAATAAGTGAAAATAAACAAAAAGATTAAAAAATTAAAATGAACCTAGAAGGAAGGAAACATGAATCAATAAGAAAACATCAATGAAATGCAAATCAGATATCTATACAATAGATAACAGGATATTTAGGGAGAATTGTTGATGCTGATCATGGTTTTGGAGATGCCCAGTCTGAATGGCATGGCACACATCATCCTTGTGCCAGGCCCACTCTGGGTAGATGCATCGTCACCTCATGTCCCAGGCAGGACAATGGCTGCGGTGTAGGTAGGAGTGGGAGTGGAGCAAGCGATTACTTCTCAGACCAGGAATGGGGGAAAGAGCAAAAAAGTAGGCTTCTTCCTTTTAACCAGTATCTGCAGAGAAGTCAAAGGATTATATAAGACCTGAAAGTTTTACAGGACAAATACCAAGGGGTCTCTTGCAAATAATTTCAACATCAAATGACATAAGGACCTTCCACTAAACAAGACCAAACAAAAGTCCCACTGGTTCCCTGCAGTGCCAACCTGCAGACTAAGCTTTTGCTCACAGTGGGGAGAACCCCAAGCCACATTCAATCTACAGGGCCAGCCATCATACTTCTATTACCAGACATGATATAGCAAAATGTCAGCTGTTACCTGCTGGGATGCTGTTAAATGACTTACTTTAGGTGTCTTCCAAATATCCCTTTGGTAAATTTTCTTGTGCTTTCATAATTCTTAAATGAACTCTGAAGTAAACATAAAGCTTTGGGAGGACTTTGTTTCCATTAATTTTTCACCCTGAGATTTTAGCATTTGCTGCTGAGCCTTGATGAATTAATTTATATTATTCACAACATGGAAATATCCCTACATTTATTATTCCTTGTTCACATATTAGTTACCTTTCTCTTCTATATACACTAACTTGTAAAAAGTGGATTATATTTTATTTAATATGAGATAGTCAATTGCATAATTATTCTCTTTGATGGTGAAATTTGACATTCGGGGTAGAAGCCTATTGAAACCAAACATGTATTATTCTTAATATGCATCCATGTATGTATCTTTTGTTCTTTGAATACTTTTTGTGACAGCATATTCGAGATATCCTTCATCATTTATGTGTCCTATTTTTAGAATTAGGTGAATTGTTCCTGTTAGTGGAACTAGGTTTCCAAAACAGATAATCTAAGTTACATGTCTGTATTATTCACGGTCCTCTAATGGAATGGAACCAATAGAATGAATTAGTATTTAAAAAGGAAATTTATGCTAGAGAGATGGCTTAGTGATTAAGGTATGTGCCTGCAGAGCCAAAGGACCTCAGTTTGATATACCAGGACATATGTAAGCCAGATGTACCAGGGGGCACATGCATCTGGAGTTTGCAGTGGTTGGAGGCCCTGGAAAGCCCATTCTTGCTCTCCTTTTATCGTCCTCTTTCTCTCTCTCAAACAAATAAATAAAAATTTTAAAAAGGGAATTTAATGGATTATCTTATAGCAATCCAGTGTTGGGCCCTGAAAGGCCCAGGCGTGAGGCCTATTGGAACTTCCTGAGCCTAGCTAAAGTTTGGGGACCTGTCTCTGGCCAGCTATGACTCAGCAAGATGCCTAATGGCTTCTGGCCTGCTACCTCTGCATGGCAATTGTAATTACCATTTCAATAGTTACAGTTTAATATTGGCCCTTACCTCTTCCCCCATCCTAAAATCCCGACTCAGTGTGGTTTTTCTCCGGTGGCCAGGAGAGGTTTCTGAGTCGTCCGATGCTCATCATCCCCTCAACCCCTAGGGAGGAACCAGCAGGCCTGGTCCTTCCCTCGGCACTACCTGACCGGGAAGGAGCCTGGCAATCCAGCAATGGCTGTTTTCAGGTCTGAGAGTCAAGGAACCTGATAGCTGTTCAGTCCATGTAGCTGAATGCCATAGTAGTCCCAACCGAACCCTGAAGGCCTGAAGGCTTTCTGGAGAACCGCTGGTATTTAATCCACATAGGCAAGAGGAGAGAACTTTGTTCCAGGGCCCACCAAGGGTAGCTGAATAGGACAGATGCATGTGCAAGTGGAGGCACTCACCAGCAAGTACTGCCAGAGGCAGGCAGGAAAAAAAAAAAAAGGAAACTGTTTCCTCTCAGGGCTCCCTAAAATAGTCTACCACCAGGAAAGACACGCACCATGTACGAAGGACTCACAATGGAGGAAGAACCTTCTCCTTCAGTCAATTCTTCCAGGACTCAATCTCCAAGACTTGCGCAAGAGGAATTTCCATGGATTTCTAGTCAGTTCTAGTTGACAACAGAACCTCACCATCACAGCATTCCTCTGTGGTTGTTCCTATAGTTTATTTCTTCTAGACTCCTTCAGTGGACATCAACAAGAAATACACCATAAAAGTAATGCTGTGTCCATGTTAAATAGATATTACCCATGAGTAAGACACTACAAGATCTGTCAACATATCTGTTACAGATACCTTCTCCTTGCTGGACCAAAACACTAGACCCAGAGTGGCTTACTGGGAAGAAAGAGTTTATTTGAGCTTACAGTTTAAGGGGGGGGGGAGTTTCATCATGGAAGGACAACATAAAACAACAGAGGCTGGACATCACATCTTGCCGCTGTGGCTCACAGGAAGCAGCAAGATTGAGATGACTCTGACAAGGGGGAGCTTGGATATAAAATGCTAAAACCCTCTCCCAGCTTTACACCTCTTCCAGCAAGGCTCTGGCTCCCAAAGGCTCCACAATCTAGGGAGCAAGTATGAGGCCTAATTGAAAACACATGAGGCTAGGAGAAGCACTTTATATTCACATTATCACAATGTGCATCGGACCCCCAGAGACTCATTATGATCTCATGATACAAAATACAATCAATCCAATTTTCAAAGTCATCATAATCTTGACCACTCAAAAAATTACTCAAAAGCCAAAAATTCCAAGCGTCATCTGAGATATTCTCTTAACTGTGAGCCCTGTGAAGCAAAAGCACAAGTTAAATGCTTCCACCATTCCCGTTTCAGAGAAAAGCACCTCAGAGGAAACATTCCCATTTCAAAAAGAAGGAATTGGGCACAAAGTAAGGAAAGATTGGATGAATGCATGATCAAAAACAATCAGAGGGCCTGGAGAGATGGCGTAGTGGTTAAGTCATTAGCAGGCAAAGCCAAAGGACCTAGGTTCTATTCCCCAGGATCCATGTAAAGTCAGATCCACAAGGTGGCACATGTGTCTGAAGTTTGCAGCATCTGGAGGCCCTGGTGCAGCCTCTCTCTCTCTCTCTCTCTCTCTCTCTCTCTCTCTCTCTCCATCTGCTTCTCTTTCACTCGCTCTCAAATAAACAAAATATTTTTAAATAATATGTTGTTATTTATTTGTGTGAGAGAGAGAGAGCACACCAGGGCTTCCAGGCAAACAAATTCCAGATGCATGTGCCACCATGTGCATGTGGCTTACATGGGTCCTGGGGAATCGAATCTGCATCCTTTGGCTTTGCAGTCACATGCCTTAACCAATAAGCCATTTCTCCAGCCCCTAAAATATTTTTTAAAAGGCAATCAGAGCAAACATATATTCCCGCAGCTCCAGATGTGACATCTGGTACCCAAGATAGAAACTCTGGGCTCCAAATCCCGTGGCTCTAGCTCCAGCTGCTCACTTTGTACATGGAGAAGCTCTACTCAGTGGCCAGCCCACAGTCCTAGCATCTCTACCTCCTGGAGTCTCCACTGCAACCCAGAGTGCTTCTTCACAGATGTGTGTCCTGGCTCTTGCGGCCATTAGGCAATGACTTAGACTCTGCTCTACATCACCATGCTGCAAAAACCAGTGAATAGATATGTCATACTTTCAAAACCAAAATCAGATGGGCTACCAAATTTGTTAATTCAGGAGGATTAAAGATGGCTCTGAGGAGCAGGATAATTCTAGCTTTCTTCCTTCACACTCTCTCCTTTGAAAAGTCTCTGCACCCGTCCAATTGTCCCAGTGCAGAATGGCTACCCAGCTCTCAATGGCAGCAAAATCTGTTGTAGATGAACTGGGCTGCAGTCACTGCGACCTGACACTCATTTCTGTGTGTGCCAGATATACAAGTCCATTGCTTTTAAATTTAACTTTGTTCAAGTTCTCAGGATGCAGAGATCAGCCAGCCTCGCAGCCAGCGCGTCACTTGAACTACTTCTAGTCCAGTCCTGACAAAGCCCGCTTCCTCCCAGAAACTTCACAAGCCAAATCCTCATAGTCCGCGTTTCCTTCTTCGCTTAGGTCTTTCAAGCACTCGCTAGAATGATCCATCACACTCTGAACACAGAACTGCAAGGTTTCCCTGGGGAATGTTAAATCCTTCCGTATTCCTCCTGAAAATCCATCCCCAAAGCCATATGGTAGGGTTTTAAGAAACTACCAACCGCCCCCACCTTCCGGTACCCAAACACCTCCTTCAGAAGGCTGTGCCTCTCCAGTTGCCATAGTCTGGCTAGTATGAAGCTTTGTCATGAATAAATGAGGCTGAGGGGACGGTTTACATTCAAGCCACCACAATCACCCATTCCTTAGTGCACAGTTTACACTGTAGAAATCCTGACTTCCAACATCACAGTGTGGACCCATCTTCTTCTCTATATCACCTAAAACTTTCTCTTATAATTTTGACAGAAGCACCATCAATTTCAAACCTTCTAGGAATAGTTGAAGATTTTAGTTCTATTATCTTTAGAATACATTTGAATAACAATGCAATATTAAATTAGTGTGATGAAATATGTCATAAATTTGATTTGCTGTCTATGTGATCTATTTGACTTAGAATAAGATGCATTTCTTGAATGAGAGCAACTAAATCTTCTCTTTATTGATCATATACTTTTGGAGTTTTTAGGGTATAACTGAATTCTATAGTTCATACTGATACTGTACCAAATGATTATGCAATCAGTAATTTTTTTATTATGGAACATACTTTGTATGGATAAATTATGTCTTGGTACCATCTTTTCCTTCCTCCCTGCACCCATTTTCCTGGGGGCCCTCCTCACTGGGGTTGTTGGTATTCCCCATGGGGTTGGAAGAGACAGTCAGTTATTGAGGGGAGGCAGTGCCTGTGGGTCTGATGTCCCGACCTGTGGCTCTTACAATCTTTTGGCTCCCTCTTCTGTAAAATTCCCTGAGCCTTGGTGGGTGTGTTTTAAGTCTACTCCAGTGATGAGCTCTTAGGAGACTCTGGATCTCTGCTTTGGTAGGTGTTGAGTGTCCTCAGCGTTTGTCTCCTTCACCCTGGTGCTGCTTGTCAGGCTCACCATGGAAGCAGCACCCTTGCTTTTCTCCTCAGTTCCTCTGGGGTTTCACCTGGGCCTTGGCTGAAGTATGAGAGGTGGTTTAATTCCTCAGGTCTCGCTACCTTCTGAAAAAGAAAAACAGCTTCTCCAATGGAGAATGAAGTCAGCATAGCCTTTGACTATAAAAGGGGCTACATCCATCAAAATCTCCATAAATTAACAAGGCTTATCCTAACCAATATGCTTTAGTGTGACATGTGTTGTGTTCCTATTAATCTTCGATATCATTTACAAGGACAAGTGTGATCTTACCTTCTATCTTCCCAGGAATTAGCAAAACAAATCTTTTAGTATCTCATGTTATTTCAAAAAGTATTGAGAGAAAATATGTGTTTTTGACAGTTAATTCCCCACTTATTTGATCAACCTCTCATGGTATGAAAGCCAGAAACAATTTTAAATAAATAACTAGAAGAAATTTCCTTCAAATGAGGAGTCAAGGAATAAATAGATTTGGAAACACGGGAGAGAAATAGATTCTCCCACATTTCAACCGTGCAGAAGCCTTAAAGGCAATCATGGCTGCATCTGATAAAAGAGAAAAGAATAAAGACCTCTGGGGAGATATCATCAGCAATGAAAAGGTTCAAATGCATTGTCAGACAAGTTATCGGAAATTTTATTGAGAAGTTCATAGGGGTTATATAAAGCCTAGAAAAATCTTTTCTGAAGTCTCAAGGAGATTGAAAACTTTCATAACAAAAGTTCTCAAGCATAGAAAATATTCAT
The DNA here is from genome assembly GCF_020740685.1 of Jaculus jaculus. Taxonomy (NCBI): domain Eukaryota; kingdom Metazoa; phylum Chordata; class Mammalia; order Rodentia; family Dipodidae; genus Jaculus; species Jaculus jaculus. The sequence continues at coordinate 85,405,625 of NC_059114.1, forward strand.
AAGAACCGAAATATTGAGTAATATTTTAATTGCATATACATTTGTTTAAAGGAGCAAAAAAGTACTTTAATTGCATTAAAACATTTACCTACCATGAGAGACACCAATACTTGTGATTTATGAATTTGTAAATGATACTATATGCATGATGTTTTGAAAAATTAAAATATTTTAAATATGTTATATGTTTCAATGGTTTCTAATGTAAGTCAGAATTTGTACCACTAGTTTCTGTGTTAGAAATTTTAAAGCTATGTCTTTATTTTAGTAAAGTTTAACTTAAATCCATCTATGTTGGTAATTATAAACCTGTAACAAAATCATAGTGACTCTATTTATAATAAAATTGCACACTTTATGATTCTGATGGTCATTTTTATTTTTATTTATTTATTTTTTTCTGGGTCATATTTCTTTTTTTGTTTGCTTGTTTTTATTTATTTATTTATTTTTTTTCACAATTTTTATTAACATTTTCCATGATTATAAAAAAATATCCCATGGTGATACCCTCCCTCCCCCTCCCCCCCCCCACTCCGATAGTCATTTTTAGATGAGACACTGCATGTTAAAGAACCAATAGATCTCTTTGATATTTGTGAAAATAAATTTTAAAGATTAAGTATGCAGAGATATGTATGAGGTCTTTATTTTTTTAAGTTTTTTTCTATTCTTGTGATTTTTAAAGTATTTGTCAGTAATCTAAAGATCATATTTTTCTAATTTATCTTATCAACATTCATATTTGCCTATAACCCAGTGTTTTTAATTTTATATACAGCCCTTAATAGTCTCTAAACCTTTAGCTTTCATAAAACCTGGAATTATTCTTAAGTGATCTCTTAGTTTTGAATTCAGTCCTAATTCCAAATTCAACTTAGTGGGTTTATTTCAGAGTTGTAATTGAAATCACCATGTTAGATGTAGAACTGAGCTATCATGAAGCCCTGGGCATATTTATCTCAAAAGATTTTATGAGCTAAATATTTTTAGATACTTAAATTAATGCCTTATAATGTTAAGCAACTTTAAAACTGCATTTATTTTAACTATTTTTACAATTATTTACAATTATATGACCAATGAATATAAAATATAGAATACTATATACACTAGAATATATAGGATAGAGAATATAGAGACAATAATACTATGATGTATGATAAATAATCCCAGTATGGTATTCTCTGTACTATCACATTCTACTTGAAGTTGAACAGTCTACATCAAAAATGCTCTTGGTTAATAACCAGAAACAGATGTGAAGACTCTATGTGTTGAAAACACCAAACACTATGAATGCAGAACACAGAAAAATCAAGGTGGAACCTTGATGACTAACATTCACGGTACTGTAAGGTGCTACACACGTTTCAAGTGGAAAAAGTCATCGGTGGTCTCACCTGCTCAGCAAGATTTTTTCACTTGTACAGTGGCAGTATGACTTTCATGGAGGGGGCAGCTTCACAGAAACACAGTCAGGCTTGGTTGTGTCAATCTGGTCAAAAGTCCATAGCTGAATAGGACATAGACCCTGGGGGAAAGCCACTATTGTTGTTATATGTACTTGACAACTTGATAAACTCTTTCCTCAATATTTTGCTTATACCCATAGTATTAGTGTTGTTCTCAACTTTGACTGCAGAAGTCTCATATTGCAGTAGGTGGTGGTAAATGCTGAGAGTCATTACTGGAAAAAAAAAAAAAACAGGAAGAATAAGTGACTATTATTTTACCACCTCTAAGGATAACAAGCATAGCTCCCCTCCAAGGCTCAGGGATCCTTGCAGAAGACTTGAAAGTATTTTAGAGCCAGGGGATGGGGAGAAGAGCTTTGAAATGCTATCTTCTGTACATGGTGTGGCCACTAGGCTCGTGAACTCATAGCAGCTGTGATGTCTTGCACAAGGTTTACCGGGAAATCTTCCCATCATGGATGGGGCAGGGGATCATGACACTCCACTGCTCCCAAAGGAGCTATTGGCAGGTAATGGCTGCTAAAAGAGAGGCAGTCATTTTGTTCAGTATCAAAGGTTGGTGGCTTGAATGTGTTTGTCCCCCATAGTCTCAGGGATTTCTGACTGAGGTTTAGCTTCCTACCTAAATCTCCAGCAGGCTGATGGAGTAGGTGTCACTGCCAATGCTATCATGCAGCCCTGATGTATGTTCAGAGCCAGTTTGAGCTCTGGATGCTAGTGTTTCCTGGCTGTTGGTTTTGTTTTGGCTGTGGATGCTGAGGTCAGCTAGCTTCTTCCACCACTGATGGTGTTTCCACTGGAATCTGTAGGTCTGAAATAACTCTTTTCCTCCCATAAGCTTCCTCTAGTCAGATGTTTGTCTCAGCAATGAAAAGTAACAGCAACAGAAAGCCACTTATCAGTTGCTCACAATATAACAAATATTTTTCTCAATCATGCTCATAGAAACAACCCTGATTTAACTCAATGGGTCATTAAAAAAATGACATGAGAGTAGAAAGTGGATCAGGTGAGACAGAGAAGAGATATAATAGGAAGGGATAAGACATGGTAATTGGGAATTAATACAATAAATCATTATATAAATAGATGAAAGTTTCAAATTAAAGACAGGAGAATACAGAGAAAACAATAATGATGTAGCTGGCTGCTCTTTGGTTTCCTGTGATAGGCTATCATATATTCAAAACTAGACAAAGAATCTTGACATTCCTGAGCTCAAGAGTTCAGTTACTTGTGCCTGGGGCTGAGTTCCATTATCAAGAGAATAATTAAACCTCACCCAACAAAGAGTAAAGACAAATTGTGTTACTCTGCATATTTATAGATTGTCCATCTCCTCCAAAAATATTATGGGTATTTTCTCTACTTGACTACTGAGTCTAGAAGAAAAGTGATGTTATTAACAACATCAATTCATAGGAATACATTTTCTCAGTTTATTTTTACTAGGTGAGATGGAGCCAGAGATATGAACAGATTTAGAAAAGATTTCCTAGCCATTTATACTATTCCTAATCTCTTCAGCATTTGGTATTTTATAAAAGGCAACATTTATGAAAGTCTATGCATCTATTAAATATACCAAAATTTCAAACATAAAATAAATCATTTCATACGTTAAACTGAACTAGACAATATGCTGTTGGCTACCAGAATTAGCTACCATGGAGAATGTTTGCTTATTTATTACCAACCAGACTAATTTCTGTTCTGGCAATTATATAATGGTTTGCATTCTGAAACTTGGCAGAGAGCTGGCTCAAAATGTTTGTTGAATGAGTGGATGATATAGTGACTAGATGAATACATTAGTGGAATAAAATTATTACAAATATACTTTCATAATATTGTAAAAGAAATATTTAGCTCTTATATGGAATTCTTAGAAGTTTTTGTTCAGTTGTGCTTTTAAGCTTTCATTTTCAAGAATATTTTTGGTCTATTTTTATTTGAAAAGAAAATTATGCAAATCATACATAATCATCCTTTAAAGCAGTTATGAATGAAGCATTTTAATTTATTCACAATAACTTTGATGGCTAAGGATATTAAAACCTGCATGCATATTACATCTTGCTGCCTTGTTCGTTCACTGTAATGTTTGAGGTATACATAGTAATTATAGGGGAGGAAATTGTTTATAATGCATTGAAATCATCTTAGATGAAATAATTCCTTTTCTATGTTCATATTTTCCATAAATATAGATAAAGAAAATCCTCACAGATAATTATAACCAGTGTCACTGGACATCCATACATAATTCAGTGATTTTGGTCAAAAAGATAGAATCATTAGAATTATTTTGTTAACCCCCTGTCTTTTATGAGTATATTAGTTACATTTATCTGGATTCCTAATTTATAATTATATTCAAATAAATAACTTTTAGTGGGGAATGGTTATTTACAGAGAGAGGAGGAGAGGGAGAGAGCAAAAGAGGAAAAGAAAGGCTGAGACTCTTGGTCCTCTGTTCACAAAAGTTAACCTTTTCAATTTTGCATGCCCTCTTCCTAGGTGGCTTTTCTGCTGGAGTTGAGTTACTACAGAATGTTCATCAGCAACTATTGGTCAATCAAGGATGAGCTCAGAGGTAAATGCTTAGGATACAATTTCTCTCAAGAAAAAATTTGTACAGCCTACATCCCCTTCCTTTGATGATAGAGCTAAGACTGAGGGAGAAATTGTCCCTCATATATAAAAATTTAAAAAAAAAAAAACAAAAACCTAAGGTTGGACTTTTCCTTGAGGGATTCCTGAGTGTTACCTCTTCTAGCATATTGAATCATGAACACCTACACAAAGTGACTTAGAGAATACACACACACATGAGTGAACTTGTTAGCCAGCCTACACAAGTGATGATGGTTAACTACACTCCATGTCTGTTAGAAAAGCGTGGGGATCTCTACTGAGGTCGCTCACGCTGAGAATGCTGGCCGCACCCTCAGAAAGGAGCACAAGCAGTGTGTGCGGAGGTTACATGATAAGAAGCTGCATGAAAGAGAGCAAGAGAAAAAGGAAGAGAGAGGGAGAGAGAGAATGGGCGCTCCAGGGCCTCCAGCCACTGCTAATGAACTCCAGACGCGTGCACCCCCTTGTGCACCTGGCTTACATGGGTCCTGGGGAATCAAACTGAGGTTCTTTGGCTTTGCAGTCAAACACCTAAACTGCTAAGTAATCTCTCCATCCCAAGTAAGTCTATAACTTTTTAAAAATTGTATGATTTAAATATTATTTTTTTTTAAGTAGAGATGCTGAAAAAATGGTTTAGCAGTGTAAGGCACTTGCCAACAAAGCCAAAAGACCCAGATTCTATTCCTCAGCTGGCTGACTGGACTGGCTAAATCAGTGAACTCTGGGATGAGTGAGAGATTCTGTATCAATGAAGAAAATGGGAAGCAATTGAAGAAGACACTGGTCTTTGAACTCTGGCCTCTACATAAATGTGCACCCTCACACATGTGAACACTCACACATTTGAACACACATGCACACATGCATGCATCCACCCACATACACATAACTAAATAGAAATTGAAAATGGCTCCCAGGTTTGGTCTATTTTAGAACTACCTGAGATCTCTTCCTATCATATACAAAATTCTTTTACTTGAAAGTAGTGAAATGTCCAAATTGATTAAGTTGGAAACAAATATGAAAGTGATATCTTTAAATTGACTAATTTTAAGAACAGCTTAAGTAGTCTTTTAATAGTTTTATTTACATCTAGGCCTAGCCTGGTGTACTTTTATGATGATGTTATAATATGGGCAAAATCTAAAGGCATAGGATGAGAATATCTGTGGAAATTCTACTAAAATTTATGAAAATTTTGTACATTCCACATAACATTTTCATATCTTAAAGAAAAATAAGCAAATCAAAATATTTAAATATATCTAACCTATCTGCTTTTCAGTTTATAACTGATGAGAAAAAGCGACAAATTATGTGCATATCCAGTTATTAAGAAAAAACATAAATGGTGTGGATGAAAGTAGATGGAACTAGATATAATCATGCTAGGCAAAATGAGCCAGAATCCATAGGAAAATTATCAGGTTTCTCAAATAGGCAAACTCTTAATAAAAATAAAAACATGAAGTAGTAGGTGGATTCCCATGGAATAGAAAAGTAGAGGGCAGAGAATTATGGATAATGGGGGCCAAATCTTATCTAAACAACCTATGAAAGTGCTATACTGGAACTTATTATTTTAGTACAATTAATATATACTAAGTTTTAAGAGACAAATCAAGGATTGAGCCACACACCTGTGATCCCAGCACTCAGGCAGTAGAGGCAGGAAGATCATAAATTCTAGGTAAATCTGTACATATATCAAAGCCTTATGTGCAATATTATTTGAATATTTCCTTTTCAACATACAAATAAAGAATTTTATGAATTTTTATAATAAATCAAAGTTCTTAACAGCAAGTCAAAGAAAATCAGCTTCCAATGTTTCTTTAGTGTAAAATGATTTCTTAGTGATATACATTGGTCATTATTGTAAATAAAATTGCTCGATTGTGATTTCCTATAATCTTCCCATTAAGTTTACAGTAACCTTGAAAACATTCAATTATCTTTTCTGTATTTATTACAGCTATCAAAAAAATGCCTATATAAGCTAAGCATGGTGGCACATGCTGTTAATCCCAGCACTTGGGAGGCAGAGGTATGAGGATCACCATGGGTTTAGGTCACTCTGAGACTACATAGGGAATTCTAGGTCAGCCCCACTTCAAAAAAAAAAAAAAAATGCCTACATAGCCCAATTACAAATTTTTGGAAAAGTAAATATAAATATATTTCTATTTAAGTTCTCAGTTTTAATTTCAGGGACAAGTGACCTAATTGTGTTTAAATTTTGTCATATGGTAATATCTCAGAAGAATAAAATATAAAAGCATACAGTGCCTGACAGCATGGTGACAGTATTCTCAGAGCCATTGGAAAACTGGGATCAAACACCTGTTCAAAACAGACATGTAAGGGGCTGTAGCACATTCAGAATGATTGCACACACTTCCCACAAGAAGGGAGACCCCCGAGGACCCAAAACAGCCTGAATTTGATTTTGAATGGTCCATGTAAACAGCTAGACTCCTTCATGATTATCTGTAAGCCCAGTCCTGTGCAGAGCACAGACCAGAGAATTGCTGGTGTTCCTGAAATGCAGTTCTGTGTTCAGAGACAGACAGTCTCAAGAAAACACATAGGTGAGTGATAAAGACCAATGGCATTATTTTCTGGCCTCTTCATGCACAGGCAAGATCATGTGCACATATACATGCATACATCACACACACCACCACCGCCGCCACCATCCATACTACACATAAAAATGCTTATCAACTTTGGTGATTAAAAATAAGTTGCTCTTCCATATATTTTCCACATTAAAATGTGACTTGGGAACCAGTCATGGCGGCACAATTCCATAATCCCAACAATAGTGATACCAAACCAGTGAAGAGTAAATCAAAGCCAGCATGCATTACATATTGAAATCCTGGCTCAGTTAAAAAAAAAAAAAGTGGCATTGCAGTATGAATAATATATACGGGAAAAATTCTAACCTACTCAAAAGGTTGCAAAAGGAAAAAGGACTCTACAATTACTGGGACTAGAAGCAATTCTTGTATAATTTAATTGAACTTACATTGTACCTGTACATTGCTCAGTCATGAAGCCATTTTCACAATATTAATTCTGCCAAGAATTGGCAAGAGCATTAGAGGTTTTTCTATGCTTTATTATGTTTTTTAAAATTTTTTTAATTTTTTTATTAACAACTTCCATAATTATTAAAAAAAAATACTCCATGGTGATACCCTCCCTCCCCCCACTTACCCCTTTGAAACTCCACTCTCCATCATACCCCCTCCCCATCTCAATCAGTCTCTCTTTTACTTTTGATGTCTTGATCTTTTCCTCCTCTTATGATGGTCTGATGCAGGTAGTATCAGGCACTATGAGGTCATGGATATCAGGCCATTTTGTGTCTGGAGGAGCACGTTGTAAGGAGTCCTACCCTTCCTTTGGCTCTTACATTCTTTCTGGCACCTTTCTTTCAGTATCTTGAAATTTTCGTTGTACAGTCTTTCACATCCTTGGTTAGATTTATTCCTGAATTACTTTGGAATTATTGGGAATGAGGTTGTTTTTTTTCTTGATTTCTTTCTCTGAAAGTTTGTTCTTGGTATATATAAAAGCTACTGATTTTTGCATGCTGACTTTGTATTATTCAACTTTACAAAAAGTGTTTATTAGATCTATGACTTTCTGGTATATTATATATTATCTTTAAGGTACATAATCATGTAATCTGTAGATAGGGGTATTTTTACTTCTTCCTTTCCTATTCATATGTGTACGTTTTACCCTATTGTTCTGGCTAGGACTTTTCCACTTTCTTCAACAATAAAGATGATCATGTGATTACTGCCCTAAGTATATATACATATATGTATGTATGTATCTGTTGAACCAATTTAGCATTTATGGTTTGAATTACAGTTGATCATGATAGATGATCTTCTTACTATGTTCTTGAGTTTGGTTTGCAATTATTTTGTTGAGAATTTTCCTATCTATATTCTTGAGGGAAATTGGCACATAGCTTTCTTTTGTATTGTTGTTATATCTCTACCCAGTTTTGAAATCTGAATATACTGGTATCATATAAGAAATGTGGTTGCTTTTCTTCTATTTCTTATCTTGTGGAAATTTTTGAGAAATGTTGGTATTATATCTTCCTTAAAATTTTGATACCACAGAGGAATTGGGGATATGGGCAAGAGTGCTGCTTCCATGGCCTGATAATCAGTGCCAGAGTAAAGGGGACAGACCCTGAGGATACTCAACACCTACCAAAACAGAGATTCAGAGGGTCCTAAGAGCTCATCACTAAGATAGACATAAAACTCACTCAGGGAATTTTGTGGAAGAGGTAAATAACTGACTGCTTCTTTCACAACACATAACCCACAATGCCATAGGGAATACCGGCAACCCCACTGAGGAAAGCCTACAGCAGAATGGGTATAGAGAGGAGGGAAAAGATGGTACAAACATATGATGTATCCATATGAAACATCTTGTTAATAATAATAATAAACATTCTTGAAAGTTTGATAGGGGGCTGGAGAAATGGTTTAGCCATTAAGGTACTTGCCTGCAAAGCCTAAGGACCCAGGTTCAATCCCCTGGAACCCACATAAAGTCAGATGCACAAGATGGTGGATGCATCTGGAGTTCATTTCCAGTGGGGAGAGGCCCTGACACACCCACTCTCTTGGTCTGTCTTTCAGATCTGTACATATATGTATTTCATTTCAGATCTGCTTGCAGGTAAATAAATAAAAATTGTTTTAAAATGCTTGATAGGATTCTGGGAGTTTCTTTGTGTGGAGACATTTAATTGTAGCTTCAACCTCATTGCCTACAATAGGTCTGCTCTAGTTTCAACTGTGATAGGTTATATTCATTTAGAAATTTATCCATTACTTCTATGTCTGTCTTTGGAATATCAAATTCTTAAAAATATTCTCTATTTCTATTCTTGATTTCACTGGGGTCTTTTGAAGCAGTTCCCTTTTACTCTGATTTTATTACTTAGAGTCTTCCCCTTTTTTGTTAATTTGGCTAAAGGTTTATCAATCTTACTGCATTTCTTAAACTAACTCTTTGATTACTTTTAATTCTTCATATTATTCTTTTGTTTATATTTCACTAATTTCTTTCTGAATCATTATGATTTATTGCAAACTATTTGGTTTGGAATTGACTTTTTTTGCTAGAACCTTTCTTTTTATTTTTGTCTAGCAATATCATTATATTATTATTTGAGAGCTCTCTAATTTTTTATTATGGGCATTAGTGGCTACAAATTTTGCTTAGAATACTAAAAATCCTTTAAAATTGTTCTGACAAATATTTTTGGCAAAATAAATATTTTTTAGATTGTACTTTAGATTAGATGGCGTCCAAATATTTCTTCACAGAAATAGTTCCATATTTCTAAAAAGTGTCATTTCTGTCCCAGATTCCCACTGCAATATTTATTTTCATTTCTCTTAATCCTATGTTGTTCCTGTGCAGGAAATTACAGGAAAAGGATTATTTGTAAATATAAATGTATATTACTCAAACTTTTTTCAGTTATACTTGAAGGTCACATTCTTTAACATTGCATGTAAGGACCCTGATTACCACAGCTCCAATCACTTCTCTTACTCATCTCATTGTAGTATTTTACAGCAGATTATGACACACTTAAAATTGTGGTCTGTTTTCCTGGCATTTAGGTCATATTTTGAGTGTCTGCTCATGATGTCTAGAATAGATTGTATTTTAAGTTATTTTACATGAGGGCTGGAGAGATGGCTTAGTAGTTAATGTGCATGCCTATGAAGCCTAAGGACCCAGGTTTGATTCCCCAGTACTCACATAAACCAGATGCACATGGTAACACATGTGTCTGGAGTTTGTTGGCAGTGGCTAGAGACCCACACATGCCCATTCTCTTTCTCTTCTTCTCTGTCTGATAAATAAACAAACAAACAAACAAGCAAATAAAATATTTTTTTAAAATTTTCACATAAAAGCACATTTTCACTGACAGGTAATATAGGAAACCATAGTTATGAATACATATATTCCTATTATCATTGACTAACTAATCCATAAATTAGTTAAGTCAAAATTTTGCAGTATAATAGACCAATGGTTGAAATAATCCCTAATTGTTTCAGTCTCTAAGCCTACCTCTTTATCTTTTCTTGAAGTCAGTCATTATCCTCTTACCCGCATGAATGTGTTTTAAACATGCATACAAGTCTTTACACAAAAGGATAGCAATAATTACATCACTAGAAAATACCCTTGTGTGGAAACACCATATTTTTTAAAAATTCTACTAATACTTAGATATATTGGGAGCATTATTTTTGCCTCAATGAATGTCTCTGTCCTAATCAGGACTTTGTTGCATGTGAGTATTAACACTCAAACTTATAAGTGAATTATTGTGTGATAGAGAGGTATTGTATTATTCAACTGCATGTGATAATGTCAGTAGTTTAATTATGTAAATTTACCAAAATAAACTTCTATGATTGTTATTTGAAAGAATTCTACCCAATATTTTGGCCAAAGGTTAATCTGAACAATCTTCAGGTCCTGACTTTCAACCAATTTTTTGAATTTGTTATTACAAATGATATGTGTGTTGACCAAATATTTATTTTGATTCGTCAAACATTTCTCTAGTTCATGATTTGCAGTAATGCACTCCTTTATGCTGTGCAGTGGTGGGGAGTCACAGATCCCAGTCAGCCACCCAATTATGTGGATAAATAACTGAAAATATTTCAATAAACGAATAAACCAACTATCTTTGAATTCCATAGGACCCCATCTCACATTTTTTTCCCTTTTGTTTAGTGATTTTCAGTGTCTTAAAGAATTTTTCCCAAAATAGTTTTTCTACCTCAAGGTCATGAATGAAGTCACACATATGGTGCCTTGGGTTCAGTTTCTTTTAAACAAAACAACAGTAAACAAATCTAGACTTGTATGTGCTCCCATCTGCACATATTTGACATGGTTGTCTTCTCAGGCATGAGTTCAGGTTTTATTACCCCTTTACATACCAACACTTAACAATCAATACACCTTGAAATACTTTAACAATCGGTTACTTTTTTAAAATCTCTTTTAAATTGCAGCTTCTTAACTAGACATTTCTCATAAAAGGGATCCTTCAGATTTGATAACATGGGGGGTGGGGGGTGGGGGGAAGCTACGTAAGATCCACACAGTTCCGTAGGGGATATTTCGATGGCACTGGTTGAAAAGCATATTTCTGTTTGATGGAGATATAAAGTATCTCCTTGAATAAAGTCTCTGCATTGAATAGAATGAAGGCAGCTCACCCCAGCAGACGGGGATTTGGCAATGAAGTCACTGAGCAGCATGGTGTCAGCCTCCGCATGCTGTGAACATGCTCATGGCAGCTTCATGAAGGTCCCCGGACTGCTGGGCCAGCAGCTGTTCACCACCAGCCAGGCTCCCATTATTGCGGAGCACTCTCTTTTCAGTTCTCCATGAAATCTTTTTATAGCATGGGCCTCCACTGCCATAGGGCTCCTTGCCAGTAAGGGATTGATTGAGCAGAGAAATACTAAACATAAATAGCATCTGGTTAAGTGGACACATCACAGCCACAAAATAGCAATCCTATATATAACTACAGCAGGGGTGTTTTAATTCTTATATAAATCAAATCATGGAAAGTATAGAGGAACCATATTAATGGCCCAGAAAACTTATTCTAATGTAGTAGAAGAGCAAATAAAATATGTTTATGAATACTTTATGATATCTCTCTGTTAGTCAAGAGGAAACAGGTTATTTTTTTCAAATTTAGTCTAGAGATGGGAAGTATAATGAGAAGTCAAAACATATTGGTTCTCTGCCAGTCCATAGGTTGCCTGGATGGCTCTACAGCAGTCACTTACGTGTAAGGTAGACTTACATGTAAGGTAGAGACAGTGGCTGTTCTCTACTGAGGAGCTTGGAGTCGTTCAGAGCTATTCAACCATCCACGTGGGAGCCCCTGATGCTTTATAGAGGTTGGGGAGATGGCACAGTAGGAAAATGCTTAGGCACAACAATGAGGACCCGAGTTCAGATCCCCAGCCCCCACATAAGATCTGGCCGTGGTAAAATGAATCTTTAATCCAAGCGCTGTTAGTAACTCCAAGGGAATGAATGAGGTCTAGGTTCAGTGAGAGATTCTGTCTCAACAGTAAAGTGAACAGTGGTTGAAGACTCCAGACATAGACGTCCACACTCACACAAACGTATATACATGAGAGTGCTAATGCACCATGCACACCATGTGTTACACACACACACACACACACGACCCACCTAGAGAGAAGGCTTTGTTATACAATTATGCCTAAAATAATCCACTGATGTTCTTCATAACTTTGAAAAATTATCTGTATTCATGTTTCAAAGCTAACATATAATAAATAAAATTAAATATTATAATGTCTCTTTTCAGTTTCAGAAGCCAGTGAATGTCACATCACTGTTTAATAAGCCACATTTCCCTATTTTTAGGTCATACCCTGCTTTTATCTTCCGTGAAAAATCTTTCTGTTTTGACTGATTCTATGTTTTGAAATACCTATTTCTCTAAAGCCAGAACATATGTCAATTCCACATTTCACTAATCTAACTTAAAACACCAACTCTAATTTTTATAAGATTTATCTGTATGAATAAGTAATACTTAACTCTCTTGATATCAATCTACAAATTAATAGAAATTCATATATATATATATATATATATATATATATATATATATATATGGCTTCATATATTTGGCTTTTTAAGTATTTTTATTTATTTATTTGAGAGACAGAAAGGGGCAGAGAGAGAGAGTGAATATGGGCATGTCGAGGCTTGCTGCCACTGCAAATGCACTGCAGACACATATGCTACTTTTGTGCATCTGTGGATTTATTTATTTATTTTTATTTTTTTTTTTTTGCACTGGGGCACTGGGTAATCAAGCCCAGGAGATCAGGTTCTGCAAGCAAGCTCCTTTAACTGCAGAGCCATCATTACAGAACAAATTTTGCTTGTGTAACCTTATATTTGTATTTGTAATCTTATTGTATTGCATTTGTAATCTTATATTTGCTTTGTAATCTTATATTTATATTTATAATCATATATTTGCTACTTTTCAAAAATTATCTAGGTGAATCAACATGTTTGTTATAACCAGCTCTGATAGAGATTATCATCTGTCTTTCCTTCTGTTTTTGTGTCCCTTGCCCACACCCAAAGATACACACACACACATACACACACACACACACACACACACACACAGACATACACACAGAGAGAGAAAGAGAGAGAGAGAGAGAGAGAGAAGGTGTTGATTCTTTTTTCTTTCCAAATTACTCAGCCAGCATAGCATGTAGAAATGTTCCCTGTCTTATGCTGAATGTATATGAAGACTAATTCAGAAAATGTAATTTAATTTTTAAATTAAACCCTCATTTCTATTTAATTGCATGCCACACCTTCTCTAGTGCAGGGGAATAATGAGAAGGAAGCAATTGCAAATGTGCTTAAAGGTCTTGCACTGCTCCAAAGCAGAGTTGGTTTCCATAGCAACTGGCATACCACCCTGTATTTATTCCAAATAAATGACAAATCAAAAGTGCAGCTGTAATACCAGGGGATTCTATTTCTCCAAACACAATACATAAAACCACCAATAGCCCAGCCAGCATGATTAGTGCTTGCTGTTATGTAGTACGTAGGAAAAGATCTTTACGAGGCTGGCTACAGCTGTGGTGTTCTGGCATTTGATAACTGTTACAGTGACCTGAATTTATAATTCAGTAAAGTACCCTTGGGTGAGAAAAAATGCTAAAGACATCATTTTCATATTACTCAATATTTGACACTGTAAATGAAATCTGTTCATCCTAATCTAAGAAACAAATCAAATTCCAAATTAAATCATCTAATAGATTTGGATATTAGATGCCATCAACAGGATTATTAATTTAGAAACCACACATCTGAAAAATGCTAGCCTGACTTGTTGGGATAAAAAAAAATGTTGTAAGATTCAACTGGTCAGTTTTTGAGGACTTTCACACGTTGGGGTTGAATAATTTCAACTATATGATGGGGAAAGGCTGGTGGGAGGCCATCCTGATAGTCAGTGGTGTGTATCAATCTGATCAAGGCTTATTCTTTCGTACTTATGCAATCATGAAGCCCTTGCCTTGTATGTGCTTACACACATGCACACACACACACACACACACACACAGAGAGAGAGAGAGAGAGAGAGAGAGAGAGAGAGAGAGAGAGAGAGATTGAACATCAGAGCAATAGTGCTCTGGAGGAAAAACGTCTGTACGTTTATCAAATTTATTGATTCATAACTGCTTTCGTAATACAGGGTGTCATAGAAAATTAAGTATACTTTTTAGTAGATACACTTCTCATGAGCTTTACATAGAAGTCACCTGTGTTATTCTGATGACACTGATTGTTATCGATTATTTCCAAAGCAAATGTATTTTCCAGTGGAAAACTGGAAAACCGGAGGTACTTGCTAGATGCATATGTACATGAGTGCATCCTGTGGTTTTTAAGTTAACATCATCAATGAAGTGAGAGGCATACAGGAAAACCAGAGACCAGGACCTGTTACTCTCTTCTCCTTGCACCCCAAAAATGTGGGGAATGTTTGTCAGCAATATAACACTGGGTTCATTTTGCCCATGGTGTGTCAGAAAAAAAGCTCTTCATACACATGACAAGCTAACAGTATTTCACGAGGGGCTGGTTAGTCCTTCATACAAATGAATAAGCTAATAGAAGCATTTCACAAGGCACTGGTTAATCCTTCATACAAATGAACCAGCTAATAGAAGCATTTCATGAGGTGCTGGTTAGTCCTCTTACAAATGAACAAGCTAATAGAAGTATTTCAGGGGACACTGGTTAGTCCTTTCATAAGCTTTCAGCTGTAGTGCTAATTCACCTCTCCAACTTATATCTCTGAAAAAATGCAGAGAAGCAAGTAAAAAATGCAATCCATTTTGAGTTGCTCTAGGATTGAACATCCAGTGTTTCAACTGAGACAAAAAAATATGCTTCTTTAATAAAGACTAATTATAGGGCTGGAGAGATGGATCAGCTGTTATGGTACTTGCCCATAAACCCTAAGAATCCAGGTTTGGTTCCCGGGACCCAGGTAAAACCAGATGCACAAGGTGGCACATGCATCTGGAGTTGGTTTGCAGTGGCTAGAGGCCCTGGTGCACCAATTCTCTCTCTCTCTCTCTCTCTCTCTCTCTCTCTCTCTCTCTCTCTCTCTCTCTCTCCCTCTCTCTCCCCCTCATAAATAAATAAGTAAAATACTTTAAAAACTATAAAAGACTAATTAGAACAAAACCATAAATAAATTCACCACCAAAATAACTATAATCTGTAAACCTATATATAGATCTCTTTAAACTCATAAAAGAAAGCTCTCTCAAAAATCTAGCCTAACAGCTGCTTGATGCTAATATGTTTATTAAATATGCAAGCTGTCGTCTAGCTAGAACTGAGCAAGAAGCACTTACTGGGAGGGCCACACAGGTGATGGATAATTTTTCCGAGAAAGATCCTATGGGACAAACTTTAATCCATCAAAAGAAGATAATGATAATGGGGAGGGTTTTGTAAGGGGAAACTTCAAAATCGCAAATTTCATAAAAGAGTATTCTCCTTCCACAAGACCAGTATAACATTAGAAACAAAAATCTATTATATTATCTTCACTGATACTTTTTAAAGTGAAAAGTGAGAATTTTGCTTTTGGTAGCTAAAACACTAATTATGTTAATCTTGATCACTCTTGAGACCATAACAGCAGAATGAAGCTACAGTTAAATACTTATGAGTTAATCACTCAGTGGGAAGTATTTTTCTGGAGAAGAACAAATTTGACACTTCAAATGCTCTGAGCACTCACTTCAGGGTGCTACGAGGCTATACTTTAGTGATTAATGTAATCAATGTTTCTTACTTTTCATTAAAGAGGACTTGCCTTCAGATTTATTCAAACATTTAATTAGCATGGTCAGAGCTGCCTTTAGCATTATATTCTGCACCTATATCATTCAATTAATTTAAAATCACTATGGTACTTTATGAATAAAAAATTGCAGTGTTTTATCAGCCACACTGAAGTCACATAATGACATGCAGCTACACATAGATGATACTCAAAGAAGGTGAATTTATGTGTGCATGCTCGTTCACATGTGTGTTGGCACACATGTGTGCAGGTGCGTGTGCACATGAGTCAATGTAAGTGGAGACCAGAGGTCAATGTCATGCATCTTCCTCAGTTCATCTCCAACTTATGCTATGTGGTGAGTTCCCAAGCTAAATCTAGAACTCACTGATTCATCTGCATAAAATAGCCAGCAGGCCTTAGTGATTCTCCTGCCTCTGCATTCCCAGTTCTGGGGTTCCAGGGGCACGTTACCATCCCTGGTATTTTGGGTGGGAGCTGGGGATCTAACTCAGGTCATTTCATTTGCACAGAAAGCACTTTATCCTCTCCCAGCCCTATAAATGTGATTTAATTCTACATTTTGAACTATTCATTGGTCATAAAAATAAAATATAGTAGCAATAACAGCACACACTTTGCTGAAACTACTATTTGCAGTATAATAGTGTGCTGTCTTTTATCTGCAGAATCTCATCTACCACTGACAACTTCCCCACAGTCCTGATTTTTACAGATGATCACATGATCATTCAGGCTGCTTGCCAATACCATACAGACAACAGGTGTCGTCATGGATATATGGCAGCCAGATTCAAATGCAGAAAATGTTCTCTGAAAGCACTTTTGTGTGTGTGCGTGTGTGTGTATGTGTGTGGGTGTGCACGCACGTGCATGAGTGTGTACAATCCACGACTCATGTTTGCCTGGCAAGTACTCCACACTGAATTTATCCACCAGTTCCCCAGTTCCTCCAAAGACATCTTTGAACCAGCAAATTATATCACCTTTTAAAATTTATTATTCTTTAAATATTAACCTAATTTTAAGTCATTTGGTCATTACAACACAATCCATTTGGGTCAATGTTCTAGTAAATATTTTAATTTATGTTAACACATGTCTTTACTAATAAGCTTTACTAATTAACTTTGATGCTGAAGAATTTTAAAATATGTGTGTGCATTGATTTGTGGTCATGATTTCTAGGAAAAATGAAGTGAAGAGGTTGTTATTAATTAAAAAATTATTTGTGCATTTTAAAACACAGAAAGAGAGAGAGAGAGAAGAGACAGTCAGAGGAAATGGGTGTACCAGGGTCTCTAACAAATAAACCCCAGATGCTCGTGCAACTTTGTGTATCTGGCTCCATATGGGTGGAGACTCGAACCCGAGTTGTTAGGATTTGTAGGCAAGCACCTTCGCAGCTGAGCCATCTCTGCAGCCCATAAAGAGATTATTTACATGGAGCTTCCCCTACTTTGCATTGTAGCATACCTTAGAAAAATATAAAATAATGTCATATTTTAAAAATGTTTATACTTTTGAAGCCAGAAAAACTGTAAATTTCTTACATAACTATTTTTTCCATTTTTCTTAAAATTTTATTGGGGTATAATTGAAAATAAAAACTGTATATAGGTTATAAAATGTTATATTGTGATATACACATGTATTTAAATTTACTACAATCAAGCTCATAACATCTCAATGTTATCATGTGTTTGTTGAGAACATTGTGTCTACTATCTTTACAAATCTCGAGAACATAATAATGTATTGTTAACTATAGTTACCATGCCATACATTGAATCTCCAGAATATATTTATCCTGATTTGAAACAGTGGCTTCTCCTTTTTTTTTTTTTTTTTTTTGGTAGAACCTTATGTGAGTCTGTGTCTTTATTAGGTAAATCTATTTTTTTGGAGAATTCCAATTATATAATTTCCTTTATGTTATCTTGATAGTGACCATATGTGTGAATAGGTAATAGCATTTCAACAATAATGTGGGGCTGGAGACATGGCTTATCAATTAAGACACTTGCTTGCGAAGCCAAAGGACCCATATTTGATTCCCCAGGACCCAGGTAAGCCAGATGCACAAGGTAGGGCATGCGTCTGGAGTTCATTTGCAATGGCTGAAGACTCTGGTTTTCCCTCTCTCTCTCTCTCTCTCTTTCTCAAACAAATAATAAAATAAATTAAAAGCTTTAACAAAAGAAGAAGAAGAAAAAGGAGAAGGAGAAGGAGAAGAAGAAGAAGAATGAGAAGAAGAATGTGCCCAGAGCTGCAAATAAAATTTTGGGCAATAATACTGAAAATGCCAATGACAATGAGAGAAGTTTGGGTAATAACTATTTTTTAATATTTTATTTTTATTTATCTATTTGGCAGAGAGAGAGAAAATGGGCATGCCAAGGCTTCCAGCTACTGCAGATGAACTCCAGATACATGCACCCCCTTGTACATCTGACTAAAGTGGGTCTTGGGGAATCGAACCTGGGTTCTTTGGCTTTGCAGGCAAACACCTTAACTGCTCAGCCATCCCTCAAGCCCACAATCACTATTTTGAAATTTTCCAACTTCATTTGCATCTCCATAGAATTATACCCACAACACTAAGAAGATTCAGGATACTCTGGCAATAAAAGCTAAAATAGCCATTGTTTGGGTTAGGATGGCTCACATGTAAGTATTTGGGTATATGTACCAGGGAGCTAAGAAATATTTTTGGTCACTTTATAAGTATTTAAAGAACATGATCTACTTGAGATGAAGGTTTTTATGCTACCCAACACTATGTAGAATAAATATGCCAATAAATATGTTTTGAAGTATAAAAGATCAGTTGACTACATATGTACTATATGTATCAAGAATATGCACAGGATATAAAAAATTGACTAGAACTTTTGCATCAGACTATGTTAACTCTCTGGACCAGTTTTGAAAGAATTTATAACATTGTTAAATTTTCCATGAAAATGAAAACTTTAATGCATTAACATGAAATAAATCTATTGAGATGGAAAAAAGAGAAGATACAAATTTCCAACGTCTGGAAGATCTTATACTATTTTGAGAGTTTCTTTACATTTTAAACATCATAGAGATCATTCTTTGCTACTATGACTGTTTTTAGCATCTAAACATGCAGAGCATTTCGAATTTTAATCCCCAAATTTCTCATAAATCACATTAACTATTTGAGTATGTTAATTCAAAGCATAATGTGTTAGTATTTTTATTTTACTAAGAAAGCAAAAAAAATTAAGTAAATCTTTATGCAAACAATAATGTGGCAAAATTTATTGCATTAATTGATGAAATTATACAAGTTGAAATTGGATAATCAAAAACTATTCTTGGGCTGGAGAGATAGATGGCTTAGCGGTTAAGCACTTGCATTGAAGCCTAAGGACCCCAGTTCGAGGCTCAATTCTCCAGGACCCACGTTAGCCAGATGCACAAGGGGGCGCAAGAGTCTGGAGTTCATTTGCTGGAAGCCTTGGCGCGCCCATTCTCCCTCTCTCTTTCTCTCTCTCCCTCTCTCTCTCCCTCTCTCTCTCCCTCTCTCTCTCTCTCTCTCTCTCTCTCTCTCTCTCTCTCTCTCTCTCTCTCTCTCTCTCTCTCTCTGTCACTCTCAAATAAATAAATAAAAATGAAAAAAAAATAAAAACAACTATTCTTGCTTTCCTAAGGTACAACAAGATAAGGAAAGTAATGTCAAACAGAGTAAGTGTACATACAATGTAAATACTAAATTATCTAGTTGATATAGAAAACAGAACTACGTATATATTGTTATATTTTAGAACCATGCCTTTCACTACATAAGAATACTGGACCAAAAGAATTAAATAACTTTTCTAATAAGCAAATATGCACTAGACCCAAGTGATTTCACCTGTGATATGATTCTACAGAATATTTCATTTAAGATAGAATAATGAAAATAGCATTTAACCAAGTATTCTGAATAATGAATGAATCAATGAGCTGCATTACATGAGAATAACTTTTTCAGAATTTTGCAGAATGTTGTCTAGGAAGTAATGCTGTGGTATCATTAACAATGCCAATGCTGGATTCTGTCCATCTGAAGGAAGCTAGTACTAATCAACTATTGGTTAAATATCGCATTCAGATCTCATATACCTATTCCCAAAATGTTAATACATGTCTATATGCAACATGTAGTTGTTAGATGATCACATAAGAAGAAAGCTTAAAGTTTTAAAATTTGAAATTTAGAGCCAGGCGTGGTGGTGCACGCCTTTAATCCCAGCACTCGGGAGGCAGAGGTAGGAGGATTGCCGTGAGTTCGAGGCCACCCTGAGAGACTCCATAGTGAATTCCAGGTCAGCCTGGGCTAGAGTGAGACCCTACCTCGAAAAACCGAAAAACCAAAAAAAAAAAAAAAAAATGAAATTTAATCTTTACCCCCCCCCCCCGCTTCTTCCTTCTTGAATTACTCCTAGCTTTCTTTCTGACCTCTACTGCTGACTCTTTTTCCATCTTATTTTACATAGGTAAAAAACTTCAAAGCTAGGATCCACACACGAGAGAAAACGTACCATTTTTCTTTCTGTACCTGAGTTACCTAACTTTGCATAATTTTTCTAGATCCATCTGTTTTCCTACACATTTTAGAACTTCAGTTTCCTTTGCAGCTGAATAAAACTCCATCATACTTATATATCACATCTTAATTATCCATTCATCAGTTGATGGGCATCTGCAGTGATTCCAATTCCTAGCTATTATAAATAAAGGAGCAACAAACACCGCCAGCCAATGTCTCTGTGGTAAAACATAAGTAGAAGCTGCTTTTGTAGTACTGGTATAAATCACAATTTTTGGACTTACAATAATCCAGACTGTAACCTTTTAAGATACCACTATTTTTGCTTGAATGTAAATCATTTTACAAAAACATACAGTTAATAAATCCATCTCTATATCATAGACATGGGAGCAAACTACAGGGAGCCCCATGCCTGCACACATTCTGGGTCTTATTTTTGGTATTATGGAGATTTATTATATCAAATAGTAACTAGGCATCCATTTTAACATTCAGTCTTAGTGTCTTAATTCAAACTTTTATTATACATATGTACATATATGTATACGTATGTACATATATGTATTTAGCAAAACATATTTTTTCTATATATATGTAGCAAAATATATTTTTCTATATATATTTCTATATATAGCAAAATATATTTTTTCTATATATATTTATATGTGTTTAAGTAATCTGGTAACTACATCAGAAAATCTCTTGGAATGTACAGGCTAAATATATTCTTGGATGACTTTATTTCCAATGAAAATCATGAGACTTGATCTAGAAGTAAATTTTTTTCATTTAAAATATTTAAGAATGTCAAATATCTATAGGCTATATATTTTTGTGACGTTAGAAATCTGAATTTAATGCCTGAGAAGTTTAATAGTCTTTTAGTGCTGCTTATTTGAGACCAGAAATATAGTTTACAGAAAATTCCACTCTAAAACGTACAATGAATTAGCAAGCAAATGAAGTAGAAAGAAATAATGATCTCAAAATTACTTTCAGAATCTCCAATTGTTCCTTATAAAATGAATATTAAAGTAAAATGGTTTTTAAGTGTGATTTTGATTTTAAATTGCTATAACATTTTATTACTAATAAAATAAGATACAGAATATAAATATTTATAGCTATTTGTAGGCAAAGAAATCCATGGCAATTCAAGCATCATATCTATTTGTGAAGTTATTTTGTAAACATTTTGTGATCTCATGAAGTATTTATTTACTCACTTAATACATAACAAAAGTTTGTATCCTCAGTGTGAGGAAACATGTGGAATAGTCGTAACACAGACCCTGAGTAACAAAATCTGTACTCAAGAGGAGAAGCAAGTTCTAGAAGAGCCTAATTATAAACTATAATATCATACTATCTTGAACAATAAAAAATGTGAGAAATAGTTGAAACACGGGGCAGGGAGATGGCTCAGCAGTTAAAGGGCTTGCCTTCAAAGCTTAATGACCTGGGTTCAGTTCTCCAGTACCCACATAAAGCCAGATGCACAACATGGAGCATGCATCTAGAGTGCATTTGCAGTGGTTAGAGACCCCGTCACACCCAGAAAAGAAAAAAAAAAAAAAAGAAAGAAAAAGAAATAATTGAAACACTTGACAGATTTTAATGCTCTTGTTGTAATGTTCTTGATAAGCCTTCAGTTACTCCCTATTTTGCTCTCTAAAAATCTTTAGTGCTTACCATCTCCAAACCCTACTATCATATGAAAATATCGATAAAAGAAATGATTAAATGCTTCAACAGCTAATCCCCGGGCATGGCTGAGTGCATTTCATAATACCACAGGAGTTACTATGTGCCCAAATAGCAAACGAAATGGAAAGAAAGTCCAAGAATAGGAAGAATTTTTCACATTGTTTTAATATATATTTAAGAAAATTAATCTTAACTATATAAGAATTATCCACATCAATAAAGAATATAGTCTATAAGAATGAATAATCTATACAATGCCTGCATAGTACAAGTTCTTTGAGGGAACTATATGAAAGTTATCAGTGCATCCTAAGTGCCAAATTCCCATAAAATATCATGTCTTTTAGAATTGTGTAAGAATGAATAGTTAAGTGATATTATGGTAATCAAAAATAATTAAGAGAAATGACTAATACCAAAATTCACTTTTAACTTTGAGCGATGTAAAATAATCTTAGGGATGAAAGCCACATAGAACCAAACTATTATCTGTTCTACAAGTCTGGTAACATTTCCTATTGTTTGCCCAGCAGTTCGCAGTATCTTTTTACTTCATCAAGCATTGATATCCTCTTCCTCATCACCTGTACCTTCACACAACTATGTAAAATGTGGAATGCATGAAGACACAGATGAGAGCAGAAGGCAAATACTAGAGGATATTATTACAATAAGGCCCAAGAACAAATAATTTCTAAATTCATTATTAAAGAAAGACAGTTCTAGAGCCAGGTTTGGTGGTACATGCCCTTAATCCCAGCACTCGCACTTGGGAGGCAGAGGTACTTGGCTCATTGTGAGTTCGAGGCCACCCTGAGACTACATAGTGAATTCCAGGTCAGCCTGGCTAGAATAAGACCCTACCTCAAAAAGGAAAAGAAAGAAAGAAAGAAGGAAGGAAGAAATGGAAGGAGGGAGGGAGGGAGGGAGGAAAGGAGGGAGGAAGAAAGGAAGGAATGAAGGAACGAAGGAAGGCAGGCAGACAGTTATAATGAACACAAATTCTTCAAAAAAAAAATGACTTTAGGAAGTCTATTTCATTATGCTTTCTGAGTTCTAGGGGAATCAGAAATCATTGCACCATACTCAGGGCACAGGCACACAGTTCAACTATAATATTTTACTTGACAATAAAACTGTTCAAATATGAATATAGGCCTGGAGAGATGCCTTAGGGGTTAAGGTGCTTGCCTGCAAAACCTAAGGACCCAGGACCCAAGTAAGCCAAAAACACATGGTGACGCTTTTATATGGAGTTTGTTTACATTGGCTAGAAGCCCTGGTGTGTTTTCAATCTCTCTCTCTCTCTCTCTCTCTCTCTCTCTCTCTCTCTCTCTCTCTCTCTCTTTCTCTCTCTCTGTCATAAATTAATAAAAGTTAAAAAATACTAAAAATATAAATAATGATGAATAGGGTGAAATAATGCAGTTAGCTTAATTTAGGCATTCCAGGTTAAGTAGCAAGCATCTTGATTTGAGTCTGTTATATAAGGTAACATACTGAGACAAAAGGTGAGCCCCTGGGTAAACCAGTTAGCAAGAAACTAGACAGGAAACTCGTATGCACTAGGAATGTAACAGAATTGATGGGCTAAAGATAGAGAAGGAAGTGACTGGTACAGAAGGGAAAATGGAAGCAAGGAGGATGATTCAGGAACATGTTGATATAACTAAAGTGGGCTATAGAATTTAAAAATGCCCCATCTCCGGTGTAAAAGCTTTTGAACACCTGCAGTGCACGCCTCCTTCATGCCATCAAACATTTAGTCTATTGACCACACAACCTGTGCTTGAGAACTACAGGTTTATTGCTGTGCTGTGAAACAGGGATAGTTTTAAACTCAATAGGTAACAAAGGATGACCTTGAACATCTGAACCTTCAGAGTTCTCCTACAGTGTGCCAGAAATACAGGCATGTATCACCATGCCTGGCACCTGTTGAACTACTTTAACCTGTGAATGCAATGAGAAGGTCAGCATTCTAGTCTGAACAAACAGAAATACCATCGACCCTTAAAATGAGCCACTTTTAGAATGCAAAAACTTGAAACCACAGTTGATCATGAGAAATTTAATTTGTTGGAAACATTGAAATACTAAGAAGATAGGCATATGAAAAGTCATGGGATAGCATTTCAAGGACAAATTTTCTGTATTTTAAGTAGAAAGGAAATTAAAGACAACATAAACAATATTAACAAGTTTGGACAAACAGTCATTAGTGGCAATTTGCTAAGCAAATAGTTTGGAAATTTTTGAGGGAATTCCTTTTTTGTTTGTTTGTCTTAGTAACCTGTCCTCATGTTAAAACTAGATTTCTAAAGTCTATGTCTATAGGTTGGTAAACTGGAAGGAAATATATCAGGAACAGCCAGACAAGCATGGGAATGAGTTACTTAGGATGTCCAGTCATGTCATAAAAACAGGACCCATAGCCCTCTCATTTTCTCTAAAAAGGCGATTGTCTTACTATACTCCATTACACCAACCTCTCCTGACTTTTTCCACCTGAGCCCCACACACCAGCCATGCTTGCTTGACTTTTTCTGCCCTACTGCTTTCCCAACTCATACTTCTTTGAACCCTCTGCTCATCATTCTACATGAAATATTCTTTCCTTCTATTCACTCCTCCAACCTTGACACCTACTTAAAAACTGAACCCAAGGGACCTGGCCCTGACATTATGGGTTGGTTTCCTTGGTAATATATTTACAGGGATCTTCAGGCTTGAGTCACTATATATGTCATGTTCTCATTCCCAGCTTTGAGCTCCTTCAAGATTCTGCATTTCTTTTTATTTCCCCCTGAGATTTTATATCCAAAGCAATCATATTGTCACACTTAGGCAGTTTTTGTTCCTTTGACTTAGCTCTACTCTGCTGTGTCCAGACACATAGGAGCTGTTGAGAATCACATTTATACCTGGGTGTCTGAAAAGACACCTTTGACTCTATTTTGGATAACTTATTTTCATCCATCCATTTATCTGCTCATCAAGAGAGAAAAGAATAATGAACATAACATATTTTAGTAAGAGACTTACTGGCTGCTCTCTGACAATGTAGAAGCAATTTCCAAATTGGACCCACACTGTGTATCCATTGATTGATGGCCCACATGGAAACTGTTATCTTCCTGTCTGCATACAGCAACAGTTCCTAAAGAAGTTGGTTACAGACCACCTAGGCTCAACACTAATAAAAGATAATGGATGCAACTGGATTTTACATCACCACTGCTAGATATCCTAGGTAACTTATTCCATGCTTGCTTGGTTGAACCTATACTGAGGAATAAAAACTGCAACATCATCAAACAATGTTAGAACTCAAGATATGAGGTACTATGCTTGATAGCTGGCTTCCAATGTTAGGACAAAATGCCTGACCAGAAACAGTGTCTTGGAGGAAAGGGTTTATGTCAGGCTTACTGTTTTTAAAGGAAACTTCATCGTGGTGGAGGGAAACTCAAAGCATCACACATCTGTAACAGAGAGAGAAAAGCAAGAGAAAGCTCACTCTGGCCACACAGTAGGCTGGACTCAAGACCCACTTCCAGCAACATACCTCGTCTACCAAGCTCCACCTGTGGGATGCTTCAGTGCTTGGTAGTTTGGGACTAAGTAGTAAGTCTTACTACACATGCCTGAGGCAATGGAAGATACTTACATTCAAACCCCCACTTTGCCTGCTGATGGAGTTGACAATAATACACATATTGGATTTAGTTTTCATCTCTATCAAAAGTTGTCTGGGTTTTATTGTTATCTTAAGTTTTCAAATCAATTTTGGGTAGCATATGAGGAAATGTGTTTCATTCACTGTGACATTTTCACTCACATATATCATTTTATTTTGTTCTTATTCAGTGTCCCCTTTGTTCTCCCCATCTTTATTTTTTTCATTGTGTCTTATTAGGGTAGCTTCGCATTCATGGTGATCATCCTACCTCTGCTGCCTGAGTGCAGGGATTAAAGGTGTGCACCACCATACCTGTCCCCTCCATAATCTTACCACACACAAAACACTGCAAAAATAGAAAAAGATTCAGCTTATAAAATTAATGCAATTCATTATTCCTATTATTTCTTATCATTAGGAAAAATATGTGCAATGTGGAGAAAGACAGTAGCTTTATTCTGGAGTTATCGTAAATTTATTTTAAATTACTTTAATTATATTCTAAAGCAATTGTTATAGGTTTATCAAGAACATCTTTTGTTTTATTCATTTATTTACTTGAGATAAAAGGAATGAGAATGGGCACACCAGGGCATCCAGCCACTGCAAATGAACTCCAGACACATGTGCCACCTTGTGCATCTGGCTTATGTTGATACTGGGAAATTGAACCTGGGTCTTTAGGCTCTGCAGGAAAATGCCCTAACTGCAAAGCCCAAGTCAAGAACTTTTTGTTGTTGTATTTTTTACTTATTTGAGAGTGACAGACAGAGAAAGAGAGAGAGAGAATGGGCTCACCAGGGCCTCCAACTACTGCAAAGAAACTCCAGAGACATGCGCCTGCTTGTGCATCTAGCTAACGTGGGGCCGGGGGAATCAAGCCTCAAACCCGGATCCTTATGCTTCACAGGCAAGTGCTTAACCCCTAAGCCATCTCTCCAGCCCAACTGGTTTCTTTTTTTTGTTTTGCTTTTTTTGTAAGAACTTTTAAAAACTATATTTTATTTTTTTATTTGCAAAGAGAGAGGGGGATAGAGACAATGGGACAGCCAGGACCACTAGCTACTACAAACAATGTCCAGATACATATGCCATTTTGTGATTTATGTGGGTACTGGGGCAATTAAACCCAGGAGGATAGGCTTTGCAAGCAAGTGCCATTAACTGCTGAGCCACCGCCCCAGCCTAAGTCATAAACTTTTTAACTTCAGTATCAAAGATCAAAAACTGGACAAATAATAAAAAATATCTTTTTACTTGCATAACTATTTTGCCTTCTCTATTCTACTTGGTTAAAGCTACAGAATGTCCTTTAAAGACATGTTTAGAAAATGTTTTATTTAGGAGATAGAAGGGTGAGGATATTGTTCAAAATATTTGGACCAAAACTTACTTTACTTTGCCAAAAAAATCTATGCCAAAATTATACAATGAACACTGAGTGAAATGATTGCTATATTTACAAATATTTATTCGAAATTGCAGTGTGAAGCAATTAAATGCAAACACATGCATGTATATGAAATCCAGATTTCATTTAGAGGTTATTCCTCTCTCATGAAATTCACATGAGTCAGTTGTCCATTCCCAACCCCATGGGCAATGAACATCCAATCTTCCTACCAGATGGTTGCTCGTGTCCGAAGGATGAGGATGCTGACATTTCCCTGGTACTTGTTATCTGTGGCTCTTGCAGCTATGTCCTGCCAGTATTAAAATGTACAATGTTGGGCTCATCATTGGCTAGGAGAAAAGCTATCCTCTCACTTAGAGCGTTTTGGAAGCTTTTAGTGACTTTTCAACCGCTGAAAATGATGCCTATTAAGGAGGACTTAGTGAAAATGTGAAATTGTTTTCCATCTTCAGATTTGTTTTCTTGCTTCATTCTCAGTATATTTTGTGGTTAACAATGACTTAGACTCAGCCAAAGGGATGAATGACCCAGGAGTAAATGAATTTTTATTAATGAACTAAATCAGTGACTTCCTCTTGTAAAATAAGTTAGATCATATATTTTTTTATTCCATTGTGTCTCTGATAACATAAAACAAAAAAAAAAAATTTCCAGACTAATAGGGTAGCCTGCAATGTTGTGATCTAATTTGTATATAACATGTAATGTTGTTTCCATCAGGATAAACATCCTCAAACATTTATCCTTTCTTTATAATGAAACATTCAAAATACTTCTAACTTTTTTGTCTTGGTTTGGTTTTCATTTGGTGAGGTAGGGTCTCATCTACCTTAGGCTGACCTGAAATTCACTTTGTTTCCCTTGGTTAGCCTTGAACTCACAGTGATCCTCATACCTCAGCTTCCCAAGTGCTGGGACTAAAGGCATGAGCCAAAACATCTGGCTCTTCTAGCTTTCAAACGAAGAGATTATTTTACTTATTCAACTATTCCTTAGTAAATGTTAGTTTCTATTGTATCATCCTGTAGAATATATATTATGAAAGGGTAGGGTTTCTTTTATGAATTTGATGAATACTTATTGAACAAATCATTTGATACCAATCATGGTGACTCATTTGATAATTTCATTATTTATCTGAAAAGGATTTATTGTTCAGTGGTCCAAACACTCTGACAATATAAGAGCCATATGATGTAATCACCACTTTAAATACCTGATAGGGCTGGAGAGATGGCTCAGCAGTTGAAGGTGCTTGCTTGCAAAGCCTGATGACACTGGTTTGATGCCCAAGTACCCACATAAAGTCAGACATGCATCTGGAGTTCAAGTTTGCAGAGGCAGGAGGCCATGATACACCAATACATATTCTCTCTCTCTCTCTTTTTCATAAAAAAGTGTATAAAAAAATAAAAATAAATATTTGTTTCCTTCTTTGGATAAAGCCATATTTACAAACCTGATATTGAGCACTGGGGAATTTCTCATCTATTAAAGGCACTGGATTACCAATCCTGACAGCCTGGGTTTGATGCCCATAGTGGCACATGCACCTGGAGTTTATTCTCAGTGGTGTGTAATCGTGGCACACTTCTCTCTTCTCACTTACCCATTCTCTCAAATAAATAAAACATATTTTTAAAACATTGAATAGTTTAATATTTTAAATTACAAATACAATGATAACTATCATAAAATTGATCTTTTATTGTGTCATATTTTTACAGTAGGTTTGTGCTGACATATTCCAGCTGTTGGCATGCATGTTACAATTATTTCACATTTCACATGAATCTCTGCTCTTCACTGACTTGATTTGCTTCCCATGAAATGGAGTGTTTTTAGTTGTAAAATTATTTGAGCATTGAATCTGCTCGAAGGTTTCTTTATGCATATAGTTAAATCAGTAGG
This sequence comes from Jaculus jaculus, assembly GCF_020740685.1. Classification (NCBI taxonomy): domain Eukaryota; kingdom Metazoa; phylum Chordata; class Mammalia; order Rodentia; family Dipodidae; genus Jaculus; species Jaculus jaculus. Next base: position 85,435,043 of record NC_059114.1, read on the forward strand.
AGTAGTTGATAAAAATTATGAGATAAACAGGGAATGCATACTAAAAATGTGAAAGCACTTTAATTTGCAATAAGTCTACTGAACAAGTAATAACTTTTTCTGCTGGGTATTTTATCTTTATTACTGCAATTGATAATAATTGTCTGGTACTAAGTAGTTTGTCATGCTGTGATATGTGCATCCACATTTATGTTTTGGAATAATTTTCCCTTTTATCATCATGCATTGCACTTCTAAATCTCTTTCATATTTCCTGATATGAAATTTTTGCATGAAATTAATACAATTACACTGAGTTTTTCTCAGATGCATAATGATGAGGTTAGATGTAATTTACCAACCAAAATCCCCACAGTAGTCAATAATTAAAGTATTGTATTCTAATTTCTTCACACTCTCTTCTCTTAACTTTATCCATATCACCCAGAAGCTCATGTCTCATGCACTCCTACAATCTATACAAGCCTCCTTTCCTGTCTTGTTATCATGTGAGAGATGTCTCACTATATTTCAAAGGATATTTCTCCCTCCTTTTTTTTTTTTTTTTTTTTGTTTTGGTTTTTGAGGTAGGGTCTCACTCTAGCCCTGGCTGACCTGGAATTCACTATGGAGTCTCAGGGTGGCCTGGAACTCACAGTGATCCTCCTACCTCTGCCTCCAAGTGTTGGGATTAAAGGCATGCACCACCATGCCCGGCTCAAAGGGTATTTTTAAAATATTTTATTTATTTACTCGACAGAGAAAGAAAGATGCAGAGAGAGACAGAGAAGCAGCGCACCAGGGCAGACAGCCACCACAAATAAATTCCAGATGCATATGCTACCTTGTGAATCAGCTTATATATGGGTACTACTGAATTGAACCTGGGTCCTTAAGCTTCTCCAGTAAGCACCTTAACAAGTGAGCACCTTAACAGCTAAGCTATCTCTCCAGCTCATCAAAGGTAATTTTTTAACCTATGCTCTAAATCCTGATTTATAAAATACTTACATTCTGGTGATCCGACTCTTTCATTCTCCCCCATCTGCTCCTTTCGCATATCTTGCTTTATATCTTAAACACAGGTTTGCTTCCCCAGGCTCAATATGATAGTCAGACTGTCCTGTGTGTGCTTCCCCCTCTTCTTCATGAGTTTTTAAATGGGATTTTATCAGAGGCAAGGGTGAAAGTATATGATAGGTGGTATACAGGAGGTGGAGATCCAAATTCCAGTGCCCCACGTCTGTGGGGAGCAAGCTTCACTGAGAACATCACAAGCAAAGTGTCCTCAGCAGGTTTCAGTTCAGCCCAAACACGGGGTTCTCTTCGGAAATGAGTTAGAAATTCACTGGATCTTTACAAAGATGCAAGGGAGTTTTAATGAACACAAGTTAGTGGAGAGGATTAGTGTGGGAAGAAAGCCTATGAAATGTATTCCAGGAGTCGAATTTGTTTCAAGTCAAGAGGTCATGGTGATTTATGAGTGGGAGAATGGCAGAACACTGTTTCTCAAACTTTTCTAATCCTGGAGTCCTTAAAATTCAATCATACCCAGATGAAAAAAATACATATTCTCAATTTCTTTTCATTATGTTTGACTCCCAGAAGTTGGGAATTTTTAACAAGTACTATGGGTCAATTGTATGATGAAGTAAATATGATAATAGGTAGCCGTAGCATGTTGTGTGTGTATGCATGTATATATGATAATATTTGAACTCTAATGCTAACCTGTGATAAGGACTGAGAATATTGATGCTCTAATCATTCCCTAGAACTCCATGGATCCTTAAATCACAAATAATTACATGGATGTGGCTTGGTGAATGGTTTGCCTAATAAGCATGTTCCTTAGATTTTTCCTTCTGATGTTTATGCAAACATCTATGATGGCTATGGCACAAATTGGTACCATGAAGCCACTGAGTATGGGTTCCAACTGTGCTACACCAGGGCTGATGTTCCATAAAGGCCTCAACCTGGGGTACTTGCAGCAGTTGGAAGTGTTCTTGGTGTGATGACTGATACTCAGATCTCAGTTCAATCTCCTTTGAATCCAAGACTTTGGTGATATTCAGACAAAGTGTATTATTAGGCTTAATGAAGAGCAGCAGTGTAAGGTGGCCAGGGGAAGTACAGGGTGAAAAATACTTAAGCTATTTTGAGAGGAGCTTGTGTTTGATGGAAAAGGACAGAAAGATGGATATTCTTCTTTGCAAGTTCAGCAGCTAGGGGTACTACTGAGTGAGGCAGAAAGTGTGGCATAGCAGCCATCATTTCCTCAGTATGTGTTACCAGTCGAAGCACCTCTGTAAAGTCACATGGAGATATTTAATGGAACATAGTTTTGGTTCACAGCAGAGAAGTCTAAATGGAAATTCAGATTCTGTAAGGTGATTAATTTTATAGGTCAAGTTGGACGTGCCATGAACCCCACACATTTGCTCAAGTATTATTCTCAATGTTTTCATGAAAAGTGTTTAGTTAAATTCTCTGCATCATGTGTTAGGTTTTGTTCAATCAGTCGAATGTCTTAATGTTTTACTGATGTCCCTAAGCAGCAAGTGTTGAGAGAAAATAAATTTCTGTGAGAATGTGGTTACCCTCAGAGAAGGCTCGGAGCATAGTTTAGTGGCAGGTGATTTCCTCAGCATGGGAACGTGTCTGGATTCAATCTTCAGCACTCACCTCCTCCCCAGCATAAAAGAGAGAAATGGACTAAGTACAGACTCCTTCAGGCAATAACAATGCTTAAATGGTTATGAGCAGGAAATGAAGAAACCTGAGGAAGGCTGACTGAGGAGACATAAAGGGTATCAGAGCAATGAGTGTATATACCCAGTAAAGCAGATGATCAAACAAAGGACACAACATTAGACAGGGTAGGAATGATTGACTTGTAGTCAACAGATTTGTCAGTTAGAAAGACCTTTAGGAAGAATAGTTTTGGAGAGGTATTCACCAAGAGGTTTCAGTCTACAATGGAATTAATTGAGAAATAAGAAATGAAAGAAAAATTGAAATGAAAAGAAGAAGAAAATGCTACAGGGAAATCCAGGCTCAAGATAGAAGTGTTTGGGCCTGGAGAGGTGGCTTAGTGATTAAGGTACTTACTTGTGAAGCCTAAGTTCCTATGTTTGACTCCCTAGTACCCATGTAGTTCAAATGCACAGGTGGTACATGTGTCTGGAGTTTATTTGCAGTGGCTGGAGGCCCTGGCACATTCATATTCTCTCTCTCTCTCTCTCTCTCTCTCTCTCTCTCTCTCTCTCTCTCTCTGTCTTCCTCTCTCAAACAAATAAGAAAATAAATATTTTTTAAAAGATAGAAGTGTTTAAATATCTTTTATGCTTAGTATGCTTGTACCTCATTTTCCCATTGGAGAAGTATCTCAACATAGACATCCACAGAGAGCTGGTTGGCTGTCTGAGCAGAAATGAAGGACGGTTCCCATGGGAGACAAGCACAGATGGAACCAGGAGAATGGGCAAAGATGCTGATTCTGAGTAGGAGAGAACATGCATTCCTTGGGAGCTGAAGGAAACCACAACGTGGTCTACACACACAGATGGGCAGATGGGAAACAGTGATGAAGAAGGCCACAGATCTTTGTACTGAAGCGAGAACAGGTGGTAAGGCCTTGTGAGTAAAAATTGATAGTGAAAAAGTCTGGGCTGGAGAGATGGCTTTGTGGTTAAGGCATTGTCCTGCAAAGCCAAAGTACCTTGTTTTGATTCCCCAGGACCCATGTCAGCCAGATGTACAAGGAGGTGCACGAGTCTGGAGTTCGTTTGCAGTGTCTGGAGGTCCTACATGCCCATTCTCTCTGTGTCTCTCCCCTCTTTCTCTCTTGCTCTCTCAAATAAATAAATTTATTTATTTAAAGTTTTCATATTGCTACTTTTAGGAAAGAATTGTCTAAAACCACAGCAATCGGTAAACCATAGAATATTAGACTTTGTGTTAACACCCATGATTAGATACAATATTTTATTGTAAACAAGTATTTGACAACTAAAGCTAAGATTGTATCAGCATTGAACTGATCGTGCCTGGTCCTGCACATAAGAAGGCACAGAAAGTTAGAACTGTATAAGAAATGAAGGAAGCCCCAACAGAGTCCAGGCTGGGTAGGAATGAAGTGATGTAGTAAGGAAGATGTTATTAGGCGAATGTGATAGGTTTACAATACCCCCCATATTGAAATCCAAAAGGTGTTCATAATGCAGGCATTTTCCTTTCTATGGCTTGGAAAAGTATCCAAAGAGTCACTAATAGTGCATGTTAATTGGCTCAAGAGAATTACTCCAGGTGGCTACAATGATGGCCATCTGCTTTGAACCCACTGCTCAGTCTGGTTCCCTGGATGTCTCTGCCACTGGAAGCTTTCCTAAAAGCAACCATTTGAAAAGCATGACTTGGAAGCATTCCCTCTGCCTGGCCTCAACAGATTGATTACCTGTTTGGACAGTCCGAGCTTCCTTGGACACTCACTGCAGCATGTGCCACTTTTCAAATCACCACCCCTCCCCTGGCACCTGGGACCAGCAGAAAGTGGTCCATCATCTTCCTGCATGGCTCCCAGCTTAAGTTGGACAATGAGAGGGTCCATTGCCATGTTCTTATGCTGAGTTTATTCTGTGTCAAGCCTTTGCTGAAGACAGAGGCACAGTCAATATATTGGTCTTATTTTACAATACACACAACCATAGAAGAATAAAGTATGTAATGCACATACTTGAACAACAGAAGATAGTGTAATGATTCAATACTGGTACCGTGCCTAGATCTCTCCATCAATTAGACAATGCAAAATAGATGCCACAAAGCTCACAGATCTGCTTATACTGCCAGCTCTAACTGTGACCACTTAGTTCTTGATGGTCAGTACTCTCTACTAGTCCGTGCCACACTGTGATTGTCCAACAAGATGCCCACACCAAAGTCTTCATATTCTCCTGAGCCTCATCTGTCTGCAGGGTCATTGAACACTATCACCCCACCCTGGTCACAACAAAAATCATTTAGGTGTCACAAAACACATAACAGTGCTGAAAATCAAAAACTCCCTGCCTAAAATCTTCCCCAATGGGCACTGAGATGTGAAATCATGAGGTCAGTCTTCTGGATGAGCAATGAAGGAAACAGTGAAGGCAGTGGCTAATGGTCGCTCCTTTTCTTGTTATCTTCTTAGACGGTCTGCTGAGATGAAGCAGACTAAATGCTCCCACAGGAATCAGCATCCAGTTTGATTTGATAGCACTGAGCAAAGTATCACATTCCTTCAAGAAAGTATTCCTTCAAGAAAAAAAGAAAAGTATTCCTTCAAGAAAGGAACTCATGACCCCTACTCCAGCCACTTCCAGCCCAAGAAACTGTAAAACCATATATATAAAACATTTTTATACATATAGTATTACTAAATTAAAATCACTTGTATCCTTAAAATATCTCCCATTTAAGTAACTTCTTTGAAATAAAAGAGATCAAACTTAATTTACAAATGTATTGCTAACATTTTAATGTTGGTTATTCAGAAAAAAAAATGTTGGCATTTTATTGTTAAAATATCATATAAGAACATGCAGTAGAAGTCTATTGAACCAGAGCCAACTGAATGGAAGATAGCATTCAAGAAAAATGTTTAAGTTTAACTACAAAAAAAAATACCCAAGAATTGGCAAAGGAAGTCAGGCAAGAGAGACCCAGAAACAAGGCAGAAACTGAGGACACTAAATAAATGTCACACTTCTGGATTATAGCCTCTTAGTAATTGCCTATAGATTAGTTCCTGAGCTTCCTTATTACTATAAATAACCTAATGGTTATATCTCTTCAAAATTCCTATCTTGAGACCCTAACTGCAAGTGATGGCTTTAAGAGATGTCACCTTTGGGCAGTTGTAAGGTTAGGAGAGCTGCGCTCTCACGAGAAGGTTGTGGTGATTTCATGAAAGGCTTCAGTGGGAGGGGACTGGGATAAGGAAGGGTAGTTGGTGAGTCTATATGACCAAATTAGAATATTGGTGCATAAAATTGTCAAAGAAGGGCTGGAGAGATGGCTTAGTGGTTAAGCGCTTGCCTGTGAAGCCTAAGGACCCCGGTTCGAGGCTCGGTTCCCCAGGTCCCACGTTAGCCAGATGCACAAGGGGGCGCACGCGTCTGGAGTTCGTTTGCAGAGGCTGGAAGCCCTGGCGCGCCCATTCTCTCTGTCTCTCCTCTATCTGTCTTTCTCTCTGTGTCTGTCGCTCTCAAATAAATAAATAAATAAAAATTAAAAAAAAATTGTCAAAGAACAAATAAGAAAGAAACAGGAAGTCTCCATTTCTTTAGCCATGCAAGGACACCTGAACACCTGAGGAATAGGCCTCTGGTTCACAAATGACCAAAACTAAAGGCTTAGTTACAGCAGCATGGATAACTGAGATGGCTGTAACCCCTGGCATCAGGTGTTTATACTTCACCCCATTGCCCAGTGTCTGTGTTCCTCTACTGACTGAAAGATTCATTATCCAATGGCCTTCTTTTCTAACAATGCAATCATAAAGGTATTGTCATACAGGCATTAAAGAAAAGGCATTAAAACCAATTAATACTAGAGAGATGACTTAGCAGTTAAGTTACTTTCTAAGGACACAGGTTTGACTCCCCAGATCCCATGTAGGCCAGATGCACAAGGTGACACACGTGCACTGCGTGGTGCACGTGAGCGGAGTTCGCCGCAGCGGCTGGAGGCCTTGCTCTGCCATGTCTCACCCTCTACCCCGTCCCTCGTGCGCTCTCTCTCTCATAAACATATGGCAATGCTATTATCAGATGTAATAATTGTAGTTGCTGTTGTAGACTCATTGACTACTATATAGGATAAGCCAGTATCAAGAATTTTATATTTAATCCCCATAAAGGAAGTTAAGTATCATTTTCCATCATAAAACCTAATGAAAAAGAAAATATCCCCTTCCCCCCAAATCCAGATCAGATCTAAGCTCAGATTTATTTCAGGCAGACTAGTGCTATTAAGAGGAAAATGTAATAGAGCTAATTTAGTTTGAGTGGGTAGTTTCACAAATGTTGAATTTCAGAAATAAGAGTAAGAATTTGATTTGTGACAATCCCAAGAGTCGGGGTGTCTGGGGAACACACTGCATGGTGTTTCTTCCCACCATTCACTGCTAGGGTCCACGTCCCCTTCACTTGCTCAAACTGCTGCATTGCGTTTCAAACTGCTTCTACTGTTACGATAACATGAACTTGGAGCATGAATATATATATAATATGGACATGTATTTTTTTCCAGTTCCTTAGATGGGATTTCCAGAAATCTTGTCATTTTTAAAGCATATTCTTTTCTTCTAATTTTAGATAGAATTATGTAACTAATGATTAAAATACTGGTGACTTTTCTTATAGGTTAAGAAGTTGCCCTCTTCACCTTATACCATTTTCACAACAAAAGTATGTCAACACATCTTCTTGAGGGAATCCAGTATATGAAAATATTCAAGAGTAATATCTTATTTCTACACACAAGCCAAAGTTTTGTTTTTCCTATGCAGAGCTGAGGTTTAGTTTTTTATTGCACCCAAACCAAGGTGAACACGTATTCACGTCCAGTAGAATTGCAATAACTTTAGAGTTTGTCTTCTAGAATGAAATTGACCCAGCCGTAGTCCTAGAAAGGGCCAACAAAGCGTATCCCCAAATAAACGAAGCACTGCTGAGTGAAAATCAGAGCTGGAAACTCCTGGTTCTAGGGAAAGGAGAAGCTATGGCTGGAGGTCCCAGAGCTTCTAGCCATCTTGGCTTGGCACCTATGCTCTGGGAAGATGGCTGAACACGGGACAAACCTGTGCACCTGCCAGGGACGGTGGCACACAGTATGTCATCTGCACACCATCACACAGAAGCAGAGAGGCAGCAGCAAGCAAGGATGGGCAAAATCTGTGCACAAAGAAACCTACACACCAGGTGAATGCTCTAATCTTTATTTTTAATGGGAGAGAGCAAGAGCAATAGAGAGAAAGTGTGTGAGAGAGAACTGGCACGTCAGGGCCTCTGGCCACTACAATCCAACTCCAGACCTGGGTGCTCCTGGCTTACATGGGACCTGGAGAGCTGAACATGAGTCCTTAGGCTTCATAGGCAAGTGCCTAAACTGCTAAGCCATCTCTCCAGTCCCAATTCTCTAATCTTAAACCTTCCCACCAACTGAATTCTCTAATCTTAAACCTGCACACCAAGTGACTCCTACAATCTTTCAAAGGGAAGCTAAGATGGGCATCTGGTATTGAATGATCCTCTGAGTTACCAATGATTCAAGAGGACATTTGTCTAAAAAGATGCTGAACTGTCTTTAAGCCTGGAAAGTTGGGGCTTTCCCAGGCTTCGTTTTGAAATAATTTTAAATTTGCATGCCAGGGTGGATATGTGTATCATACTAGTTAAATATACACTTTTTGTTATTCTGGGAAGCCAAATGCAAACTAGCCATTGTGTGTTATGAAAACAATTTTAACCCATCATGTTCATGCATTGCTTAGAATGAGTGGTTCCTTGTTGTGCCCTGAATGAACAAGCTCAAACAGATGTTTGTATCCTTACACAAGTCTTATTTTAATCTGATTGTACTTCCCATTACAAAATCACAATTTTCATGTAAGTGAGAAAGTCTTACTTAAAGCCTACCACATGATGAAATTAGGCAAGGTATTGTTTCCTAAGGTTAACGGGAATGAAATCTTTATATCACCACTGTAGGGCTATGATAGGTAACTTGAATTATTGACATATTTAATATTCCAAATACATAATGTGCCTATTTAGAAGAACATGAGAACATGGCCTTGTATTTTTAATGATTTATTTACTTTAAATATTTTATTTTGTCTTTATTTATTTGAGAGAGGGGGAAAAAATTAGGCAGGGAGAGAGAGAGAAAGAATGGGTGCGCCAGGACTTCCAGCCCCTGCAAACAAACTCCAGACGCATGTGCCCCCTGTGCATCTGGCTCACATGGGTCCTGGGGAATGGAACCTGGCTCCTTTGGCTTTGCAGGCAAGTGCTTTAATCACTAAGCCAATTCTCCATCCCGTGGTCTTGTATTTTTGATAAACATAATATAATCTCTAACTAAAACATTGTTTTAGGAATGATTAATAGTGCAATTGCATATTTCAGTGGTTAAATGTTTTATTTAGAGATTTAAAATTACATCAAATATTTAGACTTTATTGAGCTTTCACTTACACAGTTACACTTAATATTTATGTACTAATTATGATATATATTCATATTGGAAACTCATTGAATCTCAGCATTGGTTCATGCAAAATGAGTTCTGTGGTTTGAATGTGAAATAATCACTTGTTTGAACACTTGGCCCCCAATTTATGGCTCTGTTTGGGAATATCGTGGAACCTTTAGTCACTGGAGTCCTGCTGGAGAAAGTGGATCACTGGAGATGGGCGTTCAGGTTTTGGTTGTCCTCCTCTGCTTTGTGCTGAAATGTGATGAAAGATCTTCCAGCAAATGGTCTCTTAACTCCACTGCTATCAGAAAAGTACCTATACCTTACCTAATTAGAAAGCTGTTTAGGATTCAAATCACTTAGTACAACACCACATTAAAATTCTTTTGGGCAGAACTTTGGGTAGTATTTTTTAGATAAACTCCTAAAAATAGAACTCTTTAGTCAAAGGTATTTTTAAAATTTTTTATGTTAATTTTATTTATTTGTTTATATGAGAGAGCGATAGACAGAAAGAGGCAGACATGCAGAGATAGAGAGAGGGAGAGAAAATGGGCATGCCAGGGTCTCCAGCCACTGCAAACGCATGTGCCATGTTATGCATCTGGCTTATGTGGATCCTGGGGAATTGAGCCTGGAACCGAGATCCTTAGGCATCACAGGCAAGTGCTTAACTGCTAAGCCATCTCTCTGGCACCCGGTAGTTTACTTTTCAAATGAAATTTGAAAAAATATTTTTTCAAATGGAGTATCCAATTCCAGTACTTACAGATGTGCACAAAAGTGACCGCTTCTTTAGACAATCCTTATTTATCCTTTTATCTCAACATTGTTTCACTGATGTATGAGTTACTTTTCCTGATGCTGTGATTAACAAAATAAATGTAAGGAAGGATTTATTTTGAGTCACAAAGCCAGGGTGCAATCCATCATGGTGGGTAGGTCACGGTGTTAGTAGCTTGAGGCAACGGGTCACACTGAGCCCTTGCTTAAAGAAGCCAAGAACCATGAGTGCCGGGTGCTCAGTTACCTTTCTCCTTCAGGCTATCGTCTGGTAGCGCCAGTCGTTTGCTGTGAGTCTTCCCACTTCAATTAATCTTGCCTAGAAAATACCTCACACACATATGGGTTCATTTGATCTAGAGAGAGGAGAGAGAGAGAGAATGGGCTCACCAGGGCCTCCAGCCACTGCAAACGAGCTCCAGACGCGTGCGCCCCCTTGTGCATCTGGCTAACGAGGGTCCTGGGGAACTGAACGTGAGTCGTTCGGCTTCACAGGCAAGTGCTCTAACTGCTAAGCCATCTCTCCACGCCAAGCTGCCTGCTTCACTGTGCACTTCTCACAGCTCCCTGGTTTAATAGTATGTAGAACATCCCATGCAGTGCTCTGTCTTGTGACTTCTGTTTAATGACTATTCTGCTCTGGAACAGTCCCTCAGGCCTATCTATAGCCCTTCAGAAAAAAAAAAAAAAAATCCTAGAAATCGTTTCCCTCCACTCATACTTTGGCTAGTTTGCCAGGTTTCTGCCATTCATATCTATGTTTTGTCCAGCAGCGAGCCCAGTGCAACAAGGGCATCGCACGGAAGTGGCTGCATGGGCAGGGCCACGCCGGGGCAAGCAGGAGGGACTGCGGCCAGGTGGCCGTCAACTGGCCAGCTCCGCGGAACTGTGGGCTCTGCAAACAGACGTTGTGTTTTCTTCCCCTCTGATTCTCTGCTAATAAAAATAAAATATCTCTAATCATGCATCCTCTGTTAAATATTATATTACCTAAAGGATTTGGCTGCTTATTGTACTTTGAAACTCTTGACATATTCCTATCTTGTTATAAACCTGGCCTAGTGATTATTATGGAGTCTTGTAAAATATATCATATGAATAATGGATTCACTATAAAAACTATAAGGGAAAAAAAGTCAATTTTGTGTATCCCAACTTGGCCGTTCTATGAAGCACCTGGTTAGTTTTGAGTTTTCAGAGGTCCATGGGAAGACAGACCACAGTGAAAAAGGATTCTTTTTCCCTCTTTTCTCTTTAGATCCTTAATGCCAGCAACTTGCATCTCTTTTCTCCTACTAGTCTCTAGCTTTTGTTTTGAATTTTTATTTTACTTTACTAATTAGTGTTGTACTCAGTGAATATAGTCAAGTTGGTACCATTGTTAGCCTCCTCCATATCCGTCCCCTCCCCCCAACCCCTCCTTCTTGAGGTATATGGGTCATGCATTGTGGAGTTAGCCCACAGTTATGGGGAGGAGAAAGGTCTCTGCATATCATGACCCAACATGTGGCTCTGACATTCTTTCTGCCCCCTCTTCCACAAAATTTCCCTGAGCCATTTTTGGGTTCATTTTTGCTCTGCTTCAATGATGAGGTGTTGGGGGCCTCTGGGTCTCTGGCTCTCTGATTTGGTAGGAGTTGACTTTTCTCTGTATTGATCTCCTTCACCCTTGTGCTGGTACCCGGTTCACCAAGAAAACAGCACCCTTGCTTGTTTTACCAATTGTTCTTAGTTCCAGCCAGGGCCCTTTTGAGGTGTGATGGGGTGGCTCTGTCCTTAGGATCTGTGTCTATCTTACAGGAACAACAGCCAATCTTCAGAAATAGAAAGACATTTCACTTAATTTGCTACTTTTCTCTGGAAACTCAGTGTCTTAACCCCATGCTTAAATGTGTTTAATAAATTATGAAGTAAATGTGTATCATTATAGGGACTAGCATTTTTAAATCTAGCATTTTTCCAAAGATAATGTTTGATTTTTCCACACTGGGTCAAAAAAGATATAGAAAATAAGAATGCTTAGCAAGAGTTAGAACTGTGGATGTCCTTTTTGAAAAATTTTCTCCAAATAATGAAGCTATCTTTTAAAAATAATAGAAAAATGAAATTTAATTATTAGTTTCATGTATGTCTTAAAAAATATTATATAATGTATTATGAGATTCACAAAAACCTATAGTTGTTTAAGTTTGAAATTATTCTTAGAGAATTGGAACTTAACTTCCATGAAGCAAAATCTCTAAGGTTGTATGTTGCAAGCTCAAAAATTTCAATTGTACAAGGCAAGATTTTCTTTAAAACATTGAACTTTATTTCATTGATTTCATGAGAGATTATAGAGATGTGTACATACATGACTTTCCTGATATATATGTATGTATGGGTGTCTGTTGCTATATGCATGTTTATTTGTGTTACTTACTAGAAATATTTTCTCATTCTATTTCCAAATGCATAAAATGTAATTATTTGAGTTACTTCACTTCTGCAATCTTCCAGTACTGAAAGACCCAAATGTGTTTTTATAGATATGATTCAAATGTATTTTTACCAAATGATGTCATATGCTGAGGTTATGGGAAAATAATTATATTTGTTAGGCTAACAAAAGAATATACAAGTTAACTACACCCACAAATAAAATATTCAATTAAAATGAGATAACCTATATTAATTTAGAAAAATATTTTGTGATCGAATTATGTTATTAGTGCCAAAAACAGTGAAATGGCATCTGCTCCTCAGGAATGAACTCTGGCTTAATGTCTTACTCCCTATGCTAATCCATATGCTTTAATTTATAGAAACCAACCATGTGTCCAAAACTTTGCTGCAATTCCTAAAATGTCATGTGTGAATAAGATTAAAAAATAGCTCACAAAGAACATTTTAAGTGGCATAATAATAAGTGAATCACCCAAAATAAACAGCACAAAACAGAAAAACTAAGATTTCTTACATTTAAAGTGACAATATTCATTTGGGACACAGACTAGGTGAATGGAACATTATAAAATCACTATATATTTATGCAAGAACAAATATATATATATATATATATATATATATATATATATATATATGTATGTATGTGTATATATATATATATATATATATATGTGTGTGTATATATATATATATATATATGTATATATATATATATATAATTTCGTGCCACAGCAGCATTTTAATATTATAGACTTCTGTTCCATATATATCCCTTAGCTCTATTTTTTAATCTCCAACTCTTATTATTGTCAGAGTCAGATTTCCTTAAATTAAATTAAACATTGAAACACAGCTTGTTGTCCAGACACCACACAAGTCCCACACGGCACTGTCGTCACATTCCACACGCACTCTCTCGGGCTTTTGCACGTATTCCGTGGCTACAGCCAAAACTGAGTAAATTTAGCCTATGTGAAAATAAAAGACCCCTATCATCAACATAATCACACAAACCCACTAAGGGACTTCCCTCTTTTTGCCATCTCAAGGAGAGACTCACAGAAGTCCTACAGCCCCGAATTGTCCACCAGAATATTTGACAGATAAATTCTATACAAAATCCTGCTAACCATCACAGTAGCAAGCTCTCTGCTGAGCAATAGCATTTTTATCCAATCAGACATTTTTATTGAGCATCTAATGTATTTCCTGCACTATGGTAGGTAGGCAAGGCAGTATAATGGTGAACAAAACAGATGCATTCTCTACTGTCAGAAAAATACTGTACGTACAGCCAAAATTGAAATAATCACAGTGGTAAATGTAAAAATTGATGGTTTATTAGTTTCATGGCTGCCATAAAATAGCAGGATGAATTCGGTAGCATCAACAAGAAGTTGTTGCCTCACCATTTTGGAGGCTAAACGTTTAGAAGTGCCTCAGCAGGTCATGTCCTTCTACAGGAGGAAAAACATAATGCTCTCCCCTCCCACTGGCCCTTGTGTGTGTGTGGGGGGGGGTATTTCTTTTATAACCTGGGATTCATTAACTTAAAATTTATCACCCTTATTTATTTTCTGCTGTCATGTTTGCATAGCAATAAGTGTGTGTGTGCATGTTTCCAAAGTTTTCCTTCTTTTTTTTCTTTTTTCTTGGTGTTTCAAGGCAGGGTCTCGCTCTAGTCCAGGCTGACCTGGAATTCACTCTGTAGTCTCAAGGTGGCCTCGAACTCATGGCGATCCTCCTACCTCTGCCTCCTGAGTGCTGGGATTAAAGGCGTGCACCACCACACCCGGCAACTCTAAGTTTTCCTTCTTATAAATATACCAGTCATTTGGGTTTAATGACTATTTTAGTAAAAACCACATTGCAACAAATGAATTCAACTATCATCAGCAATGGCCCTATTAATGTATAAGGTGATGTTCTGAAGTAATGGAAGTTGTAATTCCAACATATGAAATTAGCAGGTTGGTGGAAGAACAATCAATAATATGACCAGTGATTTTTATAGAAATAATATTTCACTTGGGGACAACAGAATACTGCATCTTGCACTAGAATGCAGACACTGGAAGATGTTTAGAGGTAGTTGGCCAAAAGAAGTGCCTCAGTGAAGGAAAGAGTATAGGAGAAATCAAAGATGGAGGCATAATCAGGGAAAAGGCCACCACATATATTCCTGTTTCAAGTTGATTTTGTTTCCTAGTGCTCATCCCCAGAAGGCCAGACCATAAGAATGGTAAAACGGATCTCTCATATGCATCACTGAAAAGTTCCTTGGTGATCTCTGCAACTGCAGTTAGGATAAATACTTAATAGGAATATTCTTTGTGGGTTTTTTTTTTTTTGTTTTTTTTTTTGAGGTAGGGTGTCACTGTAGCCCAGGCTAACTAACCTGGAATTCAACATGAAGTCTAAGGGCTGGTTTTGAACTCACAGAAATTCTCCTATCTCTGCCCCCTGGGTGTTAAGCTTGAAAGGGTGCACTGACAAGGCCAGCTTCTAACAGGGATATTCTTTACCACAGAAACAAAGAGAAAACTTCCCATTTGCATGATTTATGGAGATAGGAGACACTGGAATCCACAGCAAGGACCATTGTTTGTTATAGTGCAATATAAGAAATAAGCCTCTGGCTTGTAGTATTTGACAATATTCAAAATGAAAATGTAAGTTATTCAAAGACATGTAGGTGGTTCAAGCTACGTGACTAACGCCAGTGACGGCAACGGTGAAAAGGGATGTTCAAAAGTACCGAATGCGGGGGTCTTTTTACCATCTGAATTCAATAGGCACAATAGCAAGAATACAGACAACGCCAAATATTAGAAAACAGTAAGTACTGAACAGTGATCATTTTGTTTCAGAAGACTTAAGTGTAGAATTTTAAGGTTTAATTTTAAATAACAAGCATGCTTAACTGCTTCATAAATTTCAAGACATTGAACCATCAGTATTGGAGCACACCACTGAAGAGAAGTCACCCCGAAAGCAGACTTTTTAGTCATTTAATGGTATTCAAGAACAAGAGAGAAGATTCAAGGAAAAAATATCTACCATATCTTACTAAGGCAGAAAAATAATCCACTCTATGTGATGAATATAAATATCTACATTAGCCTGACAGAATATCTTGTAGGCATTTAAAAACTGGATATTTTGTGTATATTCGCCTGAAAGTTTACTTGCTATTGCAGTAGAGATGGCACAGTTGTATCAATTCTTCATCCCATGGCTACAGATGAACAGCAGACAAACCTAAGGAGCAACTGATGGAGAAAGGCTCCAGCTTATAGTTTGGTGGGATGATACAGCCCATTGTGGTGGGGAAGATACAGAGGCCAGAGTGTGCAACAGCTGGGCACGTGGACTCCACAGTCACAAAGCAGAGAGATAATTCTAGCATTTCACTGTCTTTCTCCTTTTCAGTGAGTCAAGCAGAAAGGGTGGGGGGGAGGGCCTTCCCACCCCAATTAATCCAGTGCAAAAAGTCCTTCAGGGAAATATCCAGAGGTTTGTCCGCAAGGTGACCCAACCTCCTGCTGAGTTGACAAGCAGTGTAAATCTCCAGGCCAACAGCATGTCAGAACTGCTCACTGTAGGAAAAATAAAAACAGATTGTCTTTCAGTTCTTAAATAGCATTTTATCGTCAAACAATTGTAGACTTATAGAAAAGTTACTGAAATAACAAGGCAATTGCTGAATCTTCTTCACCCAGTTCAATCCGTCTAAGCCTTCATTTCTACAATATATTTCTCCAAACTAAAAAAACAAAAAATACTTTAAATAAATTCCAAGTTTGGGCAGATTCCATCTCTTTTCTCTTAAATATTTCTCCTTAAATATTTATCTTAAATATGTCTCCTTAAATATTTCAATAAATAATACATACAGTTTTCAACTATGACTTTTATACATCTTTGTCTGAAATTTCTTTTCAGTAAGTATATACAGTGTTCACATTGTTATTAAAAGGCTCAAGTGATGTTTTCTGGAATTCTTCCCTGTCAGAATGAAATGGCTCTCCTGAGTTACCAAAATATCTTGAACATCACTCCAAAATCATATGTGTGACATCCTGTTATACTCATTAATTTTCTTTTCTGTCCACAAAACTTGTTTTAATTAGGAATAAGAAAGTCCCCAAAGTTATTAGTTTATCTTGCTTCTTCACATCATGATATTCCTAGGTCCTACAGGCAAATGCATTAATAAAAAAACACTATAAAGTAAATGATAAATATTAAATAGCATGATAACTGAGCCAAGACAAGAAGATGCATAAAATATTTATACCTACATCTTTATACTTGGCATGAAATCAGTGACTGTAGAGAAGAAAGATGCAAACTTTACCAGTAGAAGCCAAGAATCAGCTAACAAAATTTCCATTTAAAATTAATTGGGTCAGCAAGTGGTTTCATAAGTGCAAGTCTTTTGGAGAGATGGTGTTCTGATAGAGAGTTATTATGCCTTAAATTGGTTTGGAACTTACCTTGTATACTGAGTTGGCCTTAAATTCATTGTCTTTCTTCCTCTGCCCTCCCAAGTGCTGGAATTAGAGGTGCGCACTGCCATGTCTGGCCTCTTATAACTCTATTTCCCTGTTATATAGGACATCAAGAAAATATGAATATAGAGCCAGATACCTACAGATATAACAAATGTAGTGCAAAGCATGTGTAACTTCTGAGTAACTGTCAAACATTAACACTGGTTGAGAATTCTTATTTTAACTATTTTATTGACAATGTCCATAAACATAAACAATATACCATAGTTATAGTCCCTTCCCACCACCCTCTCCCTTTCACCCCTTCCAAATTCTCCATCCATTGATCCTTTCTTCTCTCCAAGTAGTCTGTCTTTTATCTTGAATTCATCATATTTCTCCTTTTATTATGCAGGTAGCCTCAGCCACTGAGAAAAGGTTTTGTGTTGAACTATCTAGAAACTATTTTATTGGTTAAAGGTGTTATTTTTAATTCTTCCCAAAACATTGTGCACTTTACTAGTTAAAAAATTTCAAATATTGGGCTGGAGAGATGTCTTAGTGGTTAAGCGCTTGCCTGTGAAGCCTAAGGACCCCGGTTCGAGGCTCGGTTCCCCAGGTCCCACATTAGCCAGATGCACAAGGGGGTGCACGCATCTGGAGTTTGTTTGCAGAGGCTGGAAGCCCTGGCGCACCCATTCACCCTCTCTCCCTCTATCTGTCTTTCTCTCTGTGTCTGTCACTCTCAAATAAATAAATAAAAAATGAACAAAAAATATTTTTAAAAAATTTCAAATATCAAATAATCTAATGATATTATTTTTTGCATCTAGAAAAGTTTTAAAAATACATTTCAATCAAGATCTTTCCTTTATCCAAATGTTTTTAATTTATTGAAAACATTGCTTGGAAAAATCAAACTAATAGTTGTGATAGTTGCTCTCAGATATGAACGTAACAGGACTTAGAGTCACCATCTTGCCGTTGACACATGTCTGTGAAGGATTTCTTCTCTTTCTCTCTGATTGGCTGAATAGAAGTGGCTGATTCAAACTCCTGACACTATGCTTTCCTACCATGCTGGTCTGTGTCCCTTCATAACCCGAAATGAGCCCTTCCTTCCTTCAATCATTTTTGTTAGGTATTTGTTGCAGAAATGAGAAAAGGAGGCTGGAGACATGGTTTAGTGGTTAAGGCGTTTGCTTGCAAAGCCAAAAGGACCCTGGTTCAATTCCCCAGGACCCATGTTAGCCAGATGCACAAGAGGGTGCACACATCTGGAGTTCATTTGCAGTGGCTGGAGGCCCTGGTGCACCTATTCTCTCTCTCACTCTCTATCTCTATCTCTATCTCTATCTCTCCCCCCCCTTTCTCTATCAAATAAATAAAACTAAAATAGTTAAAAACAGAATGAGAAAAGCAACTAACAAGATTATGCAATGCATGAACAAAACCAGAGGTCAGTGGACTATGACGAGAGCAAACACTTTAATGATGAAAGCAATGAAATGTTTTAAATTGCCAATAGTATTGCACTTAAAATTTGCATTAAGTGACTACTTTTGGCAAAGAGGTACAGACAGTCACTCTTTCTGTAGAAATTCAGAACAATGACAATGCTCTTTGTGGTATAAAGCATCTTTTGAGCCATTAAGTAGTTAGAGAATATACCTCTATCTGGGAGTCAAGGTTTCAAAAGTGGAAAGTTAGTAGAATGCCATCAGGTCATAAGGATTGGATACAGACACAACCCTGTCAGTAATCATCTAGAAATATCCATTGTGAAAACTTTGTTCATATTAGTTCCATTGTAATGTGAGTAAAATTTATCCAAAGTTTATACAGACAACATGACAAATCTAAATGAATCAGTTTTCAATTTTAGAGATGGCTTTGGGTAAAATTGATAAGAAAAGTGATGAACATTATTATTGCTTTTGTTTGTTTGTTTGTTTGCTGCTGCTCTTGTTCTTAAATAATCACTAAAGGAGAAATAATGGCCTAAAATAAGTATGACTCACTCATGGCAAGAGTCCAAGCAAACACTACCGTGGGTCAACCAAAGCATCTCCTCACGTCCCAGTGCTTCACCAAGCCCACTTTTTGTTCTTAATGTCAAATTGCAGTGAGGAGGGGTGTGTGTGTGTGTGTGTGTGTGTGTGTGTGTTTTCAGATGGCTGCTTCTGCTCCTTCCAGACCTATTGAGTCAGTTTCTCCACAGTGTGGGCCAGGCACATACAGAACCCTGTAAGGAAGGCACCAGCTGATCCTGTAGAAGGCCCCTCACTGAAGCTGGAGCCATGAAAGCTATGAGAATTATCTACTCACTTTCAGCCCCTTCAGTATTACTTTGTCTAGAAACAACCAGTGTATATCGATTTCTTTTTCTTTTCTGGCCTCCTATCCTGTGGACCTGAGCCAATAAAACCAGACAAAATAATAGATTCACATGGAGGATGAAAGTAACTCCCACATGCTATAATTCAAATCCTTACAATATACCCTTAATTGTATTATATCCTGTAAATCCTCCTTCGCTTATCAAGTATAAATGATTCACAGGGACTCTTGGGATTAAGATAAAGCACACAACATACAACAGCATACAAACACATACACACACATACACATGCATGTGCATACACACACACACTTGATAATCCTAACAGGTGTCAACATTTAGCAAGGAAAGGTAAATTATTGATTAAATTCTCAAGAAAGCACTAAAGCCAGTCTGAATCCAAACAGTGAAAAGTAAGAATGTTAGCTAGTCATGATGATGCATGACTATAATCACAGCATTCGGGAAAGCTGAGGAAAGAAGACTGCTAGTTCAAGGCTATCCTGAGCTCTGTAATGTAATTCTGTTACCAAACACACACACAGAAAAATGAAGTCTGGAGAGCTGGCTTAGTGGGTAAAGGTACTGTCCAAGCATGAGAGGATCTGAGAATTCCTGAGTTCAATTCCCCAGCACTCATGTAAAAAGCTAGGCCTGGCCACACAATCTGTAACTGCTTCACTGTGAGGATCAGAGACAGTCACTGGGGCTCCAAAGCCAGCTTCAGAATCTGAGATTCCATCTCAAAGAAATCCATAGACGTGTGTGATGAGGGAAGGAAGGCCGACATTCTCCCCTGGCCTGACACCCAGTGCTTACATCTGCACACACACACACACACACACACACACACACACACACACACACACACACACCAAATGCCAACCCTAGTATACCATAGTCATTCCATTTTTAAAGCTTATGTGACTTTTATGGTGGGTTTTCCTTCCTTTCTAATTCAAAGCGTGCAAGAATATTCACATAATTGAAAAGGTATTATCGCCTACTTATGATACAATTTTAATGGTCATTTAACATTGCTTTAGCTGTGATTTAAAAGAGAAGTATATCAGTGTGCTTCTTGGAGGTATTGCAGGAACAAGGCAATCCCAGGCTTGCTAGTCAATGTTCCACCTGGTTCTTCAAAAATGATAAACCTTTAAATGCCCCCCGTAAGTTGTAAGACCCATTGGCAGAAGAACCTTGGGTGTTTATTGCGTTTCACTCTTTCTGGGTTCCCAAATTATAAGGAATGCCAGTTTCTAAACTTTAAGCGCATAAATCGTGGGACCTTCCTTCTTCCTTGGCTATACGACAAGTTATGTGTTCTGCAAATCTTTTCAAAAATTTGTCAACAACTGGGAAGAACCTGGAATTTGATTCCACATGCACTGCAACAACTCGAAGTTCCCAGGAAGCCAAACAAAGCCTCTTGAGAGTAAAGACATGATTATTCCCATCCCAGAAGCTGCGGGAGTCCTAAGGCTCTGTTGTCTCCCTTTGCTCTACAAATCGCCTAGAGGTGGCACAGATGAACACGAGGGGGCGCTGTGCCTGCAGTACGTTTACCTCAGAGCAAAGCGACAGAAGATTTTGTTGTTGATTTGTATTATTATTATTATTATTATTACTATTATTATTATTATTTCAGCTTTAAACATGTTTGTTGTCTTACTGCTTTGTCCACAAAGCATGAAATGTCATTTGGAATTCTTTGCCACCTTCATTTCAAGTATCAAAAGAATGAAAATGCCCAAAACGTACATATGATTAGTGCTTGGCTCCCCCTTAGAGATTGAATAATTTCACTGCTTTTAGGACTTTCCTTCCACTTTGTAAAATGTCCCTCTTGGGACTAGTAGGAATACTCTCTATACATACACACAAATATTGTACCCACTACCATGCACCATGTCTGCTGTTAGAAGCAGGAAGGACTTTGAGTTTACAGACTCACAATCCCTTCTTCATATTCAAGGCTGTGATCCTGTTGGAAAACTTTTAGCAGTGTTTTCCCTATGTAGTCAAGCTCCATATTCTCCATAAAGTTCACAACATTTAAGTGACATTTCATTTCAGTTTTTTTCTTGTTTGAATGCTTGCAACCTCCTTTTTATTTTTATTATATTTTTTATTTTTAAAAACTTTTTTTTATTGACAACTATGAAGAGAGCAAAGAGACAACCTAAGGAATGGGAAAAAATAATCTTTGCCAGCTTTACATCTGACAGAGGATTAATATCCAGAATATACTAAGAACTCAAAACAAAACAAAACAATAAGAAATCAAACAACCCAATTAAAAATTGGGCTATGGAACTAAATAGAGAGTTCTCAAAGGAAGAAATACAGATGGCATATAAACATCTAAAAAAGTGTTCTACATCATTAGCCATCAGGGAAATGCAAATTAAAACTACTTTGAGATTCCATCTCACTCCTGTCAGAATGGCTGCCATCAAAGAAAACAAATGACAGTAAATGTTTGTGAGGATGCGGCAAAAGGGGAACCCATCTACACTGTTGGTGGGAATGTAATCTGATACAGCCATTGTGGAAATCAGTGTGGAGGTTCCTGAGACATCTAAAAATAGATCTACCATATGACCCAGTATAGCACTCCTAGGCATATATCCTAATGACTCTTCTCACTACCTTAGAGATACTTGCACAACCATGTTTATTGTTGCTCTATTCACAATAGCTAGGATATGGAACCAGCCTAGATGTCCCTCAACAGATGAATGAATGGATAATAAAGATGTGGTACATTTGCACAAAGGACCAGAAGTTTTTACATAATGGATCATGAGAAAACTGTTGCCTCATGGGTGATATTATCTCTGTCTGTCAGGGTTATTTTTATCAAAATATGTCAGGAAAGCTATCCCAAGACAGCATCACTCCTCATGAAATGTGTAGAATCATGAGAAACCCATGAAAGATTATCTCTCAACAAAAGTTGTGATGTACACACTGTCCTAAATCTTCATAGTTGCCCCCCCAAAAAAAGCATTTGCCTAGTGTTAACCTCGAAAGTTAAATTGTAAAGGAAAGGAGTGTTATTTCCCTAAGTTTTAGGTTCTGGTAGGGACCCAATGTTTGCTTCAATATCCTCAAATAGTAGAAAAGGGAATGACTGTTCTTGGATTTTTTGAGGCCTTTAATCCTATTCATAAGATTCATGGAAAAAACCAAGGAAGATTAACTCTCAGCAAAAGATGTGTTGGATTTTGTTCTAAATCTAATCCCCTCGTAATACCAATAGCATGTGTGTCAGGATTTCAACATTCAGACCATAGCAGAGTGTTCATTCACACGCTACCAGAGTACGATTCCTCCTGGAAACTCAGTACATGAGACAAATTTAAAGTGAGAACAGAAAAAAAAAAAAAATCTCTGTATGTGAAAAATACTTCTAAATCTAATATTTTAGGTATGGCGTATTTACAGTTTCACAGAGAGAGATGGAAATGTGAAGCCAATACTGACACGGTCCTGGGTTAAAAAACAACAACTCAGAGACTACCTGAACCAAAGCTGTATTGGGCAACTTCTACTTTTTTTTTTTTTTTTTTTGGTTTTACGAGGTAGGGTGGTCTCATTCTGGCTCAGGCTGACCTGGAATTCACTCTGGAGTCTCAGGGTGGCCTCGAACTCACGGCGATCCTCCTACCTCTGCCTCTCGAGTGCTGGGATTAAAGGCATGTGCCACCAAGCCAGGCTTCAGGGTGACTTCTACTTTTGAGGTGGTTAATTAGTATTCAAATCAGTGGGGATTTGGTTAAGAACAAGAGCCACACTCTTGTATTAATGTCTGAGGGAGAAAGAAGGAAAGAGTGCAAATTCCCTCTCCAGTAAGTGGAGAAACATTGGCTACATATTGCTAGGATTCCAGCTGAGTAAACACCCCAGTTACAAATGGATTGGCTTGTTTTTAGCCATAGGCACTATTCTGTTACTTGACAATTCATACCATTTTTAGTCTCCTCCAGTTAACATCTAAATTGTCTCTTTAAATAGAATAATTGCTCCAAGATCAGCCATTATATGCAATACTGGTCTTAAAAATATATTTTGTTTATTTATTTATTTATTTGCAATTAGTGAGTGAGAGAGAACGAGAATGGGCACACCAGGGCCCCTTTCACTGCAGGCCAAGTCCAGATGCATACAAAACTTGTACATCTGATTTTACGTGGGTACTGAGATATTTACCCATGTGGGCAGGCTTCACAAGCCAATGCCTTTACCCACTCAATAATCTCTTCTGCCTTTAATTCTGTTTGTGACCATACAATGAGGTGCTCTCAAAAGTCTACATGTGAACTGAAAACCCTACTATCCTGTGTTTCTCCTAACCTGCAAAGCAACAAAGGCCTTCCAGCTTTGCCTTCTGTGGTGGTTGATGCAGGTGTCCCCCATAAACTTAGGTGTTCTGGATGCTAGGTCCCCAGCTGATGGCAATTAGAAATTAACACCTCCTGGAGGTGGCATATTGTTGGGGGCGGGATAATGGATGTTATAGCCAGTTTCCCCATGCCAGGGTGTGGCACACTCTCCTGTTGTTGTTGTCCACCTTATGTTGGCCAGGGGGTGATGTCCACCCTCTGCTCATGCCATCGTTTTCCCTGCCATCATGGAGCTTCCCCCTCGAGCCTGTAAGCCAACATAAACCTTTTTTTTTTCTTTTCCCACAAGCTGCTCTTGGGTGAGTGATTTCTACCAGCAATGGGAACCTGGCTGAGACAACTTCTATCTGAATAATAGAAAATTACATGTAGTAGGAAGGGCTTGAACAGTGGCTTAGTGGGTAAAGCAACTGCTGTGCAACCGTGGGATCCTGAGTTCAGGGCCGCAGCACCCCGTGCAAATGCTGCGCGGGCGCGGGGCCAGCTACAAACAGCACTAGCCCCGGGCAGAGGACCCCTGAGCGAGCGGGCTGTGTGAACTAGCCGAATTCGCAAGCTGTGGCTTCAAGCGAGTGAACACACATGCATACCCACGCACTCTTACACTCTTCCCATAAACCCACAAGTACACACTTACACCAACACATACAATACACATGCATTTGCACAAAAAGAGAAATGCTAGGGCTGGAGAGATGGCTTAGTGGTTAAGCGCTTGCCTGTGAAGCCTAAGGACCCCGGTTCGAGGCTCAGTTCCCCAGGTTCCACGTTGGCCAGATGCACAAGGGGGCGCACGCGTCTGGAGTTCGTTTGCAGAGACTGGAAGCCCTGGCGTGCCCATTCTTTCTCTCTCCCTCTACCTGTCTTTCTCTCTGTGTCTGTCGCTCTCAAATAAATAAATAAAATTTAAAAAAAAAAAAGAGAAATGCTAATGTTCTGAAGTATTGTTCAATTCATAGTTGTTTTAGCTTTTGTTTAATTTACATAAATTTACATGGGAATAGAAATAACTTTCCAACGAGTGTAAGTAAAATTTATGTATTTTATTTGCTACAAGATTTCTCAAAGGAAGAATAAACATCACCTTATTTTTAAAAAATTTTATTTATTTATTTGAGAGAGAAAAAAAGGGACAGAGAGAGAGAATGGGCACACCAGGACTTCCAGCCACTGCAAACGAACTCCAGATACATGTGCCACCTTGTGCATCTGGCTATGTGGGTCCTGGGGAATCAAACCAAGGTCCTTTGGCTTTGCAGGCAAGCACCTTTACCACTAAGCCATCTTTCCAGCCCCTACATTGATATCTTTACATATATCCTTTCTTATGGAAAAGGTACAAGAAAGTCAATTCCTACACTACAAACCTTTCACTCAGCTCACAGAATAGAAGGAAAAAGAAATGTTTTGCTTGCCTTTAGATTTTAAGCAAACATGGTTTTTAGATCCATCGCTTCAACAATGTTTTTGGGGGACTTCATGATGCTATTGAACAAAAAAAAAAAAAAAAAAATGCCACCAGCACTGAGTGTCCAGCATTGGCCTCAGCAAATTTCTCCAAATTGTAGCAGCCCATGATTGACAGCTGGGAGATTCTTCATGACTGACAGGAGACATGGTGCCCACTAGGGGAACTCTGCATGCTGACAGTGAAGGTCATGCCAGCCTTTCTTCTACCTCTTTCCCAAGGCCATTTTTATTAGCAACCTTGTCCCGGTGTTATACCTTAGCCATTAAATGCATTGTGGGTTTGCATATCCACAAAGGAGGGAATAATGCAGTCACGAAATACAGCACCTTTGAAACTGAACCGTGGAACTGGAGAGATGGTGTAGCAGTTCAGATGCTTGTCTGTGAAGTCTAAGGACCCAGGTTTGATTCCCCAGGGCCCAATAAGCCAGATGCACAAGGTGACACATGCGTCTGGAGTTCATTTGCAGTGACTAAGGACCCTGGTATGCTAATTCTCTCTCTTTATATGCCTTTCTCTCTCTCTTTTTTTTTTAATTATTTATTTATTTATTTGAGAGTGACAGACACAGAGAGAAAGACAGATAGAGGGAGAGAGAGAGAATGGGCGCGCCAGGGCTTCCAGCCTCTGCAAACAAACTCCAGACACGTGCGCCCCCTCGTGCATCTGGCTAACGTAGGACCTGGAGAACTGAGCCTTGAACTGGGGTCCTTAGGCTTCACAGCCAAGCGCTTAACCGCTAAGCCATCTCTCCAGCCCCTTTCTCTCTCTTTTATAAGTAAATAATTTTTAAAAAAAAATACAAACCACAGGGAACATCATAAGAGCCACCTCAAAATTTCCAGGTTAGAAAACTTTTATTTTCATTTCTCCTTTTCAAGGGAAAGTATGATATGTTCTAAATCTCCCACACAGTTGCCTGCCCTTTGCTCTAATTTTTCCTGATACTAGATGGTTCTTGGACATACTTGTTGATTAACAGGGAAAATACCAAGGTATGTTTTTAAAATTCCAATTTATTTTCCAAATGAGAATGCTGAATTTTGTACATGAAACATAATCACCCTTTCCAGTCTCTATTTCCTAACAGGTGTACTTTTGGGAAATACATTGAATACACTACTCTTCAGCCACAGGGCCTTCTCTTCCTCCTCCTCAAAATTTTAATGTTGGTCCTGTGTGTGTCACAGTTGGCATTTGCTCCAAACTCTTCATACATAAATTTTTTCGCTTATTGAAACATTCTAAACTGACGAATAAGCTCAAAATAGGATATAAATCTGCACTGAACAAAGTATCAAAAATGATTCATGGAAATCTATTTACAGAAAAATAAGCTTGTCATTATGTTCACCCAAACAAAGGAGGCTTATGTATCTTTGATATTTGACTAATTCTTAGACTTCTATCTATCTCCTCTGAAACTGGAAAGTGTGGCCCTGTTAAAAGTTAGGTGGCTCATCAACGTAATGATTTCTAATTTGAAAGAAAAATTCTGATAAAATTAAAAGTAAAAACTAAGTATGCCAACATTGCCTACAAAGAATGCCGCCTCAAGTTTAAAAGTAGATATCCTTCTCCTTCACAGTTGGGAGCTACAATGCATAATCTCTGACAAATGAAGTTTGACCTTGAGAAATGACAATGAAGGAGGAAGAACAGGTTTTACTGTCTGAAGAATAGGCAACCTACACGCACGCTGTTGAAAAACCAGCAGGGGAGAAGACTTGGAGACTTGGCTTTCTCTGAGCCATCTTCAGAGCTTTCCATACTGAATGCCATCGCAGACCATCTTCCTACAGTTGCTCTGTTTCACTTGTGAATGAATACTGTTCACTCTGGAAAGCAAGGGGTTGGATCCTGAGGTTGAACCTATGATCAGTGGCAAATGAGATTTACTCTTTTTTTTTTTTATTTTGTTTATTTTTTATTTGAGAGCGACAGACGGAGACAGAAAGGCACAGAGAGAGAGAGAGAGATAGAATGGGCACGCCAGGGCCTCCAGCCACTGCAAATGAACTCAGATGAATGTGCCCCCTTGTGCATCTGTCTAACATGGGTCCTGGAGAATGGAGCCTCAAACTGGGGTCCTTCGGCTTCACAGGCAAGTGTTTAACCACTAAGCCATCTCTCCAGCCCGAGATTTACTCTTCAACAAAGATCATAGGGGAAAAATTCTCTCTCAGTCAGAGGTACATTGACAAGATTGGGGCAGGGTTCCAGACCACTCTGAACATGCAATATTTAACTTCTACAGATTTTAAGGGACAATGGAAATTAAGCATTTGACACATAGTTTACGTTGTTTGATGAGAGTTTAAAGGGTGTTTCTAAGTGCATTTGATGGAGTGCAGTACTTTCTGAGAGCAGCCTACCTCCCATTCAAGTACTAACAAGGCCCAACCCTGCTCAGCCTCTGAGATCAGATGACATGGGGACCTCCAGGGTGGTATGGCCGTAGACTACGGTCCGATACCTTCTAGAGCTTTGTGCAGTGGAGCTGTGAGGAAGCGCTAATCAATGAGTGCATCTGTGATGCTTCCTGTAGAAGCCTCCTAGCTGGTTCTGACTGCAAGAAATGACAGGTTTGTAATGAGGACTGTTTCCAGGAGCTGCCGCTGGTAGACAGTAGAGAAGGATTGATAGTTTATCTGTATAGCAGAACAGGGGAAAGGCACACAGGACATTGGAGCAGCCACATGCCAGGAAAAACATAAGAACAGCTGCAGCCAAATCTCTCTCGTTTTTCCAGTTTACTACAGGGAAGTCTCCTTGACGAAATAAATGACTACTACTTGGTCTCCTAAAACATATACATCACATGCTGAGATTTCCACTAACAATCAGCCATGATATATGTACACATAAAGTAGAAATACACATAAAATTGTCATGCTAATGATGCTGCTCTTCCATATGCTCAGACATGAGCTTTCTAATTCCTGAAATATATGCTAAAACTTACTGCTCTAACCTTCTAAGGAAAAGACTATTGGTAGCTCATTAATTTTACATAATCTATGCTAATAAATTCTAAGCTGATAATGTACCTACACAATTGCATTGCTAAATGGGAATTTGAAAATAATGAACAAAGTGTCTAGTAAATAAGGTCCTTGAGCCAGTTGGTAAAAAGCCATTTACAAAACATATTTGCTAATAGATAAGCACATACATTTCCTATGAAATGACTCAATGGGGTCTTCATTAAGAGTCCAAGATCCCGGCTTGAGAGGTGACTCCACCAGTAAAATGAGTGGGGCACAAGCATGAAAGCCTGAGCTTGGATCCCCAGCATTCACACAGGCATGGTGACACATCCTGAAATCCAGTTGTTGGACAGGTGGAGACAGAAGGATCTCTGTGGCTTGCGGGATACATAGTCTACTTGACTTGGTGCACTTTGGCTTTCCCAATAGACTGTGTGTGTGTGTGTGTGTGTGTGTGTGTGTGTGTATCATATATATGTGTGTGTGTGTGTGTGTGTATATATATATATATATATATATATATATATATATATATATATATGCACATACATACATACATACACACACACACACACACACATATGATGCAGTGTGACTAAATAAGGCCTGCAATGTCAGTCTCTGGACTTCACATGCACACATACACATATACTCACATTCAGGCAAATGTAAACACACACAGGCAAGAAAAAGAGCCTACGATCTTTAACACATTAATAAAGTCTCCCAAATTGTCATGTTATATTACCTGAAATATTAACTATTTTTTAAAAAAGAAATATTACTCTAAAGAGTAAAATTTCACCCATGCCAAAGGGTGTTCAGTTGGCGCCCAGACAGAGCACTAGCCGATCTCCAGAACAGAAATGAGTGTGGCATCGGCCCCCTAACTTGAGTCAGCACAGCCTTCTTTAGACTTCTGAGGGATTGTTGTTGAAGACACTGTGTTTTCTGCTGGTTTGTAGGCAGCAACACCTAAGTGATGAATGAGTACAAATCATTCTACTCAAATATATGGAAGCACCAGCTCATATTCATTTCTTTTTGAAATATATTTGAACTCTTCAAAATGCAAGAACATTTAAACAAAGATATATAATATTTACAAATATTATAGTAAGACCGTGACAGATAAAATGTGCTATACTTGACCATTTCTTTCAGAAACATAAACAACTGGATACTAGCCTTTTGCTTTAAAGTTGATAAATTTTGTTATCTACGTATTGTGTTAGTCACTTTGCTTGCTGTTGTGACTTAACACCTGACAAAAATCAGCTTAAGGAAAAAGTGTTTATTTTGACTCGCACCTCAAGGGTATACTTTCCTCTGTGGCTGGGGAGACAGGGCAGGAAGGAGTAGGAGGTCGCCAGGCCACCCTGCATTCAGCAGGAAGCAGAGCGCTGACCGGAAGTTGGGCCACCCCCTCCCCCACACCCATAGCCCACTACCTCGGGTAATAGTCCACCCCCTAAGTCCACTGCTTTCCCAGATCGCATCGCTGGCTGGAGACCGCGTATTCAGGCAGGTCAGCCACGTGGGGTTATTTTACCCTCAAACCCCATCGCATTCTGAGGCATTTTAGAGGAGTGGAGCTGTCGTGCATTCACAACACTTAGCAGAAAAGCAAAATGTAGAAAAATTCCTTGGCATTGCTTTCCACCTTCTGTCCCTGCTCACACCTTCCTCTTTGCGGTGACAACCGCGCGCGCGCGTGTTCCTGACTGCTTCCTGCTTTGCGCACCTCGGCGCATCTCCTGTTGCTTCCTTCGCCTGCATTTTGTTTCTATTTCCATCTGTCTGCACGATGCCTGTTTAGACTCAGCTACCACGTTCAAGGATCACCGTCTTCAGCAAATCTTTTCCCGACCCAAATGTGTACACCGTGCATTTCTGATTCTTCTTCATATACGCGGCTAAGCCTGTCCACATTGCTAGGTTAGTCTGGCTCTGTGGAAAGTTGTGGGCTACTCGTCGTTGACCGAGGTACCAGCCACACACCCCGTGTGCAGTCCCTCCAACTGCAGAAGTTGCTCTCGGGGCCTGCTGAGGAAGTCTTGTGCCATCAGAGGAAGGTGTGTGGATGGGTGAGAACACACCCCAGGGCGTGGCTGAGAAGTAACGGGACCCCCGTGACTGCCGCAGCAGAAGCCCGCGCTGGGGTGTGTGGTTCCCTGCACTTCACCCTGGGTGGAGTCTGCGCATCTGCAAACCATCCTGGAAGCCCCGCGCGCCCGAGGCTTATCAGCTCATCTTGATGCCAACTGGAGCTTCTGCAGCTACAAGCATCAACAGCGGTGCTGAGGAGCAAGGGAAGGAGTGGTCCAGCAAGCATCCAGTGTCAGGCTCTACAGCAGCCTCGCTTCCTCGCGCTCCAGTCCTTCAAGTCACTATTTTTAGAAAACAGACATGGCTGGTGAAAAATCCCTTTTTGATTTTCTTTTTTCTCCCAGAGAGTTCTGATTTAGGACTTCTGACCCAGAAAATGTATTAATAGCATCCCCTTTCGTCTCAAAAGTGTCCTAGTTTAGACTTTACATTGAGCACTCACTATGGCTGTGCCTTTGACGAAAACACGTCTTTCTTCACAAAACAAGCTGTTAAAATTCAGAATCAGCTACCTCTTCAAAGGATAATAGACAATAATCCCTTTATTGATTTTTATCTTTTATTTGCTACTTTTATTGAATTCAATCTAATGCAACCGTATGTGCTGATTTTAAGTACGCAGGATATTAAATTTTGATAAGTGGTATTCACACAGGTATACAATACTCTGATTAAGTACAGAATAATTCCATTGTCCTCTAAAGTTTCCAATATATTCCCTGGTTCTTCCAAATTGGTATGGCCTTGATTGCCTTGCTATTTGGTTTGTGTGGGCTGTAAATTCATATAAGTGCCTATACGTGGTACATACTCATTTAAGGAGTCTTTTTCTTAAAGTAATTTTTTTGTTTGTTGTTTTGTTTTGTTTTTCAAAGGAGTGTCTCACTCTAGTTCAGGCTGACCTGGAATTCACTTTGTAGTTTCAGGGTTGGCCTTGAACTCAAGGCGATCCTCCTACTTCTGCCTCCTGAGTGTTGAGATTAAAGGTGTGCACCACCACACCAGGCTCAAAGTAATTCTTTTGTATTCATACATGGTGTTGTGTCCACCAGTTGTTCATAGATTTTGTTCATTCCTGAGTACACTAAATATACTTACAAGATGTTAATCCATTTACCAGAGGAGAGTTATTTAGATTGCATTCAGTTTGGGATATTATAAGATAAAGCTGATATGAATATTTTAGTACTTAGCTATTTGTATTTAGTACTTTTCCATTTTATTTATTTATTTATTTTTTGGAATAAGAAGCCAGGAATTAAATGTTTATTTCACGATGTCAGCATATGAATAAATTTACTAAAACATTGTTCAATTTTCCTAACTTGTTGATGGTGCTATCCCATGATCTGCACAGGGAGTCCCAACTGGAAACATGATTTATTCTACATTCTCACCAACAGCCGGTTCTTGCAGTTTATTTAAATTTAGGCATTTTACAGCAGGTGGCAGAAGTGTCAATGATCTTTTAAATGTTAATCATGCCAAAATATTTTCCAATAATACAGTTTACTGTGATCACTGAGGTATTTTGATAAAGCCAGGTAACTAATACAATAAGGATAGCTATTTTTAAGATTTCTAATTAATATTTCAGGATATATATTTTAAGTCATATATAATAAAATTTCCAAAAGGGTATATTAGCAGGACAGATATACTTATTAACTATCATTTTATTTAATTTAAAAGATTTTTGCCTGTTTTGATTGTATAGATTAATGTCATTTATGATTTTTTTTTTTTTTTTTAAGGTAGGGTCTCACTCTAGCCCAGGCTGACCTGGAATTCACTCTTTTCTCAGACTGGCCTCGAACTCATGTCGATCCTCCTACCTCTGCCTCCTGAGTGCTGGGATTAAAGGTGGCTACTTTATTTATGATTCTTATTAGTTCACAATCACTTCAGAAAAGGTTTGATAATTCTGTTCACAGTCAAGTTGGAAACAATAAAAGTTCAAAGATAGGCAAAGCTTAAATTTTTTTATAATCCTAAAATTATGACTATTTTGCTAAGTTGTCTTAGTTTCATGAGTTCAACTTAAAGTCAAGCATTTGATAATGCTTGTTAAGAGAAAATAAGGAGTAGAAACTGGGACAAAAACACACACTGCTCATTTTGATAGCCTGAGATCTCAGAAGATCACCAGGATCTTATGTGAAGTGAGTTAGAGCAGAGAGAAGCAGCTAAGTTGTAGCATTAACAGTCTCGTTCTCATGCCAACTTTTCAGCTATCCCATCTTATTAGTACACTGTTTTCCCTCAGTTGAATCCTTTGCTAACCATTTTCTCCAGGCTGCCTGGTAGATGTGGGCAAAGAAGCAGAGGTGGTGGAAGCAGAGGTGGAGGCTGCCTCGCCACACTGTGAATGTGAAGAGCACATTACAGACATGCACACAGTCATCCACACAACGCTAGACTAAAAGGAATTACCTATGTTCGAGCTAGAGTTCAATGTTTACATCAGCCACATGTAACACCTGGGGCAGCATAAACAGGTAATTCACCTGTAATCAGTTCAATGCCTCCATGTGCTCAAGGAAGCCACTTAAATTATTCAGTGTAAATGTATTATAATGGTGCTGATTACAAACTAAGGAGCAGTCTCTGTAGTATCACTGTGAGGAAAGACGGTCAAATCCCACCATCAATTATCACTTACCACATCAGCTGAAATTCATTATCTTGTCAGTCTAGAGTTTTAAATAAAATGGCTTTGATGAACCTCAATGAATAATAACCTCTGTGCCAAGAAAGCAATTAAAAACATGATATTATGTCAGATAGAAGACAAATTTCACATTAACTTATTAAAGCCACTTTATAATAACATGGTCTCCCAAATTGATATTTAATAATTAAAATTAAACAGACCTAGTTTTACCTCCTACAATAAATATTATTTACAAATCTCTTACTGGAAAAACATAAGTGTTTAGTTCTATGTTGGAATTATTATTATTTTAGTTTTATGTAAGTCAAAATGCCAATGCATAAACTTGTAGCTAGCCTCATAGCACAATTCCACAAAGGCAGATCAAAAACTGTAATGCTGGGCTGGAGAGATGGCTTAGCAGTTAAGCGCTTGCCTGTGAAGCCTAAGGACCCCGGTTCGAGGCTCAGTTCCCCAGGTCCCACGTTAGCCCGGTGTACAAGGGGGCGCACGCGTCTGGAGTTCGTTTGCAGAGGCTGGAAGCCCTGGCGTGCCCATTCTCTCTCTCTCTCTCTCCCTCTATCTGTCTTTCTCTCTGTGTCTGTCACTCTCAAATAAATAAATAAAAATAAAAAATTTAAAAAAACTGTAATGCTATTCAAGCTTGAGAAAGAAAAAATAATATGAGGAATTTAAAGTGATTTGATATAAAAAATATGAAATTAATAAAGCAAGGTAAGCATGTTCTGTACCCCTCAAAACATCAATTCAGAGTATGCTATTTTTTTTATGAATACAGCCAACCATGGAACAATCTGGAAAGCTATATGATTTCTAGCCATCATAGACCCTTCTCTTGTTCTCAGAGGGGCCATATGTACTGTCTAGAAAGGATTGTATTGTGATTTTTCTTGTTTTTTTTTTTTGTATATTTTGCCTTTTACTCCACAACCCAGCCATCTCAATCTTCCCATTACTATTATATTTCTTTTATTATATATTTTGGTGCTGGATATTGAGCCCAGGGCTCTGCTAGACATGCACTGGGCCACATCTCCAGCTCCAATATTGCTATTTTTAAGTATGTGAAGCTATTTGTGACCATGGTTTAATTTTAATGTCCTAGCATAATATTGGTGGGGCCTGCATTTCCACTCCTTGTTTACTGACTATTAAAACTTATCAGTCATGGAGTATGGGCTTCAGCTATACCATGGCATTGAGTCATTTTCTACTGTATTGGTTATATTTACAATTCTTAATTGTCATTCAGTCTAGCTTGGCAGATTATATATATATTGGTATCAATCAATGACTAAAATCTCTTAGTTTGGGTTAACATTTTATTTTGTCTTTGTACATCCATGTGTTTAGGTGCATGACTTCATGAGCTTGTGATTTACACCTTTTGTTCAACTAAAAAGGGGCTTTGGACTAGGCTTGGTGGTGCACACCTTTAATCCCAGCACTTGGGAGGCAGAGGTAGGAGGACTGCCAAGAGTTCGAGGCCACCCTGAGACTCCTTAGTGAATTCCAGATCAGCCTGGGCTACAGTGAGGCCCTACCTAGAAAAAAAAGGCGGGGGGTGGGGGGGCTTTGGGAACTGAAGAGGTAGCTTAGTGGTTAAGGTTCTTTCTTACAAATCCAAAGAACCCAAGTTCAATCCCCCAGGACCCATGTAAGCCAGATGCACACAAGGTGGTGCATGCATCTGCACTTCCTTTGCAGAGGCCAGAGGCTCTGGTACATCTATTCTCTATCTCACTCTCTCTGCCTCTCTCCCTCTTCTCCCTCAAATAAATATATAAAAATAATAAAATAAAACCTGGGCTTTTACCATGGGATGGAGAGATTGCCTAATGGTTAAGGCACTTGCCTATGAAGCCTAAAGACCTAGGTTTGATTCACCAATACCCATGTAAGCCAGATGCACAAGGTGGGCATGCATCTAGAGTTTGTTTTCAAGGGCTGGAGGCCCTGGTATGCCCATTCATTCCTTCTCTCTCTCTCTCTCTCTCTCTTTCTCTCCTTCTTTCTCTCTTAAATAAATAATAAAATAATAACAAGAAAGTTAAAATGGGGCTTTTCCCTTCTTATAAATGACATCTTATATTTTTGTTTGTATTCTTACACTCTTCCGCAAAGGCTAAAACAGCATAATTTGATACATATACACTGTTCTTCCTCCAGAGCAGAGCATCAATGCTGATTGAGTAATTCGTACCATAACTTCAAAGACACTAAAAGTAAACTAAAAATTTTTAAAGAAATCTTTCCAGCAGCAGCAATCATTAAGTATATAAGTTCAAAACCTGGAAGAATAAAAGAAACAGAAATTCCTGACTGAGTGGGCCTCACTCAATCAGTATCGTAAGTTTTAAAGGTGAACAGGACCTTTACTAGCTACCTCTATGGAGGGGGTCTAGACACAAGGAGCTGTGGTGGCCTCTGCCATTTGACAGTCATCTTTCTCTAAGAGCCAAGGTGTTGGGGTTTCAGCCCTCAAATCAGAAGGAGTTTCCTCTGTTAACAACCATCTGAGCTTGAATAAAAACTCCATTTCAGAAAGGAAGGCAGCTGTCTGGTTCTTGATTTTTGCTTTATGAGACTGTGTAAAATGCAGCTGGCCTGCGCCTTTATCCCTGTTCATGAAAACTGTGTGATAGGTTGTGTTGCTGAAAAGGAAATGAATTAAAGAGTATAGAAAAGGCCAACATGCAAACCTGGGGGGGGGGGGCAGGAGTGCTTCCCTTTTGCATGTGTGTGTGTGTGTGTGTGTGTGTGTGTGTACAAGTTAGAGTACATCAGTGACTCCTGTATTTTCTTCCCCCATTTTTTAAATCTGTCTTTTTAATTTATTTATTTATTTGAGCAAGTGAGTGAGAGAAAGAGAGAGAGAAAGGAGAGGCAGATAGAGAATGGGCATGCCAAAGCCTCCAGCCATTGTAAATAAACTCCAGATACATACACTGCCTTGTGCATTTGGCTTGTGTAACCACTGGGGAATTGAACCTGGGTCCTGAGGCTTTGGAGGCAAGCACTTTAACAGCTAAATCATGGATCACAAATGTGTGGGCCACATAACATCTGGCTTTATGTGGGCACTGGGAAGGATCTAACTTGCGTGGATAGACTTGAAAGATAGCACCTTGAACCACTGAGCATCTCCCAGGCCCTTCTTCCCCTTGTTATTGATTATGGCTTATCTAAACTTTGGTGATGACGCAAGACCAAAGGCACAACAAATGTGAAAGATCAGACTCAAGTAGGTATGAATTCCACTTAAACTGACCATCTCCAATTTCCAATTGCATTGAAGCTTTGAATCCACTACATAGTGAATTCCAGGTCGCCCTAGGCTGGAGCAAAACCCTACCTCAAAAAAAAAAAAAAAAAAGGAGTCTCAGATCTGGGCCTAGAGAGATGGCTCATTGTAAGTTGTTTGTCTACAAAGCCTCATGACCCCAAATAAATTTCCTGGTACCCTTGAAAGCCAGATGCACAGTCGCACATACATCAGGAGTACATTTGCAGATGCTGAAGGCCCTGGCAAGCCCATTCTCTCTGTCTCTTATATTTCTCTCTGCTGGCAACTAAGTTTAAAAATAAAATAAAATAAAGCTCAGATTCATCTAGAATGCCCAAACAATGGAAGTACTGTATCCACGTGCATTAAAACTAGTCAGTGTAATAAAAATTTGTTACCTTCAAAATGTATTCATTTATTCAACATATTCTATCTAATTTTAACAATATGGCACCCTAAAAACCAAGTGCACTTTTATGGCAAGGCACTTCTGTTAGTGACGAAACCAAAGCAACAATTTAGCTGCATGTTAATGTCAGCAATTTTCTTCAGTCATTTGTGGATAAACATGCAAGTTGCAACAAATACCTTGTTTATTTGTATACAACTATCACGCACG
Organism: Jaculus jaculus; assembly: GCF_020740685.1. Taxonomy (NCBI): domain Eukaryota; kingdom Metazoa; phylum Chordata; class Mammalia; order Rodentia; family Dipodidae; genus Jaculus; species Jaculus jaculus. Next base: position 85,471,897 of record NC_059114.1, read on the forward strand.
TGTGTGTGTGTGTGTGTGTGTGTGTGTCACGCGCATGTGCACGTGCTCATCCTAGCTGTAGAGCTATTTCAGAAACAGAATGATAAAGCCAGCCTGAATAAAGGTTGCATCATAGTAATACTTACAGAGTTACTGGAACGTGTAACAGTAGGTTTTGGTTTTCCAGCATGAACATACTCCAGTTTAAAGTAAGGGATGGAAGTCTGCTTTCATGGTGGAGCTTTCAGACCATTTTTGAGGATGGGCATAGGCCACAGAACTAGCATTTTGGCTCATTTCTGGAAGATTTCTCCATTTGTTTGGTCAGGTGACCAGGGTGATGTGGAAAGAAGGGGCCAGTTAGTTGAAGTCAAGGAACTGGAAAACTCTCTGTCGTCAGGCTGGAAGACAGAGTGCATCGGTGGCCAGGGCTGGTTCTCCTAAGGAAGGATGCTGGGGCTGGAGTCCTCAGAGGCCACCTCAGCTCAGGTCACCCCTGGCGTGCAAGTGCTCCCTGGCCAGCCAGTGTGAGATGGACAGGTCCTGGGCTGAGCAATTTGGTTTTAACTGAGTCACGGCTGAAAGTCTGGGTTCTCCACCTGCTCCTGCGCCTTCCAAAGAAAAAAAATAATAATAATCAGAACACTGCTTTAGCAACCCTGTGCCCTGGCAGTGTGGATCTGCATTTGATGTTTTCCCTTTTAGCAGTTTTGATTTCCTACTCACACCTGTTGAGGCTCTGGGCCCCAGTTTTAACCAAGCTGCTATTTTGGCTTTCCACAGGGGAAATTCACTTCTTTTGGGTATTAGACTCCCACTTATCCTCTTTCTTCATGACATCGAACACCAGTTACTGGAGGCGTGTCCTTCTCCCTCTTGGCATCTCCTAGACGGTCACTGGGCAGACTTCTTTCTGGATAGTGTGCAGCACATTCAGTAAGTTTGGGGGAGCTGAAGAGCTGCCCACAGCAGCCAAAACTCAGTGTTGAACTTCCCTCCCTACAGCTTCCTCCTCCTCCAGAGTTCCTTGACTCATCTTAGCAGTTACCTGCTATTTTCCTCGGAAAAGCCTGGCTGAGGTCAAGGCTGTGGGGAAGGCAGGAAACTCACTCTGCCTGTTGGTTTTTGCTGATGAGCTTGCTTGTCTTATGGCCAGCCATCCTCCCATACTTTCTGCTACCAACTGCTGCCTGGGGCTTAGCTGGCTGGAATCCAGCCTGTACAAGGACACAGTAGATGCTGTGGTGGTATAGTTTGAGGAAAAGAGTATTTAAAAATGCTTTTATTCATTTATTTGAAAGCACAGAGGAGGAGGAAATGGGCACTCCAGGGCCTGTAGCCACTGCAAATGATCTCCAGAATGCATGTGCCACTTTGCGCATCTGTCTTTACATGGGTGCGGGGGAATCAAAACAAGGCCATCAGGCTTTGCAAGTCAGTGCCTTTAACCTCTGAGACATCTCTCCAGCCCCAAACATGGGGATTCTTTTGTGTGTGTGTGTGTGTGTGTGTGTGTGTGTGTGTGTGTGTGTGTGTTTGTGTCTGTGTGTGTGTCTGTCCTGTTGAACTGATTTTCTATCTTTTATTATCTAATCAGTTTTATAATTGGTACCCAAATTATTTAAACCCATTATTTTTATATCTGTATGAAAATCATGACTTCAAATGCCTTTTGGAAAAGAACTTTTGACACCTGTCTCAGACTGAACCATCACCGGTTGAGTTTAAGCTACATAATTGTCATTTGTAGACATGACTTCATGATGAAAGATGTGGGACTACTTCAGGCTACTTTGCCATGTTGCTGACGTGTGAACTTGCAATTTCTGTTGCGTCATTAGGCCTCAGCACAAGAGCTGCCATCCAAGCTACAGGAGCCAGTACGCATGAACGTAGGATGTGTGTGCCGCCTGTGGGATGCCGCCAAACATTGGGCCGTAAAGAAAGGAAGTTCCCACCCAAAAGAAAAGGGCGTGTGTGTGTGTGTGTGTGTGTGTGTGTGTGTACCTGTTTGTGTATGCCGAAGCATGCTACTGAAAACGGAACACGACCCTGGATATCTGTCCTTGTCTTCTGGTTGTCTGAGGCAGGCTTTCTTGCTCACTAGGCTGGATGGCCCACCAGCTTCTGTGGCTTCTTGTGTGTCTGCCACGCATCTCACCTGGGTGGGCAGGGTTACAGCTGCTTGCCACAGAACTGGGTGCTTAGCATGGCCCTGGCATCCGAGTTCAGAGACTTGCATGTACAGCAAGTGCTTCACCCACGAAGCCCCAACCCCCAAACCAGATCTTACACTTCCCACTTTACTCATTTGATAACTGGACACATTTTCCCAGAACTCATGTCTTGCTCTGCACATTTCAAACTGTATTTTTGTTTTTCGTTATGACTCTTATATACCCAGTGCTGTGGGCTAAAGGAAATAATTAGCTGCAGCAGGTAAAATGGACCCTTACAAGGACATGACCATGAGCCACTCAGATCTCTCCTGCTGCACACAGAGTGGGCTTGTCCCTTCTGTTTGCCTCTTAACTCATGCCAAAGTTGCAAGAACCTGTGCTCCATGGACAGAGGGCAAGATGGAGTGAGAGAAACGGCAGTCTTAATTAAATTGCGGTTGAACTATTTTACATTTTAACACACTGCCAGGGCTTTTCCTGGGGAATGCAGTAAAATGTCTCTGGCGGGACTCAGCTCATTCATTTTCATGCCTTTGCTTGCTTAAGGCTGGTGGTACCCTGTTGAAAGGTAATTAAATGATGATTGGTGGTTTCAAAAGGAGGATGTCTCCGGTGTCATTACATGTTAATGCAACACTGAATGGAGAGGCACAGGAAATGGTGGGAATCAAAATTCATTTGATCTTGATTTACTTCATGACAAAAACCAAAGGAATATTTCTAAAGGAAAAAGCTTCATTACTATAGTTTTAATCCCAAATAAAATACTCTACTCTTCAGTGAAATAAAGAAACACTGTACCTTCTTCCACAGTGAAGGCTAAAGTTTGTTGTCACTAATAGAAGTGAAAAAAAACTTTAAAACTATGCATATGACTGAAGCAAACAGATATCAACTACGTAATTTAAGTTTAGCCAAATATTTCTCAAAAACAAAAATGGACCTGATTCCTGTACATAGGCCTAAATGCTTATGCATATTTTTCTAGAGATCCAGTTTTCATTGAAGATATGTTAGTCTGTGGTGCTACAGACCAAACCCAGGACCCCGTGTAGGCTGGGCAAGTGCTCGACCACAGAGCTCCAGCCCTTGCTCTTTCCTTTTCCTCTCTTTCTGCGTGTGCATTTGTGTACAGTGCATAGGTGGGTATACATGCATGTTCAAATATGTGTTAACACACTTGGCATAGAGGCTAGAGGTCAAGGTTGTGTGTCTTTCTCAAGAATTACTAACTTTATCTTCTGAGACAGGGTCTATTACTGACCGAGGGTCTCCCTGTTGGCCAGACAAGCCAGAAACCAGACTCTGGGGATCCCCCCGTCTCCACTGCCCAGCACTGGCGCTGTGCATCTGCGCGGCTGCTGTTGGCTCTCATGCCCCCAGTGCGTATGTCGGTCTAGGGACTCAGGGCCTCACACTTGTGCAGCAAGTGCTTTGCCAGCTGAGCCAGCTCCCCAGTCCCTCCTCCCCCCTTCTGCCTCCCAACGTTCATTCCTCTCTTCAGTCTTGTCTTTCTTTCTTTCCTTCTTTCTGTCTCTCTTTCTGTCTCTTCTTCTTTTACTTATATTTGAGGCGGGTTAATACTGAGTTATTTGTGCTGGTCTTAAACACACTTGATTACCCTGTTTGTGGGCAATAGTCCTGATTTGGGGAAGAATAACATCTGGAAATTTCCGCTCTAGAAGTAGGCAAGTTGCTTCTAAGAGCAGAGCCAGAGAAGTAAGAGAGCTAACTACTGAAACCCTTATTTCAGGAGCGGGCTAGCTGTCACCAGCAACAGCACAAGGAAAAAAGAAACTGAAGAGAAGTTCAGGTTAAGTCATTAGTAAGCCTGCTGCATTTGCTGTCACTGCTATTACTGTGGCTGTGGCTACCTCTGCACATAGGCACACATTGGTATTTTTATTAAACAGACAGAAATGAGCAATATGGGAATAAGCAGTTCATGGTATGAGCAAAGGGCAAGGAACCTTTGACTCAGGGTGATCCTTCAACATCTGTTAAAGGAAGGGATTTAAGGATATGACCTACTGGGATCTGCTGATCTGGATCACGCATGCACTCTGATCACAAGAGGAATCACACTAAGCCCTCCTCTTGCTTTCAACAGATCTGTGGGCTCATACTTGCTGACCTAATTGTCTTCAGCGCCATGATCAGAACTTCTTGTGCACGTATGTTTAGTTTGGGTGGAGAGTTCATCCAGGCCTCTGGGGAAAGGAGCATAAAGCATATCTTAAGACCAGTCAGTATGTCTAAACATTGCATGTCAATGTTGATCACATGTGCTGTCCACGCCAGAGGTCCACCAAGAGAGAAGAGACCCAGTCACTCCTTTAAGTGGGTGTATCACACAGCTGCAATATTGACTTTACAGCAAGTTTTAAGTGGGGACTTTAGCCTGTCACACCAATAATATCCCAAAAGTATCTGTGAGGTCCCTAATAAATAGCCCCACAGTACATCCCCATAGGCTCCTTAGCTCTTCCCACCATTTGTTCCCTGAGTTCATCACCACACTTAATACCCCCAGGCAAGACCTCAACATGTGGTTCTCCTTTCCTGGCCTCCTCACAAAGCAGATTCACATACCTGCGCCACCAGGCCCAGGTTAGTTGACGGTTTTGATGAGACTGTTGATACATAGTCTGTGTTGATGTTCAGCACGATTCTGAAGCGAACTTTCAAATCTGTGAGGCCACGAGGATGAGCACAGAATTAGAATTTTGCCTAATCATTTCTCACTATTACGCCACATAATGAGGCTGTAAATTTAACTGCATGATAGTATCTGTATGTCCATTATTTTCAATTGCCCAAATTCCCAGTAATTGAAGAGTATTAATGCCCCACAACTTTTGCTGCTTAATGGTTGATTTTTACTCGTTTTTATAAAAGGACTTCTGTCTACTCTAAAGTTAGGTTTGAACACTTCTTGTGAATATACCAAAAAGTCTGATAACTGCTGAATTTCTGAGAGTAGTTAAAAGTCAATATAATTTATTGAATTAGATAAAAGCAGTCTGCTCATTGTGAGTATTGATCCCCAAAAGTTATCTTGTGCAACTTCTTGGTAAAATGTACATCTATTTGAGTATAAGTTAAATCATTAAATGTTCTGAATATTTAAAAGATCAATACATATAAAATACATCCTGGGCAGAGGGATGGCTTAGCAGTTAAAGCATTTGCCTGCAAAGCCAAAGGACCCAGGAACTTTGATTCCCCAGGACCTAAATTAGCCATATACACAAGTGGGCACATGTGTCTGGAGTTCATCTGTAGTGGCTGGAGGCCCTGGCATGCCCATTCTCTCTCTCTCCCTCTTTCTCTCTGTCAAATAAATAAAAATAAAATATTAAAAATGCTTTCTGTCAAAGTTTTTATCATTAATAGCACAATTCATATACACATCTACTTGGCTCTTTTTCTCTCTCTCTAAGCCATAGTAAGTAACATAAAATATAATCTGAAAATCTTTTAACAACAAATATAATTAGAGAGAGAGAAGATCGTAACAATACAATGTTGGGAATTGAAAAGTACAAGGGCTAGAGACCAGGAGAGTAGCCCATGTGAAATAAAGCAAAACTGATATCATAAAAAGTCAATAAAAACCTTGATACATCTTACAAATTTTCAAAAGGAATACAAAATTTAAGACATCAATTTATAAAAGGGGGAAAATCTGGAAAAATTTTAATTACAAACTTTAAGAAAAGAATAATTTCTAAGAATGAGACTTTATTATAGTAAATGATAAATAGCAAAATGCTAAACTTAACATTTCTATGTTGGTGAAAGTATTGTTTATTTTTATATGTTTGTAAAAGTAATTGTTTCTGAGGAGAAGAGCATGGAAGATCTTGATGAACAAGACATGTCTCTGATGATATGCTTAAAACTAGAAAAGGAAAACATTATACAGAAAATAAAGAATTCATAACTACAAATAGAATTTCAAATATTTTCCATATTATAATTAAATATGTACCCTCTCTGATTTGGAAAAACAGTGAAAAGGGAATTGAAAACGAAATATCATACTCCTCCTTCCTGATTGAATTTTTCCTGGGTCTCCACCTCTGGGATCCCCTGCTCCAGAGGTTGTAAGTGTGGAGCGTGAGATCTCTCCTCTGCCATCTCGCTGGTATTGATGAACACATGCTGTTTCTATAATGAGTGAGTGAACAGATTCTCTTACATTGTTATTTCTTCCAGAATTGTTTTCTCAGACTAGGTGGCTGTCTTAAAGTTCTCTAAAACTTAAACATACAATGCCTCAGGGCCAATAATCAGAGTCGGTTAGAACCTAACCTCTTCCTAATTATCTCTAACTCCAAGAACTGAGCTTGGTGCCTCCTGCTTTTCCCAATCCACTCTTTCCCTCTAACACCTGCACCTTTCTCCAACTCTGTGTTGAACCAAGTCACACAGTATTTGTTCATATTACCTTCAGGCAAATACCAGTTCTTAGCAAACAGTTTTGAATACTGGGCTCTTATTAAAGAGTTCATATGTCACAATAGAATATTAGAGAAATCTAACAAAATAGTAAGTAATGCTAATTATGTATCTTTTTTCTCAAAAAATCTATTCATACTGCAAAGAATCTCTCACAGCCCTGTGTCTTATCCTATCTCATTATGGCCTTAGTGCTCCTCATTCCTTCCCTTTGTCAACACCTATCAGAGGGTGAATTTATGCACAATTTTCCACATAGATAAAAGCCTATACAAGGCCATTAAAATTTTTAATAAAGTTAATGATGATTCTCCACCTATTTGGCTAAAATAATAGTTGGTACATGTGGAAAGAGATCTTTTGTTGGAGTAAGTACTTGGAAATTGCTTAAAGTTATAGTACCTCGAGCCTTTGACAGATCAAACTCAATCATATGTTCGGTGGGAGCTAAGTCGCATAGACATAATATTTTTAGCCACTTTTTCTATCTTATTGTTAATTATTTATTTGACAGAGAGAGAAAGAGAAAGAGAATGGGTGTGCCAGGGCCTCCAGCCACTGCAAGTGAAGTCCAGATACATGTGTCATCTTGTGTATCTGGTTTACATGGGTCTGTGGTAATCAAACCGGGGTCCTTTGGCTTTGCAGGCAAGCACCTTAACTGCTAAGCCAGCCCTCCACACTGACTCTCAGTAAATCTTAAATGATTCTCAAAAGCCTACCCTACTGGCACTCTCTATCCCACTTCTGTCTTATAGTTCTTGGTGCCCTTGATGATTACATTTATTTTTTTAAAAATATGCCTTATTTATTTATTGATTTATTTATTTGCAAGCAGATAGAGAAAAGAGAGACAGACAGAGCGAGTGGGCACACCAGGGCCTCCAGCCACTGGAAAATGAACTCCAGATGCATGCAGCATTTGTGTATCTTGTTTTATGTGGGTCCTGGGGAATTGAAGCAAGTTCCTTAACCAGTGAGCCATTTCTCCAGCCCACGATCATCTGTCCATGTATTAGCCTCATGATTACTGCCTGGCAAGATAACTTAGCTCATCTTCTAAAACCTAAAATGTCTGGATTTACAGATCAGAAAGAAGTATTTCACTGTAGCAGAGGCGCCATTGTGCTTTTATGATGTTATGATTTCAAGTTCTAATAGAATACTTATTCATAGAGGTTAAGAAAATGGTGGATATTTCAGTACGGAATGAGAAATAGTAACTGAAGTGTAAAAGGAAAAATTAGGCCATCCATCTACACATTCTGTCACTCAAATCCTCTGTGGAACTTGGCATCAGCAAGGTTTGGTGTAAATACAGGATTCGTATGCCCAGAGGGAAGTCTCTGATGGTCACAAGGTTAATTAGTGGGCTACTTACTGATGTGCTTAGGATCACATGATGGAAGAATCATTTCTAAAACTTCTTGTTTGTCTCCTAGCAAATGAAATGTATAGCAATAACCAAATTACCAGTGTTATTAATACAGAGACCCACCTCACGTTCAGTAACATTTGCTAACAGTGTGAGAAGTTCTCAGCCACTTATGAGCTCTTTTCCAGTCGGAGCATAAGATCCTCAAAATTTTCGTTTTCTCTTTTCTACTCCAAACCACAATAAACATGTAGCATGACACCCATTTTCTGGGCCAACTCTATCTAGTAAAATATTTATGTTGTAACTGAAAGAAAGGAGGCTAGGACACATACTGAGGACATCACACTTGCTGAGCTATGTCCTGTGATTACAAACAACTCGTGATCAAACGGCGTTAAAGCCCCAGAGGAATGCGCACACTTCAGGGCCTGCTTTCTCCACGGAGTGGAAGACCCACCAAGACCCAGAGAAAATGGAGCAGCCAGTCAAAGAGCTGGGCAGTCCTAGGTATCAGCTGACTCCTGGAGAGAGAATATTCCATATTTGGTAGGAGGATTACATAAAAGGATGTAGAAACATACAAGTTTTAATAGTTATCCAAATATGATTGAGAAAATGCAAACTTCTAAAGAATTAGTAAAACTTCAGAGTTGTTACCAATTTCTCTAAGAGAGAGCGAGCCTCAAATAATAATTGGGGAGGTATCATGAGCATAGATACTTCCCACATATTTCTGGGGCTGAGAGCTCAATAAACTTAACTGTTTAGAATTGGGTGCTTGGACTCAACATTCATATGCTGAAATCCTAAACCCCTATGTGATGGTAATTAGGTCACTGGGATGCACCACTTGTACTCAGCATTAGTGCTGTTATCAAAGAGACTCCAGGCATTACTCCTCTCCCCCCCCACCCATGGAATCTACAAGGGGAAGCACGCAGTCACAGAGCAAAGTGGGCCCTGGCACGCACCTCACTCTGCTGGCCGGCCCCCTTGCTTCAGACTTTTAGCTCTCCCAGCTGTGAGGGACACAGTGCTGTGCTGTAGAACCTATGTAACCTGTGACCATTTCTTGTCATAGCCTGAACTCAGACACAAAATCTCTCATCCATCATTACTGACACCTTTAAGAAGGTTTGTTTCAAAAGCTGAAGGAGTTAAACATGAATGGAGAAAATGGATTAAGTTTTCTTTAGTCAAGATAATGCAGATGGAAAATTCCTGCATTAGAGCTGAACTCAGTTACTTTGGTTGCATAGATAGGTAGAAATCAAAACAAAACCGGGTGTGGCAGCCCACTCCTTTAATCCCAGTCCTCTGGAGGCAGAGGTAGTTGGATCACTGTGAGTTCAAGACCACCCTGAGACTACATAGTGAATTCTAGGTTAGCCTCAGCTAGAGAGAGACCCTACCTTGAAAAACCAAAATAAAAAAAAAAAAAAAGAAAAAAGGAAATCAAAACAGCTGGGCACCAGGTAAATTGCATCACTGAGAAAAATATGAAAGGGAAATAAATGGTCAAAGTGTATCAGTCAACGTAAACACAAAATAACAGTGGGAGGAACATGTTGGCCAATATGAACTTAAGATATCAGAAAAAATAGTTAAACATATTCCTTAAAAAGTGATTTTGGAGGTGGATAGATGGCTTTGCAGTTAAGGCACTTGTTTGTGAATCCTAAGGATCCAGGTTTCATTCCCCAGTACCCAAGTAAGGCAGATGCACAAGGTGGCGCATGTGTCTGGATTTTGTTTGCGGTGGCTGGGGGCCCTAGTATACCCATTCTGTTTCTCTCTTTCTTTACCTGTGTGCCTCTCTCTCTCATAAGTAAATAAATGATTTTGAAAAGTTATATTATAAAATCTTTTAAGCAGAGCTGGAGAGATGGCTTAGTGGTTAAGTGCTTGCCTGTGAAGACTAAGGACTCCGGTTCAAGGCTCAATTCCCCAGGACCCATGTTAGCCAGATGCACAAGGTGGTGCATGCATCTGGAGTTTGTTTGCAGTGGCTGGAGGCCCTTGTGCACCCATTCTCTCTCTCTCTCTCTACCTCTCTCTCTCTCTGCCTCTTTCTCTCTCTGTCTGTGGTTCTCAAATAAATAAATAAAAATTTTAAAAGTAAAAAAAATCATTTAGGCATTTGTAAAGGTCTGTCTATACCACACAGGCCTGCTATTGTGAGACCCCACCCATCACTAAATGCACGTGTCCTTACGTGCCTCTGCAAACCGGGCTCTGCCTGCATAAACCTGACATTCGCTAGTATCAGGAAGATTGGCAGGCTTTCCTTAGCTGCACCAAGCTCTTCCAAATAATGTCATCAAGGGAGCTCCCCGATGTATGGAAGTCTTTGTGGCAAGAAAGGGAAGAAGGCAGAAACGCACAAATGAATAGCCAAACCACAAACTTAAAGGACATTTTCATAATGCACATCTGGTAAGGACAGTTACAAGGAACTCTCACAAGTGATTAATAGGGAAACAGCTTGTGAACCTTGAGCTAGAGATTTGAACAGTCACTTGTAAGAGGAACATGACACATGAGAATATCAAAAATTAGCATCATTTGGTGGGGGGGAGATAGCTTAGTGGATGCAGTGTGCAACATGTAAGCATAAGGACTGGAATTAGGAACCCAGTACAAAAAAAAAAATGTGTATCATTATTCTCAGTGCTGGGGAGGCAAAGACAGATAGAACCCCTGGACACACTGGTTAACTAGTCGAGTCAGATCACTGAGCTCCATGCTCAGTGAGAAATGCCGTCTCAGTAAGAGGTGGAGAGTGATGGAGGAAAACAATCAATGCCAACCTCTGACCTCCACATGTACATGGGCCCCTGCGCATGAAAACACACACACATCATCATCATCATCATCATCCTCACCTGCATCTACACATACATGTGCAAAGCAAAGTTATCCAACTTCATTAGTGCTTTGGCAAAAGCAAATCCAAACCATACCTAAATACCGCTATGCAACTATAAGAATGCCTACTTTTAAAAGGACACATATAGATAAAGAACAATTTAACCCCAACACTTGGGAGGCAGAGCAAGGAGGCCTGTGGTGACTTGGAGGCCAGCCTGAGACCATAGGGTGAGTCCCAGGTCAGCCTGGGCTACAGTGAGACCCTACCTTTAAAAAAAAATAATGAAATCCCCCCCAAAAATGAGCAACTGAAATTTCATAAAGTTTGACCACTTTTCCTTTTGGTTTTCATGGCTAATTGATTCTTCATAACAGAGCAGTCATTTTCATTTCAGGGCTAGAAATTCCACTATAAAAAAGCTCATGCTGGGTTGGAGAGAAAAAAAAAAAAAAAAAAAAAAAAAGCTCATGCTACCTTCTGGATCTAAGCAGAGAAATCTGACAGGGACACACACCTGTGCTCCCAGGACCAGAGCAGCACAGGCAGAAGGAGAAGGCTGACCTCGCGTCAGCAGGGGCCCCAGAGTGAGCTCCAGCCCAGCCTTGCCTGAAGACATTAATTGCAATTCATTTGTTTTGTAAATTGATGTCCTATAAGGGCTGCCACAGTGGATTTATTCAGCTTGAAACTGAGACAGATAGATGGAGGACAAAAGAGGGAAACGGGAGGTGAGATGGAGAAAAGAGAAATCTCATTCAACCCAGGGCCTGGGGAACAGAGCTAATTATGTCCACTGGGATTTTTGAAGCGTCCAAATGCAATAGGAAGTTGTTACACTTTAAAACCCACATCACTGATAGAGATGGTGTTTCTTCAGAAAAATGTCATTTGGTATTGCCTGTGTTTCCACAGATCACTGGGTTATAGATTGTATTTTAATTCTTTGTACTCAGAACAATGACTTAGTCAAAAAATGTAAAATTAAGACCCTTTCTCGTAGGACACACTGAATATCAGAACTCACAAATTAAGAACTCTGATAAAAGGTGCTTGTCTAGTATGTACTGAGTTTATATCTAACTGAACACTTTTCTGAATGCTGAACTGAATTTGGCAAGAGTTGCTTGGGCAGTTACATAACCTTCCGATTGCTCTGCCTACATATGTCCCCGCTGGCACTTACTGCCGGGCTCTGCAGAATTTAGATCAGGAATCTGCGCAGTCAGTACTAAAAAGCAGCAAGTGATCAGCAGGTTCAGTTCCTGGTTAAGACCTAGGTCACAGGGGTGGGCAGGGCAGCCAGGGGTCAAAGAAATGCAGAGCCAAGTAGGGAAGATGCTAACGGGTTAAGAACTGAAGCCAAACGGCCAACCCGCAGGTCCCACAGTATCCACAGTGACAGGACAGACAGCCAGGTCTTCCGGGAGATCAAATTCTCCAGGATGCTCCAGAAAACTTATTGTTAGTTATCCCTGCCTGAGCAAGTCCTGTTGCGAGGCATCGTAAAGATGCTGTCCTGACAGTAAAAGCCTAGGCTGACTGTATCTTTCTAGTCTTGTTGCAGTTGTTTATAATGGTTATTGTCTCTGCCAATGAGCACATCGATGTGGATAATTTCAAAGCCTCATTGCCTCTTTCTTCAACCACGTAATTACAAATCCTTCACAATCATGCTCTATCTACTTCCGCACATCTTCCTTGGCTCGGTAAGTATGTGGCACAGATTAGATGCTTGATAAACCATGTTTTGATGGCATCCTTCTTTCACTCCTAAAGTTAAAGAGGTAATTTTGGGTAAATATATTTAAAATGAGGCCATTTAGATTCCACTATAGTCTCACAAGTTATCTTGACAATTACCTAAGTTCAAACAGCCTTATTGGGCCAGATCTGCAAAACACAGCTAAATTATTCCTGAATGTGAACCTTTGACCAAAGCCTTATCTGTGGCCATAAAAATGAAACAGTTTTTAAACAGTAGGAGAGCTGTATCCATATTCATTTTTGTGAGAATTAGGTTCTAGTTCCACAGTCTTCTATTACAGAGACGTAAAACTTGGAGAAAATATCAAATACCTTGAGGTGTTAGTACATCATTTCACTTTCAGGAATTAAAAAGTGAAAAGTCTTCAGGACAAACAAGACCATTATCCTCACCCATTTCAACTGGATTCCTAACAAATTGTTCACCATCATTGTGGACTCTCTAACACGAACATCTTTGGTCATAACCCAACAACATATATTAAAAGTAGCAAATATATTAAAAAAAAAATAGTTAGAGGACTGGAGAGATGGCTTAGCAGTGAAGGCACTTTTCCTGAGAAGTCTAAGGACCCATGTTCAACTCTCCAGGTCCAATGTAAGTATAGAAGCCAGACGCATAATGTGACACAAGCATGAAAATTTGCACATGCGTGGCCAGGGGGTGATGTCCACCTTCTGTTCATGCCATCATTTTCCCCTGCCACCATGGAGGTTCCGCCTCAAGCCTGTAAACCAAAATTAACTGTTTTTCCCACAAGCTGCTCTTGGTTGGGTGATTTCTACCAGCAATGTGAACCTGAATGCAACAGGCACCTACACATAAACACAAAAAAAAAAAAAATTTTAAATAAGCAATCAAAACATGAACCTAAAGCCTGATGCACAAAGTGGCACATGTCTGGAATTTGTCTGCATTAGCAAGAGGCCCTGGTGCATCCATTTTCATTCCCTTCTCCTCTCCACTTCTCTCCTCTCTTCTTTCCTTCTCTCTACAAATAAATAAAATTTTTTTAAAGGAACATAATTTTCAGTTATAATTTTGTGATAATATAAAATTGTTTCAGATATAGCCCTCATCTAAATTGTTCTAATCACTAACAAAAGTTTGAAGATGAGAAAAAGGAGGAAAATCATGCTATAAAGAGAACAAGTGGACAAGACACCAAACATTGTCTTCCTGGCACTTACAAGTAGGTATCATTCCTCACTGCACTCAAGCACATAACAGCTTCCCTTAAGGGTGGAGATACTATTTTATCAACAAAATAATACAAAACACCAAGTCGAAAGAGAGTGTGAGTAGCCACGTGCGAGATTGCAGCATTTTTCAAGAAGCCCCATTCCTGGACACATAAGGCAACTGATGGGAGCATTAGCACTGTGCTGGAATATGAAGCAATCACTAAATAAAATGGGAATTATGCCTTAGCAAACATTGTTTATTGATCTTAAAACTGGGAGAAAAGATGAACTCCCCAGCTAAATTCCAGCTCCCCGAACACCCACAGCATAAAATGACTCAGCACGCCAAGGAAAGCTCCAGGAACCTTAATTTCATCAGTCAATATTTCCCTTCATTTTCAATACTGGCAGATAAAATCCAGTACAGAAACAGGCTCGCCACATAGTCTCCCCTAGAGGACTGAAATTTAGAAAATAGACATTGGGCAGCAAATCAAGGAACTTGGATAACTCTATCACAGCCAGCAAAAGGAAATGTTCTCAAAGCATCACTATCTAGTTTTCCTCTAGTAGAGGAAAAAAAAAAAGAAAACTACAGAAAGCAAAATGTTAAGTTCAAAACACATGGTTGAAGCAATTCACACTGTTTTTTTAGAAGAAAGAAAACAAAGCTTCCACCTGCGGGCGTATCCACATTGGTTCTTGGGTCAGGGCATTGTTGCAGAAGTCTATTCCAGTTTACACTGCACCAATAAATGCATCCACGTATGTACCAGCCCATTTGTCAGGTGATGCAACACTGAGTGGTCCTGAGGATCCTGAAAAGATGCTAAAACAAAGGTAAGGAGTGACACTTTTCCGTGGCACAGGGTAATGTAAGAAAGGAGAGTGACTGCTAGCATTTTCCAGGGGAAAGGAAAACACACGGCACCCATCAATCAAGGACACGACACTACTAACAGATGAATCAAAGGAAATTTAAAATATGTAATAAAATTTAAAGCAGGTCCTACGGAGTGATATACATAATGAACGCACATTACTTTCTTTCTCTTTTAGTGGAATATGAGTTTCTTTCCATTAAGAACTACCCTTCCACATATGCTCTGTAATCAGTATCCCCACAGGGAAAACAAAATTGAAATAGAAACAATTATTTTAATATTAGTTGTATACTAGTAGGAGAAAAATCTTCCTTCAAACATTCCTAATATCAGAGACATGATTTTTTTTTAAATATCCACATAGGCAATGATTAAAAGTTAAAATGGCCGGGCATGGTGGCGCACACCTTTAATCCCAGCACTTGGGAGGCAGAGGTAGGAGGATCGCTGTGAGTTCGAGGCTACCTTGAGACTACATAATGAATTCCGAGCTAGAGTGAGACCCTACCTCAAAAAAAAAAAAAAAAAAAAGTTAAAATGAAGAAGTCAAGCTGGATATGGTGGCACACACTTTTAATCCCAGCACTCAAAGGCAGAGGTCAGAGGATTGCCATGAGTTCAAGGTCACCTGAGACTATGTAGTGAATTCCAAGTCAGCCTGGGATACAGAAAGACCCTACCTCAAAAAAATTTAGAAGTCAAATACTACATAGCAATAAAGTATAAAAGGATACCAATAAACTTTTAATGCAGCAATTTCATGGAAGCATATAAATGAACAACCTTGCCTGACCCATGATTCAAAGTTACTGAATATATTCATAAAGGCACCAGATCAGTGACATTATAGGTATGTCTTCCCAATGGCTTAAGATTTTAAATTTGCTCAAAATCATAGGGAAACACAAAATTCTTCAATGTTTCTATAAAGATGATAAGCTAGCCCAAAGATGGAAAAATATGATGGATTAATACTACTCTAGATATATGAGATGAATTCATACCATAAAGTAAGTGGCAATCTATACATTTAAACAAAACATTAAAGAAAGTAATGAGGGGCTGGAGAGATGGCTTAGCGGTTAAGCGCTTGCCCGTGAAGCCTAAGGACCCCGGTTCGAGGCTCGGTTCCCCAGGTCCCACATTAGCCAGATGCACAAGGGGGTGCACGCATCTGGAGTTCGTTTGCAGAGGCTGGAAGCCCTGGCGCGCCCATTCTCTCTCTCTCCCTCTACCTGTCTTTCTCTCTGTGTCTGTCGCTCTCAAATAAATAAATAAAAAATTTTTTTTAAAAAGTAATGAGGTAATTTATTGCATTAAGCATGAGCAGAAAAATACACTTATGCAACAACACATTTAATAAAATGTTAAGTATTCTTCAATCAACCCATATCATTGTTTTCCTTTAAGTCATTGTCAGTATATGAGTTAGAGTCAGGGATGGTAATGCCAGGTTGTCCCAGTACTTGGAGGTGAACATAAGAGAATCATGAGTTAAAGGCACAATGAGAGGAAATAAAGAAAGAAAACAGGGAAAGGGAGGAAGGAAAAAGGAAGAAAAAAGAAAGGAAATAAAGAGGGAGAAAATATTATAGGACATATAAATAGTGAAAAAATAAATATTGTATGAAAATCTTCCAGAGTAAAAATTTGTAATTGAAACTTTGATTAGGTTGCCAGGTTTTAAAACAATATATAAAAGTGAATAGCACTTAATTTAAATAAAAATAATCAATAATGTCACATTCAAATGTTTAAAATTATGTAGAATACCTGACTTTAAACCTCACACAAAATTCACAGCTCCAAATGTCTTAAAAAGCATAAATTTTAATTACAAAAGAAGGTCAAACAAATGAAAGGACAAATATTGTACAAACAGAAGAGTAAATATCCATAAAAATGATATTTGCTAAAATGTTTCCATAAAGTTGGTATGGGTTCATTCAAAAATTTTGGCTACTATTTTATGGAATACTTTTATCATTATTATAATACAATTAACTCCTTATAGTCAATTGCTGGCATAAACAATAAAATACTCATTTAAGTATCTAAGTTAAATCCTTACTCATCTGTCTGAAAATAATTCTTGGGTGCTTCTTGCTTAAATACAAATTCACTCTCATTGTAGACAGGACCATAGCACCATATTCTCAGCCAATTCTCAATTCCTCATACAGTTGTTACCAATTTCTTCTCTTTCTGCCTTTGACAGAACAATGCATGCTATAGTTAGCTCCTCCTTACTGGGTGAACATCCGACTAGACACAGCTTATGGGAGGAAGAGATTTATTTCAGT
Source organism: Jaculus jaculus (assembly GCF_020740685.1). Lineage (NCBI taxonomy): Eukaryota > Metazoa > Chordata > Mammalia > Rodentia > Dipodidae > Jaculus > Jaculus jaculus. Next base: position 85,488,906 of record NC_059114.1, read on the forward strand.
TTACAAATCCAGGGAAAATCCCTTCAGTGGTGGGAGAAGCTGCTGACTTCCCAAGATCCAAGCAGAAAAACGACTGCAGTAGACCCCACTGCCAGCAAGCACAAACAGCCAGAGCCCCAAGGGCTCCGCCTGCACCTTTGGGCTGGAATGAAGATCTGCCCCCAAATACACCTTAGGACTGGATTCAGGATCCATCCCCAGTGACAACTCCTCCTTAATCAAAAATGCCTGGAAAAATAAAAATTTTAAAAATACCTGTTGCTGGGCGAGAGAGATGGCTCAGAATCTAAGGCACTTGCCTACATAGCCTAATGACCCAGGTTCAATTCCCCAGTACCCATATAAAGCCAGATGCACAAAAGTGATACATTTTTATACTTAATTCATTTGCAGTGGCTAGAAGCCCAGGCTTGTCCATTCTCTCTCTCTTTCTCTCTCCTTGAAAATAAATAAATAAATATTTATTTATCAATTATTTTATTTTGCTTTTATTATTATTATTATTAGTAGTAGTAGTATTGTTTTGTTTTGGGGGGTAGGGTCTCACTGTAGCTCAGGCTGACCTGAAATTCACTCTGTAGTCTCAGGGTGGCCTTGAACTCTCAGTGGTCTTCCTACCTCTTCCTCCCAAGTGCTGGGATTAAAGGCATGTGCCACCATGCCTGGCTTCTTAATAAATAAATATTTTTTTTTAATGATGCTATGGTGGACATACATTCACATACAAACCACCACAGTAGGGCTTGAGAGATGTCTCAGTTGTCAAGGTGCTTGCCTGCAAAGCCTAAGCACCCTGGTTCAGTTCCCTAGTACCCACATAATTGTTCGCAGTGGTTAGAGGCCCTGGCATCTCAATTTTTTTTCTCTCTATCTATATCTTCCACTCTCTCAAATAAGAAAGAAAGAAGAAAGAATTAGAAAGTATATGAGACTTTTAAAATACCACCATAGTGGGCTTTCATACGTGTGCCTCTTCTAAGTCAGTCTTGTGATAATTCTGCTAATTTCTCTTATAAAATTTAGCCTCATTTGGAAGTTAATCTTTCCTGTGTTTGCTTGTTGTGTATGGTCTGTGTTCCTCTGTTCCTCACCATTTTGACCCACTGAAATAGGATGGGGATATAATAGGAAAAAGAAGTGTTTTATTGGGAGGGGAAAGGGAAAGAAAGAGGGTAAATGGGGGATCCAAATGTATTGTATACATGTAAGAAATTGTCAAAACTAAAATTTTATTTTATATCTATCTATCTATCTATCTATCTATCTATCTATCTATGTACATGTATATATCCTCTAGGTATTCTACAAAGTATAATTATAATAAATTGAAGCATTAAGTATAAAAACAATAAGAATATTTTATAACTTCAGAATTCTTGGTAGAATCAAGCCAGAAATGACAAAAATATTGATACATTTGAGAAACTAATGATATAAGCATTGCATTAGAAATATATATGTCCAAAAAAGTTTTCTTTATTTGCTATTATTTAGGAAATTAGACAGAAACTTCAATAGGCCTAATTTTTTTCCATGGTGCAGCTATTACTTCCTTTATTTTTTAATTTTTGTTTTATTTTTATTTATTTATTTGAGAGCAACAGAGAGAGAAAGAGGCAGAGAGAGAGAGAGAGAATGGGCGCGCCAGGGCTTCCAGCCACTGCAAACAAACTCCAGATGCGTGCACCCCCTTGTGCATCTGGCTAACATGGGTCCTGGGGAACTGAGCCTCGAACCGGGGTCCTTAGTCTTCACAGGCAAGTGCTTAACCACTAAGCCATCTCTCCAGCCCCATTGCTTCCTTTCTTTACATTCAGGGACCAAAATATTTTGGGAAGAAAGGAACTAGATTGCCATCTCACCTTTGGCAAGGACTCAACTCTACTATGTTGAAATCTAATACAGCAAGCAAAAGATACACAGTGAAGTGACAAGGTGGTTTTGCATGTGGAGATGGCAAGTAAAGCTGGCTGAAACAAGTTCACCCTGATTTTTAGGACATCCTGGAATCCAGTTGATCGTGATGCAAATTCCATGTAGAAGTATAGACAACCCCCCCTTTTTTTTGTTTTGTGAAGTAGGGTTTCACTCTAGTCCCCCTTTAAAGGAATCTGAGAATGGTACAAGTCCAAGCCCCCAGGTAAGCATCTCCTTCCTCCCCAGTCCGTCATGAGACTACTTGATCGTATACCCTCTCCGGAAATAGGGCTGCCCATTAAGTACTACTCTGAGGTCAAGTGACAGGCCCTTGAGTAGCACACCTCCTTCGTTGTCCTTTCTTTAGTTTTTCCTTGCCTTCCAATTCCCTCTCTATTGCTTCCCAAGGAGCATACAATCCAAGAAATTCCTCATAGACCAACAGTTACCTAACACTGATTTCTAGAACAGCATGTGGGCTTACCAATAGTAATAATAAAAAGTCTATGTGCATTTCCTATGCTTAACATGTGAAAATCATTAAAGCAAGGTTTCAAATGCATGTATATTTTAGCTCTATTTCATAAGTATCAAAATTTAACTCTATGTCATTATACAAGTCACTTAATTTTTCCAGAATTTAATTTCCTAATTTTTAGACCTAGTTTTCTCCTTAATAAGCATCATTTAATGTACACTATTTCTCAAATATTTTACTAAATGAATATAATAAAATGTGAGAAATACTAGACAACTTTCTAATTAGTACATTAGAAATTCTGACAACATCCATGAAGTGAAACAACAGATTTAAAGGCTCATGGCTGCAAGACAGGAACATGTGACTCAATCCTCGTACTTTTAAATAGTTTAGTCCTTGATGAACCAGTATTTGTGAAAATTCTTCAATGGCATGCAATATTTAGCTAAGAAAACAAGCTACCAAGAAACATCTGGAGAATATCAGAAAGAAATCAGGTTTTTAAATGGTTCAAGTGATTGTTGGAGTATAATATGAGACAGCCAGAGAGGGGCAATGAGCAGAGAAGTATCAACAAGTGTGTTTGTACCTCTAAGAATGTGGGCAAAGTTTGAACAATGAGACACATCAGATATCTTCAGCTGAACTTTCACCTCAATCTATGTGATCCATTGTTCTTGCATTTTCTAGAAAGATCCAAGTTAAAAGTGACATTTTGTTTGACATAGAGTCTATGGCTGTATTTTTATGAGAGTGAATAAGTGAAAAATATGCATCATTTGACAGTGTTAGACCAATTATACATGCATGATTTCATAGAGTGCTGTTTTTATTCTTGGACTATATATTGTAGGGAAATTATTATTATTATGATACTATCCAATAGCATCTAAAGTTATGAAAGATTTTTTAAAAAATCTATTTCTTATGACAAACTACTCATTTTTAAAGTCTAAATAGCTACCATGTGAGAGAAAGAAGAAAAGAAATAAAGGAAAGAAGAGGAAGGATGGAAGGAAGGAAGGAAGGAAGGAAGGAAGGAAGGAAGGAAGGAAGGAAGGAAGGAGGGAGAGAAGGAAGGAAAGGAGGGAAAGAGGGAGGGAGAGGTGAGAGAAGTGTCTTAAGCAGTACAGCTAAAGCCTTTAGATTAATATACATATATGCATATACATATATGTATAGAAATGTGGAAGCATATTACAGGAAGGAAAATATGAGTTTAATATATAAAAACAGAACCTAAACCATTTCATTTCTCTTTTAAAAAATTTTTGCTCATTTTTATTTATTTATTTGAGAGTGACAGAAAGAGGGAGAGAGAGAGAAAGAGAATGGGCATGCCAGGGCATCCAGCCACTGCAAATGAATTCCAGATGCCTGTACCCCCTTGTGCATCTGGCTAATGTGGGTACTGGGGAACCAAGCCTTGAACCAGGGTCCTTAGGCTTCACAGGCAAGCGCTTCACCACTGAGCCATCTCTCCAGCCCTCATTTCTTAAAAAGAGAAAAACATACTTTCAGCCATACAACTTCAAGAGTAATATCTTCTTCAAAGCTTACTTTTGGTCTCTGGACTATGGTGAACAATTATTCTCTCCCTAGCAAAAGGTGTGAAAGAGTACAGGTAATGGACAATGGAGTCCAGGACTCTGACATGATAGAGAAGCCAAGATAAGCTAGATACTGCACACATTGTACTTGGCATGTCTTCTAGAAAAGAGTGCAGAGAAGAGAACTTCAACAAACATAAAATCATCCCTCCAGTTTGTGAAGACAGAGATGGAATTTTGAAAGGCTGAGATGCCAGAAATTTTCAAGAAAAAGTACGGGGGAAAAAAATGGTTTTATACAGGAAAAGAGCTCAGGGCACATATGTAGGTGATCTCATAAGTATGTTGCTGCACCCTAAGGCCCAGAGGCATAGAATGAAGCCTCATGAGGCAAAGAATTACCATGTTGGTGTAATTTCCAAAACTCACATCCAGCTTAGAGATGTCTAAGTTTTGATGAGGCAGAACAAAATATGTTTTTGCTGAACACCCTGTGTTGCCAAGAACATGAGAGGTCCCAGCTTAATCATGGAGGCACACTAATGCTGTATCCATGCGTGCTTAAGACAAAAGGCTAATTAGATCAACTCTAATACAGTTTACAGAAAGGATCAAAAAGATCAACTCACTCATAGTAACTTAATTCTTTGCCAAAACAAAATCCAACACTCTCAAAAACAAAAGTACAAATTGCTCTGAAAAACATAATATTTATGAAACTCAGCTCTCAATAAAAAGAACTATGCATGAACGAAGAAAAGCAGGGCATTAAAAATAAGAAAAATAATTGAATAGAATCTGTTCCAAAAATGATAAAAGAAGCTGAATGTAGAGGGTGCGAGGATTTAATTAGCTTTTTAACTCATATGTATGTATTAAAGAAAGAAAGGCAATCATATATAGCCATATAAGTGTGCTGAAAAGTACTGATGGGAAAAAATAAAACAGCCTATTAACCTAAAGTTTTATACCTAAGAAAATCATTCTTCAAAAATTAAGACAGAATAAAATTATCTTACACACAAATGAATTTAATGGTTCCTAGTCATGCAAGTCAATAATACACTAATAAACAGCCCCCTTTGGCCTATTGCTCCATGTCTAAGAAAATTATCCTACAGAAATTAGGACAAAATAAACAATTTCTTAGACATAACTAAAGTCATAAGAATTGTCCATCATCAGCCAAAATCAAGGGATCAAATGTTACATGAAGATTTTTGATTAGGAGGCAATTGATGCTGAATAAAAAGCTACATATGTACACAGCAATGACGATTGCTAAAAAGGGTAAGTGAAAAAACTTACAGTTCATTTAAAGGAAAACTTTTTCTGGATTTATTTATTTATTTATTTATTTGAGACAGAGAGAGAAAGAAAGAGAACAGGCACACTAGGGCTTCCAGCCACTGAAAATGAACTCTTATTTTTTGTTCCAGTAGGAGAACAGTTTCAGGTTTTATATTAAGGTCAGTCAATTTGGACTTGATTTTTATGTATTGAGAGATGAATGGTTCTGTTTACTTTTCCACATGTGGTCATCCAATATGTCCAACACAATTTGGTGAAGATGCTATCTTTTCTCCAGTCTACATTATTGGCACCTTTGTCAAAGATCAAGTAGCTATGGTTACTTAAGCAAAGGATGGAGTCTTTAATTCTGTTTCATTGGTCTATGTTTCTATTCTTCTGCAAGTACCATGCTGCTTTTGTTACTGTGACTTTGTAATATAGCTTTAGATTGGGTATGATGATACCTCCAGAGGTGTTCTTTTTTTTTTTTTTTCTTTTCTGAGGATATTTTTGGATATCTGAGGCCTGCTTCCATTTCATATGAAATTTGATATTTTTTTCCTATCTCTGTGAATAATGATGCTGGTATTTTCATTGGTATGCATTAAATCTCTATATTGCTTTTGGTCAAATGGCCACTTTCACAAAAATAACTTTACAGGGACTTCCAGCCAAGATGGTGACCACCTAGCTGTGCTGCAAATCCCAGGGAAAGAAAGGCAAGACATTAAGGGGGTTTTCTGGGTCTTCTTGTCAGTGGGAGAACACAGAGGGGGGAAAACAGGGAATCTCAGATCCCCTTATGATCAGGTAAGCCACCCTTCCCACCAAATACCAAATAGCCGCCACGCCCCACCCCCATACTCCAATTGCTCCAGCTTAGGTGCCATCCCCTATTGTCTGCCACACCAGCCATCCCCATTCTCCTCTGGCAGGAGAGTGCAGACTGTTTCTGGGTCCCAGTGTTCCCAGCCAGGGTTTGGGCTGCTTCAGGGCTTGGTACCTCAGTCCTCCTCCAAACTTGAATGCAGGCAGCTTTGGCGCATTACTGCTTGAGAATTCAGGCAACTTTGGCACCCCTCTCAGGCAGTAGACAGGAGGCATTGGCAAGTGTGAGCTAAAGCCCAGGCTGCTTGGCAACTGCCCCAGGCTGCCTCAGAATCCCATTGCACTACAGCCCAGGCTGATCCACCCACCTACCTGCCCGTACACTGTCATGGGCAGACCACAGCGCAAAAGAAATAACATGAAAAATCAAATGCAAGAAAATTCAGTTAGATCACCCAGTCCTACAATGAATACATCCAACCAAAACAAAGAAGAGTCATTAGGATCAGAACATCAAATTGAACAATGCAATGCAACCCTGACCAACCTACTGGTAAAATTTGCAGGAAATCAACAAAGGACCGATAATTGTGTGGATGCTACCATCACTAAGCTAGAACTAATTGATAAGAGATTGGAAGGAGTTAAAAGAGAGTTAATAGATTTGAGGGAGAGTGAAAAAAAAGAGGACCTTAAAAATCAGCTGGCCATACTAAATGAAGACATAAAGAAATACAAGGATGAATTCCAAGAATCATCAAGAAAATCAGAAAATGATGTGAAAAGTGAGCTTGACAGAGCAATGGAAATGATACATAGAAAAGTAGTAGAAGATGCAAACTTAATTGAACAAGTCCAAAACTCTCTAGAGGCTCTCAAGAATAGAGTCAGAGAAGTGGAGGATAGAAACTCTGATCTGGAAGACAAGATGGAAGAAACAGTTCGAGAGTTCAAAAATTTCAGTAAGTTCAAAAGTTCCTGTGAACAGAACATGAGGGAATTGTGGGATACACTTAAATGTCCTAAAATAAGAATCACTGGAATACCCGAAGGAGAAGAATTTCAGACCAAAGGCATAGAGAACTTATTTAACAAAATAATTGAAGAAAACTTCCCCAGTCTCCTAAAAGAAAGGCCAATCAAGATATAAGAAGCCAACAGAACTCCAAACAGACTGGACCAAAGGAGAAACTCTCCAAGACATATTATCATTAAGACTCTAAACATTGACACCAGCTTCTCAGCTGAATTCTATCAAACCTTCATGGAAGAACTCAAACCAATCTTCCTAAAACTGTGCCTCACAATTGAAGAACAGGAAAAGCTACCCAACTCCTTTTATGAAGACTCCATCCCAAAACTCCTGAGGGTCATTAACTCCTATAGCAAAGTAGCAGGATACAAAATCAATGCACAAAAAATCATTAGCATTTCTATATGCAAATGACAAAGATACAGAGAAAGAAATAAGGGACATAGTCCCATTTTCAATAGCAAAACAATAAAATACCTTGGAGTAACATCATCCTAATTCCAAAACCAGGCAGAGATGCCACAAGAAAAGAAAACTACCGGCCTATTTCCCTAATGAACTTAGATGCAAAGATCCTGAACAAAATCCTCACAAACCAAATCCAACAACACATCAAAAGCATTATCCATCTTGACCAAGTGGGATTCATTCCAGGAACACAAGGGTGGTTCAACATATGGAAATCTGTCAATGTAATACACCCCATAAACAAGGTTAAACACAAAAACCACATGATCATTTCAATAGATGCAGAAAAGGCCTTTGACAAGATACAACATCACTTCATGATCAAAACATTGGAGAGAATTGGCATGGTTGGTTCATATATTAACATAATAAAGGCAATACACAAAGCTCCAAAGGCCTAAATAATACTTAATGGAGAAAGACTGGAGGAATTCCGATTAAGATCAGGAACAAGAAAGGGTTGTCCTCTCTCACCTCTGCTTTTTAATATAGTAGTGAAAGTCCTAGCTCAAGCAATAAGATAAGAGAAGGAAATAAAAGGGATACAATTTGGAAAGGAAGAAGTTAAGTTAACTCTATTCACTGATAACATGATTGTATATGTAAGAGACCCGAGAGACTCCATCCCAAAACTCCTGAGGGTGATTAACTCCTATAGCAAAGTAACAGGATACAAAATCAATGCACAAAAAATCATTAGCATTTCTATATGCAAATGACAAAGATACAGAGAAAGAAATAAGGGACATAGTCCCATTTTCAATAGCAAAACAATAAAATACCTTGGAATAACATTAACCAATGAAGTGAAAGACCTATACAATGGAAACATAAAAACACTCAAAAAATAAATTGAGAAGGACTTGAGAAAATGGAAAGACCTCCCATGCTCCTGGATAGGCAGAATTAACACTGTGAAGATGACAATCCTACCAAGGGCAATATGTAGATTTAATGCAATTCCAATTAAAATCCCTACAGTGTTCTTCACAGAGATAGAAAAAATGATCTCAAATTTCTTATGGGAAGGCAGAAGGCCTCGCATATACAAACATATCCTCAGGAAAAAAAAAATACCTCTGGTGGCATCACCATACCTGATCTAAAGCTATATTACAAAGCCATAGTAATAAAAACAGCATGGTACTGGCACAAAATCAGGAGTATAGACCAATGGAATAGACTTGAGGACCTGGTCTTTGGGCCAAGCAACTATAACTACTTGATATTTGACAAAGGCCTGAACAATATAGGCTGGAAAAAAAACAGCATCTTCAACAAATGGTGCTGGACAAACTGGAAAACCACATGCAGAAAACAAACTTGATCCACACATTTCACCATGCACTACACTCAACTCTAAATAGATCAAAGACCTCAATATAAGACCAGAAACTCGAATACTACTGGAAGAATATTTAGGAAGTACTTTCCATGGTATAGGAATGGAAAAAGACTTCCTGAACAAAACCCCAGTAGCTCACGATCTTAAGCAGTCACTCAACCAATGGGATCACATGAAGCTGAAGAGTTTCTTTACAGACAAGCATACAATAAGCAAAGCCAATAGATTACCCACAGAATGGGAGAAAATATTTGCGGGTTATCTAATTGACAGAGGCCTAATCTCTAGAATCTACAAAGAACTCAAAATTCTAAACAGTAAGAAGTCAAACACCCCACTCACAAAATGTGGCAAAGAGCTGAACATGCAGTTCACAGAGGAAAAAACACAAATGGTAACCACACACTTAAGAAAATGTTCATCATCCCTAATCATCAGAGAAGTACAAACTAAAACAACTATGAGATTCCACCTTACCCCAATAAGGATAACAAACATCAAAAAATCAAATGAAAATAAATGCTGGCGAGGATGTGGAGAAGTAGGAACACTCATCCACTGTTGGTGGGAATGTAGATGGTACAACCACTTTGGTAAACAATATGGAGACTCCTGAAAAAGCTGACTACAGAGATACCAACAGACCCAGTTATTCCCTTACTGGGCATCTACCCTAAAACCTTCAAACCACAGGCCAGAGAGATTTGCTCAACCATTTTTGTAGTGGCTCAATTTGTAATAGCTAAGAGCTGGCATCAATTCAGATGTCCAACACTAGAAGAATGGATAACTAATATGTGGTATATCTACACAATTGAATTCTATACAGCAGTAAGAAAAAAATGACACAAAGAAATTTGAGGAAAAATGGTTGAACCCGGAACAGATCATTCTCAGTGAACTTAGCCAATCACAGAAAAAAAATCGCCACATAGTCTTACTCATCTACAGCACCTAACCTGAATCTACCCAAGATACCTTACATACCCAGCAAGCATCTCATGGACTAGATACTAGGATGGATGGGGAGGGAGGAGAGGGCATTGAAGGGGTGGTAAACACTAATGTAGACCCAAACAGCAATGGTACCATAAAATTCTACTTCCTAAAAGCCAGACCAAATGGCTGAACCTTCACCAGGCGCTTACAGGAAACACCTGAACCACAAGACACTGGAGAGGGTAGAATCAAGTCTAACCTAAATCTTCTATATTTTCCTTCCCTCCCTCTCCCTCGCCCTCTCCCTCCCCTCCCCCCCTCTCTCTCTTCTCTCTCTTGTATATTAGTTATCTTTTTCCTCATTTTCTTAGTGGGCACTGACCTGTAACCCCCACTACCAGTTTGGGGCTACCATCCACAATGAGATTTTGATCAGACAGACCTACAAGGTTTCCTAAAAGAATGACAGACTTCTGTCAGAGTACTTGATGACCCACCAAAGGTTAGTGGTAAGACCCTATTGCTGAAGACTCCATATGCAGCTGACAGGTAAAATGGAACATTATGGCTGGAAGTCAGTCCCCAGACAGTCAGCGTGTCTAGTGCCAGAAGGTGCTACATGGGTGACTGGGGGAAATGACCAGTATCTGTCCAAGCAATTCATGGTTTAACCTACTTAGCAACAACAAATAACCTGGTGTGATGCCCACATAAGTGAATTAGTGGCACACAGCCATGGTGGGGAACCAACTGCTCTTGATTGGGCTAACTGATCCCCTCAGTGGTATGGGACCCATAGGTGGAGCTGGGAGACAAGTCAGACCATATCCAAACATAAGCCCTCTCTCCAATATCAAGCTACCATCAATCATGGGCTACAAGAGGGCCTACACCTATTAAACTCTCTATAAAAAAAAAGTAAGGGTTATCTTATTTGTCCTGGTGCTAACTTACTCTCCGTTGGAGAATCTGCTTCTCTTTTTCAGATAGGTGCAGATCCTAAGGAGAGAGCCACCCCATCATACCTCAAAAGGGCCCCAGCTGAAACTAAGGAAAATTGGTGAAACAAGCAAGGGTGCTGTTTTCCTGATGAACTGGATACCAGCACAAGGGGGAAGGAGACCAACACAGAGAAAAATCAACTCCTACCAAATCAGAGAGCCAGAGTCCCAGAGGCCCCCAACACCTCATCACTGAAGCAGACCAAAAATGAACCCAACATGGCTCAGGGAAATTTTGCAGAAGAGGGGGCGGAAAGAATGTCAGAGCCACGTGGTGGGTCATGATATGCAGAGACATTTATCGTACCAATAACTGTGGGCTAACTCCACAATGAATGACCCATATACCTCAACAAGGAGGGGTCAATGGGGAGGGGGTAGGTCACGGATGAGCCTAATAATGTTACCAAACTGCCTGTATTTGCTGAATAGAAAACTAATTAAAAAAAATAACTTTACATGTCCAGGGGCATGGGATGTCTTTCCATCTTCTCAAGTCCTTTTTTCTTGATTTCTTTCTTGAGTTTTTTTTTTTTTTTATTGTTGTTGAGTTTTTGTTGTTGTCGTTGTTGTTATTTTGTTTTGTTTTGTTTTACAAGGCAGCATCTCACTCTAGTTCAGACTGACCTGGAATTCACTCTGTATTCTCAGGATGGCCTCGAACTCTCGGTGATCCTCCTACCTCTGCTTCCTGAGTGCTAGGATTTAAGGAGTGTGCCACCATGCCCTGCTTTGAGGGATTTTTTTTTAATGTTTTCATTATATAGGTCTTTCACATCCTTAGTTAGTGTTACATTAAGGTATTTAATTTTCTGTTGCTATTGAAAATGGAAAAGCCTCACTGATTTCTTTCTCTGTATAGAAGAATAAGGGAGAATTTTATTACACAGGTCATATGGAAAAGCCTCAGTCATCTCATATTGCAAAGGCGAGAATAAAACAACTAAAGTGCCCTGGAATCCTGTTTGAATCCAAACTCCTTTTTGGTTTTCTACATGAATCAACCAAGTGATGAGGCTAACCAAAACATTGTTATCTTGTAATACAGCAAGAAAATAATGCTGTGCTCAGAATAAAGGCACTGAGGACAAGGGCAGCCCTACACTATTCAGACAGTAGTGAAGATGTTTGCTCTGCATGGGTGTCTCGCTAAAGAGGAGCACTGAGAAGCCGGAATGTGCCTGGCAGATAAATGTCTGCAAAGGACCACACATGCATTATTACAAAGACCAATGTACTGAGAATATTTAGGTTGGAAAAGAAACAGTGTGTCAGTTTAAGACCCTAAGAAGCAAACGACAAAATGGAATCGGATATACATTTGAGGCAATTTGGGGGGTGGGGTTACAGATAGCATTTCTTAGGCAAGATCTCTACTTCCTCATCCACCAAAATAAAACAAGCCTTGTCGCAAACTCCAGCCACCACAGCTTAAGTCCCCCAGCCCCTATATGTTCCTCACCACAAGAAAGTGTACCCCATAAACCATGACCTAAGTAAATCTTTCCTCCCTTAAATTGTTTCTGTTACGTTTTGTGCCGGTAACAAAAACACTAAGTAATATACCTATGGAAGTCTTCAAACCATAAGCAGATTGTCAGAGGACTGCTAGAGGAAGGAATGGCTTTTGGTACGGCAGCTGTGGTCTGTCATCAGATGGAAAGGCTGGAGAAACAGGAGGCCCTGGCCTCTGGGCCTTTAGGGGTTCAGCAACGCTGCTAAGAGGTCTTTTGAGGGCATAAGCCCATGGCCACTATACTTGAGAAAGCTTGATACATGATTTTAACTTTAATAGTATGCTACAGTATGGTCAAAGGTTTAGTTTTCTTTTACTAAAAAAAAAATAAATAAAATCAACTGATTTAAAAAAAATAATTTTTATTAATTTGCAGAAAGAGAGAGAAGAACAGGGTACCAGGGCCTCTAGCCACTGCAAATGAACTCCAGATGCATGCATGTGCCACTTTGTGCATCTGGCTTTAAGTGGGTACTGGGGAATAGAACCTGAGTCATTAGGCTTTGCAGGCAAGCACATTAATTTCTGAGTCATCTCTTCAGCCCAAAACCTTTTTTTTTTTTTTTTTTTTTGAGGAACAGTTTCACTCTAGTTCAGGCTGACCTAGAATTCACTATGTAGTCTCAGGGTGGCCTTGAACTCATCACAATCCTCCTACGTCTGCCTCCTGAGTGCTGGGATTAAAGGTGTGTGCCACCACACCCAGCTCTTTGGTTGTAGTTTTTGTTTTTCTTTGTTTCTAATATTATTAATTGAAGCTTCCATAATTATAGACAATAAAACATCATAATTCTCTACCCCCACTATCCACTTCTCAACTCCACTCTCCACCATGTCCCCTCCCCCTCTCAATCAGACTCTCTTTCATTTTGATGTCATCACCTTTTCCTCCCACTATAGTGGTCTTGTGCAGGTAGTGCCAGGCACTGTGAGGTCATGGGCATCCATGAGGGCAAGAGGGCATTGTAAGCAGTCCTACCCTTCCTTTGGCTCTTCCATTCATCCCACCGCCCCTTCTGCAATGGACTCTGAGCCTTGGAAGGTGATAGAGATGTTTCAGTGCCGAGCAGTCCTCGGTCACTTCTTCTCAGCACTATGGGGCCTTCTGAGCCATCCCAGAGGTCACCACCATCTGAAAAGGGAAGCTTCTCTAACCAAATGTGAAAGTAGCATTAATATATGAGTATGAGCATTTAAAGAAGTGCTTATTGGATAATTTGGTGAGCATAATATACGCATTTAGTCAGGCACCAGCAGGCGTTACGCCCCTAGGGCTCATGACTTCCCCATCATAGGTTTTCAGTATCAGGTATGTGTTCTTTCCTGTAGAGTGGGCCTCCAGTCCAATTAGAGTGGTGGGTTTCCCCCATAAAGGACATGCTGCTATTGTACCTGTGGGCTCATTTGGCCTTGCTGGCCAAACTTAAGGCTTGCAGTGTTGCATTAGTCAGGGTTCTCTAGAGGAATAGAACCGATAGAATGAATTGTATTAAAAGGAAATTTTTATTTATTTTTATTATTTATTTTTATTTTTTAATTAATTAATTTTTTATTAATTAATTTTGTACTCAGTGAATGCTGTCAAGTTGGTACCCTTTTTAGGCTCGTCCATGTCCTACCCTGTCTCCCTGGCCCCTCCTTGTTGAGGTATATGGGTCATGCATTGTGGAGTTAGCCCACAGTTACGGGTAGTAGAAATGTCTCTGTGTAAAAAAATAAATAAGAAAGAAACTGACTGAGAAGGGGAGGGAATATGACTGAGAGTGGAGTTTCAAAGGGGAAAGTGGGGGGAGGAAGGGAATTACCATGGGATATTGTTTACTACATGGAAGTTGTTAATTATAAAAATAAATAAATTTGAAAACCAAAAAAAACAGAGAATTTATTGGATTAGTTTACAGCGGTCCAACAACAGCAGATTACAGGCCTGAGAGTCGAGGAACCTGGCAGCTGCTCAGTCCACGAGGCTGAAGGCCTCAGCAGTCCCAATCCGGCACTGAAGGCCCGGAGGTGTCCTGGAGAGCCGCTGCTCTGCAGTCCATGCTGGTCTTTGGTCCACACTGGAAAGCAGTGAACAGCAAGCAACAAGCAGCGCCAGCAGCCAGGTGCGGGGAGGAGAAGACCACACCTTTCTCCCCTGAGCTGCTTTTGATAAAGCCTCCCCTCCCAGAGGGGCCACCCACTCTGGGGGCCGGCTCACCCTGGGGGAAGGATTCCTCCTTTAGTTAATCCTTCCTGGAAGCAACCTCTGAGACCCGCTTAGGGGGAATGTCTGTGGATTCCTAAACAGACCAAGTTGACACAAATTTAACCATCACAAGTGTCCACTGTTATTTATCTCCACTGATAACTTCTCTCTCTCTGTCCCATAGAGCTGCATGCAGCATAGCTTTTTCCACCTTTCTGTCAGTCAGGGAGGAGGTTTTCAGCTCAGCTCTAGCAAGATTTCTCAATAACCTTGCATCCCAAGTATGTGGAGTCTTCTGCAATAGAGTCGTACCCCTCTATTCCTGGTGGAAACCCTTGGAAAGCCTTGGCAATGACCAATAATGCTATTTTAAATTCAGTTTACTAAAGATATACACTGAACCTAAGAACTGATGTTACTTACTGATCTCAACAAAATGTAAAGACTTTTAAGGACTACAGCTCAAAAATGGAAGGTTTCCGAAATCGATGAGCAAGAAAGAGTCAGAGAGGGGTGGAGAGATGGCTTAGAACTTAAGGCACTTGTCAGAAAAGCCTAAGGACCCTGGTTCTGTTCCTCAGTACCCACATAAAACTAGATGCACAAGGTGGCACATGTGGCTGGAGCTGGGTTGCGGTGGCTAGAGACCATGGCATGACTATTCTCTCTCTCTTTCTCAAGGAAATAAGTAAACAAATAAATAAAATATTATAAACAAAGAGAGTCAGAGGGTATATGCCATTAAGGCCTATGGGGTGTCTTCTCAGTACTGAAGTCAAGCAGGACAGAGGTAGAAGAAGCAAGCCGAGGAAGAACAAATACGCAAAGAACAGGGACTCAACGGACAGAAAGGAGACTAAATTCAGAAGCATTTCTTTTCTTTTCATAATATTGGTGTATTCTGTGGTGGAGTTCACTATGGAGTCCCAGAGTGGCCTCGAACTCACGACCATCCTCCTATCTCTGCCTCCCAAGTGCTGGGATTAAAGGCGTGCGCAACCACGCCCAGCTTGTGCTGTCTCTTTAGGAAAGCACTTGTGGTTTCACAAGCCAGGGCCTTTGACGGGCAGGGTCTTGGCCTCGGGGGGATCTTTCCCATGGCCCCCGTGCCGAGTCCCTGGCTTCTCTTCAAACCATTACAGCGGCCTTCTCCACAAATATTAATGCTATCATATGAATTAAAATTAATGTAACTACGAAAACACTATCTCAGAAGGGAACCTTTTATTAGTAGGAATTGATTACTCCTCCTGTGTATTGGGTGAGAATCAGAGTAGATTTAATCTACTTAAATCCTTAAACCCTTCGGATTTGTTTGGAGAAATATCAATAACGTTTCCCCTGCTTATCTATTGAAGAAAATATCCTTTATTTTCCTGATCAACATAGAATATATTATGACAAAAGTCTACTTCCAGACTTCAGTCATATGATAGTTTCTGCTTCCCATTGAGGATAAAAATTAAAAAGCTTTTGTGCTCTCTGTTTCCCAGGGGTTAAGCATGATATAGGAGAGCCTTGAATTTGAGAACTAAAATTCTGGCAGCTAGCCCAGAGTCCATTTCCAAACAGAAGTAGCTACCGGAAGCCTGCGCAGAGGAGGTGGTTGCCTTAGCAACAGTATCTGATAGCAGAAAACATGGCCGACAGGTACTCAAAGGGACTGTACCAGAGAAAAGGAAGCCAGTTGCTAATGCCCCACTCAGAACTGAAGAGCTATTTGACGGATCCTGGCTTTCTGCCCTAATTTGCAGTCAGAGAAATTTTCTGAGTTGCTTTTTTTTTTTTGAGCAGTACTTATTTAGGTCATAATCAGTGCAGTTCATGATTTGGTACTGTGTTGTGTATGCTGAGCAGGAAATATGCCACTCTAAACATAGACCACCACCACAATCTGCTGCCAGGATGTGGCAGCTAAATAGAAAGAGACTCGTTCCAAGTAGTCATTGATTCCAGCCCCCCCCCCCCGCAATCTTTGATAAGATTCTTTAATCATATCCATTTATTTTTCAGGAATCATTTTGACATGTGATGGGAAAGGAGAAGGATGGGTTATTTGGTGGAAATAAGGAACCACAAAAGAGGGGAAGGATGATTGAGGACAGTAGGAAAGGGAGCTGAATAAAACATATAGGTGTAAAACTGCCATAATAAACCACTTGCCTTTTTATATAACTAAAATGAAATTTGAAAATATTTAAAAACCTAAGTATTAATATATTGTGGTCAGGTGACTTAATAGTCAATAAAAATAAAGTAACGCATACAAACCAAAGTAAAAATCCAGTATCATTAAAATTAATATTACTGGAGTGTAGAGATGGCTTAGCAATTAAGGCACTTTCCTACAAAGCGTAAGGACCCAGATTCAGTTTCCTAGTACCCACGGAAGGCAGATGGGCAAGGTGGTACATGCATGTGGAGTTTGTTTGCCATAGCTAGAGGCCCTGGCATGTCCATTCTTTCCAGCGACCCCTTCCCCATCTCTGCCTCTTCTTTCTATCTCTCTAATAAGTAAATGAAATATATAAAAAAGAAAATATGAAAAATGTAAAAGAATGTTATTAATTTAATGTGATGAATCATCTTGACACTCTGAAACTTAATCTGCTTCACATTTGAATACCATACCGAATGCCACATCATAGTTTCAACAGCACTTGGCATGCCCATGCCAATGCGTGCCATCTGCTAACTCCCGTCACCTACCACTCTTCTCTACTTAGGCACATGTAGTAAGTTTATTTGCACAATGACTCATGAAAAATGTTGGCCTTCATTTCTGAGAAATATTATGTACTTTCTTAATTATCTTCTTTCCTCTTTTCAGTTTCTGGTAACCATCAAATGTACATTATTGAAGTTGAGGTTATCTAAACTCCAAATAAAAACAAGGATCAGCTCTAGCTCAATCATCCATGTGGCCCAACATATGATTATGGGAAACAACATCAAACGGACCCCTGTGATCACAAAAATAAAAACATATAACTGAGCTATCACAGTAGAATATTCTAAAAACCCCTACTGCAAAAGCAGAAACACAATGTATATTTACGCCCAAAATCGGATGCACCTCTTGATCTCCAAAGAAAGTGTTCTCATAAGCCACTGATGTCAGCATTCACGTTCTTTTTTTAATATTTCATCTTATTTATGTATTTACTTGAGAGAGGATGATGCAGAAAGTGAGAGAGAGAGAGAGAGAGAGAGAGAGAGGGAGAGAGAGAGAGAAAAAAAGGGAGAGAGAGAGGGAGGGAGAGAGAGAATGGGTGTGCCAGGGCCATCAGCCACTGCAAAAAAAAAAAATCCAGATGCATATGCAATCTTGTGCATCTGGCTTACATGGGTCCTGGAGAATTGAACCTGGGTCCTTTGGATTTGCAGGCAAGTGCCCTAACTGCTAAGTTATCTCTCCAGCCCTACACTCTTTATTGAGTAATCAAGCAACATTTCTGTCCTTTCCCCCATGATGCTATCTACTGAGGATGAGAAATGCCAAATTCTTATTTTCATATACTCCCTTTTAGTTAGATATAGTATCACTGATTTGATTTTGGCCAGTCAGAAGTAAGGAGAGGATTTGTTCGAATTTCTGGGAAAATGTCTTATTTGCCTTTCTTTACCCTTCCTTGAATTTAGTTGTTATTGTTTTCCTTTCCTATTTATAATTTTACTAACAATTTTCATACATGCACATAATACATTTTCCTCATAATATCCTCCCATTATTTTCTTTTGTCCTCTCTCCCTCTTTCACACAACTCCTTCTTCTTTTCCACCTAGCTTGTCTTCCAGTTTGATTTTTCAATGCTTTCCCCCGTCATCCATGATGGCTCGGCGGATGGGCACAATAACTGGTGTGCGGTCATGAAGATGACGACTACCTTGTGTCCAGAACACGGTGCTCCAAGGCTCTCCTCCCCATCTCCTGGATCTTACATTCTTAATATCTGCAGGTGTAGTAGACAGCTCATACCCATGAAAGTAAAGGAATTTTTACTATTTTAAGAACAGAAAGTTAAGAGTTTGTGCACATGTTTGCTTCTGAATTTTTGTTTCTAAATTTTTTTTTTAATTCAGTAGAAGGTTGTATGGATACATCACATGTTAGCACCATGACTGCCCTCCTCCCTGCCCCCATCTGCGGACGGCCCTGCTCAGTGACATTGCTGGTATTCCTCTTGCCTTGCGGGTATGAGATGCGGGAGCCGCAATCAGTGTTGTAAGGGAGCCGGGCAATGCCTCTGGACATACCCTTCCACCCCGTGGCTCTTACCATCTTTCCCCCACCTCTTTGGCAAAACTCCCTGAGCTGTGGTAGATGTGGTTTAAGTCTACTTCAGTGTTGTGTTTTGCGGAGGCTCTGGATTTCTGCTGTAGTGAGTTTTCAGCATCCTCAGAGCCTGTCTCCACCTGTCCGTCACTGGCTGCCAGGCTCACCGCGGAAGCAGCTCTCTGGCTCCTCTCACCAGTTCCTCTGTGGTTTCACCTGGGCTCTGGCTGATGTAGGAGGAGGGGTGGTTCATCTCCTCATTCTAGCTGTTTTAAAATACCTTTTGAGGCAAACATTAAATGTCATATTGTTTACTGTCAGTCAGGCTCTGGTTCTTACAGCCAGAAACACTTCTGATTTAAGGATCCTTTTCCAAATCACCAGTTTTTCATCACACAGAAAGCAGTCAGGGGCATCATGTTGAAGATTTAGTTGTTGAAAGAAATCCTACTCACTCCATATATTTTATATTATATTTAATGCCTTACTAACATTTTGTATTTCATTTCCGAACTCTGTTCCACAATTAGCTCTCAGTGTCAGGGACAGTGGTGGTACTAACTTTTTGCTCATATAAAGCATTGACACTCACTATAGTGTTCAGACTAACTTAGTACTCATGTAAAGTGTTGGTACCAATTTTCCACAACAAAGTTGGATGCTTGTGACAAAGTTGTTGACATAGTCTGCAATATCTGATCTTATTTCTTTCTGGCTATATTTCCACCTCCAATCCAGAGAAATTTCATTATGTCTATGCCTTCTTCATTCATATCTTTTTTTTTTCTTCATTCATATCTTGTTTGACATAGTTAATCTTACCTGGTTTTTACAAGTTATTCCTTTATATGAGTTCTCCCAACCAACCACCTCCTCAAAAACATGCTTTCTTTAATTTCAACAGGTCCTATAGATCGAAACTAAAGCTTCCCTTCTCAAGGAAGCTCTGTTGATCCCAACTCTCAACCAGCACTTCTATTAAATCTCACTAGTGGGGGATGGAGCAATTGTTCAGCCCTTAATGCACTTCCCTGTGGACCCTAAGAACTGGTGTTCCAATTTCCAGGTTCCACGTAAGCCAGATGCAGTTTTGCAAGCTCACAACGTCGCATATGTGCACAAGGGGTCACATGTGTCTGCAGTTCATTTGCAGTGGCTGAAGACCCTGGCATGCCCATTCTCTTTCTCTCTTAAAAAAAAAAAAAAAAAAAAAAAAAACACCTCACAAGGGCACAGAAATCTGCTGCTGTTATTCCCTTCTCACTGCTGGCACAAAACACCCAAATAAAAGCAACTAATGGAAGGAAAGGATTGATTTCGGCTTAGTCTCCAGGGAAAGTGCAGTGACCATAGGTGAAAGCATGCTGCAAGCTCCTGATTTCTTACATAGTGAATTCTTACTACATTCTAATCTGTGCTTTGGGAAATACTCAAAATGGATATGGAGTAAACATTAGGCACGCAGGGATGTGAAGGCAATATCAGGCAAACATAGAACTGATAAAGAAAAGCAGCACAAGGATTTTATTTATTCTCTTATTTGTTCACTCATTAATTTATATTTTGGCCTCTATACCTTTTGACATTCACTGAATTTACTGTTGATTGAATTTAGGGACCTTGCTAAAGCTAACAATCATTCCATAATTTTAGACTTCATTCTATTTGTTCTTATTCTAACTTAGTCATGTACTTTTTTTTGTTGTAAAACAATCATTTCAACACAGGGCGGACAGTATTATTATCATAATGTTAGTATAGAACACAATTAACAAATTCTATAAAAATTAGTATTTTGTCACCAAGGAAATGGAACTCCATCAAAATGTATGTGACTAATGCAGATGACACCAACATTGCACGTAGAATTGCTAGAAACTTAACCTGCAAAGACAGGCGATGGCGGAAGTTGCTGTTGTGGGGAAGGCGCGGGGAATCCTGACTCCCATGGACCCGAATATCATGAGCACTAGAGTGAAAAAATTACAGGCTTTAATAGAAACGGATTGAGCTTGAGGTCAGGGAGATTGTGACGTGGGTATCAGACGGGAAAGTACATGTTAAATTCAATCCAGTTACCAACCAGCCGCCTTGTGAGTGTCCTATTGACATCTTAAAGTCCATATCCCCAAAAGGAAAAAAAACCAAAAAACAAAGATGTTGCCTAAATTCTCCTTATAGGTTTACTTGGTCTCTTTCAGTTTGTGTATGATGGTGTTTCAGATCACATGGAAATATTCTACCCAGTGCAAACAAATAACTGGAAAAAAAAAAAGACAGTCATTTATCATATACAAGAACATTTTGTCAGAGCAAGCTCTAGTCACGCTACAGACACAACCCCATATTATTTACTTTCTTTGTTGTAACAAAGCATGATGTACCTTCAAAAAGGATGTGTCTAACCATATTCAGTCCACACTGGGGAAGCAGAGAGAGATGTGGTCTCCTGCGTAGTAGCTCTCTCTTTTTCATTCAGTCCATGGAATGGTTCCACCCACAGTTAGCGTGGGCCTTCCCATCTTACTTAACCTAATCTACAAGCTACCTTATAAACATGCCTGGAGACTTGTCTCATAGCCGATTCTAGATCCAGTCAAGTTAACAATCATGATTTACTGTCATCAACCCTTTGTCTCATTTATGAGTTGTGACAGAACATGAAGCAAGCCATCTCATTGGCTGGCTCAGCTAATCTTCTCAATATTTCTGAGAATATGACAGAAATACCAAAAGGGTATAAGTGAGCCTAACTATGTCCTCAGTGGTTTCTAAAGGAATGTTTCAGTGGAGCCAGAAGAGCAGCTCTTCCATTTTATTGCCAAGTCTTGATAACAGAACAAGAAAAGCCCACGTTCTGTTCCCAGAGGCATGAGGGAAATCATAAAAGATCGTCTCAGTCTTCCACCATGGGATTCCATTCTAGTCTGCTGTTGATAAAAGTTTAAGACATGGGCCTGCTGTCAAATATTATTTACTTAACCCAAGACCATTTCTTTTGGGCTAAGCTAAGTAACATAAATGACTAACCAAGAAATATAAAATACAGTGACATAATACAGTAAATAAACAACTGTTTTTGAGGTTATTCACTGGCAAGCCACCTACACAACAATTCCTAGCCAAGATTTCATCCATTTTCTATCTCAACCACTCCCTAAAGTACTTGAAATCTCTGCTCAGAACTTGGCTAACCAACTGAAAAAAAAAATTATGGGGAGGATCTATTGTTTCAAAATATTATTTATGTGTTTATTTATTGGGAAAGAGGGAAAGTATGGGCATGCCAGAGCCTCTTACCACTGCAGGTGAACCCCAGACATATGTGCCACTTAGTGTATCTGGATTTACGTGCCCACTGCAACATAGGACCCCGACCATCAGGCTTTGCAAGTGCCTTTCACCTCTGAGCCATCTCCCCAGCTGTAGGAGAAGGATCTTACAGACAGTGCTATGAGCAAGGCCTTATTACAGTGTACATCACTTCTGTACTTCGGCCATGGACCAGACATAGGACCACACAGGTTCTCAGAGAAGCTGGTGTCTCAGTTGCTGTTGTCTGAAAGCTTACAAGTTGCAAAAATAAGTGCACTGTCTTGATACACATCTATTATGTTATAATTTTCTGGATCAGGAAGCTAGACCTGGCTTAACGGGGTTCTCTGGTCACAGAATTTCACATGGCTGACATCAGAGTTTTGGCTGACTTCACTTCTACTAGCAAACTCAACAAGGGATGCGTCTGTTTGGAAGTTCACTCAGGTTTGTTTCAGAATTCACTGTAGTGTAAATGCGGACTCCACTTCTTCCTTTCTGGCTGCCAAAGTGACTCCTCTCCCCACTCCCCCAACTTCAATAAGAATGAATGCTCAGAAAATAGTGGAGGAGAGCTTAAGAGAAAGAAGGCTTAGCAGTTAAGGCATTTTCCTGGAAAGTCAAAGGACCCTGGTTCAATTCCCCAAGACCCATGTAAGCCAAATGCACAAGGGGCTGCATTCATCTGGAGTTCATTTGCAGTAGCTGAAAGGCCCTGGAGTGCCCATTCTCCTTCTCTCTCTCTCTCTCCTCTCTCTCCCTCCACCCCCCTCAAATAAATAACAATAAATTTAAAAAAGACTTATATACATTTAAAAAAAAAAAAGAAAATAGTGGAGGGTTTATTACTTGTTCCAGGGGAAAATGATAGCTCAGACCTGGGATCAGAAGTCAAAGAGACAAATGGATGAATTCCAGATTTGTCTAGGATGATGTCTACGATGTATATGTCTGTGTATTTAGATCATCACATTTTAAAAAGGCTTCTTAGGCCGGGCGTGGTGGCGCACGCCTTTAATTCCAGCACTCAGGAGGCAGAGGTAGGAGGATTACTGAGTTCGAGGCCACCCTGAGACTACATAGTGAATTCCAGGTCAGCCTGGGCTAGAGTGAGACCCTACCTTGAAAAAACAAAAAAAAAAAAAAAAAGGAAAAAGAAAAAAAGGCTTCTTAGAGAGGCCGTATCATTTATTTACCTCGATCAGGATGGTGTAGAATTTCCTTCAGACACAGCAGCGTGGTGCTCATTTAATAAGCTAAAGATGGCTGCCGAGGGGCAGGGAAGTCACCCGAGAGCACAGGGGCAGATTCACAGTAAAGGACAAGGTCAGGGGGCTGGCTGGGGAGATGGCTTAGCGGTTAAGGCATTTGCCTGCAAAGCCAAAGGATCCCGGTTCGATTCTCCAGGACCCACGTAAACCCAGTGCACAAGGGGTGCATGCGTCTGGCGTTTCTTTGCAGTGTCTGGAGGCGCTGCTGCGACCCTTCTCTGTCTCTCTCCTTTCTCTCAAATAAATAAAATAATAATAATAATAATAATAAAAGAACAAGTGCTCATGGGTTCATCTCCATGAGGGAGAAACATTGTTTCTAAGAGGCTGGAAAGCCAGTTGCTTGGCATTTTCTTGTACAAACTGCAAGCATACTTTTGTCTTCCTGAGTTGCCCAGGGCCTGAGGACCAAAGTCCCGATGGAACCACAGCTGGCGCCGCCGAGTCAGCCGCTGCCGACCGCACGCACTGAGCGATGCTCCTTTTCATCTTGTGAAAACTCGTCTTCAGGGAAAATCCTTTGGAGCAATGAATTCTCTCCTTGGAGTTAAGGTTTGATGGTGGAATGTCACCCACGGGCTGGTGCGTTTACACGCTTGCTCACCAGCTGGTAGCGCTGCTTGCAAAGGGGGGAGCTTTGGCGCATGAAGCTGTGGGGCAGGCCTTGAGAGCCATAGGCTTCCAGTCCTGTTCTCCCTCTTTCTCCCTCGTGTGTGTGTGTGTGTGTGTGTGTGTGTGTGTGCGCGCGCACGCTCATTCCAACTGTTAATTTTTTCTAATTTTATTATTTATTTATTTGAGAGGTGAGAGAGAGAATGGGTGCCCCAGGGCCTCAAGCCACTGCAAACAAACTCTAGACACATGTGTCACCTTGTACATCTGTACGTGGGTCCTGGGCAATTGAACCACGGTCTTTTGACTTTGCAGGCAAATGCCTGATTTGCTAAGCCATCCCTCCAGCCCCCAACTGTTAATTTTTTTAAATGTACTTTTTAAATATTTATTTTTATTTACTTATTTATTAGACACAGAGAGAGGGAGAGAGAGAGAGTGACAGAGAGAGTGAGAATGGGCATGCCAGGGCCTCCAGCCACTGCAAACGAACTCCAGACAAATGTACCACCATGTGCATCTGCCTTACCTAGGACCTAAAGAACCGAACCTGGGTCCTTAGGCTTTGCAGGCATGCACCTTAACTGCTAAGCCATCTCCCCAGCCACCAACTATTAATTTTTAAAGTCAGTAGACAAAGGAATGGGCCACATCATGGCATCATTCAATGTCATTATCTTTGGCTCCCACTCATCCCGCCCCCAGTTCCCTGCTCTCTGCTGGTCCCCTCCCTTCCTTCCTTCCTTCCTTCCTTCCTTCCTTCCTTCCTTCCTTCCTTCCTTCCTTCCTTCCTTCCTTCCTTCCTTCCTCCAGTAAATTTCGTGTTTGTTTGTTTTTTTTATCACAGGCATTCCAGTCTCCTATTTCCCTCCTGAATTATGATCTCTGCCTTCCCTCTCATCACATTCTGGGTTCTGGCCCACTGACATATCACTCGCTGAGCCATAAGTTGCCCTTCCCTTCCCAGCCAGGACAGACTGTATCCTTAAACTGCGAACCAAAATAAGGCACACCTCCATCCAAAACAAGCAAACCAAAATAAAAATCAAACATGCCTCAACTAAGTGGCTTCTCTGATATTTTGTCCCAATGATGACAAAAGAAAACAATATACTTATTAAAAGAATATATTTTTAATATTGGCATAAAATATCTAAGGGATGCCAGGGCAATGTACTAATGCTGTGAGGAACTAAGAAAATTTATGACAAATTTGGTAGGCAATCACTCCAGGGCACTATCAGAATGTGGCGATGCATTACTGTATTGACAAGTGGTTTCCAGGCAGACTGCATTAGTACTGCTTAAAAGTGTTAGGAGTAGAAATATACAGACGGGAATCTCAGATGTGAAGCAGAATGTTCAGAATGAGAGGCAGCCTTCACTACACACCATCATACTTATTGCCATCATTATTAGAACCACTAAAGCCTTTCCTGGGTTTTCAGCGTGCAGTGAGGTTTGTAAGCACTGACACCAACCAACGGCAAGATTGCACAGTCAATGACACTGCGTGTGGTCAGAAGGAACACGGTTTTCTTATTTATCTTACTTTTCTCATCTTTTCTAAATCATGGGCTTCCTGCAGGTCAAATTTCATGACGCACTACCAGTCTTAGCCAAAGATTCCACAAGTTCGTGATGATTAGATATCAGTACACAGCTGTTATTAGACTCATGATGAGGAATTATTAAATATGTAAATATTGAAATTGACTTTATTCCCTCATGTACAGAAAGATGTATAATGAGAAAAGCCCAACTTTCCTTTGGTTGTATGTGGTCAGTCCCTTCAAGTGGGTTTATAATCCTGGCTCAAAAGCAATGACACAGCCAGAAAAAACCGGCGCTCATCTTGATTCTCTTTTTGAAAAGATTATTTAAGAGGTCTCAACGGATTTTTTTTCTGTCCTTGCAAAACAATAATCTGAAAAGAACTCTATAAAGTGCCTTGAAAAGGTTTGCTTCCAAATGGGCAAATATATATATATATATATATATATATATATATATATATATATGGAGACATTAGCATTAGTATGTGAGAGTATGACCAAAGATCCACAACACACCCAAGATAAAAGACAGAAGCACACCTTTGAATCACCAGGGACCATATGCCTTCTGCACAGGACCAAATTCCTTGGCTGTGAAACAGATTACAGGCCATGAAGATCACAGGCAGGCCCGGCCATTTACCTCTTCTGTGTTGCTGGGTAAAGCTTTGAGGTGTAGGAGATTAGAGGTAGCCTGAATCAATGTGGTGGCAATAAAATAGAAATGGCTTGTGAATTTATTATACCTTTGATTTATCTGCTTTCTTCCTTGGAAGCATGAGTCATAGTTAAAAGTTAATTCATTCAGTACCTTTTGAATCCTAAATACATCCTGTGACAGAATGAGAGTGTGGAGGATTCTGAGATCATTTACAAAGATTCTGTGACCTTAAATAACTCATATGCTATTGGAAGAAAACAAAATGAGAAAGAACTGGTTAGGAAAGTGTTGCCTGATTCAAACAATAATATATAGCAGTGGAGGTAGAGGTTTCTGGTATCTGGTCCCATGAAGACAAGGGCAGAACTATGAAATGCAATAGCCTTAGACTTTCCTCAGCTGTCAGTTGCGAATAGACATCTCCTCCAGGATCCCAATCCATCCAACACAGTTGAGTTTGTGGCACATGAGTATACTGGAAACCGAAGATAGGACAGAAATAATGCCCAAGGTGTATGGGGTTTCTCTGGCCAGTGTGACTTCCAAAGGAC
This sequence comes from Jaculus jaculus, assembly GCF_020740685.1. Classification (NCBI taxonomy): domain Eukaryota; kingdom Metazoa; phylum Chordata; class Mammalia; order Rodentia; family Dipodidae; genus Jaculus; species Jaculus jaculus. The sequence goes on from NC_059114.1 coordinate 85,515,707, forward strand.
AAGTCTTATGTCTGATGTAGTCCTTGGAATCTGGAAGTTGAGCCACAGAATTTGTTCACATGGTTGTTCAAGGAAAAAAATAAAACAAAAAAAAAACAACTCAGGGATTTTTCCTGTAATTTGATGTGCATTACTAATGTCACTCACTAGGGTCTTCTGTGCTTGCTTTTCAGGTGAAACAATTTACCATCACTCAATCCTAGACAAATATGAATAGGTTGACTATTGATGATAATGTACCCAACAAAGGGCTGGAGAGATGGCTGAGCTGTTAAGGCACTTGGCTGCAAATGCAGAAGGACCCAGTTAAGTTCCCCAGTAACCACATACCACAAGCAGAAGGTGGCATGTGTGTCTGGAATTCGTTAACAGTGGCTAGATGCTGGGCTCCTTCCCGGGCAGGCAGATAGTGCTGAGGAAGGACCTGGCCTGCTGGTTCCTCCCAAGGGGTTGAAGGAGGAAGATGAGCATACGACGACTCAGAAACCTCTCCTGGCCACCCGAGAAAAACCACACTCAGTCAGGAGTCTTTTCAATGCAGGAACTCGTAGAAACAACTCACTTTATTACTCTGAGCAGTTGCCTGTATCATGTTGGGGATGAAGGCGGGGATTTTAGGATGGGGTGGGGGGAGGTAAGGGCCAATAGTAAACTATAACTATTAAAATGGTAATTTCAACTCCTGCACGGAAGTAGCAGGCCAAAAGCCATTAGGCATCTGGCTGAGTCCTAGCTGGCCTGAGACAGGTCGCCAAACTTTAGCTAGGCTCAGGAAGTTCCACTGGGCCTCACGCCTGGACCTTTCAGAGCACAACATCTCCCCCTTTTGTTTTTGTAAGAGCATTAGTCACCATGGCCCCTGTCTTAGGTTGTCCCCCTCTGGGGATCTTACCCATCATTGGTTACATGGAGGGCAGAGGAGGTGGCAGTGGGTCATCTGAGGAACTTAATTCCTGGATTGCCAGCTTATGATAATGTATTTTGACCTGATGAAATTTTATTGCCTCTAGCCGCTGGTGAATAAATTGTGTAATTTTGTTAATTACACAAGGCCCGACAGTGAGGAGAAGGAGGAGGGGAAGGAGAAGGAGGGGGAGGGGTCCAGGTAGTGGGAGAAAGTAAGGTAAGAAGTCACGTAGGCCTGTCCACAGCGGGTTGTCCTGGAGGTCCTGTTGCATCCTCTCCAAGTCTTCCTGGAGCCTCTTAATCTTGTCCTGGACAATTCCTGATTTATTGGCGTAAAAGTGGCATTTTTCCTGTAAAAACCAACATACACCTCCCTTTTCGGCCATTAGTAGGTCTAGTCCTCTCCTGTTTTGTAGGACTACCTCAGCCAGGGAATCTAGCTGTTGTTGGAGATAGGTCTCCCTCTGCTATAATCAAAAGAAGGCATAGGGAGGGCCTCATTTCCAGGAATGATATCTACATCTGGGATTAAGGTGGCTGAGCAATATTTTTAAGATCATATGGGCAACTGTACTGCAAGCAGCCAGAGTGGCCCAGATCGGAGGCAAAGCCAACAATCCTCCACAAGGGAGGGAGTTACTTAGTTTAGCAGGGTGAAGGACCATTTTAGAAACAGTCCTCAGGGGTGGGACACTCCCTAGAGAAGTGATTGTCAGTGTTCCCTTGTTGGGACAAATATTTTAGGTCTCTCGCTGGTACCCAAATGGGTCTTTTTTTTTTTTAATAAAGTTTTTCCACGGACAAAAATTTTATGAGCTTTACCTAAGTTTCTATCAAAAAACTTTATTTTGTTACAGAGTTTTTGCATTTTAATCACTTCTTAGTACAAAGGTTGGGAAACAAACAAACCCTTTGATCTTAGCAATATAAGCATAAATATTAAGGAATGGCCAGCTCTTATCAGTAACACTGAATGTGCATAATCTTGCTTACATATAAGTGTTAAAGTCTTGTTGTCAAATGGCCCAGAGCTATGGACACAAGGCCAGCCAAATGGTTGTAGACAATTTCCCCTTTTTTATTTATTATTTTTTTATTAACCGGGCCCCTCCAGGCCACAGTGCAGAAAGACTGTGTCTGTCTTGGGTTGTCCTCTATTACCCATCATCAGTACATGAATTTCATCATTCATGCCCTGTCTTAGGTTGACCTAACTTGAGAGAATCTTACTTATCTTTGACTACCAGCCTCTGCAGGGGCTTTAAGATAATGTCTCAGGAAGCCGGGGTTGGGTCTGCAGCTGTATTCTATGTACTTCTGCATGGATACCCATAAAGGATCTTAAAAGGCATTTAACAAGTATGGGCAGTAGACACAGAATGAGTAAAAGACAAACACCTGTAGCAGCAAAGCTTTCTATCCAAGAAGTGAGAGAATTTCATCCAGGCAAGGCAGACTTAAAAGCAGATACTAAGTTGTCAGCAGCTTTAGTTGCATCAAAAATAAGATGATTATTTTGTAAAGACAAAATCTCTGAATGTAACTGAATCAGATCTAAGGAAATATTATCGTAATGCCAAATGCCTCTTAAATGGATTTTTTAACGCTGTTGACTGTTATTATATTTTTTAAGAAGTAACACAAATCCATTGAAAATGTACACGACACTCCAAATGAGTTCTAACTTTTAACCTTAGTATACAGAGCGTCTTACAGGTGAAACTGTATCTAGGGTAAGGATTGAGCCCAAGATCTTAAAGGGAGGTACAGTTTGAATTTTCTCAGGAGCTACTTTAAAGCTGTGAGTATGAAGGATAGTTAGACATTAAAAGTACAAGCCTAAAGCCAAATGTCACAGCACACTTCAGTAACTCCTGCTAGGCACACTTTGTATAACTTTAGATTGAAATCTGAAACCTACTATCACACCTTAAGATAAACAATTGAATATATTGGGGGCCATTTATTTAAATTGCCACATTCTGCCTGTGGAGCCCAATAGATTTATAACTATTACACATTATAAATTGTTAGAAAAATTTAAATATTTAGGATAAATAATATTTAGGGTAAATAATGCCTTTTTAGTTGGTTGTGTGGGGGTAAGGATTCCCCCTTTTGTTTTTGTAATTGAGACTTGAGAGTTTGATTATATCTTTTAATGATAGCTGGGCCCCAGGGGTTGTATGGGAAGTCTGTGAAATGTGAGATTTTCCAGGTCTGGAGAAAATCTATAAAGGCCTTGCTTATGAAGCAGAGGTCATTATTTGTTTTAATTTGATCAGGTAGCCTGAGAGTGGCAAAACATTGAAGCATATGACTAATGTCATGTTTAGATTTTTTTTTCCCGGCATGTGCTGATGCCCAGTAGGCACGGGAAAAGGTCAGTGAGCCCAGTCACCATGAGAGGGCGGACTTCACCCCTGTCCCCACCTGGGTCAGTCCAAGAGGACCACATGAAAGTTTCCCAGGAGGTGGATTGCCCGCCATTTCCAAGTAGGGGAGGGTTGGGCACAAGCTGCCAGGAGGGGGACCATCTATTTAAATTACCAAATTCCACCCCTGTCTTCCAATAGATTATAATTATCATATATTATAAATTGTACTCAGTTTAATTTTAAAGGTCCCCTCAGTTTTGACCAATTTAAGATATTAAGATTTGTAAAATTAAATAAGTTAAACACTTCTAATTTAAAGCCAATTTCTGTGTCTGTAATTTTAACTTGCTTGAGGTTTTTTTAGCTTAAAATCTTAAATCTTAGGTGAGTGTGGTGGTGTACACCTTTAATCCCAGTACTCAGGAGGCAGAGGTAGGAGGATTACCATGAGTTTTAGGCTACCCTGAGGCTCCATAGGGAATTCCAGGTCAGCCTGGGCTAGAGTGAAACCTACCTCAAGAAACCAAAATAAGCAAACAAAAAACAACAACAAAAACAACCCACCAAATCTTAAATCTCTTAATCCAATATCTTTATCTAAGCATATCAGTCTATTACAAATTTAACCTTGATTAAACTCTTTGGGCCTGGGCAGCAGGACGCAGCCAGCCCTTATGCCAGTAGCCCAGTTCCAATGAAGTTCCCTGTAGTCTTTCTTTCCTCTTAGAAAGCTTATAAGCCAAGCCTCGAAGTTTAATGCTGTCTGCACTTAGTATTTTTAAACTTTCATCTGAATAGTCCATAAAATTTGGCTTACCACTCCAGAAGACACCTTCAGTTGTAAGCATCAAGTTCATGCCTATTTCTTTAAAACAAAGGTTCCAAAAGATTAACATCCACATGGTCAGGTTTATCTCAGCTCATCAGACAGCTTTAGGTTCACTTAGATAAACTTCCATACCAGGTACAGTTATGGAGGAAGGAATATTTATTGAAGGTTACGGATCCAAGAGAAGTTCCATAATGGCAGAAAAAGCTGGCCTGCCTTCACAGGCCCAAGCAGAGAGAGAGAGAGAGAGAGAGAGAGAGAGAGAGAGAAGCACAAGCCTTTAGAAATACAAAAGCCGCTGTCGAACCGAAGGTGAAGGGAAAGAGAAAGGGAACAAAGAGATGTTGACAAACAAGTACAGGTTATAGAAGCAAAGTTTAGTGCATTAAATATGAAGATTGCCTTATAACTCGTGGGGTTACGCTCACCCGCACATGTACACCAATTATCTCCTCAACGACTGCCTCTCACGGGGGCACCAGTCTGCCAGGGTCCCAGAGCCCCACGTTGGGCGCCAGCTGCCAGGCTCCTTCCCAGGCAGGTAGGTAGTGCTGAGGGAAGGACCAGGCCTGCTGGTTCCTCCCTAGGGTTTGAGAAGGATGATGAGCGTACGACGACTCAGAAACCTCTCCTGGCCACCAGAGAAAAACCACACTGATTCGGGAGTCTTTTCGAAGCAGGAACTCACAGAAAAACCTCGCTTTATTGCTATGAGCCGTTGCCTATATCCTGTTGGGGATGAAGGCGGGGATTTTAGGACTGGGTTGGGGGAGGTAAGGGCTAATAGTAAACTGTGACTATTAAAATGGTAATTTCAACTCCTGCGCAGAAGTAGCAGGCCAGAAGCCATTAGGCATCTCACTGAGTCCTAGCTGGCCAGAGACAGGTCGCCAAACTTTAGCCAGGCTCAGGAAGTTCCACTAGGCCTCATGTCTGGGCCTCTCAGAGCCCAACAGCTAGAGACCCTGGAATTCCACCCCCCTCTCTTTCTGTCTCTCCCTCTTTCTGACATGCTCATAAATAAGTAAATAAACAAAACATTTAAAACATCCAATGCAAAGGAAAGCATTTTCATATTTGAAAGAGAAAAATTAGCTCTCAGAAAAGTATGTTCAGGGCAAAGGTGGAAGAATAAATAAATTTTAGCAGGAAGCCATATCTGTAGGTGTGAGCCAGGCATCCCAGGTCCCAGATAAACCTGACACAGTGAGGCAGGCACACAATGTCACACACGTGCCACTAAGTGGGTGAAAGCACCTGGAGTTCCTTTGCAGCAGCTGGAGAAACTGGCTTGCCCATTCTCTGTATCTCGTGCTCTCTCTTTCTCTCTCTCAAATTAATAAATATTTTTTTAAAGTTAGCATTCCTAACTCTAATCAGAGATTACACAACTGAAGCAGAAGCAGCCTAGGTAACAATGAACAAAGGTGCAGATACTTGTAGTGATATACCTATTCTGAATTTATCTATTATTAAAAAATGGAAATTGGGCTGGAGAGATGGCTTAGTGGTTAAGCGCTTGCCTGTGAAGCCTAAGCAACCCGGTTCAGGGCTCCATTCCCCAGGACCCACATTAGCCAGGTGCATAAGGGGGCGCACATGTCTGGAGTTCATTTATAGTGGCTGGAGGCCCTGTCACACCCATTCTCTTGCTCTCTCTCTCTCTCTCTCTTTCTCTTTTTCTCTCTCTCTCTCTGTTGCTCTCAAATAAATAAATAAAAATAAAAAAAAAAAAAAAAAAAAGGAAATGTTTCAGTACCCATGAGCAGGGGATTTGTTATCTAAATTACAGGACAAATAGATTCCCAAGCAGGCACTAAAGGACAGGGTAGAATTCTTAAGCTACTGTGTCTAGAGAGATGCAAATTGCACTTGTACAGATCAGTTAAAATAAAGTGTACAAATTTAATTAAGTCTAAAAACATGCAACAAAAGGATAGCAATAATCATCATTAGGGTTGAGGATTTCATTGTATGATTTCTATATTCATTTCAGATTTATGTCTTTCCTGAAAGCTTTCAATAAAGTATAATGTTTTATCATTACAAAACAAAATAATGGTTCCATTCTTGTTTTGTGAACTTTTTCCAGGCTAGAACGATAGAGACTGTGGCTATTGTAAGTCAGAAACAAGAAAAGATCAAGAATCTTGGTGCCCATGTGCTTGAGGAGCCAGCCAGTCAGACTGTGAGGTCTAGGATTTCATGGAGTCTCTAGAGCACAGGGAATAAAAGCAAAACATAGACAAGCATGGTTGCATCGATTAAGGACTTTCTGTATAGGAAAGGTAATGACCAACAGGGCATATTACGTATCAGCATGTTCAAAGTAATTCCCTTTGTGAGGAAGAATGGTGCTGAAGATTTCCGTGTAAAACCCCAGAATAAATTCTGATGGAGGAGCTATGTCTATTCCCAATGCTCTCAGGAGGTTCCCGCTCACTTTCATAACTACAGTCAAGATGCTCTACAGTTGGCAGCGTGGTTGGCATCATATGACTTGATTATAGGGATGGAAATGTTCAACACAGATGTATTGGCACCTATGAGCTGTGATAATTGTGTTTCAAGGGCACCTATAATACACACTCACTCAGCCTGAGAATCCCTCAGGAAAGAAATGTTCCTGTACACACAGCCACGGACCACTGGTGGATATGTCAACAGCTTCTAAGTTTAGTAATGACCAAATAAATGATTTCAATGCTATGTCGTGTCTGTAGTGTAGCTTAGCATGTGGAAGGCCCTAAGTCTGAACTTCAGTACTGAAAAACAAATAATGTTTAAAAAAAAAATACTCATAGAGCTGATAAACACTTGCAACATGATGGAAAGTTATAAAATTAACACACAAAAATCTGTGGTTTTTCTATATGCAGTCAACAAATTGAGGGGGACAACCAGGAAACAATTCATTCACAATTGCTCAAAAAAAATTAAAGCATATTGGAATAAACCTAACCAATGAACTTGTGCATGATCTTATCAGACTCTGAGAGGACCAAACTCCTGAGACCAATGTCTGCTTTGGAGCTGTTCCTCAAACTGAGCTTAGGGAGGAAGGGGGTTGCCTGTTGATCTGGGTGTGGGGGGGGGGGGCTGCACTTAGCAGAGTAACTGGCCAAACAGAGACCACAAATGTTTGCTAAAAGCTCGTTTACTGAATATGCTAGGGTAAAAGAGCAATCTGTGGAGCACAAACGTCTTATTTAAATCTAGCACGGATAACTGTGGGGGTGGAGGTGGGGGAAGGGCATAAGCCAAGACACTAAAGTAAAGAAGTTGCTAAAGATGTAAATAGAATGAATTTTTATGACATTCTTTTTGGACTGAAAATAACTTCCATACCTTTCTAAATGACAAACATTAATATGAGGCTGAAAAAGGAAGGAAAGGTGTAATTTTAATTTACTTATCACAAATAAAGTATTTCGTCTTTTGTCAAATCATTCTATTCTTAGAGAAAAATACCTCTGAGCTACTCCAGAATATTTGTTATTATGTGGTGACAACTTAATCTTTAACTAGAACCAGGATCAATCAGAATTAATTGAGGAAATGAATAAAATAAAATATATGCAATTTTTCTTCTAAGCTAAGTAAAATATTTATACTGCTTTATTATATACTATTATAAACTAATTTTTTATGAACTGTTTATGAAGGATGTGATCAGATCATAAAGTGCCGCTGTATCAATAAAAGAACCATTTACTTTAAAAAATGCCTTTGAGAATTCAGATCTTGGGATGTAAATAAGTGGAAAATCAGAAATCAGGGGAAGTCTAATTGCACTAACATTTGTCCACAGTCAAAAACTGGACCTCATTTCTCACGCAGGTTGGAGCATCCCTTGTAATTTTTTTTTTTTTTTTTTTTTTGGAGGTAGGGTCTCACTCTGGTCCAGGCTGACCTGGAATTAACTCTGTAGTCTCAGGGTAGCCTTGAACTCATGGCGATCCTCCTACCTCTGCCTCCTGAGTGCTGAGATTACCCCTTGTAATTTTTTATGTTATTATGTCGTCATAAGCTGAAGACTCAATGCAATTATTTCCTCTAGCATTAATAGAAAGATGATATAAAGAAGTGTTAGAGGAATTGGCTTGTACAGTGAAGTCATTTCCTATAAGGAATATATATAACTCTTCAATCTTTAGTGAATTTGGAAACACTTGGAGTGAGTTTTCCAATAATTAATAATTAATAACAAATCAGAACCTTCCTAGAAGTGAAACTTCAATGCTTCCATCAAAATTTTTATTCTTCCCAACATTTGAAGGCACAGAAAAGCTGTATTTTACAAATATTGTTTCAGAACTTTATAGACTGGGCAATCACAGTGAAGAAACATTGCTTTAGAATGAACTAGAACTCAGTCTAAGTACCAATTCCACTTTCCTTAGCCTCAAACTCCCCAAGTGTGAAGCAAGATAAATGGCATCGAGCTCACTGAGTTAGTGTGAGCAAGTGTGATCACGTGAAATGAACATGGTCATTGAGAAATGTGCCTATTTGCAAGTCCTTCATGGGATAACATACAAAAGGTGAAAGAAACAACAAGTCTATATTAAAAGCAGAAGAAAATGAGTATTTTGATTCTGAAAGTCACCTGGGAATGGGCCCAGGCATAATGTATGGATTCTCACATTGCGACCAGAGTAGAAGGTCAGCTGGCCTTCATCCCTCATTTCCCTTGGCCCTCAGGCATTCAGAAAATGATCATTTGGCCCCAAACTCATGATTTGATAAATTGTATTTTTTAAATAAAACTTCACTAAATGTTGTCCTTTCTGCCCATATTGGCTCTGCAAAGTGAGAAAAAGCTGGTAGAGATTATACTTTTAATCGTGTATGCAATGGCTTTTCCTTCACTGACATCATTGAATCTGTGTTTCTATATGTACAGGCCTTTAATGACAAATATTTTCATTTTCTGAAAGCACTTGAGATTGAATTTTTTTTTTCCATTCACAGTTATTCACATCCCTCCATTTAGCTACTACGTGCTCTGAAGGTTCACAGTTGAATTTCTCATTCCTTTGGAAGTTGTGCTATTTGAATCAGCAGATACAGTAAAGGTATCTATTAAATACATCATCTTCCACAGGAAATGAAGGAGGGAAAATGGAATAGGAAAAAAGAAAGAAAGAAAAGAATGTTCACGTATCCTTGCCCGGAGGAGCACTAATGGGTTATGAACCCTTTCAGAGTCATACCACAGAGAGAAAGATGGTTGCCTTGGAAACAAGACAGACCAGTTAGTTACACTCTCCCAAGAGCATCTAATCTATTCAGCAAATGCAGGCTAGAACAGGTGGCTAACGTAGATGCTGTCAGAAAGCGTCTGCTTTGTAACACTGGCACAGTCACACTTTCTGGTGCACAAAGTGGATTCTTGTCCTCTATACAGAAAAGCTAACAAGGTATATTTCAGTGTGACTCACAGCGTTTATGTAAATAGGACTGCTCTCTGCATATATCCTGCTTTTTATACATTTCTGAGAAAAGCAATGGTTTCTTAATTTGCAAAATAACCCGTGCCAACTTCTTAATTACGCCGGTTACTTTCAAAGTGGAAATCATCTCAAAGCCTAACTATAAATTTTTAGCATTTGGTCTTTTAATTAATCAGATACCATTATGAATTTTAAAAGCTAGAGGGTTGGATGTCAGATTTCACAATTCTTGCTTTAAATGATAAACAACCACAGACATTCCAATCCCATGAGGCCAACCCCGAGCACACAGGTATTTGTAACTAATCTTGGACTGTCAAAGGAAAAGGAAAGAAAATGTAAAGCTAGTTAAAGCTCATTATAATGTACAGAGAAAGTCTGGAAAACTTGCAGTCTATATTTTCTAGATGACAGAGAATTCTACTGAGTCCCGGTTTTCTTTCCCAGCCTCAACTCCATGCACATTTCCCTTGCACATCTTGCATCCAGAGATGCATTTTCCTCCCCACACCCCTGCCCTTTGTGTCTGCTGATATCTCTGCCCTAGGATGGTCTCCCAGGCCTGGATTCCTGGCGCTGTGCTTATCCACTCTCATGCTAAGAGCAGACCTTTGCTCTCCCCCAGAGCTTCTCCTTGGTGAGCCCAGAAGAACTGCTTATTTGGGTGATAAACAGGCCCCACAGGGCAAGCATTTTCCTTGCCATTTTCCTTCCTATTGAAACTCCCAACCCTTAAATGTAGGGATTGTATTGTAGTCACTTTTCATGCTCAAAGGATTACAAGGCATGGTATGAAAACAAAATTACCCGATAAAGGAATGAATAAATTAACCCATTGAATGGATAAATGAAAGTGTCTTGTTGACAAAGAAGAACCTGCACCAATCTAATATACGCTAAACTATTTTCAGAAATTAAAATGAAAATCTCATTAGCTTAGATAAATGAATAGTAAATGAATCTTGTAAATGCTGTCTTAAATGGAGTCTAGTTGAAGCTGGATCCGGTCCACCTTCAGGCTGCTGACCCTGCTCATAGCCACACTAAGAGTCTCTCTAATAAAAGTCTTGGGCTTCTCAGCACAAAGCTTCACAAAGACTGGGCTCGACTTGGTGCACATTCCGTTTTGATGTGGTACTCCATGCTACGTAGTAATTACACGAGCAAGTGTTTGTTGAAAATGACATTTATAATAGGGACAATGTTGGCAAGTGGAGGTCCTGGTGGCTTTTCCCTATTGATCTGCTCTTGAAGTCTTGCAATTGTTTCCAGAGGTGACCCTGGCCAAATAAGGACGTTTCCTTGGCAACCGGGTAACTGCTTCCAGCATGTAGGGAAAAATGTGTGTCTGTTTGTGTTGTACTCAGCTACACCCAGAGATGCCGTGTTGCTTCAGAGAGAAAGAGAGAGCCTCCATTTTTAAGTAGCAGTCAGCTCTCGGGGGCAGAATGCAAGTTACTCTGCAAAACAAGAGGGAATCTTAATTACCAGGCAACTGTTTCCTGCACTGAGGAAAAAGATACAGCCTCCATGTTGATGCATATTTTTATCTCCCACCCAAAGGACCTCAGGTATGCCAACACACACACACACACACACACACACACACACACACACACACACGTAGATCATTCTTCTATCACCTGTCATTTTATTTTATGTGGTAAATATTTATGCTTCCTATCAATTTACTACATTTCTCCATTTTGCTTATTTCCTACCTCTAGCAATGCCTTGTTTGAATATCTTAGTTTCTAATACTAACCAAATTAGAGATCAAATTAAGCAACATGTCATGGCTATAAAGACATGTTTGGAGCCCAAACTACATAGCCCATGTAGTCCCGTAGTATTGCAAGGAGAGATGGAAAACTACAACAGCTCTTGAAGTCAATGTTACTTATAATAAATTTCCCTTTAGTTCTTATTTGTTCACAGCTTTCAAATAAAATACTAACATTCACTATGGTTTTCCTTCCAAGAGGATCTGGAACTCATGTTTCTTACAACTGGTGATGTTTGGATATGGATATGTCAAGAAACCTGGGAAGTCTCATGTTTCAGACACATACCCGCATTAGTAGAATTGCTTTGTCTGGATTTAATGACCACAAAAAAATCATTGAAGGCATCCAAGAGATGCTTACAGGTACTGTGTTTCTGTAAATGGATAAATTGGATTTTAGTGTGGAAAATGGCATATTAAAGGCTAAAACTTAGCCTATCTTCTTCAGTGAACAGTATCAGAGGCCAAAGTGTGAACAGAAGTACAATGCCCTTGCTCACATCCAATGTGTGGAATATACATGTTACAATACCATTTGACAAGTAGGGTTATAAATTCATGGTTTCAAGTATACTTTCTTCGAATTCACTTGTAAATTTACATCTACAATGAACATGAAAAATAATTCAACCACTTATTTTATATGAGAAAATGATCACCAAATGGACTGGTTAGTCATAGACTTTGGAGGAAAATCAGAAACAAAAATCTACTGATTTTTTAATTGATATATAAACGTTTGCCATAACTTCTTCACTGAAGGAATTACTTTTGTATTGTGAGGATGTAGATCAGTGAAAAAAGTGTGCTATCACGCACAAAGGCTTGGGTTCAATAACCGTGAATAGTCACCAGAAATGGTAGTGCCTACCTGTAATCCCAGCATTCGGGAGGTGGGGAAGAGAGGCTATCAAGCTCAAACTCATATTTGACTACAAAATGAGTTCCAAGCTGGAATGGGGTTCCTCAAGCCTTGAGTTCAGTCTCCAGCACTACATAAATCATGTGGGTGACATAGGCAATTGGGAGGTAGAAGAAGGAGTTGAGGGTCATCCTTAGTGAGAAAGTTTAAGGCCAACCTGGACTACATTAAGTAATGCTGCCTTGGGCTGGAGAGATGGCTTAGCAGTTAAGGTGCTTGCTTGCAAAGCCTAAGGACCCATGTTTAACTCTCCAGATCCCACGTAAACCAGATGCACAAAGGTGAAACAAGTGCAAGGTCACACATGCCCACTAGGTGGCGCAAGCATCTGGAGTTGTCTTTCAGTGGCTGAAGCCCTGGAGCTCCAATTCTCTCTCTCCCTCTCTCTCTCTCTCTCTCTCTCTCTCCCTCCCTCCCTCCCTCTCTCTTTCTCTCTGTCTGTCTCTCTAAAACTAAAAAACTAATGCCTCAAAAGAAAAATTACACTTGCCTTTAACTGCATTCTTGTTTTCTTTGAAAATAATGTTTAACTTTCAACAATCTGTAACAATTTTTTCATGTGTACATTTGTAGTGTTGCTGGTTACCAATATTCTCAAAGATAAACAGGAAACAATATTTAGAGAGGCTTAGTAAACATTGGTCAATTTTAGGGCATGCATGTATAACAATAACATAATGAATCCAATAAATATGCCCAAAGATTATATATTAATGAATAATTTTTAAAACAAGTCATCTTGGGATATGTAGGAAGTGCTGAGCCAAAGGTGTGATCACACTGGTGCTGCCATTTCCAAAATTCTCATATTTGTCTACTCATGGCCACAAAGTGGATACAGCAGCTTTCAGCATCACAATCTGCTTTCAAGAAACAAAGGTGAAGGAGTCATGCCAGAACTTGTATCAGGAATGCCTTAATGCAGTACCCATATATCAGGGAAATCCAAGTCGTGCATAAACTTAGGAAGTTTATATTCATGTCTCATTGTCCATAATCAAAGGATATGACCACTCACTTACAAGAGAATGTGAGAGCTTAGGTCTAGAGCTAATACAGCCGAGCTGATAATGGAAAAATAGAGTAGAAATAGTTGAGCATAAGTGAAAATACTATGTTCATTTGGATATGATATTCAATATGATAATTTATATGAAAGACAATAGATAAATATATATGATAGATGACTGGTAAATAGCTAACATATATAAATATGTGTAGAGAGAGAAATAATAGGCAATTATCTGATAGAGACAATAGATAATACATGATAGGCAGACATGCTAAACAAGCAGAAGGCTTGGGAATGCAACCACATATAAACGTTTCCAAGTTGGCTCCACAGGGGACTATCAGAAGTTTGCTCACTTTGTAGAGAGTGCTACTCATAGCCAGAGATGACAAGCAAGTTCAGCACACAGAAAGACACAGTGCGCCTTTCCGGTGGGCAAGCCTAGGGAAAGAACCAGGTAAGAAACTCTAACTACTTCTGCATTTCTCAATGTTGTGAGTAAAATTAGTAGCGTTCATATGCGTTTCAACGCAGAGTTTGGAAGGCTTTGTTACACTATCACGAGCTATTCCTTACTTACTTTGAAATCACTCCCAACTCTCCTAACACAGCTTTCTTTCCTTTCCTGCCGATCAGTGTAACACCATGTGAAAAGGAAGAGGGCTGTAGAAGCTGCCACGGGATCAGGCCAGCAGCTCCCATTTCCAGGGCATTTTCACCCCCTCATCCTTCAGAAAGCAAGGCTGAAACACAGTCCTACCTTCTTCTTCCTGGCTCCCTGCCGCACTGCTCACCTGGCTTGCAGCTGTTATCAGAGTGCTTACAACAGTGACTGGTGCGGAGCAGTCAGTCATCAACGAATATTGTATAGCCTGAGATAAAATTCGCTGATGTCTACAAAACTCCCTCATAGCCTGGGCTGCATATCAAGAGAGTTAAATCCCATCCCCTCAGCAAACACCTCACTGGTCAGCTGAGACAGAGATGGCTTCAGAGCAAGGACCACATGCTGAGATTTTATTCCTCCCTTCATCAAACCCAGATTTAGAAAATGAGGGGATTTTTGTTGCTAAAAATGATTTTATTGTTAATGCCCATCAAAGTGATATCAATTAATGCCTTAGTCTACACCATTAAAATATAGCTCACTTAACTTGTTTCTGGCAGACAGTCAGTGCATGAACCCTGTTCCAAGAATACTGTACAAGTTCAAAAGTATTCAGATTTCCAACCAGAGGCTAGTGAAAATCTCAGAGAAAATTCATAAGACCCAAGTCAAATTTCAGGATATATATAGGCACTCATACATCAATGGAGAATTGTTTTTCAGATCGCTTGACCTATACTATTAAAGCAAATTATTCCCGGAGGGTAAATAAGCTAATACTTCCCAGAGGCTTGTTACTCCAAGAAATAAAATCAAATAACTCTTTAAAGAATAGGATTCTATAAACTCATGTTTATTTTTAAACTTTATCTATGCAACCTAGGTACAATTTTTAACCAACAAAAATGGAGGTGAAGTAATTGTTTATGGCTGAAAGATTTAAATATTGATTTGTCGAAAATAAATATTTTCGTGCCTTAATTCATATGCAAAAGACAGATCAACATTAATACTGTGGAAGATGCAATTTTACAATGGAGGAGTCTGTAAACTCCACATAAGCTCTCACCAAGTCAAACCCTGCATTTAAAAAGTGACTTTTGACATGGACTCTACTTTTTAATTGTGGTATTTTTTACTGATAACACATGCAAGCAGAGCATAAACAGAGCCCAGCCCGGGGAGTCTGGGTGTACACCCCGTTCCCCCGGATTTCAATAACGCTGCCAAGTGTAGGTTCTTTCCATAAGTACTGCACAAAGAAATTTTTAGTTCAGACATTTTATTCCACTTAAAGAAAATGAACCATTAAAAAAAAGATGCAAAGCAAAACGTACAAACAAGACAGAAATAAGTCACCAAGCAGAAGCCTGAAGCATTAATTGAACATTACCTTTGTCTCATAGCGAGGAGCATGCGCTCACCACGGGCACGTCTGTCTTTTCTCAGTGCTGACTTCAAACCCCCAGCTGAGAAGGCAGCTGTGCAGAGCCAGGAATGGGGCGCTCAGCAGGAGCCCGCATCCTAACGCTACTCCCAGAAACTCCTGCTTGCTTTCTGTCGCTGTGCTGTCATTAACAACGCCAAAAATGTGAAATGATGTCCTCTCTCTGCAGCCGTGGTACAAAGATCACAGTGATCGTTTCCCTAACGACTTCAAAAGCCTGCGCCACCTTACTTTTATTGTTATTTTCAAGGCACTGGCTGTTTTTCAAGATGTTTGAATTCTGAAGAGCATTCGTTAATCATAATCAGAACCTTGTGGCTGGGGATGGCACAGCAGACGTGAATGTTGCTTTTTCCGATGCCAAGAAAAGAAAAAGAAATGAAAAAAAATGAATTAAGCTTCACTGTCGACAGTAGAATTTTTTTTTCTCCCTAGATTGTACTATTGAGACACGTTTAATTTTAAAATTAAGCTGGCCGTGGTGGCGCACGCCTTTAATCCCAGCACTCTAGAGGCAGAGGTAGGAGGATCGCTGTGAGTTTGAGGCCACCCTGAGTATACACAGTGAATTCCAGGTCAGCTTGAACTGAGTGAGACTCTACCTCAAATAGAAAAACAAAAAAAAAAGAGCAAAAAAAATTTTCAGGTATCTTATAGATGCATCAATACAAAATTTATTATAACCCAAAATAAGAAAAAAAAATAAACATTGGCTAAAATCCCATGAACATGGATTTAAACTGTTTGCTGCCATATAATGACAGTAAACATACTGTACAAAGTAGTATGAAAAAGATATAAAAATAATTACTAAGAAAATACTGAGTGATATAATGGCTGCAGTAGCTGGCTGCCAGACCTGACTGATGTCACAAGACTGTCATAAATGAATGAAGCACATCACATTCAAAGAAGGGAGTTCTGGAAAGCAATGGCCTTCAGTACCTACAGAATTATTTACATTTCTAAAAGCAATATCAATTTTAAACACATCTTCTTTTTGTTACTTATTTATTTATTTATGAGAGTTAGAGAGAGAATGGTCACACCAGGGCCTCCAGCCACTGCAAACTACATCCAGACACATGTTCCGCCTTGCGCAGCTAGCTTGGGTCCTGGGGAATCGAACCTGGGTCTTTATGTTTCACAGGCAAGCGCCTTAACTGCTAAGCCATCTATTCACCCCCTAAACACATATTCTTGATGGATACAAGTAAATTAATGCATATAAAATGTACATGGATATTGGCATCTATTATAAGGACATTTGACTTAAATGTTTAAGATCATATTTAATACATTAACAACTTAAACATATATTTTGTGATGTCACTGAATACAGGTACTTTTAAAAATATTTTAATTGGGCTGGAGAGATGGCTTAGCGGTTAAGCGCTTGCCTATGAAGCCTAAGGACCCCGGTTCGAGGCTTGGTTCCCCAGGTCCCACATTAGCCAGATGCACAAGGGGGCGCACGCGTCTGGAGTTTGTTTGCAGAGGCTGGAAGCCCTGGTGCTCCCATTCTCTCTCTCCCTCTATCTGTCTTTCTCTCTGTGTCTGTCGCTCTCAAAATAAATAAATAAATAAATAAAAATATTTTAATTTATTTATTTTAGAGAGAAAGAGGCAGAGATGGAGAGAGAGAGGGGGAGAGAATGGGAGCAGCTGGGCCTCCAACCACTGCAAAGGAACTACAGATGCATGTGCCCCCTTGTGCATCTGGCTTACGTGGGCCCTGGAGAATCAAGCCTGGATCCTTTGGCTTTGCAGACAAATGCCTTAACCCCTAAGCCATCTATTTCTCCAGCCCACAAGAATTTTTAAATCATTTATTTATTTATATTCACAAGTGCAGAAAGAGAGACAGAGAGAGATAGAGGAGAGAGAGAATGGGCAGACACAGCAGGGCCTCTTGCCATTGCTAATGAACTCCAGCGCATGCATCACTTTGTGCATCTGGCTTTACATGCATCCTGGGAAACAAACCCTGGGCTGTCAGGCTTTACAAGCAAGCACCTTTAACCACTGAGCCAATTCCGCAACCAAGAAGTACTTTCCACCTCAAAGCTGCAATCAGATATGAAAAGTCAGTTCAAAACTTTTGACAAGGAGGATTAATTCCAAGTCAGTTCAGATGCCTCTTATATTTTATATTTACTTAATTGTCCAATTTGATTTGGGGTAACACATGAAGTTGAAATGCTAGATTTCAGAAATTCTAATTTAACTATGGATTGTGTCATCCAACAAGTATTTATGAGATAAACTCCAGGATTTTATCAGTCTAACTTGAAGCTAAGCTTGCATAAAACAAAAATTCAGATACAAACATCATAGACAGCTTTCTTCAAGAAGTTTCTCTTATTCAACAGATGAATCCCAAACAAAATCATTTGGAACATAGAATAATTGCATACGACTACTATGTAATAACAAATTATCACAAATATAGCTACCTAAAATAAAACACAATGATCTCAGTTTGAAAATTCAATGCACAGATTTTATAGAGGATCTTGCAGCTCAAAAATATTGATATTTTGCTTGATGCTTATAACCAGTTGTTTTTTTCCCATAACTATTGACAAATCCATTATAGTTATGACTGCCAATAGCAATTTTTTCCTCAAGAAATTAAAGAGTTTGTCCTGTGAAACATCATTTTAAAAGTATTATTCAATTTTATTATCAACTTTATTGAAGTAGGTTCTAAGATGCTACTTAAAATATCTGTTACTGAACAGGATAATTAAGAATATATTTATAATGTTTTAGAATGGTATTTTTTGCCATGCCTCAAAATAATTCCAGATAGATTAGTTGGACTTAATACCAGAAACAAGGTTCAGCGATTGAAAAGATGCATGAGAGTAAGAAGGGAATCATGTACACCAAGGGAAATATTTGACCTGCTGAACAATATAAAATTTTAATATGGTAAAGGTCATTTCTTATTTTTAATTGACACATTCAATTACACATGTTGAGTGAGGTATGGTAATTTGATACATATACATAATGTATAATTATCAAATCTGTCTCCTCCAACACTTGAAAATTTAATGTGATGGGAGTGATTAAGCACTTGTCTTGTGGCCATTTTGAAGCAAACACTAGCTGGTATAGATTGTGGCTAGCACTGAGGCCACGGCCTCCTAGCTACCTGAATTTCGTACCCATTATCTAATCCTTCCCCACGCCACCGTCCCTCCCTCCTTCCTCACCCTCCTGAGCCTCCACTGGCCACGACCCCAATTCTCCAGGAAGAAGTCAACATGCTTGGCTTGCACATGTGAGGAAGAAATTGTAAATTATTTTAACTAACCGTAAAAGCGTCTTTGACTTTGTACTTAAAGCTAGCACACATTCAGCGAGAAGCATGAGGTTTCAATTAGCCAATTGACAGAGAACAAGAGCGATGTGGGTTCAGGCTCATCATTCCTCTTCCGAGTGAGCACATCAGCTCAAATGTGGCTAAAAGACAAATTCCACTTTCACCTACTGAGTCTATTTTTTAAATATGGAATGCACAGTAATTGTAGAGGTGTCACATCACAGAGCACCGTTGATAGGTCAAAAAGGCGCAGAGCACTTGCCAGAGAGACATGGCGACAGACTAGAGCCAGGGCAGTGACCACTCATTAGACACTAGCAGCCGTCTCTGGCGCTTTAGTTTGAAAGAAACGGTGCACTGGTTATAGCCCAACCTATTATGCCAGCAGTGAGGAAAAATGTAAAAAATAAAAAAGCACAAATATCCCACTAGCTAAATAATTCAGAAAATGAAATTGACAGGGGACATTATGCACTGGACTGTGAGAAATGATGGACCCAAACTATTAACAAAATTAGGTGACACGGGCCTCCATTCCCGTGGAGACAAACAAGCGAAGCTTCAGGCAAGGCAAATAAACGTTACCCTCTTCACACTAACCTGCTCTTATTTATTTGCCACTAAGTGCTTATTTCTTTATTTACCAATACCACAAGTATTGCCCTGCCCCTCTCACCTACTGAAGAGTAGTTGTGAAGGAGCTAAATGGTAAACTGGTTCTCTCTTCTAACACCCTCCAAGTAGGGCATGGTCCTCTCCTGGTTAATACCCATAAAAATCACACTCTATAATTCCCAAACCTTTCAGAACCCTACTGCCAAAAAAGACACAGTTCCTTTCCTGAATGTTCTCCTTCATGGCAGGAATGGGTTCTCATGGTCTAAGGAAGGTAGATTTCAATAGCTTCTACCATGACAGTCTATGATATTGAT
The DNA here is from genome assembly GCF_020740685.1 of Jaculus jaculus. NCBI lineage: Eukaryota > Metazoa > Chordata > Mammalia > Rodentia > Dipodidae > Jaculus > Jaculus jaculus. The sequence continues at coordinate 85,535,316 of NC_059114.1, forward strand.
AAGTACCTGGTCATTCTAATAATAGCACACAGAATAGTAAAGCACGCCTATACCTACATGAAACCCATGGAAAGAAGACATTGGACATGCTGTGGTTTAACTCACAATAGTGCTGAGAAGTGACAGTGGAGTGCTCAACACTAAGAGAGATTATCTATTGGACCCTCCAAGGCTCAGAGACCATTGTGGAAGAAATGGTGGAAAGAATGCAAGAACCAAAGGAAGGGGAGGACTCCTTACAATGCTGTCTTCCAGATGCAAAGTAGTCTCGATAGTCATGTCCTCACAGTGACCGACCCTGCCTACACAAGGCCTGCATAATACTGGCATCAAAATAGAAGAGCCTAATTGGAAAGAAAAGGTAGAGTGGAGGGGGGACTTAAGAAGGGGAAATTGGGGCTGGGGAGATGGCTTAGTGGTTAAGGGTCCTTGCCTGCAAAGGACCTCGGTTCAGTTCCCTAGGACCCACGTAAGCCAGATGCACAAGATGGTGCATGCATATGGAATTCATTTGCAGTGGCTGGAAGCCCCGGCATACCTATTCCCTCCCTCTCTCTCTCTCTCTCTCTCTCTCTCCCTCCCCCACCCCTCTCTCTCTCTCCCCTCTCCCAAATAAATAAATAAAATAACATTTAAAAAAGAAGGGGAAATATTGGGGATCACAGGAGGGAATTATATTCCTAGTATATTGTCTAGACTTATGGAAATTTTCAATAAAAGTTTTATTTTTTTAATTGTAAAGGATTTTTATCATTATCATTGATAACTTCCATCTTATTTTCTTCCCTACTTTCTTATATTTTTAAATCTAGTAAATTATATTTCTAATAAAATCCTTTTATTTAAAAATGCATAAAATGTGATTATAGTATCTCTTCTGTCAACTAAATATGAAATCTCCATGTATCTGATCCACAAATGTTTATTTATTCAGAAAGAAATGCATATGAAAATGATACTAAGCTGATATATATTAATAATGAACTCGAAGTCCATAAGCTAATTGATATAATAATTGGTTGATTCATTCACCTACATGGTTGTTTTATTTATAATATATGAAATGGACCAAATTATAAGCATCTCTTCATGTTTTGAAATTTTATTTATTTACTTAAAGACAGAGAAAGGGAGACAAAGGGCGAGAGAGAGAATAAGTGTACCAGGGTCTTTTCCCACTGCAAACAATCTCCAGATGCATGTACCACTTTCTGCATCTGGCTTTACATAGATAGTGGAGAATTGAACCCAGGCCCTTGAGCTTTGCACGCAAGTGCCCTTAACCATTTAGCCATCTCTCCAGCCCCCATTTGGTCGTTTTTGATACATATAACAATGTAAAGACTAACTCTTCACATTTGTCTGTTCTTTCTTTTGTGTTCATTCATTTTTTTCTGTCATCAAATATCCATTGACCTTCTTTAAGTTCCCAGAATTGGCTGTCCATAGGCAGAATAGATCACAACGAGCTTGCTTTATAGTGTGGAGGTGGGGACAGCAAACGTCTGTCAAAGAGAGGACTACAGCCTCCCTTCTCAAGTGCGCAGGACGCTGTAGGGCAGGGTCATGTACATATCTGTTCTCTTACATAGAGGATGGGAGCAGAAAGGGGTGCGCTCAGAATACTTGTTTACCATCTCTTAATAATGAGTACATGTTTGTTGGGCAGAAAAAAAGGAAGAACATTCCAGGCTGCGTAAGTGTATATGATTAAGAACTAAAATGAGAAAGTCAATACTGCACAAGATTCAGGAAGTTGAGATCAATATGGAAGGAACTGCTAAAGGGTTTGTGGAGAGAAGGACTCTAGCTAGATCTAAGAAAGCAGAGTAGGGAAGAGAGGAAAGGAAGAAAGTTCCATGAGGTGTACCTGCCTATTTTTCTCACCTGTCACATGGTGGACAATGTCCATATTTGTAGGTATTTTCACTTGCGAACAAACAGTTATAAGGAAAAAATTTAACAACACAGGTTTAGTTTTGTGGCAATCGCACCAAGTAGTTTTATGTCCTACACTTTAAACTATAGGGTCCCCTGACTAGCTTCCACTCCTGTGGTTAAAAAAAAAAAAAGTGGGCCGGAAAGATGGCTTAGTGGTTAAGCGCTTGCCTGTGAAGCCTAAGGACCCCGGTTCAAGGCTCAATTCTCCAGGACCCACGTTAGCCAGATGCACAAAGGGGTGCACGCATCTGGAGTTCGTTTGCAGTGGCTGGAAGCCTTGGCACACCCATTCTCTCTCTCTCTCTTTCTCTCTGCCTCTTTCTCTCTCTGTCACTCTCAAATAAATAAATAAAAATTAAAAAAAAAAAAACTTCAGTTGCTGAAGTATGTTGAGTACCTTTCTTGAGTCAACATAGGCTGTCAACAGACAAGTTATTGGAAGTTTAAAGAACTTTCTGATCTCATCCAATTACCCATGAAGATGCCCCATCTGCCAGGATTTCCTCCACAGTCCAACAAAGGGGATCTGCTGATACACTACTATGGGTTTTTTGTTGCTGTTGTTGTTTGTTTTGTTTTTATGAATTATTCTCTGAACACAGAGTTGGGCTAAGTATGAAATAAAGTGTAAGGCAATGCATTTTTTTTTTTTGGAAACTAACTTGCTAGGAATTACAGATCAGTCCAATTTTAATGGGGAAAACGTTTGCCACGTTCCAAAGGTATAAAAATACAAAGTGAGGGACGGATACATTTCAAACTTTAAGTCGGGTTTGGAAGCGTTGCGAGTGTGCTTACACACGGTGGGCATGCAGAGCACAGGCCAACAGAGGAGAGAGGAGCGTGGGGGAGAGTGAGGTCTGGTGGTGCATACGGGGGACATTAGCACAGGGCATGAAAAGAAAGTGGGCCACATTTGGGCAGGAGGAAGAATTCAGTGGAAGGAATGGTTTTGAAAGTGATATGAATAAGAAACCAGGTACATTCCACTTGGAAAAAACTCTCCTAGTCAGGAAAGCAGTTTTCTTTTCCCTTCCCATCCTCATTCGCCTACTTCTTTCTCTGAAACATCCTCCCTTCTGCTCCATTAGCAATGGCACGCGCAAGAAGCGGGTACCTCCCACAAGCTAAAGACAGACGCATCGCACCAAAGAGATGTCACCAGACCATTCAGTTTTATCCGATGTCATGTTGAAAGTCACACTTGTTTTCTCTGTAAATGATTGGCCAGTGGGTTAATGGGGAGGTAGACCAAATGGATATGCAGAGGATGACTTGTGAGTGTTCACACAGCTATGAAGGAATTTTCTTTGAAATCCGGAACATATTGTTTGTTATTCATAGCAAAAAGGAAAGAAATAGCACTCTCAGTGTTTAGTTTCAAAATCATCCATGTTACAGAAGGAATTCTGTGAGCATAAATTCAAACCTTTCACAGGTATTTTCACAGCCAATTCAATGTTACCCTGCTTAAAAGCAAAAGCTGCCGGGTGGGGTGGTACACACCTTCAATCCTAGCACTTAGGAAGCAGAGGTAGGAGGATCGCCATGAGATCGAGGCCACCCTGAGACTACATAGTGAATGCCAAGTCAGCCTGGGCTAAAGAAAGACCTTAACTTAAAATAAATAAATAAATAAATAAGCAGCAGCTTCTCTGGTGGCTTGGCTTGCATATGACATGAAATTCATATAATTGGTTTAGTTGTATCATGCTGCATAACAAGCTACTCCAAAACTTAGCAACTAAAAACAGTGAACATTGTTATCTCCTAGATTCTTTGGATTGGGCTGCTGGCATAGCTTAGCTGAGTTCACTAGCTCACGATCTCTTCTGAAGCTGCCATGAAGGTTTCAAGCGGGGCCACAGTGTGGCAGCGTGCGGCGAGAGGAGGAAATGCCTCTGGGACTCACTCACGTACCTTTGGCAGGCTTCAGGTCCTGACTCAATTGTTACCAGAGCACCCCCAAAACTACTGACAACACACAGCGCAGCAGCTAGCTTTCTCAATGCAAAATAATAATAATAATAATAATAATTAATAATAATAATAAGGGAGAGAAGAATAGAGACACAGACACACAGAGGAAAGTCATGTCCTTTTTGTAGTTCAATCCCCAAAGCGACATCCTGCCCCTTTTGCCATACTGCTGTGTTTGAAGTGGCTGTAATGTACAGTGCGCACTTAAGACGCCAGGATTACACAGACGCCAGTACAAAAGGGTGGCAGGATGAGGACCTTCGAGAGGCTGCCACCCAAGGATAAAAAGGCAATCTTTAGCTAATCAGAAATCACGCGAACTTCATTAGATGTAACATATTTAATATGGAAAGTTTGAGAATGGAAAAATGCTACACATACATATATATATATCTTTGCTTATTTTTCATGTGAGTATGGATTCAAGGTACTTCTTTATATTTTGAAGTATAATTTAACATTAAAACTTGGTTATTTTTGTCTTAGGATGTTTTTAATTTGTATTGGAGGTTTTTTTTTTTTTTGACCCATGCCCCAAAGACTGGCCTTTTGTATGTAGACAGTGAAAAACAGAGAGAGAGAGAGAGAGAGAGAGAGAGAGAGAGAGAGAGAGAGAGAATTGGCATGCCAGGGCCTCCAGCCACTGCAATCGAACCCCAGACATGTGGACCACCTTGTGCACATGTGCTTCCTTGCATGCTTGTGTCATCTTGTGCATCTGGCTTATGTGGGATCTGGAGAGCCAAACATGCACCCTTAGGCTTTGTAGGCAAGTGCTTTAACTGCTAAGCCATCTCCCCAGCCTTTCATTGGGTATTTTAATATATGAGCCTACTATAAGTTGGTCATGTTCTTATCATGTTTCCCTCCTTTTCCCCTCCACCAACCCCATTCCACTGAGGACCCTCCTCTTTCAAGGCAGTTCCTTCTCTGTCTTGTCTCATTCTTTTTTTGCCACCCCCCCTCCTCTGTATCAAGATGTTATGGGCTCATAACGGTGCATGTCTTTTAGGGGTGTCAGGATTCATTGTGAGGTCATGAATGGTCCAAAGTACTTGTCCCCCCCTGTGGCTCTTACTTTCTTTACACCCCTCCCCCCCAATGTTCCCTGAGCCTTGGAGGGCGTCTTAGAGTTCTCCTTCAGTGCTGAGCTCTTGACAGCCTCTCATTTCCTACTTTGAATACTTTTATTTCTCCGCAGTGTCTACCACCATCTCCACCAAGACAGCTAAGTGGCGGCCAGTGACAGCAACTCTCATATTCAATCCACCAGTTCCTCTGCAGTGTTCCCTCAGCCCTAACAGGGGTGACAGACTTCCATGGCTGAATAGTTACTTACCTGGCTAATAACCCAATAGCCTGGCTCAACAAGGCATTGGATTTATCACCTCCTGACAAATTAGGCAAAGAGATTACCCAGCACTGAATGCAAAGACCACTTTGTATCCAATTAAAGCACCTGAGAAAATACTAATATATCAGAAGGGCATGAGGCCATTATTCCCTCAGTGTGTGTGCTGGGGGGGGGCAAGGTAGGGGAGGGAGAGGCAGTGTAACTTAATGGTTCTCTTACAACTAGACATAAAATTAATCTTTAAACATCAAAACTTCACTATTAACCGCTGTCACCCCTCTATCCACCAAGCTACTGATTCCATCAAGATTCATTGCTGACTGGTTTCCATGAGTCTCACATCCAGGACTGTCTGGCTCATTTTAGCCAAGCAAACCTGTTCATGGTCTCTGGTGTCCAGCTCCTTATTCTCATTTTCAAGTATTATACATATCCTCACCCATGACCTGAATGCTGTCCACTCACGTTCACTTTACTAAGCTTTCTGGATGAATAATCATCTGTAGAGAATCTATGCTCTCCACCATGGCAAAGCAATGGAAAACCACACTGCAAAGAATCAAACACTTGTACAGCTAGCCTTTAATCACTCACAAAGGAAGAGTGTCTGCATTATGCCATGGCCCAACATTCTTGGAGCTGATTCGCACTTCACACAGTTTTACAGATTTCATCTGGAATAGTCTATATAGTTTACCATAAAAATATTCCATCGAGCTCCTCCAAATCCATGTGCATATCTCCCCTAACACACAATCTCCCATGTGTTCACGCACCTCCCTCCGGGCTGCTGACTCAGTAAGAGTTCTTCACAGGGATAGGGAAATAACTTACTGGTTAAGGTATTTGCTTGCGAGGCGTAAGGACCCAGGCTTGATTCCCCAAGACTCAAGTAACCCAGATGCACAAGGGGGTGCATGTGTCTGGAGTTCATCTTCTGCAGTGGCTGGGAGCCCTGGTTCCCTCATTCTCTCTTTCTCTCTGCCTTTTCCTCTCCTCTCTCACTCTCCCTCAAATAAATAAATAAATAAAATATTTTTAAAAATAAAAAAAAAAGTGTTTCACAATTCAGGCTGTTACAAGCCAAGTCGTGCTGTTGGAATATATACATATAATCTGTATTTCATGATTGTTAACTAAAATCAATACTTTACCAGATATCCTAAGGTATTAGTTACTTCCATAATTGCCATGACAGAATGCTGGGCAAAAACAACTGAAGGAAGGGAGAATTTGTTTGGATTGAGAGTGTGAGGGGATGTTCCATCATGGAGGGGAAAGGTCGGTGGGAGGAGAGGGAGGGGCTGAGCACACTGAGGTGTGGTCAGGACTGCTGACGCTCAGAGCACTTTCTCCTGTTCATCTCTTACATGCGTTCCAGAGCCCTAGCACATCAGCTGGCGCCAACCACACTCACGGTGGGGTTTCCCTCCTTATGTTAGCCTCTCTGGGAAACCACCACAGACACACCTGGAAGTAGGCAACCTAGGGGATTCTAAATCCAGTGGAGTTGAGGGTGAAAATCAACTGTCACCTCTAACTTTTCCCTGATATCTTCTTCCACTATGGGATCACTTCCAGTGATGCACATCACATTCAACATTATTTCTCCTGAGACACCCCTTGGCTGTGGAATGTTTTTGAACTTTACCTTTCTATGAGTCTGTTTTGGTGTATACTGGTTGGTATTTTGTCAACTTGCCCTAAATTGAGTTTAGCTGGGAGTGTTCTCATGATTATTCCGTACTTATGGGTTTTGAGGAAGCAAACCTCAGAGCTGAGATGCCACGATCCCAGCATGTCAAAACATGGCCAAACAACTTGACTTTTCACTGACTCTATAAGCTTTCCCATCTGTCCTCCATGGGGATTTTTACCTTCATTCAGTGGAAAGTTCCTTTATTCCTCATCATTTCCCACTCTAAATACTCTATAAATAAGTTACCAAGACTCCTCTTCTATACACACATTAATATTTCCTATTTCCTTGAGGAGAAATGATACACAGAAAAATATTTGGAATATTTTCATAGTAGACATGTCTATTCTCCCCAATGAAGTTGTGGGGGTTTAGGTAGACCTTGTTTTTTAATCCCACACTATGTTATTTTGCAAATTGAAACCTCATTCAGTTGCCACCTTTGTCCCTTTGACATATCACAGCTTACAACTTACACACACACACACACATTGTGTGTTTTATCTAATTAATTCATCACCAACACCAACTCTGGTAACCATTGGTGGGGGTGACTATAAATACAAGACACCGTGACCATTCATGGGCAGACACTTGGGAGTGCAGAGGTGTTCATACAAGCTAGGGGAAAACCATCAAGCACACTGTCTATTTAGCAGTAGAGTCATTTTGAATCCATGACAGACAAGAAGTTGCACAAATGTTGTGAGCATGATGTGTTTTACGTTTTCCTTGTCAGCTCAATATAAAATGTTTTCGGGGGAATCCTAGAATGAGGGGAAGGCTAATAATGAAGAAATAATCCAAGGGGGGAAGAAAAAAAAGGACAATGGAAACCAGTAACGGTGTGGACTTGAAAAGGATATTTGAGAACATAGAAGTTAAGCATGAAAGGGCTTTGTTTACTGGCAAAATTTGGTTCCAAAAATGCAGAATCTTGAAAACGGGAAAAGAGAGAAGAGAGTCAGAAGTGTGCGTGTGGGCAGGGAAGGAGAGTGCAGGGTCAGAGACAGAATGATGTGAATCTAGGGCTGATGAAGAGCGTAAGACCAACTCGGGAATCTTTGGGAGAGTGGAGACTGGGGTGTGACATGACTCCCCAAAAAATAGACTTCCTGGGCGTCGCACTTCTGTTGTCACAAGTCTTCAATGAATACATTATAAAACGGCTTCCTTAACCTCCTTTCACGCTGATGCTTTTTCTGGGAATGCCGCACAATTCTACCACTCCAGCTCTCCTCACTGTCCACCCACACAGGCTTCGCTGAATGTTAGGAACATATGATCAAAGTGACAAACATAATGGAAGAAGAAAAGGTCCACAGAAGCGCCGTGTAATTCTGATCCTCAATGCAGAAATTAGATATTTAAAATGTAGCTGGGTGTGCCCCCTGAGATGATCCCTCTAGGAACATGTGAAAACCTGGTCACCGACAGTGTGATTAAAACAGCAGATGGCTGATCACGCGGGTAAAGAGGGTGACGAAATCCCTCAACAACACTCCAGCCTTACTGTTGTCTTCATAGGCACAGGGCAGCATGCTTGCCAGACTGCCTCGCTTTCTGCCCTCGCTGCACGCTGAAGGCGTGTGTTGAGCAGCATGGCCCATGACCTCTGAGATGACAGTGCAGCTATTTACCACTGAAAGTAAAATTGAATAGCACATAACAGTAAGTGAATGCTTAAGCATGGTTTTGTTTCTAAAGCCCAACATAGTCCTCTCATAAGTTGCTATAATATGGTCAAGAAGGTTATCTAGTTAGTGTCTGTTCTGGTAACCCACCCTTGCACACAATTATAATTCTCAATTTGCACCAATATTTCTTCAGAGCAGCAAATTTGAGCTAAAATTATCAACTGTAAAATGTGTGCATAATTGACATCATGTGTGGTGGCTTTAAAGATATTGTGAGATTAAGTTGACTTGTTCTAGTTAAAAAGCAAACATGGTGTGTGTGTGTGTGTGTGTGTGTGTGTGTGTGCACTAGAGTAAACCATTGGGTGTTATTCCTCAGGAACACTATTCACCTTTGTTGGAAACCTGTTCTTTTGTGATGTGTATATATATACATATATATATATATACACACATATATTATTCATTTTCATTTGAGACAGAGAGAAAGATTGAGAGAGAATGGGCATGTCAGGGCCTCTAGCCACTGCAAATGAACTCCAGATACATGCATCACCTTGTGCATCTGGCTGACCTGGGACCTGGAGAGTCAAACCTAGGATCTTAGGCTTCACAGGCAGATGCCTTAACCACTAAGCCATCGATCTGGCCCAGAAACCTGGTCTTTTCAATAGCCTTTAGCACAACAATTATACTAGACTGTCAGAGCAGTAAGCCCTGGAGGTCTCTGTCTCTACCTCCCCAGCACTGGTATCCCAAGCCTGAGCCACCAGGCCAAGGAGCTATGTGAACTGAACTCCGGCCCTCACGGTTGCAGAGCAATGACTTTACCCACTTTACCCCAGCACCAGAAACAATACTTTTTTAAGGTTAATTTAGTGAATTCCTTCTTAACTACAGCTTCATCTCCCTCATTTCTATTTGAGGATTACCTGAGTACACAGATAGAAGACGTGATTAAATCAGGGTTGTTTTTTGTTTTTTTCTTTTCTTTGTGGTGTAGCATATGTTTTGTGATATAGTCCTGATATATTTGAGTAAACTTGCCAATCTTTCTTTGCCTCTAATTCATTAGTTTCACATTCAAAAGGTTTTCAAATTCATCAGAGCTATCTGAGGCATGAGCATGACTAAGTACAGAAAAGGGATATCCAGGATTAGTTGAGTGTGTGAATGAAGACCATAGGTAATTCTTTATTGATTGGACAGTGAAAACCTGTGGAAAGCTAGGCCCATGACATTCATTGCACTAGCAATGTCAGTCCCTAATTAGGCAGAGGCACTGGCGTATGAAGACCCCACCACAAACACACAAGGACCCTCGGCAAAAACTCATCAATGCTTTCAAAACACAGCACATTCATCTTGTGCTCATTTGAGGTAAATTAGCAAGCTTATTAGGTTCTCTGTTCTGATTCACTTCCTCGTCATAATCTTTGACCTACTACTATTTCAAAGTGCATCACAGGAACAATTAGATCCTTTCTACTCCTCTCTTTATGCTGACTAAGCACTTGGCACTCTTACAAGCAGAAGACTCATTTCTCCTGCTTGGTATGGTAGATTTTTTGCTTTAAGTAGGTGCATATACCTTTTCCTGGGATGCTATAGAGCTCCAGTAAGAAACTCATAGAACAGAGATGAGAATAGATGACAGGTGAGAAAAAAAGAGAAGAGTTAAGTATTATATGCACACATATGTATTTTTGTATCACTGTGCATGTGTATCTAATGAGTTATGGAAATAGTTATACACAGACTCCAAGATTTATTTCTAAATTTTTGTCAGGTTAGTCTCCTTAGTCATGTAACATTATCCCTAGTCCCTCAAAGAAAAAACACCTTCTACATCTCCGTACAGAGCTAATATTAACATATCACCAAAAATGCAGTTGTTAAATATGTGAATTTTCTTGACAGATTTGTGCTCACTGCATAATAGGTGAGCATTTTAGTGTTTCATCTAAACCTCCAAATCGCGTGAAGGTAAGTTGCCAAGCATCCTGTCTGTTTGAAGGCAAGGATGGTCCATGAATTACTTGACAAAGGGTAGCCTGACACAGTTCTGTCACGGGCCCACAGGGAGAACGAGGGCCTCTCTTTGGATAGAACTGCCCATGAAGTGTGAAGGCAGCCAGCAGGGAAGGGTCAGAAGGGACCACTAAGGTGCTTAGCCAGGGTACACAGAATTTGGGGGCATGGCTTTTTTGGGGGGTGATATTGGACATATTATGAAGTTGCTGCCCCATTGGCATTGACAAGCTTTGCCAGGCATCCTGGAGCCTGCAGTGCTAGAAAGTACCTTCTAATTGCTGGACGGTGGACATGTGGCAGTCATAGGAGAAAGGTGCCTGATTGAAAAGGAAGTTGGAACCAACACTTAAAGAGAAGTATTTCCACATCGTATCAATTTGCTGGTTTCCACCATTGACAAAAGGCCACCTTGACTGGAATTCGTTTCACACTGGGAGAATTGGTGGTCAGGCGAGGAGCTGATGCTGTTGGCCTGAGCTTAGAGCAGAAAGAATGAACAGGAGGAAGGGGAAGAGAGAAGGGAGGGAGGAAGGGAGAGGAGCAGGAAGCAGGGAGGGAGGGAGGTTGATTTGGGGATTTTGAGTGAGTAGCCCTTTCAAGCCAGAGCCAAGTAGAAGGAAGCATTACTTTCTAATCTCTGATTTGTTTTCTACTCTGTTCTGGTCATTTTAATAGCTGCAGTCAGGGTGTTCTTTAGAGTTTTATTTGAATTCTTTATTATCTAAGCTTAAGTTGAGCAAAACTGTGATGCAACCTGAGAGTTCATCAAAGGACAACAAAAGACTGATTCATACACACAGTCCAGGCTTTCACGGTTAGTAGCAGAAAAAGTGAAGTTGGTTCTCTTCATACCTTAACATTCAATCAATTACAACATGATAATATCAAGCTGTTCCTACAAGACTGGCTGGTTTGATGATCACAGGGGAGGAGTCCGCATTGCGTGCTTAGCATGATGGATTTATAGTATGATAGTTGACTGGTTTGGTCTGTTCTTGGCCAGGTACAGAGAAGGAGAGCATATCATATATACAGTAGTTCAGGTTCAGTTGCACATGACTAATGAGAACATTCTGGACACACACCTAGCAGGGCTTTCTCAGCAGACACATGAGAAAGTACCACAAAGTCAAAGCCCCAAGCCTTGCCCCTGGGCATCATAAGGAGCTGATCTTTGTGCCAGTTTCCAGCTCACCCAGGCAGGCCCTGGTGGCAACAGTCACTGTTTAATGCCGTGGAAGTGACTCTAATGGGGAAAGGCAGAATGTACGGAGAAGGTGAACCTCCCATGGTGAGTTCAGCTCCTCAAAAGATAGGCCCTGGGACTGACTTTACACCAAGTAATGATTAAAAATATCAAATAGACCTTGTTTATGTGGGTTTTATTTACCACATAAATTGAAATTGAAAAAAATGTTTGAACTGTTTTATTACATCATTTAAACTTAACAGAGGTGGGCTGGGGAGATGGCTCAGAGGATAAAGTGTGGTCAGCTGAATTCTGAGCCCCAGAATCCACATAAAGCTGGACACTATAGAGGGCTTCCCAAGTCCCAGCACACCTGTGGTGAGATGGGAGGCAGAGACAGAATCATCTGGAAGATTACAGACCAGCTAGCCTGGTGAGTTCGGTGGTGACAAGCAGAGACCCTGCCTCAGACAAGACGGAAGTGGAGAGAACCTTACCCAAAGTTGTCCTCTAACCTCTCACACACACCATGGGCATGCGTGTGTGCATGCATGCACACACACACACACTCATGCCTGTGTTCACACACATGAATATGTACAGACACATACACACATGTGTGCCAAAAGAAAAAAAAGGCAACAATGGTGATGTTTTTATATATTAAGAAAATGTGACAAAAATACATTTTTCAAAGGAAAATAATGTTATAAAATGCTTTTTGTATTTTTGCTTTCTATTGTCTAGATGACAGTTTGGCTCTTATGCAGGATTGTCCTCTCAATCTGCTGTGATATATTGTCATAAAATCTCTCAATAAAATATGAGCATGAAGACACTGCAGCCCCCACAGGTGCGTACATGGAGCATTTTAATTGGTAGCCGACACGCCTTTGATACTTTAGCAAACTCAACTAGTGAGAATTTCTAGAGGTTATACAGACCTTCCAAATATTTTATGAGTTTATTACATGTCATCACAACCCACATTCACTATATTATTACCCTCCTGTCAGCAGAGACTTCATGTACCACAAAGCTGACAGACTCAGTGATGACAATGACTGTTTGCACTCAAAGTCACAAACCTTACCGCTGGCTAAAATACACTGTCCTCTGACAGTGTTCCCTGGCAGTGACAGGCTGGAATAATTCATTACTGAGAAAAACCTTTACCAAACCTGTACGTCCAAGACCACAGTTCATCTGCCAGTCATTCTTCACAGTATGGTATAGAAGCAGGAAGCCCGTTCACAGGTCAAGCAAACAAACACCTGACTATTTTCCCCTCAGAAAACTTCACACATCATCAGCAGGATATTAAAAGAATGCTGAAGCCAAGAGTAGAGATTTAATTAAAATAATAACTTTCCAGCTTCATCAAAGACATGTTCAAGTGAAATCAACATATTAAAAAACATTTTAAAAGCTGAAAATGCATTCGGTGATGAGCCATATGTGGTGGTGCATGCCTTTAATCCCAGCAGAGATAGGAGGCAGAGATAGGAGGGTCGCCATGAGTTTGAGACCACCCTGAGACTACATAGTGAAATCCAGGTGAGCCCGGGCTAGAGTGAGACCCTACCTCAGAAAACAAAACAAAAATAGAATTCAGTGATGGCTAGTTATGGTTTGTGCTGCTGCCTCAATTCAGGCAAAGGTGCTGTGCAATTGTTATTTAGACAGCTTCAATGCAAAAAAGACATAAAATATTGTTGACAGATCTTGATCTGAATTACCCCTTAAAAGGTATTCAGTATCCTCTGAGGTCCACATTCAGAGTTTGCAATATTCTGCGCTAGATTATACAACCGTGCAGCACAAGCAGACAATAGTAAATGTCTGCATGGAAAAAAGAAAAACTGACATCCTGGTATTTCAGAGTGAATGGGCATGAATACATCCCAAAACTTCAAGGGACAGAGCCTCTCCTGGGGTCCACACAACCTGCTCCAGGTGCATCACTGAATTTTCAACATCACATTCACAGTTGCTCAATTTCTCATCTCAGTGGACTTCCATTACAACTACCTGCACACAATCTCACATGCCAATGAGTTCATAATAAGGTAAGATGCTTGAGACGAGCACTGTTCACAGGTATTCAAGGAAAGAATCAGCATCCTTCAGAAGAGGATCAGATGTTATAACCACAGTCTCTGAAACCAACGTGGTGACAGGACCTTAATGATGGGATGGCCACCAAAACCCCTGAAATGCATAATAGGATTTCTGGAGAGTGCAGAAGAAGTGACCTACATCTTTGTCTTAATGAAGAGCATCCTCTGGCTGCAGGGATAGATGAGAAGTTAAGGCACTTGCCTGCCATGCTCGATTCCCCGGGCCCATGTAAGCCAGATGCACAAGGTATGCATGCATCTGGAGTTCGTGTGCAGTGGCTGAAGGCCCTGGCATGCCCATTCTCTCCCTCTCCCTATTTCTCTCTCCTCCACTTTTTTGCTCTCTCTCTCTCAAATAAATAAAATAAATAAATTTTTAAAATAAAAGAGCAACCTCTGTAGAACTTGAAGTGGTGGTACTTATGAGCAGAGCTTAGTAACTTACAGAAGTAAGCACTTCCCTGTAGCAGATATCAGAACAAAAATGCATGTTTCCCCTGCCTCCCTTTTTACTTAAAAGAACATTGGGTGAAAGAACAATTTAATACTTAGTTAAGGGAGCAGAAAACGATGTATATAAATAAAGGCTGAAAATCATGTTGAAAGCTTATTAAGCCAAAGAGGTATTTGATATAGAGTACTAAAACTTTCTTAGCAAAACTTTTCATCAGATGCCCTGCTTCACCTAGTGGTTGGATGCCAGCCTATGTGGTCCAGGAAATGTATCTTGTTGATTGGATAAAAGAAAAAGATTTAAGCACCCTGGTCTGGGTTCCCTGTGAGGACCGTGCGCAGGCAGGCAATTCTACCAAAATCAATTGTTCTTTCACAGGAAATGCCCTCACTGGCTATGTAGTCCAGCAGAGTCTGTGAGCTCCAAACTCAGCAATAAGCAAGAGACCTGTGTCACACAATGAAGTAGGAGCTGGAAGACCCCAACAGCAACCTATGCCCTCCATGTGCACATACGTGCACATGCGCATGCACACACAAACACACACACATACACACATACACACACACGCAGACACGCACACACAGACACCACACACATACAAAAAATATGCTACATAAAATGGCCTGGATATCCATGACCTCACAGTGCCTGACACTACCTACACAAGACCATGATAAGGGGAGGGAAAGATCACGATATCAAGATAAAAGAGAGACTTATTGAGATGGGGAGGGGATATGATGGAGAATGGAATTTCAAAGGGGAGAAGGGGGGAGAGGGTATTACCAAGGGATATTTTCTATAATCATGGAAATTGCTTTAAAAAATTGAGAATAAAATAAGATTAAAAAATAATAAAAAAATTTAAAAAGATGCTACAAAATGATCTTGAGATGTAATGATTGATATTGGTTACATAAAATACTGTATTTATTAAAGTGAACAGTGGAAAGATGCAACACTGGACAAGATAAAACTGTCTTTTTAAATGTAATCGAAGTAGTTTCAGTACCAATACCATTTTCCATTTGAAAAATTTTGTAGTGATATTTCCAAGCACAGCAACTATTACGTTTCAACATGTGAGTAAAGAGATCAATAATGGATATGAAGTCCTTCAGATAAATCTGGGCTCAAAGGCAGATGCCAGGTCGATGTGGCATCTTTCAGAACCTACCTCTTTTGCCAGGGTACCACTTATAATTACTCTGCACTGCCTCCATAGGTGAATTTGGGCAAGGAAATTTACATGTCACATCTCCTAGGACGGAACTGATGTGGCTTTGAAATTCTAGGGGTTGATTTAAACTAGATTTTATTAAGGAATTTCCAAATGCTTTTAGAAAACTGTAGGCTTTGTTTTCTTCCATGCACACAAATGAAACACAGAAATTTTTATCACTAAGTCATCTAATATAAAGTCATTGAGAACTTTATCAAAGATGCTAGAAGAATCTGATGTCAGTACTTCTATGACTAGAAAATAAGTATTTGGAATTGACGTATTAAACAGTGAGAAACAATGGAATGGCCCTTTCTATTAATACAACATTTCATTTCACATAGTACATGATAAAAATGGACAGTACAGGGCAGAGGAGGTGGCTCAACACTTAAAGGAATTTACTTGCAATGCCAGCTGGTCTAAGTTCAACTCTCCAGTACCCACATGCTGCAGATACCTTTGTTGCTGGGACAAACATCCAACCAGAAGTAGCTTATGGGAGGAAAGGGCTCATTTCAGGCTTACAGAATGCAGGGGAGGTTCCGTCATGGTTAGGAGAGGCTGGCTCACTTGCACAGATTCATAGCACAGAGACACCACTGGACAGCTAGCAAACACAAACAGCCAGAGCTCGAACTGCTCTTCACACACCACAGGGATGGACTGCAAGATCCTAGTGACTGACCTCTTCCCCAGCTGGAGGCTCAAGCTGCAAGCTCTATCTTAATCAAAGACATCGACGTCTATGGAGTCATACATTTAATCCACTATGCCATGTAAAGCCAGATATACAAGGTAGTACTTGCGTCTGGAGTTCATTTTTAGCAGCAAGACACCTTCACATATTCATGTTCTCTCTTTCTCTAATAAATATTAGAATATATTTTTATAAAAATTGATAATCTTGGGCTGAGGAAATGGGCTAGTGGTTAAGACATTTGCCTGTGAAGCCTAATGACCCCAGTTCAATTTCCCAGGACCCATGTAAGCCTGATGCACAAGGGGGCACATGTCTGGAGTTCTTTTGCAGTGACTGGAGGTCCTGGCACACCCATTCTTTCTCTCCCTTCCTCTCTTCCTCTTCCCCTCTCTATCTCTCTTTCTTGCAAATAAGTTAATTAATTAATTAATTAAAGGCATGAGCCACCATCCCTGCCTTTAAAAAGATTGACAATTGGGCTGGAGAGATGGCTTAGTGGTTAAGGTTCTTGCCTGCAAAGCCTAAGGAACAATGTTTGACTCTCCAGTCCTTCGCAGGCACACAAGGTCACACATTTGCACAAGATGGTCCATGTATCTGGAGATTGACTACAGTGGCTGGAGGCCTTAGTGCACAAATTCTCTCTCTCTTTCTCATAAAAATTTAAAAAACAAATAAATAAAAATTTAAAAATGATAATCCATGTAAATATTGTATTAGAGCAGTTGATTAATTTATCATGGGCTCTCTATACAATCTTCTTTTTGCTCAAACAATCCAGTTTGATAAAATGTCAAAATAGTACTTACTGACACAAATGAAAAGAGAAAGAAAGCTTTACTTGCCTTTAATACACACTGGGAAGTAATGCTTAGTCAGCTGCACTCTGAAACAGACCTGTCTATCGTGTTAGGGAAAAAAATGGAAAGTTCATCCACTCAACTGCTAATTGCAGAATTAAGCTAATTTATACCCTATGACAATACACATCTCCAACTGCCACTCTGGCTGCTAATCCACTGGGCCTTCTTGGGCAGGGGCGGGGGGCAGAATCTACTTCCGTTTATAAATTGCACGCTCTTGAAATACGATCTTTCCCCTTTGCTTAGCCTATACTTTGCAAATAAATTTATATTCAGTCTGCCATTGAGTTCCTACATGACAAATTTTCAAGATTAGCTCTACTACCATCTATTATTTATTTTGTTTTGTTTTTGAGGTAGGGTCTCACTCTGGTCCAGACTGACCTGGAATTAACTATGTAGTCTCAGGGTGGCCTTGAACTCACGGCAACCCTCCTACCTCTGCCTCCCGAGTGCTGGGATTAAAGGCGTGCACCACCACGCCCAGCTCTCTACTACCATTTTAACTATCACTGAGAACCTATACCATGACCACCATTGTTTGAAGCACAAATGCTGATATTCCTAGCCAACAGTTTTCTTTCTTTTTCTGATTAGAGTGGTCCCCAGGAGACCCAGCCACCCACATCTGAAATTACTGACATGGCAAGAGTTAACTGGCAGCAACGGAAGCAGAAGAGAGACACCACACTCACTCTGCTTACTAACCTGAAGAAAATCAAAGGGAAAATGATGCTTGCTCTATTTTCTTACTTCTAACTACACAAACCCGTGTTGGTCATTTAAAAATCAACCATACATCTAATAAAAGCTGATGCTGTGTTGAAGAAATCCCTGAGGCAGTTAAATCTCTGCTTATTTTCTCCTTTACTGAAAGCAAATTGGGATTTGGCAATTATTATGACTGTCTAAAATCTGAAATGGACGGTACCACTTTAACAGGCTGAAATATTTCTCTTAACTCAATTATGCAATCTTCCATTTTAATATGCATAAAATTTAGCCAATTAAATATTTCTACATTCTAAAATAGCCTGCGTCTCCCACGTCTCAGATTTTAAGTCTTGACTTTTCTATGCCAACACGAAAAGATAAAGATTAAGATGTCTTGGTTCTCTTTCATCTCTCTGAGTTTGACTTCTGTACTGTGTAGTTCAGTTTCACTTAACCAAAATATATTGAATAATGGATTTCAGGCAGTGCTTTAACCAACACATCATATAAAACTCTCAGTAAGACAACCCATAATGGAAAAAAAAAACAAAAAACAATTTTATTCTCAAAATTAACGTTTAAAGGACACACATTTGATCTGAGAAACTGAAGCAAAACTGAGTCAGTTTATATCTCTGAACTTCAGGAATAATCCACAAAGGCCTGAAGATCATTAAGACTGAAAAAGTATATTTACATGGCAAAATTTGCATATGCCTCAAACCTCTACAGATCTCTCCTGCAAAAGCTACTCTAGGGCTGGGGCCATGGCACACAGCATGAAGAGCTTGCTGGACCAGCGAGAGCGCCTGCGTTTGGGCCCCCAGATCCCATGTAAGAGCATACACTGTACTGCTGGTGTCTGTAACCCTGTTCCTCAAAGGGCGAGAAGGGAAGCACAGAGAGAACTGCCTGAAGCAATGCACCAGCAAGCGCTCTCGGAGACCCTGCCTCAAACAAGGTGGGAGGTAGGCGCCCAGGCCTGAAGCCGTCCTCTGACCCCACATGTGTGCCAGGACACCCACGTGCTATGAGCATGTGCACACACTGGCAGGAAAGAAAAGAGAGGGAGGTAGAAGATGAGGAAGGAGGCTACTGAAAGAGAGCTGGGGGAATAACCGCTGGGGACGCTGTCCCTACAGAATAGAAGCAGAGACAGCCCGTCTAGGGACCAAGACTCGGGGATGCTCTTCCACCAAAATAATGCATCGTTTCCTTAAAAGAACTTCATGCATGGTGTATTAGTTACTTTTCATCACTGCGACCAAACTACCTGACCTAAAGCACTTAGGAGATGGAAGATATATTTTGAGTCACGATTTCAAGAGGACTCAACCCGTGGTTGGCAGACTCCAGGATCTTGGGAAGAGCATCTTGTCAGAGGGACGTGTGGCAGGGGAGAGCTTTTCACTTCACAACGACAGGAAAGGGAAGGGGACGGGGGACCTGGCATGACCTGCAAGACCACATGGCTCAGTTACCTACTTCCTCGGGTAGACCTCCACCACAGTAGGTTTCCACACCCTCCCCAGAGAGCCACCCTGGAAGTCAGCCATTCAAAACATCAACTTCATGAGGGGGGCAACTTCTGTATTCAAACCATCCAAACACGGTTTTTTCCAGATGTACTTAATGAGTGTTTACTGTAAATCTCATACAGATTGCTTGTCCAACCTTGATCACATTTAAAGCTCTGTCCATTATAATTACTCAAGGGCCAGGTAGTACAGACCTAAGAATTTATTGATACTGGCCTCTTCAAGACAAAGCCACTTATGTTTTGTTTTTTGTTTTTTTTTTTTTTTTTTCTGATGGATAAGTACCACCATGAGACTCATACTGCTCTTAAACAATAGTTTAATATTTTAGTTGGCACATGGAGATTTAAATATTATTCATTCTGGCAAGTTCTGACACAATTTGTTTTGTTGATCCTTGTCTCCCTGCTTTCTTCGATCCCCCCCCCCCCGCCATGAATTCCCTCTCCCTCCAGTATCTTTAGTGAGGAAGACAATCTTAAGCACTGTATGTAGAAGTGAGTCTCTACTCACATTTTCTTGACTATGAAAGGTGCTTGGAATGCCTAACTTTAATGTGCAGGGCAGCATGACCCTCTGAGTGGTCAGGAAAATAAGAAGAATCAGTAACATTGATCACCAATGGGAATGTTGTCATGATGCTTAAATCAAAATAGCTTCCCATAAAAGAGACCCTGACAGGTAGAAGTCATTTATAATATGTAATCTAATACTAAAAGCACATTTTGAATGCTTCCTTATATTTCCCAAAGTTTTGGTTATATAACGGGGACTGACTAATATTACAGACAATGAATTAATAACTAAACAAAAAAAAATACATACGTCATCATCCACTGGCCATGTAATGGGTAGAGGGAGAAGAGACCGTCCCTACAAAAGGCGAGCCTGCACGGATCAAGACTGGCCCCGTGCCTGGGCTGGATAAGGGGATGTGGAGCGGGTTAAGAAAGGTGAAGTCTTGACTAGCTCAGAGTAGGTCCCTTCCTGTGCCGTCATGACACTCTCTCTTCCCGCAGGGCTCGGAACTCCCACCTTAAACAGTCTACCTGAGCTTATTGCTAACATTTGAAAATCCAAGGGTACCTTCTAGAAAACAACAGACAACAACATAATAAATGACCACTGGATTTCTGTTTTGAATAATGATGAGATTTCAAGATGGAGACAAAGTCCAAGCTTTTCTATGCAGCTACGCAGCATGTGTCGGAACTAGGGAAATCGATCCAGATCACATCTAGTATAATATGTTTAAGGAGCCCTGATTTT
Organism: Jaculus jaculus; assembly: GCF_020740685.1. NCBI lineage: Eukaryota > Metazoa > Chordata > Mammalia > Rodentia > Dipodidae > Jaculus > Jaculus jaculus. The sequence continues at coordinate 85,556,036 of NC_059114.1, forward strand.
TTTAAGGCAGGTGTCAAAATACTGAGGTTTGTTGAAAGCTGAATAGCCACAATAATGAGCTATTGAGACTCCATGCTATAAGTACATACAGGAAATATTTTGAGCTCTGTGTAAGCTCAAAATGCCCACAAGAGGCTAGACAGATGGCTTATACCTTGCTAACATAAGAAAAGGAATTCACATCCCCCAAGAAACCAAACAAATGCCAGCCCTGGGGCATGGAGACACGCAGGTATCAAGGGCAAGCTGGATAGCTAGACTAGCCATCTAGAGCTCTGGGTTCCATTTAGAGACCTTGCCTTACTGAAATAGAGAGCGATCAAGAGCTCTGGGTTCCATTTAGAGACCTTGCCTTACTGAAGTACAGAGCGATCAAGGAAGATATCCAGCATCAACCGCTGGCCTCTCCACACATGCAAATGGCTGTGCCCATGCACCTGAATACACCTGCACCTGCATTCATACATGCTACATACACAAACACATGTAAGCCAAGTTTTAAAACAAAGATATCCGTGGAGTTATATTCCAGGTTCTGTGCTTTGATAATTTAGCCAATATCTGTCTATTAACAACTACTTTAATGGGGAAAAAATTCAGAGAAACAGAGGGTAGGACAATCCATCACTGGTACCTGCTAAGGTTATGAATTTAAAACCCAAGTGCTAATTTCTTCTGAGCTCAACCCTTTCACATATTTGAATAAAATGGGGTATCTATCCAATTTTCATAGCAATGATTCTCTTTCAATAGTTCTAAGGTAATATGCCACCTTCTTTGTTTTTGACCTGGTATTCATCTCATTATTCTCAAAAGAAGATGCTACTAGAAAAAATGAAGTGATGGTGTGTGAGTGAAAGACACCCCCTGGCTGCGAAGGCAGGACAGTCCTGGACTGGGCTTGTACCTGGCCCCTGCTTTAACTACATTTCTGACAGTGAGCATTTGGGGTGGGAAAATATCCAGTAAGAACTGCAAAGCTGTCTTGTTCATAAATGAGAAGACATAAAACTCTACTGGCCAGAAATAACAGACTATGCCAATAAATGATACTAGTAATTTAGTGAAATAAGGTCCCTACATATGAAAAAATTGTAAAGATGGAGGACCAACATTAAATACCGTTAAAATTAATGACAGACAATGAAATATAGGTAACTGGGAAGTCATGTTTGCATATAAACCATGACAGGAAGAGAATTAAGATTAAAATGAATAAAACAGTTGATACTTTAGTTGGCTTAGGTTAAATCATATCAGGTTGCCCTTAATCCACTATCAAAAATCTCTGAAGCATTTCACTTAGGTATTCAGTGAACTTGGTTTGAGAAAGAAACGATCATTTTTATCATAGCACTTGAACAACTTTGTACATAAAAAGAGGCAAAAAGATGAATAAATGAGAAGCCACGGTGCACGTTGGTCAGAACAGTGAAAGAAACACACACACCCTAGAAAGCTAAGGCCTCACAAAGGCAGATCCTTAAAATATGCTGGGCTAAAAACAGAAGAAAGATTCCAAAGAAGTTGGGATACCAAATCAAAGTTTTAAGAATTAAGTCATCGGGACACAAGATGACCATGGGAGTGAGGGCAGCCAGGGTAGGCAGGAAGTACAAACAGAGACCTTTGGAAGCAAACTTGTGAGCATTCAGTACTCACTGGAGGTGAGTCAGGAGTCAGAAGAGATGGCCAGAACCAGATATGGAAGGGCTCCAGTAGGCGTCATCCTTCTAGGGATCTAGTTCTTTTGCCCATGGCAGAAAGCGTAGCAGGAAGCTCACCCGTGTGTACGGGAAGTGGTTTATGGTTTAGAACTCACAATCATTTACCATGAAATCCTGTTTGGCTGGTGGACACTGAGAACACAGCTTTATGCGGTAAAACACAGGATAGGGGGATGTTGATCAAAGTCTAATTTCCAAGTGAGGCAGAGGAGGAAGTTAAATGATCCTCCTGTTGATGACTTTAGTGACCTTGACTCCTCAGCATAAGGACTCCAGCAAGAGAAGTGGGAAGAGGACTGAGGCGAGTTGTTTGGCTGAGTTGTTGCAGGTGAGCATACACTGCTACCTAGATGGTCTAGTGTGAGGGAAGATCAGGTCTAAAAATATACACTTGGGAGTCATCAGTGTGGCTCAGAGATACATAAGATCTCCTAATAAGGATGTCAGTGGGGGAGAACACGGATACATCCCTGAGCAACTTCCACTGAGAGAATAGAGAAAGGGTCTGTAGGAGAAGGAACGAGCAGAGAACAGAAGACTCTGGAAGAAAGGGAAGCAGGTAAAGAGAGAAGAGTAATAAATGTGAGTCAAAAAATAATAGACAAATGAAGTAGAGAAGACTCCAAAAAATATTCACTAGCTTGTAAACAAGGGAGACCTAGAGGCAGCCATCCCCGTGATGGTGTCCAGTGAGACAAAAGATAAACTTTTCTAAGTGACAAAATGCAACAAGTGGGACAGTGATGCTGGGATGTGAAGGTAAACACAAACTAGCCAGAAGAATAAAGAGAATGAGTTTTAAAAGTGGTTGGATTCTGGCTTTCTCTCTCTCTCTCTCTCTCTCAAAATAAAGTTCTAAAAACAGGCTGGAGAGATAACTTAGCAGTTAAGGTGCTCGCCTGAGAAGCCTAAGAACTCATGTTTGAATATTCAGGTTCCACGTAAGCCAGACACGCAGCGACACAAGCCTTCAATGTTACACGTGCGCACGGGGCTCACATGTCAGGGGTTCATTCGCAATGGTGGAAGGCCCCAACAAGCCAATTCTCTTCCTCTTTCTCCCTTTCTCTCTCTGTGGCACTTTTTGTCTAGTTTCTCTTCTTGAAATTAAATAATTTTTTTAAAAAAATGGTTGGAGATTAATGTATATGACAGCCTCATCTGCCAGTAGAAAGAGTTGGTCAATGTGTATGTTGAAACTATTCCCTTTCCTCCCTCCAAAGTGACATGGTTTTAGGCTGTCTTTCTTTATTTGAGGGACAAGGCTTTTATCCTATATAGAGTCCTCTTCCCCTGTCCAATACATAAAACATGTTTCCTAGGAAGATCTGACACTGTTTTTTTTTTCCTTCTTTTTGCTTATTGGGGATTTTTTTTTTTTTTGGCCTGATTAATTTATTTTATTTTATTTTTTTAGAATGTGCGAGAAAGAGAGAGAGGAAGAGAGAGAGAGAGAAAGAGAGAGAGAGAGAGAGAGAGAGAGAGAGAGAGAGAGAGAGAGAGAGAGAGAGAGAGAGGAGACATGCCAGGGCCTCAGCCACTGCAATCCAACTCTGTACACTTGCGCCACCTAGTGGGAATGTGCAACCTTGCACTTGTCTCACCTTTCTGTGTCTGATTAACATGGGATCAGGAGAGTAGAACATGGGTCTTCAGGCTTCAAAGGCAAACACCTTAAATACTGGTTCATTCATGACTACACAGTGAATACCAACACCAACACTGAGGAGGCCACTCAGGGGAATGGGGTGTGGGAGAGGAGATAGTAAAGTATAACCTGGTGGGAATGTGCCCAAAATGTAGTGTATTCATACTGTGAAGTTCACAATAATAAAATAATTTTAAAAAATTTAGAAAAGGTGGACAAAAGAGAAGTGATTAGCTTGTAGGGAAGGAATTTCCAACTAAAGTAACGACAAATAAGGAGGGAAGTTTCATAGTTTCAGCTACCCACGATCAACTGCACCCCTAAAATATTAAACAGAAAAGTCCAGAAATAAGTTAAACTGTAGACTGCTTGAGTACATCTTATGCTATCTTGTTCCTTCTTACCCAGGAAGCCATACATCCCTTTGCTCAGCGGATTACTGCTGAATACATTGCACCAATTAGTCACTCGGTGGCCTTTCTAGTTTTTAGATAGAAAGTGCTTGTGCTTAAGTCACCTTTATTTTACTAAATTAATGACCCTAAAGTACAAAAGTAGTGACTTTGGCAATTTGGATGTCCTAAATAGATGCCAATGAAAACATCCTAGCTTCCAGGGCTGTGGCAGAAGAGGTGGTCATGTAAGAACTGCATGATCAATAGAAGCATGTGGAGGCTCAGACCCTCCCAGAGACTGGCAGGGTCCTAATTACCCCACAATGAGCACTAAGGATCCTACTTAGGAGGGCCCACTAGGGCTTAAGGGATACAAGAATATGACCTATGTAAATATACATATCAGAAATAGGAATGCCACAGGTTTTCTCTCATATGTGTATCATAGATTTAGATAGATGGATATAGATAGATGATAGATATGCAGATAGATACATGTTAGATAGATAGATAGATAGATAGATAGATAGATAGATAGATAGATAGATAGATACATAGATACATAGATACATAGATACATAGATACATAGATACATGATAGAAAGTATAATGGGGTACAGTTCATGAAACTAAAAAGAGGATGTGTCAGGGAAGAAAGGTGTCTTAAGGGAAGGCTGAGGATGGGAAAATGAGGATAAGTGAATGCATGGAACATGAAAGCAGAAAGGGGTAACTGGAGGGAGGAAGGGAACAAGCAGAAGGGGGGCAGGGAGAGAGAGGGAGAGAATGGGGAGGAAGACCACCAAAAGTAATGTATGTGTGAAAATGCCATAAGGAAGCCAATTAAATTGTATGCTAATTTTTTTAAAAACTAGTAACAAGCAACTATTTTCAGTGAAAAATGGAAAGTATAATAAAATATTGAGAGGCCGTATTCATACAACCTAATGACTTATGTTGCTTTAATTATTTGATTGTTAATTTATTAATTTCTTGCTATCCCTAATTCATAGACTGATTTTTCTCTGAGGTACATATACTAAAGAAATATACCCACATAGGGTGTCCAACGCTTCAAGGTTTGGAGGAGTTCTTAGGATGTGCCCGTTGGAAAGGACAGGACTGCTGTAGGTATCTTTTCTAGTAAGAGAGGAAGAGCTTTGCCTGAAAACTTCTATTTTTAACTTATTTACTCCTTTGCTCCATCAGCAAGTGCTTAGTCATTACCACAGTCAGTGATCTACTGTGATAAAGGTTTAGTTAAGAAGTAGCATTGCATTCAAGAAGTTGACTTATCGATAGATGTAGGGGTATCCACCAGATTTTCTTGAGCAGCAAGTCCTCTTACCCACTCGCCAACTCCCAAGTCCTAAAATAGATTCTGATGACTGACTAGAAAACGTAAAATAGGACTGGAGAGATGGTGAAGGGCTTGCGTACAAAACCTAAGGACTCAGGTTCAACTCCCCAGAACCCAAGTAAGCCAGATACACATGGTGGCACATGTATCTGGAGTGTTTTCCAGTGGCATGTCCATTCTCTCTCTCTCTCTCTCTCTCTCTCTCTCTCTCTCTCTCTCCCTCCCTCTCGCAAATGAATAAATAAAAATAAAATTCCTTTAAAAAAAGAAAGTAAAATAAACCACTTAGATTTTTCTTCCTCACTGCGAGTGACAAGAGAAAGCCTTGGCAGTTGGGTGTTTTAAAGATCCATGGGTTTATGAGTTCAGGGGCCAGCAGGATTTGTTAGTCATCAAAATGTGGCCATGTGTCGTCTTGCCCACATATGCAAATCATTGACTCCTGAGCACCATTTAGTGTAGACAACAAAGAAATGACAAGGTTTTGTTGTTAATATTTCCTGATTAGTTATTATACATAACATCCCTTCAAGAAGTCATATTGCCCCTTTCCTCTGCTCCTTAACATCATTTCTGAAAATACTTAATTTTTTTTTTTCAGCCAAATGTGGAAGAACATGCCTAGAGCTCAGGAGGTAGCAGCAGGAGGATTACCAGTTTGAGGCCCACCTGAGCTGTGTAACCAGACTCTGTCTCATAAATGACAAAGGAAAATCCAGAAGCTTTTTTCATTCAAGGAAAGGCAGTGGTTAAGACTATAAATCACGCAGTTCATATTCTCCCAACGTCCACACTTTGTGACGGTCTCACTCAGGGAGTCTTGAGCTGAGGTGGAAGCAAAGCCTGTGGGAAACCTGTGCTAGCTCCACAAGCAAAATTGGGGCGACTTGGGGTGAGCACAGGTGTGGGGAGGGGAGGAGACCCTGTGTGCTTCCCAGAGCCTTCGCAGGGCGTCTGGGACACACCATCTCTCCTGACACGGAGGGCTCAGTGTACCTGTCCAGCACCCTTTCTCTTTTCAGAGATTTCTCCCTCCCAGCTGCTTGCTTGGCCCTTCCTGTTGCCTGTTTTCCTAAACATTTCACCTCCTTCCTTCAGACAGAACTGTGCCAGGCATAACTAGAGGAAAACTAACCTCTTCCGACCATCTCCATCTCAGTACCTGGTGTTTGGTCCATTTACCTTGGGATTTGCTATTTTCCTGCACAACATGTCTGAAATTCTCCTTATCATTGGTTCAATCAGTATTATTTTCCTTCCCTATAGCAAAATACGATGGAAGGTAAAGAAAAGTTCATTTTGTCTGACAGTTTCATAGGGTTTAGCCCAAGGGCAGTTGGCTCCATGGCTTTGGACATAAAGAGAGGCCGAGCACGTGCAGTGGGAGCGGAAGTCTAAAGAGGCTGTTCACCTTGGGGTGCTCACGGGAGGAGGGGACTCAGGCTTATCCAAAACTCACCTTCAGATCTTCGTGTTATAGGTATGTGTGCCAAACCTGACCCCCTGACCCCTTATGTTAAAACACAACCGTAGGGCTGGAGAGGTGGCTTAATGGTTAAGCACTTGCCTGTGAAGCCTAAGGACCCTGGTTCGAGGCTCGATTCTCCAGGACCCACGTTGGCCAGATGCACAAGGGGGCACACGCATCTGGAGTTCGTTTGCAGTGGCTGGAGGCCCTGGTGCACCCATTCTCTCTCTCTGCCTCTCTCTCTCTCTTTCTCTGTCACTCTCAAATAAATAAATAAAAATAAAACAAAAAGTACAAAAAAGAACCTATATTCAAGAGAAAACTCACCGAATGACATATAGGGAAACTAGTACAAATCATTCCAGGAACATCATCCATCTTTATCTGTGGTCAATATATGTTCAAACATAAAAAACATTCAAGAAAAGTGCTTAAGTTTCCAGAGAAAATTTTCAAAACTTCTATGTGTTGGATATTACTTCTAAAATATAAAAATGAAAGAGAAAACTTTCTCTTAAAAATGCAATATGAGCCGGGCGTGGTGGCACACGCCTTTAATCCCAGCACTCGGGAGGCAGAGGTAGGAGGATCGCTGTGAGTTCGAGGCCACCCTGAGACTACATAGTGAATTCCAGGTCAGCCTGAGCCAGAGTGAGACCCTACCTCGAAAAACCAAAAAAAAAGAAAAAATGCAATATGAGGGCTGGAGTGATGGCTTAGCAGTTAAGGTGTTTGCCTGCAAAGCCAAAGGACCCAGGTTCAATTCCGCAAGATCAAAGTTAGTCAGATGCACAAGGGGGCGCATGTGTCTGGAGTTCATTTGCAGTGGCTGAAGGCCCTGGCGTGCCCATTCTCTCTCTCTCTGTCCCCTCTTTCCCTCTTTCTCTGTCAAATAAATAAATAAAAATAAATTATTTTTAAAATGCAATGTGAAAAACTCTACTGAAACTAAAGAAAATTGGCAAAATAAGCAAGGGTGCTGTTTTCCTGATGAACTGGATACCAGCACAAAGGGGAAGGAGACCAATACAGAGAAAAATCAACTCCTACCAAATCAGAGCCAGAGCCTCAGAGGCCCCCAACACCTCAGCACTGAAGCAGACCAAAAATGAACCCAACATGGCTCAGGGAAATTTTGTGGAAGAGGGGGCGGAAAGAATGTCAGAGTCACATGTTGGGTCATGATATGCAGAGACATTTATCATACCAATAACTGTGGGCTAACTCCACAATGCACGACCCATTTACATCAACAAGGAGGGTCCATTGGGAGGGGGTAGGTCATGGATGAACCTAAACAAAGGTACCAAAACTGCCTGTATTTGCTGAAAAGAAAACTAATAAATTAAATTAAATTTAAAAAAATGTTTAAACTAACTGAAAATATTAATTATCTTAAAGAAATGAAATCTAAAGTTACAGAATATGGTAATTCAGGAAAAGGTAATGAAAAAAGTACATTAAAAAAAGATGTAATAGACAGTTAAATAGCACCTAAAATGTATGGCTTTACAAACTTTTAGAAACCCTGAAATAATAATAATAAGCCAATTAAATGTTTAACCCAAGAAACTATGAAAAGCTTCAAAGTAAGATACCAAAAAAGAAGAGAGTAAAATTATAACTTTATTAAGAAATAAAATAAATGGAGAAGCTCGGCACATGAAAAGTAGAACTAATCAATAAATTCAAGAGCCAGTTCTACAAAAATATTATGTAAACCATTAAAGTATTACAATCAAGCAGAAAGAACTTAAGGACGCAAATGCAAAAACACTTCTAGGCTTAAACTAAGCACAGATACAGGGAGGAATTTAAAAAAGACTGAGTTTTTTGCTTAACACCATGCCAATAAATTTAAACTAGATGAAATAAAAACTTTTTCTGAAAAAAAGTTTAATGTAATAAAACAAACTTCCAATAAGATTTCTTTTCATCTTAATGACACCAGTCAGAGTTTCAGACTATTACATATGACCATGATGTTTCCCACCTTTCATTCAAACACTCGGGAGACTGAGGCTGGAGGATAGCTGTGAGTTTCATGCCAGCCAGGGCTACAGTGTGAGAATTTGTCTCAAAGTAACTAATCAAATCAATTAATATAAAAATAAATGTGAACAAGTGGCCAACTTTCAAACAGATAGCGCCTCCTCAAACAATACCAAACCAAAAGAGTTCATCACTTTTAACAATATAATAAGAAGCAGGCATTTTGAATACTATTTAAATTTTCTGAAGGAAAGGTTTCCAGTGCTTCTCTTAAAATTTTTCAATTTTAATATCAGTGAAAAGGTAGCACAAAGTCAGGTGTGGAGGCACACACCTTTAATCCCAGCTCTTGGGAGGCAGAGGTAGGAGGTTGGCTATGAGCTGGAGGCCAGCCTGGGACTACAGAATGAGTGCCGGGTCAGCCTGGGCTACGGTGAGACCCTACCGCAAAAAGAAAATAGCACATGAAAACCAAGACAGCCCTGTGACAAATCTCACTTATGATTACCAATGTAAAATTCTCAAACATTAGTAAACTGAAGTCTCAGCATTTAAAATATAACAGAACCACATTCCTTGATGACCAAATTTAACAATGCAAGAGTGACTTAACAATTAATATCAAATTGAATACACATGGCTCAAATGAGGTGAAACGAAATGTGGTGATCACGTTCTAGTTTCCAAAAGAACATCTGATAGCATTCTCCAAATGAGTTTACAAAAGTAAATATTTGATAGAATTTCTTCCTACAGTTTCAGGCTTCTAATAACTTACAAGTAGATAACTACTTTATGAACTTTTCACATCATGAACCAAATTCCAGGGCTATACTTATTGATTAAATATTAGTAGTATATTATTTCAGATAACAGCCCATTACTATCTCCTTTATTAACTGTCACCTTTTCCCTGGGTTGACATGAACACACGTGTTCTCCTCAGGCAAGACACAGACGACAGAGCAAAGGACAATCACACCAAAGCCAGTTTGGTGAGCCAGTGTGCTGATGGGGGTCACTTACAGAGCAGGGTGGGGGGTTATCACAGGAGCACTAGATGACTCGAACACCGCACCCCGAGACGTCTCATCGCACCCTGGAGGACGGCCTCCACCTCAAAGGTGGCTGCATCTCTACAAAGCCCACCTCGGCGTTGGCAACTGCTCAGGGAAGCTCCTCTCTGGAGCTCACTGCACCTCTTGCAGGCAGGGCCCTTCCAGAGCATTGGGACATGGTCTTACCACCCGTTCTCGCTCAGGAACTTCCTGCTCCCCACACTCCCCAGGAAGGGATGTTTCAGTTTCCAGCGAGCACACCCTTGGGGAGTGGTTGTTGACCCCTTCTGGACTTGATTTCCTGAACCCTCAAAGCATCCTTTCTGTCTTCAGTTTGATGAAGTCTGCGACACAACATTAACTAAGATTACTCTTAACCTGCTAGTGGCAAACAATGGGAAAAGGAATTTAAAAATTAGAAAGAGAAAAACTTTACATTGCTAATATAATTGAATATCATAGAATAAAAACTGTTACAAGAGCATTTGATTTGTTGGCAATTTATTTGTTGCCAAATTAATAATAAAATCTATGTATTTCTTTCCTAAAACAATAGGTATGAAAATAATAGGGAATATCTCTGTTGCTTCTTTAAGATAAAATAGCTAATAAAAATAAACTTAGCAAGAATGAATATCATATCAAACTAAGACACAAAAATAATCATAAATAATTTCAGAGACTACTTTTGAATGACTCATTTTGTATCTTGTTAATGTATTTAATATTTGCAATATTAAATCCAAACAAGAACGTGTTGATTTTTTTTCATTTTTTTTGATGAGAGACAGGGAGAGAATTGGCATGCCAGGGCCTCTGGCTACTACAATTGAACACCAGATGAACGCACCACCTTGTGCGTATGTACAACTTTGCGCATGCGTCACCTGGCGCAGCTGGCGTAAGTGAGATCTGAGGAGTCAAACATGGATCCTTAGGCCTCACAAGCAAAATCTCTAAGCCATCTCTCCAGCCCTGTCTTATCTTATTGTATTGTATTTATCTGCATGTATGTGCATACACGCACGCTACTGTACACCTATGGGGGTCAGAGGAGAACATCAGTGTGTCCATGCTCCACCTTCCTCAAAACAGGATCTCTCGCCAGTGCAGAAGAACTGCCAGGCTGCAAATGAATGCCACACGAGCTGGCCTATGAGTTTCGGAATCTCCTAACCACTTTTCATTGTCCTCAGCAAGTTGGGGATCACAGCGTGATGTGTGGTGGTTTGATTCAGGTGTCCCCTGTAAACTTAAGTGTTCTGGATGCTAGTTTCCCATTTGATTGATGGCAATTGGAAACTGAAGCTTCCTGGAGGCAGTGTGTTGTTGGGGGCGGGCTTATGGGTGTTTTAGCCAGTGTCCTCTTGCCAGTGTTTGGCATACTATCCTGTTGCTATTGTCCGCCTTGTGTTGGCCAGGAGGTGATGTCCACCCTCTGCTCATCGTTTTCCCCTGCCTCATGGAGCTTCCCCCCTGGAGCCTGTAAGCCAAAATAAGCCTCTTTTTTTCCCCCACAAGCTGCTCTTGGTCGGGCGATTTCTGCCAGCAAGGCGACCCTGGCAGCAGCACAGATGCAGGTGCCACTTCGCATCCAGCCTTGGATTTGGGTGCCAGGGAACCCAACCCAGGCCAGCAGGCTCTGCAGATGACTGCCTTTCATGGCTGATTCGTCTTCTCAGCCGAAGAAAGTTTTACATCTTATTTTATTATTTTACCTCACTTTATTTCCGTGGAGGGGGTGTCCTTAGAAAACTTCACATGTCGGCCCACATCTCCTACCTTGTTGAGGCAGAGTCTCCCGTCGCTCCCTGCCCACCCCCGCATTAGCGAGACTAGGTGCCCTGTGAACTTACGGGAGATGCTCCCGTCTCCATCTCTCCTCTCCAAGGCATGCTGAGACTGCAGATTCTCACTACAGCAACTGACATGCCCATGGGCACTGGCGGCCTGAGCTCAGGTACTTCCATTTACACAGTAGCTACTTTATACACTGAGCCACCTCTCCAGCCCCAAAATTTATTTAAAAATAACAGTCTGTGGAAAGAAAACACAAAGATACACATGAAATTTCTGGACAATAATATATTAACATATTAATATATTATTAATAATTAATTATTATCAATAATAATTATAATAATATAATAATTACTAATTAATTATATTAATATATTGATATACTATGTTAATGTAATAATATGTAATATATAATAATATAGTTAAATTATATTTTCCAAGGAAGGAAGGAAGGAAGGAATTTCTCCACATGCAATATTAAATCTAACAGTCCATGGTAACATTGCCACTTTAAGACTCTGAGAAATAGATGGATTATTCACCAGGTGTTGTTAAGACAAGAAGGGCAAAATCTTAGAGAGAAAGGTAGTGTTTGGCCCATATCTCACTTGTTATTATGTCTCTTCTAGTAAAGTTTATTTTAAATCTAGTCTTATCAAAGAATTGGTTAAAAATGTAAGATGGGGCTTGGGGAATGGCTTGGTAGTTAAAGCGTTTGCATGCAAAGCCAATGACCTAGGTTCAATTCCCCAGGACCCACATTAGCCAGATGCACAAGGGGGCTCATGTGTCTGGAGTTTGCTGTGCAGTGGTTGGAGACCCTGGCAAGCTCATTATCTCTCTTTCCTTCTCCTCTCTCTCTCTCTCTCTCTCTCTCTCTCTCTCTCTCTCTCTCCCTCTCTCTCTCTCTCCCCCTCCTTCCCTCCCTCCCTCCCTCTTTCTATTTCAAATAAATAAATGATAAAAATAAATGTACGACAGAAATAATGCAAAGGCTTACTTCTAGAAAATGGAGTAAGCATACCATTTTTAGTCCACTAGGTGACTCTAATATTCACTGCCATTATCTAAAACCACACATTATAGAGTGTTATGAATCAAAGACAGGAGACAGGCCTGAAGACATGGAGTGCCACCATCAAGGAAAGCACCCCAGCTGTCTTTTGTGCCTCTTTCAGCCCACCCTTGGGCTTCAAAGACCACATGTGACTCAGTAATGAAGACCAAAACCAACTCCCAGGAAAGTGTGCTCTCTCTCTCTCTCTCTGGCCAAAGACCAGCCTAGCAAGACAGTCACCTTTAGACAGGACTCACTCTGCTCCAGCCAGCACAAGGGAAAACCCAGTGACCCCTCTCCCACACTCTTCATCAAAGAACAGCTGGAGTACCCAGATTTTCAGACTTCTACCCCCTTGGAGCTGAAGCGAGACACTCACAGCCCACGGGTTCAGTAAAGGCGTCCTTCTCTGCTACCGCAGTACTGAAGGCGAGAAGTCAATGGGAACTCTTCATAGTCCCTTAAGGTACCTAATAGCCACATGGCAAGGATGTTGGAATTATCTGAAAATGATTCTAAAACAATCATCATAAACATAAATAATCAATGTGCAAGCCCATTGACAACAAATGAAAAAATAGAAAGACTAAACAAAATACATAAAGGAAAAACTTCAGATGGCAGAAAGTTGAAGCATATAACAACGATCATGTCAGTGGAGGGCACAATAGCAACCTGAGGAGGTAAAGGAAAGAACTGTGAACTCAAAGATAAAGCAGAGAACATATATGGAAATAAGTATGGGAAGGAAAGATCCTAGGAACTTATAAAAGCATGTATAAAAGGTTGTCTAAAATTCAAGTCTTCTGAGTAAGCCCTTGATGGAGAGGAGAAAAAAAAAAAAACTCACAAAAGTATTAAATTGTTTTCCACATTTGGCAAAAACTGTAACTGTTGAGTCAAGAAAACAGTAGAACCAGAAAGAAGATAAGCCGAAAGAAACCCACACCAAGATTGATCCTGGTCAACTCGTCACAGCTAGAAGGATGGCGGTAAGCACATGCCAGACAACTTAAGGTCCAAGTCCCTGGTTCCACTCTTACTCTTTGGTCCTTGGGCTCAGAGAGATGAATTGAACACTTGTACGTCTCCTCATTACATCAGTCTCAAGGGAAATAAAAAGAGCCTTTCTCTTGAAGGTTTTATTAAGATTGAGAGCACTTCTTTCCACAAAATTCCAAGTAAACCTTCTCTTATATTTCACTGGGCCAGACTTGGTTCTCTGCCCAGGAATACCTTGGGATAACTGGCTTTAACTAGGATTTTCTAAGCCAATCTTTATTGCAGAAAGTAGGAAACCCTTGATTATATGAAAAATCAAATCATTTTCTTATGCTGTGGGGAAATAAATCCCTTTTACTTTCTGAGGGACTGCAGTGGCCTCTGTCAGTTAAATATCACTCAAATCCTGCCATTGTGATATTCAATTAGGGCTAAATTGACGAAAGGCTATCTTGAGGTCATCCTTCTCTTTGTGACATGCCATCTTCAAACTGATTTCTGTTTCTATAATTAAAATCCTGGCCTCTGTAATTCGAGGTCTCTGAGAGTGAGAGTTGCAAGAAGTTGTGGCAAGTGGGCACATTGAGAAGAAAGCCAGCGCTCCTTTCTCTCTCGTTCTCCCAACTGGAGAGCATGTGTCTAAGTAGCTTTTTTCCTATCATCAGCTTGAGTTTATCATAAAGGCAACCTACAGGTCAGCTTAGTCATTCAGCATCCAAGGCATTTTCTGACTCTGAAGGAGGCTTTCACAACCCTCACAGGTGCTGAGGAGCCTGGAAGCGGGCTGCACACGCTCACCACTTATAAGCGTCAAGGCGTCCATTTCTCAGTATACAGAAAAGCATTACCATTTGCCTTAAAACTCATGTGTCATTCCTCATCCACCCTTTTACCAAAGAAACAGCCTTACAGAAGAATGAGTTAGCTCATCATATGCAATTAGTACCATTGAATGTCACAACTTTTAATCCAGAACTATCTTCACCATACCTGGAGTTCTTTGACTACCAAGGCACTTTTAACTCAAAATTGATACAAATATGTCATTAAGATACTTTTGCAATAGGGCTCCTCATTTTAATTCTTCTTAAGCAGAATTATTCAGACTGAGAATGCCTGCTTGAAGGGTGCCCTCATTACCCAATGATATGCCAGAAGAAAATACTGCTGCTAGGTAGACTGCACCACTGTTAATATCATTGCCTCTGCAGGCACGAGGGCCTCAGAGGTCATTCACATTCAATTCTTTGGACCCACATTAGTAGTTGGGCATGGCTATATACATCTTTCACCTCAGTTCTGCGAGGAGTAGACACGGAAGAGCCACCAGGGCTTATAAGAACACAGCAGCTCCAGAATCAGTAAGAGATTCCAGCTCACATTAGAATGGGCAGAAGGGCAACATTCCCTGGGACCCCTACACATGAGTGTATGGGGCACCACATGGGCACATATATGTACATATACCACATGTGCCACACACCACACCATACCACACCACAACCACACACACACACACACACATACACACAAAGAAATTTAGGTCTGAAGAGATTGCTTAGTGGTTAAGGTGCTTGCCTGTGAAGCCTAAGGAGCCAGGTTCAATCCCCCAGTATCCATGTAAGCCAAATACACAATCTGGTACATATATCTGGAGTTCTTTTGCAGTGGCTAGAGGCCCTGGCACACCCACTCTGTCTTCCTCTCTCATAAATAAATATTTTTAAAAATAAAAAAGTAAAATTAAAAAAGAATCCTGGATCTTCTTTTAATATTAAAGGGGTTCATGAATTAATCACAAGATGGCCTCCAAATGTGAATATCTGAAACAATGTAATTAAGTCATGAAGGGGAAATTTTATGCCTTCTCCATGCAAGTCCTCAGAGCCCAAGATCACTGGGAATTGGTCTGGGTGAGATTGAGGTGGCCTGTGACGTGGAGGAATTTCTACAGCTCTGGAGTCCTAAGAATAGTTTCTGCACTACAGAAATCTCTTTGAAGGTCCGCGCCATGGTATCAGGATCCTGGCCGCAAGTAGGAGTCAGCTCTGAGACATTTATGCTGTGGAATCACAGGGTTCCTTTGAGCTTCTTTCCCTCTGTGGGCTTGACATTCTTGGCAACTAGTCACAGGCACTTTTTACCACAGTTATGGCCATGGTAGGTGACTAATGATCCCGCAATCCCCCAGAGCCCAGGAGAGTTGTGAGCTCACCTCAGCACAATGTCTGCTTGCTGACACTAGCAAATGCCAAGAGAAATCTTTTTAGAATTTTTTTTGCTTATTAACCACTATGTCAACTTCTGCCAGCAAGGACTGCAGAGTAAAATCACTTAATTGTGAATTACATGCAATCCAAAACTATTCTCAGACTTTTATACAATGTGCTGAGGGGGGAAAAAAACCCACAGCATTTAGATTTGTCTTATAATATTGTAGCACATAGACACTAATTAAAATCTAGAACTCTCTGCCTGGTCTAAAAATGTGTCTACATCTATCTATCTTAAGCTCCAGGTTCAGTGACATACAGAGAAGAATTTCAAAGAGATTTGTGGTACACTGTGGAATCTTGGCAGGAATATTTAATCTGGATTCAGAATGACAAATGATCTGTATTTCCCACAGCCACCCATAATGTGTCTAATCTAAGAAAATATAGCTTCCACGGTAGCCATGGTGTTATAACTGATAAGTGGGAAAACTCATAAATTCAATCAATATTACACATTATACAAACAGTACATGGCTTCTCAAGACTATTCCTGGGAGTTAGATAATAATTATTTATTGAATATTTACTATACACAGATAGAATTCCTTCACTGAAGATTAAAATATAGGCAAAATAGTGAATATACCTATCCATGAGAAATCTGCATCCTCATAAGTTTAGGGAGAGGGCTAGTTAATGCACTCAGAAATTTATACAGCTAAGCACCTTAGACACCAATAAGAGTTATGATTAATGTAAGATCATTTTAACACAGCAGAATGGACAATGAAGTGTTCTCTGAGCTGTAACATCAGAGAAAGACCAATTTGTTAAGGCAGATGGAGTAACTAAAACGAAGATGCATAAGCATTCCTATAGTCAACAAGTTCAACAGAAAATTCTAAAACCAAAATGAGCTTCCAATACATTTTAAAAGTTAACTTTACTTCAATATCCCATGTGTGTGGAGCATGCTCATGCAAAGGAACATGGACACAAATAGTGTCGCTCCCGCTTTCCTCTGAGGGAGTGGAAATGGATCAGGGATGTTCAACTCCCTCAAAATTATACACAAGCAGAGAATAAATCAGTTTTTGTTTGTTTGTTTTCCATCTCTAATTATCATAGTAAAGTTGTTATTGCTGGGAAAAAAGTACCTGACAAAACTCAGTTTAAGGGAGGGAGAATTTACACTGGCTTGCAGATCTAGGTTCCAGATCATCCTGGCATCAGGGAAGACATGGCGGCGGGAGTTGATCTCGTTCTGTCCAGCCAGGAGGAGGCAGAGGCTGGCAACTCAGCCTGCTCGTCACTTTTGATGTAGTCCGGGATGCTGGCCCATGAAATGCTGCCCTTTGCGGTTAAGGTGAGTCTTCTCAGCTCAGTAAATCTAATCCAGGTGATCCGAGGCCCTGTGAAGTTGGCCATCAATGTGGAGCACTACAGACACTGTAGGCAACATTGTCTCTAAGGCCTTAGTGTGTGAAGAAAAACCTGAAATATTCATACAACTTTCAAGATCAGGGTTATAGCTATCCAGGAATGTATACACAAGCTTTAACACCTCTACCAATAAAAGTACAATAAAATAATTCATAATAAAGTACAGAGACGAAAACAAAGGAGGAGGAAGCAGAGGCAGATGCCCCATGGACGGACACCAGTCAGGCTTCTCTGTAAAGCTGGTCATTGAAACGGGCCTAGAATTAGAAAGGGCAGACATCGGGCTAGAACATTTCAGGAACATTCGGAAGAGCAAACAGAATGTTCTCAGAATTGTACTAGGCTCAGGATATCCAAGAAAAGAGAAATAAGGGCAGAGTTAGAGGAGAAAAGAAACCAAGATGGCGTGAAAGAGCATGAAGCCTGGCTGGAGAGATAGTTTAGCATTTTAGCGCTTGCCTGGGAAGCCTAAGGAGCCCAGCTTGAGGCTCCATTCCCCAGCACCCACATAAGTCAGATATACAGATATGCATTTGGAGGTCGTTTTCAGTGACTGGAGGCCCTGATGCACTCGTTCTCCTCCCCCCCCCTTCTCTCTCCCTCTTTCTCTGTCTGTCACTTTCAAATAAATAAATAAAATTTTTTAAAAAAGAATGTAAAGTCTCAGGAGCAGCCAGATCCAGTAAGGCCATGAAGCAGTTCTCTCTTGCTTCAGAACCTATAACCCCGAGACATAAAGGCTGGGAACCCTAGCTGTCTCACAGGGGCTGGAGGTCAGAAATCCTGGTGCAGCTGTGCTGAGTCCAGGGACGCGTGCACCATTTACCCTCTGCAGTCGCTCTTGCCAGTTCACTCTCGTCCCCTCCTGACCCGCAGTCAAGGGAGCGATGAGCGCTGTGGCTGTTGGAAAGCTCGACGACAGAGGCTCTTCTCCCAGGCTCCTTCCCGCGGCTCTGGCCAGAATTCAAGTTCTATGTCTAGGCTGCACGGACTGAGGCCTGCAATCGATTTCTGACTGTTGGCTAGAGGCCACCCTCAGCTCCCTGCCTTGTGGACTGTCCAGCATGGTAACTTCATGGGTGCAAACAAACTGAGAAGCGAACTGTCTAGAAGTCTGAACACAGAAGTGAGACCCCCATCTCTGCTGTCTTGTTCTCCTGAGTGAAGCCCAAGCAAAAATCAACCTAGAAAGGGGGCTTTGCACGGGAGCATGAACAGAAGAGGAAGGGCTCATTACGGGCATTGCAGACGTCTGTGTAGCAGAAGGCAGATGGGCCAGAGAAGGCACTGGAATTTATCTTAAGAACGATCATGGGGCCCTGACACACCTCAGTCAGGAGCTGCTGCGATCCAGTCCTCAGCTCAATGCCTGCTGTTTCATGAAGACATGTCAGAGGCGCTGTGGAAGTGGAGACATGATAAGAAGCTATTGCAGTTGCCAGTATAAGAGGTAATCTATGAGGTACTTAAAAACTGCTTTTTTTTTTTTCTAAAAAGCGCTGGCCCTTCCCCCCTAGGACTACAAGGTGGCTAAAATCTGGATGGAAGGCTGCCATATCTGCCTTCATTTTGTATCTGCCTCCTGTATTTCTGTACGATTCTTCCTTAATTCCACGTATATGCGGGTTATTCACTCAAGAGGCATCTACCTAAAGCCAATCACGCTCACCATCCCACCCCGCAAGGCTGAGGGCACTTAAAGAACAGCACCTGAGGTACCTTAATGTCAGCTTTCGCCATGTCCCTTCAAGCTTCAAGAGGGATTTGGAAGTTTCCAGTCACCACCCCCGCCCTGCAGGTACTGTAAACCGTGGAAGCAGCAGTGCTGTGCAGATACGTCAACTGTAATCGGTAGCTCCTGAGAACGGGCTTGTCCCCTGAAGCAACAAGGACTTCTCTAAACCTCTTTGCAGAAGCGGCGCTGAGGCAACGATCAACTAGACCACAGGCTGACCATGACTCCTTAACTATGCACGCATCTTGCCCTGCCCCAGTGCTTTCTCTATTTCAACCTAAACCTTATGTTAGGACTCTGAAGGCCTCTTCTACATTCATGATTTCCTCTTTCTGTATCTCCCCAATATGGTCACATTGAACAAATCTCCTTTCTCTGCTTTTCACAATTTCTTACTTCTGTAAGTAACATATTGATACAGGTGACTGAGCCTAGGCACTTGGGACTCCAGAGGACAGGATTTTTCTCCTCTAATTCCAGGAACTTCTTCATAGCTGTGCTTGAATTGAAGGGCCTCTCTCCTTTGAAACTAAGAGCTCAACAGGATGGACAAGGCAGGGCACACATCCTAAGATGCTTTATGATTCATTCCAGGTGTATGTTGTCTTAGGCTAAATCTATGTGCATCCAGATACTAAACAAAACTCAACTATGTCAGAGTTCATAAAAAACGATGCCATTTTTCCTTCTTAATCCTTAATAATTAACTCGGGTTGCTTCATGACTAGGAAAACTGATGCCATGTTCGCCCTGAGGAAAATGGTATTATTTCACTTTGGAAAGAACCCATATCCTGGACACAAGGTTCTGCTTTCATGTATATTGAGGGCCAGTAACAGGACCTCTGGCATGAATTCAAGAACTACAGAAAAAAAGTATGCGTGAAGCCAGACTCTACCCCACTGCCCATCCTCCACGCTGACACCAGACAGATGATCTCGGCAGGTACCTGAGGACATGCTACCTCCATATGATAGGAACTGTGTTTGTCCAGCAGCTCTGCAATACTGCCTGGGTTTATTCTGTCAAATATCAAACTTAGTCCAAATGTAGCACCCAAAAATGAAAGTAAATATTTTCAAACTCTCACATGAGATTTTCTTCAGAAAAAAAAAAATTTTTAAATGTTGGTCTGGCCGGGCATGGTGGCACATGCCTTTAATCCCAGCACTGGAAGGCAGAGGTAGGAGGATCACTGTGAATTCGAGGCCACCCTGAAACTCCATAGTGAATTCCAGGTCAGCCTGGGCTAGAGTGAGACCCTACCTCGAAACCCCCGCCCCCCAAAAAAACCCACAAAAAAGTTGGTCTGCTCTTTTTTTTTTTTTAATCTTTATTTATTTATTTATTTGAGAGCGACAGACACAGAGAGAAAGATAGAGGGAGAGAGAGAGAATGGGCACGCCAGGGCTTCCAGCCTCTGCAAACGAACTCCAGACACGTGCACCCCCTTGTGCATCTGGCTAACGTGGGACCTGGGGAACCGAGCCTCGAACCGGGGTCCTTAGGCTTCACAGGCAAGCGCTTAACCGCTAAGCCATCTCTCCAGCCCAGTCTGCTCTTCATAGTAATTTCTGATAACTTCAAAAATACAAGAAATACACAAATTGTTGGAGGAGCTCAGAGACAGAGAGAGGGAGAGAGAGAGGTCAGAAACAAGGTCAGATGGGAATAGGATACTTACTTTAGTTTTATCCTTGAAGACCTCATGCTGAGAATTGCTTAGCTAGAGGGAAATTAGCTAAATGTAGAGCTATGCGCACGTACCTGTACTCTTGGGATGCAGTCGTGGGTAAGGAGGAGCTCAATGCAGACAGAGGGATGAAGCATCTAAGATGAAAAGAAAGTCCTGCACAGAGGAGGCCTCCCCTCACCAGACGAATGCTTCCACTTGGCACACGGGTACAATCCTGTAAAGAAGATGATGCAAAGGCAGCGACCATGTCATCAATGCCAGGGAGGTTTCCTCAAGGTACCCTCATGCCTGCTGGTTTCTTCTGAAACCTTTCTGCAAGGCTGTGCATGTGCACCACAGCACAGGTGTGCAGGTCAGAGGACAGCCTTCGCTGCCAGTCCTCACCGTCTACCTTCTTTGAGGCAAACTCTTTTACTGCTCACCATGGTGGATGCCAGGGTAGCTGGTCTGTGATCTTCCAGGCACTCTCCTGTATCTGTCTTCCATCTTGCCATAGGTGTGCAGGGACTGCAGATGCAAGCTACTCTGTCTTATTTTATGTGTATTCTGGGGATCCAGACTTGGAGCATCATGCTTACACAGCAAGCGATCTTACCCACTGAGCCATTACCTAACCTACATGCTTACTTTTACAGCTTTTTAATATTATTTTGAGAGAGCAAGAGGCAGACACAGAGAGAGAGAATAGGTGTGCCAGGGCCTTCAGCCTCTGTGAATGAACTTCAGACAAGTGAGCCCCCCCTTGTGTGCATGTGTGACATTGCATGCTTGTATCAGTGTGCATATGGCTAATGAGGGACCTAGAGGTTCGAACATGAGTTCTTGGGCTTCACAGGCAAGAGCGTTAACTACTAAGCAATCTCTCCAGCCCCATTCTTACTTTTAAATTGAATTACTTCATAAAGTAGGGGTTAAGCCTTATAGCAAATCAAATCATTTCTTCTATCTGTTGTACCACATTGCATGCCTATTCTGCAAGTTAGAGCTCGATGTGCTAAGGTTGGGGTTACAGCAGGATAGTTCTACTTATCAGCCAATGGTGGCATGCCCAGAAGACAGATCAGGACACATATCAAGAAAGTGTGTCAGCCTATTTTCCATGCACTCAGCAATCACATCTCTCAGAACCATTGCAACTCACGTCACATTCAGCAGCCAGATCAGGCTGACTGGAGCCTTCGACCCACCTATGAATACAGGGAAATGAACGTACACATACACATTCCTGCAGCATTGTCAGGAATCTGAGGTCACTCATTTCGGTGGAGTTGAGGAGTGGCTGCCACTAGCATCTCTGCCAGTCTCACAGGTCAGAACCTCCACTGACCCCCGGAATGTCTGTGCGCCACATCCGGTGCACCCCCACAGCTTAGTCACATGACTCGTGCTCCTCTCATTGCTTATACCTGAGTCTGCCCTATTCCTTAGCTTCATCAATGAGACTATGGTGGGCACACCTGGTCTGCAAGCTCTTTCACCACAGCATCTACCAATCTCCGTTTATTTTCATGGAACCTGCACAGCCCATCTGGATGAAATCTGTAAATTTTGGGGTTTTTTTAACCTTTTTATTTATTTGCAAGAGAAAGAGGCGGACACACACACACAAAGAGAGAGAGAGAGAAGTATGGGCACTCCAGGACCTCCTTCCCTTGAGCAAACTTCAGATGATGAACTACTTTGTGCATCTGGATATATGTGGCTTCTGGAGAATGGAACATGAGCCATCGGGCTTTGCAATCAAGCACCTTTAACTGCTAAGCCCTCAAATTTGGTTCTTGATGCCAGCTTTATGCTTGCCCTTTATTGGCCTGAAGGCTTTTCCTTTAAGTAGTTACCATTATGTTCAAGTTGTTCTCATGATCAGCTGTGTATTAAGGTCATAGACATAATAATATTGTATTGAGTAATTCAAAACATCCAGGAGAGAGGATTGTGAATGCTCATCTCAAAGAGTCAATAAATGCCTAAGGAGAAAAATATGTGGAAGTCTCTAATTTTATCACACAAAACATACAAGTAGCTAAATATCACATCATGCCTTGTAAGTACAATTATTATGCACTAACTAAAAGCAAAACAATATGTGGCAAAAAATAAATGAATAGAACGAAAAAGTTTATTTAAAAATCTATTTCGAGCCAGGCGTAGTGGCTCACGCCTTTAATCACAGCATTCAGAAGGCAGAGGTAGGAGGATTGCCATGAGTTCGAGGTCACCTTGAGACTACATAGTGAATTCCAGGTCAGCCTGCACTAGAGCAAAACCCTACCTCAAAGAATCAAAAGAAAAAAAAACAAATCAATTTCAGCACCGGAGAAATGGCTTAGGTTAAAGTGCTTGACTGCAAAGCCTAAGGACCCATGATTTACTCTCTAGATCCCACTTAAGCCAGACACACAAAGGTGAGGCAACTGCAAGGTCACACATGCCCACTAGGCAGCACAAGCATCTGGAGTTCAATTTCAGTGACTGAGACCCTAGTGTGCCAATTCTCTCTCTCTGTCTCTCAATCTCTCTCTCTCTTTCTCTCCTCTCTCTTGTGCGCTTTTTCTAAAAAAAAAAAAAAAAAAAAAGAATCAATTTCAATGTCAACTTTCCTGTTGCTTGTCAATGACTAAACTGAGTTCCCATGCTGATCATGTCAGCCTGCAGTACCCTGTGTTCCTCAAGTTGTTCCAACCTCCTTGGCCACCCAACCTTAAGACTTATTATTCATTTACTTTCTTGTTCTTCCTACTTGAATGAAAACACTCTCCCATGAGTCAGCCTCCTCACCTGTCTTGATTTGGACTTCGTCTTACCTCCTGGGCATGGCATTTCTATAATCATCTTCACTCTCTCAGCCCAGCCCAGGCCTCCCTGTCCACCACAAGATTTGTCAGAGGCAGCTTCTGGAGGCAAACAAGAAAGCTCTGTGCACCCCAGAACCCATTGTCCCGGCACACTCTTACCTTCCAGGTGTGCAGTGGCCACCTTGGGTTCCATCTTCACTTTTGTGTGTGTGTGTGCTTTGTAATCCTCTATGAAAATGCAAGGCGCATCTAAAGACATCTTGGAAGATCTTATTATTTCCTGTACAGATTTTGATTAAAGAAATATTAGTCAAATAATCTATTCACTGACTACTTGAGAAAACTTTTGTCATAATTTGTACAATACAGAAGAAAAATGAGTAATGAGGCAGTATTTGCTGTCATTCTTCACTTACAGGGGATCACAATGGCAATACTTTGCATGTTTATCCTCAGAATACAAACATAGCAGGCTTAATGACCTCCACAAAGAGGAATTTGTTCAGCTACTTTGGACACTACAGGAGAGCTTAAAGAAGTTTAAATCTCATATTTGCTAAAGAAACACGGAATGCACAAAACATTCTCTTTCCAAATGCTCTCCCACTTATTCATTGGACTCATTTTTCATTCGTAGAACAGTCCAAAAGAGATGAGATTATATTTGGTTACTGCTCAATTTTCAAACCACTCCAGAAACTATCACATATAATGTCTCTTTGTGAATTGTTCAGAGGCTGCTCTGGTGGCTTGGGAGAAGCAAGACATCTAGTGAGCAGTGCCATTCCTTGGGGGAAAGCTTTACCCACCTAACTGCTATTTTAAGAGGTTGAGGATGCATTACCACAGGCTGCTATTACTCCATAAATCCCAATTTGAACTGAAGTATCATCTCTTAAGGGTGTATTCCCAGGGTCACATTTCCTTTCTAGGAGAACTAAACCATCTCTTTAATTATTAGGACTGCTGCAGGCAATCTCAGACATTCAAGGTCCTCTTCATCTGTAAATAAATAAAATTATCTTCAAAAATGGGCAGTTTGAAATTCTATAAAACAATAACCTACAGTGATAAAAGTAAACCACTCATAAAAATCACTAAGTATGATCTAACATTCAATAAAGATAACATTAGCTTATGGTGATCCTTAAGTCTATCTATGTAGCATTGAAATAGATACTATAGGAGTAAATTTGTAGTTTCAAGTTTTTTAAAACAGTTTATAAACTAATAATACTATGTCTTCATTAAATAATTATTATTTGAAACATTTGTTTTCTAATGACTCAATTGGAGAGGTTAAACATAGCATATATTACAAGATTTTTCTCTTTATCCATGATTTTCTTTTTTTAATTTTTTTATTTATTTCAGAGAGTGAGAGAGAAAGGAGGGGATGGGTGTACCAGGGCCACCAACCACTGCAAATGAACTCCAGGCACATGCACCACATTGTGCATCTGGCTTATATGGGTCCTGGGGAATGGAGCTGACGTCCTTTGGCTCTGCAGGCAATTGCCTTAACCACTAAGCCATCTCTCTAACCCCTTATCCATGATTTTCATCTCCCTCAGAAAAGATTACAGAGAACTACAGAGATGGTTCAGTAGATATAGGTGTTTGCTTCCACAGCCTAATGGCCTGAGTTCAATTCCCCAGTACCCACATAAAGCCAGATGCAGAGTGGTACGTGCATCTGAAGTTTATTGCAGTGGATAAAGACTATGAAACACACACATAGTTGTGTGTGTGTGTGTGTGTGTGTGTGTGTGTGTGTGCGCGCGCGCGCGCAAATAAATATGTTTTTTTAAAGTTTACTAAAATTGGGGCTGAAGAGATTGCTTAGTGGTTATAGCACTTGCTTGCAAAGCCTAAGTACCCTGGTTCAATTCCCCAATACCCACATAAGCCAGACGTACAATGTGTCATATGCACCTGGAGTTTGTTTGCAGCAGCTGGAGGTCCAGGTCTCTTTCTCACTCTCTCTCTCTTCCTCTCTCTTTTCTGTGTCTCTCTGTTTACAAATTAGTAAATTAAAAAAAAATTTTAATTGTTTCATAAGAGCTTCCCACATATGTTAGTGAAAATAACCATTGTTTTTACTAATTGCAAGACCCTTGAAAATGGGAATTATGGGTTCCACAGAATAATCACAACACTGAAATTCATAGAACCAGTAACCAGCAATAAAGTGAATAAATGCTGTTTTCATACAAATGCCTGAGAATTTTTGAAATATATGTCTGTGGCATGGGAATAAATTAAATAGAAATCTCTTAAGTGTCTTTAATGAGAGAGAGAGGGAGAGAAAGATGGGAGATGGTGGTTATATCTGTGATCTGTCCACCATATTATATTCATAACTCCAGACATGAGCATGTAGATTGGGCACCATTGGAAATCTTGCCCGGAAAGTGCTTCTGCAGTATATAGCAAATATAAAGAATAACAAACAAGTGTTTCTCTTCTTTGCTTCCTCTAACAGTTCTCTTGTAACAAAGGTAAATCCATTTTTGTTCAAGTGGAAAAAGTACACCATAGCTCCCAATAACTAAATTATTAAAAAATCATTACCAAATCAAGAGCAATTGATTCCTCACCATGGCTGTGTGCCACTATGGCACTTGTGTGGGCATCACATCCGGTTATTTGTTGCTACTTAGGTTAAACAATGTGTTGCTTGGACAGATCTTGGTCATTTCCCCCAGTCGCCTATGCAGCACCTTCTGGCACTAGACACGCTGACTGTCTGGGGACTGACTCTCTCCTGGCTTCCAGCCATGTCATTCCATTTTACGCGTCAGCTGTGTATGGAGTCTTCAGCAATAGGGTCTTACCACTGGCCTTTGGTGGGTCATCAAGTACTCTGACAGAAGTCATTTCAAAGCTCTGACTGGTGCCCAGATACATGCCTGCTGGTAGCTTCTGATTGCAGATGCATTCATCAGAGTCCTTTCATGGTCTCCCTGATCCCTGAGATAGCAGTTCTTACTTCAATGACGTTGCCATTCTCCAATTCCACTGCCACAAAGTGAGGCCACGGGGCTAAGCAGTTGCTTTCACCTAGATTCCTGCACCATCTTCCCAACTGCTCCCCCTGGGAACTCATCCTTACACCACTTCCACCAAGGTGAGAAACCCTCGGAGCACCTTAAGTATCCTTCTGTGTTTATCTCCTGTCCACGAAGACATTCTTGCTCCCCTGCCAGATAACCATAGCCATTCTTTCTCGTACGTTTGGAGTGAGTCATGGGTTCCCCTCCTGTGTTGATCCACCCCTTACATAGTCTGGAGTCTCAGCATGAGTTTGATATCCTCCTCCATGTTTTCAAGGTCATTATCACTTTCCTAAGCGCTTTGACACAGAGATGTACAAGTGAGGTACTTTTTTAAAAAAATCATTTTATTTATTTGAGAGTGACAGAGAGAGAAAGAGGCAGAGAGAGAGAGAGAGAGAGAGAGAGAGAGAGAGAGAATGGGTGCACCAGGGCCTCCAGCCACTGCAAACGAAATCGAGACACATGTGCCCCTTTGTGCATCTGGCTAACGTGGGTCCTGGGGAATCAAGCCTCGAACCAGGGTCTTTAGGCTTCACATGCAAGTGCTTAACCACTAAGGCATCTCCCCAGCCCACAAGTGAGGTGCTTTTTGTTATCACATTTTCGGCACAACCTTAATATTTTCCTTTGCACGTGAGGACAGAGGCATATGTGTGGTCATTATGCAACAGGATGCAGGTTCATCTTTGCATACTTCATGACTGCTTGACTGACTGGAAAGACACGTGAGGAAGTGAGTAAATGGATGATTTATTCCATGTGTGGTAGGGGGATCATATACATGTATCAGTGGCTGTAGCAAAAATTGGAACAACTGAAAAAGGAGACTCATCTAAGTACTTTCATCTGGTCCAAACAGTTAGAGCATGTGGAATCAGATATGAAATGATAAGGCTTGCTGAGTCTGGCTTAGTTCACTTACCATAATAACGCCCAGATCCATCCACTTGCCTGCAGATGTCATGATTTCTGTCTTCTGCATGGCTAAATAAAATTATACTGCAGAATTTATATCCTGAGGACCAGAGTTTGATTCTCCAATACCCTCACAAATCTAGATACACAAGGTGGCACATGCATCTGGAGTTTGTTTACAATGGCTAGGGGCCATGGCATGCCCATTCTCTCTCTCTCTGCTTATTTCTTTCTCTCTCACACACAAGAATAAATAAATAAGATATTTTTAAAAAGTAGTTGCTTACATCATTGGGAAACTAAGACCTTCTGGTTGATAAAATCTTGGTTGATATTCTCATTTTCATTAAGAAAGTAGTGAAAAAACTGTAGATGCAGATGATCACTTCAGTCATTCATCCATGACAGCACAAAGCCCTGGGAAGAGCTTTCATCAGGTTCTGCTTACTATTCACCATGTACTGGCTGGCGAAACGGTGCACACGTAAACTTTTTCTACATTCTTCACATTTTCTCCATTGTTTTCTGAAGTCTAGATAGTCAATGCAGTAATCAATCAAGGACTGCCACATGAAGTGATAAAAGCAGCGTTGGGCAATGCCACCATGATCCATTCAAAGCTTTCAATATAATGCTCCTGAGAAGAGAAATGGGAAGATATGAAGAACTGCCCACTATGGTTTGCTAATTCCCTCAGGCAGGCCCAAAGGAAATGAGGAATGCTGCTAGTGTGGGCAAGAGTGAAGTAAGCAGGAATGGATGAGCTCTGAATACCCATTGACTTATCTTAAAATAACTTATTGTATGGTTACTTTTTATAATCTTATTTAGTTTATTTTCTTATTTTATTTTATTTTATTTTTGAGGTAGGTGCTCACTCTAGCCCAGGCTGACCTGAAATTCACTATGTAGTCTCAGGGTGGCCTCAAACTCACAGAGATCCTTCTACCTCTGCCTCCCAAGTGCTGGGGTTAAAGGCGTGCACCACCACTCCAGGTTAATGCTATTTTTAATACTGTCTGGGTTTAGCAACAAGATGGCAAAGTTTCTGAAAATTTAGCCTTCTCTGATGAATGGCTGCATTGAGCCAACTCTAACGCACCATGGAATGTAGTATGTCATCACTTGCCTTCGATCTTCCTGTGACACCATGGCATCATGCTAGCTATGTAATGACTGCTAACATGTCTACCAAGGTGATAGCCTTGAAGACAGGATGCTTCTTCTCTGTGTTTCCACACCCTGCAGTATCTGGAACATTACAGACACTGGTCAGGAATGCGTGAAACTCAACAACTGCTCTCCTCTCACTTGAGATCTAAAATCTAGGATCTAAAGTTATCTTTGCTTCCTATTTTCATCTCACTACTGACTCAGCAACTGCAGTGCTATTAAGTCATATTAAAGGAAGTTCATAAAAATTAATAAGGCATATTCAATAGTTGTGGGACTTTTTTTCATGTTAAGTGGTAAGCTCAGTGTCCCGTTAAAGCAACGATCTTCCTGCCTAAATTTCTGAACTTTTTCAGCCTATTGTTTTGATCCCAGTCATCTGCCATATGAACTTTCCTGTGGACTAAGCACTCATCTCCTGAGTTAACTCAGATAGCCAAAAGTTCTCAGCTCTGCCAGGCGTGGTGGCGCACACCTTTTCCCAGTAGTTGGGAGGCAGAGGTAGGAGGATCACCGTGAGTTCAAAGCCACCCTGAGACTCCATAGTGAATTCCAGGTCAGCCTGGGCTAGAGTGAGACCCTACCTCAAAAAACAAAAAACAAACAAACAAACAAAAAATGTCCTCAGCTGAATCTTTCTCCTAGATTTGACCTTGCCTGAGCAGTCATTAACCCAAGTGATCAACCCAAGCTCACTTGCCCTCCACTGTGACAGCCAAGAACAAATGAATGTTCACCAATATAAAATGTGGGTCCTGCCTCCTTGTTGCCATTTGAAACAACTCTGGGGGCTCCCCTTGCTTCTCCCCTCCCTGAAGATTCTGCTGTGGCTTTGGATTCACCAATACTGTCCTTAAATGTCTCAGGTTTTGTTTCCTGAATTTCTCAGTTGATTTATGCATGAAAATTCCACCTTTGTTGTTTGAAGATCCCAACATGCTATAGCCTACAATGTTGTGCATATCAACATTCCATTTTAACACAACTGCACATCAAAAAAACAAAGAAATGCTGTAAGAAATACTGAACTTTAAAACTAGAGCATGGCATTAGCAAATGGAAGAGCTGACCAATGATAATAACGCTCATGGCTTCCTAGGCCGGTGTCAACTCTAAGACTGTCATGTTTAAAAGCATCATTACGAAGGCATATTTTTGATTTAAGAATAGACCTTTTAAAATGATTGGATTTGCTGTGCAAGAAAGCAGCTTTCTGTGCCTCTACAGCACTAATACATGACAGACTTTCCCAGGCTCACATGAGACAGAAACTTCTATAAAAAATATCAGACTAAGCTGGAGCACGCAGTCATTTGGGTTATCAACGGGGCATCTGAAAGTTTGCAGTGAGTTGAAATAAGCTGTACAAATGAGAAATAGCTTAGCTAACATTAATAACCATTACAGGTTGAAAATGACCTTAATTTCTGAAAGGGAAGGGCATATCTCATGACACCTTATTAGCTAAGTCTTGCTTTTATACAATTATAGAGACAGATATAGGTGCAGAAAGCACTCAATACAGTGGAACAATTACCACTTTCAAGAGCAAAGCGACACAAGTTGTGTGGTCCTATGACTTAATGAGGCTTTTAAACCCAAGGAATGCAAAAACAAAGCAAAAAAAAAAAAAAAATCTCTGAAATTCCACCTAATTTGCCCTGCAGAATGCTGAGTGACCTTGTGCCATGAGCTAATTAACTGTTGTATTTACACAGCTACTTAAATGGGAAAGGGGAGGACAAATGACCTAGAACCAAGTTATAGATTACTTAATTCACACTCACCCCAATCAAAAATTGATTCATGGAAATGCATTTGAGTTTTCGCATGCCTGAGAAATGTGCACAGGGAGGGCCCAATTCAAAACGTTAGGATGATTTAAATAACTTTAAATAGTGTTCATAATTCTTTTCACCAATTCTCAAATTCTCAAAAATATACTACCTTAAATTATTCTTGACAATGTAAAAAAAAAAAAAAAAAAAACAAATTAAAGCCTATCTAGGGATTTTACACATAACTAAATAACCTAAATAACTAAATAGCTTTCTTCATCTCCATTTTTCTGGATCTTTCTTTCCAGTTTGGGAATATACCATGTTAGCAGATGTTACTCTTTCTCCTTCTACAATGAAGTACAAGCAAGGATTAGCCAAGGTAAAAATTTCCTACCAGTGTGTTTTTTTCAATATTTTTATTTATTTATTTATTTATTTATTTATTTATTTATTTATTTATTTACTTGACAGAGAAGTAGGGAGCAAGAGAGAATCAGAAAGAAAGGGAGAAAAATCGGTGTGCCAGAGCCTCCAGATGCATGCGCCTCCTTGTACATGTGGCTAACATGGGTCCTGGGGAATCAAACCTGGCTCCTTTGGCTTTGCAGGCAAATGCCTTAACTGCTAAGCCATCTCTCCAGCCCCAGTGTGTTATTTTTAAGCAATATTTAGTGCAAATAAATCTAAGAATACATGTCAGTCTCTATAATGTTTTTGTTTGCTTACTTTCTAAATTAGTATCTAGTATCAGAGATAATTCACAAATAGATGTCCCAGTTATGACACAAATAACTAGAATCATTCATTCTATAAGAAATGAACAATATAATCAGTGAGTCACCAAATCATTCAAACCAATAAATTTCTATTTCCATTTAAAATGTGAAATGGAAGCAGCAATAAAATTATTTTATGAGGTTCCACTCCCATCTGTAAAAGAAAAGCCAATTTCTCCAATGGAGAGTGAAGTCCACACAGGTTAAAGGGGATGAGAAGTGTAAATTTGGAGATAATTTAATGGCCATAATCCCTCTTATAGTCCAAGATTAGCTGAAACCACAGAGGAATTGGGGAGATGAGAAAAAGTGCTGCTTTCTCAGTGAACCTGATGTCAGCACAAGGGCGAAGGAGACAGATGCTGAGGACACTCAGCACCTACCAAAGCAGAGATCCAGAGGCTCCTAGGAGCCCATCAGTGAAGTAGACTAATAATGCACCCGACATGGCTCAGGGAATTTTGTGGCTGAGTGGGTGGGAAGATTGTTAGAGACACAAGTTGGAACCTTGTGCACAGAGGCCTGGCTTCTCTCCAATAACTTACTGCTGCCCCCACAATGCATGACCCACAGTCCCCATGGGGATAATCTGTCTCCCCAACGAGGAGGGCCCCTTCAGAAAAGGAGCAGGGATGAGGGAAAGGACGGTACCAACATGTGTTGTTTTCATACTAAGTATGTCTATAACTAATAAAAATAAATTTAACAAAATTATCTTAGTTCCATGAGGTCCATCTTAGGTTGCAAATTTGCCTGCATGATTTGTCTAGGCTGCAGTAGAGTTCTGTAGTTTTTGTTCTAGAATTAGTCTCCTAAGACCAAGGAAATGCAAGCATAAAGATGCAGCAAACAGAGCTAGATGCTTATCCTCTGGGTTTTCGATTTTACTGTCTTCTTTCTCATCAGTGTCAGAGTGGTGGGTCAAAACCTGGACGAGGGAAATGACAGATCACTTTAAGGAAAGATATGCCTGGTCTGGTATTCCAAGTCCAAACTGGAAAGGTTCTATTCTGAGCATCCGAAACCAGCCCTTCAGATTTGGTGGCCAATGTCTCACATTGCGGGATCTTCTGGCCATTTTTATACATTCCATTTGACAAAGCATCCTTGTATGCTTTCTTCATCTCCATTTTTCTGGATCTTTCCAGTTTGGGAATATACCATGTTAGTAGATGTTACTCTTTCTCCTTCTACAATGAAGTACAAGCAAGGAGCTCCGTGCATACCTGTATTTTATAGAGGTACGGCTAAACTACTCCTTTGGGATCTACAATGAGGGTGAGAAGAAAACGGAGCCAAGCTGGCCGTCTTTTTGCTGACCAGTCACTGATCTCAGCCTACAAAAGACTGAAGATCTAAGATTTCTTCAGAAGGAGTGGTCAGTTATAGTGACTCCCACACATAACCCCGGAGGAAGCGGGTTGAGGTGGTGCTTAACCTCAAGCCAAGGGAAAGATACTCAGGGAGACACAAGGAATTGAGAGCTAAAGCAAAGAGGTAGGTCACCTCGATGGAGCAGTATTTCCACTCTAGAGAGTTCTTCAAGAAGTTCTGGGAATGAAAGTATGCCCTCCTCCAACCTGGCTGCCTGTGTTGCTTGCTGCCTTCCAGTGTGGACTGCAGAGCAGTGTGGACTGCAGAGCAGCATCTCTCTAGGACACCTCTAGGCCTTCAGTGCTGGATTGGGGCAGTTCAGCATCCAGCCCGTGGACTGAGCAGCTACCAGGTTCCTTGACTCTCAGGCCCGCAACCTGCTATTGTTGAATTAACATAAACTAGTCCAATAAATTCCCTTTTAATACAATTCATTCTATCTGTTATGTTCCTCTAGAGAACCCTGACTAATACACCCGGATACTCCACATCTGCCCCTGACCGTGTACACAGAAACACAATAACCATAATATCTGGTTTTGACTTAAATGTACCATGATTTACTGCCAAGTGAGCACATCATGCTGGGCAGAGCTAAGGGACTGCACCCCACTTGTTAGAATAGAGGGATTTTCTGTGTCTGTGGGGTGGGGGGGACGGCTCTTCCACCTCGCTTCCCTGAGGCACTTTCCCACTGAAGCTGGAGCCTCTTGTTCTCACGTATGCCGTTCTTCTGTCCCTGCCCTTTGGGCACTAGGGTGACAGAAGTGCATGAGCGCATTTGACCTCTTACCCAGCTGCTGGGGATTGAACTCACGTCCTCATGCTTGAGCAGTAAGTGCTCCTAGCTACTGAAACACCTTCCTGGCCCCGGTGACAGAGATTTCTATGAAAGAAGTGTAGAAAAAATTATAAAACCCTTCCAGTATTGCTTCATTTCAGACACTCCATGGAACCTGCTCTTTCTAGGTCTCCATATAACCAATACCAATGTCTACCTAGCTCTTCACACCCATGTCCCGAACGCACTGTTCTCCCTTGGTCTTTAGATCATAACTTTGCCTTGTTTTATATTCCCTCTGTTTCCCTCTCTCTCTCTCTCTCTCTCTCTCTCTCTCTCTCTCTCTCTCTTGCTCTATTTCTTGCTGTCTCATATTCCTTTCCTTTACTCCATTTTAAAAGGTTGGCATACCCAAGCACCACTATTTGTAGTTCTTTATCCAATCTTCCCCTTGCTCAGCTCACTCCTTCAGTTCCTTAACGTTCTTATTTGAACCAGAGCTACTCCTTTGCTGTACACTCAGATGCGCCCTTGCCCTGTAAAATGGACATTAACAGACTGTCCGTGGTCACGCTTGTCTCTTGCTCAGTATAGGATTGATAGTGACGTGTCACTTTATCTCGGGAGTCACCCCAGAGAGGAAAGGCAGCTACAAAACAAAGATTCCACCCAAGTCCGTCCTGGAAAATGAATGAACTTATCAGGGTTGTTTACAGGAACATGGGCAACTGATAGCAACTACGCCACCAAAGGGCATCCGTCCATGCCAGCTTCTGTTAGTGCTTTACGTATGCCCAAGGAGGGGAGGGGTCTTGTGATTCTCGTGTGCCATTCCTTTATGAGCCCCATGAGCTCTGTCTAACTTTCACAGAGGAGTATTTATGGTCCCAGTCTTGAGGGGATCTTGCACAAATAATCACATCTGCTCTGATGACGATGGTAATAGTGATATCCATCTGGAGGAAGCATTCACACAAGGGGGTTTGAGGTGCGACTGGAGATTGAAATGGGGCCAGAGGGTGTTTCTGCTAAGTAACAGTCACAGGATATGAGATGTGTGGGTAGAGAAAGAAGCCAGAAAAAGAATTTTAAAAGCATTATTACAATTTGCAAGTGTTTCTTCCACCCAACATGTTAGACAATATCTTGATTGCTTTTAATTATTTTTCATGACTGAACTATTCATTTTTTTATTTTGAGTGTATGTGTAATGTGTGTTTATGTGTGTGTTTCTCCGTGTGTGTGTAAGCACGAGAGCACACAGCCCACAGCACCTTTGTAGCACTGATTTTGGCGTTGGTCCTCAGCTTCTGTCTTCCATCACCACCTCCCTTCTTGCCTTAGGTAAGATGGGATTATAGACACTCGAATCACAGCCTCTGTATTTCACATGGGCTCTGGAAATTTGAACTCAGGGACATAGTATTGTAGCAAGTACATAATCAGCTGAGCCATATTCCCAGACCTGGATTGTGCTATTAATATAATCACTAAGGGCCAAGTTTTGTGCTTAAAACCTAATCTTAACAGTTTCCTTTGTGAATTCACAGTGTGTATGTTTGGGGGGGTGTAATCACATTAAGAGAAATTGAAAGCAATTACTGTTGCCAATTTTTTTTTTTTTTGACCTCTGGGTAACCTTAACTCACAATTCAGCCAATATGCCAGGTGCTGTAAGAAATCCAATTGCACTGAAGATGTATGGATTTGGGTAGGATTACTGAAGATTTGCCTTAAGGGATCCCATTTGAAAGCAATCTTCCTCCAAGCCTCTCTTTTTCCAAGTGCATGCTCTGCACCTTCTGTTATCACCCTCTCCCTCAGGCCGTCCTGCATGGCTCTGGGCTCTCTGGCCTCTCTATTCCTCCTTTATCATGACAAAAGCCCACAACCCTTCACTTTAGGCTACGAATTTAGAAAGCATTGTTAGGATCTTTGAACTAATACAAAATTTGTGAAAATTACATTACTCACCAACAGAGTGCACTGAGGGGTTAAGTTAAGGCATAGCTTCTTCCTGAATAGCCCATTATAGGGAAAACGTATTGAACCTTTAGGCAAAAAATTCATTCCAATGTGCACAAATTTAATAAGTGTCACTTGTTATTATGAGGAACCATCCCTGGGAGTCTGCACAAGTTCCTTAGTTTAAATGTTGAGTTCCTTAAACTCATGAACATCACAAACTTGAAAGTCTGGTGGAGAAGCAAAATCATCCATCCTTCACTGAGTAACCAATGTAACAGGCTGATTAACAATATAATGCATAACAACAACAGAAACAGTTTCTAGGGAGAATTCAGATCCATCCTTGAAATGGTGACTTTTTTTAATTAGCATGAAAAGTCATGTTTTATGTCGTTTTCAAACAAATGTTCTTCGTCTGTTTTTTAACTTTGTATTGACAATTCTCATACATGTACATAATATATTCTGATGAGAACACCCCCACCTCTTGTCCTCCCTTGTATGCTCACCCCCTTTCCACCAATTCCTTTACTCTTTACAACGCATCTCTCTTCTATCCCGGCGTCTTCTCGTCTTTTCTCCCACTTGCACATGCGTGCATCCCCCATGACGGTTTGGGGCACAATCAGAAAGTGCAAAATCTTGTCGGCTTTATCCAAGAAAAATCAGACTCATGAATTACGTAGTTAGACAAACATGCAGGAGTTTAATTTCCCAACACTGCGCACAAGACAAGGTTGCAGTTACCCAGAAACATGATTATCCCAGACCAGGTAGTCAGAGTCTGACTGCAGTCACGTGGCTCTTGCCCTAAACAGTTCAGTAGTTCACCTCTGTGGTGGTTCGAGAGCGGCCGCTGAGCTCCTGGGTTTTGTCCAGTTTAAAAAGCTCCTCTTTACAGACAGGACACTTTAACAGGCTAGCCTGGGTGGACTCTTTCTATTAACAAAAGGCTGATGATCAAGGCTGGAGAAATGGCTTAGCAGTTAAGGTGCTTGCCTGCAAAGCGAAAGGACCTCAGTTCGATTCCCCAGGACCCACGTCAACCAGGTGCACAAGGCAGAGCACGCATCTGGAGTTCGTTTGCAGTGACTGGAAGCCCTGGTGCACCCCTTCTCTTTCTCTCTCTCGCTCGCTCCCTATTTCCCTCTCTCAAATAAATAAATAAAAATAAAATATTTCTTTAAAATGGTTGATGATCAGTAATCCCTGTGGAATTATCATTCCTGAGTTACCTCTCCCCTGCACTTTGAAGTAGCTATATTCAGTATCCATTTGGGTCTATTAGCTAGCAATTTTCATTTCTGCCATTCCAGTGGCCACAACGGCAGTATGACTCCACTTTATGTGGTGCTCCGTGCTAGGTGCGTGAGATGAATCACACGGAAGTCCACTGGGTAGATACGCTGTGGCTTGGGGAGGAACATCGGGAATGCAGAGCCACAGTAAGGCCTTAATGTGGCACACGTAGCGAAGCACTGACTGTGCTCTGTGCAGCTGGGAAAATACAGAAACAGTTTGACTGAGGGCTTTGATGGACCCCGTCAACAACAAACCTGGAGCGGGCCTGGCATTGAGGTGGGATTTCCATGTTTTTCTCCCTGCCAGTGCTTTTCACATCCGCACCTCCCCTGGCTTCCTTCTCTTCTGCCCCATTGTAAAGTGGCTGTATGCACCCCAGCAAGCACCGTGACAGGTCATGACGTCAGCTTCCTCCTCCTGATCTCCGGGGAAAGTTTAAGTCATGGAGCGTCAATGCCACCTCTGAATAACAGAGGCTCTGCTGCCATGCTTGGCCAGTGGGTCACTTAGAGTGCTCTCCTGGCATCTTGGTTGGCTCTCTGGCACATGCACACGGTACACTTTGCGTCATTGCCTTACTTGTCACTGAAGCTCCTTAATACATGTACCTCGTCCGCTCTTATGCATTGAACTTTCAGTGTATTCTACACCTTTGACAAGAAAAGACTTAAAATTTCAAATTATCAAATGTCTTATAATAAGTCAAATGCTTTAATTTTCTTGACTTTACAGAGATTATATAAAAAGTTTCTTTGTTTTTCCTCCACTATCTTATATAATCACTGTTTTATAACTGAAGGGCTTACTTAAAGAATGTGAGTTTCCATCACTGTGTACTGTCTATTTTTTCTAGGGCTGTTACTAATCCATAAGATACTGAAGACAAATTACAGAAATTTAATGATTCATAAAATCAGTTTTCAAGTGATAGTTTAGCAATAAGACAGACTTTATGATATACCAATAATCTAGCTTCCTTTTGTTGATAAGTCTTAGGTTAAATTTAAGCCAGTGAAATCTTTGGAGCTCAATAATAATCTGTGTTAGATCTATTCTTAAAGTTCCACATGCCAAGCAAGAGTTAATGGCAATCCTGATCGCATGGAGGGTTATATTCATGTCACTGAAGTCAGCAGGCATGCTCCTCAGCTTTGGTCTTCCCGGCCTCTGCCCACACCAACTTCCTCCGAACTCACTGTTCCCCAGTCTGAATCTGCAGAGGAACAGCAGGAACCCTCCAACGGACGACAAGATCATCTGTAACTTCTAGAGAAGAAATGAACATTTGGTACCATTCTTACAGAAATCTCTCTAAACTATTTCTATTTTTCTCCTTAGGAAATTGGAGAAGAAACCAAAGTGGACAAAAAGACCCAGCCTCTTTCCATATGAAGTCACTGGGTGTATTATGTTGTATATATTTCAAGTCAAACCAATTCATTTCAAGCATATTTCAGTACATTGTGGCTTGAAAGTGGATACACTCAAATTCTGTTCTGGAGAATGATTATCTTATGGTCTTCAAAAACTTTTCAGGAATACTCAGAGAGAACAAATGATGAGTGTCTCAGGACTCCTCATTTTAGAGCTGGGGGTAGTTTAACTGCTGAAGAAAAAAAAAAAAAGAAACCTGCTGACTACACTCAGATAGTCGATTATATGCGTCTTTTTAAATACCTTGAATTCTAGTGACCAACCTTATATGTGGATGCTTCTCCATGGTTCTTATGTGGACATAAGTGTACTTCACTAGAAATGGTCATAATAGTCACTGGTTGAGATCTCAATAATAATAGTGAGAAGAAGATAGTTTTGTTTTTTATTTTCTAAATCATCCTTATACCTGGTACCCTCCATCTTCTCTTTGGCAAGCCATATATTCAACAGCTTTTGCACTTAGAACTTGAAGAGATTATTGCAAGAGCACCCCACCACTCATACCTTAGCATCTACAAGATAAACACAAAGGGTGATTTCAGCACCTACAAAATAAACACAAAAATCTTCATGATGCAACGTTTCATGGATTCATTCTCTCATGTAAGAAGAAAGTTCAATATAATGAAAAATAATTTTCTTCCAGGTATATCATTTAGATCTGTGTTAATAAAGCATTTTAAAGGTAAGATTTATAATCAAAAAGCTATTATGAAACTAATGAAAAGGTTAAGGCATATTGATATTGATGATGATGGTGATGGTGATGGTGAAGGCAAATCATGTCTTAGAATAAGATGTAGCTGATCCTTGTCTGGTTACTTCATTGACCTGAGAATTGGTTCTGCCATCATGAATATGTTAAGGGGATTTTGAGCATAACATGCAATGCAAGTTTTTGTTACAGTTATTTCATCCAAAGTGATATCAGATGAATGTAGAAAATGACTTCTTTTAAACTAATCTGGGCCTGATAGAAGCTTACAAAACCTTAAGCATCTACTGATCTACCTCAGTCTACCTAAGTGTTATGACCCATTTTTATCTATTGTTGTAACTTTCCAGTGGCTTCAGAATTACTCTACTTCCATTATGTCACCATAACTCAAAGGCTAAAACCCTTTCACAAACTTCAGGCCATTATCAGGATGAAGTAGTATTCATTTGCTACCAACAATGTGCAAGATTAGATCTTCAGCTCCACTGACTTTCTATTATTTTATGGTCCAGTGACTTTACTTTTTGTTACTATATCTCAGACTCCATTTTTCCCAGAGAGCTTGTCTATCATGCTGTGATATTTTCACATATCAGGACAACTTTCTTCAATACACACATCATGCTGTAGCCACCCTGACTGCCCTTATGCTGCAAATAGGGCAACTGTGATGGGTGCTCTGTCCTCAAAGAAACAACTAGGCAGGTCCACACAGCTGCAGCAGAAGCAGAGACAGATGGTTTATTGAGAAAAGATATGCTCCAAGAGCAAAGAGAGGGTTTATCAACTCAGTGGCTCCTCTACACAGAGTTTGGGCTTCCTGTTACCTGAGTGTGGGCTGATTGGTCATATGCGTAGTGCAGACAATTTTTGCACATTTTTGATCTGTTACGTGCAAGTTCATGTGTTACACATTTCATTCATGTCTCATTAGCATCTTAAATCTTCACTTAGGGTTCTGCATTTCAGTACGAGAATAAGCTAACAGTTTCTCTAGGGGGTTTTTCAGTGCCTCAAGCTGGTTCAGTTGGCCTGGTGGGAGGGATTTGTTCCAGCCTTCTTCTTTGCCAACTTTTGTATGCAAAGCCTTCTGGACTTCACTCTCTGCTCAGTGAGGACAAAATGGCATCACCAAAGACAGCAGGATGGCGACAGACACAAGGAAGTGGGTCGTCCACATTCCTCAAGAAACTGCCCGGCCATCATCCCTTCCTTGCCCAACAATGCCCCAGGTCTTGTGTGTCCTGACCCCTTATCTCCCAGGTCACCAGGTCACTGTTCTGGTCTCACACCTTAGCTATGTGAAATGGCTGATGTAAAGGAGAACGGAGTTCTTTTCCCTTCCTCACCTTCCCCCAACTAAAGAGTTCTATCTGGACTCTCAAAGTTGGCTGTGCTCTGCTCTTGAGAGTCAGTCCTGGCAGCTAGTGTTTTCCTGAATTAAAAACTTTCATCTTTGCCTCAGAGTGGTCTCCGTGGTATTGGTCACTCCAGAACCTTACATCTGGTGCTTATGACTCCCATAGGAGGCTTCTGGTTGCCCTCTTGGGCAGTAAGACCTCCTTTCCCCTGACCAGACTACCAAGCTGTCATTTGACTCTCTGAAGGCTTTGGACCATCCCTGCCTGGTAATTCAACCTCACTCTTCTTTCCTTCTCATTCTCCTCCCTCCTCCTCAATAAGTGTCCCTCTTGGGTTAGCCTGCTTTCGGGTTTCATCCTTCCTCCTAGAAGCTGTGCCAGCAAACCAGGCTACATCCCTCTGCTATTTCTGGTCCCCAACCCCAGGTCTCAAGAAAGATGCATTCTTGACACCTCAGGCCTCTCACTCTCTCATCTTATCATAGCCTAAGTGACACCTTTTGGTTCAGTTACCATCTTGGGACACTCCCTCTCCCTCCTGAGCTCTCATCTCCCACTGAGAGCTGCTTTCATTTTCCACAGCCAGTGTTTTCACCATTGGAGTAGAGTCGCCCTCCTCACCCACTAACAGTCCAAAAAACCTACAGCTGTGACGTGTACGGCCTCTGCCCATCTGGGAGGTGCAGGCCCCATTCACCCTGATGGGCCAGGAGGTCATATTGGTGTTCTGTGTAAACGCAGCTTAAGCCCTGGTTCCTTTTCTCTCACCCTTGTTTTGCTCTTTCCCTGTCTCCTTAAGAACTTAAAGCCTCTAAAACTCTTGGACAACATCTTATCTCTCTCTGCAACTCTACCTGATCACAATATAAGCTGGACGATCATTCCAAGTGACCTGAAAATGGTGCTTTTGAGTTCCAGATTCTCACTGATTTGAAAAACTTCTGCCAATGTACAGGCAAATGGTCTGAAATACCCTATTTTTTACTTTGCATGCACGACCTTTGCTCTGCTTTACCTGCTGTTCTCACCAGGTCCTTCTACCCAAGGTCTCAAGAATGCACTGTCTCTCAACCCTCCCCCATACTCATCCTCACCCTCTGCTTTTGACCTGGACGCCACAGAGGACCTCACCCCAACAGCTCTTTGGTCTTCTCCAGCTCCCTCAGCCTCTCCTGACTCCCTGCCTGGTAATAAGGTCTGATTTTTAGTCTCCAGAGTTGTAAATAAAATAGAAATTTAAAATTGGAATGCATAACTTCTGAATAAATGAGTGAATGAAAGAATGAATGAAGGGGAAATGTTTGTCTATATGAAAAGTGCACTTGAAATGAATGTGTGTGTGAGTATGTACATGGCTCACAGCCCTAAGGCTGCAGAATGATTTCTGTTCTGAGCAGTGCCGTTTCATTGTGGGGATGTTTTACACCAAGGCCACCGTACTAGACAGCATAGTCAATTTGTACTGTTGAGTGTCCCCAAGAAGGAACACTGAAAGTAATTAAGACCATAGGTAAAATAATATGCAAGATTCTCTACTCTTAAAGACTTGTAAAATGGCATGATTGGAAAGAAACCTATAGCCTGAGGGAAATCAAAACTCTCCCTGGAATTTAGTCAGAAAAAAAATGGCTTTTCCTTAGCTTCCCTGCCTCGCAGAGCCAGGGGCAGCCGGCACAGGGAGTCTCGGGATCCTGGCCCCAGCATGATGTCAAGTTACTATAAACACATGAGGACTTCCCAGAAGAAACCTGTAACTGTTTTAAGTTTACTTTATCTTTCTGTATTTCTATGAAAGTACTAACAGACAACAGCAACAAAATTTATGCTTAAATTTACAAGTACCCAATACTGAGTTTGTAAAAAAAATTTCTAAAGTTTCTAATAAGGTTCAAATCTGCTTTCTTATTTTTAAAAAAAAATGTGTTTCAGGCAAGTTACAACCAAGTACCAAAATCAATAAATGACAAAATCTATATATTCATTCTGGGTAAATTGTATAAATAAAATCTGATCTACTCTTTAAAAGCTATTTGAAGAGGACTTTTGAGGGGAAAATTGTTATATTAAAAGTGTTATGGTAGGAACAATAAAAGCTTTTGTTGGTAGTTATGAGATGAACTGACCAAAAGATAAACTGGAGAGAAAAGTATATATTGGATGTTAAATGTTTAATGAAAAGATTGTTGGAGT
Organism: Jaculus jaculus; assembly: GCF_020740685.1. NCBI lineage: Eukaryota > Metazoa > Chordata > Mammalia > Rodentia > Dipodidae > Jaculus > Jaculus jaculus. The sequence continues at coordinate 85,598,263 of NC_059114.1, forward strand.
GGTTATGTGGATTGTAAGTAGATTATGTGGATTGTAGATGAAGGTGTGAGTAAAGTGTGTGGATGAAGGTGTGAGTGAAGTGTGTGGATGAAGGTGTGAGTAAAGTGTGTGGATGAAGGTGTGAGTAGCGTGTGTGGATGAAGGTGTGAGTAACGTGTGTGGATGAAGGTGTGAGTAAAGTATGTGGATGAAGGTGTGAGTGAAGTGTGTGGATGAAGGTGTGAGTAAAGTATGTGGATGAAGGTGTGAGTGAAGTGTGTGGATGAAGGTGTGAGTAATGTATGTGGATGAAGACATGAGTAAAGTGTGTGGATGGGGGTGTGAGTAAAGTGTGTGGACAAAGGTGTGAGTAAAGTGTGTGGATGAGGGTGTGAGTAAAGTGTGTAGATGAAGGTGTGAGTAAAGTGTGTAGATAAAAGTGTGAGTAAAGTATGTGGATGAAGGTGTGACTAAATACATGGATGAAGGTGTGAGTAAAGTGTGTGGTTGAAGGTGTGAGTAAAGTGTGTGGATGAAGTTGTGAGTAAAGTGTGTGGATGGAGGTGTGAGTAAAGTGTGTGGTTGAAGGTGTGAGCTAAGTGTATGGATGAAGGTGTGAGTAAAGTGTGTGGATGAAGGTGTGAGTAAAGTGCATGGATGAAGGTGTGAGTAATGTGTGTGTATGAAGGTGTGAGTAAAGTGTGTGGATGAAGGCATGAGTAAAGTGTGTAGATGATGGTGTGAGTAAAACATGGATGAAGGTGTGAGCAAAGTGTGTGGATGAAGGTGTGAGTAAAGTGTGTGGATGAAGGTGTGAGTAACGTGTGTGAATGAAGGTGTGAGTAAAGTATGTGGATGAAGGTGTGAGTAAAGTATGTGGATGAGGCTGTGAGTAAAGTGTGTGGATGATGGGGTGAGTAAAGTGTGTGGATGAAGGCGTGAGTAAAGTGTGTAAATGATGGTGTGAGTAAAACATGGATGAAGGTGTGAGAAAAGTATGTGGATGAAGGTGTGAGCAAAGTGTGTGGATGAAGGTGTGAGTAAAGTACGTGGATGAAGGTGTGAGTAAAGTGTGTGGATGAAGGTGTGAGCAAAGTGTGTGGATGAAGGTGTGAGTAAAGTATGTGGATGAAGGTGTGAGTAACGTGTGTGGATGAAGTTGTGAGTAAAGTGCATGGATGAGGGTGTGAGTAAAGTACGTGGATGAGGGTGTGAGTAAAGTGCGTGGATGAGGGTATGAGTAAAGTGCGTGGATGAGGGTGTGAGTAAAGTACGTGGATGAGGGTGTGAGTAAAGTGCGTGGATGAGGGTATGAGTAAAGTGCGTGGATGAGGGTGTGAGTAAGCTTAAACAGAAGGTTAGAGACAAGTACTTAAGCAGATTACAGACTTTTTGAGATGTAAAATGACTATTAGCAAAGGGCTTGAATCAGACTAAGAAAGTCTGGCCCTGGCTGGTAGCAGGTTGCTGTGGTATTTAGGTTTTAAATTTAACTTTAACTCATTGATGTTAGTCTGGTCTTAATAATGGTTATGAAAGACTGAATTTAGAATACCCAACCAAGTTAGCTAGGTTCCTCTATTTGTCTACCTTAAGTGTACCTTAAGTTTAAAAATGACTCATTAATATTCCCTCCTAAGGTTATTGTATCTAAAACCCTGACCAAAAAAAAAAAAAAAAACCTCTTAGAGGAATTATTTACTCTTTTTTCCCCTATTTTATAAGGCAAATAGACCACATTTAAAACATTAAACAATATTTATCTGTCACAAACTTGAAAACTATTTACTTTATGGAGAACAGTTAAAGAAAATTCTAAACAAAGTTATGTTGTGATTTAAGATGTAATTCTTCAATTCCTCTATCAGTCCTAATACTTTAGATTTAACTTACGTCATTACTGAGCAAGTTTACCAAAGTGCCACAGACAGAGTTATAGAGTTGGTTAAGGCTCAAATAGTTAAAGATTGTATCATAAAATTTTGCGTATGTTAAGAGATTAAAAATATTTCTCTTTGGCTCAGCAGTTAAAGGTGCTTATTTGCAAAGCCAGATGCACATAGTGGAGCATGCATTTGGAAATTGTTTTGGAAACTGTTTGCAGTGGCAAATGGCTCTGACATGCCTATTCTCTCTCTTTTCCATAAGACTTGTCCCCTTTTTCTTTATCAGATCATGACAGTTTAATCCAGTTCCTCTAGTCTTTGGGTATGTTAAATATAGATCAATTAATTTCAGAAACTAACTTATTAACTTGTAGATGGACATCTTATTTAGCTTTTCATACTCTCTGTAGCCTCATGTGCCTTTAATATGTAAACTCTACTTTTTGTTAATATCAGACATTTCCAAATATCAGAATATTAGAATATTATAATTTGGTTTATCCAAAGTCCATGATGTTTGACTATCAATAAGCATGCATCACCATGCCTGGCTAAAACTCTGTAATATTGAGATGGTTCTTGTCTTTTTCATGTTGGTTTTACTAGATGATTATCTCTGTGGTTATAGGGGTCTGAGTCTTATAAAAGGTATTGTTTGCTCTTAGAAAAAAAACTAACAAAGCTCCCCATATCTTAGAAAAATCCACTGTATACAAACACTGTTAATATTGTTTGCCTAAGCTTCATATTTCTTTACCCTTAAAATTTCTTTTAGGCCTTAAAATTGTTCAATGGTAAAAGGTACTTATTTAAGAAATTGCTTTGTGTTGACATTATCTCTAATGTATGTTAAAATCAGGCTTGCTTAACCAACAATGACCAAGTTTTATTTCATTCTTGAGCTATGTATAATCAGTCTCAGGCAAGGTTTCACTTAATTAATTGTCTCATTTCTGGTATCTTAAGTTCATTGCTTATGGAAGTATTGATACTTAGGAAATGTTTCCTGCCCTTAAAAAAATAATCTTAAATGGTTGTTCTACTTCCAGTTTGGGGGGCAACTGGTCCTTGCATTGGTACATAGACTTACCGAAGTTGTTTTCAAACAGAGATGGTAAGTTTGTATACTGTTTTGCATTTTCCTGGATTACAATTTCTAGATTAAATCAATTGACTTAAAGTTATTGATAAAATATTGTTTTTAAGGCTGCCAAAATGTTCTGCCTATACTTACCAGTGACAGATACTTAAAAGATAAAATGAATATGCTTTCTATGTCCCACATGTAGCTTACACTGTCACCTGACAATTAAACTTAAATATGAATCAGAATGATTTTAACCTATTGTGTCATTCTCTAACCAGATCTGCTTTGCTAACCAGATATGTTCTGTACCCTTTTAACTAATATGTTTTGCTAATCAGATATGTACAGTCTCTCTGAGTGATTAATAACCATATGTAGAAACAAAAATCGATTGGAAACACTGAAGTTAAAAGTATCACCAATATTTTGGTTCCTGCTCCCAGGTCAAAAGGCCACAGGAGATGATGGGACACTTGAACTTCTAGCCTCTGGTAAGTTACCTGTCTTCTTGATCAGAGAGGATGTGGAGACCCAGAAATGAATTCCAAGTCACAATGGAGGAAAATCAGTCTTGCAGGCTTCCCAAAAGAGGGAGGGCCACTTGGTCAGCATGGTCTTGAGTTATCCTAGCAGATGACAATGCTGAGAGTCATAGAGCTCCTTACAGGTCCCTAAAAGTCTCTCCTATAGTGCCATTAGTGACCTCCAAAATATAGAGTTAATTCTGGCAGTCTACTTGGTATTACTCACCCAATGAGAAAAATATAACCACAAAATATAACTACAATATAAACAATAACTCAGACTAATAGACTCCCCTGTCTGATGCTGACTTACAATACAAGACTCTAACATTAACTCAAGACTTCTGCCTCTGCCTGTCTCTGATTAACTTTACCTACCCTGACTCCAGCTCTTCCCACTTGCCTTAGCCATAATCTGAACTATTCCTTGGCCCCCTCCTTCCTTAGCCCTTACCCTATCTCATCCAGGGATAAGTACACTGCCACCCCAACAGACACTCTTGAACTTAAACTCTCCTGTGTTCCTACTCTTCCCCTGACCCCCAAATGCCCCTCTGCCTCCTCTCTCGCCCCAAGCCTTTCACCCTCTCCTCTGAATGCTCGTCCTCCCTTTACAACTGGCATTTTGATCTCATAGCTGTTGACCAGAGTAACAAGCTCCTTAATTCTCCCTTCTGTCTTCTCACAGAGTGCCCAGAGCCCTCACCTTCTCTATAACAGGTGTCTGCCAGTGATTGCCCCAAAGCCAGCTCAACACAGGGATGGTATGAGAGAAGTCTCTGTGTCATTCAGGACCAAGTCGTAACAACATGCTACACTGGTGCTATTGATCTCACCACTCCGCCACCTCTAGCTACCACAAAACTGCCTCCTTATCACCTGCCCTGAAGGGAGATCCATCAACTGCATTATCCAGCCTCTCCCATAAAAACTGATCACCCTTATGGTCATCACGAAAAAAATTAACCTTTGTCTCTTATCATTAAGAAAAGGCTGGAATGTTAGGTCAGGACAAAATGGAGTCACCAAAGACAGCAGAATGGTAATAAACATAAGGACGTGGGTCATCCACACTCCTCAAGAAACTGCCCAGCCATCATCCTTCCTTGTCTAACAATGCCCCAGGTCTTGGGTTTCCTGTCCCCTTATCGCTTAGGTCACCTGCTTACTATTCCAGTCTTATACCCTAGTTATTTGAAATGGCTGATGTAAAGAACAAAGGACTTCTTTTCCCTTCCTCACCTTCCCCCAACTGAAGAGCCCTGTATAGCCCACTATCTGGAATCACAAAGTTGGCTGTGCTCCGCTCTTGAGAGTAAGTCCTGCCCACTCTTGTTTTTCCCAAACAAAAGCTTCCATCTTTGCCTCAGAGTGGTCTCCATGGTCTTGGTCACTCCCAAACCTTATACTCTCCACCCAATTGTCCTGCCTCTGAAAGTCAGCAAAACAAAACCAACAACAAACATCCCAACAATTTTCTATGGAGTTGTGTGAAACATAAGGAAATCAAAATCCATTCTTGGAATGCACAGAAGGACACTCATTTATTTCACTGAGAGAGTTTGCTAGACAACAGTTGTCATTAAGCAATATCTACAACTGAATCTGAGTCAAATTATAGGAAAATTCTGTTTCAATTATTAGGTCACCCTGGCTCATCCCCTCTTTGGAAGCCACCAGTTAACTATAAACAGTGAGAAGGGAAGGGGAAGAGTGGATGCCTGAAAATGAGGTGTTTAAAATCAATTTAATGGTACTTAAATGGAGTCAAATCACTTGATGCACTTTGTGCCTAAGGACTAAAACAGAATTACATGCAAATATCCCATTCTTGTATATTTGTAAAATTAGTTCCCATGGTTACATATTGTGCAACACAAGACTATCAAGAGATCTCAAGCTCTGATGCCACTTACATCACCATAAAAAAATGTTTTTTATTGTCTTGGGAAAGAAGAGGGAACTTAACAGCAAAGCAGTTGGTATATGCCTTTCTCACTAAGAATTTAACAAAGACTTGGTTTTAATTTACAAGGTGATTAGATATGGCTATAGGGCAATATTCAGATGTATTAGGGAACTGCATCCAAAGCCCACAGCACATTTCCTAAAGAATCCCTTTGTTTCTTGTGGTGATGGTTGCTCCCCAGGGCAGGAAACATGCCACTAAGAAATAAACTTTTGTATTAATGCTCAGTTTAAGACAGCAAAAGAGAGAGAGAGGGGGGAGAAGAAGAGGAAAAAGGAAAAGAAAAGGAAAAAGAAAGAGAAATAAGAAAAGAAAAGAAGATATATGAGCATAGAGGCTAGTTAATATTTTAGCTAAAAACTAAAAAGAAAAAAGTATTTCCATGCCCCAATATTCTTCTGTCTTATTACAAAGGGTGCTAAGGCAACAACAGTTGGGTTCTTTTATAATTAATTTATTTATTTACAGAGAAAGAAAATAGGCTCGCTGGGGCCTCTTGCCACTGCAAATGAACTCAAGACCTGTGCCCCTCTTTGCTCAGGTGGCTTCTGAGTGGGTGCTGAGGAATCAAATCCAGGTCAGCAGACTTGGAAAACCATCACCCACTGAGCCATCCCGCAGCCCAACACTGTTGTAGCTTAAATGTGAAATATGTCCCATAAGCTCCTTTGTGAAAACTCTGTCCTCAGCTGGTGATGCCTTTTGGAAAGGCTGTAGAACCTTCAGGAGGGTGGAGCATGGAGGATCACTGCTTGTCACTGGGGATGGGCCTTAAAGTCATATTGCACTGAACCACCTCCTCTCCATCCCGTTTGCTGACTGTGGCTTCAATGTGGCCAGTCAGCTTCTTGCTCCTGCTGCCATATTGGAATGTATCTCCTCGAAACAACAAGCCATCGTAAACCCTTCTCTTCCCTAAGCTGCTTCTTGTCAGGTATTTGGCCACAGTGATGAGCAATGTAACTTGTACAACAGAAACCAAAGTAACGACATCAATTTCTTTCCACCAACTGAGATTGAATTGGGTTTTCTGAAAAGAATTCATAAACCTATTCCATACACCCTTCCTCCTTCTCAAGCCTGCATCATCTATCTATGTGTTTGGCCCATGCTGTCCTAACCAAAGGAAAGCCACCACTCATGTACACTTGCCATTTCCCCACATCTTTGAGCTTAGGCATTAATGTGCAATCTCTTTGTACCAGTCGATCATCACTCTACCACCATCCAACAAGGTCATCACAGAGTGTCTTCCTACATTCCCCCACTAGTTTCTCCTGTAACTGGAAACCTCCCCAAATTCCTCATGGCTTTGAAAATTTTCTTGCTCACTATAGCACCTGAATACCACCACCATACCTTTACTCCCACAAAAATGAGGCTCTGTCCTTTTTTTCTGTGGGTTAAAACTAATCATTCGTTGATGAAATTTAAAAAAAAGAGAAGAAAATAAGATTTATTTTAAGAAGCTATCATGTTCTACAAGGTCACATTAAAGACTTAAGCCTACAGGATGTGACTAGACTTGGAGGTTTCAAAACACTTAAGGGAAGAAAGTATGGATCCAGAATTAGCCTGGTGAGGTATGTAATTTTTAACAAAAGCATATAAAAGATGTGTGTTTAGAATAGGCAATAGACTTTGCTGCTAGACACAAAATACTATAGTTCATTGTCACAATCTTTCTTTCATTGAGTGTCACAATATTTCTTTCAGTGAGTAAAACAACAGTTAATTTAGCCTATTGAAAACAAAGCCTCAAGTTCATCAACCAACACTGGGTTCGCCTGCCACACTGGCCAGTCTGATCAGAATATAGCTTTCCTTGAAGGACAACCCACAGAGCGTGCGGACATGTTATGCTGTGCTCACAGCAGTCTTAAGGTAGCTAGAACTCTTGCAGGTTGTTGTTTCGTGGCCTTTTTGCTAGCATCCAGTGTAGTACTTTTGAAAATGGATGAATTTATATTATGTGTTCATATATAGTGTCAAAGTCAAGATGAATCTAAACTTTATAGATAGATGAGTTTCACCTACCTGACAAAAACCTGTCTTCCAATTGGTAAGCCTATGCCTTTGCTATTTAAATTGATAATATTTATTTATTTATTTCACAGAGAAAGGAGAGAGGCACAGAGAGAGAGAGAGAATAGGCATGCCAGGGCCTCCAGCCACTAAAAACAAACTCCAGATGGCATGTGCCTCCTTGTGCACCTGGCTTATATATGTCCTGGGGAATTGAACCTGGGTTCTTTGGCTTTTCAGGCAAGCATCTTAACCACTAAACCATTTCTGCAGCCCAAGCCTATGCCTTATGATAAGTGGGTGATACCACTGTCACCTGCAGCCCTGTCTTGGAGAAATGTTATTTAAATGAGTCAGTCATTGTGTGCATGCATCTATACATGTATGTTCGAGGACAGGCACCAAAATGACCATGTAACATGTTTCAGAAATGGTGAGATAGCCATCAAAATCCATATGTTTCAAATCTCCTTATGAATTCAAGGATTTTGTAACATGTTCGTTTGAATACAGATTCAGAGCTTCATGCCCAAAGGCAAAGCCAGAAGGAGATTTTGTGGAGGAGATGGATTAGGCTATCATAATCAATAGCATGCAAATCATCCTCCCCTGAACAGATTTCTTCTCTGGGAAAACATGCTTCCAGAGAAGTTACATCTCACCCTAAGACTGCAGTGCCCCCAGCTGCCCCTCCACCAGCCTGTCTTCTTCTCCTGCGTCCAGCTCTTCCTGTCATTTTCTAGCTGTCTAAGTCTTTTCCAGAGCTTCACTTCTCCCTCTGGGGACAGGCAAATCTCTCCATGCATTCTGCCACCACCTGCTAAGACAATGGATGCATTTTCTTCTATATTAAAACATTAGTCAGGAAGTGTACTAGCTTAGAAAAAGCACAAGAAGAGCAGAAAGCCAAATTTTGACCAAAAGACTGAAGTTCTTAGAGTTCAAACACTACTGGGCGTTATTAACTTTATCAGCAGAGTAGTGACAAGATGAAAAGGATTTTTATACAAAAATTAACCCAGGACAAAAAATGAGCCTCATACAGCTGCAACCTGAGTCACCAATGACAGGGACCCCTCAGAAGATACCTACACATGATGCAATGCTGTGTTCCTGCCATTTTGATTTTTTTTAATAGTATTTGGACAAAGGCTCATACGTCTTTATTTTGTAGTGGATTCCTAAAATTGTAAGTTTGATCCTGCCCATATCAGCTAGTGCCCAGTTCTTAGCATAACACAAGTATTTTGTTTTCAATGAATTGTGCAAAACAAACTGAAAAAATGTCCAGATCCAGGAGCTTTTTGTTAGAATCCCAGCGTTAGGCAATGAGGAGTGACTCTGGTGTGCAGTAGTGTGAACTCACAGGAATGAGAGGCAGAAGACATGGGTTTCAGACCCTCCTATCCTCCACCCATGGTCAGCTCCTGCATGCTGGGGGCCCTGCCGGCTACCGAAGGTAATTGCCAGCTTTACTGGAGACTTGTATAATGATATTTGGAGGTAATTTTTCAGGAGAAAAATGTAACTGTGAAACATATTACAATGAAAAACTAAATAGTTTCAAAGAACCTGTGATTTGAAAAACGAGAAAGTGATGCCCACAGAAAAAGGAATGAATGAAAGAATAAAGTCACCTGTAAGAAAATAAAGCCTGGGGACAGGCCAAACCTTGCTTGGGTTGCACTGCCCTAACACAAGAACAAAATCCAGCAGAAAAGAGTCACTCTTTCTTTCCCCAACCCTGGATTCCCAGGTCAAAGTCCATTGTTCGGCCTTATTTATATTCAGCTCACCAAAGTATTACTCACAAAAAAGACAGGGCTGGGGAGATGGTTCAGTGGTTACTTGCTTGCAAAGCCTACCAAGCCAAGTTAAATTCCTTCACCATCCATGTAAACCCAGCTGGGCACTGGTCGAAGCAGCAATAGACCATAGCACGTGTGGGCATGTGGGCATGCACACAAATAAATGAGTAAAAATTAAGTGGTATTTGATGCTGGGAAAAAGCATATGACTCTGTTTTATAAAACATTATTTATTTAAGATAGAGAGAGGCAGAGTATGCATGAACACCAGGGCCTCCTGCTACGGCAAACAAACTCCAGATGCATGCATCATGTTGTAAATTTGGCTTTACGTAGGTACAAGGCAATTAACCCCAAGTCATTAGGCCCTGACAGCAAGCATGCCTAACTGCTGAACCATCTCGCTGACTTGTGACTTTTCTCCATTTAAAGAATTTATTATTAGAACTCCAGGAACAGTATGATGCTTAAACTTACTTTAAAAAAAAAAAAAAACTAACCCTATAGTCTAAACTTAGCAGCAGCTCAAAATGGCCTTGGAGATAGCAAAGAATCCATGTCTCCCTTGAATCTTTTCAAATTCCCAATGGTTGTGGAGGTCACAAATGTCAATCGACATAAAGGAATTTGGTTTGTGGGTGGGAACCACGTATGTGTTCAGGTGAACTCCCGTTGACTTTTATGGTGCTTCCAGGCCCGCCTCACTCACACCAAAGGAAGTCTTTGGTCACGGTCCCTGGTAACTGCACTGCTGAGGCGGCTCAAATGTAAGCATGGGATTCCTAATCCAGAAGCTTAATCAACTCCTGCTGTCCCTGTCCATTGTTGGTCTCAAATGATGCACTGATACTTACCAATGTATTATGCAAGCCAATGGTCTTGTTAGTATTTTGCATACCTGTTTCTTGCACACCCACCAAGTCTCACTTGTTTTCATCGTTCACGGACAAACAGGGACTACAATATGACATGTGGCTTATATGACCGAAGTCCACAGGTACAGGTATTCCTGTACTCATCAGTTAATAAATATCCCACGTTTCTAATTAGTGCCTGTTCTGCATGCCAGTGAAATGCCACTTCCAATTTCAATTTTAAAAAATTCTGTCTTCATTCCAAACCTTCAGCCCAGTACTAGACATGAAGCCATCTGTGTACCCTTTATTGTTTATTTCTAGTGAGATTACAGCTTACTCACCTATTTATGCCCATTTCTATTAGTTCTGTTTGATTTAACAATATCCTCTATTTTGATACTATTTCAAAAATATTCTAATTCTATTTACTTCTCTATGCTTTCATCATCAGAATGAACGTAGACATGAGGTTCAGTGTCAGGATCATGGGATAAAATTTGGATGTTCCCTTTGTCATCCCTTCAAGAGGGACATTGGTCCTCCCCTGTTATCCTTTGTTTCTTGCTTGTGACAATCCTTAGAATGGCTAAAGGAAAGGCATATGCTACTTGGATTTTTTTTTTATAGTGTCGCCTTGGCGGGGTGGTGGGGTTTTGGTCTGAATGGTTAGAGTAAATGACTTTTTAATTTGATTTTTATCATTCATTGCTGTTTTGGTAAATGGATGTACTCTTAGACACCCCCCTCCAGGTCCTAATTCTACTGAAGGTCTTAGGTGGGGTTTCTGGTATTCATTGTGGGGAACCAAGAGGCCCCAGTCAGTCTTTGCAGGGGTTGGGGAAACACAGTGCCCCGGGCTATTTCCACCCACCCTGAGGCTCTTACAGTCTTTCTGCCTCCTCTTCTGTGATGATCCCTGAGTCCTGGAGGGGTACGATGTAGTGTTGCTTTCCCTGTAGACTCTGTGTCTATGTTCTGATGTGGCTTGCATGACCATGGTGTCTGTGCACATTCCCTGGAACTGATTTTCAGACTAGCCATGAGGGTTAGAACTTGTGTCACTGCTTCCTCTGTGGTGACTTCTGGAGCTGGGCAGATGAGGTGACTGTGGCCCATCTCATGGTAGACAGTTGGCTTTCTCTTCTTGATGCGTTGATGTATCCTTTTCCTCCCCAGCATTCTCCTCTACTCCACAAGTGCATAGTATATTGGCAAATTCATATCTTCTCTCAAACATCTGAGAAAGAAGTTAGAGTCTGAAGACACATAAGTGTGTCAAACAGGCAGGGCCACGTCAGAGGCGCAAAGGAGCCTTTAGAACCTCTGCAGCTGTACATACATCTCTGCGGTGAGAACGGTCAGAGTATTTACTACGCAGAGCTTGAGTTTCCAAGAAAGTTCAAAGCAACTCATAACACTGGGAGAGAAGACATTTTCCTTTGTTTTATTCATTTACTTATTTATTTAAGAGAGAAAGAACATGAGCATGCCAGGGCTCCTTGCCACTGCAAATGAACTCCTGATGCATGCACCACTTTGTGCCTCTGGATTTACATGTGCACTGGCAAATTGAATCCCAGCTGATGGACCTTGGAGGTGAATGGCTTTAACCACTGGGTCATCTCCTCAATCCTGTAATTCCTTCTACATCTGTATCTGGGCTTAAAATCTTGATGCCTGATACTTTTTCTATACAAGGTAACACATGGATATGAGGCACTCACATATACTGAGACATCGTAAGTACATATGTTGGGACTTGTGAATACATAATAGGGTAAGACTTGTGTTGCAGTCAGGCTCACATTGGTGGTAGAAATCACCCAGCCCAGAGCAGCTACTGGGGGGAGAAGTTTATTTTGGCTTACAGGCTCAAAAGGAAGCTCCATGATGGTAGGAGGAAACGATGGCATGAGTAGAAAGTGGACATCACCCCCTGGCCCACATAAGGTGGGTGATAGGAGCAGGAGAATGTGCCAAACACTGCCAAGGGGAAACTGGCTATAAAAGCCATAAGCCCACCCCCAACAATACTCTGCCTCCAGGAGGCTTTAATGTCCCATTGCCATCAGCTGGAGAGACTAGCATTCAAAATACCTAAGTCTGGGCTGGAGAGATGGCTTAGCGGTTAAGCGCTTGCCTGTGAAGCCTAAGGACCCCGGTTCGAGGCTCGGTTCCCCAGGTCCCACGTTAGCCAGATGCACAAGGGGGCGCACGCGTCTGGAGCTCGTTTGCAGAGGCTGGAAGCCCTGGCGTGCCCATTCTCTCTCTCTCCCTCTGTCTTTCTCTCTGTGTCTGTCGCTCTCAAATAAAATAAATAAATAAATAAAAAACATTTAAAAAAAATACCTAAGTTTATGGGGGACACCTGAATCAAACCACCACAACTTGTATACATGGATAGAGGTTTTCCAGGCAAATTTCAACCCAAGCTTGTTTCCCCATAAAAACTAATGACAGTTACAAAAACCTTCTCATAATCATACCAACAAATTTAGCACACTTAAGAGAAGCTGTCTGCACTAATTACTTTTTGAGCCCAATTGCATATTACAGAAGAATACCTCCCCCCAAAAAAAATACATCAGCAGAAAACAGTTTACAACTTTGCAAACAAAGTGGGGACTTTTGGAATTGCAATGAAGACCAATCTTTGTGTCATAGCCAGAGAAAGAATATGTTACCATGGTGATTAATAATAATGCTAGGAAACTGTTGGAATAGAATATAGAACACAGATGTGACATGAAAATATCAGGAAGAGAGGAGCAACATCAGACCAAGCTCAAACTCAATGCAAAAACTATATCTTTGATACTTTCTCAAGGGTGCACATACAGCTGACCTCATGCGTGTCAGAAGCCATTGTGGAGTTTCTTAACCACACTTCTTCTGTTTTGGTGATGACAGGCCCACTGTTTGAGCCTCGATTCTAGTAAATTTAAGTTCCTATGGGGAAAAATGTTGTCTTAGAAAAAAAAATTCAAATCAAAGTTGAGAGACTTCAACCACTTGGCTCCAAATAATCTTTGAAGTCATACCAATCTGCAGACAAGATAAGTGGCACATTTTAGTGAATAATTTCTGAAAATGGGCCATTAGTATGCATTTGAGTCACACTTCTGGAGAAGAGCCACATAATTTAATGAAATATGATATTTAAAATGTATTTGCTCCCTTCTGTCATTCTATATTTTACAATGCTAGAGTAGTGCATAGGTTATTTGCTTTGTCATATTTGGGACACAAGAAACCATAGTTTATCTCATCTCATCATTTATTTATGACTCAAACCAAGGGTTAGCAAATTCATGGGTTTTATGGGCCAAATGTGGCCTGCCTCCTGTTTTTCTATAATATGGAGTTAACCAAATTAAAAAAATTTAAATACATGAAATTATAAAATTCAAAATTCAGTGTTTGAGAATAAAATTTTATTAAGATATAGTCCTTTCATTCCTTTCCGGACTCTGTGTCTTCTTTTACATGGAAGTGGGAAATGATGAGGAGTTTCGACACAGATATGTAATCCTGTCAGGACTCTCACTGCTACAACAGAGCAAAGTCCCTGAGCAAACAACAAAGAAAGAATTTATTTTGGCTCGTGGTTTCAGAGGTTCGAATCCATGGTCACTTGGTGCTGTTGTTTCTGGGTGTAGCTTGATGACAATCACATCTTCTCACTTCATAGTAAACACGAAGCAAAGAAAGAAGGAAGAAGAGAGATGGAGACAGTTTGATAGACAGACAGACACAAAGAGAAAATGTGTAAAAAGAAAGGCCCAGGGACAGGAGTTACCCTTCAACTCCATGCCTCCCAGTTGCCTACTTAGGCCCACATGCCGATAGTCCATTGAGCTATGAACTTGTCAGTGATTAATGAAGTGCTGGAGGCCGGCAGAGTCCTCAGAATGTAATATCATCTCAGTAGCACCACCAGCAGGGGTAAGCCTTCAACACACAGCCACTGGGGTGGGAGACGATGCTTCAAGTTCAACAGTTCCCAATGCCTAATATTTTTACTTTCTAATTCTTTATAGAAAAAAAATGGCAACATCTGATTTAATGCTCCAAAATCTGGATTTACCATTTCACATCTTTTACTTAAAAATCAGACTATATTTGCTTTTTCAAAATTTATGAGAGGACTAGAGTGACTGCTCATTTGTTTAAAAGCATATGCTTTAAAGAGTGACATCCCAGGTTCAGTTCTGCAGTACCCACGTAGAGCCAGATGCACAAAGTGGCACATCTAGAATTAGTTTGTAGTGGTGGGAGGCTCCGGTGTGCCCATACCCTCTCTCTCTCTCTCTTTTCCTTCCTATCTCTCAGGTAAATAAATAAATTTTAAAGTATGAAAGTATTTTAATATTTTTGAGGAGATTTAGTTCTGGATGGTTTTACTAGGATTTAGACAGGAAAAGAAATTTTGATTAATCTTCTGAATCTAGAACAATTCTAGTTGTCTGCAAGGATGTTTTTTCCAATGTCTGCTTTGCCTTAATTAATTTTAGTTGATAATTACAGTTGCTAATTTATTACACAATTATTCCATCCTCCACACTCTTTATTTGAACAGACATAGCCTAAATTATGTCCAAGCCAGACCTGGTAATTTTACTCTTATCAAAATCAGCTTTAGGACATGTTAAAATGGAATTAGATTGGCAGCGGGCATCTTATCCCTATCTAAATGCTGGCACTCCTCCGCCTTCTGGAATAATTTTTCTCTAACAACTCTCTCCACAGCAATCCCAGACAGAAGATACTTCCAGAATTACAACTGGCATGGAATTTTTCCAGATACATGGCTCTTCCATTAACCATGATCTGATGGGACAGCTGACTATCACATGCCACCTTACTCAATTCCCACTGTAGGTTTTCAGTCCTGACATTTGCATAATTGTGGCTTTTCCTCAACACCAGTTCAGTTTTAGATGTTTAAATAATTACTCAATAAAAAGTGCTGTCCTTCAAGTAAAGTTTTTATGTTTCACATAAGTCTTTAAAGAGTGGGTTTAGTGATGACATCATTCATCATCATTCTTACTGGTGAGATGCCGAGTATGACCTTGCTCAAAACAAATATCCATGCTTAAATAGAAGGTGCCTCAACAAGTAATTCATCATTCAAAGGTGAAAATTTTGTGCTTATTACCACGGGGATTAATTAGTGGAGTGGCAACCACTAATGTTACCCCTCAGCTTCTGCAAGGTGCTCTAGAGGTATGCCTTTCCTGTTTGCCTGTAATATCATCAGGGTCCATCTAGGGACACGTCTTTCTTCCGTGCTGCGGAATTTGGTGAGTGATTATGCCTGATCTCCAGAGAAGTCAAGAATCCTCCCTCTGACACAATTTTGATGAAGCCAAGCACAGCCCTCTCCCATGATGCTGCAGGTCCCAGCACAGCATGGGAGGCCTCACCGAGAGCTCTGCACCACGAAGACAGCCCAGCAAGGCAGCTGCTGAGTGAGCTCCTCATCCGAGACTTAAGGCCACCCTTGTGCCTGCTCTCTTCCAAGACCAAGGCCCCAAACTTGGCCCGAATGAACCCAAATGATCTCACAGCGTAATCTCAATTCACCACTTCTGCCTGAGATGCCAGGTGCTCCTTACTCCAGATTATGAGCAAAACTTCTCTTTGAAAGGAAGTAACAGACAAGAATATGGATGCTAAGTTCAAGTTTATCAAAGGTCAGAAAAACAATACTCATGTTTTAGTAATGATTACCTTCTCCCATCACCATCACTATTATTATTGGTTACATATAGACATCATATGGCATTTAATCTGCATTAGAACTCTACAGGGTGAGGCAAGTACCACCCCATCTCCTCATCTTGTGGATAAGAAATAAGAGTAATAAAAGATAAATCATTGTTGCTTATCTCACAGGTTGTCAGACAGAGATAAAAGTTGTGCTTCATACTAGGCCATGTATATATGATATGTTATATATACATATATATACAATGTTGGTATAATATATAGGATGTTAGATATACACATCCTTGGTATATTGATTCATATGCTTGATAACAATACCTTTGCTTTACTATATATTCTTACATTTATCTCTTATTGTTCACAATTACATACTTCACAAATGTATGTAGCTTTCCAAAGTATAATGTTCCTTTCACAAATAAAGAAGCTGAAGAAATAATGACTGACCTATTCTCTAACAGCTAAGAACCAGTAGCAACAGAATTTATGCCCCAAACTGTTTACCAAGGGCCTTGAATTTGCAAGCGACTTGAGACCCAAACCTATCACTTGTATGAACTAACTGGCTGCGAGTTTTTCCACTTTGGGTTGATAACAATGTTAAAGAACATCTAACAAAACTCACCAGGGACTTGATGAGTGAAAAGTAGACACAAGTTAAAGTGCTTTGAAGATTGTTTTTTATGTATATGGTAACTTGAATTTTTATAACCTGTAATTGCAGAAATTTGCATAGCATTTTCATGCAGTTTATTGCTATGAAATTAACATACCTAATAGAAATACATGTTATAATAAGATCCACTTATAAAGCACCACTGACTTAATGTGAAGGGACGGCCACACAGGTAGCCTCATATGTCTATGGTAGGTGCTCCTACAAGGAAAAAGAAATGAAAGGTATGATAGGATATATCACACATATTTAGGGCAGGAGTTCTCAGTTGGGAATGATTTTCAGAAAGTATTTGCCAATGTCTGGAGCATGTTTGGTTGTCACAATTAAAGAGATGTATGGGTTAGTGAATAGAAGCCAGGAGAGTTGCTGAACATTCTAGAAGGCACACAACAGTCTATACTACAAAGAGCTCTCCTGCCCCAAATTGAGACTTTGCTAGAGCCCTTGTATCATTGTACTTAAAACTTTGTTCCAAAGGAGGCATCTGGATGACTATTGTATGTTTCCTTATGCCTTGTACATTTTTCTTGAAATGGCATATTTAAAGAACACAGATTCACAATGACCACATGTAGAAAATTGGGAATTATCCAACATAATTGATTTTATACAGGACTTCTGAACCAAATGACTCAATAAATACTATGAATGGGGCTGGAGAAATGGCTTAGTGGTTAAGCACTTGCCTGTGAAGCTTAAGGGCCCTGGTTTGAGGCTCAACTCCCAGGATCCACATAAGCCAGATGCACAAGGTGGTGCATGCATCTGGAGTTCGTTTGCAGTGGCTGGAGGCCCAGGCGGTCCCATTCCCTCTCCCTCTATATCTGCCTCTTTCTCTCTGTCTGTTGCTCTCAAACAAATAAAAATAAACAAAATTTTAAAAACTAGGAACTAGGAATGAATTATTTGATACAAGATATCTAACTGAAATTGGGAGAAACAAAGGAAAATCAAATGGAAAATTAGTGCTTCTCAGATATCTCGTGTGTATGTGTGTGTGGTGTATTGTGTGTGTGCTATGCAACATGTGTGTGTGTGTGTGTGCATGTATACAGATGCCTGTGCTCCATGTACATGCACGTGGAGTCCAGAGGAGAATGTCATTGTCATCATTCGTCTCTGTGTTTCCTTGACAGCTGCTGGTGGTCAGTGAGCTCTCAGCAACTCTCAGGTCTCCACCCCTTGCAAACTGGGGTCACAGAAGTGCAGAGCAACATTAGGATTTTCACGCTGGTTTTGGGGAATCAAGGTTGGATATCTCCTACCAAAGAGGTGCTCATGTCTAAGCTCCAAGCACTCGAATTGTTGAGCCAACTCCCAGTTTTTCTTGAACATTTTAGATGAAATAAACAAATGAAAATATTTCCACATTTAGCCTTGCCTGAAAAGCAACTTATAGAAAAGTAAAAACAGGTCCAAACCAAGATTCCTGAAGCTGCCTCAGTGGGCAAAGTGCTCACAGCTCAAGAATGAACAGCCAAATTTGTGCCTCATTCCTCATGGCAAAAGCTGGAGGCCATAATAGCTTCTGTAATCCCAGCACTCTCATAGTGAGGTAGGAGATAGAGACAGAAGAATTTTCCAGAAGCTCTCCATGAGTGAAACAAAAACAACAGAGTGGGATCCAGAGAAACCCAGCCTCAAATGAGGCAGAACAGCAAGAACAAACCATAATGTTGTCTGCTGACTGCCGCACGGGCACTGTGCACATGTACATCCACACTCACACACACTCAGAGACATTTGCACACACGTACACACATAAATAGTTACTAATGATCATAACTTTTGGTTAAATAAAAGCAAAATTTCTCTCCCAAGTCAAGGACAACTCCATTCTGACTCTACATTTGTTGTCTAATACAAACCCTTCAAATGACCAATTTGGGGAATGGAAATAAAAAGAACTGGGGATCAAATTTACTTCCTAGAGGATGGAGAGATTGTTAAGTTGTTAAAGCATTTGTCTGTGAAGCCTAAGACCCAGATTTGATTCCTCAGGATCCACGTAAGCCAGATGCACAAGGTAGTGCATGCGTCTGGATTTCATTTGCAGTGGTTGGAGGCCCTGGTGTGCTCATTATCTCTATGTGCCCCCCCCTCTCTATATATATATCTCTAATAAATAAATAAATAAAATATTCTTAATACCAGGGCTAACAATGATGCTGTTGCTGTCCTTGGTCCTGAGCCTCATTCCCCATACCAGTACCGGACCCAGTATCTCTTCCAGCCCTGACTTGCCTTATGTGATGCTAATAGCTGCAATAACTTCTTCTCTTAGTTCATAATCTGTAAATCCAGGTGTTCAAATATCTTTAACACTGATAGTGATAAGTGAAACTCATGTTTCACTTAGATAGATGCACCTCCATTTGACACATGTAAGAACAAACCATTTCTTCTTGTGATGTATTAACAGTTACAATGGCACAATATGAGAGTCAGTATAAGCACTAGAATCATAGGTAATTCATATAAGGGAATATAATTGTGGAATGTAGCTCTCGTGGCCATGGGTACAACAGTAGCACATCATTTGTGGTAGTAATCAACAGCTCCCTGGCTGGACAGGAGGCCCACTGCATGGGAAGGGATTTATGCCTGGTACTGAGAATAGAGTCAAGTGCCTGTGACTTGGACCATAGACACTAAAGAGAAGCTGCTACTGTACTTTGGCTAAATGGAGACACCAAAAGTCTTCGAAAGGTCTATGTTTATTCCCTTAAGAAAGACTTTCTAGAAAGAGGAGGGTCTTCACTGGAATAGGGGTATGGGAGAGGAGTTAAAAGAGGGTAACAGGGTGGGAAGACAATCAAATTATAATCTTCTTAAATATTAAAGTCCTCAATTTAAAAAAGAACAGTAACTCATGCAGCAAAAAATCAACTTTCATTATCCTTCCATATCATAAGATTTTATGCCTAGAAAATCAAATGAAATATTCTAAAAACTCCCATGAGAGTAAAACAGCATTGACTTGAAGAAAATTAGTACGAACACAATTTACAGTAAGAAAAATATAATGAACACATTTCAAATCATATTTGTTTTTAAGTAAGACTGTAAAACAAAATTACCAGTTTAAACAAAACTTTGCTGATTTTATAGCCTCATATTAAGACTCTCATTAATATGCCTAGCTTTGTAGAGTCGTGTTTGCCATAATATGATACTTGCACGCATGTGCTGTTGGGCCCGTCTCTGCTGCTTTCTAGCTATGTGAGCTCAGTTTCCTATTCATTGGCATCTTAGTTCTATTGTCTGAAAAAGAGGATAATAGTAAGGCAAAAGTTTCCTCTGAGGATCCAACAGCATCATTCATAATAACTGCTTGGAATGATGCCAGACCTGTATTCCTTGGTGGTGCTGAACCTCTTCATCAAATTTCCCATTACTTGCATTCACATTCTCAGTCTGATTTTCCAGGCAGGAGCATCTCACACTACCACTGACATGCCTCTGCCTCACACAATGTTGACATCCATCAGAAGGTCATGACCTTTAGACTATGGTGTCTAGATCCAGTTACTGGCATATCAGCTCCTATCTCTAGTTAAAGGTGACCTATCTCACCCTGGAACATAAGAGTAGTCTACTTTTTACCTTCCTACATGTAAACAAGATCAAGTATTATTCCTTACTCATTTTGCTGGATCTACATCAGACACCTTTATACTTAAGTACAGACTAAAACTCACATGGGGGCCTTCGAGAGAAGATGCTTGTAACCCTGTTTCTATTGGCATCAGTCAGTGTCCGTGTAGTGGCACTGGTGGATTGGTCTACCTGTAATCTTTCTTTGCATTTATTTATTAATTTATTTTTGTTGATTTTTATTTATTTATTTGAGAACAACAGAGACAGAGAAAGAGAAAGAAGCAGAGAACGAGAGAGAGAATGGGCGCGCCAGGGCCTCCAGCCACTGCAAACGAACCCCAGACACGTGCGCCCTCTTGTGCATCTGGCTAACCTGGGTCCTGGGGAATCGAGCCTCGAACCAGGGTCCTTAGGCTTCACAGGCAAGTGCTTAACTGCTAAGCCATCTCTCCAGCCCTCTTTTTTTTTTTTTTTTTAAATAGGGTCTTGCTATGTAAACTGGGCTAGCCTAAACCATAACCTTCCTTCATCAGATCCCTGAGGGTTAAGATTGCGGACATGTACCAGTATGTTCTCTGAGGGGAGGGAATGAGATACAATCCTATTGTCTCAAAAAATACAAGCAATATTTTCCATCAAACTCTAACTCTCCAATTTAGAGACACTGCTGAGAGGTCTGCTTTGAGGAAAGGTGTATCTTGTTTCTAAACTCTTGCTACTTAATACCTAAAAGTTGAAACTGAAATAGCTTTAACCATATAAGAATGTCCCTTGCCACCTATACTAAGTTACTAGAATTCTTACTATCACAGCTTAGAAACTGAACAGATTCGAATAGCTACGGGGAAATGCAAACGTAGCAGAGTTCAAATTTGGTTCATCTCCTGGAACATTGTTTCATGTCACCTGTGATTTCATTCAAGCAGATGAGAGGAAACACACATCTATTTCATGTTACTTAAATAATTCAATGTGGAAATCTGAAAAAGACAGTACAACCAAAAGAAAGTAGGGGGAATTATTTTTAAGTTTCTCAATGTTTGCTATGTATAATAAGCATAATTTTGGATTATCGTTTACCAAAAATAATCAAAACAGTTACTTCATAATCTTTGTTCCCATTCTTCTAAAATGTTACCTCATAATATTTGTTCCCTTTCTTCTACAAGCTTCTTTTCTTTCCTAACAGGATAAAGATTAAAAACTTATCATAACATCTGAAGTAAAGCTAATGCTTTTAATTTTTAAATCTCTACTTAATTTTTGTTTTGATGATATCTTTGGTCAGGCTCATTGAAAAGTATGGTTTGGACTTTTGCCTTCATTGGGGTCTCTTTAATGTCACTATAGAAATGTCTTGATTTTTGAATAAGGTTAGAATACCACCTCTCTTGTTAATACTAGCCAGAAAGTGAATACTGGTTAGATAATGCTTAAATAATGCTTTCCAAAGGCTAGTGGTAGAACTAATTTGTAGCTGTGTTCACATGAGCCATGGGGCATGCGTGGTTGGTACCATCAGAGATCGTGACCTCTGCAAACCTTCTGCTCTCCCCGTGAGCCAAGTGACTCTTAAGACTCCGTGACTGGAGCAGGCCGGTGGATAGGTCAGCTTAGAGGTAGTGCATTAGGGGGGAAGTAAGGATTCAGATGCCCACATAACAGATGCCACACAGATGGAGGGACAGGGGCAGGCAGCACAGAAGCATTGGAAGATCTTTCAAGTTTCTTGGCACAAGAAGCCAGTGGAACACAAGTTAGGCAAAGAAGCAATAAGAGACTGGTGTGGCCATAGGCAAAGCATCCCAATTAATGCCACCTTCACTTCCTCAACAATAATGTAAAGAAGTTGGGGGAGAGGAACTTCCGGCCTCCTGAATCTAACATTTAATCACTTTATAAAAGTCACCTCTTGTTACTAATTTACAGTAGAAAACTGTCAACTCCACTGGTCAGTAGAGAGGAGTGAAATACAAAGATAAAAAATACACGTATCGAGCTTTGACTGGCATGCGGTGGCATTTACATCAGTAGCTTCATCCAATGGGTTAACCAGAGAGAGAAAGAGAGAGAGAAATAAACAACTGGCATGTCAGGGCCTCAGCCACAGCACTTGAATTCCCAATGCTTATGGCACCCAGTGTGCATTCAACCTTGTGTGTCTGGCTTGTGAGTTCTGGGGAGTTGACTCTGGGTCCTAGGCTTTGCAAGCAAGTTCCTTAACCCCTAAGCCATCTCTCCAGCCCTACAGGTTTTTTTAATTTTGACAACTTCTCTTTATATTTTTTTTAATTCTAAAAGATAGAAGGCAACTCGTGGGGAAAAATAATAAAATAAACTAAAAGAATGAGTATGTCTGTATGTGCATCACAGTCTGCTCATAGGGCATTATGAAAAAGTCCATCAGGTACATTATCTCTTGAGCCATTTAACTTCATATACTTCTCATTTAATACTTGTTCTACAAAATCATTCCATAATGAGTCAGCTGCTATGGTTGGGGTCTTCCTTCTACTAACACTTCTGTAGCAGAAAGCAGAAATGAAATGGTTGGTAACAGGCTTTGCATCAGAAGCCTTGTATGGGGCTGGGGAGATGGTTTAGTGGTTCAGGCTGGATCACAAAACCTAAGGACCCAGGTTTCATTCCCCAGAACCTGTGTATAGCCAGATACACAAGGTGGTGCTTTAGGCTCTGGTGTGACCATTTTCTTTTCTTTTTTTTTTTAATTAATTAATTTATTTATTTGAGTGAAACAGAGAGGGGGGGTAGGGAGAGAATGGGCACACCAGGGCCACCAGCCACTGCAAATGAACTCCATACGCATGCGCCCCCTTGTGCATCTGGCTAACGTGGGTCCTGGGGAATCGCAGCCTCAAACTGGGGTCCTTAGGCCTCACAGGCAAGCGCTTAACCACTAAACCATCTCTCCAGCCCCTAGTGTGACCATTTTCATCCCCCCTACCTCTCTCTCTCTCTCTCTCTCTCTCCCCCTCTCTCTGTCTTTGCCTCTCTGTGAAATAGATAATTTTTTTAAACAATCAACGAATGGCATGTTCTATTTCCCATAATTTTCAGCTCAGAACCATGGTTCCAGGATCATAAAGTAAGGGTAAGAGTTACATTAAAGTATGAGAAAACACAGGATCAGCTTCAATAGGTAAAGTTGCTTTGTTTTTTGACCAGTATTTGGTTAGTTCGGCTGTTTTCTATACTGGGAGTGTTGAACTTGGTTTAATGTATGTGATTTTAGCACAAAAAGCATTTCTGCTTTAATCATGGTCCCTTTGGAATTCAGTATTTTTTTTCCTCTGAGACACCATTTGACATGAATTATTCAAAGCAATTTAGATGATGTCAACCATTGGTTTTATTGGCCGTATCTGCCCTCTGCCCTAGTCATGTAGGATGCTGCCTCCTCAAGGTAGATAATTGTAATAAAACAAGACTCTCCTATCTACTTTTTAGTGGAAATTTGCATATTCCTCTATGAACAGCTTTGATGCTGCACTTTTGTATTAATTAAACTCACAGTTTGGCATGTGGCTTTTTAAGCTGACTGCCTAAGCCCACGGCTTCATTTATATGAATGTCAGAATACCATTTGATAAAGGAAATTTCATTTTTATTGCCTGGTTCCAACAAATGAAGTATTTATAAATGTGTAAGGTTCAAGCTATAGGCACTGATGGAATTAATTTTCTGGGAGAAATGAAAATGCATAATGCATCATTTCTTTACTGGTATGAGACTAAGATAAAAATACTTAAGCAAGGGAAAAGAATTTGCGAGGCCAACTATTTTCTGGAAGCTTATCACTAACCCCTTGATCAAACATAAGAACAAGGATCCGAGGTTTGAAAAGACAACTAGACATCAAGCAAACAACTTTCTGCTCTTCTCTTTTGAAAGGCTTTATTACTTAAGTGATAAGTTTGCTTTTCTTGATTTGTTCTGATAGAATCAATGTAATTTTAGAAAAATTACAGGGAACATGTTCATATTTTCAATTAAGTTTGGAAAATGTTTTATTTCATAATCAAATAAATATCTGGCAAGTATATCTAGATTCCAGAGACATTTATGGATATGGGTTTTGAAGGTGCTCTTTACATCCCTTTGGGAGAAATCTATTTCCCATCCTTTCCCTGACCTCTGTTCTAGCAACAGCCTCCTTCCCCAGATAACTGCTTTATAACCTATGAATGCTTCTTTTAATCAGTACAACAGAAATTCCTTTCAAAGTACCCTTTCTGTGACATTGCTCACAGGAAAGGAAAAAAAAGAAAAACAAGGTGTCATGGTGGATGAAGCATAAAAGGGAAAATTCTTTTGAAAATTCTTCAAACGCTAAATACCCCTTAGAAATTCTTTCTAAAGGTAGATTAAAATAATTAAAAATATACTATATCATATTCTCTAGTTGTATTTGTTCGAATTAGCAAAGTCATTCCCCTTGAGTGCAACTGAAGGGGAAAAAGGATGTTATTAGATCTCTATTGGCACAGCAGCCACACACTGATAAAAAGCCCTTCATTACTATCAGTTTTCTTCTGGGTAGATGTTGCTGGTACCAAGAGAACCAGGTTGATGAAGGTTGCGTGGTATCTCTCACACAATATTAGCAAAAGCAAATAGTTTACAACACGACCATGGATTTGGGGCTGAAGAGATGGCTCAGCTGCTAAGCCTAATGACCTGGTTAAACTTCCCAGGACCCATGTAAATCCAGATGTCCTAAGCAGCGCATGCATCTGGAGTTCATTTGTAGTGACTAGAGTGCTTGCACACCCATTCTCTCTCCCTCTCTTTCTCTCTCTCTCTCTCTCTCCCTTTCTCTCTCTCTCCCTGTCAGACAGGAAAGAAGGAAAGGAAAGATTTGGTTGACAGAATTTGGCCCTGCACACAAAAATTATTAAAAAGTAGGATGTTTTGTATAGCCATGTGCATGCTCTGAAATCCAAGTCTCTGAATTGAGCTTCCTGCATGCCACTTTACCTAATAGGGTGATTCAGACCAGATCCGATTGTAACTGAGTAACTGGACTTACTTAACAGGCTAATCTAACTCAGACAGCCAAATTATCCCTGTGCAGCTGTCCTCAGAACTAAGTAGAATCTCAGTCTGCTGTGCTGTCCAGAAAGATTATTAAGCATTTCAGTTTTATGCCTGGAGCATGCACATTTGTGAAAGGCACAGTATTTTCCACCATCCCACATGCCTGGAACAAGGTCATTTGGGGAGAGCAGCATATAACATATGTGTATACATGGGTGCGTGCATGCCACAGTGTACACGTTGAGGCTATCTCACTTTCTGTCTTCTCCGAAACAGGATCTCATTTGTCTTTTGCTGCTATAAATGCCAAACTATCTCTGGCCACTGACCTTTGGGACTCTCCTGACTCTGCCTCCCATTGGCTTCTACTGTAGTATCTGGGATGAACTGCCAAACAGAGACAGCCTGTGTGAAGAAAGGGATTTATTTTAGGCTTACAGATCAAGGGGCAGCTCCATAATGATGGAAGAGGTTGGCCCCCTTCCACAGATCCAAGCAGAGAGAAGCCAGCACCAGCCAACACACACACCACCACGGAAAGCAACAAACAGCAGAGACCCAGGCAGCACTCAAAAACCTCTCTGCATACCTTTAGGCTAGGGAATCCTATCTGCCCCAGTGACACTTTAGGGCTGAACTCCAGGATCCAGCCCCAGTGACACCTCCGCCAGCCAGGTGTCTGGAAATCCAAGTTTTAATAAAATGCCTGAGTCTATCGGGGTACATAGCATTCAAACGACAACATCTTCGCATTGGGACTGCTCAGACACGTGTACTGCTTGCTACTTATTGTAAGTGCAAAATAAGCCAGTCATAGCAATAACATTAGTGCATGTTGTCACTCATGTGTAGGACTCATAAAAAGGGGTGAAAAACAGAAATAGAGGCCAGGAATTGTGGTGCATGCCTTTAATCCCAGCATTTGGGAGGCAGAGGTAAGAGGGTTGCTGTGAGTTAAAGGCCACCCTGAGACTCCACAGTGAATTCCAGGTCAGCCTAGGCTAGAGTGAGACACTACCTAGAAAACAAGACAAACAAACAAACCAAAAAAAAAAAACAGAAATGGAAAGTAGATGAGTAATTACAAGTGATGAGAAGATATTGATTCGTAGTGCATGAGTTCATTATTACATAAGATGAATGAACATCAAGATCTAATATGTATAGAATCACAGTGGGATTGGATGACATTGTCCACTGGAAATTTGCTAAGAGAGGAGATTTTAGGTGTTTTTTTAATTAGAAAAATAACTATGTGGGATGATGCACAGTTTTTACAATTTTATTTATTTATTTGAGAGAGAGAAAGAGGGAGGGGGAGAAAAGGAGATGGAATGGGTGCACCAGGGCCTCTAGCCACTGCAAACAACCTCCAAACACCTGAGCAGCCTTCTGCATCTGGCTTATAAGGGTCCTGGGGAGTCAAACATGAGTCCTCAGGTTTCACAGGCAAGTGCATTAACTGCTAAGCAATCTCTGAAGCCCTGATGTACATTTTAGATGAACTGTAGTAAACATTTCTCCATGTACATCCACTCACCATCTTAAACAAATAAACCTATGCATCTGAAAAAGTAAAACCTCTAAAAATTGCTACGTCCATGCAAAGACAGTGGCCAAAAACACCTAGAGCTCCTTGAGAAGGGCTTACTTTCTTTTTTTTAAAAAAAAAATTTATTATTTATTTATTTATTTATTCATTTGACAGAAAAAGAGGGAGAAAGAGAGAAAGAATGCATGAGCCAGGGCCTCTAGCAACTGCAAACGAACTCTAGATGTTTGCACCACCTTATGCATCTGGCTAACGTGGGCCCTGGGACCTTTGGCTTTGCAAGAAAATGCCTTAATCACTAAGCCATCCCCCCAGTACCAAATTTTTAAATTTATTTATTTATTTATTTATTTATTTGACAGAGAAAGAGGGGGAGAGAGTAAGAAGGGCTTTCTTTCTTATGGACTGATAATTTACAGTATGGATGAAAAAAATCTTTCCTGGGCCTTGGTGAGTTGTTATACACTCTCTTCAGAGTATTTATAGGCCTTTACAGTTTTATGCTTCCAATATAAGGCACATTCTCTGAGTTCCTCTGGTGTGACATCTTTTGTCAGCATCACTTCCTCATGACAGTTTTCGTTTTGTCACAACCAATCTCTTCACTTCCATCACCCGGTTCTTAGGCACTACATTCCGATTGTGCTGTGCATGGGGGGCGGGGCGGGGCTGTGTCCACATGTCCATGGTCAATTAGACCTTTTAAAAGTTCACTTTTTCCAAGCAAGCTTTCCCCCAGCCTTACCAGTTCATGTTCTCTGCTTGGCTTTTCAGCTTTGTCAGACAACTTTCTCATCCTGCTACCTACTGTTATGAAGGGTCATAGGGTTCGTTACTGAAAACAAGAAGCCCCACAACTCCAGACTTAGCCCTGGGTGTGACCAGAATAGGCAAATATGCAGTGACCAGTCATCAACAGATTTTGAAAGACGTGATGTGATTGGTCACTGGACATGATGCACAGCTGTTACTTACATAGTGGACTAAAGAGCTAGCGGCAAAGTTAATGTACTTAACATGCAGGCAATACAGCATGAACTGAAACTTGAACCATCGTCTAAGTGTTAGTTATCCAGACCGTGTAAACATCTGAAATTCATCCATATGGAATTATGCAAAATAAACTCTGTGCATTCTAATCTCTGTCTTAATACATGTATTTTTTAACTTTTTATTGATAACTATCATACATATAGACAATATAACATGGCCACAATCCCCTTCCGCCACCCTCCTTTAACTCCTTTCAAAATCCCTTTTTCTTTCTAACTAGTTTCTCTTCTATTTTTGGTATGTTCTATCAATTCTGAACATCACTGGATGAATATACAGCACATTGCATAATGGTCACATTCCTGTCAGTTTATACTGCTATATCACCTCTCCCCTGCTCCCATTCCACTGAGGGCCCTTCCTTGGTTCTTTCTGTGTTCACGATCATCTGAACAACAACAACCAAAAAAAAAAAAAACAAAAAACCAGGAAAGACAGGTTCCCCGAACAAGAGTGAGAGCAGCATGGATCAAAGGGAATAAGCAGAGTTAACTGAGAGATATCTTGAGTGGATAACCTTCTTGTCTCAGCTAAGAGCGGGAGCTTCTCTGAAGAATATATGATCTTCCTATTCGTAGGATTTTGACTTGGTTTTCAGCACCAGGTATGAATTCCTTCCCACACATGGGGTCATGAAGGCAATGGTCAATTCCTGTCACCATCATAGTGTCCTAAAGTACTCTGCCCATCCTCTAGCTCTTATGTTCTTTTGAACCCTTCACCTCACCAACAATGTACCCTGAGCCTTGGGGGGCATATTAGAGAGGCTTCGTTTGGCACTTCAGGACTCATCTATCACAGTCTCAGTGAGGTGGTTTGATTCAGGGGTCCACCATAAACTTAGCTGTTCTGAGTGCTAGGTTCCCAGCTTATGGAGATTTGGGAACTAATGCCTCCTGGAGGGAGTGCATTGTTTGGGGCAGGCTTATGGGTGTTATAGCCAGTTTTCCCTTGCCAGTGTTTGGCACACTCTCCTGTTGCTATTTTCCACATGATGTTGGCCCTCGGCTCATGCCATAGTTTTCCCCTGCCATCGTAGAGCTTCCCCTCGAGCCTGTAAGCCAAAATAAACCTCTTTTTCCCACAAGCAGCTCTTGGTTGGGTGATTTCTATCAGCAATGAGAACCTGACTGCAACAATAAAGTGGTACCCGGGAATGGGGTTGCTGCTACACACCTGACTGTGTGGCTTTGGACTTTTGGGGGGGCTGATTTTCAAGAGTAATGTGGAAGGAATTGAAGCCTTGGCCTAAGAGATGCGTTGCAGTGTGCAAGTACAGCTTGATGGACTTTTCTGGTCAGAGTTGAAAGACCTGAATGCAGTAAGAACTATGGACTGTGAGGTTTGGCTTAGGAAGGTGAGAAAGAGCTTTGCCTGGACTGGGCTAGCAGTTTGTGTGAGAGGCTTGCTGTTATGCCTGTGTCCTGAGAAATTGTGCAGGGTTGCTTTGCATAGAAATTAACTGGTGTGAGCAGAGGGATGTGGCACAGAAAAAAAAAAATCTTTGGGTTAAGTGCTGCCCATTCAGCTGCAATTGAGAGACTACAACCTTTGAGATTGGGCCAGCTGACTTGCACTGGGACGATAGGAAAAATGTAGACTCTTTTGAAGGGGACTAAGTGGTCAAGGAATGTCCTGTTCTTCAAAGTCTGCTTTATCCATCCCCCCCCCCCGCCGGATTAGCAAATTGGCACCCTACCTGGTATTGTGGAGTATAAGAAATGCAGGAAAGAGTCATTAAGTTTGCAACTTGGTCTTGTGTTTTGGAAATGGCCATGGGCAGTGTGAAGCAGATTTGCTGGATGCCTGCATGGAGACCCATTGGGGCCATGAGGATGAGCCATGGATTGCAGTGGAAACCCAGTGAAGATGCAGGGACCACAAGCTGTCTGCTAAGGAAAGCTGCTGACTCCAGATGAAGTTTTCCAGGACTGTGAGTAGCCTAGCTGGAGGAGGGAATTGAAACTCCAGAGACTTGTTGCTGGATAGAATTATCAGACTTGGACACTTGTTACTAACTAGAGTTGTTGGACTAGGAGCTACAGAGTTTGGTGTTTGCCCTGTTTAAATCATGTGTTGCTTGAGTATTTCTGTGCTATCCCCAGTGCCATCTTCGGCAGTGTGAATGTTTATTCTGTGCCATTATGGCTTTGTTTTTTGGTATTATGGCTGAGTTAAATGATCTTGGGGGTACTGGAGAGATAGCTTAGTGGTTATGGCTTTACCTGCAAAGCCAAAGGATACTGGTTCGGTTCTCCAGGGCCCACACCCACATAAGCCACATGCACAAGGGGGTGAATGCATCTGGAGTTTGTTTGCAGTGGCTAGAGGCCCTGAAGTGCCCATTCTCTCCCTCCATCTCTCTTTCTCTCTCTCTCTCTCTCTCTTTCTCTCTCTCTCTCTGTCTCCCTTCTCTCTGCCTCTTTCTCCCTCTCAAACAAATAAATAATAAAAAGATCTTGGACTATGGGAATGTTTGAACATCATTGGAATTGATAAAAAAAAAACCTATGGGGAATTTTAAAGTTGGATGGATACATTGCATTTTACATCATATATGGTTAACAGTTTATGGGGACGGAATATGGTGGTTTGATTCAGGTGACCCCTCCCCCATAAACTTACATGTGCTGAATGCTAGGTTCCCAGCTGATGGAGATTTGGGAATTAAGGCCTCCTGGAGGGAGTGTATTGTTGGGGGTGGGCTTATGGGATTATAGCCAGTGTCCCCTTGCCAGTGTTTGGCACACTCTCCTGTTGCTGTGGTCCACCTATGTTGGCCAGGGGGTGATGTCCACCCTCTGCTCATGCCATCGTTTTCCCTGCTATCATGGAGCTTCCCCTCGAGCCTATAAGCCAAAATAAACCTCTTTTTTCCCCACAAGCTGCTGTGGTTGGGTGATTTCTACCAGCAATGCGAACCTGACTGCAGCACTCCACAAGTTGAAGTGTTGATTGTCCCCAGTAGTCACTGCCACCTGTAAAAAGAAGTTTCTCGGATCAAAGGTAAGAGCAGCACTAATCTATGGGCATAAACATCATACAAATATTTAAGTGACAATTTAATGGACACAACATAACCATGTCCAAACAAAAGCACTAGCTTCCTCATCAGAGGCGAAGACTTCTTCAGCCACTGTCTTTTGACTAGGCTATCAGTAGTGGGCATCAATTCTCTTCCAGGGAATGGGCCTCACATCAGAGTTTCACAATATTGAACCCATCAACATGTCAACATGGATGACGGGGAAAAGGTAAAAAAGATATCAAAACAGAAGTACTAGCTGAAAAGAAATGTTTCCGTAGAATGGGGTTGGGGTGGAAGAAAGTAACAAGAAGATCTAATGATAAATTATATTAGGTTCATGTATAAAACTCTCAATAAAAAAGCTTAAAAATGAGTAATCATAGTATTCTTTAATTCTCCACTAGTGCCATTTATGTCCAAATTCATTACTTAGATAATTTTGTAGTTTGAGATTGACTTGAGCTTCTGTTGCTGCAAAAGCCTTCTCATTCTAAGGGGGAAAAGAGACAAAAAAATGTGGCACATTATATAGGCTCGGTTATCTGGCATTCCTAGGAATTCCATACATAGCCTTGGCCCCATAATAAAGGGCTAGCTTCTATAACTAGCTAAAGTGGAAATACCTATTTATAACAGGGGCCCTGAAAAATACTAGCGTTACCTTGCAGATTATCTCAAATGACACTCCGTGTCCAACTGCTTTCACTCCTGTGACAATTTTTCTAGATATTTAAATAATTTAAAATGAAAAACAAATTGCTTTAGACACCAAATAAAACTAGTATACCTCAAAAACAAACAAACCATGCATGTTCTATCTTCAGCTCATGTTTGTGTTCAAATGCATTGGAATCATCCCACTGGATTTTTTAAAAAATGTTGTTTTATAAGATACCTAAATTTCTAGTTCTTAATACTTACTATGCCGATGCCATCTAAAATCACCACTTGTGTTTTAGTGATGTTATGCCTATAAATGCAGGCAATCAAGAACAAAAGATTGGTAGACAAATGGACTGTTTAAGATCATTTGGTAATCCTCTACTTCAGCCTTATCCACAGAAAGTATAGTGCTACAAGAAACAAATCCGCCAGTGTCTTTAAAATGACATGTGAAGGGCTAGAGATGTGGCTTAGTATTAATGCACTTGCCTGCAGAGCCTGAGGACCCATGTTTGACTCTGCAGGTCCCATATAAGACAGACTCACAAGGCGATGCAGCACACAAGGTTGCACATGCACACAAGATGTTGCACACATCTAGAGTTTGATTGCAATGGCTGGAAGCCCAGACACACCAATTCTTTCTGTCTATCTCTCATTTTTAAAAAAAGGCCAGTCTGTTGAGTTTGCTTACCAAAAAAAAAAAAAAAAAAAAAAAAATGACATGTGAAAATCTATCCCCAGTAAAAGATAAGTGTTTATGTTTTCAGCCTAAACTCTTAAAAGCATGATGTTCCTCACCTATCCCCTGCTGCCATGACAAACCATGTTCAGAGTCACTTAGACAAGGGAGAGTTCAACATTTTGTTGGTTTATATGTAACTGTGTTTATGTATATGGTATACATGTGGTATGTAGATACTGTGTGTGTGCGTGTGCGCATGTGTGTGTGGTATGTGCATATGCATGTGTCTCATGCACACACATACCGAGATCACAAAACATAGAGTATCTTCCACTATCATTCCTCCACAAGACAGCCTCTCTCCATACCTGGGGCTGTCATGTTCTGTCAAACTAGCTAACCAATGAATCTCAGTGACTCTCCTGTCCCCACGATGGGTGACGATGCAGGTTTATTTTGTTTCTGTTTCTGTTTGTACATGGCTGCTGGGGATTAAGCTTAGGTGACCGCATGCCCTTGCACATAAGTGGTAACTGTTCTTACCCATTATGCCATCTCCTCATCCCCAAGGTTAACATTTGTATCATTATTTGTAACATTGTAACATTATGATAGCAGTTGCCGCTATATTTAGGTCAGATTTTAAACCCTGAGTCATATTCTTAACTCTATACAATCAGGAAAATGGTCACTGATTTCTTTCAACACCAATCTCATTTTTTTATGAATTCCAATATAAAATTCATATGTGCCACATCCAAAGGTTGGCATTGTAACAATTACCTTGAAATATGCCTCCATGAAAGAAAACAGTACTCATGAACATGGGTGCATTTCGTGCCCTATAGGATTTCTAAGTACCGGAATCTTTTATTATTCTGTTATAAATGAAATTATTTTCTCTTTTCTATAGATAAATGTGTCATTATCCTCTAACATCTGAGGAATTACTATGGATCAAATATCAGCAACATTCTGTGTTTATTGTCTCATTTGCCACAACATTCTACATGTGAATGTCACATTTTCTTAAGTTTGTTTTTTGGGGTTTTGGTTGTTTTGAGATAGGGTCTCATTGTAGCTCAGGCTGATGTGGAATTCACTGTGAAGTCTCAGGGTGATTTTGAACTCACAGTGATCCTCCTACCTCTGCCTCCCAAGTGCTGGGATTAAAGGCATGAACTACCACACCTGGCTTAGTGTTTCATTTTTAGCAGATGAAAGAACAAAGGCCAAGAAAAGATGACTAACTTGATTCAGGAAACAAATATACTGAATTGAGGACTGAGGCAGTGGCTTAGAGTTCTTGCCACTTAAGCATGGCGATACTCCACCAACTTTGACATCCCAGAACCCAAGTAAACCCAAGTAAAAAGACTATACATGATGCTGTCAGCATGGATCATGGAGAGACCTGGTTAGAATCTAGAGGAGACGCAGTCCCCAATTAGCCCATCTAGTGCTGGGAGGCACTACATGAGCTACTGGGGGAAAGCGGACATCTGTCCAAGCAACTCAAAGTCTAAGCAACTCAGAAGCAAACCACCTGATATGATGCTCACAGAAGCGCAACAGTGGCACACAGCCATGGTAGGTAACCAGCTGCTCTTGGATTGGCTAACAGATCCATTCAGTGGAAAGGAACTGGGAAATAAGTCAGAATCATATCCATATAATGATGATTCTTTCCATTGTCAAGCTGTCACTAATTTTAGACTATAAGAAGGTCTACACCCTTTTAATTCTCTCTAAAATAATAATGGTTATCCCATTTAACCAGTGCCGACTTCATTCTCTGTTGGAGAATCTGCTTCTCTTTTTCAGATGGGAACTGGACTTGAGGAGATAAATGTCCCAGTAGAGTCCACCTCAGCCACATCTGAAACCAGAGAAAACTGGGGAAATGAGCAAGAGTGCTGCTTTCTCAGTGAACCTGATATCAGCACAAGGGTGAAGGAGACAGACGCTGAGGACACTCAGCACCTACCAAAGCAGAGATCCAGAGGCTTCCAAGTGCCCATCACTGAAGTAGACTTAAAATGCTCCCAGCATGGCTCAGGGAATTTTGCAGAAGAGGATGCAGAAAGATTGTTAGAGCCACAATTTGGGACATTTTGCTCAGAGACATTGCCTCTCCCCCACCCCATAATGCATGGCTCACAATGCCCATGGGGTTGACCTGCATCCCCCAGGAGAAAGGCCTCTTCAGAAAGGGGACAGGGAAGAGGGAAAGGATGATACCAACATGTGTTGTTAACATATAAGATATGTCCATATCTAATAAAATTAAAAAGCTACATGTGGCCAGGGACATCTGTTTCCCAAGTCTGTGAGTGGTAGAAATCAGAGAAGCGCTGGGGCTCACTGGTAGACAGAAGCTTCGGGTTGAGGAAGAGACTCTACCTCAAGGAAAGGAATGTTTGACACTATTCTTTGGACTCTCCACATGGGACATGAGCATAGACACATGCAAACACACATACATGCAAAAAGTACTGAGTACACTTATTGAATGCCTTCACCAAGCAATCTTAAGCAAGGTCACTTACATTTGAGAATAGCAGTGACTGACTTGATTCTCTACCTCCCGGTAACTGGATGGTGTTTTACTGGCACTATCTTTTCAAGTTCATTTTTTTTTAATTTTTTTTGTTCAATTTTTATTAATTTATTTGAGAGTGACAGAGATAGAGAAAGAGATAGGGAGAGAGAGATTGAGAAAGGGCGCGCCAGGGCTTCCAGCCACTGCAAACGAACTCCAGACATGTGCGCC
Source organism: Jaculus jaculus (assembly GCF_020740685.1). Taxonomy (NCBI): domain Eukaryota; kingdom Metazoa; phylum Chordata; class Mammalia; order Rodentia; family Dipodidae; genus Jaculus; species Jaculus jaculus. Next base: position 85,633,222 of record NC_059114.1, read on the forward strand.
CCCTTGTGCATCTGGCTAACGTGGGACCTGGGGAACTGAGCCTCGAACCAGGGTCCTTAGGCTTCACAGGCAAGCGCTTAACCACCAAGCCATCTCTCCAGCCCTCAAATTCATTTTTTTTAATTAAGCATATATTTTGTATTGACACATCATGTGTTTGTACCATCACTTCCATTCTCCCTGCTCCCATTGCACTGAGGGCCCTCCTCAGTAGGACTGCTGGTGTTCACCATGGGGTTGTGGGTTATGAGTTGTGAGAGCAGCAGCCAGTCATGGGGTGGAGGTGGCAGTGCCTGCGGACATCCCCTCCCACCTTGTGGGTCTTACCATCTTTTGAGCACCAGGTTTGTACATATATCATTTATTTGCTTTATTTGTCTGAAATGCCAGTGAGAAGGCAGTGCACTGTGGCTCTATGTGCAATACATTCACATGCACTTTCCCTTGACTCATAGTAGAAGATTAATCAATAGAAATGAAAACAATTCATTGTTGACTCAAAACTTGTCATGTTACAAGTTTAATATGCATGAATGTTCAGCACAGTGACAAGTGAATTGTCTGCAAGAATATCTTTCCTTTAAATGTAAAATGTATCCCTACACACACTCCTTTGTATTGCTGTGACCTGATCTTTACTATACTCTAACGGATTAGCATGTATCAGGAAAAGGACAGCCTCTGTGAAATATAAAGTTTGTCCCTCAAATTTGTTGACTACGGGGAAAATATATGTATGTAATTCAGATGGTCATAAAATGTTTTATGCTTGTGAAATTTGAAGTTTTCAATGCTGAAGGATCACCATAGCTTATGCCAAATCACACTGCAGAGGTATAGTAGCAAAATAGCTTGGCATTGGCACAAAAGCAGACACATAAATTTACAGAGGAGAATAGAAGGCTCAGAGATAAATGCACACAGCTACAGCCACCTGATTTGTGTTTATAAAATTACCAGCCACCTTTGGTGAAAGGACTAATTCAACTAGTGGTACTGGGAAAACTGGGAATGTGTATTATAAGAACAAAACCACAGGGGCAAATCAGCGCAAATACTGATGCAGAGTTGGCATGCCTGGCCAAATTGAGCTGTGCTGGCAAGCAGAGGGAAAACCACCTGCACTTGCTTCTCTTACACACACATCAGCCTGGCAGAATCAGAGGTGAACCCGTATGGGGACTAGATGGGGTTCCTGGGAGCCACCAGACAATGACTTGCAACCTTTCCCACATGTTAGCAGCAGGATCAATGAGACTGTGGTGGGAGTCAAAGAATCCCACTTACACTGTGCTGAGAGAACACTGTGGATCAAATCCAGCACTCAACTTAGGGCGGACATGCCAGGAACTCACTCCCCAAGTGTTTGAAGTCAAAGGGACCACTGTTTTGAATTGGCTAGTACAGCCTTTGCATCATAGGTGTATCCAGAAGCTCTGGTTTCTGTACTTAATACTCAGGACTTCTTGAAATTTATATACCACAGCAGACACTGTGAGATCCTAGACTGGGAACAAAATTTCTGAACAATGCACCTCAACTCTACCACAACCTAGTCCCACTTGTAGCCTGCAAATGCTTCAAGTAGAAGAATAAAGCTGATACAAAAGTCAACTCAGGGCTGGAGAGGTGGCTTAGCAGTTAAGCGCTTGCCTGTGAAGCCTAAGGACCCCAGTTCAAGGCTCGATTCCCCAGGACCCACGTTAGCCAGATGCACAAGGGGGCGCACACGTCTCTCTGTCTCTCTCTCTCTGCCTCTTTTTCTCTCTGTCACTCTCAAATAAATAAAAATAAATAAACAAAAATTTTTTTAAAAAGTCAACTCAGTGAGAAAATGCCATATGCATAAAACCCAATGTGACAATATAGGAAATGTGAAAAGACAAGGCAACATGACTCTTCCAAAATTACTAAACCTTGGGCTGAAGAGGTGGCTCTGTAGTTAAGGTGTTTGCCTACAAAGCCTAACATCCTACGTTTGATTACATAAAGCCAGATGCACAAAGTGACACATACATCTGGAGTTCATTGGCAGTGGCTAGTGACCCTTGTGATCTCTTACTCTTGCTCTCTCTCTCTTTCTCTCTCTCTGTGTCTCTCTCTCTCTCTCTCTCTCTCTCTCTCTCTCTCTCTCTCTCTTTCTCCCTCTCTCTCTCTCTCCCTCTCTCTCCCTCTTCTATGTCTCTCTTGGCTTGCAAATTAATTAATTGCTAACCCTTTAGTAATAATCTCCACCGAGAGTGAATTGATGAAAGCTCAAATGGAAAATTCAAAAGAATGAATACAGCAGTCCAAGGAGATGGCTCAGTGGATAAAGTCCTCACACAAGCATGAAGACCTGAGTTCAAATCCCCAGAACCTATGTGAAAATCTGGGCATGATGTACATGTGTGTAATTCCAGCACTAGGAAGCAGAGATTGGAGGATACCTATGGCTCATTGGCTAGCTAGTTTAGCCAAACCAGTGAGTACTAGGTTCAGCAAGAGACCATGTCTCAAAAATAATGCAGAAATCAAATGAGGAAGATAAACGAATTCAGCCTACATACACACATGCATGCAACTGCACATATGCATGCACCCAAATACATACAAACATGCATGTGCACATATATATGCACCACGACCACACACACACACACATGCACTCCAACACAAAAGAATGATCATAAATGATCTAAAGTGTAGTGACAGACTAACCACAATACAATAGTAGTGGGAAATCTCAATACCCCACTTTTAACAACTGACAGGTCGTCTCAGCAAGGATTAAACAATGAAGCTTTTAATATCTAAGAACAAACCTAACCAAGGAAGTGAACAAGTGAACAGTCTTTATTAACCAAAACTTTAACCCACTTGAGAAACAAATTAGTTACGAGTGCTTCCCTCACTGCTAGCCTGAGAACCTTCTCCAGAGACATGACAGCAGATGCTAAGGAGGCTTAAAGCTCATCAGAGCAGAAAACCAGAGGCTGCTGAGAGCTCAACACCACAGGAGACTTCTAACATGTTCCCCAAGACTCAGAAAACATTGCGGAAGAGGGGATGGAGAAACTGTGAGAGCCACAGGGTAGGGAGGAGGATCCTGGGGCATTGTCCTCCCCACAGAGCCTGACTGGTGCATTCATGACCCCATAGCAAATGTGCATCACCCCACTGAGGAGGAAGGCCCTTGGTGGAACTGGGGAAGGGAGAAGGATAGGAATATAACCCAATGGGGCCTGGAGAGTTGGCTCAGTTGTTAAAGGCACTTGCTTACAGAGCCTGATGGCCTGGGTTCAATTCCGCAATACCCATGTAAGGCCAGATACACCAAGTGGTGTGTGCATCTGGAATTCACTTTCAGTGGCAGGAGGCCCTGCCATGCTCAGTCTTATTGTCTCTCTCACTCTTTCTCTCTCCCTCTGTTTCCTTGCAAATGGATAAAAATGTTTAAAAAATATAAAACTGAATATGAATATGGCCAATATACAATGTATTTAAAAATAGTTAAATTTAAATATACAAAAAGGAAAGAAATTAAAGAGACTACAATATGGAAAGAACTCATATGCTCTTGGATTGGAAGAATCAATATTGTAAAAATGGCTATCTGACCAAAAGTGGCCTACAGATTCAATGCAATCCCCATCAAAATTCCAAAATTCCAGTCATATTCAGGGTTCTCTGGAGTAACAGAATCAATAGAATGAAACCTATTATAAAATGAATGTATTAGACTAGCTGTTAGAATACTGGAAAAGTCTAGCAATGACTGTCTGCAGTGTGGAGAGCCAGAGAACCCAGTAGTTGTTCAGTCCATGCAGTTGAAGGTCTCAGCAGCCCCATTCTGACGCTGCAGTCATGTCTGATTGCTGCAGAGCCCTGGCCTTAGTCCACATTGGAAGGCTGAGAGTCTGGGTTCCAATGTTCATAAACAATAATGGTAATAGCATAGATGCATGAACTTCCAAGTAGCAGGGGTAACCAGGCAAAGGGCCTATGTTCTCCTGTAGCTCTTTCTAAATATATATATTATTTATATATTTATATGTGTATATTATTTATTTATTTGAGAAAGAGAAGGAAAGGATGAGTGTGCCAGGGCTTAACTGCTAAGCCATCTTGCCAGCCTGTGACACAGTTTTTTTTAATGAAATGTTTTTAAGAAACCCCACACTGAGTGTTCATCCCTAAGTGGGATGTCTATATCACCCCCTCCAAGGTTCAGAAAACATTGCAGAACAGAGGGCAGAAAGAACGTCAGAGAGGGAGGAAGAGGAGGGTGTGTAGAACACATATTGTCCTCTAGGCAATACACAGGCATTGAACTCATGAACTCAGAGAAGCTGAAGTCACCTGCACATGACTAAGCCAATGGCATTCTTTCATGGATGGTATTGGGATGATGAAGCCCCACTTTTCCCTCAGGAGCTATCAGCAGGGCAGTCAATGGTTTCTGGGGATGGAAGAAAGTGGGATAACCCCTGGTAAGTTGCTCATGCACTTGAAAATAACCCCTCACCCATGCTCATGTAAACAATCATAAGAAAACTCATTGGGTCATGAAAAAAGTCATGAAAGTAGAAAGGAGACTAACTGAGAAAAGGAAGGAGATCTGCAGGAAGGAAAGGAAGAAGAGAGGGTAATGAGAGATATGAATATGATAAAACTATGCTACATACATGTATGAAATTATCAAGATTAAAAATTTAGTAATAAAAGAATTAAGCCAGGCATGGTGGTACATGCCTTTATTCCCAGAATTCAGGAGACTAAGTTAGGGAAATTGCAGTGAGTTCAAAGTCAGCCTGGGCCATGCAGTAAGTTCCAGGTCAGCCTAGGCTACCATGAGACACAACATCAAAATAAAAATAAAAGAAATAAAAGAAAAAAATTTAAAAAATAAAAGTAAATAAATGTTCAATGATATGAAATGACTCCCGGAGTACAGAAAATTAATTATTTACATTTTTAATGAAAATTGCACATTACTTTTACAAGTTGGATATTTGAAAACATAAAAATAAGTTTCCATCAGTGCATAGAATTAGAGATCGAGAAATCTGGTCTTTCAAAACATCCATCCACAGAAATTCATCAGCACAGGAGAATTTGTAGGCTTCCTTCTTTCTTCCCATTCCTATCCTTTATCTCCCCTTATCCTAATTTACTGCATTTGTCAAGCCCAGAAAGGATGAAAGTAATGTAAACAGGCAGCTATGGGCAGATTTTGTTGTAAATATAGAAACTAAAGGCTCGGAGCAATATCTGAATTTTGTTTGCTTGGCAGTGATGTAGATGCTTAGACAGAACAAACTTCCACTGGAAGGTATGACTATAAATAGAACATTCCCACAGAGAAAGTAACTCCACAGCCCATAGTAGAGCCAGATCCTTCCCTCCACTCTGTTAATCAGAGCCAGGGTCACTAAGCTGAGATAACATACAACCCACATCCTAGTGAATAACTAGAACAAAAGTCCTCTGTATTAATGTGAGCTGAACTGTTTTATAAGTGAGCCAAGAAACACCCAAAAAGGCCACTCAGCTAGTTGGCATGGCATGAGGAAGCGCTCCCAGAGAATAGACACATAGTGGAAGTGCTGGCCCAGTATTCATCATCCCTCACACAAAATAGGATCGCTGCCCTGTCCTGTGCTACAGTCATTGCATCCCCCATGGTGGTGATTGTTTGAATCCATTTTACTGACACAGGACTGGGAGATGACTCAGCAGGTACTTGCTGCTTAAGCCCCATGGCCTGACAGAGCCTGAGACCTGAGTTTGATTCCCCGGCACCCACATAAAAAAGCTGGGTGTAGCCAAACTCACCTGTATAACCAGGCTTTGCAGAGGGCAAAGAATCGTTAGGGTTCACTGATCCCAAACAGCAACTGTCTCCAGGAATGCAAGGGTGAGGACAGAGGAGATGCCCAAAGTTCTCCTCTCGCCTCTATGTGCACACAGGGCATGGCCCACACATGCACCACATGTCACTCCATACACTGAAGCTGACACAGGGAAATGAGTAGTCACATCATTTGCAAGGGCCTCCTTGATCATCAGAAGTTATGATCATAATGAGGGCTGGAGAGATTGTTTAGGTGTTAAGGTGTCTGCCTGCAAAGCCTAAGGATCCATGTTCAACTCTCCAGATCCCACATAAGCCAAGATGCACAAAGGTGAGGCAAGTGCAAAGTTGCACATGCCCACTAGGTGGTGCAAGCTTCTTGAGTTTGAATTCAGTGCTTGAGGCTTTGGTGTACCAATTCTCTCTCTCTCTCTCTCTCCTCCCTTTCTCTTTCAGTCTCTCACTCTTTCTAAAAAAAACAAATGATGGTCATAATGAATAGCTGTACTATTCAAGGGAGAGAAAACTGTCCTCTCCAACCATAGGTATCATGGTTGTATGATCTCTGAGTGTTGAGAACTCTCAAGCTAAAGAATGAACTGTGTTTATAGAAACCAGCCCAAGTGGCAGCAGAGCCTGGTGGCAGATCAAACAGAAGTTGGAGGGCAAAACCAACAACAGGCATCAGTGAGATAGACTGTACAAAGCAGTGGGTTGGGCGGCGGAGATAAGGAAGCTGATGAAATTTAGAGACCAGGATGTTCGTTTCATTTCTAAGAGCAGCAAGGTCTCATATGCTTTCTTAATGTCACACATCATGGCAATGGTTTCACAGATATGCTTTTAACTGTTGTCTCCTCTCCCCAGACCATAAATTAAAATTTCTTAAATCATACCCTTGGCCATCACAAGATAGGTAAGTAATGTGTGCATATTTGACTTAGGATCACTATACCAATGAAAGGTATCTTTTGAATCAGCATAATTAAGACATCAGTTAAGTAGACATTGCACTAACCACATCAATTAACAAAGATAGAGAAATGCGGGCTATGAAACTTTTATTTGAGACAGTGTGAGAGAGAGAGAGAGAGAGAGAGAGAAAGATGGAGGGAAGGAGGGAGAGAATTGGTGTGCCTCGGCCTCAGCCACTGCAATCAAATTCCACATACTTGTTCCACATAGTGAGCATGTGTGGCCTCGTGCTTACATCACCTCTGTGCATCTGGCTTTTGTGGGATCTGGAGAAAGATGGTACATGAGTCCTTAGGCTTCACAGGCAAGCGCCTTAACCACTAAGCCATCTTTTCAGCCCCCAAACTTTTTTTTTGTTATTCATATTTTATCAGAACACTAAGCTTAGGGAACTTCAAGGTCAGATTTCTGCAATTGCATCATTAAATTAAACATGTATTCAAAACCATGGCTCAGCCACTATTTTGATGTACTCTTATTATGCAAAAGCTAATAAGAATATATTTTAAAGCCTCCTTAAATAAGCAAATGTTTTCTTAATCTACTGAGGAGGAATCTTTATATAGGAAATAACAATTAGGCAGATGGGAGATATCAAAAGAGAAAAAGAAGCCTGAAAACATTATGAAGATTTCTCAATAATCAGAAACCACTGTAATTTTGTAAGTAGTAAACTGATGATTATACTGATACCCAATAAGATGCATTTAGTGGCAGGGTTGTGGGAAGTAATGTATTTTTGTATTCAATTAATTACATTTCAAGCCTCAGCCAAACTATTTTTAACAATAACAGCAGCTGCTTATATTCATGATAAATCTAGAAATAACCCTAGTGCAATGTCAGCTCTTTGGACTTATAAAGTTGACCTCTTCTATGTACAAGGGAAAAATAATTTCATTAAATCATTGGTTCTAAACAAGGCTATAATTCTAACAAACATATGTCTCCCTAACTCTGGAACCTTGTTAATCCTAACCCAAGATTAAAAGACAAATGTCTTACATTAAGAAAATTTCTCAGATCATCTCATCCTCAGTGAATTTTCTTGGGTTAAGAAATGTCATGGCCGGGCGTGGTGGCGCACGCCTTTAATCCCAGCACTCGGGAGGCAGAGGTAGGAGGATCGCCAAGAGTTCGAGGCCACCCTGAGATTACATAGTAAATTCCAGGGAAATGTCATGGCTAGGGCAAGAATACCCAAATGCAGATGAGTTAGAGCCACTGCAAGCAAGCCCAGCTGCTGTAAGCTGGTGAAGGCCTTCAGAAAGCATGTGAGGAGGCGCATGTGTTCACATGTGCTTATATGTAGATTTACAAAATCCCCAAAGACAGATACTAAACCACACACTCAGAATGTTAAAGAAGATGCATGCAACTTAAATGGCAAAAAAATTTAAAAAAATAAATGAAGAATTTTAGTATTGTTTCCTTGTAAGGTCTTTTTTTTTATTTTTAAGGATCCTTCTTTTAATTTTATTTTTATTTATTTATTTATTTGCAAAGAAAGAGGGAGAGAGAGAGAGAGAGAGAATGAATGGGTGCACCAGGGCCTCCAGCCACTGCAAATTAACTCCAGACACATGCGCCCCCTTGTGATTCTGGCTAATGTGGGTCCTGGGAAATTGAACCTGGGTCCTTTGGCTTTGCAGGCAAATGCCTTAACAGCTAAGCGATCCCTCCAGCCCTTAACGGTCCTTTTTGACATATTGTTTACAATATTGCTTGGCTTTGACATGCTAAGATTCTATTATAATAATTCTCCGGTGAAATGTTTAACATGGAATAATGCAAAGCAAGAGGATTATCTTAGAGCCGAATTAAAAAGAATTGATTGAGTTACCTATATGCGTCTATATTTTGAGAGAGAATAAGTATGGGCATGCCAGGGCCTCTTGCAGCTGCAAACAAACTCCAGGCACATGCGCCACTTTGTGTGTCAGACTTCATGTGGGCACTGAGGAATCAAACCCAGGCCATCAGGCTTTACAAGCATGTGCCTTGAACTAGTCACCTCTCCAGCCCACATGTCTAATTTTTTTAAATTGAGAATTCCAACATGGGAACATATTGCAAGTTGGTCATATTCCATCAGGATGTGCTCTCTCCTGCATCCCCCCATCCCACTAAGGTCGCTCCTCATGAGGTCATCCGTATTCACTGCAGTGTCATGAATGTACCAGTCAGTCTGCAATACAAGGGACAGTCAGTGTGGTTCGGCCCTCAATGAACAGCTCCTCTCCACCAGGGTCAGCAGCCAGGGCCTTCACCGGGAACGAGAGGGTGTTACCTTAAAGCCACCCTTTGTTTTCCACAGTCTACGCCTCACAATGCCCACTGCTTCATCCTTCACCCCTTCATGCCAAGCTAATCATTTCCTTGCATGAAGCCAACATTTCTACTGCATGCTGTTATTATGTCTGAAACCTCTCAAGGACCAATTCTGAAAGTATATGCTTCCGACCTCAGCCACCAATAGCTCTCGCCTTCTATTTCTGCTTCTTTTGATAGTGGCTTTTTCTGCTCCTAATTACAGCAATTAGAGAATCTGCGCAATGTCGGAACCCCAGGAGGTATGACGATCCGCAGAAACCTCCATGGGAGGCAACCGTGCCTTACTGCTGCCTTCTACGATGGCTTCCAAAGAGGCGTCCTGACTTTCTTCCCAACTTTAGAATCAGAAAAAGAATAAATAAGTAAATAGATAAAACACACATGCATATATGGTGGGAGTGATGTAGAAGATTCCTTTCTAAGGGTAAGTTTTTAAAAAAAACATTGGTTTCTTTCTTTCCTCTCATTAGGTCATGTCCTCAAGTTACAAATGTTTTTAATAAAATCTATTCCTTAGAATGCTGTCCTATTACATTTTCCAATCCAGAACACACAGATAACATACTAACTTGTTTAATATAGGAAATGTTTAAGGCACAGGGAATGTTATGTATTTGGTTATCATTTTTTAAGAATTTTTAATTTTGTTGTTTATTTATTTATTTATTTGAGAGTGACAGACAGAGAGAGAGAGAAGCAGAAAGAGAGAGAGAGAGAGAATGGGCACGCCAGAGCCTCTAGCCACTGCAAACGAACTCCAGACGCGTGCTCCCTCTTGTGCATCTGGCTAACGTGGGTCCTGGGGAACCGAGCCTCGAACCGGGGTCCTTAGGCTTCACAGGCAAGCACTTAACCACTAATCATCTCTCCAGCCCTGGTTATCATTTTTCTTGACAGACTTCTCTACACTTATTAGGCAGCTACTATGCATAAAGCAACAACAATGTATAAATCATTGGGAGGCTTTGCAAAGCAAAGCAGTACAAGATCTGAGTCCATAAGATGCTGATAATCTATTTAGAAGAACAAGAAACAAATTCACAAATAGATCAACAGGAACGTCAGTGAACAGGCTCAGCTTTGCATCTCCTTAGAGCTTTTTAACTTGTAACCTCTAACACAGTTCATTCTCAGACATTGCCCTTATAAAATAACAAAATTCGCATCACAAAAAATAGTAGGATTCAGAGAGTCGAAGTCAGCTTGTCACTGACTATTGGCAAAGCGAGAACTATTCTTTATCTCTCCTTAATGCTAGTTACAGAGTTTTCTACTATATCACAGAGGGTCTAAGCAGGAAAATGGAAAGCAAGCCAAGAAGTTTCACAGTGGAATTTGGCTGGGGAAAGTAATTGCAAAAATGTAGCAAGAGCTTAATAGCCACAGAGGGAAGGGAAGGTATGCCAAAGCTGAGCGAGAGCCAGGAGCAGCTACAGGTCTGGAAGCAGGAGGAGGAGGTAGAGTGTGATGATGTTTCCACAGCTCCCGTTGCTAGGGCCTACTGCAGGACGGAGTGCTATCCTGAGCAATACTCCACGTGTCCTAGGCCACCAGAAAGAGCACGTTAAAGACGCAACTCTATCTGGACCCACGTAGAAAGAATATTCTAGGGACTGTGTCTTGGGAAGAAAAATAAACCTTTACAACCTCTATCTCTGTTGCAAAATCAAAATCTCTGGGAGCTAAGTAGTGTGTAGAAGAGTCTGAGCTAAAGAATCAGCGCTGGTGAGAGCTCTGGGCCAGCCACCATGGTCTGTAGCAAGACATCTCAGAGCTTCAGAGGACCTCCCAGCAAAAAGGAAGTGTTCTCCAGTGTCAGGAGTTTCAGCCTTTCACTGTGCTGACTCCCGCTCATGCTTCCTGTTGGGCTAACATGGAAGAAAACTCTATGTTCCGGGAGCCTAACAAGTGCACTTTGCAAAGGGCACATTAGACAATACAACACGGGCTAGAAGAGGTAGGACCTGTATCAGCAAATGACTAGTGCCATTTCACTGGAATTGAAAAGCATTTCGGAGCCCCTTAGATAGTGGATAGAAAAGTCTACTTTGTGCTTAGAAGGGAATGATTCTCTTGTGGAAGATAGCCTTTGATATGAGGCTTGCAGAAGATTTCAGAAACAGCTAGAGAAGAGGATATGTATAAAAGAAAAAGAGCTAATCCGAGAGCCCGATACAAAAACAAGTGTCTGAGGATATTGAATAGCCCAAGTCAATGAGTAAAGGAACTGAAAGAAATGTTAGGCACTATTGGAAAAAGATACTGAGATGTTACTGGGGAGAGGCTCAAACTCCAATGTGGAGGCAGATGTTATACAATGCGTAAGGGTGACAGCAGGAAATCTGCTAATCAAAAGGGGGAAATGAGAGAAGCAACATCTTCATATGAGACAAAGGAGTTACATCAAGATAAACCATCACTACTCTCATCTCCCGATCCCTTCACTGGCCTCCACTCACAGTCGAGACTCTTTGCCGAGAACCGTAATCTATCATGTGTATTTCTCTGCAGTCTTTTATGTGCCATCCACTTTCTGCTCCACAGATGACTCAGTGCTATTAGCTAATTATGATTTAGTTAGTGCAAGTTTTTGGCTGAGGTCAGTCATTCTTCGGCTTAAAATATTTCACAAGGCTCATCCACTGCATTTAAGCCCAGAATCCTTAGCATGCCCTATAATACTTCTCATGAAATGGCTCAGCTGCCCTTTTCATCTCTTTCCATCTCACACTTGCTCCAGGTTATTCTGCCCCAGCCACACCAGCGTTCTCTTGGCTCTTCATACCTGCGCCCTGACTAAGTGGTTCTTCCTCTGCCGGGAATCTTTCCCTCCTTCCCTAACTCGCTATGGGGCCACAAGAGTCAGATTCTTTCAACCTCCAGTCAAAAGACATTTCTTCAGATAATTCCTATTTGACTGCCCAGAGGACATACATTCTCCTGGTTGTATACTATTGGGTTACCTCCATAACAGCTCGAAGAAGGATGGCAGAGAATGGACAGCTAGAAGCCATCTGCATCTTTCTGCATGGTATGATACTAACATGGGACAAAGGACTAAAACAAAAAAGATCTGATGAGGAAGATCAGGAATTATGGTTTTATCATGTATAATTCTAGGTGTTTTGGCTACAAGTAGACATGATTATCAAATAGGAGGTTTAGTGTCCTGGTGGAGACTGCCACGTGGAGAGCCGATCATGAATGCCATTTTAGCTAGTGCCCAAGCTAGCGACTGCCATGCCAGGGAAAAGCTGTGCTGTGAGTTTCCCTGTATCTCATTCCCTTTTCTAGATTATCTTTTCCCTTTCTGAGTTTGTTTCTACAAAGCAGTCCTATTCCACCCATTTCTTCTCTGGGCACCAGGTCTGCAGGGAGAAGCGGTTATATAAATCACAAGGAAGAGTAAGCAGAATCTTCTAGAAATATGATGTGACTTTTAAGTCAAACTGACAAAGGAGAGCTAAAGTAACAAAAATAATGAAGCCTAAGCCCGGCGTGGTGGAACATGCTTAAAATATTTAATTCTAGTACTTGGGAGGCAGGGGTAGGAGGACCACTGTGAGTTGAAGGCCACTCTGAGACAACAGCAGAGGGAGTTCCAGGTCAGCCTGGCTAGAGTGAGACTATCTAGAAACCCCACTCCCAAGTAATCATCATCATCATCATCATCATCATCATCATCATAATAATAATAATAATAATTAGACCCTGTGAGGAGACATCAAAAACCTTGTTTTGTCCTGTATTATCAAAACAAATCTAGAGTTGTTGGTTTTTGTTAATTTGCTGGACTATTACAAATATACCCTTTATGATGAGGTTCTGATGGAGAGTGGTGGATTCTAGGCACTCTGGCCCCTTAATGGGTGTCCTGTACTCATGCAAAATCCCAGCCCTTGGGCTGGAGGGATGGCTTGGTACTAAAGGTGGTACTTGCAAAGCCAATGGACCCAGGTTCAATTCCCCAGGGCCCACATAAGCCAGATTCACAAGATGGTGCATGTGTCTGGAGTTCATTTGTAGTGGCTAAAAGCCCTGGTACGCCCATTTTCTCCCTCTCTCTCTCTCTCTCTCTCTCTCTCTCTCCTCTCATACATAAATAAAATATTTTTTGAAAATCCTGGCACTGTACAACTGAACGACCAATGCAAGCCTTCTAGTCACAATTCCAGTCTGATTCTGAGGGAGAAGTGATCAAGAAAGAATAAATGGCTGCTTTAACAACCCCATAGGTTGCAATATTGAAGCTATAGTTCAACAGGAAATCTAGCTTTTGTGCAGGCTAGAATGGAACTCCCATGCAAATTTATTTATTATTATTATTAGCAACATATTTTGTGTGGATACATCATGTGTTGGTAACCCTCTTTCCCCTAGTCCCTGCCAGCATTCCATTGGGGACCCTCCTCAGTGGGGTTGCAGGTATTCCTATGATGTTGTGGTTTATGCATTGTGAGAGCAGAGTCAGTTATTTTAGAGTGTGGGAAGGAATGCCTCTGGGCATGATGTCTCAACCTATGACTCTTACAATCTTTCTAATCCCTCTTCCACAAAATTCCAAACTGAGTCCTCAGATATGGTCTATACTCCAAGGATCTACTGACCTTCCCTGAGCAAAAATCTACCCAGTCTTCTTTCTGTTCCTTGCAGGTGACTCTAATGCATCCTTGCAGCAAATCCCAGTCTTTAGACTTAACCACCTCCTTTCCAGCCTGTATTATGACACAGTTTATCTTGCCTCTCTTGGGGACTTCCCTTTTGACTGGTCAAGAGGTTTAATTCTCTGGTGTTCTGTTAGAATTTATTCTTTCTCTTGCATTCCTGGTGTTTAACAATCACAATTGATCTCAAGGCAAATCCCAGACCTCCTCCTCAGGAGGAGGAAGAGTCACATACAAGGAAGTACAAGAGTGATACAGTGATTATCAGATAGCATTTCAGAGCTTATCGCCTTGTGCATGTGAGTCCCCAGGCTGACTTCATCCTCAAAGTGGAGATGCTATCTCTGTGTTCTGCTTCACAGAACTGTTGGGACAGTCACAGTGAAAATATTCAAGAGGGGTCACAGCTCAGTCATGGGTTTGCTTCCTAAAGAACGATATAAAAATCTCTGCACACACACAAAAAATTACCCTTCATTTTTTGTGTGGTGTGTCTGTGTGTCAACAAGGAGCAGCCGACAACGTCTAAGCTTCAAACCTTCTGCTGCCATTCTCAGATGCTGACACTTACAACTACTCAGCTATATAAAAAGAAAAGGGCGGCCAGGCGTGGGGGCGCACGCCTTTAACCCCAGCGCTTGGGATGCAGAGGTAGGAGAATCATCTCGTGAGTTCGAGGCCAGCCTGAGACTCCATAGTGAATTCCAGGTCAGCCTGGGCTAGAGTGGGACCCTAACTCAAAAAAAAAAAAAAAAAAAAAAAAAAAAGGGAAATTGGTAGATGTGGTTTCAGACGATTCATTTTGTATTTAAGAAAAATGGCAAGACTTAGAAAATGAAAAGAAAATTTTAAATGTTCTCTTTGGCTTACCGCATTAATCCAGTTCAATTAATGCTAAGCTACTAAACTATTAACAGACTCCTTAAATGTTTAAAGATTACAGAAAACAGTGTTGAAACCCTTCTTTTTGTTGTGCCATCAAGCACCAGGGAGCATAACTGCAGTCATAATGCAGTGTCAGAGCCTCGAGCCTAGAGGCTGGGCTTGTCACCTGGCTGTCCTGTCAAGCTCCTGGTCTAAGTACCACTACACCTCTTACTGCACAGGCATTGGCTTCAACTACTTAACAACGTTGTACTTGTAAAGTACCATTTCTTTCAGCTCAGGCACCCATAACTCACTTCCTCCTTCAGTGCCAGAGCAATGGTGACCGCTTACAGGAGCTCCACGCCACCTGGTCACGGCGGGCAGGAATTTTCCTCTAATCACAGCCATCTGACCCATGTGACCTGCGAGGATGTCCTGGTGCTTTTTCGTCTGGAATGTTTTAGATGCTTTTAAGAAAGCTGGAGGTAAAACCTTCCTAGAAATCCTAGCTAAAACCCTGGCCAGACCTTTCAAAACTGGAATCACTACTTTTCATCTCAGTGAGAAGAAAGTGGAATGTATGCCCTACAGTGAATAGTTACCAGTCCTCTCTGGTGCCTCGTAAGAAAAGATGCACTTCACATGAGCCAGCCAGCACACCCATCTGTCCCACTCACACGGAGACTGGTGCAGAATCAGTGGTTGTACAAGGGAGAGAATGGTCTAAGTGGGGTCAGGGGAAGGCATGGAGGACAGGAGGGATGGGAGGCAAGTTAATCAAAATGTAAGATGCCATGAATAAGCCATGTGGAAACCCACTCTTTTGCTAATAATATGTTTTTTTAAGTGATGTCTTGGGTATCAGAACGCTGTGAGGGTGAATAATGGTACACTTGGAAGCTATAGATTGTCATTAGAAAAATTTCAGTGCCAGGGGTGGGATACCTTCCAGTGAGCTGCTGGCCTGGCATGTCCCTGATGCCCCCAAAACATTGCCAGCTAGTGCCAAAGCTCTTGGTTTGCCAGAATAACTAGATAGTAAGATTTGATTGCTAAAGATGCCACATGCCTGGGCTACAGGACGTTGAGAAATCAAGCTGGAACTGAGCTAGAAGCCTCATGTTGACTGTCAAGATGCTGGAAAGAGCTATGTAGCACAGTCTTTTCATGGAGAGAGATCACCAGCAGTCTTAACCAGCAGCGGATCCTGTAAGCCTTATGGCTGGCCAGCCAGGCCAAATGGGTCAAATTAGTGCAATGGTGGCATGTCTGTTAGCACAGAAACCAACTAACTGCTCTCTGATTGAACTGGAGACCCGGTCCATGGGAGGGAACCCATGCCTGATACTGAAAACCTAGTCAAAAGCTTATGTCTGGGGAGGTCATGAGCCCTAGGTGGAAAACTAATACTGTTGTATGGCTAGATAAATATATTATTCCCATCAAACTGCCCTCTAAACATTTGTGTTTTATGTCCACATAAACTTTTGGTTAGGGAAGCCTCTCTTTCCAGATGACAGAAACTACTAGGATGACTCAAAAATTACCATAGTGCCAAGATGAAGTGACACTGGACTATGCAGCACTAAGTGAAACATCTCTATCATGCCCACTAAGGCTCAGGGACCATTGGGAAAGAGGTGGCAGGAAGAATGTGAGAGCCAAGGAAATGGCCTTTATATCCATGACCTCACAGTGGCTGATACTGCCTAGATAAGACCTGCAATAATAGGAGGAAAATAAATGATGGCATCAAAATAGAACAGAGACTAATTGGAAAGACAAAAGGGATTTAGTGGTTGAACCTTCATTGGGTCCTTAGAGGGAACACCCAAACCACAGGGCCCTGGAGAGGGTATGATAAAGACTAACTTTTATCTCCTGTTTCTCTCCCTCTTTCTCCCTTTTCTCTCTTCCCCCTTTACATTACCTGTTTCTTCCTTCTTTTCCCTTGGCACTAGCCTGTAACTCCCAGTACCAGCATGCAGTTAACATCTACAATAAGCTGTTGATCAGAGAGACCTACAAGGTTTCCAAAAAGAAGACAAATTTCTGTCAGAGTACTTGATGACCCACCAAAGTTAGAGGTAAGACCCTACTGCTAAAGACACCATATGCTGTTGGTTCATAACACGGAGTGACCTGGCTGGAACATGGAAGAGAGTCAGTCCCCAGAAAGTTAGCTCGTCTAGTGCCAGAAGGTGCTACATGAGTGACTAGGGGAAAATGACCAACATCTGTCCAAGCAATTCATGGTCTATGCTACTCAGCAGCAAACAACCTGATGTGATGTTCACACAAGTGCAATAGTGGCACTCAGATGATGTGGGTAACCAACTGCTCTTGATTGAGCTAAGGAAGCCTCTCAGTGGAATGGAACCTACAGCTGGAACTGGGAAACGAGTCAGAACCATATCCAAAAAATGAGCCTGCTCTACAATATCCAGCTTCCACCAATCATGATTTCTCTGGTGCTGACTTCACTCTCCATTGGAGAATTTTCTTATCTTTTTCAGATGGATACAAACCTTAGGGGCCCAGCTGAAACCAAGAGTAACTGGGGAAATGAACAAGAGTGCTGCTTTCTTGGTGAACCTGGTACTAGCACATGGGTGAAGGAGATAGAGACAGAGAACACTCAACTCCTGACAAACAAGATATTGAGAGACTCAGAGGCTCCCAAGACCTCATCACTGAAGTAGACCTAAAACAAACACAACATGGCTCAGGGAAATTCATGGAAGAGGGCATAGTAAGATTGTTAGAGCCACATGCTGGGACATTATGCACAGAGACATTGCCTCTTACCCATAACTAATGGCTAATCCCACAATGCACGACACACATTCCCCAATGAGGAGGATTCCTTCAGAGGGGGGAGGACAGGGAGGAGGCTAACAATGGTACCAACATGGCTGATTACCACAGTGTACATAACTAATAAAATAGATATTTTGTATTTTTTTAAAAAAGAATTTGTTTTTCCTTAATGAGTACGGGAATGCTGTGAGCTCTGAGTAGCAAAGAAATATACACATTCTTTAAGATAATTAAAAATGGAGGGAAAGTGTAGAGGAGGCATTTCTATAAGGAGTGGAAACATCATTATGATAGGGAATGTGCAATATCAAGGGTTTCAAATCTGCTCGTGTGGTTAAGTAGCATAGAAGTTTTTACACACACATTTGAGTGCCTGCAAAAGGAGAGAAATATGAATAAAATTTTTGAAGTGATGCCAGCATCTTAGATCTGTATTGTATTATGCAAAATGTTACAATAGGAGGTGACTGTTAAGGATATACTAAATCCTAAAGGCATTCATTTTTATATCATTAGTGCTCATAGATTCCTATATTCAAACTACTTCCTACAACACTAGAAGCTAAATGGGCACCCTTTCCATTTTACCAGTAGAAAACCTTCAGGGCTCATCCCTTCTCACTTTTCCCATAAAGATAATAGAAGATGGTCAGTAGATTTGTAATCTTTAAACCACATGCATAAATTATACTTAATCCGCTGATGTGCTACGCCACGGTTCTCAATGAGTGGTTGGTTACTGGACTGACAGCATAGGGGATTCATTAGCAATGCGGATTTTCCATGCCTCCTCAGAATTTCTCTGATCTTAGAGGAGGACTGAGGAAGAAAATGCATTAGCCTTCCATTGCTGTAGCAAAATACCTGAGATAATCAGCCTGGAAAGAGGAAATGTTTATGTCTTTGTCACATGGTTTGAGAAATTGTAGTCCACGATCCAGTAGCCCCATAACTTTTAGGCCTGTGGCAAAACAATGTATGGTGACAGGTGGCACGTAATGGAGCAGATCTGCTTACCTCATAGCACAAGGGAGACCATTCCTCTCATGTGTGTACACACCCCGAGTGACCTAAGACCTCCCGCTTGGCCCCACCTCTTAAAGATCCCTCTACCTTCCAATAGTGCCAATCCGGAGACCAAGCCTTTAACAACTCCAGGGGCCTTTGTAGCAGGCAGGGAGCCTGTCCTCAACAAGAGCCCTCCAGGTGACTCTGTGTGCATCAACCCTTGAGGGCTAGGGTTCTACGCCAACACTGCTGCGAAAGAGAAAGTGCCAGATCAGACACCTCACACCTTCAATCCCAGTGCTCAGGAAGCCAAGGAAGGAGAACCATAGTGCGTTCAAGTCCTGCCTGGACTATAGACTGAGCTCCAGGTCAGCCTAGGCTAGAGTGAGACCCTATCTTAAAGCAATTATAACCGTCACAATGAAGAGAGAGGCCGCCGCTGGGGTTCTGACTCGGCGGGGAAAGTGCTTGCTGAGGAAGCACGGGGAACTGAGTGTGATCTTCAGCATCCACGCAAAAAGCCCAGAGTGCTGGTGCCTACATGCAATCCCATCTGGGGAGGCAGAGGTAGGGTGGCCCCCAGGCTCATTGGCTGATTCTTTTAGCCAAATCAGTGAAGTCCAGGTTCAGTGAGAGACCCTGTCTCAAAAATAAGGTGCAGAGCTGGGGGTTGGAGAAGTGGTCCAGCGGTTAAAAGCGCTTGCGTTCAGTGTCACAGCCTGTGCTGAATTCTCCAGAACCCACGTAAAGCCAGGTGGACAAAGGGAACATGCGTTTGGAGTTTGTTTGCGGCGGCAAGAAGCCCTGATGTGCCCATGCTCTCCCCCCACCACATGCTCCCTGTACCTGTAAATAATAAACAAAAATTTTAAAAACTAACATGGAGAGGTATAGGAGAAGATCCCTGACATAGACCTACAGCTACTACACGCATGTTAACATACGTGCACTCACATCTGCCTACACATCTCCTCTCTCTCTCTCTCTCTCTTTCTGTTTCTCTCACACACACCACACACACACAAAAGCAGAAAGCAAACAAACAGGTACAGTTGTAAGGCTCAGGAAGGCGCCTCTCTAATGCCTCCACCATGTGCCAACTCCCGGCATTCCCCGAAGAGACAGCACATGGGTCATGCCAGCTCCCCGTTCTAGTCAGTCCTGGAATGACTTCTAGAAGCTCTATGCACAGCACCAAATGCAAACAGTCTAATTCCCTGATCTCCACCTCAATTCTGCCATCTTTGCAAGCTATTGATTCAGAAATTGGAAGTGCTTTTTCAAAACGTTGCCTTATAATGCCCTCAGCAAATAATAACTGGATGTATTTTCCATATATTCCTGTCTGACTGCCTAAAGAAAAACTGTCACTTGTCATTAGAAATGAAATACTCAAAAAAAAATGAAATGAAATACTCTGATATTGGTAATTTAAGTCAAATTACCTCAGAGTCATTTCTTCCCAAGCAAGAACCAAGGATGTGCTCCTTCATTTGTTCTTTGGGGAAACACTGGATTTTATTGTTAGGCTGATAATTAGCATGCATTCAAGATCCCAGAGTGGACTAGTTATCCTGGAACATTTTGAGGCATATTAACAAGACCAGATAGTACTAAAATTGGCCACAATTAATTGTGAAATGCAGAACCTCCTCATGAAACTTGTGACTAAACTGGGGTTTTTATATTTTCTTTCTAATGAGTGTCTTATAATGAGAAGTTAGGGATCATAGGTTCAGTCTATTTTCATGTTTATTCCAGATGGAGAAGTTTTCACTTTTGACAGTTCTTACATGGATGTAAATTGCTTACATAAAGGAACAGGTATCAGACAGTCATAGCATACTGCTCCACAGGCTTTAAACTTAATTACGTCAAATTAAGTATGTCTAGAGTTGTCTAATATAAACCTTTATAATGTAAGGATTTCAAAGAAGAAGTGAAAGAACATGCATTAGCCTTTCTTATCTCTGGAGTCACTAGAATTCATCAAGTAAGAATAATAAAGCACCTCACATTGAATTACAAGATCTTTCAACCAAACAATCAAAATCAAACATGTATGTTTCCAATTTCAACATGTTATAATAAAATAAACCACAGTCTAAAGACAAGAATTGCATTAAAGTAGAAGGGACATTATAGAGTAGAAAATGGGCCAGTGGGAGGGATTAGACAAGATAAGTGTGGATAATGATGGGATAAATATTATACACACACATATGAATAATATTATATAATGTCATTGTTTTACACAGCAAATATATACTAACAAAAGTACTTAAAGTAAATTGCATGTGTTGCTTGTGTAAAATAAACCACTAACACCCTAAAATTTAAAAAGTTAGAAAGGAAACATGAATAAAAGTTTTCCATGGTGATAGACCTTGAGAAAACTGAGGAAAAGGGGGGAAAAAAAAAGTTAGAAATGAGAAATATCAGTAAAAATTTTCCATGGTAATAGGCCTTAAGCAAACAAAAGAAACTGAGTTTACTTTTAAAAGTCTTAATTACTTTTACTCCAAAATCAATATACATTCACTGAGGGAAAATTCAGAAAATAAAATAAAGCCAAAAGTAAGTCAATAAATACAAATATAAAAAGAAAATTCCCCAAAAGGGAATGTAAAAAATGATGGCCATAAATCTTTTTACCTTTATATAAAATATAACTGTGGAATATAATATTATATCCCAGAAAATGTTATACTGGATATTAATTTAGATAAGAAATATTTAGTCCTTATTACAATAAAATTACTTTTCAAAAAATCACCCCAATAAACAATTATAGGAACACATCTAAAATAATAGCAAGAAGATGAGACCATTTAGTCCTATTTAGACCAACAGGTATTTGTGTTTTCTATGAGGAAAACAATTATGGGTAACAAAGCAGTTATGATTACAGCATGTGCCTTTGTAAATTCATTCAAAAATATATATAAGGTGTCCCTGACATGCAATGGCTGACAGCTGAAACCTCTGCTCCTTAGAATCTGACTACCATGGGAGGGTTCACTCTGTGCTGAGGAGGCAAAACTTCAAGGCCTTATGCTTTCACAGGTCTTTAGAGACGCCAAATTAAGACCCCACAGAACCTGCACGATGTGAAGATGCAAAGACGCAAACAACCGAGCCAATTCCAGGGGCTGAAAAGTCCTGTACAAGATAGAGAGCAACAAGACCAGGTTAGAAGGAAGGTTGAGTGAGAGCTCAGGCTCTAAGACCAAAATGCAAATTCCTGAGATAAATTAAAAACACGGGATAAGCAAAAACTTCTTTCTAACTTGAGATTGTGTTGTGTTTCTTTACATGCTTAATGTGCATTAGCTAAAGATATATCCTTGCAGTTGACTGATGTTAAATCAATTATAACTGCATACATTGAGGTCTGCTAGGGTTTTCATAACTATGCTTGTAGAGCTAATAAAAATGGATCCCATTATGACTTGCAGGCTCTATAATGGTTAGAGAAGCACTGGTTTAATTATGTTTGTTCTAATGTCTCATGACTCTCCTAGAAACATTTGCATGTTTAGAAACCGTGTCATGGGGCTGGAACCACCGGTAGAGCTTTTGCCTAGCAAGCAGTGGACCCTAGATTTGACCCCCGGCACTGCATAAGCTTGCTGTAGTGGCACGTACTAGGACTCAGCACTTAAGAGATGGAGGCAAGAGAATCAGAAGTTCAAAACCAGGCTCACTACATAGAGTTGAAGGACAGCCTTGGGAATACGACACCTTGTCTTGAAAAAAAAAAAATCCATAACATATTTGGTAAGACTATTTTACAGATCCAAGTGGTCTAGATAATTCTAGATTAAAATATGTGTGTTTTTACTTTGTAATTACCTCACTGGTTCATTATCATACCTATATAGGGAAAAATTTCTAAAACTCATATTGAAAATAAAGAATAAAATTTTATAGTCTTTTAATGAGCTTTATGTTTTCAACTGTAAACAAAAAGTAGAAAATGTTTGAATTATAGACACATTTATAGACACATTTTAGCTCTAATATAAACTCTTAATAATTATTTATAGTCATATGATATATATCAAAAACCAAGTTTTATTCTCTTTTAACTATTTTTTATTTATTTATTTGAGAGAAAGAAAGAATAGGCTCACCAGGGCCTCCAGCAGCTGCAAACAATCTCCACATGCAAGCGCCCCCTTGTGCATCTGGCTTATGTGGGTCCTAGAGAGTCGAACCTGGGTCCTTTAGCTTTGCAGGCAAATGCATTAACTGCTACGCCATCTCTCCAGCCCCCAAGTTTCATTCTTTGTGCCTTTTTTTATGAAAAAAAAAAAAAAAACAGACATCTTGCTAATAGTTAATGGTTTTTTCCTCCTAATGTTTTTCTCTTATATGAAATGCTAACTCTATTACAGCTATATTTCTTCTGAGTTCTGAGCCCTCAAGTAAATATTTAGAATGCTTCCAACCTAATCAACACATTTCAAGTTGATATCTGTATGGAATGCATCTGTGTTTATAGAATAAATTAAAATAATATCCACTGGACTCACTCCTAACCCCGGAATTTCTAGCATCGTTGAGGTTTTCAACTTGGCCTCTCAGAGCTGAAGACGAGAGACAGAGAGGAACACAATGTGGAAGTCGAAGAGCCAAGGGGAAGAAAAGTCCGAAGGGAGGGAAGGAATCACAAGAGAGGAGCTAAGGTTTCAGAAATCATCACTCAGACAGACTCTCTTTGGCTTTTCATCTTTAGTGAGCTAAGCCTCTCCTTGGTGTTATGAAAGTTGTCACCTTTGGGCTAGAGAGATGGCTTAGTGGTTAAGCACTTGCCTGTGAAGCCTAAGGACCCCGGTTCGAGGCTTGGTTCCCCAGGTCCCACGTTAACCAGATGCACAAGGGGGCGCACGCGTCTGGAGTTCGTTTGCAGTGGCTGGAAGCCCTGGCACGCCCATTGTCTCTCTCTCCCTCTATCTGTCTTTCTCTCTGTGTCTGTCACTCTCAAATAAATAAATAAAAATGAACAAAAAATATTAAAAAAAAAAAAGTTGTCACCTTTGCTACTGGTGCCTGAAGTTGACCCCTAAGGTCAAAAGCAGTCTTGTGACTTATTTCCTTCCATAATATACACCATCTGCTTTTACAGTAACCTCTCACAAAATGACCACAGTTCAACATCTAAAGCCCTCCATGTCATGGAGACGCTTCTCCACTTTTAAATGAGACAGGGTACCACAAGAGAAAATAAGAAGTGATGAGAAGGGAGTCAAGTGAAAACATGTACTATGCAAACAGAAAGGAAGCTACAGTTGGGAAGGACCAAAGTGGGGAAGGAATAGAGGAAAGAGGTAAAAGGAAATTAAAAAAAAAAAAATTCCTTAAGAAAAAGCATAATGAAGAGCTGGGTACATGCCTTTAATCCCAGCACTTGGGAAGCAGAGGTAGGTAGGCAGTGAGTTCAAGGGCACCCTGAGACTACACAGTGAATTCCAGGTCAGCCTGGACTACAGTGAGACCCTACCTTGAACCCCCACCCCCAAGAAAGAAAGAAAGAAAGAAAGAAAGAAAGAAAGAAAGAAAGAAAGAAAGAAAGAAAGAAAGAAAGAAAGAAAGAAAGAAAGAAAGAAAAAAAGAAAGAGAGAAAGAAAGAAAGAAGGGGCATAATGAAACTTGATTCTTTGTATGCTATTAAAAATAAGGGGCTAGAGAGATGGCTCAGCAGATAAGCACTAGCCTTCAAAGCCAAGGGACACAGGTTCAATTCCTTAGTACCCATGTAAGCCAGATGCACAAGGTGGCATGTGTGTCTAGTGTTTATTTGCAGGCTGGAGGCCCTGGTGAAGCCATTTTCTCTCTCTGTATCAGCCTCTTTTTCTCTATCTCTCAAGTAAATAAATAAAATAAATGTAAAAATTAATAAATAAAAATAATAAATAAAGGGTGTGGTGATGCACACCTTTAATCCCAGCACTCAGGGGACAGGTAGGAGGCTTGACATGAGTTCAAGGCCATTCTGAGATTACATAGTGAATGCCAGGTCAGCCTGGACTAGAATGAGACCCTGCCTTGAAAACAAAACAAACAAACAAAAAAAAAATGAAGAAAATAAAATTAAATTTGAAAGAATTTTTAAAACTCTTTTGTAGAAATGGAGAAGTTTGTTCTCTAGGAATCTATGCTCTTCCCTTCAAGACAGCACCTTTTAGTTAAAAGAACATTCCAGACTGTGAATGTAGTGTAGGCAAGTCCCTGAGTTCAATTACTGGAATTTTAAAAATATTAAAGAATAATACATTCTACATGAACACTAATGATAACCGAATATTTCCATAAATTCAATAATAAATTTGAATATACAGGCTTGAGAGAATAGGGCACATCCATAAGACAAAATTGGGGGAATTGATTCCAAGAAACTTACATTTCTACAAAGGATGGACATAAGATAAAATTCAGTGAAAAGTCATGACTCTTCCACTACAAGATATATATAGGCTCCTATGATTAGATAAACAATATAATTATAATTATCACAATGTTTTATATCATAATTTTATATCATAATTCATATGTAATTATGCTACATATACACATATTAGTTCAATGTGTTAAGTCAGTTAAAAATGGACTTCAAGGGCTAGAGAGATGGCTTAGAAGTTAAGGTGTTTGCCTGCAAAGCCAAAGGACCCCTGTGTGATTCTCCAGGACCCATGTAAGCCAGATGCACAAGGAGGCGCATGCATTTGGAGTTCATTTGCAGTGGCTAGAGGCCCTGGTATGCCCATTCTCTCTCTCTCTCTCTCTCTTGCTCTCTAATAAATAAATAAAATATATTTTAAAAATTGACTTCAATTTTTGGCAATCAGAGATTATTTATCTAAGGGCTCAGAGAAACGATATAGTGTCAAACAGGAAACGTGTAGGAGATACGGAGAAAGGAAATTGATGATTGAAGTTAAAAAGAACATACAGCTTATAAAAAGGGGAGACAGACAAAAAGAGAATCAATTTAGAACATTAGAACAAATTTCTTTTAAGGGTTTTCATTTATTTGAGAAACAGAGGGAGAAACAGAGAGAGAGAGAGAATGGACTCCAGATGCATGCACCACCTTGTGCATCTGGCTTTTTACATGAGTTCTAGAGAATTGAACCTGGCCCAGCAGGCTTTACACCTATGTGTGAGAATGCGCATGCCACCTGCCCGTGCATGCAGAGGCCAGAGGGCATCGGTACACCTCTTAACAGCAATTCCATCTCATTTTCCTGAGGCAGAATCTCTTACCTGAGGTTCACCACTTTTCAATCACACGGCATGACCCTTGAGCCTCAGGATTCCTCCTATTTCCACTGCTCCTTAGTATTGGGGTTACAGACGTGTGCAGCTATGCCTGCCTTTTCAATTGGGGGCTGGAGATCAAACTCAGCTGCTCCTGCTTATACAGAAATCACCTTTACCTGCTAAGCTATCTCCTCAGCCCTTTGTTTGCTTTTGAGTTCACTGGCGTACATTCTCACATTCACTATTTTATAATGTGCAAAGTCTTTATAACATACAATTAAATATTCCTTCAGTGAAGTGTCTGATTTATCTTTATGAAAACAAGGGCTGCGCTCACGTCAGTCAGTTGTTGACCCATAGCATCCTAGCTGATTTTCATCTGTGAGTTTCAAATTATTTACAAACTAATTTGCCTAAAGCTAATTTCATGTTAATGTCTATTTTATGTCCTTTCATTATGCTGAAAGTGTTTGTATCAAATCTTGACTCATTAAAGTAATGGAAAAGCCCACAAAACAAATCAAGTAAGACAGCTATGGAATACTGCTGTGGTTCAATCATTCGTGTGAGGCAGCCACTGATGTTTAGAATTTACATGAGATTTACTGAATATCTATGACAAGTCATTCTGTGTGGAGAATGGAGAAGGAGATTTTTCCAACTTGTTCATAACCTATTAAGAAACAGAAAAATCTACAGTTTCTGAAATATGCTTAAGTGAATGCCAATAAAAAGAAAGTCAAAAAGTTTTGTAAGTTGTCCAAGAAGATAATTTCTACTAATAAGGCGCCTTTCCTGGAGGTTTGATAAATATTAAATATACAAGGTCTTTTGCTCATATTTCCTGAGGAACAAAGCCCACTGTTAAGAAGACCAAGAGTAAATTTCTTTCCTCTAAATTTCAGTGAGTTTTCACAAGCCATGCTATGTGGTTTGAATATGTTCCTTTAAAATGCATGTTGAAACTTAATCTCCAATGTAGTAGCATTCAGATGTGAGGCCTGGAGGGGGGAATTAAGCCATGAAGACTTCATTCTCATAAACAGATAACACTCTAAAAGTAGCCTAAGGTTTGATCAGACACTGTCCTGTCCTCCATCTCCATTACAACAGAGTTCCATCTTGGGAACAGACTCTAAGGCAATACTTAAATGAAATTTATAATACTGTAAATTTATAGATTACCCAGTCTGGGGTTTTTTTTTTTTTTTGTAGCAGCACAAATGGACAAAGACAAATGAAAAGACAACAGCTATGAAATGTTAATTATTAGAATCCAAGGAAATGTTCCTGCTTTGCAATTTGTGGGGATCAGCAGGATTTGTCCCTCAAAATCTGACCCCCACCCCACTCTTCAGGAAGCATGCCTGTTCCGAGCCTCGCCAGTGGTTAATGGGGCCGTGCATCTGAATCCCAGTCTCAGGCCAGGACACAGTCTCATGGTCATGCCTCCTCCACACGCACCTGTTCCTACTCCCATCCAAGGTCCGTGAACCTAGTTTCTCATAGAAATGATGAAATTGCCCAAAAAGGTAGTAGAATAGTATGACTTCAAGAAACCTGGACTCATATTGTAGGGCAGAGTCTTTAAAGTTCAATTCAAACTGTTAAGTAGAAGATAGCTAAATATTAGTTATTAAATTACATTATACAGAATGAACTCCACATCTGAGTTTAAGTCTCAGATTTTCCATTACCTGACCAGATCGCAAATGCTTTCAAATTTCTAAAATGACAGTATCTAACTGGAACAGAGTTTTTTTTTTACTTAATTTAAGTTATTTATTTGCAAGGAGAGAGAGAGAGGAGATGGAGAGAGAATGGGCATGTCACATCCTCTAGCCACTGCAAATGAACTCCAGACACATGCGCCCCCTTGTGCATCTGGCTTATATGGGTCCTAGGGAATTGAACCTGAGTTTTTTGGCTTTGGAGGCAAGTGCCTTAACTGCTAAGCCATCCCTCCAGCCCTAGAACAGAGTTTTACCAAGTATGTTTTACACCACTCCCACTGCCATATTTTTTAAATTATTTCAGGGTTGAAGGGTGGCTTGGCAGTTAAAGGCAATTGGTTGGTAAACATGATGGACCAGGTTCAATTCCCCAGTACTCATGTAAGATCAGACTCTCAATGTGGTGTTTGCATCTGGAGTTTGCTTGCAATGACAAGAAGTCCTGGTACGTTCATTCCCCCCACACACACACCTCTCTCTCTCTCTCTCTCCATCTATCTATCTATCTATCTATCTATCTATCTATCTATCTATCTCTGGCTCACTCTCTCTTCTCAGCTTGCAAATAAATAATTAAATTTAAAAACACAAAATTATTTCAAGGGAAACTGTAGAGTTAAATGGTGTGAGAAACATCAGGATATTGACATTGATTTATACTCTATCGTCTTCCTCCTATATCAAACAGTAGAAAGCTGTTTTATGTAATGGACCCCCATGTAAATATAGGATTAAAGAAATTTAAAATTAAAGTATTCATAAAACAGTTATAAGATTAACAGTGTATTAGGGTTCTCTAGGGGAACAGAACTGCTAGAATGAATTATTTTTTAAAGGGAATTAATTGGATTAGTTTACAGTAGTCCAATAGCAGTTGCAGCCCGAGAATCAAGGAACCTGGTAGCTGCTCAGTCCACGTGGCCAGATGCCTCAGCAGCTCCCGCAGCCAAGCAGGAGGAAGGAAGGGGCTCTTTTCACCCAGAGCTTCCTTATATCAAGTCCCCCTCTGAGAGGGGCACCCACTCTGGGGGAAGGGCTCACTCTGGGGGAAGGACCTCCTCCTTCAGTTACTCCTTCCTGGAAGCAACCTCAGTGACCCATTCAAAAGCGGTTTCTGTGGATCACTAAACAGATCAAATTGGCAACACCTTAACCATCACAAACAGCATACATTTATATTATGCAGTTTTATATGAGCAAGAGTTTAATTATTTGTTGCTTCTCTGAAGTATCTATTCACATATTTTTATTCTATTGACCTTGTAATCAGCAACACGTATTTCAATAGTGACCTGACAAAGTCAGAGTCGATAGTAATAAGTTATAATTTTCTTTGTGCAAATTAACTCAACTATCCAGGGACCTAAGATATGATCTTGACCTCATTAATATTGTACTTGAATCAACCACCTAAAATGTAGTAAGAAATATCTTGTTGTACTTAATGAGCTCATTCATATGCATTTTGTGGCTTCCTGTATGTTTATAGAAATCTTATACAAGTTACAGAACTAATTGTTTCATGATACACTACATCTTTTTATTTCAATGTGCCACCCCATTTCCTTGTAATGACCTTCATTCTATATGTCATTCAAGAATAATGCTACTGTTTCCTTAAGCCCAGATAGTCAAAATCTGATCTGTCAGGATTTACCAGGGTAACTTTCAATAATTAATTTTTCATGACCAAACTTCATTCAGCTGGATTTTATAATTCAACACAAATAAACTTATACCTAATGCAAATCATATCATTTATAACACCACCACCTGAAATTATTTAATCTTCCTTTAAAAAATTTTCCAAAATTCATTCTAGCCATATACAGATTCAAATGTTTCATTACATTTACTTATAAAATATAAACCATCCATGACATTAATTGAACATGATAATTCTAATTTCCCAAAGCTTGAGTCTTGGGAGCCACTTCTTATTTGTCTACTCTTCCTCATCAAATATTTTTCACTAAAAGACTGTGCATTTAGTTCATGACTATGATCTTCATAACAATTTCTTTTTCTGATAATATACATGTTTTGCATAGGTTAGTGGTATTTTCCATACAAGTACCAGAAAAATCTATGGGTTGAAGTGGGTTTTCTCTTTTTTTCTTATGGATTCAGAGTGTGTAGGTGACCTCTGTGCCTGGATTCAGGAGTTCAGTGTGGTCAGTGCTGGGTTCTGTGGGCCTCATGGTATTTCCACACTCAGGAAAACTATAACATGCTCCAAGTGGAAGA
The DNA here is from genome assembly GCF_020740685.1 of Jaculus jaculus. Classification (NCBI taxonomy): domain Eukaryota; kingdom Metazoa; phylum Chordata; class Mammalia; order Rodentia; family Dipodidae; genus Jaculus; species Jaculus jaculus. Next base: position 85,662,972 of record NC_059114.1, read on the forward strand.
AAAACATAAAAGGGTTTATCATCTTTTGTGAGATCCTTCCTGAAGAGATCCATGAGGGTCACCTGGGAGAACAGCTGTGTTGAGTCTCGGAAAGTGACTCTTTAGGTTTTCTACCGTCTTCTGTGGTGTGTGTGTGTGTGTGTGTGTGTGTGTGTGTACATGCACATGTGTGTGTAGATAAGCAGTATGTACATGTGTTTGTGGTGGTTTGACTCAGGTGTCCTCCATAAACTCAGGTGTTCTGAATTCTAGGTTCCCAGCTGATGGAGATTTGGTAGTAATGCCTCCTGGAGGAAGTGTATTGTTGGGAGAGGGCTTATGGGTGTTAAAGCCAGTGTCCACTATCAGTGTTTGGCACACTCTCCTGTTCCTGTTGTCCACCTGATGTTGGTAAGACGGTGTCCACCCTCTGCTCACATCATCGTTTGCCCCTGCCATGATGGAGCTTCCCTTAGAGTCTGTAAGTCAAAATAAACCCTTTTTCCCCAAAAGCTGCACTTGGTCAGGTGATTTCTGCCAGCAATGTGAACCTGACTTCAACAGTGTTTAAACATGCAGTGTATGTATGTAGACATACAATGTGTGGATGTGTAGGCATGCAGTTTGGGTGTGTAGACATGCAATGTTTGTGTGAGTATACTGTGTGTGTGTAGACATACAGTGTGTGTGTGTGTGTGTGTGTGTGTGTGTGCATGTGTGTGTGGAGACATGCAATATGTGTGTGTATGTGTGTGTGTGTAGACATGCCCTGAATGCACATACATGTACAGATGTGCATGCCTCATGTACACACAGCAGAGGCCAAGGGAAGGTATCAGTTTTTCTCTCTTCCACTTTTTTCCCTGAGACAGAGTCTCTCATTGTATTTTGAGCCCCCCCCCCGTTCTTAGTAAGAACAGCTGACCAGGGAACCCCAGCATGTGTCTCCCTCAGCACCGCGGTTACAGGCAGGCACACCGTACCCTGCATTTTCACGTGGGTGTCCGGGATCAAACTCAAGTTCCCATGCTTGCTCAGCCGGCATTCTTACTCCCTGAGCCATCACCTGCCTGCCAAGTTCCTGCCTGCCAAGTTTGGCCTTGAGATACTTAAGAAAGAACTTATCCCCTGTTGGCTGTAGTTTTGGCTAATGCAAAAAGTTATTAAAATGTTCTCTTTAAAAGCTATGTTTTTCTTATTGGGGGATATAAAGTTTCAGAACCTATGGTAGAGAATTTTGAAATGGTTTCCATTTCGTGCCCCAGAAGAGAAACCAACCTTCTCTGTGCCCCCTCCCTAGGTGGGATGGAACCCGCGAACTTGATAATATTTCACTTCCCTTATTCAGTTACTGATCGCATGACTGAAAGAAGCAGTCCAATGTAAAGGGCTAAGATGACCAAATCAACCCTATTCTGGCAACTGCCATTGGATGCTCTCTATACTCAATAACCTCACGCAGGCAGTAGTCCACACCTCCAGCCAAGTGTCGACACTCAGCGAGTCTCGAGCTGTCTGCTAGAACAATCACAGCTAATGGCTACCAGTAGTAATGTGGCTTCCCGGGATCTGCGTTCCTCATCAAGTCTTATACAAATGTCCTCTACTGTGTCCATTCCAGTTCTATAAAACATCACTTAGTGACATAAAATGTCATTGATAGAAAAAATAAAACAATAATTTTAGAAAGAAAATGCTTAGTGATTTCATTTTATTTTTGCCATGTATAAAGTATAGCAAAACCACTTGAGAAAAATGCCCAGTAGACTTTTATTTGTGTGCAAGTACAACTCTTCCAGGGCTCCTAGAAGCCCAGGGCCCTCAGAGCAGGAAGGAGTCTTGGCCAGTGCCCTGTACTGAGAACCACACATAAAAATATTCCCAGATCACTAGTGACTTCAGACTCCAACGAGAAACCATGATGATCTCTTGGAAGGAATTTTTCTCTACAAGAGCAGCACCTGTCCACAGGATGCTCCTGCCTAGTACACTTTTCATTGAACTAGAAAGCATAGAATAGCGCTTCAACAGACTGTAAGAAGTCTACTTATTCGGTCAAAGCAATTATGAAGTAGGCTGGTGTTTTTATGGAAGCAAACATAATGTCAAAGTCTGAGAAGAATGGTAAAATTGTGGGTCAATCCAGGGCAGGCAGAGACACAGAAGCACCAGGGGACAGTGTCCTGTGGTAGGAAGACAGATGTGGAAGTTTACGCGAGAAGAACTAACTTTTTTTGTATGGTGTTGAAGATTTAACCCTTGGACTTTAATTTCTGGAAAGCCTTTCCCAAATGCTTGGGTTAGATGGGAGGCTTTTCTTTCTAAACCTCCCTCATGCCTTCCCACCTCGGCCATCCCTTCCATCACGTTTTTGGCCGCCGTGGAGGATCGCCTCAGACATTTAATATGAGACCTCAGGAAAGCTGACCCATGGGACCTGTCACGTCAGCCTGGCTGCTCCTCCAAGAGAGAAGGAGGATCGTCATCCTCTGCGCCTGCTCCTCAACCTGCAATGTCACCCTCCTCGCCGGAGCTGTTGGCATTGATTGTCAGTCTTTTTGGTGACAGGAGGGAATGAACATGATTCTCCCTTTTCATGTGCCCTTCAATCTGAGGTGCGCTGATTCCTGCTCCCTGAGTGATTGGGTTACTATGAGTTCCCGTCGCAGTCTTCCAGGATTCTGTCAGGATTAGCGGGAAAGGGGCACAAGCCATGACTGCCATCTCACAGAATCCGCTTGTCTGCCCACTTGAGTCACTGGGTATGCGCTAGGACTGGAATGTTCTTGTGCATTCCAAGAGTTAGTTATCACACTTGATGTGTTTCTACTGAACCCAGCTCCTCCCTTCCACCTCCCACACCCAAACACCTGTGTTTATGTATCACACAATTTGAAGAAACTCATCAGTAGACGATATTATTTCTCGGAGTGATGTATTTTAGTAGCAGACTTACTGGAATAGCATATGAATGACACCATTGAAAACACACACACAAACATATATATTTTAAAGTTGACAAACTAATGTATTTACACAAATGAATAAAATGAAAGAACTACCCATTTCCATCCTGTTTTCCTACTAAAACACACAAGCACATGTGCCTTCACCTGGATGGAAATAAAATCTAACATTTGAGACTACCAAATGAGACTTTTGTTTGTTTGTTTGTTTTAAGAACAGGAAGCTTCCTACCCGTGATGGTTAACGTTCAGTGTAAACTTGACTGGGTTTAGAATCACCGTGGAAACACACCTTTGAGTGTTTCTTTGAGAGTGTTTCCAGAAATGTTTTCCAGAAGACTCCCCCTGGATGAGGGCAGTGCGATCCCACGTCCTGGGGTCCTGAGACGAAGTAAAGAGAGAAACTGAGCTGAGCACAGGCCTTTATGACCTCCATCGCTGTCTGCTGCCAGGCTGCAGATGTAACATGAACAGCTGCCGCGCCCTCCTGCCCGCAGGCCTCCCTGCCCTTATGCGTGAGCCAAAATAAAACCCTTCCTTCCACGAGTTGCTTTCCTCAGTTATTTTGTCATAGTAACAACAAAAGTGATACCTCACCCTTCACATACTGCAGCTGTTGCAAGAGGTGTGGGCGACTGATAAACAGAATAGACTTCTGGTAGCTCTCGATTTCATGGAGAGCCACGTAATGGCCCATATGATAAAGTCCCTTTACCTCCCAGTAGAAGATGCCCTCCTTTGTGGGGCTGCTGTATCCAGGTGTTTTGTTGGTGCCTGGTGCTCCTCAGGAGGAGCTGCACTGCTCCTCACGGGGCACGGTCTGCAGACCTCCTGCTGTCCTTCACCTCAGATGCGCTGGGACAGCTAAAGGCAGCAGCCACGGATGGACACAGTGTGCAGATCACTGGGCTTTATGTCCATGTTTAAGATGACCTCACGCACTAAGCATCTTCAAGCCAGAACTAGACCTATTAGCGCCTTTGTTTGTAGTGCAGATTTCCTACTCTTCCTAGTCTTTGCCCAGGTTCAGATATCCATTGCTGGAGGGCCTTGCTGGAGAGTCCTTGCTCGGGTTCAGGGCAGCCTTCAGGTGGGCCTGGTAGAGAGCTTACTGGGGCTGAGGAAGGGTTGGGTGGCCCGACTCAGGGTCTCAGAGTTGGGTTCCATCTGATCTGGCTCCGGGCCGTGGGGTTCTCTCAGCTCTTAGCGTCTGCTCAAAAGGTCCAGCCCTGTGTCTCCTTCTGTCTACACAGCCAGCAGTGGGGACATCCTTGGTGAAGATCTATGACCATAGGGACTCAGTTCCTTGGTAAAGGTAGGTGATCAGATCACACACACACACACACACACACACACACACACACACACACACACACAGGGCCATGAGATGTACACATCATATGATCTATAACCTAATAAAGGCAGTGAAGGTGCCACCAAGTTCTCTATTCCACCCATGTGAGCAAGAGGTTGGAAGAGGCCCAGCATCCAAGGGCGTGGGAAAGGTGTAAGTCATTTAAGAATTCTGTTTGAGGGCTGGAGGGACGGCTTAGGGGTTAAGGTGCTTGCATTCAAAGCCAAAGGACCCAGGTTCGATGCCCCAAAACCCACAGAAGCCAAATGCACAAGGTGGCGAATGTATCTGGAGTTTGTTTACAGCAGCTGGAGGTCCTGCTTTGCCCATTCTCTCTCTCTCTCTCTCTTATAAATAAAATAAAGGTATTTTTAAAAAAGAATTCTGTTTGACAGAAATTCTTCAAATTTACATCTCTTGGTAAGAAGCAAAAAAAAAAAAAAAAAAAAAAAAGCAGGTTTAAAGACTTTTGTATAAAGTTGAGCATCGGTCAAATTAAATGTGTAAACACCCCCACTTGAGGCCTGCAGGTGTGGCTCTGAGAGCCAGCACAGAGTAGGGAGGAAACCACAGAAACCCTAAGAACCTGGGCCTTGACGGAGTTTCTGTACTCCCAGGGGCTCCTGGGGAGTTCTCCCCAAAGATACTCTCCTGGAAATCTTCAGAAAAGACGATAATGTGATCAAGTGGACTTGTGTAATTGTCATTCATACCCCTCCTACTCCAGACGATAACACAGTGTTGGGAAGAATATGAAAAGTCTTATATTTTATTTTATTTTATTTTATTTTATTTTATTTTATTTTATTTGTTTGCAAGCAGAAAGGGAGAGAGACAATGGGTGCGGCAGGGCCTCCTGCCACTCCAAACAAACTCCAGACACACACACCACCTTGTGCACCTGGCAGTACGTGGGTACTGAGGAATCAAACCTGGCCATCAGGCTTTGCAAGCAAATATCTTTAACTGCTGAGCTATCTCCCCAGCCCTGAGAACGGTCTTTCTAGGTGAAAAAAAAAAAAAAAAAAAAAAAACCTTCATGATTTCATTTACTTTTTAACTCCACTAGTTGTTAAATAATTGCATGATAGCGCAAGAAAGTTCACTGGAGGGCTGGAGAGATGGTGCAGTCACTAAGGCACTTGCCTGCAAAGTCTAATGGCCTGGGTTTGATTCCCTAGCACCTATGTGTAGCCAGACTCACAAAGTGGCGCATGCATCTGGAGTTTATCTGCAACGGCAAGAAGCCCTGGTGTACCCATTCATATTCCTTCTCTCTCCCTCCTTGAAAATAAGCTTAACTATTTTTAAAAAATTGTAAAGTGCACCGGAGACTCTGCGGAGTGCACAAACAGCTTCAGGACGCCTGGAGCTGCTGGCCGAGGGTGGGGGAGGCGGCAAAGCGACCTAAGAGGAGAACGTCTGCCTGTGTCTCCTCCTGAAAAACCAGAAACTTTAAAAAGAAGTCATCATAGCGTCTTGGAAGTGATTTTACTCTTCCAAAGCACATGATGCCCACAGGACATCCAAGGTCTGTGCATCTTTCTTCTTCCAACTAGGAAGCCTAGGGAGGAAAAAAAAAAAAAAAGAAAAAACCTCTCTTTTCTTTTTTAGGAAAAAGACTTTTAATGCAATAGCTTAAACACAATTCAACAAAATCAGTCACTTCAAATTTACTTCAACATCATATTACAAAGAACAAAGAAGGCTGGAGAAACCACTGTTGGGGGAGGGGAAGGGTCTTCCAGAGCCCACACTACACTGTGGTCAATCCACAGCACAGTCCTGCGGTCAACGCAGGCCAGAGGATATTTCTCCAAGGCCTCATAGGCAGGTGTGGTCTTAGCAAGGGCTTAACATTGAAGGGCACCAAGACACCAAGGTGACCGCTGAAGTTTAGCCTTTGATCCAGTCTGAAGCCCCCATCCAGCCCAAGGCTGGAAGGCAGAGCGCTCCCTCTTCTTCCCTGGCTGCAGAAACTCGAACCTGCAGCGGTGACAGCTGTGGCTGGTGTAGACTGCAGAAGCCAGAGGTCGGAAGGCCTGCAGCATGGAACCGGAGTCTCAGAGTTTGGAAGCCATCCCTAGGAGGGTTGGCAAGCCCGGGCACGGCTGTCCCCCGAGTGCCCAGTGGTGCAGAAGAGATCTCCAGCAGAAGCACCTGCAGAAAGAAATTTAAGAAAAATAAATAAATAAATGAATGAATAAATAAATAAGTAAGTAAAAGCTCAATGTGCCCTAGGTGGGCCAAAGATTTAGTCCATGTGATTCTGAGATTTAGTTCCTGTGACTCTGCAAGCTCCTGCTTTCCTCAACGCGAGGCCAGCGTCAGAGAAAGAGTTGGAGAAAGACAATTCCAATCCTGTTAAAATCCAAAATGGGCTGAGATATTGAGACTCTGGTGTGACTTCTCTGAACCCAAGAGTTTTTTTTCTTTTTCTTTGTTTTTTTTTTTTTCCCACACATGGGCTTCCAGGTCTGGAGGTCTGCGCTGGAAGAACAAGACTTTCTTGTACGTGGTGGTAGAGAAGCGACCTTTGCACTTCAACCTTGGGACAGCCTTGGACTTGAAACTCGGGGCAGCCGCTCTTGGATGCTGGGGCTATAGGGGCGGCATCGCCCCCCTTGCCTGTCCTCCTCCAAGCCTGCTGCTACCGACTCTCCAGCAAAGACCTTCCAAGGCGATCACCGCGCTCTCACACCGTGCCCTGCCAGTGATGTTCTGCATCGGACTTCACTGTGGCCCTGGGGGAAGCTGAGCCTCGGGGCACCTCACGGAGGTCCAGCTGCTGGGCAGAGGGCTGGCCATCCTCTGCACTCCTCCGCCTCCGGGCAACCTCCTCTCTGCACTGCCTCTTCCCTGCCTTTTGGCCTTGGGAGAGGTTGAGGGGGTCCCTCCCTCTCCATCTGTCCTTGAATCTGAGAGATCCCCATTCCTGAGCCTGCATGCCTGGTAGCTGGCCTCATGCAAATCCCTGTCTCTGTCCTCAGGGACGCTGATACTGTCAGAGTCCTGGGGTTCCCAAGGCTGCGTGCGTTGCGTTCCTGGATGAGGAGCAGCAGGCTGGATCCTCAGAATCACTGCAGAGGCCCGAGCTCTGGCTGCTGGGAGCTACCACGTGCAAGATGGAAAAGGTAGTTGTCAACGCAGCTACATCTCTGCTGAGCTGTATTTATATTTATTATGCATACTTATAATGATATATATATTATAATTTAATAATACAATATATTGTGTGTAATATGTAATTTATAATTAATATATTATACATTATAATTATATATAATATAAACATATATATTTAAATATTATATACATTTATGAAGGGCATGTTGATAGCACACCTTACCATCATCCCCCACACACACCCCCACTGCCAGCTTTTGTTTCCCACACAATAGAGAAACGAGTGAATAGAATGGAGTCAATTTTGGGCTAATGTTTGACAAAGTCTCAGAAATGCAGCATCTAGGAGCCAAGCCCCCTAACTTGCTCTGTTGCAAGTCAGAAGTCCTCTTCCACAGGGAGCTGCTCCTCCTCTGCAGCAGGTGTTGGCAAGGCCGTGGGGCGCTCACCCTAAGGAAGGCCCTGGTCTTGAACTGACAACACTCAGGGCCTGACCTGGGGGTCCCAGGGCTTGTGAGACTGAGGCTCCAATCTCCTCTGCTGCTCCGGGGCAGGCAATCCCTCAATGGCTGAGAAGTTTGCAACCCTGAGAATTTCCCCTCTTATAAAGGGCTCAAATGATTGAATTATCCTCCCTCCTCCTCCCCCCCCCCCCCGCACCCCAGGAAACACCATTGGTTCTCCACAGTCTTGTGATTCTTAGCCTAGGATCCACTGTGGTGAATTCCTTTGAGGTGGAGGCTTCCAGCCAGCAGGGCCTTCCCAGGATGCTGTCTGCCACAGACATTCTGAGCTTGCTTTTCAGGAAAATGAATAAATGCGTTTAGTACAAATGAGACATTTTTATCATGTTTCTTATTAGGTAACTTTAAAAAAAAAACTACAGGCATGTGGGTGTGGTGAGAGCCTTGAGATATGGTGACAAAGTCATTTTTATCCTGTACTCTGAGCAGAAACTGGGCTGCGGAGAACATGGAATTATTTGTTTCAATCTTATATTATGTGTGCATATTTGTAAACATAGCAGCACCAAACAGATCAATGAGATTGCTTTAAATGTAAAAATAGCACATCCAGAGAAAATCATAAGAGAAAAGGAACAAAAGCTAGAGGATGAGGACACATACAAAATATCTGGGTTTTAAGAGCCGTGTACATATTTTGGTTTATGTTGTAGAACATACATAATGACTGTTATTGACACCATGCTGAAAATGTTTTGGAGACTTATACCACTTTTTTTTTTTTTTTGGTTTTCCGAGGTAGGATCTCACTCTGGCCCAGGCTGACCTGAAAGTCACTCTGTTGTCTCAGGCTCCTGTTGAATTCACAATGATCCTCCTACCTCCTACCTTCAGAGTGCTGGGATTAAAGGCGTAAGTCACCAGGTGTGATAGTGCACGCCTTTAATCTGAGCTCTGGGAGACAGAGGTGGGAGTATTGCAGTGAGTTCTTAGCCTCCCTGAGACTACATAGTGAGTTCCACTGCAGCCTAGGCCAGAATGAGACCCTACCTCAGGAAACCAAAAATAAAACAAAAAAAAAAGCATGAATTACCATACCCAGCCTGCTTTTTATTTATTTATTTGTGTGAGAGAAACAGACTGATACAGAGAGAGAATAGGCACACCAGGGCCTGTAGCCACTGCAAATGAGCTATCTTGTGCATTTGACTTTATGTGGGTACTGGGGAATCGAACCTTGGTCCTTTGGCTTTGCCAACAAACACCATAACAGCTTAGCCATCTCTCACCAGCCCTGTTTATTATTTTTAAATGACAAAATCTATAATCTGTCCAGCCTCCTTTATAATTGTTTAAACGAGTAATGAAAATCTTTAGATATCCACTTAAGAATGTGAGAGGGATATAAAATCTAAATTTTACTCCACTTCATTTATTTACATTTTTATTTAGTATTTATTTATTAACACATTATGCCCTTTTATTCTCTCTGACCTTTTCCCTGGCCCTCTCCTCTGTGGGTTATGGGGTTCACTGTGGGGTTATGAAGGCCTCAGCCAGTCCCAGTGGGATTGTGGGGGGCTGGATATCTGGGCATTCCCCCCACCCTGTGGTTCTTACAACCTTTCCTCCCCCTGTTCAGCAATGGTCCCTGAGCCATAGCAGGTTACTGGCAGTCTGACTCAGCGTTGACTCCTTTGCGGCCTCTGGATTTCCGCTCTGGTAGGTTGTGCTGGGTCGCAGAGTCTGCCGCCGTCACCGTGGAGCTGGTTGTCAGATCAGTAGCGAGAGCAGTGTTCACGGTGCCGCTTCTAAGGCAAGTTCTCCTGGACCCTGTCGGGAGGTGGCAGCTCTCACGGTGGGCAATCAGTTGTCTTCTTATCAATGGACCTCAACTCGACTCCCTTTTCTCTGCCATCTGGAAAATAAAGCAAATTCTCCAACCAAGAATGAGTGCAGCTTGGGTTAAAGGAGATAGGCAAAGTTATTTGGGAGATTTTTAGTGTGCAAGCCCACTCTTCTTCTCCAGAGGGTAGTGGGGACTTCTCTCTGAAGTATGAGCAAACCGACTGTGGGAATCTGACTTGGTTTCTAGTACCAGATATGAGTTCTTTCCCACTGAGCGGGCCTCATGTCCAACCAGAGAACAGTTGGTTCCTCACAGAGACTGTGTGCCTCTGTTGCACAAGTGGGTACTTCTTTCTTTCTTTCTTTCTTTCTTTCTTCTTTTTTTCAAGGTAAGGTTTCACTCTAGCTCAGACTGACCTAGAATTCACTATGCAGTCTCAGAGTGGCCTCGAACTCATGGCACTCCTGCTACCTCTGGCTCCCAAGTGCTGGGGTTAAAAGTGTGTGCCACCAGGCCCGGCACAAGTGAATACTTCTTGTCTGGCTGGTCCATTTCGTAGTCTGCAGGACCCCAACTTGATTATGTAGTTGGTGACTATTTTTTTGAAGCCACTCCCATAGTGTTTTCTACACTATGGAGGCTAGCCATGGGGGTGATAGTTTTCCCTGTAGCATGGTAGTCTGATGTCTTGTGACCAAGGCTTGTGGTATCCTCAGCAATGCTGGTATTACCTTTTGTTCTGGCAAGTCAAGTGCATTGGCAATGGCCTACATTATGCTGAGGTCCTCATGAGTCTCTCTGGCCCACAACATGCTGTGGGAGTCAACCCAACCCCGGGCCTGGGATTCGTCAGCCAGAGTTCATGGTTTTAAGAAGGTTAACCTTATTCCACCTTCTGTTGGGACTGTCTCCCCTCTCCCTTTTTTGGTGGTTATAACTTGTAGAATGCCAGTCAGAAGGAAGATTTCTATGAGACTGATTCATGTTGTCTTAACTTATGTATAATTCTCGCCCCAGCCTCCTTACCTCCTATCCCTCCATGACCCGTACCGTCAATGTTCGGCCCTCAACTAACTTGTCAGGTAGCTCCTCCTCTCCTCTCCTCCTCTCCTCTCCTCCTCTCCTCTCCTCCTCTCCTCTCCTCCTCTCTTCTAGCTCTTCTCTCTACAGACTCATTCTAGTTTTAGGTCCATATTTCTCATGGTGACTACAGTTGCCATTCATTTCTCATTGACCCCAGTTAAGAACCACAGGTGAGAGAGTACATGTGGCATGAAACTTAAATTTTTTTTAAATTTTTTATTTATTTATTTGAGAGCAACAGACACAGAGAGAATAAGAACATATTTATTTCAACTTTTCCATTACATATGGCTATATTAATAAGGGATAAGACATCTGTGAAATTCATTCATAATCCAAAACCTTCCCCGTTTCATCTCCAGGAGGTCATATTACAGCCAGCTTTTGCATGACATGATCAGTAGAGGTTAGACACATGGTGGGAAAGCTATTAACAGAAAGAAACCTCAAACAAAAGATGAAAGACATCTGTAGCTTGAAAATTAACTCATAATGATGTATGTATACGTAAGCTTTGGTATTATTCAACTAGTTATTCATCATAAGACTCTGAGAGATTGAATTTGTCCATTCTTATATTCCTCATTTTTCTCTCTTAGAATAGAACTGGACAGTATTATAATAAGTGAGGTCACCAGGACCAGAAAGACAAATACCACATGTTTTCTCTCATATAATAATCCCAACTTTTGATGTCTGCATGTTTGAAAATAAGGGTATACTATGGTTATAGGCTATGAAACTGGATAGGAAACCAAAGGAAGGGGATGAGGGGTATTGGTGAAGAACAGAAAGACCACCATCACATGGTCTTTCTCATCTCTGGAACCTCACCAGGATCAGCCAGAGACGCTGGCTGACGTACCTCATAGGCATCTTGAGGACCGGACAACGGGGGAGTGGCGGCTGGAGAAGAGGTAAAGGGTGAGGGGACACAAACCTGTACCCATATGGAACTGGTACCATAAAATCCTACATCCTGGAAGACAGACTGAAAGGTTGAACCCTCATCAGGGCCTTAGAGGGAACACCTGAATCAAAGGGCTCTGGCAAGGGTAAGATGAAGCCTAACCTTAATTTTCTCCAGTTTCTCTGTGTGTCTTTATCTTTTATATATTTCATATTTTTTATTTTTATAATTTTATATTATATATATATATTTTTTATATCTTTTTCTTCCTCATTTTCCCTTGGCACCGACCTGTAACTCACAGCACCAAGATGCGGTCAACATCTACAATGAGCTGCTGATCAGAGAAACTCAAAATGTTTCCCAAAAGAAGATAGACTTCTGTCAGAGCACTTTATTACCCACCAGAGGTTAATGGTAAGACTCTACTGCCAAAGACACTATATGCTGTTGGTAGGTAAGATGGGGAGACCTGAGTGGAATCTGGAGGAGAACAAGTCCCCAGACAGCCCAGTACTAGGAGGTGCTACATGAGCTACTGGGGGAAATAGCCAACATCTATTTGAGCAAATCAAGATCTAAGCTAGTCGGAAGCAATCAACCTGACAGGATGCTCACCCGTATGCAATAGTGGCACACAGCCATGGTGAGGAACCAGCTGCTCTTGGATTAGCTAACAGATCCACTCCATGGAAAGGAAACTATAGCTGGAACTGAGAAACAAGTCATAATCATATCCAAATAACGAGTTCGCTCTCCAATATCAAGATCCCAACAATCTTGGGATATAAGAGGATCTACACCTATTAAATTTTCTCTAAACAAACAATAGTGATCCCATTTAACCTGTGCTGACTTCACTCTCCATTGGAGGATCTGCTTCTCTTTTTCAGATGGACACAAAACCTGAGGAGAGAATCAGCCCATTGCACCTCACCAGAGCCCCAGCTGAAACCATAGAGGAATTGGGGAAATGAGCAACAATGCTGTTTTCTTGGTGAACCTGGTACCATCAACTCCTACCAAGCCAGATATCCAGAGACACAGAGGCTTCTAAGAGCCCATCACTGAAGTCGACCTAAAACAAAGCCAACATGGCTCAGGGAAATTCATGAAAGAGGGGGAGGAAAGATCGTTAGAGCCACAAGTTGGGACATTGCACACAAAGACATTGCCTCTTCCCCATATCTGATGGCCACCTGCACAATGCATGACCCACAATCCCCATGGGGATAACTGGCATCCCCAACGAGGAGAGTCCCTTTGGATGGGGGAGGACAGGGAGGAGACTAACGATGGTACCAACATGGCTGTACGCACACTGAGTATATCTATAACTAATAAAAAAAAGAATTTGAAAGAAAAAAAGAGGTGTTGATAAAGAGAGGAGACCAGAGAATACATGTGGCATAAAAGCAGAAGAAGGCTAAGGTGGAAAGAGGTCAAAGGGGAGAAGGGGATATGGGGGAAATGAGGGAAATGAAACAAAAACAAGTTTCATCTGAAAAATGCCATCATGGAGCCAGATAGATTGATAGATGGTAAGCAGATAGATAGATAGTACATAGATAATAGATAGATAGATAGATAGATAGATAGATAGATAGATAGATAGACAGACAGATAGATAGAAGGTAGATGATACATAGATAGATAGATAACCCATGATACATCAATGATAGATAATCTATGTAGTTCTTGGATTCCATTGCCAATACTGAAAAAAAAAAAAAAAAACAAGTATGTGGTCCTTTACCTACTTGCTAAAGAGGCTTAAACCAATGGTCTCTACTGTGGAGTGTGGGCAAGGGGACCATATACCCCGGGAGATTCATAATGCTCACCACGGTGGAGTGTGGGTAGAGAGGCCATTACTCCCCAGGAGGTACACGAAGGTCTCTGCTGTGGAAGGCGGGTAGGGAATCCATAGACCCCAGGAGATACACACTAATGTTGAGACACAAATAATGTCAAATGATTGAATAGAAATAATTTTAGCAAATTAAAAATGCCCTACTGTTTATTTTGTTTAAAAACAAGTTACTCGTGTTTACTGTAGAATATGACTAAACATGAGTGAAGCTTAAAATTAAGTGGATATGTGTTGCAGTCAGGTTCATCTTTCTGCCAGAAAACATCTGACCAAGAGCAGCTTGTAAGGAGAAAAAAAAAAAAAAGGTTTATTTAGGCTTACAGACTCAAGAGGAAGCTCCATGATGGCAGGGGAAAACTATGGCATGAACACAGGGTAGACATCACCTCCTGGGCAACATCAGATGAACAATAGGAACAGGTGAGTGTGCCAAAACTGGCAAGAAGAAACTGGCTATAACACCCATAAGCCTGCCCCCCAACAATGCACTGATTCCAGCAGGATTCAATTCACACATTGCTGTCAGCTGGGGACCTAGCATTCAGAACACCTAAATTTATGGGGGATATCTGAATCAAACTTCCCCAATATGTGTTAGTTTATTCAAAGATGTTTTACTGATATTTGGTTTTAAAACCAGGTGCTTGAAACAACTCTTCAAAAACACCAGCCCAAGAAATGCTAGAATGTAGGGCCACCCACTCTACCCCCCACAGATTAGCCAGCCTACCATGTGTAACATGCTAGGAAGCGGAGAACCAGCCCACACTCTGAGCCCCAGACAAAAACGTTAGACATCTGGTGTGACTGCCTTCCAGACCTCAGTGTCAATATAAGGTTTGGTTGACTTAAAAAAGTAAAGCAGGGCTGGAGGGATGGCTTAGTGCTTGAGGCATTTGTCTACAAAGCCAAAGGATCCAGGTTCAATTCGCCAGGACCCATGTTAGCCAGATGCACAAGGGGGTGCACGTGTCTGGAGTTCGTTTGCAGTGGCTGAAGGCCCTGGTGCACCCATTCTCTCTCTTTATCTCTTCCCCTCTTTCTCTGTCAAATAAATGAATAATATTTTTTTCTTTTTTTTTTAAATCAAAGCAGCCAGGGGTGGTGGCGCACACCTTTAATCCCCGCACTTGGGAGGCAGAGGCAGAGGCAGGAGGTTCTCCATGAGTTTGAGGATGAGTTCCAGGGACAGAGAGTTGAAAAACAAAAGGAAAATGGCTCACATTCTTTTCTCTAAGAAGTGACATCATTCTCCTGCAAAACCATTTTGAAACCATTTTTCCTTTCCTATTCCAAGCATAGTTAAAATAAAGAAAAGAAAAAGTATGCCGGAACTTTGACCAGTGGCCTCTGTCTGGATGTGGCTGGGTTCGGAACTGGACAGCCCACAAAGAATGAAACAGCAAGACACTTTACTACGAGAGAAAAGCAAAGGCACAAAAAGAAGGGGAGGGAGGTGCTGTATTACCCTGCAAGGGACGAGCAGTATCCTTGACCTAAATTGCCCAAGAGCCACAGGCAACCACTGGGGGCTTATTTTTATGGGTTCCAGGTCCAGGAGATGCTGGTTCCTAAGGAGCGTAGTTTGGGTAGTTTCCTGTTTTGCTTGAGAAACTTGAGGTAGCTAAATTTCCTCCACTTCTTTCTGGTGATGCATCTAATTACAATCATATGAACACGCAATTATTTTTAGGCAGTTCACTTAAGAGATACAGTTTGCCTTACTGTGTGTTCACCCCAAACCCATTCAGGTTAGATGGCCTCCTGTCTCCTGATTGCACTTACATCTAAGAACATATTTGAACAGAAACTGACCACACATAGAGGAGTAACTAATGGTTACCACGGGAAGAGAAATGCACATGAACAGGGAAGTATAGCTCAGTGTAGGTGGAGTCCCAGGTTGCTAACAAGTTGCTAGGTGCATTGATAGGAAAGGACTAGGTTGATAGCCTAAGTAAGCCAAGCAGTGACCCCACAGGCTGCTAAGCTTGCCTGCCTCAGAATTGTCATTGTGCAAAGTAATTCCAGGGTCATTCTCGGTAACAAAGAGCCTCTTCAGATCCGAGTTCTATGCTGATGTCTGAAGGAAAGTGGAAAAGCTGTTTTTCTCTAAGAGGATGTACGCCTAATTTTCAGATTAAAAAAGAGAATAAAAGCATAGTATGGATGGTGGTTTCTATGACCTTCCTATCTTCTTTTGACATTATACACTTAAAAAATTGTTTTCAACAAATACTTATTGAACATGATTGACAGCTTGAGGAAAATTACATAAATATGCACAAAGTTTAAATCCTTCCATTCCAGAGATAAACAAATGACCTGATTATTTGGGTATGTAAAGATTGATCAGTGGTTAAGGTACTTGCTTGCAAAGCCTAACAAGCTGGGTTTGATTTCCCAGTACCCACATAAAGCCAGATGCACAAAGTGGTGTGTGTATCTGGAGTTAGTTTTTAGTGGCAGGAGGCCTTGGCATGCCCAATCTCATTCTCTCTCTCTCTCTCTCTCTCTCTCTCTCTCTCTCTCTCTCTCTCCGTCCCTCCATCTCTCTCTGCTTGCAAATAAATAAATAAATACAAACATTAAAATAAAGATCTGATATTTTAAAGCATTGATGACTTTTCTACTTTAGTCATGGTAGAAGACCATTTTAATTGTTTTCTTTATAGAAAAACCAATATCTTAGTGGCTTTAAGTCAACCATATTTCCTTTTAGTTTGTTCTGTTATACTGCTTTAATTATAGCACAGATATTTAGTATCTACACATAATGAAAATGTCAAAGATATTCCAAGATCATAGCTTCCCATTCTGTTTTCGCAGAATTTCCTTTGGGTCTAAAATAGGTTCAGCAGAACTTAGCTCTGTGGTGACTATAAAATGAGTCAAGAGTCAAGTAAAAACAACTCTACACTTACAAGGTTTTTTTTCCTTCAAACTTCCTTTTTCTAACCATACAATGTAAAGGGGGGGAAAACTCACAATTTGGAATGAAAGATGGGTTCCTTTCACTGCAGGACTCTGGGTGGCTTGGGCTGTGAAAGCCACTCCAAGTGTTCATTCCACCAGCTGGGCAATGGTTCTTCTCACGGTGGTCATGATCTGCAGCCTTTGAGAATGGAAATGTCAAGACAGAAAAATGAAGATTCAACGAGAAGAGGAGAGACCTAAAAATACAGGAAGTCTATGTTTATGGACTTTATAGGCATCCACCCATGTTTAGCAAGGGGCATGAAATACAAGGAAGTGGCATTCACAGCATGTTAAAACACATGTTTTACAAATAAGTCGGTTTCCACCACATATGTACCCACATCTACATTCAGATCAGTTTTCAGATTTTTTTTTTTTTTTTTTTTTTTTTTTTTTGGTCAGGATGGAGTCCCCTCACCTAGGAATAATTCTCTAGCTGTGGCCTCAGTCTCATATCAGCCTTTCTAACAAAATTGTTCATTTATCTTTCCCCCCTTCACTCTACGATAACTTCCATAACTATTGGAATCCTGTTAACTGTTTCCTGTCTTGAAAATATTTAACTCATATGCCCTTCTGGCTACGTCACCTGTTCTTCTCCCTCTCATGAGCTGGACTGTTCTTCAAGGTTGTTAGCCTAAGCTCTCTGATCCCCATAACTCCTACTCATTCCTAAGCTTTCTGGAACCTACTTTCTCTCTGCCCCACACCACTGAACTTCCTGACACATGGCCAAGGTAGAACACGACAATGTTGACCACTCAATTCCTTAAAGGAAAACACCATCCTCTTCTGGGCTTCCTTTCTCTCCTCCTTCCTCTCCTAATGCTTCCCCTGCTCCTTCCTTAATCTCCTACTTACTTCCTTTCCCTCCTTCTTCTTTCTCCTCCTTCTTTCCTCCTCTCCTCCTTC
The DNA here is from genome assembly GCF_020740685.1 of Jaculus jaculus. Classification (NCBI taxonomy): domain Eukaryota; kingdom Metazoa; phylum Chordata; class Mammalia; order Rodentia; family Dipodidae; genus Jaculus; species Jaculus jaculus. The sequence continues at coordinate 85,680,467 of NC_059114.1, forward strand.
CCTCCTTCCCTTCCTCCTTACTTCCTCTTCTCCTTCCTTCTCCTCCTTCTTTCTTCCTTCCCCTCCTCCTTCCCTCCTTCCTTCCCTTCCTCCTTCCTTCTCTCCTCCTTCTTTCCTCTCCTCCTTCCTTCCCCTCCTCCTTCCCTCCTTCCTTCCCTTCCTCCTTCCTTCTCTCCTCCTTCTTTCCTCTCCTCCTTCCTTCCCTCCTCCTTCCTTCTTCCCTTCCTCTTCTCCTTCCTTCTCTCAGTCCTTCCTTCTCTCCCTGTTTACTTCTTTCCTTCCTTCCTTTCTCCCTCCTTCCCTTTTTTCCTCCCTCCCTCCCTTCTTTTCTTACATTCTCTTTCTTCCTCCCATCCTCCCTCTCCTCCCTTGCTTTATGCTTATTTGCTTGTTTGGTTTGAGTCATATTATAACCCAAGCTAATCTGAAACTTAAGATCCTCCTGCCTCAACCCCTTGAGTACTGAACAGGCCACTGAGTCCAGCCAAGACTTTGAACTTGAAAGGAATGTGGCTGACAACTTAAGCCACACATATCACATTTCAGTGGGACGAGAGAAATTGTAGGATCGTTTCATGCTTCCAGTTTTTTCCTTAAAGGTGTTGATGGAAATATCAGAATTTCTACACAATGTTATCTGAGACTTAATCAGCATTAACTGTGTATAGAGAGATGTCCCAAGGGTTCAGGAGGGTTGAAATGAACTACACTGCAAAGTCGATATGACAACCTTTGTGAAAATGAACATTACAGAGTAATGTAGACATTTCAGTCCCATATCTTATAATCAACAACAGAAAGAGCAGAGCTCATCATAAAATCCACCAATTCCTGGCAATACGTATGTCTCAATCAACTTGGTAAAGGTGACAACTTCAGGTTATGTTCTTTGAAAACAAAGACGTTGCATGCTCCCCAAACGTGCCTATATACCTAGTCCCCAGGAGGCTGAGGCAGGAGGATTATTGCAAGTTTGAGGCCACCCTAGGATCCATGAGTTTCAGGCCAAGTGGAACAAACGAGTGTCACGAAATAAAAAACACTGGTCTTAGAGTTTTCCATTTTGCAGTGCGTGTCCACTGCGCGAACGTGGCCGGGAATGATCATTTCGCCTCTCCAGAACATGCACACAGTTCACTCGGTCCCTCTCCAATCCAGACAAAGAGCAATGCAGTGTGTCCTGCAGGCTAATGTCACACAATTAGCAGAAGAGTGGTCCCAAAGCCATTGCACAGTGACGCTGGGAACAGGATGGCTCCGGGAGCCTGTAGGACCCAGTGAGAAATGAAAATGCAGGGATGCATGTCCAAAACTGTCATACACGCAAGGATAACAGAGAAGGGAACCGAGTGCTGCACAGTTCGGAGTGTGAGTGCCCCTGGAACCCGCAGAGCAGACGCCGGCGAATCGATGCTCCTTTGGTCCAATCACCCCACTCAGGCTCTCGGCCAGGAGGACGCATGCGGGCGCCGCTTCCCAGGGTAGCAGAGGCCACCCGGGTGTAGAACCATCTGTCCGCTGAGACACAGACCTGAGAGCTCTACGAGCCATGTCTCCCGAATAAGTAAACGTGATGATGGGAAATAAGTTAAATGGGAAGCCGGCGGACCAGTGTCAGGAGAAAGCAGGATCGCATTAGCAGCGCAATAAATGGAGACTCCAATGCAAACCCGGGCTAGAACGTTCACCACAGGCTAACTCCAGGTAGAAAGTCAAATGATAGATATTGATGTATAGTCATGTGGCAAGTAACATATTTATGAAAGTTTAGTTTACATAATAAGTATTATTATTATTATTATTATACATAAGTATTTTTATTATGTTTGGCACACCCTCCTGTTGCTGTGGTCCATCTTCTGTTGGCCAGGGGGTGATGTCCACCCTCTGCTCATGCCATCGTTTTTCCCTGCCATTGTAGAGCTTCCCCTCGAGCCTGTAAGCCAAATAAACCTCTTTTTCCCAGAAGCTGCTCTTGGTTGGGTGATTTCTACCAGCAATGCGAACCAGACTGCAACAGTAAAGTGGTACTGAGGAGTGGGATTGCTGATAGACACCTAACTATGTGGCTTCGGCCTTTTGGAGCTGATTTTCAAGAGGAATGTGGAAGGAGTTGAAACCTTGGCCCAAGAGATGCCTTGCAGTGCTGTAAGTACAGCTTGATGGTCTATCCTGGTCAGAGCTGAAAGACCTGAAGGCAGTAAGAACTATGGACTGTGAGGTTTGGCTTATGAGAGTGAGAAAGAGCTGTGCCTGGACTGGGCTAGCAGTTTGTGTGAGAAGCTTGCTCTTGTGCCCATGTCCTGAGAAGTTGTGCAGGGTTGCTTAGCATAGAAATGAACTGGTGTGTGCAGAGGGATATGGCACAGAAAGAAAAATCTTTGGGTGAACTATTGCCCGTTCAGCTGCAACTGATCTCTCAATTACAACCTTTGAGACTGGGCTAGCTGACCTGCGCTGGGGCAACAAGAAGAATGTAGACTCTTTAGAAGGGGTCTGAGTGCTCAAGGAGTGTCCTGTTCTTCAAAGTCTGCTTTAATCCCCCCTGGATTAACAAATTGGCACCCTACCTGGTATTGTGGAGTATAAGAAATGCTGGAAAGAGGGTCATTGAGTTTGCAACACGGTCTTGTGTTTTGGAAATGGCCATGGGTAGAGTGAAGCGGGTTTGCTGGTTGCCTGCATAGAGACCCCATGGGGCCATGAGGATGAACCTTGGCTTGCAGTGGAGACCCAGTGGAGATGCCGGGACCATGAGATGGCTGCCGAGGAGCTGCCGGCCCCGATGAAGTTTTCCAGGACTGTGAGTAGCCTAGCTGGAGGGAAACAGTCTACTATTTAAGCTTACACGCACAGATTTGTCTTTGTATCAAAAGCAATTAAATATCGTCAAGTTCTAGAATCATTGCAATGCATATAGATTTCTGTATATGTATTGATATTATCATATGAATACCATGCACTTTTGAACATATATCTATTGTGGGTGTTTAATTTATATAATATGCTCTATAAACTTATACAGGAATTATATTTAATTTACATATACCATAGTTTCCTAGTGAGAAACCGGATTAAAAACAGTGATGGAAATATTCAGATCACCAGGTTTTATTGTGTATCGTGTAAAAGATTACTCTTTTGCCCCCTCACCACCACTTCTGATTCCCTGGGGCTCCTTCTCAGTGGGGCTATGGGATTCGCTCTGGGGACATGAAGGCCTCAGTCTGTCTCTGTGGGGAAGGGAGGGGGCACCGTGCCTCAGGGAACTCACTACATGGCTCTTACAATCTTTTGCGTCCTCTTCCCCAAGGATCCCTGAGCCATGGCAGGCCTGTAAGCAGTCTGAGCTGGCACTGAGTTGTTGGTAGCCTCTGGATTTCTGCTTTGATGGCTTCTGATGGCTCCTGTCAGGATTGTCCCAGACTTGGCTCTCGGGATAACAGTAAGAGTTCGTGTCACCAAAACTCCTGAAATTCCTCCCAGGCCCTGGCAGATGTGGCAGAGGTGGCCTGTCTTGATGTGGGTGCTTGGCCCTCTTTCCTCGTCGTATTGATGGACCTGGGATCGCCTCCATTTTCTCTGCCGTCTATAGAATAAAATCGATTCTCCGTCCAAGACTGAGAGCATTTTGGGTTAGAGGGTATAGTCATAGTTATTTTGAGAGGCTTTTTGGTGTGTAAGCCCTCTTTTGTTTTCTTTATCCAGAGAGCTGCTCTCTCTAGTCTGTGCGTTTCCTGCCATGGGGGTCTTACTTGATTCCCAGCAGCAGATGTGAGTTCTTTCCCATGAAGCAGGCCTTATGTCTAATCAAACAACACTTAGTCACCCACAGAGGTTGTGTACCACCATTGCACAGGTGTGTGCTTACTGCTTGCCAGGACCCCTAGTTACATGTTGCTGGTGACCACTGTCCCCAAGCAGCAGCCACTGTCCCTTCCAGCACTGTAGGGCTGCCAGGAGGGAGATGGTCTTCCTCTCAGCTCCAGCACAGACACCCAATTTTAACATGAATCAAAGCCAGAGGAGTAGGTAGTAGGTAGACACGCAAGGGAACGCGTAGACCATCAGGAGATGCCAGCATGAAGCTGCCCGGAAACCCTCCTGTCATAGCAGACTGACAGTTGTCACTAATCACTTAATTAGATGGCAACTGAATTTATTTTAATATGTAACAATATATGAAAGTTTGTGCCAAATTAAGCTTACATTATAGTAAAGCATATCTTTTTTATTACATGTTGTGATTCAGTAATGTTCAGCCAAACTTCATTCATCATCCAATGTAAGTTTTAAAATGTCTAGGCATAAGGGCTTGGGAAATGGTGAAAGATGCTTGCTTGTAAATCCCAACAGCCCAGGTTCTATTCCCCATGGAAAGCCAGTTGCACAAAGTGCCAAGGGAGCCCAGTACACCCATTCTCCCTCCCTCTCTCTCTCTCTCTCTCTCTCTCTCTCTCTCTCTCTCTCTCTCTCTTCTTTGCTTGCAAGTATAAATAAATAAATGGATGAATAAATAAATAAATACAAATTTAAAGTGTATAGACACCGTTATAGATAGCACTGTAGACTGCTATATATAGTCTGCCAATGAAAACTAGCATTGTAAAATAAACTCTAGGTAGCAAGATCCCTGTACAAAATACTATCATCATCAAAAGTGTATCTATGGGCTAAATAGATGGCTTGGCATTTAAGGTGCTTGCCTGTGAAGCCAAAGGACCCAGGTTCAATTCCCCAGCACCCAAATAAGCCAGATGCACAAGGTGGTGCATGCATCCTGAGTTTGTTTGCAGTGGCTGGAAGATCCTGAAGCACCCATTCTCTCTTTCTCTCTCTTTCTCCCTTTGCCTCTCTCCCCCTCTTTGTCTCCCTCCCCATCTCTCAAATAAATAAAAAATATTTTTGAAAAATTACTTTTAAAAATGTATTTATATCTTGGCACTAAAGTTATTTCATCAAGACAAGGGAAAGACTAAATGAAGGAGTTAGTCCTAGACTTTGCCTGAGGAGACTTACTCACCGGGAGCAAGCATGGAGACATTCCAAGGAAAACAGGTCAGGAGCCTAAACTTCACAAGTGGAAGGAATAACTTCAGCCCTTCTGGAAGCCCCTCAGACCTATTGATTTATGTTTCTGTCCCAAAACCTAGGAGGTATCTATGTTCTTTTATCCAGCAACATGTCAACACACTTCATGACAAGAAATGTCCTACCTCACCAGGACCCAGGTACATTTTCAATAAGTGAAATCTCTCAGAGGAAATCAGAATTCTCTTGATAGCTCACAGATGGGGAACTCTCCCAATTCCCTACGCACCCTCTCACTCAGCCAGTAGATACTCATGGGGAAGCTCTTGACCGTTGATATTTCACATGAATGAGGTGAAGTGCTGTGCTCAGAGACTCTGGAGCACAGGTGGAGAGTGGGGACCCTTTGTCTGTGCATGTGCACGCCCGCATGCCCGCACCGCAGCCCCTCTGGGTTGAGCACGCTACCCTGGGGTGGGCTCTTGTAACTCACGTGTATCACAGTGAGAACTGGGGAATTCCATGTGAGCATAGAACCGGCCTTGTGGACGGGTTCCTCCCAGGGCTCCTTAGTCCCCACTTTTACGAGTCTCAAGTATTCCCTGACCCTTAACAATGTGACCTCAAAATCAGGTTGCTCACATGTGTTTTCTGGGGGTTTTTTTCTTTGAATTTTGGTAGAAAACTTTTTGACTATCGTCTGCACTTTCCCAAAGTCCACTGAATCTTTCCTCGTGAAAGAATAGCTTCCCCAGCAGGCTCTGTTTCCCCAGGAGTGGATGGAGTTGCGAGTTTATTTTGTATAATTCTACCTATTTTTTTATTTTTCCTTGTATGGTGCTTTGTTCTGACGACTTGCCCTGATGCCACATCCCTCCAATCTCGCTGCCTCTCCAGCCCCAGATTCCATAAGCCATCATCGTCCTAAAAGTTTAAGTCTTTGGGCCCCTGCAGCACGTGGGAAAGAAAATGAACTCGTTTAGCCTAAGCTGAAAACGGCTTCCCCTGCTTTGCGGAAAGACATAGACAGCATGACTTCTACAAAACACCTTTAAGCACCTGTGGTCCGAAGGACCCTGGAATTATCACCGTGTCGTCGTGTTACTACCCGTGTCAGCTGGGTCGTGTTTAACACCGGCATCTGAACTTCCCATGAACATAAAGCTACACGTCGCTGCGTAAATGTGAGCTTAAATGACCCCACACTACACAAAATGATTATTCTCACTGCGGTGTATGTGCTTGGCAAGCGGGACGTATGGAGTTCGGTTATGTTGGAAAACTTGTTCAGATTTCACTTGGAAACTGCCAGTCTGGGCTTACATACAGAAGAAGAGAATACTTGCATAATTAATACCATTCTAAGGTCATGAAGTGTACCAATACGCTCTATGCTTAGAGAAATCTATGATTAACAACCCTGTCTTTCCATTGCATTGTTGTTCCTAAGACAGAGGTCATAAGTACGTCAAATATTCTGTCTTAAATGTCTTTACATAAATATACTATCGTTCAATTTTCTCATGTTTTTCTTAGGCTATCTTTTCTAATATTTTTGTTTGTTTGTTTGTTTGTTGAGGTAGGGTCTCACTCTAGCCCAGGCTGACCTGAATTTCACTATGGAGTCTCAGGGTGGCCTCGAACTCATAGCAATCCTCTTCCTCCCAAGTGCTGACATTAAAGACATGTGCCACCATATCCGGCTCTTTCCTAATATTTTTAACTCTCGTCATAACTTTTTTTCAATCAGTGTTTCAAAGACATCTTATCCAAGGGACCCTGTCTCCGTCCCTTGCATGCAAAGCAAACCAATACAGATGCACACTCAGATATAATGATACTGGCGGATATGTCCAACCCCACATGAGCAATCAATAGCAAAACAGGCAAACTTAAGTACAAATAGTTTTACATTCCAGTTCAATCAATGTTCTGCCCACTGAACCATGTCACTTCAGTAGGACATCCAGTACATTGTTACTGATCACCAGTTTGCCAGATGTTTAACTGCTAGAAAAAAAAATAGCTTTGTATTCACCCCATGAATGATGAATTATACCCGGTGCAAGCAAAACCAGCCTACACACTGCATTATTGGCTCTTCCATTGTTCTCGAATTCTGTGCTGTAGCCAGTCAACACAAACCAGCCTTTCTTGGTGGGTTTATTACCTTTCGATCATGGGCACAGCTACCCCAGAAAGAATAGCAACCCTGACTAAAGCAAATCACAGCATTGCCATTCTGGAAAAAAGAGCTTGGATATTGCCAGTCACTGGTGCCAACATCTCCTGCCTATTGAAAACATAGAAAGGCATCATGGGACTGTTCAACAAAGCCTGACCTCCTATCAGGAGGGTTAACTATGGCTCATTAGATATTTATTAGAATTGACCACTGTGCTCCATTTCCTCTGTTTATATCAAGCTGCTTCTCTCTGGAATTTTCTCTGAAGAACTGAGATTTCAGCAGTCTCCAGTTCACTTCCAAACTATTAGCTTATTAAGCTGAGTGTATTCACAGGTACAGATTTAGTTAGAAACACATTCAGATGGTATAGCTTTGCTTTCTGATTTCTTAAGACATGCCTTGAATTTATTAAAAGTGTTATAATTTCTTGACAGCAAGAAAATGAAGAAATTTCAAGCAGGAAAGTAATTTGGTATTTATAACTTTGGAATGAAAAGGTCTTATTTCTGCCACTTATCTTACATTGTAGAAGATGGCATGCCAAAGAGATTGTGATACTCTGTCAGAGCCAAGCACAATGGGGCACACCTGTAATCCCAGCACTTTGGAAGCATAAGAAACAGAATTGAAAGTACAGTGTCAACCTGGACTACATAATGAGTTCCAAATTACAAATATGGTCCTATCTCAAAAATAAACACCAATAACCTAAATATATCTTCTCAATTCAATATGTGAAACTGACACTGAAATCCCCAGGTTCTGTTAAAATTATCATCTTCCATGACTTATTGATACTTTTCATTATACCTTCACCAGGAACTTGCCAATATTCAAATAAGACATCAACAACTCACTTCTAACTTCACAACTAATAGCTCTTATTATAAATATTGGCTTTTTAAAAATTTTGATTATCTGAGACTAAAAAAGAGTCGGGAAGTTGCTAATCTTAGTTACACAATCAAGCAAGTGTGTTAGTCAGTGTTCTGATGCTGCCTCGAATACCTGTAACAAGTAACCTGAAGAGGAAATTGTTTTTTTTCAGCTCATAGATTGGTGGTCGGCCGGCACCATTGCTTTCAAGTCTAAGATGAGGCCACACATCTTGGTGGAAAGCACGTGGTCATGTCAGTAGCTCCCTTCATATTATTAGGAAATAGAGAGACTGAAAGAGACTACAGCTGAGAGGTGCCCTTGAAAGTCACACCCCTTGTGACACATTTTCTTCATCTAGGATCTACCAACCAAATCTCTACCACCTCTACCAGTAATTCCATGAAATTGGGAGGCCATTGGTAGATTGAACTTTGTGATTCTTCCATTTCCAAAATGCCCCATTAGCTGCCATCTAATTCTTGAACATATAAGCCTTTGAAGGCTAGTTTAGCGTCAAGATAAAAAGTAGAAGTTTCTGGGCTGGAGAAACGACTTTGCGGTTAAGCGCTTGCTTGTGAAGCCTAAGGACCCTGGTTCAAGGCTCAATTCCCCAGGACCCACGTTAGCCAGATGCACAAGGGGGCGCACGCGTCTGGAGTTCATTCACAGTGGCTGGAGGCCCTGGTGCACCCATTCTCTCTCTCTCTCTCTCTCTCTGCCTCTTTCTCTTTCTCTGTCTGCTGCTCTCAAATAAATAAAAATAAACAAAAAAATTTTAAGTAGAAATTTCTTATGATGGGCTAGATATAAATATACATTATATTCCAAACAGCATATTTCATGATAACCAGAGACATTAGAAAGGTTATCAGTTTTTTAAAACATGTCATGGATATTAAAAAGCCTTTTTGGGGGGCTGAAGAGATGGCTTTGCATTTAAAATGCTTGCCTGTGAAGCCTAAAGACTTAGGTTTGATTCCAGAGTACCCATCTAAGCCACCTTCACAAGGTGGCACATGCATCTGGAGCTCATTTGCAGTGGCTAGAGGCCCTGGTGTCCCCATTCTCTCTCTCTCTCTCTAAAATATTTTAAAAAACATAAACTCCCTTCTTTCTTTGTCAGTCATCAGTATGCTAAACTTGTAAAACCATAAAACATCATTCCATACTGTAATTATTCACCAAAAGTTAGCAGTAATTGATGGAGTTATATGTCAGGATCGTAGGAAGTAAATATAGCCTAGCACAATAGTTTTCTGTCCTAGCTATACATCTGAAATATCTGGAGAATGTTTTAAAAAGTTAATACCTAAGTCATATTTAAGATGTTATTTTTAAAAGTAAGTGGAATTGGGACCAACACAGCTATATTTTTAAAACTCTCCAAGAAATTTCCTTCTGTAGCCAAGTCTGAGAAAAACTGGCAAAAAAATCATAAGCCTTAGATTCAACATAAATGATACTGAAGCCTGCATCTGTCTCAGACATTATAAACTTCCAGACACTTCCTTATTGTGCTCTATCCCAGTTTCTTCCTCAGCAAAAGAACCTACCTTATTATGTGAACCATATATGTTCACATATATGTGAATCTCTTGCCCAGTCCATGATAACGGACTGATAGTCATTTCATGATAGGGACTACTTTATATGACAAATTCTGTTCCTATCCACTGTAATAGCTTGGATCTGACTCAACTTTCTGTGATAATGATGATAAACTACAAACATATGAGAAAGTCACTCTCTAAAGGCATACATGTGCAACCAAGACAAGTAGAAACTAAAGAGAACACAATCCTGACAGCCAAGGATGTCACCAGATAAGCCCCAAAATCGTTCTCCTTTCATGCCACTCGTGAGCTCATTGCCACGCATTAGAAAATAAACTTCAGCCAGGAAACGGTATACTCCTGAAAAGAACAATGATGGGGGTTGATAGTGCAACAGAGAAGAAAATTGAAAGAAAGAAGTCTTGAGAAGAGAAAGACACTGTGTGGGCAAACTGTGATCTTCATATAAGTTCTCCTCCAATCCCTGGCCTTTAATTAACTTGAATATTTTTGTGGTGCAAATTTAAGAAACCCAATGGAAAGAAGTGCCTAAAAGCTTTAAAATAGGAGGAAACAGTCAGGCATGGTGGCGCGCACCTTTAATCCCAGCACTTGGGAGGCAGAGGTAGGAGGATTGCCGTGAGTTCAAGGCCACCCTGAGACTCCATAGTGAATTCCAGGTCAGCCTGGGCTAGAGTGAGACCCTACCTCGAAAAACAAAACAGACAAAAAAAGATAGGAGGAAACAGCTCAACATCTGCCTGTAGTGTGAGTGTCCATGATTTAAGTCTGGTTGGGTTAAGGGATCTTGATAAACATGCCTGCCCTTCATTAATGCTTCTGAAGGCCCACTCTTTAGGAGTTATTATTATAGTTTCCATGGCATAGGGATAGGGGTAAAACTAAAATAAATACTCATTTAAAACCCTAAAACCAATCTTCCAAAAGAATAAGACAAAACCGAACATGGTGGCACATGCTTATAACCCCATACTGTGGAGATGGAGGGAAGAGGATCAGAAGTTGAAGGTCATTTTTTAGCCTGAAATATGTGAAACACTGTCTCAAAAAAAAAGTAAAAACATAACTTAGTTACCTTTTTTAAAGTTCACTAATTTACAAAAAGGTAAAATAGCCCAGAGTCTTTATCTATCAATGTTTAGTACCAAATCCAAAATCACTATATATAAAAAATTTAGTAAAATACGACCATAGGGCACAAAGAAAGTTGTCAACAAAAAATATTAAGTTATTGAAATTAGCAAATTCTAAAACAATTTTAATTATGATAACTTTGACAAAAAGTAGACAGAATAAACAGATTTTACTATAAATACACAAGTAGATATAAGTAAGAGAAAAAAGAACCAATTGGAAATTGTATAACTAAAAGTACAACATCATATGCAAAATTTCATTAAGTCACCTAGATTATAGACTACATTTTCAGAAAGAAAATAATAATAAATTAACTCAAAGGCAAAGGTGTAGAAATAAACCATGAGTTGAGGCAGTAGCTCAATGGGCAAGCGTGAGATCTCTAGCCACCATGTAGAATGCCGTGTATGGTGGCACACCTGTCATCCCAGAGTTGGGGAAGCAGACACAAGAAGATCTTCAGGCCTTGCTGGCTAACTTATCAGCCAGGTGTTAGAAGAAACACACCTTGGGCCCCGGCCTCCACACACACCTTCACATGCATGCATGCATGCACACATGTGCTCATGAACACACACACACACACACACACACACATGCAAAATGAAAGATGCATCGAATAAATAAATCAAAAGTCTATAACTGTATATAAAACTTGTGGTACAGTAATTTATGATGTGTAACTGAGGTCAGAAAAAGAAAATGGGAAAGAAATACTGAAAAAGAGAATGACCAAAACATGTCCAAAACCTAATAAAGATATAGTAAAAGATCAAAACCTTCAACAGGGAAAACAGGATAAACATATCTATATTCCTGGTACCAAGAATGGGTCACTTCCTGCTAGAAACCTGACTGTGTGGCTTTGGCCTTTTGTAGCTTATTTTTAAGAGGAATGTGGAAGGATTTGAAACCTTGGCCTAAGAGATGACTTGCAGTTCTGTAAGTACAGCTTGATGGCCTGTTCTGGTCAGAGTTGAAAGACCTGAATGTGCTAAGAACTATGGACTGAGAGGTTTGACTTATGAGGGTGAGAAAGAGCTTTGCTTGGACTGGGCTAGAAGCAGTTTGTGTGAGAGGTTTGCTATTATGCCCATGGCCTGAGAATTTGTGCAAGGTTGCTTCCCATAGAAATGGATTGCTGTGAGCAGAAGGTGTGACAAAGAAAGAAATCTTTGGGCTGAAACTGCTGCCTGTTCAGCTGCAATTGTACCACAGATTATAACTTTTGAGATTAGGCCAGCTGGCCTACACTGAGGTAACAGGAAGAATGTAGACCCTTGAAGGATTCTGAGTGTGCAAGAAGTGTCCTGTTCTCCAAAGACTGCTTTATTCCCCCCTGGATTAACACATTGGCACCCTACCTGGTATCATGGAGTATAAGAAATGCAGGAAAGAGAGGGTCATTGAGCTTGCAACTCATTCATGTGTTTTGGAAATGGCCATGGGCAGTGTGAAGCAGGTTTGCTGGATGCCTGCATGGAGACCTGATGGAGCCATGAGGATGAACCTTGGGTTGCACCGGAGACCCAGTGGAGATGCTGGGACCACGAGATGGCTGCCAAGGAGAGCTGCTTGCCCTAGATGAAGTTTTCCAGGACTGTGAGTAGCCTAGCTGGAGGGGTGGAAATGGAACTCCATAGACTTGCTGCTGGTTAGAATTTATTGGACTTGGAGATTTGTCACTGACTGGAGTTCTGGGCTTGGAGCTACAGAGTTTGATGTTTGTCCTGTTTAAATTTTGTATTGGTTGAATATTTCTTTGCTATGCTCAGTGCCATCTTTTGCAGTGTGTTTATTCTGTGTCATTATGGGTTTGGGTTTTTTTTTTTTTTTTTTGAGTATTATGGCTCAGTTAACAGACCTTGGACTATGGGGATGTTTGAACATTATTGAGATTGATAAAAACTATGGGACATTAAAGTTGGAATGAATGCATTGTATTTCAAATCATGTATGGAAATCAGTTTTAAAGGACAAATGGTGGAAGGTGGTGATTTGATTCTGGTGTCCCTCATAAACTTAGGCGTTCTGAATGCTAAGGTCCCAGCTATTATTTAGGAATTAATTAATACTTCCTGGAGGCAGTGTATTGTTGGGGGCAGGCTTCCGGGAATTGCAGCCAGTTTCCCCTTGCCAGTGTTTGGCATACTCTCTGGTTGCTATTATCCATCTTGTGTTGGCCAGGGGGTGATGTCCATCCTCTGCTCATGCCATCATTTCTCCCTGCCACGATGGAGCATCCCCTCAAGCCTGTAAGTCAAAATAAGCCTTTTTTCCCCCAAAAGCTGCTCTTGGTCAGGTGATTTCTGCTAACAATGCAAACCTGACTGCAGCAATGTCTTTCGGCCAAACTAGTTTTAAAATAAACATGAAGCTGGATAGATTGCTTAGTGGTTAAGCCACTTGCCTGCAAATCCTAGGGACCCAGGTTCAATTTCCCAGTACCCATGTAAGCCAGATGTACAAGGCGGCACATGTATCTGGAGTTCATTTGCAGTGGCTAGAGGCCCTGGTCCTCCCATGTTCTCTCTCCAACTCTCTCTGTCTCTCTCCCGACCTCTCTTTTTCTCAAATAAATAAAGTAAAAAGAAAGCAAATAAAAATAAAATATTTAAAAATAAAATAATTTACTACTCAAAATAATATTTTCTCTGTGGTTTGTAAAATTCATTCCTGAGTCCTCTGCTTATTTCCTGCTACCCCAAACACACCCATGATCATACTCACATTGTGTGAAAAACAGAACTGAATAAAAATAGTCATTTCTTCAGAAGAATATGATACTGGCTCAAAAAACCACAAGTGACAAATATCACAGTTAAGGGAAACCTTTTTAGACTGTTTCTTGGCAAACCACTGAGCAAGTTTCAAAAACAAAATAAGATAAGTCATTTCATTCTTTGCTATTCCTGCTGAAATTATCTCAAATAATAAATGTAGAGGATGTCACCAAATTGATATCTTTGTATACAGGTTAATGGCTTTGACCAACTTCTCTGTGGCTATCCAGCAAATTACACTTTATGCAAATACCCACCTCTCCTTGCCATAGCTAAATAGTTCAGTCAATATGTTCTCTAATTAATATTGAAGTCACAAACCATCCCCTCAGGCTCTTGAAATATTCTATTTCTGTCCATTAACATCAATGTTTTCTGTTAAGATTCATAATTCATCATTCAATTATGTAAATAATTATAATTTTTTCTTTGCTTACATGATTTTTCTTAAAAAAATTTAAATATATTTTATTTATTTATTTGTGTGAGAGAGAGCAGCAAAGAGAGAGAATAGACACAACAGGGCCTCTAGCCACTGCAACTAAACTCCAGATGCATACGCCCCCTTGTGCATCTGGCTTACGTGGATCCTGGAGAGTCAAACTGACATCCTTTGGCTTTGCCTTAACTGCTAAGCCAGCTCTGTAACCCATGATCCGTTTTTATACTTTGGTGCACTATCAACCGTCTTTTTCCTGTGAACTTTCCCTCCAAAGTAATTTATTTTCACTTTGTTTCAAACTCTTACTAGTCATCCCATTTATATGTGCTCGTGAAAGTAGTGTCTAGTTTCTCTGCTCAGCAGGCTATGAAAGGGAATAGAAGACCCTTTACCGGAACAGAACTCTGAGTGAATGATCTGAAGGAAAAATATCAACTACTAACACTACCCACAGGTCGCCCTCAAGTATCCATCCTCCAAAGGCCCATGTGGCAAAGGCCGGGTGCCCCCTGTGGCAATATGGAGAACTTGTAGAATCTTACTGAGGAGGCAGGTCTTGAGGGCATTTAAGAGCGTTCTTCTCAGGCTAACTGGAGGCCTGGGCACTTTCTCTCACTTCCTGGCAGTGAGATGCAGAGTTTTGCTCCCCGGAGGCTCCCATCATGATGTATGGCTATAGACCTAGGACAGCGCACACAAGTGGTTATGGACTGAAGCCTCCACAACTTGATCCACAATAATGTTCTTCACATAAATTCATTATCTTGGGAATCTGTTACAGTAACAGAAAAATAACAAAAGCTTAAGATGATTACAATAAAATAACAACCTGAGTCGGGCATGATGGCGCACGCCTTTAATCCCAGCAGTAGGGAAGCAGTGGCAGGAGGATTGCCATGAGTTCAAGGCCACCCTGACACTCCATAGCAAATTCCAGGTCAGCCTGGGCTAGAGGGAACCTGAGGGGGAAAAAAATACTTCTCAATAGAAATTATTCTCAAATGTCCAAATTATTAAAGTGTTTCACATGTTACCAAATCCACTTATGATCAAAGGGGTCTGTGAACTCTTTTGGGGGTGGTGGGACTATTTTGTATCATGATTATGATGGTGGTCTTATAGGTATATTTATTCAATTGTCAATCCTCATTGACTTCTCCACTTAATTACAGTGTATTAAAATGAATAAGAGTTCCACATAAATTACATTTGATTACAAGATATGTGACAAAATATAGTTGATGATAAAAAGAAAACAAAGCATTTTTATAGTGCTTAAATAAGTAATCTGACAAGAAATGACATCTTGGTAAATTTTTACATTTAAAAAATAATGTTTATTTTTATTTATTTGAGAGTGACAGAGAGAGAAAGAGTGAGAGAGAGAGAGAGAGAATGGGCACACCAGGGCTTCCAGCCACTGCAAACGATCTCCAGATGTGTGCGCCCCCTTATGCATCTGGCTAAAGTGGGTTCTGGGGAATCAAGCCTCAAACTGGGGTCCTTAGGCTTCCCAGGCAAGCGCTTAACCACTAAGCCATTTCTCCAACCCAAATTTTTACATTTTATAAAAGCTATTACTTCAAATATACTTTATAATCTTATTTCTCTTTCAGTATCTTAAAATTGTGATGTCTGACAAAAGTAGGTATGAGGCATTGCTTTTTATTAGTAATTTTAAAAGCCACCAATTTAAAAAAGCAGATGCTCTAGTTTTGTCTACATCTTAGAGTTCTATTAAATCAGGGAATGATGAAATATTTCATATTTTACAGCATAATATTGAGCCCGTGGTTGGAAAAAAAATCTGTGAAGTGCAGTAACTTTCACAAACTGAGAAGCTGCTCTTCTTTCAAGCTAACGAGTTGGCCCGCTCACAGTGGGTTCTGGGTGGCACACGTGCCCCTGGATCACACTTGGGGATAGTGGACTGCTCCTGAAGATAGTGTTGGGCAGAATGTTAGCAGTTTTAGTTCAGTTTCCAAGGCCCCATACTTACGAGCACAAGACTTCTGAGAGGGACGTAAGCAGGGCCAGGCAGCACTCACGTGCAAGGGCCTGTGGGCAAGCAGGGAACCTCAAGTGTGGGAGATCCAAACGGTTTACACCAGGAGGAAATCGGGCTTAACCTTTGCTACAAAACAAGATTCTGTTTTCCAGTGCTGTTAGCCGCACAAATATTCATGAGAACATATTCCACCATGAAGAGCAGTCTGCTCCTCACTTCAAAGGCAAACATAAATACGGAAGGGCTGCGGAGACCTGTCCCCCAAATGACAATTCTATCACTAGAGGAAGTGCTTAAGAGTACCTTGAATTCTTTAAAGAAAATTGCAACTACTGTATCACAAACTTGTTGCTCCAAATCAAAATTTTTATCTTAATCTGCTTAGATAAAAGTGTAAGGACATGTACTTAATTTGAGTCTGACCACTAGAAACCACACAAGAAAGCTTTATACTAATAACCAGAAAGGAATCATAACAAGGATTAGACCACTATGCCCGGCATGCATTGAACTTCCTTACAAATCACCCAATGCAAACAATGAAAACCCAACTACTGACCCCTCTGTCAAATGGCAAGTTCTTATCTGTAAAATTCTTTTTTCCCCCTGTGCTAAAGAACAAAGTTACATCATTTACAGGAAAAATGGATGGAACTGGAGAAAATCATATTAAGTGAGCTAAGCCAGTCTCGGGATAACAAATACCATATGTTTACATCTTCTCTCATTTGCAGTTCTTATATTCATTGATATACATAAAATCACGTATGTGTCTGTGACATGAAACCAAGGAGACTAACAAGAGGCTGGTGGGGAAGAAAGGGTCGTGGTTATGGCAGTTGAACTCAACATGCCACATATGCCTATATGAAAATTACCCTATGTAACCAGTACCATGGATCATGGACATATACAATGGAAATTATTTTAAGGGTAGAAAAAAAGACAACAGAGATTGAAAGGGATCCAGTCTTCTAACAAACTGCTTAAAGTTACAAAGAACATTTTGCTAATGTGTTAAAAAGGTGAAAACTGAGGGATTTAACTTGGCTTCCAGCCTTGAGAGCGCTTAGGAAAGAAAGTATGGATACATCTGTTTCAACATCGCACATTCCTCCATCCGCTCAATGGCCCATAGCATTCCCGATTCTGCTTCCTTACCTCCTCGCATTTGATGGGTTGCCCACAGACAGTCTTTACACCTGCTTTGTTCAGGGCTCTGCTTGTGATCTAAGTAGCAAAGTACCCTCATGAGCTGGCTCTGAAGAGCTGGCTCCGTGGGTAAGAGTGGCACAAGGAAAAGTGCTTATGAGAACAAGAGGCCATCTGAGCCTGGATCCCAGAGCTGATGTGAGGAGCCGGGCTTGACTATAAAGCTGCTCGGCCTGCAGACACTGGAGAATTAGAGACTCCTCGGAAAAGTAAAAAGTGAGCTACCACAGGACCCAACTTTCTTTTCTTTTTTGTTTTTTTCTTTTTGTTGGTTTTTCAAGGTAGGGTCTCACTCTAGCCCAGGCTGTCCTGGAATTCACCATGGAGTCTCAGGGTGGCCTCGAACTCACGGCAATCCTCCTACCTCTGCCTCCCGAGTGCGGGGAATAAAGGCGTGCGCCGCCACGCCCGGCTCCAACATTCTTATTACAGGGTACCATGTGTTACAAAAAAAATAATAATAATCTCAAATTTTATTCAAAAATAATAGCATGTCTTTCTCTGGCCACCACTGGACCACCTGGCTCCACAGAGTTGTTCAGATATTAGTTTCCTGGAGAAGAACGTGCATCACTTCAAACTGCAGCAGCATGAGCTAAAGTAATTATCCCAGAATTCTGAATAAGCTCCTAGCTGAGCTGTGTGTGATCCTTTGATGAGCTTTTCAATCCGTTAGGCTGGACACCGTACCACCTCTGAGCATACTGAAGATGCCCAATTGTTCTAGGGTTTGGATATTTATTTAGGGATATTTTTGCTAATAGCCAAGCAGTTATCCTAAAACTTATAGCTTCTATGGGAAGAGAAAATAAAAAATAAATAAAAAGTCAATCTCCAAATGCCATGGGAAAAACTTTATAAGCAAATTCTTTTGAATTTTTTAATATTTTATTTTAACTGATTTATTTGTGAGAGGAAGAGGCAGATAGAGAAAGAGAGAACGGGGGCACCAAAGTCTCTAGCCACTGCAAATGAACTGCAACACACGTGCCACTTTGTGCATCTGGCTTACGTGGGTCCTGGGGAATCAAATCGGGGTCCTTGGGCTTCACAGGCAAGTGCATTAACTGCTAAGCCATCTCTCCAGCCCAGCAAATTATTTTCATTAAATAATCAATGCTGCTACATGAACCATTTTCTTGAAACAAATAAAGACCTATATTATGACAGTTTAATCATTTCAGCCTGGTACTAACAGTTTTCTCTAAAGTGGACATACACGGTGCTTGCTGTCTATCCAGTGGTACAGTGACTTGGGAGGAAGAGTATTTCTAGAAGAACTTTTGGAGGGTGTCGTTGTTTTTCTAACTTTATTTTTAAATATTTTTATTTAGTTAGTTGTAAGAGAAGCAGAAGGAGAGTGAGAGTGTGTATGGGCCTTCCAGGTCTCTTAACACTGCAAGTGAACTCCAGATTCATGCTCCACTTGGGGCATCTAGATTTACGTGGGTGCTATGAAATCAAACTTGAATTGGCAGGCTTTGCAAGTAAGTGCCTTTAACTGCTGAGCCCTCTTCCCAGCCCTTCTAGAAAAAGATTTGGATCTTGAATAGCACAGAAGAGCTAACTACAGCATAACGATGCCAGCTCACTGAGCGTCCCCACTAGCCTTTGAAACCATAGCTTACTCTAGAGAAAACCCCCTATGGAGTTTTCAGCATGCAGTTAGGTCAAGATCCCAATCAAAAACAGAAATGTATAATTTCAATTAGCTTTAAAGAGTGATGAACTATTTACTTTGCTAGTGGAGTGCTAACCATCATTAGGTTGAGTTTATATTCTGAGATGTTTACAGCTAAATAAGGAAACAAGAAAGTCCCGTTAAACTCAGGAACTGTCAGCTTATTCATAAAGCGTGTTGCAGTCATAGTTTCCACTATATCAAAAGATGTCTAAAATTATTCTTTCAGACTTTAATGCACTTTATCAAAACATAAATGTAGTTTTTCTACTTGAAATGACAAAAGCATTACATGAACAAATTTGCTGTCTGAGAAAATATAAATAAAATAACCTTTCAGCCTCCCACCCTCAGCACACATCCCCAAACACTTTTTTTTCTATGCACTCACAGAAAAGTGTTAAAACGCTCTGATGTCTATGATATTCAGCATCCTTTTTTTTTTTTTTTTTCAATAGAAACAGCCAACAAAAGTAGTAAAATGGCCTGATTGGGAAGAAGCAATTTAGCTGTTGTTGGATTATTTGACTGTGACTTGGGAGGAACATTCCAGAAGAAATTCAAAGCTTAGATGAAAGCCTGATAGTAAGAACTTTAAAGAGATCTCTTCCTTCCTTTACCTATGTGAGACTAACTTCTATCACAATTACACACACACTACCACCAGCAGCAGCAACATCTCCTTGTCTTTGCTCAGCCACATTGTCCCCTAAGGACTCTGCTGGAAGCTGTGGTTTCTGTCAACTCCAAGTGTCCAGTGTCAGGAATAGAGCAAATGTTCTCATGGCTCCTAGGTGCCACCTCCACATCGATGGCCACTCTCACCTTCATGAAGCAGCTCCTTGGAAGCTATTCTGCCATCAGATCAGTGACCAAAGAATGTACTCTCATGAGCCTCGGGAAGGACCCAGGGCTGTATAGCATAAACAAGGAAAGAAGGAAGAGAGGGAGGAGGAGGGAGGGAACAAGAGAGTGGAGAAGTGAGGGAGGAAGGGGAAAGGAAGATAAGATGAAAGAAGGAAGGAAGGTAAGAGGAAAGGAGAAGGGAAGAGAAGAATTTGGGACCCAACTCATAGTGCCCCTTTTACGGCAAGTGTGCGATCCTAGTGGCCAGTTCAACATTGCATTCATGTCTCATCACCACTTTGGCCAGAAGCTCCTTGGCCTTATACTCTGTGATCTTTTCCATCACATCAGCAGCAGCCTCCATGGTTAAAAATGAATGTGGCCATCATTAGAAATGCACCTGTGATCATTCTGCAGCAATGCATTCTTACCCCTACCCTACACACACACACACACACACACACACACACACACACACACACACACGCTCACTCACTCACATCAGCTCCTCTCCCCCAAGCACCTGCTGTACTTTTACAACTGCTACATTTTCCCGATGAGCCTTGAGTCACTCTTACTATTTCTCTGTATCCATCAGCCTCTCCAACTCTCCTCCATCTCTCCATCAACACAAGCAATGACCCCTGCTTTCCTCATTTCTGCTCCTAATTCCTCACTCAATATTTCACCTAAATAACTCCTAACTGTTAAAGTATTATGCCCCTTTCTCAGGAAGTACTATTTAGACTTCTAAGTTAAATGAAGTTCCCTTGTAAGCCATCTTATAACTTATGTATATGTTTCTTCAAATGCAAGAAGTACCTTTTTATAATTATTCTATGAAGGATCTGAACATGGAATAATTGCTTGATCCTAGACAGCATATTGGTTATGGATAGAGACATGGCTGCCTTTCTTTCCATATATGTCAACCAGCACCATGTCTGGCACATAGAAGTACATCTAAAATATGTGTGGGATGACACAATGTACAACACACACGCTTTTACACTTGCACAATTTTTTCTTTAAGTGAATGAATATCTGTACTATGAAAGCTAATGCTAAATCAAAAAGAATGTTTTGTGCCACCTAATGCCAGAACTAATTGCAGCCACTTTTTGCAAAGAACAGTAACTTTATAAGAGCATCCTCTTGACTCATAGGGTAGAAATGTCTACATTCTCTGGTGAATATTCAGTGGCTGAGGGGGAACTTGCCAAGAGGCTTAGCACTTTCAAAGGCTGTCTAAAGAGGAACAGCAAGAACGAAAGTATAGGTGGCAGAGAAAGACCATCAGAGGGCCACCACAATTCAGAGATGCCAAGGATATGTGTGTAATAAGCCACAGGCTGCGTAACAGAGGAGGGAGGACAAATATTATAGCTTTACAGCAAATAGTGGGGTACTTTAAAGATAGTGATGTTACTTCAAGGCCACCCTGAGACTATGTAGTGAATTCCAGGCCAGCCTGAGCTAGAGTGAGACACTACTTTGAAAAAGAAGAAAAAAAAATAGGGATGTTAGTGATCCTATCTCAGAGTGTCATTAAAATGGCTAGTTTCCAGGAAGACAGAGGGCTCTTATGTCCCTTTCTTGCCAACATCATCTTCTCCTATCTGTATCAGACTTGGAGGCACTTAACTCTGCATCCCCAAACATCCTGCTCCTGTCCTGTTCTTACCAATCTCAATTGTCAGCTAATTCTTGGTGAAACTCTGTGAAAAGAAAGGGGAGATAAGGGAGGGAAAAGTATTTTACAGCCTCCCAGAGAATCAATTAACACCAATACCTATAGAGAAATTAACAACAGAAATCACCATGGTGATGCATTTCCTTGTTACTCTATTAACCAACCAGGCCTAAACTAAGATGTGTGATCAGCCTGGATGGCCACACACTTTGGTACACGTTTTCTATATATGGCCTCAACATTGATCCAGAGAGGAGGCTCAGAAAAGGAGGGAGGGGCAAAAAGCAAAGTCCCAACAGTGTGGCCATTGCTTCAGATTTGTGTGTCCTGCTCAGAAGTCCAACAAGTTATGGGGCCCATTCTTACAAAAGAACATTTAGCCTGGTCCATTGGGATCTCTGTCCTATGGCTCAAATGGAATCAAACCATCCTCCATTGTTACATATTGTGCTGGCTTTGAAAGGGGCCTTGAAAGCCAGTTCCCTGGTGGTTAGTCCATATATGCTGGAAAGTATGCTACATGAGCTGTTGGGGAGAAATGGCCAAAAACCTTGTGAGCAAGCAGGGGACACTGCTGGTATGTGAAAGCAACCAGCCTGACAAGATGTACACACCTGTGCCATAGTGGTCCCCAGCCTAGTTAGGTATCTAATGCCTTTCTGATTGGCTAAGACATCCACTCAGTGGAAAGAAATCCATAGCTGGAATTGGGAACCAAGTCAGAACCCTATGGAGACCAAGGTTATGGACTCCAAAGAGAAGCTCTCACTAGGTTTTGGGCATAAAAGAGGCTTCAGCCATCAAAATCTCTCTAAATTAACAGTGCTTATCCCATTTAACCTATGCTGATCTCACTCTCCTTTGGAGAATCCATTTGTGTCTTACAAAAGGCAGCAAGAACTGAGGACAACCAAAAACCTTCAGCAAGACCCGAAAAGATGGCTGACTCCGTGGCAGGAGATGAACCAATCTTCACATATCAACCAAGACCCAGGTGAAACCACATAGAAACTGGCGAGATAAGCAAGAGAGCTGCTTCCCTGGCGAGCCTGGCAACCTGTGCCAGGGTGATGGAGACAGACCCTGAGGATACTCAAGCTGAAATGCAGAAGCTGCTGAGAGCTCAACTCTAAAGTAGACTTACAGCTCAGGGAACTTTGCAGAAGCAGGGGCAGAAAGCTTGTAAGAGCCACAGGGTAGGAGGGCTCATCCAGAGGCATTGCCTCCCTTGCAATGACTGGCTGCTGCTCTCACAGCTCATAACCCACAACCTCATGGGGAATACCAGCAGCCACACTGAGGAGGGCCCTCAGAGGAGTGTGTTCAGACAGAAGGGGAATGGTGGTACAAACACATGATGTGTCTATACAAAATTTCTACTCAAAAAAAAAATTTTTTTTTCAAGAATTGGCTTACAAGCCAAAAAGTGGGGTAGGTACCATGATAGATCTTTACTGATTGTTATAAACAGACCAACTGGAGTTCAAACAACTATATAATTAGAAGAAATATCTGAATCTGTACATCCCCACCTAAATATATAATATTCATACCTTTATACTTCAAATTATTATGAAAACTAAATGTGAGCTTTAAATAGTCCAGGCCTTCTTGAGCAGATAAATGACCCAATGCACTCCACACCAGCCCCAGCTGAAACCACAGAGAAACTGGGGAAATGAGCAAGAATGCTGCTTTCTTAGTTAAGCTGATATCAGCACAAGGGTGATGGAGAAAGATACTGAGGACACTCAGCACCTACCAAACCAGACATACAGAGGCTCCTAAGTGCCCATCACTAAGGAAGACTTAAAATGCTCCCAGCATGGAAGAGGGGCAGAAAGATTGTTAGGGCCACAAGTTGGGACATTTTGCACAGAGACATTGCCTCTCACCCA
The DNA here is from genome assembly GCF_020740685.1 of Jaculus jaculus. NCBI lineage: Eukaryota > Metazoa > Chordata > Mammalia > Rodentia > Dipodidae > Jaculus > Jaculus jaculus. The sequence continues at coordinate 85,703,839 of NC_059114.1, forward strand.
TAACTGACTGCTGCCCCCATAATGCATGACCCACAATTCCCATGGGGTTGACCTGCATCCCCAATGAGGAAGGCCTCTTCAGAAAAGAGGCAGGGAGGAGGGAAAGGATGGTAACAATATGTGATGTTTACATACAAAATTAGTCTATATCTAATAATAAAAAGAAAAAAGAAAAAAAAGATGTAAGTAGAAAAACACAATATTTTTTTTTTTTTAAGTCCAGGTCTGTGACCCCAAGCTACTCAGGAATCTAACACAGGATGATCAAGAGTTCAATCCTTGCCCAAGCTCCAAAACAAGTTGAGACCACGCTAAGAAACTTAGCTAGACCTTGTCTTAAAAATAAAAAGTAAGGGGGCTGGAGAAATGGATTAGCAGTTAAGGTGCATGCCTGAGAAGCCTAAGGACCCAGGTTCAATGCTCCAGGTCCCATGTAAGCCAGATACACATGGTGGCGCATGTATCTGGAGTCCATTTGCAGTGGCTAGAGACCCTGTCACTCCTATGCTCTCTCCCTCTCTCTCCCTCTGTCTATATCTAATAAATAAATAGAAATAACTCTTTCTTTTTAAATAAAAAGTAAAACATGGGGTTGTTGTAGGGGCTGGGGAAATGGCTCAGTGAATAAACTGCTTGCCTGCAAAGTCTACCAATCTGGGTGTGATTCCCCACTAACCATGTAAAGTCAGATGCCCAATATAGTGCAAGTGTCTGGAGCGTTTTTCCAATGGCATCAGCCCTTTGTGCATCCATACTTTCTCCCTCTCTCTCTCTCTCTCTCTCTCTCTCTCTCTCTCTCTCTCTCTCTCTCATACTTATGTCTGAACCCACAAGTAAATAGCTAAAATGTTTTAATATCCTATTGATTTATTTGACAGAGAAAGGGAGAGGTGGGTGAGGCAGATAGAGAGATTGAGAAAGGGTGCACCAGGGCCTCCAGCTACTGCTTACGTGGGTCCTGGGAAATTGAACCTGGGTCCTTAGACTTCACAGGCAAGTGTCTTAACCACTAAGCCATCTCTCCAGCCCTAACAATATCTTTTAATGAAGATAGGGATAAAAGCTAAGCAAAGTGTTTGCTTAGCTTGCATGCATGAGACTCTTGGTTTAATCCTCAGTGCTACAGACATAAAAATTACTTATACAATAACATACCTAATATAACAAACAGCTGAATTGCCCAACATAGCAAGATATTGAGTTTTTAAAGTCAATAATTTAAGTGCCTTTAAAATCAGACACCTGGGTAAGATGTAAACAAAATCTTTGAAACTTTACAAGGATAGTTACAAATAAGCCTTGCAATGCCCCAGATGTAAAGAAGCATCCAAAGAAGACCCATTTGAATGAAATCAAGCACTGGGTTCAGCCATCTGATTTCTGCCCATTTATTTAAAGCAACAAAGAAGTCAGTCTTGGGTTCATTTATATAAACACCCTGCGGCAGGTAGTCCAGGAGGAAGGACAACAATGTAATTTGATGGTGGATGAGTTTGCAAGGAAAATGAGACTGAAAAAGAAAAGGTTATGGTAACTTAACACTCGGTTTACTTTTAAAGTTAGAGGGAATGGTTTCTATTTTGGTAAACTGTTGTTCCAAAATAATGAATTAAAAATAACAATACCTAATCATCTCTAAATTTCTTGAACTAAAACACAAAAGGCCTTATGTATTGTTGGTTTTTTTTGTTGTTGTTGTTTGTTTGTCCCTGGCTATGAAAATTATGGTTTAAAAAAAAATAGCCGCATTTGCCTCTTCTTTCCATGCTATTTTCTACAGACATGTTTTGAAAGTCTCCGTGAGGGGAAGCTCTTATGTGCTTAGCTTTTGTTATTCACGGGGCCTTGCTGCCGCCCTCACCTCACACCGCCGTGTCCCCCGGCTCCTGTGACATGGAAGATTGTGCAGCGGAAGCAATCTTTGCTTAAAATGTAGATATGTACATTTTAAGTACATAACAGAATTCCCAAAAGAGAATGGGAATACAGACGCCAGAAATGAAGAAAATATTGAAAGCAGGCTTGGAAATATGGGACTGGCCAAGTGACAGCTATAGCCATAGCAAAATAGCATTGCTCTTTACATCACCACTACCATATGCCTGACAACGTGTGCATTAGTAGTGAGAGGTACCAGGAGCAATTTTACATCCTCAAGTGAAGGGAAGTTGTGATCAAGTATTTACGTATTAAAGTATCTACTGTATGATGGTTAGGGCACTGCATTTTTAAAGCATTTCTGTATAATGACACTGCAGACAAGAATTTGCAACAATGGTCCCAAAAGACAATAATGGAGATAAGACGTTCTCTCACCCAGTGACATCACAGTATAGTGCATTATCTATTTGTGGTGATGCTGGCTGAACAAGCCTGCCAGTTGCACAAAATTATAGAATATACAATTACGTGTGGTCCATAATACATAACAAATGGCTTTACTATGGGTTTACATGCTTGCTATATAGTATCACTATTTTAGAATATGTCACTTCTATTTGTACAGGAAAGCTAGGCTGGAGAGATGGCTTAGTGGTTAAGGCACTTGCCTGTGAAGCCTAATGATTCACATTGGACTCTCCATATCCCACATAAGCCAGATGCATAAAGGTGAGGCAAGCACAAATTCACACATGTCCTCTAGGTGGCACAAGTGTCTGGAGTTCGATTGCAATGGCTGAGGCCCTGGAGGGCCAATTCTCTCTTTTTCTCTCTCTAAAATAAAAAGAAGTTACAAAAGAAAGCTATCAATCATTCTGCCTTGTCATCCCATAAGTAGCCACATCCTGCTCTTATTAACCTTAACTCCTGATTGGATCATTTTCTCTTCTGTTGATTTAAATTTCTTGTTATTTTTTTTCATTATGGCCTTGATAGATAGAAGCAATGGCTCTCTCCCTCACTGTCTTTCTCTCTCTGCATATTAATTAAGTGTATTGCTGGCTATACCATTTTTATTTGTATAATTATACTTTATATAAGATGGTTGCACAGTGACAAAATAATCTAATAGCACATTTCTTGGAATTGACCCCATTTTTTAAGTGATGAATGATTATACATCTTGCATCAACAAAAGTTACTGCTTTAGAAAAGAGTTACAAAATCAGATTAAACTGTGTGAAGTTGCTGATTTTTTTTTCATTTAAGTGGCACAATTATCAGATAATAGAATGGGATAAGAATATTTGCTTTGCCATATACAACTTATTTCAGTCCTCAAAGAGCTTGGAATTCTTTGTTCCTTGTATAGCTGTCCTTCTTTCCATCAATGTGGTGACTTGAAATAGGTGTATTCCCTATAAGCTTTTGTGTTCTGAATGCTTGGTTCCCCAGCCAGTGCCAACTGGTGAGGTGAAGCCTTGAGGCAGGAGCTGTGTTTCTACTAGTGGACTTTGGGACTTACTAGCCCTTAGCTTCCCTGTGTTTTTTTGTGGATTTTTTTTGGTGGGGGGGGGGGGCTGTTATAATACTGGGTCAGAAGCTAGACCCAAGTCAGGTAAGTGACAATGCATGCATTGATTAACATGTCAATTGACTAAAATATGAAATTATTAGGAGATTAGCAAAACCACCTCTGTTTCCAACTGTCATAGCAGAGGTGGTGGTGCCCAGTCTCTGATAAAACCACATATTCCCCACATTTTCATCATGGAGCTTCTCCTTGAGTCTGTAAACAAAGGTAAACCCTTTTCTCCCACAAGCTGCTTTTGGTGGGGTTCTTTGTACCAGCAACGCGAAGGTAGCTACAAGCTATCCATCAGAGCATCTTCCCTAAGAACTTCCACTCACGCATCTCTTCCTGCCTTACACATCCAGGTCCATTCGGTTCCTCTACATGGACTAGGGGTGGGACAAACATTTAATGCACAAGTGAAGTTGGGGGTGAAGGAGAGGGAGAAAGGAATTTGTCACTCTCGGGATCAAACCATCTCCAAAACTAGCAGAACTTTCACACTCCCAAAGGTGGTCACCTTATGACACCAAGAGAGTCCCCCTTAACTTTCTCTCCTTGGAGATAAATTACATAAGTCCCTCTTCTGTTACCTAACCTTGATAAGTGCCAGACCCCAAAAAGGAAGCTATGGAAAAAGGTAAAAATTCCTTCCATGTTTTTGTGCAATATTTTTTCTTCCATAGACCAGATGTAAGGAAATGTTCTTGCTCTGATACCATCTGTCATCCCAGAGCTAGGACAAATTTACATAAGATGGTAGAAAAACAGAAGTAAATTGACCTGGGTTTAAACCCTGTCGCCTACTGTCACTGAATATGCTTAACTTCTCTAACTATGGCATCCTGGCCTGACAAGGGAAACTTGGGCCATGCCTGTCACAAACTTCCACTGTCAGACTCAAACAAAGCAAAGTTTGTTATATGTTTCTGAAATGAAAATGGCCATGTGATCAGGGGAATTCACACAGGGAGCAGAGTTGCATGAGAAGAGCTAGATAGGAAACCAAAGTTAAGGTTCCCTACAAGATCAAGTCCCAGACGATATTTACTCTGGGCAAACCAAAAGCATCTTGAGGTCACAAATTCCACCATCATACTTAAGGATAGTGACAGCTTCTCAGACGCCAGTGCTGTGGGTCAGCAAGTTCCTCAGGTCCAGCACACTCCCACGACAGCCACAAGGTTAGCATCACCTCTTCCCGGGATGCACTGTGAGGTGGCTACATGGGTTCCTTATAACTCCCATATGCTACATAGAGGGATAAGCATAGCCACGCTTTTCATGTGCACAGAACCCATGCCAGGATCTTAAAGGTTCCATAGGACCTCAAATAACTTAATTCTAATTATTGTACCATTTCCTTATCTAGCAATCACCTTAACAAGCATTTCTCATGTTGGAAAAAATATTAATGATAAATACACCTTTGGAGTATAGCTTTCATCACCATATATTACAGGAGTGGAAGTTTCCAGGGAGTATAACTGCTTGACCTTTCAGCCTGAAATTTAACCTGTAAACTCTTTACAATGAATGTGCACACGTGGTGATGGTGGCAGTGGTATGTGTGTGCTTGTTTCTCCTGCAGCTCTTAATAGAACAGAAGGTCTCTTTCGTAGATTGAAAGGACACTGCTGGACCTAGACTGGTTAAATGTTGACTTTAAGAAAACTTCTGTAGGTCTGGGGAGATGGTAGGTAAAGTGCTTGCTGCACAAGCATAAGGACCCAAGTTCAGATCCTCAGAGTCCACGCAAAGTGTCAGGCATGTGCCTGCCTGCCTGTTATTCCAAATACTGGCTAAATGGAGCCAGGAAAATCCCCAGGGCTTACTGGTAAGCTAGTCTAGCTGAATCAGCGAGCTATAGGTTTCGTCAGAGACCCTGCCTCAAAAACATGAGGTAGAGAGGGACTAAGGAGGACACCTCCATGAGCTTACACATGCAAGAGCCCTTTACCCCCCCCCATACACACATGCATCTACTACATCCAAACATGCATACTCACACACAAGCACACCACACACACACACACATGCAAATGGATAACTAACTAACTAAATAAACTCCCACTTACATATAGGATACAGTTGATTACAAGACAGCAAACTTTCTTGTTAGACCAAATTTAAAAAAAAGAGAGAGAGAGACCAGGTTAACTGCAAATCATGTATTTAATTGAGATCAGTGAATTACAGAAACAAATTGGAATGAATTAGAAACTCTAATGATCACAGAATCTTCCCAGGGTGAGCTGTCTTTCATGGGCTGGCTTTTCCCCTGCGCACTTGGTTCTCTTGCCCCTTCCAAAGATCAGTGATGCCTCGTGCAGAACTGTCGTGGAAACAGAAGTCAGCAAAGCTCATGGCGTTTGTACAAGTGGCCACAGCTTGGAAATGAGAGTCTGGCTAGATGTTTGGTTTGCCCCAGACGACATTTGCTGAAGTCGGAGTCCAAACACAAACATATGGAGTTTCTGTAGCATACATCCAAATCTCCAGTAATCCTACAATAATTGTGTTTTGTTTGTTTGTGTTGTTTCTTTTCATAGCAGAGTTTCACTCTAGCCCAGGCTAACCTGGAACTCACTATGTAGTCCCAGGCTGACCTCGAACTCAGGACAATCCTGCTACCTCTGTCTACTGAGTGAAAGGAAACAAGAAAATTTTTACAATTACCAAGAAGAACAAACAATAAAAACAGATGCAAGGTACAAAAATTAGTATAGTTATTATTAATATTATAGTTATTACTACAGTTTATCTGAGTGTAGTGGTACATACCTACAATCCCAGCCCTCAGGAAGCTGAAAGAGATTGATGATGAGACCCTGCCCCTCCCCAGAAAAAGAAAGAATGAATGAAAGGAAGAAAACAAAGAAATAAGAAATACTACACTTAAAACAATGATGATGATTAACATGGTAAAGAAATGGAAAACTATTCATAAAAGGTATAAAAAGTTGTGTAATATAATCCAAGAACTACAGTCTGTAAAACAATCATTCCAGGCTGGAGAGTGGTTAAGATGCTCACCCAAAAAGCCTAAAGACCCAGGGTTATTCCCCAATACCCATGTAAGCCAGATGCACAAGGTAGTGTATGCGTTTAGAGTTCATTTGCAGTGACTAGAGGACCTGGTGTGCTGGTTCTCTCTATATGTCTGCCTCCGTATCTCTCTCTCTCTCTTTCAAAGTAAAATAAATTAATTAATTAAGAACTTGGAACAGATCATTCTCAATGAACTTACCTAATCACAGAAAGAAAATCGCCACACAGTCTCACTCATCTACAGCACCTAACCTGAATCTACCCAAGATGCTGACATACCCAGCAAGCATCTCGAGGACTAGACAATAGGGTGGATGTGGAGGGAGGGGAGGGCCAGGGAGGGGGTGGAAGACACAAATCTAGACCCAAATGGCAATGGTACCATAAAATTCTACATCCTAAGAGGCAGACCAAATGGTTGAACCTTCACCAGGTCCTTAGAGGGAACACCTGAGTCACAAGGCACTGGAGAGGGTATGATGAAGGCTGACCTTAATCTTCTACAGCTTCTCTCCCTCTCTCTTTCAGTCTCTCTTCTCTCTAACTCTTTTATATTAGTTATCTTTTTCTTCCTTTTCTTAGTGGGCACTGACCTGTAACTCCAAGTACCAGCATGTGGCTATCATCCACAATGAGCTCTTGATCAGAGAGACCTACAAGGCTTCCTAAAGGAAAAACAGATTTCTATCAGAGTACTTGATGACCCACCAAAGTTTAGTGGTAAGACCCTACTGCTGAAGACACCATATGCAGTTGACACGTAAAATGGAATGTGATGGCTGAAATCTGGAAGAGTCAGTCCCCAGACAGTCAGCGTGTCTAGCGCCAGAAGGTGCTACATGGGCAACTGGGGAAAAATGACAAATATCTGTCCAAGCAATTCATGGTCTAACCTACTTAGCAGCAAATAACCTGTTGTGATGCCCACACAAGTGCAATAGTGGCACACAGCCATGGTGGGGAACCAATTGCTCTTGATTCAGCTAACTGATCCCCTCAGTGGTACGGGACCCATAGCTGGATCTGTGAAGCAAGTCAGAATCATATCCAAACATGAGCCCACTCTCCAATATCAAGCTACCACCAATCATGGGCTACAAGCGGGCCTACACCTATTAAATTCTCTATTAAAAAGTAAGGACAATCCCATTTGTCTGGTGCTAACTTTACTCTCCATAGGAGAATCTGCTTCTCTTTTTCAGATAGATGCAGATCCTAAAGACAGAACCAGCCCATCATACCTCATAAGGGCCCCAGCTAAAACTAAGAACAATGGGCAAAACAAGCAAGGGTGCTGTTCTCTTGGTGAAACAGGTACCAGCACAAGGGTGAAGGAGATCGACACAGAGAACAATCAACTCCTACCATATCAGATACCCAGAGACCCAGAGGCCCCCAACACCTCATCACTGAAGCAGACCAAAAATGAACCCAACATGGCTCAGGGAAATTTTGCAGAAGAGGGGGCGGAAAGAATGTCAGAGCCACATGTTGGGTCATGATATGCACAGACATTTCTCCTACCCATAACTGTGAGCTAACTCCACAATGCATGACCCATATACCTCAACAAGGAGGGGCCACAGGGAGGGGGTAGGTCTCGGATGAGCCTAACAATGGTACCAACTTGACTGTATTCACTGAGTACAAAACTAATTAGTAAAAGAAAATTAATAAATTTAAAAATGTTTATAATAAAAAAATTTAAATCCCAAGAATTCCAAGATGAACAAATACAACATGAAATTAGACTTCACTGGGTGGGTCTAATAGCAGCCAAGAATTGGTTTAACCAATTCCAAAGAGAGAGAATAATATATAATATTTGATCAAAACCTAGATAAAACAAAAGAACACATATACCATTCACTTGCATATCATAGCACAAAACCAATATCCATATAACTGGAACAAGAAGGAAAAACAAGGCAGGACAAATTATGGCGAAAGCATGGTCAGGTAGTTTCAAAAAAATAAAAATAAAAACCTGGCATGTGTGTGTTCTGCGTAGGAGGTGTGTAGATGCACAGTGTGTGCGTGTGGCCTGTGCTCATGCAGAGAGAGGCCAGAGAGGAATGTCGCGTGCCATCCTCTAGCATCCTTCTGTGATGTTTCCTTGACACAGAGTCTCTCAGGGATCGGGCTGACTAGTGAGCCCATGCATTCTCCTGTCTCTGACCCCAATAGGACTGCGGTTACAGGCATACGTGACCGTGCCCAGCTTTCTTTCCTACATGGGTGCAACTGATTGAACTCAGGCCCGCCCTCACGTCCTCACGTAAGCGCTTCACCAACTGAGCCCTTTCCAAAAGTTTGAAGCCAGACAACTCTCACATTGAAGAAGTTAAGCTGAAGGCTGGAGAGATGGCTTAGCAGCTAAGGTGTTTGCCTGCAAAGCCAAAGGATCCTGGTTCGATTCTCCAGTACCCACGTAAGCCAGATGCACAATGGGGTGCATGTGTATGAAGTTCGGAGGCCTTGCTGCTCCCATTTCTCTCTCTCTCTCCCTCTTTCTCTCCCTCTGAAGTAAGTAAATCAAATATATTTTTTTAAAAAAGAATCCTAGCTGAATCCAAATAGTATAGATATAAAGAAACACATGGCAGGACTTCTCACAATCCTACCACTGAAGACAAATACTCTGACCCCAATGGCTGCATGGGCAGTGTGCAACGTCTCTATTTTAAATTCAAGTGTGATATGTACAAGTTATCTCCTGTAGTAACCCGTTGAAGGGGACATTTACTTTTATACATTCAAAACAAATAACAGGTAAAAGTTGGGTAGATTACTTATTGTTTGGAGATTGCAAGGAGTTTTCAAAATGAGTGGAAGCTTATTCTTCCAATTGCCCTATCACTTAGATAAACACTAGTATGGCTCAATTAAACTATGAAGAAAGTAACTGAACAACGTTGAGTTAGGAATATTACATCTTCAATTTTGCTTTCCACATGCATTGACTTCAGAATACTTAGGTAAGGTTGCTCGTGGAACCAAAAAGGAGAATCCAGCATGGTGATGGGTGGAGTCAGAGGTAAAGGGCCTGGACTGGCTTGATTCAGTATCCTCCATAAGGGCTGGAAGGATGGCTTAGCAGTTAAGCGCTTGCCTGTGAAGCCTAAGGACCCCAGTTCAAGGCTCGGTTCCCCAGGACCCACGTTAGCCAGATGCACAAGGGGGCGCACGCATCTGGAGTTCGTTTGCAGTGGCTGGAAGCCCTGGTGCACCCATTCTCAATCTCTCTCTCTCTCTTTCTCTCTCTCTCTCTCTTTCTCTCTCTCTCTGTCACTGTCAAATAAATAATGAACAAAAAAAATAACAGTGTCCCCCATAAACTTAGGTGTTCTGGATTCTAGGTTCCCAGCTGATGGAGACTTGGGAATTAACACATCCTGTAGGCAGTATATTATTGGGGTGGGCTTTCATAGCCAGTGTTCCCATGCCAATGTTTGAAACACTTTCCTGTTTCTGTTGTCCATCTGATGTTGGCCAGGGGATGATGTCCACCCTCTGCTCATGCTAGCGTTTTCCAGTGCCATCTTGGAGCTTCCCCTCCAGCCTGTAAGCCAAAATAAATGCCTTTATCCCACAAGCTGCTCTTGGTTGGCTGATTTCTACCAGCAATGCAAACCTGACTGCAACAGGGCCAGAATGTACTGAGACTTTAATAAGTGCAAGTCATTTTGCTTAACTCTGTGCACAGACCACTTTGCATAGATCATAAAGGGACATGAAAATGGGCCCATCCATTAACCTGAATCACTATGATATCCTCATTTCATACAAATCACTTCAAAAAGTTCAATATGTTCAGGTCCATCTCAACCCCATTTTCCTTCTCTCTATCTAGAAATAAACATTCCTTCTGGCTGTAAGCTTTAGGACTGCTCTGCAGTATTTCAGTTCCCAGTAGAATCAGCCTGGTTTCCACAGAATCTTCTCCCAGGGCCTATGCTGGTGCGTACCTCTTCCTTTTCCTTCTCAGAGATTTCCAGCCCCTCTCTTCCCAAGCAGACCTCAACTGTGAACTTCCTGCCCAACACATATACCCATGTCCTCCGTAGCTTTTCTGCCAATCACTTTTGGCAACAGGGCCAATTCAAACCCCAAACATAAAGGGATTGAGGTCACCTTATAATATGCTTAGTGTCACCTTTTCTGGAGCGTTCTTTATTCTACATCAAAAATTGTAATTCAGTTCTGATTTCACATCTCACATGGCTGTCAATTCACCTGACTTCTAGCTGGGCCTGATCCACTGATTTAATTTAACCCTGCTGATGCCACGAGAGTATCGGCATCTCCAGATCTCCCAGCGCTCAATTCACAACTCTGAGGGCCCAATGGAAAAGCTGCTGCTAGTTCGAGAGTCATTTCCTCCCAACGATTGGAGCCTCCAAGGTAAAAGATCCATTAGCAGCCAACGCCTCTCATTTCCCTGTCTTCTTAGAGGAAGAGGGAAAACGAACCTGTGGAGAAGAAAGATGCTCAGCTCCTGACAAAGTGACATTTTGTCTCTGTGGACAGACCCAGGAGTCCATATGTCATAAGCAAACACATAAACACATATTTAAATGCCTGAAGTTCTTAACTTTCAAATCAATGATGCATTGTTTCCTACTTCACTCAGAGGATTCCTTATCCTTCCAAACTAGACAGAAAGAAGACACCTTCCCCTCCTTTATCCTTTACAGTTAAGGTAAACCATTTCTCCCCTGTGTGTGTTCTGCATAGAGCCCCCTTTCATTTTTATTCTTTTTTGTCTTGTGTTGACGGTATTTGCTAGTTATTCTAGGCATAGCTTGGGGGAAAATAATTCCACATCATCCTCGAAGTATCTTGGAAGAAAATGACACCAGTCGGTGTTTTAAACACTGAATTTCCTTGCTCTCAAATTTCAGTTTCATGTCCACTGACTCTTGTTCTAGATCAATACTTCTTTTTCATACCCTCAAAGACTTCATGGCAGAAAGCAAAGTTTGTCTCCACAATTGCTGTTTAGCTTTTCATGAACATGGTAAGACAGGGAAAGAAGGATTACTTAGTCATCTCTCCACCGCTCCGACTTTGGCTCCTGGCACTTTGTGCCAAGATTAAGCAAAGGGGTACAGCAGCTAGCTGCACTCACCCCTTCTTGCCTCTTCCTCCCCATTATCAAATCAGTCTCCAGGACGTGTCACTCCAGCTGCTAGGAGATGTCAGGACTCAGAAAGGAAGTTAAAATTTTTGCAAAAAAAAAAAAAAATATTAGCTCAATGACCTCAATTTCCTTGGCCCTTTTTGTAAATAACTTGCGGTTTTCTGAAACTGGAAGCATATTTTAGAGTTCAAGAAAGTTTGGTACTAAATCATTCCAAGAGTCATAAAAAAAAATGTGCACCCAGCACTTTGCAGACACCAAGTCAAATAACTAAAGCAAAGTTAGGCCAAAACAGAATGGACACATACATGCACAGGCATACCTCATTCCCAGCCCCGCAGATAGGGCCATCTATCTTTTACTGTGTAACATAAATTCTAGAATATTAAACAGTCCAGTGGTAGGCATGCTGCTCATGTTAGTTACTCTTTTACAGCCTCCAAAATATCTCAAGCACCCAAAATGATTGTTTAAATGAAAAAAAAAAATAGGTTTTGGGTTGCAACCTATAACTTCAGGAACATTCTGAGCTCAGCAAAGCCATGGCCTTAGTTCTCCTTTCCTGCATGAACTGAGGTCAGTAGAGGAGGGAAGACAGATCTGGAGATCAGGACAGAGGTGGAACAAGCAGGGCAGAACGTCTGCCCTTGAAGAGAAAGGAAAACAAGCTTGTGGATGCGAGCAGGCTACGAATCACAGGGAACAAGAGGAAGCTACCTCAAAGTTAAGTACCAGTTGTTGGTTTTCATTCCCTTTCGAATAAGCATTGACGGCATCAAAACCATCCAACAGTTAGCTTCCAACTAGAAGGCAGAACTTGAGACCGCAGGTCCTGGCTCCTTAGATGTACTCAGATCACAGAGCCTAAAAGCACCTGTGTCCTCTCACAGAGTTTGTTTTCAAAGCACCCATCAGAATTGTCCCTTTAAAGGAAAATGAACCAGAAGGTGTTTCAGGGTGCTTGGGTCTTCCATTCTTCTAGAGGGTGCTGAAAGCACACGAACAAAGAGGCGGAGTCCTCAGGGTAGAAGACTGCTTCATCCATGGGCCACGTTGTCCGGCGCAGCCTTCCTCCCACATCTCAAGACTTCCTCCTCCAGGACGCCTTTTGTACTTTATTCTGCCTACACGTGCTGCCTTGGTGCCTTTGCACATTTTATTCCTCCTCCAGGTAGCTTCCCGGCCTGCACCCTCGCCTTCTTTAAAGTCTCTGTTCCGCTATCCCCCTCCCAGTCAGTTCTGCCTGAAAGCATCTAAGCTCATAAACTACGGCTGTGCAAGACTCACGCTCCCCATCTTGCTCTGCTTCTGCTTCTCATCATCTTCTTTTAATCTACATGATGCAATTTCATCTTTGTCCCTCTCCCTCACTAGTATGTAAGCTTATGAAGCCATGAACTGTTCTCTTCATTTGCCCACTGCTGAATCATAGCATCAAATATAATGCTCATGGCCTGGAGAGGTTTCTCAGAGGTTAGTGCACTTGCCTGAAAAGCCTAAGGACCTGGGGTCTATTCTCCAGTACCCATGTAAAGCCAGATGTACAGGTGGCAGATACATCTGGTGTCCGTTGGCAATGGCTGGAGGCCCTGGTGTGCCCATTCTCTCTCCCCTCCCTGCCTCCCTCTGTATCTGCCTCTTTCTCTCTCAAACAAATAAGTAAAATATAAAAAATAATGCTCAGTGCACTGTAGGATTCAATATCAATTTGGAGAGAAAAGTAAGAAAAAGAGAATGAGCCATGTTGTTCATACTTCCAGACAGATGCCTGCTTTGAGAACTATTTCCTTATTTCCTTTTTTAAAAATGTTTTATATTATTTATTTATTTATTTGACAGAGAAAGGGGGAGACAGACAGAGAGAGAGAGGAAGAGGGAGAGGGAGTGAGGATGGATGCACCAGGGCCTCCAACCACTACAAACGAACTCCAGATGTGTGCGCCCCCTAGTGCAACTGTCTAACGTGGGACCTGGGGAATCGAACCTGGGTCCCTTGGCTTTGCAGGCAAATGCCTTAACCTCTAAGCCATACCTCCAGCCTGTGTTTTCTTATTTTCTTAATTGAAGATAACTATTCTTCCTGACAAAGGCCACAGGAGATAATACATTACAAAAATACTCTAAAAATATTTTATTGATATAAAGTAAAGGTCTAATTAGAAAACTCATTGGTTAAATTGTAATTTTACTCAAATGAACAGAAAGAAATAATATATGGGCATATATAAATGCATACTAATTATATGCCCATGATCATATTCACCATTTATAATGTACCTCGCTTATGAATATGTCATATATATGATGATGAAAAAGAAGAAAAACAAGAAGGTAAATTCAAATGATCCATGAACACAGCAGATTTATGTAATGGTCTTCTGTTGTCCCCAATAAAGAAGTTATCGAAGAAAACAGGAATTGACAAAAACAGTACCAAACACAGTATTTTCACTTAATTTAGTTTTTTTTTTTTTTTCTTTTAACTTAGAGGATGAAGTTGTTGTACCTTCTTATGAAATAACTCATTTGGCCAAATGCAACTTGGGGGCCAGGAATGCTGAGTCTGTCACAGGCCAGGCTCAGGATCTAATAGGAAGCTGTTCGCTCAAGGCTATGCTGAAGAAACAACCAGCAGAAGCCGGAGAGCAGAGAAGGGCAGCAGAGAAGAGAAAAGGGGGGCTGCTGGCAGGTGAGTTGCCTATCTGGAGGCCATTGCTACCCGGACTTGTGGCTTTCGGGATGAGCAGCCACGTCTTACAAGGCACATTCTGGTTCCTCCACAGTTCAGCATGAAGTCTTTGTGGACTCAGCGTCCCAGACACAGGAGTCAAGAGTGAGTGGCTGAGAACTTCAAGAGTGAAGGCCGTAATGGCTCTCAGAGCTGTTCACAATTACTGTTTGATCCAAAGGATTCGTCTTAAAAATTCTACAAGGCTGACTTTGCTTTCAGTCATTGAAATCCTCATGGGTACTAGAAAACAAAAAGGAAAAATAATATTAAAATAAATAAATAAACCAAGGTGGTGAACTGGAGTGTTACTAGTGAATAAACTATCTAGAAAAAATTTTTAAAGTTATAGTTAAAATTAAAGACTATTGGAAAATAAGCTATGAATACTGACATTTCTATTTAAAAAATAGCTTTGAAGAGAGTAATAGGGGTCGGTGGGGAAACATAATGTTCCATTATTGTCATTCTCTTTTGATCTTTTCACTGCTCCTACTTTTCTTTAGTAATGTGTCCAAAGTCTGGTTCAACCTCGCTCTCCCACTTCAATAAAGGTTCATTAGTGAATTAAAAAGAGACTTGAAACTGAGCCCAGTGGAGTCAGCAGAGACAGGTTCCAAACGACCATTCAGCACATTCTGAAAAGTACCAAGCTAGCAACTTGGAAAAGAGCCATCCATAAAAAGTAGGCGCACTTGGGCATAAGGAGCCTGGACAGACAGACAAAGCAGCCCTGCCTCTAAGTGGACAGGAGTGGTATCCTGGCCCAGTGTAAAGGCAGGCAAACTCTAAGTGGGCAGCAGTGGTACCTTGACCCAGTGAACGGCAGGCAGACTCTGTACTCAGGGTGAGCCAACCCTGACAAAATGCTCACAGCCCACACCATGGACATGAATGAGGGAGAGTGATAAGGCATCAGATACTGCTGGAATGAACAGATACAAATAAGCATAGTCCGGAAAGCCATCACCTCTCTGAAACCTGAGCACAAGGGAGCTCAATGGCAGGTCTGAAAGCACATGAGCACTCACTGAGGGGCAAAGGGGGGTCTCAGCACCTTCTAAATCCTCTCCAGGGTTGTCAGGCTGAGGAGGGAGGGAGTTAAATTTTCTTGTCATCTACTTTGATAGTCTTTTCAAACTATTTCCAAAACTGATGAAGTGTTTTAATATATAAGAAAAAAAACATTGCAACTTTTGTTAGTACTACTAATAATGGTAACAACCTGACATTTAAGCACTAATCAATCTTTCTAAAAGTTTTGGATTGGAGATGGAGAGATGGCTTTGCAGTTAAGGCACTTTCCTGAGAAGCCTAAGGACCAAAGTTCTGTTCCCCACCCAGTACCCACATAAGCCAGGCAGACAAGGTGGTGCATGCTGCAGTGGCTAGAGGCCCTGGTGTGCCCATTCTCTCTATATGTCTCTCCCTCCCTCCCTCCCTCTCTCTCTCTCTCTCAAATAAACAAACAAATAAATATTTTTTAAAACTTTGAATTATTATTTTTTTAATTCACTATATATTAGTTATTATTCAAAACAAAAATAGCACATTATAACCCACACTGTTGATTGTCTATTTCAAGCCATGTTTATAATCCTCTTTTCCTCCCAAATTCAAAAGGACTTTGAATCAGGTCAGTATGTCAAAGAGATATCTGTACATTCAAGTTGTGACTTAAGCTAAGCTCTGGAATCCACCTAGGCATCCATCATCAGGCAAATAGATAAATGAGAGAGAGAGAGAGAGAGAGAGAGACAGAGAAATAGTGTCATGCCTTGTCATTTATAAAACCAGAGACAAAACTGAGGAACATTATACTATTGAAAATAAGCTGAACACAGAAATACAAGCACCACATGTTCTCACCTACCTCAAGTATGTTGAAAGGAGAACATTTGAACTCATAAAACAGAGCACAGAATGGTGGTCACAATAGGCTGGATAAGAGGAAGGGACAGAGTAAAGAAATGAATGTGATGTTTTTCCAGATCTGGTGCCTAGCAAGATGACTATAGTGATATTTGAGTGCTAGAAATTTTCGTGTGGCTTTCAGAGTGGTTCTCAACATGGGCAGGGTCACAACGTAGAGGTGACAGATGGGCTGATTGCCTTAATTTTGCCACCTCACATTGTACTGAAAATCACAGCAGCATTTTCTGCCCATAAATATGTACAGCTGCAGTTCTACAGTTCATCAAATATTACACAACAGCTCAAGTAATGGTGGACAAGAGATACAATTTGTCCACATTATACACTTTTAGGAAAGCTTTGCTTTTCTGATAAGAGACCTGGTTTGAACCACAGTTGACCCATTTCTTTCTCTTTCTCATCTAGTGTGGAAAGTCAACTACTAACATGGTATGGCCAGACAGAAGACACCAGACTCTGACACCAGAATCTTTGGACTTCTCTGTGTTGGAACCTCTAAC
Organism: Jaculus jaculus; assembly: GCF_020740685.1. NCBI lineage: Eukaryota > Metazoa > Chordata > Mammalia > Rodentia > Dipodidae > Jaculus > Jaculus jaculus. Next base: position 85,720,650 of record NC_059114.1, read on the forward strand.
AGTCATGATCTCTGGTACTTGCAGCCAAATATATTCATAACAGATCCTGTGCTTAGTTCTATTTACAGAAAGGTAAACTGAGGTCCAAGAATAAGACACATCTTGTTCAAGATGACCCATGTGTTCAGTGAAAAGACTTAAGCGACAGCCAGGCGCTCTCCCCCTAGTTATGCCCCTTTGTTATTAGCCACTATGCCTGCTCCTGGCAGCTATTATCTTAAAACAAAATAAAGCAAGACTTTCCCCTCACATTTCAAAAATATAACCATTATTATGGCTAGTTTATTCAAGTTCTCTATACAATATTCTCATCAATTACAGATATCAAAACAAAACAAAAGTACTAAGCAGTGGGGTGTGGTGGCCCATGCCTTTAATCTCAGCACTCAGGAGGCAGAGGTAGGAGGATCACTGTGAGTTCAAGGTCACTCTGAGACTACATAGTGAATCCAGGTCAGCCTGGCCTAGAGTGAGACCCTTCCTCGAAAATCCAAAACAAGCAAACAAACAAAAAATCTAGATCATTTTCCCTTGCATCTCTGTTGTGGTCTCTCCCAAAGATAGAATGTATTCCAGGTCTCGTTAATACCTCCCTCAATTTAAGCTTAAGTACTTTTAATATGTGGCATATGAACTGCATTAGTCTGTGTGCTAGGAAGAAAGGGGAAAAGAAAGAAAAGGGAGGGATGTAGGCCGGGAGGGAGATTGGGAAGAAGGGAGGGAAGAAAGGAAAGGCAGTCCTGCCTCAATCTATGTTTCAGGAGCCCATAGTTACCCATGGTTTCCATGACATTTTATAGGACCTCCACCCCCATCCTCTGGTGCCAGGGCCTGGCCAGAGCTGCCAGTGTTGTGCAGAGCCTCCATAGGGCAACCAGCCCCCCCTGCCCCCCGCCAATAGCCTACATAGTACATGCTAGCCTACTACCTCTGCACAGAGAACTCCCGCACACATGCTTACACCTAGCAACCCTGGAGCTGAACTCCAATTTCAAGAGCGCAACGTGGCACACGAAACAACTCTGCCAATGGGTGGGATGACATGGGCATGCCAGGTCATGCTGGCACACTGACTTTGAATATTAGACACAGGGTGAGTTTGCGACTCTGGGCTCTCCCAAGCCCACAGCTGGCCTTTGAATAAGAGCCACATCTGTGTTCCCTTGCCCTCTTAATCACCTACCATGCTACCGCTTGCCGTTGCGGCTGGTTTACTGCACTCAAGTGGCAGGTGATCTTAAAATAATAATAATTATTATTATTATTATTACTATTGCTATTATTCACGTTCCAAAGGAGACAGAGAGGAGGTAGTGAGAGAGAGAAAACAGGGGCACCAGGGCCTCTAGCCACTGAAAATGAATGCATGCATTACTTTGTGCAATTGGCTTTACCTGTGTACTGGAGAATTGAACCCAGGTCATTAGGCTTTGCAGGCAAGTGCTTTAACCACTGAGCCATATCTCCAGCCCATGGCAAATGATTTTTACTGGGTGAGCCCCCCAGTTGCTGGCACCCAGGGCTCTGTGTAACACGTGAAATTCTCTTAAGGCTAGCTTCACTTGTCTCCTCCAAGATATCTGGTCTTTTCAGTCCATTCGGATTTGTCTTGCCACCAATGAATGAGAGATTTTGTGTTCCCCCAGCTGAAGCTGGCACCTCAGAGTCACGGACTGCTCACAGGAATGGGACCACTCCTTATCTCCTACAGTGCCTTTCCCTGCCCCACCCCCAACTGACCACAGGGTATGGAATCCAGGGCTGTAAGCAAGTTAGCAAACCATGACTGTAGCCCAAGGAATCCAAGAGCAGACATGGGTGGGGGCTGGGGGCAGGGCTCAGCAGTAGAGCACTCAGCTGGCCCGTAAGAGGATCTGGGTTCAGTCCCCAGAACCACCAAAGAAGGAGCAGCGGGAGGATGAGCAGGAAGGGAGGGAAGAGTGGGAGCGTTCTACATTTGTATCATAAAGCTCCAAAGGGGTAAGTTTGGCGTGACCCTCACGTAAATGGTGTGTGCATCTGCCTCCATACTCCATACTCTGAGCATCTGTGACCATCCACACATCCACACAGAGGCCCCAGAGCAGCCTGTGGAAGCGGCAGCCAAAGCCACTCACTCACCGGGATGCATGACACGTGCTCGGGACGAGCAGGAAACGAATGGCATCTGGGGACTTGGCGGCAGACCCCGTTGCGCCTCTGCAGACGGCCTTGCACTCCTCATAGGACGTGCAGCCTCGCTCCTTCCTCCTGACGGTGAGAGATACCTGGCCGGAGCAAGGCTGTCAATAAAGATCACGAAGAGATTAAACTGGACCTGCGTGCACAAGATGGAATGGCAAGACTGTGAAGAATCATCTGGAATGCTGCCTAGACAGCAACCCCATCCCTGTTCTTTCCCTACTCGCCATCCCAGGAGGTTGGTGTTCAATCACCAAGCCTTAGTTTTTGTTTATAAATGTCACGAGGTATTTTTAAATGGGATTCCTAACATAAATGGAGCATGCGCCACACTCTATAGGGACCCTACAGCCAGAAGCAGGGTGGAGAGACTTGCCTTATCCGGGTTCTAAGGAATATATCACAATGGGTTGCCGCTTCCTAAGGATGGCTGAGTTTCTCTGACATCTTGATTGATCTTCACTTTTTAAAAATCATGGGAAAGGGCTGGAGAGATGGCTTAGCGGTTAAGCGCTTGCCTGTGAAGCCTAAGGACACCGGTTCGAGGCTCGGTTCCCCAGGTCCCACGTTAGCCAGATGCACAAGGGGGTGCACGCGGCTGGAGTTCGTTTGCAGAGGCTGGAGGCCCTGGCGCGCCCATTCTCTCTCTCTCCCTCTATCTGTCTTTCTCTCTGTGTCTGTCGCTCTCAAATAAATAAATAAAAAATAGACAAAAAAAATCATGGGAAATAAGTAAAGTACAAATAGAAAGTTTCTCGAGCACACAAGACCTACACTCTGTGACAGGCAGAACTGCCAGTTAAAGCGTGAGGCCAGTGTAGGAAACACTGAAACGTTCACTCAAGGGGGTGAAGTCTCAGCCACATAAGCAGCTGTCACGAAACAAGAAAAATCAGCATGGCTTTGCAGTTGCGCAGCTGGGGGAGCAGCATGGGAGGGATAAGCTACCAGTGTAGCAGGAAAAACAAGTTTACAATGATGTTACCGCCAGCAAGCAAGGATAGTTCTTCCTCTGAGAAAGATGTGTGGTGCCCACCAATCCAAACTCAGAAACTACAAAAGGAAAACAGGACTTGTTTGGGGTTGTATGCAGTGAAATTCAGAAGACACAGGTGAAGAAAACACTGAACCAGTGTTCTGCAGAAGAAAGGAAATGTGGGAGCTGATATAAGCAACTGAATGCTGAGGAGGAACAGGAGCTATGTGGCCTATAGCCAATAAAGGAAAGAATGCATGGATAAGATGAAAATCACCATCGGATGAGAGTATGATAGCCCCTTCAGATGCCTCTTGAGCCTCTCAGCTCAACACCGCTGTCTGGTCATCCGTTTGTTCCAGATGTCTGCTGTAAGAGTCAGCATGGTGCATGTTCCTCTGCAGGAGCTGAACCCGACCCCATAACAGCCTCTTGACTCCCTGTATCAAAGGGGACTTGTAGCTCCTTCTGGCAAATGTCAGACTTGATAGGGTGGGAAAAAAACTAATGAAAATAAACAGTATGATAGGAAGAAACTATAGAAGGGAGAGAGGAACGGGGGAATAAAACATCTAAAGTAGAAGTAACTAGGGTGGAAAGACAGCTCAGTAAAGTGCATGCCATGCCATCTTGGGGACCAATTTCTGACGCCCCAGCACCTATGTAAAATCCAGGGTGGTGCAGCTCTTCTGTGATCCCAGTGCTTGGAAAGAGGAGACAGGAGGATCTCTGGGGCTTGCTGGCTAGCTAGTCTAGCCAGATTAGTGGGCTCCAGGTTCAATGAGAGATCCTGTTTCCAAAAGCAAGAGGAGTTCAACAAGGGAGGCAGGCAACGGTGACATCTGGCCTCTGTAGGTGTGTGTGTGCGCATCCACACACACGTGCACATGCACCACATGCATGTACGCATGCACACCATGCACATAGGAATGCACACCACAGAAAGAGAAAGAGGAGGGAGGGAAGGAGGAAGGGAGGAGGGAGAATCTAGTTCGTTACTGTCAGTACCGTATGTACTGGGCAGAGGGCTCTGAGGCACGGTTATCTGCAGGTGTTACACATGTATGGCATATGCAGTGGAAAGAACCAAAGCAGATGCCGTGTGTAGAAAATAAGTTGGCTAATGGGTAGTACACCATGCCTATCTTATTCAGTGTGTGGGTGTGAAAGTTCAACCACAAATCTTACAGGTCAGTAATGTTTTCCATTTCCTTATATCAAAGAGGGACCTCTTTTTTGTTGTTGTTGTTGTTTTGTTTGTTTGTTTAGGTTTTTTGAGGTGGGGTCTCACTCTAGCCCAGGCTAACCTGGAATGCGCTATGTAGTCTCAGGGTGGCCTCGAACTCACAGTGATCCTCCTACTTCTGCCTCCCAAGTGCTGGGATTAAAGGCGTGCGCCACCGCACCTGGCTCCATGTCCCTCTTTTAATGAAAGTGCTGTGATAGAGTGAAAATGAAGCTGATCACAACACACTTTGTTCCCAGTAATTCCATTATCACAATAATTGCATCAAATGACATGGCACCCATGCCAACAGAAGACTTTGAACACAGCATTTTTTTTTTTTTTGAAATGTTAAAAAAAAAAATTCCACTTAGGGAGTTTTTGCAATGCTTTTAAGTGTAATTTCTTCTGGAAGCCTCCCAAGCCCTGCCCTGCCCTGACAGGTGAGGAAGCAAGGGTGCAGAAAGGCGAAGCAGTTCTCGTCAGGTGTCACAGCCGGTAGGTGATGAACTTGAGTTTGTGACCACAAAGCAGTTGATTCAAAGATGCATTTGAACTCCTAGGCATTCCAAATTATTGAACAAAGGAGCCTCAGCTGACAGATAAAAGCCAACTTCTCCTTGTTCGCCGCCAGCTATACTAGGTGTGCCAGCAATTAGTGTCACTCATCCACAGGAGGGACGTGTCCTCCTCACGGAGACGAGAAGCTGAGTACACATCCATGAAGCCAAAGACTGACGAGTCAACTCTCAGCCCACCGTGAAGAGGCTCCTACGTGACTGGGTACGGAAGTGATGTGCATATTATTTAGAACCCTTTTCCCCCTTTCCTTTTCTAGTGTGTCTCCAAGGCGAGCAGCCAAATTCAGAAACCCAGGCCATGCCATCATTTCCATAGTCTTTCTTCCAAGCACAATTCTAAACTCAAAGCTGTTTCTCAGACAGGTTTTGTTTTAAATGGTAGTGTGCGCGTGAATATAGAAACGTGTCTCTTTTGGTGGCCCTGTGGTCTGTAATGTACCACTACACACACTGATAACTTACCGAACAACTTCATGCCAAGTCAGGGCGCAGAATTTTCAGTATGTCACACATAGGGAAACTGTGAAATGGGACTTTCTGTAACCTGGTGACTGGTCACATGGACTAGACACGATGCCACCAAGATTCACACCTCCTTAGTTTTCTGAGCATGAGATGCTCAGAAGACCAACTTCTGCAATATGAATCAACTCATGCTCCTGCCAGTTTTATTAAAGAAACATAAAGAAAAATTCCACGGGAGTGTGAGGCTTGGGTCTATAAATGCAAGCATGTGACAGCCCAGTGCATGAGAAGACACAGCCAGCCACACCGGAACGAGGACCGCACAACTGCCTGACCACTGCGCCCTGTGTGACAGGAAGAGCAGCCTGGTGATCAAGCAAAGGGCTTCTAAACCTGTCACTGAGATTTGCCAAACTCCTGGACCTTTATCCCAAAGGAAAAGAATGTGTGTGTGTGTGTGTGTGTGTGTGTGTGTGTGTGTGTGTGTGTGCGTCTCCCTTTTCTTCCTCTTCCTCCTTTCCTCCTCCTTTTTCAGGCTTATTAATCAATGCATACATAACAGACAAATTTTATAATTCGCATATAAAGGGAATTGTTTTCCTATCATTGACATTTTCTGGTTTGCTACCATAGTGGTTAATTCCCAGGGGTGTCACTGAAGTAAAGGGGTGACTTCAGTGAAGAACCAAGGTAATGAGGAGCCAGGTGTGGTACAAAGGACGTGGTGCTGGCGAACTGGCCCAGTGGATAAAATCCTTGCTCCTCAACTCCCACATTCCTGAGTTTGGATCCCCAGACCTCGTGTAAAGAGTCAGAAGCTATGGCAGGTTGCTGTAATCCTAATATGCTTAAAGCAGGAAGGGAGGTAGAGACAGAGAGTTCCCCAAAAGCTCAAAAATTGAGCAGTGAACAGTAAGAGACTCTGTGTTAAGATGAGGTAGAAGGCAAGGATGGATCCAAAAGTTATCTTCTGACCTCCACATGACATGAGCTTTCACATATGCATACCTAAACACAAACTAAATAATAGATGATGATGATGATAGATAGATAGACATATCACAGATAGATAGATAGATGATAGACAGATGAAATAGATAGATGATAGATAGATGATAGACAGTGAGATAGGTAGATAGATGATAGATAGATAGATAGATAGATAGATAGATAGATAGATAGATAGATACATAGATACATAGATACATAGATACATAGATACATAGATACATAGATACATAGATAGATGGAGGTATGTTACGTTACACATCTAGAGATGTAGCAGTGGATCAAGGCCACCCTGCACTTCTTAATTCTTGGTCTGCACTTCACACCATCTATAAGACATCTGTGGGCAGCTAGCCTTTTGAAATCACACTAGCAGGCAAGGCCTCAGCATTTATTCCCTGGAAAATAGATCAATATACTCTGTATCTGGAAGGTTCTCAAGTCATCTGGGCCAGAAGCAGAGAGGCCAGGAGCCTGCGAAGAACTGACATAGTCAGACCCAGGCCTCCTGAGCTGCTCCCAATACATCCCACAGAGCCTTTCTGGGGCCAGTGTGGAGCAATTTCTCTGGCAGAGGTTGATTTATAGTACATGCTGAGCACTCAGGAACTCATCAACCTGAGCCAACCAGTCATGGCTAAAACCCCCACACCAACCAGAGTCTGAGAATGGATGCAGCAATCCCGACAGTGTCCCCGTGATTAAACCTGTCGGCGAGGGAGGGGTGGCTTTCTGAAATGTCCGCAGGAGTAGAAATTCCATCCGGGCTGCCTTCTCCCTATAGCAGTGTGATTGTCTTCCACAGGTTGTCAGATGCCTGTTGTCTGTGTTATAGATGCTTCTAGACTCATGTCCAGGTTGCACTCATTCTAAGCAGAAATTTTCTGAAGTTGAAAAGGCATTCTGTACACCTAACCTACCAAGAATCTTAGCCACGCCGTGCACCGTAGACGTCGGGTGCTTTCCCTCGTCGTTGCATGGCTAGCTAGGAGATGCAGCTGGCTGGTCCACCAGCATCACGACAGGGCAGATGCTCATACTAGCCTTAGCCCAGGCAGACAACAAAAGCCTCACTTAAGGCACACCGAGTTCCTATAGCTCTTGTACCAATACAAAGGCAGTTTTAAGCCCTGGACGTGTTTATTTAACACAAGTTTTAGTCTCCCCAGTAGACACGACTATCTGAAAAGAGAAACTTTGCTAGCCAAAAGTAAGAATAGTTTCATGGGCGAGGTGGCGCACGCCTTTAATCCTAGCACCCCGGAGGCAGAGGTAGGAGGATCGCTGTGAGTTCAAGGCCACCCTGAGACTACAGAGTGAATTCCAGGTCAGCCTGGGTTAGAGTTAGACCCTACCTCAAAAAAACAAAAACAAAAGCAAAAAGAGTAGTTTCAATACATGGGCATAAACAGACGTATTTAGAGGATAGCTTGGTGGGCTGAATATACCCATTTATCCAAACAATAGTGGTAGCTTCCCACAAGGGCTTATGACCTCCCCACCCAAAGGCTTTTGACTAGGCTTTCAGCACAAGCAATGAATTCCCTCCCATGGCATGAGCCTCAAATCCAATCAGAAAGCAGCTGGTTTCCCAACAGCACACATACCATTGCACCAATTGGTACATTTTGCCTGACTGGTCAGCTGTGTAACTTGCAGGTTCCATTTCCACCAAAGCCTGTTGGGGGAGAAAAGTCATCAATGGGCTTTGGTGGAAATGGAACAGACAGGGAGGAGGCGTCCAGCTCAGCTCTAGATTGTTTTCTCAGCATCCTGCAGCCCAAACATGCGGCGTCTTCAGCACTGGGGTCTTATCATCTAGGTCTGCATGGAAACCAAGAGCCTTGGCAATAGATTTGCATTGTTTTGATGGTATCGGAAGCCTCCCTGGACCACAACTCACTGGAAGGTATCCCAGAAGTAAGAATTTTTATTAGAAAAAAATTAGTGTGGTAGGCATGACGGTACACGTCTTTAATCCCAACACACAAGAGGCAGAGGTAAGGGGATCACTGTGAGTTTGAGGGCAGACTGGGACTACATGGTGAGCTCCAGATCAACCTGGGCTAGAGCACCTTGGAAAAAAGCAAACAGCCAAAATTAAAAAAAAAAAAAAAAAAAAGATAATGCACTTAAAACTCCCTCTTAGACATTATCCTTCGAAGTCATTGCTACCCATGTAAAACGTGTACAAATAAAAACTGCCTTGCCTCTGTTTAATTTAGATCATGAAAATTTGACCCTTCTCCAACCTGCCCAGAATGAGCAGTAGTTTGATTGAAAGGACTGTTTCATTGTGCAGTCTGAGTGTGTTTTGTTGGGTCTTCAGATGTAACTCTAGGGCTGCCTATCTCAAGGATTTATCACGTGTATCCATGAGCAAAATGATAGCAATGAGTAAAATGTAAAATTGCATCTAGTGGTATTAGATCATTTTATAAGAAAGCTGAAAATTCTGGCTTAATCTGAGAAATTTTTTAAATAGATTGAGTGGAAAACTTGTTTTTGAACAAAGTATAAATTTGTTTTATAAGTGAGACACATCTTGTCAAAATCCAATGTCAAAAATGCTATTGGGGGGCTGGAGAGATGGCTTAGCACTTAAGGCACTTGCCTGTGAAGCCTAAGGACCCAGGTTCGATTCTCTGGGTCCCATGTAAGCCAGATGTACATGCTGGCACATGCATCTGGAGTTCATTTTAGTGGCTAGAGGCACTAGTGTGCCCATTCTCTCTCTCTCTCTCTCTCTCTCTGTGTGTGTGTGTGTGTGTGTGTGTCCTTCTCTTTGTCTCTATTAAATAAATAACTGAATCAGAAAAATTGCTCCAAGTGTTGGAGAGATGGCTCAGTGGTTAAGGTGCTTGCCTGCAAAGCCTAAGGACCTATGTTCAACTCTCCAGATCTGACATAAGCCAGATGCACAAAAGTGAGACAAGTGCAAGGTCACACATGCCCACTAGGTGGCGCAAGCATCTGAAGTTCAATTGCAATGGCTGAGAACCTGGCGTGCCAGTTCTCTCTCTCTCTCTCTTAAATATTTTTTTTAGACATTCGGTTGGCACCACCTTCAAAAGCTGCCTTGGACCTAACCACTGCTCAGCTCCTCTGCTGTTGCCGCGCCCTCTCAGGCCATTTCTTCCCACCTGAAACAAGCTTTCACTGGATTACAGGTTGCCCTCCTACAGTCTATTCAAAACACATGGTCCTTTGAAAGTATAAATGACATGACACCTCTCAGTGGGTCCTTGTTGCCTTTGAGTAAAAGCCAAGTCCCTTCATGCAGTGGCTCCCGTTAGAGCTTATCCCCTCACACATGGTCCAGTATGACACCACCTTGCTGTCTCAATTGCACCTTGTCTGTATGTCCTCTCTCTACCTAGACACCCCTCCTCAAAACATCTGTAGAACTCACTCCCTTACTTTCACCAAATCTTTGCCTAGATTATACAATTCCAAGCATGTTTTCCCAAATCATTCTACGTAAATTGTGACCTATGTCTTTCTTTCTCCCCTACTGACCTACTCTATGTTCCTCTTCCCATAGTACCAAGCCTCTCCTGGGGTAGTGCCTGTAGTACTGAGCCTCTCCTGGGACAGTACCCATAGTACCGAGCCTCTCCTGGGGTAGTACCCGTTTTACTGAGCCTCTCCTGGGGTAGTTCCCGTAGTACTGAGCCTCTCCTAGGGTAGTGTACAGATTGCCAGTATGTTACATTTGTTGTTTATCTTCTGTCTTTTCTCATTCAGTTCACTTATATATCTCAGATGACCTGGTTTCATTTCATGCCATGTCCTGAACCATTTGAGGGCTCAGAAAAATGAATGTTAAATTAAAAACTAGTGAGGCATGGGAAGTTAAATTTTCACCATAATTTTCAGAATATTGCTGCTAAGAAATTCTGCTCTGCTACTTGTTAATAATATAACTAATATAATCCACTGTTAATTTAGGAATGTCCTTTTTCTTACATTCAGTCCTTAAAATAAATTTATAACCCCAATATAATTCCCAGAGGAATAAAAGAAGTTGAATATCTCTTTGTACTCTAATCAAAGTTATATGTTGGTATGGATACAAAATGGAAAGTATGCTTCTGACCCTAAAATTTTTCAGTTGTACATGAATTGTTTTGTGTACATCTTGTCAGGATGGCCTCATAAATTGTGACAGAAAGTCAGAAAACACTGTTAAAGTATCCAAAATTTAAACTGATATCAATTTTAATATTCATTAATATTGTATGTAATACCTTAATTCCACAAAAGAATGTAAGATAAGATCAAGAACAAAGTCCTATATCATTTAACATAAAATGATTTTAAGCATCAGGACTCTTATCAATTGTCTTAAGATAGCCCCCAACACACCTCATCACTGAAGCAGACCAAAAATGAACCCAACATGGCTCAGGGAAATTTTGCAGAAGAGGGAGTGGAAAGAATGTCAGAGCCATATGTTGGGTCATGATATGCAGAGACATTTATCGTACCAATAACTGTGGGCTAACTCCACAATGCACGACCCATATACCTCAACAAGGAGGGGCCAATGGGGAGAGGGTAGGTCACGGATGAGCCTAATAATGGTACCAAACTGCCTGTATTTGCTGAATAGAAAACTAATAAAAAAAATTTATGAGTAAAAATAAATAAATAAATATACTTTATTTAATTTATTTAAAAAAGATAGTTCAATGGGTCTTAAGAAATGTAGATAAAGTACATTTAAAACTCTTGCAAGCCTCAAAATTACACACTTCCATCAAACAACTTATCTAGATGAAGTCTTGGGGTATCTACAAGTAAAGAGAAGAATTAGCATGTGAAGCAAGAGATATGAACTACAAGATCAAAGATATCTATGTTTTTATTTAAGCAGATATTAATTGTAAAACATTGTAAGTTTCATTATGTCATTCTCATCCATGTGCATCAAGTGCCTGGATCTTATTCCTCACTATTTGCCCTCTCTCATCTCCCAACCCTCTTGTTCTCCTTCCTCTGCCCATGCAACCCCTCTTATGTATTGCTTTTTAATATAAATTCCATATATAGGAGAAAACATGTGACATTTGTTTTCCTGAGTCTGACATATGGCTTAACATGAGCATCTCTAGTTCCATTCACTTTCCTACAATTAACATATTTGCATTCTTCATGGGTCAGCAGGGGACACACAGGCCAGAGAATAAACTTGGGGTGACCATCCTCACTTTTCACCTTGTTTGAAACAAAGTATCTCTTGCTCTTGCTGGGTGGAGTAGGGAGGAAGGCGGAACGGGGAAATGCCGGTCAATGTGTGCAAAGTTCTCGCTATAGAGGAAGAATGAGTTCTGGTTTTCTATTGCACAGCAAGATAACCATGATTAGCAATGAAACGTTTTGAAAGAATGAAAAGATCTTAAATATTCATACCACAAAAAAATAAAGCGATGAGATAATGAGCATATTAAATACCCTGATTTGACCATCGCACAATACAAAGAGGTATCAAAACGTCAGGCTGTAATCCATAAAAATGGGCAGTTGCTGTCAACTAAACGCATAACTGATGATAAAACAATGGCTTTTTAGAGTATCATTCAAGTTTCAAGCTGAGCTTATCTAAGTTTGTAACGTGAATCCATACAATCCAGGGCCCTATAGAAATGCTTGTGGAAGTGCTGGCAGAGTAACTCAGAGAGTTCCTTGTGAACAGGAAAGGGAAGGAAGCTCCAAGTTCTTGGACAACTGAGCATGTGGCAGAGGAGAGTCAGAACTTCTAGCTCTCAAGTCCACTCCTTTGAATCTTCCTCGTGCCAAACCTGTGTGTCACAGCCACAAGCAAACCAGGGGATGCACTCTAGCATATAGGAAGAAGCAGGGGTGCTTGGCTGGCACAGGAAGGAGCAAGTGTGCCCACAGCTGGCACGTTCCATTAACAAGTCATTTTCCAACACAGTTTAGAAGTGCTGAGCTTGAAATAGCAATGGCTGAAAGCGTTCTTGACTCCTCAGAGGCAGTATAGTATTAGTCCAGTAAAATTTGGTATTGTTTTAATTTAAATTACATCCCAAATATCTATAGTTCCATGATTATAATATTGTTACCCAACTTTCATTTCACAGAAGTTTTTCCTATATTCTCTTTTCTAATAGCAAAGTTCTCATGTGGATAAACCAGAATATTTTTAACTTGATTTTAACACACACACACACACACACACTTTCTTTTTTTTTTTTTTTTTTTTTTTTTTTTTGGTATTCAAAAGGTAGGGTCTCACTCTAGCCCAGGCTGACCTGGAATTCACTATGTAGTCTCAAGGTGGCCTCCAATTCATGGCAATTCTCCTACCTCTGCCTTCCAAGTGCTGGGATTAAAGGTATGCGCCTCCACGCAGAGCTCACTTTTTGCAGTAGAAAGAAAATGTCTATTATGAGTTGACTCTCTGAGCAAGGAGAGAATAGGAGGTGCTGTCAGAGACTGCCATTTTTCTGCATGGCCTTCTAAAGTTCATGGAGACTTGTTGTGTTGATTAGCTGTGCCCTGGGCTGTCATCTCTGCCCAGGGCAGTTAGACCTTCCTTGGATTTCACACAATACTGGTTTCTAAGGAGATGGGCACACTGTGAATACTGCATTTGCCAGGATATGCTCGGGTGGGGCACTTCTCTGTTCAGCCAGGTGACCTGCCTCAGGTCACCTTAATCTCTCCTGTCACAACCAGACAGAGGGAACATTACTTCTGCATTTCTGCACAGTGCAATGGAAACCATCCTGGCCTGGAGGAACTGTGTTCTCTTTGCTAGTTATTATTTTAAGCCACCCACTCTGACTGGGCTGTGTTTGGTCGTGTATAGGATAGACTCTTTTATAAATATAAATTATGTGAAAATATGAGTTTTGACAAGATGGATTAAAAATATCCTCTTACAAGCCAGTCCCTAGACAGCCCATCTAGTGTCAGAAAGTGCTACAAGAGCTACTGGGGGAATATGGCCAACATCTGTCTAGAAAACTCGAGATCTAAGCAATCAGAAGCAAACAACCTGACATGATGCTCACACAAGTGCAATAGTGGCACAAAGCCAGGGTGGGTAACCAACTGCTCTTGGATTGGCTAACAGATCCGCTCAGTGGAAAGGAAACTGTACCTGGAATTGGGAAACAAGTCAGAATCACATCCAGATAATGAGTTTACTCTCCAATATCGAGCTCCCTCCAATCTTGGGCTACAAGAGGGCCTATACCCATTACATTTTCCTTAAACTAAACTAAAAGTGCTTATCCTATTTAACCTGTGCTGATTTCACTTTCCATTGGAGAATCTGCTTCTCTTTTCTTAGATGGAACCAGGGCCTGAGGAGAGAAACGGCCCGTCACACTTCACCAGGGCCTCAGCTGAAATCATAGAGGAATTGGGGAAATGAGTAAGAGTGCTGCTTTCTTGGTGAACCTGTTATCACCACAAGGGTGCAGGAGACAGACACTGAGGACACTCAACACCTACCAAGCCAGAGATCCAGAGACACAGAGGCTCCTAAGAGCCCATCACTGAAGTAGACCTAAAACAAACCAAACATGGCTCAGGGAAATTGGAAGAAGAGGGGGCAGAAAGATTATTAGAGCCACAGGTGGGGACATTACTCACAGACACATTGCTTCTTCCCGATATCTGATGGCCACCATTACAATGCACGACCCACAATCTCCATGGGGGTAACTGGCATCCCCAATGAGGAGGGTCCCTTTGGAGGGGGGCAGAGATGAGGGTAAGGATGGTACCACCATGTGCTATTTACATACTGAGTACGTCCATAACTAATAAAAAAAATCCTGTTATTATAGAAACATGAGTCAAAAGCACAAAATATTTGTCCACAAATTTCAGCCTTCATCAGAGTCACCTGGAAGGCTAAGTTACACACACAGAGAACTCACCCCCAAAATGTCTCACTCAGTAGGTCGTAAGGACACTGGTGACTTCATTTGTCACAAACTTCGGTGTAGTGCTGAGGCTGCCTGTCCACTTTGAGAACCAATTAATAATTATTATGCAATGAAGATCAACTGTGTTCAGTGACATTGTAAAGTGGGGTTACCTGAGTTGTGGACGAAAGGGTCCTCGCGGCCAGTACATCGGCGTTCTTCACTTTCCCAAGGCAGCATGGCAGTGCCCAGCCTTTCTCCCATTACTGGGTCTATGGGCATGTGGAGAAGGCAACGGGAAACGCCTCTTAGCTGCCTGCAGGGAACCCAGAAGACATTAACACTCCCAGTTTGAGACAAAATGCTCAGGGTCTCGCCGGTGAGAGTAAGTGATGCTGGCTGGAGAGAGTCCTGCCGGGTGTTCAGAGAAGCAGTCACAGCTTTAGGAGCCAGCAGCACTGCTCTGTGTCACGGCCCCCTGAGACCCTGGTCCTGTGTGGCTACAGCTGGCCATCCATCTGTTTGCTCTTGGTGCAATTTGAGGACAGAATAACATGAAGGCCAAGCCTAAGTGATTTTATTTTTCTTTTTTACACCAGCTGCTGATAGTTGACAAGGTCCTTGAAAGCAGAAAATATTAGAGCACCCTCCCGAAGCCAGAAGCAATGAATATATATATTGAGAGAGAGAGAGAGAGAGACAGACAGACAGAGAGAAAGGTATTTTGTGGGAACTGCCAGTAGTTATCAGATAATTATACTCATTTTGTCTGAATAATCAGCCTGCTGCATTTACACTCCACTCCTCAGCCTCTGTCTTTCCTCTGCTTACCTTTCCCGTAGCCTGTTTTCCTTTTGCCAAAGCTGTAATGCTAGAGTTCAGGAAGGAGATCACCCTGAGATACTGAGATATTTGAGAATTGTATTATTTGCTCTAAATATATTTGTTAAAGACTTTTAACCTAATATCTTATTTGGTGGCTAATGTTTGGGATAAATAAATATACCTCTATGTTTGCCACCCTGCTGGAAAAGTTATGAGGTATATGACAGTAACTTTATAATTTATATGTCATCTAGCTTTGTAAACTTTTATGGTAGACAATGTGATTTTCTTCTTCAATGAATGTGGCTAATAGCCAAACCCTGAATTAAAAAGGGAATAAAGTATTCCTGGGTGTATGGAATATGAGTTATTAAGTCTTCTAGGTAAATGGCGTTTTTAAATGAGATACTTAGGAAAATACCATTCTTTTGAAAGAGTCGATTTGCAAAGATGCTAGCCAGAGACAGAAGAGCCCAACTGCAACTATGCTTTGATACCATTCACATTCTGGGCATCAGGTTGCTTACTTAATTTGTACAATGCGTGGAGTTATGGAGAATGGCAAAGCTGTGCTGGACACTGCCTTCCAGAGCACTGAGTTTGGCCACACAAGGCTTCGAGGGTAGGTGAGGCCTGATGTCCTGACCATAGTGCCCCGGAAATTGCAGCAAGCCCTGGGAGAGGGCCCCACAACTTGTAATCTCTACTTGATGTGCTGGGAAATCTCACAATGTCTCCATCCAGGGGACTCTGGACAAATGAGTACAAGACAACCTTGAAGGAAGACACAACAAGAATTGAAAGGCCCACACTTGCCCTTGTGCTTCCTGACTTCACTCCCACTTGGGAAACTTGGAGCTGGCGAGGAAGCTGGTTGTAAGAACCTGTCTCATGCTTCTCATCCCAGATTAGTCAATGCTCCAAAGTGGAACCATGATCCTCCTTCCTGGTTGGCTAAATCCGTCCCTGCTGGGCATCACCCAAGAAGTGGAAGCTAACCGTGTCAACTGGGCTTGAGTTAATTAGCAAGTCCCATGGAATGCTCAGAGGAGGAATTCAGTGAATAGGAATATATATAGCTCATCCCCTTCCCCTGCCTGCTGGGTTCCCACAGAATAGGCAAATCCTTTCTTTAATATGTATCAGTCCATGACTTCCAAAAATACAAGGAGATGGAATTACATATTCAAGGGATGAGAGGCATCTGCCAAGGACGACAGGGAGGAGGAGAAGCACGAACAAGCGAGAGACAGTCTTCAGGCTGAGAAGCTGGCACGTGGGACAGAAGACAGAGGATGATTCTGGAAGGGAAGGAGCCTCTGGGTGAAGCAAGCTCTGAGAATTTGCCCAAGCTGATGGTAGCTCTGGAGAAAAGGTTTCCCAGTGGGAGACGCCCGCTTTCTACAGGAATAACCTGGTGCTGGCTCTAGCTGCGTTCACTCTTTGGCCGGGCTACAGCAGAAGTGTCAGCCTTTGCACTGGTGCCCCACTCCATCAGTTCCCAGGGGGCCAACTCCACAGCGTGAAGCAAGTTTTCCTGCACAAAGAGCTGAGTAAAGCACTTCCCAGGTTCCACGAGACTGTCGGATACCTTTACATTTCTCTTATTAGTCGTAACCTAGAGATTTCTCCAGGAAAAAATAGCAATTTTACAAAAATTGGTTTCAATCCACATCAAACTGTGGATCACAGAGATCTACAACGTCCCCAAAACAAGATACGCTAAAAAAGCACTCAATTACCCACCTGAGTTAAAAGGCAAGACCCTATGGCTGAAGACACCATAAGCTGCCAACACAGAACACTGGGAGATTCTCAAAGAGGACTTGCCATTAGTAGTATTGGTGTGGACATGCAGTCCTTCTTTGCTTTAATTTTTGGCTAAGAAAATTATTCAAGTTATATGACTAGAATATTGTGTTACTTTCACTAAATTAGCATAATTTGGGGTGAAAAGAAGTTTTTAGAAATAATTGAGCCAGTTTAAATATGGAGAAATCTGGCTTAATTTAAGTAAGCTTTACCTAACTCTGCCACTGACTCCCATATGTTTCTTAGAGCAAGGTTTTTCCAGATCACTTACCTGGGAGCCAGGTGAGATGGTTTGATGATCCAGCTATGACTGCCCATAGCACTTTGGGACTGAGCTATTTTGATGTAATTCTAGGAAAGGTTTATGTGTGTATTTGATATCCAGTGGATCATTCTAGTCCTCACTTAAATTCCAAAAAGAATTTTCTTAACACCTAAAATTTCCCTAAATTATACTTACCTTGTGGGATAAATGGGGCTCTTCTCCATTTTGTGTTACAAATGCTCAGTCCCTTCCCTGATTCCCCAATTCCACTGAAATCTATCCTGTTCTTATTCATGTCTTCATTGGCCTGTGTACTTCTCATATTGGGTGGATTGCTACATTTAAAAAAAAAAAAAAAGTCCAGAGCATGTCTGTTCTCCAAATTCTTTGGTCTTTCATACTTGGCTGTAGAATGTTTTTCACAGCCCAGTAACTCGATTGAAATTGTCTAGAAAGCTTTTAATAGTGATTTGTTTCTGACACCAAATATGTTCAATATCTCATAATGAGCACTGGAAAGCCGTTTTGCTTTTCCTGGCTAAGGATAACAGGGACAATCAGATCACACATTTAACTAATGACTACTGGGCTATTTATTGTTCCTGGAAGAAATGCTCAGTTAAGTTCCTAAGAACATCACCCAGTCAATGCATGTGTGTGTGTGTGTGTGTGTGTGTGTGTGTGTGTGTGTGTGTTTCTTATTTAATACATGATATTGAATCATTAACATTAAACTCCATAGCACCATAATTAATGTTTGGATAATGCTTACCTGACACGTATTTTCTCTGCAAGGAACATTATAGAAACACTAGGCAAGGCTTGACCTCTGCACTCAGACACCGTTTTAAACAATGAAAACACAGTTTAAAAAAAAAAAACAGCTGGACATGGTGGTGCACGCCTTTAATCCCAGCACTCAGGAGGCAGAGGTAGGAGGATTACCATGAGTTCGAGGATACCCTGAGACTACATAGTAAATTCCAGGTCAGCCTGAACTAGTGGGAGACCCTACCTCAAACCACCACCACCACCCCCCCAAAAAAAAGAAAAAGAAAAAACATGAAATGTGGAAAACATGTCAAGAAATAAAGCAACTGGGAATAATCTGGACATGAAAATTAAAGCTATGTTGAGATTCTATCTCACTCCTGTCAGAATGACAATTATCAACAAGTTAAATGACCACAAATGCTGGCAAGGATGTGTGAAAAGTTCACTTGTCATCCACTACCAGTGGCAGTACAAACTTGTACAGTCACTGTGGAAATCAATATGGAGGCTTTTCAAAAAGCTGAAAAGAGAGGCACCATCTAATCCAACTATCACATTCCTGGGCTTATGTCCTACTGTACTTTCTTTTATAGTATTTTATTTTTATTTATTAGAGAGAGAGAAAGAGGAAGAGAGAGAGAGAGAGAATGGGCACACAAGAGCTTCCAGCTGTTGCAAAGTAACTCCAGACACATGTACCCCTTTGGGCATATGTGGGTTCTGGAGAATCAAACCTGGGTCCTTTCGCTTTGTAGGCAAACACCTTAACTGCTGAGCCATATTTCCAGCCCAAGACTCTACTCTTTATGGCAGAGATACTTTTTCTTAGTCATGTTTGTCACTGCTCTATGTACAATGGGAGGAACTGGAATTGGCTCAGCTGGCCATCACCTGACGAATGGATGATGAATATGTGGTGCACATACCCACTAGACTTCTACTCAACAATGAAATGAACAGTACGGAAAACAACCATACTCAGTGAAGTCACCGGCCCAGAAAGACCATCACCACATGTCCTAACTTGAGACAACTTGATTTGGTGGTAACTTGTAGTAAGCAGCAGTTTCATTGGAAAGGAACTAGCGTGAGGCTAGGAGAGAGAGTGGAGACAGGGAGGCATGAGAGGGTGCAACACTTGACTGGCAAGAGGAGGGCCAGATACGAATGGCGGCAGGGTCTGGGTTGGGGAATGAGGACAAGGGAAAGGGGGAACTGCACGAAACGAGAGACGGAACGACTCAGTGCCATGTACACCCTCCTCGTGGTTAGCTAAGTAAAAGACATAACTCTTAGTAGGAAGAGGCGGGGAAGATCCTGACATAACTCTTAGTAGGAAAAGGCGGGGAATATCCTGGGCAGAAGTGCCCTGTAGGTTGTGGGAAAAGCTTAATCCTGAAACAATAGGCACTGGCTAGTAACTCCCAGTGCCAGAACCAGGTTACCCCTGATAATGAGCTGTTGGTCATGGAGACCTATGAGATCCCCAAAACAATGCAGGCGATTTCCAAAGTATCTGGTTACCCACCACAGCTAAATGGTAAAACCCTATTGCTGAAGGCACTATAGGCTGGCTGCCATCACAGCACATCAGGAGATCATGTTGGAGCTGAGCAGGAAGCTAGATCCTTGCGAGCTAGCCCTCATAGTGCTGCAAGACGCTATGGGAGTTGAGGGGGGACAAGGGTCACCAGTAGTGTGAACAAGCATGGGAACTGGCGAGCTACAAAATCAAACCAGCCAAGGCAAAATGAGCACACCTGTGCAGTAGTGGCACACAGCCTTATGAGGGTGATCAGCTGCTCTCTGATTGGATGTGAGGGCTACTTAGCTGGAGGCAATTCAAACTTGTACTGAAAACAAAATTAGAATTTTATAGACAGGACGGTGATAGACAGTGGAGAGAAATTCCCATTGTTCTTGGGATAAGAAGAGAGGGCATTCCCATCAGAAAGTTTCTTAAGTGACTATGCTTCTCCCCTTTGATACACGCTGATGTCACTCTTAGTTAGAGAGGTTTTTTTGTTTGTTTGTTTGTTTGTTTGTTTGTTTGTTTTGGTTTTGTACAGTGAATACAGGGAGAACCAAGATCCATCAATACAACAGGAAAAGGTAGCCCACTGCCCAGCAGGAGATGAGTCGTCTCTACCACATCTGCCAGGGTGCAGGGGACATCATGGAGGAAGTGGCACATTACCCAGGTGCTGCTCTCACTGCCGGTCTGAAGGATCCTCCAGGGATATAGCGGCAGACACTGATGAGACTCAAATCTCATTAAGGCAGAGATTCAGAGAATACCGAGAGCCTAACATTTCATCACACCCTCACCGGGCTCAGGGAAGGCTACACAGCAGGAGGTAGAAAGGTTGTAAACTCCACAGGGTGGGAGGGCGCCCTTAGCACTGCCCACCCCGCCCCGGAGACTCCAGCCACGGCAAATGGTCTCCAGACACATTTGCCAGCTTGTGCGTCAGGCTTTACATGGGTGCTGGGGAAGCTAACCTGGGTGCTTCTGCTTTTCAGGCAAGCACGTAAGACATCTCTCCAGCCCCATAACTCCTATTTAGGGGAATTTCAAAGAATGTACACAGGTAATCTACAATCAAAAAGATGAAAAAGTAATTTTTTACTTCTATTATAATCTAATTTTTATGAGAATACGTTCATTATACAAAATACTGTTTTTCATTATGGCATTTCTATACGTGTATATTACTCACTTTGATCATATAAAGCCCCCATTACCCTCCCCACTCCCTCTGGATTTCTCTTCCTCATTGTACATAGACCCATTCTAGTCTCATGTCTTCTTTTTAAACCTATATGCTGCCTACCAGAGAAAAACATGAAATTTGTCTTTTATCCTCTTTTCTGTATTTTATGTTAGCATACAAAGTGACATGTTTCATTGCAGCATTATGCTTATAATTAAGTATCCTTATACTTGTCTTATTTTGTTTCCTGTATCACCTCCTCAACTCTGGCCCCTCTACTTGATTCCATTTTTCCTCCCTCCAAAGAATTCCTTCAGCTTTCTCGTCACATGCAGCTCATTACACCCATTACCTCTCTCTTCCTCTCTCCTAATCCCTACTCTAGTTTCATGACCTACACACACACACACCACAATTTGTTTTTGTTTTTGTTTGTTTCTGGTGGTGGGGGGGTGTTCAGGTAGGGTCTCACTCTAGTCCAGGCTGACCTGGAACTCACTATTTATTTTCAGGATGGCATCAAACTCATGGCGATCCACCTACCTCTGCCTCCCAAGTGCTGTGATTAAAGGCATGTGCCACCATGCCTGGCCACCACTTTTTATTTATTTTTATTAGGTATGTACACAGTGTGTATACAGCCATATTGCTACCATTGTTAGCATCCTCCCTGTCCTCCCCATTCTGCAGGGACCCTCCTCATTGGGGAATGTGGGTCATGCATTGTGGGGTTAGCCATCAGTTATGGGTAAGAGGCAATTTCTCTGTGCATAATGACCCAACATGTGGCTCTAACATTCTTTCCGCCCTCTCTTCTGTGAATTTCTCTGAGCCATGCTGGGTTCATTTTAAGTCTGCTTCAGTGATGAGGTCTTGGGAGCCTCTGTGTCTCTGGACATCTGGTTTGGTAGGAGGTGAGTGTTCTCTGTGTCGATCTCCTTCACCCTTGTGCTGGTACCAGGTTCACCAAGAAAGGAGCACTCTTGCTCATTTCCCCAGTTACTCTTAGTTTCATCTGGGGCCCTTTGTGGGTGTGATGGGCTGGTTCTTTCCTTAGGATCTACATACATCTGTAAAAGAGAAGCAAATTCTCCAACAGAGAGCAAAGTTAGCACCAGATAAATGGGATAACCATTACTATTTTAGAGAGAATTTAATAGGTGTAGGCCCTCTTGTAGCTGACAGTTGGTGGTTGCTTAATAATGGAGAGCGGGCTCATTTTTTGTATGTGGTTCTGACTTGTTTCCCAGCTCCAGCCATGGGTTCCATTCCACTGAGCATATCAGTTAGCCAAATCAAGAACAGTTGGTTTCCCACCATGGCTGTGTGCCACTACTGGACTTGTGTGAGCATCATGTCAGGTTGTTTGTTGCTCAGTAGCTTAGACCACGAGCTGCTTGGACAGATGTTGGTTATTTTCCCCCAGTCACTCATGTAGCACCTTCTGGCACTAGATGAGCTGACTGTCTGGGGACTGGCTGTCTTCCAGGTTCCAGCCAGGTCTCTCCATGTTCCATACCATCAGCAGATGAACACACCAAGATTTTAAACCTAGTTTCTGCATATGAAAGCACCTAGCATTTCTTTTTCTGAGTTTGATTTATTTTGCTTAACATGATAACCTCTAGTTCCGGCCATTTTCCTTAAAAATGGTGCAGTTTCATTCTTCTCTATGGCTGTGTAAATATGCCACAGTTGCTTCACCCACTCATCTGCTGGTGGCCATCTACCCTGACTTCATAACTCGACTATCGTGAACAGTGCTGCAGTAAGCTCAGATGGGCGTGTGTCTCTGTTGTATTACCTGAAGGAATATTCTCCAGCTAGAGACATCTACATTTTCTGGGGACACACAGATTCTGGCGCCTCGGCAGGTTGGATAGGCACAGTAACTTCCTTGCAAAGAGCACACTTCTCCACAGCATAACCTCGTGTCTTTGAAAATATTTTGTTTATTTATTTATTGGAGAGAGAGAGAAAATGGACACACAAGGGCTTCCACTGCAAACAAACTCCAGACGCATGAGCCACCTTGTGGATCTGGCTTACACGGGTACTAAGGAATCGAACTTAGGCCTTTAAGCTTCAAAGACAAGCGCCTTAACTGCTAAGCCATCTCTCCAGTTCCATAGTCTCATTCTTTAACCATTGGCTTGTTATTGATTTCCCCAGGGAGAAGGAACAGCCCAGTATAGTAGAAATCCAGCACACTGAGATTCACAAGACCTGAATTACTGCCATAATTCTGACACATGCTATTCTGGTCACAAGCTTCTGATCCCCAGACTTCCACTGTGCAACAGCAAGAATAAGTCATTCCAAATATGATGAAGTAATTAAGTGATATGATCTGAGATGTAAGTTTTTTCCTAACCTGATTTCAATCCCTTTTATCCTTTTTTTCTGTCATATATCATCTAAAATAAGATTTTTTTTTCCCCTCAGGGTGGAGGGATGGCTTAGCAGTTAAGATGTTTGCCTGCAAAGCCAAAGGACCCAGGTTTAATTCCCCCGGACCCACATTAGCTATCTGCACAAGGGGGTGCATGCATCTGGAGTTTGTTTGCAGTGGCTGGAGGCCCTGGCGTGCCCATTCTCTCTCCTTCCCTCCCTCCCTCCCTCCCTCCCTCCCTCCCTCCCTCCCTCTCTCTCTCTCTCTCTTTCTCTCCACTCTCTGTCTTGAATAAAAATATATAAAAATATTTTTATAGAATTGAAATGATGCCTGCCTCTATCGAACATAATGGATAAATTCAAGAGTCACACAGAGATTTGCCAAGCTGACTCTACACCATTATGAAGAAAATGGGATCAAGAAAGAGGACATAATAAATGAGAACTGTTACTTCAAACCCCTAAATAGTATGTGGGGAAAAACCTCAACAACAACAAAATAATTCAGGAACTTGGACTGCCATGTTGCTTAAGGAACAGGGACTCTATGGTGTCAAAGAAATTCTAAGAATTTCAAGAATTCAAAAGAAGCACAGAGCTGCGTGTGGTAATGCACACCTTTAATCCCAGTAGCCCAGAGGCAGAGGTAGGAGGATTGCTCAGGCTACCCTGAGCCTACATAGTGAATTACAGGTCAGCCTGAGCTAGAGTGAAACCCTACCAAAAAAAAAATAAATAAATAAATCAGCACAGTAAGCAGTGGTTGGGAAGGGTTAGGGAGTCATGAGCATGCCTGTATACTGCAATATTTACATCTTGGCATGTATGTATCTTTGAAGATTGTTATAAAGAATTCCTCATATTTTCATTGGTTCTTAAAGGCAAGATAAAATTGAAGCATTAAAAAAAACTCACTAAGACTCCACATCAACTTGAATAAACTATAAAAAGAGAAACCACTTCTCATGGATTATAATGTCATACTTTCAGTATCTAGCCCATAATTGTGCTCAGGAAGTGTTCATACAATGAACAAACAGCCATGACCTCACACATGTGAAACTGCAGTTAGCTGGAAAACAAACCACGTTGAGATGAGAGAGATTGTCAGGTAAAGGAATATTGCAAAGATCTCTGTAGCCCCAGGAAAAGGCAGAAAAATGCCGTAATGAAGATTTGTAATAAATATATGAGATGAGGAATGAGGATTTGTTACACCATACGACAGTCAACACTCTTTGTGTGATATTCAGTAATCATTACTGAGCAATTGCTAACCTACTACATTTAGAATCATTTAGGTGTAAAATTCATAGACTCTGCTCTCTTTAATGTTGACATAACTGAAGCTCTTCTCAAGAGCAACCAGCTCAGCACCCCCATGCCTTCCGAGAATGCGCAGAACTTGGAAGAGGAAAAACTTCCTGTTGTGGCCTTCTTGCTCCTCCAAAACCACCTGTTGCACCTTGAATAACAAGCCCAGTGCTGAGGCGCATAGCTGTGGAGATCTTGTCCATCAAACTCTGGACTCTCTCTGGCATTTGTAGAGGATCAGGAAATCTGGAAGCTTCCAGTTTTCTTCCTTGCCTCGCATCCTTTCTTTCATCCCTGAACACGAGGAATGATGTCCATGACGTAGGATGGATGGTTGGTGCTTTGGCCTGGTATTCAGGGCTTAATACCCTTGCCCTTCTCAGCTGCAGACGTCTACCTCCTACCCAGCTTAGTCACCTTAAGCCCTGTCATTTCCCTTTACTCCCAGATCTTTCACTTTACTTTCTGTCACTGCACATTCCTGTCCTTCTCGGTCACTCCACTCTTCCAATCCTATGATTCTGTCTCCTTCCCCAGCATCTCCTAAAACGTGCACACTGCTCCTTTGCCCCTCTCATGTCTGACCAGACACCAACATGGCTCCCTCTGTTCAGACATACTCAGAGACCTGTGTTTACAATGTACCTTCAGGCTTTAAGAGCACCACTCACGCTCCATGACTTTTTGTTTTCTTCTACTCCTACTCAGGCCCTCAGAGTTGGTCTGAAAGTATCTGCACTCATTCCTCCTCACCATATACCCAGTCTGCTTTATTTACTCATCCTGGATCTCATAATGAATTTTTCTGCATTTATAGGATATACTTGCTATGGAACGGAACACTTCTTGCTTGCGTTTGTAACTCCCATATCTATGGCACTGTTGGAAGATAGTAGCTGCCTCAGACTCTGAGGAAGCATCCAGAAAACATGGAGAGCTGACACTACAGAAAGTACAATAAAGCGGCACTCCCATGCTCACGCTTTTCCTGCCTTTATGTTCGCGTTGCTGGCTTGTTAACGCAGTCAGGGATGTGTTACTACCCGCCTCTAGATAGTGACCACATTTTGTTTTCTATTAAAGATGAGCACTCAAGCTATTACACAACAATGATAGATAATATTTTCAGGTTAGACAAAGGTGGATCAAAGGATAGGGGCTTCCAAGCTGAAACCGAAGAGGAAATGGAAGGAAGGAAGGAAGGATTCCTACCCGTTTTTAAAGTCAATAAGCATAATCACTACTGCTCCTGAAGGGACATTCTGAAAACGCACGAAGGGACAAACAATTTGATTAAAGTTCAGTCACCGGCTTTCAGTTAAAGAAAGCTTCTCTTGGGCTGGAGAGATGGCTTAGCGGTTAAGCGCTTGCCTGTGAAGCCTAAGGACCCCGGTTCGAGGCTCAGTTCCCCAGGTCCCACGTTAGCCAGATGCACATAGGGGCGCACGCGTCTGGAGTTCGTTTGCAGAGGCTGGAAGCCCTGACGCGCCCATTCTCTCTCTCTCCCTCTATCTGTCTTTCTCTCTGTGTCTGTCACTCTCAAATAAATAAATAAATAAATAAAAATTAAAAAAAAAAAAAAAAAGAAAGCTTCTCTTTTCAGATGGCAGGGATCACTGGGGTGACTCAAAACTTACCAAAGTGCTAAGAAGAAGTGACGGTGGGTGTTGAGCACTAAGTGGGACATCTCTGCCACGTCATCCAAGGCTCAGGAACCATGGCAGAAGGAGTGGAAGAGCCAAAGGAAGAGGAGGAGTGCTTTGTAATACTGTTTTCCTGACACAAGGTGACCTTGGTACTTGTAATGGCACACTAGCTGATGCCACCTACACAAGACCTATGTAATAGGAAAAAAATAATGACACTAAAGTAGAAAAGAGACTCCCTGGAAAGAAGAAGGAATTAGGAAATCAGTATAGGGCATGGATTTGGGACAGGGAAAAAGAAGGGTGTTAGGTAAGAGTTAGGATCATGTTAACTTGTCTACATGTACAGAAGTTGCCAATAAAAACTTAAAAATAAAGATAAATAAATAAAACTACAATTTGAGCTTGATTCCATTTTCATACACAGACCAACAAAAATGGCAAACAACAAAAATAGAAAAAATGGGTCTTAGGTTCATCATATAATAATCACATAAGAAAAACAAATTTTGATATAGTATAATTAAATTGTTGTAGCATAAAGCATGAATGATTGCTTCCCTATAAGCAACTGTGGGGTTAAACAGATATGACTGGACATGTAACACATGTGTCTTCTCCATACACCACGTCTTCTTTACACATCACAAGTACCCATGTGGTCCAAAGATTAGAATTGTAATTCAATATATATCATTAGTGGTGAACCTGAGGTCGATCAATTGACTGGTGTGGGTCTCAGCCTCCTCATTTTTAAAATGACAAAATTAGATGAATGCTTCTTCAAATATTTGCTCATCAATAGAGCCTCGTTCTTGTTTTCCAAAAGAAATCTTACTGGGAACCCAAATATAGAAATCTAAAATGCATCACGTTGGTAAAGAACAGATGAAAATTTAGACTCCTCCTTCTCTCCCCAAACATGTACACGAGTTCTGGGAAAGAACTGGGAACTGACTGCACTGGTGACCATGTGGGATTTTTCACACCTGATTTTGTGAGTTACCTTATGAGTAATGAGGCTAGCAGGGCAAGTCTGCTGAGGAGAGAGAGAATCAGTAGTAGCCTCAGAAGAAAGCAACACATAATTCCCAGTTCTGAGCCTGGAAGTCGAATGGAAGACTTGTCCTAAAATGGCCTTGGAAAGATCTTTCCACACCTCCCTGGTTATGATGCTGACTCTATAAAATAAAGATAAACTGAGGCATAATAAAGTTTGAAAGTTTATCTGAGCCAACAACGATTCATGAATCAAGCAACTGTGAGCCAGAAGCTGCTCAGGAGCTCCAAGTGGGAATGCTGGGTGGGGGTGGGCGGTATCCCAGGCTCCGCAGAGTCCAGAACAGAAGGCACCTGATTGGTTCCAGCTACACAGTCTCCCCGTTTCATCTACTCTAGTGACGAGTCTGTAGTGACCGCATTGCAAAGCTGTTGGCTATTTCTGATTAGTCAAGTGAAGAGGCCCAGGCTCAGAAAGACCCAAGCCACACGTTCTCTCTGAGAGGCAGATCCTAGCTTTTAATACCTGTAAGTACGTACACATGGGGGCAGATATGAGTAAAACCCACAGAGATGAAATGGGAACCCAAAGAGAGTAAAAAGACATGAGTAGGAAAGCAGTGTGGGAAGGGGAAGGACATGGGCAGAGAGGGGAAAGCTGTGGAGGGAAGATGGTGAGAGGAGGAACACACCAGAATCAACTAGAAAAACTTGTTTGAAAAAATGCCAGGATGGATAGTACCTAAATCTCTGTATTCCATTGAAAACAAATTAATTTTAAAAAAAATACTAAAATAAAGCCAGGTCTAAAACTGGCAATAATAATAATAATAATAATAATAATAATAATAAGCTTTATTTATGTTTGCAAGTGAGATAGGCCGCTGGTGCAGTGTAGGTGGCTCCTGTCAGTCGTGGGTTCTTTAGGATTGGGCTGTTCTGATCTACAGGGACAGCCCATCTGCCCTCCCTGACTCTCCATGTCTTCAGTTCCTCCAAAGAACCCCATAACCCCCGGAGCTTCTGAGCCCACTTAGCGTCTGTGTCCTCAATAGCTGTCACTTGAGCCAAGACGTCTGCCCTTTGTGACCTCCCGCAGCAGGCAACCATGACTCAGAGACCTAGGACGCTGATTCCTGAACGTCAACAGGAAAAAGTGAGGTTCAGGTGACTCCACGGTCCCTGTATGACATAAAATCCCTAACTGCCCCCCACCAGGCCTTTGCTGTCTGTCCCTCTCCCCAAGGTTCAAAGACCCCAAGCAGACAGTGCTCAATTTTCCTTACTCTCAAAACAAGAAAGAGCTTCCAAAACTAGCTCTAAATTTGGCTAACTGAAACTCTTTGGGGGCAAAGAGAGGAAAAAAAAAAAACCTTGTTCTCCTTCCTCTATAACTTATTTCAGATTCGGCAAAGAAGTTCCCACAGGATTATCTGCTGTCTCACAAAATGCCCACCCCTCCCTCAGCACCCACAGCCTAGCAGACAGCTGGTGCCCCATAGGACACTTCAATTCTCCTACCCTGGGATTCACTTGTAAAAGCCACACACACGTACACACAAGTAAATAAATGTCAGCAAGCAAACAGACGCTAAGCTCAAGGGATTGTAAAGCTTGTTTCTTTATCTGTTCAGTGTCTCAGTGTTTACTTGCCCCTTCATCTGTTGGGGCATCGTAGACATGTGTCTTGTAACCCTGTATGTTAAAAGTAAGAAATCAAATGATGCGTTCCAGGGATCTCCAGGGTGATGCCCACCCAGCCCTGGGGTGAGGGGTTTCTCCCCTTCCGACGAACCTTCCTCCTCCCTCATACCCATCTCCCAGGTCTCAAGAATCTCTCCTTTGAAAGGCCAGTAGTGCGGTGGCATTGAGCTAAAACACATCCTGAACTAATGGCTTTAGCCAGTGACCATGAGATCCTCAACAGGTAGAGAGGCCGCTGTTCTGCTTGCTGAGCTGACGCAATAACAGACTGGGGCTGGCTGACTTCCCCTTGCTCCAGCGGGAGCTCACCGCAGGGTTCACGCGGCAGAGCCCGCGGGAGGGGAGAAGGGGATGAGGGACTTGTTAATAATGCAAGAGCACAGAAAGCCCCAGAAATGTGTGTGCAAGGACAACTTGCAGTGGGAGAGAGGGTGTGTCACTTGGTGACATGCATCCGATAACAGAGCCTGCATTCTGCTAAGAATTTTCTTTCCACAAGCTAACTTTTCTCCTATTGTCCCTTCCACTTTCAGGGTAGACTGCATATTTAGAAATCTTGAAACAGGAAAAGTTATTGCTCATCTCACAACATTATATGGTAAAAAATAAGAACTGGGATGTAACGCCGTGGCACAGGCCCTAGTTTCAATCCTCTGTGCTGCCAGAGAGGGAGAGAGAAAATAGGAGAGTATTACTTGTGTGTTTGTGTGTGAACAAGTATATGTGAGCTGTGTATGTGTGATGTGCACACTTATTGTTGGGTAAGTGTGTGAATGCGGGCGGGGTATGGGCGTATGAGCTGTGTACATGTGAATGAATGTATAGGTATGGCCCTCACGTGAGTGTGTGAATGTGGAGGTGTGTTTTAATGCCTTCACTCTTCAACATTGATGTCCCACGTGTTGCCTCACAGCCGAGGCAATCATTCCAAGGCAATATTCCTTGTTCTGTGAAATTTGATTCCAATATTTTCATCTCAGTACAGAGGTAAAACACAATTGTCACGTAAATTTTCACAGACCACTGAGGTTAGCTCTTTAACTTAACTTAAGCCATAACTTTTATGAACTTTTATTCTCTTGCTAGTAGAAGAGACAAGCGTAATTCACACTCTCCCTGCTGGCGGAAGAGCATTGCAATGAAGAACCGCACTACCTTTTCACGCTGTTATGTAATCAGCTCCTGATAAGCCAGGGTGGGCAGGAGGGTGACTTTCTACATAGCAAAAGCTTCCAGTTTTCTTCCTTCCAGGCCTGACAACTCCTTCCCATCACAGCCTGTCAGTCCCGTGTGGCCTGAGTGAATTGTACTCTCCCCTTGCAGGCCCCGATCCTGCACCATTCCACTGGGCTGGGCCGTGGTTGCTGTGTTTTCGTGTATTTTATTCTTTCTTTTCTGTCCTGTCCTCTTACTGTTTTCCCTTCACTTCTGTTTTCTCTGCCATCAGGCTGGGTCAGGCTGGTGAGTATCTGTTTGTTTCTGATCTGATAAGTGACAATTTCACTTCCTTGTAGGACACAGAGAATTGTGAGGCACTGCAGGAGGTTTGGGAGACAAAGACCTTCCTCCAGTCTGAAATAAGGGCAAGGTTCAGTATGACCTGCCACTCGGGACAAGTCCTGAATCATTTAGTCAGAGTTAGAAAGCCAGGGTCTCACTATAAACAAGAAGTTTATTCCACTTTTCTTGAGATTTTTGTTTGGGTTTTTTTTGTTTGTTTTGTTTTGTTTTTTTGAGGTAGGGTTTCACTCTAGCCCAGGCTGACCTGGAATTCACTCTGTATTCTCAGGGTGTCCCCAAACTCACAGAACTCATGTGGATCCTCCTACCTCTGCCTCCCGAGTGCTGGGATTAAAGGCGTGTACCACCACACCCGGCTTGAGATTTTTTTTTTTTCCACCGTGATTCATTTTGCTATTGGAATTATTTCTCTCAGCATCTTTAATTTTAGGTTTGGAGCCACGCTGAGGATGGAAGATTGTCCCAGTACAACCCTCCAGGTGATCTGGCTCTGCCGCAAGTTCTAAACAAGACCTAATGATGGACAATGGGGAAAATTGTAGCTCATTCCTTTAAAAAATGCACTAATGACAAAACTGCTAAGAATAAGTTACTACTGTGTGCTCACCTCAAACATCTACAACAATCTGCCCCCAAGGCTCAGAGAACCTTGTGGAAGAGGGGGCAGGAATAACATAATGCCTTCTGGATGCAACATGGCCAGTGCACTGAGGAACTCACAGCCGCTGTGGTTTCCTGCACAGGACTAGGCATATCACGATTTCACATCAATGAAGGAAGGGCCCCGGAGACCACACACCCCTCGTGGGGCGGCTAATGGTTACCGGGAGAGCTGCTCAGTAGTACAGCCACGGGGAAGTTGCCCATTGCACAGGACGTAACCTTCCACTCAGGAGCACACAGCAACCCGAATTTAACTCAATGGGTTAAAAAAAAAAAAAAAGACATAAAAATAAAGTGATGATTAATGGAAAAGAAGAAGAATGTGAGTGGAAGGGTAAAAGTGATCAGAGAGGAAAATTGGGGGAATAAGGTTGAAATACATTATACATAGGTATTAAAATGTCAAAAACGGAAAAAGTTAATCATTTTTGTTTATTTTTATTTATTTACTTAAGAGCAATAGACAGACAGAGAGAGAAAGAGACAGAGAAAGAGAGAGAGAGAGAATGGGCATGCCAGGGCCTCCAGTCACTGTACTCGAACTCCAGATGCCTGCGCCCCCTTGTGCGTCTGGCTAACATGGGTCCTGGAGAATTGAGCCTCAAACCGGGGCCCTTAGGCTTCACAGGCAAGTCCTTAACCGCTAAGCTGTCTCTTTAGCCCAAAGTTAATAATTTTTATGTACATTATTGCCAAAGAAATGAGATCAGGATGTTTGAGTATGATTAAGAACTTCACCATTAAAATAAAATCCTAATATGAAATACATTAGTGGATTCAGTAGATCATTCATATATATATGCATACACACATATGTATACACATGCACATAAGTATTGGAAACTTACATTGTCCTAGCAGGTAATCTTCAATTAAACAGTGATGTGTGCAAAATCCTCTCTTATTTCGTGGTTAGTCAGTTCAGGACAAGCCTGGGCTCCCACCTGCAGTGACAGGAGCCACCACGCTCTCCGTTTCTGTCTGTAAAGGAGCAACAGGGTGTTACACCTTCCACAACCTCAAGTCATCAAAGGTGTCTTGACAAGCTTGTTAAAAAATAATAGACAAAAGTGCACAACTGAATTTGCCTGGATTCTTACCAGGCATGTTTTAAAAGATAAGTGGGGGCTGGAGAGATGGCTTAGCGGTTAAACGCTTGTCTGTGAAGCCTAAGGACCCCAGTTCAAGGCTCAATTACCCAGGACCCACCTTAGCCAGATGCACTAGGGGCGCACGTGTCTGGAGTTCCTTTCAGGGGCTGGAGGCCCTGGCGCGCCCATTCTCTCTCTCTCTCTCTCTCTCTCTATCTGCCTCTTTCTTTCTCTGTCTGTCACTCTCATATAAATAAATAAAAGTGAACAAAAAAAAAACATAAAAGATAAGTGTAACTAGTTTGGAAAGTTACTAGTAGATCGTAATATCTTTTAAGGAATTAATATTCAAATACTTTACTAAGTATAACCACTCACCACCTTTTTATTTCTCTCTTCCGTTCATGACCGAATGCATTAATTTCTTCACGAAAAGT
Source organism: Jaculus jaculus (assembly GCF_020740685.1). NCBI lineage: Eukaryota > Metazoa > Chordata > Mammalia > Rodentia > Dipodidae > Jaculus > Jaculus jaculus. The sequence continues at coordinate 85,753,152 of NC_059114.1, forward strand.
GAACGCGTATCAGATGTCAGATAGAGCTGTGTGGACTGATCTACTGCCTCACCTATCAGGGCCACGGGCGGCCTACAGTTAATAGAGCCTTGAAGTCTGGGGGAATGAAAGGCACCGGCTTGCTTCAGGTGGTCAGGATACTTGGCTAGCAAAGAAACAGCCACATTTTATTATACTTCAGGGAAATAAAAATAAAGCTTAGTTGGCTTGTGAGAAAATCTGGAGGCAAACCAAATGATTCAACCATTAGAAAAAAAGGCAGAAACTTGACTATCAAAACCAGCTGTGATTTCCCTTATGGTCACATCACTACATAGAAAACTGTAAGGCACTGGAAGATATTTTGGAAGACTTACACTTGCCATCTCATTGCTGAGACAAAGCACCCAACCAGAAGCAGCTGATGGGAAGAAAACTGTTTACTTCAGCTGACAGTGTCTTGAGAGGAAGCTTCACGATGACAAAGGACAGCATGGCATGAGCAGAGCCTGGCATAACCTCTGCCACAGCCGGTGGGCAACAGCAGGATGGCGAGCTGAGTTCTGGCAAGAAGCTAACCACGTCATCCCTAAACCGCCTCCAACAACACACCTCCTGCAGCAAGGCTCTGCCTCCAAAATTGCCACCCCCGGGAAACCAAGCATTCAGAATACATGGGTTTGGGGCGTACATCTCATTCAAACCCCCACAGAGCCAGAGAGCTTCCTACAGTCCATATATAATACAAATTTCAACATGATCTACACCATGGAAAAATTTTGAATGAATCAGTAGAAGTCTGAAGGCCAAGGGCTTACTGAAAATGAGCACTTAAAGCTTCCTTCTAGTGTCTATGACTAGGTAGCCGCTAGCCAAGTAGTCTTTGAACCACAAAAGCTGGACTATCCAGTAGAATTTGATTATCTACTATGCTAGGTTTTTAGTGGTGCCATCACTAATATCCCACCTAGGTGACTGAATCAATAGAAATTTATAATTTCAGGGCTGGAGAGATGACTTAGTGGTTAAGGTTCTTGCCTGCAAAGACTGAGGACCCATGTTTGACTCTCCAGATCTCCACATAAGCCAGATGCACAAAGGTGAGGCAAGCGCAAGGTTGCACATGCCCACTAGGTGACGCAAGTGTCTGGGGTTTGATTGCAGTGGCTGAGGTTCTATTCTCTCTCCATCTCTCTCCTTTCTCCTTCTCTCTCTGGAAAATAAAATAAATAAATAAAAAGAAATTTATCATTTCATATTTCTGGAGCTCAGAAGCCCAAGATCAAGTTGTAGGCCAAGTGGTTTTTCTGAGTGAAGCTATGAGAGAATCAGCCTGAGGCCTCTTGCCTATCATCTGGTGGTTTCTGGCAATCATTGGCATTCCTTGGCATGTGGAAGCATCACCCTCATTTCTGTTTCCATGTTCATGAGGGATTCTCGCTGCACACACATGTCAGAGACCAAATTTCCCTTTTTTATAAAGACATTAGTCACGTAGCACTCAGGAATTACTTAATGACCTCATCATAATTAACCTGCAAAAACTATTTCCAAATAAGGTCACATTCTGAAGTCCTGTGAATTGGGGCTTCAATATTTGAACATGCAGAGGTCAGGGACAAATCCAATTCCTAGCATCTGCCCTAGTGATTAATGCTAAGGTCCAAGGGAGAGGGAAGTGATGCAAACTAAGATAGCAAACCCTTTGTCAGGTCCATTGACTGAAACTATGAGGCACAGTTAATTAATATATATAATGGGGATAGGTAAATGGTGTTGGTCATATCTAACTTTGGTTTTAATATCAATGCACTTATTACACTCCATGGTTAGAATTCAGCTTCATTTTGTCTAAAGATAAAAATGCATCCAAGGGGCTAAAGAGATGGCTTAGTGGTTAAGATGCCTATTTGCAAAGCCTAAGGACCCAGGTTTGATTCCCCAGTACCCACATGAGCCAGATACACAAGGTGACACATGCGTCTGAATTCATTTGCAGTGGCTACAGGCCCTGTGTACCCATTCTTTCACCCCCCCATAACTAAATTAATTAGTTATTTATTTTTTAAAAAATAATTGCAAAAGGATGTGCAGATAGATCTCTCTCTACTTCCACCCTAATCCTGCATGAGTCACTATTATTGGGCACTGTAGACAGAAGATACATGTGCAAGGTTCTGTGTAAGCATTTCCTTTCTCCACACAAAACATACAGACTCACTGAGAATGAAGGGGTTTATACTGCAAATAGTAACAGAAGATGACTTTGAATTCCAAACAAGCCTGAAATGGAGCTTAATCCCACATTTTTTATTTATTTATTTTTTTTTTGAGATTCAGCTAGACTTATGAACTTACCCCCAAAGGAGGGAAAACAGCACCTTTACAGTGCCTGCAGCTAGAAAGCATGATGCGAAGTGACCGGGTGATCCAGGATAGCATCACTAGTGACAAATAGCAAGTAACCCAGGTAGCACGTCACCTGGTGACAGCATGTGAAGAGAATGCTGCTCTGCGTCTAGTACGTGGTCCCAGAGCTCACTGCTCAGTGTGATAATGACAGAAAGCACTACACCAGCCAAAGTAAGGAGTAGTTCACACGCTCCCTGACCAATATTCCCAAATCTGTCAAAGTAATGGAGAAACAGAAAGCACTAAGAAGCAGTCACCAAGCAGATGGGGACAAGGCGACCAGAAGCTCCGTGCACCGTGGTGTTCTGTGAGCTCCCAGTGAGGATAAGAAAACTGGGAGGGAAGCTTGGTAAACTTCATTAGTGTCTGGGGTTCAGCTACTGATGTTTGCCAACAGAGGTTATTCAGTTTTACTGAACGTTCAAATGTGCTGAAAGAAAATGAGTGAGGAACACACTTCTGTAAAGCCCCAAATATTCCAAAGTAAATTGCACTATAAAACAGCTATAGATGTGCATTGTTACAAAGTGGAACTCTGAATCTTGTTTTCTTTCAATATTCATCAAGTATAAGTTTGAACCCACATTTAAAATTGTCTATATAACACAACATCTAATTACTTGAAATTTGAAATTTACTTGAAAAGTAAAAAGCACTGTTATTTATTTACTTTTTAATATGTGAAGCTTTCTTGTTCTTCACAATGTTAAATAGTCAGGGACCATGTCAGATAGGATGGATGAATTACACACACACACACACACACACACACACACACACACACACACACACAAACAAACATACTGAATATCCCTTCCCACAGAACTCAAGCTCTTACTCTTGGGATAATTCAAAAAACATCAGCTATCACTTGTCAATGTCACCATCCTGAACCAAAGAGTAATTGTGTGGGTTTAAAAATGCAGTTTTAGGGCTGGTGACATGGCTTGACAGCTAAGGTGTTTACCTGAGAAGCCTAAGAACACAGGTTTGATTCCCCAGTACCCACATAAGCCAGATGCACAACGTAGTGCATGTCTCTGGAGTTTGTTTGCAGTGGCTGGAGGCCCTGGCATGCCCATTCTCTATCTATCTATCACTTATCTACCATTTATCTGCCTCTTACTCTCCTCTGCCTTTTCTAAAATAAATAAATAAAATATTTGGGGGTAAAATGCTATTTTATGCCCCAGTTCCCAAGAGAATCTCATTTGAAAGTCAGCTTTGGAAGTAAAAGACCTTGCAAGAGTCTTTGTGTATATTTCCCTGGAATTTCTACTACTCAATTTTCTCACAATTATTTAAACTTTAAAGGTCTGTTTATTTGGACTCCAAGGAACATTTTGTTTACATGTCAATGAAGAGCTCTAAGTAAAAGGAATTTATTTCTAGGTTCATGAAATTTTTAGAAGAAATAAAGCAGACACCCATTGTAAAGTCACAGTGTCATAAACTAACAAAGCATCAATGCTTCAGGCCAAAGGAGGAGGGCTAATTTTATGTCGGAGGGAAGGAAAGACCTATGGAGAATCCATCTTATCTGTACCATGAGCAAACCAAAAAATTAAATAAAAATTTTGAGGAACTCCAGAATCTTATAACCTCAAAATCCACTGGCCTATTTGAGCCTTGAATTTGGTTGCTGTAATGAGGTCATCATCTGCCCTATAGCAAAGTAGAAACACAAATTAGAATAGGCTGTTCTGCGTTACTCTATGTGGTATAGAGCTGCAGCTTTTGAGGAGTTTTGTATCTAGCCCTGGATTATTCTACTCTTTATAGCAACCGTCTCGACCAGAGTTTTTCCAGTTTTAGGCTAGATGCCAAGAGAGAGTAATTCCATACCTTGTTTCTATGAGTAAACAGTCACCATCTGCCAGCACACCAGGGTGCACACCCTGAGAAATAGTTTATTTGTGTCAATCAATAATGACAGTAAAGAGCAGGACATGGTGGCACACGCCTTTCATCCCAGCACTCGGGAGGTGGAGGTAGGAGGATTGCCATGAGTTCGAGGCCATCCTGAGACTCCATAGTGAATTCCAGGTCAGCCTGGACTAGAGCGAGACCCTATGTTGAAAAACCAAAAATAGATAATGACAGTAAAAGTAGATCAAATCATCTCGGAAACATTTGAGTTGTATCTTTCATAACAGACTTCACCCGTTCCTCTACAACAAGACTACAATGCGTCAGGCACATGACTATTGATCCAGTCATCTGCCATGAAAACTGCCACAGCAAAGACTCCAGCCTCCGTCCCCCAACCCCGCTTCAGCTCTACATCATGATACTCGGCCCCCTTCAAATCGACCCTCAAAAATGGCTTGACTCCTGGCACGGACCTGAATCTCACATCCTCATCACTGAACATCTCTGAGCCTATGGTATGCAGGACTGCCTATCTCGTCCCTTCAGGTTCCTCCTCACACCTGGACCTTCTCCCTGCCTCCTTCAGGACACCTTGTCCTGATGCACATTGTGACCCTGTCAAGTAGCTGATATGTTAAATTAAAGCACTATCAATGAGGTAGTCAAACTGAGGCTGTGTGACCTCGGAAATTTGCAATCTTGCAAATTCCAATTCAGTTTTGGCTTCTTGAATTCACCTAGTTGGTAAAGAATCTTGGATCAGGTAGCAGACTGACAGAAATCATGAGTGAGTCATGCAGGAAGGGGGCGGGGATGGCAGGCCAGTCAGCAGACAATGCCGATGCACCAGGAGAGGCACCTGAGATGGACCTGCAACCACCTTGGACTTTTCAGCCCATCTGAGCTCCCAGAAGAATACGTCTAAGTACAGCCTAGCCCACACCACATCCAGGATAATTGCCTAGCATTAGCCTGAGGGGGAGAAAAATAGTTTGAAGCCACCACATTTGAGGTCCTCTTTTTTATTCAGCAGTAGACAAATAAAGCACGTTCCATGCCTGAGTGAAAACGGCTGGAGTCCTGGGGTTCAGCTCCCACCAAGCAGCAGCAGCTAAGTCTGAGCTGACCCATCCACGGTGAGCAGAGTTCTGTGCTCACGTGAGGGGGACGGAGCTACGGCGGCAGTGATGCTGCAGGACAGGGCAGAACTGTCCCGGAGGAGGTCTGAGAAGGTTCTCCACCATACCCATCAGTAATTCACCTCTCCAGGAGCTTCCTCTTCCTGCTTGTCCTCATACGTGCAGACGCGGAGCCCGACACCTCTCTGAGGACAGCCTCTACCTCCTCAATAGTCTTCTGTGCACATAATCCAGACTGTAACACTCTCCATGGAAGTTTGTGTCCTCCACAAAGCATCCAAAACTCGATCAGTCATCCACTCATGGCTCATAATCCCATTTCTGAGTTCCTGCATATTTATTCTTAGTGTTGTTTTGGTAAAATTAGCGTGAGTGAAGTCAGGCTACCTTCTTAAGTGAGTAAAGAAAAATGATTGAAGAAAACCTCCGGGGCAAGGTAGGTGATGAGAGGCTCAAGTGCCTTCCGTGCAAGTGTAAGGACCGGAATTCAGACCCCCGTGCCTGTGACCACACCACCCTTAGCGTGCCTGATCTCATCACATCATCGGCTGGCTAGCTACACTCGCTGACTGAGCTCGGAGCTCAGGCCGGAAACGCTGCCTCAGAAAACACGGTGGCCAGTGATCAAGGAAGACACACAATGTCAACCTCTGACCTCAACATGCCAAATACACTTATGCTCACACACCCGCACACACGTGCCCACACACGTGTGTAATCAGTACCTCCTTACTGCTGGATCAAAACGCCTGACCAAGAGTTTATTTTGATGTATGTTCTCAAGGGGAACCTTTGTGATGTCAGGAAAATGATGATAGACCAGAGGCTGGACATCACCCCGTGCCACGGCAGGTGGTCAACAGCATCAAGATAATGAGCTGAACTCTGGCAAGGGGAACTGGCTAAGCACCCCTAAGCCTGTCCAGCAATGCACCTCCTGCAGCAAAACTTCACCTCCCAAATTGTCACCTGCTGGGGACCAAGCTTTCAAAACGCACAAGCCTACAGGGGGCATCTGATTCAAACCACCACAACATGCAAACAAACACATACAACAACAACAACAAAAAAGCCTCCATTAACCAATACTGAAGATGGTATAGTAAAATCAGCATCTTTGCATATTGCCAATGGGATTGCAAGTGACAAGGTAATTCAATCATACATAGACATAAATATAAATGAAATATACACCAGCTCCCTCAAATTCAGTCTTCTCTCAAAGTGGACTAATAGAGAGACTAGCCTCTGGCACCTTTTGTCTGCCCCACGTTCATACCCACTTTGCCAGTGTTGATTGATACATAGCAGGCCTCTGGCCAGGACAGGCCAGGAGTGAGGTAGTTTTCCAGAGCCTTCTTAAATGGGACAAAAATCGTCATTGCTGGTAAGAAACTGATAGGTGTGGAAGGTTGTGCTCCTTTAAAGGAAAGGGATGTGGAGGTAAGAGAATAATGAAACGACACGGATTGTGGAACCTCAGAAAGAAACAGAATCTGAGGAAGTTGTACTTTCACTTAAGACCCTGGCTCCACCCAGCAGGCACATCTTCTATTGTTGCACAAACCATGATAGTTCACTTGTAATAAATTCCCCCTACATCTCCATGATAGTTAATGTCATTTGCAAACACATAGGATCTACCTCAAAATAAGATCTGCTCAAAAATCAGTAAAAATCATCACTCATTTTCTCCTGTTAATTTTCCTTTTGAGCATTCCCCATACTAAGAAAGCCATCAAAGCCTCGAAAAATCTGGGTGAACAAAAATTTATATGCATTTAAAACATTTGTATCATTTATAAGATAAACATGTGGAGGCAGTTTTAGCCAGTTATATGGAAATTGTCTATAAATGATACTACTTGATAACCAAAGGCCTTAAGAATATATATGTCCTTCAAAACCAATATTCATAGGATGTGATATGTCCTCATAACCAATATCCACAGGATGTGATATGTCCTTCCTATCCAAAATCCATAGTGGTGAGATATGTCCTTCATATCCAATCTCCATAGAATGTGATGCCTTTCATATCCAATATCTATAGGATGTGATATGTCCTTCATATCCAATCTCCATAGGAGTGTATTATATGTCCTTTGAGCATGGCACATATTTACTCTGCTTCCAAAATTTTTGCTATTATAACCATAAGTAATAGTTGTAACACTACATTTCTGAAAAGTCAGAATTGATTTAAAGTATATGACCACAACTATTTCAAAAAATACGCATTTGATAAAAAGTCTTCATGGAAACAACCCCAAAATTATGGTGGGACTAACATATTCTAAAGATTCTGGCCCTGTTTTACATTTTTATGTCAAGCCATCATTGGAAAATTAGTAGGTATCAATTATATCAATGACGAATATGGCCCTTTCTGTCTTTTTCCTCTGAAATGGACAGGAAGTTGAGGGAGCAGTTTGCCAGTTATTGTTATGAATACTGCATCCTAGTTTCTAGAATTCTCAAATACTGTTTATTCCCTGTTCTTTGGTGATCAGTTAACCCTTCTTGGCTTTACAGGACACGATGAGAGTGGGGGTCACAACGGACCGAGGTCCACGCTGTTCCCGGTCACTGTTGTCGCCTGCTGCTGTGCCTTTAACCACTCCAAGAAACCTGGCTTCATTTCCCCCTTAATCATTCTATTGGGGTAATTGCATGTTCTCTAGTTTCACGTTTACCCAGATCATCAACTGGGGCAGAAAGTCATCACCTTTAACCGGCTTTCTCTTGCTGTGTGCTTGGGGCAGCTGAATAAAACCTCTTTGTGCACCAATTACTAATAACTTTAAAATTATCAAAGAATGGTTTGGAATTATTTAACATTAATGCATTTCAGTTTTTTTTTTCAAAAGCAGAAAGAAAAATGAATCTCCACTCAGTAATGAATACATATGACTCATTCCTCCTGCACAGACTAACAAAGGAAAATGTGAGAGAACTTGTAAAGAGACTCAAATTGCCACTCTAGATTTATTAAGGCAGTTATTACAAGTTAATTGAATACCAGTTGGTTATACAAAGAAGCACTTACTGAGTCTTCTGAGGGTGCAAGGGTTAGGCCTAGGAAGTATGCAGCTCCTCAGGTACCATGTTTTCTTTGGACTTCACCATTATAGTTAACTTTTCTACCTATGACCTGGTCACCTGAATCAAAGCATAACAATAGAGTGCCTCCTATGTGCTGTATATATGCCAGATATCGAAGGAGGAAAATGCTAGAACAGCTCCTGGCCCAGATGGAGTCAACTTTCCAACATCTTCTAATTTCCCCATCTTGCATTCATGTTTTCCCATAATCTTGATGAAGGATTTGGACATTCAGGAGTGGTCCCCCCACAAGAATTTATGAACTTTAAGTTTGGGGTTCTGGCCTACCTTTAATAAAGAATTAATTTAAAAATAAAATGACATTAATAACAATAATAAAGAATTAATAGACTCAAGAAGGATAGCTAATGGATTATTAAGTTCATTAAGGGAGAAGTCACAAACTGTGGGGTTTATTTTAGGGAAACTGGAGACTAGGAATGGAGGTTAAACACGTGGAAAGCAGGAAACCTGCTCTCATGTGGAAACATTGTATAGTTCATAAGGTTTATTTAAGAGAAATCTGTAGAAAAGGACTGGAATTTAGTTGTAAACACTTGAAGGTAGAACTTATGTAGAGAGATTCAAAAAACGCACAGGGCAGCTGCCACTGCTTTCGCCATGAGGAAAAGTCTCAAAGCTGAAGAAGATGTGAGGGTCTCCAGGGAGAAAGTAGAATAAAGCTGCAAGCATGTGAACTTGAGAGAGACTGGGAATTTAGAGGGAAGTTAGGGTAAAGCTGTAAACACAGGAAAAGCAAAATCTAGGAGCTTGTGCAGGGAGACCTAGGAGGAACCCATGTGTTTTTAGGGGAGTTAAGAGGACAAACGGTGAGGCTCAATGGAAACAATGAGAAGGAGATACCAAAGAAGACACTAAGAGATTCAGAGGAGACAAGAGTGATGAAGAGGGGTACACTCACGGCTACCCTGAGTTTACAGTAAGCACACAGGTAGCAAGTCTAGAGTTGGCAAGAGCATCCACGTGGTAGATTTAAAGACCAGAGAAAGATCATACATGTAATTAAAGTGAGAAGTTTACCCCGAACTATAAAGCTGAGGCAAGCGGAAAAGTTTAGATCAAGAAACCATGTATGAGGCAAACATCTGTCTGGAGTTCGTTCACAGTAGCTGAAAGGCCCTGGTGCACCCATTCTCTCTCTCTCTCTCTCTCTCTCTCTCTCTCTCTCTATCTATCTATCTATCTATTTCTCCTCTCTCTGAAAAGAGAAGGGAAGAGGAGGGGAGGGGCCGGGAAGGGAGGGGAGGAAAGGAGAGGGGAAGAAAGGCAAGGAAAGAGAAGAGAAGAAAAAAGAAAAGAAAAAAGAGGTGAAAAGAAAAGAAAAAAAGAAACAATGTGGGCTGAAAAGTTGGCTTAGCCAGTAAAGTGCTTGGCTGCAAAGCCAAAGAAGCCAGGTTCCATTGTGCAGGACCCACATAAACCACATGAACAAGGTGGCACATGTGTCTGCAGTTCATTTGCAGAGGCTGGAGACCCTGGCATGCCCATTCTTCCACCACCACCACCCCCCCCCGTCTGTCTCTCTCTCTCTCTCTCTCTCTCTCTCAATAAAACAAAATATTTTTTTTTAAAAAAGAAGCAATATAATACTCTCGCACCCCCTTGAGCCAGGTGCCCAGACTCACGTGTGTTTAAGCCCCACAAAGCAAGAGCCATTGGTGAGAGCAAGAGCCACACACACACACTCGGAGGGTCCCTCCAGAGAGCCAGAGGGGTTGGAAGGCCGCAGCCCTTATCAGATTCAGGTATGTAAGGGGAAGACCTGATTGCTGGTAAATTTGAAGGAGGAACCCAGGTCAGCCGAGCTGGGTCAGTCCAGCCAGGTAGAGCAGAAGTCTGCAGACAGTAGGGGGCGCTGTGGATCAGTCTCCATCAGACATTTTTGCCAAGGGTTTCTGGTGCCAGGGCAATCCAGCTGGCCCCTCCCGGTTCTCCTTGAGCCTCAATCCCTAAGTGCTTTAAAAGAAAGCTAGCTTCCAACTTGAAGTCTAAGCTACTCAGCAGCAAAAATCCTGAAGTGATGCTCACACAAGTGCAATAGTGGCACACAGCCATGGTGGGTAACCAACTGCTCTTGGATTAGGGATCTGCTCAGTGGCATGAAACCCATAGCTAGAACTAGGAAACAAGGCAAAATCATATCCAAACAACGAGTCTGCTCTCACCATTCTTGGACTACAAGAGGGCCTACACCTATTAAATTCTCTCTAAACTAATAATGGTCAACCCATTTATCCAGTGCTGACTTCACTCTCCACTGGAGAATCTGCTTCTCTTTTTCAGATGGCCCCAGAACCTGAGGAATCAGCCCATCACACTTCACCAGGGCCCCAGCTGAAACCACAGAGTAACTGGGGAAATGAGCGAGAGTGCTGCTGTCTTGGTGAACCTGGTACCAGCACAAGGGTGAAGGAGATAGACTCCGAGAACACTCAACTCCTACCAAGCCAGATATCCAGAGACACAGAGGCTCCCAAGACCTTATCACCGAAGTAGACCTAAAACAAACCCAACATGGCTCAGGAAAATTCATGGAAGAGGGGTGGAAAGATTGTTAGACCCACATTCTGGGACATTACGCACAGGGATATTGCCTCTTCCCCATAACCAATGGCTAACCCCACAATGCACAACCCATATTCCTGATGGGGATAACTGGTAACCCCCAAAGAGGAGGGTCCCTTCGGAGGGGGACAAAGATGAGGATGAGGATGGTACCAACATGTGTTGTTTACACACTGAGCGTATCCATAACTAACAAAGAGGAAATGGAAATGGAAACGAAAGCTAGCTTTCTCCTATGCGCCTTCCTGCTAAAACTTCCACAGTGCTTTAGGGCGAGGCCCACGGCACCTTTGACGGGCCCTACGCAGATCAGAGAAGAGCAGTAGACCCAGCACCTGAGAAATTATAGTGACTTTGGAAAGCTTTTTTTTTCTTCACTTTTTAGAAGGTGTGGTGGTTTGATTCAGGTGTCCCCCATAAACTTAGGTGTTGTGAATGCTAGCTCCCCAGCTGATGGAGATTTGGGAATTAACGCCTCCTGGAGGGAGTGTATTGTTGGGGGCGGGCTTATGAGTATTAAAGCCAGTTTCCCCTTGCCAGTGTTTGGCACACCCTCCTGTTGCTGTGGTCCATCTTATGTTGGCCAGGGGGTGATGTCCACCTTCTGCTCATGTCATCGTTTTCCCCTGCCATCGTGGAGCTTCCCCTCGAGCCTGTAAGCCAGAATAAATCTCTTTTTTCCCCAGAAGCTGCTCTTTGTTGGGTGATTTCTACCAGCAATGTGAACCGGACTGCAACAATAAAGTGGTACCAGGAGTGGGGTTGCTGCTAGACACCTGACTGTGTGGCTTTGGCCTTTTGGAGCTGATTTTCAAGAGGAAAGTGGAAGGAGTTGAAACATTGGCCTAAGAGATGCCTTGCAGTGCTGTAAGTACAGCTTGATGGACTATTATGGTCAGAGCTACAAGACCTGAATGCAGTAAGAACTATGGACTGTGAGGTTTGGCTTATGAGGGTGAGAAAGAGCTTTGCTTGGACTTGGCTAGCAGTTTGTGTGAGAAGCTTGCTCTTATGCCTGTGTCCTGAGAAGTTGTGCAGGGTTGCTTAGCGTAGAAATGAACTGGTGTGTGCAGAGGGATATGGCACAGAAAGAAAAATCTTTGGGTGAACTGTTGCCCGTTCAGCTGCAACTGAGAGATTACAACCTATGAGACTGGGCTAACTGACCTGCGCTGGGGCAACAAGAATAATGTAGACTCTTTTGAAGGGGCCTGAGTGCTCAAGGAGTCCTGTTCTTCAAAGTCTGCTTTAATCGCCCCTGGATTAACAAATTGGCACCTACCTGGTATTGTGGAATATAAAATGCTGGAAAGAGGGTCATTGAGTTTGCAACACGGTCTTGTGTTTTGGAAATGGCCATGGGCAGTGTGGAGCGGGTTTGCTGGTTGCCTGCATAGAGACCCCAGGGAGCCATGAGGATGAACCATGGCTTGCAGTGGAGACCCAGTGGAGATGCCGGGACCATGAGATGGCTGCCGAGGAGCTGCCGGCCCCGATGAAGTTTTCCAGGACTGTGAGTAGCCTAGCTGGAGGGGCGGAATTGGAATGCCAGAGACTTGTTGCTGGTTAGAGTTATCGGACTTGAAGATTTGTCACTGGTTAGAGTTACTGGACTTGAAGCTACAGAGTTTGATGTTTGCCCTGATTGTTTCAAATCTTGTATTGGTTGAATGTTTCTTTGCTATGCCCAATGCCATCTTTTGCAGTGTGAATATTTATTCTGTACCATTATGGGTTTTTTGAGGTTATTTTTTGGTATTATGGCTCAGTTAAAAGATCTTGAACTATGGGGATGTATGAACACCATTGGAATTGATAAAAACTATGGGGATTTTTTAAAGTCAGACTGAAAGCATTTTACATCATGTATGGATATCAGCTTATGGGGGCCAGGGGTGGAATGTGGTGGTTTGATTCAGGTGTCCCCCATAAACTTAGGTGTTGTGAATGCTAGCTCCCCAGCTGATGGAGATTTGGAAATTAATGCCTCCTGGAGGGAGTGTATTGTTGGGGACGGGCTTATGGGTATTAAAGCCAGTTTCCCCTTGCCAGTGTTTGGCACACCCTTTTGTTGCTGTGGTCCATCTTATGTTGGCCAGGGGGTGATGTCCAACTTCTTCTCGTGCCATCGTTTTCCCCTGCCATCGTGGAGCTTTCCCTCGAGCCTGTAAGCCAAAATAAATCTCTTTTTCCCAGAAGCTGCTCTTGGTTGGGTGATTTCTACCAGCAATGCGAACCGGACTGCAACAGAAGGCTAAGATGAAAACTACCGCAGTCTCAAGGCACACGCTATCTACCCCGTCAGACTGCCCACATGAAGCAAAAAGAAGTGACTACAGCCAGACAGCTTTGAAAGCATTGCTACTTCTTTCTCCCTGTTGGTCAGAAAACATTATGTGAAGCACTCAAGAAAAGTCTGTGCCTTCTAAAGTCATTGTCTTTCCCACGGGAATGGCAAATTGGGGTGTTAACATGGTGAAAAACAAGGGTGGGATAAAGGTAGGGAGGGTAAGATCATTTGTGATCAATAGTCAAAAAGAAAGATGCATACCAGAATGCACAATGTAAGTGTAACAAGCACAGGGAGAAAGTGTCCATTTACAGATCAAATGCACTCCACAGAGTGGATAGATTGCAGATGGCAGGAAGATAGAAAGGGGGTGTTTAGGGAATCAAGAAGTGGGGAGGTGAGCATCAGGAATACCATCGTCTGCATTTATGAAAATGCCATAAAATTCATTGCTTTGTACACTAAATTATTTTAATTAACATAAATAGAGGGCTAGAGAGATGGCTTAGCAGTTTATGTACTTGCCTGCAAAGCCTAAGGATCCAGGTTCAATTCTCCAGGTCCCACGTAAGCCAGAGGCACAAGGTGACATATGCCTCTGGAGTTCGTTTGCAACAGCTGGAGGTCCTGGCACACCCGTTCTCTCTCTCTCCCTCTCTCTAATAAATAAATAAATCAGATAGAGCAACATACGGGATCAAATGTGCTCAAAGGATACTATACGTATATCTAGAATGTGGTAAGTGCAACCCCTTTGTTCAATTGATATATGGCAGTAAAAATTAAGTGGGCCTACCTTTATATTCATGACTAGGAGATGTCAAAACGACAATCACAAGATGTAACTGCTTATTCTGACATTTGGAATTAGCATTTGTTTATTTCCTGCATAGTTCGTGTGCTGTACAAATGCATTGCGGTGAGCTTGCGTTGTCTTTATGAAAAGAATGGCTGTTGCTCTTCAGTGTCTCTAGAACTCGACTTCTCTTTCACATCTCTTAGCGACAGGTGCGGTGAGAATGGAATGCCGTCACCTGGAGTGGAGCCAGGGCTAGCACCCTAAGTCACCTCTGCACCGTCCCTGGGGCTATTCTGGGTGCCAGGGGGACACTGGCAAAGGAAAGAGACCCTCCCTTTGCTTCGGTTTAAATTTTACTGGAAACAAACAGAAATGACACTCGTAGTCCAATAAATGAACTAACTGCAAACTCCAATAAAGGCCAGAGGAGAATCCAGCAAGGGGGAAGACTATGAGCCTGGCAATGGGGGAGGGAGAAGAAACGAGAGAGGAATTCCTCGTCTGGCAAAATGCTCAGGAAGAAGAGTATTCCCAGCGGAAGAAACCGAATGTGTGGGGAGTGGAAACCCCTCTGCCCTCATGGCACTTCGGAGAGGAAAAGGGGCGCGGGGGGGAGATGGTGGGGACGCGGGGGGGGGGGATGGTGGGGACGCGGGGGGGGGGGGATGGTGGGGACGCGGGGGGGGGGGGATGGTGGGGACGCGGGGGGGGGGATGGTGGGGACGCGGGGGGGGGGGGATGGTGGGGACGCGGGGGGGAAGGAGGAGGCGCCGCGCTCTAGGGTCGCGGGGCGCAGCCAGGCCTTTGGGTTTCTGCTTTTTCCAAGCCCGACACTGAGAGAGGGGGCTCTCTCCGGGTGACATCCTAGCTGCTCTGCGGGGAGGGTGGGATGGGAGCGCAGAAGCTCTCCGGGGAGTCGACAGTTGTCCACTGCCACGCGTTGCCTTGTCTGCGTGTGGTTTGGTCGGTGGTTTGGTCGGTGTGACTTCAAGAGGGAAGGTGAGATGTCTCTCCAACAGTGCGGTATCCAGAACCGAGGGGGCGGGAATATATAAAGAGAAGGGGGACTCGTTGGAAAGAAGGGGTTCAGTAGAAAGTGGAGGGGGGCAGCAGATGGTAAGTAGGGAGTGGCTCGGGCAACACTGCCGAGGAAGCGCTTGCCTGTGAAGCCTGAGGACCCCGGTTCGAGGCTCGATTCCCCAGGACCCACGTTAGCCAAGGGGGCGCACGTGTGCAGTTCATTTGCAGTGGCTGGAGGCCCTGGCGTGCCCATTCTGTCTGTCTGTCTGTCTGTCTGTCTGTCTGTCTGTCTGTCTGTCTCTCTCTCTCTCCCTTCCTCCCTCCCTCTCTCTCTCTCTCTCCCTCTTTCTCTCTGCCTATCGCTCTCAAATAAAAATTAAAAAATAATAATAATAAGGGGCTGATGAAAGCGCTACACTAAGGGAGACTCCTGCATACTCTCCCAGGCTCCGGGAACACGGAGCAAGAGGGACAGAAAGAGCGAAAGAGCCACAGGGCACACGGGCATGCTTCGGGGCACTGTCCTCTCGGCATAACGGATTGGTGCATTCATGCCCCCACTGACACCCCCACAAGACCTGCGCTGCTCTGAGCCCCTCAACCTTCTGACACAAAGGTCAGAGGAAGAGAAAGGCGGCGGCAGCAGAACCAGAAGGACCACCTTGAACAGAACCCGAAGGACCACCTTGAACAGAACCAGAAGGACCACCTTGAACAGAACTAGAAGGACCACCTTGAACAGAACCAGAAGGACCACCTTGAACAGAACTAGAAGGACCACCTTGAAGTAGGAGGGTCCTCGGGGGATGGGGTGGGGGAGGGGGTGAACAAAAGATTAACGGGATGGGGCAACAACCAAATTATTGCATGTTTATATATGGAAGTTTTCCATAAAATAAATGATGACTTATTTATTTATTTGAGAGAAAAGAGAGAGAGAGAATGGATGAATGCTGCTGCAAAATACCCCAGATGCATGCCCCACTGGCTTAACCAGGGTGCTGGGGAATTGAATTTGGGCCAGCAGGAGGTTTGCAAACAAGTACCTTTAACAGCCATCTACCCTATTTTTATTATTTCTATGAAGAATGAAGCAAGGTCATATGGTAGGAGAGAGGACGTGGGTGTTTTAGGGACAAAAGGTTTGAAAGACCAACCTCAGTTTAAGTGAAAGACCGTCAGACTACACAGCAATGCCAAAAGAAAGATTAAAATAGTTAGAAGTTCAAAACTAGTCTACGTGTATGTGATTGTTTTTTGGTTGTTTTTTTTTGTTGTTGTTGTTTTTGTTTGTTTGTTTGTTTGTTTTTTCCTACTACTAACTTTGAGCTGCCAGGGTAATAGCTCAGAGAAAGTGGCAAGAAACGTATGCCAGCTTTGGGGTAAGAAAAGGTGTTCATACACACGTGAGTGCAGCCAGGAAATACTAGTGTGAATTGTACTCTTTTCTATTTCTCTCCAACTGACTCTTCAAACCCACCCTGCCTAGCAGGTCCCTTTTCCACTGAGCAGGCCAACAAATTAGACAGCTTGGCGTGTGGGCTTTTGATACAGCTCTCTCGGACCCGTAGCGCATGCTAATAATCTTCCCTTATTTCTCTCTGCATGCTCTATGACTGC
The DNA here is from genome assembly GCF_020740685.1 of Jaculus jaculus. Taxonomy (NCBI): domain Eukaryota; kingdom Metazoa; phylum Chordata; class Mammalia; order Rodentia; family Dipodidae; genus Jaculus; species Jaculus jaculus. The sequence continues at coordinate 85,769,974 of NC_059114.1, forward strand.
ACAGTGGGCAAATCCCTCCAGGACTTCAAAAGGCACTTGCTACATGGAACAGACCCAGGGGCCTTGTCTGCACGTGGTAGATGAATATTAACGACAGTGACCTCCAAAGTACCATTAGGTCCTCCAAGCTAAACTTAGTTGCTTAAATCCAGCTAATTCTTATGATGAGAAATATATAGGCTCTAGGACATGTTGACGATATCAAGAGGTTGGTTGGTTGGTTAGTTGGGTTTGAGGTCACAGGAATAAGAATCCACATAAATATATTTATAATGGCTGCCCCACCCACCGCATACATGCGCACAAGTATAGTCGACCCCCACCTTGGTGTGCCTGAAGTTGTCCTGGTCTTATTGCTGAAGGTCTTGCATGTAGGGAAACCTGTCAATTGAACTGTAATGGTTAACCTCCCTGGTCCACTGGATTAGACTTAGAATGGCCTAAGCAATGGTGAGGCACACTCTGGTACATCTAGAAGAGCAACATACTGAGAGCGTTCACCGCGGGAGGGAGACCCGTTGTGAACGAGGTACCATTCCCTGTGCTGGGGCCCAAGACCATCATAAAGGAAGGAAAAGAGGGCTGGAGAGATGGCTTAGTGGTTAAACACTTGCCTACGAAGCCCAAGGACCCCAGTTCGAGGCTCGATTCCCCAGGACCCACATTAGCCAGATGCACAAGGGGGCGCACACATTTGGAGTTCGTTTGCAGGCTGAAGGCCCTGGTGCACCCATTCTCTCCCTCTCTCTCTCTATCTATCTGCCTCTTTCTTTCTGTATCACTTTCAAATAAATAAATAAAAATTTAAAAAGGAGGAAAAGATCATGACATCAAAATAAAAAAGGGACTGATTGAGAGGGGGAGGGGATATGATGGAGAGTGGAGCTTCAAAGAGGAAAATGGGAGGAGGGAATTCCCAAGGGATATTGTTTACAGTCATGGAAGTTGTCAATAAAAATAAATACTATTTTTATAAAAGCAAAAAAATTAAAAAAGGAAAAGGAGAATGTTAGCCGAGTGTTGCCATTCCCTCTCCTGCCTCTCGCCTGAGCACGATGTGACCTGCTGGGCTCTATCCAGCATGCCTCTATGACATAAGGGACTGCATCTGAGCCAAGAGCTCTTAGAGAAACACTTCCCCTTTAAATGGTGTCTTTCAGGCATTTTGTCACGGTGAGCAGAAATGTTACCAATACGCCCATGAACATTCCTGCAAGTGGTCGAGGACCAAAGCTGGAGCTTTGAGAGAATTCCTGGGCCTTTTACACCAGCTTCTTCTAACTCTCTGCCCAGCCTGAGCACCTTTCTGTGCCATATGGGCCTTGCTCTGTGCAGGCCTGATTTCATTTTGAAGCTCTTAAGTCCATTGAACATAACTCGCTCCTTATTGCTTTCAAGATGTAGTAATCAACATGGCAAGAGACATTAAACGATAAAAAAATACAATTCTTGTCCTCAAGGAACTTACTTAATCGTGAAAATAGCAAAAATCGGTGAGGTTGAAAGTGTTCAGATGATAAAGAACTTATCAATACAGAACAAGATTTGAAAAACTGCAGATGTGCCTGGCACTTGCGATGGCACACACCTCTAATCCCAGCATGCAGGAGGCCGAGGTAGGAGAACACTGTGAGTTTGAGGCCAGCCTGGAACTACAGAGAGAGAGTCAGGTTAGCCTGGGCTAGAGTGAGACCCTAACTCGAAAAACCAAAATCAAAATTGCCAATAGCATAGGACTAATTGTAAACATTCCTTTGGAGTAAGACTGGCTTTTAGAGTCAGGAAGTATGGGGTGGAGGGATATTATGGTTACTGCTGTGGCCTTTTTTTTTTTTTTTTTTAACCAAACAGTCCTGTCACTTAGGATCAACAAAGCAGTGAAAAGTAGTTGGTGTCCCTTAAACAACTGGTCGTGCTTAGAAACCGATGAACATGGGCTTCAAACAAGAGACGCCCAGGAACCGATGTCATTGCCGCCGCATACTGTGCATGAGCTGCCAAACTTGCCAAAATACCCTCATTTCTCATTTAAATCTTAGAGTTGGCTGGAGAGCTTCTGGAAATAAGATGCATAATAATTTATCCCATCACCCAGCATCCACCCGGTGCTCAGTAACAGTGGCTGTCATGATCTGCACGAGCAATCGGGATATGATATAATAAACCATGGCCTATGATATGTATGTGTAGAATATGAGTGATGAGATGATGTGTGTGACCTGACTCTGGCAGACCTCGCTCTGTCTTCCTCCCGCACGTCAACGTTACTGCGCTCTGAGACACCTGGTGCAATTCGATTCAAATTTCATGCCACAGACGCCGCCCCACTGTCGCTGCTGAACTGCAAGGAGCAGAGGACCCCTGCACGTTCCTGTGTGACTGCACCTTCGCTCACAGCGACCTTCACCTTGACATTGCCCGATGAGGATCCGGCGTCACTCGGGGCTGCACAGCCAGCAGCGCACGGAAGTGAGTCTCACACTGATCAACTTATCTCCGCCCTTTGCCATGTCACCAGTCATCCACAGTTACCTAACGATTTCCCCAATGTGTCAGCTCAAAAGTACACTAATGAATTATTCTTCTCCAACCACTTATGTGGGCCAAGGATGTGGACATGGCTTAACTTCATCTCAGCCAGAGGATTTCTCAGGTGGCACATCACAGGTGTGCCCTGGGCTGCGGTTAATCTAGCTCACAGTCAAGTTGGGGGAGAGTGCTTCCAAGCTCGCAGGGTTAGTGACGATTCATTTTATCGCAGGGAGCTGAGCTTAGGGTCTCAGGTCCTCGCTGCTTTGGACAGAAGGTCACCTCAGTTCCTTATCATCTTGGCCACTTTTACCATGATAGCTTGCCCTATCAACCATTCAAGACACAAGGCAAAGTGGAGCCTATTACAACAAAGAAAGCACAACCTTTTGTGACCCAAGCCACATCTCCTCACCTTTCCTATGGTCTCTCTTTTTTTTTTTTTTTTTTTTACCATGGTTTGTTGGTTTAGAAGAAATTTTCTAGGTTCCATCCATGTGCAAGGCACACAAATAACATAGGAACATCAAACCAAGGATTGGTGATCACTGCGCACCCCCTGAGAAGCCCACTCCTCTCCAGGGATCTTGGTCATGTTCAATCTAGTAGCACAAATCACATTGAGTAGCAAAGTAACGTCACAAAAGGCACAGACTCCTAGAAACAACCCTTGAGGCAGCTGCGTGGTGAGGCGGCCCTCATTGGAACTAGGTCACTCCTCATGTCTGCAGCACAGTGTGCTCTGCTTCCTTGGGACTGTATTGTGTACCCAATGTAATCTGAGTTCTTTGCCAAATCTTAATAATTAGAGGAGCCACTGAAACAACTTTCAGAAGGCTGTGTGAACCAGAGGCTTCACTGCGAAGGCCTGTTGGACACTCACCCCAGATCACAGAAAGCAAATAAGACCAGGCCATATGTTTTGGACTAAGAAACTTCACTTTTATGGGCCTGAGATTCCCTTAGGAAGCATGAGTGTTATACCAGTCACTCTGTCAAACTCCTTCCAGGTCCAAAATGCCCTCAAATTTTTATAACAAAGTATTAGTAAAATAGAGAAGGAGGAGGAAGGGAAAAAATTATTCTACTGTGTGTTAAGGAGCCTTTTCCTAAATCCAGGGCCATCCACCAAATGTACAGTCCCAGCTCCAGAGGGATCAAGAAGGGTGGCACTCCAGGGATGGTTTTCAGAGGCTTCATCTGAAAAAGCCAAGTCCAGTTTTTCCCCCTCATCTTGCCACCCAGGAAGCTGGTGAAACTTGTCAGAGGTTTCAAAGGGTGAAAGGCTTCTGGTAACAACAGCACCACATCAAACTCCAAGAAAGGCTCCAGTGGGAGGGGAGAGCAGAGGAAAAGGCTGATAGATCTTGCCCGGCAGAATCTGGTGCTCAGCCAAAGGCCCCCTCGCCCCCTCCCAGTCTGCCCAGCAGAGCGGCGCAGCCAGCCGTCGGTGAACCGGGAACACTTGCTGGCTGAACAAAGGGAAGTGGGGCCATTTTTCTATATGTTTGAAATGAGAGCTCTTATTTACGGGATCAAATTCCAAGTAACCGGATATGGAAGATGAACATATGTGCTCTGACCTACACCACTGTCCACTGGCTCTCTAAACTAAAGATATCTGATATAATTCTCGGTGAAAGACAAAGGCCGTGGTCAGCATGTGGCTTAGTGAGTTTGGAATTAGGGTGGAAGAAGCAAGGCTCATGAACTAGAGAGATAACGTTACTGAGCAGCGGTCTTGGGAATAGGCACAGTGACCTGGGTGGTCTTCAGTGTCCTTAGATGGGAGTGAATGGGTCAAGCACGCTTGCCCAGTGCTGTCCTTTCATCCAAACAATAGTAGTAACAAGAGTTAATGAAAAAAAATATGTTTGCACTGGGTCAGGGGTTTCAAAATAGCCTTGGTGTCTTTTTAAGAACCCCGTTCTAGCCCTATCTGCGTTGGTTTCCAAGTCTGGCCTCAGTAGAAAATGTTTCCTCCAGGTTCTTGGAGGACAGGAGGTATCCTCCCCCCAACACACCAAATACCACCAGCAGCTGGCTGCTCTGGACCTAGGGGGCCCAGAAATATGGATCCGTCTGCATTCTTTCCTCAGCAGGACTCAAAACACAGACTCTGTGACATATCATCTTCCACCAGCTCTTAAAACGTCAGATTGAGAAATTGCTCCCTTTGACAGCAAATGTAAAAGTGAGATGAGAAATGGGGTCTACAAGCACGTTATGTATATGGAGCCGAAGTGTCTTGATTCATGTGACCATATGACCAAACAATCCCTTTTTTAAACTTTCTCCACACTGGAATGAGTATCAGTTGTACAGAAACCTGTTTTTTCTCTCCAATTTAATTATACCTATATGATTACTTTTTGCATGCCCATAAGTAGCAAAAGCGAATGGGAGGTACACGCTCTAATAAAATTTCCATATTGTATCTCTTTTTGTCTGTAAAATTCGACATAATGTGTCTTGCCCTTTTGTGGAGACCATTTACAAGCCCGAGGGCAATTACATGGAATGTATTTGAGTCACCCGCACAATCTCCTAATGGCAGCTTGGCCCAGAGCCAAGCTTTAAGCCAAACCTCAGGGAATTCAAATGGAAAAGTGAGCTACATTAGGGATAGCGATTGGGTTTGGGAAAGATATCATCTTTCATGATTTATTATATCCAGAGCTCCCTGTACATTTAAAAGATAATCCAGTTTAGGTGTACTTTCAGGGGAGCAAGGAATGTTGCATAAAATGAAAGCCATCTGAGGCAGGCGTTACCAGAACGGGGAAGCGTGACTAGAACGCGTGGAAGCCGCAGCCCCCCCCCCCCCCCCCGAGCCGACACTCACTCTCCACGACCTCGCTTGTGACCGTGAAGTGGAGAGGGGACTGCAACGGCCACGTATTACTAAAGGACCCGCGAAGGCATCCATTCTCTACATTCGTGCAGAGTAATCGTTTAGTGTCAGAAACCGACACATGATTTAAGGCGTGAGTCCGGCTACTCTGTGTAATCTGAGAGTAAGCCACACGCACTCCCCACAGGCCCTTCAAAGCTCTCCTCCGTGCAGCGCCCCAGAACCTGCACCAAGACTTAAGACTCGACAGATTCTCGCTGTTTCCTCGCTGCCTGGCCTTGCTGTCTTCCATCTCAACAGGAGCTCCACCAGAGAGTCAGCAAATCTCTTCAAAATACTGATATTCTTTAATCCTCAGTTCAGTTTTGGAAGGAAATAAGCAGCCACAGTGTTATTTAGAATAAAGTAGCTTAGGGGGGGAAATGTCATTTCTGCACAAATAAATCTCTCTCTGCTAGTATCCTTGGATGGAAACAAAAACACTATGAACTTCAGGTCCATTTCCACTAGTGTCTCCATTTTTATATTTTATTGCATTCCATGGGGACTTTGCAACCAACTATATCAAGAGTTTCCAAGAAGAATGTAAACACAGCCTTTGCCTGGGTTCAGGCTAGCAAATATAAACATGACTGGGGGCAAACCACCTCTCCTGGGCCATACAAAGACAAACAGTTGTGTCATATCCCAAATCACCACCAAGTTCTCTCAGACATGCACGTCGGGAAATAAAATGCATCTACCAAGAAGGAACAGGACGGAAACTGCTCTGCCTTTTTGGAGAGAACAGTGCCAGGCCCATGATGAACTTGAAAATGTACTGTAATTATCACCTTCATGTCTATATGTAGAATGGAACAATGTGAAAAATTGCCCAAAAAGTTTGGGGGGTATTTGTGCCCCTCTAGCCCTTCCCCCAAATCAAGCCACTTCCACTGTGTCAAGAAAGAAATAATAATTTGAAAAGGTCTCTTATTCATCCATTTTTCAACAAATATTCACTGAGCATCATGTGTGTACACTATCCTAAGTGCAGAAAATAAAACAGTGAGCAAATAAGACTGTCTTTTTTTTTCCAAAAACTTATTTTGCTATTGTTTATTTTTATTTATTTATTTATTTGAGAGCAACAGACAGAGAGAAAGAGGCAGATATAGAGAGAGAATGGGCACTCCAGGGCCTCTAGCCACTGCAAACGAACTCCAGATGCATGCGCCCCCTTGTGCATCTGGCTAGCATGGGTGCTGGGGAATTGAGCCTCAAACCAGGATCCCTAGGCTTCACAGGCTAGCTCTTAACCGCCAAGCCATCTCTCCAGCCCAACACTGTGTCTTTATCTTCATACATATAGTCAACAATCCCACAATCCTGGAATGGACATCCAACCAAACACAGTTTTATGGGAGGGAGGAATTGATTTCAGCTCACAGATCCAGGGGAAGTTCCCTCAGTGGTGGAAGAAGCCGGCTCGCTATCATAAACCTAAGCAGAGGGACGCCAGCACCAGCCAGCAAACAGACAAAAGAAGCCCACCAGAGCTCACACCTCCCTGTACCTTTGGGCTGGAATTCAGATCTGACCCAGTGACACGCCCCCTGTAGCAGGAGTCGCCCAGCCAGGGGTTGAATCTGCAAACTCAATTTTAATAAAGCACCTGAATCTATCTGGCCATACACTCAAACAACCATAGTATTTTTTCTAGGAAGTTTGGAGAACTCAATGAGTAAGTAAAGCACTACATTTTTTTAAGGTGTATCATATGAAAATGGGAGGAACCAAAGGTAAAGGTTGTTACCTAGATAGCAAATGGCCATGTTTGTGCAAGCCATGCACTTTAGCGACTTGCAGCCAGCAGACTCAGAAAAACTGGGGTCTCAATAAAATGATAAGGCCTGTGCCAGCAGCAGGGAATGTGTTTAATCTGCGACAGAGCCAGGGACCCTCCTCCTACCCACACGGGGCAGAGACAACATGTAAAACTTGAAAAAATGTTGGATCAGCAATTAATTTTTTTGAGGCATGCCCAACAGTCTGCCCTTTTATTCTATGTGTGTGTGCATGCATATGTGTGAGCCAAAGACAGAGAGAGAATTGGCGTGCCAGGCCCTCCAGCCATTGCAATCAAACTCCAAATGCAATTGCTCCCTTGTACGCATGTGTGACTTCACACTCTTCTGTCACTTTGTGTGTCTGGCCTATGTGGGACCTAGAGAGTTGAACATGGGTCCTTGGGCTTTGCAGGCAAGCACCTTAACCACGAAGCTATCTCTCCAGCCCTGGAGCAGCAATTAAAACCAAAAGAATGAGAGGGATTAAATGAACTCAAACTTTTTTCCACCTGGCAAAATGGAGGCTCATTAGGAAAATTAAATTCCATTATAGAAAAATAAAGTCAGTTACATTTCCCGCAGTCAGGAATCTGTTACTCTTGTATATATCCACATGGTCCTTTGATGGAGGGAGCACAGTAAAAGGAAGGTGGGAGGGAAGAAGAAAAGAGAGAGTCAAAATTATTTTCACAGGCTGGAGAAATGGCTTAGCCTTTAAGGCACTTGCCTGTGAAGCCATTTATACTCTCAATCAAAAATAACACAAGGTATAAATTTTTTAATTAAAAAAACTTCATAAATACTTTTGTTGTTGTTTCTTCTTCTTTTTCCTTTTTTTTTTTTTTCTTTTCTTTTCTCCCAAGTGCTGGAATTAAAGGTGTGTGCCACCATGCCCGGCTTTCATAAATACTTTTTTTATTTATGAATGTGTGTGTTTGTGTGTGCGTGCACACATGTGTGTGCCAGGGCCACCTGCCACTGCAAATAAATTCCAGATTCATGTACCAGTTTGTGCATCTGGATTTACATGGGTATTGGAGATGTGAACCCAGACTGTCAGGTTGTCAGGCAAGCACCTTTAACCACTGAGCCATCTTTCTACCTTCATAAATACTCTTTATTTATTTATTTGAGGTGACAGAGAGAGAAACAGGGAGGGGGAGAGAGAGAGAGAGAAGAGAATGGGCGTGCCAGGGCCTCCAGCCACTGCAAATGAACTCCACACTCGTGCACCCCCTTGTGCATCTGGCTAACGTGGGTCCTGGGAAATCGAGCCTCGAACTGGGGACTTAGGCTTCACAGGCAAGCACTTAACCACTAAGCCATCTCCCCAGCCCCAAAAATACTTTTAATCCCAGATCTAGGGAAAAAAAATTCCTCTGTTAGCCCCAGAATAATGATGAAACTATGCTTTTACTTTCCCTAATGTTCTGTTGTAAAACCCTAGCATAGAAATGGTTTTAAGAAAGTGGTAAAGGGACAGAAAGAGGGAGAGGAAGTCGCAAGGTCATGTTCCAGAGACTACACGGTGGCCACCGATCTCAGGAGGACAGTGTGATGGTTCAAACATTAGACAATTTAAATACCTAAGCCATTTGTCCAGACTGTCAGCCATTCTCAAAACCCAGGAGTGAGTTCTTTGGGAAAAGTCAAAACTTTACCAGCAGCTCTCACGGAACAAGATGCTTGCTTGGCAGCTGCCAGCAGTCCTGTTGGCTGCCTCCTGATGCATCTGAGCACCAGCTCTCAATGTCCCTCCAGCCCTGGCATTTCAACAGACGGAAGCAGCACCCCGCTAGCCCTGGGGTTCAGAAAGCCCCGGAGAAGGGCTGTGCACACTGCACGCTGCAGCAATACAAACACCACCCCAACTTTTCATCCTGCCATAACAGAAAAGGGAAGGTGAAACTGGTAAAGTTCTCTAAATCCTCAGGGAATTGACCTATTCAAGAGTGTTTAGAGCACAGCAGCCTGGGGGAAAGAATAGCAAATCAAGCAAAACTGAATAAAAATAATCCATGGACAGAGTCTCAGTATCTAATTCAGATAACAGTAGCTAAGTGAGGGTACATTGCAAAACCCCAAAATCTTTTTATTTTATTTATTTATTTTTTTATTTGCAAGCAGAGAGATACAGAGAAAGAGTGAGGGACGGAGGGAGGGAGAGCGGGCTCCAGGACCTCTAGCCACTGCAAACTAACTCCAGGTACCATACGTGCCACCCGAGCCCCTCTTCCTCCTCCCAAACGGAACCCCCTAGCAAGGTGCATCGCAGCTGCTACTACAGTGTCTGCTTTCTTCACCCTCAAAATACTATGGGGCCGCGTGTGGTGGCGCACGCCTTTAATCCCAGCACTCGGGAGGCAAAGGTAGGAGGATCTCTATGACTTAGAAGCCACCCCAACTACATAGTGAATTCCAGGTCAGCCTGGGCCAGAGTGAGACGCTACCTCAAAACCCCAGCCCCCAAAAATGGGGATAGGGAGATGGCTCAGTGGGTAAGAGAACTCACAGCCTATAGCATGAGCTTGAGGGCCTGATTTGCCCTGAGTCTGACTCCCCAGCACTGCATAGATAGATGCTATGTTCATGCACACCTAGAACCTTAGTCCTGCTGGGAGTGGAAACTGGAGACGTACTGATGAGCTAGTGCCTCTGAAGAATGGCATCTCCAGACCCAGCGAGAGACCACGAAACACGCAGAACAGTGACAGAGGGAGACGTCCGATGCTCTCCTTTGTCCTCTATGTGCAAGGTCACATCTGCCACACGCACATACCATAGCATACATACTACATGCGTATCAACAATTACTTTTCAATAAAAAGATTTGGGCGGCTGGAGAGATGGCTTAGCAGTTAAGCATTTGCCTGTGAAGCCTAAGGACCTTGGTTCGAGGTTCAATTCCCCAGGACCCACATTAGCCAGATGCAATAGGGTTGCATGTGTCTGGAGTTCATTTGCAGTGGCTGGAAGCCCTAGTGAGCCCATTTTCCCTCTCTCTCTCTCTCTCTCCCTCTTTCTCTCTTTTTCTGTTGCTCTCAAATAAATAAAAATAAACAAAAAAATTTTTTTAAAAATAAAAGATTTGGGCAACTTGTATTGTAGCTAAACAGAACTCCATCCTGCCATGACCACCCTGAATCACCATCATCGGACTTGGTCACATGCACCATGGCCTCACTTCCTTCCCACCAGAGGTGAGGGAAACAGCTGGCCAGTTCACACCGCAGTGACCTGACGTGACCCCTGATTGGTCCGGCTCTCTTCTCTCACCCAGCGCTTTGGTCCACCAGCGCTCTCTGAAACTCTTCCAGATCTTGGCTGTGCTTCTTCCTACATCTACTTTATCTCCTTTCAACATTTCAAGATACTTGATTTCCCCTCTCCTGACGGAACTAAATGTTCGTGAGAAAATTGCAAGCATTCCACTTAGCTAAGAAATGGCGAGCTGGAAGGGCTTGCTCATTACTTGAGCCTCGGGCAGAGGCTCTAAAATCTAGCTCTTCAGACTTTTGTTATGTATATAATTTATTCACTTAAGAGAAAGAGAAAGGGCCAGGGCTTCCTGCTGTTACAAACTTTAGATGCATGCACCACTTGGCCCTGTATGGGGACTAGGGAACTGAACCCTGCTTAACAAGCTTTGCGAGCAGGGCTTTTAACCACTGAGCAATCTCTGCAGCCTCCCCCCAGTCAGACTTTTGATTATATAACGTCTTTAAACTGATACCTAAAAACCTTTATTATTTAAAGGCTTTCAAGCCATATAAGTTCTGGCACATATTTAAATTTTGATATTTTGAAACAAGACAATTATTTAGATATAAGAGCAGCAAGATGCCTACCATCAGTCAATTTTCATCTTATAGGTCAAAACTTTTGTATTTCCTCTTTCTTTTCAAAATCATATTTTATTTCATCTCCTTACACGCTTTTCCGTGAGGCAATATATCATTGTGCTTGAATGTCTACTATTGATCACTCTATCATAAATTATCAAACATAGGCAGATAATCGTATGTATTCAAGCCATCGTCCTCATGGAATATTAAGTAGTAGGGGAGTGTGGACATTTTATTAATGAGAAATATTATTATTAGTTCATAATCAATTAAGAAGACATAAACGTATCATGCATTTTGAAAATTGGTAGCATAAAGATTACATTTTGAAAAATGTACATTTCAGTGCTGGATGAAAGGTGCATGCCAGTACTGTGTAGGATCATCTTTAAATATTTTATTGATTAATTGATTTGCAGAAAGAGAGGGAGAATAAGGATGGCACATGAAGGCCTCTAGCCATTACAAACAATTTCCAAGTGCATGCCTCACATGGTGCATCTGGCGTTATGTGGGTCCTGGGGTTTGGTCTGACACCCTGATCCAGCTCTGATGGTCCTTTCACCTATTCTGCTGTATTTTCTCCCCTTGGCACTATTTAAAGAAATACAAATCAAGCCGGGTATGGTGATGCACACCTTTAATCCCAGCACTCGGGAGGCAGAGGTAAGAGGATCACCATGAGTTCAAGGCTACCCTGACACTCCATGGTGAATCCCAGGTCAGCCTGGGCTAGAGTGAGACCGTACCTCGAAAAACCAAAAAAAAAAAAAAAAAGAAAAAAGAAAAAAGAAAAGAAATACAAATCTATAGCTTAAACACAGACTTTTCTTCCCCTTGATGGAAATAGAATAAATTACAGTGGTCAGACTGCATGACATTTGGCCTGACATTTTCCCTGTGTTCACCTGCAGTATAAGACCCTAAAAGAAGTAATATTTAAAAGGTCACATCTTTCATTCATTCATGGGCAGCGCTGCTGGGGACATAACTACATGTAGGCAGGAACATTCTCATGTTAATGGCCATCTACAGATGTGGGGGACTGTGCTTTGGGGAAGGAGAAGCAGGCCAGTGAAAGCTTCATTAAAAGTCTCCATAACAATCTTCATAATTACAGAGGACTGCCAGGGGTGTTGGCATATACCTTTAATCCCAGCACTCTGGGGAGGCAGAGGTAGGATAGAAGGATCACCATGAATCCGAGGCCACCCTGAGACTACATAGTAAATTTCAGGTCACCCTGGGCTAGAGAGAGACCCTGCCTCCCCCCCCCCCAAAAAAAAAAATATATATATATGTATATGACATCTACAGAAATATGACTTCCTCCTCATAACACAATGAGCTTTGGAAGAAAAAGGTGGAGACTAGAATTGAAACAACTGTAGTAAGTGAATATTTCAAACCATCTCAATGCCCTACTTGGATCCGGAACACGTGATAATAGCACATGGCCTGCCTTTGCTTCATTGAGAAGACCTGTATGAAGTCATCATCGTGGCTAGTTCCCTCAGTTCATCAAAACCTAAAGGCAGGGGCTGGAGAGATGGCTTAGTGGTTAAGCACTTGCCTGTGAAGCCTAAGGACCCTGGTTTGAGGCTCGATTCCACAGGACCCATGTAAGTTAGATGCACAAAGTGGCACACACCTCTGGAGTTTGTTTGCAGTGGCTGGTGGCCCTGGTGTGCCCATTCTCTCTCCCTATCTATCTGCCTCTTTCTCTCTGTGTGTGTCTCTCAAATAAATAAAAATTATGTGTATATATATTTAAAAAAAAACTACAGGTAAATCAGGTGTCTCGTGTTTATGGAATCATGGTGAGCACCTGGAAATTTAAACTTTGAGTTTTTTTCTAATAATGGTTCACAAACCATTTGTAGACCTTAAAAATGATTATTGGGCCATACACAAGAATTGAAGTATATTTGAATGTGAGAAAGAACAGGATCAATACATGTAGCAGGAAACTTGGGTCCCAAGAACCAGCGGCTTAAGAAACCAGGTGTAGAAGCTAAAGATGATGCCAAACCTTCCCGCCTGGGCTCAATTCCCAGGCTGACATGTAAGCCAGGCCCAAAAGGTGGTACAAGCATCTGGCATTCATTGGTAGTAGCCAGAGGGTCTGGTGCACACATACACACATATACGCATATGTACAAATAAATCTTAAAAATTGGGGAAAAAAAAAAGAAATTAGACTTAGAAACTGAAAACCTGCTATAATGCTAGATCAGGAGTCCCAGATATTTTTTATTGTTGAGTTGTACTTATTTTTATATAACATACAAGTTCATCATGCTAATGCTATGATATAAAGAAAATAGAGACATTGAAAAGATGAAATAAAAATAGAAATGAATATCTTAATGCTTATCTGGCTCCTCACAACAAACCTGTACACACATTCCAAGTTGAAAACTTACGTAGCTTCAAGGCACAAAACAGACCAAGCTGGAAGTGAATCTTCTAAGAGAAAGCAACATTATGGGCAGAAGAGAGCTGGGAACAGAGTGGCCAACAGAACGGAAAACCCGCAATAGAAGTCACTGTTTCTTGCATAATTTCCTGAAAGATAATCTTGTTGCTCATAATGAGTCCCTTTCTATTATTCCTGAACTTATATTAATGAAGTGGCTCTTGGCAGAGCCTCTGATTGCATCAGAATGAGGCACGGACTGGTCACCAGAGGAAACAAACAGCAAAGCTAAGGGTTCATCGCAGCATATCAGTTTCTGAGCTGACACACTCTCATGCCAATAGGGTGAGGTAACCTTACTCCATATCCAAAGGGAAGGAGGATCCTCCAATCAGGATCCCTTCTAGACCTTGCCCTGTGGGCTTCATCACGTGACTACTCACTACCATTGTTTACGGTAAATTTTCATAAAAATAACAATGCTTTTCTCAATTCTATGAATTGTTTCAGCAAGTTCCTGACCTGAGAGGGAAGCTATTCATTTGTAATAATAGTCTTATGGGACTGGGCCTGAGCTAGTGGGTATCCACTAACTAGGGGTAGTTAATATAAAACATGAACTGAGAGGGCTGGAGAGATGGCTTACTGGTTAAGGTACTTGCATGTAAAGTCTAATGGCCCAGGTTTGATTCCCCAGTACCCACGTAGAGCCAGATGCATAAAGTGCTCTCTCTCTCTCTCTCTCTCTCTCTCCTTACAAATAAGTAAATATTTACAAAAAAAGAAATGAAGTAACAGAGGGGAAAGGAGGTGAGGAAGAAAAATAGAGGGAATGAACATGATAAAGTGCATTATTGCCATGTGTGAAAAAGATACAATGAAACCCACTACTTTGTACATTAGTGTACGCAAACTAAAAACAGGAAGAAATGAATGGAGTTGTAGGACATTCCAGATGGAATTGAAAGCTGGTAGTTATTTTTAAAACAAACAGAAAAAGAAAAAAAAAAAACTAATTCCAGCATGTTTCTTTTTTCATTAAGTAGAGACTTTGTATGGACAAATCATATGTTGGCACCATCATTTCCCTCCTCCCTGACCCCCCTCCACTGAGGACCCTCCTTAGTGGGATTGCTGGTGTTCGCCATGGAGCTGTGGGTTAGGAGTTGTGAGAGCAGCCGTCAGTCATGGGGGTGGGGCAATGTCTCTGGATATTCCCTCCGACCCTGTGGCTCTTACATTCTTCCCACCCCCTCTTCCACAAAATTCCCTGAGCCTTGGTGCGTGTGCTCTAAGCCTACGTTAGTGTTGAACTCTCAGCAGCTTCTGGATTTCTGCTTTGGTGCATTTTGGGTCTCTTCAGTGTCTGTCCCCATCACCCTGGCTCAGGTTGTCAGTCTCGCCATGGACGCAGCGCTCTTGCTCATCTCCCCAGTTCTCTGTGGTTTCACCTGGGTCCTGGCTGATGTGTGAGGGGCAGTTCATCTCCTGCCAGGGAGTCAGTTATCTACTCTTGTCTAGACTTCAGTTGTTCTCAGTTCGGTCTTCTGGAAAAAAACAAAAAAAAACAGATTCTCCAATGGAGAGTGAGGTCAGCATAGGTTAAAGGGGATGAGCATTGTTAATTTAGAGAGGTTTTGATGGTGTAGTCCCACGTTGGGACAAAGATTAGTGGGAAGTTCTCATTGGAGTCTGTAATCTTGGTCTCCATAGGATTCTTACGTGGCTCCCAGTTCCAGTCATGGGTTCTTTTCCACTGAGAAGATCTCATAGCCAAGCAGAGAGCCATTGGTTACCCCCCTAGGCTGTGTGCCACTGTTGCACAGGTACGTACATCTTGTTAGGTTGGTGGCTTTCACATAGCTGGGTCTCCCCCTTGCTCATGACATTGTTGGCCAAGCCCCCCAGTAGCTCAGGAACCGCTTTCCAGCACCACGTGGGCAGAGCGTCTGAGAACTGGCTGCCTTCGAGGTTCACCGGGATCTCCTAGGGCGCTCTGCCAGCAGCAATGTGTTGTCTTCAGCAACAGGGTCTGGCCTTTTCCCTCGGGCTGTTAACCAAGTGCTTTGACAGAAGCCTGTCTTGTTTTGGGGGGACCTCGTATGTCTCTCTGATCAACAGCTCAGCATGGATCGTAACAGACTTCTGTGACTGAGATCCAACATGACTTTCTCTCTGCACTGCTCCTACCCCATCTTTCTGCTAGAGCACCTTCCTAAGGACTTCTTGTCACCCTTCTTACGTCCTCTGTGACCTCACAGTACAGAGGCACGCACCGCTGCAGAGCCTGCCTGCCTGAATGTAATTCCTAAGCCAACCATGTGAGCCACACCAACACGGTGCTACAAGCCTCTGGCATTCATTTGTAATGGCAAGAGACTCTGGAGCACACGTACATGCATGCACACGTATGTACAAATAAATAAATCTTTAAGATTAAAAAAGAAAAAGAAATCAGACTAGAAAGAGGAAATATAAACCAAATGTATTGCTAGATTAGGAGTCCCAGATTTTTTGTTTGCTTTTTGGTTTTTTGAGGTCTCACTCTAGCCCAGGCTGACCTGGAATTCACTATGGAGTCTCTGGGTGGCCTCAAACTCAAGGTGATCCCCCTACCTTTGCCTTCTGAGTGCCGACATTAAAGGCATGTGCCACGATGCCTGGCCCCCTTTATTGTTGAGTTATACTTATTTTCTAAAGAACAAACCACAAGACTGGAGAAATGACTCCGAGGTTAAGGAGCTTGCAAAGCCTGCCAAAGCCTGGGTTTGATTTCCGCAGTACCCACGTAAAGCCAGATGCACAAAGTTGCACATGCATCTGAAGTTTGTTTGCAGTGGCTGGGGTCCTAGCATGCCCATTCTCTCTCTCTCTCTCTCTCTCTCTCTCTCTCTCTCTTTGCAAATAGATAATATTTTAATGATAAACCAAAAATCTATTTCCTGTGTTTCTGATGGCTTCCTGTGAAACTTAGAATCCAGCCCGGTTGGCTTATTCTGGATTTCCAAGCCCTTCTCACGCAGGCCCCTGCCTGCTTCCTTTCATGCTGCGCTCCTTTCTGACTTTGCTTCTGTTAAAGCTGTCAGTCCTCTCCTCGCTCTGGGGTCTCTGTGTCCATGGCTCCCGTCTTGGCCTCCTCCACCATGTTCTCAGCCTGCCAGTCAGAGGTCTTGTCCAGAAATCAGCTCAGAGACATTTTTCCAGACAACTCTGTCAGTAACATACATTGGCTATGGTGGCAGGATGCCTAATTCTCAGCATAGATCCCTATCAGTATCCGGTACGTCACACGTTTGTTGACCTGTTGCTGCCTCAGGACCTTAGAGCTTCCATGAAAAATGGGACCTTGTCTGTGCCTGCCCTCCCCCCAGACCCAGTGCCGCAATCAAGGCCCAACCCGCTTGGCCTGTTGCCAAATATGGAAGAGCAAGGGGTTGACAAATGCTTTCACCCAGGAGGGGAAAGACCAGAGTGACCCAGAGGAGAATTAATGTGCCAGAGAAGTGCAGAGACCACCGCCTCTCTCTCCTGGCGCCCCGGCTCGCATCTGAGCGCTGAATGAGACTCATGCTGGGGTGAAGCTATGCCAAGGGCTTGCTCCGTGAAAGGGGCTGTTGATTGGAGCGCCCACAAGGATAAACAACTTGCACACAGCCAGCCTGGAGTGCCAATACCAAACAAGGCTTCTGGCAAGGTGCCTCGCCCAGTGCCATGCCTTCAACACTGTTCCCATGCAAACCCTTCATTGTGCCAGGCAGTCGGCCTCCTGCCGCCGTGGGCACTAATTGCTGTGCCTGAGAGACAATGTAGAAGCACACCACTCTCAACACGACATGAGAGCAGCGAAGGGAAAAGGCCTGGCTTTCCAGAACACGATGAGTTCTGAAAAGAAAGAAAATACAACAAGATAGTTCAAGAGAGGAACATGTTTCTAAATGGCAATTAGCAGCTCCTCTGAGACCAGAAAGAGCTATCTCAGGCCTGGGGTCTCTGTGCCCTGTGAGAAGGCCACAGTGTCTGCAGCTCCGATGAGAAAGCACAGAAGCTTGGTGTTTCCTGAATCTGGTCTTAGAAAGTGTCACAGTCAGGTTCACGTTGCGGGCAGAAAACACCTGGCCAAGAGCAGCTTGTGAGGGCGAGGGGAAGGTTTATTGTGGCTTACAAGGTTGAAAGGGAAGTTCCATGATGGCACAGGGAAATGATAACATGAGCAGAGGGTGGACATCATCTCCTCACCAACGTCAGGTGGACAACAGCAATAGGAGAGTGTGTCAAACACTGGCCAGGGAAAGCTGGCTATAACACCCAGAAGCCTGCCCCCAACAATACACCGCCTCTAACACGTGTTAATTCCCAAATCTTCATCAGCTGGGAACCTAGCATTCAGAACACCTAAGTTTATGGGGAACACCCGAATCAACGACCACGGAATGGTAAAGGTTGTATGTATGCCCTCTAAGGAGATAGACCTGTAGTGCCATCCAGTGAGTCTGTGACTCTCACACCCTTTAGAGCTGCTTGTCACTCAAGGACACCAGGTGGGCTCAGTGGCACATGCCTGTAGTCCCACCTTGTCTGGAAGTAGAAGAGGGTCATTATGAGCTCAGGAGTCCAAGGCCAGGCTGGGCAGCACAGGAGCCCCGTCTCAAAACTGAAACTAAAATACGCAGCTTGGTGCACAATGATATTCAAAAGCACAGCTCCAGTGTAAATAATACATATGAATGGCCGGCAGTTGATATGAATGATTAATTGCATGTACCTCTGCATCATTACCCATGTCACAGAGAATATCTCAAACTTCCAAACTCACAGCGTGTTGGGAAGAGGGAACAAGAGAAAGTGATGGGAGGGGAGTATGATGGAAATGCATCGTGTGTGTGTGTGTGTGTGTGTGTGTGTGTGTGTGTGCACGCGCGCGCGCGTGCGTGCGTGCGCGTATGTGTGTGTCAATTAAAAAGCTGTTTTAGGGGCTGGAGGGATGGCTTCGCAGTTAAGGCGCTTGTCCGCAAAGCCAAAGGACCCAGGTTTATTCTCCAGGACCCACGTTAGCCAGATGCACAAGGGGGCGCACGTATCTGGAGTTCGTTTGCAGTGGCTAGAGGCCCTGGCGTGCCCATTCTCTCTCTGTCTGTCTCTCTTCCCTCTATCTCTCTCTCTCTCTCTCTCTGCTTGCAAATAAATAAATTTTTAAAAATTACTTTAAAAAGCTATGTTAGCCAGGCATGATGGTGCACGCCTTTAACCCTAGCACTGAGGAGGCGGAGGTAGGAGGATCACTGTGAGTCCAAGGCCAGCCTGAGCTAGAGTGAGAGCCTACCTCAAAACAAACAAACAAACAAACAAATCTGTTTTTTAAATCCTCAAAATGAGCACAGGCTTTGATACAGATTTCCATGAGCAGATATCTATCCAAAAGGAATATAAACAAAATTTTAATGTCAGAGATGCTAAAATCTTAAACCTGTGATCAACTTAAATGTCTATCAATAAGAAAGCCATAAAGAAACATTATGGGCCCTGGGGAGGGGCTCGTTGAGAAAGTGACTGCCACACAAGCATCTGAGTTCAGATCTCCACCACCATGTGAAAGCCCGGAGTGGAGGCGTGTGCCTGTAACCTCAGTACTGGGGCACAGATCACAAGGGGATCCTCCGGGCTTGCCAGCCAACTAACCTAGACGGATTGGTGAGCTTTAGGTTCAGTGAGAGACCCTATCTTTATTTTGATTTTTGTGAGGTACAGTCTCACTCTGGCCCAGGCTGATCTGGAATTCACTCAGGGTGGCCTCAAACTCATGGCGATCCTCCTACCTCTGCCTCCCAAGTGCTGGGATTAAAGACGTGCACCACCACACCCAGCGAGAGACCCTATCTTAAAAATTAAAGTGAAGTAAACCGGGCGTGGTAACACACGCCTTTAATCCCAGCACTCGGTGGCAGAGGGAGGAGGATCGTCATGATTTCAAGGCCACCAGAGACTACATAGTGAATTCCAGGTCAGCCTAGGTTACAACGAGACCCTACCTCAAAAAAAATTAAGTTGAAAAATGATAGAGAAAGCTCCTCAACATTGACAGATGGCCTCCACATGCTCATATGCGTACACTCACACATGAACACGTTCCCCCCCACACACACACACAAACATGCATATACACACACACGTACCACAGGCACGTGCAAATGAAGAAGCATTATTGAGTGTACCTATGACAGAACGTTACATAGCCATCAGCAATTGTACTAACGGGGCACCTATGTCTTGAAGGGTTCTCAAGTCCACAAAGCTCAAGCAAGACTGCACAAAGGACTCCGGTTTCCTCGCATTCCAACTTTCATCTCTGTGAAAGCCGGGCCGCCACTCCGCGGTGCGAACGCAGAGGCAGCCCGCGTGCAAACCTGCACAGAACCCGACGCTCCTGGCTCCTGCCCTCGGCCCAAGGGAGGGCGGCAGAGCCCGGGCTCCGGAGGTTCCCTCTCACCCTATGGGGTGTCTGCACTTCCCAGCTGTTTCCTGAGTGGTTATGACAGCCTCCTGAGGCAGAGAGAGGGGAGAAATAAAAAGAAATTTAAATCCTTGCAGAGACTCCCACACCGCCCAGTTGCTTACATTATGGAGACAACGGCATCGGTTTACTTAGAGAGGCCTGCCTCGTTGGGTGAGGGCTGGGTAAGTCTGCGCGGTGACCGGCCCTCCTCGCTTCCCTGTGAAGCTGATCGAGTGGCCCTGAGCATGGCTGAGGAACGGGAAGAGAAGGGATGTGTCAGTACTGCTCGGACGAATGGGGGAGAAATCCTGGGAGGTGAAGGGCTTGGAGAGAACTAGCTGCAAATGCACCATCCATCTCCCCAAAGCCCACGAGCGCACAAGGCTGAGCGTGCTTGGCTTCCCGCAATCAAGGCAGAGTCACTTGATACAGCGGGTGGTTTGGGGAGACGTGTTCGCTGCGTGTGACTTTCAGGCAGGTCTGGCAAGGTAACCACAGACCTTATGACGGACAGTGGAGGGCTGGGGCGTGCAGCGAGGGAGGGTCGTTTCAGCAGACTGTCCTCAGGGGTCAGTCTCCTCTTAAGAAGCAACAACCTCACACAGCCTGGAGCCGAGATGACTTTTTTTTTCATTGACCTCGCAGGGGAGTTCTTGGTGCCGTTTACCACACCGGCTGGAACGTATGTGTGATGCCACGGTTTGACGCAGACGGGGAGTTCCACTGACTTCTAGTCTGACAAGACTTTAACAAATTAATGGCTGTGTGACTGCCACCCTTGCGTGCCTCAGTGCAGGCATCTTTTTTTGGTTTTTGAGGTAGGTCTCACTCTAGTCCAGGCTGAACGTGGAATTCACTATGTAGTCTCAGGGTGGCCTCGAACTCATGGCGATCCTACTACCTCTGCCTCCCAGGTGCTGGGATGAAAGGCGTGTGTAGCCCAGCCATAAGTAACCCTAATGCCTTGTTTTCAGTTAGTTACCAGGAACAACGGTAGCCTCCGTAGCCACAGGGCTGTTCACGTGGAGATGAGCATGGAATGCTGGGGAAGTGAAAATTCTTAGAGGGAAAGCAGACAAAAATTCTCGCTTGCAAAGCATGCCAACCAAAGTTCACTTCCCCAGCTGCACACATAAAGCTACACAAGTGCTTAGGGGCAAGAGGTAGGAGGATCACTATGCGTTCGAGGCCAGCCTGGGACGATATAATGAATCTCAGGTCAGCCTGGGCTAGAGTGAAGCCTTAACTTGGACAAAAAGGTAAATAAATACAGTTGGATGGGCATTCATTTACGGTGGCATGAGACCCTGGTGCATACTTGCATGCACGTAAACACACATACACGCACACATACACACATACATGCACACACACACACACACACACACACACACACACAAACACACACACGCACACGCAAATAAAGGAAACAATAATTTAAATAAAAGTATAAGTAAACCCTAAAAAATTCTTGGAGAATGAATCTAGATCAAAGGGCTCTGGAAACCAGGCAATTGGGTTCAAAGGTTTTGAAAAGCAGTTAAAGGGTAAGGGGCTGTTCTGCTAGCTTTGATTTAGTCTGGGGCACTTGTTTGCTGCTCTTCTTGGACTAGAGAGGAAGGCGGAAGAGGCCAGTGAGAAGGCAGGCAACAGACGAGAGCGAGCCTGGATAAGGCCATTCCCAGTCAGAAAAGTGATAGAAGCTCTGAACCATGAGCCAGCAAGGGGCAGGGGTCACTGCAGGCCAGCTATGAGATCTCACACACAGCGAGGGTGGACACGCGCTCACAGGGTGGAACAGCCCCACTCATGCCTTTGGTTGGGAGAATGGTGACTCCTCAGAGAACGTAGAAATGAGACATCACACAGGGTTTGGTAAGTTGCTCTCTCCAGACTCCATGAGGTCTAAATCACACCTGTGCAAGGTAATTAGGAATCTGACTGCGAACTCTGGGGTGAAGGAGACAGACATTGAGGACACTCAACACCTCCCAAAACAGAGATCCAGAGGCTCCCGAGAGCTCATCACTGAAGCAGACTTAAAACTCACCCACCACGGCTCAGGGAATTTTGCAGAAGAGGGGGCGGAAAGATCGTTAAGAGCCACAGTTTGGAATGTCATACCCAGAGGCATTCCCTACCCCCAAAATAACTGACTGCTGCTCCCACAACACATAACCCACAATCCCGTGGGTAATACCAGTAGCCCCACTGAGGAGGGTCCCCAGCAGAATGGGAACAGGAAGGAGGGAAAAGATGGTGCCAACACATGATGTACCCATCCAAAGTATGTTCTTGGCAATAATAATAATATATATATAACCCAATGGGGATACGAACAATATGTGATATGGTCATACAATAAAGCTCAATTATACATACATAAATATATATTGTCTTAAGATCATGCACAATGATCAAATAGGTTTCATTCCAGAAATTACAAAGTTGGTTTAACATATTTAAATCAATAAATGCAATTCTCTATATTAACAAACTTTCAGAAAAGAAGGAGAGATCAACAGCATGGAGAAAGAAACTAGTGGGAGGGGGTAGCTTTGGCAGAAACTCTGGAAAACCAGAAAAATTCAAAGTCAGTAAAATGGAAGATGAGAAGAGACGTTGTGACCATCAGAAGAAAGGAGGTGATGGGCTCAGCATGGCACACCTCTCTCCAGTGTCGCCTCCTTGGACCTTGTACTTCCTTGACCCAGCTCTCGAATGCCTTATGAATCATCTGTGTGACACTCTCCTGAGTCCACCAGTTATGTCAAAAATGCATAGAAAATCTTTAGTTAATTAATTATTCATTTATTTATTTATTTGAGAACAACAGAAAGAAAGAAAAGAAAGAAAGGATGCACCAGGGCCTCCGGCCACTGCACACAAACTCCAGATACACATGCCTCCTTGTGCATCTGGCTAATATGGGTCCTGAGGAATCGAGCCTCAAACCAGGGTCCTTAGGCTCCCCAGGCAAGTGCTTGACTACTAAGCCATCTCTCCAGCCCATAGAAAGTCTTCTTTTTTTTTTTTTTTTCTTTTGAGGTAGGGTCTTACTCTAGCCCAGGCTGACCTGGAATTCTATGGAGTCTCAGGGTAGCCTCCAACTCACAGTGATCCTCCCACCTCTGCCTCCCAAGTGCCAGGATTAAAGGCATGTGCCACCATGCCTGACTCTATAAAATCTTTATATGAAGGTTTGAACTATTGGTTCAGTGGTATTCAAGATCATTTGCAAAACCACATCCTTTTGCAAATGTGCAAAAAGAAATTACTTTTAAGAAATACTTGTTGCCAGTTTTCTGTTTTGTGTCACAGAAGGGTTCCAAGTTGAGTGTCCAACAAGCACATATTTGCAGATCCATTTCTGGAATAGTCTATGTGTAACCCACACACCCAGTACCTTTCCAACAGACCTTTGTTTCTGGAATAGTCTATGTGTAACCCACACACCAAGTACCTTTCTAATCGACCTCTGTTGGCTACAATGAAGAGAAGGTTCATTCATCAGTCCATACCCTAAACATCCATGTCTTCTCCACTTAGTATCATTACGAGAAATCCAAGCCACATGACCTAACTCCTGCTTGTTTTGGAATTGAGTCCAGTGACTAGCAAAATGTAGCAAACTTTTTCTTCCTCTAGGAAATCTGAGTTTTTCCCTGGCTGTCGAAGGTCTGCCCATCTTACCAGGGCTCATGACTCTTAGTCAAAGTGCTCTGGCTGCACATATTAATCCCACCTACAAACAAACCACTTCCACAGCAACCCGGGACGAGGGCTCGAGCCTCGTGCTGCTGAGGCGCGACGCCGTCTCAGGGCGGCCACCTTCATGAATTTGTGATGTCGTCATGGCTTCGGTGTCGGCACAGGCCAGTGTGTCAATCAGACTTTTCATCACTCTGCCCAAGTCCCTGAGGATGTCAGCTTACGGGGAGAAGGACTTGCTTTGGTTCAGTTTCGAAGCTTCAGCCCGTGGTGCCATCGCGGGGGTGAGGTAGAGTACCTCGGCAGCCAAATGCATGGTAAAGCGGAGCTGACCTCCCCGCGGCAGCCGGTCACCGGGCCTATGCGTCCAGGGCATGTGTCTAGTGATCTGCTTCCTCCAAACAGGCCCCGCTTCTGAATATTTCTGTCGCCTCCTGAGATGCCATCAAATTATGAATCCTTTGTTGGAGTAATCCGTGAAGTAAATCAGAACCCTTATAGTCTCATCAGTTCTCAAAGACTAGATCCACCAGCTGGAGATCAGGCCTTCAAAGCAGAAGCCTTGCAAGGGGCATTTCATATACAAATCTGGCCATACGAGGGAGGCGGTACCAAAGTATCTAAGACGTCAGTCCTGCTGTGCAGTAGAAGCCTTATGAGGGGACAGTTCATGTCCAGATCGAGGCAGAAGAGGAAGGTAGTACCAAAACACCTAGGGCATCATTCCTGCTGTGTAATAGAGGGTCATCTAACCATAGAAGCTGGCAGTTGAAGATAAGCATACAGGTATAAAAAGATATATATGTGAGGGGGTGGAGAAATGGCTTAGCATTTAAGGCACTTGCCTACAAAGCCAACAGACCCACGTATGATTCCCCAGGACCCACATAAGGCAGATGCACAAGGGGGTGCAGGCATCTGGAGCTTGTCTGCAGCAGCTGGAGGCCCTGGCACACCCATTCTCTCTCTCTCTTTCTCTATCTCTGTCCATATTTCTCTCTCTCAAATAAGTAAAGAAAAATAAACTATTTATAAAAACATATATGATACACACATGCACACACACACACACATACACACACATAGTTGATAGACATACTTCTGGAGGCAATACCCAGCACTGTTAGTTCATTGATTTTAGCTCTTTACGTGTGCTCATTATCATTTGTTTTAAGCTAATCGTGCACATTAATGGAAATACAGTATTGCATTATCTTAACTGAAAAAAAGGTCTCAAATTAAACAGATTTTAATTTTATCCAGGATATGTAATTGTTTCTCACTGTCAAGGTATAAAGTTAACTTGATGGTACTATATAAAATCACCAACTTAATGAATGTGCTTCCCAGCTTCCCTAATGGTTTTCCCATATAAAAATGCAATAATTAAGAAGGTGAAGAAAATGGTTGAAGGATAAGGAAATTTCCAGAATAATTACAGTCACTTTTAGTGCAATTGCCATCTTTCTTTTCCATCCTGTTTCCACTTCTCTCCTTAATCTCCTTAAGAAAAATCCTAAGGAAGCACCATTGGAACAGTAGATCTAAAGAAGTTCTCTTGTTGTGAACACCAACATGGTTCCCTTTTGTGGACTTGGTTGAATGGTCGCATCTAGCCACACGTGTCGTCTGTTAAGATGTACCTGGGCATGACTCATTAATACAGACACCCCATCGGGTTGTGATGGGTCTCACCTAATCCACTAGAAGCCATAAAAGTCGAAGGTGACTCCAGAACTTCTCTGGACTCTGAGGACTATGGGACATGGGCATCCTGCCTGGGTTTCCAGCCTCGTGTGCTGCAGAAATCAGCCTCAAGCCTGCAGCATCAGCTGCTTGCTGGTCTGCCCTACCAATGCAGACTTGCCAGCCTCTAGAGCTGCTCAAGCCAAACAATCAATATGTGTGGGTGTGTGCAGTGACTCTGAGAAACCCTAAGACAAGCTCTTCACTTAGTTTTCAAACCCACATTTTACCCAAATGACACAATTTCTTAAAACCTAAAAAAGATCTTCATTCATATACCTTTTTTTTTTTTTTTACCATGAATTAGTTAATTTAGTTCAGTGGTATGAGTTCTTTCATGTTATAAGCTGAAAGGTTTAGGGGTCGTTTGTTTATTTGGTTGGTTGTTTTTCATTTCGCCTGCCTCAGGGAGTCATATAATTATTTTTCCATAGGCTGCAGTTAGCCAGACTAGACACCTGGTGCTTCCACATTCTACTAGCTTATTACCCAAGGCTTGTTAGGTAATGAATACCAGCCAGGGTAAATGAACACCAAGCACTCAACACAGAACCTACATACCTATGCCTGGTGCGAACAATGATGGGCTGCGGTACGGGAATGGAGAGATGTCAACACTCAGCGGGAAAGCATAAGGACTTCAGGTCAATTCCCAGCATCTATGTACACAGCCAGGCTACGCACACACACTCCTTTAATGCCAGTCTGGGGTTGGGGGGGCATAGATAAGAGTGTTGCCGGAGCTCACTGATAACTAGCCTAAGAAATAGCAGCTTCATGTTCAAGGAGACTTCATCTCAGGGAAGTAGAGCAGAGAGGTGACAGAGGAAGAAAACTAAGGCATAAATGTGCCAGGCATATACCACACGTGTACACACACACCACAAATACACTACCCATGCATGCACGCACACACACACACAGAGAGAGAGAGAGAGAGAGAGGGAAATAGAAGGATATGCTGTGGTGCAACTAGGAAACAAAACAATCGCAAGTTGGGCTGTAACGGTATGTGCTGAGGAACTCCAATATTACACCTTCTTAGTGTATTACTGCCTGCCCTTCATGGAGCTATTCAATTGATTGGCATTTTTCTAATTAACAATCTGAGAATTGTCATGGTTAAGCAGCAAAGGAAAAACAGAGCAGACGTTTAATGATGTGAACATTAGTCTCTTGTGAGACTGCTTCATCGATAAGGTTTTGCTCAAATGGGTAACACTTGCCCTGTTGCCAAGGCAACCAGCCTTCAGGAATAACAATCTATATGTCATTCTAGCAAGTGGTCTTTGCAATCTAATAAAGAGGAAAAAAATATAAATGTAGCTACAGGCCCATATCAGATAGAAGATAGCAAATAAAATACAGACTGGAAAATTGTAATGTTTGGGATGGTGGGTATTAGGCTTGAAGAGCAAAGTCAGAGGAGTTGTCTTCCCAGATGAAAGCTAACTTTATTTGAAATACAGAGAACATCTAAGTATTGTCTGATACTTTCTTCTCTTGTCTCTGTGATCTTATTTCTCTACCAACTCCCTTTGCTCTCAGACTTCTGGGACTCCATGCCATTTCTCAAACGTGCAATGCTAGCTCCTTCTCTGACTCTACATTTGCTGTTTTTTTCTCTGCTTCCCTGCAAAGAAGCACACATGCCTCGCTTTCGCTCCTGCCCTACACAAGCCCTATCAGATAAGCTTCCCCCTGTTTTCCTCTATTGTTTTCCCCCACTTTATTTCTCTTTAAGAGCATTTATCTCCATATAATTTTAAATGTACTTTTAATGTTTGCTCATTCTCCTTTTCCCTTGTGAGAACCTGAGCTTCATTGGGAGTAGTAGAAAACGGCATCTCACCCCGCGTGTCAGGAGCAAAGCACAGAGAAATCAATCTGGAGCTGAGCTGAAAGCCTCCTTCCTCCCTGCTGGCTAGCTGTCCTAGTGCTGGAAAGTGCTGCACGGGATGTCAGAGGAGAAAAATCGTTGACAGTCCCAGCCAGTGGTTGAGCCTGTGAACTCTCAAATCAAGTATTCAGGCAAGGTGTATGTGCCACTGGTCCAATAATGGCATGACTGTCATGGTGTAACCAACTGATCTCTGGCTGAATTTAAAGCCTGCTCCCTATGAGGGAATTCATGTATGTTACTGAAAGCCATTCAAAACCCTATGTCTCAGAAGGTCAAAGGCCCCAGGAGAGAACCTATAGCTGTTTTTTGGCTAAATAGAGGTATGCTGTACCCATCAAATTGCTCTCTAAATACTTGTGTTTATGCCCATACACTAATGCTGCTCTCACTTTTGCTCAAAGAAGCTACAGTTTGCAGATAGCAGTGACCACTAAAAAGACCCAAAACATATTGAAATGTTAAGAAGTGCCAGTTACATGCTCATAAGAGATATCCATCACATACCTGCCATGGCTCAAAAAACATCGCAGGAGAGGTGATAGAATTTGAAAGCCACAGAATAAGGAGGAGTGCTTTGGAACTCTGTCTTCCAGGAACAAGGTAACCATTGAACTCATGACTTCACAGCAGCTGTCATCACCTCACAATCTTGGGCCCATCAACACGTCATCATAAAGGAGGGCCAAAAAAAAAAAAAAAAGACATCAAAATGGAAAAGGGACTAGTCAGAAAGGAGAAATGGAAGAGATTTAAAGGAGGGAGGACAAAAGAAAATAATAGGAGGGGATTATGATCAAAATACATTATGTGGGCTGGAGAGATGGCTTAGTGGTTAAGTGCTTGCCTGTGAAGCCTAAGGACCCTGGTTCGAGGCTCGGTTCCCCAGGTCCCACGTTAGCCAGATACACAAGGGGGTGCACGCATCTGGAGTTCGTTTGCAGAGGCTGGAAGCCCTGGCGCACCCATTCTCTCTCTCTCCCCCTCTATCTGTCTTTCTCTCTGTGTCTGTTGCTCTCAAATAAAACATAAAATAAAATAAAATAAAAATTTTAAAAATACATTATGTACATGTATGAAAATTGTCAATAAAATGCTTTTTAAAAAATCATAAATACAATTCATAAATCATAACTAGGGTTTCTTTTCTGCACAAATCATTTATAATAAATGCAGTTCTAATTCTCATCTTTGAAAAATCCAATTAGGGAGATAAGACAGACACATAAGAGAAACATGTAACATCAATATGGTAGGAAACACAAACCCAAATTCAAAAGCAGTTGCAGTGGAATATAGAATAAGTTGAACAGAGAAATTATTATGGGGAACACATGACTTCAGTAAATATCCAAGGTATCTCTCTGAAATAGCACTTTGTAACTGACAGCTCCTAAGCCAAATATTGCCTGCTGGTTTAAGGCGAGGCTGGAAGCCTGAAAATTACGTTGCATAACACCTTGTCCCAGCGTGTTCCACTAGAGGCTTTGTCCAGAGGAGGCCTTCCTGGGAGGTCAGCTGGTAAGAAGAGTGGGAGCCTTTCCTTTCCAGGGGTCAGCAGAGGCCTGAGGCTACTGCCGCGCCCGGGTTGTGTTCACCTCCGGCACTACAGCCGACCGCCACCGGCCCGTGGGCAGCAGCTTGGCACAGATGGGTCCAGAATGGACCAGGCTTGGCAGCAGGTTCCTGAAGCTTCTGATCTGCGAGAACATCTCTTCCCCTTGATGTTCTTCCAACCATACCAAACCTTGTAATCTAATTTCTCAAATTAAATATGCCACTGTTGGAAAGATCTTCGGTGAGTTTCTTTATTTTCCCAACTGACTCCAAGCTGACAGGCCCCTACTTCTTACCATCTCACTTCTACACCCCTATAATTCATGCTCCCAGGCAAACACAGCTTTAATTAGTGGTCTTTATTTCACATTCCAAGTTCTAAAGCTTATTGATAGTGAACGAGGTTCCACAGTGCCCGCCCTCAAGAGTGCATCCCCAAAGCTCCTTGACCCCTGTTCCATCTATTCCTATCTGCACCCTAACCTAAGTATGACGCAGCCAACACCCCACAGTCTGTGTTTGAATCCATTCTTATCTTTTGCCTTATCTACAAATTTATCCTCCCTAATTATCTTTAAGTAACTTAATGCCAATACTTGGAACTTTTTATCTTTTGTAATGCCTACCAGAGTATTGGGCATTTTGTTAGTACCTCTAGAGGTTAGGAAGGGTCCCTGTTAGACTCAGGTGTGGAAGGCTTGGTCTTAGCCTACGGTGCAAAGACTAGGAGAATCGTTGGGAGGCGAAGTCTAGTGGAAGGAAGTTATGTCACTGGGGGCATATCTTTGAACGGGGATATTGGTATTCTCATTCTCTCTCTCTCTCTCTGTACCTCCCTCACTCCCTCCCTCCCTTTTCCTGGCTGCCATTAAGTGAGCAACTTTTTCCACCCCAGGCACTCTGCAATGATGTTATGTTGTCTCACCACAAGTTCAAAACCAATGATTGGATCCAACCAACCAATCATGAACTTAAACCTCTGAATCATGACCCAAATTAGTCTTTCCTCCTTATGAGCTTATTAGCTAGCTCAGGTGTTCTGCCTAGTGATGGATATAGCAGATTAGAACAGCACAGAATATACAAAGCATGTTAGTTTCTCTTGAAAGTAATAAATGGCACAGCAGTGACAGAGAGCAGTGTTTGGGCCATAGTCATTGATATGCACCCCGTGAGCCCACCTGTCGTCACACCCTGTGACCCTGTGCACGAGCCGGAGGAGACAGAGTCAGCCCAGGACTGCTAGAGGAACGCTGTGCGGGCTCAAGCAGAACTGCTGCTACAGTAAAGAGAGTCAGCCATGAACAGACTCATGAGCTGTTTCTAGCTAACTGTCACTGCTCTCAAGATTGCCCAAATGAGGGCTGGAGAGATGGCTTAGCGGTTAAGCACTTGCCTGCAAAGCCTAAGGACCCCGGTTCGAGGCTCGGTTCCCCAGGTCCCACGTTAGCCAGATGCACAAGGGGGCGCACGCGTCTGGAGTTCGTTTGCAGAGGCTGGAGGCCCTGGCGTGCCCATTCTCTCTCTCTCCCTCTATCTGTCTTTCTCCCTATGTCTGTCGCTCTCAAATAAATAAATAAAAAATGAACAACAAAAAAATTAAAAAAAAAAAAAAGATTGCCCAAATGCTACAGGAAGTCGTCCCATCTTCCAGCAAAGAGGGTGACTACATACTTCTCTTCAACTACCTAAATTAGGAATCCCAACATTTGCTTATGTCATAACTGAAAACTTCTATTAGACATAGATTTTAACAATAATGAATCTCAGGATAGAAAGTATTGCTTTTTTTTAACTTTATTTATATTTATTTATTTATTTGAGAGAAAGACAGAGAGAGGAAGAGAAAGAATGGGCATGCCAGGGCCTCTAGCCACCGCAAATGAACTCCAATCACATGTGCCCCCTTGTGCATCTGGCTAACGTGGGTCCTGGAGAATCCAACCGAGGCCTTTGGCTTTGCAGGTGAATGCCTTCACTGCTAAGCCATCTCTCCAGCCCCAAAGTATTTCTTTTTGAATGAGAAGCTCATTTTCATGTATAATCGAGTCAAAGTAAATGTGTTCAGACAAAAGATGAGAAATCATCCGAAGGAAAGATCTGAAAAGAAAATGGAGTTCTTAGACCAGCCAGACATCTCTTGAAATAGTCACAATGCCATCTTTGACCTTCCCGAGAAAACATACAACCAAAATAGGAACTAGAAAATATGGCAAAAATTCTCAAATTTGTAACCACAAATAATTCTGCTCACATATCAGAATACTCAGAAAATTATAGAAGAGAGAGAGTGCACATGCGCACACGAACCAAGCTCACATCAGACAGACAGTTCTTTCCAGTGCCTCATCTGTGATTCCAAGTAGAATTGATCCTCTGTTCCATGAGCAAAGATAAAATCAGTACGTTCTGGGCTGAAGAGATGGCTTGGTGGTTTAGATTTCATTTAGATTAGATTTTAGAGTTTTAGATGTTGTGTGAGTCATTCCCTTAGTTAAGCACCTGTTATAGTGTTCTTTAAATACTGAAGTATGGGGCTGGAGAGATGGCTTAGTGGTTAAGGCACTTGCCTGTGAAACAAGGATCCAGGTTCAATTCCCCACATAAGCCAGATGCACAATGTGGTACATGCACCTGGAGTTCATTTGCATTTGCTAGAGACCCTGGAATTCCCAGTCTCTGTCTTTCTCTTCTCTTCTCTTCTCTTCTCTTCTCTTCTCTTCTCTTCTCTTCTCTTCTCTTCTCTTCTCTTCTCTTCTCTTCTCTTCTCTTCCCTTCCCTTCCCTTCCCTTCCCTTCCCTTCCCTTCCCTTCCCTTCCCTTCCCTTCCCTTCTCTCTCTCTCTCTCTCTCTCTCTCTCTCTCCCTAGTAGACAAATGAAATAATAAATAAATACTGAAATATGCCTGTCACTTTGTATTGACTAAACCAACAAGTCAGATGTCTTTTATTGTGATAGATTAATCAGAGTTGTTGGTTTCAAACAGTAAATTAGCTACAAAAACAAAAACTGGATTTTGTAAAGGATACTAGTTACCTTGCAGTATCTTCCCATGGATTAATAGACAATGTGACCAGGAACAAAATTTATGGCTCACAGGCCTTTCAGAAAGTGTCCCAAAGCAAAGAGCAGGCAAGCAGGTCATGCTAAAGAACCCAGGTTCAATTCCCCAGGACCCATGTAAGCCAGATGCACAAGGTGGTCATATGTCTGGCGTTCATTTACAGTAGCTGGATGCTCTGGAGCGCCCATTCTCTCTGTGCCTTTCTCTCCCTCCCTCATCCTCACTCTGACCCTTTCTCACTCTCTCTCTTTCTCTCTCTCTCTCTCTCTAATAAATAAATAAATAATTTTTAGAAATTAAAAGAGAAAGAAAACTAATCTTTTGGAATTCTCTACTCAGTGTAAATTTGTCTCAAGTAGATGAAGGGGTCAGAAGGTAGAACACTTGCCAATCGCTTGATAGTTTTGCATTTTCTACCTGTTTTTATCCTGTTACTCAAACTCCAATCCTGGCATTTTCTCATGGCTCTTTAATCAGGCTACAGACAAACAGCATTTATTGTATGAAATGATGTATTCTCTTCTAGGCTCCTCGCCACGATTCACCAGGTGTCTTCAGTCATTTGAGTGCAGATGTTCAATTTTCCTAGGTTAATTTTCACTTGTTATAGAAAAAGAACCCTGCTTTCTACTGCTTTGTAAATGTTCGAGACCAAAACACAGAATCTGGGCCTTAATTCCCACCCAACAAAAGCAATAATAAAATGCTAGGGTAAGTATTTTTATACTTCTTTTTAGAAAACAACCACTCCATCTTCTGTACAATGTAAGCCTCCTCCGTGGCATAAAAATGGTAGCAAGGAAGTCCATTTTAAATGTTTATCTAGTGCCTGGATTTCCATGAGAATCTTAAAAGCTGACATTATAAAAAACAATCTTCTGTTCCTTTGGAAAAAAAAGTCTCACCAGAATAAGTAGAAAATTGTGTTTTTTCAGCAAATACACTTGTGAATTTAATAGATAAAGGATGTGTACCAGTATAAATAAAGAGCTTATTCCCAAAGTGCACTGACCGGCCAGTAATTTGCAATTCAAAGTTCATTTTATAAGAGTAACAATATGATTAGTATATAATAGTGATTGCTTTGTGTTTCTAGAAGCTGACATGTAAATTCCATGTCAACGAGAAATCAGGTTTGCTCAAAAGACAATGTGAACAGCAGACAGCTAGAGTATGCCCTAAAAGAAGAAAAACAACAACAACAAAAAAAAAAAAAACATTATGGGGTGGAAAAGACGGCTGAGAAATGTGAAGCTGGGTTTAAGGCTTTGCGCAGAAGAGGGTCTCCATGTGGCAGGAAAGGGTACACTCAGGGACCAACAGTGCCTAAGAACAAAATTTTCACTGAGTTTAATATTCACTAACACTTTCAGTGAGGGTGAGCTCTCTGGTTTGGGAAAGAAACAAGGAGAGAAAGTATGTCCCACATTAAGCTTAAGAAAAGGCAGAAACAAGTCATATGTGGAAATCAGAGTACTTCTAAGTTATGCTCTTTATGAGTCTGTTCAGCAAAAACAAATGATGGCCTCACGTAAGGGCTTCTCGTGGAATTGGTTCTCGTCTTTGAGACCTGAACTCTGAGTCACACGACAAGTTGTCCATGTCCCCGGCATCGAGCAGAGACTTCCATCCAAGGATGAAGACAAAAGCCACGCTCTGAGAGAGAAAGGCAGAAGGAAGGGAGGGAGAGAGAGAAGGCCTCTTAGTACATATTTCTGAACAGTTTGTCCCAGCACACAAGTTCAAAGAAAGTAATGTAAATGGTGGTGCCCATAATTGTACAAAATAGCTGGGAGAAAGGAGGCACTTATTCCCCCATAGAACTGTGAGCCATCATGTGTATGAAAGTCAAAACAAGGATGTTAGATCCTCCACCCTCAGTCAAGAAAACACTGCAGAGCCCAGAGTTCCTGAGCACTGGCCCGTACCCAGCCTCACAGTGGCACCGTGGGGTAGCACGAGACACCTCACCCACAAGTGTTGCTAATCATACCTTCAAATCTCGTCCCAAGTACTTCTAATTCTCTCCTACACTTCAACAAGAAGCCCAAGTCACCATTATGTCATGCCTAGACTCATGGCTTTCAAAACTCCTCCATCACATACAAAAGAAGGTCTTTTTTTAAATTATTTATTTGTTTGTTTGTTTGTTTATCTGAGAGGCAGAAAGAAAGTGAGATAGGGCACACGAGGGCCTCCGGCCACTGTAAATGAACTCTAGATGCATGTGCCACCTTGTACACTTGGCTTACTTGGTACCCGGGGAATCAGACTTGGGTCCTTTGGCTTTGCAGGCAAGTGCTTTAACCACTAAGCAATCTCTCCAGTCCTGAAACATTTTTGAATACATATATTTCCATAATCTATGCTGAATTTTATAAATATGCATACAATGATATCCATACATTATGCATGATATATCTAAAAATAAAAACTTAGAGGGATGAGGAGATGGCTCTGTAAGTAAAGGGACTTGCTTGCAAAGCCTGACAGCCTGGATTCAATTCCCCAGAACCCACATAAAGTCAGATGAACCAAGTGGTGTGTGCATACATCCAGAGCTCATTTGCAGCAGCAAGAGGCTCTAATGTTGTCTTTCTCTCTCCCTCTCTTGCTCTGTAGCAAATAATTTTTTATTTTAAAGAAAAAATTGGATTATATGCTATTATATCTGAAGGCTTTCTTCACTCCCAAGTTCAGGTGTTGAAACTTGATGTCCACTGTGATATTTCTTTCTTGATTTGGGTATGTACTATGAGGAAGCCCTTTGAGAGCAGCTTTGATCATGACAGCAGAGTCCTCAAGAGTGGGGTTAGCGTGCTTATGAAGGAGCCTGAAGGCGATCTTGCCCTTTCCTCCTCATAAGGTCTCAGAGAGAAGAAGGCACATCCATGAACTAGTCAATAGAACCTACCAGAACCATGAACATAAACTTTCCACCCCCAGAACAGTGAGAAATTTCCACTCTTCACAAGCCACACCATCTGTGGCATTTTGTCAGAGGATACAGATAATCTAAGACATATACAATTATGGATAGGTATGTGAGTAATATATATGTATAGAAATGCTTACACACATATATATTATTAAATGCATGTACTGACATATTATACATTTGTGTACAATATCTCCTTTCCCCACATTAAAAGATTATTCCGATATTCTCCAGACCAGGCACTCTGTATCAGAGCCACTACCCTAGCCTAGTAATTCCCTAGTAATTGACTGCTCCATTTCCATGAGCTTTCTATAATTCATTTTCCATAAAGAAAAATTAGATTAGGTAATTCCTCTGCTTAAAATGTTCTGCTAGCTTTGCATTGCACTTAAAGTCCGAATGTTTTCCCTGGACCTTCGACGGCTTCTGTTCTCTAGGTTCAACTGCTTCCTGTGAGCCCACCTCATCTTTCTCACAAAGACCTGCATCTGGTTGCGGTGGTTTGAATGTGATGTTACCCATAGCATCAAGTGTTTGTGTCTAAAGCTTCCTACCTTGTCCTCAGCTTGTAGAGCCTTTGAGGGGAGAAGCCTTGCCAGAGGAGGTGTGTTGCTGGCTGTAGACCTCTTCCTTGATTAGCCTAGCCTCCTGGGAACTCAGCACCAACGTGCACTTGATGCATTCCCTCTGTGCTGTGGGTATATGTAGCTGTGAGCCAGTTGCCAAGCTTTTCTATCTACACATGATGAAACTTCCCCTCAAAACTGTAAGCTTGAAGTAAACCCTTTCCTCCCACAAGCTGCTTCTGGTTGAGTGATTTTGTGCCAGCAATGAGAACACACTGGGCTATTGTCCTTCCCACTCTGGGGCCTTTAGAGAAATTCCCTTCTCTGTCCCAAGCGTTCTTTCCTTGGTCTTCAAAGATGCTCTAGGCATATGGTCTTGTTGAAGGAGCTGCTCTGAAGAATGGATTTCTAGCCCCCATGTGCTAGGGCCCTGATTCAGTTCCCTCATGGTCCATCACCTGGGGTCAATTCTCACCCTCACTCCTACATACACCTGGATACACCTGGTATTCCCCTGTGATAGACATTCACAGGCACTTTTATCTTGGTATATTGTTATTCACAAGGAGAAAATTTGTCCACCACATTAATTCTGGTACTTTCTCACAGTGATTCCCTAAATAAGTATTTGCTGAATAAATAAGTTTGTAAAGGAATTCCTTAAGAGAAAGTTGAATGATTTGAAGCCTGGGAGATAGCTCAATAATTAAGGTATCTACTTTGCAAGCATGAGG
The DNA here is from genome assembly GCF_020740685.1 of Jaculus jaculus. Classification (NCBI taxonomy): domain Eukaryota; kingdom Metazoa; phylum Chordata; class Mammalia; order Rodentia; family Dipodidae; genus Jaculus; species Jaculus jaculus. Next base: position 85,806,159 of record NC_059114.1, read on the forward strand.
GCCTGAGCTTAATCCCCAATACCTAAGTAAAAATGCCAAGCATGGTTTCACATGCCTGTAATCTCAGCCTTGACAAGGCAGAAACAGCAGGATTCTTTAGACTCTAAAGCTAGCCAGTGTAGTCTAATTGGTGAGCTCAAAACCAAGGAGTGACCCTGTCTCCAAAAACAGGAAAATCAAAGCAGATGGTTTTCTAAGGATAACTCCAAAGGTGGTTGAGGCTTAAATGTGAAATGTCCCCCATTGTCTCATGAGTGTGTGACTAAGCCTCAGACGCAAACTGCAGCTGGTGGAGCCTTTAGGAGGTGGACCTTGCTGAAGGAGCACGTCCCTGAGGGTGGACCTGGGGTTTATTAGCCCAGCTTCCAGCCCAGTGCCCATGACTACTTCCTGACCCTGGCTTATAACCTGATCCTGGTCATACCATTCATTCCCTGGCATGATGAGCCTTCTCCTAGAGACTTTAAGCCTGAACTAAACCCTTTTGTCCCATAAAATGCTTTCAGGTGGAGTGTTCAGTCCCAGTAACAAGAAACTAACGACAACAGCTGTCCTTTGGCCTTCATGCATACATGTTCACCCACACACACTCACACACACACACACCCCAAGCACACATACATAGATGCACAAGCATGACAAGGAGAGAAACTACATGAATGGTGATTTGAAATCAGGTGATTTGAGCCAGGCATGGCTTTATTAACCTATTTTTACTTTCTTCATTTCTCCTCACAAGCCACCTGTATTGGGTGTTAGAAGGGGTAAGTGACTTTATAAAAATAACCTGACTGGGGCTCAGATTTCTTTGAAATACCTACAAGCAAAGGAGTTTGAGGCTAACAAGAGGATCACAGGTTTCCAAAAATAAACCTCCCTTTAAAAAGCGGGCAACCTGCCATGTCTTGTAAGAGAGCTCCAAAACCCATTACCGAACCCTTTCTAGGAAAACTCAGGGCTGCGGTGGCTTGTGTGACAGTTGCTAATTGGCCGTGTGCTTCCAGGGCCTCAGACGAAATGACAGGATTTGCTTGCTTGAAACCTATCCAAAAGTCGCCGTTTGACAGAGAGAACACTGCGGAGAAGGACATGATGCTGGGAAAGGAATGCTGAGCTTTTCCTCTGCTCCCGAGCCAGACCTTCAGCGGGGGAATAAAAGGTGATTTGTGCCTGTGTCAAGGATTTACTTCTTATGTTCTTACACAGATTTAATCATCTGAATTGCCTAGCAAAGGATGGCTCTTTTAAGTGTCCGCTGCATTACAGAACGTTTTATGTTGTTGTTGTTGTTGTTTTATTTTATTAAGGATTCACTAGCCCTACCCATCTTCAGGCTTATACTATAGGTTTGGGGGAAAACAAATATTTGCAACAAAATAGATTTTAAAAAAGTAAGCAGATGTGTGTTGTGTTGACCAGAATACCTTCCATCTGCAGAACAGAGAAAAAGGAGGGAAACAAGTAGGAGCGGAAAGAATTGAGTTGTAATTAAGCTCTCCTTATGGAATGCTAATATCCATACAAATTAAAATAAACAGCTCAGGAAATAAATATTCTGAGAGCATCCAACATCTGACTCCACACTGTCATTTTTGCAGACAGACTTCTTACCTAAATAAATAAACTGCATGTGGATATGAAGGAAAATGAAAATTTAATATCACAATCAGCTCTAACAAAACTTTATATTAGATAAAAATTGAGATCTGTGTCTCTAATCTTACACATACACACACACACACACACACACACACACACACACACTTCACATTTAATTTGAAAAACTTAAGGGACTAGAGAGACAGTTCAGCAGTGAAGGTCTTGCTCTGTGAGCATACCAAACCAGACTTCAGTCTCCAGCACCCACAAAAAGCCAGGTGCAAAGGGCCCCATGCTTCTGAAAGCTCAATGGCAGGCAGTAGAATCCTCAGCCTCTCACACCAGCAGCTCTCTCACTTCCCAGAGGCACAATACCAAGAAACAAAACCCTATATCAAACCCTACATCAAAACCCTGTATCAAGTAAAATGGAAGGAGAAGAAAACACACTGAGGTTGTCCTCTGATCACACTTATGTCATGGTACATGCACGCACATATACACACAGTTTAAACTTTTATTTTCTTTTTTAATCCAAGAGCCAGCAGTAGCAGCCACTGCCTATAATACTAACACTAAGGAAGAGAATCCAGAATTTAAGACAAGGCTGATCATACAAGTGAGACTTTTTCTCAATTAAAAAAAAATCTAAGAAAGCATTGGGTATGATTTTTTAAATTTTTTTAAATTTATTTGCAAGGGAAGAGAGAAAGAGAGAATGGGAATGTGTCCCAGGGCCTCTAGCCACTAAAACAAAGTCCAGACACATTCTCCACCTCGTGCATCTGCATCTGGCTTTATGCGGGTCCTGGGGAATCAAACCGGGGTCCTTTAGGCTTTGCAGGCAAGCACCTTAACTGCTCAGCCATCTATCCAGTCCCTGGGTACGCCGTATTAATTTTTAATATTTTATTTATTTATTTATTTATTTAAGAGAGAGAGAGGTAGAGGCAGAGAGAAAGAGAGAATGGGCACGCCAGGGCCTCCAGCCACAGCAAACGAACTCCAGACACATGTGGCCCCTTGTGCATCTGGCTTACGTGGGTCCTGGGGAATCGAACTGGAGTCCTTAGGCTTTGCAGGCAAACGCCTTAGGTGCTAAGCCATTTCCTCAACCTTATTAATGTTTTAATATGAATTTATAGAATTGTCCTAAATCTTCCAGAAATATTTCATTTGGAGTTTTATTTTGTTTTGTTTTGTTTTGTGTTTCGAGGTAGGGTCTTACTGTAGCCCAGGCTGACCTGAAATTCACTCTATAGTCTCAGGGTAGCCTCAAATTCACAGCAATCCTCCTACCTCTGCCTCCCCAGTGCTGGGCTTAAAGGTGTGTGCTACCATGTCCGGCTTTGTTTCATTTTTTTTAACAAAAGCATAGTCTTTTGCTCTGAGAATGGCATTTTGTTGTTGAGAATGGTGCTGAATACCCTAGGACATTATCTGGAGTTAGACACCTACCTCTTTCCTGGCATCCCACTGGTTGTATAGACACTGACTCTGAATGTGCCATTTTCTAAGAGCTGCTCTAGAGATTTCTGTCCTCATCATCCAATTGGATGGAACCATGCACAGAAATAAATATAGACTCAGGAACCTGTCATCTGGAGACACAAACACACCCACAGCCCATCCACCTTCTTTTGACTAACAGCTCGGATAATACTGCTGAGTTCAATATCAATTTCTTAATTACTCATTTCTGACTGTACTTTAGTGAAAACAAAGGCATATCTATCTCCCTTGCTTTTGCACATTTTCCCTTAAAATAAAGATCTTGTCAGGAACTAGTGTCACTTGTTGGAAACCCAAGTGCTTTTCAGCAAGCTGGGTGCTACAACAAAGGCAGCCTGTGAAGGGTTTCTTATGAAAGGAACCGGGATCCCCAAGATGCAGCCTCCGTAGAACCGGTAGACTCAACTGAGAACAGGGACGGGAGAAGAGAACCGAAGTTGGAAAGGGGGGGGGGGGGCTATCTGCAGGTCTGCTTTCAATCGCACGTCTCTCTGCGACCCTGCAGGAGCATCTTTTAATCTGGAACTATCTCATGCCTCACACATAAGCTTCCGAACTCTCTTGTCCCATGTCACGTCATTAGCAGGGAGCGCGCCTTTTCCTTTTGGTTGTGAGATCCAACACTCACCTTCCTGTTGGCCACATTGCTGACAAAGGAAGGGAGACCTCCTGGGCAGAATAGAAATCATGCTGGACCTTTAAAGAGCCCTTCATCTGTATCTTAGAAATTCGGAGCTTTACACAAGCACTGCGTTCTGTGCAGTTCAGCTGCAAGATGTGGACGAGACGTCAGCTGCATAAAAGAGGCCAACCGATGCAGAGAGCCACAGACATGGGCAAAATGCCCACACTGCTGCTTCCCTTAGCTATGCAAGCCTTCCAGGAAACCCCTCATTTTTTCTTAAGTTATGGTTGAGTTGAGTTTATTGTACAGTTTGCCATGAGGAAAGGTTCTAAATATCCCACGAGTCTTCCCAAAAAGGCCTTTAGCATGAGCGTCCGTCTCCCCTGGTTTTAGCAAACTCCTTGGTTCCCAGCCTAGCACTTAGTGCACACAAGCCATTCTGGCCATGCCCTGATGATTTCCTAATAATGTTTCCATCGTCTCTCCTGTTTTATCTCAAGCAAGTCAGATACTGGAAGCATCTAGATAGAGATGTAACTAGGAGAGTATTGAGCAAACAAGCTAAGGTTTCTATGGAGGCTGACCTCCAGGCCGGTCCCCCAAGAGCCCCTTCCTCATCTGTATGTCTTTCCTAGTGGCCTTCTGCATGGGCCAGGGTCGATCTGTGAATAGCATGCCACATAAGTGTTATCACTTCTGCTATTCAGTTATAAGTGACAAAGTTCCAGCCTTCAGAAGGTTCTCGCCTATCTTCATGGTGGAGAAGCCCACCCGGCAGGGAACTGACCTGTGGCAAGAGCTCTGAGGAGAGAAGTTCCTCTGCAGAATCCATGAGGGAGCTGGACAATGAGCTCTTTCTTTCCAGTCTCATCTCAGGACAGTTGAAGCCCCAGACAATGTGGTACCTACAATCTCATGAGAATTCCCGAACCCAAACCACCAGTTAGCCGCTCCAGATTTCTGATTCTCAGAAACAGTGAGATCATAAAAGTAACTGGCAAATTCTATCACTCTCATAGTCTCATAAACAAGTCAAGGATCCAAAGAACTCTGAAGTGGTAGCTTGGCAGGTAGGCATCCTGTGACTTTGGTCAACAGGATGAGGAAAGCAAACAAAAATAAAATTAAGTAGCTGAGAAGACAGCTCAGTTTGCTAAATGGCTGGTCTCACAGGTACAAGGACCTGAGTTCAATTCCCAGAAACCACAAAATAAGCCAGGCATGGGCTGGACAGTGCTTGCAAAGCCTAACAGCCAGTTTCCATTCCCCAGTACACATGTAAGCTCAGGTGCACAAAGTGGTACAAGAACCTAGAGTTCTTTGCAGGGGCAAGAGGCCCTGGTATGTCCCTCTACCTGCCTCCCTACCTTGCAAATAAATAAATGTTTTTGTTTTTGCTTTTGCTTTTTAATCCAGACATGGTGGCGCACTCGTAGTTCCAACACTGTGAAGACAGTTCCCTGAGACTCTCTGGACAGTGTAACCAACTAGGTATGTTCTGGGCCAAGGAAAGACCCTGTCTCCTATAAAAGACAAAAAGGCGGATGGCACAAGGAATGATGCCCAAAGCTGTCCTCTGGCCTCTACAGCTCACACACATGCTTAGGCATTCTCACACACACATGTATTTACACACACACACACACACACAGAGAGAGAGAGAGAGAGAGAGAGAGAGAGAGAGAGAGAGATGAAGTAACAAGGAAAGGGCAGCAGGTTGGTAGGAGCCAGGACCTATCTTACAGAGGTACACAGAAATATGAGTGTCGTATTTGTAGAAGCCAAAGTTTTGGAACAAGAAACCAAAGAACCCTCGGAAGTCTCAACAGCTCTGGCAAACTGGCAGGAATGGGAAACGCAGAAGTGTGGGAGCTGTAAGAACAGAGACCGAGCCGTTCCATGCTAGGATGAGAACTCCACTGGACTTCGACTCTCTGATTCCTAGAAACCACCGCAGGGTGTTTCAAAGTATCCTCACTTACCTCCAGCCAGGGACTGGGGCCTCTCAGGGCTCTGTATTCGATTCCTGCCACAACCCTCGACTTCCATCACAGGACTTGACTCTGCAGCTTTGACAATTCACTGTTTTCCCAACTTGGATCGCCAGGCCTGCTAAATCTCTGAGACTCACTTTGTGGTTCTGGTCACCCATGAAACTAACCATCACTCAGCGCAGCAGTGTGTCCTTCCTCTAAAAGTCTGTGTCCCCAGAATGTAAACCACAATATTCATTGACTGACTATATATTGCATTATTGACTCTCTCTCAAATTGCCATGCTTTCTCGGAAGACTTTCACGTACTGGTTTTCAGTCACATCAAGGTCTATAGTTTTCACATACAACTACATGTCAAGATCTCCTTCACTGCCTCTTGAAAGGCTTCTGAGAATGACAGGCATGGAGTCTTCATGGTAGAGTTATGGACTCAGAGTTGGGGGAGTGAAGGGCCCGGGCCACCCAGGTGGTTGCAGAACAGCTCAGCCAGGAAGGCTCTGCAAGCAAGCTTGGGGAGCATGCGCAATACTGTGCAAAGACAACCGACGCTCCCAGTGCCTCTCTTGGAAGTGGTGGCATGTCCTCCAGAAACGGGGGACAGCACAGACCTAACCAGCTAGACCTCCGGCCCTATGAAACTGACTGACTTTTTGCTTGCCCACTTAAAATCAAAATCTTCCCACTGTGTAACAAAGCACAGGGACAAAATGGAAGCAGTACCGTCCAGGTGAGAGGTGCCTGAAGGTTCACTTTAAGTTCTTTCAAATATACTATTTAAATTTTTCATTAAAAAATTATTAAACAAAAATACAAAAAAAAAACCCTACACATTTAAAACACCTAGAGAACACATATTCATTCTGACTGGATTTCATTCCTCCTCCTTTTCCTATCCTTATCCTGATTATGGTCATAAAAGATAATCTTAGAAGGAATATTTTTCATATAGAGTATAAGCTAGGTATGGCAGTACACGCCTTTAATCTTAGCTCATGGGAGGCAGAGGTAGGAGAACTGTTTTAAGTTCAAGGCCATCCTGGGACTGCAGAGTGAATTCCAGGTCAGCATGGACTAGAGAGAGGCCCTACCTTGAAAAAGAGAGAGAATATCTCATACCTGAACTTCATTGTTTTTATAAAGGAAATACTTTATCCTTGTAAAACATCAAATCTGGACATGTGGGTGATAAACCATTAAAATAGTCAAGAGGCTGGGCAGATTGCTCAGTGGTTAGGAGTGCTTGCACTTCGCAAACATAAGGACCTGAGTTCAATTCCCAGCACTCACGAAAGTAGCTGGGCACAAATGCCTCTAACTCCAGCACTGAGTAGGGTCGACACAGAATTCTGCTGGGGCTCTCTGGCCAGCCAGCTTCGCCAATGAGCAGCAGCTCCAGGCTCAGAGACTGCGTCTCAAGGACATGAAGTGGAAGAGGGGAAGGAAGAGGGCCCAGCGGCCTCCTCAGCCATCTGCGGGGCGTGCATGGAGAGGAATAGCCTCACACCTACGCACACACGCAGCATGCACATTAACACCGACAAAAATTCAGTCTCTCAAAATGATTCGAGATGAAAAGGTGAAATTGTTCCTACATATTTTTTTTTTAGATTCAGTGAAAGTAAATATTCAACATGTAAATTATTCAAATGGTTTGACATGATTTGAGCAGCATCTTCCTCCAAAAATGATAAGCTGTGGATATGAAATACATTGAATGTAGTATTAAATTTAATTATGGACTTAGTGAAAACACCAAGTGCCTCCCATGAGCCCAAAATGGATAATACTAGGAATGAGCAATGCGTGAAGATAAACGAGCCTCTGTGCAACTTGAAGTGCTGTTGGAAGCCGGTGAGAGGCGGTGTAAGGAGTCTCTGTGCACAGTTCATACGTCCGCGGCCCTGCGCTGTTGTGACTGTATCTGTGAGCAATCACACGCACATACATGATATGACCTTATTACTCAGGCTCTCCGTAGAAATGGAACCAATGGGACATAAGTAGATAGAGATTTATTATGAGTGATTAACTGGCTTGATTGCGGAGACAGAGAAGCCAGGTGACTGGACAACTGTATTCTGGAGGCCCAGGAAAGTGGGTGATGTCATTTCCAGTCAGAACTTGATGGCCTGAGAATTAAGGGGTCAGTGGTTTACATACGGTTATGTGGGTAGGTTTATAGGCACAAAAACCACAAGCGCAAATATCCAAGAACGGGAAAAGATGGAGATCTTAGCTCAAGAGGGGGAAAAAAAAAACATTCAAATCTTTAAACTTTATATTTATTTATTTATGAGGAAAGAGACACAGGGCAGGATATCCCAGGGTCACTTGCCACTACCAGTGAACAGCAGATGCATGTCATCTGCACATCTAGCTTTTAGTGAACACTGGGGAATTGAACCCAGGCCAGCAAGCTTTACAAACAAACACCTTTACCAGCTGAGCCATGCTTTTAACTTTTTGTTAACAATTTTCATACATGTTCATAATGTATTTTGACCATAACTTCCTCCCATGACTTTTCTTTGTCCCCCTCCACCCCATTCCTATACTCCTGCCACTGAACCCCATCTTTCTAATCCCTCTCCTATTTTACTTGTACTGTTTTCTTCCTCCATTATCATCAATGACATGTTGATGAGCCCAATATTGTGAAGATAACAGCAGCCATTGTGAGGTTGTGGGTGCAACGGCCATTTGGTGACCAGAAGATGGTGTTCCAAAGCCTTGCTGCCCCTCCGTCAGCTCTTCCATCCTTTCTTCCCTGTCTTCCACAATGTTCCTCTGAGCCTTGGCAGGTGTAGCAGCCATGTTTCCCTTGGTGCTGAACATTTCTCAGCACTTTGATGAGCCTTGAGTTTCCAGCAGTTACTGCCATCTGTAAAAAGAAGCTTCTCTTACTAAAAGTGAAAGTGCCACTGAACTGTGGGCATGAACATAGACATGTAGAGGGCAATTTGATCAACACCACATAGCCATTTAGCCAAACAGCAGGGGTAGCTTCCCCCGCTGGGCCCGTTCACCTTCCAGGCTACAGGCTTTTCACTGGGATTTTAGCACCAGGCACGGTTCATTTCCTGTGGTCCCAGGTTCATTTCCTATGGACCTCAGGTCCCAGCAGAGGACAGTAGGTGGCCCTCAGAACTGAAATGCCAGTGTGGCACCATTGGCACATCTTGCCTGACTGGTTGGTTGTGTTGCTGGCAGACTTCTGCTTAAGACTACTGAAGATTTCTCTCCCCCAGCTGCCTGCATAGAACTTTCCAGCATTACAGATAGCCAAGAGGGAGGAAGCCTTCCAGCTTGATTTCTTACTGGCTTGCAACTGAAATCTGTGGTGTCTTCAGAAACAGGGTGTTGCCATTTAGTTCTGGTGAGCATGGGAGAATATTGTCAATGACCTATATTGATTTGGGGGCCTCATGGGCCTTCCTGACCAACTATTCACTGGGAGATATCCCATAACTGACACTGAGATAATCCATCCTATTAAAAAAAAAGAATAATAATAATTGGGGGCCATTAGACTGTAATGACACTAGCTCTTCAATTCTTAAATTCGTACATAATGCCAACATAAACATAAAACCAAACTAGAGTCTTTACCAGTCACAAATCACTCGCTAAACTTCTGACTATAGTCTTTCTCTCCAAGCAAATAATTTCTTTCAGCCCATGTGACTTCAGGATGACTGCCTCTACTCTTTCCACATCTGAATGCTGCCCCATGCTCAAAATCTCCTTAACTCAAATAAATTCTGTTAAATTAAGTTTGTCTAAAGTTCTTTCTCTTTCTGATATTGTTTATTCTTTAAAACAGTGTCTTGCTACCCGGTTCAGGCTGGCCTCAAACTGGCAGCAATCCTTCCAACCCAAGTGTCACGAATGCTGAGGTCACAGGTGTTTGTCACCACACCTGGATTAAAGTTTGTCTCTAACAAGACGTTCTCTACCTTCTCATTCTATCGCCATTCTGATGGTCACCACCTATCCTGGGAAGGAAGATCTTGGCGCTCAATTCAAAAGCACTAATTTCTTCCGCAACCATCCTAACAGACTCAGAATTCATGTTTGCCAGCTATCTGGACATTCCATGACCTGGCTAACCTACAAATAACATTAATCATCATAATGACCACACAACCCATAAGGAAGAATAAAGACCCTCAACCAAAGTGCCAAGAATCATATTTCAAGAATCATATTTCAAGAATCATAATTTCAGGAATCATATTTTAAGAATCATAATTTCAAGAATCATAATCTCAAGAATCATATGTCAAGAATCCTATTTCAAGAATCATATTTCAAGAATCATATTCTCAAGAATCATATTTCAAGAATCATATTTCAAGAATCATAATCTCAAGAATCATATTTCAAGAATCATAATCTCAAGAATCATAATTTCAAGAAGCATAATCTCAAGAAACATATTTCAAGAAGCATAATCTCAAGAATCATATTTTAAGAATCATATTTCAAGAATCATAATTTCAAGAAGCATAATTTCAAGAAACATATTTCAAGAAGCATAATCTCAAGAATCATATTTCAAGAACCATAATTTCAAGAATCATATTATTTCCCAAGCTTCTTTATGCTATGGAGCTCTGTCCCCTGGGAATAATCTGCACATTGCCATCTTTTTTTTTTAAAGTAGAAACTTTGTATGGAAACATCTTGCGTTGGAACCACCATTTCTCTCTTCCCTGTCCACACTCCACTATGGGCCCTCCTTAGCGGGATTACTGGTATTCGCCATGGAGCTGTGGGTTATAACTTGTGAGAGCATCAGCCAGTGTGTATGTGAAAAGGGGGGGATGCCTCGGGATATTCTATCCCACCCTGTGGCTCTTACATGCTTTCTGCCCCCTCTCTTCTGCTAACTTCCCTGGGCCTTGGTTGGTGGTTGTGCTTCAAGTCTATGTTAGTGTTGAGCTCTCAGCAGCTTCTGGATGTCTGCTCTGGTGCATTTTGAGTCTCCTCAGTGTCTGTCTCCATCACCCTTGCACAGGTTGTCAGGCTCACTGTGGAAGCAGCGCTCTTGCTCATCTCACTAATTCCTCTGTGGTTTCACCTGAGCCCTAAGTGCTGTGGGGGAGGGGCTCATCTCCTGCCAGGGAGCCAGCTATCTATTCTTGTGTTGTTCATAGATTTTGGTTGTCCTCAGTTCTCACTGTTTTCTAAAGAAAGAGAAAAACATATTCTCCAAATGAAAGTGAGATCAGGGTAGGTTAAAGGGGATAACTACTGTTAATTTAGAGAGATTTTGGTGAGTATAGTGTCATTTTTGCCAAAGACTAGTGGGGCCTTCTCAATGGAGTCCATAATTTTGGTCTCTATATGATTCTAGCTTGGTTCCTATTTCCAGCTATGGGTTCCTTTCCACTGAGCAGATCTCTTAGCCAGTCAGAGAACCATAGGTTACCCACCTAGGCTGATTGCCACTATTGCGCAGGTGTGTAACTCCTGTCTGGATGGTTGCTTTCATAGAGCAGGGAACCTGCTTCCTTATAACATTATTGACCATTTTGCCCCAGCAGCTCATGTAGTGCTTTTCAGCAATATATGGGAGCACCATCTGTGAACCGCTTCCTTCCCGATTCAACTGGATCTCTCAGTGTTCTGCACCAGTAGCGTGTGGTGTCTTCAGCAACAGAGTCCTTTCAAGTAAGGCTGGTAATCAAGTGATTTTACAGGAGCCTGTCTTTTTTGTGAACCTTGTGGGGCTCTCTGATTAACAGCTCAACATAGGTTGTAACCAATTTCTGGTACTGGGAGTTACAGGTCAGTGCCAAATGTCTTAGGGTTAGGCTTCATCCCACCCTCTCCAGGGCTCTTCTTACCAGATGATCTCTCTCTGCTTCTATTGTGAGTTATGTCTTTTAGTCTGATGTCACTGAGGAAGGCGTCTATGGTATCAATTCATTTTGGATTTGGTTTTGTGTATATTTTCCCCTACTGTCCCATTCCCTCAAGTTGCCTGTCAGGTATGCCTGGATCTCAAGCTGTTCCAGGTTAGGAACCACAGATGAGGGACAGCAGGTGGTGTTTGTCTTCCTGTGCTGGTGTGAGTTTGCTTACTATGATCTTTTCCAAATCCATCCGTTTTGCTACAAGTTTTATGATATCACTGGTCATTACTGCTGAGTAGAATTCTGTTGTGTATATGTACCACATCTTCATTATCCATTCATCAAATGATGGGCATCTGGGTTGATTCCAGTTCTTAGCTATTGTGAACTGAGCTTGAAATAACACTAGCCAAGGAAGTGAAAGACCTATATATAATGAAAACATAAAAACACTCAAGAAAGAAATCAAGGAGGTAACATGAGAAGACAGAAGAACCTTCCATGTTCCTGGATAGGTAGAATATTGTGAAAATGACAATTCTACCAAAAGCAATATACATATTCAATGCAATACCAGTAAAAAAATCCCAGAAGTGCCGGGCGTGGTGGCGCATGCCTTTAATCCCAGCACTCGGGAGGCAGAGGTAGGAGGATTGCCGTGAGTTTGAGGCCACCCTGAGACTCTATAGTGAATTCAGGTCAGCTTAGGCTACAGTGAGACCCTTCCTTGAAAACCCCCCCCCAAAAAAAAAAAATCCCAGAAGTATACTTCACAGAGATAGGAAAAATAATCCCAAAATTCACATGAAAAGGCAGAAGGCCCTGGATATCCAAAAATATCCTCAGCAAAACAAAGACTTCTGGATGTATCACCATACATGATCTAAAGCTATAATCTACTACAAATCAATAGTGGCAGCATGGTGCTACCTTAAAAACCGACATATAGACCAACGAAATAAAATTGAAGACCCAGCCTTTTGTTCAAGCAATTACAGCTACTTGATCTTTGACAAAGGAGCCAATAATGTACACTGGAGAAAAAAAAACAGCATCTTCCACAAATGGTGCTGGACAAATTAAATAACCACATGTAGAAAAAAAAATGAAAGTAGACCCACTTATCTCTCACACACAAAAATCAACGCCAAGTGGATTAAAGACCTGAAACTCTCAAAGCACTGGATGAAAAAAGAAGAACAAATCTCCACAATATAGAAGTGGGGAAAGACTTCCTCAACAATACCCCAGTAGCCAGGAAATCAAACAATGACTCAACCAGTGGGATCTCATGAAGCTAAAAGGCTTCTGTACAGACAAATATACCATAAACAGAGCCAACAAACTACCCAAAAAAAATCTACAAAAACCCAAAAAATTAAGCAATAAAAAGAAATCAAACAATCCACTCAAAAGATGGGCAGGCATTTAATGTTGGAAGGCACTACGTGAGTTACTGAGAGGAAGTGGCCAACATCTGTCCAAGAAACTCAAGGCCTAAGCTACTTAGAAGCAAACAACCTGACGTGGATGCTCACACAAGAGCGATAGTGGCACACAGCCATGGTGGGGAACCAGCTGCTCTTGGATTGGCTAACAGATCTGCTCAGTGGAAAGGAAACCATATCTGGAACTGGGAAACAAGTCAGAATCATATCCAGATAATGATTTATCTTCCTAATATCAAGCTCCCATTAATCTTGCTTATTTGTGATTCATCTTATCAATTGTATATCCTTTAAAGTAATAATCTGGCCCATATTTTTAAGCTTAATAATGCCCTAAAATTGAAAGAATGTCATATAATATTTTTCTTGATAATTATTATGTGGAAGGAAAAAATGGGCAAAAAGGTATAGAAACAATATGTAGCTCTTGCTAAGTGTTTGCCTGTCTGCCAGATAGCTTGCCTTTCTCAACATTCCATGAGACATTCTCATTTTAGGAATAAAAAGTACAGAGGACAGAGGTGTTAGCTATACATGTGGCTATACCAAAATGTCAAGTTCAAAGGTGAGGATCTTGCAAGTAACCAAGTGTTTGTTTTCATGACTTTTCAAACCCTGCACAATGAACATCACAGACATAGTGTGGTTTGAAAAACATGGTAGTGTTCAAACAGAAGTCTGTTCTTTTTTTTTTCTTTTTTAATTTAATTTATTAGTTTTCTTTCAGTAAATACAGGCAGTTTGGTACCATTATTTAGGCTCTTCTGTGATCAACCCCCTCCCATTAGAGCCTCCTTGTTAATGAAAATGGGTCGTGCATTGTGGAGCTAGCCCCCAGTTATTGGTATGATAGATGTCTCTACAAATCATGACCCAACATGTGACTCTGACATTCTTTCCGCCCCCTCTTCCGCAAGATTTCCCTGAGCCATGTTGGGTTCATTTTTGGTCTGCTTCAGTCCTGAGGTGTTGAGAGCCTCTGAGGCTCTGGCTCTCTGATTTGGTAGGAGTTGATTTTTCTCTGCGTTGATCTCCTTCCCCTTTGTGCTGGTATCCGGTTCACAGGAAAACATCACCCTTGCTTATTTCGCCAGTTGTCCTTAGTTTCAGTTGGGCCCCTTTTGAGGTATGTTGGGGCAGCTCTCTTCTTAGGATCTGCATCTATCTGGAAAAGAGAAGCAGATTCTCCAACGGAGAGTAACTTAGCATCTGGAAAATTGAGATAACACTTACTTTTTTGATAGATAGTATGATAGGTGTAGGCCCTCTTATACCCTGTGATTGATGGTAGCTTGATATTGTAGAGTGGGCTTGTGTTTGGGTATGGTTCTGACTTGTTTTCCAGCTCCAGCTATGGGTCTAGTACCACTGAGTGAATCAGTTAGCCAAATCAAGAGCAATTGATTCCTCACCATGGCTGTGTACCACGATTGCACTTGTGTGGGCATCACATCCGGTTATTTGTTGCTAATTAGGTTAAACAATGTGTTGCTTGGACAGATCTGGTCATTTCCCCCAGTCGCCTATGTAGCGCCTTCTGGCACTAGACACGCTGACTGTCTGGGGTCTGACTCTCTCCTGGCTTCCAGCCATGTCATTCCATTTTACGTGTCAGCTGCGTATGGAGTCTTCAGCAATAGGGTGTTACCACTGTCCTTTGGTGGGTCATCAGGTACTCTGACAGAAGTCTGTCATTGTTTTGGGAAACAGCATGGTACTGGCATTAAAACAGGAGTATAGACCAATGGAATAGACTTGAGGACCCGGATTTTGGGCCAAGCAACTATAGCTACTTGATATTTGACAAAGGCCTGAACAATATAGACTGGAAAAAAGATAGTATTTTCAACAAATGGTGCTGGACAAACTGGATAACCACATGCAGGAAACTAAAACTTGATCCACACATTTCACCATGCACAACACTCAAATCCAAATGGATCAAAGACCTCAACATAAGACCAGAAACTCGAAAACTACTGGAAGAAAATTTAGGAAGTACTTTCCATGATATAGGAATGGAAAAAGACTTCCTGAATAAAACCCCAGTGGCTCAAGTTCTTAAACAGTCACTCAACCATTGGGATCATATGAAGCTGAAGAGTTTCTTTACAGACAATCATATAATAAGCAAAGCCAATAGAATACCGACAGAATGGGAGAAAATATTTGCAGGTTATCCAACTGATAGAGGCCTTATCTCTAGACTTTACAAAGAACTCAAAAGTCTAAACAATAAGAAGACAAATACCCCACTCACAAAATGGGGCACAGAGTTAAACAGGCAATTCACAGAGGAAGAGATACAAATGGCAAACACACACCTAAGAAAATGTTCATCATCCCTAATCATCAGAGAAATGCAAATTAAAACAACTATGAGATTCCACCTTACCCCAATAAGGATAGCCAACATCAAAAGGTCAAATGAAAATAAATGCTGGAGAGGATGTGGAGAAGCAGGGACACTCATTCACTGTTGGTGGGAATGCAGGATGGTACAACCACTTTGGAAAGCAATATGGAGACTCCTGAAAAAGCTGGCTATAGAAATACTGACAGACCCAGTTATACCATTACTGGGCATCTACCCTAAAACCTTCAAACCAAAAGCCAGAGAGATTTGCTCAACCATGTTTGTAGCAGCTCAATTAAAAAAGCTGGAATCAACCCAGATGTCCATCATTAGAAGAATGGATAACAAAGTTGTGGTATATCTACACAATGGAATTCTATACAGCAGTAAGAAAAAATGACATAAAGAAATTTGAGGAAAAATGGTTGAACCTGGAACAGATCATTCTCAGCGAACTTACCCAATCACAGAAAAAAAATTGACACATAGTCTCACTCATCTGCAACACCTAACCTGAATCTGCCCAAGATGCCTTACATACCCAGCAAGCACCTCATGGACTAGACAATAAGATGGATGGGAGGGCGGGGAGGGAATCAAAGGGTGGAAAACAGTAATCCGGACCCAAACGGCAATGGTACCATAAAATTCTACTTCCTAAAAGACAGACCAAATGGCTGAACCTTCACTAGACCCTTACAGGAAACACCTGAACCACAAGACACTGGAGAGGGTAGGATCAAGGCTGACCTAAATCTCCTACATCTTCCCTCCCTCCCTCTCCCCATCTCCCCTCTATCTCTCTCCTCTCTAACTCTTGTATATTAGTTATCTTTTTCCTCAATTTCTTAGTGGACACTGACCTGTAACCCCCACTTCCAGCTTGGGCCTACCATCCACAATGAGCTTTTGATCAGAGAAACCTACAAGGTTTCCCAAAGCAATGACAGAAGTCTGTTCTTGAGTGGAAGTTCATTTCTCCGTTCCACAGAGCCTTCTCCACTGCACACCCTCCTCCCGGGTGAGTCCAAGCTCCCGACGTGTCCCAGAAGCTCCGCTCTACCTGAAAATCTAGTTCAGCTAAAAACAGTCTTATCAACCTTTGCATATCAGCCTTGTTGCTCAACCATTATACAAGCACAAATAGCTGAGACCTACCTGCTCCCATTTAAGTTTGAAATAAAAGACAGCAAAAATGTCCCTGTTAGCAAAAAGTAGGCAGAAAACTCCAACTTTAAGAAAAATAAAATATGAAAGTATATAATATGTTACATAACGCAAAAACATTTTAACTTGCTAGGACCAGTTGATGGAATAACCACAGTTGGAAAAAAAAAAAGGTTAATATTTATTTGATTGACAAAAACCTGTGTATTTACTGTAGTAGCTGATCTAAGTATCAGAAACCCGATAGCCATCAAGACTTTTCATCATCTTGCTTTGACCTATGGCCTATAATGCATAAAGAACTTAAAATATTTTTAAAAGCATGATATCAATCATGAACCATGTCCACCTTAAAGGCAGAGTTATTTTCGGCTCGAGAAAACCAAATTAGAAAGTAAAGCAGATGGCAGCCATAAATATATGACTGTCAGAAGACCCTTTGAAAACAAATTGCATTAAATGAATTATTTTCTCCAGCTCCCCTTTAGGAGACATCCAGGACATTTATAACTTATAAGAAAATTAATTATGAAATAATGCATCCAGGAGTTTTCCTACATTTACATAAAAAATTAACATTAACAGCAACAGTATTTTCTTGCAGAGCACCTGCCCCTGACTGCTCCAGTTAATTAAAACTTACACAGTGGCTTTAGCCTTGGGCAATCCTTTGATTCATACACCATGCCATCACACTCATACACATTCTCAGATGTTGTGCTGACAGTTTTATTTCCCTGCTGAACCAAGTGGCTGAACCAAAGAATGCAATACACCCCCATTGTTTTCCCTACAGTCTGCCTTTGGGTAAAGGTGTTAACTAGTCCCTGGTTTATTGGAAAGTAATTAAGAACCTGTAAGAAGCCAGTGTTTAATGAGTACATTGTTTAATCATGGTCACTTGGACAGAAGAAGTCTTGAGACATAAACTTAAAGATCATATTTAAATTTTGTTTCATAGATAAACTGATGGAAAAGCAGTATTGGGAAGAGAGGGAAGGAGGGGATAAGGAAGAGAGAGAGGGGAAAGATTAAGAGTTGTTGGTGACCAAAGTCATTAGACTATTCTCATCACAGTTCTAAACAGCATAATAGGACAGGCGGTCTCCAAAGTCTATCTCCAAAAATTTAAAGAGAAAATCCAAAACGATCATGTTTGCAATAGAATCTAGGACTCAAAGGGGACATAATAATAAAGGGAAGAAGATTCTTTAAATAAATATCTAAGAGGAAATTAATGGAAGACATATAAGTAGGGTGCCAGTGAGACGGCATTCACTCCAATGCCACTTGGGAAGACTAAGCAAGAACTTCAGCTCTCATGCTAAGCACTATAAGGCTAATGAATTAATTTGACTGCCCACCTGCTTCCAGGTTCTTTTGGTTAAGGTTGGGGTGTGTGTGGTCATCATTAGGGATATTTACACATATTCAAAACACTGTTCTCAGGGCCTGCTGTGCTTCCTGACCCTCATCTGGTGTGATGAGACGTGTGACCAGCCCTGGCCAAAGGATGATGTAAGATGCATTGCTTCTGTCAAGTTTACTTACCTCATATTTTCAATTACCTATAGCTGAAAATTTTCCGGACTTTTTAAAATTGAGCTAAAGTAGTCACAACATTCTTTTCATTAAATTTCCTTTATTTGAGTTTTAAGAGGTTATCTTTGTAACTATAGAGTTAAGTAAGTTTTAATAAGAAGCTATTTGTCCAGTCAAATTATAGTAAAATCTACAATAGTAGAAGGGAATGGGTTGCTAAGAGAAGCCTAGAATTAACAAAAAGAAGTAGAAATCACAAAGTTACCCCAAGAGTAAGACACAAAGACTGAGAAAACAGGCCTTAGAATTTTGGAAGAAGAGTAAGGTAAGGTGGTAGTGATCAGAGAGACCTACTTTCAGCAAAGTGACCAGGCACAACAGAGCATGACATAATAACACAGTTGCTGGAATGTCTCAAGATAAGCATATGCTATCAAGCCAACATTAAATTGTGGTCTTTACAAAATCTTAATGAGGCTGAGAAGAATGCTCTATAGCTTATGAAGATAGTTAAATACATGTTTCAGTGCTTGAAGGAGAAAGATTTCTTAATAATTTACTTAGTAGGAAAGCTTTCATTCTTTAACTATGCCACATAAGTGAAATGCTAAACTATTAAATTGATTCCATGCCAATTAGCAAGGCTGGGAGACCAGAACTTCTCCTACTTAGTTTTTGAGAATCTCACGAGTTAGAAAGATTGAGGGAATCTTAGCACCAAAGGCATGACCATCCTCCATTTATTATCTCATTTGGGGTGTTGCCCACAAAGGCATAGGAGACAAGTTTCAAGAACAGTATCATTGGTAGAATTTAACTCATCCCAAAATTTAAATAACTTATCTGGCAAGCACTGCAAATGTGATCTGATCCTGTCCAGAAAAGAGAGTAGAAAAATATATTCAAAGACATTTCACTCACCAACTCTTATTTCCTGAGGCACTTAAGGGTTGGTTTAGGAAGCTCAAGGTAAGTCATCAAGGCAGGATGTGTGTGTCAGATCTCATGGAGAGTTGAGTTTGTAAAAGTTACTTTAAAAGTTTAGCCCTAAGCATAGATTTCTTTTCTAAATGAAAGTGAAGCCAATTTACATAACCCAACAAGTTTGAAGATGACCTAAGTAAGCCAAGATATAACAGAAGACAGTGAAGTCCTATTTTTCACATATGCAGATCTCCACCTCGCTGCCCCCACCCCCACCAAGCCCTGAGTTTACTTAGGCAAGAAAGTCCATGAAGTAATGTGGTACCCATGTAGGTACTAGTATGTCAGGGAGGCATTTAGGATTCCCTAGGGAGTCTGTGGGAGTACAAAAAAGGGAAAGGAGGCACCATGATAAAGCAAAGTGGAGACATCTGTCAGACAACACCCTGGATGACCCTGCAGCGTGGAATGTCACCTTCGAGCTTCTCATATCCAGAGAGCAGAGACTGTCTTCCTGAGCATCCCCAAGAAAACCCACTCCAGATGACGAATGCTCCAAGTTCTCAAAGCATCAGATTCCGAGATGGATATGAGCAAAATCACACATCAACCCAATGGGCAGGTGGGTAGGGATTTTGTTACAAAATGTCATTCTCCAAGATGCTTCCGTGAAGCCTCTGTATGCCACCAAGAATATACTATGGATAATATACCCATGGACGTGGTCCAAATCTCAAATAGCCAAAGAACCAATCGAGAAAAGAAGAAATCACAATGGCATGTGAAATGTGCTCTGACCAGAAGAAAACAGGGTCCAAAGGGGATTTTTAGGAAAGCTTGTGTCAAAGGAAATCAGAGAAGGATAAGAGAATGACCAGCAAAGGCTGTCAGCATGGCATGGACAATCTTGTAAGAAGATAAAATTGCAGAAGCAAAGAGCTAGTAATGAGGATGTAGTGAGGAATTGGCACAAGAACAGGGAATTTGGATCATTTCTCCCTAGCAGATTGTGTCAGGGCACTTAAAGATAATCCAGAGTAGAATTTTAAAAATCTTTGAGGAGGTTTATGTGTGGCAGGTACCAACAGGGTTGAGTTTGAAAGTAGCATGGTCAGCAGTCGAAAGCCGAAGGAGACTCACTGGGAGCCTCGGAGACCCTCTCCTGGGGGGTCCTTGCAGCATCAGCAGGACAGAGCAGCACACCCTGGTAAGGGTTCTGACTGCTCTGAGCTGGGCATCCTTCTAACCAAAACTGCCTATCAGACATCCAGTGGGAAAAGCATTTCCTTGGCCAGATGGTAATTATTGTCAAATTAACTTAGATGCTTATAAACTAAGGCCACTCTCTATTTACCTAAAGTTGAACCCCATCGCACATTGACCATACCATCATGGTTTCTGAGGGCATTTGAATTTGTAAACCAGCGAGATTCAAATGCCGCTCCTAATAATCTGTAAAACCATCACTATTGTTTTGGACACCAGGATCATTAATGTGGGAACAATCCCATCATGCACCAGTGAAGATCAAAAACGTGTGAGCCTTACTCGTATCTCTGCAGTGTTTTCACTTTTTTTGGTGGGTGTATGAAAAGTTGACCAACACAAGATTTGAATAGTCATCATACCAAGGAAGGGACATGTTGGAAAAATGTTTGACATTATTCAGGAGGGAAAAAGGAGCAAAAGCCATCATGAAATAGTTCATTCCACCATAATGACTGTAATCACAAATGAAGGATTTGGCAAAACAAACTTCCATAAATTGCTAATGGGCTTTAAGAAGGTGGACCCACTTCGAAAGATAATCAGCTTCCTAAAAATTCAAATTTAAACATAAACATGAAGTTACCAGAAGACCTTATCAATTTCACACTTAGAAATTTATCTTAAAAAAAATGAAAGCATGTGCCCATGTGAACGTGCACTGTGTATTATTTTTAGTGGCCATTTGGAAATAGCTCATATGGTTGCCAAGAGGTGATGAGTAAGCGAATGTTGCATGGCCATACATTGGAGAACGAATGACTGAACTTTAACACCTACAACATTACGTAGCTATTTAAAAAGCAAACACTCAGTGAAAGAACTCAGTCACAAAAGCACGTGTTTATGAGTCCCTTTATATGCAGTCTAAAAAGGCAACACTACAGAGAAAGAATATATCATTGGCTACTTGAGGCCAGCAAGGAGGCCAGGAGGTGACTGCAAAAGAAACACAAGGAATTTGGGAGATAACATGACTGTCCCAGGACTGATGTGCTAAGAACTATATGATTCTCTAAATTTACCAAAAATCATTTAATTAAATACTCAAAATTAATTAATTTCATAAAATATAAAATAGATCTAAATCTTCTTAAAACATGACTGTGGTAAGACATGAAGAATGTCAAATCAACGAGAAGCTAAAGAAGATGATCTCTCAGCTTTTAAAAGCCTATTGTCATGAACCCTTTTCTAAAATGTGTGTTCATGAATTTATCTCTTTAAAAAATATTACCGTAAGTTTATTTGTGCACATCTTATGATGTTTTGATGTAAAAGTAAATATTTCCCAGACGGATAGGTAATCTTTGAAAATGATTAATTTGATTATAAGATTATTTCAATTTCTGTGTGTGTGTATGTGGGCATGGGCTCACCGGGGCCTATTGCCACTGCCAACAAAAGCCAGAGGCTTATACCACTTGTGTCTGGCTTACATGGGCAATTAAGAATTGAACCTGGGCCAGCAGGCTTTGCAAGCAAGTGCCTCTAACCCCTGAGTCATCTTTCCAGCCCCCTGATTATAAGACTTTTAGGAACAAAAGAATGCAAGGGTGAGAATTAATGAGCAAATTCAGTTCCTGAATAGTAAGCACGTAAATGTAAGAGTCCTAACGGGGGATGTGTTACCGACAAGACCACCCGTGCAGTGTGAAGTCTCAGAACATTCATCACGCTGAAAGCCATGTTCAAAGTGATGCGGCGTCTGAGTGACGGGCATTGAACATCAATCACAATAAGCCCAGCTGTTCCGAGGAAGGCGAGCACTCGGGAACATGGGATTGTGGATGGTATTAAATGTCAAACAGGAGTTCAAAAGAAGAACACGGAGGGAAAAAAAAAATGGGAGGAAGGAGCCATACAAAGATGAAGCTTCCCACATGATACAATACAGTCTCCTGCCAGGTAGGATGCATTGGTCAGGTCACAGCACTCTACCCATTTGATCCCAGACTGTGTATAAGAAGGATTAGTCCAGGTATCTGGATTATCAGATGGCTGTTGAAATGTAAAATGTGTTTGCTCATCCACTCCCTTTAATTCCTTTGAGGTTTCACATTATAAAAAGAATTACATGGCTGGGGAGATGGCTTAGCAGTTAATTAAGGCACTTGCCTGCAAAGCCAAAGGTCCCAGGTTCAATTCTCCAGGACCCATGGAAGCCAGGTACACAAAGGGGCACATACTTCTGGAGTTCATTGGCAGTGGTTTGGGGGCCCTGGCATCCCCATTGTCTCCCTCTTTCTCTCTGTCTCTCTTCCTGACTATTGCTCTCTCAAATAAATAACAAAATAAAAATAAAGTGTTTAGAAAAAGAATTATATTTGGGGTTTCACATTATAAAAAGAATTCATTTCTGTAAGGGTTTGATTTTTACAATGTGATCCTACGGGGAGTCAGTTACAGACAGTAAATGAACTCAACCAAAATAGAAGCATCATGTTAGTGAGTTGGAAGAGGTCTTGTTGGGTTGGAAAGTTAAGCACATTTCCTAAAGAGGCCTTGTAACAAACTCAGACTTTTTCTCAATGGTCAACCTAGGAGGCATTTGATGTTTGTTTGTTTTTTAATATTTATTTTCTATTTATTTATTTCACAGAGAGAAACAGAATGAGCTCGCCAGGGACTCCAGCCACTGCAAATGAACTCCAGACGCATGTGCCACCTTGTGCATCTGGCTTATGTGGGTCCTGCAGAATCAAATATGGGTCCATTGGCTTTGCAGGCAAATGCCTTAACCACTAAGCCATCCCTCTGGAACCATTTGATGGTTTTGAGCAATGTGAGCTCAGTGGTTTAAGAAGGAGTAGGAATAGTCTCCCAGCGTGGACAGGAGTAGAGAGAGATGAGAAGCTGGGTTCTAACGGGTCAGAACTCTAACAGGACATAGCAGGTACTGAGGGTTCTGACCCGCAGTGGTGGCCGTGAGAAAACAATGCAGAAAGTGAAGAACTGGATTGATGGTGACTGAGAGCTTGCCAGTCTTGATGCACAAACCTCCCCAGTACCAGGCCCGAGGGCAAGTTCAACTGCAGTGCACCAAGCTAGATTCCTCTCAGCCGCATGGGAGACCTGGGCAGCTTGGAGCAGGCCCAGGCCCGACGCTGCTCTCACCTGGTGTGTCCACGCAGCGCTCGGCCCTGCTGTCCTCCGGCTGCGCTGCTCAGCAGCCCTTTAACGCGACATGGGGAAGCACCACAGGACATCTGAGCAGTCAGGAAATCGAGTCACTTTAGCTGAGGATTCAGCTCAGTGGTGGGCTGGTTATCCAGCAGGTATAAAGCTCTGGATTCAATCAACAGCCCCTAGTAAATAATAATGATGATGTTAATTGAATATTGGCAAAATTTTGTAAGAAAGACTCGAATAAGAATTAAAGGATCCAGGGCTTGAGAGATGGCTTAGCAGTTAAACAGTTGCCTGTGAAGCCTAAGGACTCCTGTTTGAGGCTCGATTCCCCAGGACCCACATAAGCCAGAGGCACAAGGCGGTTTATGCATCTGGAGTTCGTTTGCAGTGGCTGGAGGCCCTGGTGAGCCCATTCTCTCTATCTATCTGTCTGCCTCTTCTCTCTCTGTCTTTCACTTTCAAATAAATAAAAATAAACAAAAACATTTTTAAAAATACAAAGCAAGGGCTGGAGAGATGGCTTAGCGGTTAAGCGCTTGCCTGTGAAGCCTAAGGACCCCGGTTCGAGACTCGGTTCCCCAGGTCCCACGTTAGCCAGATGCACAAGGGGGCGCATGCATCTGGAGTTCGTTTGCAGAGGCTGGAAGCCCTGGCACGCCCATTCTCTCTCTCTCCCTCTATCTGTCTTTCTCTCTGTGTCTGTCACTCTCAAATAAATAAATAAATAAATAAAAATACAAAGCAAGAATTAAAGGATCCAGAAACTTCAAATGCAAGTGGCCTGAACTTGAGTATGTTGTAGATTACAATTGTCAGACACTTTGGAATCAAACATGTCTTTAGGAGCCAGACATGAGTAAAAAGACATAATAATCTCTACCATCTCTTTTAAGAGGGGCAGAGTTTTGATAAAAGACTATTCCATGTATGTAATCCTATGGTCACTACAGAATTACTCTTGAGAAAATGCACTTGGAAATTGTCCTTCATGAGAATCAGGAAAAAACAAGCGAGCCCAAATCCAGAGGTTGCAGAGAGTTCCGCACTAAAGGAGACTTAACACACCAGCCAGGGCTCAGGGAACAGTGCAGAATAGGGGGCAGAAAGACTACAAGAGCCAGGGGTGGGAAGAAGGATCCAGATGATTCATCTGTGCCCTCCTGGAGTCTGTCTGCTGCATTTATAACCAGATGGTGAACACCAACAACCCCACAGAGAAGGGCCTTCAGTAGAATTGGGGTGGGGAAGAATGGATATAAGTTGGATAACACAAGGAGTATGGGACCGACACGTGATTGGGTCACACAGTAAAGTACATAATCAACAAGAAAAACTTAAAGGGCCATGCAAATTATAGATGTCGGAATTACTAGACACACTGTAAAAGATAACTATATTTAATATGTCATTAGTATGAACAGAACAGAGACCTCCTTCCCAGTCTTGAAGCCCATGCTTTCCTGTTTCCACAAAATATTGCCTTCTCTTCCTCAATAGCAGGGAAGGAAACCACATGCAGCTTTTGACCTTTTCGAGGGGTGCTCTACAAACTCTGCTCCCGGTGGGAAGAACTTAGCTGTGTAAGACGAAACTCACTAGTCTGTCAAGCACGGTTTTCACTGAAATTTAGACTCCTCTCCCGCTTGTTAGCATTTGTCCTTGGCAGAATGCTCTTCTTTCTACGCCCCTATTGCTGCGTGGAGAAGTCAAGTCGGTCTCTCTCTCCTTACAGGAAGACATATGTGTATACACACATGTGCATGCAAGTCTGCACACGCACACGCACACACACACACACACACACACTCAGCCCATCCCCATAGCCTCAGTGCAGAATCAAAGCCCAGGTGGCCCTGAGGATTCAGCTAAGTGATTAAATAGAGTACTCATATACTACAAGCCTTGGGAAGAATGAAAAATTCAGTGAGATCTCCCAAGGGAAAAGTAAAGGTAAAGATGTGCCATTCTAAGACATTCATATAATTAAATTAATGAGAAATTAAAACCAGAATGAAACATCCCTCTTTATGTTAAACGTGGCTCGTGCTGGCAGTGTACAATCACCTGCCTCTGCAGTACAGTATTAAGTAGTTTAAGAGACCGACGTTAATCCAGTGATTATTATGCAAGCAAGCGCTCTGCTTCAGGAAGAAGCTGGAGGTTCGGCGGCGGCAGAGGAAAACTACAGGATCACTTTGCTTTGCCACAGGCGACCCAGCCGCGTGCAGATCAGCCTCTCTGTGGCTTACAAAGGGCTTATGTCTTTAACTCGTGCAGTATTAGGAAACAACTTTTATTAGGAAGCGAGAGCCCTGAACTTGACAGACATCTAGTCTCATGTAGATATGATAACGGCCAAATTTCTAGATCACAAATTTTCATTTTAACAATTTGCAAGGGCCTACCACATACCTAACAGAGCGTTCTAAACAGAGCAGCACCAGCAGACCTGGCCCTGGGCACCCTTCCCCCACCGCACCCCCCACCCCGGCCCTCCCGCCTTTTCCTCCTAAAACAGATCCATATTCAAATGCTAAGACAATGTATGTCCCAGACTTTGAAACAAGAAACTATGAATGCAAACTACATGGGAGTAAGGTTCTCTCTGGGCAGATACATGTAAATCTAGTTTGCATATGGAAATCAGGGTGGTTTGGCTTCTCTGAATAGCATTATGCTAAAAGAAAAAGTCAACCTCTTTGACCCTGAGTTTCCCGGCACAGAGGAGTCTGCTGGTGAAGCTTAATGAGCTCAGGTCGGAGTGAGGTAGAGATGGAGCAGGATCATGGAGAAACAAGAGCTCTTAAACCCAGGATCAGCAAGCTCTTTCTGTGTAGTAACGGCTGAAACATGTAAGGCTGTGTGGCTATTATGACTTCAACCTGGAATGTTCCCCCATAGACTCACTGTTTGAGCACATGACTCTCAGCTGGAGGTGTCATTCAGGGAGCTTATGGAACCTTTGGGACATGGGGCCCAGCAGATGTAGGTCACCTTTTGGAAGCTGCACCTCCCTCTGGTTCCAGATATATTTGTTTCCTGTCTGCCACTGTGAAGTGAGGAGCACTGGTCACATGTGTCCAGTGCCACAGAGGTGCTCCTCCATGCCTTCCCTGACACGGTAGACTGAGCCCTCTAAAACCATGAGCCAAAGTGAGTCTCCACTGAATTAATTTGGGACTGTTAGGTACTTGATCACAAAAAAAAATGAGAGAATCAACCAATACAATGAATAAATGATTCAAGCTTTTGTTCATGGGGTCTCTGTTGCAACAACTCTATTCTACTCCGCTGGTGTAGGAGACCACAGATGATGTGTGAATGAATGTGCCAGACTGGGGTTCCATAAATTTTAGTGACGGAAAGACACTGAAACTTATATAAATGCCAACCCCAGAGAAGGTATTTTCCACTCACACCAGCCTCCTTACAAAGCCAAGAAACCTGAAGGAGAAGACAGTAGGGACCAGCTGAATGGCTAGTGAGAAAGGTGGTGGGGATCAGCTATGCATCTCCCATATAACTTCAGGCAACCTCCAAAGCCTTCCCTCCCCCAACTGCCACTGTCAGCAGCTACCCAAGACCTGGGGAAGGGAACTCAGCTACACAGCACCCAGCACCAGCGATCAGAGAAGCAACCCACAGACCCAGCCAGCCTACCAGAGCCCACAGGGCAGGAGAGAGGGACCCAAGCCAGCACACAGCATAGATGAAACCAAAGCCATCCCAAAAGGTAACAGGGCTTATACAAGGTCAGTACCAGCCAAAAATTCCTGGTATACAGGCCTGCATTGGAAGGGTTAATTGCACCTTCCATGTCAGGGTGAATTATGTGTTAAATCTGATGGATGGTCAGACTGGCCATTCTTAAATAAGCTATATTTTGGGCTTGACATTTGTTACTCCCTGATTTATAGTCCCTTTGTCTCTTTCTCGGTCACTTATGGGGGCAGCGTCTCACTCTGCCCCTGGTTTACCTGCAACCCTCTACAGACCAGAAATCTCAGCCTCCCAGTTGACAGGATTAAGGGTGTGGGGCATCACACAGCCATAGGAACTTTGACTTTATTAGGTGATCTGTTTGTTTTAATACCCACTCTTACATAAATGCTCTGATTTTGATTGAATTTTAGAATTTCCCTGCATTTTACTCCACCTAGCCTACTAGAAGATGCACATAGCAGGCAAGCCCAACACCTAGGGTCACTTGGCTGTTACTCTGAGAGTTATTTAAGAACCACATCTGGGACCTTAAGTTCCTACCTGGATGATATAACATCAGATTTACACATCTAAGGATACTGCAGATAATTAGAAAACCCAAGCATCAATTTAACTCAAGATGCAAAAATCTCTACATTGAAATACAAGAAACAAAAAAAATCAAGACAATAAAATAACACTAAAAATTATAAATCCATCAGAAACTAGAACTGAGTATAGTAGAAGGAGAGGAATTTCACTACAAAGGCACAATGTGTGTTTTCAACAAAATCACAGAAGAAACTGGACCCAAATTGGAAAAGAAATGCCAATGCAGATCCAAGAAGCTTGTAGAACACCAAACAGACAAAACCTGGGGAAAAAAAAAAAAAAACCTCTCCTTGTCATATTATAATTAAACCAAACATGCAAAAGCCAAAGAAAATATATTGAAAGCAGTTAAGGAGAAAAAGCAAGTCACTGAAAAAGGCAAACCCATCAGGATAACTGCAGATTACTCAACATAAACATTAATAGCCAGAGGGGCTTGGAATGATGTATTCCAGGTTCTGAAAGATAACACCTGTCAACCAAGATTACTCTATCCAGCAAAGCTATCCATCCAAATTGATGGAGATATATAGACATTTCACAACAAAAATAGGCTAAGGGAATCTATGACCACTAAGCCAGCTCTACAGTCAAATTGAACTTGAAGGGATCTTCCACACTGAAGAGAAAGGGAAGCACACGCATAAGGAAACGGGAAACAATAAACCATGCTCAAATAATAGGTAATACAAGAGAGTAAAGGGAAATCAGGAAGCACTACAAAACAAAAATGGAGAGAATAAATACATACCTTTCAATAATAACTCTTAATATCAATGGCCTCAACGCCCCCACCAAAAGACATGGGCTTGCAGATGCATTAAAAGGCAGGATCCTTCCGTTTGTTGCCTCCAAGAAATTCACCTCTCCATAAAAGACAGACACTATCTTAGAGTGAAAGGATATAATATGGTATTTCAAGCACATGGGCCTAGGAAATAAGCAGGTGCTGCTATCCTAATAGCAGGATAGACTTCAAACCAACATTAGTGAGGAGGGATAAAGAAGGTAACTTTATATTGATTAAAGGAAAAATTCAACAGGAAGACATTACAATTCTGAACGTATATGCACCTAACATGAGTGATTCTAATTTCATCAAACAAACACTATTAGACTTAAGGCCACAGATAATACCAAGGACAATTGTAGTAGATGACTTCAATACCCTGTTATTTTGAAAAAATAAACAGAGAGTCATCAAAATTAAATGATGTCATAGAACAAATGGACCTAACAGATATCTGTAGAACATTCCATCCAAATACTCAGTAGCACATGGAACATTCTCTAAAGTAGACCATATATTACTACACAAAGCAAATCTTAACAAATACAGGAAAATTGAAATAATTCCTTGTACTCCATGTGATCACAATAGGATTAAACTACAAATCAGCAATAAGAAAAACTGAAGAGCATACACAAAATCATGGAGACTGAACAGTACACTACTGAATGATGAATGGGTCATTGAAGAAATCAGAAAGGAAACAAAAAAATTCATAAAATCAAATGATAATGAGATCACAACATACTCAAACGTTTGGGACACAATGAAGGCATTCCTAAGAAGGAAATTATAGTTTTAAGTGCCTATACTAAGAAACTAGAAAGGTCGAAGAAAACAACTTAATGCTTCACCTTAAGGCCTTGGAAAAAAGAGAATAAGGCAAACCATAAATCAGTAGACTGGAAGGAATAATAAATACTAGGGCAGAAACTAACAAAATAGAAACTAAGAAAACAATCCAAAGAATCAAGTAAACAAAGAGTTGGCACTTTGAAAGGATAAACAAGATTGATAAACTCTTAGCAAATCTGACTAGAAGAAAGAGAGAAGAAACACAAATTAATAAAATTGGAGATGAAAAGGGCACCATTACAACAGAGACCAAAGAAATTCAGAAAATCATAAGGACATACTTTAAGTACACTAAGTTTAAAAATCTGAAAGGAATGGGTGATTTCCTAGATTTATATGATCTACCAAAATTAAATAAAGATGAGATAATTCATTTAAATAGACCTATAACAAGTACATAGATCTAAGCAGTTATTAAAAAAAAAATTTCCAACAAAAAAAGAGTCAAAGGAAGGGTCGGACTGAATCATTCAGCTAGAAATTGGCCTTGCTATCCATGGCCTCACAATACCTAGCACTGCCTTCACAAGACCCACATAATAGGAGGAAAAGATGATGACATCAAAATAAAAGAGTGCCTAACTGAGAGAGGGAAGGAATATGATGGAGAGTGGAGCTGTGAAGAGGAAAGTGAGGAAGGAGAGGGAATTATCATGGTTTAGTGTCTTTAATTATTGAAGTTGTCAATAAAAAAAAAGTTTAAAAAAGTCAGCCTGGGCATGACGACACACACCCATCATCCCAGTTCTCTGGAGCCTGAGGCAGGAGGATGGCACGTTGCAGGGCGCCTAGGCCGACATAGTGAGACCCTGCCAATCAATAAATAATTACACCACTCTTTCCTCACCGACTGCACCATATATGCTGCCAAGCTGGACATAGCCCATGAGCCCAGTTTACGGACTGCTGACTAAGAGCAGCGATGGTCAAACTTGAGCCTACATCAACCTCATGGAGGACAAGTTACGGAAGGACCTTTGGGCCCTGCCCCAGGATTTCTGACCCTACAGACCTTGGAAGAACCTGGTCATGTTCATTTCTTCCAATTCTCAGGGATCTTCCTGCTGCCAGACCACACATAGAGACCCATGGCTTCCAGACAAAGTGACAAAAAGGAGAAGGGAAACAATGGCCAGTGTTAGCCAGGGCAGGTCAGCAATAGCCATTTTATTGCCCTTCAGGTAAAACTTATGCAAAGCTGTGTGCAGAAATTGAGGCAGAAAGATGATTAACATAATAGCTTCAATAGTCAATTAGCAGTATACCTGGCTCTTCTTGGAGCTCTAGATAGCTACGGGCTAATCTCAGCCTTCTCCCTCACCTCCATCAACACTTAGCACAAGTGACTCATCTTCTTCTAATTTTTTAAATATTTGATTGATTTCCAAGGAGTGAGGAAGGGGGAGGGATGGAGAGAACGGGCACTCCTGGGATTCTTGCCACACTTCAAATGAATTCCAGATGCATGAGCCAGTTTGCACATCTGTCTCTGTGTGGGTACTCAGGAATCAAACCCCAGGGTCCTTAGGCTCTGCAAGGAAGTGCCTTTAACCTCTGAGCTATCTCTCCAGCACCAAGTGACTCTTCTCTGTGAAGCCCAATCACATGCTCTCAGCTGTGCCCTCACTTTTCATACCTACCCCTCCTCTCACCCTCATTTTTTATTTCTTAGCAGTTACCACCTCTAATCTATTTTACAACTTACCTAGTTGTTAGATTTATTACTAATTATGGGCCCCACCCCACTCCTAAATTCTTAGACAGTAAGCCCAATGGGACAGAAGAAACAGATAACTGTGTCTGTATTCTCCAGTACTGGGACTGGTGCCTGGAGGGAATTGCTTATTAATCAATAATAAGAGGATCTGAAATGAGATTCAACATTTGGAATTATAATTTGGCATAGTAGTTTTATGTCTGTTGACTCTACTAATGAAAACTTGTACTTCTGTCTTACTTTATAATTTATTTAATTGTACTGTACAGATTCAACAGTCCAAGGTGGATTTTGAGACTAGAAAAAGAAGAAAAAAACATTTTTTACAGATAATTTGTGAAGCACTAGTTTAAACAACCAAAGGAGCATTTTTATCTCATTATATTCTGAATTACAATTGTTAAAAGACATAAATCTCTCTCACATGATGATTGTCTCTATGAGACAACCTGTGCAAATTAGTGTACACAATTTTAATTAAGAAGGAAACTCAATGCAAAGACTTTGGGAAATGTTTGAGTAGATATGTTTAATTTTATTTAAGCATTACACAATGCATTCATATGTCAAAACATCACATGGCACTATTACCATGTACAATTTTTATGTTTTTACATGACAGTTGAGTAAATAAGGAAGTTCTTATTATTGTTTGATGTGAAATGTCCCCCATAGGTTAGTAGTGGTTATGCTTTTGGAACCAAAAAGGGAGTTCCTTTTACTTGCTTATTAATTTATCAACTTTCATAGAAGTTGATAGGAATTCTTAGAAAAACAAAATCACCTCAATATCCTAGTGCACCAGTCTAGTGAACCATTAAACTCAAAATTCCTGTTTATTCTGAAAGGACGTCTTGATGCCAGCCGCTTCATGGTAAGGCAGTGGCCCCGTGTTGTTGGCATGCTTGAATATTAGGAGCAAAATCATCTCAGCTTTGCCTTGTTCACACTGTGTGGAACAGATTGACCCAGTTCATTATTCACAGAAGAGATTTCCCTCAAAACAATGAGTACCACACTAACATAAATAAATGGTTCCTTCAGAGTTCATTCACTCCAACATAGAAACATGCAAAAGTCTGATCCGTTTAATCAAACAGATAATGAGATGGGCCAGGCAGAGACAATCTCAGAATGGGAAATCTTCAAGTAAAATAAGTTAGCTTTCCCTCCCATCTGAGTAATATTTGCTTAGGTAAATAATGGTTAACTTATAAAAATGCATTATACTTCCCAAGCCCTATCCATGGAACTGAAGAGATAAAAACATTTCACCTACATGGAAAGGTGATGCAAACACTTCTGTAGGTACAGAGTCAATAAGTGGCCAGGTTTTCCACATAAGCTAATTTAAAATTCTAGACATTGGGCTGAGGAGACAGCTTAGTGGTTAAGGCATTTGCCTGGGAAGTCTAAGGACCCCGGTTCAAACTCCCCAGGACCCATGTAAGCCAGATGCACAAGGGGGCTCATGTGTCTGGAGTTCGTTTGGCTGGAGACCCTGGCATGCCCACTCTTTCTCTTCCTTTTTCTCTTCCTTTCTCTCTCTTTCTCTCTCTCTCTCTATTAAATAAATAAAATATTTTTTAAAAGATTTTAAAATTCTAGACACTGGTTTGAGACTGAAGTACTATGGTGCCTTTACTAAGGAACTATCTGCAGCTGGTTCATTCACACCTATCTGTGTGCTGCTCTCGTATGGCTTATGTCTACCTGGAATGCTACCTGTCACAATTCAGTTCCAAGCCCTTCACCCCAATTCACCTGTGATAGAGAGTGACTTCTGGTTTTGTTATTCTCGGGGTTCTCAGATGTGCATGCTTAGGGCAAGCATGATTTCAATGAAGGTTGTTATGACTGGGTCTTATGTTTAAGGAATTTTCCCCCAAGTTCTGATTTGTAGGAAGAAATGTTTGTGATTTTTCCTTTAAATGTCACCTAGATGGAAAAACACTGGCTATCAACCTTATTCTTACAAGGGTAGCTGGGCTCTAATACAAACTTGAATAGCTTCAGCAATCTCGCAACAGACGTGCTGAAGTCTTCGGCAGAACCCATTCTCTGAGTTTATGTCTAGGAGGTCTTCAACCAGCAAGCAGGTGTTCCTAACGTCCTTGTTACTTGATAATACACCAAAGTATTTTCCAGTTAAATATTTTATCTCAGGCTAGCTCAGACTTTTCTTAACCTAGGATCCCTTGTATAACACTTCAGCACTATGTTACAGTCCTTCAGCTTTAGCTCTCCTGATCCTTCATTATTTTGCATGACCAAGCAACAAAATTAATGTTCAATTTATGCCAATTCATGGTTAGCCTAGTAGACCATCAGCCATCTGTCATACTTCCTCATGCTTCTTATAAATTACAGCTCAATCAGCAGCTCCAACAGTGACTACATGAGGCTAATTTTCCATATTTTGTTGCTATATATTTTATTTAAAAGGAAAATGAGGCCTAGAAACTAACTATTTGGTAAAATAGAGCAAAAATTATAAGAATTATAGCCCAGTTCTGGCTTTCACTGTGCTTATCTGATCAAAGTGAAGGACCCTAAAAATATTCCGTCCACACAGGTATGTAATGAGAGGGAGTGGGAAACAAGCTCTAGCAGTAGAGGAGGAAAAGGTACATGTATGTGCATATAGACACATACTGTACAATTTTAAATATACACAAGGAACACACATAATTGCAAATGGAATGTTTTTAAGTTTTTTTTTTTAATTTTTTATTTATTTATTTGAGAGCGACAGACACAGAGAGAAAGACAGATAGAGGGAGAGAGAGAGAATGGGCGCGCCAGGGCTTCCGGCCTCTGCAAACGAACTCCAGATGCGTGCGCCCCCTTGTGCATCTGGCTAACGTGGGACCTGGGGAACTGAGCCTCGAACCGGGGTCCTTAGGCTTCACAGGCAAGCGCTTAACCGCTAAGCCATCTCTCCAGCCCTGTTTTTAAAATTTTTAAATGCAGTGAAAACTCACGCATTTCAAAAGAATACAAGAGTGAAATACATTCTTTGTGAGAATAAGGCAGAAATGTTGTCAAAAAAGAAAAATAACTAAAATGGAGAAACTATTCATATATTGGTCACACTTATAACCTTGTAGGCTTTTTGAAAATTCAACCCAATTTTTGTTTTTGCTGCAAAAGAGTACATGTACCAGAGTATGTTCTCAAAAACTGTTCGTTGGATTGAACTTAAAGTACTTGAATTTGGCAAGATTATTGCTTTTTCATAGTGCTCAGAGGGAAAAAATCATTAAATGGATTTTTTCCTGCCTCTCACAAATGTTTTCCTAGAGCTTCCCTGCTTGGGTTTTTGTCTGCAAGATTGTTGTATTAGGTCTTTCTGCTATAGCTCTGTTCTATCCTCCTGGATTAACACCACCAATAAAATAGACCTGTCAAGTCCCCACTGTCAAGTTTCAAAGACTTTGGCAAACATTCCAAGTGTCTTAAAACCAGCCAGCTTCTTCAAGGAGCACGTGGACCTTAATATTCATTGGTTCCATGCTACTGGCATTGAAGTTCAACCACCTAAGGTAGAAAAGATCGGTGTTTTTGCTTGGGCTTCATTTCTACATTTGTGTTTATTTAGAGCCTTCAAATGCCAAGTAGGTCATTAAAACAAGAAACATTTTTAACAATCTCTAGAACTCCACTTAGAAACCTATTTGCAAGGCTGTAGAGATGGCTCAGCAGTTAAGGTGCTTGCCTGAAAAGCCAAAGAACACTGGCTTGTTTCCTCAGTAAGGCCAGATGCATAAGGTGGCACATGAGTCTGGAGTTCATTTACAGAGGTTGGAGGCCCTGGACACCCATTCTTCTTCTCTCTATCTGTCCTTCTCCCTCCATTTCTTTCTCTCTCAAATAAATAAATATATTTTTAAGTATGTGTATATACATAATACACCAAATGTTATTTGCAAATGGGTATGCTGAATTACCCATGTAGGATCTCATCAGCCTTCAGAAATATTTTAAGCCTCTTGAAAAGTTTGCATTAATTTATCAAACTTCATTACCTCGCCACTTTTCTAACTAAGGATATTTTTTTCGAAAAGCTTAGTATATACATATAATTATATGTGTGTGGGGGGGGGTACTCTTTCTTGCCTACACTTCAGAAAATTATTCCAAGAAGCAAAATTTTATATTTGGAGAATTTTCTTCTTTTGACCTTTCACAAGCTTGGGATTGAGGAAATGACCTGGGAGGAGGGATGTTGTTTCTGTTTCTTTGAGTGCACAGCATTCTCAACCTGTACCACACATGTGTGCAGAATGAGTTTAAAATGTGTCAGAGAGGCTATCTAGTCTCAACTTCTAAATTTTTTGTGGGGGTGGCATAGCAAAGAACTATTTAACCAGTACAAGATTTAAACAGGGCAAACATCAAACTCTGTAGCTTCAATTCCAACAACTCTAGCCAGTGACAAGTCTCCAAGTGCAATAATTCGAACCAGCAACAAGTCTCTGGAGTTCCATCCAATTCTGCCCCTGCAGCTAGGCTAAACACAGTCCTGGAAAACGTCTTGGGGGCAGCAGCTTTCCTTGGCAGCCATCTTGTGGTCCCGGCATCTCCCCTGGGTCTCCACTGCAACCCATGGTTCATCCTCATGGCCCCATGGGGTCTCCATGCAGGCATCCAGCAAACCTGCTTCACACTGCCCATGGCCATTACCAAAACACAAGACCATGTTGCAAACTCAATGGCCCTCTCTTTCCTGCATTTTTTTTATACTCCACAATACCAGGGAGGATCCCAATTTGTTAATACGGAAGCAGGGGGCTATAAAGCAGACTTTGAAGGACAGGACACTCCTTGAGCATTCAGGCCCCTTCAAAAGAGTCTACATTCTTCCTGTTGCCCCAGTGCACACCAAGTGGCTCAATCTCAAAGGTTGTAATCTCTTGGTTGCAGCTGAATGTGTAGCAGCTCACTCAAAGATTATTTTTCCTGTGCCATATCCCTGTGCTCACACCAGTTCATTTTTATACAAAGCAACCCTGCACAACTGCTCAGGACACAGGCATAACAGCAAGCTTCTCACACAAACTTCTAGCCCAGACCAAGCAAAGCTCTTTCTCACCCGCATAAACCAAATCTCACAGTCCATAGTTCATATGGCATTCAGGTCTTTCAACTCTGACCAGAATAGTCCATCAAGCTGTACTTAGAGCACTGTAAGGTGTCTCTTAGGTAGGGCAAGGTTTCAAATCCTTCCACATTACTTTTGAAAATCAGCTCCAAAAGCTCAAAGCCAGAGTCAGGTGTCCAGCAGCAACCCCACTCTTGGTACCACTTTCCTGTTACAGTCAGGATTGCATTGCTGGTAGAAATCATCCAACCAAGAGCAGCTTGTGGGAAAAAGAGGTTCATTTTTAGCTTATAGGCTCAAGGGGAAGCTCCACGATGGCAGGAGAAAATGATAGCATGAGCAGAGGGTGGACATCACCAGCTGGCCAACATAAGGCAGACAATAGAACAAGAGAGTGTGTCCACCTTCTAAATTTATTAATGAGAAAAATCAAGACCCAGAGAGACTAAAATTCTCTCCTGAGTAAAAGAGCCTCCATGATACATGAACTCTAATGGCTCCCAAAGGGCTGTCTTCCTCTATAACACCACATCCTCCTTCTTTCTGACATTTAGTGTTTTGTTCACCTGACTCATCTTGTCAATTAGATATGTCTTCTATTTTGGTCCAAAGGCATTGTCTCTGTTCTAATATCATTCTGGATGTTAGCAGTAAACATAACTAAAATATATCCTTCTCTCTTAGAAAATGGTATGCTTTTCATAGCACCTGCAATGGTTAATTTTATGCATCAATTTGACTGGACTATTGGATGCCCATAAAGTTGTTTAAAGTAATCTCTGGGTACATTCAAGGGTTTTTTTTCTTTTAAAAATATTTATTTTTTTAATTTTTATTAACATTTTCCATGATTATAAAATATATCCCATGGAAATTCCCTCCCTCCCCACCCCCAGTTTTTTTTTTTTCCAAAATAGATTACTTTACATAGCACCATCCTCAGGATGGATATGGCTCTTCCATTCATGGAAAGCCTGAGTGTGTGTGTGTGTGTGTGTGTGTGTGTGTGTGTGTGTGAGAGAGAGAGAGAGAGAGAGAGAGAGAGAGAGGAAAGAACAGTGGGAAAGCTGGGCATGATGGCATGTTTCTGTAATCCCAGCACTCAGGAGGTTGAGGTAAGGAAGTTGCCATGAGTTTCAGAACAAGTGGGGCTGCAAATTGAGGCTGTGTCTCAAAAAATAAAGAAGATTGAATCCCGGAGAAGTCACTTTCTCATTGCCAGGACAAGACTCCCAACCAGACGTCTTATGGAAGAAAAGGCTTCACTTCATCCTTACAGTTTCTAGAGGAAGTTGTCTTGACGATGAAAGCATGGCAGGCCTGGGCAAAAAGCCTGCATCACATCCACAGCCATGGGCAGGGTGTCATCCTGAGTCCTTTCGCCTGACTGCTCGAGCTAGAACATTGCTCTGTGTCTACTCTCAGTGGTCCTCTTTCAGCCTTGCTGGTCCCCAGCTCACAGACAGCAGATCTCGGGTGTGAAAGTCCAAAATCATGTGAGCCAATGCAATAGGATAATAAAATATCCTTTTGTACTTACACATATATTTTTGCATTTGTTTTCTTTATGTATATTGGTCTTTTCTGGAAACTCTAGGGAATACAATACCCGGTGATGTCTAATGTCAAAGAAAACAAGACTCAGTACCAATGTTCATCCACCATCCCTTCAAGGCGCTAAGGCACAACTGCAAACAAAAGAAGTAACGTTCCTGCTGCTGTAGAATTTATATTCAATTAAGAGACGCATAAAATCGAGGCTGAAGAGATGGCTCAGTGGGTAAAAGCACTTGCTGAGCAAGCCTGAGGGCTTCAGCTTGATCCCCAGCACCCACATAAAATGCTAGGCATGGCAACACAGGCCTGAAATCGGAGACGTAAGGTAGAAGAGAGGTGGAGGAGGTCGCCTGATTTCTTCACCTGGTATCTCAGCAAGTGCCCATGGGGCATGTCCATCTGCACACAACGTGCATGTACCACATATAGATATGCCAAAAATAAAAAGCAAAGAGAGAAATGTAGAGGATGGATAGAGAGATGATCCATTTGTGGGGGAAAAAATGCAACAAAGCTAAAGGATGGAGGGACAAGCACTGACAGCAGGCCTGAAACGCCGTCCTGTGCGGAAGAACTTCGAACTAAGACCTGAAGTGAGAACAACGCAGCTGCTCAGCTCTCCTATACTGAGCCCGTGAAGAGCATACAGAGTTGGAAATGAAGGGGTGTGAGGATCAGGAGTGAGGAAAATTAGACTCCTTTTAGTGACTCCATTTTTTTCTCCTTTTCTTAAAATTGAAGACAAAGTTGCATCCCATTGGATTAAGCACCTCAAAGGGTGTAATCAATCCCATGGCATTTGTACATTTATAGTTTTGTGCAATTGCCTCACTCTTGTTCCGGAGTACTTTCACACAAAAAGAAAACCAGCAGTCACTCCCCATTGCACCCTCCTCCACGCCTCGGCAACTGTCAATCTACCTTGTGTCTGTGGATTTTCTTACTGTTGACATTTCACGTTAATGAAATATGTAACTTTTGTGTTGGGTTTTTTTTTTTTTTTTGGCTTATCATGACAACTTTCAGCTCATTCACATATGTTATAGCCTGTATCAGTGCCTAGCACCTTGTATGGCTGAGAGGCATGCTGTATTGTGGGCATGTACCCCAGCTTGCCCATTGATGAGCTTCAGGTGGTTTCAGCCTTGCAGTTGTATGGATAGCGCCACTTAGAAATCTGTACCCATGCTTTTGTTTGAGTCTTGCTTTTAAGTTTGTTTTTTATTTATTTATTTATTTATTTATTTGCAAGCAGAGAGAGAGAGATGGAGAGGGAGAGAGAGATTGGATGCGCCAGGGCTTCTTGCCACTGCAAATGAATTCCACGTGCATATGCCACTTTGTACATCTGTCTTTACATGGTTATTGGGGATTTGAACCTGGACTGTCAGGCTTGCCAGCAAGCACATTAACTACTAAGCCATGTCTCCAGCCCAAGTTTCTTTTTCTTTTCTTTTCTTTCTTTTTTTGGGGGGTGGTTTGTTTTGGTTTTTCAAGGTAGGGTCTCACTCTAGCCCAGGCTGACCTGGAATTCCTTCACTACATAGACGCAGGTGGCCCCTGAACTCACCAGCTATCCTCCTAACCCTGCCACCCAAGTGCTGGGATTAAAGACATGTGCCACCATGCCTGGCAAGTTTACTTTTCTTAATCATCCTTCTTAATCCACTTCTGAATCAATTTTAATAATATTTAAAACTTTTAAAATGTCTGACATGACCCCACAGGGATAAAGAACCAAACATATTTAAGCCTTAAATGAGTGCCTGGTCTATAGAAAGACCTCAGTAAATGATGATTACTATTAACAGCATCATAACTGATAGGGCTAAATAACATAGCCAAACCCAGCTTCAGGAATGCAGGAGAGAGAGGGACCAGCTCTGCGCGGTCACAGACTTCATTCTACAAATGTTTCCCAGTGGCTGAAGATTGTTCTTGGCACATGTTTCACTTATTCTGCCACAGTAGGAAGTAATGGCCAATGCTCACTCACTCTTACCAGTGGACTTCATCTGGGTTTTTCCCTGCAACTGTAGAAACCTTGTGGCAAACAGCAAATGGAAAGAGACGGCTGTGTCCGATGGTGTAACTGGGCATTGAAGACATCTCCAATTTATTTATTTAGCACACACAAGTGCTGACATCATTGCCTGAAGCCATATCAGGCCTGTCTGACCCCAGCTTGCTCACCACCCAAAGTCAACACCATTTAAGTGGATGGTGACCATAAAAATTCCATTTTTATCTAGAGCTGCTAATGTGCCCAAATAGTCACTTGGTGATCACTTCAGTCATTGATGTGTGTGGTGCGTACTGAGCTCAGTCTTATGACACTGAGAAATTCTTAGTTTCACTGAAATTCATTAGTGGCCTCCAAGGATGTAGTCCAGGCATCATGCTACTTTCCCAGCTTATCATGTATGTGTTTTCCTGATCCTTTGTGCCTCACCAAAGGTGGCAATACTTACCCTGCATTGCTGTTTTCCCAGTCTGGACCATTCAATCAGAATGGCCATGGGTTGTGGCAAACCACTTCTTATTTTTTTAATATTTTATTTATTTATTTATCTTAAGAGAGAAAGAGGCAGATATATAGAGAGAATGGGGCACCAGGGCCTCCAGCCACTATAAATGAACTGCAGACACATGTGCTGCCTTGTGCCTCTGGCTTATATGAGTACTGAGGAGTCAAACCTGGGTCCTTATACGTCACAAGCAAATGCCTTAACCACTAAGCCATCTGCCCAGACTACAAACCACCTTCTTAATTAAGGCCACATTTAGGTTTCTAATATCAGCCATGAATTTTGGAAACAAAATTCCGCTAAGTTCCTTCTTTCATTGTCATTTATTACATGCTATTAATCATGTTAGTTAGAAAATTGTGGTGATTGGAATAATTGCCATGCGTCCTTCTTACCAAACATTGTTTCAATGGCCTCACAGTGGTGACAGTTTGAAGGGAAGCATGTTGTCTTCCTTAAACAAACAAAATGTTTCTCTTAATAATGAGCAAGAGCTTTGCTAACATGTTCACTGCTGGGTCTGCTCCACTTGCCGAAAGTGATTTGAGATGGATTTTCAATCACTGCAAAGCTTTGCTTCATCAATGAATAATTATTCATCGTACAAACAGCTGGAATCTTTCAGAAACTCCTCCGTAAATGTTAAAAGAGGAACACAGCAATAAGAAACCTTCACTGTCTTGAAGTTGAAGGGCTCAATTGAGTATTTTCATGGCTTAGGACAAACTCCAAACAAAACAAATATCATTATATGCAACATTTCTCTATAAGAAAAGTATTTCCTGACCTTGTGGCCTTATTGACCTTGACCCAGTAAACCACACCATGTGGACAAACACATGGGCTTTGATGCACCACATCTGGTATATGGTCATTTCTGCCTCCCAATTAGAAAGTCTTCAGGAGTGAGGATTCACGTGGCTGGTGGCTGGTCATTCCTGGTGCGGCACTGAGCGACCATGGAAAAGAACGCATGCCCAATCCCTATTGGCTGTGGAGCAAATAGGATTAGTAAATTCCCCTTCCTAGCACTTTAAAATTCAAGGAAAAGTAGCTCCCAATAGTGCCAAGACTAACACGGATACTTTAAGCCTTTATTTGCAGCTATTGAATAGATCACTGGGTGAGGGGGGCGGGAAGCAGTGCTTTTGCAACAAGGAGCTGTTTTCATTTATTTGCAGCTTGCTCCACTCTCTTTATCTTCCCTTAGCTGTCAACGTGCCTACCACTATCAAGATTTCTAGAACTGCACGGATGTTGGTAAATTGAGTCTTTCAGAGATGAATGATCAAATACATAAGGTGGGATGGGGCTCTACTGTAACAAAAATTCTCCTCAGACTGAGAACATTTTGCAGAGTGGGCTGCAATCCTTAAAAATTGTTTGCTGAAGGCCCTCTCTTAAAAGCGTTATGAGAGAAATGGGGAGAGCACGACAGGTTTGGAGAGTAAAAGGTTTTTTTCCCAAGGCCCATCTCCGTAATGTGCAACCTCAGCAATTATGTCATTTGGTTTCCTAATGGGAGCCCTACCCTTTCTTTTATTCCAGGTAGGTACCAAGAAAAGAAAACTCCTCTGCAAAATGACCACACTCATTCAGATAACCAGTCCACGTTATAAGCGTGAAGAAACTAGTTGCACAATAGGCAGAGATGGATGTAGACACGGGTATC
This sequence comes from Jaculus jaculus, assembly GCF_020740685.1. Lineage (NCBI taxonomy): Eukaryota > Metazoa > Chordata > Mammalia > Rodentia > Dipodidae > Jaculus > Jaculus jaculus. Next base: position 85,848,124 of record NC_059114.1, read on the forward strand.
TGGTATGTGCTCAACCCTTGATAGGCTATATACACCCTCCCTCCAAAGCTCAGGGCACAGTGCTGAAGAGAGGGTGGAAAGATTGTCACAGTCGAAGGAGCGCTGTCTTCTGGACATGACTTGGCTATTATACTCATGGACTAATAGTAGCTGTGGTTCCCTGCACACACCTGAACCCACCCACATTCTCTAAAAGACAGGGGAAGGGCTCACAAGAACCCACTCTTCCCAAAGAAGCTATGAGCAGTGATTGGTTTCTGGGGGGAGGGGAGGGGGTAACATTCTTCACTGGTACGCGTAGGGCAGTAACCAACCATCCACCTGTGCTCATGCAAACAACCTTAATTTAACTCAGTGGGTCACCAAAAATAAGTGAATGAATATATAAATGAAATGAAAACCATGGAAGCAAGAAGGGGAAGAAAAAAGGGTTAGTCAGGAGTGGGAGGGGGAAAAGTGAGGTCAGTGGGTATGCTGAAAGTACATTACACACACGTATGGAATTGTCAAAAATAGAAAAAATAGCCATGCCAAAATGGGGACCTCTTTGCAGTGGCTCATGCTCCTGGATGGCCACCCAGCTGAGGGCTCAGTCTTCCACAGAGTAATGGTAATCTCATGCAAATACCCATAATTTCAAGGCTGATGATGAATAGAAGACTCGAGGCTGAAAAGGGGCCCAGGAGAAATCCTGAAAGCACATCAGTGATCAAGATCTCCCTGGGAATGGCAGGGTCTGGCTGTCAGACGGCTTGGCTCTCGGAGGTGGGGAGAGCCTCAGGACCCTTCAGCTGTGACACCAGGCAATGGGGGAGGTGGCACTCTCCCATCCTTCCCCATTCTGATTGGCATAAAGCTTGTGCCACAAAACCAACTCGAAGCTGATAAGGGATCCCAAAATGATACTGTCTCAGAATTTCATTACCCAAAGGTAAATGTAGGGCTCTCTAGACACCCATCAGACATGAAAGGAGATGACCTATAACAAGGATGGCTGTGTACCTCGCCCAGTGTTTGTAGTGAAGCCAAGAACATTACAAAGGAGTTCATGTGAGAACATTTACTCATATTGGCCAATAGAAATTACTGACATACTACATCATGGGGAACTCAAAAAATATGATTTTTGTCTATTGAAAAAATAAATGTTTACAGGGTTCAACTCCTAGTACTCCAAAAAATAAATAAGTGAATTTTTTTAAAGAACCTGTCAAAATTATTTCTCACGACCTACAAAATTCATTCTGACTTTTCTATTTCTATGATTTGATTAAACAAATTTTGGTGTACCTTAGATACCAGCATAATTACATTTTATGTAATCTGAATTATATTCCTATAAATTTCCCCCAGGCTTAGTAGAAAGAAAGTAATCAATGAACCATACTAACTATAGTTTTATTTGATCATGTTACAAATTCCAAGTCTTTTTATGTTTTGCATTTTAGGTCAAGGATCAAACTACACAACTCATACATGTTAATCAAGTACACGCTTCCACACAGCTTCTCCCAACCCTTGCCATTTTTTAAAGTATTTTTTTTAAATTTTTTATTTATTTATTTGAGAGCAACAGACACAGAGAGAAAGACAGATACAGGGAGAGAGAGAGAATGGGCGCGCCAGGGCTTCCAGCCTCTGCAAACGAACTCCAGACGCGTGTGCCCCCTTGTGCATCTAGCTAACGTGGGACCTGGGGAACCGAGCCTCGAACCGGGGTCCTTAGGCTTCACAGGCAAGCGCTTAACCGCTAAGCCATCTCTCCAGCCCACCATTTTTTAACAATAAATAGTCTAATACTTTTGAGAAAGGCACTTCTTTCCAAATAATACTACTATTACATACAGTAGCTTTTTATGCAGGATTTTGCTGTGCTCTACCTTGAAATTGTTTCTTAATGGACATCTTTGTTTTAAACACATACTTGATTGAGAACAAGCCAGGAAGAATGAAGGACATTTACCGAGGGGGGAAATTTCAAAAATAGGTAGGGGCTGGGCTAACAGATTCAATTCTATAAAGCAGATTTTTCCCACAAAGTTTTGTGTTTGACTGATAACACTTTAAATATTACATTAACTTGCCTTTTAAAAAAAAAAAAGTCGGGAAATTCACATAACAGTCCAACTTGAAGAGCTTCTTTTCAGGAAAAAGAAAAAATGATGAGCAGCTCCAGGCTGCGACTACACGGAGCCACCATATGCAGGAGCAAGCTCAGCTTATCCAGAAACAGCCCTACCTGGCTCCAGTAGGAAACTGGTGTGATGCATAAAGAGGGCAGCTCTGGAGTTCGAACTAGTGATTGCACGTGACAGAAGGCAGCTAACTCACGGGAGAGGCCTCTATCTATGCACTGTGAAGCATCGTGGCCTAGCAATCTGATGTGGCAGTGCAGTGCTCCGCTTCGTGTTGGAATCTCCTGGGGGCTTTGCCTTGGTACCTGGAGACAGGAGAGAGATCAAGAGGGAGGGGAGGCGCTCCTCCACAGAAGGGCATGTTCACAGAGAGCAATGAGCCTGTGGTGGGTGAAATGAAAAGTAAGTGACCTGTGAATGGCACCGAGCCACGGGGCATGCTTTCAGCCTTTCTCTGCTCTTCTATTGTGTTTATGCAGGCAGACGTTTCACTGGGGTCCAAGGACACTCTCAGAAGTTCCTGAGACAAGCGGCTCTCCCGCTCCCCACTCGGGGACATTGTTATAGCTGCATGTTTCTTCCTTCCACGGGCGGTCATGACTGCCCTCCCCTCGCCTGGAATTTTCTTTACATGATTTCAGACTCCCAGGGTCAACTGAAAGTAATTAATGGAGAAAACATCCAGAGAGAAACAAAACCCCTCACAAACTGTACGTTGTATGCTGATCTCAGAACCCTGATAAAAGCTCCCACTCTCCGCTCCATTCCACCTGGATTGGACTTATCTTTTTGTTTAGTGCATTCAACCAACCTGCAGAGACTACCTGCCTATTCATCACTTAGCAGCAATTTTGGCTATTGGAACAACAGCCTGAATACCCCAGTGCTTATATTCAGGCAACCTTTACTTAATAAAAAAATTTTTTTTAAAAACCTTACTTTACTTAATCATGAGCCCAAAGGCCAGGGTAGTGGTGCTGGTCATGTTCTTACAGAATATTATTATTATTATTGTTGTTGTTGTTGTTGTTGTTGTTGTTGTTGCTCTGTTTCTACTACCATTTATTACTGTTAATCTCGAACTGCATAGAATGTTTACTCTCAGCTCATCAACAGGACTGGACTTAGAATCGCCATGGAAACACATCTCCAGTCACATCTGTGAGGGATTTTCTAGGTTAGGTTAGTTGAGGTGGGAGGACCCACCTACCTGCTGGCATATTGCTGGGATATTGGACTGTGCGCAAAGGAAAGAGCTAGCCAGGCACTCAGCACTCATTGCCCTCGCTACTTCCTCTCGATCGATGCAATGATGGGATGTGGGTTTCCTGCCCCTGCCACGCTTCCCCTTCCAGGAAGGACGTCTCCTGAAACTGTGAGCCAAAAACAAAACCCTCTCCTTCAACAAACTGCTTCTGGCCCGAGCCATGAGAAAATAGCTATCACACTGCACATGATTTATAAATCAAACCTTATCACAGCTACACAAATAGGAGAAACATGCTACATGGAAGATTCAGTACTGACTGGGTTATCAGGCACCCACTGTGGATCTTGGAACACATCCTCCAAGAGTGAGCACAGACATATCTTGCTCCAAAGTTTTTCACCCACTCTCTTATCTATAGGTAAATTGTCTAAGCCACAAGCTAAGAACTTCTAGAGGTCAGTAAGTAGGCTTTGTGTCAAGAATTTTTTTGGCATGTGGGGGATGGGGGCTGGAGAGGTGGTTCAGTGGGTAAAAACACTTTCTTGCAAAGCCTGCTGGCTTGGATTCAATTATGCAGGATGTATGCACAGCTAGATGCACAAAGTGGTGCATGTGTCTGGATTTAGTATGCAGTGGCAGAAGGCCCTGGTGTGCACAGTAATTCTCTCTCCCTCCATCTCTCCTGCTCACTTTCTTCTCTCTCATAAATAAAAACTATTTTTATTTTTTTTATTGATTCCTGTTCAAGGTTTTTCTTCAGCTTATGTGTAAGTCACATCTTACAGGTGTCCATATCTCCGGCCCACTCCTTCCCTGGCTTTAGAAAAGAGCCATTTCTTACAATACTAATGCATCCATGAAAGAGACTTCTGGGTCTTCACAAAACACTGTCTTTCACAACTAACAAAAAAAAAAAAATGTAGTTTCATAAAATTAAAGACTAATTTTTACTGTTGGAAATGGTATGATTACCATAATGCTTTAGTGCATAGCTGTTTATAACCTTAATACTTAATTACAAATTAAATGTTTCACAATTTATGAGTGGTACAAGATAAATCTATTTTCCTTAATGCTTAGACAAAATCATAAGTAAAAAACAATTTTGGATGAGCCAAAAAAAAATTCTTAGTTCCATTTTACTTTTATGAGGAAAATATAAACTGTTTGTTCAGCAAATTGTCATAGACTTTGCTAGATCAAAAGGTCAAAGAGCAGCAATGTCTCTCTTCCTGCATTGCACTGATTGTCAGTCAACACTGTGAAATCATGACTGTTTCATGTCAATTTCTCACTCCTTCAAGGTGTAAATTTTCCCACTTGTATGTGCATATACAACTATTACTAACACAAATGCACAGTTATGTTCTTCACTCATTGTCACTTGTTTGCCCACATACAAACTTAAAAATATTCTGAAATTCATGTCTTTATCCAATTTCTTTTTTCACTTCCTGTCTTTGATAAAAAGGGGGTTATTAACCACACCCTTATCTGAACCCATTATCTGCGAATACTAGTTCCTCCCATACCATATTAATATTTCTCTGGAATGTTGTCCTTTCAAGGGTCTGATTAACTAAGCAAACAGGTCATGAAACTTCAGCCATATTTGTAACATGAATAATAGCCTTTTGTTTTAAATTATGATTTTGGCCATTGACTTTGGTGAGTCAACTTTATGAAGACCGAAAGCCCAATTCTTCAAAGCAGGAATTTTCTAATGTCTTTCTTATTCCACAAGTAGATTTATGGAAAAGCTAGCCATCTTGAACACAAGCATATATATGCAAAATAAGTTAGGCATTGGTACAGGGAAATTCAGACTGTAGTTAGAAAGCATGCCTACAAATGAACTGACTTCTCCAGTTGCTGGCAAAGCATGCTCCAAGCAGGTCCATGCCCAGTATTTTGTCCTTTTCCTTTTGTACTCCAGGGTTGGAGAAATTTCTCAGTGATCAAAGGTGCTTGGTTGCAAAGTATGCTGACCCAGATTCAACTCCCCAGGACCTATGTAAAGTCAGAGTTGGTTTGTAGCAGAAAAGCCCAAGGATACTCATTGTCCACCTCCCCCAAGTGTGTGTGTGTGTGTGTGTGTGTGTATCAAATAAATAAATAAAAATATTTTTAAATCAAAAACTTATATTCCAGGATGAAGGCTTGTATATTCCCAGGCATTCTGTTAATTCACTCTTATGTGTAATTCAAATTATGTGCAGACTTAATTTGCACTTATGTCTACTATGTAAAAGTTCGGGGAGGGGAATGGTGTCAGACATCCTTGAGGAAAAAGGAAACAGTAACTCTACAAGGACTTGTGAGACATAAGAAAGGAAGGCTCATCAAGGGTGGAAGGGATGATCTGTGCTGCAGGTCCGGAGGATGGCATTAACACTGCCAAGCCACACAAAAGTCAAGGAGCAGGTTTGGGGGGAATCAGAAGTTTGCTTGTGGACATGTTATCTTTAAGGCACATGAAAGTCATCTGTGTGGAAGAGCAGAGATGTGAGGTACCCCTCGGATTCCAGAACTGAGGATCGAATTACAGACCCTTATTTCCATTCTCATTATGTTCCTAGCCTTGTAGTGACAAAAATGACTGGCAGACAGTAGCTGCTTGATAAATATTTGGTAAGTGACTGAGCAACTGAAGCCACACATAACACACCAGGAGAGCCGACACAGAGAGATGAGAGAGAAAGAGAGCAAGATAGAGGTTAGTCTGTAAAATGAGACAGTCATCTTAAGTGAAACTAATTATTTAAATCAGATTAAGAGAAATGATATTTACCACAGCCTCAATTGTTTGTTCTAGAAGGAAACGCAGGTCATGATGGTGTGTCCACTTCAAGAGCACCTAGAGACTAGCTACTAAGCTAAACACAATCTTGTGTCTTCCCCACACTCCCAAGGCAGCCTCATCCTCATGTTCTCAGATCAGCACATTGAGGCCTCTACAAATTAAATTTGTTCCCAGGCCACAGAGCTAAGGAATAAATAGGGGGTTCTGACAGCGTCACCTGCCACCCACAAGGGAAGTTTGTTCTTTTTTCTGAGTTTACCTCAGGTATCTCTGTAATAAAATTATAATATTATTGAGGAAATTACTTTGGATTTTCACCTCACCCTTAAAAAAATGCTTTCCATATATTGTGTCTATTTCATTTTTTCCTATACAAGAGGCTGCCCTCTATATGATAACTTTGGTCTCATTTCCATGGTCCTTGTTACTAACTATATCGTCAAGAAAACACGAGCAAGTAACTTTCCATCACATATTCCTTTACAATAGAAGTGAACAGGATAGCGCTCTGAACTCGAGTTTATTTTTTTTTTTATCGATTTATTTATTTATCTGCAAGCAGGGAGAAAGAGACAGAAAGAGTGATGGTGATACAGAATGGGCTCGCCGGGACCTCCAGCCCCTGCAAACAAACTCCAGATGTGCGCACCACTGTGCATCTGGCTTTTCGTGGGTCCTGGGGAATTTGCAAACATGCTCCTTAATCAATGAACCATCTCTCCAGCCCAAGTTCAATTTTTTGAAGGAGCTAAAGCATCATGTAGAACATCTGTGGTCCGTTGAGTACACAGTCATCCCTTGGTCACTGTACGGGGTTTGCTCCAGGACCCTCTGCAGATGCCAAATGTATGGATGCTCAAGTCCCATGTACAAAGCAGCCTGATCTTTGCACACAGCCTATGGACAGGTTACTGCATACTTCAAGCCATCATCACTGATGACTTGCCAAATCTAGTATAAGTAATTATCATACTTCATTGTTTAGGAACTATTTACAAGAAAAAAAATACTTCTGTATATATTTGATACAGATATTATCTATTTATGAGAGAGAGAGAGAATGGGAACACCAGGGCCTCTAGCCACTGCAAATGAACTCCAGATGCATGTGCCACCTTGCTTACATAGGTTCTGGGGAATCAAACCTAGCTCCTTAAGCTTCGCAGGCCAATGCCTTAACTGCTAAGCCATCTCTCCAGCCCCAGATAGGATTTTTTTTTTTAAATTCCTAATCTGTGTTGGCTCAGCAGATGTTGAACTCAGAGATATGGAGGCCTAGGAAGGCGTCATGTCGTGAGCCAGTTATATCCAGGTCCAAGGTGTTGTTGAAAGTTTTCCTTTTTTTTCTAAATGAGGTTAAGTGAGCTTCCAAGATATTGAGCAATTTACTTAAAATTGTGGACCATTTCACCAAACCCGGATTTGGATCTAAGTCTTTTTGATTCCAAATCTTGTTGAGAGTCACACAAAGAGGAGCTTTAGGAAGCCTGATCTCAGCCTTCCAACTTCCGTGAGAACTGCGGACTGGGCCACAGCTGGGGGCGGGGCTTGGATGTCTGAACCAAGGGCAGAACCTCTTATGTAACCAGGCTGTATAGCATTTAGAAACCACTTCCCTGCCTTCTGAAACAGAGCCCATGGTAGAACCTTCTAGACTTCTCTTTGAAACGCACTCTACATCAGGACTATTTTGAATAACCTTACATTCTGAATGCATCCTCTTTTAATCTCTGCTATTCTTACAGATAAATGGAGATAGGAGAGGGAAGCAAAGTTCAGCTGACCGCCAAGGAAATTATGTTTGTTCTTCCTGGATGAATGAAGAATGAGGCTTATGCAAAACCAGAAAAGAACATTACACTTAGATTTTATTTAAGAATGATGTATTTGACATGCACATAATGTTTCTACTTCGGGCCCAACGTAAGCCTTTCCTTCGGAGTGGAATCAGGCGAAAGCAGGAGGCAGATAATGGAAAATGATAAACCAACACAAAGTAGAACCAGGGAAATGAATGGCAAAGACAGCATGCAGAGAAAACAGAACAATCAAAAGAGGAAATAAATAAAAGTTACAATGAAGTTCTTACCAGCATCAGAAATGTATGCACGTCTTTTTGATGTTTTTTAGTGGCTTGTCTTATCAGTGTTTTGGTTAAGAGAAGGGTGTGTGTGTGTGTGTGTGTGTGTGTGTGTGTGTGTTTGGAAAGGTAGAATTTGCTCTGAATGTCAAGGCAATTTCAGCTCATGAAAGAGAAGGCAGCTGAATAGATAGCAAGCCAAATACAGTCTCTATTATTCTTAGCTTAAAAAAAATTTTTTTAAATACCCTTTGGGGAATTTGCATACTATTCAGACTTGGGTGCTGTGGTGGGCGGTTCCGGCTGAGAGCAGGCTCTATTCTTGGATGTCTCTGCTGAGGCAGAGAGGGGCAGAAATTGTTCCCTGCTGCTATGGGACCTGAGAGTCATTTCTTTTAATGGGGTTCACCTGTCAAATCAAATTTCCCCAAACCTGGGCAAGTGGCTCTTGTAATTAGATGTGTCATCTATTTTTCTTGGCAAACCTCAAACTGGGCAGTTTCTGTCAGTACAACACTGAAGATTAGTCGTTCTCTTCCATTAAGGAGATTGCTTTCTTTTTAGAGAGAAGGCTGGGGGATTCCTCTTTTCTTTTTTATTCTTCTCCTTCTCCACTCCTTTTGTTAACAAAAGTGTGTTGCAAGTAAACATATTTTCCTCAAGGCAAAATAGGTGATTTTTATTTTTTTTTATTTTTTTACTTTTTTGAGTAAGAGAGAGATGTGGTTGACTTTCTGGTTATGTGGCTCTTAAATACAGGCCAGTAGACATTAAGGGTTTATCATTTGATTATCAGCCACAAGTCTTTGGTGCCTATTCAAACATATTTTCTACTTGAATAAACTCATAGCTTTAAAAGTGAAAAGACAGTGAGCCTGCCGATGAAAGGCCTTTCTTGTGTGTGGAACTCAGTCCTTAAGACTGTTTTTAAGTTGTTCAGAATAGCTGCCTAATTTTAGAAAATAAATTTGCTTTTAAGCTTGGGTATGTTTGTATGTACAGGGGAACCAGTAAACTAACAATTTCTTACTTTCACTACTTGACACTGATTAGTGAGGTAGACATAGAACTCATATTTTTATGAGCATGCTTCAAAACAGCATTTTTATTGGGAATCTGTTAGTCTCTTAAATCCTGGATCATAGTAAACCAAAAGTTACTCAACAGTCATTTACTCAAAAGTTAATGAAAGGAAGCAAATATGATTCTAAATCTTGACTATTAATCTGTCTCTTGTCATTTGACATTTAGCACACTGACATAAGCAAGTTAAAACCACACACACACACACACACACACACACACATTGATACATTAAATAAGGCCAACTAATTAATATATGCACATTAAAAGTGAATTTTCCCAGCACTCGGGAGGCAGAGGTAGGAGGATCGCTGTGAGTCTGAGGCCACAGCCTGGACTAGAGTGAAATCCTACCTTGAAAAACCCAAAACAAAACAACAACAAAAAAAAAAACAGTAATTTTCCTGGATCCAGAGTACAATTCAGGGGATATGTAAAATGACCTTCAAATAAAACAAAATAAGAAATGAATACAATATTTGCCCCTCAGGAAAACAGGAAGGTCAAGTGTATATGAGATACAAAGATACATCCTTCATTTTTCTATTTCAGTGCACTAAGATAATTTTCAAGATCATGTTCTTTTCTGAAGATATTTCCTCTAGGAAGTTCCTCAAATACAAATATGAATAGAAGAAACATATGGCTTTGGAATGAAAACTCCTCTTAATAAAATGGAGACTAAGAAAAATGTGAAGAGACATACTAAACCAATGAATCCTTAGACTTAGAAGCTTTACATCCTAGTAAAAATTCTATCATATCCCATGGACTCCTGATAAGCTTACTTTAAATTAAAGATGTATACCTATTTGTGAAAAGTCTCCTGCATTTCCCTTTTTACTTTCCCATTAACAAATAAAAAAATTATAAAAATAATGTCCAGGCTAAAGAGCCATCCCCCCAGCTGACTATTTAAAAAAGCAACTGCCTAGCAGGAAATAATAATAATAATAATGCTGTCAGTTACAATTGAAACAAAACATTTTATTTTCAAGATTATCCTAATTTTCAATATTGTACAAATTGGCTAAATATCAAAATAACTACAACATTATCCTTGAAAGGCTGAATAGAATGCAAAATGATGGGGCTCAATCTATCATACCAGTCCTAAAAAAAAAACAAGCACTTGAGTAACACTGAAATTGCAAGTTTTATAAGTAGATGTTTCCCATAAACAAAATGACTGAAATTTACTGTGTGTTAAAGTCTGACACCTATAAGGCAGCAACATAAAACTAGTGCCTCAAGGGCCAGTTTTGATGGAATTTTGTTGTCATATAGTATGCCTCAATGCAGAAGCAGTGTTTCTATCTCCTTATGAGCCCCCCCCAAAGCAATACAAGATATTACCACTGCTCTTTGGTCGCCCACCAAAACTAGATAGTAAGACCCTGTTGCTAAAAACACCACACACTTTGATCACAAGCAGACAGACACCATGCTGGAACTGAGCTGAATGCATCTTCCAGGCTGGCTAGCTGTCACAGTGCCAAAAGGTGTTCTGCAGGGTGCAGGGGAAGAAAAGGCATCAATAGTGCCACTCTGTTGTGGGGAACCTACAAGCTATACAATGGGCTTGCCTGGCAAGATATGTCCACTGGTGCAGTGGTTGTTTTGAATGTAAATCCACCCTCCATAGACTCAAGTATTTTTTTTAATTAAGATTAATCTTCCAACTTAAGTCTGCAGCAGGCAGAGACTTGCTGGATGAGGTGTGTCACTAGCAATGGATCTTGGGTCCATCCTTAGGGTATGTTGAGAGCCAGCTTGAACTCTGGTGGCTCTCTCCCTCCCTCTCTCTCTCTCTCTTTCTCTCTCTCTCTCAATCTCTCTCTCTCTCTCTCTCTCTCTCTCTTTCCTAATCAAGTGAGCCAGCTTATTCTGCCAAGATTAAGCTTGCTTTGGAATCTGTAAGCCTGAAAGAAACCCTTTTCTCCCCATAAGCTGCTTCTGGTTAGGCATTTGCCCCAGTAATGAGGAGGCGACAGTCACAGGTGCAACAGCGACATGACTCCTAGGGAAATAACCAGTCACTTCCTGGTTGGATCTGAGTCACGCTCCACAGGAGGGAATGCATGCTGGCCAAAAGCCCCTGGCTGGGTCACAGGCCCTGGTTGCAGGAGAGGAGGACCTGCTGCTGGTGTTTTTCTAAATGGGCATGTTATGCCTCTCAAATTGCATCCTAAATATTAATGCCCATGCTCACATACTCATCCTGCTCTCGGCCTTGGTCTGAGAAACTCCTTTTTTGCAGTTACTGCAAAGACTCCTGATTGGTCAAAATGCCCAGAATAAGTGACTGCTGAGTACTCATCCCTAAATGAAATACCTGCATCACCAACTCCAAGGCTCAGGACAGACTAAGGTAAAGTAGGTGGGACGAATTTACGAGCTAAAGGATGGGAAGCAGTGCCATGAAACAATCCTCTGGACACGACATAACCACGGCACTTATGAACCCACAATGGCTGTGGCTACCCGCCCAAGACCAGCACAACACTGGGTCTGTCGATGCCCCATCATGGATGGGGAAGGAGCTCTCAAGGCCCCGCCCTCCCCGAAGAGCTGTTAGCAATTGATGGCTGCTAAGGGAATGGGAGAGGTTTTTCTCCAGTGGTATAGTTGCTGGTGAGTCGCTCATGTCTTCAAGCCTGCTCAAACAAGCAATACTAATTTAATTCAGTGAGACACACACACACACACACACACACACACACACACACACACACACACACAAAGACAAACATTAAAGTAGGAAGGGAGATTTGTTGGGGAGAAAAGATTCAGCAATTGTGGGAGGGGGCAAGAGAAGGTAATGGGAAGAATATGATTAAAATACTCTACATACAGGCCTGCAGGGATGGCTTAGTGGTTGAGGCATTTGCCTGCAAATCCAAAGGACCCTGGTTCGATTCCACAGGACCCACGTAAGCCAGATGCCCAAGGTGGCGCTTGCGTCTGGAGTTCATTTGCAGTGGCTGGAGGACCTGGAGCACCATCTCTCTCTCAAATAAATAAAACTTTAAAAAAAACACAAAATATGACTTTACATACATATACTGCATTGTAAAAAAAAAAGATAATGTTAAAAGAGAAACTATGTTCCAATATACCAGGTTTCACTTGTCAAAAATTAAATTACCAGGATGCTAAATGAAAGCAGACTTTGCATAGCAATGTAGAACTTGGTCAAATGGCACCTCGTCATTTACCCAACCTGTGGATCTGAAGACTATCAAGACACTGTCAGCACCAGACACCAAACAGTGGTCACCCAGGTCCTTACCGTCCACTCAACCTGAGTCTTGGCGTCTCTGATAAGATGCTCCAAAAAGTCCAAATGCTTTTCCTCCTCTTGCGCATGGGGCTCTGCCTCAGTGGCTGGAGGCAGTCCGAGGGGGCCTTGAAAGACTTACGGCCGGATCAAGCCACCCTACGATGCATGGCACAACTAAATTCTTGGCACTTCGGTCCATCCACAACATTCAGGGTAGCACCCCCAAGTTAAGAGGGTCAGGACTGGTAATTTCAGACATTTGATTCTTGTTTCCTCCCTGCAGGATACACACAAGCACCGAACCAATGTGTGCCCTGGAACCATTTTTCGCAGAAGAGATGTACATGGCAATGTCAGTGAAGTCAATATGCCCTAAGTTCAAAGTAGCCCTGGCTTGCCTGTTTAGCATAACCTGTGCCCCATTATCCCTTCGTTTTAAATCATTCATATGGAGGAAAGAATCTAGAAAAATTCAAAAATCAGTGGACATGCCCAACATTGACCTGAAATTAACTATGTAGTCTCAGGGTAGCCTGAATGCTCAGCAATCCTCCTACCTCTACCTCCCTAGTGCTGGGATTAAAGGTGTGTGCCACCACGCCCGGATGTTTTTGTTTTTGTTAAGGATAATACAATTAAATGTCTTCTACTACAGTTAGTTTAAAATTACAATTTACATGTTAAGGTGATATTCCTGGAGCTTTTTAATTGCATAAATATCTAATAGCCAGAAAAATAAATTAATCCATGTGGCTCAGATTTTAATTATTCTGTACCAAGCCTATAAACTCTTCACAGATGATCCCAACCAGCAATATATAATATTAAGTGCTATGCCAGGGAATGACCTGATTGTTATCACCCAAAACCTAGTGAATTTTAATTAAACTGGAGAGAGACAGTGAATATATCACATATTACTTCCACCAAGCATGTTTTATTGCAAAAAAATGAATGACACTTAATATTCATAACCACTGCAGCTATAAATAAATTTACATTTAAAAAGTAAAAGTATTATTCTTAATTTTTAAAATAATAGCTCTATAAATGTCTTACATGGTTTATTAAATTTGTTATCTCTCTAACACCAGCACCTTGCCCCTACGTGATTTATATATTTTTGGACACATCTGGTTACAATTTGGACATTCCCCCTGCTACTTTTCTTATCTAAAACAGTTGACTGGTAGGTAATATATTTACATAGTTCTTATGCGCTGTGCTTTCATGCATTAGGAGTTTAAATCTATTTCACTATGAAAACAAGAACTCAAATAGCCAAAAGGTGATCATGGATAGCAACTGAGTTCCTTCCATTCGGTGTACTTGCCCATCTTCAGCCTCTCCGCCTGTTTCTGCAGCTGTGGTGCCAGGGGACGCTCAGAAACTACTTGGAGAGGATCGCTGCTTCCTCTTACTTACCTACATGTGCTGGGAACCCCTAAGAATGACACAGGGCTCACTCAGGTCACTCCTGCTCGAGTGCTTCCATCTCAGTGATCTTCAGAATTCTAGAGGGGATTTCCCGATTCGTCCTCTAGATCATGAAATTGTTTTTTTATTATTCCAGACAATGATCTCCCAAACAACTATCCCCAACCCTGTCATTTGATTCAAGTATAAGAAATCTTTAGAATATCTATCACTTTTCTTTTTTTTTTTTTTTTTTTTTTTTTTTTTGGTTTTTCGAGGTAGGGTCTCACTCTGGCCCAGGCTGTCCTGGAATTCACTATGGAGTCTCAGGGTGGTTTCATACAGCGATCCTCCTACTTCTGCCTCCCGAGTGCTGGGATTAAAGTTGTGTGCCACCACGCCTGGCTTTATCACTCTTTAAAAAAAAAAAAAAGTGTTTTGGGTTGGAGAGATGGCTTAGAAGTAAAGGAGCTTGAGCTTGCCTGGAAAGCCAAAGGACCCAAGTTTGATTCCCCAGAACCCACCTAAACCAGGTGCACCAGGTGGCAAAGGAGTCTAGAATTCACTTGCAGTGGCTGGATGCTCTGGTGTGCCCATTCTCTCTTTGTCTCATTAAAAATAAAATAAAATACAAAAAAGAAGGCTGGCTTGCATTTGAGATTTTGTTTCCAGTATTGAATTGGAAAATATTGAAGTTACTATCAACAGATCCATGAGTTTAATCTTTTCCTATATTCAGGAATTAATGTGAATGCCCAGTCACTGTATAAAATTCGCAGTGCTCCATCCTCCTCAGCACCTGTGGCGTCTATACGCAGCCTGAACACACGATGGTCACTCTCCAAGTCCTCACGAAATCAATTGGTCTCTTGGTCAAGAAACCAAGGTGCTATCACAGCTCTCGGTATAATATAACTATACCTGGTATGTCCGCAGGCTTCTAAATATTTCAAATTATCAGTGGGCTTTTACTTTATCTGTCACAAAGTTTATGTACTCATACAATTAAATCAAGGGAGGTCTGAGGAGATGAGAAGTTTTACTAATAGCAAAAGCAAAGCAGAAATCCAGTCACCATGAAGTCCTGATCCTGGCCTGCTTTTTCTTGGCTATTATCCCACTGCCTAGGCACAGTACTTATGCCCCTTTCCTGCCTGTCATAAAGCAGAGGGGTAGAGAGACAGGATGCACTATATGCGTATGATGTTTCTCAAAGAACCTAGCACTTTCTTCTGTCCAACCCTTAAGGTAAATCTACTGATTGTCATTTAATATGTTTCATTGAAGATTCTGTTTAAGCATACTAATTACATTCATACTTTGATTGGATGCCTATCCATCAACATGGTGAGTTTTTCAGTTAGTCTTGGTGTAATTTACTGAAACTGATCCAGTTGTGTATTTTTTTTACGATAATCTTCACAAAAAAATTGAGGATCTTGCTTTATAAAACGTCCATGAAAACATAATCAGGAAAAGAAATGGCCCCAATCTACTGAGGTAGTTATCCATGAAGACCAGGCACAGGCAGAGAAAAGAAATGCAATAGTCTTCATTACTTTTTAATTGTTTAACTTTATTACCGTTGCACCATTTATACAATTACATATAATTTCAATGCATCCATTGTACATTTTTTTGTTTTTTTGTTTTTTATTTTTTTTCCATTTTCCAATGAGTGGTGTGTTGGTGTCTGAGACACAGAATGGAAGAGAAACTGGAACTGCAATGAACGCAGACTTTTTTTTTTTTTCATTTCCACTGACCAATAAACAGAACTACAGGTGCACCCAACCACGGACATGCATTAAGTCGTCATGAGAAATCTAGGTAGGCTACGTATGATGAGAGAATGTTTGTTACTCCCAAAAATATCTGGAAGAGGAAGAATGGAGGGCTGGCATCGAGATACATGTGGACAAGCTAAGTGGGCTCTGTCTGAAAGTTGGCATTCATCCACAACATTTAAAAATATATCAAAACAAGAACGTCAAATTTAAAAAGGAAACACGGAAAATACTGCTTTTTCGTAAAGATCTGATTGCCTTGGCACAGGCCCTGTGTGGGCAGAACTGGGATGCATCCCTCCCCCAGCTGCCAGGGCAGAGGAGGAGGACCAGGTTTGGAGGAGAGGAAGGGGGGGGGGCGTGGTTCTTAAAGCCGGTGGAGCACAGGTTTAAAACAGCAGTTTAGGTACCAAAAAGAAAAAATAAAAATAAAAGAAAAAGAAGGGAAAAAAAAAAAAAAGATGTACTGTACTTTCAGACACTCGATCTCTTTTAAATTCCAGGACTTACTGGTAAAGTTGGCTTGAAAGGTATATTAGATATTTCCCCCACAAAAATACTATTTGGATTCTCCCCGCCCCCTCCCTCCCTCCCCCTGATGGGACACATCCTCCGTGTTTAGCGCGGTGTGTTCGCTTTGTTTGTTTCAGGTTTCTTTCCTTCGCTTGTTTCTTGTTAATTCCGTTTGGTTTTTAATCCCTTGGGCAATACACATCGTGACATCCGATTTGGAACAGGTTAGTGTAGGATAGAGAGAGAGAGAGAGACAGAGAGAGAGAGAGAGAGAGAGAGAGAGAGAGAGAGAGAGAGAGAGGGAGGGAGGGAGAGGGGCGGGCGGCCGCGGGCGCCCCGGGTCCCCGTCACTCCCGGGCCGCCACGCTCTGCTCGGGGGCGGCGGCGGCGGCGTCCGCGGCGGCGGCGGGCGGCTCGTCCGGGGCGGCGGCGGCGGCGGCGGGGCGGCGGGCGCGGCGGGCGCCGGGGCCTTGGCCGTGGAGCTGGGCGCGTCGGCGGACGAGGGCGCCGCGTCGGCGCCGCCGCAGGGTTTCGAGTCCGAGGCGGCCGGGGCGCCGTCGCCCTGGGCCTCGTGCGCGGCGGCGGCGGCCGCGGGCGCCTCAGTCTTTGTGGGTTCCCCGTCGTCGCCGGAGGCCGCGCCGAGCCCCGGGCTCTCCGCGCGCGCCTCGCCGGCCTGCGGGGCCTCGCCGCCCGCAGCGGGGACCGCCGGCGCCCGCCGCCTCCTCGGGCTGCGGCTCGGCCGCGGGGCCGTCGGCCTTCTCGGGCGGCTCGGCCTGGGGCGCCGCCTCCTCCTCCTCCGCCGCCGCCGCCGCCTTCGGCTGCTTCTCGTCGGCCTCCGCCTTCTTCGGCTCGCCGCCCTCCGCCGCCTTCGGCTCGCCGCCCTCCTTGGCCGCCTCCGCGTCGGCCGCCCGGGGCTTCTCCTCCGCGCCCGCCGGCGCCGGGGCGGCGTCGCCCGCGGCCTGCGCCTCGCCGCCGCTCTCGCGGGCCGCCCCCTCCTCCTCGGGGCCCGCGCCCTCGGCCTTCTTGTCCTTGTCCTTGGCCTTCTCGTCGTTCACATTGTAGCCCTTCTTCTTCTTGCTCAGCTTGCCTCCCATCGTGGAGCCCTGCGAGCAGGCACGAGACAGACACAGAGAGAGAGAGAGACAGAGAGAGCGCGGTTAGGGAGCGGCGAGGGCACCCGACCCGCCAGGCCCCCCGCAAGGAACACGGGGTGTCCGGGGAGCAACACTTCTCCCTCCCTGGGCCACTCAGGCACCGCTCATTGAACACCGAAGCACAAAATGGGAGAGACACAGCCATTTTAGGTCTGTAGCGCAGCATGTTAAAAAAAAAATGAAAATCAAAGGACGGCTGTAGTTTTCAAGGCGCTTGGCCTGCATGCAAAGACAAAGGACCTAGGTTCGATTCCCCAGGACCCACGTAAGCCAAGCGCGCCAGGTGGCACACATGCATCTGGAGTTCATTTGTGACTGGAGGCTCCTCTCTCTTTCTTTCTCTCTCTCCCTTCCTCCCTCTTTCTCTCAAATAAATGAACAAAAATAAAATATTACATAAGTAAAATGAAATGGAAACTTCCTGACTTGGGAGATGGAAAGGTGCTTGCTTGCAAAACATGCAACCCGGATTGATTCTCTAGGACCCGTGTAAAGCCACATGCACATAGCGTTCCTTTACAGAGGCAATAGTAGTCCCTGGCACACCCCTTCTCATTCATTCATATTCTCTCTCTCTCTCTCTCTCTCTCTCATAAACAAATGCATAAATAAAATATTTAAAAACATTAAAGCTTTCTGTAGTTTCTTTTAACACAAAGCATAAGTCTCTAGAAAATAATCTTAAGCCGCAAAGTCTCTTATTCATCTATATGCATCTATACGCATGTTCAAAGACCTAGGGTAGGTAGAATTCATTCTATCTTATTAGGAAGCAAGACCTCATCTATATTTAGTTGGCTAGCGTGTCTGATTAATGCCTCCTGGAGGAAGTGTATTGTTGGGGGTGAGCTTATGGGTGTTATAGCCAGTTTCCCCTTGCCAGTGTTTAACACATTCTCCTCTTGCTAATGTACATCTTATGCTGCCCAGGAGGTGATGTCCACCCTCTGCTCATGTCGCCATTTTCCTCTGCAATCATGGAGCTTCCCCTCCACCCTGTAAGCCAAAATAAACCCTTTTTCCCACAAGCTGTTCCTGGTCGGGTGGTTGTCTGTCAGCAATGCGAACCCGACTGCAACAGTAAGGTGGTACCAGGAGTGGGGTTGCACTAGACACCTGACTGTGTGGCTTTGGCCTTCTGGAGCTGATTTTCAAGAGGAATGTGACAGGATTTGAAACCTTTGCCTAAGAGACACCTTTGCAGTGCTGTAAGTACAGCTTGATGGACTATTCTGGTCAGAGTTGAAAGACCTGAATGCAGTAAGAACTATGGACTGTGAGGTTTGGCTTATGAGGGTGAGAAAGAGCTGTGCCTGGACTAGGGTAGCAGTTTGTGTGAGAGGCTTGCTGTTATGCCTGTGTCCTGAGAAACTGTGCAGTGTTGCTTTGCATAGAAATGAACTGGCGTTAGCAGAGGGATATGGCAAAGAAAGAAAAATCTTTGGGTGAACTGCTGCCTGTTCAGCTGCAATTGACAGACTACATACAACCTTTGAGATTGGGCCAGCTGACCTGCACTGGGGCAACAGAAAAAAATGTAGACTCTTTTGAAGGGGCCTGAGTGCTCAAGGAGTGACTTGTTCGTCAAAGTCTGCTTTATTCCCCCCTGGATTAACAAATTGGCACGCCACCTGGTATTGTGGAGTATAAGAAATAAAGGAAAGAGGGGGTCATTGAGTTTACAATACAGTCTTGTGTTTTGAAAATGGCCATGGGCAGTGTGAAGCAAGTTTGCTGGATGCTTGCATGGAAATGCCATGGGGCCATGAGGATGAACCATGGGTTGCAATGGAAACCCAGTGGAGATGCCAGGACCACGAGATGGCTGCTAAGGAAAGCTACCAGTCCCAGTGAAGTTTTCCAGGACTGTGAGTAGCCTATCTGGAGGGGCGGAATTGGAATGCCAGGGACTTGCTGCTGGTTAGAATTATCAGACTTGGAGATTTGTCACTGACTAGAGTTATTGGACTTGAAGCTACAGAGTTTCATGTTTGCCCTGATTGTTTTAAATCTTGTATTGGCTGAATATTTATTTCTTTGCTATGTCCAATGCCATCGTTTGCAGTGTGAGTATGTATTCTGTGTCATTATGGGTTTGGGGGGGATTTTTTTGGTATTATGGTTCAGGTAAAAGATCTTGAATTATGGGGATATTTGAACATCACTAGCATTGATAAAAACTATGGGAACTTTTATACTTGTATGAATGCATTGTATTTTACATCATATATGCTTATCAGTTTATGGGGGCCAGGGGCAGGGAATGTGGTGGTTTGATTCAAGTGTCCCCCTTAAACTTAGGAGTTCTGAATGCTAGGTTCCCAGCTGATAGAGATTTGGGAATTAACACCTCCAGGAGGCAGTGTATTGGAGACGGGCTTATGGGTGTAATAGCCAGTTTCCCCATGCCAGTTTTTGGCACACTCTCCTGTTGTTATTGTCCACCTTATGTTGGCCAGGGGGTGATGTCCACCTTCTGCTCATGCCATCGTTTTCCCCTGCCATTGTGGAGCTTTCCCTCCAGCCTATAAGCCAAAATAAACCTCTTTTTCCCACAAGCTGCCCTTGGTTGGGTGATTTCTACCAGCAATGCAAAAAGGACTGCAACAAAGCCCCATGGATAGATAACTGATTTAGTGAGTTTACTCCTGATGCTGGGAGTCTGGGGTCAGGAATTTTGGAATTCTCTAGGAAGGAATGAAAAGACGCCCTAGGACTGCAGAGATCAGGAAGGGCAGATCCTTCTGAGGGTTCTGACCTGAAGTGAAGTGTAAAGACCTAGATATTCTCCCATGGGCCCAAGGACAGTTTTGGCATTTAGCGAAAAGAAAGCTATTCACTTTGGGGTCCATCAACCCTAAGCTGCCTAGCCAATTTCTGTCTCCTCTCAAATTGATTGCTTTTTCTTAAAGAAATTTAATCGCAAAAAAAGTCAATGAATGAATAAAATAAAATAACATGCCACTGCCCCAGCAAGTTTCCACAAATAAGAAAAGTCCATTAGAGAGGAACACCCATGCAGTGCCCGAGCAGAGACTGCCAAGTCCAGGTTTCTGTCTGCTTCTGCACAACTCAGAGCTCTCTTCAACCAGAATCCTTTGTTTTCATCTTTAATATCATCCATTCAGAAAATGTGCTTTTTACTCACTGTACTTGTTGGGATTGTGAATCATGATGATGAAACAGCCCACAATGATTTAAGAGTCAGGTGCTGGAAGCTGGGCGTGGTGGCGCACGCCTTTAATCCCAGCACTTGGAAGCAGAGGTAGGAGGATTGCCATGAGTTCAATGCCACCCTGAGACTACGTAGTGAGTTGCAGGTTAGCCTGGACTAGAGTAAAATCCTATCCCCAAAAAACAAAAAAACAAAAAAAAAAAAGAAGAAGAAAAAAAAAGGAAGGAAGGAAAGAAGAAAAGAAGGAAGGAAGGATGAGGTGTTGGATAGAGTACTAATCTTCAGTCACAGTTATGCCTCAGTCTTCATATATTAATCTCTAAGAAAGAAACCAATACACAAAAAGATGACTAAAACACTAGTTTCAAAGAAAGTACTATGTTATCCAAGAAATGCTCCTACATATCTTAAAAAGGAGGGAGTGACTTACGGACACAACCCACCTCAAACAATGCATTCTGCTTATTTAATCTTGGGTAGGAGCAGCCATCTATGGCAAAACCACAATTAAATATACCTTGGCTAGCATGCAGGCCACGGGCCAAGCAGTGCCATCTCTAACTCCAGAATGCCTGCAGGCTAATATCAGTTCCATTCCACCTTTGGAAGGGCTGGGAACTCAAGCTTATCCATATGGGCCACTATCTAGCGTCAATAAAAATTCCAAGGCATGGGCAAACCTTCAGAGTTGCGCTGGGAGGGATGCCGTTCAAACTACGTGAGAGGTGCAATGCCAAGTATTTCTCTGGATTCCTAGGCATTCCTTCCCTTGCTGACTTAAATGCTTTGTCTATAATTAACCATAACCAGAAATATAAAAAATATATATTTTATATATTGGTACCACATGCCTTTAATCCCAGCATTTGGGAGGCAGAGGTAGGAGGACTGCCATGAGTTTGAGGCCACCCTGAGACTACAGAGTGAATTCCAGGTCAGCCTGGGCTAGAGCGAGAACCTACCTCAACAAAACAAAACAAAACAAAACAAAACAAAAAAATAGATAGATAGACAGATAGATAGATTCCTTAGCCAAAATATAAGTCCAATATAAATAAATAAACCTGATCAAATATTTTTCAATCATAATTTACAGTGCTTTCATCCAATTCTTTTTTTTTTTAATTTTGTTTTTTATTTATTTATTTGAGAGCGACAGACACAGAGAGAAAGACAGATAGAGGGAGAGGGAGAGAATGGGCGCGCCAGGGCTTCCAGCCTCTGCAAACGAACTCCAGATGCGTGTGCCCCCTTGTGCATCTGGCTAACGTGGGACCTGGGGAACCGAGCCTCGAACCGGGGTCCTTAGGCTTCGCAGGCAAGCGCTTAACTGCTAAGCCATCTCTCCAGCCCTCATCCAATTCTTAATTGTGTAAACTGGTTATGTCACATATGACTTCACCTTTATTTCATGAGCCATTTAGGTACATTGGGCTGAATTAAGAAGCAGGAATCCTCTTCTAGTGCTGACCTCTCAGCAGCATCTTACGTGCTGCTTTGATGAGTTTTGAATCTTTCCCAGTGTCTACCGCCGTTTCCATAGAGAAGTTTCTAACTGGACTGAGGAGAACCCTCAGAGGAACAGGGACTAGGGAGAGGGCACAAAAGAATATAATCTGATGGGAACACACCGATCTGAAGTATGTTCATATATTAAAGTTTCCAGTAAAACTAATTTAAAAACATAAATTGGAAACATGATAGGTCTGCCTTTAGAATCATCACCCAATTTCATGACAGCAGACCCATACACCAACCTGGAAATTACAGGCTGTGAAGCAAAGTGTAAATGTAGTCTATGTTGTGGACAAAACATGGGGGTGCTGCATTCTGACACCCACAGTATGAAATTCTATATAGCAATCCCCAGAGTTTTAAAGTCCTGTTGGTTTACAAACCTAAAATCTACGTTACTAAAATCGGTGTTCCGAAATCCAGTTAAAGCCACATTCTATTCTTTGTTTTAATCCCAGCTGTGATATTTTTTTCTGGGGAAGGCAGTGAACATACCCAATCAAGTTGTAAGTAAGAGGATGTGTCTCAATCCTGTCTGTGTGTGAAACATAACGTTAGGTAAATATCCCCGGATTTTGGCTAATTTACCTGCTGAGCTCCAGCAAAATATCAGAAGGGGGCTGATAAAAGCCACTAAACCTTGGAAAAGTGAGCTGTCTGGTTACTTCTCAAGATGGTGTGAGGGAATACCTTCCCACGACCAGGAGGATAAACTAAAATTTAATATTTTCAAGGTGCCAAGCACAATCCTAATCCTAAACCTATAACCTAAATTGCTTATTTTCTCAAAAGTACCATTCAGTAGTGTACCATTAACATCCTCTTTTTATCCATAAGCAAATTCTAACTAGCTGAGCTCGTAGAGCTGAGCAATAAGCAAAAGGCTAAGGCCAACAAAATGTGTGACAGCAGGAAGACATCATCCAGGAGATCAGGGGAACTCCAACAGCAGAGAAGCTGACAAGAAGGTAGAGCTCTGAGCCCAGGAATGCCACCACCCTGGAATCCAAGATAGTAGCTCCCAGCATGTCTCAGAACGCACCCTGCTGAGAGCACACACAAGAGCCAGGAGTGGTGGCTCGCCCTTTAATCCTAGCACTTGGGCCTGGAGTTTGAGGCCAAGCTGAGACTATATAGTGAATTCCAGGTCAGCCTGGACTAGAGGAAACCCTACCTCAAAACAGAACTCAATTATGTTGAAAGGATACACAAGAAATTTAGTGCCTGAAGTACTTTCTGCCCCTAAACTTCACATCTTCCTATTTGCTAGAGAAACTTCGTATTAGACCCCTAAAAGAAAATGAGATCCAGCAAGGGGCATGGAGTTGATTCATTTCTCCAATTTCTGTTACTTTTTATTTGTGAAAGAAACAATTTGGTTTAGAAAGTTGGAACTCTTAAAATGAGAGAATGGGGAAGGGAGAGAGATCTCTTGAGGGAAGAAGTAATCCGTCATGAACGTTACTTGAGCCTAACCAAAGTGACAGTCACAGGACAAAACTTGAGCCTAACCAAAGTGACAGTCACAGGACAAAGACTGTCTTTTTTTTTGCTCATTTTAGGATGTCCACTTGTGGTGCAGCCCAGGAAGTAGGCAGATGCTGAATGCATGGATATATATTCTTTAAAAAAATGGAATTTCAAAGGGGAAAGTGTGGGGGTGGGAAGGGAGGGAATTTTCATGGGATATTTTTTTATAATAATGGAAAATGTTAATAAAAATTTAAAAATTAAAAAAAAAACCTTATACCTATTTATTTACTAGAGAGAGAGAGAGAGAGAGAGAGAGAGAGAATATGAGAATGAGCATGCCAGGACCTCCAGATGCTGCAAATGAACTCCAGACACATGCACCACCTTGTGCATCTGGTTTTGTGGGTCCTGGAGAATTGGACCTGGGTCCTTTGGCTTTGCAGGCAAATGCCTTAAACTTCTAGGTCATCTCTCCAACCCACATGGATCTATGTTCTATGTGTTTACATAAGGACAAATGCCCCTGGAGTGTCAGCTTATAAGTCATGAGTCGAGACACAAATGCCCACTGAATGCACCTCAGATGAAGTCCTGAGTGTCAGAGAGTCACTCTCAGATACGACACCTCAGAGGAAAGCTTATTGTAGAGCTATCCTTTTAAAGTGCGAAGAGGATTCTCTATCACAACAGCTAAAGCTACAGGCCCACAGCTTGAGATGTACATTGAAAATAACCAACAAGAGACGGCAGCTGCCTCCTTTGGTAAATGATGGATGTAATTTTGAGAGCGTGGACACTGTGTCACAATGGAGCCAGTTATTTTAACCTTGCTGTTCTCTTCCAGTTCCTGTCAAATGACAAATGTCAATTTCATGGGAATTTAATGTGACACATCTTCCAATGTTTGACATTTCACGGGTCTACAAGAAATCTTGGTTCCTTTCTTCATCATTTGATTCTGAAATCGTCAGACAACTTCCACTTATTGACACCAGCAGAACAGCAGAGCTTATCTACAGCCGTACCACCCTGAACGTGCCCAGTCTCGTCAGAATCACAGAGCATAGGTTCTACATATACAAGTTCTAGAAATAGCCATTATGAGTGCTGCAGTTAAGGTTGTGGGGACTGCTTAGCAGTTAGAGACATTTGTTTGCAAAGCATGCCTGCCCAGCTTCGAGTCTCCAGTACCCATGTAAAAGCCAGATGCACAAAGTGGCACGTGTCTGGAGTTTGTATACAAGGGCAGGGACCCTGGTATGTCACTCTCTTTCTTCCCCCTTCCTTGCAAATAAATAAATAAAATATTTTTTTAAGTAAACTTATACCATCTTTCCACCCTCAAGTTTGAAGTAACAAGCAGCTTGTTGCCATGATTGGATGGTGCTAATATGAAGCAAAAATTTAGGAAAATGGTTAAAAGCTTAGGAGAAAGGCATTGAGGAAATGGATCAGTTGGTAAAGTGTTTGCCATACAAGTGTGAGGGCCTGCGTCCAGATCTCCAGCACCCCCATCCCACGTGGGCATGGAAACACTCGGGAGGTTGAGACAGGATCCTTGGGGCAAGCTGGCTAAACTCTGGGTTCAAATGAGAAATAAATAAGGTGGAGTGTGGTCAAGGAAGATACCTGGCATTACGCTCTGGCCTCCACATGCATACACACCACACACACACACACACACACACACACACACACACACACACCATATATACATGCAAAAAATAGAAAGAAATTAAACAAAAAAATTGAAATAAAATTTTAGAAAATGTCATGTAACTATTTACCAAAGGATGGAGATAGATAAATAGATAGATAGATAGATAGATAGATAGATAGATAGATAGATAGATAGATAGATAGATGTGTATGTATATTAGTGTTTTCAATTACAATTCACAGATGTTTTTAGAATAGAGTGTCAGCTTATAAGTCATGAGTCGAGACACAAATGCCCACTAAATGCACCTCAGATGAAGTCCTGAGTGTCAGAGAGTCATGGCTGCATTAGCTTCCCCAGCACGGAGCTGTGTGACAGTGCTGTGGTTATTTATAAAAGACAGTTGTTTCCCCCTTTCACTACTTTTGGTGCGTCATCTACCAACCATCAGTGGTCCTGCTGGGTAGGATTTGCCCTCTGCTCAAACTCTTTGAGCAAGAGGGCTTCCTGGAACAACCCAACTGCTTGCCTCTCTTATGCAAGCCAAGCAGCCTCCTGAGAAAAGCAGGCTAAGCGGACAGAAGGCCAGTAGCAGTTCTTGTAGGTCACCGTGACATTCGGCCCAGGGCTGTGTCAAATGTTGAGAAAAGTAGGCAAGGAGAGATCCTGAGCCCAAATGTCTACATTATATCCAAACACTCTTCAAAAAATAATAATAAGGAACAACTACGACTAACATACAGTTTTAAAACACCAAACATTAGCAGTTAAGGCATTTGCCTGCAAAGCCAAAGGACCCAGGTTCGATTCCCCAGTACCTACGTAAGCCAAATGCACAAAGTGGCGCATGCGTCTGGAGTTTGTTTGCAGTGGCTGGAGGCCCTGGTGTGTCCATTCTCTCTGTCTCTCTCTCTCTCTCTCGGTCTCTCTCTCTCTCTCTCTCAAATAAATAAATAAATAAACTTTAACAAATAAATAAATAAACGCCAGATGTGGTGGCACATGCCTTTAATCTCAGCAGAGGTGGGAGGATCACTGTGAGTTTGAAGCCAGCCTAGGACTACAGAGCGAGTTCCAGGTCAGCCTGGGCTACAGTGAGACCCTACCTCAAAAAGAAAATAAATAAATAAAATAAAACAGAAAAACCTAAATAAATAAAACAATATTAAAAGAAGAAAAACAAGGTACCAAACTTATAAATCTAAATCAAAGTGATCTCCTTTCCCTAGTCTGCCTCCTGTGAGAACCATTTAAATGTGTAGTCAGTTTTTGGTTATCTAAGATGAATGGAAATATCTGTTTCTTATATATAAAGTCCACTTATAAAACATAAGTAAGTTCTGGCAAACGTAGGCATTATCCATTTTCCTATCTCTACTTCCTCCCCAGCTCTTCCAGAATTGGTTGCTTAGAGCAGACACAGTTTGGAAACCCTTCAGAAACACACGATCTGGGCAAATAGAAGGCTCCTCTGCTTTCTAAAGCAGAATGTGTTGCTTCACGGAACAAGAATGCTGAAAGCTTTGCCCCATGTGGACACATATTTTGTCTGCCAGAAACTTCCTCTTGCTAGTTGTGGGTAGTACCATCTCAGAGAGTTCCCTTCTTCCCCAACCTATGTTAAAGATCTCAAGTTCCTGGCCACAGACTCCTGATCTCCGTGAACTGCCAAGAAACATCTAAAGCAATTGTGTCACTATCTTGAATTTTATGAAGAAAGTAAATTAATTTCCCAAAAGAAAATATTAAGATGATACAGCACAAAAAAATTGGCCTAAATTTTACTAAAATCATTCCCCTTTTCTTCCTTCCACAAGCCTGAAGAGCTTAACACATGAACACTATTATCTCCAATTAATTATACAACTTATTTTGAAATGAGTGAGTTCAGAAATATGGAAAAAACTCTAAGTTGCTTCTAAATGTCCATGCCCTCTCTAAGGTGTTCAGGATTTGGTTTAATGCTGTATCTAAAATGTTTTAGAAATTCTTTTCTTTGCAAATGAGGGAATACTGCATTTCTATATTTAATGAAATGGAAAAACTATACAAATGACAACAAAAATATATTGCCATTTTTACAGAGCCATCAAAAGGCAGTATTTCAGGACAGGGGATGTAGCCCTGTCAGTATAATGCACAGGGCCCTGAACGATAGCACCATATAAGGGTGTGGTGGCCACACCTGTATCAGGAGGGGAGAGAAGTTTAACAGATATGCAAAGTCATCCTGGACTATAGAGCAAATTTGGGACCAGAATAGAATACATGAGACCCTATCTCAAAAAAAAAAAAAAAAAAAAAAAAAAAACCAGAGAGAGAGAACATTTTATAACATTTGGTTTGGTTTGGTAAGTATTTGTAAGTTGGGGGAGTTGCATGTTACAGCTCTGAATGACAATAATATCACTTTAAGGTCATTCAGGCAAGGTCAAGGTAACCTGAAGCACTGTAAGGCTCATTATTTTCAAATGAAAGACAGCAGGGGTAAGAATGAGAAGAAGAGCGAATGGTGTGGGGGAGTGCTTCTCCTTTAGAGTAACTATCTTCACCCACATTATGGTACCTTTGGAAGACCTACCCCTCCACACTCAATCCCTTCTAGTATTTATAACTAATGGAAACTGAAGTCACATATGTTTCCTTGAAGGTTATCTAGCAAGATCCATCTAGTACACACAGAGCATGTAACCATGAAGGGTTTAAGCCTTGGCTCCATTTGAGCCAAAGCAAAAGCAATGGTGTTGGGCTGAAGAGATTCAGGGGCTAGAGGCACTTGCTTGTAAAACCCAATGCCTGGGTTTGATTCCCCAGTACCCATGTAAAGCCAGATGCACAAAATGGTGCATGCATCCTTGTTCCAGTCTCTCTGTCTCTCTCCCTCTCTCTTTCTCTCTATCTCTCCTTGCAAATAAATAGTTTTTTTGTTTGTTTGTTTGTTTGTTTGTTTGTTTGTTTTTTAAGCAGTGGTGCTATGTATCAGAAGACCTGACATGATCATTTCTCTTATTCTATTCCACTTAGCCAGGGACAGTTGCTATGGGTAGAAACACTGTCTGACCTGGTCCTCAGGAAGCAAAGAACAGAGTCATGTGTCCTAAGCCTGCCCACGGAAGAAGCTGAGAGGTTCCTCAAACCCCTATCACTGATACCAACCAAAAGCACAGGGGTCAACCTCACCACCTACACATTTCTCTGGTTTTGGTTCAGGGAAATGCAGCAATTTAAGGTGAAAGAGGGTAAAACCACATAGCACGAATAATAGTTTAATCGACATCTGAGCCACTGTTAAGGCTGTTCATATAGTTTCCCAGCGAAATGTAAGATGTGAGGGGTTACTCACTATTTGCTTGCCCTACTCATTAAGTAATCTGAGTGGCACATGTGAGACAGGGAGCAGTGTTGGAGGAAACAATGGTGAGTAAAAGAAATGAGATCAGGGCTGGAGGGATGACTTAGCAGTTAAAGTGTTGGCCTACAAAACCAAAGGACCCAGGTTCAGTTCCCCAGGACCCACATTAGCCAGATGCACAAGGGGGAGCATATGTCTGGAGTTCATTTGCAGTGGCTGGAGGTCCTGGTGCACCCATTCTTTCTTTCTTTCTCTTTCTCTCTCTCACCCCCACCCGACTCTAATAAATAAATAAATAAGAAAAACAAGAAGGAAAAAAAAAGAAATGAAACCATTGTCATCACCAAGCTTAAGAAGAGTTAAGTCCTTTGAGGCAGGTCTAAATAATGATATGCCATCAGGCTTCCTAGAAAAGGCCCTCTCTGGGGTGACCCAAATGGCTCTCACAAACCTGTCTGCATCATGGTGGCAAGCAAAATTAAGGTACATCACACCCTGATGTTTTACATACTTGACATGTAGCTGACCATCATTTGCAATTGAGGACTTTTGGTTTCAGTAGAACCATGTTGGTCCAGTTACTAGTTTAGAAGTCAGGGTTACCCAATTCTCTGGGTAAAGAATGGAAGTCCAAATTACAAAACTGCCCAACTTCAGAAAAATGCATAAAGAGGTGATTTCAAGGCATTACCTATCCCCCAAATCATGGGGATTCCATCCTTATGTTCTTCAAATAATTACTATATTCTCCATTTCCCATTTCTCACTAGTACCACTATTTTCATACATTGATGTTGTTCCATCGATAAGCAGCACTGATCTATGACCTAATATAAATCACTGGCATACTTTATCCAGCTCACAAGAGCACTAACAAAACAAAGAATCCTGTCATATTTCTCCATGTGATCCAAAAGTTACTACATTCACTAGCTCAAAGGCTATTAGTATGTATATCTGCTCTCCTTGTCCTAATTACATATAAACACTTCTTACATTAAAAGGTGCCATCCACCATGGTGCTGAGAAGAAGTGACAGAGGAATGCTCAGCACAGAAATATCTCTATCACACCTTCCAAGGCTCAGCGACCATTGAGGAAGAGGTAGCAGAAAGAATGTAAGAGCCAAAGGAAGGGAAGAACTCCTTACAATGTGCTCCTCCAGACATAAAATGGCCTGGATATCCATAACCTCACAGTGCCTGACTCCACCTACACAAGACCATCATAATAGGAGGAAAAGATCTTGGCATCAAAATAAAAGAGAGACTGATGGAGAGGGGGAGGGGATATGATGGAGAGTGGAGTTTCAAAGGGGAAAGTGGAGGGAGGAAGGGTATTACAATGGGATATTGTTTACAATCATGGAAGTTGTTAATAAAAAATACAAATAAATAAATAAAGGTGCCATCCACTGAAAAGCTTCTATTTTGAAAATGCTAATTTGTATTAATTAATAATTTCATCTAGATGCAGCAGAATAAAGTTCTTATGGATGATAACAAAGAGATTATAATGAAGATGACTCCAAGTCTACAGCAAAATGCAGCATGAATACACAGCAGCCTTGTCAGAAACCAGGATATTTCTGGTTTGATTTCAAGTCCATCAATGATCAATATAAGAAGTATTATTTTGATTGCATACCCATGTTACAATCAAAAAAAATATATAGGTGCCTTACCAGGCACAATGCTGGAAGTCGATCATCCTTCCTTGATAAAGTGCACTATGGGGCGGCAACACATTAAACGTATGCCTGCGCACTAGCAAGCATCACTCTGTTGACACCAGGCCTCACACATTAAGCAGCTCTGTACACCAGTAGGCACTGTAGTGTATGCAAACACACTAGTGAGGTTTTACAGCAACACGAAATTACAAACAACCCACGTCCTGCGTCTGCAGACAAACCCATCACCAACCCAGGTAGATTTACAATTGCTCAGGCTGAGAGGATCCAAGGTGTCGGTCACCTCTAGCTGAAACCTGTGATCCCAGAACTTCAGAGGCTGAGGCAGGAAGAATGCAAGTGTGAGGCCATCTGGGGTGAGGGTCTGCCTCAGAGACACCACCACGATCACCTCCGCTGTCCCCCCACCCACAACACTAGCTGAAGCGTGTTGTTTGGGAGGGATGGATGGGGAGGGGTGAGGAATCTTCCCTTACCTTGAGGAAAGAATTAACAAATGATGCAAAAGCACTATATAAATAAGTGTTGTCTGTAAGCAAACATAGAGAAAAACCCTAAAATATCTTGTCATGCCCAACAATTGCTATTTTACACAGTGATTGCTTCCTTTCTTTTAAAGGTCGAAACATTCACTCTAAAGGGAGGAAGTCATATAAAGACAATGGCTACCAAGGCTACGGGACTGGGTTCTAGCACAGTGACTCGCCGGCAGGTCTTTTCAATGCCTGGTGATAACTTCCCCTGTGCGATTTACAGTTGTCAGCGTCCAGTTCAGTCAAAGATTCCATTCAGCAATCCTCACATCCCCAGCCCTTTGGGGATGCTCTCTTTGGAGAAA
Organism: Jaculus jaculus; assembly: GCF_020740685.1. NCBI lineage: Eukaryota > Metazoa > Chordata > Mammalia > Rodentia > Dipodidae > Jaculus > Jaculus jaculus. Next base: position 85,879,294 of record NC_059114.1, read on the forward strand.
GAGCTCCAGTAAGAGTTGTCAGCTCATGTCTAAGTTTCCTAGGCAAACCTTTTAAATATCATGAGTAAAAATTTAGGGGAAATATTTTGAAGACAATTCATTCCCTTGTCACAATGAAAATGCTCAGCATTGTAAAAATATACTAGAAGGTATTAGTGTGAAAAATATATATGCACCCACAGAAATACACCCTCATGTTAAGATAATTCAATTTTCCCAAGCAAGTCATTAAGATGAATTTTATCTACAATGTCAAAAAAAAACCTACCCCAAACTCAAAGGAAGACTGACTCCAAGTGACTTTGCTATCTTCATGGAGCCCAGGTGAGCCCTGCAGAAGCATGTTCAGAGTGTCACTGGGGGGTCTCAGAAAAGTGCAACATGCAAAGTGACATCAAGAAGGCAAAATGTTTAAAATTAGGGCTAAAGAGATGGCTGAGTCCAGGCGTAGTGGCGCAGGTGGGAGGCAGAGGTAGGAGGATTGCCATGAGTTCAAGGCCACCCTGAGACTACATAGTGAGTTCCAGCTCAGCTTGGGCTAGAGTGAGACCCTACCTCAAAAAAACAAAAAAAAAAAAAAAAAAAAAAAAGAGAGAGAGAGAGAGAAAGAGAGAGAGAGATGGCTTAGTAGTTAAGGCACTTGCCTGTGAAGCCTAAGGACCCAGATTTTATTCCCCAGAACTCATGTCAGCCAGATGCACAAGGTGGCACATGTGTCTAGAGTTCATTTGAAGTTGCTGGAGGCCCTGGCATGCCCATTCTCTCTCCCACCACTTTCTATCTCTCTCAACTAAATAAAAGAAAATAAATAAATATTTTTAATGTTCAAAGTTATTCTAGAGGCTGACAATGGGGAAAGATCTTTTTGAAATGTGGACTAACACACAACTGGAGAACACAAGTCTAGCCTAGTCTAGCACAGGGCAGAGATTACATAGAGACAACCAAAACCTCTTAATGTCACAAGACAGTGACGTCCCACACCATTTTGAAAACAAGTGACAAGTTGAGGGTACAGGCTTAGGCAAAGCTCACTGATTGAGTAGAAATACCAAGAGTTCTGATGTATTTAGAACTTACTCTGCCTAAGATTGCCTTTCATGTTTGATTTGGGCATATGTCAGCCCATTAATTGTCCTATGAAAAAGGAATGATTTCTATCCCTGCCTCACCATGAGGAAACTAAGCATTATAGGGGGTGAGTAACACCCCCAGCATCAAATAGACAGCGGTTAGCTAAGCTGCCATGTGTCCTGGCTCGGCGGTGAGGTCCATTAACCATCATGACACGTGGCCTTGGGAGGGATTCTCAACATGAAAATCAACGGAAAATGCAAAGTGTTTGCATCATAGGCAACAAACAGGAAGTATCTGGTCAAGCGTACCAGAAAAACTTTTGGCCTTCACAAAGGAGACCATGACACTCATTTCCCTGAAGTTAGGAATGATGAAATAGAAACCTATAGGTTGACTAATGGAAAAACTGTGTCTAGATTTACATAGCAGAACACAGAGAACCAGCTCTGGGAAGAGTTAGATTAAAAAATAAAAAGTGTCTGAGGTGAGGTATCAGGAAGAAAGTTTTAGGAAGCAGCTTTGTGAAGTCATCTACTGTGGCAGAAAGGTTAAGAAAGATAAAACATACATTAGGCAATCTAACCTGGTCATGAGCTGTCAAGTCCTCTTTCTGGGCTGACCTTGCTACACAAGTGAAGTTGCTTGCCTCCTGGGGAGGCCGGGGCAGCCTGGAGGGAGGGCTTCCCACGGTCACCACCCCAGAATGTGGGCAAAGCAGAATGGGAACCCGTAACACTGCAAAGACTCTCCTGCTAAAGGGTTCGGAAGAAATGAGAAGTCATGTGGGAAAATAAGGTGAGAGAAAAATGAAAAGAAAGACACTGACGTGGATAGGTGATGGAGAAATATTAATAGGGCACAGTTCTGGAAGATTCAGACATGTGTCAAAGTGCAGCTCCTCACAGAAAGACAGTAGCTGCTCAGCTGGGGGAGGAGAACCAGAAGAGGTGAACCCCGAGACCAGTGCTTGCTCCCTGACTGAATGCTGCTCTCTTTCCAATGCCTACGGTGAACTTGGATTATTCTAGACCAAATGATAACACCTCTGAAAAGTGAATGCTGTACTATAAGGCTTTCAAATGTCATTTTGCTTTCAGAATTTTAGGTCTTTATTTGTTCAGTCATTTGTCTTCTTGGTTCTCTCATATTTCAACACTTAGGATTTCTTAAGTACCAAGAGCAAAAAGGCAGATGTTTCAGCTACTAAGACTATAGAACTCACCCAGTGGCCACTAACCCTACAGAGGTCTTATTCGGAAACAATTTGATGTGTGGAAGTAAATAGACTTCCAGCATTACCCACGGTTTTATGAGGGAGTGCCCAGTGAGCATTCAAGCATACATTCTCAACAAATGCAGAAAAGAACCTTATTCTCTTTTATTATGCAATATGGTCTTGTTCTACAGATAAACCATCCATTGTTGGCCATGAATCTGCATTTGATTGCTTAATCGTTTTGATATTCTGTTGTATTATAGTGGAAGTTTTAGCAGTCAGATAGACCTGACTTCTCTTGAACACTGACCTAAAGCTATTCTTCAGCATTTATTCCAATGCATCTGATATCTCCAGAACAAGAGGGCTTCATGTTTGTTTTATGGTTATTGATAACAATGGAAACTTGAGAACTATGATTAACTCACTATACATTAAAACATGAAAGTTCAAAGTTATAAACTCGTAAGATGAAAAGAATCAATTCAGCCTTGACTGTAAGTTGAATTATGTAAATTCATCTTTCACTTAGCGGAAAAACAAGTAAGACTAAACTACAACTGAAATTTCCTTTCACTTAAATGAAACGTGACTGATCCCAGTCCACACCCACGCCTCTGTGACCCGTCACATAATTACCAATAAGAATGCAGACATCCTTGCAACAGTATTGCCAAGAGTTTTTTTTCCTTTTAAGTAACTATGTGCACACTGTAGAGACCAATATTCAAATTGTTTCCCCTAATGGATTCTCCAAGTTTTAACGGTAAAATCCTGAATTGATTATCATGATGAAAGTGGCAAGCAAAAGGCTCTGCGTGCCAAGGTTGACTGGTTAGACATTATGCAGAGCCCTCCCTTTCATGCATCCTGCCACATCCAGCAAACACTCCCCAAAACGATGCATTATTCATTTTCATCAATCGTGTAATATGCTTTTAGAGTCCAATGTGCATTCAAGTTGCTATTTATTTGCGCTTAATGGGTGGTCCTTTCAACAGCCCGGGCTGCCAGCCTCCCCTCGCGTTGGGCTGTGCGTGGCCCACCTGCTCTTTCAGTCAATGCGGTGAGCAGGTGAACCCCAGCCAGTGCAGGCAATGCAACCCGCTCCAGTCATTTCTCTTCCAAGGACCCAGGAAAGTAATATGTCTTCTCACCACGACTGACTTACAACTCTCAAACCGGAATTTAAAATAGAATATGGCCCATACACTAATAGCCGCTGAGCTATTCTTGCTGCTTATTAATGGGTTACACAGGACATCATGGGCTTGGAACCACAACTGTCTCACTCAACTGTGGCCACGGAAAAAGACAAGCCAGGGGCCGAGAGGGCCCACCAACACCAGCAATGGCTGCACATTTATTTCTGGTCATTCCTGCCTCCAAATACAAAGGGCTGATTCACACATTTTATAACTCCCTAAACGTGTCACATATTGATATCTTAATGTATCTTTTTTGGTCTGGCATCAGCAGCAAGCATAATAGTTCCTGTCTTAACTCACTTTCTAATTCTAATCATTTTCAGTGGAAACCATTTTAAAATTCTTTATACATAACCTTAATTGATCAAACAGAGAATGTGCTTTTCCTTGGTGCCCTGCTTAACACAAACAGGGGTTGAAAAAGTGTTTGTGGAATTAATAAATGAAAATACTAAGTTCTCAGGAAATAGTGTCGCTGTGTCTACCTGTAGGGATCTACTGCAAAGTTAAGTTCAGACAACACAGTGTGGCATTCACAGGCACTGATCACTGGTTCCCCCTTATAATCCCAATGTCTGTCCCCATGGTTCTTGTCCCGAGGTCCCGCTTTCCTGCACTCCAAGCTACCTAATGAGACACAACATGGGGGAGAAACATCTCAGAATCAAGCTCCAGAGCACGGAGAAATTTCAAAACAGAATTGAGGCCACTTCTTCTCTTGCACTGAATCCTAGGGAGCCTTTCCTTCTCTAACGTGGTACAGAGTAAAACCTTAGGAAATGTTGTAATGGAAGCTGAAGAGATGACTCAGAAGGTAAAATGTTTGCCATACAACCCACAAGGACCTGAACTCAGATCCCCAGCACCCACAGAAACTTTCCCATATCCTGGCACATACCTGCAATCCCAGTACTGAGGAGGCAGAGACAGGAGGATTTCTAGGGCTTGCTGGCGAGCTTGCCTAAGTGAATCGAGAATTCCTTGTTGAGTAAGAGACCCTGTCTCATTAAAAAAAAAAAAAAAAGAAGAAGAATAGGATGGATAAGGGCTGGAGAGATGGCTTAGAAATTAAGGCACTTGCCTGCAAAGGCAAAGGACCCAGGTTCAATTCCCCAGGACCTACGTAAGCCAGATGCACAAGGGGCCACATGCATCTGGAGTTTGTTTGCAGTGGCTGGAAGCCCTGGTGCGCCCATTCTCTCTCTCTCTCCCCCCTACCTACTTCTATCTCTCTCTCTCTCTCATTAAATAAATAAATAAATAAATAAGTATTTTTTTAAAATAGTATGGATATGGGCTTTCAGTCTCTGTGCATTTAGCTCTTCTAATCCATAGTGCCCACTGTGCCTTGGCTCTTCATTCCCTAATAAGCACCTCCCCTGACACTCTAATAGAATGTTAAAAAAAAAAGATGCTTTAGCAGATAGAAAACTTGCTCTTGTAAGCATGAAAATGCATTCTAGCAATCTGTTGTTTGTTTGTTTTTTTTTTATAAAGAACAAAATAAAGAGTGACCCAGGAAAATCAAAAAAAAAAAAAAAAAGTAGGATGGATAAGCAGTAGAGGAAAGTACCCATTGTCCATCTCTGGCCTCTGGGTGATGCACACCACACACATACCAACATGCACACACCATGCACACATACGCATGCAAAAACTGCTATGAATGAATAGAAATGAATGCTGACTGGAAAAACCGGAATTCAGTGTGGCTTATGGGAGTCTGTTCAACCTCTCTTATTTGCCATTATAATGTGTCCAGCAGTAATAGTAAGAATGGGAATATTCAGAGATCATCTGGAGAGCTTATTAAAAATGCAAGGTGTGAGGCTGGGGAAATGGCATAATGGCTTATAAAGGTGCTGGTTGGCAAAGCCTGCCAACCAAAGTTTGACTCCCCAGCACCCAAACACAGCTGGACACAAAGTGTCTGTGATGCCAATGTGCCTATAAGACCAGAGACAGCCAGGAGAGTCCACAGCTTGCGGGCCAGCTAGACTGGCATTTGATTGTAGAGCAAGTGGCCCCATCTCAAAGAGGGTGGAGGAAGAACGCAGGCAGCTATGTCCTCTAATCTCTACACACATGCTATCACATGCACATTCGCACACAGACACGCATTAAAATTAAAAAATTAAATACAGAAGACAAGGGCATGAGGAATTTTTTTCCAGACATTAATTGGAGGTCCCAAGAGTGCATTTTTAACTCAATATACCAGAAAACGAGCCAAGTGTACAAGGATATACACCGAATACCATGGAGACATGGAGGTTACAGAGACTTCACGCTTGTTTCCTCACCTACAAACCTGAAACATGGAAGTGGCAGAGACCAGTGATATCACGTGGGATGATGAAGACAAGTTAAAAGGAAATGAATCTAGAGAAAGCCTGCCAGAAACCCTAGCTGGATCTAATCTAGAGACAAGGAAGCAACATGAAAAGGCAGTGTTGTCCCAGTAAAATCTCATCAGCTAGGACTACTGGACTTTTTCTTTTTGCAACCAGAGCTACAAATAAATTGGAATTATCAGAGCGTATTCTCCCCACCAGGATTCCTCCAGCAGCCAACTCACCCGTCTTCACACCTCTCACCCCTTCCCATCGCCCTCTTGCCTACCCTTCTCTAATGCTAAGGCTGGCTTTAGAAGGAACAAGAAGCAGCCCGAGCTGGTGAGAAAGGCTCTTTCCTGACCGAGCGCAGCTCTGCGAGCTGCCTACACCTGGCCTTGGGCAGTCCCCGGTAACCCCAGCAACTTCTGCGCCTGTGGAAGAAGACACAGGACATTCCTTATTTGTTTTTTTTTTTTATTTGGTTTGGTTTGGTTTGGTCTGTTTTCCTGGGTGATGCACACCACACACATACCAACATGCACACACCATGCACACATACGCATGAGGTAGAGTCGCATTCTGGTCCAGGCTGACCTGGAATTCACTATGGAGTCTCAGGCTGGTCTCAAACTCACAGCCATCCTCCTACCTCTGCCTCCCGAGAGCTGGGATTAAAGGCGTGCGCCACCATGCCCGGCCATTATTCGGTTTTGATTGCTGTTTAAAGTTTTCATTGCCGAGGCAATGCTGTTTTCTGAAGTGTCCACTTTGTATAATTAGAATTCATGTTTCAGAAAACAGGTACTGGGCTGGAGAGATGGCTTAATAGTTAAGGTGCTTGCCCATGATGCCTAAGGACCCAGGTTTGATTCCTCAGTACCCACATAAACCAGATGTACAAAGAATTTATTTGCAGAGATGGAGGCCCTGGTGTGCCCATTCTCTATCTGCCTTTCTCTCTATCTATCTATCTATCTATCTCAAATAAATAAATTAAATAAATGTTAAAAAAAATAGGTATTTCCATTTCAGTTCAAATGAGCCTTGGATGGTTTCCCAATAAATTTTGAGCCCTGGTCTACCACACTCTGTGAATAAAAGGTCTGTGGGACATGAGATCAGCCGTCTATGTTCAGCCACGTGACCTGGAGGGGGGAACCCAGCAAAGCTGCGGGGCAGCAGGTCATCAGTGGCATCCAACGGAGTATCAGTAGCAAAGGGCACACACTTCCTCTCACGACACACACAGTGGTTCTTCGGTACAGTGTTTACTTTCTTTTACCAAAAATCACATTTCCTTTCTGTCCGCATATAACAGAGAAAGCCTGAAATTAAGGATACTCTGAAAGATCAAAATGAAACAGCAAAATTAGACAAATGGTCACATTTGGAAACAGCTGGAAACAAATGAATGTTGATTCAATTATGATAAAAAACCTTCCTTGACATCGTCATCTCGGGTCAGACTCTGCAACACCAGTTATGTAATCTAGGCTTCTGAGTACAAATAAATATTAAGAAATCTTACAGTGATGAAAAGAGACTCACATTGGTGAAGGATGGATACAAGGAATACCAAATGACAGACTTCAGCAAATGCAGGAAGTTTTTTCCAAGCACCAAAGGGGAGAATGAACTCTAAAATGTGGTTAACATCCCAAGAAAGATTCCACCTAAAGATCCTTAGAAGACTGTCATTTCCAAACTCTGTTTCCATCTTACTTGCTTTAGTTTAGATTGAGAGGTTACGGAAAAAGCACATGACTCAGACCCATCTTCTCTTTTGTCCAATTCACTTGTTGGAGATGCAATAATAGTTTTCAGATTGAACAATCTCTTCCACATGAAAGGTTTATGCTCCCATCCACAGATGTGAAATCATGTATTCAAACACAAAGTAAAGAAATAATGGAAGTCCTTCCTCAACTTTATCATAAAATATAAGCCAAAAATCAGCCATCGCTTTTTATCCTATAGTTTAGAGAAAGCCAATCAAGAAGAGCAGTCATAGGAATGCAGGACTGGCTTTCCTGGGCCTGCCAGACACTGAGGAATGTGGTCTTGCATTCTGCATGTTGTCCTGTTGGTCTCCAGTCTCCTAACTGGAGTCCTGGGGCGTTCAACTTACACAACAGCACCCCAGTTACTCTCCACCTAGAGGGAACTAACACTCTCCATTGCATAGGATGTCTTGAACTTGAATCTGTGAACAATATCTGTACAACGGAGGCTTGAGTCTCACTACAGCCACTAAACTATTGAGGTTGAACAGGTCACTGGTGACAATCCAGGGTTGGTTGTCTCGCTTGTAACGTAAACGACTAGAATTGTATCTGCTAGGCTTGTAACTTATAGTCATTACACAAATGTGTAATGATAATGAGTATATATTTAATGAGATTGTAGTAGGTACTCTAAATCCACTGATTTACTTCAGAAATAACACAACCAGGTGGCTGGAGAGATAATGTAGCAGTTAAGGCACTTGCCTGCAAAGCCTAACTACCTGAGTTCAATTCCCCAGTCCCCATGTAAAGCCAGATGTGCAAAGGGGAGCATGCATCTGCAGGTTGAGGCCTTGGCCCATCCATTCATTCTCTCTTTCTCTCTCTCTCTCTCTCTCTCTCTCTCTCTCTCTCTGCAAATATATAAATGAAATATTTTAATGTTGTTTATTTATTTATTTGAGAGCGACAGAGAGAGAAAGAATGGGCACACCAGGGCCTCCAGCCACTACAAACGAACTCCAGATACATGCGCCACCTTACACATCTGGCTTACGTGGGTGCTGGGGAATTGAGCCTTCATCTGGGGTCCTTAGGCTTCATAGGCAAGCGCCTAACCACTGAGCCATCTCTCCAGCCCAAATAAAAATATTTTTAAAAAGCGGGAATGAAGCCAGGCGTGGTGGCGCACACCTTTAATCCCAGCACTCAGGAGGCACAGGTAGGAGGATTGCCATGAGTTCAAGGTCACCCTGAAACTACATAGTGAGTTCCAGGTCAGCCTGGGCTAGAGTGAGACCCTACTGTGAAAAGTTGAACAATACAAAGGTGGGGAGAATGACACAACCCCCCACATCCAAGCCCTGTGCTGCATGCAGGGCTGAACACAGATCACGTCTGAGCTCCCCGGATCTTTCCAACCTAGACTACAGGAAAACTCTGCCACTTAAAAAGGTCAAAGGCGGGGCAAGAGAGATGGTCCAGTGGTAAAAGGTGTTTGTTTGCCAAGTCTGATGGCCTGGGTTCATTTGCCCACTGCCCACGTAAAGCCAGGTGCATAAAGCGGTACATGCATCTCGAGTTCATTTGCAGTGGCAGGAGGCCCTGGTGTACCTATTCTCTCTCTCTCTCTCTCTCTCCCTCTTTCTCTCTGTCTCTCACAAACAAATAAATAAAAATATTTTTAAAACAGTGTGACTAAAAAAAATCCAAACAAGTCCAAAGGTAACAAAGCTAATGCTAATGAGCTCAGAACGGCAATAGGGAGTTAACTTATTTTGTAAAACTTGTGAGCAAGGGCTGGAGAGATGGCTTAGCAGTTAAGCGCTTGCCTGTGAAGCCTAAGGACCCCGGTTCGAGGCTTGGTTCCCCAGGTCCCACGTTAGCCAGATGCACAAGGGGGCGCATGTGTCTGGAGTTCGTTTGCAGAGTCTGGAAGCCCTGGCGCGCCCATTCTCTCTCTCTCCCTCTATCTGTCTTTCTCTCTGTGTCTGTCGCTCTTAAATAAATAAATAAATAAAAACTTGTGAGCAAAATGCATAGAGAAGTTTTGGAGGTCTCCCTGCCTGGGCTACAGCAAGACCCTACATGAAAAAGAAAAAAGAGCAATAAGTGAACCTCAGCTTTCAGCAACAGGACACCCCCAGGTTCATCCAATCAGGCACTAAAGGGTTAACTATGCGTCCCACACTCGGAACTCCAATGTGTCTCCTACATACTGTGGTCCAGGTGTCCAGTCTCTGACCAACTCTGCCTTGAAGGCCATTGCCAAATAAAATATACCAGTAACCACATGAGTCTGAAGTCATGTCGGACTTACAGCAAATGCTTCTGAAGAGAGGCCTGTTATATTAAGTTAAAAAGCCATCGGCAAACATATCAAAGCAAAGTAGGTAGCAGAAGTGTTGGAGATGTGTTTGGCATGCATGAATCACCCTACCTTGTAAGCGCAGTCACACTTGGCCTCAGTGATTCTGAGTGCTGTGCCCCCCCCCCCCCCGCCGTGCATCGCTATAGCTTCCCACCCTGTAATTGTCATGAGTGGTGGCTTACCAATTAAAACATTTCCTGATTGACCCTGGGCATCCGAAGAGGGCAAGAGATTTCAAAATAGACAGGAGCTTCAGACTGGCACACGTAGGCAGATTTGACTCTTGGATGTTAAGGAAAGCATAGAATGCAATCCAGGAGAATAGGAAGCTGTGACTCACAAGCGTGCTTTTGGTGGGGAAAACCCTAGTGAACCTATTTTAGCACAAGTGGGTAGATTATTTTACTATGTCATTAACATTAGACAAGGATACCTAAAATAGGTTCAGTTGAACCAAGAGAAAGGAGCCTCAATGAGCACAGTACCCTCAGCTCATGGGCCCCGGCACCCGTCCTTCACATCTTTGCAACTACAAAAATCTCCTGCCTAAAATACAAGAACCGAGCTCCCTCTGAAATTTCATGCACCAAAAACACTAATATATATCTGCAAAGATGGCTCAATGGGCAAAGTGTTTGCTGTGCAAACCTGACAACTTGATTTTGAATCTCTAGAACCCACTTCAATCTGAACACATAGTGAACACCTGCAATCCCAGTGCACCCACAGAGAAAGGGGGTGGAGATACAAGAACCCCAAAACTCAAATTCCAGCTACCCTGGTGTCAGCTACAAACAAGAGAGACCCTGGCTCGAAACAAGGTGGAAGGCAAGACACTCAGGCCTGTCCCCTGACCCCCACACACGTCATGATAGGCACACATTCACACTCATACACACAAACATACAATAAAAACATCAACACAATAAATATCAATATTAGGAAACATTTTCAGGTCCAAAACTGTTTACATGTTTGGAACAAAGGGTCTCAAAACATTGCAGATTAGAATAAATTGTCTTAAAGGATAACCAAAAAAAGAACCTAACAGCTACATTGTCAGTCAGTTGACACACACTAGAGAAGAGGAAAGCAAACTGAAACTACCTAAAATATGGCCTAAAAGAAGGAACAACCATAAAGATAAAAATCAGCCTGAGAACATAGTCATTTCATTTGGCACCAATGGAAACAGGCTGTCCTAGGTGGTGGCTACTGAAATAAGGTTATCTACCATAGTCGGTGCTTTCAAATTGACTCTGCTCATAAGATAATCTTCAGGTCCATCGATTTCCCTGCAATGACACACAGAGCTCCACCGTGTACACAGATTTCATTTTCTTCAGCCATTCTTCCGCTGCCGCACCCCTAGACTGATTTCTGTAACCCAGCGATTGTCGACAGTGTGTAGTGAGCGTGGATATCCGAGGACCCGTGTGGTACGCTTGCTTAGCCTCGTTGGGGGATATTTCAAGGAGTGGGATGACTGGATCCTCTAGGAATTCTCCTTGTAGTTGACGCCGAACCTCTCATACCGATTTCCACAGTGGCTGCACTAGCTCGCCTCTGCACCAGCAGTGAATAAGGCTTCCACTCGCGTGCGTCCTCACCAGTGTTTGCTGATGTTTTCCAAATGACAGCCACCTGATCTCAAGAAAGGGGGGGCTGCTTCAACTCCCCAGAACCCACATAAGCCACATGCACATGGTGACACACGCATCTGGAGTCTGTTTGCAGTGGCACACCCATTCTCTCTCTCTCTCTCTCCCTCTCTTTTTAATTAATTAATTTAAAAAATAAAATATTTTAAAAGACCCTGTTTCTTAATGACAAGCATTCTAATTGAGGTGACTCACGCAAACTCATAAAGAAAAATATTCTATATTTTCTCTCATATGTGGAATGCAGAATATATGTATATGTACAAAGCCTGAAAGGTGTGTGTGTCCAGAAAGTAGAAAGAACGGTACTTGGGGACCAGAAGGGAATTAATAGGAGGGAACAAGAGAGAAAAATGTGGGGCAAATATAGCCAATACATGATATGCCTGTATGACAGTATCATTATATCATCATGAAATCCAACGAATTGTACAACAAATGCATGATCATTTTTAAAATGTTTAAAGGAAAAAGAATTACTCTCTCCATTTTTGCGTTGATCTTCTTTCTCACCAAAACCTAAAGTATTTACGATCAAGACCAAGCATGGTATATAGAACAATGCAGGGTCCTCGGTCACCCTAGTCACTTCTTTGTGATGTCCAAGCTTGGAGCAGGTATGATGTTCAGTTAACATCTGAGAAATGGGGCTGGCAGGATGCTCAGCAGTTAAGGCGCTGGCCTGCAAAGCCTAACAAGCCAGGTTTGATTCCCCAGCACCAGATGTACAAGGTGGCACATACATCTGGAGTTTGTTTGCAATGGCTAGAGGCCCCAGCATGTCCATTCTCAGTCTCTCTCCATGCAAATAAATAAGTAAATATTTTTTAAATCTGGGGCTGAGGAGATGGCTTCATGGTTTAGGAATCTGCCTGCAAAGCCAAAGGACCTCAGTTCAATTCCTGAGGACCCAGGTAAGCCAGATGCAGTAGCTAGAGGCCTCAATGCACCCATTCTCTCTTCCTCTATCCCTCTTTCTGTGCCGCCCCCCCAACTTTCTCTCTTGCTCTCATAAATTAATTAATTACTTAAGCTTTAAAAATCTGAGAAATGAATGGCAACTGCTTAAGGACTTTACTTGTGCCGATGGTGCCCTGCCCGCTGAAGGGTTTGAACATAGCTCTCTGGCTCCCTTTACCCAGTCAGATTTGATTTAAACATTGCTGAGAAATAACGAACCTGCTCTTCCAAACATCTGTACACTCTGAAGCACCCTTGCATGCAAAGCTGCCTGCCTTTACTTGGGGTGAAGGAGCATTGACTGTGATAGCTCGGTGTGACAGATTCACAACCTCCCCCGAGCCCCATCAGTCTCCTGAGCTCCCCAGTCACTGGAATGTCCAGAGACCCTTGGCATCAGGGGAAACAGTATATGCCCATAACCAGGAGGGAGGCCAGTGGTCAGACGGCAAGAGAGCACTCCCCGGGAGCACAAGCAAGCTTGCTAACTGTGTGAGGATGGATCTGCTCATTGCCGCAACTCACAGCCTTCTGCCAGCCTGACTGCATCATGAAAGGCTCAGAGCATGAATCACAGGTATGTTAACATCAATTTGCTGTTTCAATTACAAATAAATGTGAATTAATTGCTAAAAAAGAATAAAGAAACCGCTGCTAATCCTTTTAAAAATTAATGATGCCCATTTTTCATAACAGGTACTCATTTGCATAAGATATTCAAAATCTCCTAGTGTGCTCTTTTCTATAGAAAAAAAAATTATCCCCCCCCCACCAAAGTTCCAGTTTAGCTCATTGCCAAAACTCTCTAGTAGAGTGAAACAAAAATTTATGATTAGAATACATTGTTAAACTACCAACATGCAAATTCCTTTTGCACTGTTTTCCTAAAGCAGCCATGCACATCTTTGACATAGTTTAAGCAAAAAGACCAGACATGGTAAGTGACGTTAGAGAATTCGTGTGTGGGGCTTGTAGCATTGTGGGAACACATGGGCATGCAGCTGAGCATGCCCGCACCCAGGTGCACTTGTACCCAGGCCAGAGGAGAGGGGTCAGGTGTCGTCCTCTGACACTCTTCTGTCTTATTTCCTTGAGACAAGGTCCCCAATTGAACCTGAGGCGCACACTGTTTTCTGGCCAGACTGACCAGTGAACCCCAGGGCTCACGTCTGTGCTTCTGTAGCTCAGGACTTTTCACACGGACACGAGGCATTATCAAGCACTCTGACCCAACGAGCCACCTGCCCAGTCCCTAGAGGATTCTTACGTTCCAAAAACACTTTCAGTACGGGTCAGTGTTCTACCCACCCAAACTGGAAAAATGCTTGCAGGTCCACCAGTAATGTGAGAAGCCAAGCTTTCTCTTGTCCCCGGAGTTCAGCCAGCCCACGAGCTCAGAGACAGAGACAGAGAAGAAACAACTCAAGTTCTCAGGAATCAAGGGCGCTGGTGGTGTAGAGGGAAGTTCTGAAAGATATGGACCATGATGGGTTATTGAGAATCTTGATCCTTCTGAATTCTATCAAGACCACACAGGAGACAATTAAATACAGAACAAAATGGGAAATTTTCATACTTTGCATCAATTCTCCTAAAATCATCAATGTATTTATAAAAGATCACTGTAGGGTTGGAGAAATGGCTTAGCAGTTAAGGTGCTTGCTGGCAAAGTCTAAGGACCCAGGTTCGATCCCCCAGTACCCACAAAAGCCAGATGCACAAGGTGGCGCATGTGTCGGGAGCTTGTTTGCAAAGGCTGGAGTCCCTGGAGCACACATTCTCTCTCTGTCTCTCTCTCTCTCTGTCTGTCTCCCTCAAATAAATAAATAAAAGGATCATTGTAAAATGCACCTTAATTCTGTAGATAAAAGATAACAATGGATAATCTTTTATAGATTGTAATGTATTTGTTAGCATACAAAGAATAAGGTTACATTATGGTATTTTCAAACATTTTTTGTTTCCTTTCATATTTCTGCTTAATTGGATGATTTTACTTGCTAGATTAAAGGTAGAATTTCTCTTTCCCCTTCTTCTTGACCAACGGTCAGCAAACTGGGCTGGAAAGTAAATTAAACTCAGCCATGCCCATCCGTTAACATACTGCCTGGAGTGCCTTCTTATTACAGGAGCAGAGGTAAATAGTTAAGATAGAAACAGTACAGCTGGAAATCTACAGTCGTTACTGTCTGGTCCTGGAAGAAAAATGAACAGTTTGAGGACAGCATAGGCCACATAGTAAGAACCTGTCAATAGAAGAAAAAAAAAAAAAGAGGAAGGAAAGGAGGGAGGGAAAGAGAAAGAGCAGAGAAAGAAGGAAAAAGGCAAAATTAAAAGGAAGGAGGGAAAAGAGAGCTTGCTGCTCTTTGTCTGGAGTCTTAGATGAGCCTATTTCACACGGTGACCACATGAGTGTAATTCCAATCTAAAGGATGCTGCAAGGATTAATTGGCACTTTTTGGTTGTCAACTGTATAATTGAAAATTAGTATCACATGGGAATGTTTTAAGAATGGAAAATAAGAATTTTTTAGAAGGGTGGGTGCCTTTTCTTTTGAGTTTTTGTTTGTTTCTAAAACTCAACTGTCTGAAAGCACAGAGATTTGGGTTAGTGGAACCACCTCTTGGCAGGTCAAACACAGTGGGCAAGTCATGTTGCCTTTCTTGGAGCCAGAGTGCTATAGCACAAAGTCCACAAAGAGGGGAACCCAGAAAACCTTAGTTGGGGCTCAAGCAAGGGGCCATCCCTCACTGCTGCACGTTATCTTGGGTGCCATTCACCTCCTGAGCTTGATTCTCCACACAAGAGCACAGGGATGATAATACCCTCGTGTGAGAGTGTCTACAAGCCTTCAACGGTCAACTCAAGGGCTCCTCTGGAGCACATGATATGGTCTGTGGTAGCCTCCAGGCCTCGCTCTCTCTGAAGCTAGTTCATCTGCATGATGGTCCCATAATGGTAAACTAGAGCCTAATGATAGAAGTGAAGAGAGAGAAACGGCAACTATGGGGGCTGGGGAGAAGGCTCGGTGGAAGAGTGCTCATCTTGCAAGCACGAGGAGCTCGGTTTGGATACTCTAGCTGGGCTTGGTAACGTGCCCCTGTAATCACAGCTCTCTCTCCTGGAGGTGGGGGCAGGAGGAACTCTAGACCTTGCTGGCAAGCCTGTCTAGTTGAATGGATGAGTTCCAGGTTGAGTGAGAGATCCTATCTTGTAAAAATAAGGTGGAGAAGCCATAAGGAAAGACACCAGTGTCAACTCTGACCTCCATATGCATGCAAGCACACGTGCACATTCACCAACATACACACGTGCCCGCACACATGTGCACAGAGGTTAAAAAAAAAGAAATGACAGTTGATTCATATCGTAAGCTTCCCATTGTACCCCCAGACCTTTCTTACCATCTTCAAGCTCAGTCTTGCCTCCTCCCCTCTGCCCTTAGCTGCCTCCCAAGGTTCCGAGTATAACCCTGCACCCTCCTCACCTTGCTTTCTTGCTTGTGTTGAGAGAACCAGCCACTTTCAGCTTCCAGAACCTCGGAGATGTTCAGCTCTCCGGGCTGGTACAGTGATATACCACATAGACGACCCTCAGGAACCTCACCCTCAAGACTTCCCCAAATGAGCTTGCCGCTCTCTTTCTCACCGATCTGAACCTACTTCTTCTCGCCTATTCAAATCCAAGAGCCATCAACTGCCACCCACCTCATTTCCCGGCCAGAAACACGGAGACCTTTCTCAGCCAACTTGTTCTCCTCTCACTGCTGCCCTTACGCGCATTGCTTGTGCCATTAATTTCCACTTAAAATCTCTTGACAACTTCCCCACTAGGTGCCAGGACAAAGGAGTAAGCAGGATGTGGCGGTAAGCACCTGTGATCCCAGAAACCGAAAGGTGGGGTCAAGAGGATGAAGAGTTCAAGGTCATCCAACATTACACAGTCAGTTCAAGGAAAGCCTGGGCTACGTGAGACCCGGTCTCAACACACCAAGATGACAGAGAGAGAGAAAAGGGAGAAAGGGAGACAGAGAGAGAAGCATGCTGGCAACTTCCCAGTATACTCTCTACTATTTAAACTCACTTACATAACCTCTTTGCCTTTATAAAATTTTTATTTTGACGGTTTTGAACGTGAGATACAGAAACTGCATCATCTCAGGAGTGACTATATTTGGCTTTTCAAACTCCTCATTGTTACTGACATCCACCTGGATTTTCCTGGCCCCTCGGTTCAGGAAGAAATAACCATGCCTAGACCTTCATCATCCAAAGAAAGAACAACCTTAGCAGGGCGTGGTGGCGCACGCCTTTAATCCCAGTACTTGGGGAGGCAGAGGTAGGAGGATAGCCGTGAGTTCGAGGCCACCCTGAGACTCCATAGTGAATTCCAGGTCAGTCTGAGCCAGAGACCCTACCTCGAAAAAATAAAGAAAGAAAGAAAGAAAGAAGGAAGGAAGGAAGGAAGGAAGGAAGGAAGGAAGGAAGGAAGGAAGGAAGGAAGGAAAGAAAAAGAAAAAGAAAAAGAAAATCCCCAGCTCCCTGCCACAAACACACATAAGAGAGGAGGAGATGGCATCCCTCTGCCAGTGGATTTTCTTGGTTAAAGCACAAACAACACTGCAAGAAGAGTGATCTATTTTTAGAAGGCAATTTTTTTTCTTTTGGTTTTTCAAGGTAGGGTCTCACTCTGGTCCAGGTTGACCTGGAATTCACTGTGTAGTCTCAGGGTGGTCTCGAACTCATGGCGATCTTCCTACCTCTGCCTCCCGAGTGCTGGGATTAAAGGCGTGCCCACCGCGCCTGGCTTTTTAGAGGGAAATTTGATGACACAAAGCATACGTAGTTAGGCCAACAGCAGGAGTGTCTTCTCTCCAAGGGCTTATGACCTCTCCAGCCATGACTGGTCTTTCAGAACCAAGTATGAAATCCCTCCCATAGCGCAGGCCTCAAAGCCAACCGGAGAGCATATGGTTATTCCATAGCCGTCATGTACCTGTCACACCAGTGAACACATCTTGCCTGGCTAATCGGTGTGTAGCCAGCAGGCCCTACTTCTGCATATGACTGTCGGTGATTTTTCCCCTTCAGTAGACTACCTAACACCTTCTAGCACTGAGACAGCGAACCAACATGGAGGAAACTTATAGCTCAGTTTCAGCTTGATTTTTTTAGTGTTCTGCAGCTGAAATAAGTGGTGTTTTCAGCAACAGGGTCTTACGTGCTAGCCCTGGTGGGCAACCAGGCATTGGCAATAGTCTGTGTTGTTTCGGTCGCCTCGGTGTCCTTCCCAACCAACACCTCACCGGGATGTTTACGCCCAATGACCAGTGTTATCTCGTCTTCATTTAGGGATACTTCTCCTCTTTGTAAATGATGGTGAATGCTGAGAAGACTCGCCACTGATCAAAGTGCTGAGAATAAATGACTCTGAGGCACTCAGTAAGTCATGAAAAAAGGAGACTGGGGCTGGAGAGATGGCCTAGCGGTTAAGCGCTTGCCTGTGAAGCCTAAGGACCCCAGTTCAAGGCTCGTAATCCAGATGCACCAGGGGTGGCATGTATCTGGAGTCCGTTTGCAGCAGCTGTAGGCCCTGGTGCACTGCCATTCTCTCTCTCTCTCAAATAAATAAATGAAACTAAACAAAATTTTGAAAAGGAGACTGACATTCAGTGCACCATGCATGTCAGCTCTACCAAAAGATGAATCAACGTAAGACTAGGGATGGGCCCTGCATAGGCAGGTAAGGAGGTCTGAGCCCACTGGGGCCTTGGAAAGTACAAAAGGTTGGTTGAGCTCTCAAATAAATAAAATATCTCCAAAACATGGAGTTGAGGAGATGGCTCAGGGTGTAAGTGAGGAGGTGGATCGAGGGGAACATGCTTGCAGCGCTATCATAAAGAAGTAAGTTCAGATTCCCAGAATCCAAGTAAAATCCAGGTGTAATGGTACACCTGGTAATGACGCCAGTCCTGGGGTGGCACAGACATCGTTTACCTGCTGATAAGTTTATCTGAATTGGTGAATTCTCAGTTTAGCTGAGAAAGACCCTGTCTCAAAAAGTGAAGTACAGAGTGATTGAGGACACCTGACATCGACCACACACACACACACACACACACACACACACACACACGGTGTGTGCTTCCACATGTATTCATGTATCCATACACACATGCATGCACACCACACGCATGTACAAAAATATATGCACAATGATGAAGACCTCCAAATTTTAATTCGGATTTGTCTATGTAACAGGTGTGCTAATTATCCTTGAAACTCAACATACTTCTGATTTTGCAAATTGCATTTAATTTGGGAAGTGAGTCTTATGCTACTTAATGCTTAATACAATTTGGAGCAAGGTCTCCCTAAAGACATGGTCGAGCCTATAGAAAACAGCACATGAAGGGGGGGAAAAAATCAAAAAGCCCTGGTAAGTGAACATGCTGTCAAAGGTATGAAAAAAGCACAGTGGTAAGGTGGTATAAATGGTTTCGATTGTGTTGCCAGTCATTTTGTGCCATCTCGTTGAAAGTATGCACACAAAAACCAACCTCATCTTAGGACACAGCACACCCACATTGTCCATGGCACACATTGGCTGCCAGTCATCGAGGCTTGAAAGAACACTGTAGCATCTGAACTTCATTTGATTAATGGAATCCGATTGTTCAATCACAGAACAGCTATAAGATCACTTTCTAATAACGATTAAACACCTTCATGCCCCAAAGTGCCCTGCCCTGCTGAAATGGGTAATTTATGATAATTTTTCTCCAGTGGCTTCACAATATAACTTAACACTAAATAGTATAATAATCTAATATAGGATAAATATCATGCATGTACTGGCACTTATGGGGGGAAAATTAATTATAATAGCTTTATACAACTGAGCAACAGACATGATAGAAAATACCTTGCTTAAATTATGGCATCACTGTTTTCACATCAGATGCATAGATGATGGACATTGGATATGAACTGGGTCCTTTCACTGTGGCAAGGTGCAGGCACCGAGCTGCATCTAAACTTGAGCCAAAGGGATGGTTGAAGCGGAAGTGAGAACTCTTTTAGAAAAAAAAGGCAACCATGTGAAATACAATCTCTTAACACTGACTAGCACGAAACCACCTGCCCACAAAATCAGAGTGTCAGAACATTCCAACATTAGAACAAAAATAATCATAAGTATGAGCTGAAGAGATGGCTTGGCGGTTAAGGCACTTGTCTGCAAAAGCCAAAGGACCCAGGTTCAATCCCCAGGACTCACATAAGTCATATGCACAAGGTAGTGCATGCGTCTGGAGTCCGTTTGCAGCAGCTAGAGATCCTAATACGACCATTCTCTCTCCCTCTCTCTATCTGCTCTCTCCCTCTCGAATAAATAAATAAAAATAAAAATATTTTAAAAATCACAGGCAACTGAGAGCAAGACAGAGCAATCCTGTCAACCCTGAGTCTATGGCCAACCCATGCCTAAGTCAGCTTTGTGGTGGCCTGCTGTGGTGGTTTGAATAAAGCATTTCCTCATAGCCTCATGTGTTTCTGGCTGAACCTTGATTGCCAGCTGGTGGGACCTTTGGGAGATGGAGGCTCACTGGAGGAGGTGTGTCCCTAAGGCAGGTCTTGGAGTGACGTAAACCAGCCGCTGACGTGTGATATACGGCTGTCTGCTCTCACCATGCTTTTGCCACATGATGAAACTTCCTCTCAAAACTATAAACTAGTAATAAACTTGCTTCCAGAAACTGGCTTCGGTCAAGTGTGGTTTTTGTTTGTTTGTTTCCCAGCAATGAGATCACTGCTACGTCCAGGATGCAAAGATTCCGTTTCCTTGGTAGCCTTTCCCAAGATGGTGGGAAAACCTCTGGAGAGAAACAGAAATGCCAAGCAATGCCCAAATTCTCCACGACACACTTATCCCCAGATTCACATATCATGAACTCTCCTGAGCCTGAAGTTCAATGTAGACATGAACAGACTCTGAAGCAGCAGAGTACCAACTTCATTCCTGCCACTGTCTTGCAAGGAAGGAGCAAATTTCATAAATCTGACAACCATGGCAGGCAGGCTTGAGTGCCGGCCCAGAATCCTTCCGGGCCGCATCAAAATCACTTCCCAACTGATGACACCTTTGGGAACAGCAACGTTCCTGATGCATGTTACACCTTTGGGGTGTCCTCAAAGCCTGAAACTGTACAGAAAATACATCCAGTGGGCAGTCTGGTAGTTACCTTATTTCTTCACAGTGGAATGAAGACACAGTAACATTTACACTTTCGCTTTGCTACCAAAGGTGTCTGACCCATGCACCATGAGCTGCATGGGGCCCAACACAAAATTGTAAACTTACTTAAAACATGAGATTTCAGGCCTGGAAAGATGGCTTAGTATTTAAGCACTTGCTTGTGAAGCCTAAGGACCCTGGTTCAAGACTCGCTTCCCCAGTGCCCACGTAAGCCAGATGCACAAGGTGGTGCATGCATCTGGAGTTCGTTTGCAGTGGCTGGAGGCCCTGGTGTACCCATTCTCTTTGTCTCTATGTCTCTTACTCTGTCTGTCACTCTCAAATAAATAAAAATAAACAAAAAAATTTTAAAACATGAGATTTCTTTTTGTGACCCTTTTTTGAAGAAAAATAACTTGATCATAGTTCTTGAGCATGAGCTATGTAGATGACAATGTAGCCCAGAGGAACCAGAAGGTTGGACAGCCCATCCAGGGAGGGTCAATCAATGCAGATGTAACAGGAAAGGAATTGTTAATACGTAGGAAAGAGAGCCAGCCCTCATTAGAGCTGCAGGACACTTCACCACACTCCCTTACTTAGAAGCAAAGTAAGCTCTGACATCCAAGGGTCAGTACATCAAATGTTCAAACTTTAGCAACCCAACATTCAGAAACGCAGACTACTTTTACAAGGTGATGGAAGATTACTGACCAAAGATGGGGCAACTCTCAGGGATCACAATCAGTTAGATCCACAGAGGCGAAGAGGGAAAGAAAGAAACGCAGACCTTCTTCAGAAATGTTTGTAAAGCAAATTTAGAAAACGTGACCAACTCCAGATTTGTCCAAATTGCATATAACCCTTATGAATCTGTACCTAGTCAAGAAAGATGTGACCCGACCCAGAACCTACAGCAGTGTCTCTCATCATGAGTTATAGTTGAATCGCAATGATTGAAACAACCAGGACCACACTTTCAATCAGGAATACCCTTCTCAAGTTGACTAGATTGTACGTCGCCAGCATCTGGCCTCCCCTCCACCCAGTAACTATAGGATTGGGAGTTCTTGTGGGTGTGGGGCCTTGGCTCAGAGCCCCTGGGCTGTTTCCAGGGCTGTCACAGAGCCCACAGTCCAGAGCCCGCCCTTCTCAGAAGCCTTTCTTCCAGGGCGTTTCCATGCACCTCTCAAGAAGTTGTAGATAGGTTTCCAGCAGACAGGCTGCCTCCAGGGCAGTCTCTCATTCTAGAAAACACCTAGTGATTTCCTTTAGGACTCAGTGAACATATTAGTACCTGGCAGCCACCTATTTCACATGTTTTACACCATGAAAACGAAGAGCCAGGCTTTGGCAAAACAAGGACATGCTTTGAATCCTCGCGCTTCCATTTAACACCTCGGTCATGTCTGCCCTCAACTCCTTCTTACGCCTCCCTGTTTCTACTGTCTTCCCACCCCAATCTTCATTTTCTTTTTAAATTCCTACACTACAGAAAGTTTTATCTGCTTTTTTTTTTTTTTTTTTTTTGGCTTCTCAAAAAAAAAAGAGTAAAGCCGAGAATATTCTCTACCCAGAAGGAAAAGAACCTCTGATTTTCTAAACAGACTACAGCTTTTTAAAGCTTAGAAGTGTATTTAATGTATTTATCGCTAATTTTAAAATCTCATATATTAAGATGCTGAAATTAAAATGTTCATAAAATAGGGCTGGAGAGATGGCTTAGCGGTTAAGGTGTTTGCCTGCGAAGCCTAAGGATTCACATTTGACTGTCCAGGTCCCACAAAGCCATATACATAGAGACACAAATGGGCCAGGTTGCACATGCTCACAAGGAGGACAAGTGTCTGGAGTTCGACTGCAGTGGCTGGAGGCCTTAGTGTGCCAATTCTCTCTCTGTCTCTCTCTCTCTCTCTCCCCCCCTCTCTCACGCACACACACACACACACACACACACACACACACATTTTTAAAAGGCCAGTCTGTTGGACTTGCCTCAAAAAAAAAAGGTTCATAAAACAGATTTAATTATGAAAACAAAGATGCATTTATAACTTTGGTCACATGATTACAAATACATACCTAGCATGTTACATTTAACACTCTAGAATTTCTGCACACAACTAGAATACAGTAGTGAACTAAATAATATAAAGACAGAAGCTCTAATCAGGAAAAATTGTGTCAATAATGATACCAGAGGTTCCATCTTCAAAACGAGAGAGTAAAAACTAATTTTACTATTATTTATTCAATACTATAAAAGGAAAGGATTAATTTTATAGTGACATTTAAGTCCTTTTTTTAAAAAAAACTATAATTCAACTATGTATACATATATCCAATGGCTACTTCTTATGCCAACTCCTATTTAAACTAAAAATAAAACTTTAAAATCTAAGGAGGCTGAGGAGATAATTTAAGTCGGTAAAATGCTTGCCTGGCAAGCATGTGGTTCTGAGTTCAATCCCCAGCACCCATATAAAGTGCCGGGCACCACACGCTGATAACTCCAACATAGGGAGGCAGAGAGGAGAGGATCCCCGGAGCTCACAGCTCACCGCTCACTGCCCAGCCTAACTGGTGAGTGCCAAGCCAGTGAGAAATCCCACCTCACAAAGAGGAAGCCAGGAAACCTGAGGAATGACACCCAAGGGTTTCCTCTGCCCTCCGGACACACGATCACACATGTGCACACACACAAACACACCAGTATAACAGTGCACGCACAGCAGCGTGAAGCAGAGTCACTCCGAGGAACTTCTGTCCTGAGCTTCCTCACCCCGCAGACGGACGTGACCACTCCAGGGAGGCTCAGGACATGTCCTGAAGGCCGGTCCCCAACTCACAGTTCTTCACTAGAACACAGACCCACCGACCCAGAAAATGCATCCTTAAGCCAAGCTCTGTTTTACTGATACTGGAGGACACTACTGTTATTCATATTTGAAACACACTACAATTTTTTATCTGCACACAGGAAACAAGGCAGACAGAACACTACCATTTCAAATCCTACAAAGCTGATCACTCATAACACGCATCCAATTATACTGGCCAGGGCTAAGTTTCCTGTTTGAAAAATATACACACGCATTCCTAAGCATGCACACACACACACGCATGCACACACACACACACAACAAGACACTGACCAACCTTCCCCCTAATTCTTCTAGCTTTCTGACTTTGGGAAGGTATAAATCATATATTCCTACCCAGGAGGTATGTACTGGAAATATTTTGGCTTACAGATGCTTGCCAAACTGAAAGTCATCTCTCAGTATGAGATCCTAATACATCAGGGAATCTTCAGCTCTGATGAACAGTGTAAGTACATGCAAAGAATTAACTTCGCTCAATCCCACATACTACTTGGGACTTGGTGCACTTGAAAGGAACACGTGCATTGTGCTTGATGAACCTGATGGCAAGAGTTATGATGCTCCATGTTGGCACTGGACAAATATTCACTGAGAACCAAGATGCAGGTCACTGGAAACAAAGGCAGGCATGGGACAGACACCAAGCCGGGCAGGATGGCGCATCCTCTACAGGATAGTAAGGAAGCGGGTGTGGGTCACTCACAAAGAAGACAGGCTCGCAACGCAAGCTTCACAGAGCTGCACACACAGAAGAGCAAAGTCCCAGGCAAGAATTCCTTTAAAAGGAAACAGAGGCCTCGAGACGGCAAGGCAGGAGCAGCAGCCCTTGCAAGGAGTTACCCTGTGACGGGGCTCCCTTCACAACAACATAAGGTGGACATCGTTAGTGTCAAGTAAGAAACAGGTAGTGTAAGCCAAGGAGGTGGGAGGGACTGACTCACACCACAGCAGGTATAAATAAGGGTGAAACACAGATTTAAAACTAATCAGGTTTATCACGATGCCCACTCATCACCTATCACAAGGGCCAGCTGGAGGCTGTATTTTATGCATTAAACCAATCTGAAATCCAGATTCTAAGAAAGGTGCAGGTAGGTGGAAATGGAAAGACTTACACAAGAATGACTTTACAAGTACATGTCCATTTATTTAGAAATATGTCCTCCTCATACCCTCTCCAAAAAAAAACAATCATTTTAGAAGAAAAATTTGTTTACCTTTTCTTGGTTGGGGGGTGGGGGTAACGGGACTGGAAGCCAGGACCTCGCATGGGCTAGGGAAATGGTCTACCACTGTGCTACATCCCCGGACCTTTTTTAACTCTTAATCTTGAGACCGGGTCTAGCTAAGATGCCAGCGCTGGACTTGACCTTGCTTTGTATGCCAGTCAGGCTTCAAATGTGCAAGTCTCCGAGCTCAGCCTCCTGAGTGGCTAGAATTACCTATGGGTCCATATCACCAGGCCCCTGCATGCTTATCATTAATTAACTAAGCTTTTTGTTTCCAGACTTGCTTCTGTTCTGCAAAGACACGAGCGAATGGAGGTAGTGAGTCCTGTTACAAATCACTTAACACTTTTGTGATTTAAAGTTGTAATTGGAAGCATTAGAGTCTTTAGATAGATGTGCGTAATGATATGCATTTACTATCAGCTAATCCCTGTCACATTAAATGGCCATCCCTAGCCTGAGCATTTATTAAGACACAAAGGGTCAGGGGCTACCGTTTCGTGACAGCACACTTCCCTGGCGTGTGCGAGGCCCTGAACCCCCCCCCATCAACCTCCAGAACAGAACATGAGGAGGAAGGTTCACACTACTTTAATGGTGAACAGATGCCATAAACGTACTTAAGCCTACACAGTGTACAGGAGCAAGCCTGAACTCTATTGTAAAATATGGATTTGGGGTGATAGGCACATGGCCATTAGATTCAGCTGTGACAAATGTACCAGTCTGGGAAGGAACGCTGAGAATGGGGGAGGATCTGCCTATGTGGGGGCACAGGACTTACGGCAAATCTGTGCCCTTTTGCTCATTTTGCTGTGCAAATATAACCGCTCTAGAAAATAAAGTTTATTAAAGGGAAAGAGCTAAAACCATAGGATGTTCTCACCTACATTCACTGCAGACACGCATGGACATGCAAACTCCTGCCATTCCTTCCTCCTCGTTAGCACCCACGTCACTGATAAAAATTTAAGACCAAAAAAAAGGGAACTACATATTTTCTGTAGCTCATAGTGGACCATTAGAACTACTGCTGATAGCGGCAACGAGGAATGAACGCTTTACTAATGTGCTCCTTTCAAGAGTTAATCAGGAAAGCGCGCAGAGCCAGAGGACGTGAGAAAGGTGTTTTCTTTTAGAGATGTTCACTTACCCTTCAAGTGTGGTATGCTGCATTTTTGGTAGCAGCACAGAGGCTCAATATCTCAGCTAAAATCCTGTCCTGCCTTGTTTCTTTTTTTGGTGTGTGTGTAGTCTATGAACACACGTGTGCAGACACACGCACCCCATGAGCACACGTGCAGAGGCCACAGTAGAATGTCGGGTGCTCTCCCCTGTCGATCTCCAGCTTTGCTTCCTTGAAACAGATGCTCTTAATGAACCCGGAGCTTGACGCTTTCCCTCAGCCAGTCTGACCAGTGAGGCCCGGTCTCCGCCCACTCGGGGACTGGAGTCACCAGCTGCCTAGCCATGCCTGGCTTTCTGCGTAGGCGCTGGGGATGGAACTCGGGCCCTCGAACTTGCAGGGCGTGTGGTTTTACCCACCAAGCCATCTGCCCAACCCTTGATTTAATTTTTTTTAAAGTCTGCATTGCAAAAAGCCTGACTTTTCATCCTAGTTCCACGTGCTGGTATCGTGGCCTTATTCTAAAACCCCAGCTCCTGGCCGGAGCCTCCGATCTGTTTCTGTGACTTGTCCTATGGACCTGACCCCCAACCAGAGCAGGACGGGAGAGGGTCTCACTGGAGGGCATCCATCGTGTGAGGGCTTCATTCCAATTCGCACTCAGATCTAGTTTCAGGGTCTCCTTCACTCTCAATTATGCATCCAATGTACAGCATTTACTTAAAGAAATCAAAGAAAAGTTACTCAAACTGGGAGTCACAAATTAAGTTTTCTGTTTCTATCTTTGATTCTTTGGAATGCTTCCAGCCAATTATAAACATGAATGTAAATATAGATAGCCTGGGTCACGCCGGCTGGGTCCTGTTATTTATCTCTTTGTACCACAGTTTCCTCATCTGTACAAGAGGATAAGTTACCTCCTCCAGTTGGTATATATTAAAATGTCAATCTTTGTAACACTTGGAATATTGTCTGCTTGGTACATGATGAGTACAAGGCAAGGCCATGGTCGAAAGACTAAAAGATTTTATTTTGCAATATTGTAATTGTAAAAAATTACAAAGTGCCTCAAAGTTAGATTTTAAAAATAAATCTTGGTGCTGTCAATTTCACTTTAAAATGAGAATCTGGTATTTCTGTATTACCATTTTCAATAAAATTTCTCAGCTGTTTTAAAAAAATAAAAATAGGGCTGGAGAGATGGCTTAGCGGTTAAGCGCTTGCCTGTGAAGCCTAAGGACCCTGGTTCAAGGCTTGGTTCCCCAGGTCCCACGTTAGCCAGATGCACAAGGGGGCGCACGCATCTGGAGTTCGTTTGCAGAGGCTGGAAGCCCTGGTGCGCCCATTCTCTCTCTCTCCCTCTATCTGTCTTTCTCTCTGTGTCTGTCACTCTCAAATAAATTTTTAAAAATAAATAAATAAAATAAAAATAAATCTTTGGTTACTTTCAATCCCCCTGTAATGCTGGTTCTATGTTATCAACTTAGAATCAAGGTCGTGGCAATCTGTATCTCTCGTCACTATTGTCCATTCCTGAATCTATAAGAAAATATCTTAAACAGAACAAGTTGTAAATGATTTACAAGTCGCTCTTCTAGAAGCTGAGAAGCCCATGGCGGAGGATGAAGAGGAGACGGCGTGCTCCCACGAACCTCTTGTGTAAAAACCCCAACGTTACGAGTGACGGTGGAAAAAGGTTCTACCGCTTTATAACATTGGGTCTTATGTTCCAACATGTAAACTTTGGAGGAGAAAATACATTCAAAGCATAGTGTAAGGTCATTGTTTTTTTAATTTTGTCTCTAAAAATTGTTCCCACTTCAGAAATACTGATTACTGGGGAAAGAAGAGCGAACACCACCTTTCTACTGAACTAACATCCCTATAAGATACTTTCCAGTAAAGAAGGTTTGAATGAGCACAAACTAACAGATTTGAGTGGGACTACAGACCAAAATAATCTTGTTATTTTCCTTATTTTATTAGTATATATTCATTGTACAAAATAATGGATTTTATCATGGCATGTCCACGCATGGATGTCATATTGTTTGGCCATATTCACTCCTTTCCCGTCACCTCTCTTCTCTTCCCCTCCCCACTTTCCACAGCAGATGGGAGGAGCCTGGCTGCTCTAATTCAAGCTTGTGTTTTCAACTGTGAGAGGATATTCTCACAGGAAAATTAAGCCACACATATTGGAATTCCCAAGTCCTAAATAAGATTAGCTTCACTTTATGCTCCTGGAGAAAGAGAGCCAGTTAGATCACAAGACTGGTCACCTCGGAATGTGTCCCTCAAGCCACCATCACCCAGACCCAGAGAGAACGTGGGATGTCCATGGAAGATTTACCCTCAATTGGGTGGTTCTTTCCCACAGTGAATGAGGGGACTTTTCAGAAAGAGCTAAAGGTCCTGTGTAACATTCAGTCACATGACGATTGATTCTCCAAATAAGGAAGAGCTGTGTGGCTTTATGCCCCAGGTCATTTTCACATTCTATTAGGTGAACCAGATTAAACTGGTTACTCTCATGGCTAAAATGAATAAGCACCCAGACAGCTTCTTCTCCCTACCATTTATCAGGGAACTGAGTATTCCCATCTGAGTGGAAAGATAGGAAAGTTTGCTGACGATAACCAGAGTGGAACAGAAAATAGGCATTGAATAATTAATACCCCCAATAAAACAATCCCGCATATTCTTTGAAAACCCATGAAGTCATATCTCTATTTAGATACAATTCATGGTGAGTCTTGTGTAAAATAGTTATGTATCTTAGGTCACACATTAGCTCCTTATCAGAAATTCTGAACAGGTCACACTGCTAGAACACAGAATGACGAACTAGACGAGGGTGACAGGAAAAGAGGAAAGGAAAAATGGGTCAAGTTCAGATTGGAACTGGCTGGGGCTAAGCTTCCAGACAGTCCCCTGGGCTGACCCAGGGACCAGGCAAGAATTTTTATCCCAGCTCTCCTGGATTCCATTCAGCCTGAACTAAGTGCTCAACACAGACTATTAAAGTCTCCCCACACTCTCCTGAAACGGACATGATTAACGCTTAACCACAGGTTGCATCAAATAAGTATCAAATTATCTCCAAGATAAACATCAGTAGGTGTTAGTTGAAAGGGACCAGAGAAAGGCTCAAGGTTCTTCTGTTTCTTTGAAGTTTTATTTTGGGGAATAAAAACTCATACAGGTGGAACTGGCTGAGACAGTGACCACAGCTGCTGGTGAAGGAAGCCTGAGGCAATGAGGGGAACCAAGAAATCTTGAGAGATTTTAAGAAAGTCCAGTACTACCCTGAAAAGGGAAAGTGTATAAAATGGGAAGGTTGAAGGGTACCTGAACAAAAACATTTCGCATCAAAAACCACCTGAGGCATCAGGAGTGTCAGGCGATTAGAACCCTAACCCTATGCAGTCAAAGAACGTGACCGAGAACAGGGAAAGGACCAGAGATTCCCCAACCAGCGTAGAGATGATGACACAGCCTTTTCCCACATCTTGTGTCTCAAGCTGGCTTGAGGACATGGAACAGTAGCCCTCTGGCTTCAGAAGGTTATGACAGGCGCCCAGTTTAAAAAAAAACAAAAACATAGTATGGCTGGAGAGATGGTTTAGCAGTTAAGGCTCTTGACTGCAAAGCCAAAGGACCCAGGTTTACTGACCCTCTCCCAGGACTCATGTAAGCCAGATGCACAGGGTACATGTGTCTGGAGTTTGTTTGCAGTGGCTGAAGGCCCTGGTATGCCTGTTCTCTCTCTGAAATAGATAAATAAAAATAAAATATTTTAAAAAACATAGGAGCACCTCATGTCCAGAGCCTTCATCTGGAAGGCCTATAATTCCCACCACGTGAAAAATCACTCAATTCACCCATGGGAAGAATAGACCCTCAGTCTACATCTTAATTCAGAGAAACATCCCAGATTTGCTCCGTGGGAGTTCCTTATCAGTTTTCCCGACTTCTCCTCCACGAAGAATTCTTGGGTGGTTACCACAGTGTGGGCTGCAAGATTCCATTAGACAGCGTTCAAGGTACACTGAAGCACCCCAGCTCTTAAAAATTCCAAAGGAATTACACAGTAGCTTAAGCAGATTCCTTGATATGCAGAACTGTGGTTTATTTATACCAAGATGGCCTATTAAGAATTTTTAAAGATATTGATCGAATACAAAGAATGTATTACTCACTGTATTTGAACTATTTGACCTTCAGATATCAGTGTCTTGATATAAATCATTCATTCCTAGTATTAAAATATTTCTGTTCTTTTATTTACTTATTTTTTTACAATGACATGAAAATTAAAGTCAGGACTAGCTCTCAGAACAGAGTCAGCAGCAACCTAACTATGCAGGAAAGAACATCTGAAGGGAATAAACACTAATCCCAGTTTATCAGCTAAAAAACCAATGGGGTGATTTGTCCATGGTTCCCGCAAGTATGAAATAAACATTGATGCAAACACATGTAGTAACATGTCATTTCTGCTTTTCTTCCAGCAAGAGAGAACAGTCTCAAAGATCAATATATCAATTCACATTAAACAAATCCTCTGAGCTGAGTACTGAATGGAATTCCAGGAAAAACAAAATCAGGTAGACAGGCCTCAGGGAGCCAGGAGTTTCCCTGTGAACTTAGGAAACAGTCATCCACTGCACACGACAGGGAAATGCAAGTCAGAGGACAAGGTGAAGACAGGACTAGAGTGGTAAGAGATGGTTACCAGCTTCACTATGTTTGTTGAGAAATTTGAAAGAGCAATTCAGAAACAAACAAACAAACAAAATCCATGGCCAAGAGTCTACTTCTAAACTATGGGTAACTCTGGAGTCAAATTAAGCAACACATTAGGGTGAAAGTGGCATCCCTCCTATCAAGATATGTAGATATACAGGGAAATGCAATCTCCATTAAGACACTAATTTAACAAATCTGATATCAACGTGGGCCTTGCTAAGATATCTAGCCCTTGGTGAAATGATGGGACTAATATTTCAAATTGCATTTTATCAAAATGAAAGGTTTCATTTGTACAGAAACCCGCCCCTTCGTTGAGGTCACGTTGGGTCATTTCCACGGGCCCCCAACTTGTCTTCCTGGAGAATCTAGCTTTAGAACAAACAACAGATCCCATCCATCCCTTGGATTCAGGTAACAACTTCTCTACAGTAAAGACTGGAAGGATCTTGCAAACTACTGTGAGCTTTGCTCAGAAATTTACATATAGGAGCCATAGCAATTCTTCCTGCTTCCAAGCCAAGTGGCCTGACAGTCCTGGCTACAGACATGGCCCCAAGAGGTCCAACAGCAGTATAAGGACCTGGCCCAAATACAAAGTAGGTTCTTAACATGTGTTAGCAACTGGCTGTTCTTGGGAGACTTTTCCTTTAATAATTATCCCAAAGTACTTGGGTTGTGATGGAGACTTAAGACATGTAAGGGGCTGGAGAGATTGCTGAATGGTTAAGGTGCTTGCCTACAAAGCCGAAAGACCTCAGTTCAACTCTCCAGTGCCCATATAAAGCCAGTTCAAGCATGTATTTGGAGTCTGTTTGCAGCCACTGGAGGCCCAGACACACCCATTCTGTCTTTCTCCCTCTCTCTCTCTCTCTCTCTCTCTCCCTCTTTCTCTCTCTCTCTCCTTGCAAATAAATAAATAAATATTTTTAAAAGATACTTAAATGTCTTTTCTATCTACTGACTAAGAAGATCTTTGAACTAAAAGTTAATCAATTTTATATTCCCCCATATTATCTAAAGTGTTATTTACACAAACTTTTTAAATAACAGATTCATGAGCTTAGGGTATCTCACATGGCTTAATCGAGTGAAAGAGGTCTTCAGACAGTAGCAAAATGGGAAGGGCAAAGGTAATGAGTGATAGGAGAAGTTAAATTAATGACTATCCTGGGGGCAATGTCAATCCCTGAATCTAAAAACCAATACTTATCTCACTGTAATTACTGGTTTATTTCCTTCACTTCACAGACTTTAAGTTCCTTAAAAGAAGATAATAAGTCCTTGTGTCTCTAGCTCCCATCAACAAATGTATATTAATTCAGCAATATTTTTATGTGGTTTTACATTTTCCCAGGTAAATTTGATTGAGTAGAATCTCACATCAGTTGCTCACTTAAGTACAGATAAACAAGTTTTCAGCATACACTTAGAGGGAGAATTTCAGAACCATATGAATCTCATTTATATAGCTTTGACTAAGAAATCAGCCTGATGCCATGAACTTTCCAATAAGGAATGAAGTCATCAAAAGCAATACTTGTAAGTTTTAACA
The DNA here is from genome assembly GCF_020740685.1 of Jaculus jaculus. Taxonomy (NCBI): domain Eukaryota; kingdom Metazoa; phylum Chordata; class Mammalia; order Rodentia; family Dipodidae; genus Jaculus; species Jaculus jaculus. Next base: position 85,911,629 of record NC_059114.1, read on the forward strand.
TGTAAATCATTTGCCTGTAGCCTCAAATGCTTAAGGGTCATCATATTCTTCCATCCCAATAACATTAAAGAACATAAATACAATAACCTCACATTCAATGAAGAAGACAGCTACAAAATCAGAAGACTGCAGCTTCCTAGAATATTCCCTGGAAGTGAAAAGGAGAAAAATCCAAACACCTATACCACTCATGCCTTAAGCCTCCTTCTTGTAGGTTATCTACTTGCATGAATGTCACTAATTAAGTTACACCAAAAGTTCTTTAAAAAGAAGGGATGGGGAAAGAAAAAAAGGAACATAACAGCTGCTTGGAAATATACATCAAGAGACCAGGTAAACATCAGTTACGCAGACACACATTTGTGTCACAAATTTCTGCTCCATTATGCATACCACTTAGATGGTCCAAGAATCTAATCAACATGAGCCAAGGCTTCCAAGTGACACATGAAGTTCAGTATGCAAGAGATCAGGAGAAAGTATGGTGACTTAGGGAATCTAAGAAGTGCTGAAGTTAAAAATTGAAGGAGCTCTTTGTTCTACAGCCTCTATTCTTTCTGCATTTCTAGTCTATTACCCAGTTTAAATCAAGCTTACTTGACCCTATGGGTTAGATAATCCATGGCTGTATCACCCCTTTTCCTGTCGGCAGCTCCTTCAGACCAATCCAGGGAGAACCCTAGATGCCCCGGGAAAAGGGCACTAGGAAAGGAGGTGTGAGAAAGCATTTCAAAGGAAGAGATGCCACTGGATAATTCATGAACTGAACTCACTTCAAATGACACAATTTCAGGAAACAAATTGACTTGCTAGTTAAAGTACCCATGTGTTTATTGTACAAATTACGTAGATGACATGAGGATGTCTTAGAGTCCAAACCTACAGTACACTCAAATAATTTTACTGTTAGTAGGGAAGAAAAAACAAAGCCAGTTAAATTAAAAAAAAAAAAAAATTCAAATGAAATACCAAAAGCAAAAATTGCTTCAGAATAAGTAAAACAGCATCACTAGAAGTGACATATCTATTAGAACCATGCCTTTTTGCATGTGTACGTATGTGTTATTCATTAGTGCACATTCACATATGTGAGCACACATGTGTAGGCAAGAGGGTAATTTCAGGTGTCATCATCAGGTACACTGCCCGACTCTTTTGGAGACAGTGTCACTAACTGGCCTGGAGCTCACCAACGCAGCTAGACTGGATGACCAGTGAGCTCCGGGGCTCGGCCTCTCTCCACCTCCTTGATGCTGGCATCACAGGCCCAGGCCACGAAGCCTGGCATTATGTGTGCATCAGGGATCGAATCCAGCTACCCGTGCCTGCGAGGCATGCACTCGACTGGCTAAGCTGTCTTCCCAACACCTGCACATAAGTTTTGAATCGCAAAATACTTTAAAAATCAATTTCACTTTATTGTTTTTAAAGTTATGAATTTTTAATATTCTTCTGCATGTACGTAATGCATTTTGACCCAATTACCTTCTCTTTCACCTTCCCCTCCCACTATTACTAGGAGGGAAAGGTTTAAGCAGGAATATGGTTTTTGAGGGGGCAGGAAGATAAGAAAGGGATAGGAGCAGACAGAAGATGTATCAAAACTAAGGAAATGTGAATACGCCTTATGGAAACCTACTTGGTAAACCAACTTATAATATAAATTTTTACGTGTTTTAAAAAGTATTTTTATTTAATTAGAATTTTATCAATAAGGATCAGGTAAAGAAAACAAGATGACGACTTGGTGAGAGTTCTCAAGATGGGCTGTAGAGATGACTTAGCTGTTCAGGGCTTGCCTGTGAAGCCTAAGGATCCTGGTTCAAGGCTCGGTTCCCCAGGACCCACGTAAGTCAGATGCACAAGGTAGCGCATGCGTCTGGAGTTCGTTTGCAATGGCTGGAGGCCATGATGTGCCCATTCTCTCTCTCTCTTTCTGTCTTCTCTACCTCTTTCTGTCTGTCGCTCTCAAACAAATAAATAAAGAATTTTTAGAAAGTATTTACCCCCTAATAGTGTTAGTTACAACTAAGGCCAGTGACATTATGAATGAGACACTGGGGAAACCATGCTGAGCATCTCAGTGTGCATCAAAACAAGAGAGAAAACCTCACTGACGCCCTGGAGTTTGCCGCAGGCTCATTAGGCTCATGGTTGTTGAATGTGCAAGTAAAGCCACGGCCCACATTCAGAAACAGACCTGATTTTATGGCGTCGTGAGATGTGGCCATGCAACAGGCCTTTCCTCGCATTTAGCCCAGAACCTGACCCCATGGAATTCACAGCTTAGGGAGAGTGCTTATAGCGCAGAAGCGGGGCTCAAATCATTGTTCCTTTCCGAGGTTTATCATTGACTGATGATAAAAACACGTGCTCGTCTCAGGGCCAACTACCGCCAACTTCGCAAAGGCGTTTCTCAAGTGCATTCGTTAAGTTGCTCAGTAATGACTGGCCCAAAGCAAACCAATTAGAGCCAGTGACTGGGAAGGACACGCAAGCAACAGGAGCAATCATCTGCCACAACTTTCACTCGCTGAGTTAGATTTCTGAAAAGTCTCCGCAAGGCAACAGTATTTGCTCCCCACCCACAAATAACCCACTTTCAGTCTTCATTTGAGACTCTACCTTAGCAGGAAGCTCGGATGCATGAGCCATCAGCACTAATTGCTTGTAATGTCTCAGGGCTTTAGGACAATTACTATCGAGGTTACTGCCTGGAAACAGAATAATTACACTTAATTGGAGTTCATCAGCTATTCATCTTCATAGTAAGCACAAGTGATGAGGTGAAATGTAGTTCTCCTATGTGGATGGCATCCCAGCTACCACAGCATAGCTAACTTGCCTTCCACGAATACACCGTGCAGTGGAGAAAGACACAAGTGCTTGCTAGGTACCGGAAATTGCTACAGGGTCAAGAAGAACAGCACATCTATGCTCCCTTGCCTCCCGGGCACTTAATAATGTGGAGGATCCAAGAATAACCACATAAGCTTTGGGGAATATAGGGACAAAAAAATACACAGAGCGATGAGGTATGGGTACATCTTTGTGAAAGTGGCATTTAAGCTGCACCTTGCACTGGGAATGACTTTGACAGTGGGGAAAGACTACTTAAGGCAGAGGACACAGTAGGATGAGCTTGGAGCACAGGAAGAACTTGAGCGGTCAGCGAGAATGGACCACAGAGGGTGGGTGACCGTGAGCCTGAAAGGACCCAAAGGGTGAAGACGCACGCAGGTGAGCCAGGGGTGTTAAGAATCATTCTAAATGTGCAGCCAGCTACGGCTGGACGTCTGCGGTGGAGGATTGTCAGACTGGGATTCAGGCGTGAAGAGAGGACAGGCCGGCTGTACGAGGTCCCTGGCTTGCACTATGTAGGGCAACGGGCAAATGCGAGCATCATAGAGCTCTGTCACCCAGAACGGACCTCAGAGGAAATGACAGACATGTCAGCTTTCCAGCCTGAGGGGATGAAAGCGCACTCAAGGAAGTGTGCACTTTAAGAGGGCCAGTGACAACATTTGAAAAATGAACAGATTAAAGGTCAGCGTTGACATTCTAAAAAAACATAATGATGCTGAAGATAATTCATGAGTGAAAAATTTTAGAAAGAACACAGTAAATAGCATCAACTTTAAATTTTTTTTGTTTATTTTTATTTATTTATTTGAGAGCAACAGATAGAAAGAGAAAGAGGCGGGGAGAAAGAGAGAGAGAGAGTGGACACGCCAGGGCTTCCAGCCACTGCAAACAAACTCCAAACGCATGCGCCCCCCCCTTGTGCATCTGGCTAACATGGGTCCTGGGGAACCGAGCCTCGAACTGGAGTCCTTAGGCTTCACAGGCAAGCGCTTAACTGCTAAGCCAGCTCTCCAGCCCAACTTTGAATTTTTTTGTGGGGGGCAGGGAGCAGCAGTTGATTTGGTGTCATGAAATTCAGTTATCGTCTTCAGTTCCACTGTGGGTGAGTGAGGTCCTGTTTGAATGGCCATGGTCACCACACAACGAGATCCACAGATGGGAACCGGAAGCCAAGGACTGGCTGCAGAAGTCAGCCTCCAAAGTAGTGGAGTGCTCTTTAAATAAGAGCAAGTGCTGAGCAAGTCACACCTGCGGCCTCTGTTGTTACAATGTCCCTCAGAAGAAGCCTTTACATACACTACTTGTTTTGTTCCTTGGAAAGGTCCCAAAATTCATGAGTCTTGATTTGTGTAGTCTTTGGGGATTTCATGTGATTTCCAACATGGGCAACTTCTCTCCCCACGTTAATAGTTCACAGGATCCTAACCCTTCTATTAAAACCCCAACCTTCTTCCTATACCTCCTTTGGCTACACGCTCATCTTCTAAAGTCTTCAAGTCCAAGTCTAGCAGATAAAAAACTTGCCCACGCAGGTGCTGGGGCGGGATTATGAGGTGCCCTACACACCTGACTGATGCTTCTGTCTGCCTACCACTACACTATTGGTGGATTTTTTGTTTAATTTTTATTTATTTATTTATTTGAGAGCAACAAACACAGAGAGAAAGACAGATAGAGGGAGAGAGAAAGAATGGGTGCGCCAGGGCTTCCAGCCTCTGCAAACGAACTCCAGACATGTGCGCCCCCTTGTGCATCTGGCTAACGTGGGACCTGGGGAACCGAGCCTCAAACCAGGGCCCTTAGGCTTCACAGGCAAGCGCTTAACCGCTAAGCCATCTCTCCAGCCCTATCGGTGGATTTTTGTCTGTTGGTTTGTTTGTTTCTGTTTGGTTTTCGAGGTAGGATCTCACTCTAGGCCTGGCTGGCGTGGAATTCACTACATACTCTCAGGGTGGTCTCGAACTCACAGCGATCCCCCCCCATCCCTGTCTCCTGAGTGCTGGGATTAGAGGCGAGTACCACCAGCCCCGGCTCCCACCATCAGTAGGTTTTTAAAGAGTTTCCCCCACGATAATCCCCTTCTAGCTTAGAAGACAAGATTGGCTACATCTTTATTCTATATGGAGTAAGTAATTCTTCCTTTTTCCTTTATTTAGTGTCTTGAAATGTTTGGGGAAGTCTTAAGAGAGAAGCATCAAATGTAGTTGCAAGAGAAAAGCTAAGTTTCACACTGGGGGATTGCAACTGCCCGGAGCACTGGGTTAAGGTTTCTGAGGTCTCTTCCATGTACCCGAGGCGTCCCCTCCTGAGACCTGCAGAGAGCAAGGGACCTACACAAACCCCAAGGGACTCTCAGAAACCTGCCTGTGACTACCACAGCAAGCTGGGCTCTCTCCAGTGATGGGACTCTGGGGAAATTCATCTCTCTGCATCCCATGTGCCAAACTGGAACCTGCGTGCCGGCCTCTCATGGTTTCCACGTCCTTCTCAAGACAGAGAGCTTACATGTTCTATATGGTGAACTCTCTTTCCTAACATCAAACAAGAAATATCACGGGCTGAACTGTGTCTCCCTAAAATTCACAGAGCCCTAACTTCTGGCATCCTAGCTTTTGACTGCATTTGGAGACTGGTCCCACAAAGAGGTAAGGTTAGCTGTTAGGATCAAACATGATGCAATCTGACTATTGTCCCTGTAAGAAGGGGAGATGGGACACCCAGAGACTAGACAGACACCAGAATGTGCACGACTTGTGATGGCTCATCTTCATGGTTGACTCGACTGGATTTAGAATCGCCATGGAAACACCACTGGGTTTGCCTGGGATGGTGTTTCCAGAGAGATTTAACTGAAGGCGCGTGGTACCAGCCCCTGGACTGGGGGTCCCAGAATGAATAAAGGGAGAAAATAGGCTGAACGCCAGCATCTCTCTCTCCCTCCTCCTCTCTCTCTTCCTGACTGCAGATGCAAGAGGGCCAGGGCTTAGAAGAAACCAGCGGTGACAGCTCCTTGATCTTGAACTTCCCATCTCCAGAACAGTGAGCCAATAGATTTCTGCTATCAAAGCCACCCTGCCTGTGACATTTGGTGACAGCAGCCAGAAAAGACTCACAGGAATAAGGCACTGGGCCTCCACTGCGTCCCCTGTGTGTCCCTTCTCTTCCCCTCCCCTCACTCCTCAGGCGAAAGAGATAGGGAGAATCCGTGGTGGCGCTCAGAACCCACAGGTCATCGCAGACATAAAACTCTAGTTTTGCTTCCCACGTCGTACTTCCCAGAAATCCTGCCCACATGAGGGGAATCCAGAAACTCTTAGAAGAAGAAGAGAACGGCTTTGCCTTCATGGCTGCAAAATTACCCTGCCCAAACTTCCCTCAAGCAGAGCCATGCCCTGCTTTTCAGAGAGCTTTACCAACATCAATATTTAAGGAGAAATGCCACTGCTCACAACCGCCTTTTCCTCTGTCAAGACCAGGGCTGTGCCATTGGCTGTGAGGCAGGTAAATGTGCCATCAGAATGAGATTTAAATGGCCAACGTGTTATGAGAATCAGATTTAAGTGGTGAACACATTGTCAGAATCCAATTTAAATGGAAATGCTACCCAGGCAATTCAGCCTCTCAGCACACCACTCTTCCAACACATGGGCTCTGCCCATTGGACATTCCCTCCACTGGGTAAACGAACACACAGCTGCTAACATGCCAGGGCCTGCTGGCCTGCCACATGTGTGTTGCTAATATTAACAACTGTCTTAATGCCCTAGGGGCATTTTAAGATGCACCGCCCCCAGTTCTCACCCTCTCCAACAGGAATCACACCGAACTCCAAGCTGCCTCTGCTTTCCTCCTCAACCCGTGCAAACAGCAGTTAACTTTTGTTTTGTTTCATTTTTTGAGGTCTCTCTCTAGCCTAGGCTGACCTGGAATTCATTATGGAGTCTCAGGGTGGCCTTGGACTCACGGCAATCCTCCTACCTCTGCCTCCCGAGTGCTGGGAAAACCTTTTTTTCTTGCAGTAGTGCATCATTCTGGACATCTTTTCCTTCTAGCTGAGATTTTTGGCAAGCTGAACTCACTACAGAAATGACAACAGATCCTTTGGTAATGTGCCTAGCCCAGGGGGATCGATACAGAAGTGAGAGGTGCCAAGTCGCAGCTGCTGATTTAAAGAACCCCAGTCAAGAGGTGACGTGAGTTCACTGTCCCAATCTGCCAAATGCGCCCTCAACCCTCAACTCACTTCTTCCCATAACACAACAGCATTTGTGGCTAGAGACAAGGAGACAGTCAACGAAGGGCTGCTACTGGCAGCATGAGAAGTACTTTTTAAAAAATTTTATTTATTTATTTGACAGAGAAAGAGAGAGACAGAGAATGGGCTGCCAGGGCCTCCAGCCACTGCAAATGAACTCCAGACGCGTGCGCTCCCACGTGCATCTGGCTAACATGGGTCCTGGGGAATCGAACCTGGGTCCTCCTGCTTTTCAGGCAAATGCCTTAACTGCTAAGCCATCCCTCCAGCCCACGAGGTACTGTTTAAAAGAAAAGGGCTAACCGGGTTTGGGGGTGACTTGAGATGAGAAGTTTATCGGCTTTTGCATTTTTTTTAATATTTTTTTTACTTATTAATTTGAAAAAGAAAGAAAGAGGTTGGGGGTGGGGAGAAGTGGGCATGTCAGGGCCTGTAGCCACCGCAAACAAACACCAGATGCATCTGCGCATCTGGCTTTATGTGTGTACTGGGGAATCTAACCTGGGTCCTTTGGCTTTGCCAGCAAGCACCTTAACTGCTAAGCCATCTCCCCAGGCCCCTGCATTTATTTATTTATTTATGTATTCATTCATTTATTCATTTATTTACTTATTTACTTTTGGTTAAACTGCCTGCTTGTTAAATTCTCCACTCCCAGAGTTATAGTAACTTAAACATATCTTTGAAAAATTAATAGAACTTCCTTGCCATTAAGAGTTGCCCCATCTTACCTCTTAATCACCTGTCTCTACACTGTGGTCAACTGAGTTCAACTCTGACAACCCCTACCCTGCCCGCCCAGGACTTGGGGACAGGAGAAATCAAAGCCAAGCTCTTTAGAAAGCAGAAACAAAAGCAGTCACAATAGAACGGCAGACATGAATGCAGTGAGCTGTTGAATGTTCTGTTTTTCTGCTTTTGTCTCATCCACCAACGAAAGGATAACAGAACCTTCCATGAGGTTTCTCCTCAGACCACCAGTGGGATGAAGAACAGTTGAGACTTGGTTATGAGTCAAAAGAAGCTCACCGGTGTCCCCTGACCTTCCGAACCACCCTGACATCAACACCCGTGACTGTGTGGACAGATGAAAATCAAACACTAAACATTCTGAAACCAGGTTGTAACCAGGTTTTCCAGGTGATCCCTGGAAAATCAGAGCTTGAGGTGTCAACAGAAGGTCACCTGGGCTGCTAAGAAAAGCCCATCAACAGGGCGGGTGCAGGACAACATGATGGCCTGAGGCTGTGGGATGGGGAAAGGCCCAAGAGGCTGCTGTTACCATCAAGTGAGATTCTTGCCTGTGTCCTCAAGAGCATGAGTCTTTCAGAGAAGATTCCAAGGCACCTCATTTGATCGTATTAATGTCTTTAGTAAATACCCAAGTGGGCACCTAAACTCACCTCATCCCACCCTGTCCTTGAGCTTGAGAACAATGGTTGGGGGGGGGGTTCTCATCAGACCTGGAAGTCACTTGTCTCTTCCATTATCCTCTTCTCCAATCACCTGTGATAAACCCAAGGAAATATAGAAGACAGGTACTGTTTTCCCTATTGCAATATCTGTAAACAATGAACATGGTGAACTTTCCTACCACCTGTCCAATCTCGGAGGCAAACTCTGAGGACCTGAGCTAGTGAAGACCTGGCAGTACAGACCAGAGCTTTCTTCTCAGTTTCTTAGGAAATAAGAACAACTGCATTATGGGAAGACTATTACATCATTGTCTTCTTAATACACCATTTCCTCTGACTTTGTTATTATTACTTAACTCTCCTTTGGTACTAGTCTGTGCTAATGGTGTTTTGAGTGGACTATGGAAAATGATGTGGATCTTTTCAAAGTCACTCTTGCCAAGAAGCCCAGGAAATTTGCAGTTCACAATCAGGACAAGCTTTACTTATATATCTATCTATTGGGTTTACCATAGGAATATATCCACGTCTGAATTTACACAGTAATAATTAAAAGCATTATAAAAACTGCGAAGCCACACATTGCAAGTTTTGCTGGAAAAACACAAATTCCTCCAAGTTCTATTTATTAGCACTTCTAGAGAGATTATTTTAAATGTTTACTTAAAAGTTTCTCCTCTAACACTGAACATATTACAGCATATCCAAGCACAAATGCCCATAAACAAAACTTGCTAAAAACCAGTCTCAAATATTCCAGTATAAAGCTGCAAATTAAACAGTTCCATATTTTGTGGGCTACTTCTGAAACTTACAATTATTTCAAGCCTCGAAAATTAGCCTAAATAGTGTGATTGGGAATTCCAAAGGGGAAATTTTAAAAAAGGCTAAACCTATTTTCTGCAGCCCCCAAGCCAGACGGCTCTAGTAACTGCCCTGAGTACCCGCCACTTGCCTCGGCCACGTACCCAGAGCGTCTCCCTGGAGGCCTCGGAGTGTCTGTAGGCAGCGCGTGTGACTGCTCTACTCGTTCTGGCTGCCAAATTGATTCAAAACCAACTGGGCATCTCCAATGTACACCTGCCACTGCTGACCTCCCAACCCTTATCTACTGTTCATTCTAGGGGGTTAAGTCAAGATACAATACTAAAACTTAGTCTTCCAAGGAAAGCTATTTTAATGCATGCCATATGTTCTGTGGAATAAGAAGGCAACTTCATGTATATGATATAAAAAGAGACTAGTCAATTGAAAGAGACAGGGTCATGGAGATAAACTTATAATATCCAGAAAGTTCCCCCTGGGGGCAGGCATGATATAATAAAGGCAGAAGAGGTCGCCTAAGAGGGCAACAGTGAGAAATACGATAAAGAGTTGGATTTTCAAACAAAATGGTAACAGAGAAAAAGAAATGTTATGATTTTTTTTTTTTCAAGTTGCAGGCAGTGCCTAAGAGTGACTCGGTGACACTCGGTTTGTCTCTCTGCATGGCACTGGGACCAAAAGAATGGCATTTATTGGGGGGAAAAGTTGGATTTTCCCACAGCCACTGACCACATCATGGGACCTTGTGCAAGCTAACGACCTTCCTAAGATCCTTTTGAGTTACAAAGTTAGTGTTTTAGTCCTGAGCTTTCCAACCTCCTGCTCCAGTGAAGTGAGAATCCAAAGGGCCAGAGCTAGGACCATGTTTCACAGTGGCCCCCGACTCTCTGTGAGGAGGGCTGCATGGGGGAGCAGAAAGACTGGGTTAACCAATTTAGGACTTGGCTTATTTTGAACGAGGCAACCCCTAATTACATAGCTGGAAACAGATCTGATTCATATCTCCAGAGCAGATTACAGGTAATGCATGTGGGCTATTATTTCTACCTGTGAAACAAGAAGGCAAAAGAACCTCATCCACATTCACTGGCACACCTGAATGCAACCACATCACCATAACCCTAGAAAAGATGTGGGCCTCGGTTCACTGGGGAAAAAAACATCTCTAATCCGTGTGTATTTACTGTACTCACAGCTCGCACGCTTTGACTGTGTAACCTATCCTTTTTTTTCACTATGGAACCTAGTAGGACTTTCTCTAAATGAATACGGGGGATGTTAGTATGTGAAAAGACTATTGGTTTTTATCTTTAAGAGCATTTCATAAAATAAAATGGCCAAGTACAGGTCCACACTGGTGAATGGAATAGGGGGCTAAAAGCCATCAGACATAGAAATAAGTCACACCCACTATAATATTAGATTCTTTCTATTTTCTAGTTATTTGTAGGTGAGCTACATCTTAACAGTTAGTGTGAGGGATTACAATTCAATTAGGGCATGTCATCAAGCAATCGTGGACTACTGAAACAGATAAAAGTGCCAACATGCTCAGGACACCATCGCTAAGCCTAGAGGATTTTTCCAAGCCACTCACTTCTAAGTTCTTACAAACACTGTCCAAAATACCAGCAAGGACATGTCTCGCAGCAGTAATCTCTTCTAGACAAGCATATGAGTTTAAGATGGGCTGCAAGGCCTAGAAGAGCAAAGCCACTTGCTAAAGTTCCCTCAGCTAATAAATGGTGGAGGCAGGATACTAAGCTGTCAGAACCTGGCTCTGAAGTTCACCTCCAACCACATCTACCCACACAAATCACACTTTCGAGGTATCACACTCCCTCTACAATGAATAAGCTACCGCTGTGATATTTATTTTAATGAAAAGTTAAACCAAAACAAAAAAAAAAATTAAACACGCTAGTGCAGCTCAGTCCTTTCACCTTTATCCAAAGCAAATTTTGAACAATTAAAAGTTCGTAGAGTGCCGGAGAGATGACTCAGCAGTTAAGGCCCTTGCCTGCAAAGCCAAAGGATCCCGGTTCGACTCTCCAGGAGCCACCATGAGCCAGATGCACAAGGGGGCACGTGGATCTTGAGTTTGTTTGTAGTGGCTGGAGACCCTGGCATGCCTATTCCCTCTTTCTCTCTCTCATAAATATATAAATATATAAAAATATATATATATATATATATATATACATTAAGTTCATAGAATGTTTTAAGAGACAAGGAGAAAACACTGAGTTAAGGGCTTGCCCTCCCCGCTGACCACCATTTCCCCACATTACTGTGAAGTGTTTCCTTATTCCCCGGGCCCCCTGTTGTGCCCACAGATGCTTTCTATTTCCAAACCTCCAAAGCTTTCAGGAATGTCTTCCTAGACTACACTCAGTCACACCCTCGGTGCACCCACGGCCCTGGGCTACTCACACATGGCCTCCTTTCCCGGGATTTGCATTGACATCCTATGGTGCAGAAGGAAAAGCTACTGCTGGGTTCTTTCTGCCTCCCACTGCGAGCTTCCAGAGGGAAACCAGAGCACTGTTTAATCTAATGGTTTCCTGGACTGGCGTCTCCTCAGAATTAAAACTGAACTAACTGCTTCCCGGACACAGTGTGGCAGTGCTGGTCTTTACTCTTGAGAAGGTTCCCCAGGGAAGACTCTAGTGCCTGCCGGTACCTCCAGGGATGACTTTCTAGCCTTGAGGCATAGGCACCTCACAGTCGCTTGTCTTCTCCTGGCTGGCTGTGGTTTCATGGCTACCCCTATATTTTCTCAAAATGACTTAAATGCACCTCTAGAGTTTCATTAGCAGCCCTGGGAATTCAAGGAAGGGGGTCAGACTGATAACATGCAACTCACTTAACCGCTTTGGGGATAATTTCCACACAGTGCTCCACAGAATTTAAAATTATGAGAGAGAGAGAGAAAAAGAGAAAGATATTTATGCTATGTGGACGCTTTCAGATTAAAATCCGTTATTTCTGACTGATGAAATACTCAAGTCTTCACCCATCAGCCTGGGACAAAAGAAATATAGCTCAACACACAGAAATTGGCTGGTAATGCCAATTAAACTGTGTTGAAAATGCAGGTTGGGAACTTAAGGAGCCTGAAGCGCCAGGCAGTATACTTATTCATTCACACTCTGTGTGGTCCTTATTATAACCTGAAAATAAGAACTGCTATGCTAATTTCACAGCTGAAAAAATCAACAAGGTCTGCTATCATTGGCCCTAACTGGCCCTCACTAGTGCTTACAAATGCTTCACACCAATTTCTTTCCACTAAACCCAGGCAAACCTCGTCCCCCCAGAAACATCTTCCCTATACGCATGTTTTATCTTTTTCTAAACCATCAGCCTATTTGCAATGTCATAGTTGTTTCAAAGAGCTCATGCTCACTGGATTATCTCAAGTGTTAAAGAGACAGAATAACTACAAAGGATTAAGTTGAGAAAACTTCATAAAATGACAGACATTATACCTGTACTGGCTGGCCAAATTATCTATGGACTCAAAGCTTGTCTTCCTCAGTTACCTGGTTTCTGATTTACCAACTAAGATGGTCACGGGGGAGAAAAGCAAGGTGTGCAACGAGCAGGTGGAAACTACTTAAGAAAGACAGGCTTACAAAAATCAAAGCATGCCTTTCAACAGAACCAGACACCAGGGCCACCTGCTTTGGCACAGTCTCCAGGTCTTTTTTAGACACTTGTTGACAATAAAATTAGACAAGAAAACACAAAAATATGATAGGGGAAAAAAAGTGTTTCAATCCTTTATTTAGTAAGTATTGTTTATTCCAGCAAATAAAGCACACTGGTGATTATTGTGAGTTTAAAAGCCTGAAAATGAACATCTTAGCTTAAGATACTCAATGCTACCCGTTTATTTTAGGAGTATACTAGAAATGAGTACACTAGCTAGACTTTCTCTTTTAAACATGTATTTAGAAAGACAGAAAAAGATTATTTTCCAGAGGCCAATATGAAACCACTATAAAATAAGGTTCCATACCAACTCAGTGTCAGATCAGCCGATTTCATTTTATAGTGAATACAAGCAAACATGTCTATGTGCATCTAATCATGTATATATGTGTGTGTATACATATTTATATATACATATATGTATATATACATACCACCTTTGTTGATTTCAACAATGGTTCTGCTGTTGCAATTTTTTTTTACAAAGCTACCATGAATAAGATAGACATCCATTTCATGATCAATATTCCCCAAAGGTAGGCTTTTCTCTTATTTCATATTCTACTTGTTTTAACTACTGAGTGCAAATGGCTTGAAATTAAAAGGATAAAACATTTTTTTAAAAAAAATAGTGCACCTTAAACTATTATGTGATGTGTTCTGGTAAATTCAGGAGAATTATAAAAAGGGGCCCAAGTACAGGGAGCCCAACGCTTTGAGCTTTTCCACTGAACATTTAAATTAGTGTGATTGTGGAGGAGCCCTTTCAGGAGCCACAGACAGCTTGAACATCAAAGGACAGAAGCGCCCCACCATAGCTGCCATGCACACCCTAAATATGGGTGCATTTTACCCAGATTCCGGTGAGTAGCCTTTCTTCACCTGCTAAGGTTTAGCTATCGAGCTGGCAATAGGAAAAAGGTAATACAATAATTTTTAAATTCTGATTTTAAAATTATCTTGTTAAAAAAAAAACCTAAAACTCACTGACTTCAGACTATCCAGTACATGTTAGCTATTGATTTTAGTCCATATTGTAGCATTCTCCTCCTGCAGGGACATTATCTAATTGTAATTAAAGTACACGTAGCCCTCGAAATCATAATATTCAACCCAGAATGCATGCACCACAATATACAGTTCTCAGTAGATGGGGAGTCGTTGCTAAGGAGCAGAGAGGTGTATACTCTACCACCCAAAAGGTAGCCCCCTCCCAGCAATTATAGGCTCTGATCTCTTAAACATGATCAATATCACATTTAGTTTAAGGGACAAAAGAGATGGTTCCCGTTTCCTGCCACGTGTTACTCTACCAAGACATACTTGGGAATCCTTTGGCACAAAAGCACACCCTACCACTGCAAAAATGGAATGCATAGCTCCTATGTGGGTTGTACAGTATGTCCCCTTTAGATGGGACCCGCAAAGTCACCCCAACATAAACCCACAGGGTCACTCCTTGGGAAAGACACCCTCACGTGAAAGAAAACCAGCCCTCAAGGAAACATGGCTTCTGTGAGGTGGGGGAGGGGTGGAGTTTGCCTCCCTAGCTGCCCTGAGCTGCTTGCTTCCTTTTCATGTCCCTGAGATGGGCCTTGTGAAATGCTCAATGAGACACTCAGGTAGCAGCCATCAGCCACCGGAAAAGGTTATCACGCAGATAGGGTAACCATTTTCTCACGCTGGCTTCTATAGGCCATTTTGTTCATATATATATACACATATATATATATATATTTTTTATATACATATAAAAGTCAAGATGTTCTTAATTTTTCCCAGGTGGTTTCTTAGGGGCAACACCCATCACTGGTCTGGGATCAATGTCCCTTGGACAGATGACCCACAAAGAAAGATGTGCCAGGCAAATTGTTAATTGGTGCAAACTAAGAAAACCACCAGCCCTGCAGTGTGATAATTTGCAGCCAAGAGAACAATGAACGATCGTTCTGGAAAGGAAAAGGCCACTGTACATGTATGTATGTGTATGTGTGTGTGTATATATACATATATATATACATATATATATACACACATATATATGTATGTATATATATATACATACATATATGTGTGTGTGTGTGTGTATCCCACAATTTCCCTGCCCCCGCTAAAAAAAGCTAATTTCATTTTCTTGGCCAATTGGAATGAGTAAGAATGCAAAAAAGCGATGGGTGGTGATAGCCTAGGGGACAGAAACAAGCGCACGGGGGGGTGGGGTGCAGAGAGGGGGTGTCATTCGCGTCCAAGGGTTTCACACAACATTTAAGCAAACGTCTTTGTTCCTGGGCTCCGGAGGGGCGTGGGTGGGTGGGTGATGGGGAGATCAGATGGGGCTGTCTGGCCTTCCACACCCTGCGCTTCGGCGCATGCGCGAGGCCAAGACAAAGGAATAGGTAATTACAGTCCCGATTCATTCATTTTGCCCGCAGTCCTCGGAGGTCTGCGAGCCCCAGCTGCGTTCCCGGGGCGCGGGGAGGGGGGGTGTTCATCCACACCCCAGTAACAGGCCGCTTCGGGCCCGGTGCTTGACCTGAACCCGTCGCGCGAGCGGCCGGTGCCCAGGGTGGGAAGAGAGGTGTGTCAACGCGGCGCGGGGCGCGGAAAACGCCCCGTTTCCACCGGGCGCCGCGGCCCGGGCTGGGCTCGGAGACCGGCCCCAGGGGAGGTGTCCCGGGGAAGCCGATCCGGAGCCGGGCCAGGCGCTCGATGAATATTCATGAAAAGAATGCGGTCCCGAGCCACGCATTGTGTCTGCGAGCGGATCCAGGGGCTCTGCACTGCTGATTGGATTTTTTTTTTCTTTTTTTTTTTTTATGGTGAAGGGGAGCGGGAACTGGACGTCGGGTGACAGCGTTTGCAATTCAGGCCAAAAAATAAATAATTAATTTAAAAAAAAAAACTGCTAACCCCGCATCTGTGGCCAGGAGCGGGGGCTTGAGCAGACCGGGCCGCGCTGGCAGATTGCAACCCACCCCTCACCCCGTGGGCTCCGAGTGCCAGGCTCCAAAAAAAAAAAAAAGGAACTGCTCCGAGGTGCCCACGGGTGAGTGCAAAGGCAGCCCCCCGGGCCGGGGCTTTGATGAGCTCGGGGCGTGCATGCATCTGATTGATAGTCCCTAACTTGTGAACCTCGTGTTCCCAGGTTACCCCCAAACCCACACCCAGGAGCCGTTTCCTCCACCTACCCACACACACACACACACACACACACACACACACGACACCCCACCCCGGGGGCCAAGGAAATCCATTTGCCCAGCCGGCTCCCATCCCTCCCATCGGACCAGATGCCCGGCCGTCTTTCTCCCGCCCCGCCCAACCCCCATCCTCTGCCGGGGCGCCCCCACCCCCCAACTCACACCAAGCGATTTCTTTCCGGGGCCCCCGAGCGGTTCCAATGACAGAAAGCTGTGCGCGGTGCAACCCACAGAACCACGTCTTGGGGGATCTGATGGCTAAAAGGCTTCGCCCTCTGCATTTCTGCCTTCAGAGCAGCTGCCCACCCGGAGCCCCAAGCCTGCATCCCCCCCAAACTCCGCAGGGGGCCACGCCGCCACCCTCCGCATCCCCACCTCGCGAGTGTCCGAAGCCTACCACCCCGTGCAGGGGGGAGGGTCGTCACCCCGGATCCCCCAAGCACAGGAACCCCACGGCCCCCACTACCGCCCAATGCCGGCCGCACCCCCACCCCAGCTGCCCGGGGAAAGAGAAGCCGGGGGGGCTTCGGGGTGGGGCGGGGCCCCCTGGGAGAACGAAGTCCTCCCACCCACCCCCCAAGTCCGGGGACCACCGGGCGCGCCTGCTTACCGGCCCTGGGTGCCTGTGCCGCCCCTGGGTGAGCGCGGTGCCGCCGAGGGGCCCCCGGTGGCTGGCGTGGTCCGGCCCGGTCGCCCGGCCGCTGGCGGAGGCTCTGGTCGCCCGGCTCGACGGCGGAGCCCGGAGCGTGGAGCGAGCTGGAGCGCTGCCGCCGCCGCCGCCGCCGCTGCCGCTACTGCCGCCGCCGCCGCCGCCGCCGCCTCTGCACCGCTCGCGCTCCCCCTCCCCTTCCTGCCCAGCGCCCTCCCCCGGCGCGCACGCCCGCCTCCCCGCGCTCCCCGACCCCGCCCGCCCGCCGCCCGCCGCCCGCACCCCTCCCCAGCCGCAACGCCCCGGCGCCCCCAGACCCCTCCGCCCCCGGGAGCCCCGCCATCCACGAGCCCCCCCACCGCCACAGGGCCGCCCCCATCCTCCATCCCTCCAGCTCGGCTCCTCCCCTCCAGCCTCTCCGAGACTCCCCAGAAGCCGGGAGTCCCCACCCCTTCACAGTCACCCCACATCTTCTGCTCCCCCCCCATCCTCCTCCTCCATCCTGGTCCCTCCCTTCCAACCCTATGCGCAGCCTGCCCGGGTCAGTTGGCTCTATCCATTATCCACGTTCCCCCACCCTCCTCCCTGGCTCTGCGCGCCCCTCCATACCCCCAACTGTCTGTGGGTGTGTCTCCCTCCTCTGTCTGTCTCTCCCTCTCTCTCTCTCTCTCATACACACACACACACACACACACACACACACCTGGAACCCTTACAT
The DNA here is from genome assembly GCF_020740685.1 of Jaculus jaculus. NCBI lineage: Eukaryota > Metazoa > Chordata > Mammalia > Rodentia > Dipodidae > Jaculus > Jaculus jaculus. Next base: position 85,929,273 of record NC_059114.1, read on the forward strand.
TGGAAGTGCTCAGGTTCTTGCAGATTTGAGGGGCTGATGGAGGATTCCCCCTGCACCCGCTATCTTCCTCTGCGCTCGGGACTGCGGGCTGAGATTCCGCTATGCAGGCGTGCCCCGGGGCTGGGGGTGACCCAGTGGAAGAACTGGTGTGGGGTACTGGGGTACGCACCCCTGGGGGTCGCCGGCACCGGGGAGACGCGCACCTACGACGGCTCCGCACCCCGCACCCCCAGCAGCTCGCCTGCGTAAAGAGGACCGGCTGGAGGGGCGGGCGGCATTGCCTCTCCAAGGATGCTCTCCGCACCCGCCCGCGGAAGAAAGAACGAAGAAGGGAAGGAAGACGGGAAGAGAAGTGGACTTTTACTCCCGTGCCTTTCTCTGAGGCACCAGCTCTGGACAAACCGACCGTCCCCTGCAGCCGCCCGGCGCTGCCCGGAGCCAGCTCGAGGGGGGCCAGGCTGCGGCCAGCGGCGCGTGTCCACGTGTCCTGGGAAGGGGCGGGGGGCGACTACTTTGCGGAGTAGGGAGACACAACATACACTCGCCGAGCTTACCTGTTAGCAAGAGGAAAATGTGCAATAAAAATATTTTTTAAAAAAATAAGACAACGTGACATCTTTCTCCAGGGAGGCTCTTGGTTAGACAAAAGGCGATTTCAGCTTCGCGCAAACCCGTGCTGACCGCGGCGCTCGGTGCGCGGCGCTCTGGCGCCCCCTGGCGCTCGTGGGCGGCTCCGCGTTCTCCGCCCGCCGCTCCTCGCCGCGAAGATGCCGCTGCAGGTGGTCCTGCGCCCCGCGCTGCGCTGCGCCGCCCGCCGGGCTGCGGCGAGAGCTCAGGACAAGCTTGGCCTCCACAGCCCGAGCGACACTATAGCCATATTTTAGGGAGACAGACACCAAAGGTAAGTGCCATCAGCATTTCATGGGGGAAAGGTGAGTAGTCTCCCTTGACAGGAAGATAAATGTATTCTTTAGAGCAATACAGGGCATATCTTAGCCAAGGGGTGATAAGGAAAACGCGACGATGTTTCTCTCTCCCTCTCTCTATCGCCCTCGCTCTCTCATTATGAAAAACATTGCCTCCAAAACATTTTCTTCTTTTGAGCAAGTCTTTCCCTTACTTCAATATTACTCCATCTATAAAGCCAGGCTTTTACAGTCTCCTAATTGGGGCTGGGTCGTTCCGATACCACCACCACCAATATGATAACCAAAAATGTTTCCAGATAGCCTCTGTAGGCAAAACCACTCCAGGCTGAAAACCTCCAGGATATAAAAAATGACGTTGCTGGACACCAGGGGACATGCCTTTAATCTCTCAGTACTCAGGAGGCAGGGGTGGGAGGATCTCTGTGAGTTCAAAGCCAACCTGGTGAGACTCTACCTAAAAAAAAAAAAAAAAAAAAAACAGGCTGGAGAGATGGCTTAGCAGTTCAGGCATTTGCCTGTGAGGCCAAAGGACCTAGGTTTGATTTTCCAGGACCCATGTAAGCCAGATGCACAAGGTGGAGCATTCTGGAGAACATTTGCAGTGGCTGAAGACCCTAGCATGCCCATCCTCGTTCTTTCTTTCTATCTATCTATCTGTCTGTCTGCCAATCATCTATCCATATATAATTTGCCTCTATTCCTCAAATAATAAAATAACAAAATCATTTTAAAACTTATTTAAAAAAACAAAAATGTTAACGTTTATGAGCAAGTCTCTATTTTCGCCTAATTGTGGTTTGATGCTAGCGACGCTGAATGAATTATTTAAGAGTGGCTTGAGTACTGTGTATAAACACACCTACATAATAAGATAATATTATTTAGAGCTATGTTTTTACTCCAGTGGTGACAGGTTCCCACTGTATTTGCATGATAAGCCTGCAGATGTTTCCTTCCTCCTATTTTTTTCTACTACAAAGGGAAAACAAGACAAGGTAAAAAAAAGTAATGCTCAGAACCTTTGGTGCTTGGGCTTAGTTTCCTGATGGAGAGAGCAAAAGAGCTGCTCGAAGGTGTGATTGGAATACAGATTTTGCTAGTTACCATGGAAACAGGAGGTAAAAGATTCTAACCAGTAGAGAAAACTGCAGGTCTCTTCAATTTTGTCTCCCATTAGACTTAGCTGTTCTCTTAAAAAGTGTTTTGAGGGGCAAAGAAGAAGAAAAAAAAGGGAAGGGAAGATAAAAACACAGCCAAGAGGTGGAACACTTGCACGGCCTGAGTGAGGCCCCGGGTTCGAACCCCGGCACCACACGCACAGGGCAGGGACAGGGACAGATGAGGAGAGAGGAAAGAAGTTGAGAAACAGGGATTCTACCAGAGTCTTTCATCTCAACACGACTGCACTATTACACAGAATCTAACTTGTTAGGGAGATGTTTTTAATCTCATTTTTTTGTGTGTGTGTTTTTAGTTTCTCCTCTAACATGTCATGTTTTGAAGTATAAGCTCTTGAATTTTTCTCTAAAACACACAGAATTGGTGCAAAAGCATTTGAAGCTCTGGCTTTCAGAAAATTGTTAGCCTTACCCACTGAGGATGTCATGTAGCTGCTTATATTAACGACTGATAAACTTAGGTGCATAAAAGATTAAGGATATAATTAACTAAAAAAAAAAAGACTAAAAACATCACTCCAACAAGTGGAGTGTCTTTGTTTAAATAGGTGGTTCCCAGATATGGGCTGTTTTGCTTCCCAGATAATAATATGGAGCACCCTTGGGTGGCATTTTTGGGAGTCACTGGGGGAGATAGAGAGGCAAGGTGTGGAAAGACATTACTGATATCTAGGCAGTAGAAGCCAGGGACTTTGCTAGACATCCTTCCAAGAACATGGCAGCCCCACAACAGTGATCACCCCAGTGCCAGTCATGACAATTTGGAAGTTGAGAAACTCTGGTTGGAGAAAGGAGGAAGCTGCTTCTCACTTGGGGAAGACCCTCTTATTTACATTGATTTATTTATTATCACTGAGAGCAGTCAGGGCAGAGGAACGTGGTGTGGTCTTTGGCAGGACGGCACAGACTGGGGCATTTTAGCAGCTAATGGAGCTCACCGTTTCTGGAGCCTGATGGGTCCCTTTCATTACTGCCGCTGCTTCCCGAGCAAGGCCAAGGATTACCACCAGGGATTTGGAATTCCATGCCGTGTCACTGCACGCTGAGTACCTGAGAGAAGATGGCTTAGCCAAGCCTCTCGATTTCACCTTCTCTTGCCTGTACTGTAAAAGGATAGCTAGGAAACCTGAGTGAGTGTTTGTTTACTACGAAGCACTGAACTTGGAGTGAAAGGGACAGGCTGGCCTTGGAGCTGCACGAAAGAGCATTTGCCCAACATGAAGCACCTGGGGAAGAAATTTCAGAGCCCCCCCAAACAGATCTCATTCCCTGTCCCTCCTTCAAGCATTACTTCCCCACAGCTCCCTTACAAACAGATCTCGGGCTGGAGGAATGGCTTAGTGCTTAAGGTGTTTGCCTACAAAGTCAAAGGACCCAGGTTCAATTCCCCAGGACCCATGTAAGCCAGACGACACACAAGGGGTGCACATGTCTGGAGTTCATTTGCAGTGGCTAGAGGCCCTGGCATGCCCATTTTCCCTCTCCCTCTTCCTCTCCCTCTTTCTCTCTCTCTCTCTCTCTCTCTCTCTCTCTCTCTCTCTCTCTCTCTCTCCCTCTCCCTCTCCCTCTCCCTCTCCCTCTCCCTCTCCCTCTTTCCCTGTCAAATAAATAAATATAAATAAATAAATATTTTTAAAAAACAGATCTCATTCCCTGTCCCTCCTCCAAGCATTACTTCCCCACAGCTCCCTTAAGTTCATTTCTACTCAACCACACTCAAGGTGAACAAACCCATGTAAAATCAAGGGTAAAATGCTGTTGGCTCAGCAACCAGCAAGGGCTTTTCTTAGGCAGACCTTCCTGTTCCCACAGGATCATAGTGGGTGGGGCAGGGGCTCAGTCTAGAGAACGCTGCCCGGTTTTTTGGCTTCTTTCCCTGTCAGACCTTCACACAACAGGCTACAACGGCACAAGGCATGTTGTAGAACAGTTAACGTGCGTGGCTCTTCCTCTGAATCAACAAGACTCTTGAGCATCAAGTCCTGCTCTCAGCCCCTTCGTACAGCCTGCATCTACAGATCAGCCCGTACAGGATTAGAGTCCCTAAAACATTTATACAGCAAGTCCAACAAAAGGAATGGTCCCCAAAACAAGTAGCAAAAACAAGTAGTGTGCAAAATGCAAAAACAATAACCTCTTGCCAGATGTAGGCAAGCCAGGGGGTGCCGCTTTGCCCGTTTCTTTGGGCGTGAATGCCATCCAAGTTGCACGCCTGCCTGATCTTTCACTCCGGGCTCTTACACTGCCCCATGGCTGCTGCGACTCTCTCTTCTCACACCCACGGCTCCCTCACCCCACAGCAGCTCAGATGAATGTCAGAAATATTCATTTCTATCCAAACCAAGAAAGTACGGTGGTAAGAAATAAGAGTGCCAGACTGAAAAGCGTATGAAGGGGAAATCTAGCCTAAATAAATAGCTGAGGACATGTTTTTAATGTGACAAGTCAGTGAGCGTTTCAAGGAGAAGTAAATTCCGCATATAAATATGAGGGAAGTGAGCATAGGATGTGCTTGCGTGCTTGACAGGGAGAAAAAAAAATGGCTGCCATCCTGAACACACCCAGTGCACAGGAAGATTAAAAAAAAGCAATTTTATTATAGTGATGATACTACTTTTATCAAAAATCAAATACAGCGCTGGGTGTGGTGGGGCACACCTTTAATCCCAGCACTTGGGAGGCAGAGGTAAGAGGACTGTTGTGAGTGTGATCAAGGCCACCCTGAGACTACATAGATTCAAGGTCAGTCTGAACTAGAGTGAGACCATACCTCCAATTAAAAAAAAAAATGAAATACAAGGCTGGAGAGATGGCTTAGCAGTTAAGGCACTTGCCTGCAAAGCCTAAGAACCCAGGTTCAACTCTCTAGATCCCACGTAAGCCAGACGCACAAAGGTGAGTCAAGCGCAAGATCGCACGTGCCCACTAGGTGGTGCGAACGTCCAGAGTTCGATTACGGTGGCTGAGGCCCTGATCTGCTAATTCTGTCTTCCTCTCCCTCTCCCTCTGTCTCTCACTCGCTTGCTCTCCCTAAAATAAATAAATAATAAAAATCAAATACAAGGAAAAGTGCCCCAAACCATCTCTTGGATGCGTAAGGCAAGTAGCTGAACAACATGTAGAGCATTGTTCCATTAATGCCATAACCGTGGGAGACATGGCTGTGCACTCCCTGGCCATGGGTGTTACTTCTGAGCGGGGTGCAAGGTACCTGAGCTCTCTAATACCACGTTATAGAATTCTATGTCTAATGAAAGTTTTGTTTGTTTGATTGTTTGTTGCAGTAACCATGTATTGCTTAGTAACTCCAGTGAAAGTCACTGTCACTGCTGGTCAGAGCTAAGAAACGGCTCCGCAGAGCCTGGCTTCTTCCTTGTCGGCATTCTCTGGGTCACTGCTTCCTGATTCTTTCCCTTTGCTTGAGTGGCTCCACTTTGGACAAAGACTGTGCCACGAGCCTGGCACTTCCCTTTTGACTTTGACCCCTTATCTCCACTCATTCCGACCTCAAAAGCGCAGAGAACTGGCTCTGGCCTCCGGGGTGCCACACTCTCGTGGAATTCTAGATTTCTTTATTTTGAGGTCCGTGAGTAGCAATTACAGGCACGACAACATTGAGCAATGTAGTCTTCCCTTCCCTCCTCCATCCGTAAATCAACTTACTTGTTGGTGCTGGTGGACACAGAGCATGCGCATGAAGCTCTCCAGCTTTCTGTATAGCTTGTTCTGTATCTGAATGACGACTCCACAGCATGCCTCATAAATATGTGGAGCACTCAGTGTTTGGTTGGCAGATAGGCAATTACTTTTGCCTTTTTTACTCCTAATTATGTTGCCATGACAAGCTTTAAAAACTTACGGGTTGTCACCTTTTAAAATACTCGAAGTGTCGAGATGTAGGGTCCATCAAAAAGTTTGATTTGGGGCTGGAGAGATGGCTTAGCAGTGAAGGTGCTTGCCTGCAAAGCCAAAGGACTCAGGTTTGATTCCCCAGGACCGACATAAGCGCAATGCACAAGGGGATGCATGCCTCTGGAGTTTGTTTGCAAAAGCTGGAGGCCCTGGATTGCCCATTCTCTCTCTCCCTCTCTCTCCTCTCTCTCTCTCTCTCTCTCTCTCTCTCTCTCTCTCTCTCTCTCTCTCTTTCGCACTCACTCTCTCTCTCTCCCCCTGACTACCTGCCTATTTCTCCCCCCCCCCCGCCTCTCTCTCTCAAATAAATAAATAAAGGAAAACAAATTGGAAGAGCAGGAGAGGAATACACCAATATTCCCTGAGGCCACTTTGTTTCCTTGAGGTGGAATCTCTCACTGAAGACTTCTTTTCTCTTCTCTTTTCTCTCTTCTCTTCTCTTCTCTTCTCTTCTCTTCTTTTCTTTTCTGGACCACACCAGCTAACTAGCAAGCCCCAGGGATTCTCCTGCCTTGAAGCACCCTCAGTGCTGGGGTTTCAGGCACGCATGGCTTTCTACCTGGGTTCACAGTCAGGTTCTCCTGCTTCTGCAGTAAGCACTCTTACACCTTGAGTCGTCTCCCCAGCCCCCATATGCTGATTTTTATGAGTTTTTCCCTTCAATAAGATTAAACAAATTCACTACAATTAAGAAGAAGAAACTGGAGATGAATGCTTCCCCAGAGCTCTATCACCAATACACTTAACAATTTGTCATAGGTGCAAAATGGTTTTAAGTTGTATGTATTTAATAACTAATTGGTTAGACTTTCTTGACTTGCTGATTCACTGTTTGGATTTTGCCCAACTTAAAATCTTAGTCTTTCTGGGCATAGAGGCAAGCACATTTAATCCCAACCTTTGAGAGGCAGAGGTAGGAGGATCACCATGAGTTCGAGGCCACCCTGAGACTCCATAGTGAATTCCAGGTCAGCCTGGGCTACAGTGAGACCCTACCTCAAAGAAACATACAAGCAGGGGACTGGAGAGATTGCTTAGTGGTTAATACATTTGCCTACAAAGCCAAAGGACCTCAGCTCGATTCTCTATGTCCCACATAAACCATATGTACAAGGTGGCACATGTGTCTGGAGTTCGTTTGCAGTGGCTGGAGGCCTGTCATGCCCATTCTCTCTCTCTCCCTCTTTCTCTTCCACTCTCTCAAATAAATTAATTAAATTAATTAAAAAACCATACAAATGGACTGGAGAGATGGCTTAGCAGTTAAGCACTTGCCTGTGAAGCCTAAGGACCCCCATTCAAGGCTGGATTCCCCAGGACCCACATAAGCCAGATGCACACGGTGGCGCGTGCATCTGGAGTTCGTTTGCAGTGGCTGGAGGCCCTGGAGCACCCATTCTCTCTCCCTCTACCTCTTCCTCTGTCTATCTGTCTGTCACTTTTTTTTTTTTTTTGCGTGTGTGTGTGTGTGTGTGTGTGTGAGAGAGAGAGAGAGAGAGAGAGAGAGAGAGAGAATTTTTTAAAATTTTTTTTATTATTTATTTATTTGAGAGTGACAGACACAGAGAGAAAGACAGATAGAGGGAGAGAGAAAGAATGGGCGCACCAGGGCTTCCAGCCTCTGCAAACGAACTCCAGACACGTGCACCCCCTTGTGCATCTGGCTAACGTGGGACCTGGGGAACTGAGCCTCGAACCGGGGTCCTTAGGCTTCACAGGCAAGCACTTAACCGCTAAGCCATCTCTCCAGCCCTGTCTGTCACTTTTAAATAAATAAAAATTTTTTAAAATTTAAAGAAAACATGCAAACAAAAAAATCTTAGTCTGCTATATCATTTCTACAGATAAAACTTTTTAGCTGTCCATCCTTTGATTTTTTTTCCCCCCAGTGGGAAAATCTATTCTTTTTACACAGCGCAGCTCTCTCAAACACCCGTTTTACTCCACTGGGGCAGGAGACATGACCAGGTAACATATTTCGGGCTGAGCAGACAGGCCTGGCTGTTGAGATAGCAACAGATTAAAATCCTGGCTTTGGGGCCGGGGAGGCAGCACCGTGCTTGAAGGCATTTGCTTGCAAAGCCTGCTGATGTGAATTTGGTCCTCCTCAGCGTCACATAACGCTGTACCCAAGGTGGTGCATGTGTCCAACGTCCCAACGCTCCTACGACAAGGAGGCGTGGAGCCAGGAGAATCTCCAGATCAAAGTCGGGGGCAGTTACCTTCTTGTCGCTGGACACCTGCCCATGAGCAGCTTACTGGAGGAAAGCGTGTGTTTCAGGCTTACAGATTCCTAATGGGGGGAGGCAGAGGACGCTGACTGTGCATCACACCTCCGCAGCGGGCAGAGACAGCAGCAGGCAGGAGCCGACCTTGAGCGCTCAGGGCTGCCACAGGCCCCCGCTGGGGACACACTACTCCCAAACACTCTTCGGGGTGAGGACTACATAGCAAACTCAGTCACTAACACCTGAGGCCATGGAGACTTGATGTTCCAAACCACCACACACCAACTAAGTCTGGTACTCGTCTGCAGCAGCAAGAGGCCCTGTCTCAGGTTGGAAGAAGAGAAAACACCTCGAGGGTGCCCTCTGACCTCCACACGCACACCATGGCACACGCATGCCACACACACAAACATGTACACAAATAAATATGGTTTTTGTTGTTTTTTTAATTTTTTTATTTATTGATTTGATGTTTTCTGTTTATTTTCATTTACTTATTTGAGAGCGACAGATTGAGAAAGGGGCAGAGAGGGGGGGGGGGGAGAGGGAGAGAATGGGCGCGCCAGGGCCTCCAGCCACTAAAAACGAACTCCAGACGCGTGCGCCCCCTTGTGCATCTGGCTTATGTGGGTCCTGGGGAATGGAGCCTCGAACCAAGGTCCTTAGGATTCACAGGCTTAACCACTAAGCCATCTCTCCAGCCCTTGTTGTTTTTTGAGGTATGGTCTCTCGCTCTAGCCCAGACCAACCTGTGATTCTCTACATAGTCTCAGGCCGGCCTTGAACTCACAGCGACCCACCTACCTCTGTTCCCAAGTGTTGGGATTAAAGGTGTGCAACAGAAGGCCAGGCAAATTTCTTAAATCCTAGCTTTGTCTCTACTTTCTTACTTTGTGGTTTGAGCAAATTCTTTCACCTCTCTTAGCCTGAATTCTTGTAGGAAAACAAGAATATCATCTACTTCCTGGAATTCCTCTGAGGATTTATTTTAAGTACGGAAAGACTTTTTAAAAATATTTTATTTACTTATTAATTTGAGAGAGAGAGAAAGAGGCAGATATAATAAGAGAAGAGAGAGAGAGAGAGAGAATGGGCCTGCCAAGGCCTCCAGCCACTGCAAAAGAACTCCAGATGCATGTGCCACCTTGTGCATCTGGCTTATGTGGGTCCTGTGGACTCAAACCTGGTCCTTAGGCTTTGCAGGCAAGAGCCTTAACAACCAAGCCATCTCTCCAGCCCTGGAAAGCCTTTTTAACCAACTCACAACACTCAGGAAACATGGTCAGAAGTCACTTTTGCAACAACATCAACGGGACCACTACAGAAGGAAATCAGCAAAGGCAGAGCAGGGAGTCAGGGAGGCCAGAGGGCTTCGACGCAGTCATGGAAAACTGCAACACGCGTGACCGTGTTCACTCAGGGACTGAAGCTCTCAATCTCCTGGAGGCGGCCAACAAAGAAAACCGTACAGACTATTTAATTTCCACCATGTAGTGAAAGAAAACGTGGTGGTGTGGCAGGAGCGACATCTCTTCCTAGCTGTCAACTCTGAGAGCCATATGGCTCCATTCCTTTATGTAGGGTGAAATTAACTTCATGAAGGATAATTTTAATACAATTTTTGTGGGAAATAAGAAATTTCCTCATGACCCCATTTATGTTATCAGTCACCAAACTGCATACCATCATAGTGTGATACTACCAAACTATTTTTCTAAGACGATTAAAAATGATGTCATCCAAACACGTAATGCTGTGCCGGGTTCCTCTCCCTGGGCGGGGTCATGATTTCCATTAATGGAGCAAAGTCTCTGGAAAATGTTCGCTCCCCGGTTCTTCTTAGGCCTGGAGCAGAATTCTGTAGTCAGGAGAGGCCAGTGTCTTGGGAAGTTTAGGGATGGTGGTCACGGACTTCCTGGGTTCCTCTCCTTAAATTCCATATTCTCTCCTCTTACAACTGTTCTTGCTCCTCCTCCGTCTTCGTCACAGGACCAGAGACCGAACCCAAGGCTTTGCGCGTGCCGGTTTCTTTAGCTATTCCTTATTACATGCCAGATGTTCTGCTGTGAACTTTAAACACACACTTGTAGAATGAAATTTGATTTCTCAATTGTTGTTTTGGCAAAACAACATAGATAAACAACTCGTATTTTAAGGGTTGCCCCCACTCCCAGTTCTCTGCTTCCTTTGTTTTCTCCTCACCTTCTTCTCTTCTTCCTCCTTCTCCTTCTCTTTCTTCATTGGAGCCATCGCTTATATGTTGGCCCATGGAGGAGGGCTCTCTCACGTCTACATGCAAAGGCATTGTGGGAGTCTTACCAGTGAACACCTGTTGGAAGAGGCCAAGCGCGTGGGCATGGCTGGCTGGAAGGCCCGCAGGCCGGAAGCACTGAAGATAGAAAATGCTGGCTGGACCACGGGATTTCCCGGTAACCTGCTCCCTGTGCGGTAGTTGGACCGACATGGCTCCTGGGAACATTGAGAGGAGATCCAGGCTGCATCACGGAGGGCCTGACATCGCTGCAGAGCTACACTTGGGGAGGGATGCTGAAGACATCGGCCAGAGCAGAGAGTCGGATGACACACACATTTCCCCAGTGGCTGAAAAAAATGGGGTAAACCTAAAGGGCAGATTGATAAACTAAACATAAAAGTTACACAATACTACCCGCTGCATAAACCCGAGTTTCCTGTGATATTTCTTTAGGTTATTGTTAACTGAAAATATCAGTGGTACTCATATATTTTTAAGAGCAATTTGACACCCAGGTTAAGCATAGAAGTCCTACCTTCAAAAGTACTCGATCTAATAGAAAAGCATTGACTCTATTGCAGCAACCAGCAAAAAATTTCACACCAGGTCAAACAGTGACTATCTGAGGGTTAAAGGCTGTGAGGTTGCTATTTCCACTACAGCAGGAAATGTATAAACAAATATGTAAACAGTACAGGCATCGACAACATGTAAATAAATAGGCACAGCTGTGTTGCAATAAAACTTTATTTACAAAATAACACAAGACAGGCCAGCTTTGGCACAAGGCCATTTGTTCATGCCCAATCTAGATCATTAATAATTTCCTCATGGTAAAATCACCTCTAAGTAATAATTAAGAAGTGAGTCTGACACTTTCTTTTTCTTTTTTTAGTTGGGGTGTGTGTGTGTGCGTGTGTGTGTGGTTTTTCAAGATAGGGTCTTGCTGTAACCCAGGCTGATCCGGAACTCACTATGGAGTCTCAGGGTTGCCTCGAACTCACAGCAATCCTCCTACCTCTGCCTCCTGAGTGCTGGGATTAAAGGAGTGCACCACCACGCCCTGCTGAAACTTTCTTTTTTAAAAACTCAAATTTATTTAATATGCATTGTCTTGTTTATCTTAGAAAATTGTTTGTAGACAACAAATGAAATAAAGAGTTCCTTAGTATTTTTAACATGCTTTGTGTAGAACTGCATTTTTTTTTTCATATTCTCAAATAAGTTTTCTTTTTACTGCAATAAGTCTTACATATTCCTTCATGGAGTCAAATCAACCCAGTTATTTTTTTCATCCACTCAAAGCACTTATGACTGACTGATACAGAAGGTGATGAAAATTGGAACTTAATCCCAATTTCCATTACGAGGGGCTTATCGTCCCTTCCGGCGTTTATTTTATTTTAATCTCATGAATTTCACTTTATCTCAGTAATTGAAACATAGCTTAGACTATCTGCCAGTGTAGTCTGGATTTATCTCCTTGTGGAAAAGCAAATGGGGAAAAAAAGAGAGCAAGGAAAGTCCACCAACCACGAGAAAGAAAGATAACATGGCTTAAGGGAAATAAAATATGAAGTGTAATAAATACCAGACTTCATGCAGGAACTTTTTAAATATTGCACAATAGAATACTTTCTCTCCTGGTGCAAGATATCAGGTGAGTTCTGGTTAAATAAACAGATGTCCATCTGTTCCTATTTGCCTTAGATGAATTCCTGATGGCCGTTTGTAATTTGGAGTCTGGGTTTAATTCTTATTCTATCATTAAATATTGAAAAGCATTCAAAGATTTAAGCCAAGTTGAAATCTAAAATTCAATGGAGATAACAACTTCCTTGTGGTTTGAATGTTAAACGTCTCCCACCGGCTCATGGGTGGGAACAGTTGGTGCCCAGCTGGGAGCATCGCTTGGTAAGGTAGCGGAGCCTCCAGGAGAGGGAGGCTTGCAGGAGGAATTAGGCTACCGGGGGTGTGGCTTGGGGGTAACCTGACCCACTTCCTGTGCGCCCTCTGCTTCCTGCCTACCGAGGTGAGGCAGACTTCCCCTCCAGTGTGCCATGCCTTCACCCTGCTAAGAAACGTCCCTTGAAATGAAGCGTAATTAACCTCTTTTCCTTCCCTATGTAGCCTCCAGTCAGGTATTTGTTCGAAGCCATGAAGAAGTAATCAATATAAATATGTTAAGAGCCTGTGGTGGTTTAATGCAGGTGTCCCCCATAAACTTAGGTGTTCTGAATGCTAGGTCCCCAGCTGATGGCAATTTGGAATTAACGCCTCCTGGAGGCAGTGTACTGTTGGGAGCAGGTTTGTGGGTGTGACAGCCAGCTTCCCCATGCCAGTGTTTGGCACACTCTCCTGTTGCTGTTGTCCACCTGATGTTGGCCAGGAGGTGATGTTCACCCTCTGCTCATGCCATCATTTTCCCCTGCCATCATGGAGCTTCCCCTCCAGTCTATAAGCCAAAATAAACCTATTTTTTTTTCACCCCACAAGCTGCTCTTGGTTGGGTGTTTTCTGCCAGCAGTGTGAACCTGATTGCAACAGAGGCTTTTGGGGTTTAATGTTTGAGGCAGTGTTTCATAGCATCCCATGCCGGCCTCAGTGAGGCCCTCCTACCCTCAGCCTCCCGAGTGGTGCGATGAGAGGCTTTCTAAAATCACTGCTCATCATTTAGAGCTGAGCCCGGACTGATGGGAGTCAGTCCTGTAAAGAGATGGGGGAGGATAGAAAAGGGAAGCCCGAGCTCGGCGCGCTGCACGCCTTTAACCCCAGCTCTCGGGAGGCAGAGGTAGGAGGATCGCCACGAGTTCAAGGCCACCCTGAGACTACATAGTGAATTCCAGATCCGCCTGAGCTACAGCGAGACCCTACCTGGGGGGGGGGGGGGGGAAGGGGTGTGAGTCTGGCCTTCAGGGGAGCAGAGACTCGTGCCATTCAGAAAGAATGGGGGTGAGGGTTGCGCATGGGATGGGAAAACAGGAGAATGAAAGCTAACACGTTTCTAAATATCATTCACGTACGCAGTTCACGTCCAGCTCGTTCCATTAGAGCTCACATCAGTTTTATGTCAGGTTTCTCAAATAGCCACGAGGTGGCAGACTCACTCAAGTAAAGGGGCTGTCACCCGTTTGTCGTTTCTGTGCCTAGAGAGGTGCCTTTTTCGTGATTAATAACAGATCGGGAAAAATGCAGCATTAGGATACCACTGGCGACCGACAGACTTCATGCAACGATAAGAAATGAGATAAAATTCTAGAACTGACCAGCGACACTCAAGAGCTAAAGATAGAGTTCTGCCTGATAGGAAATTATTTCCTATTAAGAATAATCTTTCCTTAAAATAACAAATAGTTGTTTCTCAACTATGTCTCATATTTGACCAATGTCAACATCACATGATGATTTTAAATACTAGAGATTTCCCACAATGAGACTTCTTGTTTTGTTTATGTTTTTTGTTCTTGTTGTTTGCTTTTTTCAAGATAAGTTTTCCCTCTAGCCCAGGCTGACCTGGAATTCACTATGTAGTCCCAGGCTGGCCTCCAATTCACAGTGGTCCTCCTACCTCTGCCTCCCAAGTGCTGGGATTAAAGGCATGCCCCACCACAGCCCAGCTTGAGACATCTTGAGGTGTCTGAAATCCAGATTTTTAAAACTATATTTATTTGAATAAATTGTTTTAGGCTGAGGGCTCAGTGTTAGACCGTGTTTCTAACCTGCACAAGCCCTGGATTCAATCTTCAACAATAGAAAAATAACAAAACATACAGCAAGACCTACCTCAAAAAATTAAAAAAAAAAAAAAAGAAAGAAAGAAAGAAAGAAAAAGAAGCCAGGCGTGGTGGCACACGCCTTTAATCCCAGCTCTGGGGAAGGGAGGCAGAGGTAGGAGAATCACTGTGAGTTCGAGCCCACTCTGAGACTACATAGTGAATTCCAGGTCAGCCTGAGCTAGAGTGAGACCATACGTTGAAAATACAAAAAAAAAAAAAAGGAAGATTTGATTGCATCTTTTGAAAAGAAACCTTTGTGTTGTTCCTCATGGACAGTATTAATATTAATGTTTTATTTTTCTTCCTCAGTGACACCCTGAAATAATTTTTTTAAAGTTCTTTAATTTTCTTTCTCTAAAATAGTAACACAGAGGCCTCACTCTGACAGTTACACGAGACTCAGTACTGCTGACTGAAGATATGTTACGTTGCACTTTGCTTACACGGTTCACTATGTTTTTCATTTTTATTTTTGTGACAATCTTGCTATGTCACCTAGGCTCACCCAGAACTCTCAATCATCCTGCCCCAGCTCCTAAGTGCTGGGATCACAGCAATGTGCTGCCGCACCTGGCTCTTGTTGGCATTTTCATTATGCAGTGTTTTAAGTAGTTAATAAATTTCCCTATAAGATTTGAGAATTGAGTGTCATTCTTAAACTTGTTTGTTTTTCCACCAGTAAAATTAAGATGGGACTGGAGAGATGGCTTAGCCATTAACATACTTGGCTGCAAAGCCTAAAGACTCAGGTTTGATTACCCAGTACCCATGTAAGCCAAATGCACAAGGTGGTGCATGTGTCTGGAGTTTGTAGTGGCTGGAGGCCCTGATGTGTGCTCGCTTGCCCTTTCTCTCTCCCTCTCTCTCTCCCTCTCTCTCTCTCTCACGCTCTCTCCCCCTATCTTTCTCGCTCTTAAATAAAATACTAAAAATATATTTAAAATAAATTAAAATGGAGATAATAACAATAGCTATCTAAGATTATTAACCAATCCATTTGCTGCCTACAATATTCATCATTCCATCACTTTCAGGACAACAAACCCTTGAGATAAGTAACTTACAAAGAGAAGAGTTTCATTTTGTTTCATGGTTCTGAAGTTAAGGGTGGCTGGGGGAATGGGGTCTCTTGTGTAATCCTCCCTGAACCCCAAAATCCTGCATCACAACTTATACAGGGACTATTTTTTCATTTTCAGCATGACTTAGTCTAAGTTGGCTGATACAGTGTGATTTATGTGACTATGAAAATGAGTGAGAAAATGAGTGCAAAATACTTAGCCCCATCTTTCTTTCTTTCTTTCTTTCTTTCTTTCTTTCTTTCTTTCTTTCTTTCTTTTTTTTTTTTCGAGGTAGGGTTTTACTCTAGCCCAGGCTGACGTGGAATTCACCATACCTCAGGGTGGCCTCAAACTCATGGCGATCCTTTCACCTCTGCTTCCAGAGTGCTGGGATTGAAGGTGTGTGCCACCACACCTGGCGAACCCCATGTTTCTTATATTCTTATGCAACAAAAACATATGAAACTGTTCATATCCTTGTTCATTCTTCATTCATTTGTTCACTGTTCCCATCATACCCTTGATGAAAACACACATTTTACTTTTGAAGGCAGGGTCTCACGTAGCCCCAGGCTGGCCTGAAACTCTGTGTGGCTGAGAATGACCTTGAACTCCTGACCTTGCAGTCTCTGCACCCCAAGTGTGAGAACTGCAGGTGGATGCCACCTTCCTCGATGCCACGCAGTGCTGGCGCTCGAACTCAAGGCTTCGCACATTCTAGGCAGGGACTCTATCCGCTGAGCCACATCCCCAGCCGGGTGAACACTCACGTGTTAACGCGCCATCTAACTTCACTTTAACAGCGCTGGCATGATTCTAAAATAAGATTCAGGATCCAATAAAGAGGCTGAGACATCCTCTGGGCAGAAAGCAATGGAAAGGACAAATGGCTAAAAGCCATCCATGGGAGATCTCTGCTCAGGAATATTTCTTGAACAATTAATGTAATTAACATAATATAATTCCTTTCTATAATATAAAATAATTTCTCTGTCGTTGCCATTCTGCCTTTATGGCCTGTGTTCTTCAGAAGGCCCCCATTTCTTTGCTAAATACAACCAATAAAAGAAGTTATTTAATCTAAGACATTCTAATCTTTTTTAATCCATTGAGTAATTTTCTTATTCATTTACCATTGAGAGCGGTCAGCACCCAGTGAAGGAAATTGCACACTCCCCTTCCAAGCCAGGGCGCAGTGGCAGAATTAGGCCAACTTACCCTGGTGCCAAGTTACAACTGTTTTTAAGCCTCCTCAACATCCTTGCAAGAAGATACACTGTAATGCCTCAGAGAATGCAAATTCTCTTTCAAATCCCAGCCAGCGTGCTCTTTGTTCATTCTCCAGCGTCTGTATGTTAACACAAGAAATCCCATGTTGTTCAGTCTCTGACCTTCAGTTCCCATTGATTCTTTTAACCTAGACCCAGCATCAAGATGGCCGCCAATATCACATATCACAACAGTGCTCGCAAAATGAACCCACTTTCCCTTTCACTCTCACAAAAACTTTGAGACACAGGATTTCCTCAGAGTCCCCTTCCATGCTCCAGAACTTTAAAACAGGACATGCCTAGTGTGGTGGTTTGATTCAGGTCTCCCCCATAAGCTTAGGGGTTCCAAATGCTAGGCTCCCAGCTGATGGAGTTATGGGGACTAACACCTCCTGGAGGCAGTGTATTGTTGGAGGTGGACGTATGGGTGTTATAGCCAGTTTCCCCTTGCCAGTGTTAGGCACGCTTTCCTGTTGCTATTGTCCACCTGATGTTGGCCAGAGGGTGATGTCCACCCTCTGCTCATGCCATCATTTTCCCTGCCATCGTGGAGCTTCCCCTTGAGCCTGTAAGCCAAAATAAACCTTTTTTTTTTTTTTCCACAAACTGCTCTTGGTTGGGTGATTTCCACCAGCAATGCGAACCTGACTGCAACACAAAGACTGAGAAAAGATTCCTTCCCAGCTCGCTCAGCTAAGGCTAACACTTGGAGCTCCCGGCTCACGCTCTCCAGGGAAACGCGCCACTAGCAATGCACGGCAAAGACATGAGTCTCACTTTTCCGAGGCTCAGGGTCCATTGCGGACGGAATGGCAGAAAGAACACAAGAGCCAAAGGAAGGGTAGGACTGCCCACAATGCAATCATTCAGACCCAGACTGGCCGGGATATCCATGGCCTCGCAGTGCCTGGCACTACCTACACAAGATCGTCATAACAGGAGGAATAGAGGATGACATTCAAAATAAAAGAGAGACTAATTGGGAGGGGGAGGGGATATGATGGAGAGTGAAGTTGTGAAGGGGAAAGTGGGGGGAAGGAAGCATCATGGTTTACCGTCTATAATTATGGAAGTTGTCAATTTTTAAAAAGTGAAGGATAAAAAGAGACATCAATCTAATTGTTACTGTGAGACATAGAAAGCGGCAGGTGAAGCAAGAGCCTGAAACTGGGGACCGAGCTGCGGACAGCCTAGTGACAGAAGAGTATTCATTCCATTTTCCACAACCTGGTCCCCGGGGAAGGCAGCCCAGAACATACACCCAGCAGGAGGCTGGAGGCTTCCGCGGCCACCTTGGACTCTAATAGAAGAGCTAATTGACTAGCCGGGCGTGATGGTGCACGCCTTTAATCCCAGCACGCGGGAGGCAGAGGTAGGAGGATCGTCGTGAGTTCGAGGCCACCCTGAGACTCCATAGTGAATTCTAGGTCAGCCTGAGCTAGAGTGAGACTCTACCTCGAAAATGGAAAAAAAAAAAAAAAAAAAAAAAAGGGCTAATTGCCTTCCTGGGCAAAGTTGTTTGGCCCTTTCTGTGAAGCACATGTGCCCACATACTTGGAGCTTGCAAGCTGTTCTGGAGCACCATAGTATTAATTCAAAAGACCAGCCAAGGATGGCAAGTATTTAAGAGAACTTGCAACGTGAGCTAAAAGACTGATGGGGAAGTCTCCAGAGGACTGCTTAGCTCTGCAGACACTGGATGCATCGTGGACTTGGATATGTAGAGGTACGTCTCAAGACTCTTACAGCTACTCAATAAAAGAATATGTTCCCAAAACAAGAACAAGAAGGTATGAAGCAAACTTCAGAGAGGAAGAGAGATATTTGGAAAGTTAACCTACAAGAACATGTAAATTTTAAGGGAAGATTAGAGCATGAACATGGAGGGTACCCCAAGTAAAACAAAAAAAGTCCATAAACAGAAAACAATAACAAAAAGTAAAATTGTCCAAAATGTAACGGCCAACATCTCTGAAAATCAATCAATCAATAAATAAATAAAGAGGAGCCAGGCATGGTGGCACAAGCCTTTAATCCCAGCCCTCGGAAGGCAGAGGTAGGAAGATAGCCGTGAGCTCAAGGCCACCCTGAGACTACATAGTGAATTCCAGGTCAGCCTGGGCTAGAGTGAACCCTACCTCGATAAAAAGAAAAGGAGGAAATTATCAGAGATTATAGAAAACATTTCCCAGAAATGAGGTTTCAAGTCTCCACATTAAAAATGCACATTGAGTGCCAAGCAGAAACAATGAAAAGACTAAAGGTGGCTGTCTAAAATCTCAGAAATCAGCCATAAAGAGAAGATGCTGGAGACCTCTCCTGTGGAAACAGTCAAATCAGGACATTTACTTATTTGCAAGGGGAGAAAAGGAAGAGAACACCAGGGCCCCTAGCTGCCCGAAGTGAGCTCCTAATGAAAGCATCACTTTGTGTATCTGACATGAAGTGGGTACTGGGGAATCAAACCCAGGTAGGGAGGCAGGGAGGCAGAAACAGGAGGATCCTTAGATGCTCACGGGCCAGTGGAGAACAAGAGAGAAGTCTGCCAAGTGGGATGTGAGGACCAATGCCCGAGGCTGTCCTCTGACCTACACACACACACATACACACACACACACACACCAAAGCACACATGCTCCCACGCTCACACAGAGATACACACATCCACACAAAGACATCACACACAAATGCAAATGCACACACCAAACTACACATTTGGACATTTTCACACTTCTTCAAAGGACTCTTGTTATTGCAGTCAACAGCAAGAGGAAGACCTGAAATCCAAAAAGAGGGTGTTGGGCTGGAGGCACTTGCCTGTGAAGCCTAAGGACCCATGTTTGACTCTCCAGAACCCATATAAGCCAGACACGCAAAGGTGAGGCAAGTGCAAGGTCACACATGCCCCTAGGTGGTGCAAGCATCTGGAATTCAATTGTAATTGCTGAGGCCCTGGCATGCCAATTCTCCTTCTCTCTCTCCCCAAAATAAAAATAAATAAATTTTAAAGGAACAAAAGGAGGGTGTCCAACCCAGGTGTCATCACAAAGAGGTACCAACAGAATACCAGCACAGGCCATCCAGCAGTGTGGTCCAGAGCAGTTCAGTTCAGATGAGCACAGCCTGAGAGAGGAAGACTTCCCCTGTGACAAATCCCTCTGATAATTGATTTATCTGTATTCTTCAGTGAGTGATGACAGCCTTTGATCCAGTGGATCCCAGCAGGATCGTGTGATAGAGAAAACTGCTCTTCTCATAACAGCAGGGAAGGGAAAGGAAGAGAGGAAAGGGTTAGTGTCCCGCTATCCCCAGTGACCTAACCTCCAAGTGCCTCGGGGTTCCACCAGCTCTCAATACTGCCATAGGCTGATGAGCCAGCCATCACCTCTCTTGACACTTCCTGCCAGCTGCTACAGCAAGACATGGTGCCCAGCCTCTGCTCTACCATCCTTTCCCTGCCACCCGGAAGTTTCCCCACATGACTGTGAGCCAAAACAAACCCTTTCCTCAGTTGGCTGCCTTTGGTCAGGCGTCTTGTCCCAGCAACATGAAGGAAATGACTTGAGCCCATGAAATTCCTATCTAAATATGTATACGTTGACGGCCATATTTAGATCTGCTCTCACCTTGGGTTAGAGAAACTGCTTTATGCAGATGATGTTGATGAGTGAGGAGACTCAAAATTCATCAAGGAGCTGAGAATAAGTAACTGGAGTACTCAGCACTAAATGAGACACCTATCACCCCTCCAAGGCTCAGGGGACATGGCAGAAGAGAAGACAGAAAGAATGTAAGGGGGAAAAGGTGGAATACTGTCATCTAGACATGACGTGGTCATTGCATTCAGAACCTCAAAGCAATCCTTCAGCATTCCATCATGGGTGACGGAGGAGGGCATGAGACCCCATCCCTCTCTGAAGACCTACTGGAAGTTAATGGTGGTTATGGGGTGTGGTAGTTTGAGTGGATGACTGCAATATATTCAGGAGTTTACTAAAGATTGTAATTTAGATCTGTAGCCTATTGGCTGGAGGAGGTGTCACTGTGGGTGGACCTTAGGGTCCAGCCCTAAGGCGGAACTGAATTCCAATCTAAGACATGCTGAGTGCCTCAGTTCTGCGGAGTTCCTAAGGGTGCTGGCTTGCTCTTTGGTGGTGGCTTGGGGCTCTTCTCTCTCACTCTGCTTGCACCTGTGAAAGCGGGCCAGCTTTTTCTGCCATTATGGAGCTTCCCCTGTATCTTCAGTAAACCCCTTCCTCCATAACTGTGCCTGGCCTGGAGGTTCAGCCCAGCGACTTATGCCTGACTGTTACGCAAGGGGCGCAGGAGACATTTCGTGCAATGGGGAGGCTACTGATGATAAACTGCTCGTGCTCTGGTTAATAAGCTCCACCCTTGCTCACAAAGGCAACCCTAGTTAAACTCAGTGAGCCCTACACACAGAAGGGGAAAATTATCATCAGAAACCCTCCAAGACATCAAAGTGGAAGAGGAAGTAGCTGGGTGGGGAAGAAAGAGTTTAGTGGAAGGAGGATGGGGAGGAGTTTCCCAGAAAGTAATGGGAGGTAATTATGATCAAAGCACATTCTATTCATACATAAAACTGTCAATAATTTTTTCTCAAGGTGTCTTTGGAGTTTTACAAGGCTTGGAAACTGCAGGATGCTGTGCTTAAAGTTCTGCTGGAAGAAAGGGAAGAGACTTGGTCATTAGGATGGGCTCCATGAATATTTTTATGGCAGCCCTGGCATGCAACGGTGATGAGCTCAAGGAGATTAATCAATTAGCATCTACACTGAACTAATGGGATGAATTTGATAAATACTGCAGTGGATCAAAGAATGAGACAAGGAAGGCTGGTGTAACAAGAGAGGCAATTTGTCATTTATAGTGAGTGTCTTCTAACTGGCGCTATCAGCAACACGACGTACAAGAATTAATTCTAGCTTTGTATCATTTTTTTTTAATTTACTAAGTCCTAAATGAGTGGATAAAATTCCTGTGTGTGTGTGTGTGTGTGTGTGTGGTGCATGGAGGCCAGAGGTTGATGTCATGCAGCTTCTCCAATCTCTCTCCTCCTCATTTAAGCTAGGGTCTCTCACTTGAACCCAGAACTCACTGATTTGGCTGGTTAGCCATCTTGACCTGTGGCGCCCTCTGCCTCCTTAGTTCTGGGATTGGTGGCCCACACTCACACAGCATTATTTGGGTGCTTGGGATTCAGACCCAGGTCCTCAGGTTTGTAGGATAAGCACTTTACCAACAGATCCATCTCCTCAGCCAGCCAGAGTGGGGACCATTCTTTATGAAACCTTAGTTTCAGGGTATGAGCAGTGTATTGATGCTGTTAGCATGAGGGAATGATGTGAGTTTACTTACTTACTTACTTATTATTTATTTATTTATTTATTTGAGATGGCTGGGGAGAGAGTGGGTGTGCCAGGGCTTTCAGCCTCTGCAAACTCCAGATGTATGTACCACCCTCCGTATCTAGCTTATGTGGGTCCTTGAGAATCGAACCTCAGTCTTTTGCCTTCGCAGGCAAATGCCCTAGCCACTATGCAATCTCTCCAGCCCTGATATAAGTTTATAAAAGTTCAGTTTCACCTCTTTTTTATTCTTCTGAGCAATGATTGACACTTCTGTTGTGCCCACCATACCTCATGTTTCATTCTTGGAACTTTATTGTTACCATCTTTCTAATCCTTACCCATTTCATACATGCAGATATCAAGACCAAAAGAACATAAGGAACTTGCCCACCAATTAACTGGCAAAAACCAGCCTCCAACCCACAGTGTCTCTCTCCAAACCAAACACTGACTGCTACTGGTGTGTAATTAGTGTAATTGCTCAAAAATACCTTCACCCGGCTCATGCTTCCCTTTTCGATAGAAACTGTTCTATACTTTCATCAGCCTTTTGCTCCAAAATTTGTGAAGCAAAATCCATTTGTTTGCAGCTGACTAGTAAAGTCACAGACTCTACTTGTATAAATAACCCACAAACTAACACTTAACATGCAATAAATCGAATATACTACATGACTGCAATGCATGAACTCAGAACAGTGATAAAAGCTTCCCAATTGGAAAATAAACAAAATAAAGAACAATGATTGATTAGCACCTACCAAGACAGGAGTAGACTTTGGCTCAGGATGTTGGGAGACTACAGGAGCTTTCTGTGGCTGCCATAACCCATACTAACACCTGATTGCTCAAAACAACTGAGGCTTACTCTCCCCAGGTCCAGATGCCAAAAGTCAAGGTGTCAGCATGACGATACCTTGAGAGGGTCTAAGAGAGAGAGAGAGAGACCCTTCCGGGCCTCCTACTATCTCCTAAGAGCTGCCAGCGTTTCCAGGAGGTTTCGGCTTCCCTTGGATTAGGGTCACAGCATGCCAAGTGTCATATCACCTTTTCTGTTTGTCTCTCCCACATGTGTGTGTGATATATGTGCATGTATGTAGACATGTTCACATGTGTGTGAGTGCACATTTTTTTTGCAAGCACGCATACATGTGTGGTAGAGGTTGATACCGGGTGTCTTTCTCAATTGTCTTTCTCCACTTTATTTTGTGAGCCAGGACCGCCCACTGAGCCGACAGCTCATCGATTCAGCTAGACATCTAGCCAGCAAGTCCCAGGAATCCTCCCGGAGATCTGAACTTGGATCCTCATGCTTACGTGGAATGCTCAGCTGAACCGTCTCCCTCGTCCTACACATGTCTTTCATAAGAATGCCTGCCATTAGATCTAGAACCCACATAGGAATTAATAATCAGTAATTTGGGCTGGAGGGATGGCTTAGCAGTTAAGGCATTTGCCTGCAAAGCCAAAGAACCCAGGTCCTATTCCCCAGGACCCACGTTAACCAGATGCACAGGGGGACACCCGTGTCTGGAGTTCGTCTGCAGTGCCTAGAGGCCCTGGTTTGCCCATTCCCTCTCGCCCCCTCTTTCTCTGTCAAATAAATGAAAAAAATAAAATATTTTAAAAAGTAAAAATAAAAAAAATCAGTAATTCCATCATTTAGGAGCTTTTAGTTAATTATATTTTCAAATAAATAACACTCATATACCCCAGGCGATAAGGACAATCTTTTTCTTCTAAATTATTGTAACTTTTTAAATGTTTTAATCTGCATTTTCCTGATGAGTAGGGATGTAGAACATTTTTTAGATGTTTATACGCCATCTGTATTTCTTCTTTTGAGAACTCTCTAGTTCCATAGCCCATTTTTTTAAATTATTTATTTATTTATTTATTTGAGAGCGACAGACACAGAGAGAAAGACAGATAGAGGGAGAGAGAGAGAATGGGCGCGCCAGGGCTTCCAGCCTCTGCAAATGAACTCCAGACGTGTGAGCCCCCTTGTGCATCTGCATAGCCCATTTTTTAATTGGGTTATTTGATTTCTTATTATTTAATTTTTTAAGTTCTTTGTATATCCTAAATATTAATCCTCTGTCAGATTTTATTTATTTATTTAAGGAGGTAGAAATAGGAAGAGGAAGAGGCAGATAGAGAGAGAAAGAATGGGTGCACCAGGGCCTCCAGCCACTGCAAACTAACTCCAGACACATGCACCACCTTGTGCATCTGGCTTATGTGGGTCCTGGGAAACAGAACCTGGGTCCTTAGGCTTCACAGGCAAGTGCTTTAACCACTAAGCCATTTCTCCAGCCCTAGGGACATATCTTTGAATGAGGAGACACATTCAACTCTCATTCAACTTTTTACAACCAACCCCAAACCAGCTAACTGAATTGGTCAAACTGTACAAGTAACCCAAAGGTTCTACAAACAAAGCAGAGCAACTGACATAGAAGCAGCAACTTTTTGCTCACACAAGGAAGAGGGGGCAGTGCTCAAACTCCCGGCACGAAAGGGAGAGATGGGGCAAACCCACTGGATAGTTACTGTCTGTTGAGCATTAGAGTATAATAGCCTAACTAAAACAGCGCATGTCAAAAGGGAACCAGGGGAATTTTTTTTTTTTTTTTTTTTTTTTTGAGGTAGAGTCTCACTCTAGCTCAGGCTGATCTGGAATTCACTATGTAGTCTCAGGATGGCCTTGAACTCACAGAGATCCTCCTACCTCTGCCTCTCCAGTGCTGGGATTAAAGGCGTGCGCCACCATGCCCGGCTGGAAGCCAGGTTTTTTTTTAATTAATTAATTTATTTATTTATTTCAGAGCGTCAGACAGAGAGAGAAAGACAGATAGAGGGAGAGAGAGAGAGAATGGGCGCGCCAGGGCTTCCAGCCTCTGCAAACGAACTCCAGACGCGTGCGCCCCCTTGTGCATCTGGCTAACGTGGGACCTGGGGAACCGAGCCTCGAACCGGGGTCCTTAGGCTTCACAGGCAAGCGCTTAACCGCTAAGCCACCTCTCCAGCCCGGAAGCCAGGTTTTTGATGTAAAATCTCAGAAAAACATTTGTGAGAGAGATTGTGCATGACTGTGAAAAGGCAAATAAAGCAAAGGGTCCCCACCCAGCCAGATATCTCAAAAGATGGAAATGGTGACTGTTATTCGGCTCGGGGCAGGAGCTGGCATGCTAATGGAGCTGTGGGGCAGGATGTGACAGTGAGCACCTCTGGGTGTCAGGGTGCCGTGCTGACACCAGCAATGCTGCAGAACTCCGTCACCGTCCCCTTCCCTCCAACACCAAGCAGAGTGACTGCTCAAGAGAGGCGGGAGCGAGAGGGACTCAGGTAGCTTTGTTACGTAGTTTAGGGTGACTGGGTCCCAAAAGTAAAAATCATAACTGTCCTTAAGTCTGCCCTGGCAATCTCCATGTTACTAGAGATCAAGAGGAGTATCTCTCTTCTCCTTTCTTCTGGACTAAAGCAGTTCCCTAGATCTGTTTTTCCATGAACAACTTGAGCCTTTCCCTGGGAGGGAGGTCCCCTTCCCTAGAATTTAAATCTGCTCCTGACGTCGTGGTTGGTGAAGCTCAGCCCTGAGCTGAGTGACACGGCTGGCCTCGCCTCGAGTCAGCCCCACCCCAGGACAGTCAGTCCTCACTCCGGAAAGCCCACCGCAGTAAGGTTATAAATAGACCCTCAAACAGACAAGCTCTTAGATGACTAACCATCTAATCGTCTCTCCCAAACTTCCAGGTCCGGGTAAGCCTACCCTACCCCCTCCTCCCACACGGGCTTTCAATCCCTTCCTGCCCTCCGCATGGTGGGGCCTCTCTGCACCTTCTTCTCTTTCCTGCATCACTTTTCATGTTTCTTCCAAGCCCATCACAGGATGCCTCGGACCACGTGGGTGTATCCTCTCCCTTCCCTTGGTTTTATGCTTCCCTCAATAAATGGAACATTGTAACACTTTATTCTTCTCAGTTTGGTTTGCCAATTTTTTGTTTGTTTGTTTGTTTGTTTGAGGTAGGGTCTCACTCTAGCCCAGGCTGACCTGGAATTCACTATGGAGTCTCAGGGTGGCCTCAAACTCACAGCGATCCTCCTGCCTCTGCCTCCCGAGTGCTGGGATTAAAAGGCATGAGCCACCACGTCCGGCTTCTGGTTTGCCAATTTTTTTTTGTTTGTTTGTTTGTTTTTCGAGGTAGAGTCTCACTCTGGTCCAGGCTGACCTGGAATTAACTGTAGTCTCAGGATGGCCTCGAACTCTCAGCGATCCTCCTACCTCTGCCTCCCGAGTGCTGGGATTAAAGGCGTGCACCACCACGCCTGGCTCTGGTTTGCCAATTTTTATGATTAGCTAATAGATGTAAACTCAGGGTTTGGGGTTCAAGGCCTCTTTTCCCCATTACACACCCACCTTCTAAGGTATGTTCCTTGGGCTTTGTGGCTCATGCCCAGTACTGGCCCCGTACGGATCTCAGTGAGCCTCTTTTGCCTCTCGGAGGCTCCCTGACAACCTTGCAGTGTTGCAGATTTTCAAACTGTTGAGTCCTTTAAGTCATAACCATGAAAAATCAGGCACATGGAGAACAGGGAGTAAGGCTAAGGAGATCGGTTGAGAAGAACGTGGAGGGGCCCGGCGGGTCACGGTTAGCAGGCGGAGGACTTCAATGGGCATCCAGAGAAGAGGCAAAAAGCGGGGAAAAGCGGAAAAGTTAGAACTCAGAAAAGTAGACAGGCTGGCAGTAAGGTTCTATGAGCAACGGCCCTGAGGAAGGGGCTTCTAAGAATGTCATACATTACCTCGCTGAGGGGTGACTGTTTCTCCCGCCATCTTACCATGTCACTTAGGTAAGGGGTGATCTCTTGACCAGATGGGTGATTAACAGGCTCCATTGGATTGCTCTTTTTAAAAAAATATGCAATTTTATTTATTTAGAAAGAGGGAGAGAGGGGAAGAAGCAGAGAGAGAGAGAGAATGACGCACAAGGGACTCCAGCCACTGCAAACAAACTCCAGATGCATGCACCCCCTTGTACATCTGGCTTACGTGGGTCCTGGGGAATCAGACCTGGGTCCTTAGGCTTCGTAGGCAAGTGCCTTAACTGCTAAACCATCTCTCCAGCCCTCCACTGGATTAACTCTCAAGGGAGAGAACTTAGTCTTCACGTAGGGCCAAAGAACTTCGTTCCTGTGGTTGAGAGAAAGTGGCTTTCCCCTCATGTATCTTAAATCCTGTACATGGATGATGGCGATGTTTCCCTTTCTAATGGTATCAGGGAAACAGGAGGTGAGATCCAGCCTTCATATGACCTCCTAGACTAAAGTCTGCCTACCTACAGCGGAAGTATGGGGAAATTCAAACATGGTTTTAGGCTCTTCTGAGCTCTAAGTTGTTGACTCATGGGGTTTGTTAACTTCCTTCCTGAGAGCCAGAATTCCTGAGAGTTGGAATGCAGTGTTGGGGGAGGCTGTGGAATCCTTCCTCTGAGCTCTTGAACTTGGGGCACACTCCCATCTGTTTTAAGTGGTTCATGTAAAGTTCTGCAATGAGGTGGGAGGTTTCACAAAGACCCCTGAGGCTCCCTAAGATCCACCCCTCTCAAGGGTCCTGCATACCAAGCAGAGACCGACCGGCAAGAAAGTTCTTTAGCTCAAGAAGGTTCCTATCTCTTAGTTCTTATCTTTTCACACAATGTAGTCCTAATTTCAAAGAAAGATCTCTCTGGAGGTGCTGGGGACATCGCAGCAGGGAAGGTGAAAGGTCAATGGCCTATCTACAGAGGAGGACGGTCAGTTCAGAGAAACTCTTCTTGTTCCAAGAACACAGAGTAACAATGAATGTGCGTAGGTAACCTATTCATTCACACGTATGCAGACATGTATAAGATCTACGCAAAACAAAGATTCCCAGGAGGAAATGTCTTATCTCGCAAAATGTCTTATCTTTTATATTAAATTGTTCTCCCTTTTATAAATTCATGGTGGTAGGTGAGAGTGGTTAATAATTATTTTACTTTTATGTATGTATTTGTTTATTCATTTGCATGTGTGTGGGGGGGGCATTCAAGGGCAAGGCCATTGCAAATGAATGCCCAACGCCTGCACCACGTTTTGTGTCTGGCTAAAGTGGGTAGCCTGGAAATTGAACCCAGGCTGCCAGGTTTTGCAAGCAAGTGCTTTTCCTCACAGAGCCATCAACTTCAGTCCACATATACACACCTCCATTTACACACACACACACACACACACACATTTAATTTCGTGGGAAAAAAATTTTCAATAGCTATTGTTTAAGATACTTTTTAAAACTTTCTTTGTCTACATCTGGGATTCCTTTAGTAGCTCCACAGTGACCTCCACGGAGCTTGAGAGCGCCCTCCAAAGCTGCTTTCCAAACAAGACAACGTTGCTTCAGTCCATGGACTTTGCTGCCCTCCACACACTGAAAGCTTTCACCTCCACCCCACCCCGCGGCTGCCCATCAGAATGAAAGGCTGGATGGGCGGAAGGAAGCCGGCGCTCAGTGACCAGAAAGGGGCGGAGGTCCAGGCAGAGCACCTTCGTAGTAGAGCAATGAGGAAGTGACCTCTAACAGGGCACCTGCTGTTCCCTGGCCACCTGGCTTGCCAGTTACACAACCTCTAGCGCAAAATACATGTTACAGGCACATTGAATAGGTTCATATCCCTGTCTGTTTTAAGTATAATTTTAACCATAGTGTGTGTTTAGCATGTCAGCTTTCTGGGTGTGTCTGTCTGTTCTCAGCCACAGTTGAAATGGCTTTAGGATGGTTTCACATGCCCATTTTCTCGCATGGCCTTTCCCTCCAGTCCCTTCTTTCCCAAGTGAAAGAGGAAGTTCAAAAACGTTCTGTGATTCCTGTGGCTAACCCATTTGCCCAATTCAGGCATGTGTTGTTGAAGGGTCAAACCTCAGTGGGTGGGAAGAGAAGGAAACAAAGAAATCAAGTGGGAATCCAAAACCATGAGGTTGTTACAATACCTACTTAAAACTGATCAGCCCTGGGCTGGAGAGATAGCTAAACAGTTAAGGCGCTTGCCTGCCAAGCCTAAGGACCCAGGTTCGATTCTACAGGTCCCACATAAGACAGATGCACAAGGTGACACATGCCTCTGGAGTTCCTTTGCAGGGGCTAGAGGCCCTGGCATGCCCATTCTCTCTATCTGTCCCAAATAAAAATAAAAATTTAGGGCTGGAGAGGTGGCTTAGCGGTTAAGCACTTGCCTGTGAAGCCTAGAGACCCCGGTTCAAGGCTCAATTCCCCAAGACCCACGTTAGCCAGATGCACAAGGGGGTGCACGCATCTGGAGTCTGTTTGCAGTGGCTGGAAGCCCTGGCGCGCCCACTCTCCTCTCTCTCTCTCTCTCTCTCTCTGCCTCTTTCTCCCTCTGTCGCTCCCAAATAAATAAATAAAAAGAAACACAAAATTTTTTAAAAAATAAATAAAATAAAATTTTTTAAAGTGTACTACTCTGTCTCTCAAACAAATACATAAATTAATTTTTAAAAAGAAAAAACAAAATCAGCCCTCTGATGTCTGTGTACTGTGCAGAGTCCACAAGGGGGCACTGTAGTCAAAGACCATCAGGAGAAACTCAAAATTTCAATTTGGGTAAACTTAGGTCATTTTATCAACACTGTTCAAAAGCAAATTGTTTTTTAAAATTAAAGGCCACTGTTTTTCAGGTCTGGTGTGGCAAAAATAATAATGAATAAATAAGAAACAGCTCAAGGCACTATCTGCTGGGGGAAAAAAAATGAATTCATTTTCTGGCAACTATAGCTAACTCAAGCATCCAGAATTGGCCTCAAATTAAGGTCGATGCGCATGTGTTCAGGAAGCTTGAACCAGCACCGGATGAGCAAGGCTTCGGGCTCGAGATAACATCCCGCCTTGAAAATGTCAGTTTTGCTGACTGTGCGGGCCTGAAGCATCCTCCTCCCCCTCCCTCCAAGCCTCCTCGGCTGATAGTCCAAAACAAGACCATGGGGGCAACCCAGGCAAACTTGAAGGTAAGATCTAGGGGTGTCAGATGATTCCTGCCAGCTCCTCCCCGTGGAACAGGTCCCTGTACAGAGGGCGAGCTCCAGGCTCCATGATGCACAAGGACAGGACAGCGCTGCACATATGTTCTGATCCCGTCACAAGAGCAGCACCTGATGTCATTACATCCATCTTTTTTTTTTTTAATATTTTTTGTTTTATTTTTATTCATTTGAAAGTGACAGACAGAGAAAGAGGCAGATAGAGGGAGAGAGAGAGAATGGGCGCGCCAGGGCTTCCAGCCTCTGCAAACAACTCCAGACGCGTGCGTCCCCTTGTGCATCTGGCTAAGGTGGGACCTGGGGAACCGAGCCTCGAACCGGGGTCTGTAGGCTTCACAGGCAAGCGCTTAACCGCTAAGCCATCTCTCCAGCCCACATCCATCTTTTTTAAAAAAAAAATATTTTATTTATTTATTTATTTGAGAGAGAGAAAGAGAGAGGGAGAAAATGAGCACACCAGGGCCTCCGGCCACTGCACACGAACTCTAGACGCGTGTGCCCCCCTATGCATCTGGCTTATGTGGGTCCTGGGGAATCGCAACGGG
Organism: Jaculus jaculus; assembly: GCF_020740685.1. Classification (NCBI taxonomy): domain Eukaryota; kingdom Metazoa; phylum Chordata; class Mammalia; order Rodentia; family Dipodidae; genus Jaculus; species Jaculus jaculus. The sequence continues at coordinate 85,959,872 of NC_059114.1, forward strand.
ATCCTTTGGCTTTGCAGGCAAACGCCTTAACCTCTAAGGCATCTCTCCAGCCCCCATCTATCGTTTTTAAAAAACAGATAAGGCTACGAGTTAACCCATACCCAAGGACAAGGAAAAGGCACAACGGGACCGAGGGAAGAGGTGCTCAGGCATATGGGAGTCTCAGCTTCCTGGCAAGCCCAGTCGCTGCAGCCCAAGACAGCATCTTTCTGCACGCGAAGCTCTCAAGCGTGCCTGGGGTGCGGGGTCAAGGAAGATGGCTAAGGCTTGAAGAACTCTTCAAAATATGCTGAACCCCTAACCTCCACCCCTTGTTGGGAGCGTGACCTTATTTGGAAAGAGGCTCTTGGCAGATGTAATCAAGTTAAAAGGAGGTCATTAGGGTAGGCCCTGACCCCATGTGACTGAGGTCTTTGTGAGGAGAGGAAATGCATTCAGGCAGAAGCACAGAGACAGGACGTGGGCTGGCGATGCAGACCTGAGGATGATGCCTGACAAGGACTGGAGACCGCCACCAGGAGCCAGGAGCCAAGCCTGCGCCTGATGCTCCATGGAAGCCTCCAGAAGCAGCCCTGCCCAGGCCTTCAGCTCAGACACCCCCCACCACCAGCTGGCCCCAGCTCGCCCCAGCCTCTGAATTGTGAGAAAATTCAGAAAATGTCAAGTAGGGCTTGAGGAATGTCAACTAAGACACTTAATTGACACAAGATTTTAAGGATTTTTTTTTTTTTTTTACTGTATTTTCTCCCTTTCTCCCCTTTTCTCTGTCTACTCAATCCCAAATACCTTTAATGTAAAACATGACTTTTATTTCTAAGTGGACAGCTCTTACTAATTTCTGGAGACACATCTGTTGTTTTTCTAGTACATTTTGAAGGGCTCCTCAAATCCCTCAAAGCCACAGTCCAGTAGACATTTTTAAATCACTGTGCTCCCCTGAATCACTCCAAATAGTTGACAGCAAGTATTCCCTAATCTTCATGACAGACAGCAGAAAGGGAAAGATGAGAAGGAAGCCGTTTAGGAGCTCGGAGGTGATGCCGAGGGCCTGAGCACTGCAAATGCAAACATGAGGGGCTGAGTTTGAGCCCCAGTACCCATGTAAAACAAACCGAGCATTTGAAAAAGGGGGGTAGAGAAATGGCTTAGCAGTTAAGCGCTTGCCTGTGAAACCTAAGGACCCCGGTTCAAGGCTCAATTCTCCAGGGCCCATGTTAGCCAGATGCACAAGTTGGCGCAGGCGTCAGGAGTTCATTTGCAGTGGCTGGAGGCCCTGGCGCGCCCATTCTCTCTCTCTCTGCCTCTTTCTCTGTCTGTTGCTCTCAAGTAAATAATTATAAATAAACAAAAAATAATTTAAAAAACTAATCATGCCTATGAACACCTGTAACCCCTGTCCTGTGTTGGGGGGGGGAGGGAGTAGAGAGACAGGAAAATCACTTGGAAAAAAAAAAAACAGTAGCTCTAGGTCCATTGAAAGACTGTCTCAAGGAAATAACAAGGAAGAGTGAGAGGAAGCCGCCCGACCTCCTCTTCTGACCTCTGCAGGCGTGTGCACAGGGGCACACATCTAAAAGCACAGACATGTATCGCACACACACGCACCAGATGGAAGGAAGGGAAGGAGGGAGGAAAAGGGGAAGGGAAGAAAGAAAGAAAGAAAGAAAGAAAGAAAGAAAGAAAGAAAGAAAGAAAGGAAGAAAGAAAGAAGGAAAGAAGGAAAGAAAGAGGGAGGGAGGGAAGGAAGGAAGAAAGGAAGGAAAGGAAAGTGAAAGAAGGAAGGTGTGGGGGTTTGAGTCAGGGGTCCCCCATACACTCAGGTGTTCTGAATGCTAGCTCCCCAGCTGATGGATATTTGGGAATTAATGCCTCCTGGAGGGAGTGTATTGTTGGGGGTGGGCTTATGGGCTTTATAGCCAGTGCCCCCTTGCTAGTGTTTGGCACACCCTCCTGTTGCTGTTGTCCACCTTATGTTGGCCAGAAGGTGATGTCCACCGTTTGCTCATGCCACCGACTTCCCCTGCCATCATGGAGCTTCCCCTTGAGCCTGTAAGCCAAAATAAACCTCTTTTTCCCACAGGCTGTTCTTGGTTGGGTGATTTCTACCAGCAATGTGAACCTGACTGCAACAGAAGGAAAGAAAGGAAGGAGGAAAGAAAGGGTGTGTTTAGAACTGGGAATATCGCTCAGTGGTAGAACGTTTGCCTTGTAAAACTGTGCTCCTAAATTCAATCTCTATCACACATAGAGAACTTTCAGTGTGTTGCAATGTGTCACACCATTACTGTTGTCAATGACAGGTGGCACATGTAATGATTATCCCATAAGATTGCATGGCAGCTCACACCTGTAATCCCAGGACTTGAGAGGCTGAAGTGTGATAATCGCTATGAGTTCAAGGCCAGCCTGGGCTAGACTGAGACACTGCCTCCAAAAGAACAAAGGATTATGGTAGAGCTGAAATGTTCCCATTTTTACTATACCCTTTTAGGCACGCAAAGGCCACTGGGTAACAATTGCCCATAGAATGTGGACAGTAAGGTGCTGCACAGATGTGAAGCCAAGAAGCCGAGACTCACTCCTGTGTGGGGAGGCTCCCGTGTGGGGAGACTCCCGTGTGGGGAGGCTCCCGTGTGGGGAGGCCCCCCAACATTCTCTTCCGATCTCTGCAGGCATGAGCACGGGCCATGCACATCTGCATACATGTGCACGTACCCTGCACACATACATCACACCACACATACCACTCACAGGAGGAATAAAAGAGTAAGAGAAAGAGAAAAGAAGGAAGGAAAAAGGGGAGGGCGGGATGCCAGGCTTCTGTGTGTCTGTACCTCACAGCGTAGGTGCTGTGATGGTTAAGTTTGTGTCGACTTGATCTGCTTAGGAATCCACAGACATTCCTCATAAGTGGGTCTCTGAGGTTGCTTCCAGGAAGGATTAACTAAAGGAGGAATCCTTCCCCCAAGGTGAGGCCTTCCCCCAGAGTGGGTGGCCCCTATCGGGGGGGGGGGGGAACTTTATCTTTTTCTTTTTCACTTTTATTTATTTATTTACTTGATAGCAACAGACAAAGAGAGAAAGAGGCAGGGGGAGAGAGAGAATGGGCGTGCCAGGGCCTCAGCCACTGCAAACGAACTCCAGATGTATGCGCCATCTTGTGCATCTGGCTTACGTGGGTCCTGGGGAATCAAGGCTCGAACCAGGGTCCTTAGGCTTCACAGGCAAGCGCTTAACCACTAAGCCATCTCTCCAGCCCAGGGGGGCTTTATCTAAAGAAGCTCTGGGAAGGAATGCCCTCTTCCCACCCAGCTGCCAGTGCTGCTTGCTGCCCTCCAGCATGGACTGCAGAGCAGCATCTCTCCAGGAAGCCTCCAGGCCTTCAGTGCCGGATTGGGACTCTGAGGCATCCAGCCTCATGGACTGTGCAGCTACCAGGTTCCTTGACTCTCGGGCCCGCAACCAGTTATTGTTGGACTGCCGTAAGCTCATCCAATAAATTCCCTTTTAATACAATTCATTCTGTCCGTTATGTTCCTCTAGAGAACCCTGACTAATACAGGGCATAACAGATGGTACAGTCGAGATTTGCGGATAAGACTCACAATGCACACACAAGGGCAAAGTCACTCTCCTGACAAGATATTTCTCAGAATGATTTGGATAGACGTTATAGATAGAACTAGTGTATCTGATATTCTGAGAATTCATAAAACTTCAAACTAAATGACAAGGACATTATCATGTTCTCGTTTCCTGGTACCTGTGAGAACTTCCCCCTTCATCCTGGTTCATTCTGTGAAACCATCTGCCTCTCAGAATATTTTTTTTTAAATTTTTATGTATTTGAGAGAGACAGAGAGAGAGAAAGAGGCAGAGAGAGAGGGAGAATGGGTACACCAGGGCCTCCAGCCACTGCAAACAAACTCCAGATGCATGTTCTACCTTGTGCATCTAGCTTACATGGGTCCTGGGGAATTGAGCCTCGAACCGGGGTCCTTAGGCTTCACAGGCAAGCGCTTAACCACTAAGTCATCTCTCCAGCCCCTTCTTAGTATTCTTGTGCTGATTAAGCATGAGCAGATCTAGGGCTTCTCTGTCCCTTAATTTCCTATCTCTGTGTGTCCCTAAGAAAGGAAGGCGATTAGGTTGCTGGCTCTGGCCTCTCACTGTACCACAAATCATGCAAAACTCCCTAGTAGGCCCTGGAAGCTCCCTCGGCTGAAGCCATCGGAGTTCCATCTTAGAAATCTGGTTCAAGCGAGGACAACATCCCAAATAACAATCTCTTCTGATAACAAAATCCTTCATCCTTGCAGGCTTCACCAGAACTGGAAGAGACTGAAACTTCTAAAACGTCCTAGAGAAAATTCAAGCACAATTTAAAAAAGAAACATCAAGGAAATTCAAAACTCTTCAGCTTTCCCTACAGTTCCCATCTGTCATGCAAGTTCAACATGTACTTCAGGTGGCGAAGACCATGTGAAAAATGACATTGCTGAGGCAAGTCCACGTCCTACACAGCTCACCCTGGGACTGAAGGCGTGAGTGACCCCACGGCCGACTTCCTGAGGAGCAGACACTGCCCTGAGTCCTCACGTGCCTTCAGCTTGGGGGAGTACTTCAAGGCGTGACTCAACACCCCGGACCATAGCTTATAGTGGGATAAAGATGGAGACGATCATCAGGGAATAGACGTGACACTTGGGGACGATGAATCATCAGCAGCACGTGCTGAGATCACCAGTGTGTTGATCTCAGTGACAGTAAACCACATGGCAAAGGTGAAGGCGCCAGGATGAGGCCACAGAGAGAAGAGGACACAGGGGATACGGGGCCGTGGTGACAGCGGAGAGGTGTGCGGAGGGGAGCCTGAGGCAAAGGAGCAGGTAGCCGTTAGGAAGCGGGAGAAGCAGCTATTGGGGTTTCAGGTGCGAGGTTGAGAAAGCAGTAACTCTCACTAGAAGAGGTCTCTAGGTCTGCAGGGCTCGGAAGAGACCCCAGATGATGGCTAATTAAGGAAAGACAGCCAGCAGGCCAAGTACAATGGTTGACACTGCTTGCCTGAGACGAAACATGTGCTAACACGGGACATGGGTCTGTGACCGTGTGTGCTGCCAGAACTTCTCTGAACCACACGCCTGAAATCGTTAAGTAATCCAAAGTTGTACAGCTGGGCGTGGAGGCTGGCGCCCGCCTGTGATCCCAGCACTCAGGAGGCAGAGGTAGGAGAATCACTGCGAGTTCAAAGTTCAGTCTGAGACTACATAAAGAATTCCAGGTCAGCCAGGGCTAGGGCAAGACTCTGCCTCAAAAAAAAAAAAGTTGTCCAAACTAATGAGTATAAAATCAAAATTAAGCCAGGTATGGCGGTGCACACCTTTAATTCCAGCATTAGGAAGGCTAAGGTAGGAGGATTGCTGTGAGTTCTAGGCCAGCCTGAGACTAATTCTAGATCAGCTTGGGCTAGAGCAAGACCCACCTCAAAAAATCAAACAAACCAAAACACACAACAGGGCTGGAGAGTTGGCTTAGCGGTTAAGGCACATGCCTATGAAGCCTAAGGATCCTGGTTCGATTCCCCAGGTCCCATATAAGCCAGATGCACATGGTGGTGCATGCAGCTGGAGTTCATTTGCAGTGGCTAGAGGCCCTAGTGCTCCCATTCTCTCTCTGTCTCTCTTTCTTTCCCCCTTTCTCTAATAAATTAATAAAAATTTAAAAATCTTAAGTAAATAAAGACAACAATAAAATCAAAATTAAAACCCAATTCAGGCTGGAGAGATGGCTTAGCAGTTCAGCACTTGCCTGTGAAGCCTAAGGACCCCAGTTCGAGGCTTAATTCCCCAGGACCCACGTTAGCCAGATGCACAAGGGGGCGCACGCATCTGGAGCTCGTTTGCAGTGGCTGGAGGACCTGGCGCGCCCATTCTCTCTCTCTCTTTCTCTCTCTCTCCCCCTCTTTCTCTGTCACTCTCAAATAAATAAATAATAAACAAAAAAAAATTAAAACCCAATTCATCAGCTATGGCTGCTGCGTGAATACACACACACACACATACACACACTCACACAATTTTATTTGAACTAGAGAGTCACTGGGATTAGTCACTAGAAAATCACATATAGGACAGCAAGGATGAAGGGCTGTGAGGAAAACCACTAAACAGGGAAGACAGCAGAGCAGACATAGTTCCCACAATGAGGGAAAGTAGACAGTAAGTGGCCTCTGGACAGTGTAGCATGGAGTCTCCAACCCAGGGCTGAAATGCGGAGAAGTGGGGCTTCAGTGAAGGTGCGCGCAGAGGAGGGAATCACTTGCCAAGGCACATAGACCCAGATGATCTCCCACAGAGGACTGCACGGAGCAAGTGTGTCAGGAGTCTTGGGAAGGACCGATAGAGGGCAAGACATTAAGCGTCCCTAGAGGGACAGGTTCCCTGTGGCAGGAAGTCAGATGGTCTTGGAGAGGTCATGAATGCAGCCCAGGTACGACTCACCAGACCCCGGGGTCCCTCAAGTGTCCTGTCGTTCCTCTGTCCCCTGAGCTGCCAGGGCACTGAAGCACTCGGCCTGTGGCCAGCTGGTCACTGCCCAAGTGGAAGAGAAATCTTGGGTCTGCAGATACAAGGAAAAAAATAAATAGCAGAGTTCCCACTGGAGCCTCGAGCTGCTAGACCTCACAGGAGAACTGGCCGGCCCAGGGCGCGTACCCTGGCTCCCGGCAGAGGGGATAATCAGCTCCAGGCACATTCCTCTTTCCCCCAGCAAATCGGAAGCAGAGCGGTTTGCTCGAAGCACGCACATTCTGCTTACTTGGGAGAGATGGGGGTGAAGAGCTCCCAGAAAGAGCAAGACTTGTCGTAACTCCAAGGTTCAAAAACCCCCAAACTATACTCATGGCCCTGAGTGGTGTGGTATGTTTGGAATTATGCTGAGGCTACATGAGTAATCTCAGGGTCATTGCTTTCTGTCTATTATTCTAATCTCCTGACTGTCTATTTGGTCAGATTTCTATTTGGGAATTGTCTTGACCAGCCACTAAGTGTATGTCATCGGCTTTCTCAATCATATTGTACTCCTGCCCCTGTGTCTGGTCCCTGGTGGCCTGGACATGTTAAAACAGTTTGGAAGAATGGTTTGATGGTTCCAGGAAAACTTTTTTTTTTTTTTTGAAGCATCTCCTAGGAAAATGGGCTTGAATTAGATGTCATTCCTACTTGTAATTAGTTCTCCACAGTGACTCTTTGAAGCTGAGAACAGCCCAATACTGGAACCCTTAATATTTCAATAAATTGGGATTGGAAAGTTGGCTTAGTCATTAAGGGACTTGTCCGTGAAGCCTAAAGACCCAGATTCTATTCCCTAGTACCCACGTAAGCCAGATGCATAAGGTGGCACATGCGTCTGTACTTTATTTGCAGTGGCTGGAGGCCCTGGTGTGCCCATTCTCTCTCTCTCTCTCTCTCTTTCACACACACATACACATATAAATTAAAATTAAAAGATCAAAAATAATATTTTGATAAATTGATCATTTCTGTTGGCTACTGTCTCTTTTTCATTGGTCTGTATGTGTTTGTGTGTGTGACACATGTACGCGTGTATGCAAACGGACGTGTCCCGTGTGCGCACACGCAGCGGTCCAAGGAGAATATCAGAGGCCCTTCTCTCACGCTTGTTCACATGTGTCCTGAGTCAGTGGCTCACTGAACTCAGAGCTGGCATTATTTGGTCAGCAAGGCCCTGGCAATTCTCCAGTCTCTGCTCCCTGCAGGCCTGGAGTTACAGGTGTGTGAGACCACGCCCAGCTGTTTGCCAGGACACTGGGGACTCAAACTCCCGGTGCCAGGCCTCCAGGCTTGCCCGTCAAGCCTTCTTACTTGCTGAGTCACCTCCCCGGACCTCTCCCTTCACGTCTTTGTTACGGAAAGCTAGAAATAATGACACTCTATATCTCCGTTACCCAGCTTCAACATCCAGTAATCAACCCACTGTGATGTGGTCCGTGGGGAAGAAGGGAGATGAAGAGAGGAGAAGGGAAAGAGGGTGGGAGGAAGGGAGGGGAGAAGAGATTAAAATGTATTACCTGGGCTGGAGAGCTGGCTTAACAGTAAAGGCGCTTGCTGGAGAAGCCTAAGGACACAGGTTCAATTCCCCAGCACCCACATAAGCCAGATGTACAAGGTGGCACATGTATCTGGAGTTCCTTTGGAGTGGCTAGAGGCCCTGGCACCTCCATTCTCTTTTTCTCTTTCTCCTTCTCTCTACCTCTTTCTCTCTCTCTCTCTCTCTGCCTCTCTTTCTCTCTCTCTCAAATAATTAAATAAATAAAATATTAAATATGTGTCCAAAATTTAGAGCATGTTCCCAACTTCCTCCATATTTCCTCTTAAGTTTCAAACCATACTGAAGTAGTATTTTAAAAAAAAATCTTTTTATTTAGTTATTATTTGAGAGAGAGAGAAGAGAGGGAGAGAAGCAGATATATAAACAGAATGGACACACTAGGGCCTCCAGTCACCACAAACAAACTCCAGATGCGTGAGCCACCTTATGCATCTAGCTCTAGTGGGTCCTGGGGAATCGAACCTGGGTCCTTTGGCTTTGCAGGCAAGTGCCATCTCTCCAGCCCTGAAGTAGTTCTTATTGCAAATTACATAGAATCGGCTTGACAAAACCCTTCTTAAGATTCTGAATTTCAGTTAAGATTTCAGCAAAATCACCAGGAGCCTTGTTACAGAGGAATCTTGCTTCATCGTAACTTATTGTGAGCGTGACTCCAAAACAGAGCATTATTTATGCCAAGCTCACATTTTACTTGTTGGGGTTTTAACCTCCTGCAGCAAATTCCGGTAAGAAGCTTAAAATTTTCCCAGCTAAAGAACTGCCGCTGGTGGGGAGAGAGGTGGGTGGCAGGAGGAGGCGAGAAACAAGTACTGAGTTCAGAAACCGCAGCCAAGCCAAGGAAGGCTCCATTGCGGACGGCTTAATGAAAGAGGTCTCATGGCAGCCGCTTTCGAGTGAATCACTGGGGACAATTAAAGGGCGAGAAAGAACCGGCGAGAGAGCCAGGGAGTCAGAACGGCCATTCTTCTTGGCAGAGAGCAGCTGCGGCCTTACATGTTAGGAGCTGCACCAAACTATCACGTGCTTGTCATTCTTTTTCTCCCTCCCACTTTCCTCTCTCTCTCATACCTTCCCTCTCTCCCCCACCCCCCCTGATTTCTTCCTTTCTTTCCTGGTTTAAGAGCATAACCTGACTGATGATGAAAAAGAATTTATACCTTTAATGTTAATAACTATGTCTTACCAAAGGTGGTTATTATTGTTGATTTTTTTGCTAGCAGGTGAAAGTGAAAGTGAGAAATAAAAACAATGGGCTTTCATGTCAGCTCGAGCTCTTCCTGGGTTATTTATTACCCAGAGTCATTGAAACTATTCATTGTGGGATTTGGTGAACTCAAATGACCACCCCAAAATACAGCCCACGTCAACCTAACAGCAAATATAGGTTTGGCAAGACATTGGTCAGTGCCAATAAAATCTTTGCCAGAGACATCTCCTCCATGTGGAAACTGTCCTTGAACAAATATCTAAGGCAGAGAGACATTTCTCTGAAATGAACGCAGGCCCACAGAAAAGGGATAGGTACGGAGCTCTCTCTCTCTCTCTCTCTCTCTCTCTCTCTCTCTCTCTCTCACACACACACACACACACACACACACACCCTGAACAAATGGAAATCACGTGAGTGTCCCTTGGGTCTGGCCCCCTGCAGGGTTATCACCACCACAGCTTTGTGGAAACCTGACCTCAGAAGCAAGGATGGCTCCCTGGATGAGAGAGTTAACTCAAGGTGCAGGTGTCCCGAATCACCAGGGACAAACGTCCCTGCGCGTGTGCAAAAGTGCCAGGTTAAAGGCCAACCTCTTTGGAGATGGCAGCTTAGGTGTGGCTCTGCTCCACCTGCGGTGGCAGGGACCGTAAGTTCCAGCATGTGTCTGTTCTGAAGCAAGAAGTGGCGCAGAGGACTCCTGAAGGTCAGAGGGCAGCTCTCCAGGGACCACGCGCTAATGACCTATACGAGGGTTTTGTATGATGGACGAAGACCTAGTGTGTGACCGTCAGGATGCTAGTCAGTTCTTTCTCCTAGAAAGAAGAATATCTGTGCCACCGATTCCTGTGAGGACTTGATCCTTTCAACCTACGTAAGTGCCCAACTTAAGGATTATATCATTATATTAGTCCCTTCCTTCTGAAGATGTTATCATTCCAAGCATCAAGGAATCCGGGAGGTTTGCCTTTCTCTGGAACATAAGTACATAATTTAATCCAAAATATTTTCCACCATAACTTATTACTCACTGGAGCATGACAAGCGTACAAATTTGGGTCAGTACCACCAGAAAACACTCATGAGAGAAAAGTATCGCACGGTCTGTGTTTATCTGTGAGATAACTTACATTCTTCTCCCCTCCTTATTTGTTCTAAATCACTTAGAATTAAAAGACATGCCATCAGTTAAACCAAGTTGGAAAAGTGAAGTCCTTACGAAGTTTATGTTGCTAATTAAATTAAGGTTTGTAGCAGATCAAGAGCAAAAAACTGAGTTCAAGAAAATATTTCCTTTGATCTTTGGGTTCCACACTTCAAAGACTGGCCGCAGGACCCTATAGGCGGGCAGTGGCCAGTGGTCCCCCCTTCCCCCCCAATGAGTGGCTCCCAGGGGAAGGAGGACAAAGAGGCCGGAGAGCCCGCCTGCCTCAGAGCACGTGAATGCCTGCCATGCCCGCCTGCCCAGGCCAGCCTCTGGCGTCTCAGCAAATAAATGAGTCAGAAAAGGTGGATTTTCTGGGCTGATTCTGCCATTACTCACTTCCCGTGAGAACGTCACTTGATATGAGCCTTCAGATTCTCCTGTGAGAAATGAGACTGTTGTGCCTAACCCACCTAGCCCAGAGCTTTGACACAGAGGAAACGGTGGGACTTCGGAGATGCTATGAACTGAAGAAGGCTAAGGATGAAGTTCTAGAAGGATCCTGGCCTTGACCAGGAAGAACTTTCCTTCTATTGCTTAGTTCGTTGTAGATGCTCAGTAAGGCTTCACTGAATGGCTGAAGGTAAAACAAAGACAGTGGAGAAGGGTGGCCCAAGCTCTCTCCGCCTCTTACGTCTGCCTGTCCTCCCTGTGGAATCACCAATCCATTGTGTTGGGGCAGTCCTGACTCCATCTGACCCCAAGATGGAGAAGCAGGAAAACAGGACAGTCAAGGAGGGAGCAAGAGGCAGCTGGAAAGGGAGAGAGAGAAAGGGCCACCGTGCAGCATAGAAGAGGACCATATCTGGGCATGGTGGTGCATGGCTTTAATCCCAGCACAGGCAGAGGTAAGAGGATCTCCATGAGTTCGAGGCCACCCTGAGACTACATAGTGAATTCCAGGTCAGTGTGGGCTAGAGAGAAACCCTACCTAAAAAAAATAATAATAATAAAAAAAAAAAAACCAGGACGCTGCAGACAGTGATATGACGGAAGACATTTCCTGAAAGTTCTGCACAGAGGAGCCAGTTCTGGGCCAGCTCAGTGTGCTCATACTCCAGTGGTAATTACCGTAACATTTTCCCCTTTGCTCCACATTTGCCTCCCACTGAATTGAACATTCTTTCATTTCCTAATTTTGGTAAACTTGGATGTAAAGCTCAACTTATCAGGGAAACATACCTCCGTGTCATCCTAAAATTATTAGTCACAGAAGGGAGTTGGGGTTACTGGGGAAACCCAGACAGTGACTATGTGATGAGAACAGAATGAAGAATCCAGGCTGGAGCTCCGGTGCTGAGCCCAGCAGGGCCCTGGAGAGGTCCGAGAAGCCTTGAATCCCATAGAGCTTCTTGAACGAGGGCTTTGGAATAAAGTTTGTTTGTTCAAAGCCAGAGGAAATGGGCTGAAGCCTAAGGGCTGTCAGTAAGCTCAGCTGGGGGCACTGATGGGAGGCCCCCCCATGTGTGTGGGCATCTAGCCTGGTAGCATCCATAGAGTGTCCCTGGGCTGTGCTGGTTTGTTCTTCCTTTGAAGTGGAGATGGCATTGCAGTTACTCCCACATCACTGTGACAGATACCTGATCAGAGCGACCTGGGGGAGGAAAGCACTTACTTTGGCTTCTACTTCCAGAGGTTACAATCCACCATGGCGGGAGCACGCGGCAGGCTGGAGCAAGAAGCCAGAGTCTGCACTAGCAGTCAAGAAGCAGAGAGTGAACAGGAAGGGAGGCCAGGCCACAGAGGCCCACGCCCACCGTCCCATTTCCTCCAGCAAGGCTGCACCTCCGATCGGCTCCATGACCTTCCCAAACAGTGCCACTTTGTCCAGGATGGGGTACTCAAGCCCATGAGCCTATTGGGGACATTTCACATTGAGAGTGCATCCGATGGCTTCCTGACCCATGTCTGCAGTGACACGTCCCCCAGTAGGGAGTGAGTCACTGACACCCTAGATGGAGGTAGTTCAAAACAAGTGTGATCACCCAGGCGACCTGGGGCTTCAGATAGAGAAGATCTGACCTGGGGCAGCTTTCAATGTAAAGGCATGCACTTATCTCCTCACAAGAAGTCTGGGTGTAGGTGGCTCCAGGGTTACACAGACTCTCCAGAGTTTTCCCAGTAAGGAACAGAGCCCTCGCCAATGTCCCCAAGTTCAAGTCCTGTACTTTATTTTTTTGTTGTTAGTTTTATTTTTTTTAAATATTTATTTATTTATTTGAGAGAGAAAGAGGCAGATAGATAGATGATAGATAGATAAGGAGAGAATGAGCACACCAGGGCCTTCAGCCATTTTAAATGAACTCCAGACACATGTGCCACCCTGTGCATCTGGCTTAGGTGGGTCGTGAGAAGTAAAACCTGGGTCCTTTGGCTTCGCAGGCAAATGCCTTAACCGCTAAGCCATCCCTCCAGCCCAGATTCTGTATTTGTTGGTGTGGGAGTTCCCACACATGACCTAGCCCCTCCCAGCCTCCGTCCCTTCCTGTGTACTTAGAGAGAATGAGGGCTGGAGAGACGGCTTAGTGGTTAAGCGCTTGCCTGTGAAGCCTAAGGACCCCGGTTCGAGGCTCGGTTCCCCAGGTCCCACGTTAGCCAGATGCACAAGGGGGCGCACACGTCTGGAGTTCGTTTGCAGAGGCTGGAAGCCCTGGCGCGCCCATTCTCTCTCTCCCTCTATCTGTCTTTCTCTCTGTGTCTGTCACTCTCAAATAAATAAAAAAATTAAAAAAAAAAAAAGAGAATGATAGCAGCCCCCCTCACAGGCCATTGTTAACATTAAATCAGGTCATATATACAGACTGCTTTGCCAGAGCATGGCAGGTGATAAGCACTCACATAAATGTTCTTATCACTTTTACTAACCTGCTCATTTTCTCAAGATGTTCCCCAAGCCGCTCGGGAGACAGCCACTCTCAGGACATGGGGCAGAGCAGAGGCGGCCGTGGGCAAGAGACACTGCCATGGGCTCCTGGGCACATCTCTGCAGGGAACTAGTCTTCCAGATCCCTGTTCCTGTTCCTTCCCACTGGGCCCTCTAGTCTGGTACGCAGGGTGAAACCCAAGCCAATCTTTGGCAAAGGGAAATGGATTCTCATGACTTACTATGGCGAGTCCAACTTTGTGACGCTGTGATGTGTCACCTACAAAGGTCACACTTGAGAGAACTCCACAGTCAGGTTCAAAAAAAGAAAGAAAGTTGCAAAAATACATCTCATTTGTGATTTTGTATGGAGCTGCATTCCCAGGGGTCCTGTGTCATATGTGGCCCATACACCACGCGTTGGACTCTCCATGACATCAGCCGTGTGAAAAAATTTCTAGTTACCTTTAAATTAAGTAAAAATTAAAACGCCAGTTGTTGGGCTGGGAAGATGGCTCAGAGGTTAAGGGCACTTGCTTGCAAGCCTGCAGCCCAAGGTCAATTCCTCAGCTGCCCCACTGAGCGACAAGCAAAAGCATGTGTAGTCCTGGTACACCTGCAGCAGTGGGGGGAGGAGCCAGGAAAGTCCAGAAGTTTCCAGGCTAGTGAGACTGGCTCACATCCAATGGCAACAATGATATCAGAGACCTTGTCTCAAAAAAGAAGGTAGAGGTGGAGAGGTGGCTTAGCGGTTAAGGTGCTTGCCTGCAAAGCGAGAGGACTGAGGTTCGATTCCCCAGGGTCATGTAAGCCAGATGTACAAGGTGGCACATGTGTCTGGAGTTCATTTGCATTGACTGGAGGCCCTGGCATGTCCATTCTGTCTCTCTCCCTTTCAAATAAATAAATAACATATTTTTTAAAATTTATTTATTTGAAGCGACAGACACAGAGAGAAAGACAGATAGAGGCAGAGAGAGAGAATGGGCGTGCCAGGGCTTCCAGCCTCTGCAAACGAACTCCAGACGCGTGCGCCCCCTTGTGCATCTGGCTAACGTGGGACCTGGGGAGCCGAGCCTCGAACCGGGGTCCTTAGGCTTCACAGGCAAGCGCTTAACCGCTATGCCATCTCTCCAGCCCAAATAACATATTTTTAAAAAGTAGGTGGAACAAAAGAAGAAGCACTCTACGGACGTCCTCTAACCTCCACTTGTACACACACACACACACACACAATAATTTTAAAAATTCAACTTCTCAGTCACACATACCCCATCTTAGGGCTCAATAGCCACATGAGGCTGACGTTCTCTGCCGTGGATGTTGGAGAAAAAGCATGTTACCACCATGCCAGAATGTTCTGTTGGGCAGGGCTGTAATCAGAATTTACCTATGGCCCTACATGAGGAATGGACCATCTATATCCTACTTTCTGTGGCTCCTGAATACAAGAGCTGTGTTCACGGGCGAGAAGAGGCCATTTGGAGATTCATTCAGCAATAAGGGATGGCAGGAAATACCAGCGTTAAAGTTTGTATCTGGAACGTTCCTGAAAATCCAGTGTGTTGAAGGTTGGGTCCCCAGCCCATGTCCTTTTGGGGAGGTGGTGGTTCCTTTAAGACACGGCACTTTCTGGGGGGCCATTAGTACATGGAGGGCCTGACGTCCCAGGGCGCTGGGAGAGACTACCATCTCTTTGCGTTTTTGCTTCCTTGCTTGAGGTGAGCAGCTCTGTTTCACACACGGCCCTCCCTGGGTGTGCTGTCTGCAAGGGTGTGCTTCCTGCCACGGTGTGCCCGCTACCTCCGTGCCCTGCCCTGCCACGGGCCCAAAGCGATGAGGCCAATTGAGCATCAGAGGAAACCTCTGAAACTGTGAAGCAAAATAAACTTTTTTTTCCAATTTTTTTTTACATGCATGTGGGTGGTGCGTTTATCTCCATGTGTGTGTATGTGTACAGTCGCATGTATGTGAGTGCATGTGGAGGCCAGAGGTCGGTCCTGAGCACTGTCCATGGGAACGCCGTTTGCCTTTCATTGTTGTTGAAGCAGAGTCTGCTCTTTTCCTGGAGCTCACCAGTCAGCTAGATTAGCCAGAGGCCCGCTTGTCTCCACCCATCTAGTGCTGGCTAGGACTGCAGGCATACACCACCATGCCTAACCTATTACATAGGTGCTGGGAACCGAACTCAGGTCTTCATGCTAGGGAAGCAAGGATTCTTACCAACTGGGTTACCTCCCAGCTCCAGCCTTCTCTCTTTCTAAGTTGCTTATCTCAGTTACTGGTGCAGTACTGAGAAGCAGAGGCTAGTGAAGATGGAGCCAGGGTGTGAATGCGGTCATGGAGACATAAGAGCAGCCAGGCGCCAGAGACACCTTGGATGTAAGAGGCTCAAGCTGGTCTTTGCCACTGCGGCTTCCGTACGCGAGGTGCCCGCTGTCTGCTTGCAGGGAAAGTGGAATGCCTGGAAGAAATTATCAGAATCCCCCCCACAATCTAAGTTGTTTCAGTTACTAACGGGCAAAAATGAACTTTTTTCTGCCCACATCCTGGACCTCAACCTAACGTTGTAATTCAGCTCTCCCAATCGCAAGCTAAGGTTGACTATTTTGATCACTGTCCCAGATAATGGGACAAGGAAAACCATTTTGCATTCCATATAATCACTATGAGGCATGGTGTATAATATACCGAAGCTCCAGGAAAGGATTGCAGCTCTACCTCCAAAAACCAGTCACAGGAGCGTTGCCTCATCAGTGGAACCCGGAACACAGTGAGGTCCTCGGAGCTCTCCCAGTGGGTGAGGCGTTGGCTGCCTGTGACAGCTGGCCAGTTACGCCAGCAATAGTAACAGCCAGTGCAGTTATGCACCCATGCATCAGCCAAGGTCACTTGCAGGCAAGTGCCTTAACCACTAAGCCATCTTTCAAGCCCACTTATTTATTTATTTGAGAGAGAGAGAAAGAAACAGGCAGATAGAGGGAGAATCAGTCATCTGGGAAGCTTTTAACACAAATTGAGTTAGGCGTGGTGGTGTGCACCTATAGCCTAAGCACTGGGGAAGCAGAGGTAGGAGGATTGCAAGTTCAAGGCCAGCCTGGGCTATAGTGAGTTTCAACCACCCTGAGCTACAGAGTGAGAACCAGTCTGCAAGACAAAACCCAGAGGACACTGGGCCATTCACATGCTGAAGCAGGCTCTTCTCATGAGCTCAGGAGAGCTGCTTGTGAGACTGTTCCCAACTTCATGTAGGAGAAATATCTCTCTCAGTTTCCTACCAAGAGTTACTGAATCAGGGACTCCAAAGATGGGGACTAGCCAGTGTAGTTCTGGTAAAAGCTGAAAGGCCAGTTCTTGCAGGAACACATACCAGGACCACTAGCCACTGCAAACAAACTCCAGATACATGTGTTACCCTGTACATCTGGCTTACGTAGGTCCTGGGGAATGGAACTTGCAGGCAAGTGTCGTAACCACCAAGCCATCCCTCCATCCCATTTATTTTATTTATTTTTAATTTATTTATTAGAGAGAGAGAGAGAAAGAAACAAGCAGATAGAGAATCAGTCATCTGGAAAGCTTTTTAACAGAAATTGAGTTAGGCAAGGTGGTGTGCCAGAAAGCCTTGTATTAGACGGTCAATTCTTCACTCGGGACTAAATGACAAGCCATTATTCGCAAGAATACTGGTGGGTTCAACAAAGACTGCATTCATAAACGATCCTATAGCAAAACTGATACTACCCAGAGCTAATGTTTACAGAATGCCAGACACAGGCCAGCTGGTGGCCTCACCACTCTGTGCGTTCATTCATTAACCCTCCAATCGGCCCTAGACGGCAGGTCCTGGGCTACATGCAGTAGGACACAGGGCGCATGCGCACTCCGGTTCCAGGACCCACACATTTAACCACCACACCACAAACCAGAGTTGAGACATGACTGTAGTTCAGCCAAATACAAACCCAATACAAACTCTTCTCAAAGGAGTAGTCCAAAGAACCCTCCCCACAAGGGAATCTGAGTTGTGTCTCCCAGCTTAACTTCTATGACTTCACGGAAAACGGACAGAGCATTTTCATAGCTCTCAGAGTCCTTCCCCCAACATCACAAATATGCAGAGGACCACACCACTGGTTAATGAGAAGATCTTCCCTGCTAGATCCAGGATCAGTCAACTTTTCCTATAAAGAAAGAGATCATGGATATTCAGGCCTTGCAGGTGACTGTTCAGCTCTGCCTCTGTAAGAGAGAACCAGGCAGAGGCAGCAACTGAGAACAGGTGTGACTATGTTCAGGAACACTTCCTCTGTAAACAGCTGCAGGCTGGGATTGGAGGGTCTCGTCTAGATTCCTGAGCCTTAGTCCTCTTGGCCAAGAAGGGAATGAGACAGCCGGAGACCAGCGTCTCATTTGATTACCTCCAATATAAATCCACCAGCCTGTGGCCAGTGGAGAGGCTAGCTTATAAATCCACTGCAACATTTCTCCTCTTAAAGATGAAATGTTTACTCCACTTTATAAAATAACTGTGCTAAAACGTGTAATGCAGAGAATGGAAATTCATGTGTTCCAGATCCATCTTCTCTATTTTATTTAGTTATTTACTTGAGAGAAAGAGCAAGTGTGTGTGTATGTGTGTGTGTGTGTGTATGTGTGTGTGTGTATGTGAGAGAGAGAGAGAGAGAGAGAGAGAGAGAGAGAGAGAGAGAGAGGCAAGCCAGGGCCTCCTGCCACTGCAAATGAACTCCAGATATATACACTACTCTGTGCATCTGGCTTAACATGGGCTCTGGGAAATCCAATCCAGGCCATCAGGTTTTGCAAACAAGCGCCTTTGACTGCTGAGCCTCCCCTCCAGCCCCCTCTTGGTAAACACTAACCCTCCCCTTCTAATGCTCCTTTTCCCCAGACCTCCAAATTCTCTCTGTTCCTAACTAGTTTACCTAGAACACATCCCTATTCCTGTTGGACCTGTGATCAGTCCTTTCGGAATGACCACTGCATGCTGACTGTAAGCCAAACTTGCCAGTCTGCGTTCACAAAAGGATAGCGCTGAAACTAAGCTTGGATAGCCTTCTTTAAAAAAAAAAAAATCTGTTTTTCTTTTTCTTAAAAAAAAAATTATTTCCTTATGAGAGAGAGAGGGGGTGGGAGAGAGGGAGAATGGGCACACCAGGGCCCTCAACCACTGCAAACAAACTCCAGACACATGTGCCACCTTGTGCATCTGGCTTATGTGGGTACTGGGGAACCGAACCTGGGTTCTTTGGCTTTGCAGGTAAGGGCCTTAGCCGCTAAACCACTACTCCAGCCCAACCCTCTTTTTTTTTTTTTTTTTTTGAGGCAGGGTCTCACTCTAGCCCAGGCTAACCTGGAACTCAGCCTGTTGCCCAGGCTAGCCTGAAACTCACCACAACCGTACTGCCTCATCCTCCTGAGTACTGGGATTAAAGGCATGTGTGCCATCAAACTAAGCATCAAATAAGCATTTCTTCGGGAAGAAGTGTGTGAACTAAAGCGGCAAAACCCATCTTGCCTTAGAAGACCTGTGTCCATAACCAAGGGGCAAGGCAGCACCGGAGGCAACAAGTTAATCTAGAAATCAGAGAAACAGTGTGACGAAATTTCAAAACCAGGGCAGCGGAACGCGACACTTCTGCCCTTCAGTGGTTTGCAGCGGGACCTGGCGTTGGAAGAGTGACAGACACCCAAGCTCCAGCTTCCCAGACCCGCGCCCTCCCCGGCCTCACTGGAGTGGCTTTTAAGTGTAATATTAGCAGACTCCGCTTCAGATGCAGCAAAGCGGCCAGAGACCCTGGCTTTCAGTAGATGCGGAGCTGCGCCTGGCGTTCCCATTTGCGCACACGCTGCGTTCGTTCACCTTCCATTCGCCCGCAGAGCCGCGCAGGAGGCCCCTCGCCGGCTGCCCGCCTGAGGTTACGGCCAGCGGCCCGGCGCAAAGCCAGACGCGCGTGGACATGAGTCAGATGGCCCCAGCGCCCCCTTCCCCGGCCCGGGCAGCCGTGCGGAAAGATGCACCAGACACCGTGAACAGAAGCAGAGCATCCGCATTCTCTCCCTGCTCCGTCCTCGCTCCTCACCAACAAAATCCAGGAGCACAGTGATCATGACCGTCCGGCGTAGCTGTGAAAAAGCGTCTTGGCCTCGCAGTGCCTGGTCCTGCCTGCACAGACCATCAGGATAGGAGGAAAAGGCGGTGGCATCAAGATAAAAGACAGACTGATGGAGAGAGGGAGGGGACATGATGGAGAGTGGAGGTGTGAAAGGGAAAGTGGGGAGAGGGGATTATCATGGTTTATCATCTATAATTATGGAAGTTGTCAATAAAACAAATAAATAAGCATCTTTGGGATCTTTCTAAAAAGTCCTGTTCCCAAGACAGCCAGGTTTATTTAGTCCAGAATGAGATCCTCAATAATTTCCCCTTACTTTTTTATATAAAACTTCTAACATCAAGAAAAGTTCACTGAGGGGCTGGAGAAATGGCTTAGCCGTTAAGGCATTTGCCTGTGAAGCCAAGGGATCCAGTTTCAATTCCCCGAGACCCACGCAAGCCAGATGCACAGGGGCACATGCATCTAGAGTTTGTGTGTGGTGGCTGGAGGCCCTGGCACACCCATTGTCTCTTTGTCTGTCTCTCTTCTCTCTGCTTGCAAATAACTAAAATATAAATAAGTAAAGGAAAAAAATTTTTGAAAAGTTCACTGAATGATATGTGAAAAACTATACACCCATTAGACTTGTACATATTATATATACGTACATATAAGTGTGTGTATATATATATATATATATACATATATATATAATATACATAATATTATATTATATGATTTGTGGGCTAGAGAGATGGCTCAGAGATCAAGGCACTTGCCTGCAAAGCCGAACAACCCAAGTTTGATTCCCCAGGACCCATGTAAAAGCAGATGAACAAAGTGGCACATGCATCTGAAGCTCCTTAGCAGCAGCTAGAGGGCCTGGCTTGCCCATTCTTTCTTTCTCCCTGTCAGGCATGGTGGCACACAACTTTAATCCCAGCACCAAGAAGGCAAAGGTAGAAGGATAGTTGTGAGTTTAAAGCTAGCCTGATAATTGCAGGTCAGCCTGGGCTAGAGTGAGACTTTACCTCGAAAAACAAAACAAAACAATAATAATAATAATAATAACTTGTAACTATGACGTTTGATCCATAAGCACTTCAACCTGGAAATATCTTAAATAAGGCTGTTACCCTACGTAGCCACAGTCTCATTAATTCACCTGTAAGAAAATGCTATCCATATTTTAATAATATCCAGTTTATATTCTGATCCTCCATTGTCCACCTAGTCTTCTGTTAGGCAGTGGTTGCTTTTAAGGAAATCAAAATTAAACTTTATTTTATGTTGGATTTAATTGCTAAGGTTCACTAGCCTATTGTTTTATTTATTTTTCATTATAATGACTGTTTGCAGCAACCAGACTGCATCAGCTCCTTTCTCTTTGCTGTGAACAAATACCCCACTGTGAGGAAAAGGTTTAACTTTGCTCACCATTTCAAGAGGCGTTTTATTATGACTGGGAAAGCATGGCGGGCCGGGGCAGGAAGCTGGTGTTCCACTGACAAACAGGAAGCAGAGGGTGAGCAGGAGCTTGGGACAGACCACAAAACCTCAGTGACTAGAGGGATGGTTTTGCAGTTAAGGTGCTTGCCTGCAAAGCCAAAGAGCCCAGGTTCGATTCCCCAGGACCCACATAAGCCAGATGCACAAGGTGGCACGTGCGTCTGGAGTTCATTTGCAGTGGCTAAAGGTTGTGGTGTGCCCATTCTCTCACTATCTGCTTCTCTCTCTCTCTCTCTCTCTCTCTCTCTCTCTCTCTCTCTATCTCTCTCTCTCACTAAAATAAGCATTAAAAAACACTATTGTATGTTGTGAATTGCAGCATACTTTCTGAATATACAAAGTTTTCTGCTCTTACAGAAACACAGTGGTTTAATGACGGAAAACAAACACTTCCAGTATTTCCCAGCGGTCACTCCTCAGTAGGTAAGGGTCAGGTCAGCAGCCCTTTGCATTGCATTACGGCAGACGCTGGACTTTGAAAGTAGCTGTTTGAGCTGCTGACGCGAGTTTCATTAAGAAGAAAACTGTGGTAGGTAAGGTGCTCTCAACTTGATCTGTTTAGTAAAACACAGAAATCCCTTTCCAGTGGATCTCTGCGGTTGCTTCCAGGAAGGATTAACTGAAAGAGGAAGTCCTTCCCCCAGGGTGAGCCCTTCCCCCAGAGCGGGCACCCCCCTCAGAGGGGGACATGCTCTAAGGAAGCTTGGGGTGAAAAGAGCCCCTTTCTTCTCTCCTTCCTTCCACTTGGCTGCGGGAGCTGCTCGCTGCCTTCCAGCGTGGATTGAAGAGCAGCGCGGACTGAAGACCAGCGTCCACTGCAGACCTGCATGGATCGAAACCCAGCGTCTCCTCAGGAAGCCTCCAGGCCTTTCCGGCACCATCTGCAGTGATGGATTAGGACTGCTGAGGCATCTGGCCACATGGACTGAGCAGCTACCAGGTTCCATGATTCTTGGGCCTACAGCTGCTATTGGACTACTGTAAACTAATCCAATAAATCCCCTTTTTAAAATAATCCATTCTAGCAGTTCTGTTCTGCTAGAGAACCCTGACTAATACAAAAGCATCAAAGGAATTTTGGCTCAGGATTACGACAGAATTTCCATCAATTTATGAAATGGCCTAAAGATATTTTGTCATTTTATACTATGTATTTATGCAAATAGCATTGTCAACATTGACAATTATAAAATCAAAATAGTCATCAATTCTGAAAAAACCATGAAAATGTTCTAAGTCCTACAGCATCAGTATCTGGCCAAGATTTAATTACTTATGTAAAAATAAATAATACAGTCACCATATTAGGATACAAATTTGCTTTCATCTTTAATGTTTGTCATATATATAGAAAATAATTATTTGAAAAATAAATTTCTTGAGACTTCCGATTAAGATGGTGGCATAGGAACCACGCCAAAGCAGCCTAGGGGAGAAAAAGCCAAAGAAATCCCAGAAAAATACACAGTTTTACTAAAAAGTGAAGTGTATGAGCAATTAAAATGGCACCAGAGAAGTAGGAGAGTCCCAGAGCATCCAGAGCCCACACAGGAAGGCTGAAGCAGCTCCAGCAGCAGAAGCAGAGGTTGAAGCTGCGGCACCAGCTCCGTCAGCAACAGCAGCAGCAGCGGCGGCGGTGGCGGCGGCAGTTCCAGCAGCGGGGGTGCCCATCTGCAGGGCCACAGTTGCCAGGCTCGGTTTGCCCCACAGGAAAAGCCAGTGTCCAGCTCCAAAACCAGAGCAGTGGTCCAGCGACCCAGCCAGCCTACTTGACTGAGAACAAAATCATCCAAAAAGATAACTGGGATTGCACCAGGGAAGGGTCTCACATGGTCACAAACTGACTTGGAACCCTCAACAGACCAGAAATCTTAACCTCTTTGTTGATAGAGGATCTGGTCATTATAATAACTACTCTTGCATAAATACTCAGTGCTGTTGTTGATTGAATGTGTACGGTGTTTAGTTAAATTTTAGAATCTACCTGTATTTTGTTCCACTCAGCCTACTTGAATACTCCCATAGCAGGGAAACTCAACCCCTAGGAACACTTTTCTAGATACTCTGAGAGTGTTAAGAGCCATATCTAACATCTTAATCTCCTACACTGAAGATATATAACATCAGATCAATTGATACAGCTAAGAATACTCAGCTAACTAGAAAATCCAAGCATTAACTTAATCCAAGATGCAAAAATATATACATTATAGCACAAGAAACACCAAAAATCAAGACAATATAAATCCACCAAAAAGTATTAATGCATCAGAGATGACCTCCAGTGAAAATGAGTTGGAGGAAATACCTCAGAAAGATTTCAAAAGAATGATGATAAATATGTTCAAAGAAGTCCAAGAACAAATCAAAGAGGAAATCAAAGGAATCAAAGAAGATGCAGGACACCAATTTCATGAAATAAAGAAGGCAATACAAGACATAAATAAGGAAATAGAAATAATAAAGAAAAACCAGTCAGAATTACTAGCAATGAAGAACACAGTTAATGAAATTAAAAAACTCTCTGGAAAATCTCACCAGTAGAATGGATGAGAGAGAGGACAGAATATCTAAGCTAGAAGACTAAGTGGCAGATCTGATACAGTCCAACAAAGAGAAAGACAAACTAATAGAAAACTATGAATGGGAATTTCAAGATATTCGGGACACTATGAAAAGTTGAAACATAAGAATTCAGGGCATAGTAGAAGGAGAAGAATCTCACTCCAAAGGCATAGTAGGCATCCTCAACAAAATCATAGAAGAAAACTGCCCCCAAATTGGGAAAGAGATGCCAATGCAGATACAGGAAGCCTTTAGGACACCAGCCAGACAAAACCTGGAAAGAACCTCTCCTCGCCATATTATAATCAAACTACCAAACACACAATCCAAAGAAAAAATAATGAAAGCAGTTAGAGAGAAAAATCAAGTTACCTACAAAGGCAAGCCCATCAGGATTACAGCAGATTACTCAACACAAACTTTAAAAGCCAGAAGGGCTTGGAGTGATGTATTCCAAGTTCTGAAAGATAACAACTGTCAACCAAGGTTACTTTGTCCTGCAAAGCTATCCATTCAAATAGACGGAGAAATAAGGACATTCCATGACAAAAGCAGGCTAAAAGAGTATTTGAAGACAAAACCAGCTCTACAGAAAACACTTGAAAGAATCCTCCATGCCAAAGAGAAGGAAAAGCATGCATATAAGAAACCTGGAAAAAACAAGCAATACTCAAATACTAATTAACACAAGAGAGCAAAGATAGAACCAAAACCACAAAAAAAAAAAAAAATGGCAAACATAAATTCACAACTTTCAATAATATCACTTAATATCAACAGCCACAATGCCTCAACCAAAAGACATAGGTTTGCAGACTGGGTTAAAAGCAGGATCCTACAATTTGTTGTCTCCAAGAAACTCACCTTTCTACAAAGGATGGGCATTATCTTAGGGCAAAAGGTTGGAAAACGGTGTTTCAAGCAAATGGGCCTAGAAAATAAGCAGGGGTTGCTATCCTGATATCTGACAGGGTAGACTTCAGTCCAACGTTAGTCAAGAAAAATAAGGAAGGTCGCTTTATATTGATTAAGGGCAACAGGAGGACATTACAATCCTAAACATATATGTACCTACATTGGGACACCCAAATTCATCAAACAAACACTATTAGAACTAAGGTCACAGATAACACCAAACACAGTGGTAGTGGGTGACTTCAATACCCCACTCTCATCAATTGACAGGTTATCCCGATAAAAAATAAACAGAGAGGCATCTGGACTAAATGAGGTCATAGAAGGAATGGACCTAACAGATATATAAAGGACATTCCATCCAAATGCTGCAGAATATACATTCTTTTCAGCAGCACATGGAACATTCTCTGAAATAGACCATATATTAGGACACAAAGCAAATCTTAACAGGAAAATTGAAATAATTCCTTGTGTTCTATCTGACCACAGTGGAATCAAACTACAAGTCAATAGCAAGAAAGGCTACAGAGCATACACAAAATCATGGAAACTAAATAATACACTACTAAATGATGAATGGGTCAATGAAGAAATCAAGAAGGAAATCAAAAAAAAATTATAGAGTCAAATGATAACAAGAACACAACATACCAAAACCTCTGGGACACAATGAAGGCAGTTCTAAGAGGTAAATTTATAGCTTTAAGTGCCTATATTAAGAAATTAGAAAGGTCTCAAGTAAACGACCTAATGCTTCACCTTAAAGCCTTGGAAAAAGAAGAAGAAGGTAAACCAAAATTCAGTAGAAGGGAAGAAATAATAAAGATTAGAGCAGAAATTAATGAAATAGAAACAAACAAACAAAAAAATCCAAAGAATTAATGAAACAAAGAGTTGGTTCTTTGAAAGGATAAACAAGATTGATAAACCCTTAGCAAATCTGACCAAAAGAAACAGAGAAGAGACACAAATTAATAAAATTAGAGATGAAAAAGATTACGTCACAACAGAAGCTAGAGAAATTCAAAATATCATAGGGACATACTATAAAAGCATATAGTCCACAAAGTACGAAAATTGAAAGAAATGAATGAGTTCCTTGATTTATATGACCTACATTAATTAAATCAAGATGAGATTAATCACTTAAATAGAACTATAACAAGCATGAAGATCCGAACAGTTATCAAAATCTCCCAACTAAAAAAAGCCCAGGCCCAGATGGATTCACTGCTGAATTTTACCAGACCTTCAAGGAAGAGCTAACACAATTTTTTCTTAAGCTTTTCCATGAAATAGAAAAAGAAGAAATTCTACCAAACTCCTTCTATGAAGCCAGCATCACCCTGATACCAAAACCAGACAAAGATAGAAGAAAAAATGAAAATTACAGACCAATCTCCCTCATGAACATAGATGCAAAAATTCTCAACAAAATATTGGCAAACAGAATGCAAGAGTATATTAAAAAGATCATTCACCCTGACAAAGTAGGCGTCATCCCAGAGATGCAGGGATGGTTCAATATACGCAAATCTATAAATGTAATACATCATATAAATGGATTGAAAGACAAAAATCACATGATCATCTCATTAGATGCAGAGAAAGCATTTGACAAAATCCAAGATCCCTTCATGATAAAAGTCCTACAGAGACTGGGAATAGAAGGAACATATCTCAATATAATAAAGGCTATTTATGACAAGCCTGCAGCCAACATATTACTAAATGGGGAAAAACTAGAAGCTTTTCTACTAAAATCAGGAACAAGACAAGGGTGTCCACTGTCCCCACTTTTATTTAATATAGTTTAATTTAATATAGAAAGTCTTAGCCATAGCAATAAGGCAAGAGACACACATAAAATGATACAAATTGGAAAGGAAGAGATCAAGTTATCATTATTTGCAGATGTCATGATTTTATAAAGGACCCTAAAGACTCTACTAACAAACTGTCAGAGCTGATAAAAAAAAAAAAATTACAGAGGGCTGGAGAGATGGCTTAGCGGTTAAGCGCTTGCTTGTGAAACCTAAGGACCCCGGTTCAAGGCTCAGTTCCCCAGGTCCCACGTTAGCCAGATGCACAAGGGGGCGCACGCGTCTGGAGTTCGTTTGCAGAGGCTGGAAGCCCTGGCGCACCCATTCTCTCTCTCTCCCTCTATCTGTCTTTCTCTCTGTGTCTGTCGCTCTCAAATAAATAAATAAATAAAAATTAAAAAAAAAACCTACAGCCACGTAGCAGGATACAAAATAAATACACAGAAATCAGTAGCCTTCATATATGCTAACAACAAACACACAGAGGATGAAATCACAGAATCACTCCCATTCACAATTGCAAGGAAAAAAAAAAAAAGGACCTTGGAATAAACCTAACCAAGGAAATAAAGAATCTCTACAATGAGAACTTTAAAACACTCAAGCGAGAAATTGCAGAAGACACTAGGAAGTGGAAAAACATCCCTTGTTCCTGGATTGGAAGAATCAATATTGTGAAAATCTTACCAAAAGTGATCTACACATTTAATGCAATCCCCATCAAAATTCCAAAGGTATTCTTCATGGAAATAGAAAAAACAATCCAAAAATTCATTTGTAATCACAAAAAAAACTTGAATATCTAAAATAATACTGAGCAACAAAAATAAGGCTGGTGGTATCACCATACCTGATTTTAACTTATCCACAGAGCCATAGTAACAAAAACAATGTAGTACTGGCACAAAAGCAGACAGGTAGATCAATGGAGCAGAATAGAGGACCCAGATGTAAGTCCAGGTAGCTATAGCCACCTGATATTCAATAAAAATGCCAAAAATACTAATTGGAAAAAAGATAGCTTCTTCAGCAAATGGTGTTGGGAAAACTGGATATGTATCTAAAGAAGGATGAAAATAGATCCTTCTATCTCTCCATGCACAAGATAAGTCCAAATGGATTAAAGACCTTAACATCAGGCTGGAAACTCTAAAACTGCTAGAGGAAAAAGTAGGGGAAACCCATCAACATATTGGTCTTGGCAAAGACTCTCTGAATATAACCCCAATTGCTCAGGCAATAAAACCACAGGTTAATCACTGGGACCTCATGAAATTACAAAGATTTTTCACTGCAAAGGACACAGTGAAAAAAGCAAAGAGGCAACCTACAGAATGGGAAAAAATCTTCGCCAGCTATATATCTGATAGAGGATTAATACCTAGGATATACAAAGAACTCAAAAAGTTAAATAATAAGGAATCAAACAAGCCAATCAAAAAATGGGCTATGGGGACTTCCGGTCAAGATGGTGACCGCCTAGCTGCACTACAAACAACAAGGGGAAAAAAAGATAGATGCAGATCCTAAGAAGAGAGCTGCCCCAACATACCTCAAAAGGGGCCCAACTGAAACTAAGGACAACTGGCGAAATTAGCAAGGGTGATGTTTTCCTGTGAACCGGATACCATCACAAAGGGGAAGGAGATCAACGCAGAGAAAAGTCAACTCCTACCAAATCAGAGAGCCAAAGCCACAGAGGCCCCCAACACCTCAGCACTGAAGCAGACCAAAAATGAACCCAACATGGCTCAGGGAAATCTTGCGGAAGAGGGGGCGGAAAGAATGTCAGAGTTACATGATGGGTCATGATTTGCAGAGACATTTATCATACTAATAACTGGGGGCTAACTCCACAATGCACGACCCATTTTCATTAACAAGGAGGGTCTAATGGGAGGGGGTAGATCACAGATGAGCCTAAATAATGGTACCAAACTGCTTGTATTCACTGAAATGAAAACTAATAAATTAAATTTAAAAAACAAAAACAAAAACAAAAAATGGGCTATGGAGCTAAATGGAGCATTTTCAAAGGAAGAAATACGAATGGCATATAAGCATCTAAAAAAAAGTTCTACATCACTAGTCATCAGGAAAATGCAGATTAAAACTACATTGAAATTCCATCTCACTCCTGTCAGATTGGCTACCATCATGAAAACAAATGATCATAAATGTTGGCGGGAATGTGGAAAAAGAGGGACCCTTCTACACTGTTGGTGGGAATGCAATCTGGTCCAGCCATTGTGGAAATCAGTGTGGAGGTTCCTAAAACAGCTAAAGATTGATCT
The DNA here is from genome assembly GCF_020740685.1 of Jaculus jaculus. Lineage (NCBI taxonomy): Eukaryota > Metazoa > Chordata > Mammalia > Rodentia > Dipodidae > Jaculus > Jaculus jaculus. The sequence goes on from NC_059114.1 coordinate 85,988,504, forward strand.
ACCATATGACCCAGCTATAGCACTCCTAGGCATATATCCTAAGGACTCATCTCATTTCCTTAGAAGTACGTGCTCATCCATGTTTATTGATGCTCAATTTATAATACCTGGGAAATGGAACCAGCCTAGATGTCCCTCAACTGATGAGTATTAATGAAGATATGGCACATTTATACAATTGAATTCTACTCAGCAGTAAAGAAAAATGAAGTTATGAAATTTGCAGAAAAATGGATGGATCTGGAAAGGATTATGCTAAGTGAGGTAACCCAGGCCCAGAAAGCCAAGCACCACATGTTCTCCCTCATTGTGGATTCTAGCTCCAGATGATTGGACTTCTGCATGAGAAGGAAAAAACTCAGTAGCAGAAGCCAGTAAGTTAAAAAGGAGATATAAAGGGAAGAGAAAGGAAGGGAGGAGGGTACTTAATAGGTTGGTATTGCATATATGTAAGTAGAATGATTGAGATGGGGAGGTAATATGATGGAGAAAGGAATTTCAAAGGGGAAAGTGTGGGGGGGAGGGTATTACCATGGGATATTTTTTATAATCATGGAAAATGTTAATAAAAATTGAGAAAAAAATAAAAATAAAAATAAATTTCTTTAAGATTTATTATCAGTAAATGTTGGATATGAACACCAGGGTCACATAAATCTTTCTCAGGCAAAAGTGGACCATCAATGAAAAACATTTTGAAAACCCTAGTGTATCCTGTCTATATGGTCATGCTATTATGGATATTGAGTGAGTATGATTATTTGATTAAAGGAAGTGCCATTCTATCGCTCCATGAAAATATACTCTTTATGTGCAATCAGCAAGGAATCTATAAGGCAACACTCTGACCTGTGATTACCTTAAAATTTCATCTAGTTGGGCTGGAGAGATGGCTTAGCAGTTAAAGTGTTTGCCTGCAAAGCCAAAGGATCTTTGTTCGACTCTGCAGGACCCATGCAAGCCAGATGCACAAGGGTTCACATGTGTCTGGAGTTCATTTGTAGTGGCTGGAGGCTCTGGCATGCCCATTCTCTCTCTTCCTCTCCCTGCCTCTTTCTCTCAAATAAATAAATACAATTAAATTTTAAAAAATTCATTCAGTAGTGTGTGTATGTGTGTGTGATGCACGTGCATGTGTGTGTGAGGGTAGGCATACACACGCCACGGCACACATGCGGATGTCAGAGGACGACCTTGGGGGGTCTGTTTTCACCTTCCATCTTGTTGGAGACAGTGTCTCTTTTTCACCTCTACATACACCAGGATAGCTTGTCCACAGATTTCCAGGGATTCTCCTGTCTCTAGCTCCCACATTTCCATAGGAATATTGGGGTTACATATGCATGCTATCATGTCTGGCTTTGCTTGAGTTATGGGGACCCAAACTCAGGTCCTAACATTTGCAAAGCAAGAACCTTACCCACTGAGCAATCTTCCCAGCTCCCTTAACCTAATATTTTTTAGCATCTATCAATGTCACATGCCTAAAAGAAATTGTTTCAAAATGTTCAATTTTAAACATATTTTACAGATTTTATTTTTATTTAATTATTTATTAGAGAGAGGGTGGGGGGAATGGGCACACCAGGACCTCTAGCCACTGAATTGATGAGCTCTAGGTTCGTGAGAGAAGTTGTCTGGAAGAACAAAGTTGTGAGTCACTGAGGAAGACCTCCCTGCTAACATCGATCTCTGGCCTTTATATGCACACATATGAACACACACTCACATGCACACAATTGAAATAAAAAGTAGGATGCATACATACATTTAAATCATAAATTTAGCCAGGCATGGTGGCGCACGCCTTTAATCCCAGCACTTGGGAGGTAGAGGTAGGAGGATTGTTGTGAGTTCAAGGCCACCCTGAGACTCCATAGTGAATTCCAGGTCAGCTTGAGCTAGAGTGAGACCCTACCTGGAAAAACCAAAAAAATTTAAAAATAAAAATAGAAATAAAATAAAATAAATAAATAACTCATAAATTTATATCAATAAACCCAAATAATGTGTAGCCTTTTTCAACCTTTGGGTTTTATGTATGCCTGTATACTTTTACACCAGAAATTTTTCTAATTTTCTTTGCCCCCAAATATAGATAAATTAATTTCGCAATTTCAATGCCAGTCTTACTGCTACTCAGAATCTGATAGGGAAGTTCTGATTTTCTTAGAGGTATTTTTTTTTTATCCTCATACAATTTCCTATTGAGGAATTTCAGTTGGAGTACAAAAGACATTTAAATTAATTCTTTCTCTGTGTGGTTATGTTTCAAACTTTGTGTACACTTATATATTTCTGTTCCCATTTATTTTCAGTGATTGGATGTGGCAAATATATTTGCAAATCTCCCCACCGGTCTATGGGGTGGAATGAAGAGGTGATAATCAGTAAGTTAACTGTCTGCTCCCTTCCTTTCTGGTCCATTTTTATATTAAATGAATACCTTATGAAGCAACCAGTGACACCGCTTTTTGCACAGTGCTTATGTGAAATAATACCTTTTCTACAGCTCAGTTCCTCCACGGCATAGACTGCCTCCAACCCCGTCCATAGAGAATGTCTCTCCTTTCTCTGAATTCCAGTGGTTTTCTTTCTGAAAGGCATCTTGAAACACTCCTTTTGCACTGTGGTCCTGGTGTCAAAGATCAGCACATATTTACTCTAAACGTCCAGACAGTAAATATTCCAGGCTTTGGAATCGCATGTTTCTCTGTCCCACACTTTCCTTGATAATCCTCCATGTTCTTGGCTAGGAAGGCCACCAAAACAGGTGATAAAGATCCTTAGATACAATCCTTGGGTTGCAATTTACCAACATTTTCTCATTAGCTTTCTAATTTAAGAACACTAGATGGAGAAAAACGTCTTTCTAGACACTGTGTGTCCCACTGCACAGCAGAGCACGTGTGAAGGGAGACGAGCTGAGTGCTTTTGGAATCATGAACCTAAAACACTCAGCTCTAGAGAGCCATCAAAACCCCAAGTGTGACTATAGACTGTGAGGTACGGTCAGTAATGTCGGTGTACACCAGCCTGCACGCTCAGGGCCTTGACTGCGGTGAGCGGAGGAGGTTCCACCGTGGGCGGGAGCTGGTCGTTACCAGCTTGGCGCTCTAGAGACTGAAGCCCAGTTCCAAGGGAGTAGCTTGTGGCTAAAAATGCATAGGAACCAGTAAGCTAGCAGAGGTGGCATCGCCTCTGCAGGAATCCCTCAGCAGACACACACACGCATGCACATAAAACACACACACCTGAAATAAAAATCATAAATTCATATCGACATTTCCACATAACCCCGAAAGTGGCTGCAAAATGCTTGAGAAGGATATTTCACATTTTAGGGTATCCAATGTGCATGAGACGTCTTGAAGATGGATCCAGACAGAAAATTTGGACTTCACATACGCCTTAAGGCACACAGCCCAAAGATAATTTTATACAGTGTTTTTGCTGCACCTGCCTTTGAGCTGTGATTCGACGCATGAGGTTAGGTGAGGAATTGTCCACTTGTGACTTAAAAAGGGCTTTGGGTTATCAGATTACAGATGCACAGGCCGTATTATTATGGTCATCTTCAGGGGAAGATGCCAAGAAGATGAGAAAGACACCCTGGTTTTCAGAAGCCAGCCTCCCCTTTAAGTCCTATCTGCAAGAGGAACAAGATTTACCCATCTGGGAGCGAAGGAAGCCAAGACATGTCGCTGGTGTCCTGAACTCTGGCATCTGGCTCAGGAAGGCAAACAGGTTGTGACGCCCTCTGAAGGAGGACACTGTGTTGTCTTAAAATTTCTCCCCTAAGCACCTTCCTGAAGTCACCCCTGGGCTTACCCCACAGAGCAAAGTGCTCATGTCACTGGGAGAAATAAGCGGTTCAGAAATGCATGCTGAGGATCTGCTGTCGGTGCTCCAGGAAGCAGCTCCTCACACTCATTTCCACCTTGAACGTGACCTCTGGGGACCTGGAAGACATGGCTTCCTAAGGCTGAGACTTCCACCCTGAGCAGCTCACATCTGACATGAAAAAGAGGCCTTTGTGTTTGCTGCCAAAGAACTTGAGAGTCCGTTTGAAGCATTTTTCATTCTAAGAAAATTTATTTCCATATGTAGTTGGGATAAAAAGGATAAAAAAAAAAAAAATCCATCTGAAACAAAGGTGCTTTACACTGTTTGAAGTTACAGTTTGCTTTCTGCCCTTGGCCTATCTTACATCATATGTTGTGAATTAAAAGGAAAGGAGGCATTCAACCCAAGTGGTTGCTCTGAATAGGTTAATCTCTTCCTGACAAAAGCCAAAGATTTTGCTGTTTCTTTTTAAGCAAGACCAAGTTCAACATCCAAACTATTTCTGTTGTCTCTTAGCTATTAAGAGGCAACACATTTGTGATATTTGTTGACATTTGTTGTACTTGTGATGAACAATTAGCCCGCGAGAATATTAACAGGAAATTCCATTCACGAGATAAGCAGCTGTCCCTGCCAAGCGGCAGCCAGATCATGGGACCAGAAAGCCTCCTTCCCCCGCTACTGCTCCTGGAATCAGCATTCCTTAGGTGGCCCAAAGGAAATGCTCTTAGAATAACTTTGCTGGCTAATTTTGACTCACATTTTTACAAGGAGAAGATAGCTTTTAAGGTTAAGTTTAACTCTCACACTTGTAATTTCTACGTAACGAATATTCATGAGTGCCCCAAACTGCCATATAAATTTCAAATATCAGCCATGAATAAATGACTGACCCTAGTAGTTTCCAAACTGTGATACAGAAACCTAAGGCTTATTATTGTTTTACTCTTGGAGAAAAAACAATTCAAAGAATACTCTTTCAGACACAATTACATCTTCTTCTTCTTTTTTTAATTTTTTTATTTATTTGAGAGTGGCAGAGAGAGAGAGAGAGAAAATGGGCACGCCAGCGCCTCCAGCCACTGCAAACGAACTCCAGACGCGTGCGCCCCCTTGTGCATCTGGCCAACGTAGGTCCTGGAGAATCCAGCCTCGAACCGGGGTCCTTAGGCTTCACAGGCAAGTGCTTAACGGCTAAGCCATCCCTCCAGCCCTTCTTCTTCTTTTTTTTTTTTTGGTTTTTTGAGGCAGGCTCTCACTCTAGCCCAGAGGGACCTGAAATTCACTATGTAGTCTCAGGGTAGCCTTGAACTCACAACGATCCACCTACCCCTGCCTTCCACATCTTCTGGTTTTGAGTGATCAAAATAGTTGACATGGGGCAGGAAAGATGGCTCGGGGGCTAAAGACCGCTGGTTACAGCGTGCTCCTGTGCGTGCAAGCCTTCACGGGGCCCACGTAGCAGCCCTGGCGTGTGTCAGTGATCCCAGCAGGCCTGTGACAGTGGGAGGCGGAGCCAGACGACCCAGAAGCTCCCCAGCAGCAGCAGCAGCAAGAGTTTTGCCTCCAAAGAAGGTGGAAGGAAGGCTGAAGAGACGCATCCGTAGTGACGCGTGCTTCCTACAGAAGCCGGAGGAAGCCTGAGATATCTCAAGTTCAAACCACCCGGTGCCACCTAGACGTCTGGGCACGGCCTCACGCCTGCACCCCCAGGCTGGTGACGAAGGGCAAGCGCTGGTAGGAGGCAGAGACTGGCTCAAGGTGGGAACGGGCAGAGGAGCGATGGAGCGCAATGCCGCAAGCTCTGCTCCAGCCGCCGCAGGCCCGTGATGGGTCACTGCAGGAGCACACACCTGTGCCGGTGACAACCCACCCCGCATGACAGACACACGTCCTCACGAGCAGAAAAAGGAAGGTGGAAGGAGAGGAGAAGCTCCTTGAGATTATCCTCTGACCACACACACGCGCGTGCCTGCACACACACACACAATAAAAATGGGGAAGGGGTAGAAAACAGTTAACCTAACTAACACATTGAGTCCCCTGGATTACTGGGAATACAGCTTAAATTGAGTAAAAGAACATAGCTCATAGCTACCGATGAATGAAAAGAAGGCCAGTAAACAGCCAGGAGGCCCAGTATACTGCCTGTAACAGAAGTGCTAGGAAGACAATAGTAAGTTTTGTCTGGAGGTGTAAGGTTTTACCAAAGATTCACTCACAACAATCCACCAATCATGAAATCTCCAACTTTCTCTCTCCCTCTTTTGAGGCAGGGTCTCACTCTCAGCCCAGGCTGACCTGGAATTCACTAGGTAGTCTCAGGATGGCCTTGAACTCTCAGCAATCCTCCTGCCTCTGCCTCCCGTGTGCTGGGATTAAAGGCATGCGCCACCACGCCCAGCTACAACTTTTTCTTAAACACCATTCCCATTTGTTACCAGTCCACAGAACATAAGAGCTAGTCAATCTGACTGTATTTTGATGACTGAACAAAAGGGAATGAAGTCATTAAATAAAGGAATACTTGCATTACCCTATTGCAGCACTATTCACGACGTCTAGGGTAGATCAACCAATATGGCCATCAATTAGTGAGTGGACAAAGAAATTGTGGCGTGCATATATAATGAAATACTAATCACCTGTAAAAAATAAAATAAAATCATGTTATTTTCGTTACAATAGGCAGAACTGGGGGACACCATGTATGACAGTTTGAAGGTGTGTCCCCACAGACTCGGGTGTTTTACTAAAGTGAAGTCGGTAGCCTCCGCCACAGCCGCAGTCCAGCTACAAGGGGAGGTATTGCTGGGGGCGGATCTGAACTCCGGCCTGAAGGTGTGCAGACAGGTTTGAACTCTGGCTGTGCTGGCTTGTGTGGTGGTGTCTCTCTGCTTGCATTTATGAATGGGAGCCAGCTTCCTCGACCATCTGATGGAACTTCCTCTGGATCTATGAACTTGAAATAAGTCCCTTCCTCCCAGAAACTGTGTCTGGTTTGGATGCTCATCCCAGCAACGTGAAGCTGAGCACAGCAACACGTAAAGTGAAGTAAGTCAGGCACGGGAAGGCAAAAACCACTTGGCCTTGTTTACATGTGGAAAATAAAAGATCTCACAGGAGAAAGTTTGATAATGGTGGTTCCTGGTCCTCAGATAGCAAGTGTTTTCTTGTGTACTGAAGCACCCCTGTTGTTTAATAGCCCAAAGGTCTAACCTTGAATTCATGAAGTTTACTTATTTGTATGTATGTATGTATGTGTGAGTGTGGGTGTGGGCGTGGGTGTAGATAGGAGGACAAAGTCTCAGGTCCATCTTCATCTTGCACCTCTTTTGAGGCAAGGTCGTTCGTTGTTCACGGCTCTGGTTGCACACTTGTGGGAAATTCTCTCGTGCCCTCCTCCCTTTGTGTTGCCGGCACACTGGAGTTATGGAAGCCCACCACAGTTCCTGGCTTTGACATGGAATCTGGGGGTGTCCGTGTTCAGATACTCAGAATTACATGTCGAGTGCTTTATCCATTGAGCCCTCTATCCAGCCCTGAAATGGAATTTTCCAGAAGCCTTAAGGAGTTTATACAAAGGCACGTTCTAATGAGCGAAGGATGAGTCCTACCAGATGACAGATGGATAACTTAACTGGCTCCAGCTGGCTAGAACCGTCACCCATAAATCCAGAAGGTAACCCCACATGCATACACCCTGACACTCACACCATCCCCCGTCATTACGGTGATTCATTCAGGTGAGTTCCATCTGTCTCCTCACTCTGTCATCTGCTTGTCATGGACAATCCCTTTCTCCATCAGTGGAGTCACCATTCACCCTGCCTCCCAGTCAGCATATCCAACCACTGGTCTTTCCTCCCTCCCCATGCCTACACCCACCTATCAACACCTTCACACTCCACCACAGAGATCTCTCTTAACTCCATTTTTCCCCTGCTAATTAACCAGGGCCATTAGCACTTCTTTCTTTAGCAAGAACCATCATCTCCAATTCGCTCCACCCACCTCCAGCTTTTCTGTGTAATAGTTTTCACTCTGCTGCCCAGTGATCTTCCTTGAAAAAGTCCAAGTGGCACTGTGGGAATGGCTCAGTGAATAAAGTGCCTGCTGTGGTAAGTGTGAAGACCAGAGTTCAGACCCCTGGCACCCATGTACATGCTGGGTGGCCATGACAACCCACCCATAATCCCAGCCGTCGGGAGGCAGAGACAGGGCACCCTGGGGACATGCTGGCTAGAGTCGCCGAATCAGTGAGCTCTGGATTAACAGGACAGACCCTGCCACAGTAAGCAGAGAAGGACTGAGGACAGTGACATCCACCTCTGGCTTTCACACACACATGTTCAGATGCACTTGCACACTTGTGAACATGAACACACATGCAACACACAAACAAAGACTCAGCTCATATCAGTTTCCAACTAACAGTGTTTACCATATACTGTCTACAACGGTCATCCTCAAATACTTTTGTTCTACATGATTCATTAGTTTAAAAAAATGGACTAGGGATGTCATTCTAAAATATGACTAGTGCAAACTGTTAACCATGTATTTCTGTATTAACATATTCAAAATATTATAAGATAATTGATGCGTTAAAATATAAATTAAAGAGCTAGAAAGATTGCCTAGTGGTTAGGGTGCTTGCCTGAGAAGTCTAAGGACCCATGTTCAACTCTCCGGCCGGGCATGGTCCTATGTAAGCCAGACGCACAAGGTGCTGCAAGCTCTCCAGGTTGCACGTGAGCACAAGGTGGCGCATGCGCCTGGAGTTCTAATGCAGTGGCTGGCATGCCAGTTGTCTCTCTCTCTCATAAAAAAATTGTAAAAAATATAAATTAGAAGTATATTTAATAGTATATTTTAATAATATATTTTGTGGGTTTTTTGTTGTTTGGTTCTTTAAGGTAGGATCTCACTGTAGCCCAGGCTGGCCTGGAATTCACTCTGTAATCTCAGGGTAGCCTTGAACGCACTGTAATCACCCTACCTTGGCCTCCCAACTGCTGGGATTAAAGTGCCACCATGTCTGGCCTTGGGCTAGTATTATTATTATTATTTTAATTTATTTGTAAGAGAGAGAGAATGGGCACTCTGGGTTCTTGAGCCATTGCAAACGAACTCCAGATGCATGTGCCCCCTTGTGCATCTCTGGCTTATATGGGTCCTGGGGAATTGAACTGTGGTCCTTTGGCTTTGCTGGCAAATGTCTTAACCGCTAAGCCATCTCTCCAGCCCTTGTGTTATTATTTTTGAGTGAAGAAATTGTCCTGTGGTCTGATTATAATGATGGGCCCAAGAAACTAGAGATTTGTCTTAAAGAGGTATACTTCAATCAAAGCTCAAGTTTAACCCAAACACATTTACAAATTGAAGGTTGGCCTGCGATGATGGTTCAGCAGATAAGATCAGAGGACCTGAGTTTGATCCCTAGCACCCATATAAAAAGACACACGCGCCTGCAGCCCAAGTCCTGAAGGAGCAGAGTCAGGAGAAGGCTAAAGCTCTCTGGTGAGTCAGGCTGGTAGAAAACAACAGCTCCAGGTACAGAGAGACTCCCTGTCAGGGAAACAAAGTGTGAGAGCTGTGCGCCCGCCGCATACACCTGGGCAGAGCCCACATCTTCACTTGCACGCGCACCCCTCAACCCCACCATACACACCGCAAAAATTTAAGTGTTATTAAGAGTATGAAATAGAACTTGAAATAATTAATTGTAATGTTGTGGGGGTTTTTTCCCCTATTCTCAGTCAGATTGCTTTTGGGGGAATCACAAGATCTATGGTATTCAGCTCTAGATCGGTCGATTGTCATTTTAGATTGCCATTGTGAAAGAAGAAGCAGAAAACCGTGGAGTCACTGGAGAAATGAATGGAAAACTCTTCATATGAGACCACATTCCTCTAGCCTTTGTTCTCTTCCCATATTTGGAGTGTTTTACAGAAAATTCTGTTAAAGGTAAAACAAATAAAAAAGTACATGAAGCATTGGCCCTCACACAGACACAGGTTACGGGCGTGAGGTCCAGCCTCTGTCCTCCTTATTCCCAGCCTTCCACCTCTCCAGTCATTTGTTCCAACCCTCAGGGGAGCAGAACACTTTACCCCAAAGTGTGCCGCCTTGTCATATTGAAGAATTTGACCTGGAGACGTTTGGAAGGGCCTCAGAAGCAAGAACATGTCTCTCTGAACTTTTATTTGTTTGTTTGTTTGTTTTTGCCTTCCCTTTCCTTTCCCCACAAAGCAGCCATAGAAACCAGACTTCTCCTCCCAAGTCAGCTATAACATCAACATAAGTGACTCTTAAAGATATTTATGTGGTGGCTGGAGAGATGGCTCAGCAGTTAAGGCGCTTGCCTGCAAAGCAAAAGGATCCAGGTTCATTTCCCCAAAACCAATGTAAGCCAGATGCACAAGGTGGCACACACATCTGGAATTGGTTTACAGTGGTTTGAGGCCCTGGTGTGCCCATTCTCTCTGTCTATCTGCCCCTCCCTCTCAAGTAAATAGACAAAATATATTTTTTAAAAACACATTTATGTATCAAAGTCCTGCCCCAGGACCAGAAGAATGTCTTACACAAAAATGAATCTAACAAGCAGGCCAAGTTAGGCATTCCTGTTACCTTAGATTATGACTTCTTGATTTAATCAAGTTTTGTCATTATTATGCATTTGTCCCCTCTGAATTAGCGCTCGCGCGCGTGCGCACACACACACACACACACACACACACACACACACACACACAAAATCCAGTTTTCCCTCATCTTTGGGTCTTTACTGCTTAAGGCTTTCCTCCATGTAAAATTTTGCCAAATAAATTTGTATTGCAGTTCTGTTCGTTCTCTGTCCCTTGTGATAATGGGCATCAATCATGGCCCTTATGATGCACAAGGAAAAGATATTATTGGGAGGCTGAAGAAATGGCTCAGCAGTTAAGGCGCTTGACTGCAAGCCTAATGAGCCATGTTTGGTTCCCCAATACCCAAGCAAAACCAGGTGCACAAAGTGGTGCATCCGTCAGGAGTTCAGTTGTGGCAGCTGGAGGCCCTAGCATACCCATTCTCTCTGTCTCTCTTCTCTCTATCTCTCTCTGCTTGCAAATAAATAAATAAGCAAATAAATAAAAGATATCACACAAAGCAGCTAACTCCACCCCTGGCACTATCCCTTCAATGCAGAACAGGGAACATTTGTACCTCTTCCTCTTCCTCCTTGAGAGTCAAAAATCACTTCCTCCTGTGTCAAGACCCAACCCCCTGCAGAGCCAGCTAGCCACAGGCTTCCCTAAATGTTCACAGAATTCCTGCAAATCTCTCCTGCTTAGGTGCTGGCACTTACTTTTTATTGTTTTTGGTTTGTTTTTTTTTTTTGTTTTTGTTTTTTGTTTTTTTTTTTTGGCATGACTATCCAGTTAAGAAAATTCACTATTCCATGGGCTGGAGAGATGGCTCAGCACTTAAAAGCACTTGCTTGCAAAGCCTGATGGCCTGGGCTCCATTCCCCAGTGCCCAGTGCCCACATAAAGCCAGATGCACAAAATGACACAAGAGTCTGAAGTTCATTTGCAGTGGTAGGAAATCCTGGTGTGCTGCTTCTCTCTCTCTCCTTTCTCTTTCTTTCTTTTAAATAAATAAAATACTTAAAAGGAAAAAACAAACAAAAAAATCTCACTATTCCCAGTCAGCTCCAGCATGTCTCTGAAATAGAACTGTGTTTTTGTCAAGGGTAGAGAGTGAAAGCAAATGAAAACAAATAAACAAACAGTAAAAGAATTTTGCCTAAGGGCTGAAGATACAGGTCAGTAGCAGAGTGCTTATCTCTTCCTTATGCAAGGCTCTAAATTCAATCCCCAGTACCACAAGAAAAAAATCTGCTTAGTTTATGAAACAGAATTACATGGACTGAGTGAAGAAGGAAGAGAAGAGAAGTGAAAAAGGGAAGAAAGAAAAAAGAAGACAGACAGAAAGAGTTCTCATCAAGATGCTGGGCAGATGAAACAAGAGTTGATTAAAATGTCCAAGGTACATTTTGAAAATCGGGGGAGCCTATTACACAGTTTTCGATTAATTGCTCGACGCCTCTTGACATAACCTTTCTCGTCATCACACTGCCAGCAAAAATATACCACACGCAGCTGCTTCGTGTGCATTGTGTTTTCACAGAAGGAACAAATATTTAAGGGCAGCGTCTCAAGCTCAGGCTGACTCCAGGAGAGAGCCAGGGAGCAGCTGTAAGGCAGAGTGGGAAACGGGTTGAGGTTGAGCAGGGGCTGGAAGCTGAAGTGACAGAGTGTGACAGGAGTGGACACAAAATTGGGCAAAACCACTGACCTTCCACTGTCCATCAACCAGGGGGTTTGAGTCGATCCGTTCCAGATCTCAGAAGGGAGTGGGGGATACCCAGCTGACATCTGGCTTACTCCTACGTGTGACCCCAACACATCTGGATCTCAACCTAGTTGACATCCTAAACTAGGAAACGTCAAGGACCTGAGCCAGAAGACGGTTCCTCCTCACCAAGCCAAGTGCTTGCCTTATACTGAGGGTTGATAAACCATTATTATATCACTTTACAAATTTCAATTAATTAATAGGTACCTCGATATGTGGCCTAATGTTCTGCAATTATTACCCTATACTGTAATATCCTAAAGTATTCTGGGATTGTATATTTGTTATAAATTACTCTTACTTTATATATGTCTTTATGATTTTTCTGGGATTAAAGCACGCCTCATCTTTGGTGGTGTTAAGTAAGAAGTGTATGAACTCCGAACTCATCACTGGTCTTCAGTGCATTAACAGGTCAGGCTGAGTAACATCTTGTTACAGCGGGATCTGGAATGTACCCCAAAGGCCCAGGTGTTTTAATCTTGGTCCCCAGGGAGGCTGTGGCACCTGTGAGGCTGAGCCTCATGAGAAATTCTTGGGTCATTGGCATACGGCCATCAGTGGAGTTATGGGATCTGGTTCCCTTCTTGCTCTTTGTTCCCTGGCTTGTGATGTGAGCAGTTCTGCTCTCACACACATTCCCACAATGATGTGGTGTCTCAACACAGGCTCAAACCAGTGGGACCAGATAGCCAATCATGGCTTGAACCTCCAAAATTGTAAGCCAGAACAAACCTTTAATCTTTGTTTTGTTATAGTGTGTGTGTGTGTGTGTGTGTGTGTGTGTGTGTGTGTGTGTGTTTGTGTGTGTGTAGTTATTGTAGTGGAAAGATAATGAACAAGCCAGGATGACCTGAAGTTTAAGCCCAAGGGTCAACCAAGAGCCTGATATATGATATGATATGCATAGAGATAGAGACAGAAATAGTCATAGATAGAGGTATAGAAAAATACAGATAGATAGATAGATAGATAGATAGATAGATAGATAGATAGATAGATAGAGATATACATATAGATATACATATAGATAGATATATAATCCCCTCCTATTGAACTGCTTAGGCTGAATTGGATCTCTCCAGAGTTGCTATATTGATACATTGAACTCTTATCACCCAGGACCCCAATTATAACTATATCTGGAAAGCCAGGCCTTTCAAGAAGGAATGAATGTAAAGTACTCTGTCAGGGAGAACTGAGATCCAATGTAACTAGTGTTCTTATCAAAAGAGAATACAATGCAAACTCATATGTGCACAGTAGAAAGGCCGCAGGAGGACCTAGGAGACACGGACGTCCCTCAGCTAACAGCCTCCAAGGAAACAAGACCTAATAACGCCTTGACCGTTGGCTGGCAGCCTCAAACACTATGGGAAAGTCGATGTCCAATCCGTAACATTCTGTTCTAGGAAACCTGGGAAACTAATTCTGGGGCCATAGCTGGCACACTAAGATTTAGGGCGCGTGACCTCACACGTACAAATGATTCATGGGCTCAGGGAACTGAAATAGCTTAGATTAGAAGCCCAGCCTCCCCTAATGCATAGTTAATGCATAGTCTTTCTTCCAAACAGAACTTCTTCTGATCCTAGGAAAATACTGTTACTTGTATAAAATCTTAGGGGGAAAAAAAACTGCTCAATTACTGCTGTTGGAAATTGACCAAATCCTAATTAGATAAGGCAAGTTTTACCACTGTACATCCTTCCCAGGCAGTTTAAAAACCAAACCAAATGTAATTTAGAGAGAACTAAGGGCCAAAACCCATAGCCTTTTTAATCCTTGTACAAGTTTAGGCTAACTTGTTGCAATGACTGTTGCAGCTTTAGTGAGAGAGGAAATCTAAGGATCCTTATACCTCCCCAAAGGCAAATCCTTCAAGTGTAATAGAAAGGCCAACATTCACAGACTCTGAGGCCAACCAACTACATAATTGGAAAATACCTGGGCAGGGGTTGGGGGTTGGACAGGATTATTTTAAACTAAACATTCTTAAACATTCTTTAAGATCTAAATCAAAGAAGAAATTACAACTTGGCCCTGGATGTTAATACAGAACTTAAATACAATGCCTGTTTTCTCCCTCAGAGCTTGAATGAAAAAGAAATCAAAGCTTTCAGTTATTAATTCAGTTATTAAGACACTACAAAAATGTCAACATATATATGTTAAAAAGCCTGTTGGGGATCAAGAAAGAAACTGTAAAAGCATGTAGAATCCTCATAAAATGCAAGCCAGGTGTGACTTTTTTTTTCATTTTGTTTATGCCAGAAAACTTTAGAATCACAGACTTTCTATTATGACTCCGTCTTTCTGTTCTCACCACAGGTTAGAGAAATATGACTAATGAAAAGGGAAAATTAAATTGTGAATGTTTCTGGACGACATACAAGTGTTCAATTCTGGGACAAGATGGCAAAGTGGAACCCAATTATAGAATTGCCTAATGCACAAAAGGCAATAAAGAAAATAAGCATAGCTAGAGAAAATTAAATCACATTAACTGTTCTTAAACAAATAAAATGGTGGAGTCTCATAATAAATCTTTGAAAAGTGTTACCCAAAAAACTCAGATTTTCTCAAAGATGGTCATTTCCTTACCTCAACTCCCCCAAAGCAATACCAAAATCAAAAGAGTGAGTGGTTAAAAAGTTAGGAGAACAAACTTCCTAATTTTTCAGCAAGGATATGTGGGTGTCAAGGGAAATAAAGTAGACTGTCTCCCTGGAGTAGAACATCCAACCTTTGCCCCTACTGACTCACCCCCAACCCAGGACTAAGTGAAGAGAAAACATGTGTGAATGCCCAGAGACTATTGTCTCTATGAACAAACGGGAATTTCTGTGTTTGTTCAAACCTCCTCAAAAAAAGAAGATAAAGCAAAATCCATTGAGATTGCACTCATCCAAGAACAGAGGGCACATAGGTCACATCGATCTAATTTTAAACCCTCAATTTTCAGATGAAAATTGCAGTCACGGGCTGGAGAGATGGCTTAGCGGTTAAGCGCTTGCCTGTGAAGCCTAAGGACCCCGGTTCGAGGCTCGGTTCCCCAGGTCCCACGTTAGCCAGATGCACAAGGGGGCGCACACGTCTGGAGTTCGTTTGCAGAGGCCGGAAGCCCTGGCGCGCCCATTCTCTCTCTCTCCCTCTATCTGTCTTTCTCTCTGTCTGTCACTCTCAAATAAATAAATAAAAATTTAAAAAAAAAAAGAAAAGAAAATTGCAGTCACAATAGGCAGAAGATGGGACACTTGTCAAGGACCGGCAGCCTGCAGTCAAGTCCCCCCCACGGCCTCCTAGCTGTGCCCCCCTTGGGCAGGTGACCACCATCTCTAACATCAGTGGTCTATATGCGAGATGGGTTCTGTAAGATCTATATACAAGGATAACATTGACTGATACAGGTAAAGTCCTTGGAAAAGTGCCAGGCAGGGCTGGAGAGATGGCTTAGTGGTTGAGGTACTTGTCTGCAAAGCCAAAGGACCTAGCTAGGTTTGATTCCCCTGGACCCACATAGGCCAGATGCACAAGGTGGTGCATGCACTTAGAGTTCATTTGTAGTGGCTGGAGGCCCTGGCACTCCCTTTATTTTCTTTCTTTCCTTCTTTCTTTCTTTCTTTCTCTCTCCCTTTCTCCCTCTCTCTCTCTCTCTCTCTCTCTCTCTTTCAAATAAATAAACCCCGATTAAAAAAAAAAAACTCTTAAAAAAAAAAAGCCGGGCATAATGGCACATGCCTTTAATTCCAACACTCAGGAGGCAGAGGTAGGAGGATTGTCATGAGTTCGAGGCCACCCTGAAACTACATAGTGAATTACAGGTCAGCCTGAGTTAGAGTGAGACACTGCCTCAGAAAAACAAAAAAACAAAACGAAAAGTGCCAGGCCCACAGGAGGGACCATGTTTGTTTTGATTCCTATTATTATCGTCAAAATCCTTAAACTTCCCATTACTTTCCAGTCATCGGCTAAGGAGGGTGGGGAGGTCCCATCGTGGGCCAGGTGACCGAAGGTCAAAAGACACAGTCCCTGCTGATGCAGCCCTGACCCGGTGGACAGGGGAGCAGGTACGAGCAACAGCGACCCAGCCAAGCTCTGACAGCAAGGCACCCCTCAGCCCTGGGAGGTTTCCTGCAGAAGTCCCCAGTGCCTGCTCCCGTTAGCAATCCCATGAAGACATGGCGTAACCCCCACTCCACGAGCCAAGGCCAACTGTGTCTCCATCATTCGTCTTTAAATGGTGGGCTCATGTATCTCTGTCTCTTCCTCTCCTAGCATTATCTACCAACACGCCCATCCCAGGCAGCCCCTGCTTCCCATTCCTGATGTACAGCTCACGCCATTCAGCACAGAACATCAAAGCATCCCAAAGCTTCTCCCTTAAGCCCCCGCATAACACCCAGGAAGCTACTGAGCCTGCATGTACCACTGCCCTGTACTTCATTCCTCCTCTGTCAGCAGAGCGTTCCGGGGCTCAGATACCCCCGTGTTACCTTCATAATCTTTTCATATCTTTCCCTCCATCCCCGTGATCCCTAAGCGGAAAGAAAAGCAGGCTGCGAGCTGTCTGGCGGACAAAGCCCTTTAAGATATCCAGCCCACGGCTTGAACAGCATGCTGCTCTAATGCAGTGTCGATCTGGTGGCCGGCAGCAGTCAGCTCTCTGGGAAGATCAAGGTCATCTGTACAGAACAAAGGAGCATTGACCTGGGCCTTGAAGCTTGAATAGGTCTGGAGACAGTGCCAAATGAAAATTTAAAAAAAAAATATATAGAATAAAAAAATAAAAGCTGTGAGATAAAGAGCACCCTAGCCTGAAACAGTGTGACATCCTGGCATGACAAGAAGAGCCAGGAGTCGGAACATCTGGGCCGCAGGGGAGAAAGCAAGGAGCCCTCGGAGCTGCGGGTGAAAACCCGCATGCCGCATCGTGCCCTGGCGAGCCGTGGGGCCTGCGGCGGCCCTGCACAGAAAGGCCACATGTGAGCAGATGTGGACTTCAGAAAGACCACTCCAAGGGCCAAAGAGATGGCTCAGCGGATCAAGTGCGGGTCTCAGTTTAAATTCCCAGAACCCCGGGCTGGAGAGATGGCTTAGCGGTTAAGCACTTGCCTGTGAAGCCTAAGGACCCCGGTTCGAGGCTCGATTCCCCAGGTCCCACGTTAGCCAGATGCACAGGGGGCGCACGCGTCTGGAGTTCGTTTGCAGTGGCTGGAGGCCCTGGTGCATCCATTCTCTCTCTCGCTCTCCCCCTCTTTCTCTCTGTGTGTTGCTCTCAAATAAATTTAAAAAAATGAACAAAAAGTATTTTTTAAAAATTCCCGGAACCCTCATAAAGCTAAGTGCAGAGCGCACGTGTCTATAACACCTCTGGCGCGAAGGGAAGTAAAACAAGGGGACCCTGAGGCTCGCAGGCCACGAGACTGACATAGGCAGTGGTGAAAAAGAAGCAGACCCCGCCTCACACGGTGCGCAAGGCCACGTTGGGGGCCCCTGACAGCTGCACAAGCACTGCGCCATGGGCACACTTGCATTTATAGCCACGAAAGCAAGCACACATCAACTCAAAGACGAGTTCACAGAAGGAGTGCTCAGCACACTCCAGGGTGAGCAAAGCATTCCCTGCTGAGCGCTGAGCTAAGCTCTTGCTGGCCAAAGTAGAGTTGCTCACAGGACAGCTCACTGGCGAAGGCACAGGACTCAGTCTGCAAACTGGAGTAAACGAAGGTCAAAGACGGGAGGAAGGCTCCGATTTACAACGTCCCTGTGCAAGGGGGAACGCTGGATCACAGACAGTCGCTGTAGGTGGATTAGAAAATCCCACCCAAGGGAAGATCACCCAGAGGGGAAGTTAATTCTGTCATCCTGGGAAGAGATGACTATGGTTTAGGCAAGGAGGAGGTGAAAATCAAAAAGAAGGTGTTCACAAAAGACCCTCTAGAGAGAAAATTCGATAAGCCCAAGGGGTGGAGAGACTCCTGGATTCTGGATCCGTGCTAATTGGATAGATTATCAACACAAAGAACACTGGGATGGGTCAAGTTTGGGATAGATAGCATCTGAATATATCTTAGTGTTTCTTCTAAGACATTTGAGAGTTGATGTCAGCTGAACAATTGGTCCTATGAATCCAGGTATCAAAGGAAAAGACCAAAGTGTAAGTAAGGACAGGTGTGGAGAAGATAAAATGTTTAAGGACTAAATGCCGCGGAAAGGAGAAAAACAAGAAAACAAGACCTGGAATTCACTATGTAATCTCAGGGTGGTCTTGAACTCGTGGCAATCCTCCTACCTCTGCCTCCTAAGTGCTGGGATTAAAGGCTTGCGCCACCACACCCGGCTTAAGAAAGAATCGTGGGGAGTTCAAAGATTCAATGGCTGCCTAAAACTGTAAAGAGAAAAGAAGTGGCCAGAAAAGAGCTATGACATTTGGAGGCTGGGGCGGCCGATCAGTGGGGAACGTGGTTGTTGTGCAGCGCACGGTCGTGAGTTTGCATCTCCTGCACCCACATAAAAGCTGGCTGCGGAAGCTCATGCCTGGACAGGAAAGCTGAGGAGGCAGAGGGTGGAGACTCCCCGGAGCTTGCTGGCTAGCTAACCTGGCCAAGTTGGTGGTCTCTGGCCAGGTGCAATGAATTAAAAAAAAAAAAAAAAAGTGGAGAGGGATTGAGGAAGACACCTGATGTCAATCCATGATCTTCACATGCATGTTTACACATGTGCACCATATATAAACACACTTGCACGCGCGCGTGTGCACACACACACACACAGCACACAAATTTGTGAAAAGAAAAGAAAAGAGACGAAAAAGTTCATATATCTTTGTGGCACACAAAGCAGGGTTAACAGTTTTCCAGCAAAAGGGATGTCCAAGAATGTTACTAAGAAGAATGAGCACAGGGCTGGAGAGATGGCTTAGCAGTTAAGGTGTTTTGCCTGCTAAGGACCCTGGTTCAATTCCCCAGTACCCACGTAAGCCAGATACACAAGGTGGTGCATCCATCTGGAGTTGCAGTGGCTAGAGGCCCTGGCATGCCCATTCTCTCTCTCCCTCCCTCCCTCCCTCTTTATTTCTCTCTCAAATAAATAAATTATTTTTTTTAAAGAATAAGGGGGGCCGGAGAGATGGCTTAGCAGTTAAGACGCTTCCCTGCGAAGCCTGAGGGCCCATGTTTGACTCTCCAGGTCCCAAGTAAGCTAGGTGACGCACAAGGCGACACACGCCTACAAGGGGATGCAAGCACATAAGGGCGCACATGCGCACAAGGCAGCGCACGCATCTGCAGTTCCATTACAGTGGCCGGAGGCCCTGGTGGGCCAATTCTCTCTCTCTCTCTCTCTCTCTCTCTTGCTTCTCCTTCTCATGAGAAGGGAGGGGGGCAGTCTGTTGGGCTTGCCTCACAAAAAGAAGAAAAGAATGAGAATGAGAAATGTGTAGTAGGTTGGAATGCAGGTTGAGCTATAGTCATGTAGCCAGAGTGTAACTGGGGAGGGAGGAGGAAGGAGAGGGAACCATGGACCGGGAAACACACGCGCTTCTCTCCAGGAGTCTGGGGGGTCGGCTGCAGATCCCAGCAATAACAGCCCAGAAGGTGTCTTCAGCAGAGGAGAGGAAAATTAAAATGTGTAGCTGAGGGTTATTAAAGGGAGTTCTAATGAATAAAAGGAAGGACAAGTAAATAAACAGAGGAGACAGACTTCCACTAATTTGCAGTGGCACCAGTTTGCCTGGGTGGGCAATTCTTTCTAGCCATGATAGTCTGCGCTTAGTTGGGAAATCCTAAATTGTGGTTAAAAAGAAAAAGTCAAAAAACAAAGAAACACAATGAAGTTAAGTGGCTTAAGAGGAAAAAGTTCTCAATGTCTTTCAGATCCAGGCTGCACATGGAAGGAATTTGGGCTCCAAGAGTCCAATGGTTGGCTGAAAAACGGATGAGCTGAGGGATCAGGGGCCTTGATGAAAATGAAATGCCTCTTTGAGGAAATGCACAGTTAAGAAAGTCAAGGTGGGCTGAAAAGATGGCTTGGCCATTAATGCATTTGCCTGCAAAGCCAAAGGACCCCGGTTTGATTCTCTAGGACCCACGAAAGCCAGATGCACAAGGTGGCTCATGTGTCTGGAGTTCGTTTGCAGTGGCTGCATGCTCTGGTGTGCCCATTCTTTCCCTCTCTCTCTCTCTCTCTCCCAATAAATAAGTAAATAAAGTGTATTCAAGAAAGCCAAGGTGGAAGGTGTAGTGAATGAGGTCAGGGCACCCAACAGCTGTGCAGCAGCTGCTGCCCAATACTCTCTGCCCTGGCCAGACTCTTGCCTGCGTTTGTCTCAACTTCCTTTCAAGCCAGGAGCAGCCCTGATGGGACATGACAGATTTCCCCCAGTTCCCTCACCTCACTGGAGTGGAGTAACTCTGCGATGTTTTACCCAGAGTTCCCCCGTTCTCTGGCTCCCAGAGTCAGTCCCCGTTGCCCACAATAGGAACATGCTTGACATTCTATTCTCTGGGAGCTCATTTCTCTTTCAAAACCCAACCCTCTACCATCCCTTACTGGAATTGGCTCCCACATAAGCTATCTGTATTTGCAGGGTCTGCCTCTTGAGGGACCCACACCAGACGTAGGTTCCATTCTCCTGGTCCCATATAAGCCAGATGCACATGGTGGTTATGGTGGTTTGAGCCACGTGTCCCCCATAAACTTAGGTGCTCTGAAGGCTAGGTTCCCAGCTGATGGAGATTTGGGAATTAATGCATTCTGGAGGTGGGGTGTTGTTGGGGGCAGGCTTACGGGTGTTATAGCCATTTTTCCCTTGCCAGTGTGTGGCACACTCCCCTGTTGCTATTGTCCACCTTATGTGGGCCAGGGGGTGATGTCCACCCTCTGCTCATGCTATCATTTTCCCTGCCATTGTGGAGCTTCCCCTCAAGTCTGTAAGCCAAAAAAAACCTCTTTTTCCTACAAGCTGCTCTTGGTTGGGTGATTTCTACCAGCAATGCGAACCTGACTGCAACAGTAGTCCACGCGTCTAGAGTTCATTTGCAGTGGCTAGAGGCCCTGGCACACCCATTCTCTCTCTGTGTCTTTCTCTCCCTCTTTCACTGTTAAATAAATAAATAAATAAAGGTATAAGCCACCACACCCAACATTAAAAATATTTAAAAATTAAAAAAAAAAAAAAACATAGCATATCTGTTGAAAGGCTTTACAGTGAAAAGGACAGGATCCAGCCACCATCACAGAAATCAGTGTGGAGGCTTCTCCAGATAATTGATCCTTCACATAAGCCAGCTATCCCACTCCTGTGTATTTTCTCAAACAATTCCCTGGTCAACATACCGCAGAGATATGTGCCTGTAAGTTTATTACAGAACTACTCATGATAGCTAAGTCATGAAACCAACCTAGGTGTCCAACTAAAGAACGGGTAAAGAAAATGAGGTGTGCATGTGCGGTGAGATGTTTTCAGCCATGGAGAAGAACAGAGAGACCTTGAAGGGAGGAAAACGTGTACAACTGGGCGTAATTATACTCAGTGAGTAAGCCAGTCTCAGAGAGCCAAGCATCACATTCCCTCTCACGTGTGATTGCTGGATTACATGTAGACACATAAAATCATGAAGGCAGATCTGACATGAAAGTCGAAGTGAAACTCCCTAGGGGAATAAGGAGGAATATTGGGACTGGAGTGAAGGCATGGGAAGCACACACTATATAATTGTATAAACACTTAAAGAAAAGAACAGGAGGTTGCAGATAAGTGAAAGAGGGTGGCATGATTTGAGAGAGAATTATCCTGCAGAGTCGGTGGGTTTTTAGCAGTATCTTAGGGTGAAAATCTCTAGCAACCTTCTGAGATGGCTTCTGGCAGGATCCAGGAGAGCAAGGTCTGTGGTCACCCAGCTCGTGTGGAAGGCAAGTGGGGAGAATGAGCTGGAAGCCTAGGCCATGCTCCAGCTAGCCAGGGCTGTGTGCAGCCTCTGGCATTAGGAGGTCCAAGAACCAGCGCCCTCTGTCCCCCCATATCTCTCACAGGCAGGGACAACTTCATATCATTCAAACCTCAGCTACAATATACACCTGTATGGAAACACACAAAATAAAACAAGAATACTAACTATGGCCATGTTCTGGTACTATTGCTTCTTTATTTTATCTTATTTTATTTTACTTTCTGCAAGGTTTGGGAGAGACTGTGACCACAGACACCACTCTGAGGCAAAGATGACGCTTTTATTGGGGGGGGTGGAGGGGGGGGTACACGTGCTGCCAAGACTGGCCCTCAAGAGCAGAGCACAGTCAACTTTGAGATTCCAGATAGTGGAATCTCTTTATAGAGCTCTTCAGTTGGGGGAAGGTGAGGAAGGGGAAAGAACTCCTTTGTTCTTTAGATTAGCCATTTCAAATAGCTAGGGTGAGGCCAGAACGCTGACCAGGTGACGTAGGAGATAAGGGGACAGAAAACCATGACCTGGGGGCCTTGCTAGGCCAGGAAGGGATAATGGCTGGGTGGTTCCTTGAGGAATGTGAATGGCCCACTTCTTTTTGCCTCTGTCTTCGTCCTACTGTCCTCAGTGACTCCATTTCTGGGAGCCTGTCTTGACCTAACACTTTCCACTTCCAATTTCTGTCAAAGCGAGCAGAACTAGTAACCAGCAGGGTGGCATTGAAAGGATTATTATTATCTGCTCGGGGCGCATTTCAGGAAGAAATCTTGGTAGCACTTCTAAGTTGGGCTCAGTCTGAAGTCTTTGAGGCATGAAGTGCTTAATGAACAATACTTCGTAGCTAGGCGTGAGAGACCTGAGAGGATGATGTTCCGCACAGACCCCCCCCCCCCCACCCCAGCCAGGAGCAAAGGCTTCCCGCTCGGGTTATGGGACCCCAAGCCTCCAGTGTCTTTGGAAAGGAACTTCTCTGCTCAAACGCTCATTCCATCCCAAGATTCCCACAGCCAGCGAGTGGTCTCCCCGTAGATAATCACGCTGCTCTGAGTCTCCCACACAGCATCAGAGGCCTGTGGTCTTGGCTGGGGCCTTGTCAGGACTGACACAGAGCTCAGTTTCACGACTCCGTAAATCCTGCCTCATTCCTTTCCTGTGCTCAGATGTCAGTCCCCCAAACACTCCCTAAACGCTATGGCTTGATGTGTTGAAAAATGAGTCCCCCAAGGTCATATGTTGATGGTACTTGAAAGTGAGACTTTTTAAATTTTTTAAAATATTGTATTTATTTGAGAGAGAGAAAGAGCGAGAATGGGCACACCAGGGCCTCCAACCACCGCAAATGAACTCCAGATGCATGCACCCCCTTGTGCATCTGGCTTACGTGGGTCCTGGAGGGTCGAACAGGGATCCTTTGGCTTTGCAGGCAGACGCCTGAACCGCTAAGCCATCTCTCCAGTCCCCTGAAAGTGAGACTTTTAGAAGGTAGTTAGGATGAAATGAGGTCGTGAGGCTCTTGCTCTGTCTCACCCCATGAGTCCCTTCACCAAGTTATGGGGCAGCAATGAGGCCTTCCTCAGACACTGAACAAATACTAGCCCTGGGCTCCTGGACTCGCTACCTCTCAGAGCCATGGACTAAATGATCCTTGACTGTGGATATATTACCCAGTCTCAGGTGTTTAGTTATAGCATTGGAAAATGGACTAAGACACCAATGAACAACTTTATCTTAATCTCACTACAGAGTAGTAAAGTACCATTTAACAGGGCTCCTTTTTAAGTAATTTAAAAACATTTTTGTTATTTATTTATTTGAGAGAGAGAGAGGGAGAGAGAGAATGGGCATGCCAGGGCCTCCAGCCACTGCAAACCAACTCCAGATGCCTGTGCCCCCTGGTGCTTCTGGCTTACATAGGTTCTGGGGATAGAACCGGCATTCTTAGACTTTGCAGATGCCTTAACCTTTAAGCCGTTTCTCCAGCCCTGGCAGCACTCCTGAATGAATGACACTCCATGAAATTTTCTCACATGCTACAACAATGATTGCCAGGACTAGAATGAGTATCAGTTGCTGGGTCTTGGAGGGATGGAAAAGTATTCATGCTTACTCATTTGGATTTCGAATTCAATTCCCCCTCATGTTTTCCCAGGGAAAGAAAGTTCTGCAGAAAATCAACAAGAAAATATGATAAGAGTTTACAGGACTAAGATGCAGGTAACAGAGGTCCTGGCCTTATGCTGATGTTTGGGGGGACAAGTAGCTGTTTTTGGGGGGGCCTCAATGTATTCCTCTAGGCACTGAGCTCCAGGGTGGCTTCTAATTGGTCAGGTAACCCCGGCTGCCCCTTGCAATAATGCCACATTCTCATGTCCTGGCCGAGAGAAAGGACTTGCTCTTTTTTTTTTTTTTCCACTAAGTACAATTATTTTGGTGAGGAAGTTAATGAGATATTCTAAATGATGAAACCTACTCTTAAGATTGTCTGTTCATCTCAGGGCCTCAGGAGGTGACTCAGTGGTTAAAGGTGCTGCTTGCAAACCTGCAGGGCTAACTTCAATCTAGCCTCTGGTAAGTTATGGGGAGACCCAGAGACAGAATCCAAATCAATGTATCTATCACAAAAGAGTCACATCAGAAAACAAACAAACAAACAAAAAAGTCCTTACGCTAACAAATGACAATGCTAAGTGTCATAAAACTCCTCACAGAGCCTTAAATGACCTGTAAAATAGAAGACATAGGTAATTTTGATTGCCTACATGGTTTTAAACACCCAACAAAAAATATAGCTACAAAATATTATAATATAAACAAAGATTCAAACTAACAGACTCTCCTGCCTGACGCTGGTTTGCAGTACTCATCGCTAACATTTACTCTTGCCTTCTGCCTCTGCCTGCTCCTGGTTATTAATCACTGCTTGTCTTTAAGTCGAAGCTCCAAAATTGTCCTCACTGATTATGTTGACCTGATAGTTACTGATTCGTATTAGGCCACTCTCTTCTTGATATGTCTCACTAAAAAGGATATATCACTGAAACAGACCTCAAAGCCCAGCCTTAAGACACATTTGGGAGAAATCTAGAGCCTCTCACCAAGATGGGAGAACGGTTTAGAGCTCTGGCTGGTGGAGCTTGCTGATGCTGGCGGGGCTGGTTGTCTGACGGTGTCTCTGGGCTTAGATTTATAGAAGTAAGACAGATTCTCCTGCCATTAATAATGCTTCTTTAAAATTTATAACACAAAAAAATCCACATACCCTTAAAAAATTGGACCCACACCCATCAGCCAAAAGATTTAAACTCATCACATCAGAGTCAAAAGCCAATATTCTCTTGCTGGGCGTGGTGGCGCACGCCTTTAATCCCAGCACTCGGGAGGCAGAGGGAGGAGGATCGCCACGAGTTCAAGGTCACCCTGAGCCTACATAGTGAATTCCAGGTCAACCTGAGCTAGAGTGAGACCCTACCTTGAAAAAAAAAAAAAAAAACCAATATTCTCAGCTGATTATGATAGCTAGCAAGTCGCCAGGGGATCCCCTCAAAGTCAAGCTCCGAAGGACACCTGCCACTGCCAAAAACAAACAAATGTCCACCTACTAGTGTTTAGCACACCTGGTTAAAAAATATATCTGCTTCTTATAACAACATGTGCCCTATTAAACTCTATAAATCAAAAGTAATCAGATGCATAATAAGGATCCTAACTCCTTCCATTTATTGAACAGATCAACCTCATGAGATCCGTAAAAAAAAATACTCTGACTTCAAGAGACATATGTCTCTCACCCCAAAATAGACACAGTTCTTTACTATTGCCTTGTATTATTTCCTTTTCTTTCCACAAACATATCTGTTTCATTTAAAAAATGTGATACAGCCGGGCGTGGTGGCGCACACCTTTAATCCCAGCACTCGGGAGGATCGCCGTGAGCTCGAGGTCACCCTGAGACTCCACAGTGCATTCCAGGTCAGCCTGGGCTAAAGTGAGACCCTACCTCAAAAAAAAAGTGATGCACTCCCTTCCCTCTAGCTCCAAAAATGTCCTGTGCCCTCCTCCTCACACTAGGGTCAGTCACAGTCCTTCCTGTTGACTAAACTTGTACAAAAAAGCCCCCCCCTGACTCTTTCTTTGGCTTTCTTGTATAATGCTTTTGTGCGGCCATCCATATTTTCTTTTACTTCTTTTATTTATTTGACAGAGCGAGAGAGGGAGAGAGAGAGAGAGAGAGAAAGAATGGGTATGCCAGGGCCTACAGCTACTGCAGACAAATTCCAGATGCATGTGCCCCCTTGTGCATCTGGATAACGTGGGTCCTAGGGAATCGAACGTGGGTCCTTTGGCTTTGCAGGCAAATACCTTAACCACTAAGCCATCCCTCCTTCCCTCCAGAGTAACTTCTAATTGGTCAGATAACCCTGGCTGCCCCCTTGCAGCACATGCCACATTCTTACATCATGGCCAAGGAGAAGGACTTGCTTTTTTTTTTTTTTCATTGACCAAGTACAGCTATTTTGGTGAGGAAATTAATGAGCCTTCTAAATGATAAAACCTACTCTTAAATTTTTCTGTTCATCGCAGGACCTGAGGAGATGACTCAGTGGTTAAAGGTGCTGCTTGCAAACCTGCAGGCTTAAATTCAGTCTATCCCAGCGCCCACAGAAAAGCCAGACAGAAAGTGGCGCACAGTCCGCAATCCCAAATTCACCCAGGACAACAGGACACACAACCAGGAAAATTGGGATTCCCAAGGGCAAGCCAGACTGGAGCATGGGTGGCCAAACAAGAGACTGTCTCAAAGTGAAAGTGTCACGCCATGGCAGGTGTGCGTCCATACACATCAACTACTCACACACACACACACACACTAAATAACAATCAAAAGTTGTTCATCACAGTCAACTACAGGGAGAATTTTAAATAAAGTCTACTAAAAATGTTTACAATTCAAACTCTACTACATCTCTTTATTAAAATATTTTATTTATATATGTATTTATTTATTTAAGAAAGGGCAAGAAGGAGGCAGAGGCAGAGAGAGAGAAGAGAAAGAATGGGCATGCCAGGACCTCTAGCTACTGCAAACAAACTACTTGTGGGTACTAGGGAATCAAACCTGGGTACTTTGGCTTTGCCAGCAAGTGCCTGAACCACTATGCAATCTCACCAGCCTCCAAATGTGCTACATGTCTGGAGGCAAGAGAGTTTCCTTCCTCTCAGTAAAAATACTTTCAAAGGCCACTGTATCTTTATTGTGGAGCCGCAGGGATGCCAGCTGTCCTTCCTTGAGGGATGATGGCTTTGCACTTGGGAAGTTTCCAGGAACAAAGAACAAAAGCATGACCAATCCATACATGACTCTACCCTTCGAAGCGTGTTGCGTGACAACTGGTTACTAATGGGAAAACAGACTCCTTGTCAGACCTTTGGATATCAAAAAAATGCATCATTCTTCCAGCTCCTGTAGTGAATCACAGTCAATAGATGCTTCTAGAAAGCAGAAACTTGCTTAGTAGAAAACCTTGTTCAATGTATTTATTACTGCACAATATAAAAAGAGTAACTAGCTGGAACACCATTTTCCAAGTTATGTTCAACAGTTTTGTTAAGGGAGATCAGCCAGGGTTCCACAGCCAGATAAACTTAGTGAACAGTAAGTTTTACCAGGTTTCTTTGCTGAAGGATATAGTGTATGCCTCAGCAGACTCTTACGCCTTCTACATCTCTAAACAGTGAAGGTAGACCGCACAGTCACTCCTGAACTGAACACCTAGAAATCGTCAAAACGGAAGTTCTAAGTGACGCAGTTCACCAGGTTCTCTTCTCTGGATGGCTTCAAAAGGAAGCCCTTGCGGACGCTTTTGACTGCAGGGGTGTCACAGTTGGTAGTTCTCCATCCTGAGTTCTCGGGACTAAGAGATCCCTGCACTGTGGGGCTATCCGTGAGGGTGCCAGGAAATGCTGAGAAGATCAAGACAATTGGTCACGCCACTTAAAGAAGCCCTGAGTGTCCACATGTGTGCACATCTGCACACACCCATGTGCATGCCCTCTACATGCACACCACACCTGTCCACTCTATACACAAAACAGACAAAAATTTTAAAAAAGCTAATTACCTTTGCACCAAACTGTAAGGGCCTTATTTCCCCCGTGATTATTTTAAACACAATGTTGGATAGCTGTGTAAATAACACGTCCACCGCACTAGGTGCCAGGTGTAACTTCACGGGGATTTAGGGTGTAGAGAGGGATGTGTGTTCATTATAGATGCATCTATCTTGTTAAAAATTACATATAAAGGTCTTGAGCATTCAGATTTTGATATACGCAGGGGTCTTGAAACCACTTCTCTAAAAGTATGGAGAAAGTGCTATATATAGCAAGGGTGTCCCTAAATTATCTCTGGCACCCTCAAATACAGGATATGTAACTCAGTCTGGTAACTTTGTGACTCACAGGGCAGTGGCCCTTTTGTTTTGAAACAAATGGAGAGTTGAGGGGCTCTGGTGCCTGCCCCTGCGCGTGAGCAAGCAAATGCGGACTCAAGGGGAGCAGGACTCACTCCAGAGAACAAATGTGAGGGTACCACTTGTCCAGGCGCCGGGCAATGCCTTTCCTCCACTGGGACTCAGTAAACATTTGCTAAGCCAGTGGAATAGCATCTTCCCATCAAAGGCTTGCAGCAACGGGCGACTTCATAGATGTTTACATCTTCTTGCGGCTAGCTGCCAGTAGCTAACAGAAAATGGGGACATGCAGACAGATCAAGGAGTATTGGATTGATAATTCCTGCTCTTTCTGCCAAAATGGAAGCCCTTCTGGCTAAAGTGGGAATCCCAAGGGCTCAGAGGAAGCTGAAAATCCTCCCCATAGGGGTCATTGAGTCAGCACTGACCCCTTTGCCAATGCAGCGACCTACTGCTCCAAAAGTCTGCCGCATGGGCTGGAGAAATGGCTTAGCGGTTAAGCACTTGCCTGTGAAGCCTAAGGATCCCAGTTCAAGGCTCGGTTCCCCAGGTCCCACGTTAGCCAGATGCACAAGGGGGCACACGCGTCTGGAGTTCGTTTGCAGAGGCTGGAAGCCCTGGCGCACCCATTCTCTCTCTCTCTTTCTCTCTCTCTCTTTCTATCTATCTGCCTCTTTCTCTCTCTGTCACCCTCAAATAAATAAAATAAAATAAAAAGTCTGCCGCAGCAGTCACCCTGTTGCTTCTCAAAGCCTTCAAATGTCAAAGTTGCCGTTAACCACAGCAAGTTCATAGAAACCTCAGTCTCCGCGGGCCATAGTGAAGGGAAGCCTGTGACCCTGTGTTTCTGGGGTTTTTCCCCATGAGAATGCACACTCAGAGAAGCAAGTGACACCTTTCCCGCATGTCATGGGACAGGTCCCACATACATCTATAAAAAGACGGGCTAACAAAAAACCCTGCGTGACAGACGTGATCACAGTTTTACTTGGTACTAGGGCCATCATGCTGAATCCCCAAAGTGCACAGCCCATGTCTATGCGTCACCTCCGTGACACACGCCCAGCAGAAGGATGAGTGGAGAAAAAGGGTCAGGTCACATAGCAGCGGCTCGTGTGGGGACAACAGGCCTGTCTATGCAGGATGCAGCATTCCTTTCTTCTGAATATGGGACAAAACATTTCTCTGTGGCAAGCTCCGAGAGCGAAAAGATGAAGAAGGTTAAAGTACTAATTCTAGTTTGTATCACTCACTGTCTTTGGAGGAATAGGGCTTTCGATTCTGTGACTTGCCCTGGGGGAGAAGAATTCAAGTTTCTTTGCCTTGCCTTCAGGGAAGAGGAGGGGCAGAAAAACAGAAAGCCAGGGAAGGTCAGAGAGAAACTCTTACTTCTAAAGCCTTCTTCTTGGAGGATCACTTCGTGGACCCAGCATGGAGAAGACACCTTTCTACCTGATGGATTTGAGGGAAAATGCCCACTGGAGAAAGCGGGCAGCGAGTCATCAGTTTATGACCCAGGAGCTCACTACTTTAATTTAATTTGGGTGGGGGACATGGCTTAGTGGTTAAGATGCTTGCCTGTGACATCTAAGGACTCATGTTCAACTCTCCAGGTCCCACATAAGCCAGACTCATGGAGACGCAAGCGCCCGAGGTCACACATGCGCACCAGGGGCTGCACACATCTGGAGTTTGATTGCAGTGGCTGGAGGCCCTGGCGCATCAATTCATTCTCTCTCTCTTTCTCTGTCTCTCTCTCTCTCTCTCTCTCTCTCTCTCTCTCTCTCTCTCTCATAAAAAGGGCAGTTTGTTGGGCTTGCCTCAAAAAAAAAAAAAAGAAAAGAAAATAGCAGAATTTTACATACTATGCCCATATTTATGTACAAGGAAGCCATTAGCTAAAAGGACACAAACACCTGTGCACTGAAATAATTCTCACTTTATTTGCACTCAGATACGTAATTAATACCATTTTTGTTGTTCTTTGTTGAACACTCCCGTTTTGAAGAGGTGCTTATAAAGACCACAGCAGCATGTGTCTGTGTCTAGAGTTCAGAGCAGGAGGTTCTGGTGACCGCCCACCCCCACCACCCCCACCACCCCGTGTGTCTCCTATCAAGTAAATTTAAAAACAAACAAACATTGAACACTCTAACTGCCAGGTTCTGTGATAAGTCATTAGTCACACTTAGATATTCAAAAGAGTACGACTAGATTCAGATTAGTGCACCATTTACCCAAAGGAGGAAAATGAGAGAAAGCAAGTGTCTCACAGACTTGTTTGCCGCTCCTCGGAGGGTTACAATTGCCAGCAGGTTTCGCTGATTTTGTTTTAAATCCGTTGTAAGATACTGCTGAGGTCCCTTGTTAGGACGTCGGCATGAGCATGTGCCCCTCTGATGGAAAGCTTTCGCGTATTTGTTAAAACGTCACGTACATGGTTACTGAGTCCCCCACACACTTACATGAAACATATCGGTATGCTTATTTCATGTGTTTCTTGTGAAACTGGGTTTTTTCTGGTTACCATTTCAAAATGCATTTCATTGCACGTTGTTTTACAGTGAGATTATATGGTCTGCAGGGAGCTATTCTCCAAGCTGGCCAGAACACATTGCTTTAAAATTCAAATAAAAAGGGGGTGACATGGTTTTCGTTTTACTTCCTGGTTTGATGGAAATGAAAAGCAAATTTTATCAGCAGATACTATGGTTTCACGGGGAGGGGTGGGGTCTTTATGATGTAAAGAATCCCGTAGAAAGCTGTCTGGAGTTAGCAAAATGGAGATTAAGGTAGGAATGATCCTCTGTATATGGCTGGTACGTAAAAGCAGCAGATTTACAGCTGGGGAGATGGCTCGTCCATTCAAGGCACTTGCTTGCAAAGTCTGCCAGCCTGAGGTTCAATTCCCCAGCACCCACTGTTAAGCCACAATGTGTTGCATGTGTCTATGAGCTAAATGTGCCTACAGCAATGAGAGGTGAAGCCAGGAGAACCCAAAGCACAGGGCCAGACATTCCTCTGCTGCCTGGAAGTTCCTAGGCAACAGCAAGAGCCCCACCTCGGAGTTGTCTCCCACGCACATGCCATGGGACGTGCACCCCACACCCCCACACACGTGCCCATATGCATAAATAAATAAGGAGAAATAAACAAAGAAAGGAAGATGTTTTAAAACCAGTAGGTTTGGCTCTTTGTTCAGAACCTGACTTTTTTTTTTTTTCTTTTCATGGTGGGTTTTATACATCTTTCTTGGAAAATGTACCTCTGATATCCCAAATTATTCATACATTACAAATTTCATAAACTTAATGAGGATCTCATGCCAATCATTACATGACAGAAAGGGGACACTAGCTGTCCATAATGACATAGGAGAGTAACCAGAAGTGTCCATTCCCTACTGTCCCATGGAGCATTGACAATGTTTAGAATTTTTTCTAGTTACATGAATGAGAGAGCTATATTTTAATTTTAAGTACCTCATCATTTCTGAGGTTACATGTTTGAGCAGGTAGGAGGTGAGGCTTGATGGGTTAAAGTTTATTTCTTTTTTCATGTGTTTCTGTTTTGTTTTGTTTTGTTTTGTTTTGTTTTGTTTTGTTTTGTTTTGTTTTGTTTTGTTTTGTTTTTGCGTGGGTGGCGGATTGCCATAGGGTCTCACTGTAGCCCAAGGAGACCTGGAATTCACTATGTAGTCTCAGGGTGGCCTCAAACTCAGGGTGATCCTCCAACCTCTGCCTCCCGAGGAGTGCTGGGATTAAAGACATGCACCACCACACCCAGCATGTCTCTGATTTTCTTTATCTCCATTTGAAATGAATTTAGATGAAAAGATATCAAGAAACCAGCTCTTACAATATCTATCCAAGAGTTTGTATTTGTAGTTTTTCTGCTTTGGGCTTTTCAAAAGTACACGTGTTTTTTTGTTTTAATAACTAGATACTACTCATAAGATACTATAGTAAAATATCAGCAAAATTTGTTCTTATCCATGAGGTCTGGGAATTAAAATATTTAAAAAGTTAACATATTTCAAATTCAAATTATAAAACAAAAAAATTAAGCCGGGTGTGGTGGCACACACCTTTAATCCCAGCACTTGGGAGGTAGAGGTAGGAGGATCACCATAAATTCGAGGCCACCCTGAGACTACATAGAGAATTCCAGGTCAGCCTGAGCTAAAGTGAGACCCTACCTCGAAAAAAAAAAAAGAAAATTTACACATTTATACACAATGCATTGAAATATTTTTATTTTTGTTTATTTGAGAGAGAGAATATGGGTATGCCAGGGCCTCTTGCCACTGCAAACAAATTTCATATGCATGCACCACTTTGTGCATCTGCTATAAGAGTACCTCTGAGGCGTCTTCCCAGCACAAAGTATTTCTAAATCAAAATTAGAAAATTACATTTTGAAAAGGAAGACCAAAGACTATTATCCTCAGTAGTTTTTTTCTTCATAGCAAATTATCTCAATAAATGAGGCATAAACGGTAATTTATTAATTCACTTACTGTTTTGAGGGTGGATGACTTGGATTTTGCTCAGCTGGGTGATTCTTCTGCTGTTCTCTCTTAGGGTCACCTAAGTGTATGTGATATCTTGCTGGTTGTGTAGAGAGTAGGTGAGTTGTCTTGTTGCTGGCTGACTCTCATCAGGTTCACTGGCACAACTGGCTATTGAATGAAGTGCCTTATTTGTCTTTAACATGGCATCTCCTCTTGCAATTGTCCAGGTTGACCTAGAGAAGAGATGAAGAAATATGATGTTTAATCTCTGGTTGTCTATTTGGCAGGATTTAGAATTACCATGGAACCAAATCTCTTGGCATGTCTGTTAGAGATTTTTCTAGATAACATTAATTGAGGTGGGAAGATGTGCCCTGACTGTGTGTAGGGCCATTCCATGCGCTGGAGGTCCTGGACTGTGTAAAAAGAGGAGAGTTAGCTGAGTGAGGTTTGTATCTTGCTCTCTACATTCTCCCTGCTGTGACAACATGACACCAGCTGCTTGCTCCTGTCGTGTCCCCTGCCGTGCTAGGCTTACCCTTGAAATGGTAAGCTGAAATAAACCCTTTCCTTCCTTAAGCTTCTTCTAGCCGGATATTTTGTCCCAGCAGTGAGAAAATAATTGATACAGGGAAGAAGGGAAGGAAGAAAAGGAGGAGGAGGGAAGCAGGGCAAAGAAAAAGAAGGGAGGAAGAGAGGGGGAGAAGTGCAGAGAAGAGGAGGTTTATAAAGTCTCAAGGCTTAGGTTCTGTACTAACACAAAGCTCAGGTTAAAGGAAAGAGCAATAGACTCCATCTCTTGGTGGAAAGATCTTCATTGTTACATAACAAAGGCATGACAAAGGAAGAAAATATTATGGCTACTTTTATAACCTACCCAAGTAACAAATTGCTTGGAAAATAGGAATCATTAGGTTCTAGGATGCTTAGAAGCTGTGGTGTTTAGATGTTTGAAGAAACTTTCATCACACTTGACTTTGGACAGCTTAGTGACAGCATCATTGCTTTAACTTCTCTAAGTACAAGTGGTTCTTCTGCTAGCTATCAAGGCCTCTGCACATCCTTCCAGAGCAGGCAGATTCTCTGTGTGCACAAAGCTATAGTCCCTTTCCAGCTGGATGCAAGCAAAGGCCTTCCTGATAGATTGAATGGGAGCCTAGAGGGAGAGAAAGAAAAAGGAGAGGAAGAAAGAAAGAAAAGGAAAGAGTGAGTTTTGATGAGTATAAGAATTTTAGCCTGAACAACTGGAAGGCTAGCAGAAGTAGGGAGACAGTGAGAAAAGCAGAGCTGAAGGAGGTCTAGACATTCAAATTGGATTGAAGGTTTGATCTCCACATACCACACAAATGAGAGGTGGTTGAATCTTTGGGATGTAATGAAAGGACATTAGGTCACTGGGAGTGTAAAAGGTATATTGGAGAGTGAGTCTCTTCCTCTCCCTTCCTCTTTGCTTCATAGCCACCATGAGGTAAGTCATTTCCTCCACCATGAACTTCTATCATCATGTGCTATCTCACCACAGAACCAAAAGCCACATGACCAATGACATTGGACTAAGATCATCAAAACTGAAACCAAAATAAATGTTTCCTCCCTTTGTTATCTCAAGTGTTTTTGTCCCAGTAATAGAAAGCTGACATCTATGAGGAACTTTTATATGTGAAGGTAGAGTTGAGTATCAACCAGTTCCTTAGCTCACTGACAGTAGTTGAAACTACAAGACCTCTGTGACACAGCGGTACAGAAAAAGAATGCAGTCTTGACAGAATGCTCTCTAGTCCAATAGATCAAGCAGAACAGATTAAACTGGTAATAGAGGCTTAGGAAGAAGAGACATGAACAAGGCAAATATTCTGGAAGCAAGGGAAGAAGTTACCAAGGAAAAGTAGGATCACTGTCGGAAACGCTACTGATAGATGGGGTGAAATTACAACTGAGTGGGTGCCATGGCATCAGAGAGTGGAGGTCCTCGGGGACCAGAACCCAGGCAGTTGAGGTGAGACTGGGACAAAGGCCTCATTAGGAAATATTTTTGAGAGCAGGGAAGGAGAACATCTGAGGACAGACAGGATTGACAGTCGTTATGAGACTTTTGCTATAATGCAAAGCAAAACAAAGAAATAGCTTATAATTTGGATCACATATAAATGCATATTGATGTTTGTCGACACCAGCTTGCCGAGAGCAACACAGATGAGCATGAGATAAAAGGGAGACTCAGATCTATGAATCATATCCGTAACAGCCAAGAGAAGGTGAGCTTCTTGCACCCAAGTCGAGATCGGGGTGTGGGCAGTTTTATCCCAAGGAAGCAGAAGCAAAGATCAGGCAACTGCTGCCTAAGGCACAAAACCCAGAGCCCCGCTCCATGAGCAGCATGCGGATCAGTATGAGGGAGAAGTCCACCCTTCCTATGTCCTTTGACTCCCAGACTTAACCTGGCTGGAGGAGAAAGCAGGATGTCTGAGGACATCACTAGGGCACAATATTGGCTGGTGATTCAAGAAGTGATCCACAGGGTGAGGGCAGAGACTCTGCCTATCTGAGTGTGAAGTCCACCTTTGCCTCATAGAGGCTGTGTGGTATTAGGCACATCACGATGGCTCTAAACTTCAGTGTCCCCATCTGTAAGTGACAATAGCAGTGTTACTCTCACCAGTGACGTGAGGATTCCATAGGAGGAAACATGCGGCTTCATAACCCCTTAATAAGCACCTGATGC
This sequence comes from Jaculus jaculus, assembly GCF_020740685.1. NCBI lineage: Eukaryota > Metazoa > Chordata > Mammalia > Rodentia > Dipodidae > Jaculus > Jaculus jaculus. The sequence goes on from NC_059114.1 coordinate 86,024,408, forward strand.
TACCTGTAACTCCAGTGCTGAGGGAGGCAGAGACAGGACCATCTCTGGGGCTCGCTCATCATCCCATCTGGCTGGAAACAGCAACCTCCAGGTGCAGTGAGAGACTTTGCCTTAAAGAAGTAAGGCAGAAAAGTAGACCAGTAGAGGAGGTCACCCAATCACATTCCCCTTTGGGCTCTGCATGTGCACACATAGAACTTATGGATCTGCACACACACGTGAAAACGCACCTGTCATGTGAAACTATTCACCCCAGGCAGGGCACAGATGACAGACCAAGGTATGCCTGCACCCAAACTAGTTTTGGTGAGCCGATGAGTTTACTGAGGCTGCTAACTGAGCAGAGCGAGGGCTTGCTTACAGGAGCATGGGTGACTCAAAGGCAGTTGCCTTGCTGAAAAGCCCACCCCAGCATAGGTGACCACTCATGGGAGCTGCATCTCCAGATGCTGTACAGTCTGCAGTGTCTCTCCCCAGCCAGTTGTTTACCCTGTATATATCCTGAGGGAGGCGTCTCACAACCCTTTAAGTTCAGAAGATTGCTGCTACCCAACACAGCTCAGAGCCTGCCCCTCAATAGCTGTTTACTGTTCCTATCACCTTGGGGAGTAGGTTCTGTAGGGTCCACCACCAAGGGAGGGTGAGACGCTGTCCCGCCTGCTTCTCAGGTCAGGGGCCCCAGCTGACAGGTTCGGGAGGTAGCACAGTAGCTGCGTTGGCCATTGTCTCTCCCCCAGACATACCTGCTACGGTGGTAGCCTTGGGCTGGATGAGCAATATTCACCACCCTCCCCTGAGCCCCAGCATACATTTCAGGGAGAAAAGTGTGCCCAGCTCACTCTGGGTATGTAACTGCCCACCTGTGGGACAAGCTAAGTCCTTTTCACCTGCACTGGTTTATCATTTGGGCCTTGTGAGAACTGTTCTCCTGGCTTTAACACTTTCTGGAGGCTCACTAGCACAGCCGTTTTCTCCCTATGAATGCCAGCTTGACACCAATCTTGCCTCATTTGCCTTCAAGAACAGACCCCTTGGCCTACCTGGCTCTTCGCTCATGTCCTCTTGGTTGTCTTAGCACTTTACAGACTCAATTTACTTGCGGTCTAGGTCTCTCTGATCTGTCAAGGCCTCTCCCCCCTCGTAGAGATCCCTTTCCACCAAGGGGTTTAGCAAGGAAACCATAGCCTGTGCCAGTCCCAAGGTCCCTGCTGGATTCATTTCTTCCTTCACTCTCTTGTGAACACAGGTCGACGAGGCCTGATCCCACACCATTTCTCTCCATCTTAATTCCTTCAAAAAGCCTGTCCTTCCTCTACTGTCCTCCAGTCCCGACATTCATATAGGCACCTCAACTGGTGATAACCAACGGTCCCTAGTGGCTAGGATGAGCTAGTCTGTCAGAGGCTGGTTTCCTTCAGCTCGTCTTACCTTCTGCAATTCAAGGAGACGTGAACAGTTAACAACTCGGGGTTCCGGCTCCCATAGCCCTTCCATCTGCACCCACATCCCACGGACTCACAAGCCAGGCCCTGAGAGCTTCTTCACCTGATTGTTCAAAGTCCTCCCAGCCCCAGCGTTCAGAGGCAGAGTACCCCCTGACTGTCACGGATGTCTCCTTGCTCTTCACAAAATGTCCTACCTGAGGGGCGTCTTCAATCACCCTGACCTCCTTCTTTCTTTTGTCTAAGTATCTTCCAAGTCAGAGATGAACACAGAGGATATGAGCTGCACATCCGTTTCCCATTTTAACTTTTCCTTTTCCACAAACAATCCTATCCAGGCAGCCAACTTAGCCTCAGATGTATATCTTGGTACTCATACCAGAGGCCACACAACATCCTCAAAGGCTTGCCGGCAATCTTGTCCCATCTGGGCCACTCTCAGGGACTGTGGGACATTCTGTAGTCTTCCAACTGTTTCCCAGATACTTGTTAATCATACGTGCAACGCCATAGCACATAGAAGAAGATGGCCACCCTGAGGTTTCCTCACAGATTCTCCACTTCCTGATGGCTCAGCCTTCGTTACACGTCTTTAACAAGACCCATGCCACCACTGCCACCACAAAGAGGGATATGGGGAGAGACAGCCATGCTGGCATCTCCCCTGGGGATGCTCCACCCTCAGCCCCAGTTGCAGCCCTCGCTGCCCCATAGCCAGTACCATGGAGTTGCTCCTGCCAAACTCACCTTTGGTTCTGCCATGTCCCTATTCGGGAACCAAGTGTGAAACATTTCCCCCCTGGGGAGAGGCAAACACGTGTCTGCTCATCCCAGACAGTCACAGACCAAAGCATGATTGCACCAATGTCAGTTTTGATGAACCAGTGAGTTTGTTGAGGCTACTTACACAGCAGGGAAAGGGATCTTGCAACTTTGAAAAAATATTTATTTTATTTTATTTTTTTATTTGTGAGCAAGAGAGAACAAGAGAAAGAGAATGGACATCCCAGGACCTCCAACCACTGCAAACAAACTCCAGACATGTGTACCACTTTGCGCATCTGGCTTACGTGGGCTCTGGGGAATTGAACCTGAGTCCTTAGGACTCTCAGGCAAGTGCCTTAGCCACTAAGCCATCCGTCCAGCCCACAACTTTTAAAGTTTACAGAACTGCTACACAGTAGTGGTCAGAGTCTGCTCTTGAACAAATTGTTCATTGCTCCTATAAGTTCGGGGCCATGTGACCTTTTAAGTTTCAGTTCTCCCAGATTTGCTGTCTTACTGACACTCTTCTTCCTCCAAGGAGAAATATTTCAATACAGAAGCATTTGCTATATAAGACCAACACACACACACACACACACACACACACACACACACACACACCCCATTCTAAGCTCACAAGCTGTATAAAAGCAGATGAAGTACCACTTTTAACTTCTGGGCAGTGGCTTGCAAAACCTTCATGTATCCATACCATGTCATACCATAGTGTACAAAGTGTGTACAGGTTTCAAAATGCAAACAGCTTCGGCTCCGTTACAGACTGTAGATGCCTGTGAGAGAAGGTGATCCCCAACCATACTAAAGCCTCACCTGATCCTTTGTTGTTGTTGTTTTCCAGGTAGGATCTCACTTTAGCCCAGGCTGGCCTTGAACTCACAGCAATCCTCCTACCTCTGCCTCCCCACTAAAGGTGCGTACCACCACACCTGGAAGCTTCACCTGATTCTAAGTCCTATACACTGGAATAATGAAAGCAGAAACAAATCCCCTCACTCAGGGAGCTACGAGAATGGCAACAGAAGACAAGCTTCTTTGACTGAAGCCATGGGGGTGGACTCCAAGAGGACAGAACACAGTGACAGGGAAGATATGTCCATCAGTTATCAGCCTCCAGGGCAAAGTGACCAGATGGGAGAGAAGGCTCCAGTCTGTCAAGGGGCAGAGGGGCCAGAGTCACAAAAGAGCCCACTGAGACAGGAGGAGATAAATACTGGACGAGTTTGTTTTGCTTACATTGAAATAAAAAAATCCTATGATTTTTTTTTTACATTCTTTGCCTAGAATTCATTGCAAAAAAAAAAAAAAGTAAGCTATTAACCCGTAAGAGATTTCAGAAAGTCTCTTACTTTTTTCCAACCTCCTTTCAATTTGCTTTTTTGACCTCCCTCTGGGTGCTGGCTCCTCTTTTCCCTCCGTAGCCTCCCACCACCATTTACTGTTATGACATTGAGAAATAGCCATGGATGTGAAATCCCTCCTCTGTAATTTAAGTCCATGTCTGCTAATTTGTTCTTCCACAAAACTGAAGAAAACCTGGTGCACATTGCCCATACAAGGACCTCACATTTACCTAAAATTTGTCATTAAACAGTCCCAAGTGCTTTTCTCCCAAATAATAAAACTCTTGAACTCTTTCTCACACAATTATCCTCTTTTAAAACACATGTGTGCCTCTAGTTTCTCTGCATCACTTTAACAGCAGAAACAAGCAGACCAAACTCTGTGTTTGGTAATGACATGTGGCCTAAGGTGGAGTACAGAAAGAATACACAGAGAGTTGATGCTCTAGTGGGTCCCAAACTGCCCCACCGCATGCTGGCTTTCTTCTGCAGAACCGCCTCCCTGAAGAATGTTCCTCTATAAACAGTCCTCTCCATGCAGGTCAGTATGCCACTAATTTGTACCTTGTAATAATCTAAACATCAGCAATGGTAACAACAGAATCTAAGTTTGTTGCTCTGTGCTCACAGCTAACGACTGCCTTACGTGGTTGGTCTATCATTGTCAGCATTTTATAGTAAACCGTGTGGGTTTGGAAAGGTTCAGAAACTTGCCCAGCATGTTCCTGTGTGGGACGAGTGAAGCCTGGGTTATCATCTGCATTGGGAGCTCTGGGTTTGGTTTTGAATGCCATACTGTCTTCCCTTCTCCGTCTCTATTTATGGATTGCAGTTAACAGTGTCTGTTTATGTCAGCACAAAATGCTGTTTTAAAAAAAAAGTAGCATAAACTGGGTGGCTTCAAAGCAGCCACTCAATTCTCATAGTTCTGGAGGTTAAATGCAAGGTCAAGCTCTCTGGTAGGTAGAATGTCTCATGAAGCCCATTTTATGGTTTGCATATGGGAGCTGTACCTTCGTGCTGGGTCCTCACGCGGCCAAGAGCAGAGAGAGAAGCACCCAGTTCTCTTTAGTTTCCTCTAATAAGGGCAGTATCCCACCATGAATGCTGCATCTTTATGACCTAATCCAACCCAATAGGTGGGTGCTATTCTTCCTTCTGACGTTCCAGATTGAGGTACAGAACACACATGTAACTTTTCAAAGCCTTGCAGCTAGAAATTTGGACCCACACCTTTCTGAGTAGCCTTAGATTCAAAAAGTATCTGTGTGGTGGTTTGAATGTAAAATGTCTCCCACAGGCTAATATATTTTATTAGTATTAATTATTAGTTAAAGTGGTCCCTAATTGTTTGGGGAGGGTATGGAAACTTGAAGAAGTGGGCCTTTTCCATAGGAAGCAGGCTGCTGGGGGGGGTGGGCCTTTGCGTGTTCCCCTCTGGCCCAGCTTGCTGTTCTCTGTGCTCTGCTTCCTGTCTGCCAGTGTGATGGTGTGACACCAGCTTCCTGCTCCTGCCATGCTTCTCCCACCATCATGGGCTCTATCCTCTGGCACTGTAAACTGAACTAAACCCTTTTCCTTACATAAGCTACTTCTTGTGTGGGATATTACTCTAGTAATGGAAAAAGCAACTTCTATGCTATCTCTCATTGTCCATCTCTTTCATGTAAGTAATCCCTTTATAGAACAATGGGTCATTTTTTTTCCTAAAGTTATCTGTCCATCTTTCTGTTAATTATAATTTAGGTGTCTAACATTTTGCAATTAAGAAAATATATTCCCATTTTTTAATATTATTTATGTATTCAAGAGAAAGAGAGAATGGGCACACCAGGGCCTCTAGCCACTGCAAACGAACTCCAAACACATGCACCCCCTTGTGCATCTGGCTTACCTGGGTCTTAGGGATCGAACCAGGGTCCTTAGGCTTTGCATACAAATGCCTTAACCAATAAGCCATTTCCCCAGCCCTATATATGCCTTTTTTTTTTTTTTTTAGAGAGCCAGGAATGGTGGCACATGCCTTTATTTTTATTTATTTATTTGAGAGTGACAGAGAGAGAAAGAGGCAGAGAGAGAGAGAGAGAGAGAGAGAGAGAGAGAGACAGAGAGAGAGAGAGAATGGGCACGCCAGGGCTTCCAGCCACTGCGAATGAATTCCAGATGCATGCATCCCCTTGTGCATCTGGCTAATGTGGGTCCTGGGGAATCGAGCCTCAAACTGGGGTCCTTAGGCTTCACAGGCAAGCACTTAACCACTAAGCCATCTCTCCAGCCCATATTTGCCTTTTTTGACTGTTTCATTTTTCACTGTGAGAGAATTAGAAAGGGTACTTGTAGGGGTCCAGTGGCATTGGTCCAGGAGATCCCCATACATCTTGTACAGGTGGAATGCGGAGTACAGGACGGACACTGACATCAGGATAGCAGGGTCCAGTGTCGGGTTTGGATGTGAAGGGCGTTAGAACACTTGGTGTCCAGGGGCTGGCACTGTTTGGGAAGGTTGCAGAACCTTGAGGGGATGGAGCCCTGATGGGTCACTTGGGGGTTTATCTTCTCTCTTCCCCATTGGATACAGTGTGACCGGCTGGCTCTCCTGCTGCCTTGCCTTCTCCACGATGATGTACTCTGCCCACTGGAACTAACCACCACCTTCCTTCTTGACACTGCTTCTTGTCAGGTGTTTGGTGGCAACAACAAATTAAGTAACCAATAAGGAAGAGAGACACAAGGATTGGGAAGAGGTACCCTAAATCTCTACTCTTTTTTTTTTTTAATTATTTATTTATTTATTTGAGAGCGACAGACACAGAGAGAAAGACAGGTAGAGGGAGAGAGAGAGAATGGGCACGCCAGGGCTTCCAGCCTCTGCAAACGAACTCCAGACGCGTGCGCCCCCTTGTGCATCTGGCTAACGTGGGACCTGGGGAACCGAGCCTCTAACCGGGGTCCTTAGGCTTCACAGGCAAGCGCTTAACCGCTAAGCCATCTCTCCAGCCCTCTACTCTTATTTGTAGTTTTTCCACTTAGGCTTGGTAATGGTTACATGAAGCTGATGTTTACATGACTCTTTGTATCTTTTTTTTTTTTTTTTAAGTAGGGTCTCACTCCAGCCAAAGCTGACCTGGAATTCACTATGTAGTCTTAGGCTACTCTCGAACTTATAGCAATCCCCCTACCTCTGCAATGCTGGCATTAAAGGCATTCCCCACCATGCCATTTGTATCTTTTTGAGTGTTTGAAATTTCTGTAACTTTTGAAAAGGTAAGAGAAGGAAATTAAACTATGAAGTAGCAAAATATAGCAGGGGAAATGCTAACAGTCAGGATGTCTGCCTTCTAAACTTTGTTTTACAAGCTCTTGTTTAAATTGGCAAGCTACTTAATGAAATATGGAAGACAGAGCTTGTAGTAAAGCAGAAATCAGCAGACTATGGGTCCTGGGTTATTTTTATTTATTTATTTGCAATGAGAGGAAGAGAGAGAAAACACCAGGGTCTCTGCTGTGAAAATGAGCTCCGGATGCACACGCCACTTTGTTCATCTTGCTTTACGTGGACCCTGGGGAGTCAGACGCAGACTATCATCTTAACTGCTAAGTCATCTCTCCAGAACCTGGCCCTCTGTTTCGCAAACAGAGCATTACCGGGACACACCTGTGTCGGTTCTTTTGACTATAGTCTATGGCCGCTTTCATTCCACAGGGGCTGGGTTGAGCAGTTCCCCAAGACTGCATCCCCAAGAACGTCTGTATGGAGCAGTAGAGGAAATGTCTACTGACCCCTTGCACTAGGAAGTTATCCTCTTTCATCACTGATATTTGATCATCCTGGAAGGCAGCTAGGACCCCAAAGACTTGTATGTCAGCATAAATGTCATAAATGTCAGCATTTATACATACAAATTGCTGTCAATAAGCATGCATATTATATAAGATTAAAGAAGCTGTAGGGCCAAAGCCTTTGCTCTTGTTCTGTGGGGCTGTGAGCATAGACATTCTTCCCTGGGAAGAATGCATCCTGAATTGGATGGAAGGAAAACCCATGGGTGGAATTTATGGAGATGTTTTAGAATATAGATAATAATTCTTTGAATAAAAGTTCTAGGGTAAAGAGAAGACTCAGTAAGCAATCCATCTACAGATATATACATATATATATATATATAATGCCACAAGTTTGATGTCAGGAAGAATTCAAGAGTTTGATGTCAGGAACTATAACTCTGGTTTGTACCTTTTCTGCTTGGGCACCTTGGAAAAATGGTGTAACTTCTCTAAGCCTCATTTTTGACATCTCTGGAATGGAGCCATGTTAATATGTACCTGATTGGGTTTCTGTGAGAATCGAATGATCTCATTCATGGTACACCCATTTAGCATAATTCGTCATCATTGTCTGTGTGTGTATAGGACACAATACAAATTCTAAAGAGGGTTTCGTGGTGGTCTGAATTAAAGTCCCCCATAAACTCGTATATTTCGAATGCTTGGTCTCCAGCTGGTGGCGATTTGGGAGGTGGAGCCTTTCTATTGTTATTGGCAATGGGTTTATGGGTATTACAACCAGTTCCCCCTTCCAAGAGATTGGGGTCACTCTCCTGTTGCTGGTGTTTTCTACCTGCTGTGGTAAAGGTCATGTCCAGCCTCCGCTCACGTCATGTGTTCTCCTGTCGTCATGGAGCTTCCCCTCAAAATTGTAACCCTGAGGTAAACAACTTTCTTCCCGCCAGCTGTTTTGGGTGGGCTGCTTCTCCTCGGCAATGCAAAGGAAGCTGCAATAGTTCAAAGAGCTTCCTCTTTATTTATTTATTTTATTTACAAATAGCTTTAAAAGCGTAGTTTCTAGTGCTGCTTTCAGGACTGATAAGAGGTATGAGAGAAAGGCAAAAGAGGGAAGGCAGTTTAAGCATGTCTGTCCCAGATGAAATATACAGAGCAAACAAAAAGAGAAGCGAAGTGGTACTGGGCGTGACTGGATGGAAATGGCACCCAAGGGACACAAATAGAGTGTGTTCTCTTGACCCTGGAGTGGAGTCCCATTCTCCAAAAACCTCTGAACAGATCTACAAGTCAAGCGCAAGAAGCACAGAGATCTCTTCCCAGTTTGACACATTCAACACAAAGTCATGTCCACTGCCACGATTAGCATGGCTTTGTCTTTCCCCAAATTCATGTTGAAATGTAATTAATCGTTCAACAGTGTTGGACATGCATACAGTTTAATAAAGAGGTCTTAGGTCATGAGAACAGAGCCTTGTATCACCTATTTCATGATGTATTACTGCAAAGGGATCGTGGGACTAGGTTTGCTCTTGTCTGCTCTCTTGCTGAGAAGACATTAATTTCTGTCCTCTGGAGGATGCCACATGCAAGGTGCCATATTCAAAGAGGAGGAACCAGGCCTAACCGGCTGGCATCTTGATCGTGGACTCTAAGCCTGTAGAACTATAAGGGGATAGGGTCCTGTTCCACACAATTCACCCAGTCTCGGGATTGTGTGAGAGCAGCCTGAAGTGACCAGACGCGACAATGATACAGGACCACTTGTCCCATCATAGAATAGAAACAAACACGTACCCCATCACAGAGAGGGTCACAGCAGGACTCTAGACAAGTCACCAAGCTGCCACAGACTTTGTTTCTCCCATCGGACATGACCATATCATTAAAAAAAAATTGTGAGGGCTTCAGAAACTGCTTAGAGGTTAAGGTGCTTCCCTGTGAAGCCTACAGACCCAGGGTTGACTACCCAGAACCCACATAATCCAGATGCACGTGGTAGCACAAGTGTCTAGAGTACATTTGCAATTGTTAGAGGCTCTGGTGCGCCCATTCTCCCTTTCTCTCTCTCTCCTTGTCTCTCTAATAAATAAATTTAAGTATTAAAAAAGAAATCGAATGCGAGTTACATATCTAATTTTATGTTTTCTATTAAAACAAAAAGAAGTGGATAAACTGGGTGTGGTGGCACATGCCTTGAGTTCCAGCACTTGGGGGGGCAGAGGCAGGAGGATCACTGTGACTTCAAGGCCACCCTAAGACTACATAGTGAATTCCAGGTCAGCCTGGGCTAGAGTACCTCAAAAAAAAATTAATAAATAAAAAATAAAATTAATTTTAATAGGGCTGGTGTGTGGCTTAGTGGTAGAGTGAATGCTTAATACAACGCAAGGTCTTGGGTTCAATCCCCAGCACAAAAAAATAACTTTAATAACATATTTTATTTCACCTAATATATGCAACACATAATCATTTCAACATGTATTCAACATAAAAATATATTGGCATAGTTTACATTTTTTCTCTCATTACATTCTTTTCATGGTGATCTGCCGAGCTTGATGTGAGCCTTACATTGACAGCCCATCCGAGAGAACCGCAGGCAGAGCCACCACAGGCAGCGAGCAGCTACCTGCCTAGCGCCAGGAATCGGGACAATGGCAACGACAAAAGCTGAATATCACTGGTCCATATATGAAGGTCAAAGCCGTGATAGTAAATGACCCTGTCTTTGTCACATGACCAAAGGCCAGAGCCCAGGAAGACGTGTTAAGAGGGGGAAACCCATAAACAGCTACTAAATTAGATTAAGTAATATGACTGGAATCCAAAAAAACAATGAGTTAGTTCTCTTTTAAAAGAAAAAAAAAAGGGGCCAGAGAGATGGCTTAGAGGTTAAGGCATTTGACTGCAAAGCCAAAGGACCCAGGTTCAATTCCCCAGGACCCTTGTAAGACAGAAGCACAAGGGGTGCATGCGTCTGGACTTTGCAGTGGCTACAGGCTCTGGCATGCCCATTCTCTCTCTGTCTGTCTCTCTCTCTCTCTCTCTCTCTCTCTCTCTCTGCGCTTGCAAATAAATAAATAATTTTTTTTAAGTGGCTATTAGATACTGGGGAGATGGTTGAGCAGATAGAGGCATTTGCTTCAAAGCCTGCTGACCTGGGTTCAATCCCCTAGCCACCCACACAGAGCCAGGCATTCACTTGCAGTAACGGGAGACCCTGGCAGTCATGTGCGTGCACACGTGTACACACACACACACACACACACTCACACGCACGTGCACACTCATGCAAGTAGTATCATTAAGTGTTCCTTGATTTCTCCTACCAGCACTGTGCAATTTAGTGAAAACTTATACAAGAATGTTCATGGCAGCTTCTATTCATCACAGGAACCACTGGAACCCCCGCCCCCCAGAAGCCTTCCCATGGGAGACCAGCTCAACACGCTGTGGACAACTCCATCTGTGGACTGTGAGTCAGCAGTAAGACGGACTCCACTGTTGAGATATGCATCGACTTGGACAGGCCTCAAGGGCATTACAATGTGTAGAAAAAGTCCCTCTGAAAAAGTGAATATTCCATTTATTTAACCTTCTCAAAATACCCAGATCGTGGAGATCAAGAGCAGATGCTCATCGGCCATGTGGAGGGAGTTGGCGGAGAGGCAGGGTGTGGGTGCTCCGTGGCAGCATGGCTAGTCTGCTTAGGGGCACGAGTGTGCACAGTGCCCGTGGCTGCGGTTACGTGAGCACATCCATGTGATAACAGCGCAGACTCCACACACACGCAAACCTACAAGTGAGCGTGTGTGCAGCTGAGAAAGCTCCATTGAGCTGCGCCGAGTCTCCCAAGTCCGAGTCCGGGCCGGGATGACGCGCTGTGATCCTCCTCCTCACAACCAATTACAAAGGCTGCGGGTAGGGTACCTGCACTCTATCCCTTTTGCCTATTCTTTTCAATTTCCCATGAATGGCATCATTTCACGGTGGGGGGGGGGGGTAAGTTCACAAAGAAAGGATCTGTGGAAAAAGAGCTTCCTGGTTCGGTCAGGCCCTACAAAAAGCCGCTCCAGCAGGGAGCCGAGGTCAGACTTCTCAGTAGCCGACAAAGGAGAAATTGGCCCAATGACCATTTCTGAAGTCCCGAACCAGTGGAGGCGCGCGGGAGGAGAAATGATGGATTCAGTGCCAAATAAACCAGTTGTGATCCTGGTCCCTTCTGCTCCACCCTTAGAACTTTCCTGCCTTCCAAGTACAGAAAGAAGGGTTCAAAGCCAGGAGTGGTGGCTCAGGCCTCTAAACCTCGCACTCAGGAGGCAGAGGTAGAAAGATCACTGTGAGTTTGAGGCCAGCCTAGAACTCTACGCAGTGAGTGCCAAGCCTGTCTCTCCTAGAGTGAGACCCTCCTTGGGGCGGGGGAGGGGGGAAGGTTTCATGGCTGTCATAATCCACCCTGTACACTGACACATGATGACACAACACACAGGACCAAAACACAGAAAGGGGCCAGCTGGGAAACCCGTGCAGTGCGATGGCTAGTCGATTCTTATTAAAACTGCAGCCTATGTCGGTAGGGACCGTGGAGAGACCTGGTTGGAATCCGAAAGAAAGCCAGTCCCCAGACAGCCCATCTAGTGTTGGAAGGTGCTACGTGAGCCACCAGGGGAAAGTGGTCAACATCTGTCCAAGTAACTCAAAGTCTAAGCCACCCAGAAGCAAACAACCTGATGTGATGCTCTGGCACACGGCCATGGTGGAGAACCAGCTGCTCTCGGATTGGCTAACAGATCTGCTCAGTGGAAAGGAAGCCATCCGTATCTGGAAATGGGAAACAAGTCAGAATCATATTCAGATAATGATTCTGCTTTCCATTGTCAAGCACCCACTAATCTTGAGCTGTAAGAGAGTCTACAACTTTTAAATTCTCTCTAAACTAATAATGGTCATCCCATTTAACCGGTGCTGACTTCACTCTCTGTTGGAGAATCTGCTTCTCTTTTTCAGACAGGAGAAGGACCTGTGGAGATAAATGATCCAGCACACTTCACCCTGGTCCCAGCTGAAGCCACAGAGGAACTGGGGAAATGAGCAAGAGTGTGCACGCCAGGTGTAGCAATCAGGGGGCATCTCTGGGAGCTGGTCATTGAACCTGATGTCAGCACAAGGGTGAAGGAGACGGACACTGAGGACACTCAGCACCTACCAAAGCAGAGATCCAGAGGCTCCTAAGAGCCCATCACTGAAGTAGACTTAAAATGCTCCCAGCATGGCTCAGGGAATTTTGCAGAAGAGGGAGAGGAAAGCTCGTTAGGGCCACAAGTTGGGACATTTTGCACAGAGATGGTGTTTCTCTCCCATGACTGACTGCTGCCCCACAGTGCATGACCCACAATCCCCATGGGGTTGACCTGCGTCCCCAGCGAGGAAGGCCTCTTCAGAAAAGGGGCAGGGAGGAGGGAAAGGATGGTACCAACATGTGTTGTTTATATACTAAGTATGCCCGTAGCTAATAAAAATAAATTTAAAGAAAATCACAGCCTAGGGGGCAGGGACCCGGCTGGATAAAGTGTATGCTCTTAAGCCTGAGTGCCCTACTTAGACACAAACTCTGAGTAGAAAGCAGAAGCACGGCAGGCTTCTGAGATCTCATGAGAGGAAAAGAGATCGAGGCGGGAGAGTGCCCCCAAAGCCGGAAGCTCATGGTGAGCTGCGTGCAGCAAGAACAGGAGAAACTGGCCTCCAAGGAGGTCCCAAGGGATGACCAGCTCCCAGAGATGGCCCCTGATTGCCACACGTGGCGTGCACAGGCCAAAACAAAAATCAGAAACCACAGCTTACAATTAATCTGTTTCTTTTAGAAACGCAGTTCTTTCATTGTATACATTAAGTACTACATTTATGTTTTATCCTTTTCCTAATGGCAAAACATATTAAAATGTTAGTTTGGTTAAAAAATTAACCCCTGAGACTGATTGCCTAACAAATGCACTCTGTAGTTTTCAAACTAGCCACTAGGGGGCCACTTTTCGTCTCCCTAGTAAAATTCCACAAAGTGATCTTTTAATTTGGAATGTACCAACATTTTACAAGGAAAAAAATGAATTCAAAACCATTCTCCAGCAGCAAGATTTGACTGACTATGAAGTTTGTAAAATGTGAAATTGATTGAGGATCTAGGATGTAGCCTTCAAAATTGGGTTTCCTATTTTTAAACTTGGCATCCTTCCGGACGGAAACCAGCCACCCTTAAAAAGCATACTCTTGACTTCACTTCCAGCTGGTGGGAAGCAGGGCCGAGGGCCATCTTATTTCTACCAGTTTTGTTATTACTCCATGAAACTCAGCATATTTCTGCCGGTTCAATAAGAGCTCTGCAGACAATGGCTCCTTATTCATTATTTAAGATCATTCTGTCATGCTTTGAAATGACTGTTCCAAAGTCTGCCTCTGTTCCCATACCCATCACTGGTTTTTGTTGGCTTGCTTGCTTGTTTCAGGTCACTTTTTCGTCAAGCAAAAGTCTGGGAAGAAGGACTTCTGTGCTGTTTGAGAGGCAACCTGCTTTTAAGAAAAGTAGCTTTCAAAGCCACATTACTGAATGCTACCTTGAGGAGGCGCTCAAAGCCCATGGGGGCTCTGCAGCATATTTTCATTCTCAGCGTGTGTGTGTGTGTGTGTGTGTGTGTGTGTGTGTGTGTGTGTTGGTCCTCTTGTCTTGTCTAAGGTTCCCCTAACTCTACACATTCCACTATTAAAATTTAAATTCCTGTGGTGGTTTGAGTATAAATTGTCCCCCATAGCCTCAAGTGTTTGATCCCCAAATGATGGTTGCAGGGGAAGCATAGTGGGGGAGGGGGGGCTGGGACGAGGCCCTGAGATCACAGCACTGCTTCCCCTGTGAGCCAACCTAAACCCTGCCTGAACTCCCCGACCGCTGCCGCAGGAAACGAGCCAGTGAAAAAGGGACAACATGACGCCAAACAACGAACGGACCAATGGGAAGTGGAGAAGGGGTATATAAAAGGACCAATGGGAAGTGGAGAAGGGGTATATAAAAGGACCAATGGGAAGTGGAGAAGGGGTATATAAAAGGACCAATGGGTAGTGGAGAAGGGGTATATAAAAGGACCAATGGGAAGTGGAGAGGGGGTATATAAAAGGACCAATGGGAAGTGGAGAAGGGGTATACAAAAGGACCAATGGGTAGTGGAGAAGGGGTATATAAAAGGACCAATGGGAAGTGGAGAAGGGGTATATAAAAGGACCAATGGGAAGTGGAGAAGGGGTATACAAAAGGACCAATGGGAAGTGGAGAAGGGGTATACAAAAGGACCAATGGGCAGTGGAGAAGGGGTATATAAAAGGACCAATGGGAAGTGGAGAAGGGGTATATAAAAGGACCAATGGGAAGTGGAGAAGGGGTATACAAAAGGACCAATGGGTAGTGGAGAAGGGGTATACAAAAGGACCAATGGGCAGTGGAGAAGGGGTATATAAAAGGACCAATGGGCAGTGGAGAAGGGGTATACAAAAGGACCAATGGGCAGTGGAGAAGGGGTATATAAAAGGACCAATGGGAAGTGGAGAAGGGGTATATAAAAGGACCAATGGGCAGCGGAGAAGGGGTATACAAAAGGACCAATGGGAAGTGGAGAAGGGGTATATAAAAGGACCAATGGGAAGTGGAGAAGGGGTATACAAAAGGACCAATGGGAAGTGGAGAAGGGGTATATAAAAGGACCAATGGGCAGCGGAGAAGGGGTATATAAAAGGACCAATGGGAAGTGGAGAAGGGGTATATAAAAGGACCAATGGGCAGCAGAGAAGGAGTATATAAAAGGACCAATGGGAAGTGGAGAAGGGGTATACAAAAGGACCAATGGGCAGCGGAGAAGGGGTATATAAAAGGACCAATGGGAAGTGGAGAAGGGGTATATAAAAGGACCAATGGGCAGCGGAGAAGGGGTATATAAAAGGACCAATGGGCAGTGGAGAAGGGGTATATAAAAGGACCAATGGGCAGCGGAGAAGGGGTATATAAAAGGACCAATGGGCAGTGGAGAAGGGGTATATAAAAGGACCAATGGGCAGCAGAGAAGGAGTATATAAAAGGACCAATGGGAAGTGGAGAAGGGGTATATAAAAGGACCAATGGGCAGTGGAGAAGGGGTATATAAAAGGACCAATGGGCAGTGGAGAAGGGGTATATAAAAGGACCAATGGGCAGCAGAGAAGGAGTATATAAAAGGACCGATGGGCAGCGGAGAAGGGGTATATTAAAGGACCGATGGGCAGCGGAGAAGGGGTATATAAAAGGACCAATGGGCAGTGGAGAAGGGGTATATAAAAGGACCGATGGGCAGTGGAGAAGGGGTATATTAAAGGACCGATGGGCAGCGGAGAAGGGGTATATAAAAGGACCGATGGGCAGCGGAGAAGGGGTATATAGAGATGCCTGTTTTCTTCAATAAGCCAGTTCTGTGTCATTGACTCTGCGCCTTCTTACCCCCACCCCCAAGGGCTGTTGGGGGGATCCAGCAATGGACCGTCCTGTTTGTGGACGTTGGAGAGCCTCTGGAAGGGGGCGGCTTTATGAAGGAAGGGTCACTGGAGCCGGGGTTCTAGCCCAGCTCCACCGGTCACACGCATCCCACTCTGACTCCTTCCTCTCAGACAAGCCTGCTTTCTGCTCCTGCCACGCTCACCCTCCATGACGGAAGCTTCCCTTCAAAACCATACGTGCTTTTGGTCGTAGATTTTGTCCCAGGGACGAGAAAACAGCTGCTCCAGCTCCATCCCTCTATTACTTGCCCACAAACCACAGCCAGTGCAGCTGAGAACACCACCACAGTCAGCCACGGGCTGCCATAACTGTTTTTGCATCACCACCCAGTTTAAATCTCTCAATTCTACCAAAGTTAAATGAAGTTTATGCAAATGAAATAGAGAAAAGCCAAGTTCGGTGTCACCAATCTCAAAGTTCCGTGTGTGTGAGAGTGTGTGAGTGTGTGTGTGTGTGTGTGTGTGTGTGTGTCTGAGACATGACCTTGACTGGACCTCATTCTGTAGTCCAGACTGGCCTCAAGTTTGTGATTCTCCTGCCTCTGCTTCTGAAGTGCTAGGATTACAAATACATGCCATCACATTCCACTAATCACTAAGTTTTCTGATGTGCTCAATGGAAAGAGGGTTTGGTCAAATATTTTATATTTTTTAATCTAGAAAACACACTCAAGAATCAAATCTGTGAGTATCATGGAGCTATATGTCTATTGGAAAGGAATTAGGACTGATGAGATGATCCCTGTCTTGTAGTAATCTCAGTGAGAAAGTCACCTCCGATGGATGTGCACACGCCATACCATCCCTGTCGCTGCCTTGCCCTGATTCCCTGTCCCCTGCCCAGGAGAGGGCAAGAAGAAATCAGCTGGAGAATGTGACCAGATGGGGTGCTACTTTGTACCGGTGCCCTCGCCTTATTGGCTGTGAGTTGGCATGCCCCGTTAGATAGACTTCTAGAAAACAGCCAACATTTGCTATGGACAAGCAGCCTGAGATTAGAAGCACAAACTCTGGGGCCTGTGCCCATGTGCCAAACTAGAAAACTGGGCTCTGGGGCCCTAGTCCGCTATCCCAAGCTGTGTGACCTAAACGCCTTGTCAAATACCATTTCCTGTCTGTGTGACATGCAGCAAGTACAGAAGATTATATTGGACATATAATCCTTCAGGCTCATCTCAGTTAATACTAAGACTCAGTTTATTGTATGCACAATTATTGAGTCTTCATGGAAAGGCAGAGCCCCCGAAGCCAAATTCTCTTCTTCCCATGTGATTAAAAAAGAAGAGTTTGTGCTCAAGACTAAATGGAGCCCCTCAGCTAGAATCACAGGATGTGATTTTGTTTAATTTTAGTAGAACTGTTTAACTAGCATAAATCCAGGAGGTCCTCCCTGGAGGCACGTAATGTGAAAGAAGGGCTCAGAAAGAAGAGTTTTGATGGATGGTGTTTCCAAGGAAGCATTCGGGGAGCTCAGTCAAGTTCAGTCCCGCCTAAGGAAGAAATGTCAGTTTGTTGTTCTGCTTGGCCTGACTTCCCTGCATGGTTGGTGCGCGTTTGTTATGTGTGATCCGTGTGCGGGCCCGTGGGAAGTGCACACTTTTCTGGACTCTCTTGGCCGAATTAAAAAGAAGAGTCACCCTGGGGCGCATTATGAACCCTGTCGACCTGATGAGGACATTAGAGCCCTGCAGTCTGGGGCTTCAGGTCCAGGTAGGCCTCCATCGACACCAAAGAGCTGCAGACCTGGCTCCGCGTGGCTTTCTCTGCAGAGCAAAGTCTCCCCAGTGTGGCTCCTGGGGCTCGCAGTCTGGCAGAGTGCTTCTTGGCAAGCTGTGAGGCTTGTGTGATGGGAAGCAGGGAGATGGCTCTGTCTAAATATCACTCTATTCTCAACTGCTTGCTTGTCCTCCAGAAAGTCTCCACGCTGTTCTGTTTGGCTTGGGCTGGTTCTGAATTTTCTTTTCCTTTGTCACTGATGTCTATAGTTGCCTGGTCAACCTTCTCGGGGAGTGTTGCCCAGGTGAAAACCCATGGCTTGAGAAGCAGGGACATAACTGAACTCAGCAAAGTGGCTTCTGAAAGGATGTCGCCAAAACAGACGCCTCACCTGCCTAAGAGGCAGCGGCAGGGGACCCCCCCCCCATTTGACCCCAAGAACAGCACTCTCAGAACTGCGATATCAGGTATCTCAGGGTCATTTCATGGACCAAACAAGAGTTTAAAGTTAGGACTTCAAGTTTTTCCTTAAAGGACAAGTATGTAGAGGAAGGAATAATTGTGTCTTGGTAGGGTCCACAAGTTTTCAAGAGAAATATCTGTTCTGATATTGAAGGATTCTGAAATATGCACACCAAAATAAAAGAATGTGCCCAACATGACAGAAAGTCAACTGGAAGTTCAGACATTTGTACCTTGATCATATATTTTCTTTTTAAAAAATTGGATTTGAATTTTTTTTTTTTATTTTTTGGATTTGAATTCTTGACAATACTCTGTGGTTTGTCATGCTTGTAATACTGATTTTCTTACTGGATCAAAAGAAAATTCAAACCCAAATTCTTCTGAAAGACCAATAAAGTTAACAGGCTTAAAAATGGGTCTGATCAACTAAAAAGAAAATTGCCAATAATAGTACAGGTATGTTATTATAAATCCTTTTGGGTAATAAAAGGACAATAGAGGAATATTCTATAAAACTTTACATGGAAAGAATTCTAATCAAATAAAATGGAAACTTACTTTAAAAATAAAGAGTTTGCTAGGGATAGTAAGAGCTTTAGGGAGTTTTTAAAACTTTATTTAAATAGGTGGGGTTATTAATTCTCACAAAGCCAGCATTTATTTAAAGAGCTGATTCTTCACATGATAACCATTGTGAGCAAACACACTGAGACCAGGAGTCTGGGGAGAAAGTATGGAGCAGCGATAATAAAAAGAAGCAGACGGTGGCTCATGCAGTCTTGACCACAGCTCAGTACCGCACCTCCTGAGCGATATGGAAACCAGCACACAGAATCAGCAGCTCCTTTGAGGTGACGCATCAAGGATCAGAAGGGAAAGACTCTCCTAGTCCACAAAGACAGAGTCAGGCTCGGATACTGGGGTGGGCGGTGAGGGGGCTCAGCTGAGTTTTAGGCCCAGTTCTTTACTGATTGATGATGTGGCCTTCAGGAAAAAAAAAAAAAAAATGTCTGATTCATCTGGGCCTCAGATTCCTAAGAGATTAAAATCCATAACTTCAGGCAAAGTTCAAGTCCTCTGCTGTTGTTTTTTCGTTGTAGTTTTTTGAGAGGTTACATTTATTCTGCTTCCTTAGGCAACTCAGCCACAAACCAGCATAAGAGTGTGTTCCTCTCTGCCTCGTGTGTCAGCTGGTGTGCAGGGAGCTCGCAGGGCCTTGGGGTGGGATCAAGGGTAAGTCCAGACACAAACAGGTGTGTTGGGAAATCATTTCATCATGCTCGGCTCAAGCAGTGTCCATTAATTAATTGAGGACTAACTTAAATATCAGGAAATGCCCAGTTTTTATAATTCAGTCACATTTGATGATTATCTAGACTTGTGTTGACTGCCACTCAAATCAAACTTAAAGTCTGTTCGCCACCCCCCCAAAAAAATTCCTTTGTGACCTTCTCAAATTAATTCAACCCTCTCCTTGTCCAAGGAAGCTCTTGCTGGTTGGTTTCTGTCACTATGGGTTAGCTTGGCCTGTTCAAAAACCTCGTTGATGTGGACACACATTCCTAGGGGAGCAAGGATGTTTCCAGGAAGCAGATGGTAAATCATTTCCCCATTGACTATGGAGCCCACGGTTCAAGGTCCTTTAGAGTGAAGGTCAGAACTGGCCTATGAATTCTTTGAAAATTACGTCTACTTCTTTTTTACTATTTTATTTCTTTATTTATTTGAGAGAGAGGAAGAGGTAGAGAGAAAGAGAGAATGGGCGCACCAGGGCCTCCAGGCACTGCAAACAAACTCCAGACACATGCGCCCCCTTGTGCATCTGGCTTACATGGGTCCTGGGGAATCGAACCTGGGTCTTTTGGCTTTGCAGGCAAAGGCCTTTACCACTAAGCCATTTCCCCAGCCCCATTTTATTTCTTGAGATACACTTCTTTAATAGTGTCTAACCATACAGTATGCATCTCACTTCATCCATTCATATTTATAACCAGATAATTTTCTATATCCTCTGTGTCCATTCATTCATTTTTATGCTCATTCCCTCAAAAGTTTATCGTCACCTAATGATGTGCTTAAGCCTGTTGAGGTTCTGGGTACAAACAAGACCGGCAGAGCTATGTCCTTTGAGGCCCATGTCCTTTGCTGGGGAGACCTTTGTTAACCTCCTGCTAGTTAGAAGATGGAAGATGAACAAAGCTGTGTTCGCTGAAACAAGGCCTGAACCTGAGGCCACAGCCACGTTTTATTACGCACCTCATCATGTATTTACGGCCTATTATACACCAGGCACAGTTGGTTCTATTCCACAAAAATACAAAAATAAATGAGGTATGGACATGTCAAGGAGTTTCCTTTTCAGGTGTTATTGATCTCTTGCGAAGTGTCCCTCCTTCTTATAAATTCTATCTGCTTTCTTCAGTGCCAGTGTGCATTGGAAAAAGCCACACAGGCTAGGGAGATGGCCAAGCGAGTACACGCACAGTCTGGCAAGCACGATGACCCGAGTTCAGCTCCCAGAACCCACAGAAAGCGGGTGTAATACCACGCACGGCTAGGCAAGATGGGAAGCTCCCAGGCCAGCTCCCACCCAGTGGTGAGCAAGAGACCCGGCCTGAAACAAGGTGGAGATGGGCGCTGACACCCAAGGTTAGCTCCTGCCCTCAGCACACGTGTAGTGGCACACACACGTTCACTCTCCGATGGGTGCGCGTGTGCGTGCACACACCCAAAGACAATTGAACAAAAGTCACGCATCCTGTTCATGCCATCCACATTTTGATACCTTACCATGGCCCTGTCTCAGGCTACGGTGAACGAGGGTCAGGCAGGCTGGAGAGATGGCCCAGTAGTTAAAGGTGCTTGCCTGGAAAGTCTGATGGCTTCGACTTCATTCCTCAGTTCTCACGTAAAGTCAGATGTCCAAAGTGGTGCGTGTGTCTGGCACCTAGAGGTCGTGTGCAGTGGCAGGAGACCCTGGAGAGCTCACTAGCTCACTTGTGCTCCCCTCTCTCACATGCATATACATATACGTATATTTGTTTTTGGTTTTTCGAGGTAGGGTCTCACTCTAGCCCAGGCTGACCTGGAATTCACTATGGAGTCTCAGGGTGGCCTCGAACTCACAGCAGTCCTCTTACCTCTGCCTCCGGAGTGCTGCGATTAAAGGCGTGCGCCACCATGCCCGGCTCTAAAGTACTTTTTGAAGTTGGCGAACGGGGCAGCTCTTAGAAGGGCAGGGAGCTCAGTCTACCTGGCCATGGTGACAGATTTTCTTCTCTGAGATACTGTGGCACTCCAGTTACCTAGTCAGTTCATTGTCAGCAGAGGCTTCAGAAAATCAACACCGTGCCAGCAGGTGGGCGCTTCTGCAGTTTTGACAGTTCTTTGAAAACACGGAATCAAGGGGCCCAAGCTCATAAAATCGACACCTGTCCTCCCAAAACACACACAGACACACACACACACACACACACACACACACACACACACACACCCCTACTCTCACTTTTCCTCAGGGTTAACTACCATAGGTACTAGGGGACAAAAGGCTTCAGAGGTGCTCCGCAGATGAATGTTTGATATGATGGGACAGGACAGAGTCAGAACAATGGGCTCCTCTTTGGCCAGAACTTTCCCATTAGGGTATCAGAACTGTGTGGTCTCTGGTTGCAGAGTAAGTAAACAAGGACATAATGGGTTTTCAATAAGTGCTGCGGAGCCAGGCTCCAGGTCTATTTGGAGAAGTTTATTTGACACGCAGAACCTGCTGGGGGAATTGGGGACAGAGTGGTGAAGGGAGTTAAAGTGAAAAAAAAAAAAAAAAGCTGGAAAATGCTGCCCGGGTGGGTTGTGACGCACGCGAGACCTGTGATTGGAACACCAGGGCTCTGGAACGGCACCTTGACTTGAAGTGCGCGCCCGTCACTGCACGTACAGCATTACAGGGAAACGGAGTGTGGAGACCTTGTTTGTTTGTTTGTTTGAATTTTGTGTTTTGGTTTGAAGGTGGGGGTTATTTTTTAAAAAAGAAACCTAACGCCAAGTGTAGTAAAGGGTCTAAAATCACGTATCTGGCTGACTTGTCTCTGGGTCTCTCCATACCACGCCTGTATGTTTCTGACTCACATCGGTCCTTCTCTGCACATCCACGGAGACCCACCAAGCAGAAGACATCTGATGCCAAGAATTAAAACAATGTTATGTTCTAAGAGCCTAAAATTAGTTTTTTTTAAATAATTTTATTTTGCTGGGCGTGGTGGCACGCACCTTTAATCCCAGCACTTGGGAGGCAGAGGTAGGAGGATCTCCATGAGTTCAAGGCCATCCTGAGGCTACAGTGTGAATTCCAGGTCAGCCTGAGCTAGAGTGAGACCCTACCTCAAAAAATAAAATAATAATAATAATGTTATTTTATTTATTTATTTATTTATTATTTATTTATTTATTTATTATTTATTTTCCAGGAGAGAGAGGAGACAGACAGAGAGAATGGGTACATCAGGCCCTTTAGCCACTTCAAACGAGCTCCAGATGCACACGCCCCTTTGTGCATCTGGCTTACTGGGTACTAGGGAATTGAACCTGGGTCCTTTAGCTTCACAGGAAAGCACCTTAACCATTAAGCCATCTCTCCAGCCCCTAAAATTAGTTTTTTATCATACTTAATTTCTGATTTTAAGCCGAAACAAATTACTTTGTGTGCACCTTAGAATATTTTTTTTTAAGTCAGACTTCTTTAAGATGTAGACAGCTAAACAACTAGGGCAGGGACATGTCCGGCTGTGACTGCAGATGAAACCCAGAGACCTCTCCTCTCACTGGCTGTAGTCCCAGGAAGGCCCAAGCCTGGGTATGAACTCGGGACTAACAAGGCAGTAATCAACAAAAGGCCTGCCCGTTTTCAAGACCGCACATTGTTTCCTTAGCACCTTTAAGTCCTTGGTCAGGTTCCCCAGATGCAAGGATGGAGAACAGAATGCTGCTTGTGTATTGTATCCAGAGAGTTCTCTTCAGGAAAGCGTGGGAGGCTGGGAGGGGGGCTGTGGCCTGCCACCACACAGTGCCTCAGGCTGGGTGTCCTTCCCCACAGCACTGGACGTTGGACATCTGAGCCAGAGGTCTCTCTCTCTCTGTCTCTGTCTCTGTCTCTTTCTCTCTCCCTGGCTGGCAGACAGCCATCCCCCAGCACCCCATATAGCCCTGTCTCTGGGCTCCCATGTCCCTAACACCCTCATCTCTTCTTATAAAGACACAAGTTTTGGGATTAGGCTAACAGCCCACTGAAGCGTCGTGGGTGACAGAAGGCAGCCAGCCTCCTCGCTGGGCTGGGCAGAGGCCATGCTTCCAGGCTCGGACACGGGACATCAGGCAGCGGGGAAAGAGCGTGGTGACGCTTCCTGAGAGTGAGACAGGGAGAGGTGGGACTCGGCTCCTGCCTAACCCCGCTACACAGGGCGTCGCCCAGCCCGACCCGGACTCTGCCCGCGTCCACTTCCCTCTTCTCTCCATCCTCATCGTCCAGGTCCACGGGTCCAGCACATCTCAGCCCATAACGACAGTGGCTCGTAGACCAGCGCTCTCCGCCTCCCATCTAAACCCAGCTGAGTCTCAGAAGGGAGCAACTTACTTCCCTGCTGTGGGGAAGGCAAAGCCAGAGTCGAAGGCTGTTGCTTTCAACCTGGAATCTCTGTTCTGAGAGAGAGAAGCCACGCACGATAGGGCTGGGGGCAGAGAAGGAGCTGGAAGGGGAGGGGAGGGGGCGGAAGGAGAGGGAGAGATGGAGAGGAGAGGAATATTGGGTTGTTTTAACCTTTCTGTTACTCACTTGTAAAACATGAAAACACAAAGTTCTTTAGGACTTGGATTCGGTGACACATCCCCACTCTGGTATAAAGCAAGCACACAGGAAGGGTGGAGGTGACTATGAAGTGGTGTTCTTTTTTAAAACAATTAATTTAATTTATTTATTTGAGAGAGGGAGAGAGGCAAGGAGAGAGAGAGAGAGAGAGAGCGAATGGGCGTGCCAGGGCTCCAGCCCCTGCAAATGAACCTCAGATGCACGTGCCCCCTGGTGCATCTTGCTTATGTGGGTGCTGGGGAATCAAACCTGCATCCTTTGGCTTTACAGGCAAGCGCCTTAACCACTAAGCCATCCCTCAGACCCATGACGTGGTCTTCTTATCGCTAGCACTGAGCAGAGAGTAGTGGGCACTTGCATTGAGAAAAATCGAAACTGCTAGAAGTGTCCTGCAGCCTGACTGAAGTCCCATTGTTTCTCCTGATACTTTTCAGATAGTGAAGCCGAGTGCACAGGAATCCTAGTTTCAGTCCTAATCTCTACGTTTCCTGCCTTCCATGGTAAATATTTAAACTTACTCTATGGTTGGCACTAACAGAACACATTAATGTCAGATAAGGGGAGGAAAAAAAAGTACCCAAGTCCCCTCACCAGAAGAGATGCTTGTGCTACAAACCCGCCATGATCACGCCTGAAGTGAAGTGCCTCCCCACACAGGTGAGCAGTTGCCAGAGATCTGCTGCCTTTCACCTAGCTGTTTGGCTCCGTGAAGGGCAGACCCCAGGAAGGTGAGCCGTATACCAGTCAGCCTCTTTCCTGTGCCCTCCCCCAGCTATCACCGCATCCTGCCCCAGCTGCCCACCACCATCCTATGTCCACATCCATCGCCTGGGGCTAGAGGCCAACCTTGGCTGACTCAGCCCACTGCTGGCTTCCCTGGAGGGAAGGCTCTTCCCACCACCCCTGGTCAGGACCCTTCGTCTTTCCATTTTCCCTCCCCTCCCCCCCCCACCCCCGCAGGCTACACAGAGCAAGGAGGTCAGCTAGCCCCGCACAAGAAGCCTTGGGGGCTCAGGGCGCACAGGCGGAGGGTTCTGGAACCTGGCATCAACCCGCTGTGTCTCCATCGGCACCCGAAGGCTTATAGGTGCCCTTTTAAATGTCGGGCGTCCGTGCTTCCCATCAATCCCAGTGTCCCTGCACGGTCCCCAGGGTCAGTGCATGACCTGTCCTCTGAGTCTGAGGAAAACTAGGCAGCCCATGACCGGGATGAGAGAAGCAGGACGGGATGAGCGAGGAAGGAGGCAGGACATGGTGGACAGGAGAGCCAGTCTCAGCCGTCCCCAGAGGATGGCCTGGAGGGACTCAGCACCATCAATCACATGAACTGAGGGCTGGGGCTCAGTCTGTCTTTCTAAACCTCTGTCTGTCCATTCATTGGCTACCATTGGTCTCTTCCTTCACTCTGCCACTTCACCTTGTTTTCCCTTCCCTCCTTCCCTCCCTCCTTCCTTCCCTCCTTCCTTCCTTCCTTCCCTCCCTTCTTTCCTTCCTTCCCCTTCCTTCTTTCCTTCCCTCCCTCCTTCCTTCCTTCCCCTTCCTTCTTTCCTTCCCTCCCTCCTTCCTTCCTTCCCTCTTTCCTTCCTTCCCTCCCTCCTTCCTTCCTTCCCTCTTTCCTTCCTTCCCTCCCTCCTTCCTTCCTTCCCTCTTTCCTTCCTTCCCTCCCTCCTTCCTTCCTTCCTTCTTTCCTTCCTTCCCTCCCTTCTTTCCTTCCTTCCCCTTCCTTCCCTCCTTTCTTTCCTTCCTTCCTTCCTTCCTTCCCTTCTTCCTTCCCTCTTTCCTCCCTTTCTTCCCCTTCCTTCCTTCCCCTTTCCCTCCCCCTTCCTTCCTTTTCCTCATCCATCTTTTCTTTTTCTTTACATCTTTCTCTCCTCCCTTTCCGCCTGTCTCCTTTCCCTCCCCCTTACCCTCCTCTCCTCTTCCTCGCTCTCCCCCTGCTGCTTTCCCGCCTAGCTTGCTCACTGACTCAAGCCCTGATCTCATCTCCTGCTTCCTCACGAAGGATTAGATGCTGTATAAACACACCTAGGGCTGGGGGCAGAATGAAAAGTAGACATAACCAGACCTGACTGAGGAGAACTGTTCACCCCAAGGACACTGCTCCGGACTGCTGCCATCACAGCACAGGACCATGAGTCATCGGTGAGACCCTGTTGCCGTGGCCTCTCTCCCCAAACCTCCCTGGGGGGGGGGGGGACATGGCCTCTGACACTGGGAGGCACAAACAAGGCCTGCAAAGCGTCGGAACCGCCGCCCTGGCTTCCCCAGCGGCTATGGGGTGTTGGACGCCTGTTTGGTTTTCAAGCCCCAAACCTAAAGAAAAATGTCACTGGAAATACGATTTGTAGGAAGCAACATAAAGACTGATTCAGAAGGAGAAACAAAGTCCAGCTGGTACTAAGGCTTCATGACTTCTGCCACTTTTTTTTATTATTATAATTATTGAAGGAAATGTGTTGGCAGTTGAGAAGCTGGAGCTGAAAGGGGCTACAATTGCTCTTAAACACACAAAGCAATATTGTGAGAGAAAGAAGATCAATTAGCCACACTGGTCAATAAAGCAAAGATGAGGTGTAATTAAGTGAGTTCAAGGACGCGTTTGATTAAAGATTATAAAAAGCTCTCTAATTAGAAGGAAAGGAAAAAAAGACTCTCTGGCGAGGCTGCCAAAGGAGGTTATGGACTCGTTAGTCATGAAAACTGAAATGAAACACCCAGCCATCAGAGACGCTTACGACAAAGCAGGCTCCCAACAAGGGACAAGCTAGTCACAGGCTAGCTCTGATCCCTAGCTAAGGGACGCACACCCAGCCTGAAAACCTGTTCTGTGCCTTCTGGCCTTCTCAGCAATGTGCACCAAGGCCACCCTCTGCTCACTCCAATGTAAGTTCGGCCACATCAAGAATTTGTCCAGCACTGTTAAAGCCATGTGTGAAAAGAAGGGAAAAGAAAAAAGATGACTTTAGGCAAATTAACATCCAAAAGGACTAGGCGTGATTAGAGAGAGAGTTCATGGAGAATTGTAAAACCAACTGTGTGTCAAAACTCTTTTTCTATTTCTTCTAATTTCACTAGGAATCTAGAACAAATTCATTTCCGGTGACTATTCTGTAAATGTCAGCATTTTGAACTGCCACTACAAATCAGATTTCTTTTTCTTGTTTTCTCTGCTGAGGCACTGGGGACACAGGACCCATGCTAAAAAAAGAATTCCTCCACAGCCGGGCATGGTGGCACACGCCTTTAATCCCAGCACTCCGGAGGCAGAGGTGGGAGGATCGCCTTGAGTTCGAGGCCACCCTGAGACTCCATAGTGAATTCCAGATCAGCCTGGGAGAGAGTGAGACCCTACCTCAAAAAACCATGAGAAAAGAATTCCTCCAAACCTGAGTGAGTGATGACCAATGCTCCGTATCTTCTCCCTCCTTGCAAAATTGCTAGCTGGCATTGTGGAATTGGCAGGGAACTAGCATTTGCTCTATTTATGTAGAGAAAGGAAACTTGTTTCCCGGAACAAACAGTAAATCCCCAAACAAACGCTCTAAGTGAATCCTGTGCTTCTTGGTTGTAAGTGACAGAGCAGTGAAAGAGTTGTCCATACGAGGAGGATTTGCATTTTGGATTCTCAGCAGGAGGCAGGCTCAGTAAAGCAATTAACTAATTAAGGCAATTAACTAAACATATAATTAACCTCCAAAACGGAGGTGTCAACAGAAGCCCAACAAGGAAGTTAGCCTCTGGGAATTGCCTGGTGGTCTTAAGTCAAGAATATCCACACAGAGAAAACAATCAGAGCAAGGGACTGAGGGAGAGACACGCCAAGGGCCCCTTCAGTGTCCATTGTGGGTAAATAAATACACAGGCACTGGAAAGATGTGGACCAGGAGCACCAGCCAACTCAGTGTCTGTCCATGATTATTACAAGAGGGGATGGACAGGAGTTTGTTCTAAAAATTTATTTTTATTTATTTAGTAGAGACAGAGACAGAGAGAGAGAGAATGGGCCCACCAGGGCCTCTAGCCACTGCAAACGAACTCCAGATGAATGCTCCACCATGTGCATCTGGCTTACGTGGGACCTGGAGAATTGAACCTGGGTCCTTAGGCTTCACAGGCAAGCGCCTTAATTGCTAAGCCGTCTCTCCAGCCCATAGACAGAACTTTCTAAAAGAGATCCTTCTGTGGAGATACTCAGTATCTGGTAATCCAGACAATTGATTCTACAAGAAAGCAATGATCAACTGTGTTAAAAGTTGTGTGAGGCAAGCCAGGCGTGGTGGCTCACGCCTTTAATCCCAGCACTTGGGAGGCAGAGGTAGGAGGATCACTTAGAGTTCAAGGCCACCCTGATACTACGTAGTTAATTCCAGATCAGCCTGTTCCAGAGTGAGACCCTACCTTGAAAAACCATCTTTAGCCCAGATAACCTGGCCAAGCCAGGCTGGAGTCATTGGTACTGATGGTTACATTTTGAAGCTAAACTTCCCATAAGCAAGAGACCAACAGCAATTAATGAAAATGGGGCCCAGTTTCCTGAGCAGCCAGACAAGGAACCCACTCTGGGGAATCCAGTAGGGAATGTAACTAAGTGACCAGTGTCAAGGTTCCTGGTTTCTGCTGGCTTGAGCTGCTGCTATCTGGGAAGATGACCCCTCCCAGCTCATGGGAAAACAGTCAAATTGGATAGAACGAAGTTTTGCCCAGTTCTAGAATTGTAAGTAAAAGCCAGTTGGATCTTGAAACTAAAATTATTGCAATTTTGTCTTGACCAAAGCTTGATCTGTGCAGAGAAGTCTTGGGACTTTGGGAATAAATACAATGTGGCTTTGTGCAAAGCTCGCCAGAGATCATTCACCTTTGTGAGAACAATAAATTAATACCTTGCCATAATTACCTTTAAGTAGCTTACTTTATGAAGTGGTAGTTGTTCGGTAGCTTTAGGAATGATACTTTGAATGAATGATACGAGTGAAATACATAAAGACAGGCCTGTTGCCTCAGGGAGAAAAAATGAATACAGCTGGGAAAATAGCTCAGTGCTTGGCATGTATGTGTGATCCCCTGGACATGTACATACATACATATATAATACATACATACACATACACACATAGCTATATGTTAACTAGCAAATTCATGATGCAGACCAGAGTCAAATGTCACTGACTAAGGCAGGTGGTGTGACTGAAACCCATCTCAGAAAAACCAAAAACCTCAGAGGACAGGCGCACACAATTAAATCATTAGTGGAAGGTGAGAGCTATGGCATTGGGAAATATGAAGCTTATCAGGAGAATAAATATATACGTGACATCTCATACTGGATTTTCCTGTTCCTCTTCCATAAAAGACGTGGCTTTTGACGTTGACCTTGGGCGAGATCAAAGCTCACCAGCGCCAAGTCAGTACACGATTTCTAATCCGTAAGTAAAAAGATACACTGTGAACGGCAGCTCCCAGCCATGTTCACGGGCTCTCCGCACACACAGGGCCTTCAAGTGCACTTCAGGCAAGAATGCTTGAGAACTCGCGTTTCATCCACTATGAGCCCTTGATCCCGCCGCCACCCAAAGGGCAGAGCAAATGCCTGGTATGATTTCCAATGACCTCTGGCCTCAGTTTCCTCATCTGAGAAACGAAGAGGGCTTAGCCGAGAAAATCCCATGGTCCCACTGCTGACTCCTTCAGATTCTTTCCCAGCATCAGAGGAAAAGATGCTCTGACAGCAAACATCTCCATCCCTAGCATTTTGGACCAACGAGTAAGTTGAGAATTTGGTACAAGAAGCTTTTCTTAGGGGAAAGATAACATTTCCTTGAAGATAATTGCCAGTCTCATTGAATCTTTAGCCAGAGGACTTATCAAAAACAAAAGAAACCACCTCATTTAAGATTGTGGGTGAAGCCCAAGAAAGTCAAAAAAAACTCTGGGAGTCCCCAGGGAATCTGGAATTACACAGTTGATGGTCAAGTGGAGAGTAAAGAATGTAAATTTGGTGTGTGTGTGTGTGTGTGTGTGTGTGTGTGTGTGTGTGTGTAATTCTCTGAGACCACATGAGCTGGGGCTCAGTTTTCTTTAAATCATATAATTGAAGGAAACAGACTTCTAGAGAAAATGAGTGTCAATCACATGAGTGAACAAAACAAAGCAAATGTCTAGGAAGAGGTGTGGATCATCTTGGTGAGAGCAAATGAAGCCAAGGGAGGGTGGAGGACCGGCCCATCACGTACCTGCTCTTGTTTCCCTCTTGGCCACAGTCCCCAAACTAGCTGCTGTCCTCCCAGACTGAGCCGTAGAGGTATCCACTGGCAGCAAGAATACCAATTTAAGTTACTTTCAGCAAATAAAATAAATGTTATTTAGGGTCTGGCTGGAGAGATGGTTTAGCAGCTAAGGTGCTTGCCTGCAAAGCCAAGGAACCCAGGTTCAATTCCCCAGCGCCAGACACACAAGGTGGTATGGGTGTGTGTCTGGAGTTCATTTACAGTGGCTGGAGACCCTGGCATGCCCATTCTCTCTCTCTCTCTCTTCATATATATATATAATATATATATATATATATATATATATATATATATATATATATATATCTCACACACACACACACACACACATACACACATGCACACATTCTATCTGCCTCTCTCTCTTAACTTAAAAAAATAAAATATTTTAAAAATAATAATACCTTACAACGTGCTCCTCCGTACACAAAATGGTCTGAATACCTATGACCTCACAGAGCCCGACACCTACATAAGACCATCATAATAGGAGAGAAAGATCATGACTTCAAAATGAAAGAGAGACTGAGAAGGAGAGGGGATATGATGGAGAGTGGAATTCAAAGGGGAAAGTGGGGGAGGGAGGGAATTACCATGAGATGTGGTTTACAATTATGGAAGTTGTCAATAAAAAATTAAAATAAAAAAATAATAAATAAATTTCATCCTGACAAGTATGCAAACTAAGGGTGTTAGTGCTGACATGGCATGAACTTGCCAATGACTGTCATGATTATTAGACATTTAAGGGGCTGGAGGGATGGCTCACCCAGTAAAGTGCTTGATTGGCAAGCGTGAGGACCTCAGTTCAATTCCCAGTGCCTACACAAAACTGCCAGGGCGTGGAGATTCTTGTAATCCTAGTGCTTGGAAAGTAGTGACAGGAATGTCCCTGGAGCTCTGTACCCAGCCTGACTTGTGGAACCTAGCTGATGAGCACGCCCGTCTCAAAAAGAGGTGGACAGGGTCCCTGAAGACAACCCCCAAGGTCATCCTTTGTCCTCCACGCATGGCCAGACCCACACCCATGCACACGCACATGCATGCACATGCACAAAATAAGGCAGCCTTAATAGTAAATATAAAATGTTAACATTGAATATTAATTCAACAATACTGATATCAAATGTAAGATATTAATGCTAAAATGTGTTCTTAAGTTCTTAATTCCATTGACTGCTGTGAGGCGTCTGTAATGAGTTGCAAAGTAAATATCAGATAAACACCTCTTAAATGTATAAAAGCTAATGTATTTAAATCCTATTTCTTTTACTTATATGAATTCCCTAAACATGGACTTATTGGCCACTTACTAAGTACCTGGGTTTAGAAAATATAGATAGAATTGGGATGACTGAGCCAGCTTCAATTGCTACCCTGAAAGATATCGTAACGCACCTTGTGTGAATACGTTTACTTGGAAAATTAATAGAAATAGCATTTTATGCCACAAGAACCTTGGCTCTTACATTCTGGGCATTGTTTAGGGAGATCCTGCTTCCTTTAAACAATAAATGACTAGAAGAAAAAAAATTTATGAACTATCCATGCATACTGTCATGTACACATTTTTTGGAGAATCATTAATGAGAAGTGTGCTACAGTAATCTTGTTGCTGGCACAACACAATGATAAAAAAGCAGTTTGTAGGGCTGGAGAGATGGCTCAGCAGTTAAGGCGTTTGCCTGCAAAGCCAAAGGATCCCAGTTCGATTCTCCAGGTCCCACGTAAGCCAGAAGCGCATGGTGGCACATGCATCTGGAGTTCGTTTGCAGTGGCTGGAGGCCCTGGTGTACCCATTCTCTCTCAGTCTCTCTGTCTCAAATAAATAAAAATAACATCTTTTTTTTTTAACTGGCTTGTGGGAAGAAAGGTTTATTTTGGTTTACAGACTTGAGGGGGCAACTCCCTGAAGGTAGGGAGAGGAGAGGGCGGGCACAGGCGGGACCTCAGCTCCGCCAGTGGCTGGAGCGCCGTAGTGTGAGAGGGAACCAAACACTGGTAAGAGGAAGCTGGCTCTAACACCCAC
Organism: Jaculus jaculus; assembly: GCF_020740685.1. Classification (NCBI taxonomy): domain Eukaryota; kingdom Metazoa; phylum Chordata; class Mammalia; order Rodentia; family Dipodidae; genus Jaculus; species Jaculus jaculus. The sequence continues at coordinate 86,056,678 of NC_059114.1, forward strand.
AAGCCCACCCCCAACAATACACCTACCTCTTCCACGAGGCTCCAGTTCCCAAATTGCCATCAGCTGGGGACCTGGATTTCAGAACACAGGAGTTTATGGGGGACACCCAGTTCAAACCACCACAGAGTGGCAAATTAATTTTAGGATATTGAGCATTCAAGACAGCAATTGCAGAAAACAGGCTCAATATTAAGTATTTGCTATTAGAAAAGTAAATAATGTTGGTGGTCTTAAAGCTATCACTCTGCTTGTATCTTATAGACTTAAAATTTTCTGAGGCTGGGCTGGGAAAATTGCTTAGTGGTTCAGGCACTTGCCTGTGAAGCCTAAGGACCCCGGTTCAATTCCCCAGGACCCAGGTAAGCCAGATGCACAAGGGGGGGCATGCGTCTGGAGTTTGTTTGCAGTGGCTGGAGGCCCTATATGCCCATTTTCTTTCTCTCTGCCTCTTCCTCTGTCTCTCTCTCTCTCTCAAATAAATAAATAAAATATATTTTAATTGCCAAGGGATTTATAAAAATGGCCATATGCTATTTCTTCCATAGAAAGAACACAGACATGTGTAGCAGACAGCTTCAGGTTCGCTGAGATGAACTTCCAGACCAGGCACAGTTATGGAGGAAGGTATATTTATTGAAGCCTACAGATCCAGGGGACTTTCCATAAATGGCAGAAGAAGCTGGCCTGCCTTCACAGGACCAAGCAGAGGGAGAGGGAAAAGCCTAAAGCCACATAGCACAGCACACTTTAGGGACTCCAGCTAGGCACACTTTACATATCTTTAGATTGAAATCTGAAACCCACCACCACACCTTAAGATTCACCCAGTGACACTGCCTCCAGCCAGGTGGCTGCAGATGCAAACTACAAACAAATTTTAAAAAACTAAATATATTGGGGGCCATCTATTCAAACCATCACAGACACAAAAATGGAGAAATGAAATATTTGGGTCCATTTGTGAGTGGGGAGTCAGTAGGCTAGGATCTCATTTACAAAACTGACCAGCCATGCAAAGACCGAACAAGAAGACTGAGAAAATTCTCAGAATTCCCAGACTCTTAAGCTGAGTTTGCCAGTGAAGGGAGCCACTGTTCTTCGTGCCTCCTCTCTGAGGAAGCTGTATCTGCCTCCTCTGCCTCCTGAAGCGCACTGCTGGACTCCTGCCTCCTTAAGTGGAGCCAGCTTTACCATACACTGCTTACATGGAAGAGAGTCAACTTCTTGTGTTATAATGTATATATTTTTGCATCTTGGATTAAGTTAATGCTTGGATTTTCTAGCTAGCTGGGTATTCTTAGCTGTATCAGTTGACTTGATGTTATATATTTTCAGGGTAGGAGCTTAAGGTGTTAGGTGTGGCTCTTAAGACTCTGAGAGTATCTACAAAGGTGCTCCTAGGGGTTGAGTTTCCCTGCTATGGGAGTATTCAAGTAGGCTGAGTGGAATAAAACACCGGTAGATTCTAAAAGTTAACTAAACACTGTACCCATTCAGTGAAAAACAGCTCCAAGTATGTATGCCAGAGTAGTTATTATAACGCCCAGATCCTCTATCAACATAGAGGTTAAGATTTCTGGTCTGTTGAGGGATCCCAGTCAGCTTGTGACCAAGTGAGACCCTTCCCTGGTGCAATCCCAGTTACCTTGGATGAGTTTGGTCTCAGTCAAGTTGCTGCCTGGGTCGTCGGGCTGCTGTTCTGATTTCTGGAGCTGGGCACTGGCTTTTCCTGCAGGGCAAGCCAAGCCTGGCAACTGTGGCCCTGCAGATCAGCACCCCCGCTGCTGGAACTGCTGCTGCGAAAGCTGCCTCTGCTGGGTCTGTCAGCAGCTCAAGCTGCTGCTGCTGGGCCCACTGCTGCTGCTGCTGTAGCTGCCACTGCTGGAACCACTGCTGTTGCTGAAGTTTCTGCTGCTGGGTCTGCCGCTGCTACCGCTCCTGGGTCTGCTGCTGCTGGGGCCGCTGGTACCGGTTCCGGAGCTGCTGATGTTGCTGCCGAACTCTGCTCCTGCTTGGGTCCCGCTGTCGGCTCAAGTTGGCGTGGCCGGGTCCCGGGCCGCTGCTGTGTTCGCCGGAGCTGGGCTCAGGCGGTGGGGGAGGGGAGGGAGCCGCGGCTGCTCTGGTTCTCTCGCTGGTCCACATGTGCTTCTACCTCGCGGTCTGCTCCTCCGCTGCTCGCTGCCGCTCTCCCCTCACGTTTCCCGAGTTGCGGAGAGCGCGGTGTGAGGGGAAAATCCCGCACCTGGCTTGTCCTGCGGCTGGAGCCGAGCCCAGCGGCTTTCTGGTGCACCGCAGCCGCAGCGGTTGACGGAGCTGCTGGAGCCGCTTTTCCCGCCTGTGCAGGCTCTGGATGATCTGGATCTCTCCTACTTCTCCGCTGCCACTTCAATTTCCTATACACCTCACTTTTTAGTAAAAGTGTGTATTTTGCTGAGTTTTTTTGGTCTTTTTTCCCCCCAGGCTGCTTTGGCGTGGTACCTACGCCGCCATCTTAACCGGAAGTCTCGAGAGTCAACTTCTTATATCACTGCATAAACAGACTAAAAGTTGTACAATAAAGTGAGTCTTCACATCACCCCCAAAAATGTCCCTAACTCTAAATGGACTGAACATATACTAACGTGTTACCATTTAATTACCACATCTGTTAGACTTTGGTAAGAAACTGTGATTTACTCATTCTCCCCTCAACACATGGATTTCCTATTTTAAAAAAATGAGGATTATACTGGGGCTGGAGAGGTGGCTTAGTGGTTAAGGGGCTTGTCTACAGAGTCAAAGGACCCAGGTTCGATTCCTCAGTACTCATGTAACGTCAGATGTACAAGGTGGTGCATGTACTTGGAGGTTGTTTGCAGTGGCTAAAGGCTCTGGTGTACCTCTCTCTTTCTCTCTCTCTCTCTTTCTCAAATAGGTGAATAAAATATTTTTTAAGTGAGGGTTATGCTTCCTCGTAGACCCTGCAGCCTGAGTTCAGGGATAAAAGTAGAAAAGCACACCAGCAGCCTAATATTATCAACCCATGAGGATGTATGATGGGGCCGTTGGAGCTTAGGAGGTCTAAGTTTCTAAAAGCAAGGGCTTATTTCTGCTAGTTAAAGTGAAGTCTTGTCTTGGATTTTGCTTCATTATGGTCCACACTTTCTCCTATCCCTGATGTTCTAGAAACATCTGGACAAGCTTGTCTGTAGACAGCGTCAGTATAGACTTAAACATTCAATTTTCATATGGTTAAAAAAAAATGCCCAGTCCATGTGCACACGTGCACTCCACAGTTAGAGTCTCAGAACTTACGTTTGTTCATAAGTAGCAGTACATCTCTGGAAATTTTCCAGAAAAAACACCTAAGGTCTACAAAAGTTACATAACATGTATGGGTGGGGCAAACAGTTCATCTGAAAATAACTTTATTTATAGGATTTAGAAGCTAGAATAAGGAAAAGCACTGAATTTGACTTCTGACCAGAGGGAGGGCTCACGGCGCTCAGGAGAGAACAAAGTCCACGCTTAGACACTGTCGGGGTATCTCCAGGCTGTGTCAAGTCTGATGTGAGCTAGATTAATGGCAGCTGCTGACCAGTGTGGGGACCCCTGCTTCTCAGGGACTATTCTGTATAAACTCTGACTTAATAAGTAGAGTTCAAGCATCCAGAACTGGATGAAATCTAGTGTGCAGTGCAAACAAAGATCACTCAACAAGGAGCCATTTGCCTGGGGGTGAGGAAAATGAATACAAGGAACACTGGGCCAGAAGGACTTTTAGAGAAATGCTCTCCTTAGTTAAAAAAATAAATAAATAAAGTCCAGACCCTTGGTGTTGGTGCATGTGGGACAGATGCAGAGAAAATGGAAGAGGGCCAAAATCTATCAATAAGCCAAGAAAGAGAGCCGACTGCCCACCACGACACTGGCCACCTGCACCCCATCGGCCAGGGCCAGGAGAAACAGCAGAGGAAGCGGGGTCCTGAGCCCGGCTCATGGCAGTCAGGCGCAGGCTGCTGGGATGACCCTCCAGACCAGACACGGCTGTGGCAGACGCGGTTTATTGGAAGCTTACAGGTCCAGGGGAAGTTCCATAATGGCAGAAGAAGATGGCCTACCAAGCAGAAGAGAGAAAAGCCCCAGACCACCACCAGCACCACAGAGAAGCACACTTCAGGGACACAAGGCAGAACTCGGGCACTTTGCATATCTTTAGGCTGGAATTCTAAATCCACCCCTACACCTTAGGGCTAGACCCTAGGATCAGCCCTCAGGCACCTGGAAATCAAAGAAGCTTTAATAAAACTGAATATATTGGGGGACATCCGTTCAAGATATCACACTGCTCTTATCGCTAGTCTGACAGCCAGCTCCAGGGTGATGGCGACAGACACGGTGATCAATCAAAACCTATCAAAGCAGAAAGCCAGAGGCTATAGAGAGCTCAACGTTAAATCAACCTGCCAACTGGCTTACCATAGCTCACTGACTATTGCAGAAGAGGAGTTGGAAATATTTTAAGAGGCACACAGTGTGTAGGAATACCCAGAGACATGGTTCCTTCTACCCCACCCACCCCCACTACCCCACAGAGACTGACTGAGGCCTTCATGCCCCATCGTGAATCCCATAACAGCACTGAGGAGGCCTCCAGGGTAACCGGAGCCAGAGCGAGGGGATGAAAGGGCATAACCTGTGATATTTTATATAAAATTTAAAAACTTTAAATCCATGCTAGGGGCTGGGGAAATAGCTTAATGGTTAAGGCACTTGCCTGCCAATCCAAAGGACGCATGCATCTAGAGTTCATTTGCAGGAGGCCCAGGCATGCCCATTCTCTCTCTCTCTCTCTCTCTCTCTCTCTCTCTCTCTCTCTCTCTCACTTTTCTCTCTCTCTCTTTCTCTCTCTGTCTCTCAAATAAATATAAATGAAAAAAATCCATTCTAGACTGAGAATGTAGCTCAATAGAACAGAACTTGCAAGCAAGCCCTGAGTTCAATCTCTACCACTGAAAAAGAAGAAAAGAGAAATTCCACTCTGCTATCTTACCAACCGTAGAAAGCTATTTTTGTAGACAAAATGTTAATGTCCTACAGAAGCTGAAAAGGCTGTCTCACACTTAAAATAGCATACACACTTAGCCTTCTTCCATAAAACTGGTATGCCTCTGTTAGGATCTGAATAGTTAGCACAAAATACAAATGCTTCTCCATGGACAAATTATTAGAATTAATTCTTTTTTAAAATTAATAAGCAAAAAATATCGAGCTGGACTCCTAATGTATTGACTCTAAATACACACTCCATATAGGAACCAGGCCAGATTGCAGAAAGACTTTAGGGTGTGTGTGTGACCCTCTAAGTCCTTTGGTCCCCAGCAAGTCACTGTTGCTAATCCAACTAAGACAGCCTGTCCAAAGCATAAAGCCAGTGCTGGGCTGTGGGGGAGCCACCCTCTCCTCTGTCTCTTTGTTTGGTAACTTAAAAGGTGGGGAGAACTGGAGCTGGAGGGATGACTTAGTGATTAAGGCATTTGCCTACCAAGCCAAAAGATCCCATTCTCCAGGACCCACGTTAGCCAGATGCACAAGGGGGCGCACACATCTGGAGTTCATTTGCAGTGGCTGGAGGCCTTGGCATAACCATTCTCTCTCTCTCTCACCCCTTCTTTCTCTCTCTCTCCCCCTCTTTCTCTCTCTTAAATATATATATATATATATATTAAGGTGGGGAGAACTGATGTTGTTTGAGTCTCTCCCTGTGAGGCAGGACTGCTCTATCCATGAGCTTCTAGAAAATTCTCCTGCTTCCACCTCCCTTTTCACCGTAGCCACACTGGGATTACCAAAGCCCACCACAGCTTCCAGCCTTTAAACGAGCTATGGTGGTTTGACCCAGGCATCCCCCATAAACTTAAGTGTTCTTAATGCTAGGTTCCCAGATGACGGAGATTTGGGAACTAATGCCTCCTGGGGGCTTATGGGTGTTATAGCCAGTGTCCCCTTGCCAGTGTTCGGCACACTCTCCTGTTGCTGTGGTTCATCTGTTGTTGGCCAGGAGGTTGATGCCCACCCTCTGGTCATGCCATCATTTCCCCTGCCAGCGTGGAGCTTTCCCTCGAGTCTATACGCCAAAATAAACCCCTTTTCCCCAACAAGCTACTCTTGGTTGGGTGATTTCTGCCAACAATGCGAACCAGACTGCAACACGAGCTGGGGACACAAGCTTAGGTATTCAGTTGACGGCGAGGGCTTTATCCACTGAGCAATCTCCGAAGCTCAAGGGCAGTCTGGTTTTTGCTGTATATGCAACTTTCTAAGCCTAGGCCCCACTTTAAATAAAATGGAGACAGTAATAATAGCACTTTCCACACTGGTCCGTGAAGACTTGAAAATTGGTAAGCTAATGACATGACAAGTTTGATGCAGCACGCAGTAAAGGCTGTGTTAGGTCTCATCGCTGGCATAAACATCTACCGATTAACAGGAGAAGTGGGGGCTGGACAGATGGCTCGGTGGTTAAGGTACTTGCCTGCGAAAGCCTAAGGACCACTGGTCGACTCCCCAGATCCCATATAAGCCAGAAACATGTTGGCACATGCGTCTCGAGTTCATGGGCAGTGCCCGTTGACCCTGGCACATGCATTCTCTCTCCCTCTCTCTCTGTCCGTCTCTTTTTCCAGGGAAGACCTCTGAGTGGGAAGTTTCTACCGGTGCTGCGGGTGGTCCAGTATCAGCCATGTCAGACGGAGGACCCGAGTCAGCTTCCAAGGGTCCATGAGGCTGACTGCCAGGTGAGGAGCCTTTGGCTAATATGAGAACAAAAGCACTTTCCAGCCTCAGCTCATGAATGCAACGTCATGTATGTCTGCCCAACGCTTTTCTCCCCCTCAGGGCACTCAGGGATCACACCAACCTCCTTGTCTGTCATCTGGATGGAGTGTTTCATAAATATATCTGAAAGCAGTTATTCTCAGTGGCATTTCACACGGCTAGAGAAGCTTTCGGGTTTTTTTTTTTAATTTATTTTGGTTTTTCAAGGTAGGGTCTAGCTCTAGCCCTGGCTGACCTAGAATTCACTATGTCTTAGGCTGGCCTTGAACTCATAGCGATCCTCCTTCCTCCACCTCCTGGGTGCTAGAATTAAAGGCATATACCACCATGCCCAGCTAGAGAAGGGTTTTTAAGAGCTACCATAGCCCAGCTCCACACGGAGCAAAAGTGACTGCTCTGACCTACGCCAGATCACATCACATAGTCGTCTGCTGCGGGCCGTCCTCTGCCTTCACCTGAAAGTGAAAGTCCACATCTTACATGACATCTAAGGCCCTCCACCGTCTCCACGGCTCCCATCTCCTCCCTCTCCTCTGTCTCCTGGCTCATGCCATCATGTTCCCTGCCATCATGGAGCTTCTCCCTCAAGGGCATAAGCCAAAATAAACCCTTTTTTCCCATGAGCTGCTCTTGGTCACGTGATTTCTGCCAGCAAAGCGAACCTGACTGCAACATGCTGTCTTGCTGCTGACTCATGACAGATGTATCCTGGCACTTGACACCTTTGGGGACAACACACGGTGACAGAAAACATGTATCTGAGAGTCAGGCTGGTCCACGTCGTGAGTGTGTGTAAGTGTGTGACTTGGACTCGCTCATTTTTATCCACCAGGCCTTGGCCCTCTCTCACCTGTGAGACACAGCAATGGCGCGAGAAGGTAATCAACAGGGTCTCCTTCTGCCTTGTGCTTCCTTCTAATGTCTAAGAGGAGCTGGTTGAGTGAAGTAAAAAGCAGGAGCAATGGGGAGTCCTGGCAAGATCAGTTTGTAGGCATGTGAACCGGTGCCCTGGACGCAGCAGGAAGTAGCTGAAGCAGACAGCTCCTGTTGTTTCGTCACAACTAAATTTATAGAGTTCGAGGTGAAAGAAAGGGCAAAGCAGATGGATGGAACTTACTAAAGCAGAGCTGGAGAGATTGCTTAGTGGTTAAGCGCTTGCCTGTGAAGCCTAAGGACCCCGGTTCGAGGCTCGATTCCCCAGGACCCACATTAGCCAGATGCACAAGGGGGCGCACACATCTGGACTTCATTTGCAGTGGCTGGAGGCCCTGGTGCGCCCATTCTCTCTCTCTCTCTTTCTCTCTCTCTCTCTCTCTCTCTATGTCACTCTCAAATAAATAAATAAATAAAAATAAACAAAAAATTTAAAATTAAAAAGAAGAACTTACTAAAGCAAACAGTGAAAGAAAGCAGGAGCCTTGAAGACTTGAATGCAGAAAATAAGCTTAGCTATATGCCCAGCAGCGCAGCCCACGGGCAGGCAGGAGGGCAGCTCTTGTGCGTGGCATTTAGGAAGCTCGGGCTTGTGTTCATGCCCCAGGAGACCGCTTGCGTGCGTGCGAAGCACATGGCAGATCTCACTCGCTGAACTTTCTGATTTAGCTCCCTAAATAAGGTGACTGGGGTACCAGGAAGAAGGGCAGCTCGAAGGTCTGCAGCCCAGAGTGGAGGTGAGTGGTGTCTCAGGGCACAGAGGTGAAAGATTTCTGGAACAGCGGAGCATGCAGCCTCCTGCACGGATACCTTTGAACCTGGCTGCTGAGGCCATATCCCTACCCACATGGGTGGCTTAACAAATTGAACAGTGCTAATAGTAAATGGCAATAAAAGTCTGCTCCTCAGTGACCCTAGCCATATTTCCAGTGCTCAGGAGCCTCTTGTGGCTTGAGGCTGCCAGCTGGGTTGGCACGGGGACAGAAAGTGTCACTGACAGCACCTGGCTGCTGTCCTCCAAGACCCACTTCTGGATCCCAGAGTCACTTCTGGCTGGTCTGAATGGTTTGTAGAGTAGAGTACTCTCGCTCTCAAAAAGAGGACACAGGGCCTGGAGGGATGGCTTAGTGGTTAAGGCGTTTGCCTGCAAAGCCACAGGACCCATGTTGGCCAGATGCACGAGGTGGCGCATGCATCTGGAGTTCGTTTGCAGTGGCTGGAGGCCCTGGTGTGCCCATTCTCCCTCCCTCCCTCCCTCCCTCTCTCTCTCTCTCTCTCTCTCTCTCTCTCTCAGACACACACACACACACACACACACACACACAAATAATAAATAAAGAATAATAGAGAGAGAGGACATATTAGTATGGTTAAGTACCCTTGCTCCTTGTTGAGTGATTTATACAGCACTCACATTGAGGGCTTCCCCTTCACTGCTTTTGTCCCCAAATGCTAGCAATCTCTCCCCGCTTCTTGCCCGCCCCAGGCAGCTTGGGTTTCAGGTGCAGCGTCCTCCTGAAAGAAAAGCCCTTCGAGTCTGACACCCCTCCACGGTCCTGCCGACTCACCCACCTGGGCACACGGCCCAGGACAGCTACAAAGGCAGCAGAGCACACGATCATGAAGCGCCCGGCTCTTGAGCATGACTCTGTAGCTGACAGCGTTGTGTCGCAACCTGAGAGTCGCAGGTTAGACAGCCCTGCGCGCCCCAGGAATCCACCCAGGAAGGGAGTCCGGGGAGGAGCTGGAGTTCACAAAGGGTGGAAAGGTTCGTCTGAGATTTATGGCTCTCAGATGAGCCCACGGTCAGGCGCAAGTGCCTCCTCCATGACAAGAGAAATGGCCTGCTGCGGGGTGGGAGGATGAATGGACATCACTCGGAGCCTGTGCTGAAGCAGAAATCGCACTGACGTGCAAAGCGTTGCATAGTTCTGTGGAGGAGGAGGAGGAGGAGGAGAGAGAGAGAGAGAGAGAGAGAGAGAGAGAGAGAGAGAGAGACCCTATGGTTCTTCACAAGTGTCACTCCCCCTGGTCACTCTGGTTGCCTAAAGCATCACTCTTGAAGATGCAACTAATTTTGGCAGTTGGGAAAGTAGAAAGAAATACCTCTCTAGGGCTGGAGAGATGGCTTGGCGGCTAAGCACTTACCTGTGAAGCCTAAGGACCCCGGTTCGGGGCTCAATTCCCCAGAACCCACATTAACCAGATGCACAAGGGGGTGCACGCGTCTGGAGTTTGTTTGCAGAGGCTGGAGGCCCTGGCGCGCCCATTCTCTCTCTTGCTCTCTCTCTGCCTCTTTCTCTCTCTATCACTCTCAAATAAATAAATAATAAAACAAAAACAATTAAAAAAAAAAAAAAGAAATGCCTCTCTAACTTGAGAAGCTCTCCAGCACAGCCACCTGTGTGAGTTTTAACCCAAGTGGTGCACGGTTTGCACACGGGTAAGATTCTTCCACCAGGACGTGGTGGCTTGGATGTGCAATGCCGCCCGGGGGCCGCACGCGTTTGAATACTTGGTGCTAGTAGAGAAAGTTGTGGGACTTCTGAGGGGCGCAGCCTCGCTGGAGGAAAGTAGCCGTGGGCAGGGGGAGGCGAGCCTGCAGGGGATTCTGCCCAGCTCCAAGTCCCGTTCTCTCTCTGCTTGCAAACTGCAGGGATGTGGCTTGGGCTTCTGGCTCAAGCTCCCCTGGGAACTGCAGGCGGATTAACCCCTTTCCTTCCACAGTGCGCTTCCGGCTGAGTTTCAGTAACTCACACACAAAGGAAGCAAAAAAAAAAAAAAAAAAAACAGATAAATGAGCCAACGGTGCAATAGTGGCACGTCTGTCATGGCGGAAGCCAGCCGCCCTCTAAGTGGACTGGAGGCCCGCTCCATAGGAGGGATTACATCCCTGATGCTGAAAACCTACAACAGGGCCATGAGCCAGAGGGGTGTAACATCTGCTGCTGTCTGGCTGAATGTATATACTATGCTCACTAAGCTGCCCCAAAGCACATCTCAATGTTCATAGCCATATATTAATACTTCTCACACTTTTGGCTAGAGAAGCTTCTCTTTTCAGATGGCAGTGACCTTGGGATGGTTCAGAAGGCACCATAGTGCTGAGAAAACGTGACAGAGGAGTGCTCAGCACTGACACATCTCTATCACACCTTCCAAGGCTCAGGATCTATTGCAGAAGAGGTGGCAGAAAAAATGTAAGAGCCAAAGGAAGGGTAGGACTCCTTGACTCCTTACGACGTACTCCTCCAGACACAAAATGGCCTGGATATCCATGACCTCACAGTGCCTGACGCTACCTACACAGGACCATCATAATAGGAGGAAACAGTGATGACATCAAAATAAAAGAGAGACTGATTGAAAGGGGGAGAGGATATGATGGAGAATGCAGTTTCAAAGGGGAAAGTGGGGGTGGGGGAAGGGAATTACCATGGTTTATTTTCTGTAGTTATGCAACTTGTCAATAGAAATAAATAAATAAACCCCAAATGTCACATTAGCTCAGATGTGTTGGTCACATATATTTAGAACTTTTCTATGGGTTATGATAGAGAAAATGTCAGTAATATATTTCTTGTGTATAAAACACAGGACCTTGGCAACTGTGGGGGATATAGCAGAGTCCTGAGTGGAATTTCTAAGATCATTAAGTGATCCAAATCCTACCAGGTGCAGGAATACAGGTGCCATTCCCCAAACCAAGTTCCTCCCACTCTGCTTGGACACGAGAGATCAGTTTCAAACATCCAGACATCAGCTTCAGTCTGCTTATTATAGCCACATGGCCAGTCACCCAGCATGCAGATGCATTCCTCTGGTACATTCATAGTTTAAATCTCCGCAGCCTCTTCCCCCCACAATCAACAAACTTCTCGCCATCGATTGCACGATTCCAGCGAATAGCTCAAGTTTCTCTTCGCTGCCAGCTGTCTAAAGTGTGGGAGGGGAGGAAGGAACTGAATAGAGATGGCACTTCTATGGGGCCAATTGCTGCCACTTTTACATGAGAAGCCAGCTCTTACCATTGGTTAGAGCCTCAAGAGCCACAACCCTGGCAGAAGGAGAGTTGATGGAGGCAAGTCAAAGACCCGGCTCTGCCCTTCCTGTGGGCTAGGGGAGGGTGTCTGAGTCTCTGCAAAGCTCTGTCAGAGCCCCATTGCAGTCCCACGCAGGGTGTAGACCTCGAACATGCCCTCATATTTAAAGAACACTTGGGCTGGAGAAATGGCTTAGAGGTTAAGGCGTCTGCCTGTGAAGCCTAAGGACCGAGGTTCTACTCTCCAGATCCCATGGAGGCCAGATGCACAAAGGTGAGGCAAGTGCAAGGTCGCACATGCCCATTAGGTGGCCCAAGCATCTGGGGTTCTATTGCAGTGGCTGAGGCCCTGGTGTGCCAAGTCTTTCTCTCTCTCTAAAATTTTTTTTAAAAAACTTTAAATTAATTTTTTTTTTCAAAAAAGAAAGAACACTTGCTTATTAAAACATTGGTGAACAAGTGATCAGGAACACTCTTGTGACTTCTGAGATAGGATGGCAGATTAGAGGTGTCCCCAATGGGAGGCAGTGGGTGAGATGCCAGGATAACAAAGCATGGATTGTATTTCGGAGGGGGGGGGGGTAAGAGCATAAGAAATCGCAGGAGTGACAGGAAGGCTGAAATCGGTGGAGGGGCAGAAGAGCAAGGAAAGGGGTGCGCTCTGGTCACCAGGCAGCCGACTCGCCAGCGCGCAGACAGGAAAGGCTCTCGTCTTCCTCCCCAGGTAGCCAGGCAGCCCTGGAGAAGTGCCTGGCACATTCTACCCTCAGGACAGGCCCACAGACCTTCCAGATCTAGAATCCAGTTGAGGGTCCTGATAGACAGTGACTCCTCTAGCGTGACAGGCCAGAAGTAGAGAGCAGACCCTCTTTTGCCATTTCCCATGTCAGGGAAAGCTGTGGCCTGACCCCATCTTGAGAAGGAACCTGTTTAGTAATTGGATATCCTGGACTGGTGAAATGTGCTTCCTGAGCAAGCGTGAGACCCTGAGGGGAATCTGAGACTGCTCACGTTCAAATCTTCAGATGCCATGTAAAAAAAAAGTGCTGGGTGTGTACCATGCGTATCTATAACCCCAGTCCCCCAGAGGAGCAGAAACTGGAGAATCAAGAGATTCCCCACAAGCTCCAAAATCAGTTTAAAGAAAGAGAGAGAGAGAGAGATTGAGAGAGAGAGAGACTGGCTCAAAATAAGACCAGGCTGAAAAACGTGGAGCAGAATAGCTGACATTCCATTCCATCCGTCACTGACGGGGACATACCCGGCACATACACAGGTACACGCCGCACACCGCATCGCTCTCACACAGCAAAACGTTTTCAAATGGGCTGCCCTCAAGGCCCAGTGACAAGTAGCAGTCCGTGACACGGTGTCTGAGGACCACGTGACACAGACCAGGCAGAGGTCACGGACAGGAGGACGGGATGGACACTGGCAGGTTCAGACGGCGGGCAGCAGCTGGGGCAGTGCGTGGCAGCCCACCTTTGGGGAACTGGAGTCGAGCCCACCACCCGAGAACAGCTGCGGAGTCGGATGGCCCCCAGCAGAGGTCGGCTGCGCTGAGGACTCTGGCGTTGCAACGGAGTGCCTGACTCAGCTCCGTGCTGAACGGGACTTGAGAGCGTGGGGGCAGATTGTCCTGTCAGAGCTCAGGATTGTGTTTGCTTCTTAGACTCCCAGTTCATTCAGAAGACATCCCCACTGACTAGAGCATTAGCCAGCCACAGTGTGGGAAGTGGGAAATCTTAAAATCATGGACAATCTGGACTGGAGAGATAGTTTAGCGGTTAAGGCACTGGCCTGCGAAGCCTAAGGACCCAGGTTCTACTCTCCAGACAAGGGAAGCACAGGGTCACACATGGCCACTAGGAGGCGCAAGCATCTGGAGTTTGATTTCAGTGGCTGAGGCCCTGGTGTGCCAATTCTCTCTCTCAAAAAATAAAGACGTTTAAAATATCATATAAAAGAAAATCAATAACACGAGGCTGGTGAGATGGCATAGCAGTTAATGCATTAGCCTGCAAAGCCAAAGTACCCTGGTTCGATTTCCCAAGAAGCATGTTAGCCAGATGGACAAGGGGCACATATATCTGGAGTTTGTTTGCACTGGCTGGAGGCCCTGACGTGCCCATTCTCCTTCTTTTCTCTCTCTCTCTCTCTCTCTCTCACACACACTCTCAAATAAATAAATAAATAAAATATATTTTAAAAAAACATGGACAACCTGTCCAGCCCATAGACTACAAAGTAAGTGTGGCCAGAAGAGACTGTGCTTGAAAGGAGGCTTCTAAGACTCTGGTAGATACCTGACACCAGGCTCAGAAACAGCAAAAATGGCAGAAAAGACAAAAATCCCTAATATCAATGGACTCTCACCTCCATTTAGTTGTATGTGTTTTCGTGAGGAGATATGCACGAATGTCTATTCACTAGATATAGGGCACCAATGACAGAAAAAAAGATCACACCCAAGAATAGCTTATTGTACCAATGAGTTTACAGGTTTACTTACAGGTGTGTAGGTGCGGACTTACTTCCTGAGGTGTGAATGACTAAGGCGGCTCCATCACACAGAAGTCCTCTGTCGCAGTGAGGTCCGCATTGCCGGTAGAAATCACCCAACCAAGAGCAGCTTGTGGGAAAAAGAGGTTTATTTTGTCTTACAGACTCGAGGGGAAGCTCCACGGTGGTGGGGAAAATGAGAGCATGAGCAGAGGGTGGACATCACCCCCTGGCCAACATCAGGTGGACAGTAGCTTGAACCCCAACTGCTAGCGATTTGGAAGGCGGAGCCTTGCTGGAGGAGGCACGTCACTGGGGATGGAACTTGAGGTCTATTACCCCTTGCTTACCAGCGTTAGTGGGCACACTCTCCTGCAGCTGTTTTCCGCCTGCAGTGGCAGAGGTGATGCCCAGCCTCTGCTTGTGCCATGCTTTCCCCTGCCATCATGAAGCTTCTCCTCAAGAAACCAACATTAAACAGCTTTCCTCCCCGCAGTTGCTTGGGGTCGGGTGCTTTGCCGCAGCAATGAGAAGGCCACGATAACTCTCATGACGCCTTGATACCAATTCTGGTGACGTATCCCAAGGACTGTGCATCAGCCCGCCACAGACTCACCTGCACATCCGTGTTTACTGTGGCAGTTTTCACAAGAACCAAGGCATGCAACCAGCCTCAACGGCCACCAACAGAAGAATAGATAAAGTGCGTGTAGTGGGCAGTTTTTTTTTTTAAATTTTTATTTATTTATTTATTTGAGAGCGACAGACACAGAGAGAAAGACAGATAGAGGGAGAGAGAGAGAAAGGGCGCGCAGGGCCTCCAGCCACTGCAAGCGAACTCCAGACGCGTGCGCCCCCTTGTGCATCTGGCTAACGTGGGACCTGGGGAACCGAGCCTCGAACCGGGGTCCTTAGGCTTCACAGGCAAGCGCTTAACCGCTAAGCCATCTCTCCAGCCCTAGTGGGCAGTTTTTATGTGGCTGGGATGAGCACCAAACCAGACACAGCTTACGGAAGAGCCAAGAGAAGTTCCATGAATGGCAGAAGAAGCTGGCTCCCTTTCATAGAGCCAAGCAGAAAGAAACCACGAAACAGCCAAACCCACAGCAAGCAGGGCCCTGCCAGAGCCTGCGCTGCTCGCTCTGCACCTTTGGGCTGGAGATCAGATCTACCCCCAAGCACACCTTTGGGCTGGAGATCAGATCCACCCCCAAACACACCTTTGGGCTGGAGATCAGATCCACCCCCAAACACACCTTTGGGCTGGAGATCAGATCCACCCCCAAACACACCTTTGGGCTGGACCCCAGGATCCACCCTTAGTGACACCTCCTCCGGCCAGGCGATGGGAGAGCCAAGTTACAGGCTTTACTGAAACATCCGAGTCTAGGGAGGACGTTTCCTGCGACTCTCACAACGGAGTAGACACTGCAGAGATGGCTCGGTGGCTGGAGACGAGTGCTTGCAAACCCGGTCGGCCTGGGTTCAAGTCCCTAAAGCCTGTGTAAAAGCTGGGTGCGAGGTGCAGATGCATCTGTGACCCCGACTCACCTTCGACCACGCAAGAAGACAGAGCCGGGAGAATGTGAAGGCCGTGGACCAGCTAGTCTGATGTGGCTTTGAAGTCTCGAAGTTCATCATGAATCGTAAGAGATCCTGCCCCACTGGCTGAGAAGTTGTCCCCAACCTCCGCATGCACGCTATGACTCACACCCCCCACACACACAAATAAACACCTTAAAAAATACATGAAAGTGCAGTTTGTAATCAGAAAGGAAACGCAGCTTGATATTTTATTTTTAAAACAGAAAAATGGGGCTGGAGAGATGGCTGAGAGGGTAAGGCACTTGCCTTCGAAGCCTAAGGACCCAAGTTGCATTCTCCAGGTCCCACGTAAGCCAGATGCACATGGTGGCTCATGTGACGAAGCTCGTTTGCAGTGGCTAGAGGTCCTGACATGCCCATTGTCTCTCTCACGCTGGCTCTCTCCCTCTCTCTCCCATTTCTAATAAATAAATATAAAGACTTTAAAAACCAGAAAATATGGTAGATATACACAAGGTAGTTTTATTCATCTATACCGAAAAGTGAAATGATGAGATTTGCATGGAAATATCTATAACTAGGAACCATCAATCTCTGTACATACAACAGACATATCACATATATGACACAAAAGTACAGTGAGCCCTTGTAGGCAGAAAGGGAGTCTACAGGGAAGAGAAGGGAAGAATAAGAAAGATAAATAGGATCCTGCATGTTTTCCCACATAAGCAGAATCTAGTCAGGTTTGATATGACAGAAAGTGGAAGTAGACCTTGCTGGGGCCGGAGGGAAGCGGTGGACAGACCTGAGCCAAGCGCAGTGACCCGTGTTCCACCCTAACTGGATGACGACAGCAGTCGTCATAGTAATATTGGAAGATGGATTCAACTTGAAAACAGACACAGCATAAACTACCTCAAGCGTAAGTTTTTTAAAGTACTTTGATTATTTTCAAGCAGACAGACAGAAACAGAGAAAGATGGAGACACACAAAGAGAATGAGCGCACCGGGGCCTCCAGCTGCTGTAAATGAGCTCCAGAGGTGTGCGCCACTTTGAGCATATGCCTTTACTTGGGTACTGGGGAATTGAACCCAGGTCGTCAGGCTTTCTAGGCAAGCACCATTGGGCAATCTCTCCAGGGATTAAAAATATATATTTTTTATTTTTATTTATTTGAGGAAAAGAAATATATTGGGTTTTTTTTTGTTTTTGTTTTTGTTTTTTTTTGAGGTAGGTTCTCACTGTAGCCCAGACTGACCTGGAATTCATTATGTATTCTCAGGCTGGCCTTGAACTCATAGCAATCCTCACACCTCTGCCTCTCTAGTGCTGGGATTAAAGGTATGTGCCATCATGCCCTGGTAAAACATATGCATATATATATATTTTTTTAACTTGTCAAAGTGCTGAGAACAAGTGACTATTCAGTGTTAATTGCTTTATTTTATTTTTATTGACTTATTTATTAGAGAAAGAGAGAGAGTGAATGGGCACACAGGGCCTCCAGCCACTGCAAACAAACTCCAGACACGTGTGCCCCCTTGTGCGTCTGGCTAACGTGGGTCCTGGGGAATCAAACCTGGGTCCTTTGGCTTTGCAGGAAAACACCTTAACCGCTAAGCCATCCCTCCATCCCTGAAACATATTTTTAAAAAGTTGCTCGTCCACCCATCACGTACTGCTGCCTCAGCTCTGCTCCTGTGTTGTTTCCACAGCAGTGATTTAAATACAAAGCTCCAACCTTTGTTCTTACATTGAAAAGAGGACAAAAACCAGTTTAAGACCCCAGAGGACTCTGCCTTCTAACAAGTTTCCATTTTTAAAACCAGCCTGAAATGCTAAACATTTGATCAAATAAATCAGGGGTGGGAGGCCAAGAAGCCACTCTCTAGAGGCTGGTTTTCAGGCCGCATGCTATGCTTACCCTAGAAAATGCAAGATGTGCTGGCGCACTCCCTCTGGGACTGGATGTGAGGCAGAGGACAAGTCCCCTGTTAGAAATTCAACACGTATTTACCCACAAGCTCCTGCTTCTCTTTGGATGAGTGGCTTTTATCACTACTTAATCATACCTAGGGGGTCCCCATGATCCACAAGTTTCCTTCAGGTGGACCC
The DNA here is from genome assembly GCF_020740685.1 of Jaculus jaculus. NCBI lineage: Eukaryota > Metazoa > Chordata > Mammalia > Rodentia > Dipodidae > Jaculus > Jaculus jaculus. Next base: position 86,074,633 of record NC_059114.1, read on the forward strand.
TCTAATGCGGTCATTTGTCACATCCTATGGACAAGTTGGAGCCCCAAATTCACCTTGAAACCTTACACAGTGCACAACAGTTTCCAAGGGCTCTTCTACACATCATCTCCGTTAGCTTTTATGAAGTCCATGGGCTTCCAGAAGCAGAAAGGCAGACTGGGTACAAGAGAGTGGTGACTTCCAAGCCAGAGAGTGAGTTCTGAGTTCAAATCCTAGCTCTGCCTTTTCCTAGCTGCATAGCCATGGATAAATTCTTTCATTTTTCTAAGTCTCAGATTCTCTCAGCTATGAATCATAATTAAAATAATAGCCTGGGGCTGGAGAGATGGCTTAGCAGTTAAGGGCCTGCCTGTGAAGCCTAAGGACACAGGTTCAAGGCTCGATTCCCCAGGACCCACATTAGCAGATGCACAAGGGGGCACACACGTCTGGAGTTCATTTGCAGTGGCTGGAAGCCCTGGCGTGCCCATTCTCTCTCTCTCTCTCTCTCTTTCTCTGTCTGTCTGTTGCTCTCAAATAAATAAAAATAAACAAAATAATTAAAAAATAATAATAGTCTGATCTTGGAATCTATAAAGAATTCGTTCCAGGACCACTAGTGTCCCACACAGACCAAATATGTAATGCTCAAGAGTTTTACATAACATGACATCGTTTTTGCACATAAGGTACACACTTCCTCCTTATGAGTTTACCTGCTATCTAGGCTACTCACAGAACTTGATACAATATACATGCTAGATAATTATAGCCTATTGTTCAGGTAATAAGAAAGAGTAGGGCTGGAGAGATGGTTTAGTGGTTAAGCGCTTGCCTGTGAAGCCTAAGGACCCCCCCCCCCCGTTTGAGGCTCGATTCCCCAGGACCCATGTTAGCCAGATGCACAAGGGGGCGCACGTGTCTGGAGTTCGTTTGCAGTGGCTGGAGGCCCTGGCGCTCCCATTCTCTCTCTCTCTCTCTGTATCTGGCTATCTCTCTGTGTCTGTCGCTCTCAAATAAATAAATGAGCAAAAAAATTAAAAAAAAAAAAAGAAGGAGTAAAAACGTTCAGTAGAGTACAGTGTTTCTGATGATAATTGTCCTCCATGATTGGTCAATCTAGGAACATGGATGGGGAGTGAGCCATCTGTCCATGGTTTGTAGAGTCTTTCAGGAACCTCTGACCTTAAAGAAGCCCACTGAAATTCATCAAAGTAGCTGGAACATGCAAACTATACAGTGACTGTCAGTCATTATCATTACTGAATGCATTTAGCCCACATAAGAGCTGTTAGGACACAGATGTGGAAACTTTAAGAGGCCTTTGAAATCCAGGACACCAGTTTGAGGTGAGAAAAACATGATCAGTTACCTGTTGCCAAAGAAACCTAAAGCCACTTGAGTAAAGGCCTTGGGTCCCCTCTAAGAGCAGGTGGCAGCAGTCCCCTTGGTGAGCTCAGTATGGAGGGAACCTGAACAAAAACCATCTTGAGCTGGGAACTTCCAGAGAGTTCTGAAAGCCGTGGCTGTGTGCCCCATGGAAGGCTGGTCTGGCAGGGAAGGAAACCTGGGTTTCCGCCTGCTGCTGATTCAGAGACTGGGGCTGCAGGAGAGCAGCCGCAGACAGGGAAGGAAGAGCGTATCCGGACTTGGAAAAGCTCCATTGTCGCTGAATCTGGTTCCTTAATGTTCAAACGAAGGAATAGCGCTCCTGGCTCATGCTCCCTCCTCAGCCATCTCGATCCAAAATTCTTTCCTTACCAGGGTTTGGAAATCTTTGGGAATAGTTCCAGGGAAGCTTGATCACCAGCCTTGCTTTGACTTTCTCCACTGCTTGGTGTCACCTGTTGTCACCCTCAAGTTCTAAACTCACGCAGGGCCCGGGCCACCCCTTACTCCCTGCCAGTAAAACATGCCATCAGGCAAGTCTCCAGTACCCATATAAAGCCACATGCACAAAGTGGCTCATTGTCGCCTATTTCTCTCGACATTTCTTTCCCTTTGTCTTTCTCCTCATAAATAAATAAATAAAAGTTTTAAAAAACAATTTTTTTTTTGAAAGACACAGGTTATCAGGCTGGATCAGAAAACTAGACTCACCCACTTGCTATCTTCAAGGAACCCACCTTATCATTAAATGCAGACACCACCTTAGGGTGAAAGGAAGAGCTAGGATATTCCCAGCTGATGGAAATAAGAAGCAAGCAGTTGTAGCTGTACTAATATCTGTCAAAATAGACTTTCAACCAAAAGTAATCAAAAGAAAAAAGAAGGCCACTTAATACTCATCAAGGAAACAATTCAAGAAGAGGGATTATAATCCTATACATAAACACACCAAACACAGGTACACCAGATTTTATAAAGCAAAATCTAAGAGACATAAATCCCAACACAGTAATATTAGGTGACTTTAATACCCTGCTATCTCCAATAGGCGAGTCATCTAAACAGAAAATAAATCAAGAAGCAGTGGAGCTTAATGACATTGTAGATCAAATGGATTTAACAGACATCTGTAGGCAGCTAGAGAACAATCTCCAGAGTACATTCCTCACAGCAGCTCATAGAACATTCTCTACAGTAGATCACATATTAGGACACAAAGAAAGTCTCCACAAACTCAGAAAATATTGGCATAACGACTCATATCATATCCGACCACAATGCAGTAAAGCTAGAAATTAACAAGAGAAACAACAGAAAGCACACCAACTCTTGTGCAGCTCACTAGAACAATGAAGGTGTCACTGAAGGTGTCAAAAATAAATCAAAAAAATTCACAGAACTAAATGAAAATAAAAACACAGTATATCAAAACCTATAGGACACAATGAAAGAAGTCCTAAAAGGGAAAGTTATACCTCAGAATGCCTCCGTTACAAAAGTAGTGCAATTTCAAGCATATAATTTTATTATCTTGGAAAAACAAGAACAATCTAAACTCAAAGTACCAGATTGGGGAAAAAAATAGTCAATATCAGGATAGAAATCAATGTTTTAGAAGGAAGCATTTATTTTCATATTTATTTATATGAAGGGGGGCAGGCAAAGAGAATGGGCACATGAGGGCCTCCAGCCACTGCAAACGCACTCCAGACACATGTGCTGACCTGTGCATCTGGCTGACATGGGTCCTGGGGAATGGAACCTGCGGTCAAGTGTCTTAACTGCTAATCCACCCCTACAGCCAAAGAAAACATCTTTTTTAATTTGATGAAACAAAGAGCTGGTTCCTTAAAAAGGTAAACAAGATTGATAAACTCCTGGCCAAATTAACCAAAAGAAGAACAGAGAAAACTGTAATCAACAAGAACAAAGATGAAGAAGGAGATATTATAATAGATGAAACTGAATCATGAGGACATATTTCAAAAACCTATATTCAGGCTGGAGAGATGGCTTAGCAGTTAAGGCACTTGCCTGCAAAGCCAAAGGACCTGGGTTCGGTTCCCCAGGACCCACGTACAGATGCACAAGTGATGCATGGGTCTGGAGCTTATTTGCAGCCGCTAGAGACCCTGCCACACCCAGTCTCTCTATCTCTGTCAAATAAATAAACAAATTAATTAATTAATAATAAATAAAAGCATTTATCCCACCAAATTGGAAAATCTGGAAGAAATGAGTGAATTTTTAGACTCATACGATCTATCAAAGTTAAACCCAGAGGACATTAATAGTCTAAATGGAGCTATAGCATCTGTTGGGAGCAGAATAGGAATTTAAAGTCTTCCAGTCAAAAAATTCCAGGCCCAGACAGATTCACACGCACACATACATACATACAAAAGAGATATAACTTTCTTAAAAAGATAGAGAAAGAAAGTTTGGTTATAAGTACCCCGCTGGCATGGAGAAAGCTTTACCCTAAGGAGACAGGTTGCTGCTGGGAAATCCCAACGCCAGAATTCAGTCACATGCCCTCCCACAATGAGCTGTCGATCGGGGAGGTCAAAACAATGCAGACAATTGCTAAAGCACTTGGCTACCTGGTAAGACTCCATTGCTGAAGACACCACAGACTATGGTTGCAAGACGATAAGAACTCAAGGAGGAACTGAAATAGAAGCCATCTACCTGCCACAGTGCTGGAAGGTGCTGTGGGAGAAGAGTGATCCACAGTGTGAACCAACAGCGGCTTCAGCAAGCCACAGAATCCACCAGCCAGCTAAGACAACCACTGGTGCTATACTCACACAGAAGTTGTGGGGCTCCTCGCTGCTCTCTGGATAAGCGGCCCCCACTCAGTGGGAGGGAACTCATGCCTAGTACAGAACCAAGTCAGAAGCCTATGACTTGGAAGGTCATAGACCCTAGGGGGGACCTTCCACTGTTCTTTGGCTGAAGGAAGAGGTTACGCCCATCAAAAGCCTTCTGGATGTACATGTTACCCCTTTGATCCATGCTGCTCTCACTCTTGGCTTTTTACCGATGGTGGTGAACACTGGGGAGACCCAAGACCCATCAAAATGAGAAGACAAGAAAGCCGAGTGCCTAGCACTAGGAGAGTCATCTCTGTCACATCTGCCAGGGCCCAGGAGACACTGCAGCGGAAGTGGTGGATTCAGTCTGAGTTCTGCCCTTGCTGTTAGCCAGAGAACCTTCTCCATGGAGAGGGAGGCAGACGCTGAGGAGACTCAAAACTCATCAAAACAGGAAATAAGAGGCTGCTGAGAGCTCAGTACTAAAGGAGACTTCTTTTTTTGTTGTTGTTGTTCATTTTTTATTTATTTATTTGAGAGCAACAGACACAGAGAGAAAGACAGATAGAGGGAGAGAGAGAGAATGGGTGCGCCAGGGCTTCCAGCCACTGCAAACGAACTCCAGACGCGTGCGCCCCCTGTGCATCTGGCTAACGTGGGACCTGGGGAACCGAGCCTCGAACCGGGGTCCTTAGACTTCACAGGCAAGCGCTTAACCGCTAAGCCATCTCTCCAGCCCAGGAGACTTCGTTTTTAATTTTTTTTTTCTGATTTATTTATTTATTAGTGACAGAGAGAAGGACAAAGAGAGAGAGTGAGAGAGAGAGAGAGAATGGAGTGCCAGGGCCTCCAGCCACTGCAAATGAACTCCAGATGCATGTGTCACCATGTGTACCTGGCTTATATGGGGCCTGGAGAATTGAACCTGGGTCCTTAAGCTTTACAGGCAAGTGCCTTAACCTCTATGCCATCTCCTAAAGGAGACTTCTAACATACCCTCCACGACTCAAGAGCCAGGGGAAGAATGTCAGCTGGGAAGGTGTACTAAACCACTTCATACATTCATGACCCCACAGTCATTACCAATGCCCACCGAGGAGGGCCCTCAGTTGAGTTGAAGTGGGAGAGAGGGAACAAAAGAGCCTAACCCGATGGGGATATGACCAATCCGAAGTCTGTTCCTTTACTAAAGTTCTCAGTAAATATTTTTTAAAAACTCACTAAAAGAAAGTGGTCAGAAAAAAAAAAGTGCATGCGTGTTGCATTTAAAGTTGCAGACAAATGGGCAAAGCGGCTGTCATTGTTGAAGACACTGGTACCAAATTAAAGAGACACCCAGGACTTTGCAATGGAACATAGCAAAGGGGCCACAGGGCCAGAAGGGTCTTAGAATAAAACAGGAAACCCCTTTAAAAGACCCTGCTTGAATGGGCCACCTATGGAAAGCTTATCTCAGTTCAACTCACCAGGAACCACAGGTCTCTACAGCCCTGATCCAAGGAGTGGTGGCTACATGCCAAGCTGTCAGCAGAGCTTGGCATCATCCACCCAGTGCCAGTTCTGCAGGCATGCGAGTTACTTGGTCCTGGAAGCCAACACCAAGATTTCAGAAAAAGCCAAAGACAAGGCACGGTGTAGCCAGATGAGGTTTTCTGTCTGGGACTGCAGAGAAGCTGTGCAAAAAAAAAAAAAAAAAACCGTGAAGATGAGGCTTAGACTGGAACGGACACCTCTGGATGTCACAAATGCCAGTAACAGGTACGGGACAACTACTAAGGAGAGATACGGGCACCAAGTAGAGCCGGAGCCAGAGAGGCTACGTGGGCTGCAGAGTGTGATGGACGGGCCCCCCAAGCCTTTTAGACCTTACATCATGCCCCCCGTACCACAGGCGTTGGCCATGGAGTTTCAGAATTTGTCTGCCCTGTTGCATTTCATTCCTGATTTGGTTCAGCCCTTCGTTTCAGTGACCTCATTCTTCCCTTTTGCAATGGCAATGTTGACTCTGTGTCATTGTATATTAGAAGTACTTACCTTTTCTTTTTCCCTTGGTTTCACAAAGTTAAGCATTTGCCTTGGATCTTAGAAGACTCTCGGGACTTTCTGACCAGTGTTGGGACGGTTAAGATTCTCACAGCTGGTGGAGTCAGACTTAATGAAGTTTGCACTTGAGATGGTCAGGAACCTCCAGAGTCCCAGCGTGGAATGCTATGGTTTGAATTTGAAGTGTTCCCCCATAGGCTCATGGTTTGAAGTTTGTTCCCCAGCTACTGGTGGTATTCTGGGAGGTTATAAAACTTTTAGAAGGTGGGGGGTCTACCCTGAGGAAGTAGGTTACTGGGGGCAGGACCGTGGGTTAGGTCATTCCCCGATTCCACCTTGTCAACTCTCTGCCTTCTGATCTATCAAGGTGGGAGCAGTCTGTAGTGTCACTAAGGAAGCCACCCCAGCCACCATCCCTTCCAGACCATGAGAGGCTGACATCCCCAGAAGTTGTGAGCCAAAATGAGTCCTCGTTGCCTTGCGTGGTTCCATCAGGCAGGTTTAGTCATGACAGTGCAGGAAACAGCCACAGAGTAAGAAGAGGACAAAGCCATGGTCCCAGAAGAGAAAACATATCTGTCATTACCTCTAATCTCCCAGCCATCTGGTCCTCAGCGCAACATGGTGAAACAATTTAAGCTTAAGAGTAATGCGTAGGCGCGCCTGGGCACCGCCTCTGGGCAGTGAGTAACCTGGTGCAGAACCATGGCACGCAGTCAGCTGAATTGGTCTCCAGAAGCGAGGAGCAGTCACAGTGCTAAGCGTGATGAGGGAAGACGTGGCTCTCAATTCTTTGGCCACTTCTTCGTTAAAAAAATTTTTTTTGAGGCAAGTCCAACAGACTGGCCTTTTTCTGTTTTTGTTTTTGTTTTCTAATGCCACAGAGCAAGAGAGAGAGAGAAAGGGAGAGAGAGTTGGCACACCAGGGTCTCTAGTCACTCCAGACCCATCACATTTGCATCACGGTGCGCCTGCCTTATGTGAGACCTGGAGAGTCGAACCTGAGGCCTGAGGTTTCACAGGCAGGCGCCTTAACCACTAAGCCATCTCTCCGGCCCGTTTGGCTTCCTTGTTGTTGTTGTTGTTTATTGTGATCAATGTCAGGGTTTTCTTTTGTTTGATTTGAGGCAGGTTCTCACTCTAACTCACTGTATAGTGCAGGCTGGCCTCAGTCTCTTGGCGTTCCTCCCCGGGCTCCCAGTGCCGAGATGACGGGAATGAGCCGCACTCTCCTGAATGTGGAGACAGTGGGATTTCGGTTCCAAAGGGTGGAACCACTGAGCTTTCTTGTAAACATTAGAAATAGGAAGTTGGAAATAAAAACCATTAAGAAGGTTATTTTTTAAAAAAGAGGTTGAGAAAGACTTTATAGATTAGGAGCTACATGGTGTTCTTTCAGTTGATCCTGTAAATCAGTATTGTTTTATTTTATGACATGACTGTCTCAGAAATTGGGTAATTTTGGCTGTTTTCCCAAGCAACCAAATTTTGTGAATATGTAGCCATGTCCTCTGGGCCAAGAACCTATCAATATTGGTGGAATCACTGCAGTAGTGACCATCCTAGAAATGGCAAGGAGTGCTTTTCTGCTCATTGGGTACCTCGCTGGGGACAAAATGTCCTATCAATAAATGACCCTTTATCATTTTTGGTGACAGCGGGAAGGAAGTCTTTAGACATTTCTCTAGAGGGTGCAGTAAATTCTCAAGGAATCCCCACTTTGAGCAGGAATCTCCAGGGCGCCGTGTCCACACATGTGGAAAGATTAAGCAATCCTTCATCAAACTGTGGGGAACAAGCGTGGCACGGGTGCCCTCCCCTTCTGCTACCCCCATCCAAGCTCTCTCCAGTTCTGCAAAATAGAGAGGCAGCTTTTCATTTTTTAAGCTGTGTGCCAAATAACCTTGTTTTAGACACTGACCAAATATGGAAGAAAAAGGCCCAGAAAACAAAGCATGTTTAAGCAATAATAACTCAACGTATTGTACCTATTCTCACATAGGCCTTTAGCAAGGAAAGACTGCCTGGAGCCCTTGGGACACTGGAAGGTTTAACTAATTACAATCCAATTTTTCTTTTTGCATATGCACAGTAGTCTGTGTCCTGTGGTTTAGGGGAACAGTGACATATGTGGTGTACCCACATGTATGTGCTGATGGGGTACGCTGTGGATTCGCCTGCGTTAGCTGGAAGAAAATGTGAGGTGTCTCCACCGTCCCTCTCCCACCAGGGTTTCTTTACAACAGTCTCTTACTGACCCTGGGGCATGCAGCTCTCAAGCCCTAGTGGTTCTCTGGTCTCTATTCCCCTGGGGAATGACAGGCAGGCGTGGTCAGGTCCAGCTCTGGAGACTTGAACCCGGGAGCTCTCAGGCTCCCTCAGGGCTTCATCCTTGAGCAGGAAGTGCACTTAACCACTGAGCCATCTCTCCAGCCTGGAACTTTAATTTTTAATATTTTCATTTATTATGGAGTGTGTGAGAGAAAAAGAGGTAGATGTATATACAGAGAGAATGGGTGTATCAGGACCTCTAACCACTGCAAACGAACTCCAGGTCCATGTAACACCTTGTTCATCTGGTTTTACATAGGTTCTGGGGAATCGAACCAGGGTCCCTAGGTTTTGCAGGCATGCATCTTAACTGCCGAGCCATCTCTCCAGCCCTAAACATTGATGTTTAAAGGCAACTCTTCCTTTGGTTAAGTAAACATAGCCACCAATTTTGTCGCACCATTGCTGACTCTATTTGATGTTGAACCTGCTTCCGAAACTCCGCAGAGCTCACGTGTACATCCGTGCTCGGAGCAGCATCGTTCACGTCACGTGCACATCCATGCTGCTTGGAGTAGCATGGTTGACATCAGCCCAAAGGTAGAAGCAACCTGTCAACACATGGATGGTTAAGTGAAGCCTGCTGTATGAACATGATGGAATACAATTTAAGAAGGACATTCCCACACAGGCTACAACTTGAATAAACCCTGAGGACATGTGATAGAGGGGAGGGCAGGGGCACATTACAAATGAATTTCATAGCACCAAATTGTCCACTTGAAACGGTTGAGTTGGAAAATTCTGCCATGGGACCATAGAGGGTACAATGTCTCTAATGAACACAGCTGGGGGAATGAAAATGGCTTCCAGCCACACATGCCTCCGATCTGGAGGGGCAGTGAAGAGGTGTGTATGCGTATGTCTTTTGTTTAAGTTAGACAATGCCTTCCTGGGTCAAACCAGGGCCCAAAGTGCTCAGAGAAGTGGAACTTCATGGGATATTTTGAGTCCAAACAGAAACAGGAAATTCCAGGGACCTCTGGAGAGGGAACAAGTTCCCGAGAGAAGTTCTCACTTAGTTTTCCATATTGAATGAGTTCTGGATGGTTCGAATGACATCCTGAGACACATGTGAACAATCTCTATCTCAACACAGCCTCAGAGTGGGGCAATTAAAACAGCTAAGAATTATCCTAAGATTTAGAATATGTTGCAAAGCCAGCAGGCTAAGTGCACTTTTCCCTTCATCTCTTGGAGGTAGATATCCATGTATGATTTGTGAGGTTTAGCCTGCTTGCAAGGCAACTGCCAAACTCATTCTGTTACACATAATATGCCATCCCCTATTAAAATAATTGCGCTTGGGCTGGGGAGATGACTCAGCCGTTAAAGGTGCTTGCTTACAAAGTCTGCTGGCCTGAGTTCAATTCCTAATACCCGCCAAAGCCAGGTGCAAAAAGGAGGACAAGCATCTGGCCATCATTTGCAGCAGCGACAGACCCTGGTGTGCGCACACACACAAATAAATCAATAAATAAAAATTCTGTTTAAATGTAATAAAATAAGTCCACTGTAAATCTCACTGTAGGTACACATTAGTACTCAGAACTGTGTATCAGCAGGCTACGTTAGTTGCCTATTACGTAGCAGAATGGGAACCAGGGAAGGAAGGAACAGAACTTGTGTCTCTTAGCTCCTTCTATGTACCTGCCTTTAGCTAAGTCCTTCATGTCACTCCTTTTAGTGGACCCTTGTGACATTTTGGCAAAGTAATGTTTCTTTTTTGTTGTTTCATTTTTTTTTTTTTTTTTGAGACAGGGACTCACTATGCAGATGTGGCTGTCATGAATTCATGATGTAGACCAGACTGTCCTTGAACTCATGGGCAGTCCACATACCTCAACCTCCTACATGCTGAGTTTATACTTAAAAGAATTGAGACATATGTTAAATGTTAAATAACTCATCTACAGCTTTAGAACTAAGAATGAATTGGTTTCCAGGCTGGAGAGATGGCTTAGCAGTTAAGGTGCTTGCCTGCAAATGCTAAGGACCGGAGTTGGAGTCCCCAGGACCCACTTAAGGCAAGATGCACAAAATGGTTGTGATGGTTATGTTTGGGTCAACTTGATCTGCTTAGGAATCCACAGACATTCCTCATAAGTGGGTCTCTGAGTAGCTTCCAGGAAGGATTAACTAAAGGAGGAATCCTTCCCCCAAGGGGAGCCCTTCCCCCAGAGTGGGCAGCCCCTCTCGGGGAGGGGTCCTTAATCTAAAGAAACTCTGGGAAGAAAGGTGAATACCCTCCCACTTGGCTGCTGGTTTTGCTGCCTGCTCTTTGCTGTTTTGCTACTTTCCAGTGTGGACTGAAGACCAGCATGGACTGAAGAGCAGCGTCTTTCCAGGACACCTCCAGGTTCCTTGACTGTCAGGCCTGTCATCTGTTGTTGGTAGACTGTGGTAAACTAATCTAATAAATTCCCTTTTAATACAATTCATCCTATCGGTTCTGTTCCTCTAGAGAACCTGAACTAATACAGTGGTGCATGTATCTGGAGTCCATTTGCAATGGCTGGAGGCCCTGACATGCCCATTCTCTCTCACTTTCTCTGTATTCTATCTCTCTCTGCTTTCCAATAGAGGCCTGGCTAATTTCCAGCCCTAACATTTGAAGGTGGAAATGGACGTGAAAGCAACTGCTGCAACAATCAGCCAAAGAGAACGTATAGTACAGATGCGACTTCAAACCTGCTAAGCCACACTAAGGACATCTTGGAAGTAGTTGATGCCACCTGCGGAGGTGCTTGCCTCCAATCCCACATCTGGGAGCCCGAGACGGGAGGATCTGGCCAATTATGTTCATTTTCTCACACTAAGATATTGAAACCCACTGGGTACTTGCATTTACAGCTCATTGCAATCATGACCAACCAGGTGTCCAGTGCTTGAGAACTGGGCGTGGCCGGTGGCGGCCACATCAAACCATGACGCACTGATAGTTCCGTGCAGCTCTAAACCATTTACAGTTTTCATCAGCATAAGTTAGTCTCTAACTTAGTTACTTACTGAAACATTGACAAAGACAAGCTTTTCAAAATTAAGCAATAGATACCATTTGAGCCAGTTTTAGGTATATACCAAGCATTTCATAGGAAAATGAAAAAGTAGATTAATACACCAAAGGACCACACAAAAATTTCACGCTGACAATATTCAAAATAATATTTTAAGACAGAAGATGGTGTCCGCCTAACTGCACCGCACCTCCCCAGGAAGGAAAAGTGCAGATCCTAAGAAGAGAGCCACCCCATCATCCCTCAAAAGGGCCTCAGCTGAAACTAAGAATAATTGGGGAAACATGCAAGAGTGCTGTTTCTTGGCAAACTGGGAACCAGCACAAGGGTGAAGGAGATCAACACAGAGAACAATCAACTCCTACCAAATCAGATATCCAGAGACACAGAGGCTCCCAAGACCTCATCACAGAAGCAGACCTAAAATGAACCCAACATGGCTCAGGGAAATTTGCAGAAGAGGGGACGGAAAGAATGTCAGAGCCACACTTTGGGTCACGATACACAGAGACATTTCCTCCTACCCATAACTGATGGCTCATCCCACAATGCACGACCCATATACCCCAAAAAGAAGGGGCCAGGGGGAAGAGGGAGGACAGGAAAGAGGCTAACAATGGTACCAACTTGACTATATTCACTAACAAAACTAATTTTAAAAATAATAATATTCATTTACTGTGAAAAAATAATATTAAAAACCAAAAACTCACAAAAACAATAACTCACAGATACACCAATTCATTAGTAGATAAGCAAAAAATGGTGTCCATGGAATGCAAAACTACTAAGAAATAAAGAGAACGGAGTACTGATACATCCTGCAACAAGGATTGGCCGTGGAAACGTTGTGCTAGCTGACAAACACCCAGTCACAAAGACCACATGCTGCATGGTTCTACTTAGAGCACATATTCCAATGATGTAGCACTGCGGACACAGAAAGTATATCAGTGCTTTTCTAGGGCTGAGGGTGGGAATATGGGGATGGATAGCAAAGAGGTATGGGATTTCTTTTTGGAATGTTGAAAATGTTCTAAGATTGATTGTGGTGACAGTTTTACCTAGTCTAAAATATAATATAAAACAACATAAGTAGGTAAACCATAAATCATGAATTATTCTGTCCCAATGTAGTTGTCATAGTAAATAACTAAGAGGCAAAGACACTCGTGTGAACCCTCAACTTCTGGGCTGGGAAGATGGCTAAGTGATCAAGATGAAGGCCTTAGCGGCCAGATCCTCCCTCTCAGTTCCCTCGCACCGACGTAAACTGCTGGGTTGGGTTACACATGCCTTTAACTCCAGCCCTGTAGGGAGCAGAGATGAGAGAGTTGCTGGAGTTTATTGATTAGTCAGTCTGACCAAAACAGCAGAAAAAGGCAGCTCTGGGTTCCGTGAGAGACTCTTGTCTCAAAGAAACATGCAGGTGAGTTTAGAGGCAGGCACTGGTCAACAAGGCAAGTAGAACTTCCTAACCCAGGACCTACCATAATTCATTAGAATAATATGTTTGGCTTATTTTTTAGTGACATCATAATAAGTCATTGGCCACCTCATTTTCTTTTTAATTGCTTTTTGTTTTATCTATCTATCTATCTATCTATCTATCTATCTATCTATCTATCTATACAAGGTTTCACTCTATAGCCCAGTGTGTCCTGAAACTCCCTATTGGCCTTCAACTCATGAAAATCCTGCTGCCTCAGCCTTCCAAACGCAGGCAGGAGACATCATACATGGTCTTCTCTTCAAGTGTTCTTAAGTACAAATCACATCTAGTTTTATGCTTCAAGATTTTACCAAGATTCCTCCTCATGCTTGTGAGTCAATAGTTTCTAGACTCCAACTCTCCCATTTCTTTTTTTTTTTATCAATTTTTATTAACATCTTCCATAATTATAAAAAAAATATCCCATGGTAATACCCTCCCTACACCCACTTTCCCCTTTGAAACTCCACTCTCCATCATATCCCCTCCCCTTCTCAATCAGTCTCTCTTATTTTGATGTCATGACCTTTTCCTCCTCTTATGATGGTCTTGTGTAGGTAGTGTCAGGCACTGTGAGGTCACGGATATCAAGGCCATTTTGTATCTGGGGGGAGCACATTGTAAGAAGTCTTACCCTTCCTTTGGAACATTTCTTTTATATCTATTTATGATCAAAATATAAATAATTAGATTTTATTATAGTGTTTTCAAACAAACTTTCCCATTTCTTAAAAATAAAAAAGCATGCACTACATCTCCAGTCTTAACTGTAATTCTCATTTCCTCCTTATTCCTCAATAAATGAAACCTGGTACACCAAGAGCTGTCACAGTCCACCTCAACCTTTGTGCACCAGGAAGCATGCTGGCAAATACTTCAAGCGGTTGGTGCTGTGGACAAAAGGAACAATTCAAGTTTCAACCAAAGCAGAGAGACTGGCAGGTGCAAGTTGCCTATCCCATGGAAACACACACAGCTCTGAGGATGGATGTAAATTCTCACAATCCATGTGGCTGGATTCCAAAGGTAACGTTGAGCACAGAAACATCACACCATGCCGTATGATTCCATATGAAGTTCCAAAATAGGCAAAGCTACATCCTTCCTTTCTCTCTCTCTCTCTCTCTCTCTCTCTCTCTCTCTCTCTCTCTCACACACACACACACACACACACACACACACACACACACATACACACACACACACACACACACACACACACACACACACACAGAGCAAGGGCATGATTAACACACAATCTATGGCTGTGGTTACCTGGCAGCCTTGGGAGTGGGGAATGTTATGCAAATTGGTTGGACACATGAGAAGTTTCTGGGACACTAATGATGTCCCATTCTTGGCATAGGTGGTGGTGAGCTGGGCTTGGTGGCACACGCCTTTAATCCCAGCACTTGGGAGGCTATGGTAGGAGGGTCATTGTGAATTACAGGCCAGCCTGTGTTATAGCAGGAACCTACCTCAAAAACAAACAAACAAAAAAAGCAGTTCACTTGTTTCATTGTTTAAACTACAGATACACACCTTCCCACGCTGCTTGTGTATTTTACAAAGCACCCGTGGGTGTGCGTTTGGCTGGTGTGGCAAGCTCTCAGTGGTATCTATTATGACATTCATATCCACTTCCACTCGATGGGTCTTTAATAGATCCTACGCTAGCTAGATTCTAAAATTCAATACCACTGGAATACAGATTTCTCAGTCAGCGGAGAGTTCAGAGTTGGCAGATATCTGAGACGGAGGATTCCTGTAACAGGGCGGCCAGGGGACAAGCTGGAGCCCTGGCCTCAGCCCTCCCCTGACTTGAAGCCCAGGCGACCCCCTCCACCCCAGAGGAAGCCATCATCAGGGAAGCAGGGAGGTGAGCGCCCAGCCTGCCTGGCTCCTTCCCATCCCAGTTTTCTCCTTTAACATGAAAAACTCCCAAAGAACCCAGGTGTGGTAGCTTTAGGCTTTGATTCCAGCACTCAGGAAGGCCGAGGTAGGAGGACGGCCATGAGTTCTAGGTCAGACTGAGCTATAGAATGAGACCCTGCCTCAACACACACACACACACACACACACACACACACACACACACACACACACACACACAAGAAACTTCTAAAGAAAAGGAGTTGGGGGTGACACTCCTCCCCTGGGCAAACAATAATGGGAAAAATAAAACCTCAAATTGTCCACTCATCATTGTCACAGATCACACTACTGGACACTTGCCTGGACAGAGGCTTCAAAGGAACTGGGTGCATGCGTTATTGCTGAAGAGACATCTGGTTTACCTGCACGTGTAGGGAACAGTGCAGAACCAGAGACCCAGAGGACACCTGTGTCTGACACGGGTGTTTTCTCTCCCTCAGGCAAAACAGCCGGATGGCTCCTGGTGCCCAAGTGCTCACAAAAGTCGTTTCCAAGTACAGCAGAACCTCATGGCTTATGTCTGCAGAAACATCCAAATTCCCACTCCGCAAGAAGTCACCACTTGAGTGTGGTTCCTCAGCAAAGGACAAACAGCTTTTACACTATGCCCCAGTGTCTTTTTCCCAAGAGAAGACCTATTAGAGAACACTGGCAGATCCAGAGCTGGTGGAGGGTGGTGATGGGGAGGGGGTCTGGTCTTTATTTCTGCTTTTGATTGATAAAATGACCAGCTCTTTCTAGATATAGTTTGTTTAGGTCTGTAGGCCAGCAGTCCCTGAAAGGTCACTGTCCTAGACAGTCTGTTCCTGAGTGAATCCACTCTGGGGGTTCTAAGGGTTAAAGGTAAGATGTCTCCCACAGGCTCATATGTTTGAACCTAAGAGCAGGCAGGAAGCAGGGCCTGACTAGCAAACCTCAAGGCGGGCCTCACTCACTGACTGGTGTCCCCAAGTGGTCGTAATTCTCAGTAGCGTTTAGTTTGGTCCTCTCTTCTGGACAGTCTCGGGTCTATCTGCACAGTGGAATGTTCGAGATGGGTTTGTGTTAAATACCACTTCCCTGGCCTCATGGTCAGAGATCAGAACACAGACTGAAAAGCAAGACAGGAGCCTTTTGATTTTTAGTTTCCAGTTACTGGGCAGCTCAAACCACAAGCGTCTTTAGAAATGGGAATAATAACTGCAATTTTCTATAAGAAACAATAAGCTTATGCAAAACTGTCTCCATAAACTGGACATTAAAAATAATAACAATAAGCTGGATGTGGTGGCTCGTGTCTTTGATCACAGGACTCGTGAGTTAAAAGCCAGCCTGGGCTACAGAGTGATAAGTTCCAAATCAGCCTGAGCTAGAGTGAGACCCTGCTTCCAAAAAGAAAAGATATAATTAATAATAATGATGATAAAGCAAGCCAGGGGTTAAGGTGCATGCCTATCATAATGTCCAGCCTTTGGAGGCTGAGTTAGGAAGATCCTCAAGATGTTCAAGATGTATTTGGGCCATGTAGTTAGACTTCTCAACAAAGCAGTGGCTGAAGAAATGGCTCAGCAGTTAAAGGCTCTTGCTTGCAAACCCTTGACAGCCTGGCTTCAATTCACTATTACCCTCATAAAGCCAGTTGCACAAAGTGGCACATGCATCTCGAGCTTCTTTGCAGCAGCAAGAGACCCTAGTGTGCCTGTTCGCTCGCTCGCTCTCTCTCTCTCTCTCTCTCTCTCTCTCTCTCTCTCTCTCCCTTATAAATAATAAAAGTATTTTCAAAAAAATAGGCTATTGGGCTGGAGAGATGGCTTAGTGGTTAAGTGCTTGCCTATGAAGCCTAAGTACCCCGGTTCGAGGCTCAATTCCCCAGGACCCACATTAGCCAGATGCACAAGGGGGCACACGCTGGAGGACCTGGCTCACCCATTCTCTCTGTCTCTCTATCTGTCTCTTTCTCTTTCTCTCTGTGTGTTTGTCGCTCTTAAATAAATAAAAAAATTGTAAAAATTGGTTCTTGAAGGATTAATAATATATTTCTACCAGAAAAAAAGAAATATATGTGTGTGTGTCAAAAAACTTATTATTACACAACATTTAAAGTTCGCATAAAAAAAAATCAGAAAGAAAGTTGGCCTAAACCAAACTTTAAGATGTATTTGGGGCCCAGTTGCTATTAGGAGAATTCCCATAAACTAGGGGAGAGGCCAGAATGGGATTATCTTCAATAAAATGTCCCTGGTGCCTCCAACTAGACCCTCTGCCCCCAACACCCTCCACGCGCTCCAAAGACCATCTTTCCTCTCACCATTTTCTCTAAGTTGGCTCGGAGCAGGAGCTGTGGCTGTGTGCCCTGTCCTGGCACCTGCCTTCACCCTCGCTCCTGGAGCAGGACTTTCTGCTTGGACACAAGGAGGGCACAGCCAGCTCCCTGGGGTCCCCCTCTCTCCCAGGACTCCTGGGAAGACCCTCTTCCTGCATGGTGGCTCTGGCTGCGGCCTCCTCTCAGAGCCAGCCTGTTCCTCACTGGAGGTGTCTCCGCCATAGGAGCCTGGTCATACTCCCCCGTTGGGAAGCCTCCTGGGATCACCTGATCAGCGCTGGGTTTTGTGCTCTAATCGCTGGGGCCCTCGGGCATTGGAAGGCCAGGGAGACAGAAGTTCAGCCTGGGAAGCCCATCTCTGCCGTCCACTTCTCTCTCTGAATGATGCCTCGCTCAACTTCATGGTCCAAGCAACCCGAATAGCAAGGCGCGTGTGTACCCGTGTCTAGGCATGTGCACACGTGTGTGTTTTCTCCCCTTCTGGGACTCTGACTCTGCCCCAGGCTGTTCCGTGTCCGCCCAGTCGGGAGGTTTTCTTCTCGGAGCTCCAGGCAGGCTGGGTATACCTACCAGGGTAACCCCTGGGTGAGCCTCTCTCCCTTTCCATAATCGTTGCATGTCTGTTTCATCATTACAGTGTCTGCCTGTGGACCAAGGATTGTGACTCAGTTTATCTCTTACAAACCAAATTTTTTTTCTTCCACCCCACCCCTCAATCCCTGCTCTGGATTTAGCCAAAAGGTCCCACTGAGTTTAGTTGAGCTAAACCCAAAGCAACGGCCAAAGCAGTCTGGTCCCCAGTCCCCAGGGAAGTGACAGCTTCAAAAGGAAACCACTTACCCAGCTCCTGCTGGTCATTACCGTGCGTGGACGTTAAAATGTCACGCTGCCTGCAGCCTCCTGGGTTCCCATACGTGATCCCCAGCGATCTGGCTCTGGACCAGCTGGGCAGGTGGTGGAACCTTCCTCAGGTGGAGCTTTGCTGAAGGAGGTTTGTGGCTGGCAGCAGAGCTCGAGATGTTACAGGCAGACCCCGCTCGCCCCCTGGCTCCCGGCACTTCTTTCCCGAT
This sequence comes from Jaculus jaculus, assembly GCF_020740685.1. Taxonomy (NCBI): domain Eukaryota; kingdom Metazoa; phylum Chordata; class Mammalia; order Rodentia; family Dipodidae; genus Jaculus; species Jaculus jaculus. Next base: position 86,093,007 of record NC_059114.1, read on the forward strand.
AAAGTGGCAGTGCCATGCGGGCTGGCTGCCCGTGCTATGGTTTCCCCGTCAGAATGTACACTTCCCCTCAAGACTGCACTCTGAAAAGAAACCCTGTACTCCTGAAGCTATCTCTGTTCTGGTATTCTGACCCAGCAATGAGAAGAAGACAAAAGAAAATTTAAAAAAAAAAAAAAAAAAAACACATACAATATATCTACTCCAACCTGCAGACATTTCACACAAAGGAGTTTCTTTTCAGTTGCATTTTTTTCTTTAATTTGTCAGGACCATTACTGGCCAAGACTGACATATAATTATTTAAATATTGTATTTAAATTTTTACCTCCATAAGTAGCTCAAATGAGAGCAATTATTTTTAGCTTCATATTAAAAGAGGTCCCAAAATATTATCAAATGTAATCAAAATGTTATCAGCATTATTTCATCAATATTTTTGCATGTGCACTGTACATGGGCGTGTGAACGTGTGTGCATTCACGGGGAGGGCAAGGACAGGTGTCCTCCTCCGTTACACCCCACATGTTTTCCTGGAACAGTCTCTCATTGACCCTGAGGCTGCTGTTACCAGACTGGCTGACCAGTGAACCCCAGTGAGCCCCAGGTCTCTGTTCTCTGCAAGACTGGGTTATAGGCGCCTATGACCATGCCCAGCCACTTCCCTGGGTGCTGCGCAATGCACCTCTGGGGACATCAGGCTCTTTCGGGCCCTCCTGCCATGAAGCCATCTCCACAGGCCCTTATCGATATGCCTGACAAAATAGCATTGCCAATATTCTGCTATTTTGAAAGCCTCCCGCAGACACGAGGTCTTTGACTATAATGAGCCTGTGCACTTAATGGGCCAGACACGGAAACCGAGAACTCTAGCCGAGCCATGAGGTTAAATTCCAATTGTTCATATAAGGAGCAAAAGGTACATATTAAATTTCAAAAGGAGGATGCCAACAGAGGCCTGGGCCTCTTCCTAGCCCCAGCGCTGTTGGTGGGATTACAGAGAGAGAGTTTTTCACAGGGGTGTTCTTTACATCAGGAAATTCTAGAGGTTTATGTCAGAGTGGGAATCGCCACCCATGTGGGAGACCAACTGTCTCCATTTGCCATCAAGCGGCTACTGACCAAAACGGACTTCCCAATGCAGCCGCTCTTTCCAGAATGCTGTGCACCCACTGGTCTTGGGTCCCAAAGAACGAGTGCTTTCTCCATCCGGCCTTGGTGCTGAAGGGGCAGGAAGCCTCAGCTGACACCCGGTACCCTTCAACACTCAGATGAAGTGATTGACAGGGCCTGCGTTCCCTACATGACCATAATGCAAGCTCGGCACGCTTCTGTGGGTGCCTGTGACTTCTGCAGCGATTTGCCTAGGTAGCATTCAATGCTTGAGTATATAGAAAAATTTCTGATAAAGCCTGTTTTAACAAAAAAATTAATCTGCTCTTGCCAAAAGCATAAGAAAATATATCTAAGCAGCTCTCAAGGAAAGTAAGAACAATGAGGTGAAAATTCCTCTGAGGCAAATATTTAGGTTGCTTACTTGTAAGTTTCCTATCTTTGTGTGTGTGTGTGTGTGTGTGTGTGTGTGTGTGTGTGTGTGTGTGTGTGAGTGTGTGTCTGTGTGTGTGTGTGCAAAATAATAATAGGAGGGATTCAGATAAAGATGACTATAGTTGTGCTTCTCAAAGGAGACAGCCTAATCAAAACTGTCCTGGAAGAGGGGTCAGAAAGATTGTTAGAGCCACAAGTTGGGACATTTTACACAAAGACATTGCCTCTCCCCCATAACTGACTGTTGCCCCCATAATGCATGACCCATAACCCCCATGGGGTTGACCTGCTTCCCCAATGAGGAAGGCCTCTTCAGAAAAGAGGCAGGGAGGAGGGAAAGGATGGTACCAACATGCGTTGTTTACATTCAAAATATGCCCTTATCTAATAATAAGAAAAAAAGAGTCAGAAACAACAACAATCAGATCACTCCAGGAATCAAAAGGCTGTCTGGCCGTGCAAGGTGGCATACGCCTTTAATCCCAGCACTTGGGAGGCAGAGTTAGGAGGATCGCCGTGAGTTCAAGGCCACTCTGAGACTGCACGGTGAATTCTCGGTCAGCCTGGGCTACAGAGAGACCTTATTTCAAAAAACAAACAAACAAACAAAAAAGCTGTCTGCCCAGCAGTACCTGGCATGCAGTTCTAAAGCTGAGCTCTCAGTGCCCTCGTGATCTTGTTTTGATTCCATCCCTGTTCCCTTGGTGCTGAGGCAAACCTTCGCAGTGTTTTGCGAGCGCCTAGGGTGAGATCTCACATAGAGAACACAGCCTACAGCCCAGACAGGACAATTCAGTGTGGCCAGGGCTCCGCAAGGCTGCTCCGGGGGCTTTGCGAATGTTATGTGGGTTACTCCTTGGTGTGACCTAAAGGAATAGGCATGGATTCTGCGCCCATATTTCTACAGACAAGTCATGTGTTGAGATTTGTCAAACCCTCAGGGTGTGACTGTCAGAACCAGGCAGGAAGCAACACCTGAGTTACCGGGTCTCTGAGCCTCGGATTAAACAGTGTGATAAGAAAAGCACAATGAATTTCGTTTTTGAATCTTCATGCTTTATTTTCAAATGTTTCAGAGGTTCTGTGTATGGAATCTTTTCTAAAAGATACATAGGAAATTGATTCATTTAGACTTCAACCAACCCAAGTGGTACTGATGTTATGATGTGGAAAATAAAAACATCTTTCCACAAACATTAGAATAATGCATACATTTGGGGTTCAGTAAAAACAGCCAAGGGCTGGAGAGATGGCTTAAAAGTTAAGGCACTTGCCATCAAAGCCTAAGGACCCAGGTTCGATTCCCCAGTACCCATGTGAGCCAGATGCACAAAGTGGAACATGTGTCTGGAGTTCGTTTGCAGTGGCTGGAGGCCCTGGCACGCCCATTCTCTCTCCCTCTGTCTTTCTCAAATAAATAAATAAATGATTTTTTTTTTTTTTTTAAAGAGCAGCCAACAGGAGAGGAGAAAATCTGTCAAGCTCCTGAGAGCTAACCTTGACCTGGATGGCTGAGCGTGTTCAGGAAGAAAAGCCTCCCGATCACGGAGCCTACAAGTGACAACTTATCACAGATCTTTGTGCTTTAATTTTCTGTCCACTCTCCAAGCTCTCTCTCTCTCTCTCTCTCTCTCTCTCTCGTATGCACTTGTATGTACAGATTCGCAGCATTCCATATGCACACATGTGGAAACCAGAGAAGGACATTAGATACCTTCCTCTTGAGGTAGCTGAGGTCCTCCCAAGTAAACTGAAGGCAAGAAACGTCCTTGAGCCTATAAGGGGGAATCTGGTTCGTGCAGACTTCTAAAGGAGTCCTTGCATCCTCTACTTTGCTAGAGGCCAGAAATGTAAAGGGGGATCTGGTTTTACCCAATCTCTTCCTTTCCACAAAAGAAAAATTACCCCTTTCAAACAAGTGCCTATACACCTGACATGGGGGCTGGACTGACCAGCTCAGCCCTCAACCAGTAAACTTTCATAAAGGACCTCAGTCAGGGCTGGAGAGATGGCTTAGCAGTTAAGGCACTGGCCTGTGAGGCCTAAGGACCCTGGTTCAATTCCCCAGTTCCCACATAAGCCAGATGCACATGGTAGCACATACATATGGAATTTGTTTGCAGTGTCTAGAGGCCCTGGTGCACCCCCATTCTTATTCTATCTATCTATCTATCTATCTATCTATCTATCTATCTATCTACCTATCTATATCTATCTCTCGTAAACAAATTTAAAAAATTTTTAAGACCTCAGTCAGTGACAGCGGTGGGCTTTCCCATTTCCAGGGACCTTCACCTGCTTACAGGAGAAGTTCTACCTTCTTTCCTTCTCTTAAATTCAATCATAAACTATTTCTAAACTTCATCCTCTACAGCCTATGGATTTCATTCCTTGAAGTTCAAAAAAGACAAGAACCTGAAAGCCACTGACTTAGCAGACATTTTTTTGTGATGGTGACAGTCTCACACCCTGACTCCTGAGTTGCAGCTTAACCAAAAGCTGGTCAAAGCTCTGTCACTCTCACAGACACCCCAAATTCCCATGCTATAGTGGTCCTCCTGCTTCTGCCCGCCATAGCTGTAAGGTTACAGGCATTAGTGACCACAGCTAGCTTTTTATTTATTCATTTATTTGAGAGAGAAAGAGGGACAATGAAAGACAGAGAGAGAAAGAGAGGGCCCCCAACCACTGCAAATGAACTCCAGGTACATGCACCACCTTGGGCATCTTGCTTACATGGGACCTGGGGGGTTGAACCTGGGTCCTTTGGCTTTGAAGGCAAGCACCTTAACCACTAAGCTATCTCTCCAGCCCCACACCTTGCTTTGTAGGTGGGTTCTAGGATCAGCCTCAGATCTTCATTCTTTTGCAGTAAGCTCTCTTACCCATGGATTCTCTCCCCAGCCTTAACTTTCCTTATTTTTAAGGTTTTTTTTTAAAATTTATACTTATTTATTTACTTATTTACACACAGAAAGAGATGTAGAGAAGAGAGGCAGACAGAGACAGAGAGCGAGAATGAGAGAATGGGCACACTAGGGCCTCTAGCCACTGCAAACAAAGAAGTCCATATGCATGCACCACTTTGTGCATCTGGCTTCACGTGGGTACTAGAGAGCTGAACCTGGCCCATTAGGATTTGCAGGCAAGCACTTTAACTGCTGAGCCATCTCTCCAGCCCTGAACTTTCTCCCCTTGATGATGAATTTGGTTATCCTAACAATCTCCAAGCTAGTCCTGCTTGCCTGTACCAGAGATATCTTCCATTATCTTGCCTGTAGTGGGCAAGACTCTCAAAACTTCTTTGATTAGAAGCCAATCCATAACTCAATCCCATATGTATTCAATCATAAGTGTGGATGAAAGCATGTTAAAACTTCATGTGCCCAGAGTCTTAGCAACTGCTGCATCGTTCCATTTTACCTAAAGTTTTGTTCTTTGAAGAAAAAAAATAGTGCATGAATTTACATTTTATTTGTTAGCTCTAAATTCTCCTTTTGTTTCTCAATATAGGAGTACAAGTCCATCTCATCCAGAATTGACACGTTTTATTCACTTAAAGCTTATGAGATTCCAGAAATTGAAAGTATGGCAGCATAAAATTGCACAGTTTCCAATGCATTTGAAGAAAAATATAAGAAGTCAACTCAAGTTAATAAACACACATTACACAGTAAAGTTCAGTGAACACAGCATGAACATCCTGGAAAGCTACAGATAACGTCGTGATCATTCGCTATGTCTACAGATGATAACTGCGCCGTGCCAGAACATTCCGTGTAATTCTTCTTGTTCTGACAGCCAGCACCTGCAGTGTGATTGTCAAGTATCAAGCAGTGGCAAGATGCTGTCAGGTCCTAGAGGGAAAGATTCCCAGAGCTTTCTACATTCAAAGCCTGTTTGAAGGGCAAACACTTATTTCACAGAAAGACATGAGGTCTAACATCTGTGCGCCCTCCTGCCAGTAAGGCTAAACAGAAAAGAGTTCTCTCCTCTGAGGCTTTTGAGATCTGATGACTGCACTGAGGTTTTCCCAGGGCTGACTTGTTTTCAGTGGTATTGTCCACGTCCTACAAGAATGCGAAAGCTTTGGAACAAAACTTGGCATCCGCGGCAGTGCTGCGAACCTGCAGTGTGAGGTCACGCTATTGTTCTCTGTGTTTACTTCAGCAAATAGGAATGCGCGTCCTGCATTGTTCTAGTCGTCAACAATAGAAAGAGAGCATTTTTAATATGAATGCATCATTCAACTGTTCTTCAAAGCCACCATTTCTGTGTATGCTCCTTGATCAAGTGCAGGGACAGTGATTGCTTTGCCATCCATCTTTACAAGAGTTAACCATAGCTGCTGGGCATGGTGGCCCACGCCTTTAATCCCAGCACCTGGGAGGCAGAGGTAGGAGGATCGCTGAGAGTTCAAGGCCATCCTGAGACTATATAGCGAGTTCCAGGTCAGCCTGGACTAGCGTGAGACCCTACCTTGAACCCCACCCAAAAAAAGCCATAGCTGCTAATTAAAAGATGCACACGCACGCACACACACCCACACACCAACACAAGCATGCACAACTGTTTATAGTTGAAGGGGTAAAAGTTGCCCTTTCAGTGGATGAGTAACAGTGGGGAGAGAGGTTCCATCAGAGGGAGGAAAGCTCCAAGGGGCACAGGGTACTGCCCCTGACTAGTCCTTCAGGAGCCAAGGTCGGAAGAGCAACCATGAGTGTGAACCAGCATTCAAATCTGCTGTGTCAGCTCGGGGGGAGGGGTTGGGGGGGCACCTGAACTTAGTGGGACAAGGAACCCAGAAGATAGCAATTGGTACAGTGGGGTGTCATGCTCAGTGTTCAGATCCTCCAGATACCCTAGGTTTTCACTTCTAAACGTGGATGGATGAAATGTTACTCAATTTATAGGTCTCTTTAAATGTCACAGTGTCTAACTTACCATGCCATTTCCACTTATCTGATTTCAATTTAAGAAAGAAATTTAAGATTTTCAATTTAAGAAAACAAAATAAACCAAAAAAGAAAAAAAAAAGCTGGTGATTTGTCACATTTATAGTCTGTCCTGGTTAAACCGTCCCAAGGACGTGTTGGGAAGGTAGAGTAGAAAGAATGTGTGTTTGGATGAAAAAAAGATATAGAGTGACATCACCTTCTCCATCTTGGAAAGCTGGGTAGATGGAGGTACCATTTGCCACAGCAGCGAAGGCGAGAGAAGAGAGTTTAGCAAGGAAATATTACATTCTTCTCTCTTCTGAGGTTGGCCAGGAGTGTTGGGTCAACAATTCAATTGATGCCTCTAGCATTATACTTAATCATTGCTTAGTTTTCTGTTTGGATTTTGGGGATCTTGGGAGGGTGTTATATATGTGCATGTTTGTATGTGTGTCTTCCTTCTCCTCTCTCTGTCTTTCTGCTATATATATATTTTTTTAACAGTTATTTATTTATTTATGTGAGAGAGAGAGAGAGAGAGAGAGTGGATGTGCCTTGGCCTCTGGCTACTACAGACTCATGAGCCATCTTGTGCATCTGGCTTATGGGGAGTCCTTAGGCTTCACAGCCTTATCCACTAAGCCATGCCTCCAGCCCTGTGCTGTATCTTTTACTGCAATAGAGCCCACCAATTCAGTGAGACAAGCTATCCAGCAAGCCACAGGAATCCCCACCTCAGCAGGTATGGGGTTGCAGGGATGCTGCCAGCTTTTATGAAGGTTCTGGGATCAAAACACAGGTCTCCATGCTCTCATGACAACCTCAACAACCTCTCCATGCTCTCACTCGACCTTCGGAACCATTTTTCCAGCTATGCCTGGTTCTTTTGCTCCAAATATTTATATGCCTCAAACATCCTAGATTGAGCTTCTTAAAAGGTATTGTGGGGCCTGGAGAGATCTGGCTTAGCAGTTAAAGGTACTTTATTGCAAAGACTAACAGCCTGGGTTTGATTCCCCAGTACCTACATAAAGCCAGATACACAAAGCCATGCATGTGTCTAGAGTTCATTTGCAGTGGCAGGATGCCCTGGCAAACCAATACTCACTCTGTTTCTGTCTGCCTCTTTCTCTCTGCCCCCCCCCCCTAATAAATAAAACAATTTTAAAGATGTGAGGCATTCCTAAAGTAAATTAGGTTCACAAACAGATTTTGACTTTCATAACACATTACATCTCTTAATTCATAACCACATTTTAGCAAGTCTACATTTAATATCATAAACAGTCAAAGCACCTTGATCACCTCAAAACTTTTAAAGATTTTTTTTTTTTTTTTTTTTTTTTTGGTTTTTCGAGGTAGGGTCTCACTCTGGCCCAGGCTGACCTGGAATTCACTGTGGAGTCTCAGGGTGGCCTTGAACTCAGGGCGATCCTCGTACCTCTGCCTCCCAAGTGCTGGGATTAAAGGTGTGCGCCACCATGCCCAGCAGGATTTTTTTTTTAAGCAAGAGTCTTTAACTTGCTGAGCCATCTCCGCAGCCCTCTTAGAATTTTTTGAATTAAGTTTCATAGGTATCGTTGTGACATTTTCATACATTATAGGCCACTATACTTTGTTCTAATTCACCTTGCCCACCATCCTCTCCCACCTCTTAGGTTTTTATTTTATTCTGATTTACTTATCTGCTGCTGGGGATGAGACCCCAGGGTCCTCACACATGCTAGGGAGCACTCTGCCACTGCTGCATCTCCAGCCAAGAATGGTTTTTAACTAAACAAAATTGTATTTATTTATTTGTTAACAACAGAGAAAGAGAGAAGGGGAGGTGGCTGTACCGAGGCCTCCAGCCACTGCAAATGAACTCCAGATGCATGCACCACTTTGTGTATCTGGCTTACATGAGTGCTAGGGAATTGACCCCAAGCTGTCAGGCTTTGCAAGCTAGTGACTTTAATTACTAAGCCACCTCTCCAGCTCAAGCACGATTCTTTTAAGTGTTCTAATGTTTTTCTTGTTCTTTGACAGAAGAAGAAGTACCTGGGAATCACAGGACAGAATATCAAAGTTGGAAAGACGCTTCCAATACCCTCCAATGTATAAGTGGGGCTAAATTAACTTGAAACTAAGACTACAATTTAAGGTTACTAAGAAGTAGTCTGTGAGTCATTCTTTCCTAACAATGAATAGGGTTAAAGCTAGTAAAGAAACAACAACAAAAAAAAAAAAAAAAAAAAAAAACCATACACGTATACACAGGCTAAATGACAAAAAAGAATGTTTACTTTTAAAGTCACGTAATAAGCACACATGAAGAAAATGGCCTTGAAAATTGATTTATTGTGACCCCACCCTGGACTTTGAAGTTAAAAGCTTACCTCTCTAGAGCTGGGAAATAATCATAGCATTTCCTACTTCAGAGAAAAGCATTAGAATATATGAATTTATTGAACATTGGCCCTGGATCCTGTCTGGGCTGTATAAATCATCTGTGACAAGACTTCTCCAGCCGTCGTGGGTAACTCAGAGAGCCAGGCACTGCTGTCTCGATCAAACCCAAGTTTCCTTTGCTCAGTGGGCTGCCAGTTTAGCTCCCAGTCCACCCGGAGATGCCCACAGGATACCGTGCTTTGAGTTGCCCAGCTGGCAGCATGTGGTCAGAGTGCTTTGAAAACAACAAGAGAGTGGAGGGGAGAAGCAGCTTCCAGATGGAGGAAGTAAGTTTTCTGTCCTATACTGGGTTAGACGCTGGTAGGAAAAAGAGGAGTCATTGACGTGACTCACTGGCTCCGCATGTTTCTTGACTTGAGGCCTTCCTACACCACAGGCTCCTCGGCTGAACAATGGAACGCAAGTGCTCAAACATTCTGTGCGAAGCTCCCAAGATTAGTCCAACCCCAGAGTGCACACCAAAGCCTTTCCTCAGTGAGCACGGGTAACACCTGCCTGCACCAATGTGATGTTGGCATTCTATGCTATTGCATCATAGTGTAATACTCACTTTAAGAATTTAGTGGGACTTGGGCTGGGTATGTAGCTAACTGGCGGAGTGCTTGCCTAGCATGCACAAGGCCCTAGGTTCAATCCCTTACACAATAGAAATAAAAGAATTTATTGTGAGCTGGAGAGATGGCTTAGCGGTTAAGCGCTTGCCTGTGAAGCCTAAGGACCCCGGTTCGAGGCTCGGTTCCCCAGATCCCATGTTAGCCAGATGCACAAGGGGGCGCACGTGTCTGGAGTTCGTTTGCAGAGGCTGGAGGCCCTGGCGCACCCATTCTCTCTCTCTCTATCTGTCTTTCTGTCTGTGTCTCTCGCTCTCAAATAAAATAATAATAAATAAATTAAAAAAAGAATTTATTGTGAGTCCACCAAGGACGTAGCTCCTTAAAATTTTATACCACAAAAGTAATTGCAAGCATAGAAAAGAAAACCAATAGAACATAAGTGGACCAGAGAAGTGGGAGATGAATGGCACTACTATTGTGGACAATTATATCGGATTCCTCCACACCAGCCAGGTCTGAAAGTTTAAATCCACTCATGCTCCTTTCTTTACCAAACTGCATTTTTAAAAAATATATTTATTTATTTTGTTTTTCTTTTGTTTTATTTTTATTTATTTATTTATTTATTTATTTGACAGAGAAAGAGGAGGAGAGAGAGAGAATGGGCACGCCAGGGCCTCCAGGCACTGCAAACGAACTCCAGATGCGTGTGCACCCCCTTGTGCATCTGGCTAAGGTGGGTCCTGGGGAATCGAACCTGGGTCCTTTGGCTTTGCAGGCAAACCCCTTAACCACTAAGCCATCTCTCCAGCCCCAAACTGCATTTTTTCCAGGTCTCCCTGCTCTTTCTCACTGTAGATCTGACTGAGAGCCACAAGCAGTGACTACGCCATAGACTAGACAGCATGCATCATTAGGTTTTCTCTTACCAACAGCCTCTGGTGCAGCCTCACTCAAATGTTCAGGACTTGGGCAGAATGCAGCCAGATTCTCTAGCAGCCTGGGACATGAATGACCTCTAGCCAGGCTCCCAACCTCATGAAGAGGTCCTCCACTTTGCATTCTAAGAGCCTGCCTGGCCCACGGCTCCGAACTCTTCCATGTTCTCCTTACAAACCAGTGCCAAAACCCACGGTCAAGTTTACCATGGCAACGATCCCCACTTCTGGTACCAAGTTCCTAGATTAGTTACTTTTCACACTGCTTTGAGAAAATATCTGACAAGGAGCAACAACTGAAGGGCAAAAAAGTTGATTTGGGCTTGAACCTGAGGGCGCGGCCCGTCATGAGTGGGGCAGGGTAGCAGCAGGAGCGTCTTGCAGCCGTCTCACGTCAAGCCAGTTCAGGAAGCAGAGAAAGAGGTGAATGGTGGCATTCACTTGATTTCCCCCTGCCTTCCACTCAGTCTTCCCCCACGCGATGCCCAGAAGATGTTTGCCATTCAGGGCAATCTTTCCTACTCAGTTAATCTCCTCTGGAATTACTCTCATAGTCACACACGCCAAGGTGTGTTGTGCTAAAACTCTAGGCACTCCTTAATCCAATTAGGTTGAAAACCAAAATTATCACAATTTCTAATCCAAAAGATATAGGGTAGTAAATTTAAATGGTCTTTCAAGCCAGTTTGTCTGTGGTAATTTGTTACGCAGCACTGATTGAAAATGAACGCATGTGTGCCGAAGCCCTGTCTGGAGCAATGAAAGGTGCCGTTTTCACTGCGTCTCATAGGGAGGACGTTAAGGAGAACAGTATTGGCAGTAAAGAATCAAGAGTTCTGTTTGTTTTGCTCAAGAGGAAATCTGCCACATGTGGGCTGGGAGACAGCTGCACACATATTCATAACTGCATAATAGTAAAAAAAAATAAATAAAATTACTTGGGGGCTGGAGAGAGAGCTTCACAGTTTAGGCGCTTGCCTGCAAAGCCAAAGGGCCCAGGTTCCATTTCCCAGTAGCCACATAAAGCCAGATTCACAAAGTGGGATATATATATCTGGAGTTCATTTGCAGTGGCTGGAGGCCCTGGTATGCCCATCCTCTCTCTATTTCTTTCCCCCCACCCCTCTGCAAATAAATAATTTAAATAAAAAATAAACCTTTGGAAATCCTAAATGTTCATTGCAATCCCAGCTCTCCTGCCCAAGATGGGAGGCTGCTACCGAGCTGTCCTCCAAGCTCACAGCCAACGTCATCTTCATCTACAGCAGCTGGGATTCCTAGCAAGAGACCCTCAACATTGAGCCTGTTGGCATCCCCTCACAGAAGGAGGGGATGGAGGAGAGGCTCAGCAGGCCCTTACCTGCGGTCCCGGCAGGCCCTCCTGAGCCTCCCAGCCAGCTGGATGTGATTCTGCCCCACTGCACAGAATTATGTGAGCTCGGGAGGTGCTAGAGAATACAGTATGCGGAGGGCTGGCTGAACGCGGTCCCCGTCTGTACATCTGTGGGGAGGTTGTCACCGATACTGGGATGAGACTTCCCAGTGATTCAGCTGTTTGGGGGTCACCCATGCTCCTGCAAGTAACCCCTCATCCAGGCTCTGTAAATGAGCTTATTAAATTCATTGGTTCTCCAAGTTGCTCTTCAGTGGAATGGTACTTTGGTCTGTCATTGCTCTATGTGGAGGGAGGCTTTGCCTATATCTCTCCAGGGAGAAGCCTAAGCAACAGAGGCAGAGACAGGGGACTCCCCAGGAGGTCATGGGCCAGCTGGCCTGGCATAGGCAGCAACAGGTAGAGACTTTGCAGCAAAGACGGTAAGTGGACCAACACTTGAGCTTGTCCTCTGATCTCCACACATTGTGTCCCCCACATGCCCATACTCACACATGTGGACACATGTGTGCATACATACAGTGTACACACACAATTAAAAAAGAAATGAATGACATATATCTTGCAACATGGATAGCTTTTAGTAATATGCTTAACAGAATAGTATCTGGTAGGCATATCTGATATTAAGATAATAGTAGGCCTGGAGACATGGCCCAGCAGTTGACACACTTGCCTGCAAAGCCTAATGACCCAGGTTTTATCCCCCACTACCCATGTAAAGCCAGATGCACAGTGGCATATGTATCTGGAGCTCGTTTGCAGTGGCTGGAGGCCCTGGCATGCCCATTTTCTCTGTCTGTCTCTCTTCTCTCTATCTCTTTCTGCTTAAAAATAAAAAATAAATACTATCTTCATTTCAAACATAATAGTTGCCCATTGAAGACCATACTAGCATTCTTGTAATCACCATTTTGCCAGACACAGCTGCAAAATTGGCTTGGGTGTTCAAAAATCTCATTTCGAGTTCTTTCTATGATTTTGGCCCAGTGAGTTTTCTATACTTTCTTGAAAGCTGTCTTCTACATCTAGTGTGTGTTGTGGGGGGATAGTTAAGTGGTAGAACACTTGCCTACCATGCAAATGTGGGGGGTTCCAACCCCCAACAACGGAAAAATAGCTGTAATGATACAAAAAGACGTTTGGGGTTATTTTGTAATATGTCTAGGTATCTATACTGGAGGATTATAATTATCCCTTTAAATTTATTTATTTATTTGTTTAAGAGAGGGGGAAGCAGAGAGAGAGAGAGACAGAGAGAGAGAGAGAGAGAGAGAGAGAGCATGGGCACCTCAGGGGCTCCTGACACTCTAAACAAACTCCAGACACATGGGCCACTTTGTATATCTGGCATTACATAGGTACCATGTCATCAGGCTTTGTAAGCAAGCGTGTTTAACCACTAAGCAATTTCTCCAGCCCCACCTATCACTTTCTAGAGCTTACTTAAAGGTGCAGCTCAGTTTGTAGAGTGCCTGCCTAGCGTGTGGGACACTTGGTCTCAGTCCTCATCACCACGTACAATTAGACATTACAGGCCTGTAACCCAGAACTCAGAAGTGGATGCAGAGCGATAAGAAATTCAAGGCCATCCTCAGCTACGTAGTGAGTTTGAGGGCAGCCTGGGCTACATGCATCATGTCCTAGCCTGAAAAAAAAAGTTTCCTAGGTCTTATGTCATACATAATCAATAAATTGGGGGCTGGAGAGATGGCTTAGCAGTTAAGCACTTGCCTGCCTGTGAAACCTAAGGACCCCTGTTTGAGGCTCAATTCCCCAGGACCCACTTAAGCCAGATGCACCAGGTAGCACATGCATCTGGAGTTTGTTTGCAGTGGCTGAAGGCCCTGGAGCATCCATTCTCTATCTATCTGCCTCTTTCTCTGTCTGTCTATCACGCTTAAATAAAAATAAACAAAAATAAATTTTAATAAATTGAAATTTCTGAACTGTAGCTTAATGAAGATAGGCCCAAGCAACAGCCTGTGGGTTCCAGGATAGCTATGCACACAGACCAACACATTCACAGATCATCATGTCACAGTGTCCAAAGTTTGGACCCCCCCGGGGCTCTAGAGCATCTCTATTTTTAAAGCTCTTGGGGAGATTATAAAATAAAATCATAGCCAGGCATGACGGTGCACGCCTTTAATCCCAGCACTCGGGAGGCAGAGGTAGGAGGATTGCCGTGAGTTCAAGGCCACCCTGAGACTCCATAGTGAATTCCATCTCAGCCTGAGTGAGAGCAAGACCCTACGTCATAAAACCAAAAATAAATAAATAAATAAAATAATTAAATAAAGTCATGAAAGTGCGAACTAAATAAGTCACTGATTGACTAACTGGAAGAAGCAACCAGTCCTCATTTGAACCTGAAGTATGTCTAATCCTGGACTGGCCTCACTGGGCACATCTGGTGACTGGATGGGACAGACCCACTGAAGATGAGTTTGCACGAGGAACTAGAGAGCAGCAAGGAGATAATAAATACAGCAGAGAAAAGAAAGGCACCAGGCACAGGAGTTGGTCCAAGGTGAGTCTGCTGTCTGTAGCTCCACCTCTGAGAGCCCTGCAACCTCGTGTCTGGTTGAAGGAAGGCAAGAGTACCTCACGCCAAGGTTGCATGCCCTGTGAACGCACCTCTCTAAGGGCCAGCCGCCTCGCTTAGTGAAGGACTATTCTCATCCCTATACCTCAAGCACTTCTGGAAATTCTCAATGAGGGCTCGTTGATAGCGTGGAGCATCAACCCTGGGTCATGCCACGTAGTCAACACTGATTTTACAAATTCAATGGAAATAGCCCTTTCACAAAAACCCGTGCTTCTCTGCTTGACATGAAAGCAAACTGCAAAGACAGAACAACACACACAGGCGCCACGTGCGGGTGGCTCTCACAGCAGCAGCAGGTCACACCTGGCAGAAGACGCACCTGGGTGGCTCCAAGCGAAGGAAGCCCGGGGTGTTTGGTAGACGCTTCAGCGCAGGAGAAAAGATAGCAGTGGTCAAGTCATGCAAAGAAAGCTTCCCAAAGGTGTGCTTTTATGCCAGTGTGAGTGCCACCTTGACAACCCTGACCATGAGCCTTTATCCTGAAACACGTCATCTATTCCAGAGCAGATGTGCTGGCTCAGTCAGACCTTCCTGGGAGCCCTGTATCCTCCTAAATCTGGTGGTATAATGGTGAGCTAGAGACATGGCTTCATGCCTCAACTAGAAAATTGCTCGCAGACATACCGGAGGCTTGTTTCCTAGATGGTTCCAGCCACCACGTGACACCTAGAATCGGCCCCTTAGCCCTGCGCTCTGCCTTGACGTGCAATGATAGCTCCCCACTGCACATAGGGATCTACCAACCTGTTGGTTAACTAGACTGCACAGAAGAGTTTAGAATGTGTGCCCGGTAGCCGGGCATGGCGGCGCACGCCTTTAATCCCAGCACTCGGGAGGCAGAGGTAGGAGGATCGCCGTGAGGTCGAGGCCACCCTGAGACTACAGAGTGAATTCCAGATCAGCCTGAGCTAGAGTGAGACCTTACCTGAAAAAACCAAAAAATAAAAATAAAAAAAAAAATACAATGTGTGTCTGGACAGAAATGAAGCCTGCACAAAACTGGTCATGTTGACCTCAAGTTTGAAATTAAATTCATTTTAGGGCTTGGGATTGTGATTGGCTCTTCGGCTCCCTCCAAGTACAGTTCTCAGTAACCAGAGCAGTTACGTAAGGTGCTCAGTCTCCAAAGCGGAGTTTGCTCTCTCCTGCCTCCACTTGGTGTCTAAAATACAGTTGGGGTGCAAGAAAAATATGAAGAATTGTGAAATTACTGGGGAGAGGGAGGGACCATCCCAGGACAACCAAGGTTGTTTATGAGGTCAAAGTGGAACCCTCGCATTTCTGTACAGCTTTACCATTCTCTGAAATTCTCACTTCCCTTCGCATCGGATGAAGTCGTTCTGTGTGCAGAGGTGACTGGTATTGTAGCCTATGCCCAGGAGAGACTCAAACAAAAACCCCAAATGCTATTTTTATCAGCTGGTGAATCAGGATGTGAAGGTCATTGTTCTGAAATCACACTAGCTGACCCGCCCCCTCCCCAGTCCCACAAAACAATCAAGGTTGTTGCTTGGGATTTTCTTCCTGACTCACTCACGGTACTCATTTTCTAACTGGCTTAGAAACTGTCATTTCACCCTTAGTACTTTCTTGAGGGTTTTGGTTTGGTTGGGTTTGGTTTTCAAGGCAGGGTTCTCTCTCTAGTCCAGGCTGAACTGGAATTCACTGTGTAGTCTCAGAGTGGCCTTGAACTCATGGCGAACCTCCTACCTCAGCCTCCTGAGTGCTGGGTTTAAACGCGCACAACACCACGCCCATCTGCTTATGGTTTTGCTGCTTTTAGTAAATGTCATTACCATTACTTGTAAGTTACACGCCATATCCTTTGGCTTTAGAAGCATGTGCATACCTTCTTCCTGTTCTCTTCTGTGTTTATTTATTTGTGTGTGAGTGTGTGTGTTTTGTTTTGTTTTTGAGGTAGGGTCTCACCCTAGCTCAGGACGATCTGGAATTCACTATGCAGTCTCGGTGACCTCAAACTCACAGCAATCCTCCTACCTCGGCCTCCCGAGCAGTGGGGTTAAAGGCGTGCGCCACCACGTCCGGCTTGAATTATTTGTTTTTAATAATTAAATTAGAATAAGATCCCCTCGCACTTTTTAACTTTGTACATATGGGGCATGAATGCGGAGCAAGCTTCCCAGCCAGATTTCAGGATCATCTTGCAAACACCACCCTGGCTGTCTTCTTGCTCCAACTGGCACAGCCTCAGCCGGGCTATCTCAGCCAACGTGCGCCTGTGTGCGTGTGCAGAGGCCTGCAGCAGCTCACCTTGGCAAGCACGCACACAGGGTACACAGAGGCCCCTGGCAGGCCACCTCTGCCGGCCCATTCCCACAATGTGCATAGAGGCTGTGGCACAGACTCCACATTCTGGACATTCTCTCCCCTCCTCCTCCTGGCCAGGCAGGCAGATGTCCGAAGCTCTGATTTTGTCTGGTGGTACTGCTTTTTTTTTTTTTTTTTCTGTTGCTGGAATGAGTGGTTTTTAAGGTGAGCGGTGTGTGCAGAGGGCTGAAGGGCTAACAAGCCAGTTGAGAGGTCATAGTCCTGGGGGTCATCCCTGGATGAGAGCTAACTTAGGTTAGTAAAAGGAAAAATCTTGGGCTGGACAGATGGCTTAACGATTAAGGCACTTGCCTGTGAAGGCTAAGGACCTAGGTTCGATTCCCCAGAACCCACGTAAGCCAGATGCACATAGTGGCGCTTGCATCTGGAGTTCATTCGCAGTGACTAGAAGCCCTGGTGTGCCCATTATCTCTCTTCCTCTCTCTCTCATAAATACATAAATGAAAATAAAATAGTTTAAAAGATAAAAATAAAAGGAAAAATCTTCTTTATAAAATACTGGTTGATCCTAGAATTTGGGATTTTATGTGCCTAATCCTGATGAAGATGACTCTTCCTCAGGCCCCCTAATCTGTCAGTTCCAAGCACCCCACCACACCCCTGCAAGGCATGGGTGGTGATTTCCAGTGTACAAAAAGGCTTTATCTAAGGAAATATTTTTATTTGTTTATTTGAAAGAGGCAGAGAGAGTGTACACACACCAGGGCCTCCGGCCACTGCAAACGAACTCACGCGTGCGCCACCTTGTGCACCTGGCTTACGTGGGTCCTGAGGAGTAGAATCTGGGTCCCTTTGCCTTTGCAAGCAAGCACCTTACCACCGAGCCATCTCTCCAGCCCAACAGTTGTTTCTTACATAAGGGAAGAAAAAAAAATAGAGTCAAGGATTTTTTTTTTTTCTGCCTGTGCTGACTAAAATAAGAAACGAACAAACACTGAGAGGAGTGAATGTTCTCGTTTTCCTCAGAATAAACTCGAGATTTCAGGTCACTGGGAACAGGTAGGATACTAACTAAGGAAATTAGGGTAAGTGGCTAATTAGAGTCTTGAAGACACTACCTAGCAATCAGACCAGGTATACAAACTGCAACTCCTAGTGTCCTTATGCTGTGAGGCTTCTGGGATCATGACTCAGAAAAGACAGTCCACAGTTCCAAGCTTATAGGGCAGAAGTCAAGTTTAAACTGAAGATAGGAACCTAAATTAAAAATGGTTGGCTGGGGGGCTGGCGAGATGGTTTAGTGGTTAAGCACTTGCCTGTGAAGCCCAAGAACCCGGTTCGAGGCTTGATTCCCCAGGATCCACATAAGCCAGATGCACAAGGGGGTGCACACATCTGGGGTTCATTGGCAGTGGCTGGAGACCCTGACATGCCCATTCTCTCTCTCTCTCTCTATCTGCCTCTTTCTCTCCCTGTCTGTCGCTCTCAAATAAATAAACAAATAAATAAAAGTTTTTAAAAAATGTTGGCTAGAGAGATGGCTTAGCAGTTCAGGCACTTGCCTGGGAAGGCTAAGGATCCAGGTTCAATTCCCTAGTACCCACATAAGCCAGATGCACAAGGTGGAGCATGTGTCTGGAGTTCCTTTGCAATGGCTAGAGGTCCTTGCACACCCATTCTCTCTTTCTGTCTCGTTCTCTCTCTTGCTGTCTCTCCCCCTTTCGCTGTCAAATAAATAAATAAACAAAATATTTAGGTTGGAAACAGTGTGGGTGCTCACAGAGGATTAACACTGGGCCATCACTGATACCACTTCAGCATCAATGTTTGACACATCCGTGTGGTCCATGGTGAGCTGTATGACCAAAGCTCCTGGAAATGGCCCAAAACCCAAGTACAGGGTCAGAGGGGTGGCTGACCAGCATTGTGAGTGTGCTCAGTACCACTGGGCAGTATGTTGAAAAGTGATTTGAATGATAAGAAAACATCCAAGCCCACCATCTTAGTTTTATAAAGTTTTATACCTTGATGGCACATATCTTCCCTATTGAGACATCCAGGAAGACCCAGGCTTGCATGTCCCCCTCCAACCAAGTTATAGCACAGCGGTCAGTTGCACAATAACAAATGAATGTATGACAAACAAGAAGATACTGCTCCTGGTTCCACTTTGAAACGGCCACTTCCTGCTCCTCCTCTTGTCTCTAGCCCAGGCTGACCTAGAACTCACTGTGTATGCCATCTCAGGGTGGCCTCGAACTCACCGTGATCCTCCTACCTCTGCCTCCCGAGTGCTGGGATTTAAGGCGTGTGCCACCACACCCGGGTCAGCCAAGTTTCCCTGGAGAGTTTCCTGAGACGACCAGGACATTGGCTGCTTTCTCATTGCTGTCAACAAAGAGCTGTCCTGAGCTACTTATGGAAGGAAAGGGTTTATTTTCACCTTACAGGTTCAAGGGGAAGTTTCATGGTGGCCAGAGTGAAAAGCCAGCTCGTCACCTTGGCAGGCTGGAAGCAGAGAAAAACAGGAAGTGGGGCCTAGACTATAAAACCTCAAGGCTGAACCTTCATCAGGTCCTTACAGGGAACACCTGAATCACAGGGCCCTGGAGAAGGTATGATGGAGACTAACCTTAATCTTCTCCTGTTTCTCTCTCTTCTCTTTCTCTTTTATATTACCTATCTTTTTCTTTCTACTTTTCCTTTGCACTGGCCTATAACTCCCAGCACCAGCATGTGGTTAATATCCACAATGAGCTGTTGATCAGACAGACCTACAAGGTTCCCCAAAAGAAGACAGATTTCTGTCAGAGTACTTGATGACCCATCAAAGGCTAGTGGTAAGACCCTACTGCTGAAGATACCATAAGCTGTTGGTATGTAACATGGAGTGACCTGGCTGGAATCTGTAAGATAGTCCCCAGACAGTCAGCGTGTCTAGGGCTAGAAGGTGATGCATGAGCGACTGGGAGAAAATGACCAATATCTGTCCAAGCAACTCGTGGTCTAAGCTACTCAGCAGCAAACAACCTGAAGTGATCTTCACACAAGTGCAGTAGTGGCACCCAGCCATGGTGGATAACCAACTGCTCTTGATTTGGCTAACTGATCCGTTCAGTGGAACGGAACCCATAGATGGACCTGGGAAACAAGTCAGAACCATATCCAAAAACAAGCCCACTCTCCATCGTCAGGCTCTCACCAATCGTGGGCTACAAGAGGGCCTACACCTATTGAATTCTCTCTAAAATAATAATGGTTATCCCGTTTATCTGGTACTGACCTCACTCTCCATTGGAGAACTTGCTTCTCTTTTTCAGATGGACGCAGATCCTGAGGATAGAATCAGCCCATCGCACTTCACCAGGGCACTAGCTGAAGCCATAGAGTTAGTGAGGAAATGAGCAAGAGTGCTGTTTTCTTGGTGAACATGGCACCCGCACAAGGGTGATGGAGATACACACAGAGAACACTCAACTCCTACCAAACCAGAGATCCAGAGACAGAGAGGTTCCCAAGACCTCATCACTGAAGCAGACCCAAAACGAACCTAACACAGGTCAGGGAACTTTGTGAAAGAGGGGTCAGAAAGATTGACAGAGCCACATGTTGGGACATTATGCACAGAGACACTGCCTCTTCCCCACAACTGATGGCTAACCGCATAATGCACGAACCTCATTCCACAACGAGGAGGGTCCCTGTGGAGGGAGGTGGGCAGAGAGGAGGCTAACGATGGTACCAACATGGCTACTTACGAATGAATGTACATAACTAATAAAAAAGTTAAAAAGTCCTCAAGGCCAGTTCACAGAGACCCCCTTCTCACAGCAGGGCCACCTCCCAAACATTGCTGCCGGCCTGGTGCCCAAGCGTTCCCATACACAAGTCTATTGAGGAAATTTTACATTCAAACTGCTATGCCCAGTAAGATGGTTTCTAAGTGTTTATAATTTACTACTCTTTAATAGAGCAGCCAGGATCTTGATGTATACTGTGGAACCAAGCAAAACCCGGAAGTAACCAGAACACAAGGGCTTTGAGAGCTGCGAATGCCGCCCATGCCCCCCTTTCCACCCACGGGCCACACAATTTGTTCCTTCTGTTTGTATTCAAGGTGGTAACACATCTGAGCTAGAGAGAAGTCAACCGTCCCCGCTACCCATCAGATCATGACTAATCTGGGTAACCAATGGACTCATACTCCTTGAGACAACCGTGTACTCCAATTCTGACAACTCCCATGGGAGTGACCGGGAACCAATGAGCAGCTCCCTGGGGTGACAGTGTCAATAAAGAACGCTGGCTGGACAGCCGTCCTGAGAGGCCTGGGGACCTGGGCATGCTAGCAAGTCTCCAGAACTCCAGAGGTAAACTTTTTGTGATTATTTTGTGTTGTTTTTTTTTTTTTTCATTAACGAACCCTAATTATACAAAGTAATGGGATTTGTTCTGACGTTTCCTTACCTTCGTAGAGTGCACTGTGATCATTTGTGTCCCGTCTAACCACACTGTCAAGCTCTCTCACTCTTCCCTTTCCACGTCCTCTTAGTCGTTACTCACGCAGTTTACACCCTCCAGCATCTCCCATCCAAAAGCTGCCTATAAGAGAAAACACGAGCCGGGCGTGGTGGCGCACGCCTTTAATCCCAGCATTGGGAGGGAGAGGTAGGAAGGCCGACCGCTGAGAGTTCGAGACTACATAGTGGATTTCAAGTCAGCCTGGGCTAGAGTGAGGCCCTACCACAAAAAAAAAAAAAAAAAAAAGAGAGAGGAACAGAAAGAAAGAGAGAGAGAGAGAGAGAGAACATGAGACAGTGACTCTGTGAGTCTGACTTATTTCACCTAACAAGATGATCTTGAGTCCCATTTATTTTCCTGAAAGTAATTTGTTATTGTTCTTTGTTATGGCTGACTAAAACTCCCTTGTGTAGAAGTACATTTTCTTTTTTTCTCTCTGCCTTCACACCTTTCATTCTTTCTTCTTCGACAGATAGAGGGAGAGAGAGAGAATGGGCGTGCCAGGGCTTCCAGCCACTGCAAACGAACTCCAGACGCGTGCGCCCCCTTGTGCATCTGGTTAACGTGGGTCCTGGGGAACCGAGCCTCGAACCGGGGTCCTTAGGCTTCACAGGCAAGCACTTAACCACTAAGCCATCTCTCCAACCCTGACTGTAACCTTCTCTGTGGCAATATGGAGGAAGAATATTTACTCTGACCCTTCAGTTTCTGCAGAGAGATCCTGTAGATACTGTAAGGTCGTTAGTTCACATTTCTGTTTTGTCATCACCAGTCCTCTGTGATGGATCAGAGATCATTCTAGCCATCCAAGGGTCAGGACACGGGACTATGAATCTCATTGTTCTAGGAGGAAGCAGAGACGGGAAGACGGGACGTAGGGTAGGAATGGTGAGGTGATACCGGCATGATAGGGCACCGAACCCCTCGCTCAAGATGGGCAAGACATTGCGCTTTCAACAGAGAAACCCAAGGTCCCTCCTACTCCCCCTCCCCCCCAGAATTCTCTCCCCTCATAGCTTGAATCAGAAAGAAGGTAAATAACCTTGCACTCCTGAGCAAGAAGTGCTGCTTAAGAGGAGTCCAAATTTTCCATTTCTAGAAAAGTCTGTGAGCCCCCATCCTAGTGCGGAGAACTTCCAGGGGAAGAAGGAGGTGAGGAGACTCCTTTGAAGTAAACTCAGCTTCCTCCTTTTCTTCCGAGAAATACTAATCGATCTATACTTACTTTGCTCTCACTGCCACAGGGTGCTCCGTCCCCAGGGGACAGATGACATGTTCTTATCTGACAAGCTCAAGCACGCAAATTGTCATTGCCACCCATCCAGGTGTGCATCCAGGCCAGCTGGACTTGGAATCCTGACCAGCCATAGGCAGCGGGCCTCACGCTTGGGAAAAACGGTTGGTGTGGTGCTTCTCTCTGCAGGGCACCATTTACGTGAGAGTGGCAGGGTTTCGCCGGGCTTTAGCCCATCGTGGTGTGGGAAGCTTGCCTCCAGAAGTGCTCCGTCCCCTGTGAGGGGCGTGCAGTGGCTTGTTCACGTCAGGGTTGCTTAACCAGGAAGCAGAGATGTCAGGAAGACATAACTTTCAAAAGTTCCAAGGGGGCTGGAAAGGTGGCTTAGCGGTTAAGGTGCTTGCCTGCAAAGCCAAAGGACCCAGGTTCGATTCTCCAGGACCCACATAAGCCAGATGCACAAGGTGTTGCATGCACCTGGAGTTAATTTATAGTGGCGGAAGGCTCTGGTGTACACATTCTCTCCCTCTCTCTCTCTCTCTCTCTCTGTATACACATATATGCATATACATATATATATATATGTGTACACACACATATACATTTTTCTTATTCTATTTCTTATTCTCTCAAATAAATAAATAAATTTTTTAAAACCCCATGGGACCTACTTCTGCCAGATAAACCTACATCACAAATATGGGAACCACTAGCTGGGAACTAAGTGTTTAAACACATGAGTCTGAGGGGGGCTTCCCTGGGGGGCATATTTCTCATTCAAACACACCAGGCCCACATAAAATGTGACCCCCCTCAATCAGATCACATAAAAGAAAGGGCACCACATGCTGGGGCAGGCTGGCACACAATCTGCTCTTAGCCGTGATCACTTTTGTCATCCTGGAAGTTCTCAACGCTAGGATGGAGGCCAATAGACTTTTGTCAGGTCACAGACGTGATAGGTGACAAACTCCAAAGTCTGTCCCCAGAGCTTCAACTCAGCTTGATCCCCCTGCTTAACGTGTTTCAGCTGGAATTACTCTTTATCTGGTTGCACTGAGCTGTGAGCTGCTCTGCCTTGAACGAGCTCTGCTTCTCAGCTATGTCAGAACAACTGTGACTGCGTCATGTTTGAATGCCTTATCTGCCCCCTGCGTTGACTCTGATCTGCAAGCGCTCTCTGCCCTTGTCCTCAAGAAGACCCCTTTGAACCTTTGCAGCTCTTTTAACCCCCATTTAGCAATTCTTTTACCTATAAGTCATCGTGGAAAGCATAACATGTGATCGAAGAGTTCATACTAGTAGTTAAGATGGCAAAAGGATTAAAAAAATGTGACTGGTGATTGTCGGGTTCAAGGTTCACAATTGAAGATCGAGACAGACAGGGGTTTATTGTTGTTGTGTTTGTTGGGTTTAAGACTTTATTGTACTGGGGGAAGAAGAGGGAAGAGAAAGAGAGGAGATACGGGGAGAGGGAAGGGTGAGAGAGAGAGAGGGATGGAGAAGGGGGAAAGAGAGGGCATGAGCATGCATGCCAGGGAGAGAACGAAAGAGTGCAAGAGAGTGAGAGAGGGAAAGAGACAGAGAGAGAGAAGGAACAGGGAGAGAGGAAGAAGGAGCAGTGCACGTACCTGGGGCTAGAAAGCCAAAAAAAAAAAAAAAAAAGAAAAATGAGATAAGGCCAGAAAAGGGGTTTTATGAGAGGAAGAGGGACACTTCCCTGCTAGGGAGGAGCCAGGGCAGCGTGGTGAGGTCGGGGCTGGGGGCAGTGGCATACCCTAGTCTCAGCCTAGAGGAACCCAATTGTCATAACAAGAGACAGTTCTGGAATCCCAGTTCTGGTTAGGACATGGCCAGGCGGGGACGGGAAGAGAAGGAGATGGGAGAACAGAGTGCTGGGACCTGAAGAGAGTGCTGGACCTGAGTGCAAGTAAAATGTGTTGCGGCGCATGCCTTTAAGCCCAGCACTCAGGAGGCTGAGGTAAGAGAATCACCATGAGCTCGAGGCCAACCTGGGATCCAGAGTGAGTTCCAGGTCAGCCTGGGCTAAAATGAGACCCTGCTTCAAAAATAAATGAATAAAAATTAAAAAAAATAACAGATCATGTAGTATAATACTGAGCAGTGAACCCAGGACTTTACACGTGACAGACAAGTGTTCTACCACTGACCACATCCCTAGCCCTTTATTTTTGTTTGTTTATTTTTTGTGTTGAGCCAGAGTCTCACTAAGATGGTCCGGCTGGCTCGAGCTTGTACCGCCTTTGTCTCAGCCTCCCACATGGCAGGGCCTCCAGGCTTGCTGCTCCAGCGCTGGCAAATCTGAATTGTATCACACTGAATAATTTTGGCCATAAGGTGGTTACAGTCTTGAGCAATGAGAACCATCCAGTCCTCCACCTTTTTTAAAAAAAATTTTTATTATTTATTTATTTATTTGAGAGCGACAGACACAGAGAGAAAGACAGAGAGAGGGAGAGAGAGAGAATGGGCGCGCCAGGGCTTCCAGCCTCTGCAAACGAACTCCAGACGCGTGCGCCCCCTTGTGCATCTGGCTAACGGGGGACCTGGGGAACCGAGCCTCGAACCAGGGTCCTTAGGCTTCACAGGCAAGCGCTTAACCACTAAGCCATCTCTCCAGCCCCAGTCCTCCACCTTTAAACAAAGCTCACTTGACATGCAGTGCCTGACGTTCACAGCTAGTGGTTGCTGGAGAAGAGGTATGATGCCGAATGACCATTTCTAGCCCACCACTCCAAAGAGACCTCTCACCTCTGCTGGGTTCCGGCCTCAGCTAGACACAATGACTTTCATCCACCTTATTAGAAGCCAGCTCAGAAAAAGTAAGTAACTAAATACGAAAATGCTTACTGTCCAAAGCAGTTATGATTAGCCATGAGGACATTAAGAAGCATACACCCGGGTGGAAACAAATCCCTCTGAAATCACAAAGGATCATAGGACTGACTCAGGGAGCCTACTGAAAATCCATTACTCAAGCCTGTTTCCCTGGCTTGTTTATTAAACAAGTTAGTAGAGAGAGAAGCTGGAGAGAGATCACCAGGACTTGGCTTTCTTTAGTAAAGTGCCTGTGAGGATTTCTCATGAATTCCATAGTTTACCTTAACAGTCTCCTTTGCAAGTTAATGCCTGCTCAAAGTTGATGAGTTCCCCCCCACCCCGTCTCTCTCTCTTTCTCTCTCTCACGGCATACTATATCCATTCCCAATATTTGTCAAAATTTCATTTATTTACTTGCAAGCAGAGAGAGATAGAGATAGAGATAAGACAGGCAGACAGAAAGAGAATGGGCACACCAGGATCTCCAGCCATTGCAAATGAACTCCAGATGCATGTACCACCTTGTATATTGGGCTTAACATGGGTACTGGGGAATTGAACCTGGGTCATTAGGCCTTACAAGCAAGCGCCATAACCTCTGAGCCATCTCTCCAGCCCCATTCCCAATATTTGAGAGGCCATTGAGTATTAGGTACCCAGGCATGGTGGTGCATGCCTTTAATCCCAGCAGTTGGGAGGCAGAGGCAGGAGGATCACTGTGACTTTAAGGCCACCCTGAGACTATGTAGTTCACTACAGGTCAGCCTGGGCTAGAGTGAGACCATACCTTGAAAAACCAAATGAATAAATAAATACTTTGGGTTTGGGTTTGATTGTTAGGTTTTTTTAAAAAATTTTTTAGTTTTTTGAGGTAGGGTTTCACTCTAGTCCAGGCTGACCTGGAATTCACTCCATATTCTCAGAGTGGCCTCGAACTCACGGTGATCCTCCTACCTCTGCCTCCCAAGTGCTGGGATTAAAGGCGTGAGCCACCAGGTCCAGCAGTTTTATCTTTTTTAAAAAATATTTTATCTATTTATTTGAGAGACAGAATGGGTGCGCCAGGGGCTCTAGCCACTGCAAAGGAACTCCAGACACATGTGCCACCTTGTGCATATGGCTTACTTGGGTACTGGGGAATCGAACCTGAGTCCTTAGGCTTCACAAGCAAGGGCCTTAACTGCTGAGCCATCTCTCCAACTCCTTGTTTTAGCTTGTAATCCAGGAGATCTGGGCGACAGGATCTCTAGCTGAACCTAGAACTGACTGCAGCTAGACGATTAGCTAGTGAACCCCGGGGATTCCTCATCTCTACCTCCCCTGGCACATACCACCATGCCTGGCTTTTACATAGATGCTGGGGCTGCACCCTCATGCCCACATGCTTGAACAGCAAGTACAGTTTTACCCCCGAGCCAACTTCCCAGCCTGTAGATTGTTGGTTCTGTTTGTTTTTTTGAGACAGGGTCTCCCTGTGTAACCCAAGTTGGCTTCAAATATGTGATCCTCCTGCCTCAGCATTCTGAGTGCTGGGATTACCAGGTTTTTTGTTGTTGTTAAGAACATTGAAATGACATGATTTCCCAAATTATTTTTTAACTTTTTTTTGTTTATTTTTATTTATTTATTTGAGAGTGATAGACAGAGAGAGAAAGAAAGAGAGAATGGGTGCGCCAGGGCCTCCAGCCACTGCAAAGGAACTCCAGATGCGTGCGCCCCCTTGTGCATCTGGTTAACCTGGGTCCCAGGGAATCGAGCCTCAAACCGGGGTCCTTAGGCTTCACAGGCAAGTGCTTAATAGCTAAGCCATCTCTCCAGCCCCCAAATTATTTTTTAAATGTGTTTATTTATTTGCAGATATGTGTGTGAGTGGGGATATGTATATGGGCATGTCAGGGCCTCTGCTGCATACAGAAACCAGACACAGGAACCACTTCTCTGTGGCCAGCTTGTTGGAGTGGCTTAAGAATTGAACCCAAGCTTGCAGACTTTTCAAGCACCTTTAACCACTGGACCATCTTCCCGGCCTCTAGGTTGGTTTTTAAATTAACAGATTGAGCAATTGTAAACTTTGAAAGTCTCTCACTCTCGATCTCAAGAGAAGTGAAGTAATTCAAGCATGCCATTGAAAACGGTCTCCCACTGCTGGCCTCCAAAGATGTCCCAACTGTTCATCTAAAAAGGGACTATCGAAATCTGAACATGATGACTCACACGTTTAATCCCAGTACTCAGGAAGCTGAGGTCGGGGGATCAGCATTAGTTCAAAGCCAGCCTGAATCACATAGTGAGTTCCAGATCAGCCTGGACTAGAGTGAGATCTTGCCTCAAAAGAAAAAAAAAAAAAAAACGAAGGAAAGAAGGAAGGAAAAAATGGAGGAAGAAAGGGAGGGGGGAAAAGGGAAGATGAAAGAAGGAAGAGGGAAGACAGAAAGAAAGAAAAAAAAGAAATTAGAAGTTAGCACTCTCTTAAAGGATTTAATTTAAATTAATCACCTTTTTAAAATATTTATTTTTAGCTACTTATTTATTAGAGACAGAGAGAGACAATGGGAGTGCTAGGGTCTCCTAGCCAGTGCAAACGAAGTCCAGATGTGTGCACCACCTTGTGCATCTGGCTCATGTGGGACCTGGGGAATCGAACCTGGATCCTTAGGCTTTGCAGGCAAGCACCTTAACCACTAAGCCAACTCTCCAGCCCCTGAATCACCTTAAAATAGAATAGACCCACAACATTTAAATGACACAGAATGGAAAAATCAACAATGTCTGTTTGATCACCTGACTGAAGGGGGGATCGGATACTGACATGCACCAAGTCACAGCATCTCAGTCAATAACAGACTGCACACGTGACAGTGTTTTGTAAGACTTCAGTGGAGGTGAAGAGCGCCTGTTATGCTATGTGCCACTATGGCCTCGTGATCTCCTTCGACAAGACATGACCCCATGTCCTCAATGACGCCAGAGTAAACAAACCGACACTTGCAGTCACATAAGATGATAGCAAATAAAATTGTGTCTGGTACCTAATGCATGATAATGATAACAAATGATTCTATAAGTGGTTCGTGTATTTACCATGCTGTCCTTTTTTGCTATTTTAGAGTGTACCCTTCTTGTCTAAAAAAAGAAGTACTGGGCTGGAGAAATGGCTTACCAGTTAAGGCCCTTGCAGGTGAAGCCTAAGGACCTATGTTCAACTCTCCAGATCCCACATAAGCCAGATGCACAAAGGTGAGGCAAGTGCAAGGTCACAATGCCCACTAGGTGGCGCAAGCATGTGCAGTTCGATTTCAGTGGCTGAGGCCTTGGTGGTGCCAATTTTCTCTCTCTCTCTCTCTCTCTCTCTCTCTTCCCCCCATCTCTGTCTCTCTAAAACAATGAATAATAATAATAAAGGTACTGTAAAGCAGAAAACCACCTATTAATTCTTTTCTCATTGTTGTGAACAAATTCCTGACCAGAAGCAACTTAAAGAAAGAAAAAACAATTTGTTGTGTTACAGTTTTGAGGGAGGGGCACGGGAAATACAGCGGCAGGAATGAGGGACCAGCTTGTCACATTATAGTCAGGAAGCAGAGGGTGACAGAAAATGAGATCTAGGATATAAGGCCTCAAGGCCCACCTCAGAAAGCCGCTTCCTCTAGCATGACTCCACCTCCTAAAGATTCAACAGCCTTCCACAGACAGCCACCACATGGGAACCAAGCGTTCAAACCCGTGAACCAGCGGGAAGCGTTTTACATTCAAAGCACAGGACCATGTAATAGCAGCAGCCTCCTATCTCTGGCGCCTTCCGCGCCTCCTGAAGGCACACGGAGGCCACCCTGAGTCACCGGCCACACCGTCTGGGTTCGTAGTACACTCTATGATGCATTTACGATGACTACATCATTCAGCGGCACATTTCTCAGGGCACATCACTGTCCTTAATAATTGTATTTTTGCCCCCCTTTACAATGACTGATGCTCTCCCATCTCATTACCCACAACCCCGGAGGGAAATACCAGTGATCCCACTGAGGAGGGCCCCCAGTAGAATGGAAGCAGGGAGGAGGGAAATGGTGGTACTAACATGTGATGTGTCCATACAAAATTTCTCCATAATAAAATTTTTTTAATATTTTGAAAAAGAAAAAAGATGGCATTTTTGTGTCACCTTGTTGCAAATTGCAGAAGACTCCTTTTGAGAAGCTGCCATCAGCTTGTCCTGGCTCATTTCACTGGAGCTAAGTGTGCTAGACCCGTGTTTCCCGGATAGCACAATGTGTCCTCAACTCAGGGCAAAAAATCCTTCTGTGTATCTCCTTTTTTTGTTTCCTAGGAGAAGGGTTTATGGATTTCAACAGATTTTAAAAGGAGCTGGTATACCAAAAAGCTTGGCCAAGCACGATGGTGCGCACCTTTAATTCTGCCACTCAGGAGGAGGCAGAGGTGGGAGGATTGCTGCCAGCTTGAGGCCAGCCCGGAGCTACAGTGAGTGCCAGATCTGCCTGGAGCCCCGAAACCCTACCTTGAAAACAAGCAAACAAGAGTTTGGAGTGAGAATCCCCTCACACTACCAAGAGCAGCATGGCTTCCCTCTGGCTTTCATCACTGCAGACCAGCTGAAGTGAGGATTTTCTGAGGCGAAGGGTGAATTGATGGCAGGGCCAGACCCAACATCTGTCTGGCGAGGCTAGACCCCGCCAAGGGCCCCTTCATCAGTTCTGTGTTTCCTGAGCCCTTCTTCTGATAGAAAATGCACAGCTTAGAAACCGGAAGCTATTAGGCAGCCTGACTTGATACAACACTTTCAGATATCATGAGTCTCATTCTTTTTTGTTTGTTTATTTGTTTTTGTTTTTGCTTTTGGAGGTAAGAGTCTCACTCTAGCTTAGGCCAGACCTGGAATTCACTATGGAGTCTCAGGGTGGCCTCGAACTGTGAGTTCAAGGCCACCCTGAGACTCCATAGTGAATTCCAGGTCAGCCTGGGCTAGAGTGAGACCCTACCTTGAAAAACCAAAAAAATAAAAAATAAAAAAAAAAGAAACCTTCCAGCCTCTGGAACTGTGAAGAATAAACACCTGTTGTCACAATCACCCAGACTGCAACAGCGGAGCAGCCTGGACGGAAGGGGCATCGGAGATACAACCTCACAGACTGTCTTCTAGCATCAGCCACTGGAGTCCCGGGTTCCAGAGACACGTGGACTTTCCATGAGGCTGGACTGAGTCCACACCTAGGGTCTGAGGAAAAAAGAAAAAAAAACCACTAGCCTATTTGAAATGCAGAATTCTCATGGACTCCTACGTCTCTCGCCCTCTTCCTTCTTCTTTGTACAGGTGTGATCTGAACTGAAATCTTGGTTCCAGTTCCTCCACTCGAGGTCTTTTACCGCTCACTATGAAGGGGCAAATGGGACAAGGACTCACGAAGCCAGCTGTCGGGGTTCCAGCAAGTCCCACAGCCTATTCCAAACTGGTATCACTCTTCCTTCCTCTGGAGCATCTCCACCCATCCTTCTTGCCATTGCTCTTTTCCTGTCTGACCTTGACTTACTGTCGTATCTGGGATCACACGCCGCTGCCTTCCAGAAGCTAGCTCAGTTCTAGATTAGACGCCCACGACATTTACTCAGGTCCATGTAGCAGACGACGCCGTGTTCCTTCTGAAGAATGTTATTGAAATTCTCTGCTAGCTGCTGGCTCCTCTTCCTCCTCTCCCTGTAAACTCCCTGAGCAGAGGGGTGAGGGCCCAGGATGCCTCCCCAGCCGTGCACAAGGCGTCCGCCCTTGAGGGTCACCTTCATCCTTATTAGCTGAAAGGCGGGGGAAGGAATGGACCCATTTCTATCGAAGGCTCAGCCGTGTGTCAACTGTAGCCTGTACATTCCAATGGTCCTTATTCCACCTTTAGCTCTCTCCTCCCAATGCACTCAGGAAACACTCCTTTTCCCTTTGAAGCTGACATGCTGGTGCAGAACATATACATCAAAACAACCAACCCCGTCAACAGGAGTAGTTGTTTGTCCTCGGTGAGCTGAGTACGTGCTCTTTGTCCGTGGAAAGGTCCTGTGAATAATTATAACGAGACACAAATGAGCAGCAAGAGGACTCCTGCCCACCACGGGCAGAAGGCTGTGCCTCTGATCAGCACCTTAAAGTAGAGGTGCAGGAAGTTGTGACCCCCTAAGCTTCCTCCAAAGGATTTTTCTCCACTGCTTGAGTCTGTCGCATCAGTGTGACCCAATGATTGGCTTAGATTGTGAGGAGGCGTTTTCTTTTCTTTTTTTCTTTTTAGAAGTAGATTATAGCTTTGTATAAACATCAGCACATGGCCCTGGAAAAATAGTACTGTTTGCCCCTTGCCCTAGATTTAGCTATTTCCTTTCTTAGGAATAGACTCATTGGGGGCTGGAGAGATTGCTCAGCACTTAAGGTGCTTGCGTGCAAAGCCTACAAATCCAGGTTCAATACCCCAGTATCCATGTAAGCCATAAGCAAAAAGGTGGTACAAGGGTTTGGAGTTTGTTTTCAGTGGCTAGAGGCCCTGGCACACTCATTCTCTGCCCCCTCTTTCCTCTCTCTCGCTTGCAAATAAATAAAATATTTTTTAAAATAGACTCATTTTACCTGGACATGGTGGTTCATGTCTGTAATACAAGCACTTGTGAGGCTGAGAATTAAAATCGGCTCCATGTTGCTGAGACAAATACCCAACCAGACACAGCTCATGAGAGGAGCAGGTTTATTTCGAGCTTACAGAGATCCAGGGGAAGGCCTATCAATGGCTGAAGAAGTTGATAATCCCAAACACATAAGCAGAGATGTTATAGAACTGCTTACACTGCTGCAAGCAAATACCACAAGCAGCAAGTGCCCCCCACACACAGAGCTCAGACTGCTTCCCCCACCTTTGAGCTGGGGTCAGATGCCCCACCCCATGGTGACTCACCCCCTGCAGCAAAAATCTGCCTGTCAGGGGCTGAAGTTACAAACTCAGGTTTATTAAAGCATCTGAGTTGATGGGGGCCATACATTTACATCACCATATTCAAGCTATCACATTGAGGCAGGAGGATTGCCATGACTCTGAGACCAGACTGGGTGACACAGCCCATTCTGAGCTACAGACTACAAAAACCAAACAGCAAACATTAACTACATGCTAAATAAATCAACTGGCTCTTTATCCTTCTAGTATAATCTTGATTGCCAAACCAATCCAGAAGCCCTTGAGAAATAGCCCTTCCCTTCCCTAGGCGGAAAAAAATTATTTTGAAAATCTTTCTAAGCAGTCTTTGTTTTGTATAGCATTTAGTTAATACTGTAAGAACAATGGGTAATGTAGAAATACAGAAATCCATGTTTGGCTGGAAACCATTTAGGGTTACTCTCAGCCATCATAAAAACAAGGTGAAAATAGTCTAGCATCTTTTGTTTGTTTATTTTTCAAGGCAGGGTCTCATTCCAGCCCAGACTGACCTGGCATTCACTCTGTAGTTCCAGGCTGTCCTCAAACTCATGGCGATCCTCCTACCTCAGCCTCCCAAGTGCTGGGATTAAAGGTGTGCACCAGCGCAACCGGCTTAGTCTAGCATCTCAGCTAAACTACATGTGTGAAATTATTTGAGGTTCAACACTCATTAAATCACAGGTTATCCATCTGTAAAACAAGGACAATCACTTAACTGTCATAAAATCATTCTGGTCAGTCACAATGATTAAAGGTTAGCTATTATAAGTATCATCACTGTAACCATTGCTAAAAGCCTACAGCTCCAAGGACACATCCCAAAGAAGGAATTTATCATTCATGCTACATACAGTCTAAAAGAACTTGCAGTTGCCTTGTGTTTTCAACTAAATAAAACACTGTCCATTATTAAATTCCAAGTGCTCAAGCTGATCACAGTCCACAGCAAGGAAACTGTTGACTGGCCAGGCAATATTTAGCAAAAGAGGCCATGTGTAGGGAGAGGCAAGTATAGAGTTCCACAGAGAACACCACACTTAGGATATGAAAATAACACTCCCAGACTGCCGGTGCTTATGGTGGTTTGAATTTAAAATATCCCCCATAGGGAAGTCATGAGAGCTAGGGGTGTAACACCTGCTGGTGTCTGGCTAAATGCGTATATTCTGCTCGCCAAACTGCCAGTAAGCACTTCTCTTAATGTTCATGCCCATATACTAATGCTACTCTCACTTTTGGTTAGAGAAGCATCTCTCTTCAGATGGTGGTGACCTCTGGGATGACTCAGAAGGCACCACAGTGCTGAGAAAAAAGTGACAGAAGAGCACTCAGCACTGAGACATCTCTATCACTCCTTCCAAGGCTCAGGGTCCATTGCGGAAGAGGTGGCGGAAAGAATGTAGGAGCCAAAGGAAGGGTAGGGACTCCTTACAATGCAACCATTCAGCCAGAAATTGGCCTTGATATCCATAGCCTCACAGTACCTGGCACTACCTTCACAAGATCCTCATAATAGGAGGAAAAGATGATGACATCAAAATGAAAGAGAGATTGATTTACAGAGGGGAGGGAATATGATGGAGAGTGGAGTTGTGAAGGGGAAAGTGAGGGAGGGAGAGAATTATCAAGGTTTATTGTCTATAGTTGCAGAAGTTATAATAGTAAAAATAATATAAATACGACTTCCTGCCAAGATGGCGACCGCCTAGCTGCGCTGCAAATCCTGGGGAAAGAAAGATAGATGCAGATCCTAAGGAGAGAGCCACCCCATCATACCGCAAAAGGACCCTGGCTGAAACTAAGGAAAATTGGCGAAACAAGCAAGGGTGCTGTTTTCCTGATGAACCAGATACCAGCACAAGGGGGAAGGAGACCAACACAGAGAAAAATCAACACCTACCAAATCAGAGAGCCAGAGCCTCAGAGGCCCCCAACACCTCAGCACTGAAGCAGACCAAAAATGAACCCAACATGGCTCAGGGAAATTTTGCTGAAGAGGGGGCGGAAAGAATGTCAGAGCCACATGTTGGGTCATGATATGCAGAGACATTTATCGTACCAATAACTGTGGGCTAACTCCACAGTGCACGATCCATATACCTCAACAAGGAGGGGCCAATGGGGAGGGGGTAGAACATGGATGAGCCTAATAATGGTACCAAACTGCCTGTATTTGCTGAATACAAAACTAATTAAAAAAATAATAATATAAATAATAAAATAATAATAAATATATGTATATATTTATATATAATTTCTATATTTATAAATATACAATTTTATATATTTATATATAACTAATAATAGAATAATGAAAAATACAAAATGAAAAGCAAATAAATAAATGAACTGTGCCCATAGGCTAATGTGTTGGAGCACCCCAGCTGGAGGCAGTGTTCTGGAAGGTAGCGGAACTCTTCAGAGGTGGCTCCTTGCTGAAGGAAGCGTGCCATGGAAGGCAGGCCTGACGGTTTTTGAGCACAGCCCAGCTTGCTGGCATCTCTCGCTTTATCTACTTCCTCCCTGCCAAAGTGACAGGGTGAGGCTGGTTTCCCCTGCTGCTACCAGCCACCTCTGGCAGGGTACGTTGCTCAGGCCACTAGAAAGGACCTGATACGGGTCTGACTGCATCCTTATCATTGTGCGTTTACAAAATTTAGCTCTAAAACACCTCCAGGTGATCTAGGTTGGCTCTAAGCCCTCAACAGTCCCGTTCTTACAGACCATTTTGAATTCTCAGTGGACGCTGTACCACTTAAAACCTCTTCGTTGATCTTCATGGTTGATTGCAGCCAACAGAGATCCTAGGCGTGCAGCCCAAGGAGGCTGAGAATGTCTGGAGAGCACTGTCCCATGTCCAAAAATGAGGAAAACAAAATAAAGAAAGAACTTTGAAGGGATTGATCCCATGTGCTGCTGATCCCATCACCACACCTTTGCTCGGGAACCTCGTGGGGCAACCTGGGCCGCATGCCAGCTGCCATGTCTAACAAACACCATCAACCTGCCGGGATGGCGTCTCCTGCAAGCCCTGCACCGCTCTGCACCTGGGATTGCTTCCTCCGTCCTGGTTTCTGCCAAGCCTTTCGGGAAAAGTCCTCTGTCTTAAAAGTTAGTTCAGTTAGATGTTTGTCAACCCCCAAAGGAATGGAGGAGTATCTTGAAACACCTAAGTAGTGGATCTGTGACTCGTAAACACTCTATTCCGCCCCCAGAAGCTAGCACAAGGCTGGAAAATGATGGTTCTCAAAAATTCTGCATTGTTCTTATTTGTCACTGAGGACCTCATATTCGCATTCAGCCACAGACGGGATCTGAAAACTACTTCCTCTCCCTTAAAACTTGGACTCATTGCAAGGTTCTTTCTGGCAGCACAGGCAATTCAATAAGCTAATTCAAAGAAGATGTTAGTGATAAAGCCAGGTGTTGCCATTAAAAGACAAATCGAAGGCTGGAGAGATGGCTGAGCAGTTAAGGCTCTTGTGTGCAACACCTAAGAACTCATGTTTGAATCTCCAGGTCCCAGGTAGCCAGACACCCAGTGATGCGAGCACGCAATGTCACATGTGTGCCACAAGGGGGCGCATACATCGGTAGTTCATTTGCAGCAGCTGAAGGCCCTGGCACACCCATTCTCTCTCTCTGCCTCTCTCTCTCTTTCAAAATATATGATAATAAAAATTGAAAACAAAAGTTTCTTTTAAAAAGACACATCAACTTAATGAAGGATACCTGTACAAAGCAATGCCTACACACACACACACACACACAATCACCAGGATGAAATATGTGAATACACATATACAAATCACTAGGATTAAAATCTGTGGCTTAGAAGTATCTTTATCCAAATATGACATGTCACCTAATATTCTGAATATTCAGCCATGCATACTGTAATGATAGCACAGTTCCACCCTTTGAATCTCAAATTCATAATTGGCTTCATAGACTATCCAATGGAATCGAAGGTCTTACAAGGGACCTCTGCCTAATCCTTTTGAGTTGAAATGTTCAAATAAATAAATATTTTTTTAAATATTTTATTTATTTATTTGTAACCAGAATGAGTATGGGCATGCCAGGGCCTCCAGCCACTGTAAACAAACTCCAGATGCATGTGCCACCTTGTGCATCTGGTTTATGTGGGTACTGGGGAATCGAACCCAGGTCATCAGGCTCTGGAGGCAAGTGCCTTAACCAGTGAGCCATATCTCCAGCCCAAACAAATGAATATATTTTATTTACTTATTCATTTATTTATTTTGGTTTTTCAAGATAGGATCTTGCTCTAACCCAAGCTGGCCTAGAATTCACTCTATAGTCTCAGGCTGGCTTGAACTCATGGCAATCCTCCTGCCTCTGTCTCCTGAGTGCTCAGAGGAAAGGTGTGAGCCACCATGCCTGGCAATTAAGATATTTTTTAAAGTCCACTCTAGTCCTTTTATCTGTATTGGATTTGTTATCTAAAATTTCAAACTTAATTAAATCAATTTATTTAAAACCAATGAAATATGAGTTTGGGAAAAAAGTATTTTTCTATGAAAACACTTGAATATAGAGATGGGATAAAAGTTATGAACAAAAATCATCAAAATAAATTTGGATGAAACAAGCATAAACAACTAAAACAGTGTGAATCGCAAGCCAGACATGGTGGCACACGCCTTTAATCCCAGCACTCAGGAGGCAGAGGTAGGAGGATCACCATGAGTTCAAGGTCACCCTGAGACTACATAATGAATTCCAGGTCAGCCTGAGCTAAAGTGAGACCCTACCTGGAAAAAATCAAAAAGAAAAAGTGTGATCTAGAATTGTGTTCACTTAATATTTTTCAGTAATCTTTAAATCTCCGCTTGTTATAAACAAGCTGAAATTAGAGTACACAAGTGGAAAGATACCATTTACTAAGAAAGATGACATTGTTGGACCCAAATTTAAAAACAAAAAATTTATTGGAACTACATAAAAAGATTGGGGGCTGAAAAAATGGCTATGCAGTTAAGGCACTTGCCTGCAAAGCCTAAGGACCCAGGTTCGATTCCCTAGAACACACTTAATTCAAGCTGGCGCATGCATCTGGAGTTTGTTTGCAGAGGCTGGAGGCCCTGCTGTGCCTCTTTCTCTCCCTCTCTCCTCTTCTTCCTCTTCCTTCTCCCTCTCAAATTAAATAAATAAATCAATAAATAAATGAAATATTTTTAAAGGATTAGCAAAGGGAATTCTGACTGTGTGTGGGGGTGGGGTATGGGCATGCCAGCACCCTCTTGTCAGTGCAAACAAACACCAGATACTTGTGTTTCTTCTTATATCTGGCTTATGTGGTGGCTTGGGAATTAAACACAGGCCAACAGGCATTGCAAGCGTGTGCCTTTAACCACAGAGCCATCTTCTCCGATCCCGTACATGGAGTGTTTAAGTCAAAAAGCTTAACAGGAACTGCATTGCTTTAAAAATAACAATAATAATTTCTTGCCTCATTCACACCACGGAACAGATCCTGCCTTTCTGTGGCGGCCCCCGTCACAGCAGGAGAGAGTTCCTATCAACTCCTCGTGCCTGGGGACACCCCAATACTCGTGAGAACCGTTCTGCAGCATCTGATTCTACATCTTGCCCATTTCCTTTTCACCTCTTTCCCTCATACTCTCAGTCCCCAATGGGAAGACCAGACAGAGACTTCTTCCTTTAAAGCATGACTCAGCTGCTGTCATGTTCTAGTCAAGCCACAGTGCTTTGGCACCGAGCGCAGGAGGAGGTGACCGAACCAAGTGGCTGAGAAAGGCGAGCTGACTTGGCAGAGGACAAGGGAAGGGGCTGAAAACCAGGGAGCCAGGCATTCTCCAGTGCAAAACGAGAGACGCAATGGACGGTGCGCGAGACGGACTGGAAGCCAAGAAAGAAAATTTGGCGTTTTAAAATCTTGCTTCCATTTATCCAATTTGTCTCCAGTCCTGAAGGATCAGGTATAAGTGGATCCCAACTTGCCGTGCCAGGCTCCCTCTAGGCTCTCCAGACGCTTTCTTCTGCTCTCACTCCATCTAATTGATGAAATGCCGTAGTTTGAAGTGCCGCAGATATTCAAAAATAACATGGCTCTATCAATGCAACTCGGCATGAGAAAGTCCAGACTGGCGGTCTTTTAAAACATGGAACTAAAAGTGGAAAATTCTGGTCTGGGCAAAAGTGGCATTTAGCAGCTCATCCCTGGCCCTGCTGGCTGGAATAGACAGAGGTCTCTCCTTGGCCATCACTATTAGGAATACGTCTTTCTATAGCTTCAGCGATGATCTTGGGACTCAGGTAGCAGGTGACGTTAGCCCCATTCATCCATATTAAAATTTTATCTTTTTTTTTCAGCATCAAAACTAAAGTCTTGGGCTGGAGAGATGGCTTGGAGGTCAAGGCACTTGCCTGCAAAACCAAAGAACCCAGGTTCAGTTTCCCAGTACCCATGTAAAGCCAGACACACGAGGTAGGACCTGTGTCTGGAGGTTGTTTGCAGTGGCTAAATGCCCTGGTACACTTAGCCTCTCTCTCTCTGTCTCTGAAATAAATAAATAAATATTTTATTCATTTATTTAAGAGATAGATAGATAGATAGATAGATAGATAGATAGATAGATAGATAGATAGATAAATAGGCCTCCAGCCACTACAAGCAAACTCCAGATGTATGCATCACCTTGTGCATCCAGCTCATGTGGATCCTGGGGAATCAAACCTGGGTCCTTTTGCTTTGCAGACAAGTGCCTTAACCACTAAGCCATCCCTCCAACCCAAATAAAATATTCTTTAAAAAAAAAATTGGAAAAAACTCAAATCTTAGGTGTCAAAGTTGGCTCAGCAGGTAAAGTGTTTCCCAGGTGCCCCACAACCACACAAAAGGCGGGGCATGAAGGCATGCACCTGTAATTTCAGCAGTGGGGAGACAGAGGCAGGTGGTTCCCTGGGGCTTCTGGCTAGCTAGCCTGCCTGAATCCATGAACCTAGGTTCATCTAGAGACCCTGTCTCAGGCCTGGGAGACACCTCAGCTTTTAGAGGACCTGCCTGCCCGCCTGCCTGTCCACGTTAGACTGTGCAGAGCAGATGCAAGGTGGCTCATGCGTCTGTGATCCCCATGGGCCTAGGCCTAAGATCTAGAAGAATCTGTAAGCTCGTGGGCCAGCTGGACTGCGCACAGGAAGCCAAAAAGGAAATGCTGCTTCTACTGATAATAATAACAGCAAGGCAGACCTCGTAGAAGGAGAGAATAAAAACCCCAGTGCTGTCCCCAGAGCTCCACATGCTCACGCACACACGCGTGTGCACACACACACGCATGTGCACACACACACACACACGCATGTGCACACACACACACGCATGTGCACACACACACACACACACACACACACGCGCGCGCGCATGATGATAATAACTAAAGAGATCCTGTCTCAAAACACATTAAGAGGAAAGCAATCGAGGAAGCACCCAACATCACAGCAGTCAGGGACACGTGTGCAAACACAGCTGCCCACACCCATTCGAACATGCATATCCGCACATGTGCATACACGCTACACATACATATGCATGCATTTAAGAAATCCTTAAAGTCTGAAAGTTGGAATCTAGATGGACAGAAACCAGCATATCGAGTGAGCAGATCTGGAAAATTGACATGGATCAACAATGTCCAGATTCGGCTCAGGACCTGCCTAGAATCCCTACCCCAACCCCCCACCCCGGTCCTAATGGATCTTGTATCTTTTCTCAATGCCACACTTACAGAAAGAGGATTCTCCTAAAAACAAACACCCTCCGTCATTTTCTTTGGTTGCAGTTTTAAGTGGCATTCAGAACTGTAATATCCACCTTTCGGAAAAGAGCTGTGCAATGCGATCTCCTTCTCCTTGTGCGAAGTTGCAGTTGGGGAGCAGCTGTAACCAGGAAACACACTCCTGGCTCCTCTTGTGTCTTGAAACCTGGAGATCCCCCATGGAGGGTGTGCAGGGCTAGAACATGCCACCCTCGCCAGCCACCAGCTCCCACCAAGGCTGTCGTGTTGCCACGGTGGATTCAGGATCTCAGAAGCCCCGTGATGAAGGTGCCAGCCCAGCAAGGCGCATGGAGCTTGGATCCCTGCATCATTCTGGAAGCCGGGCACTTGCCAGATAGCCATGTCTATTTTGTTGTTGTTGTTGTTTTGTTTTCAAAGGTAGGGTCTCACTCTAGCTCAGGCTGACCTGGAATTCACGGTGTAGTCCCAGGGTGGCCTCGAAATCACGGTGATCCTCCTACCTCTGCCTCCCGAGGGCTGGGATTAAAGGCGTGCGCCACCACACCTGGCTGCGGTGTCTACTTTTCAGACTTGATATGTATGACTGAAAGGTAAACTCCCATGGTTGAGCCATCACATATGGAGAGTTTGTTAGCATCTAGCATTATCCTTTCCAAATCATTGCTCCCATTTTAAGCCAAAGTGCATTACTGTTCCTAATAGTATGAGCTTAAAAACAAACATTTCAGGGGAATGCATCATCTGTTAATTGCACAAAGAAAAAAAACTAATACAATAAAGGAGTGTTTATTTTTAGTACAGAACGTCTCTGTTCTTCCCAAGTAGCTATACCCGAGCTTCCAGAACATTCTGTAAGGCCCTCGGATCATTTGAACACATGGCTTTTATCCTCATTCTTCCTTTAATATTTTTTTAAATATTTTATTTTTATTTATTTGTTTGAGAGAGGGAAAGAGGCAGAGAGAGAGAGAGAATAGGCATGCCAGGGCTTCCAGCCAGTGCATATTAACTCCAGATGCATGTGCCACCTTGTACATCTGGCCTACATGAGTACTGGGGAATCAAACCAAGGTCCTCTGGCTTTGAAGGCCAGTGCCTTACCTGCTAAATCATCTCTCCAGCCCCTTTCCTTTAATCTTTTGTCATTATCTCCACGTACTACTAGCAACACCCTTGCTAATGGCACTTTTCACACAAAGGATTCCTTAGTTGTTTCTTTAGTCACTCTCGTCCCTCTTCCGTTTAAGACACCCAGTAAGGCTGGCATCACCTAAAGCCACCACTCACCAAAACATCGTGTTCGACCCCCGCCCCTCGTCTTCCTTTCCCTTCTCAGTTGCTGACTATCCTATACTCTTCCGTTGGCGGTCCTAGTCCTTCATCCTGAATGCTGCTCTCCACACCAAAACAAAACCAACGAATGAGAAGCAAGTTCTGCCAACAGAGATACTTGGGCTGGCGCAGGGAAGGCAGGAGATGATGCCAGACATCTGTGCCAGGAAACAGGAGATGCTAAAAGGAAAATGACTTCAGGAATGACTAACCAAAGACCCACGGGAGCCAGCTGAAAGAGTTCCTAATGGCCAAAGCTGGAATAATTCAATCAATTCAATCAAGTAGCATGAGATTATAGTGAAAAATATAAAGTAGAGATCAAAATGAGCCAAGATGAGTACATAGATAGATAGATAGATAGATAGATAGATAGATAGATAGATAATAGATAGAGAGATATATAATAGATAGATAGGTAGATAGATAGATAGATAGATAGATAGATAGATAGATAGACAGATGATAGATAGAGAGATAGCTGATAGATAATAGATAGATAGATAGAGAGAGATGATAGATAGATAGACAGATAATGGTCAGTCTCCCTTGCAGAAGAATTTCAAGTAATTTACATATGCATACCATCTTTTTGAATATTTTATTTATTTATTTTGAGAGAGAGAATGGTCATGCCAGGACCTCTAGCCACTGCAAACAAACTTCAAACACATGCATCACCTGGTACATCTGGCTTACGTGGTTCTGGGGAATTGAACCTGGTCCTCAGGCTTCACAGGCAAGTGCCTTAACCACCAAGCCATCCTTCCAGCCTCCCTTCCTTTTTAGAAATAACAAATCGATAACTTTATTGTATGAACATATAACATATTGGCCACATTGCCAATAGGTTGTACTCTTGTTCCCCTCCCCCCCCCCCCGTCCCCATTCCATTGATGGGTCTCCTCAGTTTGGTTAGCAGTACTCACTGTGGGTCATGAATGCAAAGTCAGTGTCTGTGGGGGACCATGTTCAAGAATATGCCTTCTCACCCTGAGGCTCTTACGTTCCTCCTCTGCCCTCTTTGGCAATGTCCCCTGAGCCCTGGTGGTTCTCCAAGCCTTGGGGGGTGTGGAAGCAGTCTCCTGCAGGCAGTGGTGCGTAGCTTGCCACTGCTGGAGTTTGCAAATAGCGACTTCCTCTCAAGCAGTAAAATATAGAAAGGAAATGCACTTTTTTCTATGTAGACACCCCTACATTTGAGGCTGGAGAGATGGCTTAGAGGTTAAGGTGCTTGCCAGCAAAGCCAAAGGACCCAGATGCAGTTCCCCAGTACCCACATAAAGCCAGATACACAAGGTGGCGCATATATCTGGAGTTCATTTGCAGTAGCTAGAGGCCCTGGCAGGCTTATTCTCTCCCTCTCTCTCTCTCTCTCCCTCAATTAAATAAATACATAAAATATTTTTATTGGAAGCAATCCTGTACTTAAAGCCTCTCTGCCTTCCCCATCCCGTCAATTGCACGTCACGAGAACACCAGGGCCAGAGCGTCCAGCTCAGCCAGACAAGCTGATGCCGCTGGGAGAAGTCATGTTGATGTGCTCTTGACACAACGAAAGTGGCCCTTGACCTCTGTAACCTTCCTGCCAAAGGCCTGCGACTTCCTGACAAACACGTCAGACAAAAAACCCAAGAGAGGGACACTCTGCACAACAGTTGACGAGACTCCTTGAAACTGTCAGAAACATGAAAACGCAGCGCAGGGAGCCTAAGAAGTCCGGAGACTGTGCAGACCGTGGCACCTCGGGAGGACTCCCAGAATAGAAGGGACCTTAGATAAAAGCTAAAGAAGGGCTGGAGAGATGGCTTAGCGGTTAAGCGCTTGCCTGTGAAGCCTAAGGACCCCGGTTCGAGGCTCGGTTCCCCAGGTCCCACGTTAGCCAGATGCACAAGGAGGCGCATGCGTCTGGAGTTCGTTTGCAGAGGCTGGAAGCCCTGGCGCGCCCATTCTCTCTCTCTCCCTCTATCTGTCTTTCTCTCTGTGTCTGTTGCTCTCAAATAAATAAATAAATAAAAAGCTAAAGAAATGTGAATTAGAATACTGTACCAAGGGTGGGAGAGATGGCTTAGTGGTGAAGGCACCTGCCTGCAAAACCAAAGAACCCAGGTTTGATTCCTCAAGACCCAAGAAAACAAGGTGGCGCATGCACCTGGAGTTCATTTGCAGCAGCTAGAGGCCCTGGTATGCTCATTATCATTCCCTCTCTCTCCCCCTGCCTCTTTCAAATTAATAAATAAAAATATTTTTAAAAGACTACTGTATCAAAGCTGAGTATGGTGGCACACGCCTATTAATCCCAGCACTTGGGAGGCAGAGGTAGGAGGATCGCCATGAGTTCGAGGCCACCCTGAGACTGCATAGTGACTTCCAGGTCAGCCTGGATTATAGTGAGACCCTACCTCAAAAAAAACAAAAGAAAAAAATGAATACTGTATCAATATTGTAAGATGTCATTAGTGGAGAAAACCAGGTGGGATGTATAGAGACAATCATTACTATCCTTAGAAATATAAACCCAGGGCTGGAGAGATGGCTTAGCACTTAAAGCATTTGCCTGCAAAGCCAAAGGACCCAGGTTTGACTCCCCAGGACCCACGTAAGCCAGATGTACAAGGGGGTGCACATGTCTGGAGTTCATTTGTAGTGGCTGGAGGCCTTGGCATGCCCATTGTCTCTCTCTCTCTCTCTCAAACAAATAATTTAAAAGAGAAAAAAAAGAGATATAAACTGAGGCTTGTTCCAGCAAATTGGAAAGTTGAGGAGAGGATCATTTGATTCCAAGAGTTCAAGAGCAGCCAGAGCTGGAATCTTGGATAAGAATCTAAACATTATACAGCTTCTTTAACTCAGGATTTTTCAGACTGTAACTGTATGGCTTCTTTGATGCAGACAACCCAGAAGGGAAATGAAAAGTGATTTTAAAAGTCCTTCAAAGAATAGTGCAAAAACCTGCCATTTCCAGCGACGCTGGCTCTTCGTCTGCAAAGATTCATCACTTTCCTGAGGGTCTCCTGTCCTCTGAAGAGAGTCTGACCCCATTTTGAAGTTAGACGTTGATGGCTTTCAAGCCCCACAATACCACCTATCCCTTCTGGCCTGTATCTGGACAAGCTGATAAGATGGATTTGATACCCTATCCTTTGATTGATCCCAAGTGGCAGTTCAAACTCCTTAAGGCCTAGGACAAACATGAGAACCACCCCCTCCGTCCTCCACCTCCTACAGGTAATAAAAGCCATGTCGGTCTCCTTCTTCTGCTCCTAAAAAGACACTTACCTGCCTGGCACCCCCTGTGTTCTCCGCAGAAAGCCTCACGATGTG
Source organism: Jaculus jaculus (assembly GCF_020740685.1). NCBI lineage: Eukaryota > Metazoa > Chordata > Mammalia > Rodentia > Dipodidae > Jaculus > Jaculus jaculus. Next base: position 86,137,723 of record NC_059114.1, read on the forward strand.
AGCTAGTAAGTTTTTCATGTCTCTTGGCACTTGTGTGGTATTAAGCCAAATTTTCTGGAGAGTTTACCATGATGGTATGGAAGACCCACACACACACCAGGAATAGGATCAGTGCCTTATAAAAGAATCTTAAGGGCTGGAGGGATGGCTTAGTGGTTAAGGTATTTGCCTGCAAAGCCAAAGGACCCTGGTTCGATTCACCAGGGCCCACATTAGCCAGATGTGCAAGGTGGCACATGCGTCTGGAGTTTGATTGCAGTGGCTGGAGGCCCTGGTGCAACCATTCCTTCTCTCTCTCCCTCTTTCTCTATCAAGTTCATAAATGAAATAAAAAAAATATTAAAAAAAAAAAGACTTAAGAAGGCCGCCTTGAGCCTACAAGGCACCGTGACGAAGAAAGGGTACTCGCTGAAAGCACAGCTCGCCCCTGGCTTGATATTGAGCGCCCCAGCCTCCAGAACCATGAGACCGTTAGGAGTTAAGAAGCTCCCTGATCTATGGTGTTCTTTCACAGTAGCTCAAAGAGACCAAGACTTGGGGCAGCTCCCCTCAAACTGGTGTGCCATCTCAGAACTCACCATAACAGGTACACCTACGGGGTACAAGACAAGAGTAAGCCTGACTTTTCAAAGAGGCCCATCTGCCTTCCTCACCTGTCTGGGTCTAGTCAGAACCATGGTGTGTGTGCCAGTCCCTCTTTCTGTCTGCTGAGAACCAAACAGTAGGAGGTCCTTGGAGGCACATAGATGACTTATTAGCAAAACCAGCCAGCTTGAAGGTAACTGCTCAGGCCAGAGTGAAAACACTCGTGAGTCAATCCTTTGAAAGAGCCACTGGCAACGGATTCGATGGGCTTTCTGAAGTAGAAAAGAACACGACTGCCTTTGGAGACTCTCAGCAGCACATACATTATTTAGTGACCCCTTTTGTAATGGCCTGAGCTGCAGGTGCGAGGAGTAAAGGTTAATTTCATATGCCGGGGCATTTCCACTTTGCAGGCGTGTCTCGTGCGTGGCGTTCGTAGACGTCTAGTCTGGATCATCCCCGTCAAGGCTCAGGAAACAGTGTGGAAGATCGGCCAGAAAGGGTGTGAGGGCTGCTGGACGGGGAGGAAGACACACCTCTGTCATCCTGCCGCGATAAGGCCCACGCACCCAGGACTCAGAGCGGCTGTGGTTACCTGCACGCGATGGGGCCAGTCCACGTGGTGTTTGGGTCAGGGGCAAGGCTTGAGAGGCCACTCCCAGCCCTCAGGAGCTGATGACAGTTAATGGTTGTCTGGGGAAGAGAAGCCATTCTCTTCTGCAGTGTGACGTAGCCTTTGGTAAGTTAGAAGGAGCCCAGTGAGACTGCAGGGAATGAGGGAAGGCAATGTGGGGTAAATATGATCAAAAGGCAATATACGGGGGGCTGGAGGGATGGCTTAGCAGTTAAGGTGTTTGCCTGCAAAGCCAAAGGACTCAGGTTCGATTCCCCAGGACCCACGTTAGCCAGATGCACAAGGAGGCACACACGTCTGGAGCTCATTTGCAGTGTCTGGAGGCCCTGGAGCACCCATTTTATTCCTCTCTCTCTCTCCCCCTCTTTCTCTGTCAAATAAATAAATAAATAAAAGTACAATATAAAAAAGGCAATATGCACGCGTAAAAATGTCCAAAAAAAAGGCCTAGTTTGAAAGCTTCAGTTAATGTATCTCTGTGGAGGTAAAACTGGGACAGCTGCAAAGAGGGTTTATCTGCCGTGTAACGGAGTATTCTCTCGTTAATATTTCCAAGCGCTGTAATGCTTCCATTCTCGGCTGGTTTAAAATAAAAGACATCATAATAGCGCCAGCAAAGTATTTCTATCAGAGCGACGGGAATAAGTGCTACACTGGCTCCGCGGGGATTATCGTATTACACCCATGGAAAACCACCAACTAACTCAGGCGACATTCAAGTTCACCACTCAAAGTAATATATAGCTGTCCTGGGCTGAGGTCAGACTACTCTGGATAAGAAATAAAAATGCCCTAAAAAAAAAAAAAAACCAAAATAATGAATGAAAAGGAAGACAATATGCCCCTTGTCGAATTGGCTCTCTAATTGGGATTGTTCCAACACGCACACCCGAGGCTTCCTGCCGGCATATTCCCGGGATCGGAATCAATTCGCTCTTTGTAGATATTAAGAAATTGTGGAAGCATTAAAAAAGGAAACCATGAATGGATCTAATGTAGTTGGAGACAAAGGGCGTAAGTGATGGGAGGGAAGAGGGCAAGAGGGAAGCTGGTGAGGATCTGGGGTGATCAGGGTCCTGCTGGTGGGGACGGAGGGAGCCAGGGTCGGATCGGAGTCGGCCCAGCAGCTCAGCACCTCCGCGCTCTCCTGTCTGCACATCCACACAGCTGGTTGTACCTGTGACTACCTTTCAAAGAAGCTTCCACAGAATTCCCAAGATGCAGGGCTTCCTAAATGAGCCCGTTTTTTTGCTTTTGCGTGTGTGCAGGCCTGTTCATGGGTGTGTGCAGGTACACTTGCATATGTTTGTATGTATATACACATACATATGCATATATAATAGATATGTACACATGCATATGCATATATATACATATGTACACACATGCATACCCTTTTCAAAAGCATAAACTGTATTTTTATATTTTATTTTTATTTATTATTCTTCCAAAGAGAGAGGCAGAGAGAGGGAGAGAATGGGCACACCAGGGCCTCCAGCCACTGCAAACAAACTCCAGACATGTACAGCACCTTTGGCATCTGACTTACATAAGTCCTGGGGAATCAAACCTGGGTCCTTTGGCTTCATAGGCAAGCACCTTAAGTACTAAGCCATCTCTCCAGAACAAGCTCTGTATTAAGCATGATTAAAGGGCAGGCATGTCTTTGACCTGCAGCACCATATTGATCTAACGATTTGGCTCTGAGATCATTTTGACAGTTACAGTCTTCCCTCCATAGCAGAGAATAAGATGGAGAGGACTCTGGAAGTCTCGATGGCTTCGGATATTTTTGTTGTTTGTGTTCTGTTTTGTTCTGCTCCGTTCCTTAGACTCTTAAGTGAACAATTCAAAATTACCTTCCTAAAGCCATGAACCTGAACTGTAACTCATACCATGAAGTAAGTAGGTTACTGAATAACAAAATGACATCAGGTATAGTCTAGGATTTTGGTTTAGCAAGATTATCTTTTGTAATTGATATATATATATATATGTATGTATGTATGTATACATATGCATATTACTAAAAGCTTGGGGAAATGGTAGAGTGATTTTAAATCTATGTTTCAAGCAGACATGACAGGCGGTATTTATGAAGGTCCATCCGCTCACCTTCCTGCTGCAGTAAAAGTTCACAGCAAACAGCATTTGGGTCTCAAGGGTCCCGCAGTGCCACTGTTACCATCACTTTTTAATCTAGGCTGGTCATGTCCGTTCTAGAAGCATTTATATACCACTGAGAAAGCAAGTAGCAGATGAAGGCAAGTTTCTCTTTATAGAATTCTAGCTAAAGAAAGAAAAATAGGGCTGGAGGGATGGCTCAGTGATTAAAGCGTTTGCCTGCAAAACCAAAGGACCCAGGTTCGATTCCCCAGGACCCACGTTAGCCAGATGCACAAGGGGCACCCGTGTCTGGAGTTTGTTTGCAGTGGCTGGAGGCCCTGGCACACCCATTCTCTTTCTCTCTCCCTCTCTCTCTCTCCGTCTTTCTCTGTCAAATAAACAAATAAATAATAAAAACATTTTTGAAAAGAAGAAGAAGAAAGAACCTTGGCACTGAGCCACTTCTCAAAGCCTGTCCATTGAGCAACTCACCAAGACAGCAACCAGATACTACTGTAGATGTCATGCGTGTCCTGACGGGATCGCACCACATTGTCTGTGGACTCAGCCTGAATCCGCACACACGTTTATTTATGTTACTATCGCAGAGCTGAGGCTTGAACCCAGGGCCAGACGTGTGTGATACAAATGCTGTGCTGAGCTACCCTCTCCACTCCTTTGCATGAGCTCGAAGATCTAACTAGATGTTCATTACAGATAATATTTTGCATGACAGTACAAAAATGAGCTCAGAAAAGTCCTTCTCTGTTAGGTTTTTGTTTTTTTTTTTTCCTGGTTGCTGTGACAAAATATCTGACAAGAAGCAACTTAGGGAGGGAGGGTTTCCTTTGGAAGACAAGGCGTGGTAGCAGAGGCATGGTAACCGTTACCTCCTCGTGGCTGGGACAAAGCATCCACCCAAAAGCAAAGGGTGGTTTCAGGTCGTTTCAAGGGGAAGTCCCATCATGGGGAGGAAACCTGGCCAGGGCACAGCCCCAGGCTGACACATGTGTGCTGGGCAGCAGGTCAGAAGCAGTGTGGTCACTGGGCTGCATCACCCCGAAGCCACGCCCTCCATGGTCACACTCCTCCCACTGAGGCTCCGCCTCCCAATGGCCCCTCAACCTTCCCAAATGACCACCAATGAGGGCCCAAGAATCCGAAGCACATGAACATCTGGGGGCCGTTTCAATCAGAACCCCCCCAAGCACGAAGCAGCTAGTCACATTTGGGGCCTAGCGAGGAAGCAGAAAGTGGGGAGGGCTGGTCCTGCTCTCACGTTCTCCTCTTTATTCTCATTTGTCTCCTAGGTGATGCTACCTCCTATCCACGTCACTAACCATCACACCCTCTGTGGTGCTTTGATTCAGGTGTTCCCCATAAACTCAGGTGTTCGGAATGCTGCGTTCCCAGCTGATAGAGATTTGGGAATTAACGCCTCCTGGAGGCGGTGTATTGTTGGGGGTCAGGGCTTATGGGTGTTATATCCAGTTTCCCCTTGCCAGTGTTTGGCACACTCCCCTGTTGCTGTTGGCCTGATGTTGGCCAGGGGGTGATGTCCACCCTCTGCTCATGCCATCATTTTCCCTGCCATTGTGGAGCTTCCCCTCAAGCCTGTAAGCCAAAATAAACCTTATTTTTTTTTTCCCCATAAACTACTCTTGGTTGGGTGATTTCTACCAGCAATGCAAACCTGACTGCAACACCATCTATGGAAACTATGAGTAAAACAGCCCAACTGCTTCAGCAAATAAATTACAAGGTTTTTACTTGTTTGTTTGGTTGGTTGCTTGGTTTGGTTTGATTGTTTTGTTTTTTTTGTTGTTGTTGTTTTGTTTTGTTTTGTTTTTTGAGGTAGAGTCTTGCTCTAGCCCAGACTGACCTAGACTTCATTATGTAGTGTCAGGCTGGCCTCAAACTCACAGAGACCCTCCTACCTTTGCCTCCTGAGTGCTGGGAGTAAAGGCATGTGCCACCACGCCCGGCTTCAAATATAAGGATTTTTTTCAAAAGATGAAGAAAACTTCAAAGTTTTCTGTCTGTGCTATCATGGCCTCATTTATATCCAGATTGAAACAAGCCAACAAAATAGGAGACCACGGAAAACTGTGCTTAGGCTGGAGATCTGGTAAGAGCACTTGCTACCCAAGGATCAGGAACTGGGGATTGGGGAGACGCTCGTCAGTGCCCCAGTACAAGCAGCAGATGCATCTGGAGCTCATGTGCAGCAGCTGAGCGTCCTGATGTACCCATTCTCTCTCTCTCTCTCCTTGAAAATAAATATTTTTTAAAGAATCAGGAACTGAGTTCAAAACCATGTAAAAATCCAGACATTGTCACCCAACTTGTGACCTCAGTGCTTAGGAGTCTAGAGACAGAAGGATCTCTGAGGCATCCTGACCAGACAGTCTAACTAAAAGACTGAGCGCTCCAGGTTGAATGAGAGACTCCGTGTCAGAGAAACAAGACAAAAGAGTGATGGAGCAGACTCAGTGTCTCCTCTGGCCTCCACACCCGTGCACAGGACATGCACATCTGTACACACATGTATCTACACCACACACACACAAGAAAACTGATCTCATGTTGTGTTACTGATGAGCAACTATTGCTTTTTTTTGTTTTAGGATTAATAATAGTATTTGTCTGTATTAAGAGGAAGGTTTATCAGAATTTACAGTGTTGTGAAGAAGCTATATGGAAGCCTACCTCTTTGGATACTGGTGCACTCAGAAGCCATAGATTGTTACTAGAAAATTTTCAATACCAGGGATGGGATGTCTTTCAGTGAGATGTTGGCCAGGGAGGTCCCTAATGCCCCCAAAACCTTTTACTTCTGGAACGCCTGCCTCTACCTCCCTCATGGTGGGAATGCAGGTGTGTGTACCCACACCCTGTTTACAGAGTGCTGGAGACAGGACCCGCCTCCCTGCGTGCTAAACAAGCATCTGCCAACCGAGCTACTGCCCCCAGTCCCAACAGATGTTTTAACTTAATTTTGACTTGACAAAGTGGGTGTTTTCTGGAACAGTTTCCTCCAGGAACTCTGGCCATTCCTTTCTTCCTTCGTTCCTCTGGTGACATGGCGTTCTCCCCCAGCATGCCTCAGAATGCCTTTCCCCATTCCCATCTTTGCATCTTCATCTTGCGTGACCATCTCCCTGAGTGGACTGAACACATCAGGTGAGGGCTGCAGCGTCACCCCCTCGACTCCACCAGCGCCTGACACTTGTCGACTCAGTAAGTGGGTGAAGGCAGGAACGGCTCTTCAAAGCCAATGCTTTATTTTCACCTACCCACATTAATAGCAGTCACAAGTTGTGAGCTAAGGGCCAGTTCTTTTTATGTTTTTGAGGTAGGGTTTCTCTCTATTCACCACATAGTCTCAAGATGGCCTTGAACTCACAGCCATCCTCCTATGTCTAGATGCCTCCCAAGTGCTGGGATTGCCACCACGCCGGCCTCCAAGTGCCAATTCTAAGTGGTTTCTAATTCACGAGGCACCGTGCCAGCCTTCATTCCCACTGCTAGAGTCACATCTTCCTCCAACAAGGCCACGATCAGCTGTAACCGCTGGCTTCCCAGTCTGCCTCCTGCACTCCAGATGCTGTTCCATGTACTTCATGGGTTTTCCATCATATTCCTCCAACAACAAGCCTGTGCACAGACCTGCTTCCATCATGTTTGCTTTAGAAATGAGAAGCCCAGGGCTGGAGAGATGGGTGAGCAGTTAAGACGCATGCCTAAGAAGCCTAAGGACCCAGGTTCAATTCTCTAGGTCTCACATATGCATCTGGAGTTCGTTTTCGGTGGCTAGAGGCCCTAGCATGCCCATTCTCACTCTCTCTCTGTGTCTCTAATAAATAAATAAATAAGAATAAAAAAGATAAAATAAGAAAACAAATGAGAAGCACAGATGTGGGCAAATGGTCTTGGATTACAAATGTGGTTCAAGGTCTCAGTAAGAACAGATCTGGGGACTGGGGAGATAGCTTAGCAGCTAAGGCACTTGCCAGTCAAGTCCAAGGACCCAGGTTCGATTCCCTAGTACCCACATAAAGCCAGATGCCCAAGGTGGTGCATGCATCTGGGGTTTGTTCGCAATGGCTAGAGGCCCTGGCGTGGCCATTCTCTCTTTCTCTCTCTCTCTCTCTCAAGTAAATAAGTAACATATAAGTAAGTAAATAAATAAAATATGTATTTTAAAGAAAGAACAGAGCTGGGATTCGTGCCCAAGAAGTATGGCTACAGTACATCCCTCCTTGGTCTCATCAGCTGCATCTCTGAGAGGACTGGCTTCCTACCAACCTGTAGCCGCACAGTTCACATGAACCAGTCAGTATGGGCCATGGTGGTTCCAAGCATGTCACTCATACACAGTTGCTTTATCCCAGTGAGCAAACAGACAAAACAAATTGCAATCTTAGGAAAATAAATAACACCCTCTCATAATAATTTAAAATGCCCTTCAGGACTAGAGAGATGACTTAGTGGTTAAGGTGCTTGCTGGAAAAGCCAAAGGACTTCGGTTCAATTCCCCAGTACCCATGTAAAGCCAGATGCACAAGGAGGTCCATGTGTCTGGAGTTTGTTTATAGTGGCTAGAGGCCCTGGCAGACCCATTCTCTCTCTCTCTCTCTCTCTCTCTCGCCCTCTCTCATATAAATAAATTATATATATAATTAATATATATATTGGTTTTTCAAGGTAAGGTCTTGCTCTAGCCCAAGCTGACCTAGAATTCACTATGTAGTCTCAGAGTGGCCTCGAAATTTTTTTTTTTTTTTTTTTTTTTTTTTTTTTGAGGTAGGGTCTCTCTCTGGTCCAGGCTGACCTGGAATTCACTATGGAGTCTCAGGGTGGCCTTGAACTCTCAGCAATCCTCCCACCTCTTCCTCCCGAGTACTGGGATTAAAGGCATGCGCCACCACACCCGGCTTAGGCCTTGAACTCTTGATGATCCCCTACCTCTGCCTCCTGAGTCCTGGGGTTAAAGGGGTGCGCCACCACTGCCCGACTAAATAAAACATTTAAAAAGAAAAAAGAAAAAGAAAAATGCCCTTCAGATGTTTCGTGGAGTCACTCAAAGTACTTAACTCTCAAGTCCAGATCTTTTGCCCAGCTGACTAAAGAATGTCTCCTGAGGATGAGATCAGATGTGGCGTCAACCCCATCCCTGGACCTCCGTCACGAATTGGGGACAAAACCAGATTCCCAATTTAGCTCTTCCCTTCCCGCCTCTTGCCCCAGACGGACACTCCTCTTGTTTGGAAAGCCTCAGTCAACCAAAGTGAAGAAACACGCAGCCTTCCTCCCTGACTTCAAGAATCCAGAATTGGTCAAAATAATTGAAGCAAGACCTTCAGTATAGAATATCCTAAGCCTTTTGTTTTCTTCCTTAATCTTTTCTTTTCTTTCCTTTTTCTCCCAAGGAGAGTCTGACTGACTCTGGGATTCTTGGTGAGGCCATTACTCAACCCACAAATACTTTGGTTATCCAGTGACTCAGTGACCTTCAACCACACTTTAAATAAAGGCCTTCTATCATAGTTGTCACTTGTGTTTTACTCCCAGTTGTGAATTCCTCACAGGCTAAACTGCTGAGATTTTCTCCACTCATTACTCTGAACAGAACTATGCCCCGTCAGTTACTTTGAAAGGATTCTTGTCTATTTTCTACTAGAGTTAAAACAACACACTTTCTAGTTAATACGACTGTAAACCTCTTGGAGCTGACCGTAGCATGGCTCATTCTATGCCTTTATTATTTCATTTGTTGAAGGAGAGACACATTTTTACTATGATGTATATGTGTGTGGGGGGGGTGTATACTTATGTATAATTTCACCATTTTAGCCTTCTTAGCAGTTCAGGAGCATTCAATAAACCCTCATTATTATACAGCCATCCTCACACAAACCCTAGAACATTTTCTTCATCTTCCCAAACTGAAACCTGTGTTTATTAAATACAAAAACACTGGGCTGGAGAGATGGCTGAGCAGTTAAGGCGATTGCCTGTGAGGCCTATGGACCCAGGTTCAGCTAATTCCCTAGAACCCAAGTAAGCTAGATGCATACGGTGGCACATGCATCTGGAGTTTATTTATAATGGCTAGAGGCGCTGGCATGCCCATTTTTTCTCTCTCCATCATAAATAAATAAATGTTACATACAAATTCTCTATCTATTCTGCCCCCCCAGACTCTAGCAACCATCCTCTGTTTCCTTGCTCTGTGAAATCATCTCTGCTTTTTAGATAGTTTTAATAATGTGATAAAAAATTACAAGGGCCAAAGTTATCAGAACATTTTATCTTTATCTTTAAGTTTCCACCTTTCGTCTTCTGATTAGTGAACTTGTAATTGCCCCTTACCCTCAGTCATGCACTTCAATCCGATCTCTCTGGGGCTGCCTTGGACACATTTGGTGGTTCTTTTTCTTTCTTCTTAGCTCTGTATATGTATACGCATTACAGATGTGTGTGTGTATTCGCGTGTGGGAATGTGGGCGTGTACGTGCGGTGACACTCACGCAGAGGTCAGAGACCAGCCCGTGGTGTCGGTCCCCCTCCAGCTTGTTTGGGGAAGGGTCTCTGTTCACCACCGTGTCTGCCGGGCTGGTGGCCCATGGGCTTCTCAGTACTCTCCTGTGTCTGCCTCCCATCTTGCCAAAGCCGCGGTGACTTGACAGGCGCGCAGTTCAGCAGCCAGCCTTACGTGGGCTCTGGGTATCCGAACTCAGGTTGCCATGCTTGCGTGCCAAGGGGTTTTCCCCACCAGCGTGTCTTGTCCCTTGTGATTCTTAAAAGTAAACCTTGGGCAGCAAAAGGAAAGGACTTTTGGGAGATATAAGTTTAAAATGTTCAAGATAAATAAGCCACACCATTGTTTAACTAAACATTTAACTTTTTTGTTTTGTTTTTTGTCAGCTCAGGCTGACCTGTAATCACTCTGTAGTCTCAGGGTGACCTTGAACTCAAGGTGATCCTCCTATCTCTGCCCCCCTGTTGCTGGGATTAAATGCATGTACCAGCACACCCAGCTTTTAACTTTTAATTATACATATTTCAATATCTTCGCTCTTTATGGACACTATTAGCAATGGCTAATTAAGAAGTTTCTAAGTTTAAAGCAGTCCATTGATTTCCCATAAAAGGTTTTCACTCATTTAAATGTTTTTATTTTTCTAGTTTTTTAAATTAATTTCTTTTTATATTTTTTTATCTTTTACTTATTTATGAGAGGGAAAGAGAGAATGGGCACACCAGGGCCTTTAGCCACTGCAAACAAACTCCATATGCATGTGCCACCCGTGCATCTGGCTTATGTGGGTTTTGAGGAGTTGAACCTGGGTCCTTAGGCTTTTCAGGCCACCGCCATAACCACTAACCATGTCTCCAGCCCTTAAGTTAATTTTTTATGCTATACAACATGAGTGTCATTATATTTTCATACATATGTATCATTGTACCTTACTCATAACCCTGCTTACCCTTCCCCATCCTTCCTCTCCCCTCACAGGAACTGTCTCCTAGTAGTCAGTTTCCCTTCTGTTTCATGGTGTGTGTGTGTGTGTGTGTGTGTGTGTGTGTGTGTGTACGTGTGTGTGTGTGTGTATCATCTAGATTCTAGATTCTGTATAAGAGAGAAGACATGTAGTATTTTGTCATTCATTTGTAAAGATTTTTCTGTTACTAAGATATTTTTCCATTTTTAAAATTTGTTTTTATTGGTTATGGGCATACTTAGTATGTAAGCAACACAAGCTGGTACCATCCTTTCACCTCCTCCCTGCCCCTTTTCCAAAAGGGCCTTCCTCAGTGAGGATGCAGGACATCTCCATGGGGATTGTGGGTCATGCATGGTGACGCCAGCAGTCAGTTATGGGGGAGAGGCAATGTCTCTGGGCATAATGTCCCAACTTGTGGCTCTAGCAATTTTTCCACCCCTCTTCTGCAAACTTCCTTAAGCCATGTTGGGTAGGTTTTAAGTCTACTTCAGTGATGGACTCTTAGTAGCCTCTGGATCTCTGCTTTGGTGGGTATTGAGTGTCCTCAGTGTCTGTCTCCTTCATCATTGTGCTGACATCAAGTTCACTAAGAAAGCAGCACTCTTGCTCATTTCCCCAGTTCCTCTGTGGTTTCAACTGGGGCAGGGGTGGAGTGTGCTGGGTCATTTATCTCCTCAGGTCCAGCTCCCAGCTGAAAAAGAGAAGCAAATTCTTCAACAGAGAGAGATGTCAGCACTGGTTAAATGGGATAACCATATTAATTTAGAGAAAATTTAAAGGGTGTAGGCCAAGCCCAAGATTAGTGGGTGCTTGACAATGGAAAGCAAAATCATTATCTGGATATGACCCTGACTTGTTTCCCAGTTTCACATATGGTTTCCTTTCCACCAAGTGGACCTGTTAGCCAATCCAAAAGCAGTTGGTTACCCACCATGGCTGTGTGCCACTATTGCACTTGTGTGAGCATCACATTAGGTTGTTCGCTTCTGAGTTGCTTAGACTTTGAGTTGCTTGGACAGATATTGGCCACTTCCCCCAGTAGCTCGGATAGTGCCTGCCAGCACCTAGGTGGGCTAATTGTCTGGGGACTGACTCTCCTCTGGATTACAACCAGGTCTGTCCATGTTCCATGCCAACAGCATATGGTGTCTTCAGCAACAGAGCCTTACCATTAACCTCTGGTGGGTATTTTATCAGGGGCTCTGACAGAAGTCTGTGTTGTTTTGGGAGATCCAGTAGGTCTCCCTGATCAACAGCTCATTGTGGGTGTTAACTGCGTCCTGGTACCAGGAATTACCACTTGTAAAGTTTTCAAACCAAGTCTCTCAGGTGTGTCTGAGCCAGCACACTAGAAAACAGGCAAAATAGTGAGTGTCAGGAGCCCATGAGCAGAGGGAGTTCAGCAAGTCAGGAGTGAGTGACTCGGGACGTGGGGGGCAGGGGAAGGCAGAACAGGCCCTGCTGCAAAGCGAGGGGGCAGGGCGTGGAGCGCCCCAGGCAGAGCCCAGCCTAGCCACGAGACATTCTGCAAGGGGAAGTCCAATAGACGGGGAAAGTCACGGCCAAGCTTAACACTGGAGACTTTGGTCATCAAATTTCACAAGAAAAGCCTAATTTCTTCTCACATAAATAGGGGAAATAGACACCATAGATAGAAACGTCTACACGGATTCCCAACCTCTTACTATCTAATTAGGTAGAAAAAAATTTTTTTGGAAGTGAAATCCCCTCCCATCTCACACACACACACACACACACACACACACACACACACACACACACACACGCTAAAGCTCATTTGGGGGCTGGAGAGATGGCTTAGCGGTTAAGGCATTTGTCTGCAAAGCCAAAGGACCCAGGTTCAATTCCCCAGGATCCACAATAGCCAGATGCACAAGGGGGAGCCCTGGAGTTCGTTTGCAGTGGCTGGAGGCCCTGGTGTGCCCATTCTCTCCCTCCCTCTCCCTCTCTCTCTCCCTCTTTCTCTGTCAAATGAATAAATAATGCTATTTTTAAAAAAAACTTTAAAAAGCAAGCTCAGGGCTGGAGAGATGGCTTAGTGGTTAAGCGCTTGCCTGTGAAGCCTAAGGACCCTGGTTCGAGGTTTGATTCCCCAGGACCCACGTCAGCCAGATGCACAAGGGGGCGCACGCGTCTGGAGTTCGTTTGCAGTGGCTGGAAGCCCTGGTGTGCTCTCTCTCTCTCTCTCTCTGCCTCTTTCTCTCTCTGTCTGTCACTCTCAAATAAATAAATAAAAATAAACAAAAAAATTTACAAAAGCAAGCTCATTTGGGGCTGGAGAGCTATGTCAGTGGTTAAAGGCCTGGGTTCAGTTCTCCATTTCCCATGTAAAGTCAGATGCACAAAGTGGCACATGCATTTAGCATTGTTTGCAGCACAAGAGGCCTTGATGTACCCAACCCCCCCCTTTCTCTCTCTCTCTCTCTCTTTCCTCACAAATAAATAAATAAGAGATTTTTTTGTTTTAGAGTGGGGCATGGTGGTGAATGCATTTAATCTCAGCACTAGGGAGGCAGAGATAGGAGGATCGCTGTGAGTTCACAGCCAACCTGGATGACAGAGGGCATTCCAAGTCAGCCTTGACCAAAGTGAGGCCCTCCCTGTAAAACAACAGCAACAACAACAAAGTTTTTTTTTGTTTTTTTTTCAAAACCATTCATTTGTGACAAGCTTACTCCCCACCTGGCTGATTCAACCCTGGGAAGCTGACTGGACCATGAGGACTCTGATTTAACCCTGGGAAGCTGACTGGACCATGAGGATTCTGATTTAACCAGTGGACAAATCTCTTGAGGGCTCATCATATGAGCGCAGCTCAGAACTGGTGGAAAGTAGGAGATGGGGCCCAGTGAGAGGAAGGAGATCATATGCCTTGGTGTATTAGTCAGGGCTCCCTAGAGGAACAGAACGGATAGAATGAATTGTATTGAAAGGGAATTTATTGGATTATTTTATGACAGTCCAACAACAGCAGATTACAAGCCTGAGAGTCAAGGAACCTGGCAGCTGCCCAGTCCACCGGGCCTCAGCTGTCCCCATCCGGCACTGAAGGCCTGGAGGCGTCCTGGAGAGCCGCTGCTCTGCAGTCCACGCTGGTCTTCAGTCCACACTGGAAAGCCACAAACAGCAAGCAGCCGCGGCAGCCAGGCGGGAAGAGAGGAGAACACCTTTCTTCCCAGAGCTGCTTTTGATCAAGCCTCCCTTCTCTGGAGGAGGGCTCTCCCTGGAGGAAGGATTCCTCCTTTAGTTAATCCTTCCTGGAAGCAACCTCAGAGACCCACTTAGAAGGAATGTCTGTGGATTCCTAAACAGATCAGTTGACACAAACTTAACCATCACACTTGGAAAGAGGCATACCGCATAGCCCCATCTTGTTGGTTTGTTCACTCTCTCTCCCTCCCTCCGTCCATCCATCCATCCATCTTTACCTTCCTCCCTCTCTCCCTCTGTGTCTCTTCCTGGAAGCCACACAAAAAGTGGGCCGCTCTGCCTTGCCACACCCTTCGGCCATTATATGTTGTATCCCCACAGCCCAAAGTTGAGTATGGACTAGAACCTCTGAAAATGTGCACCAAAACAAATCCTTTTTCTTTTAAAGGTTTCCCAGATGGTTTTCCAGTTTGTCATAGTGATAAACATCTGGCTAACACAGGTAGAAATAAAGATGTGGCTCTCAGCCGGGCACGGTGGCACACGCCTTTAATCCCAGCACTTGGGAGGCAGAGGTAGGAGGATCGCCGTGAGTTTGAGGCCACCCTGAAACTTCATAGTGAATTCCAGGTCAGCTTGGGCTAGAGTGAGACTCTACCTCAAAAAAAAAAAAAAAAAAAAAAAAGGCTCTCTGGTTAGTTTTCAATAGCCTAATTTAGTAAAAATTATTATTATTATTATTATTATTATTGGTGGCTTGTTCTATAAAGCCATTATTATCCTCAAATCTCACTAGTGTGATAGAATACCCGTTTGAGCAAGCTATCAGCTCATTTTACTTTATTCAATTATCTAATAATATGCAACGTATACATAAAGATGGTATGTGTGGATGGAGACCTCGAGATGGGTTAACGAGTTGCTATAGTGATGTTTGTGTTGCTAGGATAAAACACCCAACCCAAAGCAGCTGGCGGGAGGAAGGTTTTATTTTGGCCCACAGTCTTCACGGGAAGCTGCAGAATGACAGGGAAAAGCAGAGCCCAGCAGAGGCTGGACAGCACCGCCTTCCACAGCAGGTGGGAAAGAGCGGCAGAGAGTGAGCCAAGGGGGGCTGGCTCTAACACCCCAAAGCCTGACCCCCACAATATGCCTACACCAGCAAAGCTCCACCTCCCAGATTGCTACCATGTGGGGACCAAGCCTTCAGAGGACATGAGCTTATGAGGGACATCTGATTCAAACCCCCACACGAGTGAATTGCTGCCTTATGAGCACTGCTCTCTTGCAATGCAAGATGTGGGGCAAGAAAATGTGAGCCTTGGGGAAAGTCTCTGGAGGGTCAGAGGTGGAATACTGGTTGTTGAACAATATCATGAGTCCTTCAGTGAAAGAAAAATGATGTCTGGAGCCCACTTCCACTGGCCACTGACAAGTGACCCCCCCACACACACAGGAACCTCTCTGCTACCACTGGACAGCTTCCCCCCTGGGGAGTGGGGGTTAGCCCTCAGAGTCCGGGTGGGGTCTAGATGGTGTCAATGGTAGACTCTGAGACTCCACACGCTTCCCTCTCCAAAACCCATTCCACATTGGCTTCCAGACCAGCCTAGACTGTGTCATACAGGCGAGAAACAGTCACGTGGATAGTGTGACTAACCCTTGAAGGCAGAGAGAAGGGATTGTGTGGCGTTCTCAAGGACATCCCCCCAAAAGCCACTGAGACCAATTAAAATCCACCAGTTTTCTAGTAGATATATGACACATGACTGCCAAACAGTTGCTGAAATAAAGTAGAATCTAGAGGGGAAAAAGGCCAACAAACAAAACCCCCAAATTCCACAAGGAAGAGATGTGGCGGGGAGGGGTGGGGGCCCAAACCTAGAGCCCTTTATCTCTGCAGACAAAACAACTCTGAAACTCAACTTCAAACGCACCCATTTTCCTTCCATGCACTGGACACAGCCAGGCCCCTTCAGTCTTGGGGAAATGTTTTTCCCCTTCCTTATCCTGACATCAAAACGTAACCACAGAGGGAAGCCAGCATCTCAAATCCCAAGTGTTGTTTCCCTGTGAGCTCTGGTTCTCTCTCCAGCTGAGAAGCTCATCATACCCTAATTTAGTAGCTATTCTTTTCAAGTCGCAGTAAACATCGTCACCGACACAAACACACAGGTAGCGAGAATATCGCAGCCAAAAATATCACAGCTCTCTCCGTGGGCAAACTTCCTCTCTCTGGCTTTGGTCCTTCAAGACACACTGAGGCCTTTGATGGAGTAATGTCTCCCTCGCTTTCCTGTTTCAGCTGCTGTGTGTGTGGCTGGAGATCTGGGCCAACAACCAGCCCTTGGGGTGCATGAGAGCTGCCCATTACAAAGGGAGAAAAGGTCGCTGGCAAAGGAATTCTTCCCTGTTAAGTGTCTTGCTCAGCAAGATGTAATGAGTATCCTATTCACCACACAGAAATCAATTGTTACGGTCTTGATTGGAGAGCAGTACATGAAGGGAAGAGAAAGACTGTTTTCTCCCTCACAGCTCTCTGGCAAGCAAGACTTGCCTTCTGGTGACAGGGAAGCCCTGGGCATGTCCTCAGGCAGAATCTTCCCAGAGTCCTCAGCCTGAGCTGCAAGACAGAAAGGGATTTAATTTATAAGGAATGAAGCCCAAATTGGAAACACTTTGTATTTTTAAATGATTACACTTATTTGTGGCACTTTGCAACAGAAGTAAAATATGTTAGCTACTATTAAAAGCTATGTACCTCAGGGAAAGAGGGTGTCTATTCATATTTTTTCACCCGATTTTTTGCTCTTAATCCTAACACCTTGAAGCATAGAGAATAAAAGTAATTATTCTGTGTGTCCTCCAGATACTGGCAAAACATTTGCACATAGTGTGTTCTGAAAAGATCTTTCTTGTGTTCTTTTTTTAAAAAAATCACCTTAAACTGGAGTGATGGTGCATGCCTTTAACCCCAGCACTCGGGAGGCAGAGGTAGGAGGATCACCATGAATTTGAGGCCACCCTGAGACAACATAGTGAATTCCAGGTCAGCCTAGGCTAAAGCAAGTCCCTACCTCAAAAAAAAAAAAAAAAAAAAAAAAAAAAAATCAACTTATATTCTTTTTTTCCTATTTTCTTCATTGGCTTTCTTCATGCTCTTAGATCTCTCCTGCCTTTCTATTTTCATGTCCCTTCAATCCTCCTTATACGTCAACTTCGGTCTGCTTTTCCTTTCCATCTTTGTTTCCCATGAGAATCAACCCAGGCTTTCAGAGCTGAGCTGGCCAAGGAGGAAATAGCTGGTGGGTGCTGACTGACTGACGGACAAGCGGGCAGGAAAGTGCCTGTCCCCAAAACTGGACCAGCTTCTGAGATTCAAGACAGAAGAGGAAGAGGGGAAACAGTGAGGGAGACATGACAATCTCTTGGAAAATGAGTGGACTCCATTGGAAGAGCGGTGGGGCTGGGTTGGGAAGAGACACTGGTCCCTTCCCTCTGTCCTGGTCTCCTCCTCCGAGGAAGGCGCGAGGGGCCCAGCTCATCGAAATACTCCACAGATCATGCCCAGCTGCAGGAAATGAGCAAGCACACATTGAAAAGCCCCTACAATAAAAAAAAAAAAAAATGACGGGCAAAATGGCTGTGTGCCAACCAAAAGTTGCCAACTCTCCAGGAAAGACTTAGTCATAAATCAGAGCAAAATGGTGCTCCTCTACTTCACAGGATGGGGGGACCTTCGTTGTGTCCCCCAGATGCAGGGGCCATTAGTACTGCTGTCAGGCAGAGGATGAGCAAAGGGACTTCTTTTTTTATTTATTTATTTGAGAGTGACAGACACAGAGAGAAAGAGAGAAAGACAGAGAGAGGGAGAGAGAGAGAATGGGCGCGCCAGGGCTTCCAGCCTCTGCAAACGAACTCCAGACGCGAGCGCCCCCTTGTGCATCTGGCTAATGTGGGTCCTGGGGAACCAAGCCTCGAACCAGGGTCCTTAGGCTTCACAGGCAAGCACTTAACCACTAAGCCATCTCTCCAGCCCGGGACTTCTTTTTTTAAATTTTAATTTATTTATTCATTTGACAGAGAAAGAGAGAGAGAGAGGGAGAGAAAATGAATGGGTGCACCAGAGCCTCCAGCATCTGGCTAACATGGGTCCTGGGGAATCGAACCTAGGTCTTTTGCTTTGCAGGCAAATGCCTTAACCACTAACTAATCCCTCCAGCCCCAAAGGGGCTTCTAATAAATGCCTCAACTCAGAATAAAACCACTTCTAAGGCAAAAGGAAACAACACACAGGTGCCTCAGATATATGTCTCTCCAAGGGCTAGAGAGATGGCTTACTGATTAAGGTACTCACCTGAGATGTCTAAGGACACATGTTCAACTCTCCAGGTCCCACAAAAGCCAGACGTACAGTGATGCAAGTGCTCAAGGTCGCACATGTACACAAGGGGGCGCATGTGTCTGCAGTTCAATTGCAGTGACTGGAGGCCCTGGTGTGCCAATTCTGTCTCTCTCTCTCACTCACTGTGGCATAAAAAAGGCAGTCCCTGGGGCTGGAGAGATAAATGGCTTAGCAGTTAAGGTGCTTGCCTGTGAAGCCAAAGGACCCATGTTCAATTACCCAGCACCCACATAAGCCAGATGTACAAGGTGGCACATGTGTCTGGACTTCGTTTGCAGTGGCTGGAGGCCCTCGAGCACCCATTCTCTCTCTTTCCCTACCTGCCTCTTTCTCTCTCTCATAAATAAATAAATAAAAATTTTTAAAAGGCAGTCCATTGGGCTTATCTCTCGATAGATGATAGATAGATAGATAGATAGATAGATAGATAGGTCCAACTGTCAGAATAGATATTACAATATTTTATAATGAGAAATATGAATAACCAAAGCAAGGTTATATGCTGCCCAAGGAAGAAAACAAACCTACGGTGGTGTCTTCCTGCCCTGGACCAGTCCGGCCATCCAGCATGTGAGCACCACACCCCAGTGCAGTGCACACAGCTCCGGCATTCCAGGAGAGGAGGCTGGACGTCCCCTCCCTCCAGCGGCTGGGCTGGAGTCACTGTGGCTACATGTGGCTCTAAGGCACACCCCTGCCTCTGCCTTTGAAGTGAAGCCCGTGGGGGGTACAGAGCGGCTGAGGCTGAGCAGAAAGATGGAAAAAGAGCGCCTGGAAGGAAAAAGCACATGTATCCATGACTTTTGCTTTTAATAAAGGAACAAATAACAGGGGAAAATAATAAAAGGTCTTTCTTTGAAACATCATATAAACCATTTTCTTGGCAAAATACAATATAAAAACAAAAGTATGATAAATCCTCCCATATTTTGGTTGCTTTAAATATTTCCTTTTCTGTTTTATCCAAAAGACATATAACATAGGCCCCAGGTTTCTCAAATGCTCTTTTCAAGGCAAACATGAAACTTAAGTCTTAGAAAGATTTTTCTTTTTGTTTGTTTGTTTGATTTGGGTTTTTTTTTTTTTTCATTTACTTATTTCAGAGAGAGAGAAAGAGAAAGAAAGAGGCAGATAGAGAGAGAATGGCCACTTCAGGGCCTCTAGCCACTGCAAATGAACTCCAGACACATGCACCCCTTTGTGTATCTGGCTTACATGGGACCTAGGGAGTTGAACCTGGGTCTTTGGCTTTGCAGGCAAATACCTTAACTGCTCGACTTCCGGTCAAGATGGTGACCGCCTAGCTGCACTACAAACAACAAGGGGAAAAAAAGATAGATGCAGATCCTAAGAAGAGAGCTGCCCCAACATACCTCAGAAGGGGCCCAACTGAAACTAAGGACAACTGGTGAAATAAGCAAGGGTGATGTTTTCCTGCGAACCGGATACCAGCACAAAGGGGAAGGAGACCAACGCAGAGAAAAATCAACTCCTACCAAATCAGAGAGCCAAAGCCTCAGAGGCCCCCAACACCTCAGCACTGAAGCAGACCAAAAATGAACCCAACATGGCTCAGGGAAATCTTGCGGAAGAGGGGGCGGAAAGAATGTCAGAGTTACATGTTGGGTCATGATTTGCAGAGACATTTATCATACTAATAACTGGGGGCTAACTCCACAATGCACGACCCATTTTCATTAACAAGGAGGGTCTAATGGGAGGGGGTAGATCACAGATGAGCCTAAATAATGGTACCAAACTGCCTGTATTCACTGAAATGAAAACTAATAAATTAAATTTAAAAAAAAAAATACCTTAACTGCTAAGCCATCTCTCCAGCCCTTTTTAAAATATTTTATTTTTATGAGGTAGGGTTTTACTCTAGCCAAGGCTGACCTGGAACTCACTCTGTAGTCCTATGCTGACCTTGAACTCACAGATCTACACCACCATGCCTGGATTTGTCTGTTTTACGAGCATATATTAATCCTACATAACAGTTGATTTCATTATGACATTTTCATGTGTGTACATAATGTATTTTGATCATATTCAAACTCCATTCCCCTCTGCTGTGCCCCCCTCTCCTGCTGAACCCCTTCCTCTTGCCAAGTAGCCCCCTTCTCCTTCCGTGTCTTTTTGTTTCAAATAATAACAACTTCCCCAAAACAAACTTGCATGGAAAGAAGATGCTTTGACTTGTGCTGGAGAGAGGGCTCAGCAGTTACAGGTGCTTGCTTGCAAAGCCTGTCAGCCTGGGTTCAATTCCCAAGTACCCACGTAAAGCCAGATGCACAAAGTCGAGTGTGTGTCTGGAATTCATCTGTGGTGGCAAGAGGACGCAGAGCTCTTTATCTCTTTTTCTTCATAAATAAATATATAAATAAAATTTTTTTTGATTTTTGTACTCACTGAATATAGTCAAGTTGGTACCATTGTTCACCTCCTCCCTGTCCTCTCTCCTCCATAGGGACCCTCCTCATTGGGGTATATGGGTTGTGCATTGTGGGATTAGCCATCGGTTTGGGGGTAGGAGGAAATGTCTCCGCATATCATGACCCAATGTGTGGCTCTGACATTCTTTCCTTCACCTCTTGTGCAAACTTCCCTGAGCCATGCTGGGTTCATTTTAGGTCTACTTCAGTGATGAGGTCTTGTGAGCCTCTGTGTCTCTGGATATCTGATTTGGTTGGAGTTGATTGTTCTCTGTGTTGATCTCCTTCACCCTTGTGCTGGTACCCAGTTCACCAAGAAAACAGCACTCTTGCATGTTTCCCCAATTATTCTTAGTTTCAGCTGAGGCCCTTTTGAGGTATGATGGGGTGGTTTTCTTCTTAGGATCTGTGTCTATCTGAAAAAGGGAAACAGATTCTCCAACGTAAAGTTAGCACCAGATAAATGGGCTAACCCTTATTTTGTAGAGAGAACTTAATAGGTGTAGGCCCTCTTGTAGCCCACGATTATTGGAAGCTTGATAATGAAGAGCAGCGGGCTCATGTTTGGATCTGGTTCTGACTCGTTTTCCAGTTCTAGCTATGGGTCCCATCACTGGGTCTTCAAGTGTTTTCTGGCAAGAAAACCCTAAGAGAAAGGTGATTATCCTTCAGAGGGAAACGTGCTTGGCGTTGTGGGTAATTCATACTGTCTAAAAATCCATATCTCCAAAGAGGAGCAAAAAAAATTATCCCAGCTGGGTATGGTGGCATACATCTTCAGTTCCAGCACTCAGGAGGCTGAGATAGGAGGAGAGGCTGTGAGTTCGAGATCTGCCTAGGACTATCGGATAAATTCCAGGTGAGCTTGGGCTAGAGTGAGACCTTGCCTGGAGAACAAAATAGGAATCCATTCCAAACCACTGGAGCTTTGGGTTTTTTTTGGGGGGGGGGCTGTTTTTGTTTTTAATTCCATTTTAGGCCAAATGAAGGCCATCCACCATCGCCTTCCTTCAAATGCCAAAGTGCTTTACAGAGAACACGTGACCTCTTAAATCTTTCTTAACATAAAGAAGAAAGTTATGCTTGTTTCTAGAAGGCAAAATGTTGCTTTTCTCTTCCATCCTTTCAGAACAGCGCTCTGATGAGGCAAACTCTCTTGGTAGGAAATAAGCCCTAACCCTCTCTGAGCCTGGAGATGTTCCAGAAGGTTCCTTGGGAAAACCACTGTGACCGGCAGTGTGCCTTGGAGGAGACGCAAAATTCCCAAAACTCAGTCCATTGGGTTCCCACGGATTTTCTTTCCTTTCTTTCTTTCTCTTTCTCTCTCTTTCTTTATTTCTTCTTTCTCTTCTTCCTCCCACACTCCCTCCTTCCTTTCCTCTTTCTTTCTCTCTTTCTTTTTGCAGGGTAGGGTCTCGCCATAGCTCAGGCCGACCTGGAATTCACTATGCATTCTCAGGCTGGCCAAGAACTCCAAGCGATCCTCCTGCCTCTGCTTCCTGAGCGCTGAGATTGAAGGCATGCACCACCACACGGATTTTCTTGTTTCTTTATTGTCCCCGTCCCAGTCGGAATTTTCCATTGGGGTTTTCTTGCCACTGTGATGCTGTATTTTCGTGTGATTTTTGAAGTTGAGGCTTCCCCCACCTTCCAACAACCCACAGTGTAGCTGTAAGAGGGCAGGAGAGGACTTTTCAGAAAGATGAATTGTTCTTTCTTACATATTCTATCCCTTCCCTGCACTCTGTCTTAAAATAATCCCATGTATTTTTCCATAATTGTAGTGTCATTTCACAAAAGTCCTAAGAAGAGTTAATATGTTAAGTGCTTAGGAAACTTGGATAAAAGATCTAAGAGAAGCCAAAAAAAAAAAAAAAGAGAGAGAGAGAGAGAGAGAAAATGTGAGCATATCCTATAAACTGTTTCAACATCTATACTCAGAGATTATGAGGGAACAGAAAACAAAAGGGCCCTATGAGCGCTTTAAGAAGATATATTGTGCTCCAAGCTACAACCGGGGAGTGCACACAAAGGGTTCTTTAAATGTTTCTGATGGGAATGAAATGAATTATGGCCAACAAGAGGGGAGAAGGATGTAAAAGGGCAGGATGTCAGGTAAATGAAAATGGTGAGTTTCCTTGCGGGCCACTCCCACCTCACCTCTTCAGTGACCCCTTTTGTCCTTATCCATGATGTCAACCTTAACTATTCTTAGCACAATTTACTTTTCACTTCAATATAACCCAGTTCAGAATTCGGTTCTCACACTCCACAGGCTATTGCTTAATAGTTGGGGGCATAAGCTCTTCACATTATTCATTAAAAGATGTTCTCAAGCTGGGGCAATGACTTAGTGGTTAAGGTGGTTGCCTACAAAGTCAGAGAACCCAGGTTCAATTCCCCAGGACCCACATAAGGCAGATGCACAAGGTGGTGCATGCATCTGGAGTTCAATTGCAATGGCTGGAGGCCCTGGCACGTCCATTCTCTAGCCTCCTTTTTCTCTCTGTATCTCTCTCAAATAAATAAATAAGGTTTTTAAAAAATATATTTTTTGTCTTTGTTTTTCATGAGGAAGAGTCTCAATCTAGTCCAGGCTGACTTGGAATTCACTGTGTAGTCTCAGACTGGCCTCCAACTCACAGTGGTCCTCCTACCTTGGCTTCCCAAGTACTGGGATAAAGGCATGTTCCACCACACCTGGAATTTCATCCTTTTTAATATATTTATTTATTTATTCATGTGCCACTTTGTACATCTACCAAGGAATTGAACCCATAACATTGGGCTTTGCAAGCAAGTGCCTTTAACCACTAAGCCATATCTCCAGCCCATTTTCATCTTAATAAAAAAAAACTTTTTTTGCAGTGCTGTGGATGAAGCCCAAGGTCATGTGTGTGCTGGTCATGTATGTGCTAGGCATGTGTCCTACCATTGAGCCACATTTCCAGCCTGCCATCTTGTGTGCGTGTATACGTGTGTGTGTGTCATATGCATACGTGCATTGCAGATGTGTGCACACTGCACACACACGTGAGCAGTGGCCAGAGGAGAACCACCCGGTGTCTGCCGCCCCTCTCTCTCTTCCACCTACCGTAATCCTTGGGATAGATTCTCCCGCTGCACCTGAAGCTTGTGGATTAAAGCTTAGACTGGCTGATCACTGAGCCCCAGCGATACTCCAGCCTCTGGCCCTCAGCTTGGGGTTAAAGGAGTACATTGCAGGCTGGAGGGATGGCTTAAAGGTTACGGCATTTGCCTGAAATCCAAAGGACCCAGGTTCGATTCCCCAGGACCCACATAAACCAGATGCACAAGGTGGTGCATGTGTCTGGAGTTCGTTTGCAGTGGTTGGAGGCCCTGGCTTGCCCATTCTCTGTCTGTCTGTCTGTCTCTCTCTCTCTCTCTCCCTCTTTCTCACAAATAAAAAATTTTTAGAGGAGTACATTGCAATGCCCAGCTTTTTAGATTGCTCACAGAGATTGATCTCAGGTTCTCATGCACTCTGACCACTGAAGCATCTCCCCAGACCTCCTCCATCTTTTCAAGTTGAATCAAAAGCCCTCACCGCTCCTCACTCTTACATCTAATCATTAGGAGCATTGATGCAGGTTCAAACGTCTACCAGTCTGCACTGCAGGCTGGATTTATTAAGCATCATAGGTTAGTCAAGCACAGCAGTGTGTGACTGTAATCCCAGCAACCAAGAGGCTGAGGCAAGAGGATTGTGCTTTCATAGTGTTGAGTTCCACAGTCAGACCCTGTCTCAAATTTTAAAAATAAATAAATAAGTAGGAGCTGGAGGGATGGCTTAGTGGCTAAGGTGCATGCCTGCGAAGCCTAAGGACCCAGGTTCGGTTCTCCAGGTCCCATGTAAGCCAGATGCACATGGTGATGCATGCGTCTGGAATTGCAGTGACTAGAGGCCCTGGCCATGCCCATTCTCTCTCTCACACACACGCTCTCTCTCCCTCTCTTCTGTGTCTAATAAATAAATAAAATAAAATTTTAAAAATAAATAAATAGAAACATGACAAATAGAAGGTGTTAGACACTAGCTCTGTAACTGTTTCCAAACACCAACATTATTAGTAACTAACATTTCTCAGGAACGTTATCTCCATAGCAACTCCAGAAAAGAAAAATGAGCATTTACCTTTCTCTGCTTCCAAAGGGAAGAAACTGAGAAACTAAACAGCTAAAAGCAAAATCGACCTTACTTTTCCCCCACGTCTGACAAACCTGCCTTTGCCTGGCCTCATAGCTGCACAGCTGCCCCTTTACTGAAAATAGCAAAGAAACACGCGACCCCAGACTTTCCATTTTCTGGTTGAACTTGAAGCAAGCCATTTAAGATACTCAGTGAATTCCAGCTTTCTTGTGTTTAAAATTTTAAATGGCCCTGAGACTAGACTTGTTAGGGTTTTGATAGCATTATGCATAACTCATTTTAGATGTGAAAAGGAAATGCTGTT
This sequence comes from Jaculus jaculus, assembly GCF_020740685.1. Lineage (NCBI taxonomy): Eukaryota > Metazoa > Chordata > Mammalia > Rodentia > Dipodidae > Jaculus > Jaculus jaculus. The sequence goes on from NC_059114.1 coordinate 86,163,045, forward strand.
TGAAATGTACAAAGATTTGTTGTTGTTGTTGTTGTTTCTTTTTAAAGAAGCCGACAGCAGGCTATTGCGAAGAAAGCCTTATGGACCGGCACGTGGGTGGACACTCCCCTGTCACACTCTGACACATTAGCCCAGGGATCACCAAGCCTTTTCTGTAAAAAGCCAGTTAGGAAACATTTCAGCTTTGTGGCCACAAGGTCTCTGCGGCCCCTGTTCGGCATGGCCAGGAAGTTCAAAGGTCACAGGCCGCAGCAGGAAAGTGAACAGGCCTGGGGATGCCAAGAGCTCCGTTTTAAAATCATCCTCGGGGCTTAGGCTAGCCTGTCCTTTACTCCACGCAGTTACATTCCCCTATGCGGTCTCCTGTGGGTATCCAAGTTCTTAACCTGGCGTCCATAGACTCCGGGTGTCTCTAAACTGCCCCGTGAAATCACTTGCAAAATTTTTGTTTTTACATCGTACTGTTTGTTCTGGGCATTTGTCAGGGATGAGTGTCCCAACTTTTAGATTCTCGAAGACAGCATAACTCCAGGACGCAGCTCAGGGACGAGGACATGATGGCTCAGTGGGTAAGGCCTGGAGGCCTGAGGTCACCTGAGTTCGGTTCCCTAGTCCGCGTGTAACCAGTTGGATATGGTGTGCATGCCTGGAACCTCTGTCCCGCGGCCACAGCCGAAACAGGACAATGGCTGAGGCTTGCTGTTCAGTCAGTCGGACTGAGGCAGCTTGGGTTCCGTGAAAGACTGCATTTCAAGGAAAGACGCAGATAAGAAGTGGAGGAAGACACGTGACCTCCTTCTCTGGCCTTCATGGAATGTGTGCATCTACACACACACACACAGAGAGAGAGAGAGAGAGAGAGAGAGAGAGAGGGAGGGAGGGTTCAGGGCAGCAAAATGTCCAGGAGACAGACAAGCAAGCATTCCCCATGACAGCGAGACAGGCAAGTTCACATTATTGTCAGAACTCCCAGGAGGGTGGGCACCCAGGGTTGGGATGAGGGCATCTTTCCTGTAGGAAATCCTGCTTAAACTGGGGCCACAGGATGCTGCATCTTTGCTGAGCAAAGACAACAAGGGCACGTGGAAGATGGCATGCACATGCCCCCAGACAACCAAGGCAGGTGGACGAGGAAAATATGAGATTGCAGGGGGAAGGGGCCGGTCACCGCAGGTCTTGCATGAGGATTAAGCCCTTCTTTACAACAAAGATCATTAGAAGCCTTCTCACAGGGGGATAGGACTGCCACTCAGGCCTACCAAAATTACAGTGTGCGTGTCCCGTGTCCCAAGGTGACTCAGACAGGAAGAAGTCTGGGAAGAGTTTCTTTACTCAGCAGATCCTGTCCAGTAGGTCATATGACAAATTCCTAACCCAGCCAGATCTCCCGAAGGGCCCCAGGGGAGTCATCCTCCGGGGTGTTTGTTTCTGCGTACAGGTGCGGGGCGGCCTCACATCTGCTCCTTGCTGTACATCTGGACCGCAGCAGAGGAATTGCTCCGTCAGCAGGTGTTCTAGGATGACTGTGGCTTTAAGTTTGAGAAAGTGTATTTCCTGATCCCACCCCCACTCCACGGAAGACATTGCTTCTGTATTCTGACAGCACCTTGTTCTGTTGTGTGGTGGAGGATTAACATGTAGTTGTTTCTGCCTTTAAAAAAAATTTTTTTTATTATTATTTATTGAGAGAGAGAAAGAGAGCGCCAGGGCCTCTAGCCACTGCAAACAAACTAGCTACACGCACCTCCTTCTGCTTCTGGCTTACGTGGGTCCTAGAGAATCGAACCACGATCCTTTGGCTTTGCAGGCAAGTGCCTTAACTGCTAAGCCATCTCTCCAGCCCCCTATTTCTGCTTTTTGAGACAGGGTATTACTATGAGTGTGAGGCTGGCCTCAAACTTAACATCCTCCTGCCTCAGCCTCCTCAGTACTGAGATTACAATAATCTCCACACCTGGTATTAAAATTACTTCTTTTGGGTTTGGAGGCTTGGGAGATGGCTCAGCAGTTAAAAGTGCTTGCTTGTTTGCAAAACTTGATGGACCAGGTTCAAATCCTTGGTACCCACATAAAGTCAGATGCACAAAGTGGCACATATATCTGGAGTTCGTTTGCAGTGCCTGGAGACCCTGACACACCCATTCTATCTTTCTCTACCTGCCTCCCTCTCTCCCTCTCTCAAATAAGTGAATAAAATATTTTTGAAAAAAAACTTTAAGTCGGGCGTGGTGGCGCATACCTTTAATCCAAGCACTGGGGAGGCAGAGGTAGGAGGATCACTGTGAGTTCAAGGCCACCCTGAGACTACATAGTGAATTCCAGGTCAGCCTGGGCTAGAGTGAGACCCTACCTTGAAAAAGAAAATTTAATTTTTTAAATATTTCTTTTTGATTTGCTTTTGGGGTGCCTGTACCCACACAGTACCTTCAGCAGTCCATGCATGAATAACAGTGATCACCACATAACCAAGACAAAAATAGCTCCTGTTTCAAGGAGCAGTTTCTCAGTAAGATTTTCCTGACACTATCCAAACTGAGGCATATTATTGTTACCCGTTCAATCTTCTTCCTCCCCCGGCAGCTCCGGCGACCATCCCGAGCCACCCCTGCCCTCCTCCAGCCCCTGTCACCTTCCTCTCACTGGCCTTGCAAGCCAGCCAAGGACTGCGTGTCACCAGCTGACCTTCTGCGACAGCAAATTCCTCAAGCTGACCACAAACTGCATGAAGAAGTTATGTGCTTTGGTTTGTTCTGAACTTTCTTTTTAACTGTTGCTCACGTTTCAGGGAAAGACTGTCAGAGGAGAAATTAATGCGATCATTTTGTTGTTGAGGGTGACATGAAAGGGACATAAGTAGTTGACAAAAACCTCACCCACAGTCTCTGATTTAATTTTAAATTATCCTTTTCCCCCCCTCCTGGATATATAAATGTCAGATGTGCTTATTTTATTTTTTTGTTTTGTTTTGTTTTGTTTTTCATGGTAGGGTTTCACTCTAGTTCAGGCTGACCTGGAATTCACTATGTAGTCTCAAGAATGTGTGTGCCACCAGGCCAGGCTTTTTTCTTTTCTTTTCTTTTCTTTTCTTTTCTTTTCTTTTCTTTTCTTTTCTTTTCTTTTCTTTTCTTTTTTTGTGCTTTTTGAGACAGGCTCTCACTCTAGCCTAGGCTGAAACTTACTCTCCCAACCCTGATTAGCGTCAGTGATCAGATATGGTCAGGTATGTTCAGGGTGGTATGACCATACGATAGAATTCACTCTGTCATGTAGGCTGGTCCCAAACCCACAATCCTCTTGCTTCAGCCTCTAAGTATTGGGATTAAGAGTGTGGAGCCACTGTCACAGTTACTTTCTTATTGCTGGGACAAACACCTGACCAGAAACAGCTTATGGGAGGAAAGGGTTGATTTCAGGCTTACAGGATCCAGGGCCATTCCAGCAGGGCAGAGGTCGCCGCTCGCTTCCCTAGATCCATAGCAGAGAGGCGCCGCCAACAAGCAGCGGGCACCAGCGGCCAGAGCTCAGACGTGGCTCCGAGCACGTCTCAGTGCTGAGAGTGCTGAGCTAAAAGATCAGTGACTCCTCCTCTGGCAAGCTGCTGGAGGCTTTAAGTAGGAAGCTTAACCTTAATCAAAAATGCTACGGAGGGGCTGGAGGGATGGCTTAGCAGTTAAGGCATGTGCCTGCAAAACCAAAGGACCCTTGTTCGATTCCCCAGGACCCACGTTAGCCAGATACCCAGAGGGTGCACGCATCTGGAGTTCGTTTGCAGTGTCTTGAAGCCCTGGCATACCCATTGTCTCTCTCTCTCTCCTTCTTTCTCTGTCAAATAAATAAAAAATGCTATGGAGGGGGCTGGAGAGATTGCTTAGTGGTTAAGGAATTTGCCTGCGAAGCCAAAGGACCCAGGTTCAGTTCCCCAGGACTCACATAAGCCAGATGCACAAGGGGCAATGCATCTGTAGTTCATTTGCAGTGGCTAGAGGCCCAAGCATGCCCATCTCTCTCTGTGTCTGTCTCTCTTCTGTCTATCTCTCTCTCTCTCTCTGCTTGCAAATAAATAAATAAAATTTAATTTTAAAAAAAGCTACGGAGTACACACATTAACATTCAAACCACCAGAACTATCTTGCTTGGCTATTTTTCAGATTTTCTTTATTTTTTTCTTGAGTTTTTTTTTTTTTTTTTTCAAGGTGGGGTCTCACTCTAGCTAAGGCTGACCTGGAACTCACTCTGTAGTCCCAGGCTGGCCTTAAACTCACAGCAATTCTCCTATCACTGCCTCCCAAGTGCTGGGATTAAAGGTGTGAGCCGTCACTTCCAACCATTTTTTTTCTGATTTTATAAAATAATAGGGAAAAAAACATGCAAATGATAGTCACCATTCTATAGTGACTGCTGGGACGTTTTTATCCATGCAGAGGATGCAGCCACGTTGGCATTCTCACAGTTGTCATCTGGCTTCCTACAGCCAGAATCAAACCCGAGTGTGTACAGGGTCTTGATGCCTGAACCACTGCTGTGAGGACCAGACAGGGCCAAGGCAGCCAAGCTCCAAGGGAAGGGAAGAGTCCAGTGAATACCCAAGGGAAGAAGCCTTCCTCCCACGGGGAAAGGGCCGGGCGCATTGTCTCCTCCAGCCCTCTGGGGTTGAGGAAGAAACTGGAAGCCACCTACAGCAGCATGAGGAATCTACCACCTTCCCAAAAACCCTTGAAGCTTCACAAATCTGTGATAAAAAAAAAAAAAAAAAACCCAAAAAAAAAACACTGCTTCCCTTGTTACCCAGGGCCCACTGCCCGCTTCTCTGGGCTCTGAGGGTGGCACTGAACTGCTTAGATACAAAATGGCAGGCTTACTACTCACACTTAGACAAGGAAGGACACTCAGTGCTGAAGCTTTTAAAAAAGATTTATCTAGAGCTGGAGGGATGGCTTAGAGGTTGAGGCATTTGCCTACAAAGCCAAAGGACCCAGGTTCGATTCCCCAGGACCCACGTTAGCCAAATGCACAAGGGGGCACACGTGTCTGGAGTTCTTTTGCAGTGGCTGGAAGCCCTGGCCTGCCCATTCTCTCTCCCTCTTTCCCTGTCAAATAAATAAATTAAATAAATAAAATAAAGATTTATCTAGGCTTGAAAGATGGTTCAGTAGCTGAAGACACTTGCTTGCAAAGCCTGACAGCCTGGGTTCAATTCCCCAATACCCACATAAAGCAAATGCACGAAGTGGCACGTGTGACTCAAGTTCGTTTGCAGTGGCAAGAGGTCCTGACAAGCCCATACTCATTCTCTCTCTCTCCTAAATTAGTATTAAAAAGATTGATTCATTTTGGGGGCTATGGAGATAGCTCCGTGGGTGAAGCACTTACTGTCCAAGGCCTGGGTGCCTGTGGGAAATACTAGGTGTGGAGCGGTGTGCCTGCCATCCCAGTGCTGGGCAGGTGGGCACAGAATCCCTGAGGCTCCCCAGCTAGGTGATCCAGCCACACTGGTGACCTCTGGGTTCAGAGAGAAGACTTGTCTCGAAGATTCAGAAGGAAGGCACCTGACGAGGTCCCCGGTGTCAGCCCCTGACCTTCACCTGCACGCACGCTCACACACACATAAACGTGCATGTAAACCACTCACACACACGTGTTTTTGAAAAGAGAGATTTGGGGCTGGAGAGATAGCTCAGTGGTTAAAGGTCCTTGCTTGCAAAGTCTGCGGACCCAGGTTTGGTTCCCCGGTACCCATGTAAAGCCATGTGCACAAAACAGTGGAGTTTATTTGCAATGGCAAGAGGTATTACCCATACCAACTCTTTCTGTGTCTCTCTCTGTCAAATAAATATTTTTTTAAAAATCATGTAGGACTGGGGAGATGGCTTAGAGGTTAAGGTGCTTGCCTGAGAAGTCTAAGGACCTAGGTTTATTCCCCAGGACCCAAGTAAGCCAGATGCACAAGGTGGCACCTGTGTCTGGAGTTAGTTTGTAGTAGCTGGAGATCTTGGCATGCCCATTGATTCTCTCTCTCTCTCTCTCTCCCTCTCTGTCTCAAATAAATTAAAATTAATATTAAATATTTTTTTAAAAAATTGGGTTGGAAAGATGGCATAGTGCTTAAGGTGTCTGCCTACAAAGCCAAAGGACCCTGATTCAATTCCCCAGAACCCATGTAAGCCAGATTCAGAAGGTGGTGCATATGTCTGGTGTTTGTTTGCAGTAGCTAGAAGCCCTGGTGTGCCCATTCCCTTTCCCTCTCTTTCCCTCCCTCAAATAAAAAAAAAATATTCAAGAAAAGAATTTTTTTGCCAGGCGTGGTGACACATGCCTTTAATCCCAGCACTTGGGAGGCAGAGGTAGGAGGATCGCCATGAGTTCAAGGCCACCCTGAAAGTACATAGTGAATTCCTGGTCAGCCTGGGCTAGAGGGAGACCCTAACTCAAAAACATAAATTTATTTTTATTTTGTTTTTTCTACCTGTGGTAGTTTTGAAGGTAAAGTGCCCTGAAGCCCTCATGTGTGAACACTGGCACTGCTGTCCAGGTAGGCTGTGACTTGCTGGAGGAAGCGTGTCACTAGGGGTGAGCCTGACTCCTCACGTAGTCCCCATTGCTCTCTGTGCTGTGAGGTGACATAGGCTTCAGACCCTGCCCTGCCTCCTCCCATCACGAGGAAGCGTCCCTTGATCCGAGAGCCGTGCCCAACGCGACCATAGGGTTCCACTGCTTCCGCTCAGGTATCTTGTCCCGGCCATGAGGAAGTGACTGCAGGAAAGGCTTGGTTTTTGGTTGGTTGGTGGGTGGGTATTTGTTGTTGTTATTGTTGTTGTTGAATGCTATAAAAGAATATCTTTTTTTTCATTTATTTGTTTGAGAGAGAGAGCGAGAAAGAAGCAGAGAGAGAGAGAGAGGAGAGTGGGCATGCCAGGGACTCCAGCCACTGCAAACAAACTCCAGACACATGTGGCGACCTTGTGCATCTGGGTTATGTGGGTGCTGAGGAATTGAACCTGGATCCTTTGGCTTTGCAGGCAAGCACTTTAACCACTAAGCCATCTCTCCAGCCCTAAAAGAATATCTTATTGCTTCAGTGAGTTTAGGACAAATTAAGTCCTAAATTTTGCATGAAAAAGAATGATTTTATTCATTTTTTTAAACAAAAGTCTGGGCACAACCAGAAACACTTGCATTGGATTTATTTAAAAATATATTCTATTTATTTGTGAGCAGAGGGAATGGGCACACCGGGACCTCTAGCCACTGTAAACTAACTCCAGATGCATGCACCACTTTGTGCATCTGGCTTTACGTGAGTACTGGGGGATTGAACCCAGGTCGGAAGGCTTTGCAAGCGAGCATCTTTAACCACTGAGCCAACTCCTCAGCCTGGTCTCTTCATTGATTTGCTATTCCTATTCATTTATCCACGTGGGACTTGTGATGAGTTGGCCCTGAGCTGTCCTTTGCCATGTTGTAATCTTCTATGTTTTCATTGCTGCTGAAGCAGACCAGCACAATTGGAATAGCTTCACAACACAAAGAGTGTGGCCGCCTTCCGGGCGTCCTCAGGGCTGGAATGGGTCCTCTCTTTCCTGGGCTTGTCACTCCGACTTTTGCCTGTTGCACAAGAACATTTGGAATTATATTCAAGGCCCACTTATAATTTGAGATATTTTACTCACCTCATCTCTTTCAGGTTTTTAAAAACATATATATTTATTTATGAGAGACAGACAGAGAAAGAGAGAGAGAGAACAGACATGCACCAGGGCTGCCAGCCACTGCAAGTGATCACCAGATGTATGCACCACCTTGTGCATCTGGCTTAGGTGGGCACTGGGAAATCAAACTTGGGCCCTTTCACGGGCAAGTGCCTCACTTGCTAAGCCATCTCTCCAGCCCATCTTTCAAGGTTTTATTTTGTTGTTGTCGTTGTTGTTCTTCAAAGTAGGGTCTCACTCTAGCCCAGGCTGACCTGGAATTCACTATGGAGTCTCAGGGTGGCATCGAACTCATGGCGATCCTCCTACCTCTGCCTCCCGAGTGCTGGGATTCGAGGCGTGCATCACCACGGCCAGCTCTTTCTGGTTTTGAGACAGATGCAAAGTCTCCTTTTTGTCATAGAAGGCAACACTGTAAGAGATTGAGACGGCCACTGCCAGGAGCCGTCGGGCAGCCTGGTCATTCCCTCCGGTCGGCAGTGACTCCTCAGCTCCGACCAGCTGCTGCTGCTCTCACAATGGCGTTCACGTGAGGGCCGTGGTGCTGGCCATGGGTATGTCGCCTGTCCCCTGGGCACACGGTCAGTCCGTTTCCTCCCCTCTGGTCACAAAGACTTGCTTGGCCAGTGTCAGGTGAGAGGAAGGCTGAGGGCGTGAAGAGCTAATTTGAGATTTGCTGGGAGCAATGGTGTGCACGTTTGGCACTCAGGGTGAGGAAATGGTGCGCCACAGTGTCCAAGTGACGCGCCGCGGGTACACCAGGGGAATGGGAAGGAAACTTGGGTTGTTTCAGCCACTAACGTCTAAAGAGGGGAGGGATGGAGTTCATATGAACATAAAACAGGAGGGAGAACAATTTGGGGGGAGGGAGGGAACCAGCCAGAGTAGGCCAGGAAAATGGGGGAGAGCAGGGCAGGAGGGGTACAAGTAAAAAGAAGGCACAAGGACAGGCATGTATAAAAATGCCACCATGAACACACCACTTGTGCACGAACTTAAAAACTAGAAAAAGAGGCCTGGAGCGATTGCATAGTGGCTAAGGCGCTTGCCTGAGAAGCCTAAGGACTCAGGTTCAGTTCCCCAGGACCCACATAAGCCAGATGCACATGATGGAGCATGCATGGGGGATTCCTTTGCAGTGGCTGGAGACCTTGGTGGGACCCTTCTCTCTCTTAAATACATAAAAATAAAATTTTAAAAATTAGTAAAGAGCGCTGGGCGTGGTGCGTAGTTCTTTAATCCCAGCACTCAGGAGGCAGAGGTAGGAGGATCACCAGGAGTTCAAGGCCACCCTGAGACTGTGTTGTGAATTCTTGGTCTGCCTGAGCTAGAGTGAGACCATACCTCAGAAAGCCAAAATAAGTAAATAAATAAAATAAAATAATTCATGGCTTTTGGGCTGGAGAGATGGCTTAGTGTTTAAGCGCTTGCCTGTGAAGCCTAAGGACCCTGGTTCGAGGCTCTGTTCCCCAGGACCAACATTAGCCAGATGCACAAGGGGGCACACGTGTCTGGAGTTCATTTGCAGTGGCTGGAGGCCCTGGCGCACCCATTCTCTCTCTCTCTCTCTGTCTCTCTCTCTCTGTCTGTCACTCTCAAATAAGTAAATAAGAATAAGCCAAAAGATAGTCATGGTTTTTATAGTGATGAAGACTTCAAGGCTGTCACAAGGTCTAAGGATCATGATGTAATCATACTATGCACCAATGGTATTTGGTCATTTTAAAATATCACATTCTCTCTGCTTTTTTTTTTTTTCTTATGTGAGAAAGAAAGGGGGGAGGAGGAGAGAGGAAGAATGGGCACTGTAGGGTCTCTCTCTACTGCAAACAAACTGTGGGTGCATGTGCCCACTTTGCACATCTAGCTATGTGGGTACTAGGGAATTGAACCCAGGCCTCCAGGTTTTGCCAGCAAACACCTTTAACCATTGAGCCATTTTCCCTGCTCGCTCTCTGTTTTTAATCAGAATTACTAAGTCTAAACAGAAAGTTCTTAGCATCACAGCAAGTGCACTGGCCACTTGAAAGCTCTCCCCAGGGGAAACTGATGAAAACTACAATCCTTACAGCACTGAAGGATCCTGAAGGAGGGGCCGCGGCTCCCTCCTCTTTGCTGTAAGGCACAGGACTTTCCAAAGTGCTTGAGAAGATTTCCATCGTGAGGAAGCCCTTAGGCAGATCACTTCAGCCTGGCCACAGGAACGCAGGCGGATTCAACAATCAATAGATCCTACATCCACTGAAGAATCTTTCTAAAGTTGTAGATCTTTCTAAAGGGGTTCTCACCGATGTTACTAACTGCAAAGCCGGGAGCAAAAGGAAATGAGGTTTTCAGACTGAGTCCAAAGCCTGTGAGCCAAAAGCAGATGACACTAGACTGTGTGGTCCCCTGTTGTCACAGAGCCTTCCAAAACTAAGAGCGGGTGTTCACACAGGCAGTCTGCCTTAAGAAGAGGAAGAGGAGAGGTTCTCACAGGACTCTGCTTTCCAGTCTTAATTTCTGATGGCAGGTTAAGTGGACACTATTCATTAATAGACTCCAAGAGCCTATGAAATTGTTATGTATACAGAGCTCTAGACCAAAGCACCAGGATTTGAATTTGGTACTTCACAACTTTTGGTGAGTTTGGACAAGTTGCTCACTTCACTTTGAATCCTTAGTGTTCATGTCTGTAATGTGGGATAATGATATGCACCTTATTGTGTCCCTAGAAGATTAGAGAACCCAGATATAGCCTACAAAATGAAGTGCTCAATTAATGTATTTGATCCTGAGTAAGCATTCCCCTTGTTTTGCAGGGCATAGAGATTGATAAGCAATTGGTTTTCTGATGCAGAAAGAGGATCACCTATTTCTTTTTCTTTTTGAAAAAAAAAAATAGTTTTACTAGCAGGGCATGATGGCACAGGCCTTTAATCCCAGCACTCGGGAGGCAGAGGTAGGAAGATTGCCAAGAATTCAATGCCACCTTGAGACTACACAGTGAATTCCAGGTCAGCATGAGCTAGAGGGAGACCCTACCTTGAAAACAACAATATGTATATATATACATATATATTACTTATTTATTTGCAAGAAGAGGGAGAGAGACAGAGAGTAGGTACATCAGGTCCTCCAGCCACTGCAAACTCTAGATGCACGCGCCACTTAATGCATCTGCCTTTCCATGGGTGCTGTGGAGTTGAACCCGGGGTCGTAGGCTTTTCAGGCCATCACCTTAACTGCTGAGCCATCTCTCCAGCCCAGGACCCTCTAATTCTCGCTAAACTGCTATGTAAGAGCGGTGAAGAGATGAGATGAGAGTTCAGCATGCGCCAGATGTTGGTTAGTGCTTGGGGAATGTGACTGCAAATTCCTTTAAAATGTGCGGTTGCCCATCTCTGCGTTCTTTCTCCCTGATGAGTAGCCTTGATCGGACTTGTCCCGGGTTGTAAAGATCAGACATGTTTGGTTTCCTTCTTGAGTGTCAGCCGCCTATCTTACTTGATAGGGGATTAAGACCAGCAGGTCAGAAAGTTCCAAGGAACCCTCACATTTTCTTTCAGTTCTCCCTCCCTCAGGAAACCCAACTTTTCAAAGGACATATTTAAGATTCCAAAAAGAAGGGGAGGAGGAGAAAAAAAAAAACACATCAAAGTCACCAATCCAACATATTCTGATGTTACTTTTAGAGAACTTGCAAAGAAATGAACTTTAAAGTTTGATGAAGGCATGCAGGACTGTTATTTCTGACCTTTGTGGGCTTACTTAAATTTCCGTAAAATATTTATGCTAAGCGGTCTAAAAGGATGAGGCTTGAAGATTGAGTTTATTTTTATTTTATTGATCACTTAATCTAAATAAAATCCTCTTACAGGCCCATCAGCCTGACATTTATGCTGATCTTTGGAAGAATAAACATACATGCAGTCTTTGCTACCTAGCAATATCAGTGATACAGAGTATGGCATTATTTTTCTTTCTATATTTCTCTAACTTTACTTGTATGATCCTTCGTAGTTACTGGAAAGAGAACCTTGTCTGGCTTGGCCCTGCCATCTCTTCCTTTTAAATTTTTGTTTCTTTGTTTCCTTTTGATGGGAAATCTGTCTTTCATGTGGCAAGAGAATTCCCAAGACAGGAATAATGGAAGCTTGAGTCTCTCCAGTCTTTCATCTTCCTACTTATTTTCTAAAGTGAATTACTTCCCCAAAGCATGTCAGCTCCGCCCTCCTGAAATAACACCGTGGTGCTTGGAGGTCTACCTCGACCCCGCCACCCAAAACCTAATTGTCCATCAAGTGCCTGTCTTCCTAGCTGGGAAGTTAGTTCTGTCAGGGCTGCCATCATAACTCATGGGGCCCAGTGAAAAATGAATACACGTGACCACTTGTTCAAAACACAGGGGAAAATACCATTCAAGATACTATACAATAAAAGGCATTTGGGCCTGGTGTGGTGGAGCACACCTTTAATCCCAGCACTTAGTAGGCCATGGTAGGAGGATCATCGTGAGCTCAAGGTCAGCCTGGGACTACACTTCCAGGTTGGCCTGGGCTACAGAGAGACCCTACCTTGAAACAAACAAATAAATAAAAGGCTTTTTCCTTTGATTTTCTGTAGTGTCTCCTTTCTTGTTTCATGGGGATTTTTTTAAAAATTACTCTTCAATGTCACTGTGAATAAAGGAAAAAATACATAAAATTTTAAATACTAGCAGGGACTGGGGAGACGACTCTGTTGTTAAGGAACTTACTTGCAAAACCTGTCAGCCAAAACCTATGTAAAATTGGACACAAAGTGATACATGTATCTGGCATTCACTTGTAGCAGCAGGAGACCATAGCACCACGTGTATACACACACACACACACACACACACACACACGCACGCACGCACGCAAGCATAAATAATTTTTTTAATTACTAGCAGGAATTTTAGCACTTGTCTTTATATTGCACAATGCCAATTTTAAATTTTTTCACCCATGGAATCTTCCACTTGCACGCTGCGTACTCCATTCCTTGTTTGCGCGTCAGGCACATTTTGTTCTCATGAGGACAATGGCGATGCTGCACAAAACCCATGAACCCACGCAACCATTTTTTTTTTAATTTTTTATTTATTTACTTGAGAGTGACAGACACAGAGAGAAAGACAGATAGAGGGAGAGAGAGAGAATGGGCGCGCCAGGGCTTCCAGCCTCTGCAAACGAACTCCAGACGTGTGCGCCCCTTGTGCATCTGGCTAACATGGGACCTGGGGAACCAAGCCTCGAACCGGGGTCCTTAGGCTTCACAGGCAAGCGCTTAACCGCTAAGCCATCTCTCCAGCCCCCCACGCAACCATTTTAATTTCATTTCTTTTGTGTTGTTGTTTCTCAAGGTAGGTTCTCACTCTAGCCTAGGCTGACCTCAAATTTACTATGTCGTCTCAGGGTGGTCTCGAACTCACTGAAATCCTCCTACCCCTGCCTCCCTAGTGCTGGGACTAAAGGCGTGCGCCACCATGCCAGGTTTTTTAAATTTCATTTCTTTTTTTTTTTTTTTTTTTTGGTTTTTCGAGGTAGGGTCTCACTCTTGCTCAGGCTGACCTGGAATTCACTATGGAGTCTCAGGGTGGCCTCGAACTCATGGTGATCCTCCTACCTCTGCCTCCCAGGTGCTGGGTTTAAAGGCGTGAGCCACACGCCCGGCTCTAAATTTCATTTCTTAACAGACATACATTTTACCACTCTGCCATCTTCTCATGTTTGGAGAGAAGGAACATTGCACTGTCAATTTTCCCTTTCCTCCCCCATGGCATCATTTCCGGTGTATGTAATTGGCTAATTCATAAAGAGTAAAGTGTACAATTGAATTCTTTGGTTCTTTGCTGTTTTTAAATTTTTTGTTGTTGTTGTTGTTTTTTGTTTTACTCTAGCCTAGGCTGACCTGGAATTTACTATGCAATCTCAGGGTGGCCTCAAACTCATGGCAATCCTCCTACCTCTGCCTCCCAAGTGCTGGGATTAAAGGTGTGTGCCACCACGCTCAGCTTAAAATATTTTTTAACTTATTAATTTATTTATTTGTGAGGAGAGAGAGAATAGGAACTCCAGGGCCTTCTGTCACTGCATACGAACTCCAGATGCATGCTCCACTTTGTGCATCTGGCTTTATGTGGGTACTGGGGATGTAACCCTGGGGTGTTAGGCTTTGCAGGCAAGCACCTTAACCATTGAGAAAGCTCTGCAGCCCGAAGAGATGTAAGAGTATATGTCAATTTGGCTGGGTCACAGTGCCCAGATATTTGGCCAGCACTATTCTGGATGTTTCTGCATGGACAATGTTTGGATGAGAATTACGTTTGGGTGGGTGGGCTTTGCTTAATGAAGGAGATTACTTCCCATCATGGAGGACTCATCGAAAGAGCTGATAACAGAAAGAGAACAAAACTGGCCGGGTGTGGTGGCACACGCCTTTAATTCCAGCACTCGGAGGCAGAGGTAGGAGGACTGCCGTGAATTTGAGGTCACCCTGAGACTACATAGTGAATTCCAGGTCAGCCTGGGCTAGAGTGAGACCCTACTTCGAAACCCCTCCCCAAAAGAAAGAAAGAAAGAAAGATAACAAGACTGACTTCATCCAAACTAGAAGGAGCTCTGACCAAGACAGCGTTTGGACTCTACTGCAACTTTTGCCTAAATCTGTGGTCTTCTTGCCTAACCTGAAGATTTGAAAGTAAGCCTCTGTCGTAGTCAGGTTCATGTTGCTGGGATGAACTTCCAAAGTGACACAGTTTACTGGAGGAAGGGCTTGATTTCTGTTTACAGATCCAAGGGGAAGTTCCATCAATGTAGAAGGAGCTGCTTCCCATTCATAAATCCAAGCAAAGAGACACCCCCAAACAGCCAGCACAGCACAGACCTACAGCAGCAGGACCCCCCAGAGCCCCCACTTCTCTGCATACCTTGGGCTGGAATTCAGATCCACCTCCAGTGACAACCATGCCCTGGATATATCACAGTGAGTTCCAGGCCACCCTGAGACTGCAGAGTGAATTCCAGGTCAGCCTGAGCTACAGTGAGACCCTACCTCGAAAAAGAAAAGAAAGGAAGGGAGGAAGGAAGGAAGGAAGGAAGGAAGGAAGGAAGGAAGGAAGGAAGGAAGGAAGGAAGGAAGGAAAGAAAGAAAGGAGGAAGTAGCAGAAGGGAGGTGAGGTTGATCTGGCTCATTGCAAACAGGGAAGGGGTGAGGGAGTCGCTCCCTCCAGGGCAGCTGAATTGAGAGGCACAATTTGTTCCCATAGACCAGAGAGTAGATAGCTCCCACTGGAACCTGGGCTGAGTCGAAGTCTCTCAGTCCCATCCACAGTGTCCTGCTTCTGTCAGCCAGGTCCCACATCCCAAACACTCCACAACCTTCAAAATCGTGCCACAAACTGGGAACACCAGCCGGCCGGCAGGGAGCGTTTGAGACTCAATTCCTCCCCATGCTGTCAGAGGTGCTGTCAAATTCCACAGAGGCAGGCTGGAGAGATGGCTTAGCGGTTAAGCGCTTGCCTATGAAGCCTAAGGACCCCGGTTCGAGGCTCGGTTCCCCAGGTCCCACGTTAGCCAGATGCACAAGGGGGCGCACGCGTCTGGAGTTCGTTTGCAGAGGCTAGAAGCCCCGGCACGCCCATTCTCTCTCTCTCCCTCTATCTGTCTTTCTCTCTGTGTCTGTCGCTCTCAAAATAAATAAATTAAATTAAAAAAAAAAATTCCACAGAGGCCTGGAGGAGGGAGGCTTTCTGAGAGGAGGGAGGCTTTCTGATTCTACCAGCTAGCCCATAAATTCTTTCCCCTCTTACCTGTGCAGTGTTGGGTTTCTTTTTTTATTTTATTTCTATTTATTTAGTAGAGAGAGAGAGAGAATGGGTACTTCAGGTCCGCTAGCCACTGAAAACGAACTCCAAGATGCATGAGCCACCGTAGGTAGGCATCTGGTTTACTTGGGTTCTGGGGAGTTGAACCTAGGTCCTTAGGCTTCGCAGACAAGCGCCTTAACTGCTAAGCCATCTCTCCAGCCCAGGGTTGGATTTCTTGTTTAATTAACAGAGCTCAATGCCTAATTCCCAACATATATATATTATATAAATATATAGATATAGATATAGATCTATAGATATATAGATATATATAGATATATGTGAGACATGTGATATATCATATATGTATATAATATATATCAATATGCGATATAATTATATATTTATTTATTTTTAAATTCTTTAATTTTTTAATTTTTTTTTCTCGCCAGCCCCGGTTCACATTTTTAAAGAGGACACTCAACGCTGTGGAAGGCAGAAGCCATTGGCGTCGCGGACAAAGGAGAGGCAGGAGGGTTGAGGAAGAAGGACAGTGAGGCAGGGAGTGGAGGAGAGAGAACACTTGAGATGCGCTTGATCGTGAAGACGACAATGATGACAGGGCCAAGCACGGACAGCGACACGACGCCACGCGCTCTGCTCCCTGCTCCGGGAGAAGATGGCACTGGAGCGAGGAAGGATAAGGGCAGCGTGGAAACGCAGGATCCGGTGTGAGCAGCCGCGGGCAGAGGGAGGGCTTGCAGGGGAGGTGTGCGCCCCTGGAGGCTCTGTGAGCTCGGTGCAGCGTGGCATCCCGGCCTGGACTCCTGCGCCTTCGCCCTGGCGTCTGCCCCTCTGCGAGTGAGCAGGGTCAGACCAGTTGTACGCCTCGCTCACCCTCACCCTCACCCATACTCTGTAGTTGCCAGACTCTTCCATGGTCTCTCTCACTCTTTTTGTTTTTTCCCCTGCAATCCTCCTGCCTCTGAGATTAAAGGCACGTGCCATCATGCCTGGCCATGTTTTTTTTAATTTGCAAGGGTGGGTGGAGTGAGTAAATATATTGGCCCTAATACACCATTCTTTCTCCCTAATAAATAAAAAATATTTTTGAAAAAAGGAAAAAAAATGAAGCCGGGCATGGTGGCACATTCCTTTAATCTCAGCACTTGGGAGGATCACCATGAGTTCCAGGTCAGCCTGAGTTACAGTGAGACCCTACTCCGAAAAACAAAACAACAGCAACAAAAAGAATTCACTTAACACTTACCAAAATCCTGTAATATTATTACTACCTACATTTTGGAAATGAAGAATTAAGGAATTAGGAAAAGTCTACCAAGTAAGAAAGTTTTGTGGCATATGGCTATCCATGATCACACATCAGTATCAGAATTAGAATTTGTTCACTAGAAGATGCTGTTTTCTACCCAGAGAGGAAATTTATCTGATAAAAACTATAAAACAAGCTGGGCATGCCTTTAATCCCAGCACTGGGGAGGCAGAGGTAGGAGTTCAAGGCCACCCTGAGACTACATAGTGAATTCCAAGTCAGCCTGGGCTAGAGTCCTATTGTCTCTTTTTTTATTTTTTTTTTCATTATTTATTTATTTATGAGAGAGAGAGAGGGAGGGAGGGAGGGAGAGAGAATTGGCACACCAAAGCCTCCAGCCACTGCAAACAAACTCCAGATGTGTGCGCCATCTTGTTTGCCTGCGTGCACACGAGTCTCCTTGTGCATCTGGCTTACGTGGGTTCTGGGGAGCCGAACCTGGGTCCTTCGTCCTCACAGGCAAGGGCCTTAACGGGTAAGTGATCACTCCATCCCTCTCTATTCTCTTTCTTACACCCAGAAGGTTGTGATTCTCAGCCTTTCCAGATAAACACTAGTTGACCCATATGTTTATCAGTGTAAATATGCAAACCTCCTTATCGTTCTCTGACAAGCTGGGACCATATAGGGCACCTAGTTAAAAAAAAATCCCCATCCAATCTCCTCTCCTCTCTGGTTCACAATTGCCTGGTGCCCTACCTCTTTGAAGCCCCGCTTTTTCTTATCTTCCTTCTGCATTCCGAAACTCTCTTCTTGAAGGCTAAAGTTAATCTCCCCTCCTCTGTCATGTTTAACCCACCACTGAAGCCACAAGATTCTGCTTCCTCTGATGCCCACAATCTTGTTGTGTGTGTGTGTGTGTGTGTGTGTGTGTGAGAGAGAGAGAGAGAGAGAGAGAGAGAGAGAGAGAGAGAGGGAGAGAGATAAAGAGAAAAGAATGAGATCAACTAAATGCCAATTTTTTTGTGCATTATTTTGAGTCCTAACCCATCTAACCCCTCATGGGCAAGAATAATAAAACGTATTTGTAAACAGGGTATGTGCTTACCAGCCTATGGGAGCAGATTGTTAAACTTGCCGGGATTTTGTGAGCCAGTCATTATGCAAAATTAAGCTGCATCGATTTACAATGGAATTCATTCTGTTAAAACGAAAGGCAATACATACTGAGACCTCATTAGTTTCAGATTGTCCTAGTGCACTTTACAAGTTATCTGTGTAAGCTGACCATGGCAGCTCACACCTTTAGTCCAAACACTTGGGAGGTGAGGTAGGAGGAATACCATGAGCTAGAGGTCTACAGAATGAATTCCAGGTCAGCCTTGGCTACAGTGAGACCCTGTTTGTTTTTTGTTTTTGTTTTTTTTTTTAAGACCAAAAATAAACAAACAGGACTGGAGGGATGGCTTGGGGTTAAGGCATTTGCCTGCAAAGCCAAAGGACCCAGGTTCAGTTCCCCAGGACCCACATTAGCCAGATGCACAAGGAGGCACACACATCTGGAGTTCGTCTGCAAAGGCTGAAGACCCTGATGAGCCCATTCTCCCTCTCCCCCTCATTCTCTGTCAAATAAATAAATAAAAATTATTTGAAAAATAAACAAATTGTCTGTACACTTGAGGCTATTTAGTCTACTGTAGCTACTGTGCAAGACATCCTGGAGTGCTGGATAAGTGCATCTCTTTATAACTTCCACGCTTGGTGAATCATGTTGGAAGCTTGTGATCATCCAGTGAGGGAGAAAGGGTGTTTGTACCACCTGACCCGGTGAATGCTGTAAAGCAGGGACGTTCTCCACAGAGGACGTGGTCAAATGCTCACCAGCACACTACTGGTTATACAGTAACTCAATGGATGATTAAGTAAACTTTCCATGTTTGTCTCCTCTAACTCTAAGGTAACGTGACTGTTACCTTAACTACTCTCAGCTTGGTACCAGTATTAATTCATTTCCCATTGCTACAAGAAAACAACACACACACACACACACACACACACACACAGAATACCTGAGGCTGGGGACTTTATAAAGAAATGAAGTATTTGGAGCTGGAGAGATGGCTTAGTAGTTAAGGTATTTTCCTGCAAAGCCAAGGACCCAGATTCGATTCCCCAGGACCTATATAAGCCAGATGCACAAGGTGGCATATGTGTCTGGAGTTCGTTTGCAGTTGTTCTTTTATAATATCCTCTCCAGGAGAACTAAGCAGGGTGTCATAAGAACCATTAATTCCTCCAAGGTCATGTTCCCAGTGATCTAACTGCCCTCCGCTGAGCTCCACCTCTAAGCTTGTTGGGTTTCACAGCCTCTTCCAATACCCTGGGGTCTAAGTTCCAACATGTGAATGCCTGATGGCCATCCATGTTACACTAATAGTCTACTAAGATGCATTTCAGAGGTGGAGAGATGACTCAGAGGTTAAGATGCTAGCCTGAAAAGCTAACAACCCAGGTTCCTCAATACCCACGTAAAGCCAGTGCCACGAAGTGGCACATGCTTCTGGAGTTCGTTTGCAGTGGCTAGAATCCCTGGTGCGCCCATTCTCTCATTCTCTCTATATATCTCCTTGCAAATAAATAAATGTATAAATTATGCCAGGTGTGGTGGCATACACCTTTAATCCCAGCATTCAGGAAGCAGAGGTATGAGGATCGCTGTGAGTTCGTGAGTTCGAGGCCACCCAGAGACTAAATGGTGAATTCCAGGTCAACCTGAGCTAGAGTGGGACCCTGCCTTAAAAAACCAATAAATAAATAAATAAATAAATAAATAAATAAAAATTAATATATAAATTAGTATATATATATCTATAATATGTATATTTTTTGCATACTTCTGGGTCTTTACATATGCACTTTGGCTAGAATACTCTTTCCTTTCTTCTCAACCATAAGGTAGTCACTTTTCTTGGAACATTTCTTTCTGGCTCCCTAACCTAGTTTTACCACCACAAAAATATCACAGATTGGGTGGCTTAAATAACAGAATTAATTTTCTCCTGAGATCAGAGTCTTGGGTTTCAAGGTCAAGGTGTCAGTAGGTTCGGTTTCTCCTGTGGGTTATGCGTTGTGAGAAAAGCAGCCAGTCATTGTGTGTGTGTGTGTGTGTGTGTGTGTGTGTGTGTGTGTGTGTGTGTGTCGGGGTGTGGGGGAGGGGAATGCCTCTGGACATTCCCTCCTACCTTATGACTCATACAGTCTTCTGGCTCCCTCTTCTGCAAAACTCCCTGAGCCCTGGTGGGTGTATTTTAAGTCCACTTTAGCGTTGAACTCTCAGCAGATTTTGGATTTCTTCTTTGGCATGTTCTGAGTCTCCTCAGTGTCTGTCTCCATCTCCCTGGTGCAGGTTGTCAGGCTGGCCGTGGAAGCAGCGCTCTTGTCAGTTCCTCTGTGGTTTGGCCTGGGCCCTGGCTAATGTGCGAGGGCTGGTTCATCTCCTGCCAGGGAGTCAGCTATCTCGTCTTGTCCTGATAGATTTTGGTTGTCCTTGGTGCTCACTGCCTTCTGAAAAGGGAAAACAGATTCTCCAATGGAGAGTGAGGTCAGCATAGGTTAACAGGGATGAGCATGGTTAATTTAAAGAAATTCTGAGGGTGTAGCCTCTCTTTAGGCCAAAGGCTAGTGGGAGCTTCTCATTGTAGACTCCATAGGAATCTGATTTGGTTCCCAGTTCCAGCTATGGGCTCCTTTTTACTGAGCCAATCAGGAAGCCTTTGGTTATCCACCCAGGCTGGGTGCCACCCTTACACAGGTATGCCCACCTTGTCAGGCCCGTGTCTTTCACACAGCAGGATCTCCTGCTTGCTTACCACGTTGTTGGCCATTTTCCCCAGCAGCTCATGTAGTGCTTTCCAGCATTATACCGGGTAGCAATCTGGGAACTAACTGGCTTCCTTCCAGATTCTAGCCAGATCTCTCAACATTGGCAGCATGTGGTGTCTTCAGCAATAGGGTCTTACCTTTTACTTCAGGTGGGTAATTAAGTGCTTTGACAGAAGCTTGAAGAGCCCTTTCTTACTCATCTTTGTACCTCCTAATGCCTGACTTCAAAGACACAAAGCAAGCGTTATTTCTAATAATGAAAAGAAGTTTTAAAAAAAAGAAAAGAAAAAAGACCAGGCATGGTGGTACAGGTCTTTAATGCCAACACACTTTGAAGGCTGAGTTAGGAAGACTGCCGTGATTTCAAGGCCACTGTGGGACTACAGAATGAATTCCAGGTCAGTCTGGACTAGAGTGAGACACTACCTTGAAAAACCAAAACAAACAAACGAACAAAAAAAAAAAAAAAACACCCAAAATTCTGTTATATAAGAAATGTGGATTTTATTTTCAAAATAATAGTGACCTTATTATGATTTCATAGGTTTCACCAAAAAGAGGAGAAAATGGAGAATAAGTTCAGAATAATTCTTAGTTGTCCTTATGCCTGCCATTTAGAAGTAACATCTGCTGGTCACTTTTGTCCTTTTGATCAAAGCTTTCTGTACACTTTATTTCATGTTTTAATTATAACAAAATGTCTAGTGGGGTTGGAACATTGGTCAGTGGATAAAGTCCCTTACTTGCAAAGCTTGTGACCTGGGTTCAATTTCCAAGTCACATAAGCCAGATGCAAAAAAAAAAAAAAAAAGGTGGAGCAAGCAGCTGGTATTTGGTTGCAGTGGCAAACAGATCCTTATTTGTGCACATGCACATACATATAAAATAAAATAAGTAGGGCTGGGGAGATGGCTTAGCGGTTAAGGGGCTTGCCTGCAAAGCCAAAGGATCCAGGTTCAATTCCCCAGGACCCACATAAGCCAGATGCACAAGGGGGTACACACATCTGGAGTTGGTGTGCAATGGCTAGAGGCCCTGGCATGCTCTCTCTCTCTCTCTCATTCTCTCTACCTGCATATCTCTCTCAAATAAATAAGTAACAAGAAAATAAAAAGTAAATAAATTTCTTTTTTTAAGTCTAGTGCCTGGGCTCTCCCTGGATCAGGGTCTGGCCATGTAAATATAGCAGAAGCAACATCATTGACATCTGTGACAATTCTCAAAAAGTCTTGCAGCTTCCGCTGTCACCATGATGGAATCCTGAGACCACCACTGCATGAAGAAAGAGCAGAAGCAGTGAGTAGACCAGTTGTCCCAATGGTCCTGGCGGGGCCTTCCTCCTTACATGACCAGCCTCAGCCATCTGACTGCAGCTGCCTGAGGGAACGCAGATGATGGCCGCAGCAAGGGGCCAATCATGCCCCCGAGGTTGCCAGAAAAAAAAAAAATCACTGTTGAGTTCCGGCCACTTCATTTCGGTGGTTTGTCAAGCAGCAATAGTGACTAAAAGGAAGAGCATGCGGCCGCCGTCATTCACCACTGTTTACTCAAGCAGTCTCCTCTGAGAGGCCTTTAGGTCAGGACCAGGTTTTTAACTATTCTAAACAGCTCTGCCCTGGACATCTTTATATAAATAACTTTGTGCACTTATCTGATTTCGTTTGCATTTAGTCAAAGCTCTAGGCGAAAAAAATTCCAAACTTTTTTTGTTTATTCCAAGATCTGTTATTTTACTCTTTTCTTTTCCTCGTCTACATAATGAAAAAAAGCCTCAGCAACAAGAACGGACAATTCCCTTACAAACAACATACGACAAACACGTAGCCATGCCCACCGGGGGGAAGGTGGCACACTGTTATTAGTCACTGAGGCACAAACATGAAGAACTATACCACGAAGGGTACTGAAAGAAAGGTGATGAAAGAAAAAATGGTCAGTAAGACTTTTCTGGGGAGCGTCTCCTAGCTTCACACGGCTGCTTCCCATTGGCCAAATGCGACTGTCACATGAGGGTGCTGGTCCCATTTCCATTCAGTGCTTCCTTCCCATCAGTTTTTTTTAAATATAGTTTTTTGAAGTAGGGTCTCTGGCCCAGGCTGACCTGGAATTCACTATGGAGTCTCAGGGTGGCCTCGAACTCACAGCGATCCTCCTACCTCTGCCTCCCGAGTGCTGGGATTAAAGGCACGTGCCACCACGCCCGGCTTGTAAAATATTTTTTTCATGAGTAATTTTCTTTTTATAAAAAATTTGTATTTCTTTACTTGCAAGCAGAGAGAGATAGAACATAGAGAAAAAATGGGCAAGCCAGGGCCACTAGGCACTGCAAACGAACTCCAGACACATGTGCTCCCCATGCATCTGGCTTACGTGGGACTTGTGGAATTGCACCTTGGTCTTTTGGCTTTGCAGGCAAATGCCTTAACTGCAAAGCCATCTCTGCAGCCCTTTAAAAAATATTTTTATTTATCTATTTTCAAGAAGAACGAGGGGTGGAGGGGAGAGTGAGAGTACCCCAGGGCCCTTCCCCACTGTAAATCACCTCCAGATGTTTACACCGCCTTATGTGGGAGTGGGGAATTGAGCCTGGGCCATTAGGCTTTGCAGACAAGCGCCTTTAACTACTGAGCCATCTTCCCAGCTCCAGTTCTTCTTCTTTTTTTAACTTTTTTATTGGGAACTTCCATAAATATAAACAATATACCATGATCATAATCCCCTCCCCTGACTCTCCTTTTTTTTCCCTCCCAAATCCCCATCCACTGGATTCCTTCTTTCCACCTAGTCTCTCTTCCATTCTGATGTCACAGGGTTTATTTTCCCCCTCCCATTATGCAGGTTTTGCGCAGATAGAGTCAGTCACTGTGATGTAATGACCATCAGGGCCACCTTGTGTCCGGAAGACACCATCGTCAGTGCTCCTCCCCTGCCTTTGCTGTAACGCTCTCTGCCACCTCCCAGCAATGGTCTCTGAGCCTTGGAGGCTGTGATAGAGATTTCGCATTCAGTGCTGAACACTCCACTGTCACTTCTTAGCACTTTGGTGAGTTTTGAGTCACCGCAATGGTCACTGTCATCTGAAAGAGAAGCTTATCTAACCAAAAGTAAGAGTAGCATTAATAAGTGGGCATAAGTATTTATTCATTTATCCACACAGCAGTAGTTGTTTGCCCCCTAGAGTCCATGATCACCCCCCAGCCATAAGCGTTTGATTAGGTTCTCAGTATCAGGTCTAAACTCCAATCTGAGAGCAGTTGGTTTCCCCCATAACATGCGTGCCACCAGAGCACATATTGGTACACTGGGTCAGGCTTGCCAGCGGAAAAGCTTGCAGGGTCCACTGCTGGTTAGCACTGTTGATGATGCTTCTTTCCCACATCCGGACAGGTACTCAGCAGGAAGAGGCTGCTAGCTCAGCTCCAGCTCGATTTCCCAGCGACCCACAGCCCAGGCACGAGCGTGTTCTTGATTCATTCGAGAAGTGAAAGCAGGACTAAAGGGTGCCTCAGACATTAAAGGGTCTTGCTTGTAAAGCCTGATGGCCCAGGTTCGATTCCCCAGTGCCGCTGTAAAACCAGATGTACAAAGTGGCCCATGCGTCTGGAGTTTGTCTGCAGTGGCAGGAGGCCCCGGCGCACTCAAAATCACTTAGTCACTCACTCACTAACACACACACACTTTCTCTTTCTCTCTTTGCTTCTTTCTGCCTCTCAAATAAATAAATAAAATATTTAAATAAAAAATTTTAAGTATTTAAATTAAAAGCACCAATAAATACAATTTTTTTAAAAAAGAAGTGAAAGCAGGCACTGGAGAGCCTTAGGACCCAGGTTCGATTCACCAGTACCTATGTATGCCAGCTGTACAAGGGGCACATGCAAGAGATGGGGAGGCTGGGGATATGGCTCAAGGCTAGAGCACTTGCCTAGCATGCGTGAGACCCTGAGTTCAAAGCCCAGGGCTGAGAGAGAGAGAAAGAGGGAGAGGAGGGAGGGCAGAGAGGGCCGGACGAGCACAGGATGGTATAAGCTATGAAGGACTGGATATGTAAGTTGTGGGCCTGACGCCCAGTGAACAGCAGGTCTTCTGCTTATGAATCTCACCAGGCCGTTGGAGATGGTGGCAGCAGAGGACGATGCCTGGTGATGGCCGTGACGTTAAGAAATTAAGAGTGTTTCAAAAGAGGACCATGTCAAGATTTGAGAACAGACCGCTGAGGTTGGTTGTTTTGAAGTCCCTGTGAGGACGGGAATGTACCTCTGTGGGTACAGGGCTCGCCTGGCAGGCGTGAAGCCCAGGCGCTGCGTGAACCGGGGATGCTGGTGCACGCCTATAAATTCAGCCCGCAGGAGTTGCAGGCTGGACGATCAGAAGCTGAAGGTCATCCTCAGCCATGTGACGATTTCCAGGCCAATCCGGGCTACCTGAGTCCTTGTCTCAAAAAGGAATGAGGGCTGCAGTGATGGCTTAGCAGTTGACGTGCTTGCCTGCAAAGCCAAAGGACCCAGGTTTGGTTCCCCAGGACCCACGGCAGCCAGATGCACAAGGTGGCGCATGCATCTGGAGTTCTTTTGTAGTGGTTGGAGGCCCTGGCTTGCCCATTCTCTCTCTCTCTGTCCTTTCTCTCTCTCTCAAATAAATAAAAATAAAATGTAAAAAATAAGCTGGGCATAGTGGTGCGTGCCTTTAATTCCAGCACTGAGGAAGCAGAGGTAGGCTGATTGCCGTTAGTTCAAGGCCACTCTGAGACTACAAAGTTAATTCCAGGTCAGACCCTACCTTTGGAAAAAAAAAAAAATATATATATATATATATATTATATATATATATGTGTGTGTGTGTGTGTGTGTGTGTGTGTTATCCAATGGCTAAATAAGTACATTCACAGTGATTTTTAGTAGGGCGAAGTGAGGGACAAAAATTAAGCCATGAGCAGTCTGACTGCTTGGAGGCTCCAGTGCAGAGAAGAAGAGAAGAGAAAAGAAAAGACGTTTGTTCAGTTAATGACTCTGGTGGCAAGAGGGTACAGTCTGGTGCGGGCATGTGGTGAGAGTCCTCTGCTGTGTAACAGCAGGGCAGAGAAGCAGAGGAGAGCAGGCATGTGTAAGGGATACCAATCCCGTGCGGGGGTTGGGGGGTGGGGGTTACTTTGTAGTAAGCGGCTTTCCAGGTCCACCTGCAAGGATGAGCATTGATTCTTATCAAGAGTGGAAGAGCCGGGCGTGGTGGCGCACGCCTTTAATCCCAGCACTTGGGAGGCAGAGGTAGGAGGATCGCCATGAGTTCAAGGCCACCCTGAGACTACATAGTGAATTCCAGGTCATCCTGGACTAGAGTGAGACCCTACCTCGAAAAACCAAAAAAAAAAAAAAAAAAAAAAAAAAGAGTGGACCTCCACAACTACTTCCTTTCAATTAGGCCCCTCTTCTGTGAGGCTCTATCTTTCCATCCCTTTCCGTTAGGGACCAAGTCGCCAACACATGAGCCTGCACCCCAACCATAGCAAGAAGTCGGAAGAGAGGTGACCTAGGGGATCAGGGAACAATTAAGGAAGGATGTTTTCAAACAGAGTAGACGTGATCGTGTTCCTTGCCTTGGAATGAACAGGAAAGATGGAAAGCGCAAGAAAGGAGTGAATGAGGGCTTGAGGGTTAGACCTGGTGAGCATGTTGTGACACACTAAGGTGAGAGACGAAGGACCTTGGGAAGTCAGCCTTCCAGGCATGAAGAGACAAGGCCGGAAGGGAGAGAGCCATCCAACTTTTGCGGGTGGACTTCATCCGGGAAGCTTTCAGAGTCTCCGAGGTTTTTAAGTGATGTACTATATTCAACAGAAACAGAAGGAAGCATCTATGAAGCAACACTCACATATGAGCAGGTTGTCACTTTAGAAAGCATGGCTGTGGGGCTGGAGGGATGGCTTAGCGGTCAAGGTGTTTGCCTGCAAAGCCAAAGGCCCTGAGTTCAATTCCCCAGGACCCATGTAAGCCAGACGCATGTGTCTGGAGTTCGTTTGCAGTGGCTGGAGGCCCTGGGGTGTCCATTCTATCTGCCTCTTCTCTCTCTGTCTCTCTTTCACATAAATAAATAAAAAGAAAACACAGATGTAGGGACTGGGGAAATGGCTCAGCAGGCATGAGCACTTGCTACACAGGCATAAGGACCTCAGTTCAATCCTTAAATTGGGTACTTTTTATTTCAGTTGGCACAGGGTTGGAGAGATGGCTTAGTGGTTAAGCACTTGCCTACGAAGCCTAAGGACCCTGGTTCAAGGCTCGATTCCCCAGGACCCACATAAACCAGATGCACAATGTGGCACACGTGTCTAGAGTGGCTAGAGGCCCTGGTGCGCCCATTCTCCTTCTCTCTCTGCCTCTTTCTCTCTTTCTGTCTGTCTCCCTCAAATAAATAAAGAAAAAAAAATGTTGAGCTGGGTGTGATGGCACATGCCTTTAATCCCAGCACTCGGGAGGCAGAGGTAGGAGGATCGTCATGAATTCAAGGCCACCCTGAGACTACATAGTGAATTCCAGGTCAGCCTGAGATAGAGTGAGACCCTTCCTTGAAAATCAAAAACAAAAAAAAAGCTGGCACATAGTAGAACCCCAGTTCTAGTGGGAGGCAGAGACAAGAGGATCCCCGGGATTTGCTAATCAACCAGTCAGTGAGAGATACCATCTCAAGGCAATGAGGTACAAGAGTGACAGATGATGCTACTTGAAGTTCTCAGCACACACACACACACACACACACACACACACACACACGTGTGTACACCTTATACATACCTGAGAGAGAGAATGAGAAGAGAGGGCTAAGTGGTTAAAGGTACTTGCATGCAAAGGATGTCAGTGTGAGTTCAATCCTCCACTTCTACATACAGCCAAATGCGTAAAACGGTCCTTGAATCTGAAGTTTTTTTCAGCAACAAGAGGCTCTGACACACCCATACTCTCTTGCTTTTCTTTTTCTCTGTCTCAAATAAATAAAATTAAAAAGAGAAAGAGAGAGAGAATGAGTGGGGGGGGGGTGGAGAGAGAGAGAACGAGAAAGCAAGCACCATTGTAGTTTGAGTGGACAAGAGCATAGGAACTGTGAGGTACATCACATACTCTCGCTCACCGTGTTCAGGAGAATGACTGCTACCAAAATGAATTATCTGGGTGCTTGATTCCCCTCTATATGATGAATTCTATCACAGTGTGAAACGTTTCAGGTATTTTTCTTCCAAAATGTAATCTTTCTATAGAAATCATTCACATATATTTTCAGTTTCTCAGGAGAAAACCTCCTGGAGGATTTCTAGTTGAAAATTAGGAGAAATAAAAAGAACAGTTACCTAAAAAATTTAAAGAACATTAATTTATTTTTCCCACAAAAATCCCATCAAGGCTTTTGCATCTTTCGACATTCAAAATTATCAGCGAACTAACTGCTGTTTAGTTAAACATGAAAGGAGTTTGGAATTGTGTTGGTTATTAACTTCTAATTTGTGTGAAAGAACCCTCCAGAACTTTCCCTTTCTGTAACTAGTAATTAAAGCATTACTCTGGAGCAATTAAGCAGTGGGTATTTAATAAAAATAAAGATAGTGGGGAGACTGCACCTGCAAACATACCAAGATTAGGATCAGCAGCCAAAGCCTCAACTATAGCAGAGACTTCAGTTTGAATTTATAAAGGAAATTATAAAGGACAAACTCATTCCTACAGAAAACAAACACACCCATGGTGGAAGACAAACAGTGAGATGATGATACCTAACTCACAGACATGTATAACTCACCCTTAAAGTAGGGAAATGGGGGGCTGGAGAGATGGCTTAGCAGTTAAGGTCTTTGCCTGCAAAGCCAAAGGTTCCAGGTTCGACTCTCCAGGACTCACGTAAGCCAGATGCACAAGGGGGCACAAGCGTCTGGAGCTCGTCTGCAGTGGCTGGAGACCCTGGAGCGCCCATTCTCTCTCTCTCCCTCTCTTTCCGCCTCTTTCTCTCTCAGATAAATAAATAATATATATGTATTTTTTATAAGTAGGGAAATGGTCCAATGGATCGTAAAACAAAATTAAGTCGATGGTGCGTTAATTTATCCCTCTAGGTCAGAAACTTCAACTTGAGCTTTTGGGGAAGTTTCATTTTGAAAATGTAGTACCTTATTAGTGTGGTTTCTGTGAAAATTCAATAGAGAGCTGAGAAGAAATCTCGTCTCAGAGCCAAGCCACAGCTCTCAGGCCAGAATTCCTGTCTTTGTCCCTTGTTGAGAGCTAGGTTGACCCTCACCCTCAACTGCGTCCCAGGGCAGCATAGCTGTCCACGAGGAAGCACTCACTTCTCTGGAAAATGGCAGCAGGCAAGAATAAATATTCTCGAGAAAGCTGCCTTCCCTGCTCCATCCAGTCTTGTCAATGACTTTGTAAATTTAACATGGGTCTTTTAAACAACCAATTCCATCTCAAAGACACGAGGGGGGCATATCCGACTTGAATGCTTAGAATAACATGCACTTTGCTGTTGGTTCTGCAAACAGTGTCAGTTTGTTTTTCCACCTTTTTGGGAATGTGCATGCCTACAGAAGCCTGATGAATTCTGACAACCTAAAGCACTGCTTTACAAGTTCTGAATGGGCTACCTGGCTGTTTATTAAAATGCAGATTCTGAGATGCCTAAACTAACCCAGTGGTTATGTTTTTTTTTTTTTTCCCCACAATTGCCCCCAAAGGATTCTGATAAGGTGATCTGTGAACCACAATTCGTTCATACTCATATATTAATGGTACTCTCACTTTTGGTTAGAGAAGCTTCTCTTTTCAGAAAGCAGTGATCTCTGGTATGACTCAAAAGGCACCATGGTGCTGAGAAGTGACAGGGGAGTGCTCAGCACTGAAATATCTCCATCACCCCTTCCAAGGCTCCGAGTCCATTGCAGAAGAGATGGATGGAGGAATGTAAGAGCCCAAGGAAGGATAGGGGCTGGAGAGATGGCTTAGCAGTTATGGCATTTGCTTGTGAAGCCTAAGAACTCATGTTTGAATCTTCAGGTCCCACAAAAGCCAGATGCACAGTGATGCAAGCGTGCAATGTCACACATGCGCACAAGGGACACACATTTACAAAATAGCCTAGATATCCATTACCTCGCAGTGCCTGGCACTACCTACACAAAACCAGTATAATAGGAGGAAAAGATGATATCAAAATAAAAGAGAGATTGTATCATATATTGTCTATGATTATGGAAGTTGCAAATAATAAAAATTAAAATAAAATAGAAAAAGCCAGGCATCGTGGCACACGTGGGAGGCAAAGGTAGGAAGATTGCTGTGAGTTTGAAGCCACTCTGAGACTACATAGTGAATTCCAGGTCAGCCTTGGCTAAAGTGAGACCCTACCTTGAAAGACCAAAATAAATAAATAAATAAAATAAAAAGACGCATGTGTGTAGCTAGCATGTCATGATACAGTTCAACCAAAACCATATGTCCAGCCAGAATAAATGCATACGGAAAAACACGAGCTCAACTATTTTCTTTTCCTAAAAAATTATTATTTATTTAGTTAAAAGAAATAGGTAGGGAGAGACAGAACTCCAGATACGTGCGCCACCTTGTGCATCTGGCTTACGTGGGTCCTGGGGAAATAAGCCTGGGTCCTTTGGCTTTGCAGGCAAGTGCCTGAACCTCTATGCCATCTCTCCAGCCCTCAGCTATTTTCTATTAAGCTAGGACGGTGATGCCACCCACTGTTTTCAATATCATTTTTAATTTTGGAACACATAGTTATTTTTCCTGAGATATGCTATTTAAACAAATGATGGATTTACTGCTATTGTAAAAGAAAATAATAATAATATTTATAAGACGACAGTCATCTTAAAAAGATTAACAAGCATGCCTGTAGTCCCAGCACTTAGGAGGCTGAGGCAAGCCTCATAGGGAAGACTGTCTCGACAAAGAAATGAAAATTAATAGGTTTACAGAAGAGAGGAGGATAAAGTACAAAGGGTCCTTGTAGCCCCTCAGCCACCCCAGAATTAACACGTTGCATTAGCAGGGCACATCTGGTAGAGCTAAAATAGCTTGCACGGGATTGGAGTGACTTTTGAAAGGCTGAGGCCAGGGTTGTGCCACAAGTCTGCCTTAGGGCCGGTCCTGGGAAGCCACACCCTCAAACCAGCTCCCGGGTAATTTATGTGGCCCTGATGTTGTGCGCCGATTAACACCATAATGGCTGTAATTGTTCTGTTAGTTTCTGAACACAATTGGCTGCAGGGACTCATTTGGCTAAACGGTTCGGTTGGTTTGGAAATTGTTGATAATCCTGGGCTCCACCTTAACTTTCCTTTAACCTTGGACACAACCTTTAAGCAACCTTCAATGGCTACGTTCTAAGTGGGTGAGCTAGGAGAGCCAGCAGCCCTTTAGAACAGAAGTCGTAAATCACGTTACTCAAGGGCCAGTGGGTGACAGCAAGGACGCTAGCTACTGCCCAGGAAGCGAGTCGCATGGGTGCTTAAGTGACTACAAGATATGTCCTTCAGTCATTGCCCCAGAGCGGCAGGGGTTAGACATCTTGGAGCACAAAACCCTGCCTGCAAGAGCTTTTTCTTAAACTCCCAACGCTGGGCGGGTAGGACACCGGGGTGTCCCAACCTGCGAGACTGACCCTCCTCTGCTCCGGAGCATCCAACCCGCGGATCCGGCGCCTGCCCCCCGGCGGGGCGACGCTGGCCCGGCCAGGTGAGCTGCACTGGGCAGCAGCTGGCAAACCCCCCCGGAGGAGAACTTCTCCAGCGCCCATGCGGCCAAGAACCAGTCCTTTTTGTTCCCAGGCCGCCGGCCACCGAGGCGCTGCTGCGCCAGGTGTGACTCAACGGTGAGTCACCCTCCCCGGCCGGTTCCGAGGGATCCCGGAAGCGCGGCGGCCGAGCCCGGTCTCCCGCGTCCTGGCCTGGGGTCCCCCGCGCCAAGAAAGCCTCGCTCGCGGCGCAGAGTCTCGGGACGCCCGCACGTGGCAAGGAGCTGGGCTCCGCCCCGGGGTGGACCGGAGCGGCCGTCCGCCGCCCTTCCCCGCGTCCGCCTTCCCCGCGGTGCGCGAGGTGTGCAAGGTGCTGCGGGGTGGGGGGCGGCAGCGGACGCAGCTCCTCGCGGCGCTGACCTAAAGCCCACCGCAGGAGAGCAGCTGGGCGCGGGGGCGGGCACCCGGCCATCCGGAGGGCTCAAGCCCCCCACGCGCCAACGGGAAGGCCAAAGCCCGGGGCCCTCTGCCCTCCCCCACCTCCACCTCCACCCCCACCCCTGGCCCAGAAGCCCGCCGGGGCCCGGGGCTCGGAAGTGGGTGGGGCTTGGGCGGTGGGGGCTGAGGGCGAGCGCGCCCAGCCGGCGGGAGGCGGAGCTCAGGGGCGTGGCCAGACACCCGGTGGGCGTGGCCAGGGCCGCGGCTCAGGGCGTGCGCGCGGAGCCAGGCTGGAGGTGGGGGCGTGGCCAGGAGCCCCGGTGGGCGTGGCCTGGGTGGTAACTGAGGGCGGGTGCGCGGAGCCCGTGGACCCGAGCCAGGCTGGAGGCGGGGCTCAGGGGGGGGCGGGATCTAGGGGCGTGGCCGGAAATTTGCGGTGGGCGTGGCCTGGGTGGTGGCTCGGTGGACAGCCACGTAAGGGCGTGCCAAGATGGGCAGAGGGCGTGGCTCGCTGGTGGGCGTGGTCTAGGTGGGAGCTGGGGGCGGAGTGCAGGGGCTGCTCGGGGAGGCCCAGGGCCAGGAGGGGCGGGGCTTAGCCTTGGGGGCGGGGCCTGGGCGGGGCGTGCTCGCCGGTAGGCATCCTCGCTGCAGGCGAGAGCCGGCCGAGGCTGGGCGGCGGGCGCGGGAGTGCTCACCGGCGCGGCGCTCGCGGGGAGAGGCCGGCTGTGCCCTGCTCGGCCGGCGGAGCTTGAGAGCGAGATCGGGAGAGAGATCGAGAGAGAGAGAGAGAGGAGGGAGGCCCCGCCAGCCCCCAGCCGGGGAAAGAATGTGCCACCAGCTGTTCTGGGCCCGGGAGCGCTTGGGCCACAAGTGAGAAGTTGGGAGGAGACAAAGGCTGCCTGCCGTTGGGACGGAGCAGTTCGGGGACTTGGGCTTGGGAGACAAAAGGTGAGGAGCAGGAGGAGGAGAGGCCGGGCCATGGCCGCGGGGCAGCCCCGACGCCTGGACGCCCCGGCGGTGGCGCCGTGACACGCACGCTTTCCCGGGACCTGCGGCTGCGCTGACTTCCTCGAGCTCGGCCGGGGCTCGCGGGGCCGCCGAGGGGCTCCGGACAATGGACACCTTCTTCCCCGAGGTGAGTGAGCGAGCGGGCGCCGGGGCTCGGGGGTGCAGGGGGGTGAACCCCGGGGCGCCTCCCCGTCCGGACGCGGGACGCCGCGCTGCCTCGTCTGCACGGGCCCCGGAGCTCCGAGGAGTTAAGCGGCGGGCAGGTTGCGTGGGGTCCCGCGCTTGGCCGAGGTGCAGACGTCCCCCCGTCCCCGTGCGTGGGTGACACCCCGCGCCAGGTGAGTCCCTCCGGGAGGAGGAGGAGGAGGCCCCGCCGCCCGGGCGCAGGAAGCCCGATTAATTGCTCACCCCGGGACGTGCTTTTTCTGCAAGCAAAAGAAAAAGTCTGCTCTGGCACTTCCTTTGCCGAATGTGCCTGCTTCCTGTGCAGGGATTGCAGACCTTCCCGGGGAGACGCCGGTGAAGGGGGGGGGGCGGGCGGCCCGGTGACTTACCTGTCCTGCCCGGCCGGCCGGGGAACCTGGGCTCCCCGCTCCACCGGCACTGCGCCCTTAGGACTTGGATAATTCCCGGAGCATGGCATCAAAAGATCCCCTATTTGTGCCCGTCCTCGGCAACTTTTGAAGTTGAACTTAAAGGAAAATTCGTTGAGGGCACACCGTGGTTATTTTCGATGCCCTCCTAAGGATCCCTGGGGGCTGAGACAACCACCGTGACTTGAAGCTGTCCCGTCCCCCTCCGACCCCCAAGGATTTAAGAGTTGTGGTCTGGTTTCTTGGCTCCGCGTCCTTCCTTAGTCGTGTTTGTTTAATGAATTCTGTTTTAAGTTTTGAGGTTTGAAGTGGCCCAAAGTAAACAGTTGGCCGGAGGGAGACTGAAGTGAGTTTCGTTGAAAGGCAAAGGGGATTTTGTGAATTCAGGGACAGTCTTGGAATCTTCTAACAAATCAGATAGGGGCGAGTTTGCTTCAGTGTTAGCTAACTTGCTTTATCTGACCTAATTGGATATAGCATTTCAAGGGCCTCTACTTTCTTAGAATGACCAAAGTGACATGTTCGTGTGGGATGGGTAACTTGAATTTTTCAAAGTGGTTATTTTGTTCTCAGTGAAAGGTAGCCTAGGAAGGAATCTTTTATCTATGGACACGTTTTTATTTGAAAACTAGTATGTATGTACGCGCACATCTGTGAGCCCTCACACTTCCTCGTTCATGAATTTATTTTTTGATGCCTGTAGGAAGGCATCAGTGCTTGGGGGGGGGGGTTGTCATTTCTCCACCAGTTAACCTCCAGGCTAGGTTTTTTGTCTTTTAATTTTTATTTATTTATTTGACAGAGGGAAAGAAGCAGAGTGAGAGATTGAGATAGAGATAGTGGGAGAGACCGGCGCATCTGGCTTACCTGAGTCCTGAGGAATCGAACCGTGGTCCTTTAGCTTTACAGGCGAGTGCCTTAACCGCTAAGCCATCTCTCCAGCCCCCAGGCTGGGTTTTTAATTGCTGCCGTCTGTAAGAAAACTGAGGCTGTACCTCTAGGGCAGGTTGTTCTTAACTTGGAGGTCCTTTAGAAAACATGTGAAAACATGGAATTTGTATACAGTTGTTGGGGTGGCAGAGCTCCCGGAGCCTGTGGGCTGGAGGTGTCCAAGGTCTCCCGGGTGAGCAAAAACTCTGCCCTCTAGTGCAGCTGGCGGGAACCTCAGGATGACGTGCCACAGCCGCCCTACATCGTGAGCCCGACTCCCCTCCCCCACCGTTAGTCTTCTGGACTAGGCAGTATTGCAAGCACTTTTCACCCGAGTTTTGGTTAGTGAAATCTGTATCCTGGATTTTATTTGGTCTTCATTGACTTGTCTATTCCATCCCCTTTCCAGACGAAAAATCTAAGTAAGTTACTTGCCCAAGGTTGAAGAAAGTATTAATAGAATCCCCATCCCTTTTCCTTTGCTGCTGATGACTGGGGTTTCTGGAGAGTATTTTTACATATTTTTAGTTTGGCCTTGAGTTTGTGTTACAATATTTGGTAGCACCTAATATTGTAATAATACAGGGCTAGTGACAGAGACCAAGGGTTGGTGTGTTAGCTGGAGAACACACTTCTAATATAGACCCCCCTCTTGCCCCTGTTGTTAAATTGTCCAGTGAAGAGAATGTTGCCTCTTCCTGTTAGAGTGGAAACCAAGTGAAGAACTGATATGTTTCCGAGGGCAGCTAGCTTCTGGGGTTTCCTTATCACTAAATAATATCCTATCATTTGCTAACCTTTCCCACTGTGATTTAGGGATAATGACTTGTTGCTCTTTGGATAACAACTTGGATCTCTTCCTAACAACTTGGGGGGGGGGGGGCTACTCAATGACATGTTACATGTGTTGGCCAAATAAGGAAATCGGAACTACTTGTGAATCACAGCTGCTGCTTGGAGCTAGGGCTTCTTGAATGGGGCACCGGGGACTTTGGGCCAGAAGCTTTTTTGTTGTGGGGGTTGTCCTGGACATTGCAGTCCTATGCACGACATCCTTGGCCTTCAGTGGATAGATGCTGGTGTCCTCATGTTGGGACACCCGCTCCCAGTCGACTGGCACCTCGCAGAGCAGTTGCCTCCTGGTCCTCATTCCTGTGTGAGGTTCTTGCCTGCACTTGCCTGTTTGAACTAGGATCAGGCATCCTGCTGCAGGCCAGCGGCCAGGAGAGCTTGTGCCAATCAGCTGACGCGGCTGTCTTCAAAATGTGCTCCAGGATTGGCGAAACCAGCGCGCCAAACTCCCCAGTCAAGTTTCAGTTTCTTCCCGACCTTCATTAACGTTTTACGACTCCTCTCAGAGTTCACTGTGTGCACGCGTCAGGAAGCTTGTGTTTTAGCATTTCTAGGTTAAGTGGTGGCAACAGAGGTAGGAGGAACACTGTGAGTTCGAGGCTACCCTGAGAATACAGAGTGAACTGCAGGTCAGTCTTGCAGGAACAGACTACGTTTAGGTTTGTCTGTAACCAGAAGCAATTAAAAAAAAAAAAACAGTAAACTTAAAATTTCCAGCCAGAGAAGTGGCATGATGACTGTGTAACCTTGCTGAGGTTCTGAAGTGCTGTGTCCCAAAGGCCAAATACAGTGCTGAGAATACCAGTGGGGGCGAGGGCTTTCCAGATGAGCTGACTTCCACTTTCTTTCTTTTCTTTTTCTAATAGGTTTCACAAAGTAGGGTCTCCTTCTCACCCAGGCTGACCCGGAATTAGTCTCAGGGTGGCCTCAAACTCATGGCGATCCTCCTGTCTCTGTCTCCCAAGTGCTCGGAGTAAAGGTGTGCGCCACCCCGCCCCGCCTACTTTCTGATTTTGGTATAGGTGTGGCATGATGCCTGCTCAGGTACAAGATCGTTTGAGGATTTTCCCTGAGACCTAAGCGGACGCCTTGGCTCTCAGAATAAATGTGATGAACACTGTTGGTAGCTACCGTCTCGTCTTGTTGAGGGCCTAACACCCGATCACAAGCAGCTTCTGGGAGGGAAGGATTTAATTTTGGTTTGCAATCTTGAGAAGCTCCATGACGGCCGGAGACGGCCTAGCATGAGCAGAGACCGGACATCACCTGTGCCACAGCAGGTGGAAAACCGCCGTAGGAGAGTGAGCTGAAGTCTAGCCAGCAGGGGTGGCTGTAACAGCCCTAAGCAGGTCTGCCTCCGAAACGCTCCTCCTCCAGCAAGGCGCCACTGCCCAAACTGCCGTCAGCTAGGAGCGAAGCATTCAGAACATAGGAGTTTATGGGGGACATCTGATTCCGGCTTCCACAAGTGTGTAAGAGATACTCAGGTAAGACTCATCTAGACACAGACATAGAAAGCAGGCATTCACATTTTAAGGAATCGTGTGTACATGAGAAATGTTCCAGATGTCTTTAGTTCTCACTGCCTGTCTCCATATGAGTCGGAGGACATTTGGCCTTAAGATATTCTTTGGAGGACTAAGGGCGCAGGTCAACTCCGACACAAAGCGAATCCTGCTTAACTTGGGACAGCACCGTGGAGTTGTTCACATAGCGTTTAAGCTGGAAATAGAGTTCCTAAACCTTGTTTTTTCTCCTGTTCTTTTCCACCCTTTGTATAAGTGAGCGATCTAGTGGCATTTCGTGTTAGAAGAAAAAAATTGAGACGTTGTTGTATTTTGGCAGCTGCACTTGACCAGATCAAGTCCTGATACATACAGGAGAGGCAGTGAGGACTTCCTTGGCCCCTAAGTCTTAAAGGAGCCCCTTTGAAGACTAAACCTAAGAGGGTATTATTAGCTGGGCCTCCTTTTTCTTGACTCACTATGACTTTACTTTGTGTGTAGTACAAAAGAATTTCTACCCCCAGGTCCTCTCTCTCTCCATCCCCTGCTGTGTTGGTTGGGGACAGCAAAGCCGGGGAACAGCTGTGAGCAGAACAGTTGCTGCTGCCCTGGAGCACCAAGCTTGCTGGCCTGGGGAGACAGAAGGTCTGCTCTTCATGTCACTGCCTGTCTGGTCGTCTTACCTCTCACCAAATTAGGCAGAAACCAGCGTGGGCTAAGCCTTGTCTGTTTAACCAGAGTGGTGGAGGGGGAGGACACTGTTTACTTTTCCAGCTTTGCCAGCTCTAAGTGGGCACATGAACCTTGAATGTGCTCGTCTGCTCTCGTGATTGGTTGGCTGGGACGCTTTGGGGTTCAGAGTCACTGATAAATTTTCAGGGGACTTTCAGGGGATTGTCAGGAATAACCCCCCCCACACACACCGTTCCCTAGTGATATTTGTAAGGTTTGGCCTTGCAGGAGTAAGAGCCCTGCTTTCTTAGTACCCTTCTGTGGGTATTAAGCACCATCTGTGGGACCCCAGAGGGGGTGCCTGGAGTTGTGGACTCTGTCTGCTCAGTAAGTGGGGCGCCCTAGCGTCTGTCTTGCATGGTGATAAGGTAACTCCAGGGTAGGGTTTACGAACCCCGTGCTGCATAGTAGGTGTCTGGTCCTACTATGTGTGAGCTGTGGCAACGCTTAGCTGTCGTGAAGGGGTGGCTTTATGAGTGATGTCCCAGGACTCAGGGGTGCAGACAGTGCTTGGCCTTGAGAGCATCCTCCAGTCGTTCCCTGGGCTGGTTGCCTTGCTTGGATTTCTTTCAACTTAGACTGTTCTGGCGCACTTTATATTTCTAGAAGTCTGTCTACACCAGGGCCTGTCCGGTGGCCTTCTCCTTGACAAGTGCCATCGTCCTTCAGCCCTGGGCTCAAGCCGTCCCATTCCGCAACTCCTTCCTCCTCCTCCTGTGTGAATTCTGTTCCCTCCTTTGTTCTTGACATCTTGGCTGTCCCTATGTGCAGTTGTCCCCAGGTCAAGTTCACGGGGAGAGATGTGAGGGGACAGACTTCTACATTTTTTTTCCTTAATTTTGAGACATTTACAGTTTTTGAGACAATATAAATATGAGTCATTGTTTGTTTGAGTCTTACTGCGTGCTGGGCTTGTTACTAAACAAGAATCATTTTATCCACTTAAAGCTGATGAATATTTGTTTATTGGACCCACTCAACAGATGAAGAATGTGAGGTTAAGTTATTGTCCCAATGGCTTGTCATGTCGCTAGACACTGGACATGGATATGCTGTATCCTGTTGGTTTCTTTTATCCTTTTATTTTTGGTTCATTTTAATTTATCTATTTGAGAGCAACAGACAGAGAAAGAGGCAGATAGAGAGAGAGAATGGGCGCGCCAGGGCCTCCAGCCACTGCAAACGAACTCCAGACGCGTGCGCCCCTTTGTGCATCTAGCTAACGTGGGTCCTGGGGAATCGAGCCTTGAACCTGGGTCCTAAGGCTTCACAGGCAAGTGTTCAACCACCAAGCCAAGCTATCTCTCCATCCCACTTTCATCTTTTTTAAAATTTTTATTTTTTATTTTTTGGTTTTTCAAGGTAGGGTTTTACTCTAGCTCAGGCTGACCTGGAACTCACAATGTAGTCCCATGTTAGCCTCAAACTCACAGCAGTCCTCCTATCTCTGCCTCCCAAGTGCTGGGATTAAAGGTATGAGTGACCACGCCAGGCTATCTTTTTTATTTTCTTCAAGTTTTTTTATTTATTATTTGCAAGCTGAGAGAGACAGAAAGAGATGAAGAGAGTGAAGAGAGACGAAGATGAGGATGACGACACCCCAGCATAGCGCCGCTGCAGACGAACTTCAGGTGCATGCGCCACTTTGTGCATCTGGCTTTATGTGCATACTGGGGAATCGAACCCAGTTGTTTGGCTTTGCAGGTGATCTCCTTAACCACTGAGCCACCTCCTCAGCCTAGGTCACCTTTATCTTATCTTTATCTTGCATTACCTCTTCTAGGCTCCTTGGGAAGGTACTAGGTGATTTGGGGGTGAAAAAAAAACTGACTGACTGTGAAACAAGCCTTCACCATGGATACCTTGGAAACCCCACAGGAAGTTGTTAATCAGTGTGTCAGCCTGCCATTGATTTTTTTTTTTTTTTTTGAGGAAGGCTATTACTCTAGCTCAGGATGACCTGGAATCCACACTAGACAACGCTGGCCTTGAACTCACAGTGATCCTCCTTACCTCAGCCTCCTAGGTGCTGAGATTATAGGCGTGAGCCACCATGCCTCCATATGCCACTGATTTGGTTTTTTTTTTTTGCTTTGCTTTTCCCTTAGGAAAGGCAAGTCTATCTGCATCTTATGGCTTCCTTAGTTGCCGGCACTTAGAAAACTAGGCTTCTGAGAACTGTTTTATTTATTAAAGGAAAAGATAGGACTCCTTGCTTCCTCATTTCTGTCAGTTGCTGGGGTGTTTTCCTGTCTCCTCTCTTGAGGAGGCTTGGGAGACTAATTTTCTAGTATTCTCACAGCAACTTTTTTGCCTTTCCTTGTCTTTTTTTTTATCTTTCCCTTGGTAGCTAGAATGATCTATCGAGTCGTCCCTCAAAGAGCATCCTTGAGTAAAGCAGTGCTGCTTGCAAAGTGTGTCCCCAGGACTCTGACAAGGTGAGTCAGTGTCACTCCGGCATCGCACATCACTGGACGTCATACCACCTGACCCCCGTGAGTTACGGGAAAGGTCACTGCTGGTGACAGGGCACCCACAGGCCTGCTGAGACCCAGGCAGGGCAAGGGACTAACTAAGGTGCGAGCAGATCTCATTTTAGAGACAGGGTCTCAGGTCATCCAGACTCTCCTCAAACTTGCTGTGTAGCTAGGGACAATCTTGAACTTCTGACTCTCCTGCCTTTACCTCCTGAGTGCTGGATTACAGCCCAGCTTTATGCAGTGTGGGGACTGAATACAAGGCTTCATGCATGCTAAGGAAGCATTCTATTAACTAAGCTACGGCCCCAGCCCCTGTAAAATCATTCTAAATTATGGTCATTAAAATTAGTTGTGTTTATACTGGCTAAGCGAAGGTCTAGGGGCTGACGTACACTTTGGGGTGGGGTATTTGCAGCCTGCTGGTGAGGTAAGGGCCAGCTGAAATGAAACAGGATTTGGGGATGTTGGAATACAATGGAGGCTTTTGTTTTTGTTTTTCAAGGTAGGGTCTTGCTCTAGCCCAGGCTGACCTGGAATTCACTATGTAGTCTCCGGATGCCCTTGAACTCACAGTGATCCTCCTACCTCTGCCTCCCGAGTGCTGATGTGTGCCACCACGTTCAGCCAATGAAGGTTTTTACTTTGCCTATTTCCCAACATTGGATCTCCAAAAAATTCCATAAATCTTAAAAAAAAAAAAAACTTTTTGGCAGTCTTTGTCTGTAGCATGTGAGCATTACATAATAGAGGGGTGCATTGTGGGAAGGGTGGGTTAGCTCCGTGAAGAGTCTGCTCATGGGAACCACTTTGTGTGCTAACATTCATTCCCTTGAAAACAAAAACAAAGCAACCATCAACGTTCATTTCTATAGTAATGTATAGGTATTTAGAGTGCTAAGAATCTTTCTAAAATTGAGGCATTCTTGCTGTAAAAAATGTATTTGGTTTTTCAAGGTAGAGTCTTGCTGTAGCCCAGGCTGACCTGGAATTCACTATGTAGTCTCAGGCCGTCCTTGAACTCACAGAAATCCTCCTGTGCCTCCCAAGTGCTGGGTTTAAAGGCATTCGCCACCATGCCCAACTTAAAAATATATATATATATTTGATACGCACAGATTTACCCGAAAAAATTAGGATAGCGCTGGAGAGATGGCTTAGTGGTTAAGTGCTTGCCTTTGAAGCCTAAGGACCCCAGTTGGAGGCTCAATTCTCCAGGACCCATGTTAGCCAGATGCACAAGGGGGCGCATGTGTCTGGAGTTCGTTTGCAGTGGCCGGAGGCCCTGGCGTGCCCATTCTCTCTCTCTATCTGCCTCTCTCTCTGTGTGTCCGTTGCTTTCAAATAAATAAATAAAAATAAACAAAAAAAGTAGGATATTTTTCAGTATCATTTTGAACATTTATTTAGTTATTTACGCATGTATGGGTGCTCCTGGCTCCTTTGCCACTGCAGATGAACTCTGGGCGAATGTGCCACTTTGTTTGTAGTATGGTGGGAATGCTTGGGCCAGCAGGCTTTGTAAGTGAGCTCCTTTGACTACTGAGACATGTTCCCAGTTCTTCAATATCATTCTTTTTTTTTTAATTTTTTTAAATTCATTTTTATTTATTTATTTGAGAGTGACAGAGAGAAAGAGGCAGAGAGAGAGAGAGAGAGAGAGAGAGAGAGAGAGGGAGAGGGAGAGGGAGAGGGAGAGAATGGGCATGCCAGGGTTGCCAGCCACTGCAAACGAACTCCAGACGCATGCGCCCTCATGTACATCTGGCTAATGTGGGTCCTGGGGGATCGAGCCTCGAACAGGGGTCCTTAGGCTTCACAGGCAAGCGCTTAACCACTAAGCCATCTCTCCAGCCCCTTCAATATCATTCTTAAATTCATTTTTCTTAACCCTGTGAAGAATATGTACTAAATTTGGGAAACTTAGAGAACACCATAAATAGGGCTTGGCTACATGAGACCTTGTGTAAATGAGTGAATGAAAGTCAATAGAAATGTCATAAGCAAACGACATAAAGAAGGTCCCTCGTTCTCATGTTAGTGCTTAATTATATCTGCCTTGCATACCACCCCCAGCCCCCTGTACCTCTGGATAT
Source organism: Jaculus jaculus (assembly GCF_020740685.1). NCBI lineage: Eukaryota > Metazoa > Chordata > Mammalia > Rodentia > Dipodidae > Jaculus > Jaculus jaculus. The sequence continues at coordinate 86,205,081 of NC_059114.1, forward strand.
GTATGTTTCTGCTAAAACCCACTTGATGATTTTAGTTTAAGATTGAAGATAAGTGTCAGGAGACTCTCACGTGTACAGGTAAGGACACTAATATAGGCCCCATATCACATACCTAAATACTAAAGTTATAAATGAGGCTGATGAGCTACTAAGTTAATGTCTTCCATCGTGCCTAGACAAACTCTCCTTCTTTAGGGCAGAACTGAAAGGTGTGCCAAAAGCTATGGCTCGAACGGCTGAGTGACAGTACTCGGCAAAGGTGACTTTAATCACCGCGTGCATGGCTGGATGCTCTGCCGATGGCCCAGTGATATTTATGTGATATAAATTCCATGATATGTTTTCCATCAATCCATTTTTCTTGTCCATATTTCAGCCAAATCACTGATTCATGGGTATAGATCTTCACTGTAATGTCTCTAGACAGTAACGCCAAAGAAGATCTTTTCTGAATCATTGTGGTCCTCACCTTGTTATATTTTTAAAATTAACCTCAATGTAGAGGAAGCCAGCTTTGCTTCAGTAGTTGCTAATGCCTAACGTCGACAGTTCTTAGATTGAAAAGGGAAGGGGGGTGGTCTGAGAAATAGCTCAGTTGGTGCAAGGCTTGCTTGCCTAGCATGCTTGACACCCTGGGTTTCACCTGCCTGGCGTAGAATCAGCGTCTTTTTGTAGGCCTGCAGTCCCGGCCTTCAGGAGGTCATCTGCAGATCGAAGTTCATCCTTTGTTTCTGCTCTAAGCCAGTCTGGGATACATGAGACCCTGCTTCAAAAACAAGTTAGTTTTATTATACATGTCATGATCACTATCACTGTATGTGAATTTTCACCATTTCTTACAGCAGATTTTGCTGTTTTGTATTCCTCTATTGTGGTTTTGTGCCCTGGGCCTTTCATTTACTAAGTGCTTTGCCACTGAGCTGAACTCACAGCCCAAAGTAAACACTTCTTAAAGTGTTCTCCATACTTTTCAGTGCTATTAAAAAACTAAAAATAGCCAAATATGATGGTGCACGCCTTTAATTCCAGCACTCAGGAAGCAGAGGTAGCAGGATCACCATGAATTTGAGGCCACCATGAATTCCAGGTCAACCTAGGCTAGAACAAGACCCTGCCTCACAAAAAGTCAAAGCAAAACTGAAAACAGGAGCTAATTAGCTTAAAATTAAAACTCTGTTTTTTTTTTATTTTATTTATTTTTTTTTAAATAATTTATTATTTTTTATTTGAGAACAACAGACAGAGAGAAAGAGGGGGAGAGAGAGAGAATAGGCGTGCCAGGGCTTCCAGCCACTGCAAACGAACTCCAGACGCGTGCGCCCCCTTGTGCATCTGGCTAACGTGGGACCTGGGGAACCGAGCCTCGAACCGGGGTCCTTAGGCTTCACAGGCAAGCGCTTAACCGCTAAGCCATCTCTCCAGCCCTAAAACTCTGTTTTTAGATGAGGCTGTGACTTTTTACATGTTTTCCAGAAAATAATATATTTATTCTGATTTTTAAAAACATAATAGTATTGTTGTGTTTAAACATTTTTAAAAAATATTCATGAGATTAAGAGAGAGAGAAGCAGATAGAGAATGGGCGTGCCAGGGCCTCTAGGCACTGAAGACAAACTCCAGATGCATGCGCCACCTTGTGCGTCTGGCTTACGTGGATCCTGGTGAATCCAAACTGGGTCCTTAGGTTCTGCAGACATGCACCTTAAAAGCTAAGCCATCTCTCCAGCTCAGCCCTGTAGTTCCTTTTTTTTTTTGCTAGAGGTTTACTTTTGTCTCATTTTTGTAAAATGTGCTTTTAAAGTGAAATAGCCAGATTCTCTTGGTTTTGGGGAGCTTTTAATAATACTGTTTATCAGTGACAGTATAAATCGAAAAACTGCTGCCAATACAAGGACCACAATGTGCACTTTCTTGGACAAATTTGTCCTTATTTACTTGTTTATTTGTGATGTGGCCGTGAAAGGGGTGCTCACAAGTCTACAGACCAGGGTGCTGTTCTTTGGTGTGTCAGTATCAGGGTGTATTTGATGGCTATCTGGTCAGTTCCCCGGCCCTGTTAGACTTGCTTCACATCATGAACTTCGTTGTACCTCACTCTTTATTTACATCCTTGTCGGAGTATTTCTTCAAGAAGAGACTTCCCAGGAGAGTGGGAGGTGTGTGATCAAAGGCGTTTGCACATTTTTAGGTTATTTGACAGCAAAAGCTTAATGAGAATTGCTGGGCAGTTTGTAGGAGGCCCCAGCTGAGTCACTCCTGCCTGATGTATTTATGGGGGGGAGTTGTCTGTAAGTGTCTCTTTAGAATTATGACTGCAACGCACTGCTTAGGAGGAAGTTACCCCATGATCCTCGATTTACACTGCCTCCTGGACACTTCATTTTTCTCTTGGTTAATTACGAGCAGGGCCGTTGAGTGACATGCTGGTATCTTCCCCAACCTGGCATGGTTACTGATGCTCATTCATGAGCAAGCACACACAAGGGACCTGGTGAACATTTTTCTGGAAAGCCGTTGGACACTTGTTTGGGGAATTGTTAACCACTGGCAACGAGAGCTGCTCCGTGGCTGCTGTTCAATTTGTGGCTGTAAGTAACATACGACAGGGTTGTGTGTGTTGAGGTGTACGGTGCGGTATGGATGTGCGTAAGCTTCTTAGTTATTAACCCAGGAAGTGTTTCCACGGGCTTTGAAATCCAGGCGCTGGGCACTAAGTGCAGACTCACTGCCCCTTTAACAATGTGCTTTCCCGTGGGATTGCTTCTGTTCACTTCCACCCTCGTCTTGTTCTTCCTCGGGTGTGACACCGGCCTTACTAGTGTGCAGGGTGAAGAAAGCGCGCCTTCTGTGGAGGCCAGCCGTCCTGCTGGCACAGAGAGGAGCGGGCGCTCTCAGAGGCACCCTGACCACTCCCTGGCACCGAGCCGGGCCTCTGCTTCGCCGCCTGCGCTCTTCTCCCGTCTGGTGCATTTGCCGCCGTGGCCCAGAGCAGAGCCCCAAGGGGCATCACCCTCCGCTGGTTTGCAGCCTCCGATTTCTGAGCGTGTCCAAATGTCTCTGCTTTTCACGTCTCTTCTACACTGTCAATTTAGGCCAAGTCTGTTTTTCCCGTGGGGAGCCGTCTTGGGCCTCTGGCTTCTCTTCACCCCTGGCTTCCATCAGTGCTTCAGACCTCTTGGTGGTGACAGTCGAATGCTTCTGGAGATCACCTGATTCCCTGAGATGGGCGGGGCTGTTCCGGGTTGAACACTGTGTCCTCTCTTCCCCAGCAGTGTAAACTCGGGGCCCCCCACACGCCATCAGCCCCCCCTCCGGGCGCCCCTTTCCTGACCACGCTGCTCTGTTTGCGCCGTGCACACCGTGCGCGCGCTCCTCAGTGCTGTGCTTTTTGTTTTGTTTTGTTTATTTTTTTCGAGGTAGGGTCTCACTGTAGCGCAGGCTGACCCGGAATTCCCTCTGTGTTCTCAACGTGGCCTCGAACTCACGGCGATCCTCCTACCTGTGCCCCCCTGAGTGCTGGGATTAAGGCGTGCGCCACCACGCCCGGCTTCAGTGCTGTGTTTTTATTCTGTGCGACACCTCTTAGCTGTCATCATTTATGGCCTTTACTGACCAGCTGACCATGGCCCATGTTCAGCCTACACACTCCTGTGCAGCTGTGCCCTGTGCCCTCTGCCCTCAGGCTTCCATTGTTCCCTTCTGGGGCTCTTCAGCTCCAAATCCCCCCTTAGCTCCTCTTCCTAGAGCATTGGAGAAATATTATGAAGTCATTAAAGTGATAGCACTCTCCATGGGGAAAAAGAGTCACGTTCTCTCCCAAAGCCTTGGAGCATGCCAAGGTGAGTAGCGTCTTCGGCCCTCCTCTTAGAAGTTGTAGGGTTTTGTTCTTCTCGGTCGTGTGCGCTCTCTCCCTCTCTTCCCTCACTCCATCGGCGTCTCCCGCCCTCCATCACACAACCAGCACATAACATACAGGCTTCAGAGTTGCCAAATAGTGGTAGAATGCTGTCTCTAACATGGGCAAAAAGCTGTGTTTACTCCCCAGCATTGCAAAATACTAAAAGAGAGAGAGAGAGTGAGGGAAGGAGGGAGGGAGGGAGGGAGAGAGAGAGAAGTTGTCTGAACAGTACCTGAGGCCCTTTCTCTTTGCCTAGCACCCAGTACCCCTGGTGGCAACATTTGACATAATGATAGTTCAATGTCAAAATTGGTCTTCCTAAAGACTCTATGCCTCACTTGCATTTCAGAACTTTGATGTTTATTCAGTGTTACACTATAAAGCTGTCCATCACAGATCCTTAGGGCACTCCTTGTGCCTCTCTCCTCTCGCTCTAATTTCTTGAACTACTTGTTTATTTTTATTCTCTATAAACTTTGTGTGTGTCCCATAAGTGAAGGTAGACAGTGCATAATACATAACTGTTTGTTTATTTTTTGGAGACAGTCTCCTGTAGCCCACACTGGCCTCCAACCTGATAGGTAGCCAAGGACATCCTTGAACTTCTGATCCTCCTGCCTGCGCCTTCCAAGCGGAGTACAGGCGTGCATTGTCACACTCAGCTAGTATGTAACCTTGGAGTTGGCGCATTGCCTTGAGCCCCTGTCGTGGTTCACATTTACAGTTTGTCCCATCTTGTTACTGAACAGCATACCGTAGTCAGACATGCTTTCACGTCTGTTGCTGTATCCATTATCATTCTGAGACTAGTAATTACTTGTATAGTGTTACTCTATTTTTGTCCCATGGCTGTTCAAAGCTCATATTTTATGGCTGTCCTTATTTTATTCCTAAATACTGTCTTCATGCAAGAACTGTGTGATTTGTGACTGCATTTCCCTAGTAACTCGAGGTAGATTTGGTCATTTGAATTTTTGGATTTTTTTTTTGAGGTAGGGTCGCCTACTAGCCCAGGCTTACCTGGAATTCATTGTGTAGTTATGTGGTTTCAGGCTGGCCTTGAACTCACAGCGATCCTCCTGCCTCTGCCTTCCAAGTGCTGGGATTAAAGGTGTGCGCCACCATGTCCGGCTTGGTCGTTTGAATTCTTGCTCATCATTGTACAAATTGGACAATTCCTAGTCTTGGTCTCTTTATCTGAGACAGTGATGTCATTACATACAAGGAGTTTGCATGGCTAGATTTGGGGGGCTGGCCTCGCTTTATGCTGTCGCCGTCATGGCGCTGAGACGTCGCCGTCCTGCGTGAAGCAGGCAGGTAATCAGGGAGATTCTGTGGTATGCTGCAGGCAGACTTCTTGGGACCTGGAACAAAATGCCTCAGGATGCTCTTGCCCTCCATCACCATCTCTGAGACTGGGTAGAAAAAAGATTTCTTCAAACCAACACTATAAGGCTATCAGAACCTGCTTTGAGTCATGTGTAGTATTGGTGGCAGTGGGGCTTATCCTGGTGAGAAAACTAGGAAGGTTAGGGACAGTCTCCAAGGAAGGCTTGCCCCTTGTCACAGTCGGCTTCCCTTTTTGGCAGAAAACGCCCCACCAGGAGCAGCGGGTGGGAGGAAAAGGTTTATTTTGATTTACAGACTCGAGGGGAAGCTCCATGATGGCAGGGAAAATGATGGCATGAGCAGAGGGTGGACATCACCTCCTGGCCAACATAAGGTGGACAATAGCAACAGGAGAGTGTGCCAAACACTGGCAAGGGGAAACTGGCTAAAACACCCATAAGCCCGCCCCCAACCATACACCAGCTCCAGGAAGGTCCAGTTGTCAAATTGCCATCATCTGGTGACCTAGCATTCAGAACACACAAGTTTAGGGGGGGACACCTAAATCAAACCACAACATTCAACCCCTGACCCCCCCAAACTGATAACCATTGATGTAAAATACAATGCATTCAGTCCAACTTTAAAAGTCCCCATAATTTTTATCAATCCCAATGCTATTCAAACAACCCCAAAGTCCAGGGTCTTTTAGCTGAGCTGTAATGCCAAAAAACCCATAATGGTACCAAATAAGCATTTATATTGTAAAAGATAGAATTGGGCATAGCAAAGAAGTGTTGAGCCAATACAAGATTTAAAATAAACAAGGCAAACATCAAACTCTGTAGCTCTGAGTCCAACAACTGAACATATCTCAATATAATAAAGGCTATTTATGACAAGCCTACAGCCAACATAATTACTAAATGGGGAAAACTGGAAGCTTTTCCACTAAAATCAGGAACAAGACAAGGGTGTCCACTGTCTCCACTTCTATTTAATATAGTTTTGGAAGTCTTAGCCATAGCAATAAGGCAAGAGACACACATAAAAGGGATACAAATTGGAAAGGCAGAAATCAAGTTATCACTATTTGCAGATGACATGATTCTATACATAAAGGACCCTAAAGACTCTACTAGCAAGCTGTTAGAGCTAATCAAAACCTACAGCAATGTAGCAGGATACAAAATAAATACACAGAAATCAGTAGCCTTCATATATGCTAACAACAAACACACAGAGGATGAAATCAGAGAATCACTCCCATTCACAATTGCATCAAAAAAAATAAAATACCTTGGAATAAACCTAACTAAGGAAGTAAAGAATCTATACAATGAGAACTTTAAGACACTCAAGCGAGAAATTGCAGAAGACACTAGAAAGTGGAGAAACATCCCTTGTTCCTGGCTTGGGAGAATCAATATCGTGAAAATGGCAATCTTACCTAAAGCAATCTATACATTTAATGCAATCCCTATCAAAATTCCAAAGGCTTTCTTCATGGAAATAGAAAAAACAATCCAAAAATTCATTTGGAATCATAAAAAACCTCGAATATCTAAAATAATACTGAGCAACAAAAAAGAGGCTGGTGGTATCACCATACCTGATTTTAACCTATACTACAGAGCCATAGTAACAAAAACAGCATGGTACTGGCACAAAAACAGACATGTAGATCAGTGGAACAGAATAGAGGACCCAGATGTAAGCCCAAGTAGCTATAGCCACCTGATATTCGATAAAAATGCCAAAAATACTCATTGGAGAAGAGACAGCCTCTTCAACAAATGGTGTTTTGAAAACTGGATAAATATCTGCAGAAGGATGAAAATAGATTCTTCTCTCTCGCCATGCACAAGAATTAAGTCCAAATGGATTAAAGACCTTAACATCAGACCGAAACTTGAAACTGCTAGAGGAAAAAGTAGGGGAAACCCTCCAACATATTGGTCTTGGCAAAGACTTTCTAAATACAACCCCAATTGCTCAGGCAATAAAACCACAGATTAACCACTGGGACCTAATGAAATTACAAAGATTTTGCACCGCAAAGGACACAGTGAAAAAAGCAAAGAGGCAACCTACAGAATGGGAAAAAATCTTCGCCAGCTATATATCTGATAAAGGATTAATATCTAGGATATACAAAGAACTCAAAAAGTTAACTAATAAGGAATCAAACAGGCCAATCAAAAAATGGGCTAAGGAGCTAAATAGAGAGTTCTCAAAGGAAGAAATACGAATGGCATATAAGCACCTAAAAAAATGTTCTACGTCACTAGTCATCAGGGAAATGCAGATTAAAACTACATTGAGATTCCATCTCACTCCTGTCAGATTGGCCACCATCATGAAAACAAATGATCATAAATGTTGGCGGGGATGTGGAAAAAAAGGAACCCTTCTGCACTGCTGGTGGGAATGCAATCTGGTCCAGCCATTGTGGAAAACAGTGTGGAGGTTCCTAAAGCAGCTAGAGATTGATCTACCATATGACCCAGCTATAGCACTCCTAGGCATATATCCAAAGGACTCATCTCATTTCCTTAGAAGTACATGCTCAACCATGTTTATTGCTGCTCAATTTATAATAGCTGGGAAATGGAACCAGCCTAGATGTCCCTCAACAGATGAGTGGATAATGAAGATGTGGTACATTTATACAATGGAGTTCTACTCAGCGGTAAAGAAAAATGAAGTTATGAAATTTGCAGAAAAATGGATGGACCTGGAAAGTATTATACTAAGTCAGGTAACCCAGGCCCAGAAAGCCAAGCGCCACATGTTCTCCCTCATATGGGGATCCTAGCTACAGATGACTGGGCTTCTGTGTGAGAATGAAAATACTTAGTAGCAGAGGCCAGTAAGTTGAAAAGGAGACATAAAGGGTGGAGAAAGGAAGGGAGGAGGATACTTAATAGGTTGATATTGTATATATGTAATTACAATGATTGTAATGGGGAGGTAATATGACTGAGAATGGAATTTCAAACGGGAAAGTGTGGGGGTGGGGAGGGAGGGAATTACCATGGGATATATTTTATAATCATGGAAAATGTTAATAAAAATTAAAAAAAAAAAAAAATCAGAAAAGCAAAAAAAAAAAAAAAAAAAAGTGTGCACCACCATGCCTGGCTTCTTGCATTTTTTCATATTCCATAGTGCCAGGTGGGCTACTAACTTGTTACTCCAAGGGGGGAATAAAGCAGACTTTGAAGAACAGGACACTCTTTCAGCATTCAGGCCCCTTCAAAAGATTGTGCATTCTTCCTGTTGTCCCATTGTAGATCAGCTCTCCCCGTGTTAACGGTTGTAATCTCTCAATTACAGGTGGGTGGGCAGCAGTTTCAGCCCAAGGATTTCGTTCCTTTCTGTGCCCTATCCTCTGCTCACATCAGTCCATTTCTACACAGTGCAACCCTGCACACCTTCTCGGGACTCAAACAGGCAGAACATAGCGCAGCAAATCTGTCACTCAAGCTGCTTCTAGCCCAGTCCAAGCAAAGCTCTTTCTCACCCTCCCAAGCCAAACCTCACTGTCCATAGTTCTTACTGCATTCAGGTCTTTCAACTCTGACCAGAATAGTCCATCAAGCTGTACTTATGGCACTGCAGGGCGTCTCTTAGGCCAGGGTTTCAAATCCTTCCACATTCCTTCCTCAAGTTCCATCCCACCAAAGCCACACAGTCAGGTTTCTAGTAGTAACAAGCCCACTCCTCTGGTACCAATTCTACTGTTGCAGTCAGCTTCACGTTGCTGGCAGAAAACACCCGACCAAGAGCAGCTTGTGGGAGGGAAGGGTTTATTTTGGCTTACAGGATCGAAAGGAAGGTCCACGATGGCGGGGGACAATGATGGCATGAGCCGAGGGTAGACACCACCTCCTGGCCAACATATGTGGACACCACCAGCAAGAGATGTGTGCCAAACACTGGCAAGGGGAAGCTGGCATCACATCCATAAGCCCGCCCCCAGCAATGCACTGCCTCCAGGAGGTTCCGGTTGTCAAACTGCCACCAGCTGGGGATCTCGCGTTGAGAAAACGAAAGTGTATGGCGGACACCTGAATCAAGCCACCTCTGCAGGGGCAGCGTCACCCAGATCCTGATTTGCACGTGCCATTGGGAACCCGTCAGCTTGTGGCTAGGATGGTGTGTGAGGGGCACAGAAAAGCCTCCGGGCTGCTATGCATCGTCCTGGCCGAGGGCATTGCCTGTTTGCCAGGAGTGGTTGATGAAAAGCCCACTGTGGAAACTAAGGGGGTAGCTTTCCTATTTATTTCTTACTGCATAGGGCCTCCAGCTTACTGAGTCCAACCTCACATTTGGAAAAGAAAGCTACATTTATGAGGCAGAAGGCAAAACCAACAAACAGTATCTTAGGTGAGGGAGACAGATCACATGGGAGAGAGCACCCTGCCTTCTTCAGCGAGGGTCACGTGATCACAAGGGATCAGCTCACCCTGTCCTGGGGATCTGTGACCCGCCTGCCCCTCACAGCTGGGTTCTGAGTCAGCCTGCTGTGTCCTTCCCACCAAGCCCCCTCATCTTGTTCCCTTGTAATTAAGCTCCAAGCTGAGATTGGCTCTGAGCCCTGGGGAAACACCCTGTGTTCTGCGCTTACCACGAAGTTTGTGTGTCAGTCAAGGCATAGAATTTTTACACGTACTAATTTTCTCTGAGTCAGTCTGGTTTTGTGTGAGAAACATTCACTTGATTTTTTTTTTTTTTTTTGTTCCACCAAGCATGTGTAGAAAGTATTTTTGGTGTTTGCATAGCAGGTATCACAGAAGTGCAGAGATCAAGACTTTGGCTTCAATCTGCATGTGGTAAGTGTAATGAACATTTGTCTCTGGATAGGTGTGGGGGAATGGGTTCTCCACCTCCCCCCTTGTTGCCAAAATCCATGAGCGCTCAATTCCTTTATTTGAAATGGCATCACATTTGCAAATAACCTGCTTGCATCTTCTCATCAACTTACAAACTGTAAGCACCGTGTAGATTGTTCAACAGTGTTGTTTAGGCTGGTGACTAGGAACATGTTTAGTATAAATTTCGTTTTCTCACATTGAGTGAGTCCACTAACTACGCAGCCCACGTGCATGTGTGTGCGCATGTGTACATGTGTGTAGCTGCTGGCATGGGAGAGGAGGTCTCCTACCAAGGCCATGTTGCCAAGGACTTCGGCTCAAATCTAGTGACCATGCTGTGGCGGAGCAGGCTCTCTGCTAGGCAGCGTTGCTTGTTTTAATCTGCTTACGCTTGTCTAAGAAGATAGTGGAGGGAAGCTGCCTCCCCACTCTTTCCCACACACTTGCCTTGTGAGGACAAGGCCACTGGACTACCGTTCTGACTGTCAGAGGAGCGGCAGTGATTTTGTGCCTTAGGGGTTCTAGCACGCTTACATGCCAAGTTCAACTTCAAGGTTCTGAAGTTCAGGTACAGACTGTACATTCTTTTTTTTTTAAATTTTTTATTTATTTATTTGAGAATGACAGACACAGAGAGAAAGACAGATAGAGGGAGAGAGAGAGAATGGGCGCGCCAGGGCTTCCAGCCTCTGCAAACGAACTCCAGACGCGTGCGCCCCCTTGTGCATCTGGCTAACGTGGGACCTGGGGAACCGAGCCTCGAACCAGGGTCCTTAGGCTTCACAGGCAAGCGCTTAACCGCTAAGCCATCTCTCCAGCCCCGGACTGTACATTCTGGCATTAATTATTTCCAGACCCCGAGGGCCACTGACAGTCACGGTGGTTCTCGCCATGGTGCAGCCGCGGACTTCCCTGCTGCCTTCAGTGGGGTTGGTGGGTCAGCTCACTGCATGTCAGGTTCTAAGTCCATACTTTCTCAGGGTTCTCTTCCATAAGTCAGAGCATCTTTTCTATGAACTATTTCAAAGCTGAAATCTCTTGTACTCTCTCCCCCGGCACGCCACCTAAGGGACCTGTCACGAGAAAGAACATCAGCTGGCCGGCACCCTATGTTACGAAATTTTGCCATCTACTATTTCAAAGAGTAAACAAATCCTTTGCTCTTTACATACGCTGGGAGGGGTAACGCACTCAGCTACTGTGTCATCAAGTTATTGTTTTCCAGTGTTTTATCATAAACAATTGGTCTAGGTCTGGGGAGATGGCCCAGTGGTAAAGGCACTTGCTTGCAAAGCCTGCTGGTCATGGTTTAGTTCCCCAATACCCACATAAAGCCAGATGCCAAAGTGGGGCATGAATCTGGAGTTGTCTCTCTGTGTTTCTCCCAAGTAAATGAAGTATTTTTATTAATTAATGTATTTGAGAGAGGAAGAGAGAATGGGCATGCCAGGGCCTCTAGCCACTGCCAACAAACTCCAGACACATGCACCACCTTGTACATGTGGCTTTACATGGGAACTGAGGAATTGAACTTGGGTCCTTAGGCTGAATAACAGAAGGGAGAGTTGGGTCTTCTGACCTCCTTCAGAATTGTGCTTTTGTGTAGAATAGTAGTTCTCAACCCAGAGCAATTTTGCTTCCCTGGGACTGTTAGCAGTACTTGGAGACGTTTCTAGTTGTTGTGCTGATTGGGGGGGGGGGCACTGCTTGTATCTAGTGGGTACAGATGCACTAAGTGTTCTAACCTGTGTGGGGCAGCTCCCACAGTGTACGTTGGTCTGTCTAAAATGTTAATAGTGGTGAGGTTGAGAAACACTGGTAACAAAAACAGTGGATCATCTTTGTAAGATCCTATCCTCCTCTTCTATTCTAGTTTATTATTTCCATGTTCTCTGGTTTTTTGTTGTTTTTTTTTTAAATGAGAGAAAGAGAGAGAGAGACAGAATTGCTGTGCCAGGGCCTCCAGCCACTATAATGGAACATCAGATGTGGATGTCACCTTGTGTGCATGAGTGACCTTGTGTGCTTGCATCGCCTTGCACATCTGGCTTACGTGGGATCTGGAGAGCTGAACATGGTCCGTAGGCTTCACAGGCAAGTGCCTTAACTGCTAAGCCATCTCTCCAGCCTCTGTTTGTTTTATTTTTTAAAAAATAGCATCACCACTAAAACAGTTTCTTGTGCATATTTTGAGGTGTGTGAGTCACCTGACTTTGATGGATCTTAATATCTTCATCGTGTGTATTATAATTCGATATGTTACAGATCTAGATACATTATTATCTTTCATTTTTGTTTTTGAGGCAGGGTCTCCTAGCATAGGTAGAGCTGGAATTCTTTCTGTAGCTCAGGCTGGCCTTGAACTCACGGCAGTGTTCTGCCTCAGCCTCCCTGTTGTTGGGATTTATAGGCATGAGCCACCACACCTGGCTGATCTCTGGTGACCTGAATTGTCTTTTATTTTTGTGGCATTTGTGAGTAATTGAGATACAAAAATGGTCTGTGCACATTCTCTGGAGTAATCTGTTTCTACTTATCCAAAAAGGCAGACGCAGGAAGACATGTTTGCTTGGGCACAGAGCACCAGGAACCTGACGTGTCTTTTTCTGAGATGGACAAAGATAGCAGGCCAGCATTGGCATGCCCCTCTCTAGTCACGGGTTCTTCGTGTTACTTGATTACGGTAGTTAATTACCAAACTCTCAGGTTACCCACCCTGAGCACGTAACTCCTTTCATGTGGTCACCAAACCTTTGCCAGCAAGGCCCACACCTTTTCTTCTCCACTTTTCTCAATTTTGATGAGTGTTGTGTGATTTTTTTCTTTTTACCTCCTGCTTAACTTGAACCAGGCATGTTTGGGTTGCCAGCCGCAGTGATGAATCACTTTGAAAGGCAGTTCAGTTTGTAGGCAAAACTTTTATTTGCTGCAAATAAACGGAAGACTCATAAGTTCACACCCTTACTGAGCTCACCACATCTTCAAGGCAGGAGGGAAACTAAATTTGGTCCTCAAAGCTCCCGCTTTAACCTGTGGTGCAGTAGTGAATTGTTCTTTTTCCCTTGCCTCATTTTCTTTAGCAGGAGGAGAGTAAAAAGAAAATAATTTGATTTGATTTTTGTTCAGTCTGGAAAGTTATAAATGTGACATTTTTCTAGGTAAACTTTAGTGTTGTGAATGCTTTGTTTATTCCTTAGATGTAATTTTAAAAAAATTGTGGCTGGGCATGGTGGCACACGCTTTTAATCCCAGCACTCGGGAGGCAGAGGTAGGAGGATTGAAGAGAGTTTGAGGCCACCCTGAGACTATGTAGTGAATTTCAGGTCAGCCTGGGAGACCCTACCTCAAAAAAATCAAAAAGAGACGGGTGTAGTGGCGCACGCCTTTAATCCCAGCACTCTGGAGGCAGAGGTAGGAGAATCACCATGAGTTCGAGGCCACCCTGAGAATACAGAGGGAATTTCAGGTCAGCCTGGGCCAGAGTGAGATCCTACCTCAAAAAAAAAAAAAAAAAAAAAAAAAAAACTAATTCTAACTGGGATAACTTAATTTGTTAGACCAAGAACCCATGCAGTTTTTGTTTTTGTTTTTGCACGTGTGTATGTTTCTGTGTGTGCTGGGTGGGGTGCATGCATGTGTATGCACGGCGTATGTGACCCTGTGTACACAGAGGCACGAGCACGTCAGGTGTGCTCCGATGCTCATCTGCCTGTTTCCGTGAGACGAGTTTCTTGCTGTACTTCGAGCTCAGTTTTCAGTCAGAATGCTGACCAGCAAGCCACAGAGATTCTAGGGTCTCTGCTTCCCAGAGGACTGGGATTACAGGTGTGTACCCATCCCCTGCTGTCCATGTGAGGGTGCTGGGGACTTGAACTCGGGGCAGATCAGGCTCCATCACACCTTCATGCTTGCACAGCTAGTGCTCTTACCCGCTGAGCCATCATGTGTGTGTGTGTGTGCACGTGTGTGTGTGTGTGCGCGTGTGTGTGCGCGTGTGTCTGTGGGTTTGTTTTGGTTTTTCGAAGTGGGGTCTCACTCTAGCCCAGGCTGACCTGGAATTCACTCTGTGGTCTCTGGGTAGCCTCGAACTCACGGTGATCCTCCTACCTCTGCCTCCCGAGTGCTGGGATTAAAGGTGTGCGCCACCACGCCCGGCTCCATCATGTATATTTTGAGACAAGATGAATTTACCAAGTGGATGACTTAACGGAGCTCAACCTGGAATTAAGGTCTCTGGAGATGGCTCATACTGGAAGTCTGGGCTTGATAGGATGGTCATGAGGCTTCAGCCATAATGTCCTCACCCAGGCTAGGATTTAACACTCAGGGGCCAAGGCAACAATTCAACAGCAAGAGACATGCCCCGGGTATTTCTTCATTAGCTCCCTTAATCCAAATTATTGACAAGCGGTAGGCGTATGCTGAGGGATTTCTTTGCCTGTAAGGACCATTGTTGATGGGGGGACCTCACCTTGACCTGGGAGGCTCCGGGCTAAGGAAGGTACAGGCAGCTTGGAGAGCTCTTACCTCCTGCTGTTACTGTATGGGAAGGGATGGCTTGAAACACAGGCACATTCTGTTATTCTGTTGGGTAGCTGAGTTTATCTAGAAACCACAAACCTGTGACAGTAAAACGGCAGATGGGATGACATTCACAAGATTCCTTGCCATTTTCTGCACTGAGCTCTTTTTTTTTTTTTTTGCTTGACCTAGAATTCACTCTGTAGTCTCGGGGTGGCATCGAATTCACAGTGCTGCTCCTACCTCTGCCTCCCCACTGCTGGGATGAAAGATGTGCGCCACCATGCCCGGCTTGCACGAGGATTTTTATATACGGCACCTCTCCGACTCCTCTGCTTGTAACGCATGACCGTTAATTCCAGGTGGACCTGATCAAGCTGTGGTTTAGAGTGTTTAATTTACACAACTTGTTGGAATTTCAAGTCTCTCGGCACCTCAGAGCCTCTGCTCGTTGCCTTCCCTCCGAGTTGCCCTCACGTATGAGTCTCGACCTCTCCTGTCCGGTGGGATTGTCCCAGGGCCTGCGGGTGCCCATGCCCGAGGTTGGGCTCTGCCAGTGTGGCAAGGTCCAACTCCAGGCAGTGGCTGTGTTTCAAGGTCATGTGCATGGCTTGGGCTCCTAGCTGAGGCCATGTTTTGTCTAGGACTGACTCAAAGGTAGGGCATATCTGGGAATAGAGGCCTATTTTACAAATAGGCAAAGCAGAAATAGGGGGCTCCGCTGCAAGAGCAGATCTGCAGAGTCCCCAGTGATGTAGGCAGCTCAGCTCTCTGGTTCCCACACGGCACTGTTCCAGGACTTACTGCTGTGTCCCTACGTAGCCACATCAAGACCTAGCCAGAGTGGACGTGACGCTGTCCCACGAATGCCCCCCCTGGCTTTGTAGGGTTCGCTGGCTGAAGCACTGGAGGGCCTCGGGAGGTGTTCCAGGTTGGAGTCACGCGGACGTCAGTGAGGCAGTGCTCCGGGAGTAGGTCACCTTTGTGTGCCAGACCACTGGGCACCTGCTCTGTCTAGCTCCCGTCCATGCTGTGCGAGAGCGCCGTCCTCAGCACAGCGGGGAGCGGAGACAGTGGACGTGCTGTTGAAAAGGCACAGGAAAGACTAGAGGTGAGCCAGCCCCATGCTACAAGAGCTGGGATGATGCTCGCTATGCTGGGTACTTTCTGCTCCGTTTTTAGGATTCCCAATTACGAGGAAAAGTGTGCCACACTGTGTGTAAGCCTGGCCTCCTCCTAGGATGTAAGGACCCAAGGCCATCAGAGGTACAGTCAGGAAGGCGGAGAACACAGCCATCCTCAGCACATGGCTCAGCCCCAGACCTCAGAGGGCTCACCAGTTGGCATGTGTGCTCTGCCTCTAGCTGGAAAGCTTGTAGGGTCCAGTGCTGGTTCAGACCACTGATGAACTGCTCTTTGCCAACCCATGGCCTGTTTCTGAGCTTCCATGTGTACCCACGAGTCAGCTGGGTCCTGCTTAGCATGCGTGGTCCCCGGGCCACACCCAAACCTCACACTGCACCCACCTCCCCTCCTTCAGCCCTGGTTGCTGCCCAAGGTCACTGCCACTTCCGTGGTGGAACTGTGCTTCTGCCAGTCCTGCCCATCACCATGGGCTCTGGCCATTTGTTGCAGTTCTGAGCCCTGGTGGTGCCATCACCTCCTGTCCTCCTTAGCTGAGAATCCAGCCTGCAGGTGCAGTTTTCCAAAAGATTTCCTGACTTGGAAACTCGAAAAGAAGGAGTGTGTCTGGTGTGTGTGTGTGTGTGTGTGTGTAATGAGCAGAACAGAATTGTTAAGCCTTTGGCGTCAGAAGATGTTCTGGGGAGAGGAGTTGAAACATTTGTACCCAGTTGATGTCCTGTGGGCCTGGATCCAACCCCCCCCCCCACCCCCACTGCCAGAGTTACAAGGAATGCTTTTCTGGTGATGGCTTGGCAGAGAAGACCAAGACTCAAGATTTGGGGTTCGAAGATAAATTGGCAAGAGTTTAGAGATGGTATTGGTAGCTGCTTGAACCTTTCTCAGATGGCAAGTTTTACCATCTTTACACACCCGGCATGAAAATGGTTTGCTCTGTAAGTGGGGCGACAGAAACAACTTACGTTTGGCTCTGATGTTCATCACAACAGAAGGAAGCACTTTGAGAAATCTGAGCTCTGTTTTTGATGAATTTTATAAAAACCAAAGGGAAAGTAGAGTCTCCCCCTCTGTCTTATTTTTTGAGGAATAAACAGAATTTCCTAGCGTTGCTGGCTGCGCTCCAGAGAGCATGCCTACAGCTCAGGAGTCATTCCAAAGCAAACTGACGGAAACAGCCCGACTTGCTGGAGGATGAAATTCAGTATCGAGGAGGGGAGAGTGCGTGTGTGCCCGCGTGTGCCCGCGTGGGATGGGGGCAGGGTGCTAAGTGAAGGACGTCTGGAAGCCTTAACCTGTGGCAGCTATAAATAGAATACTTACTCACTTGGGTGGCTAAAATACAGGCTTCTCAAAAGGGGGTTATTCTGCCATTTGGTTGGAATTAAGGTATGATTCAGTATATTGTATCCAGGACTGGCCTATGTTCCTACTAACTTTCCTTTTGATTTGAGCCAAGTTTAATTAAGAGCACTGCTTGACAAGTCCATTAAGTAACTGAAATACTTCCCCTCAGAACCCTACTCTGAATAGGTGCATTATGTCCAAAACAATGCCTTTTTAAAGCCCAGTGAGCCCCAAGCTGTGCAGAGCACCACATAAAAGAGGCACACATGGGCCCACAGGAGCCTGCCCCCCAGGTTGGTGAGCAGACCGGGCCGGGCAGGGTGTGGTGGCGGGTGGGGGGCGCTGGCCTGGGCTGGAGCTCACAGAGCTGGGAGAACTTGGCGTGGTGAGGGCGGGCCTCCCAGCTTAGGGAGTGGCCAGCAGGGTCGAATGCTGTGAAGTGTCTCAAGTTGCATAGTATTGCCACATGACATCAAGATATTGGTTTTCGTGAGCGGCCAGACAGTATTTGGCTGGGGCCTGACCTCCCGAGATAGCGGAAAGGGAGACTTCTTAATTTTGAGTGCAAGTAAAGGAATGCTCTGGCGCGTTTTCTGAGTTGGTTTTAGCTGGCTTCCAAAGCATGCCTAATGTATTTGTGAGGCTGTTCGAGGAGAGTGGCGTCTAGGTTAAATGTCTTACTTTTGGAATTGATCCCCAGGTTGTCCAGCTTTTTGGGCCATTCCTTTTGTTTTTGTTAGGCAACCTGGGGATGTAAAGTGAATAGTCTACTTTTAAAGAGAAGAAGAGATTTTATATATGTTTTAAGAGTTTCTCATAGGTGATGTGTGTATGATGTGTGGGGTGTACGCACGTGGTGTGTGCAGACACATGTGTCCCAAGTGAGCACACGCAGAGGCCAGAGGAGGATGATGCGTGTGTCTTTCACTCATCGGCATGTTGCCTTAAGTCAGAAGGAGTCCCTCACCGAACCGGGAGCTGCCGTTTTTGTTCAGACTGGAGACCAGTGAGCTTAACTGATTCTCCAGCCTCCACTTCCTGCAGGACTGGAGTTACCGGCATGAGTGGCTTTGGCCAGTGCCCAGCTGGTTACATGGGTACTGGGGTATTGAACTCAAGCGAATCAGGGCCTCTCAGGCCTTCCCTTTATTTATTTATTTATTTTTGTTCATTTTTATTTATTTGAGAGTGACACACAGAGAAAGGGGGGGGGAGAGAGAGAATGAGCGCGCCAGAGCCTCCTGCCACTGCAAACGAACTCCAGACGCGTGCGCCCCCTTGTGCATCTGGCTAACGTGGGTCCTGGAGAATCGAGCCTCGAACCGGGGTCCTTAGGCTTCACAGGCGAGCGCTGAACCGCTAAGCCATCTCTCCAGCCCAGACCTTTTTTGTGTGGCAAGCACTGTTACCCTCTGAGCCATCTCCTCACACCTGGCATTTGTTTTATGAATAGTCACCGCAGCAGCGGCGGGCAGGTCTGAGGATCCCTAGCTTTTTCCTCTGCGCCACTGCGTGGCTCGGGATGCGGTCATCTTCCCGCGTCACCCGGGGGTTTCGTGGGCAGCCCACTGCCCCCGGGCTCCTTCCCCGCTCAGCGTCTGCTCGCGCGGGAGCACGCAGCCCGTGTTGGGATGATGCTCACTCCACCACTTGTCGATGCGCGCTACAGAGGCACGAAAACAGCACAAACAGGAAGGCACGTTTTCTTTTTTTTTTTTTAATTTTTTGTTTATTATTTATTTGAGAGTGACAGAGAGAGAGAGGGAATGGGCTCACCAGGGTTTCCAGCCACTGCAAACGAACTCCAGACGTGTGCGTCCCCTTGTGCATCTGGCTAACGTGGGTTCTGGGGAATCGAGCCTTGAACTGGGGTCCTTAGGCTTCACAGACAAGCGCTTAACCACTAAGCCGTCTCTCCAGGAAGGCACGTTTTCTCATGGGCTTTAGACCCGCCAGGCCTTCTGGGATCTTGAGCCTCTGTGGGTTTTCCTCTCTTCCTTAGCCAAGGGTCTTGAAGAAAGGTGATAACCCTGCAGGAGCGGCGGGAGGAAGGTATTCCAGCTGTGAGGATGGGGTGCGAAGCGGAGCCCCCCTTGCCGGCTCACCCAGCCAGGGCAGGCGGAGGGTCTGAGGAGGGAGGAGAGGGGTGAGGTGTTTGGGCCATGCTGGCTTCTGACATCCAGCCTGAAGTAGCTAATGACCTAAAGCATCCTTTTTCCCTTCGCTCACTGCTTCTTGGTGTGGTTTTGCCCCTCAGGGAATAGTGGACAGTGTTTGCAGATGGTTTTTTGTTTGTCCCAGCTAGGGTCTGATGTTCATTGAGTAGAAGCCAGGGTTACAGCTGGGGGTTGCCAGGGGTAGCGAAGAATTCCCTCACCCCAAATATCAGTGGCCCTGCTGAGGACCCTGCCGTAGGGCCTCCTGAGCGGGGGACTAAACATCCCTTTAGTCCTGCCCGTGTGCAGTATTGAGGGGTGGCCCTTGTACCCACCCAGCATCCTATGAGACTGCCAATGCACAGGGCTCAGCCCTGGACGCGTGACATTGTTACTTGTGTGAAGGAGCCTTGTCTCTGACGGGCGTGACAGCTGACGGTAGGCCCAGATAAGCGAGTAGCACTTTTCCTTTTTTCCTCTGCGTCCATAGAAGACATTGTCTCTAACATGTCACTTTGCTAACAAGCTGCTCTCAACTCCTCCAGCGGTTGCTTTCCTCCTTACAGAGTCAGTGTGGGAGGAGCCCTGAGTATCTGGTACCTTTGAAACCCAGAGTTCCGGTTCTTGGTTCCGGGGTTAACGCAGTTGATTCTTTTTTAAATACATTATTTATTTGAGAGAGGAGGGCGGGGGAGACAAAGAGGCACACAGAGAGGATAAGGGTGTTCCAGGGCCTTCTGTCACTGCATGCAAACTCCAGATGCATGCACCACGTTGTGCATCTGGCTTTATGTGGGAACTGAGGAATTGAACCCGGGCTGCCAGGTTTGCCTTTAACTACCGAGACATCTCCAGCCTAGAGTCTATTCTTTTTTTTTTTTAATTATTTATTTGCAAGGTGTGTGTGTGGGGGAATGGGCACACCAGGGCCTTTTACTGCTGAAAATGAACTCTAGACATGTGTGTCACTCTGTGCATTTGGCTTTCTGTGGGTACTGGAGACCCTAACTTGGGCCCATAGGCTTTGCAAGCAAGTGCCTCTAACCACTGAGCAATCTCCCTAGCTCTCAAGAGGTTTTTTTTTTTCTTTTTTCTTTTTGTTTTTTTGAGGTGGGGTCTCACTCTAGCCCAGGCTGACCGGGAACTCACTATGTAGTCTATGTAGTCTCAGGGCGGCCTCGAACTCACGGTGATTCTCCCACCTCTGCCTCTCAAGTGCTGGATTAAAGGCGTGCATCACTGCACCCCGCTGAATTTATTCTTTACAGCCAATAAATAAACAGCAACAAAATACACTTATTGTCATTGGATATATATACATACATACATACATTCTCCTTTTAGCGCACACTGACCTGAACCTCACGCTCTAGCAATTCCTGTACCTTAGCCTCCTACTGCTGGGTTTATGGATATGAACCCCCGTCCCATGCCACCCCTACCCCATGCCGAATTTGCTACTGGATTCTTGAGAGCCATAGAGCATATTTGAACATGGGTTGTATCATTTTGGTTGACAGATCCTAGGATGGAATGTTCTGGTTTTGTGGCTTCAGTCAGTGGGGTCTGTCATGGGTTTGTTGGCTTAGCTGAGGGACTGTTTTGCAGTGAGATAAAAGTTGGGGTTCATGAGGTGGCTCTGGTTGTAGGGGGAAATGTTGGGTCAGAATATTCCTTCTGTTTCTCCTTCACTGCAGCTCCCCTGCTCCCAAGGACAGGCTCACACAATAGCAGTGGCGTGGGAGAAAGGAACCTCAAGGTCGGCAAGGGAGATGCTTGTCCTCAGTGGCACCAGTTAGCTGACAGGGTGAGAGCAGAGCAGGACATTGTCTCTGCTGTGTGTACACCGAGGCCTCATTGTCGGGTTTCCTCAGCAGGCTGTCTCTGACTGTGTATACACCACGGCCTCACTGTAGTTTCCTCGGGAGGGTTAGCTGTCAGGTGGTTGGGTCTGACTGTGTGTCTGCCAAGGCCTTGCTGTAGGGTTTTCTCAGGAGGGCTAGCTGTCAGGAGGTTGTGGCTGACTGTACACTGAGGCCCTCGCTGGAGGGGTTCCTGTGAAGGGTTTGGAAGATAAGTGGGTGCTGGCCCTCTTGTCTCCAGAAAAAAGGATTTACAATGTTTCCCACAGCCTGCAAGAATCATTACCTCATGTCATAAGTGTCCAAAACAAATAACAAATAACTAATAACTCATCTTTAAAACTTTAAAAAAAATTATTTGGAGAGAGAGAGAGAGAGAGAGAGAGAATATGAGAATGGGTACACCAGGGTTCTTAGCAACTGCAAATGAACTCCAGATGCATGTGCACTTTGTGCATCTGGGTACTAGGGAATCACACCTGGGTCATCAGGCTTTGCAGGCAAATGCCCTAACCACTGAGCCATCTCTCTAGCCCAGCACAACTCATCTGAACATGAACAGACTCGGCCCGGTAGTTTCGGTGGGTCTAATCTGACACTGAACTCACTGTTGCCGACACGGCCATCGTTTCAAACACGGGATGTGGGAAGTGACTGCGGTAAACGCACAGCTTCTTTGTGTCATAGACCACACTGGGGACGTTGCTGTCCCTTGCCCTCCTTCGTTCCGGCTGCTTTCTATATTCACCGGCTTTGTGTCTGCTTGAGTCCACGGCTGGCTTCTGACCCGTCCTCTGTGCCAGGCTCGGGCTGTGCTGTTTTACCAATATTCATTCTCTCTCCAGACCCCCTCACTGATCCGAGGATCAGAGCTCGTCACCTGCATTTTATAAAATCGGAAACTGTGGCTCCGAAAAAGCTAAATGGTGGTGAGTGGGTGGAGGGGTGCTGGGTGCAGCTGATGCTGTCCTGCCCGCGCCCATTAAATTTATGGTTTATAAATTATACATTATAAAACTGTTTCAAAAGAAAGATAAAGAAGTCTTAAACCTGTTCTGCCACTTGTTAGCTCGGGGGCCGCAGATGAGGTTTTGAACTTCTCTGCCTCGCTTTCCACACGTGGGAAGTGAGGAGGGCGTCAGCGACGCACTCGCTGGGTGTTGTAGGGAGCAAACAAGTCAGCGCACAAGCAGCTCAGGCTGGTGGGTGGCGTTCCCGTGGCCCCAGTGTCTGTGGGTACCGACTGCCGCTTTCCAGGATGCCCAGCACTGCTGCGGGTGCTGAATGCCGCGCCCTTGCTGTTGTATTCTGCATCCTCTTGGCCAAGGCCCAATACCTGGCCAGTCATGAGGGCTAGATAAATATTTGTAGAATGAATGAACTCATTTGGAATTTTGGGTAGTGGTGGCTCTCCATGCGAAAAGAATTCGCTTTTAAAAGGTAAGAACATACCTTGGGATGCATGAAGGACACAGAGCATCAGGGCAGAGTCCTGGAATGTACTTCTGCTTGCCTCAGTTGGGGCTGAAAAAGTGAACACCACGTCTCAACTCAGCCTTTTTTTTTTCCTTTTAGTTTATTTTTTATTTATTTGATAATGACACAGAGAAAAAGGCAGATAGAGAAAGAAAGAATGGGTGCGCCAGGGCCCCCAGTCACTGTAGACGAACTCCACATGCATGTGCCCCCTTTGGTGCATCTGGCTAACACGGGTCCTGGGGAGTTGAGCCTTGAACTGGGGTCCTTAGGCGTCACAGGCAGGCACTTACCCACTAAGCCGTCTCTCCAGCCCTCAACACAATCTTTTTCAGTGAACTCATGGCCATGTGGAAAATACATGGCAGGTACTTGGGGAGACCGAGGTGTGTGGTGACCACTTCCATTGCTGCTATCAACAGTAGTGACTGTTAGGAAATAGATGAACCTTCTGTTCAGACATTACAGAGGTAGGCTTGGGAACAGGAATTGTCCACCAAGTCCAGATCGCTGTGGATAGGACATGGTGGGTAGAATTAAGCCCACTGTGGTCTTGTGTCTGTTCTTTCCCACCGCGCGCCTCCGTGGTGCTGGCCTGCGCGCTGAGCATCGGGCGGAAGGTTTGCCAGCAGAGGGGGCCTGGCATCCCGTGAGCTTCTGATCTGCATACAGGTTCTCCACCAGGCCATGGGTGCACGGAACATGCTTGACAGAGTTGTGGAGCCCAGCAGGCAGGAGGGCTTCCTAGAGGGTTTGGCATGTGTTGGTGCCCAGGCTGAAGAGTGTTTTGATAATGTGGGCAGAGCAAGATTCAGAGGCCTGGTGCAAGCTTGGTAAACAGAGCTCTGTCTGCGTGAGTCCTGTCCAGAAGGGCTTCTGAGAAGAGGAGGATTGGGTAAGCAGCTACTGAATCTCTGCTGCTCTAAGGAGGGTTGGCTCTGTGTGAGTGTGTGTGTGAGTGTGTGTGTGAGTGTGTGTGTGAGTGTGTGTGTGTGAGTGTGTGTGTGTGTGTACATGTACATGCACATACACTATCGAAGCCAGATGACAAACCTCTTCCTCTTTCTTCACTTTTTTTTTCCCCAGTTTTTCGAGGTAGAGTCTCACTCTAGCCCATGCTGACCTGGAATTCACTCTGTAGTCTCAGGGTGGCTTCGAACTCACAGCGATCCTCCCACCTTGGCCTCCCAAGTGCTGGGACTAAAGGCATGCGCCACCACGCCCGGCCAAGCCTCCTCCTCTCAATATCTCATCAGAACCATAAGTCTGGTTGGGAAGCAGAAAGGGCAGCTTTGAGGTGAAATAATGTATTTTCGGCTACTTACTGTGTAACTAATCATCTAATTTGATTTGTCTTAGCTCTGAGCCTCCAGTAACTTGGATGGTGACCTGACAAGACATTGAGACTTTACAAAACGCTGCCGTGGAAATTGCACTTTTTTTGTGCCATATATTTTTATTAAATCATAGAAAACACTTGTATACAAATTTTCCTTTTGGGGAAAAACTAGAATATTAAACATCTGGGTAACAAAAACATTGAAAAGTATATCTCGCCTTAAGCAGAGCAAAGCTGTAAGTGGCCATTAAAAAAAAAAAAAGTTTAAATAATTGGTAATGGGTTGTTGGCATTTTACCTTTAAACCAGAGGAATAATACCTTTTATAATCCTCAATTTTCCTTAAGGATTTTTTTTCTTAAATTAAATCAACATGAATTTAAAAGATAGTTAACATGAACTCTGAATACAAAATCAATTTCTTTTTAAGCTACATGGGTTTTTATGATACTGTAAATGCTGAATTTCAGGAGATGGTCTCATTCCACAGGGTTGATTAAATTTTCTACAATGGAAAATATGTATAACAGTGTGGAATACATCTCAGAATAAGATAAATATTAAGACATACAGTATGGCAATAATGTCCTACTTTTCTTTCTATGAAATAAATTTCAAAGTTCACCCTAAGCTTGACTATGTATGGGTGGGCGATGATGGAGGGGTCCAGTGACACTGAAGATGGGTAGTGCCAGGAAATTGCACTTTTGTAGTATAGTGAGCAGCTGCGGTCCGTCCTCCTCTGTCAAGAAGTACCGTAGGCAGGCTTCCCAGAGCTGGCACGCCGGGCATGGAGTTTGCCTTCTTCAGACAGGGCTGGTTTGTCCTGTTCTTCCATTCTTTCCACTTCTCTCCTTGGTGAATGCTCAGCTAAAGTAGGCTGGGACAGGAGTCGCCAGAGTAGGCAATGCGCACCTCTGTCTCTTGGGAATTTTGTGTGCATGTTCCCTAAAATGCGGACAGAGGAACAGAGGGGAACATCTTACCGGGGTCCGTACCTTTGTTCATGCAATTACCTGTCCAGACTCTAGTGTCTGGGCCCACAAGGTCAGGTCCTTTAGCCATGAGCCACATGTGGCTCTAGAGCATTTACCTTGTGGCTATCAAGATGTGTGCCTACATGGGATATATTTTATAATCATGGAAAATGTTAATAAAAATTTAAAAAAAAAAAAGATGTGTGCCTAGAGCCTTTTTATATTGATACATGTTAAAGTAATAATACTTAGGAACTGCTGGGTTAAACGACAGATGTCATTGGTTCATCTTTTTTTGTTTCTTTGTAGTTTTTTTTTTTTTTGTTTTTTTTTTAAGGAGAGAGGACATTTAATGTTGCCCAGACTAGCCTTGGACTTCTGGGCTCAAGGGGTCCACCTGCCTCAGATTCTTCCATAGGTGGGACTATAAATATAAGCCTACATTGTGTGTGTGTGTGTGTGTGTGTGTGTGTGTGCGCGCGCGTGTGCGTGTGTCTGTCTGTCTTTCTTTAAATTGAGACTATTAGGTAGGACATTTAAAATTACAAATGACTCGAGCAGAGCATTTGGTTGGCTGATGAGAAGGGCTCCCACTGAGCTGGTGGCTGTTGAATGGTAGCAGCTGAAAGCGCTCTATCTAGGGGGCCGGGGAGTTGCTGTTGTTAACTTAACTCCTGCTGCTTCCCCAGCAGACTGCTTGGTGACCGCTCCCCTGCCCGCCAGCTGTACGTCTCTCACCTGTGACCGCTGACATCCAGGGCCCAGCCCTCCTTCGAGCCAGGCGAGTCCAGGGGTCTCTGGAGATCACGGAGATCTGCAGAGTTTTAGTCACGCTCTTGGCTTGCTCCTGAGCGTGGGCTGGTGCCGAAGGTCCTGAGTTCTGGGCTCGTTGGAAGCCTGGGCTGTATTTGCTGGTTTTCTCGTGCTGTGCTGCGTTCTCTGCAAGCCTCCTTAGGGAGCTTTTGCTCTTTTCGAGCTAATGAAAAGTTGGAAGCAAATTGGCTGTGCCGTTCAAAAGTGATGGTAGAGGTATGAGCTGGGCCCCTGGGGTGTCGTCACTGTAACCTGTAACCTGAAGTGGAGAGATAATGGGGATTTTTGTAGATTTCCGTGGTCTGTTGACATAGCTCTGTGACATTTGTACTGAGAATAAAGAAGTGTGGGGCCGCGGATGGAGCTCAGCGTGCTTGCCTAAATGCAGCGCTCCCTGGGTTCCGTGTTCAGTGCTGCGTAAACTGGGCATGGTGGTGCCCGTCTGTAATCCCAGCACTCTGGAGGCGGAGGCGGAGGCGGGGGGATTAGGAGTTTGAGGCCTTTCTCAGCCACATAGTGAGTTTAATGTCAGCCTGGCTACAAGAAACCCTGTCTTGAAGGAGGAAGAGGAAGAAGAGAACGGAGTAAATTGGGTTGTCTGCCAATAAGAGCAAGAAAGACCAGCACCAGGCGTTGGCTCCACCACAGCTGGCATGGGCTCCCCTGTCAGTGCTGGCTTCAGCCACTGGTTGGGCACATCGCACCTGTTTCGGAAGGTTAGGATATTTTATTAATACATCTGTGTATTGTAGAGTCTCTAAACATACTAATAAAGATATTTTCTTATAAAGGGGTAACTTTGGATGATGTTTTATTTTCTTCTTTTTCTTTTGTTCTGGGACTGCCTAAGCATTTAAACAGCAGGTGGAGAAGTTAGTTCAAGGTCAAGGGGCCTGTTTGCTGCCTCATCCCAAGGCGAAGGCTCAGGAGCAGCAAAGCATGCGCATGAGAGGGGGTGGGCGGGGCCACAGCCCATCTGGTGGGAGGATCTCAGGGTCCTGCTCACCCACCTGATAAGGGTCACCGTCTCTCCAACACCTCGTGCAGGTCCCGCCTCTCCACACTGCTACGTTGAGGATTTTGTTTCCACCACGTGCACTTAGGAGAACACATTCAAACCACGGTGTTTAGCCGGTTTTATAGGCACACTTCTTCTGTGAGAATGTCTAGAATACTTTTTGAGTGACATGTTTCACACAGACTGGCATTTCAGCTAAATAATTTCAAAGCAGAAACTGGGATAGCAATGGATGTTCATTGTTGGAGTAAATCATCGGCGCGGGGGAGTATTCCAAGACTTTGTAGTGAACTCCTCAGGAGCAGCGAATTCCATTCTGCAGACAGGGTTTGTGTGGTGTCCCTCCTCCCCTCCCCCTCTGGGCTGCCCTCCTCTCCCTGTGTTTGTTTGGGCTGTCGCTGTCCCCTCCCGGGCCACCCTTTATGCCGGTGGCCTGGTACCCAGTGCTCTGGGTTGAAGCGGCTTTTAGCTTTCCAGGAGGTTCTTTGGTAGTTAGGTCACACTTGGTGACCACCAAGTTATCGAATTTGCAGGTCTGAGGAAAAGGAGCCCTTGTTCCCTCGGGTCACCGGGTAGGAGACCCGCTCAGCTCCACTTCCCGCCCAGTCGTGCCAGGGGCACTGAGGACCCAGTTCTCGTCATGTCACC
The DNA here is from genome assembly GCF_020740685.1 of Jaculus jaculus. Classification (NCBI taxonomy): domain Eukaryota; kingdom Metazoa; phylum Chordata; class Mammalia; order Rodentia; family Dipodidae; genus Jaculus; species Jaculus jaculus. Next base: position 86,232,485 of record NC_059114.1, read on the forward strand.
GTGCACGGCCTCGCTTTGCTGTGACGAGAAGCAAGAGAGCCTTCCTTCCTAACTGTTCTCAGCAAGCCTGTGAAGGGAGGATGGACTTTGTTTCTCAGAGAGGCCAGGAGCTGGCATGGGCACTGTGAGTTTAGGAACATCATCCTGGCTCCTGACGGGGTCTTTGCCTTACACAGTTGGTGCACATGTGCTCTTTCTTCCAGGCAGGCACTAGGCTACTTAGCGGCTGGGGACGGGGCTCAGGTTACTGCGGACACGGGGCCACGAGGCTGGCAGGGATGGGAGGGAAGGCTGGGTCGCTGGAGTCAACCTGGCGAGTTTTCTGGGTGGCCCAGGATCCCTCTAGGGCAGCAGCTCCTTGCTGGGCTGAGCCCATTGTTCCTCTCCCCACCGGTCCTGGGATGGTGGAGGAGACGCCGTCGGTCTTGAGCGGGCCTGACTTCCATGGTGGGTGGGGGGCGTGGCGATGGGATTTGAACTAAGGTCCCAATGCCGGCGTGGCCAGCTCTTTACCGAGGGAGCCCCCTCCCCAGCCCCTCCGCCGAGTCTGGACTGATTTCACAGAGATTTTGAGGATTTCCCTGTGCTGAGTGCCTAAGGATCTCCTGAAGTGGGAACGAAATAAAAATGGATCCTCCCAGACAGCTTGGCTGCTGTGTATGTGTATGTTTGTGTTTTGGAAAATGGAGTTAAAAAAAAAAGCGTCATGTATTGTTTCTCGAAGTAATTTTGTCTACATCTTACGGTAATGAGGAGGTGCCTTGGTTGAGTGAGTTCTGGGCTTGGCTGTTGATCGAAGACTGTTCATGGGCTAGCCGAGGCTGAATGCCTCCATTGTTTAGGTGCGTGTTAATAGCTTATGGGTGGTGATTAAGGTGAGCCGCCTAAGCTAATTTACAGGGTGTTTCAGCCCACACTGGCATTTGGCGAACTTGCAGAAAATTGGCCCTTTCAGCTTGAGGCTTTGGTCCCCCTGTGGGGACCTGGCCCTCTGCTCCCTCCACCACTTGCTCCCAAGCCATCTCTGCACCACCGCCAAACACAGTCTGGTACATCAGGTTAAATTCATCTCCTCAGGCCCCACGCTCCTGACCGTCGGAATGTCTTTTATTAGCCCTTGTCCAGCATCTCAGGCACAGTGTGGGGTGATGGAGGAGTCACGGGCTCCTCTCCTCTCCCAGAGGAGCTCCTGATGGCCACCCACCTGCACACTCACCCCACTGCTGTAGGACGAGATCATCTTTTAGGTGCCTTTCTTCTGGCACGGTAAGAGGCTCCTGGAGGCCGGTTTGCCCAGCCCCATGGTCCACGCGTGGCAAAGCGCCTGCAGGCAGTGTGAGTCCCCGCAGTCAGTCAGCATTAGGAGCCAATGCTATCCTGGTGTCACACAGTTCCTGAGGCCAGAGAACAGACGTGCAGTTAGCTCATGGCTCTGGAGGCAGGGTTCAAAGCATGGTGCTGGTATCTGGCCAAGGTCCTTAATTCACCAGACGAGGGCACCCCCCCTCCCCACACCGGGGAGATGGAGCAGGTATGCCAGGGAGAGCTCATTCGTAACTTCCACAGCTCACTGACCTACCGACCACGTGCAACCAAGTTTCTGACAGATACAATTTGGGGAAAGAGTTCAAATCACAGCAGTCCAACTGTGACCTCTCCAAATTTTGTCTAACCTAGGGACGTTCTGCGAAATGCTTGAGCAGGGATCTGAAAAGCTGCCAAGTCTATCAAACAAAGTCTAAGAAACTGTTACAGATCAGAGAAGAACTAGGGAGGTTATGACAGGCCAGATACAAGGTCCTAGAAGAAGGAGGAGGTCCTGAGCTAGGAAAAGGGTACCAGGGGACATTAGACACGAAGGGACATGGAGTTCCCAGTGTTCAGCACTGTCCGGTTCGTAGTGGGTCAAAATGTCCTGAAGTGGTGTCCGATGTTACAGTGGACCTGGGGGAGGGATGGATGGGAACTGCTTGTATTATCTTTGCAACTTCTCAGGACATCGTAAAACTTTCTAGAATAAATCATTTATTTAAGCGATAGCATTCCATCACACATACATGCTGGGGGTGTCTGTGTGAATCCCCAGGCCCTGCTTCTGGTCCCACCAGCTGCTGGAGAGACCCATGTCCTTGGAGAATACACTCTCATTGTAATGCATGAGTGGTGAGGAGCTAATTAGGTTGTCATTGAACTACCTTAAAAGTTTTTTAAAAAAGTCTTTTGGTGCTGGAGATGAACACCAGGGCTTGACATACACTGTACCTCAGCACCCAAGAGGAAATGGACTATGAAAAGAAATGGTGATTTCAGTGCAAGGAGAGAAGCAAACTTATTAACTAAGATCTTAGTAGGCATCAAGAAGAACAAGTTAACCTAAGTGAGCACTTGAGTTTTCTAGGTAGTTTTACTTCCCACACCCCATCACCTTCCTGATGTATTACTCTTAAATGCCCAGTTTTTAAATACTTCATACTGGAGGCTGCCGACGTGATTTTGGTGGTTTAGAGGGAAGGTGGCATATGTGGCTAGTTCAGTCTCTGGCCGAGCTCTCAGAAGAAAGAGCAGTGTGGCAGCCGGAAGCCACATGGCTGTGACTGAGAGACGTGCCAGCTGCCCGACCCAGATGCAGCGGTGGGCGTGGGGTGTTTTCGCGTGTTCGTGCCACCATCACCACGTCCATCCCAGAGCATTTTGTTCACTTCACGTCTGCTAGCAGTCACTTGGTCCCCACCCCACAGCACCAGTTTGCTTTCTGTTTGTGTGGCGTGCGGCTGGTCCTCCTGGTCTGCAGGTTAGTGGACTCTCACGCTCCCTGGGCCGTTGTGACTGCCTTTGTCCCCTTAGCGTAGCGCTTTCAGAGACCATCCTCCTCCATGTGGTCACTTCTGAGTCATTCTTAACTTTTTTTTTTCTGAGTTCATTTTATGAATATACTTTTATGTTTTCATTCCCTGTGGACTTGGAGGCTCTTACAGAAACCTTTCCCCCACATTTCCACATGTGCGTGTGTGCCTGTCTTCATGTGTACATGGATATATGTGCACACGGGCGTGTCCAGGCCAGAGGACAACCTCGGGTGTTGTTCCTTGGTTGTCATACAGCTCCATTTGAATCAGGGTTTCTCACTGGCCTGGAACTCCCCTGTAGACCACAGTGGCTGAGTCGTGAGGCCCGGGGATTGGCCTGTCTCTCTCTCCCCAGCCCAGCTCTGGGATTAGCACATGCCACCGCCCCTGGCTTGTTTGAGCAGGTTCTGGGCATGAAACCAAGGTGCCCGCACTGGCAAGGCAAGAACTCTGCTGCCAGCCATCTCCTCTGCCCGGAACGCGCACGTACCGCGGTGAGGCGTGCAGAGCTTTCCACAGTGACAGCGCCAGGTCTCGTTCTTTTCCCGAGCAGCCTCCTGGGGTCTAGTTTCTCTGCATCCTGGCCACTGTCTTTTAAAAATTGAATTAGATTATTTTTATGCAATTTTCGATACTGGAAGCACGATTTTATGAAAAACACTGACTTTGAAATTTAAAAGAATTCCGCACAGGTAACTAACATGTGCGAGGTGGGAATGAGACTGGCTTTGCTCACAGTGTCCGTGGTCACGAAGAGACAGCAAACTTCTTCTCAGTAAGTCTGTCTTTTCTCTAAAGACAGGTGATAGAACACAACCAGGATTCATGAATATAATCTTACCAGTTTTGTTTATTTGTAGTTCTTTTCTGGGAAAAAAAAAAGTTCTGGTCAAGAATGGGAAAGACCTAGAAATTAGGAAATGAGCGGTCAAGGCCATGTGCTGTTGCTTTCTTGGAGTCTGAGTGTCCCAGGCCCTGTCTGTTCTGGGCCTCCTCCGACTTTCATTAAGCGTGGAGCATATTTGTAAAGCCAGCTGTTTTGTCTTGTGTCCCGTAAAAGGGACTTCCCCCGCCCCCCCGCTGCTTAGAGTTGCTAGAAACGGAACAGCCTTATGCAGTTTATAAAATCTGCCTGTCCTTACCCCATTTATCTACTTTTCTTTTCTGCCTTGATCTCTTGCTTCTCGCCTTACATAATTATTCTCTTGGGAAGCAGGAGGCTGAAGAGGGAAGGTGTCAGGACAAGGAGAGTGTGCCCTTGGGCTCTTTTTCTGAAGGCTCTTATGTGCTGTTAAGTCTCCCCTAGAGCGTGACCCACAGTAGGGGAAGGGTCACAGGCCTCTACCAGGTGGGGCAGGCTCCCGATGGATGAGTGAGTTGTAGGTGTGTCCGTTGATGGCCTAGTGAATGGGGTGACAGGTCTTTGCTCCTTGCACAGGCATCTTTCTGCAGATTTGAGGTATTCTCAGCCACATGGAGATGTCTGATTCCGTTCCTTGTTAAATCATCTCTGGGGTTATTTCTTGTTGCTGTGGTTTAAAAGAGCAACTGGGGGCTAGAGAGATGGCTTAGCAGTTAAGGCACTTGCCTGCAAGGCCTAAGGACCCAGGTTCGATTCCCCAGGATCTGCGTAAGCCAGATGCACAAGGGGGCTCATGCATCTGGAGTTTGTTTGCAGTGGCTGGAGGCCCAGGAGTGCACATTCTCCCCCCCACCCCGCTTCTTTATCTCAAATTAATAGAATATTTAAAAAAAAAAGAGCAAGTGTACAGGCTTCCCTTCCCTTCCCTTCCCCCTTCCCTTCCCAGCATCCAGCACCGCGCTCGGCCAGCTGCACTCCTCTGGCCCTGGCCTGCGGTTTGTACACGTTCACCCTGCTCTTGGCCCCTCTGCATTCGTTCTTGCCTGAGGCAGGCCCAAGCCCAAGCCTTCTGAGTTTTGCACTGAGGCTTGTAAGCGCGTGAGATTGACCCAGCACCCGAGGCTAAAGACTGCAGCGGACCTGCTGTGTCCATTGTGGTCACCTTACACAAAGCTTAAAGGTTAGCTCTCAGGCTAGGGAGATGGCTCAGTGGATAAGTGCTTCTCACGTAAGCATGAGGCCCTGAACTCAGGTCCCCAGAACCCCCATAAAATGTTGGGCAAGGTGCTGCATGCCTCTAACCTCAGAGCTAAGGCTGTGGAGACAGGGACTCCTGAGGCTCGTAGATTAGCCAGCCTGGGTGAGTCAGTTAGCTGTAGGTTGGATGAGGAATCCGTCTCTTTAAAATGTGAGGTTGAGATGCCGGGAAGATGGCTCAGAGGGGTGTTAAAGGCGCTTGCTTGCAAAGCCTGCTGGTCCAGCTTCAATTCCTAAGCCCCCTACATATGTAAGACACAGAAAGCAGGGCACGCCTCTGAAGATGGAGATGCAAGGTAGACTGTGACTAGGCCCCTGCCAGTGACCTCTGGCCTCTGGACACACACCTACACGCTTACGAGCATGCACACACACACACACACACACGCCCACATCCGAGCATCACTCAGCGCTGCACTGAAAACCAAAACAGCAGCAGCAGCGAACGTCCGGTAGACAGAGGAAAGGGGACCGGCCATGACAGTCTGTCAAGCCGTTGTCCCCGTGTCTGGCTTCCTCCTGTTTCTCAGATGCTTTGGATTTTGTTTCAACGATGACTCATGTGCATGTGTGTGTGTGCATGTGCGTGTATGTGTGCGTATTCACATTGCCTTCAAGCTCCCAGATCTGCTGAAGGTGCTTTCAATGAACCCACCTTCCTGCGGTTGTTGAGATTCACAGACTTTAGAGGGCAGAGTCTGCTTTCTGTTAAAAATTAGGTCACGGACAGTGAGTGGTTTTAAAACTCTGGCAGTTTGACCATGGCCTTGGGACAGCCAGGACAACTCCCCCGTCCCCAACAGTGAATTATCTAGTTGAGAATGTAAATAGTGCCACAGTTCAGGACTCTGCGGTAGAAACTTGTGTTATAAAAGCCATGTGTATCTTCATGTGGGTTTGAGTAGTCAAAGATTGAAAACCAGCACCTGCCACCTTGGGAAAGAATCTTCCCGTACTGCCGGGCGGGGGTGGGGGGGGTGGATGACTGGAGAATGGGGTGAAGAGTGCTATTCAAATCCGTAGTATTAGAGTTAGCCACATCCCGTTCTGGAATCCATCAGCGATCGAGCCCGGACCCCAGGCTTCCACAGCGGGGCCTCTGAGCAGACAAAGAAGAAAACTTCGGGTGCTGAATTAGGTTAGGTGGGTTGCAGGCCTCAGTCACACTCCTTCCAGGCAGGCTCTCTGACCGAACCGACCGCTTACCAGGTTAGATCCACTTCCTAGCCATGGATTCCCTGTCTCTTCCTCCTCAATGCTGGGATTCAGGTGTGCACGACTGCACTGGACATTTAACGTGGGCACTGGGGATCTGAACTCAGGCCCTCCTCGGGCAGCAAGCACTTTACTCACTGAGCCGTCTCCCTTGCCCAACGAAAAATCAAGTTTTAAAGTCCAAAGAAATAAGTTCATTTCTAAAAGGGTGAGAGACTGGCCTTTACCACCCTGAATGTGCCCAATCTCGTCTTAAAGGGCAGCCCTGCCATTGTGATGGTGGCGCTGTTGTGTTTACTTTAGCGGGGCTCTGAAAGTAGGCGGGGAGGGGCTGGGAAGACCGCCGCGTGGTTAAAGGCTGTGTGGTGGAAAGGACTTGAAGTTCAGCAGTTCAGACTTCACCTTGCCCTGGACTGGGAAGAGCAATAGGTGATAAAGAAGGAAGAAGCCTGTCCTTCAATTCCCATGTGGCCTGGGTATTTCTCTCTCTCTCTCTCTCTCTCTCTGTGTGTGTGTGTGTGTGTGTGTGTGTGTGTTTTGCTGGGGGAGGGTAAGGTCATGATTGCATGCAATGATAGAGACCTCGTTAGGTTAGGACACTAACTTCAGGCCCTCTCTTCGCCCTCCCTCAGCTTGTGGTCATGGAGAGCAGAGAGTGTGAGGTATATGCAGCGTGTGTGTGTGTGTGTGTGTGTGTGTGTGTGTGTGTGTGTGTGGCATGCATCCCATGGCTCCCATGTGGAGGTCAAAGGGCCTTTCAGGTCAGCCCTCACCTTTACTTCTTCTTTGGGGCTTGGTTTCTCCTGCCTCTGACTCTGCTCTTCTTTGGGATTACAAAAGCCTGCTGTGCCTTCTGGTGTTTTTTGCATGTGGCCTGGGGCGAGAATTTGGGTACTCTGGTACCACAGTGGGTATTTGATCCATTGAGCCATCTTTCCAGTCCCTGAGATCTTTCTCTTTTTCTTTTTTTTTTTTTCCTTTTCTTAAAGATTTTATTCATGTTTTGAGGGATTTATCATTAGCTTTTCCCCAATCATTAGGAGTTGAGGAGTACTGAATCCATCACTACTTTGATGACACAGGTAAGATTTCAGATTCACATTTCCAGGTACCAAGAGTTCCCTCTAAATGCCACAATCAAGTAAGCCTTCCTTTATAGTTCTACTGAACACAGCAATGCCCATTGGTATCTCTGAAGCGTAATCGCGTCTTAGGTCAGTATTTCTCCAAGTAAAGCAGCTGTTTGGAATTGAATGCTCCCTTTCTTTTTCGTCTTGTAAACTGAACTGCATCTTCATACTTCATTCCGCATTCAATCAAAGCAAGCACAACCAGCACGGGAGCCTTCCCCAGCCAGCAACACCATGCACTGCAACACAGCAACCTGGCTCTTGACGAAATTTGGATTTTATTTTTTTAATTTTTATTTATTTATTTGAGAGCGACAGACATAGAGAGAAAGACAGATAGAGGGAAAGAGAGAATGGGCGCGCCAGGGCTTCCAGCCTCTGCAAACGAACTCCAGCCGCGTGCGCCCCCTTGTGCATCTGGCTGACGTGGGACCTGGGGAACCGAGCCTCGAACCGGGGTCCTTAGGCTTCACAGGCAAGCGCTTAACCGCTAAGCCATCTCTCCAGCCCACGAAATTTGGATTTTAACAGGTTCAGCCAATCATCTACAATCTGGTTAGGGGGTGGAGCTCCATCATCAAATGGCCAATCTAGAACGTGGATTCCTTCCTTTTCAACTGGAGCTTTATCATAAGTAGCATCACAAACTCGAACTACAGTTGTCACTCCATACTTCTTAAGTTCCTCTGTAAACTTGTTGAGAGTAGCATTGGTAAGGTTGTGAGTTATCAGAAAACGCATGTTCTCATAAGAGATCTCCACAGGGGCTGGACGGTTCATTATGGCAAATAAAAAGTGTGAGCGTGCATGTGTGTGTAGTGGGGAAAATAAAATTTTTTTTTAAAAATCAATCTTCAAAGGTTTCACAGCAGAAAACATTAAAAAGACCACTAAAATGCCTATTATCGATCACTATTTTCTGTATTCAACTTGTTTATTCCTAGGAAGCTTCACTCTTCAAGATAGGCAGAAGTATTTAGAATCCACTTGGGCCTCAATGTCTGCAGATGGATACCTTCAGACTGCAAAAAACATCCAACTACATACAAGACTTAAGCAGCCTTTACTACATTTAGGCAATAGTGAGACAAGTTAAATGTGTAGATTGCTTTCCACTTTTCTTTACTTGATGCTTAATTTTACTGGAGTTATTAAAAGAAATATGCTTGCAAAAAAAAAAAAAAGCCAATTATTTCTGAGGCCAGTCTTGGTGTCCAGAGTCTTCAAGGCAATGTTAATTATAATGTGGCACATAGAACCTCCAAGCTCACTTGTCAGCAAAAACACTGTGCTGAGCCTGGCAGAAGTCTGCCCTCTCGCTCAGAATCGTCATAAATGTACAACGTATCCAACGAAAAACGCCGGTGAGCTGCGAACTGGGCATTGACGTCCGGCGGAGGCGGGAGCGAGGGAAGGCGCCTCTCTTCTCAGTCACCTCGGCGGCGGTGGTGGCAGTGGTGGCGGCGGCGGCAGCGACGACAACTCCCCCCCAGCCTTTGGTGAACGATGCCCGGCCCGGCGGCGACGGCGCGTGTCCACGAGTCCGTCTTGCTGCTCCTGCTGAGGCCGGCGCTGCTGTGTATTTTCCTCCTGCCGCCGCTGCCTGCTGGCGTCGTCTCGCGCCGGACCCGGATACCGCTGCCGCTCCAGCCGCTCGCGGACGGACGACGGTTACAGCCTGGCTGGATCGTGCCGCCGCCGCCACCACCACCACCCTCTTTTTCTTTTTTCTTTTTTTGTAGTTTTTTTTTTTTTTTTTTCTTAATAGCAGAGAGAGAATACTGGCGCACGAGGCCTCAGTCATTGCAGTGAACTCCAGATGTGTGTATCATCCTGGGTGCATGTGGAGGCTGAGGTCTCTGCTTCCTGGGTGCTGGGTGTGGGGTCCTCACACTAACCGGGCAAACACTTTACCAACTGGGTCATCTCTTTTCTTCCCTCTGTGAATGTCTAGGAGTTGACGTGTTGTTTCCACCATAAGATTATTGTGTCAGTTACTTTCCCCGTGCTGGAACAAACCGTCTGACCAGAATCCGCTTATGGGTTTATTTCAGCTCACACTTGTGAGGGGGGTTTCATCATGGTGGGAGGAGCAGGAAGGTGACGTCATACTTTCACATCAGCAGGGAGGAAGTACAGAGAGATAGATAGAGGGGAGGATTGAGAGATTGAGATAGACCAAATGTTTAGCTATCTTTCTCTTTTTTGTACAGCTCAGGAACCCAGCTCATGGGGGGGGGGTAGTGCTGTCTAGTCTACACTTAAGGTGGTTCCCCAGCCTCAACTAATCTAATCTCATCTACAAAACCCTTATAAACATGACCACAGATTCTAAATCCTGTGCAGTTGATAACCAGAGATTGACCATCACAATTATGTTTAGCTTTTCAAGAAATTGCCGAAGTATCTTCCAAAGTCGATGCACCGTTCCCACTTCACCAGTTTCTGCGTGTCTTTGGCAACATTTGGGAGTCATTTGTTGACAGTAGAAAGTGGAACTTCTCTGAACCTTGCTTTTGAAGTCCCGGATGGCATGACTTGCCTTTCTTACAGAAGTGCTCTAAAGATCAAAGGAGACGGAAGTTTATATGCAAATGTTTTTGTATTGCAGAAATGTTACTGGCGATTATGATCCCCAAAGTTTCGAGTTGTTAAAGTTAACATTCAAATATCCATTTCAGAGATTAAGATGAAAACATGGCCAAGTTTAATAAAATGTGTCTGTTAGGATCCAGTGTGTTCCACTTGCTTATAAAGGCGATTTTTACTTAAATTGTGAGCTTTCTCCATATGTTAGGGTGCCTGTATTATGTATTAAATTATCAGCCTTATTTAACAATGACAGAATGTAATGGTTTGCACATGGCAGGCAGTGTTTTTCCACTCAGACTTGGATGCTCTGGTAGACGTCTGCCTGTGAGCTGTATTTCAAGTTCTTGTAGGTGGCCTTTCCCAGACCCCGCCTATGCGGTCTGTTCTACCGCAAGGGGAGTGGGGGGCTTGGGACATGTTCTCAGTGGGGGGCTTGGGGCCCGCTGAAGACCACGGGAGCCGTCTGCGGACACGTAGCCACTATGGAGTTTTACCTTGCCATGCTGATTATGTGCAAGTGGGAAGTTTATCCTTTTTTTAAAGAACAAAGAGTGTTTTTTGAACACATTTCCTTTCTTGTGGAAGACAGATTTACTATGGATTGAGGGGGGACTGGCCTGTAGACTCTAGCTTGGAAAGATCATCTGAGTTGCTTATCAGCAGCTATTCACACCTGTTGACCAAGACCTCCGGACTGGGCTGGCGGGTTGGACCCTTGAGCTGTGTGTTTGATCCTGCGGGCTGTGTCTATGTACAAGGGCCCTCTGGTAATCTCCAGGAAGGCACCCAGACAGGCTCCCGGTCAGGCGGAGAAACTGTGTGATGGAGTGGGCATGTGCTCTTTGGGGCTTCTGGAAGATCAGGGTTTATTTTAATACTGGTTTCAACTTGTATTAATTTGGTAATATTTCATAATAAAAATTTTAGTTTTATTTTTACTAAATAGACAACTTTAGTGTTTTTTTTTTGTTTTGTTTTGTTTTTTGAAATACGTTCTCTTTGTAGCCCAGGCTGACCTGGAATTCACTATGTAGATTCAGGGTGGCTTTGAACTCACGATACTCCTGCCTCTCCCTCCCCAGTGCTGGGATTAAAGACAGGCACCACCACATCCATAGACAATTTTAGTCAACTGTGCTATGAATATATGAATCCCTTTTTTTCGAAAACATTGTTGACTAAAAGCATTCATTATTATTTCATGATCTTAACCTAATTAAAAAAAAAATCATCCTGCATGGCTTTGAAGATGCCCAGTTGGATGGGTGTGTCTGGAGGTGTTTTCTCTAATGCGTGAATGTGGGGAATCCTGCAGGTAGGGGACGGATGGACAGGATGGCACTTGAGAGGCCAGTCGCAGCCGATGCCTGAATTCGCGTTCTCTTTGGAAGCAGCTAAGAAACAGATCGGGACTGACAGCACTCGTGTCATTGTTCCCACGGGCTGCCGGGGCCAGCCAGAAGCCCACAGTCAGAGGGACGGACAGGCCTGAGGGGAAAACAGAACTTGGCCCTGTTGGTGTTAGTGCGCACTCTTTAAATCGACTTCAGGGTTTCAGTGGGGACACTTCGTAGTCATGTTGGGTGCACTTTCCACCATTCTCATGGAGGAGCCCAGTTCTGCTGTGGAGGGTGGCTAAGGTGACTCAGACTTACCATCACCCGGGGAGGTGGATGCACAAGGGGGCAGAGCTCACACAGCTTGCCATCTGTACACTGGCAATTAGGATTGTGTGAGGCAGTGGGAAAGGAGACATTTCTTTCAATCTTGGGGCTTCCCTGCCACCTTGATCTTCTTAATGCTAGGGAGACTTCTGAGAATCCTGTCCCTTCCTGCCAGGTCTGGGCTGTGGCTTACCATTCCCAAATGCTTTCATTGATGTGAAGGTTGACTTGGTAAGGACCCTGAGCAGCAGTAGTGATAGCACATGATCTAAGTTCTGGCTGGTGGATGGATCTGTCTGTCTGTCTGTCTGTCTGTATCTATTTATCTATCTATGAATAAAAGGGGGGGGGGGAGAAAAATAAAGAGGACACGCCAGGATCTCCAGCCACTGCAGACAACCTCCAGATGCATGCGCCATCTTGTGCATTTGGCTTATGGGGTCCTGGGGAATCAAACCTGGGTCCTTTGGCATTGTAGACAAGCACCTTAACCGCTAAGCCATCTCTCCAACCCTGGCTGGTAGACTTTAAGCAAGGTCATTATTTATACTGAGGGACGAACTGTTTAGTCAGACTTCGGAAGTTTCCCTTTTTAGGAGCACGAGAGAAATCTGTCAGTTACATGTATGGCTGTCTAGTTAACGGAGCCTCTGTTATATTTGAAATGCCAGTGGATATCTGCATGGATATACTGAACTTTTTTCTTGACCAGAGTAATGAATTTACTTCTTGTATTTGTAGTTTTCTTTTGAATTGGACCCCTTTAGTTAGCTTCATAATGATACTTTCATGCATACTTTGTTTGGATTTGCCCCCAGTACCCTCCGCACCCACTTTCCCCCACTCCTGCTCCCATCACTCCTCCCCCACATAGTCCTCCTGCTGCCTGTGAACTACTTTAAGGAGACTAATGGTGTCAGCGTGATGTTTGGAAAGAGAGTGGGCTTAGAAACTGGGGAGGCTTGCCTCAAGACCTCCCTGAAGCACTGCCTAAGCTGCCGGTCACTTGTCCAGTGGCATAATAAAAGATGGGAATGGCACCAAGCTCAGAAAAGTATGCCCAGGGCTTAAACCATGCGCTCTGGAAGGTACAGTGTTTGGGCTTACAGACCCAACTTCGCAGTCCCTCCGCGTCTCCGACTCGCTCACCGACAGACTGAGTTCTCACATTCGTCAGAAAACATGTCCCCCTTGTGAAGATTACTGCTGGCGAGTGAACGTTAGTTCACATAGGATGCCAGTGGGTAGGCTAATGTCCACCGAGTGGACACGTGTACAGACTGACCTAGCAAGATGGGGGGCATGAGGTCCCAGAGGGTCCTCATGGGTTGGCGGCGTAGCAAGTCACTTACATTGGAGGCTTGTGGTCCCCACCTGCCTGGTTCAAGTTTACCTTCCGGCTTTGTGCGTTGGGCAAGTTAGTTTCCCTGTAAGCCTCAGTTTCTCCATCTGCAAAGTGGGAGTGAAAACCTGCCCCACTGACGCCTCTGAGGGTTGCACAGTGGGACGTGGGGACTGGGGTCTGCTCTCTCTCTCTCTCTCTGCTGGGATTCTGTGGTTCACACTTGCAAATGGAAAAGGCTGCGAATGATGCTTTCTGAAGATCCCTTCTTTCCTTGCTTGAAAAAGACATTGCTTTTCAAATAGATTGTGTATCTTTTAAGCCCTGTAGGAGTCATGGTCATTTTGAGAGCGTGTGTTATTTTTTGACATAATACAACTCAAACTTATGGTAAATTCTGTTTGTTTTGTTTACAGGGAACACGAGTCTGGCTGAGAGAAAATGGCCAGCATTTTCCAAGTACTGTAAATTCCTGTGCAGAAGGTGTTGTTGTCTTCCAGACAGACTATGGTCAGGTAAGAAGGTGTTGCTTCCTGAAAGCTTTGTTCTACTTTGTTTTGTGTATGGGCACATGTGATCCCCACACGTGCACGTGCACACGCGCATGCACACACACACACGTGATCATTTCTCTAAGTGACGGTTCAGAGTCCCAGAGACGGCGCAGAATGTGCACCGCGCACGCGTGGGGGGAGCCACAGGTGTTCCCGGCGCTGCGGGACAGCGTTTCCTTCCCGCGGGCTTTTCCCACTTTCTGTCACCTCTTCTGAGAATCGGAAGTGTGGTAGGCTCCATGGGAGAAAGCTCAAGGGATTGATACTGCTGGTCACTTCCCTTACCAATGTCTCTTGAAATTCTTAAGCTTTCATAGTGTCCTCTCTCTGTTCAGGCTGCCAAGACACAGTTGCCAGTGAGTAACAGAAATATATTTCTAACTAGAAATACATTTCTAGGTGCTGTGCGGGGCATCAGGACACCACTGCCTGGGTTCTCCCTGCCACGCCAGTACCTCCGTTCTGGGTACATTACGGCAGATTCGCACCTTCAGGTCTCAGCAGTCCACGCTGGGATCTTCATTCTAAGGCAAGGGTGGGCCCTGGGTGGGGTAAGGGGGTGGGGCTCTTAGAAACGAGAGTATGGCCTCTTTCAAAGAGACCTTGGAGAGCTGCCTCGCCACTTCTACCTGTGATCACAGCCATGCCTGAACCAGGACTCACAGTCAGCTGGCACCTAGACCTTGACCTTGACCTCCCCAGCCCCCAGAACCTCTGGGCCCGAGCATACTCACCCGCCCTGTGAGAACGGAAGGCCTCCGCAGCGGGGACCCTGCCTCGAGGGTCTCCACCCCGCAGTGTCGCACACAAGCCCGTCACGGAAAGCACGGAGACCACAATTTGGTTCCTCTAGTTACATTTTGGTTGAGAGTCAGCCGCCTCTGTGTTTTAACAAGGCAACTGTTGCAGTCAGGTTCACTCTGCTGGTAGAAATCAACCAAGAGCAGTTTGTGCGAAGAAGAGGTTTATTTTGGCTTGTAGGCTCGAGGGGAAGCTCCATGATGGCAGGGAAAATGATGGCATGATCCAAGGGTGGACATCACCCCCTGGCTAACATCAGGTGGGCAATAGCAACAGGAGAGTGTGCCATACACCGGCAAGGGGAAACTGGCGATAACCCCCCCCCAAGCCTGCCCCCAACAATACACTGCCTCCAGGAGGTGTTAATTCCCAAATCTCCATCAGCTGGGAGCCTAGTATTCAGAACACCTGAGTTTACGGGGGACACCTGAATCAACCTATGGTTGCTGTATTTTGGGTTTTGTCAAAGACACAGCAAGCAAAAATAAAAGCAGAAACAGCAAGTAGCAGATTTAAAAAAAGAAACAGGAGACACCTTGCAGCAGAAATGACTGGTGTAGCTGCCAAAGGAAAAGGAACAGGTGTCAGATTTCTGGTCACGGGGCGCAGCAGACCTGATCTGAGCCATCCCTCTGGACAGTCACTGGGAGTTCTTGATCACTCAAGGGTCCTGGGCAGACCTTCCTCCCCTGTAGAGAAACTTCCAGTCAGCCCTTCCCACCACAAACACTTTTCTACTTTGGGGTAAACAGTGATGAGCTCTGTTAAGTCTTACGACTTGGGGACTTGGTAGGGGCAGGGGCAGGAGGGGAGGACGAGCGAGCAGAAACTCTGAGAAGCAGTTTGCCTTTCAGCAGTTCCCAAGGACATGCCTGGGTCTGAGATGGTGTGGGGGGGGACTGTCCACAGCCAGCTCTCAACCAGCTGTAAGAGCACGGGACACGAGCCCACTGTAACTTGTCATGCCATTACAGCCCCCCGATGGCCTTTGTGTCCTTTGAACAAACACCTTCTGCCCGGGGCAGCTTTCCACCTCTGCACCTTCTCTTCCTCACCGGGGGAGGCGAAGGCTCCTCCATTCCTCCCGAATGCTGCACGTGGGCAGGCGGGGTGTTGAGATGGCCCAGAGCCCATCCTAGAAGTCACCAGGAACTGGAGAAGTAGAACCTGGAGACTTCAACTCTAGGTGGGCAGAAGTCAGAACTGACTGGAGGCCTGGATACGCCCACCGAGTTAGGGTCACCCCAAGCTCAAGAATGCCTGTGCTTTTGACAGCCAGGAAGGCTCCCCAGGCTAAGCCAGCTGAGAGAGTGAAGAGAAGGGGCGCACGGGGGGACAGCTAAACCTGTCGGCTTGTGCAGCTGCTGGGAGGCTCAGCCCCACCCAGGCTCCCTGAGGCAGCCTTAGCCCCCAGAAGAGGTGTTCGTGGTAAATTGTGGGATGAAGGGGAGACCAGCCAGAAAACAGCCTGATTTGTGAACGTGGAGGAAAAGGGTTTGGGGACATCTGTGGGACCACAGTAGTGTCATAACTAGTATATCACAGGATGCCTCGTCTCTCCGAACCAAACACTAGGCCACAGGGGAATGTTCTTACCAGCTACCTTACACATAATTCCCTTGCTCTTTTTTCTTTTCTTTTTAAAAATTATTTACAAGGACAAAGAATGAGAATGAATATGGGGCCACTGCAAATGAACTCCAGGTGCATATGCCAACTTACACATGTGGCTTAGATGGGTCCTGGGGAATCGAACCTGGATCCTTTGGCTTTGCAGGCAAGCGCCTTAACCGCTAAGTCATCTCTCCAGCCTCGTTTGCTTGTTTGTATGAGAAGGAAAGCATTATCATTTAATGGGGATAACTTGACCATATTTTTTTTTTCTCAAAAAGCGAAAAAACTGCCCATGATTTATTTAGCGTTTTGGCCCAGCACAGCCTCTGGAGTCGCAGATACCCCATTCATTGCACTTGCTGTTTCCAGTGAAATTAACCCGTGGATTCTGACTTCATGTGAAACTGCCACTTAAAGAGGTTCAACCCAGTTGACTGTGAACAGTTCAGTGCTGCAGCCTAACAGGCTGTAATTGCTCTGTGCTCTAGCTTATCATCCATCTGTTTATGATTTAAAGATAAGATGTTTTTAATGGCTTACTGTAAGGCTCAACAAAATTGAAGGAATTTTTACATTCTGATTGGGAGGCCAAGCGCAGCCCTAACACGGAACAGGAAGCCCTGGCTTTTGGAGGGCCACAGCCTGCTTTAATTCTGCCATTGCTAGCCGCTGTAACATTCCTTCTGTTTTTCTTTTTTTTTTCCCCCCTTCTTTTTCTGATGTTTGGCTAACAGATTTGCCATGATTAGTCTTCTACAAATGCCCTAATTTAAGTGGAGAGCAAAATGGGTGAATAAATGTTCACTTTTTCCTTTTTGGACTTCTGTTGTTTTGCACTGTGACATGTTTGCTATAGCTCATGTGTCTACGCACTATAAAAGTTTACAACTCTAAATGTGTTTAATGGCATTACACACATGGTGATGCACAGCCCTTCCCACTGCCTATTTCTAAAACTTTAACACTCTAGACAAAACTTTGACCTCAGTAATCAGTAACTCTCTATGATTTGCTTTATTCTTGAATACAGTCTCCTTTAACAATAATAAATAAGGGCCGAAGAGATGGCTTAACAGTTAAGATGCTTGTCTGCGAAGCCTAAGAACTCATGTTCGAATCCCCAGGTCCCATGTAGCCAGACACACAGTGACTCAAGTGCAGAATGTTGCACATGCGCAGAGGAGGTGCACGCATCTGGAGTGAGTTTGCATAGGCTGAGGCCCTGGTGCGCCCATTCCCCTTACATCTCTCTTTCTCAAATAAATAATAAAATTAAAAAAAAAATAATAGAGGAGGCTGAGGAGATGTCCCAGTGGGTAAAATGCTGCTCTGCAAACTTGCTGACTACAGTTCAGATCTCTGGGACCCACATCAAGCCAGATGCAGTAGTGGAGGTCTGTGAGCCCAGCCCTTCTGTGGCGAGATGGGAGTGCAGGCAGGAGCGTCCTGGAAGCTTGCTGACCAACGTAGCCTTTCCTGCAAAGTGGTGACCCCTGCCTTCAGCAAAGCGCAAAGTGAGGAGGGACCCTCAGCTTTGTCTTCTGACATACACACACACACACACACACCCACACACACACCATAAACACATTCAAAGATAATGAATTAGTAATAATTGAAAAAGTAACAAAAGGGAGCCAGGCGTGGTGGTGGACACCTTTCATCCCAGCTCTCGGGAGGCATAGGTAGGAGGATCGCTGTGAGTTCGAGGCCACCCTGAGACTACAGAGTGAATTTCAGGTCACCTGAGCTAGAGTGAGACTCTACCTTGAAAAACAAAAATAACAGAAGGGTCTGGGGAGATGGCTCTGTGGTAAACTGCTTGCCTTGTGTTGCAGTTGCTTTCAATTTCTGGGACCAACCCCGACCAGAAGCAGCGTATGGGAGGGAAGGGTTACGCCAGGCTTACAGAGTCCAGGGGAAGACGCTGGCTCACTTCCAGAGAGCCGCCAGCAACAGCCAGCAAACAGCAGCAGCGGAACTCCACTGGCTCTGACCATACACCTCAGGGCCGGACCCCAGGGGTCTGCCCCAGTGACACCTCCTCCAGAGGGCTGCTGGGGACTGAAGTAGGAAGTCTAACTTTAATCAAAACCCCTGAGGCTATGGGGACATACATTCACACTCAAACCACCACACCTTGCACGTCAGGGGGACTTGAGTTGAATCCGTAGTAACCATGTGAAAATGGGGTTGTGGGATGTGGTGGTGCATGTTGTAATCCCAGTGGTGAGGAGGCTGAGACAGGAGGGTCTGGAGTGCGCTGGGGAAATCCTGAGACTGTCGCCCTAAGTTGTCCCCTGGTCCTCTGCATCCATGCTCATCCATGCGCATGTACCCACATACATGCATACAGACCACGTACATAAAAAAGTAGTGGGCTGGAGAGATGGCTTAGTGGTTAAGCGCTTGCCTGTGAAGCCTAAGGACCCCAGTTCGAGGCTCGATTTCCCAGGACCCACGTTAGCCAGATGCACAAGGGGCCGTATGTGTGTGGAGTTCCTTTGCAGTGGCTGGAGGACCTGGTGCACCCATTCTCTCTCTCTATCTGCCTCTTTCTGTCTGATGCTCTCAAATGATTAAACAAAAATAAAAAAAAAATTTAAGTAATAAAGAGTGCTGTTTAGCACATACAGAACTGTGGGTTTGGTCTCTCACAACACTTGTACGCGCACACATGCATGCACACATATACACACACAAGCATATTACTAGAAATTCCGGTTTGTGGTTTTTCTTAGATGTCTTTGCACTGCTGTGGATTGTGGAGTGGAGACTCCAGTGGTCCATTGTTGGCCCGCTGAGCACCCCTGCCGCCAGCTCTGGCCAGTGGGTTGCTGCTTTGTGTGTGCGGGCTGCAGGGCATCCTGCTGGGAGAAGTGACAGATAATCTTTAAAAGCAGGATGTGGCCGTGCGTGGTGGCGCATGCCTTTAATCCCAGCACTCAGGAGGCAAGAGGTAGGAGGATGGCCATGAGTTCAAGGCCTCCCTGAGACTCCATAGTGAATTCCAGGTCTGCCTGGGCTAGAGTGAGACCCTACCTCGAAAAAACAACAAAAAGAAGCTGGATGCATCTGTGCGCTTCCGTTGAAACTGTAGGATGGCCGCATGCGTTGTTCTTAGGACCCACTTCCATGTAAACAGGACAGCTGTCTTGAGAAGTCAGCGCCAGCCGGGGAGGCTCTTAAACTCCCTGCTTTTCTCGCATTCTGCCGTTGCATCCTGGAAATACCCGTGTCGGAGCTGGAGGGGAACACCAGGCTGTTGGGGCTCCTTGGAGTCAGAGGTCTGGACTTCCAAGCTGAACCCCACTGGGGCTTCTAGTCTTGCTTTCGGGACCACAGAAGCTGCAACTTGTGTGACTTAAACGTGTTCCCCCGCTCTGAACACCACGTGGTACACATTCTTTTAGATGTCTTCCAGGAATTCAGTTTGGCATCTTGTAGCTAAAAGATGGAAAGTCAAATGTTTCCACTAATTTCCACTGTGGGATTATAGAAAAAAAAAATGTTTTTGTTTGTTTATTGGTCTGCTTAGCTCCAGAAAAAAAAAAAAAGCATGTATTTGCAAATCTGCCTAGCTTTAGTGGAAAGCTCCCTTAGTGAAACGTGGGAGGAGACTCCCTCAAGCAAGTCAAGCCCATGTCATTTCTTTTTTAAAAAAAAATATATATTTATTTACTTAACTCAGAGAGAAAGATGCAGATAGAGAGGGAGAGAGAATGGGCGCACCAACGCCTGTTACAATAGCAAACAAACTCCAGACGCATGTGCCACCTTGTATATCTGTCTTACATGGGTACTGGGGAATCAAACCCGAGGCCTGAGGTTTCACAGGCAAGCACCTTATCCACTAAGCCATCTCTCCAGCCTCGTATGACATTTCTTACTCCCTTCCACGCCTGGCTCCTTAGAGGTATGTTCACACACACACCCCCCCCCCACACACACACACACACACACACACCCCGCTGCTTTGTTCAGTGATCGGCGTGGACATGAGCTTCTCTCAGGGGCCATAGAGGGTTCTCCCACTAGTTCAGTCCACACTGCAGCCGTGGGCCAGTGTTTTTTCACCTGTCTCCCCAAAGTCACAGGAGTTAGGGTTGCTCAGTACATGGGAGCAGAGCCTGGCCCATGGATGCATTCAGTGAACACTGAATTGGTGGATGATGCTGCACTTGTAATTAGCCTAAAGCAAACAACTCATTAGGATGCTGTGTGTCCTCTTTTAAAAATATTATCATGCCTTTTTAAACTTTATAACTTTTTAGTGACAGCTTCCATAATTATAGACAGTAAACCATGATAATTCCCTCCCCACCCCAACTCTCCCCCTCTTAAACCCACCATCCATGAAACCCTCCAATCTTTACTCCCCTTTCAATTAGTCTCTTTTTTTAAAATTTTATTTATTTATTTTTATTTGAGAGTGACAGACACAGAGAGAAAGCCAGATAGAGGGAGAGAGAGAGAATGGGCGCGCCAGGGCTTCCAGCCTCTGCAAACGAACTCCAGACGCATGCGCCCCCTTGTGCATCTGGCTAACGTGGGACCTGGGGAACCGAGCCTCGAACCGGGGTCCTTAGGCTTCACAGGCAAGCGCTTAACCGCTAAGCCATCTCTCCAGCCCAGTCCCTTTTATTTTGATATCATCATCTTTCCTCCTGTTATGAAGGTCTTGTGTTGGTAGTTTCAGTCATTGCGAGGTCATGGATTTGATCAAGGCCGTTTTGTGTTTGGAAGATTGTATTATAAGCAGTCTACCTTTCCCATTCCTCCCCCCCCCACCCCCGTGTCTTGCTCTGGCCCAGGCTGACCTGGAATTCACTATGTAGCCTCAGGGTGGTTTCGAACTCATGGCGATCCTCCTACATCTGCCTACTGAGTGCATGGACCACCACACCCAACTCTGCCGTGGCCTTTTAATAAAAGTTATATAGGTTTTGTTTGGGTTTGGGTCTTTTGAGTACAGTTCTTAGTGTGTTGCCCAGGCTGGCTATGGAGACTTGGTAATCCTCCTGCCTCAACCCTGCAAGTGCCAAGATTACAGCCCAACCATTCTAAGCCGCAAAGACGGCGAGCAGTGACAGGAAGAACTGGAGCGCAGGAATGGCAGCGACGGACCGGGTGCGCTGCCTGCAGACTTTGCAAGGCCCGAATGAAATAAAGGTATGAGGAAGGAAACATAAGTTACATTTTTATTTCTGGGGAGAGGGTGGGTGTCTTTGTTTTAAAATCTTTCAATATTTGTAATATTAAACCCCAACGTTGTTACTCTGTTTATTCCAGCGGAGATGGGGAGGTGATGTCGGGATTTAGCTCAGTGAGTCGCCCTGGGTTTAGTCCTTCGAGTGCGGGGGGGAATCAAAGTTCGTCGTGGTGGCGCACGCCTTTAATCCCAGCACTTGGAAGGTAGAGGTGGGAGGATCACCGTGAGTTCAAGGCCACCCTGAGACTGCATAGTGAATTCCAGGTCAGCCTGAGCTAGAGTGAGACCCAACCTCGAAAAACCAAAAACAAACAAACAAACAAACAAACAAAAAAAACCCCAAATCACAAAAGGACCAAAGAACAAAAAATCACAGGGCAACTCTATACTTCAGTGGCTACTTACAGCTCCAGGCATTTCCAGCCATGTTTGTAAGAAGTGTGGGCTGGGCAGGGCATCACCAGACCTTTGGTTGCCAAGGGCACACCATTGAGTTGTCTAGTCCCCACCACATTGGTTAGGCCTTCCAGGTTTCTTTGGGCCACTCCCTGATCCCTTAAGTGAATTTAGCTCACATGGATTAGATAAAATTCCATTTGCTGTTGATTCATTTTTTTTCTCTCTCTCCCAAAACTGGCCTTTGCCTTCTGAGTCTAGCGGCTTTGCTGTGAGTTGCTGGGCCTTCCTGCCTGGCCTCCCAGCGAGTGGGGAGGCCATCAGGTGTCCCTGATAGCACTGTTTACTGGCCCCAGTGAGGACCGAGCTGAATACACACGCTTTAAAGAGAGGACAGATGGCCTCCGTCTTGGGTCATGACCTTTGGCTTCCTGTCTTCCTGAGAGTCCACTTGTTGGTTTTCTCCTTATTGATCTTCTGGGACTTGGACCTTTTCACCCGTGGGATCATTTAGAGTGCCTCCTCTTCTTAGCCCTCAGGGTGGGCCTGCGCGCACCTCCCCGTGCTGCTGAGCTCCTGTGGCCTCGCTCTGAGTCCCAGATCCGAGGCTCAGCTTCTGGGTAGGTCGGTCATCTCGTTCTTGGGTTAGCCTGTCGTCCATCCAGATCTTTCCTGCCACCAGCGCACTGTTGGCCCCGCATTGCCAGTGTCTGCTCACAAAGCCATGAGCTGGTACGCGTTGGTAGTGACTTCCATTGCTGCTTTTAGCTTGGGGGTTAAGTTAGCAAATACTGAAGGTAAGTGGGGCCCTGACATATATTTTTGGTACCCTTGAATGCTGAAAATAATCAGGTGGTAGGTGCTAAGCTCAAGCCAAGCTAAAATTAATGGCTAGAAGAGATTAAATAGAAAAATCAACTAAGTCAGACTCATTCCCCTTATTTCAGTGTTTAAATATAATACTTTCATTTTACATATCATCTTGTGAGAAATCTGTGTGAGGGCCCTATTTGGAATAAAAAATAATTCAGAAATTATCTATGGAAATTGGGACTCAGCACCATTAAATGTGGAATAATGGAATGTCAGTAGAATAAGCAAAGGAACTTTGTGAAATTCAGGTGGTGGTTTGAATGAGTTGCTTTCCATTTGAAAAATTAATTTATAGGCCTGACAATTGGAACAAAGTTTTCTGAAGACTCAGTGATACCCATTGCAAATTGATTACTCAGCCCATCTCTGAGGATCTATTCAGACATCATTATGTATTAGAAAGAGAGAGGTGAGGCTGACTTTCAACCATGGTCAGAGCTCCATCCCAGAATGCCTCCGGGATAACCTGATGTCTTGATGTCTCCCCACTCTTTCCCCGACACCCGCTGGCTTTTCCCTGGTATCTTGATGTCTCCCCACTCTTTCCCCGACACCCGCTGGCTTTTCCCTGGTGTCTTGATGTCTCCCCACTCTTTCCCTGACACCCGCTGGCTTTTCCCAGGTAGCTCCTGTTCTGGGCTTCTTTCCTGAACTGGTTTTGTGAAATGATTTCTGTGCTGTCCGTTAATTTTCTTTGTCTTTCTGTCCTTCCTTCCTTCCTCCCCCCTACTACCCCCCCCCCCCCCCGGTCCATCTGTCATGTGTCACTGGGCCTCTGTCTCAAGAGGCTCTGGACTTTATCTGCTTACCTTTGGGGTTCTACCTACTCTTGGTCTGTTCCCATTTTACCCAGTTTTGGGGCTTCTTCTGTCTCTGCCCCTGTTCTGGGGTTACAGGCACACACCAGCATGTCCAGTTTTAGGGGTTCTTCTGTCTCTGACCCCTATTCTGGGGTAACAGGCATGTACACACCCGCAGGCCCAGTTTTAGGGGTTCTCCTGTGCCCTGATCTGGGGTTGCAGGCACACACCCGCGGGCCCAGTTTTAGGGGTTCTCCTGTCTCTGCCCTGATCTGGGGTCGCAGGCACACACCAGCGAGCCCAGCTTTAAAGTTGGTGCTGCTGATCCGACTCAGGTCCTTACTCGTGAGGCACTTGAGCCACTGGGCCGTCTCCCTCCCCCCCCCCCTTTGAAGACACAGTGTGTATCGCAGTGGCCGTGCCCAGGAGATGGCCTCCCTGCTGGCTGGTCACTCCCACGTGTAGCTGAATGGGCGGGGCAGGTCCCACCCCTCGTCCGTACCTGGTTTTGAACCGCTGAGGTGCTGAGAATGTCTTTCACATATTTAGATGCTTGGAAGAAACAAAAAAGGAATAAACAGTTCATGTTGCAAGCATGGTGTGAAATCCACTTTGAATCAGGTTGCATTGCAGCAGTCTGAGTGCCCCTCCCTGGCCTGAGGTCTGACAGTCCATCCACTCTGCAGACAGGCTGACCTGAGGCACTGACCACCTAGTCCATTTCAGAAGGACTCCCTGGCTTCGCCTCAATGTCGGCTTTCCCCAGTTGCTCCTGGCGTGATGTTTAGGCTGAGAGAACCTTCCGACGTCTTCTACTGGACACACAGGGAAGCCTCTGGAATGGCCACTCGCTCTCTTACCGCGCCCCGTGCTGGGCCTGTTGGCGCAGGCTCCTTGGAGGTCTTCGTGCAGCTTTGCCAGCCCCTCCATGCCCACCTGTGAGCCCGCTGGACTGCTCGTAAAAACACCTCGATCGGGAACATCATGTCACGGGAGGCAGAACTCAGTGTTGCGTGTTTCTAGGGCAGAGGCTCTCAAAGATGAGCAGGAGTACGGAATCTTCTGGAAGGTTGTTAAGCCACCAAGTCCTGGGCCTCCACCTAGGGTTTTGATTCAGCAACTCTTAAGGTGTAGCCTGACCAGCTCAGGATGCTGCTGACCCAGAAGCCGCACTTTGAAAACATTTGTGGGACTTCAAAGGGTGTGTGTGTGTGTGTGTGTGTGTGTGTGTGTGTGTGTGTGTGTTTAAGCTACTCTGAGGCACAGAACAAGTGGGATAAGTCCACGGGGTGTGCATTTAATCTGGGCCAGCACACTTCCAAGGAAGATCTGTGGCCTTTTGAAGTACTGACAGAACAGGCCCAGCGGGCTGATGACCCATCTGGCAGTCGCTGTGTTAATCCTGACCCCAGTGCTTGTTGTCACTCCGTACCTCTGTCCCGGGCCCGAGTCATAGTCCTCCCCTTCCAAGAAGGACAATGGTCCTCTGCCCGTGTGTGTGTGTGTGTGTGTGTGTGTGTGTGTGTGTACGTACGTGTGTGCATGCTTGCATGAATGCACATGTCTGTGGAGGCCAGGCGACAACCTTGGGTGTCATTCTTCAGGAACTGTCCACCTCTTTTTGAGGCAGGGTCTCTCTGTCATTGGCCTGGACCTGCCAAGTAAGCTAGACTGGCTGGCCAGGGAGACCCCAGGATCCGCCTGTCTGTGCGTTTGGTGTCAGGATTACTAGCGCATGCCGCCTTTCCTTGCTTAATGCTGACCGGGGAACGCATTGTGTAATCCCAGGCTGGCCTCGAACTCACAGCGATCCTCTGCTCCTGCTTCCTGTGTGTTGGGACAGGCCTGTGCTTTTTTTTTTTTTTTTTTAATGTGCTTTCTGGAGATTCAAGTTAGTTCCTCATGCTTGCAACACAAGCACCCCCTGACTGAGTAATCTCCCATGCCACAGTTCTCTATTTCAAAGCTGCTGTTAAGATCCACAAATGTCTCAGCACTCCTCTTCCTGTTGGGATTACGAGCGCACGCCACTGCTCGCTTTTAAGAAAAAGTGCATCCCGGGGATTGCACTCAGGCGCTTATGCTCCAAAGCAAGCACTTTCCCACTGACCCTCCTTCCAAGCCACAATTCTCTATTTTGAAGCTACCGTTAGGATCCTCAAACTTCCCAAAGTTACCTTTAGGCCAGATAGGCCCTTTCAGTATTTTGTATTTTAAACATTTTTTAATACTTTATTTCAATTTATTTATTTGAGAGACAGAGAGAGATTCAGAAACAGGCAGAGAGAGAATGGGCACAACAAGGCCTCCAGCCACTGCAAACGAACTCCAGATGCCTCCTTATGCATCTGGCTAACGTGGGTCCTGGGGAATTGAACCTGGGTCCTTTGCCTTTGCAGGCAAGCGCCTTAACCACTAAGCCATCTCTCCAGCCCTGTTTTGTATTTTAAAAGTGCCTTGTATATAGCTGTGGTTGAACCTGAGCTTAACATCTTTTTATGTCAGTCGTGACACTTGGGGTATGCACAGCCACCCCCCAAAGCAGGTTCACCCCGGTCCCTCCTCAGAGTCCAGGTGATGGCGGAGCACACCCTAGGACAAGAGATGCTCACCACCTGTTTGGCATCACTGACACCTTTGAAGAATTCTGAGGGATGACTCCGGAAAGAGGTTTTCTTTGGAGATTGCTTTTAAATATCCTTCTTGATGATGTTCATGAACTTCATTTGAAATGTCTGCACTATTCACTGCTGCGTAAGATCATTTTGATTACTCCAAAGAATTTTTGAGGGTGAAAAATCCCCAAAAGTTTTTATACATAAAGAGGGCCTAGCAGCCTTGTGAAATTTCACAGAAAAAGCTTTAGTATTACATTTGCAAACGTAGCACATGGCTTGTATTAGAAGTTCCTTTATGTCGGGGGGTAAAGGCGCCCTTGAATCTAGCTGCTGTTTGGGTGTTCTGAGAGGTGCTTGGAGTGACCCTGCAGTCAGGAAACTGAGGCTCGCGGTGAGGGCAGCAGGGAAGCTAGCTTGGGGAATTCAGCAGCTGTCTATGTCTCCTGGACTGGTCCTCTGTTCCGCAGTGCATCCATCTTCCTGCCCTGAGAGTTCGCCGTGTCTCGCTCCATCCATCTGCGTCTGCTCTTGGAAGCAGAGCTAATGACAGATGTTAACTGGCTGAGCCCAGAGACAATGTGTTTGGAGCATATGCTGTCCCCTGTCTCAGGAAGCTTTTCTAACAAAGAACTCAAAGGCAACCACACCTCCAGGGAGTGCTATCTGAGTCCTGTGTCAACGGCAAGTCCCGGCCAGTTAACCTAGTTTTCTTACTCAGTGGAAGGTAGAACGGGGAATTTCAACTCAGAGTGTGGTCATCTCAACATTTATTTTTCATAAAATGTATGTATAAAAGCCGGTGTGATGGCTCCCATCATAATGCCAGCTCTGTCAGGGGTTGCAACAGGTAGCTCGCTTGGTCTCCCTGTTGAATTCAGGGTAGCCTAGGCTACAGAGTGAGATGTATCTCAGAAAAATTTTTAAATGTATTTATAATTAAAATTTGAACATGGCTGACTTGAAACACTTTACTCAAGTACTGAACTTGCCTTGGGCAGTTAAGTCCATGGCTCTGTTGACATTTGCAGGAAGCAGCACTGGTAAGCACAGGTGTCAGGATTTAGACCCTCACACACACCTCTCTTGGGCACCCACTGTGTGGGCATTCTCTGCACAGATGTCAATGCCCTGGAGAAAAGCAGCCTTGTCTCCTGAAGAAAGCCTTTCTTCAGTATGTTATTGGTTCGTTGCTAGATCAGATGGAGATTTTAAAATCATTTGCAGATGTTACTTTTAGCTAAAAGACCTGAAGTGGCAGAAGACACATTTTAGCACCTAGGATATTTATTTATTTATGAGAGAGAACAGGGGACACCAGGATCTCCTGCCACTGCAAATGAACTCCAGATGAATGTGCCATTTTGTGCACACGTGTAGGTGTTGGGGAATTGAACCAGGGCTACCAGGCTTTGCAAGCAAGTGCCTTTAATGGCTGAGCCATCTTTCCAGCCCAGCACCTAGGATTTGGTTAGTTAATCACCATCTTAAGTTTGAACTGTAGTCTGAAATGCAAATGTCTAGGTTGTAAAATTTTTCTTCTTTAGGATCTTTATTGAGATTTGACTCACTTCTCGTACACTTCAGCCTCCTGAAGCACAGAATTCTGTGGCTTGGAGAGGTGGCCCTGGCGTTCCAGGTTCTTGCTTGCACTGCTCTCTTTGCTGTTCTCTGTCTGCTTCCTCCATGATGATGTGACAGTGTGTCACTCGCTTCTGGCACCTGCCATGTCTTCCTCGCCATGGTGGACTACCTTCTGGAACTATAAGCCAAAGTAAGCATCTTCCTTCCCAAGTTGACTCTGGGTAGGGAGTTTGTCCAGCAATGAGAAAGTGACTGGTATGTCTTACATGCTCAATACCACTTTAGACTTCCTCTTAGGTGCCTCCTTTCTCCCTCCATCCTTTTCTCCTCCTCTTCATCCTCCCCTTCCTCTTCCTTCCCCGCCTCTTCATGACAACCATGTGAGCTTCACAGTGTCCCCATAAATGTAAAACCGACCTTGAGGTAAAGTAGCGTTCTTACGCTGTCCACTGGTATAATAGAAGTACTTTTTTAAAAGAATGATTTAATATTTTTATTTTATTTATTTGACAGAGAGAGGGGAGAGAGGGAGGGAGAGAGAGAAAGAATGGACACACCAGGGCTTCCAGCCGCTGCAGACGAACTCCACACACCTTCGCCACCTTGTGCATCTGGCTTACGTGGGTCCTGGAGAATCAAACTTGAGTCCTTTGGCTTTGTAGGCAAGTGCCTTAACTGCTAAGCCATCCCTCTAGCCCAGCAGAAGCATTTTAAATGAATTAATTTTGTTTTGCATATGTGGTCTTGTGTGAATGCAGGTGTGTACCTGTATGGAGAGGACAATTCTTTTTAAAAATTTTTTGTTTATTTTTATTTATTTATTGGACAGTGACAGAGAGAGGAAGAGGCAGAGAGAGAGAGAGAGCGCGAACGGGCGCGGCAGGGCCTCCAGCCACTGCAAACGAACTCCAGACGCACGCGCCCTCTTGTGCATCTGGCTAATGTGGGTCCTGGAGAATCGCGCCTCAAACCGGGGTCCTTAGGCTTCACAGGCAAGCGCTTACCCGCTAAGCCATTTCTCTAGCCCTAGAGAGGACAGTTTTTGTTTGGTGTTACCCTTCCACGTCCTTTTATTCTAGTCTCCTTTCATAAGCTTCTGGAAAGTTCTTCGCCTCTCCCTCCCTTCTTGTCTTAGGCACACTGTGATTAGTGAAGCTTGGCATTGTTTCCTGCTTTTAGAGGGTCTGGGGATGGAACTCAGAAGTGCAAGTGCCTTGTCCACTTACTGAGCCATGTCCACAGCCTCAGTGCCGGCATTTTACAAAGCCAGAAAAACCGAGGGGAACCGTTCGTTGCTCCCCCACCTGCCACCGAAATCTTTTAAGAGTGCTCCTCTTACGACATCAGAATTGACATGAGGCTGAGCTTCCGCGCACACGGCCCTTTCTTCAACTTTTCCTCCCTGCCAATGTCCTCTTTGGGTCTTATACTCTGCAATTGACATCAAATTTCATTTGTCTTTCAAAAATTTACTTTAGGAAATATAGGGGCTGAAGAGATGGCTTAGCTGTTAAGGTACTTGCCTGCAAAGCCTAATGACCTGGGTTCAGTCCCCCAGTACTTATGTAAAGCCAGACACAAAGGGTGCTTGCGTCTGGAGTTCGTTTGCAGCAGCTAGAAGCCCGGATGTGTTCGCTCACTTGCTCACGCTCTCTCTCTGTCTCTGCTTGCAAATAAATTTGCAAAGAAGAAACTATATAGGCAGATATTGGTTGGCATGCTACATTTAATGTGCAAAGCCAGTGTGACTAAGAAACCCCTTCATGCATTTGTGGTGGTGTGTGATGGAGGTACTGTTTGGTCTTTGCTGGGCTAGGCAGGATGGCCAACTACTGTGCGGGACATTGATGCAGATCAGTTAATTGTTTATTTGTCTGAAAGCCTTCCCTTTTGTCTCATAGCACTTCTTGTCTAAAATGGCCATTGGGATTAGACTTGCTGAATAAACAGTTGAAATGTCCGTCTTCTCAGTTACTTTGTATAAAGAAAATCTAAGCCATCTGGACTTCTCTTGCTTTTATTATGTTGGCTCCAAAGACAGCAAAACAGCTTTTGTTTTTGGGTCAAAGCAGATGTATGCAGCCTGCCATCTTAATTTCTTTTGTATGGGTTGGCATATACTGTGGCTGCTTTGAAATGTTGAAAAGATTGCAGACTCAGTTGGGGAAAGAAATGGGGATTTTTTTTTTCTTCATGACTGAGTTTACTAGCTCAAATATTTTGTGAACAAGTATCCTCTGAAATAAATACATTGACTTAACATCATTTGGCTGTTTTTCCAAATTGGGTGTTAATCAGTTTTTTGGCCATATGTTCAACATACGTTAACATACGTCTGAATTGTGCAGCGAGGCTTTGGTTCAAGAGAAACGTGTCCAATGGCAGAGTAGTTTGATACTTTATCCTTGCAATATGGAGGAACTGTTGTGGGCTAATGCGTTCTCCTCCAGCCTCGAAACCCTGTAAGTTTCTAAGTCTGTCCTCCTTGTCTAGCTTACATTTCTTCACTAACCTGGGCTTTTTGTAATTAGCATCTATTAATTAGACATAATGCTTTTCACTGTGACATTTTCTTGCAAGTAAATTATTTTAATCATGTTCATCCACTGTTATTCGTTTAGTTTGTTTGTTTTCCGAGCTAGGATCTCACGAGCCCAGGGTGACCTGGCACTCACTCTGTAGTCCCAGGCTGGCCTTGAACTCACAGTGATCCTCCTACCTGTGCCTCCCAAGGGCTGAGATTAAAAGTGTGGGCCACACATTGTCACCCCACTATTATTGTTTCTTGTTCCCCTTCATTGATTCCCTTCCTGCTCATACCTATCTTGTTTATCTGTTGTCTATCCATATATCTGTTTACCTACTGTCTGTCTGATTGTGTGTGTGTGTGTGTGTGTGTGTGTGTGTGTGTGTGTGTGTAAGCCAAAGGACTGGGTGCCTCTCTCACTTGCCCTTCACCTTCCCTTTGGTGCCGGGCCTCTGATCTGGACCTGCAGCTCACCCATCCAGCCATACTTACCTGTCAGCGAGTCCTAGGGACCCTTGAGCTTCTCCTCATCTCCGTGAGGACTCTGTTAATCTCCTATTGTTCCACAGATTAGATCGCAGGGCCTGGCATGTGCAGGACTGAGGCTGTCATTTTTCCCTTGTCAAAATGGAAGACAGGAGGGATGGCTTAATGGTTAAAGGGCCTGCCTGTAAACCAAAGGACCAAGGTTTGATTCCCCAGGATCCATGTAAGCCAGATGCACAATGTGGCACATGCCTCTGGAGTTCACTTGTAGCAGCTGGAGGCCCTGGCACGCCTGTTCTCTCCCTCCCCCCCTTCCCCCCTCTCAAAAATAAAAATAATAAAAATATGCGAGACAAAAACTTCTTAAAATACTTCGAATAGGGGATTGTTTGGTGCTTTCTTTTCTTTTTTTGGTTTACATTTTATTTATTTATTTGAGAGTGACAGACACAGAGAGAAAGACAGATAGAGGGAGAGAGAGAGAATGGGCGCGCCAGGGCTTCCAGCCACTGCAAACGAACTCCAGACGCGTGCGCCCCCTTGTGCATGTGGCTAACGTGGGTCCTGGGGAATCAAGCCTTGAACCGGGGTCCTTAGGCTTCACAGACAAGCGCTTAACTGCTAAGCCATCTCTCCAGTCCATTTGGTGCTTTCTTATGTACTCTTCTTTTAACCTTCCTGAGTAATGTTCATATTTGCAAATGTAGTTAGAGAAATGTTTGTCCCCCAAATTTCACAAGTGCACCTGGTAGAACTGAAGAGCCCTCCATGTTCCACATCCTTAGGGTCTAACATCCTAAGATGGTGTGGCGTTTTGAATGTGAACGTTTGCTCCCCATAGCTTCAGGGGTTTGTTTTTCAATATTTTATTTTTATTTATTTGACAGAGAAAGAAGGGGGGGAGAGAGACAGACAGAGAGGGCAGGAGAGAATGGGCATGTTAGGGCCTCCAGCCACTGCAAAGGAACTCCAGATACATGCGCCACCTTGTGCATCTGGCTAACGTGGGTCCTGGGGAATCGAACCTGTGTCCTTTGGCTTTGTGGGCAAATGCCTTAACCATTAAGCCATCCCTCCAGCCCAGCTTCAGAGTTGTTTTTTTTTTTTAATTAAGATGGAGCTTGCAACTTAAATCTCTGGCAGCCTCTGGAGGAGGTGTCGCTGGGGTGGGTCTTTAGTTCAGCTCCACTAGGTGTGCCACAGCCGTTGGAGCTCTGGCCGTCGGCCTTTGCTGTCAGTTGGTGGTGACTCTGTGCCGTGGATCTGTGGAAGGAGCCAGCCTCTTCCCCCGTGACAGAACTCGCCCTGGAGTCTGGGAGCCGGGTAGAAACCCTCGCATAAGCTGCTTCTGGTTGGATGTTTGTCCAGCAGCGGGCCGTAAGTGCCACAGATGGTGGGAGCAGCCGTGGGTGACGGCGCCTCTGCGAACAGCTGCATCGCTGGCTGGCTGCTGGAGTTGCTTTTGAAAATCGGGGGGGGGGGGGGTGTTGGTGCACGTGTGCCATGGCGTGCACGTAGAGGTCAGAGCACAGCCTCAGGTGTTGATCCTTATTCCCACCATTTTTGAGACAGGGATCAGGTCTCTGTCGTTCTTTTGCGTACACCAGGCTAGCTGGCCTGTGAGCCTCTGGGGGGTCTCTTGTCTCCACCTTTTCCCATCTTACCGGAGAAGTGTTTCCTCTGGCTTTGGGGGGGGGGGACTCTGGGGATTCAAACTCAGGTTGTTCAGCTCCTGCAGCACTTACTGAACCATCTCCCCTGTCCTGAGACTGGCTTTTCTCAGTGGCTGTTAGGGATCAACTTGAGGAGTCTGGGCTGGTGTAGCAGTTCCTTTCTGTAATCCCAACTCTGAGGCTGAGAGAAGAAGGACTGTGAGTTTGAGAGTTTGAGGCCAACCTGGGCTTCATTGCCAGAAACGCGGCCTGTGTGGTGGTGCACGCCTTTTATCCCAGCACTCGCGAAGCAGAGGCAGAAGGATCACTACGAGTTCCAGGCCAGTCTGGAACTGCAGAATGAGATCCAGGTCAGCCTGAGTGAGACCTACCTTAGAAAATAAAAAACAAATATGCAAAACAATCTCCATTGGTTTCAGTGCTAGCAGATGTGGATCCTGGCGTTTTCTAGAGACTTCGTCAGGAGACAGAGTCCTGAGTGGTGCTGGGAAAACAGCGAGCTCTGGCCACGTTGTCCCTCTGTGTCTCTCTGTCTGTCCCTGTCTTTTTCTGTTCAAAAGAAATAGAGAAATGAACTCGTAATGGTGGCTCGGCCTTTCATCCCAGCGTTTAGGAGGCTGAGGTAGGAAGACTGCTGTGAATTCAAGGCCAGCCTGAGCTACTGAGTGAGACTGTGCCTCAAAAATAAACAATAGCAGCATTAAAAAGAAAGAAAGAAATTAAGAACTGAATCCAGGTATATTTGTGCACGCCTACAATCCCACCACCTACGGGTGTTATAGAGTGACTTCAAGGCCAGCCTGGAATACCTGAGGCTCTGTCTGTCTTTTACTAAACACACACACCCTACATTTACTATTACTTTCTATGGTAAAGGAATATGTTTAGGTCTTAGCTCAAGCCTGCTTCTTGAACAGAGAGAGGAAGTTTTAGGAAGTCATATCATTTAGCATGCATTCGAATACTTGGGAATCTTGGGCTGCAAAGGGATTCCTTTCTTGTGGTTTTGTTTACATCTAAGTTCCTTTTATGGTCACATGATACTAGCATAGTTTT
Source organism: Jaculus jaculus (assembly GCF_020740685.1). Taxonomy (NCBI): domain Eukaryota; kingdom Metazoa; phylum Chordata; class Mammalia; order Rodentia; family Dipodidae; genus Jaculus; species Jaculus jaculus. The sequence goes on from NC_059114.1 coordinate 86,265,584, forward strand.
CTTTAGGATATGAGCCCCATTTGAAGATCTTACAACTTTTCAAATAACTTTTAATGTCTGTTTTTTAAAAATTTTTTTGTTTGTTTTTATTTATTTATTTGAGAGCAACAGACAGAGAAAGAGGGAGAGAGAGAGAGAGAAAGAGAATGGGCACGCCAGGGCCTTCAGCCACTGCAAACGGACTCCACATGTGTGTGCACCCCTTGTGCATCTGGATAACGTGGGTCCTGGGGAATCGAGCCTCGAACAGGGGTCCTTAGGCTTCACAGGCAAGCGCTTAACCGCTAAGCCATCTCTCCAGTCCTTAATGTCTGTTTTTTGAGTCTGTGACGTGATGATGGCTGGTCATCCTTCTCCCATTGCTTAGAGGATTAGGGCAGTAGCGATGGCTGCTCATCATTTATGGAGACCATGATTGTCCTGACCTTGCAATACCAGCCACAGTCGTTTTAGAGCTGCTTGTGACCTCTTGTAGCTATTTTTGACAGCTAAGAAACAAAGGGGAACAGGTGTTATCAAGTGGTCCTTTTTCGTGGTGGTCAAAATCTGGGAGAAATGTTTATGGTAGACTCAGTGGAGCCAAGTGTCAGCCTGTATGCCTGGGAGTGGGAGGGAAGAAGAAGAGGCAGACTAGGCAGGTCAGTTCCAGACCACTTCCACTATCCCCGCAATGACCGGCGCCCTAAGGACTTCAGGGCAGGTTTCAACCCTGTAGAATTCTTGGCGTGGAGGGAATTTCATGGAAACGCGGCCTGGCAAGGACGGCCGGCAGTGCTGGGGTCGGTGTGCCAGCACTCCCTCTTTCTGACTGGCTCATTTCACGTTGAAAGCAGAACCCATATCGAGCCCACGAACGTAGCCATGATCAGTCCTCACTGCTAGTCGTTAAAACCCAGAGGCGTTTGTTACTTAGGAGTTCTCAGACCTTTGGGTTCTGGCACCCAGAAATTCTAGGACAACGACTTGGACCCGCCCCGTCTTTTCTTTCATCAGGTTAGGGCATTTAATAGCCAATGCTACCATTTAACTTCCTAAAGGCAATTGTTTCGTATTGAAAAAAGGAAGGAGGGCTGGAGAGATGGCTTAGCGGTTAAGCGCTTGCCTGTGAAGCCTAAGGACCCCGGTTCGAGGCTCGGTTCCCCAGGTCCCACGTTAGCCAGATGCACAAGGGGGCGCACGCGTCTGGAGTTCGTTTGCAGAGGCTGGAAGCCCTGGCGTGCCCATTCTCTCTCTCTCCCTCTATCTGTCTTTCTCTCTGTGTCTGTCGCTCTCAAATAAATAAATAAAAAATTTTAAAAAAAGAAAAGAGGAAGGAAGTAATCTCAGAATGAAGGGTAACCTTTCTAACTGAAGTAATTAAATTCTATGAAGAATTCTGTTACCTTCTGTAAGGCTACTGAAAATTCCTCTTAATTCAGGATTCAGAAATAATGCAGAAAGCCCAGTGTGATGGCTCTCACCTTTAACCCAGCATTCAGGAGGCTTGGGGGAGGAGGATTACTGTGAGTTTGAGGCCAGCCTGGGTTACAGAGTGAGGTGCAGGTTAGCCTGGACTAGAGTCAAACCCTGCCTTGAAAGAAAGGAAAGGAAGGAGAAAAGCAGGAGAAGAGAAGAGGAGGAGGAGGAGGAGAAAAGAGAACAAAGGCGTGCTGCAAATTCTTTTAACAGTAGGCCTGCCTAACCTGTCAGGACACAGTGGATTCCCAACGTCAGGAGACATCAGGCGAAGTCAGGTACGCTCCTCCTGGAGGGGCGTCACTGTCTGTGCCTGACTCTTGAAGTGTGCTTAATGACAGAGTGTTTAAAAAATATTACAGCTTTTGCTAAGATCATTTAAATCAATTGCATTTGAGAAATGTGTATGTGTGTATAAACTTACACACACATATATAAATCTTTTGAATCCCTATTTTTGGACAAAACCTTACAGAAGAGTTCATAAATTTTTTAGGCAATATAAAGAGAGGTGAATGGCAAACTTAAAAAAAATTTATGTATTTATTTGCGAGAAAGAAAGAGGCAGATAGAGAGAATGGGCATGCCAGAGCCTCCAGCCACTGTAAACAAACTCCACACACATGTGTTACCATGCGCATCTGGTTTTATGTGGATGCTGGGGAATCGAACCTGGACCCTTCGACTTTGCTGGCAAGTGCTTTAACTGCTAAGCCATCTCTCCAGCCCAGTGTACAGCAGTTTGTTTTTTTTTAACTGTGATTCTACACAGCTTGATTTAAACACTATTGTTTGACAACAATATGGTGCACAAAGCACTTGTTCCTTTGAATCTTTTAAGCTGTGATTTGTTTTTCAGGAGAGAGAAAGAATGGGTGAGTCCGGGCCTCTTGCTTCTGCAAAGGCACTCCAGACGCATGCGTCACCTTGTATATCTGCTTTACGGGGTCTTGAACCTGGGTTAGCAGGCTTTGCAAGCAAGCACCTTTAACCACCAGCCCTTCTCCCCAGCCCTGAAGTACTTACTGTTAACAGCATTATAGCTTTCAAGTTTCCAGTTAGTGAGTCAGAGTTACATAGTGTTAGGGACCGCAGCACCAAGTGAGACTTGGAGCGAGTGAAGATGAGGTACCAGCGTCTGGTCTGTGCTCCTTATGTGTTAAGATGCCACAAAAACAGCCACTCAGTCCTGGAAGATGAATTTAAGTGACAGAAAGTTGAATTCAGTTTTCTTATTTCATTTAAAAATTGTTCCTTATTATTCCCACCATAATTACTTTCACAACTATGCTATTCTGACTGTTATAAAAGTTAGGTAGACAAAATTCTTGGGCAAAGCAGAAGAGATAAATCTTAAAGTCATTTATTCTTTACTTTCAGGAATCATTGATCTCTTGTCTACTTACCTCACTAAGATGCTCTGAAAAAGAGCCAAAATTACAACAACAGTAAGAAAGGTGGTGGTCTGTGTTCGTGTCTAACATATTTCTTACAGTAAAATATATCCCCCCGCCCCATGGCTTATGTAAAGTCTTCCTAACTCAGTTTGATAAAACAACATTTGTTCCAAGAAGAAAAAAAAAAAAGAAATGGATAAAATTATTTTTAATTTGAGGAAGGAGGGTTGTGAATTTGTGTCCTGAGCTACATGGCAAAATCCTAGCTCCCCAGGAAATGTTTGGATGGACATTATTTCCTCGTATTCTTATTTGAGAGAATCGGTTTAGGGACACTGGGGATGCGGGGGATGGGAAACTAGATTTGAGTTCTTCCGGCTTAGGAGGACACAAAAGGGAAAGGTACATGGAGGAGTTTGTAATTGGTCAGTAACTGATTTGTTGAGTGATGTGGAACTGCTCACATAGGTCTCCTTCCCCATTTATTGCCATTGTGTTTGTTGGGCTAAATTAAATGGAAGTAACACAAGTTATGTGATTTGTATTCATGGGTGTCCTTGCTTAACCTTCCCGGGTTAATTTGTACAAACTCATTTTGATGCCTTTAATAAACTTCAGGAGACGTAGAAGCTTCTTGTTAAGTGAACTTTCATTCCCATGACCAGGTGGTATCTGATGCCCTCTGCAAATCCTTCATGTAGTTACAAAATGCTGTTTGATTTTTAACTTGATTTTTTTTGGCAATGGCCAGGCAAGAGTGATCACCTTAGAATCAGTTAAAAATCTACATAAGGGGGCTGGAGAGATGGCTTAGCGGTTAAGCGCTTGCCTGTGAAGCCTAAGGACCCTGGTTCGAGGCTCGACTCCCCAGGTCCCACGTTAGCCAGATGCACAAGGGGGCGCACGTGTCTGGAGTTTGTTTGCAGTGGCTGGAGGCCCTGGCGCTCCCATTCTCTCCCTCCTCCTCTTTCTCTGTCTGTCGCTCTCAAATAAATAAATAAAAATAATACTTAAAAATCTATGCAAGGAAGACCAGAAGCTTATGGGAACAAAGAGATAAAACATTCTGAATCATGAAACTTGATCATACCGACGGCGTATCCACTGATCCACGTGCTGGCATCCTCCCATGGGTGGCTGGTTGACTCCTGCTCTGTCTGCCACAGTCAGGTTCACATTGCTGGCAGAAGTCACCCAACCTGAGCAGCTTGTGGGAAAAAGAGGTTTATTTTGGCTCACAGGCTTGAGGGGAAGCTCCACAATGGCAGGGGGAAACGATGGCATGAGCAGAGGATGGACATCACCCCCTAGCCAGCATAAGGTGGACAACAGCAACAGGAGAGTGTGCCAAACACTGGCAAGGGGAAACTGGCTATAATGCCCATAGCCTGCTCCCAACAGTACACTGCCTCCAATTGGTGTTAATCCCCAAATCTCCATTAGGTGAGGAATCTAGCATTCAGAACATGTAGGTTTATGGGGGCACCTGAATCAAATCACCACAATTCCGCCCCTGGCCCCCATCAACTGATATCCATACATGATGTAAAATACAATGCATTCAGTACGACTTTAAAAGTCCCCATAGTTTTTTTTTTTAAATTTTATTTATTTATTTATTTGAGAGCGACAGACACAGAGAGAAAGACAGATAGAGGGAGAGAGAGAATGGGCGCGCCAGGGCTTCCAGCCTCTGCAAACAAACTCCAGACACATGCACCCCCTTGTGCATCTGGCTAACGTGGGACCTGGGGAACCGAGCTTCGAACCGGGGTCCTTAGGCTTCACAGGCAAGCGCTTAACCGCTAAGCCATCTCTCCAGCCCAGTCCCCATAGTTTTTATCAATCCCACTGATGCTCAAACATCCCCATAGTCCAAGATCCTTTAACTGAGCCGTAATACCAACCCCCCGAAAAAAACTCATAATGGCACAGAATAAACATTCACACTGCAAAAGATGGCATTGGGCATAGCAAGGAAATACTGAAGCAATATATGATTTAAACAGGGCAAATACCAAACTCTGTAGCTCCAAGTCCAACAACTCTAGCCAGTGACAAATCTCCAAGTCTGATAATTCTAACCAGCAGCAAGTCTCTGGCATTCCAATTCTGCCCCTCCAGCTAGGCTATTCACAGTCCTGGAATTGGGGCTTGCAGCTTTTCTTATCAGCCATCTCGTGATCCTGGCATCTCCACTGGGTCTCCACTGCAATCCAGTATTCATTCTCATGGCCCCATGGGGTCTCTATGCAGGCAACCAGCAACCCTGCTTCACACTGCTCATGGCCATTTCCAAAACACAAGACCATGTTGCAAACTCAGTGCCCCTCTCTTTCCTGTATTTCTTATACTCCACAATACCAGGTAGGGTGCCAATTTGTTAATCCTGGGGAGAATAAAGCAGACTTTAAAGAACAGGACACTCCTTGAGCACTCAGGCCCCTTCAAAAGAGTCTACATTCTTCCTCTTGCCCCAGTGCAGGTCAGCTGGCCCAATCTCAAAGGTTGTAATTGCAGCTGAACGGACAACAGTTTAGCCAAAGATTTTTCTTTCTGTGTCATATCCCTCTGCTCACTCCCGTTCATTTCTACTCAAAGCAACCCTGCACAGCTTCTCAGGACATGGGCATAAGAGCAAGCTTCTCACACAAACTGCTAGCCCAGTCCAAGCAAAGCTCTTCCTCACCCTCATAAGCCAAACCTCACAGTCCACAGTTCTTACTGCATCCAGGTTTTGCAGCTCTGACCAGGATAGTCAATCAAGCTGTACTTACAGCACTGCAAGGAGGCCTTAGGCCAACGTTTCAAATCCTTCCATATCCTTCTAGAAAATCAGCTCCAAAAGGCCAAAGCCACACAATCAGGTGTCTAGCAGCAATCCCACTCCTCGGTACCACTTTACTGTTGCAGTCCAGTTCGCACTGCTGGTAGAAATCACCCAAGCAAGAGCAGCTTGTGGGCAAAAGAGATTTATTTGGCTTACAGGCTCGAGGGGAAGCTCCACGATGGCAGGGGAAAACAATGGCATGAGCAGAGGGTGGACATCACCCCCTGGCCAACATAAGGTGGACAATAGAATGTGCCAAACACTGGCATTGGGAAACTGGCTGGCATACCCATAAGCCCGTCCCCAACAATACACTCTCTCTAGGAGACATTAATTCCCAAGTCTCCATTAGGTGGAGAACCTAGCATTCAGAACACGTACGTTTATGGCGGACACCTGAATCAAACCGCCACAATGCGTATGTAGATGTTTATGCATACATACATGCAACTCGTGAAAACCTCAGACTAAGTCTGTGCTGTGGAGGGTTTGAAGGTGAGAGGAAGTGGGGCACATAGGCTGAAGTGTGGACGGTCCCATGATGTGCGGAGGTCAGCGCTGGACCTAGCTGGCTGGGGTTGGTTTCAGCCAGCCGCCGGGCCTGGCACGGGCTGGCGTGGTGCGTGTGTGGCTTGGTGTTCAGGGTGCAAGCAGCCGGCGGAACCAGGACCCGCAGCCGAGTTGACCAGGCAGGGCAGGCCGGCTCCGGTGGGCCTGCGCGCGGTGCCGTATCTCAGCCGCACTTGCAAGTCCTTAACCCTGCGTGGTGTCGCTTTGTCTGGAGCTGTCAGCAGTCTCGTGGGCCAGAGAAGGGGAGGTATTATTGCCACCTTTGCACATCAGGGTGAGGCAGGTTCCCCGAAGACAGTGGCACTCATCAGGCACTTATTTTCCTGGAGTGACCGGGCTGTGACAGGAGCCAGAGCTGACAGAGTGGATGTCATTGCTGTGGGTCTTCGTGCCTGGAGCCCCTGAGCTGGGATTGCAGCAACTTTGGGGGGGGGGCACTTTCAGCAGTTAGTTTCCCCAGTTCACTCCTTGACTCTGTTCTTGCGCTGTTCCTTAGTAAGCTGTTTCCTCAGCCTTCTGCCCATCCCTGGGTACAGTCAACACAGAAAAGCTTTTAGCAGAATCCGGCAAGGAGGTGGCCTAATCCCGTATCACAAGACACAGAAAATTGTGCTTATTTAAATTCTGACGGGCTTCAGGGCATGTTACCAAAATGTGCTTTTGGTGTGAGATACTCTTTCGCAAGGTCTTACTTTGTGGAGTGAAGCCAAGAACGTTCTTGCCACCTGCTTTCCTGATGATTGTGGAGCGCCCTCCCCACTCCTGGCCCAGTCTCCCATGATCAGTCTCATGCCTTCCTCGATCGAGTCCTTTTTGTCCAGTTACCACATGCTGTGCTGCTCTCAGCAGGAAAGATCGTGGCTTTCCCCTGGTACTGGGCACTTACGTTAGTACATTCAAAAAGCGGCAAGTCCTCAGCCCTCCGGAGTGTGGAATAATGAGGGCAGGACAAAGAGATCATGGGCTTTATTATTAGACACACTGACAACGCGTATTAATGAGAAACAGTGTGTAAGAAAAGTTGGCCGGGAAGTCAGCTTCCATTGTTAAAAGTTCATCTAGAACTTGGCTCTGTCAAAGGACAGCCTGGGTTAGTTATTAGCATCCTGGCCCACAAAGACTGCCGCATTTGATGGTCTATGGAACTTAGGAAATATAACTGTCCTTTCTGCTGTGGAGAAATGGTAAAAACTTAAAAAAAAATTCAACTGAGTGTTTATCTCTGGCTTTGCTATTTGATACCTTCTCAAGCATAATTTAAAGAGCAATAAGTTTATACAAATTTTGTTGTTCTTAAGTAAGCCATTACAAGCCATTTTCCTAAAAGTCTGGGAATTCCTTTCATGGTATTTTAGCCTGCTTTACAGAATTGTCCAATATGTTAGTAATTTGTTCTGACCTTTGTGCTGAAATGTTACCTCCGTGTAGTAAGACAGTTTAGCTCAGCTTACAAAATAACCACCCGTAGCATCACGGCTCTCCATGCAGCGAAGGGGCCTAGCGACGCCTGACCTCGAACACATACGGGAACGTGCACGTTGTCTTCCCGTGTCTGCCTGTCACAGTTCTACTTTGAATGACATTCTGTTTCTCGTATATTAATTTGACTTTATTTATAACAAGTAATCCTTCAAAACTTGTATTTCATTGTGTGATGCTCGTGACTATAACACCATTCCTGAAGGTAGAAGGTATGCTTTCGATTTATTTAGCTTGCCGGGTAGCTGCTCAGTTTCTGGTGCTAAGTGCTAGAAAGTGGTATTTTTTAAGCAGATGCTGGGGTCCTGAATGCGGGTCCCTAGGCTCGTGCAGCAAGCACTACACACCAAGCTAACTCCCAGCTCAAAATTTTCTCATTTAAAGGTCACAATTCAGTAATGTGTGTGTACATATATGCACATGCATCAATATATTTTTTCATAGAGTTGTACAGTTGTTACACAAGCAATTTTAGGGCATTTTCATCTGCTCCGAAGGAAACCCCACGCCCGTCAGCAGCCACGGACAAGCACTAGTGCGCTTTCCGCCTCTGGCTTTGCTCGTGTGGGACATCTCGGCCCGTCGAGTCATACACTACTGGCAGCTTGTGTCTCCCTCTTGCATTTAGCGCCGTGTTTCCCGGGTTCCGGGCTGCAGCGTGTGCCAGCATGCCGTTCCCAGCGCGGCTGGCCCGTGCCCCCTTCGTGTGGACCGCCTCTGTGCTGATGCTCGCTTGGGTTCCCCCACCTGTGGCTAATAGGAACAGGGCTGGCACGCGCACGCTCACTGCTCCTGGGGTCTGCTGCTTGAGGCAGAGTTGTGCATTGTATGGTCGCCCTAGTGACCATTTCAGGGACTGCCCAACAGTTGCCTAAGTATCTGTGCAGTTTCACATCCCCACCAGCGGTAACAACCCACGTGGTTTTCAAAGAGACAGAAAGCCATCAGGAGAATAAGAGAACAGAGGAGTTTGTTTGCTTTGGTTTGGAGACAGGGTCTTGCTGTGTAGCCCAGACTTGGCGCCACCACCCTTCTGTTCCAGCCTCCCCAGTGCTGGGATCATGAGCTGCGCCAGCAGCCTGGCTTTGGTTTGTCTTTTTAAATTTTGTGTTGCTTGTGTTGTAATCGAAAACAATTTGCATTTGTTCATTCTTTATAATGAAACCTAGGGTATGCCGGGGGACTGGCTCCTCTGAGTGTGATGCAGGTTTCTCAATTCTCAGATGGCCGTGACATAGGAACTGTGTCGCTTGGCACATTTTTATTGGTCTCATTCTTTATTGATCATCATCTGGCCGTCTTCTCACGCACTGACGTCCTCACTGGGATTCTGGATTTGGGCTTCTCTGTTACCATTTTTCTTTCTTTTCGTGAGCACGCGCACGTTTGTATGTGTGCAGGTGCGCATTCACAGAGGCCACAGATGGACACTAGGTGTCTTCCTCATTTGCTCTCCATCTTATTTTTGTTGTTGTCCTGAGGTAGGGTCTCACTCTAGCTCAGGCTGACCTGGAATTCACTGTGGAGTCTCAGGGTGGCCTTGAACTCATGGCAATCCTCCTACCTCTGCCTCCTGGGTGCAGGGATTAAAGGTGTGCACCACCACGCCCAGCTCACCATCTTATTTTTTTTTTAATATTTTTATTGATTTATTTGCAAGCAGAGAGAGAAAAGAGACAGACAGAATGGATATGTCAGGGCCTCCAGTTGCTGCAAACGAGCTCCAGACGCACAGGCCACTTTATGTATGCGGCTTTATGTGGGTACTGGGCAATGAAACTTGGGTTGTTAGGCTTTGCAGGCAAGCACCTTAACCGCTGAGTCATCTCTCCAGCCCCCCCCCCCCCCATCTTATTTTTTCAGACAGGCTCTCTCCCTCAGCCTGGAGCTCACCACTTAGACTCCGCTGGCCTCTCGAGCTCTGTGATTGGAGTCTCACCTTGCCGCGCCTAGCATTCGTGTGTTGACCGGGAATCCAAGCTCAGGTCTTCAGGCTTTTACAGCAAACGCTTTCTCCCCTGGGCCGCCTCCCAGCCCTCGTTACTTTGATGCAGGGACGAAGACGGGGCTGGGCCAGCACAGCCCCAGAGCGCTGGAGGCGCGGGGCTCGGCGCGGGCGGAAGGGGCACTTGCGCTCCCGTTGCTGGGCAGTGGTGTGGCCGTGGGCCGCTCATCCTGGGTGTGAGCGCCCAGGAGCTTCTTTGCCCTCATACTGGCATTTCATCCTTCTGCGGTACAAAACGGAAATAGGAAGAGATGCAAAGTTACAAGGATATCCGCAGAAAGGAAGCCCATCCATCCTTTTTAGGGAAAGGTCAGTGGGGATGGGAAGCTTTGCAAAGAATGATGGCATGGTCAACGCCGCTGCCATGTCTGCCCTTCTGACGTTGCCCTTCTGGAAGGCCGATTCCACTGGTCTCTGCAGCCCTCAGGTACCCTTGTCATTTGAACCAGGTTTTCAGCAGAGAGTATGTGTGGCGTTGGGGGTGGCGTCACATCCTTTGCACCCAGACATTTGCTGACAAGCAGCAATTCCTGCTGACACAAATAGAGTTCTCTCCAGCCCTCTCACTGCTCAGCTGTGCTCATGCTGTTTCCAAAGAAGGACTTTCTCAGCACACAGTTCTTGTGTTACAGAGCTGCTGCTACTTTTTAAAGGCGTGCACCACCACTCCTGTCTGTATTTTTATTTATATATTTATGAATGAGAGAGAGAGAGGCAGGTAAAGAGAAAGAGAGAATGGGCGCGCCAGGGCCTCCAGCCACTGCAAACGAACTGCAGACGCGTGCGCCCCCTTGTGTATCTGGCTTACGTGAGTCCAGGGGAATCGAACCACGGTCCTTAGGCTTCAAAGGCCTTAACCACTAAGCCATTTCCCCAGCCCACTGCTGTTATTTTTAAGAGAGCTTCATTCATCCCAATGACCCTTTCCCCGTGGCCTTTCTCTTCCACTGTCTGACCACCTTCTGCCCTTTCGGTGGGTCGTGTCTTGCTGCTTCGGCAGCGGGCCGTGTGGGGAAGGGTCTCCGAGGGCAGGTTCCCGTGCTTTGCTTCGCCTTCCTGACCATCTTCAGGACGCCCTGCGTTCTTCTAGATCCTGTACCACAGTATGAGCCATGCGGACCCACTGCCCTCTCTGAGCAGTTTTATTTATTTAAATCTGTTTTTATTGTTATTTATTTATTTTCTGCCACAAGTATGAGCCGGGCAGACCCACTGCCCTCTCTGCACTTTTTTTTCTTTTTTTTGTTTTTTTGAGGTAGGGTCTCACTCTAGCCCAGGCTGACCTGGAACTCACTATGGAGTCTCAGGGTGGCTTCAAACTCAATGGCGATCCTCCTACCTCTGCCTCCCGAGTCCTGGGATTAAAGATGTGTGCCACCACACCCGGCTCTCTGTACATTTTTTTAAATTTAAATTTGTTTTTATTGTTATTTATTTATTTTGTACCACAAGTATGAGCTGAGCTGTCTCGCTGCCCTCTCTGTACATTTTTATTTATTTAAATCTGTTTTCTTTGTTATTTATTTGAGAGAGTAGAGGCAGAAAAAGAGAGAATGGGCGTGCCAGGGCCTCCAGCCACTACAAACAAATTCCAGATGCATGTACCCCTTTGCACATTTGGCTTATGTGGGTCCTGGGTCCTTTGGCTCTAAAGGCAAGCACCTTAACTGCTAAGCCATCTCTCCAGCATTACGTTTTTTTTTAAATATATATATGTGTGTGTGTTTAATTTATTTGTAAGGGGAGAGAGAGAGAGAGAGAGAGAGAGAGAGAGAGAGAGAGGGCTCGCGCATGCAGCACAGGGTCTCTTGGAGCTGTAAACTAACTCCAGACACGTGTATCGCCTTGTGCATCTGGCTTTACATGGGTACTAGGGAATCAAACCTGGACCGGCAGAATTTGCAAACAAGCACCTGTAACTACTGAGCCACCTCCCCAGCCCTTTTTTGCACACTTTAAAATTTATTTTTGTGTGTGTGTGTGCACATGCACGTGTGTGTGTGTGCGCGCGTGTGTGCACTCTTGCTCCATGGCACGGCTGTAGAGGACCAAGGACAACATCAAGGTATCTCGGCTCCCCTTCTTTGAGACCAAATATTTTGCTGCAGTCAGCAAACTGCCATACTGCACATAAACTTGGGGTTCTCCTGCCCCCATCCTCTGTCACCTTAAGCACTTTGGGATCACAGACGCTTACATCACTGTGCATCGGCTTTATATTGCTGGTGGGGAATTGAGCCCCGTTAGCAGGCTTTACGAGCAGGTGCCTTTAACTACTGAGCCATCAACTCACCCTCTTGGTACGTATTTTAACAAACAGCCAGGAACAGCTTTTGGGTTGAGCCTAGAATCTGGAATCCATCTGATTCTGTGTTTGTTCACCGGATCGACACATACCTTTCATGGCGTCACTTAATCCTTCCTTGCCACTTGGGAATGTGCCGCTCAGATGGGAGTGATATCAGAGAAAACACAGTGCTTAAAGCTAGGATGCCTAAAATGGATTTTGACTGTTTTAAAACTTAGAGATGTTTGGCTAGGTGGCTCAAAGAATGTCTTTTTCATTTTACGGAAGAGCAGCTGAGGCATCACTCTCCTCTTGTTCAGGTCAAGACCATCTGGAGGTCGGTTTGGATCACACACACACACACACACACACACACACACACACGTACGTGGGTCTCATGGTCCCAGCAGTGTACACAGAAAGCTGGTGTTCTTCCCTGAGCAGCCTGTTACTGGAAACCAGTGGTAGCAGGCGTTGCCAGAGAAACGAGGAGCCTAAGTGGGCAGAGATGCATGCTGGCCTCGTGCATGTCCCAACACCAGGCCAGCAAGTGGGTGGCCCTCGTCTGCCCCGATGGCTGTGCCCACAAAGGTTCTGTCCTGCTCCCCTTTCCTCCTGTCCTCTGCAACCCCCGACTGTCTTCGCTGAACCCACATGGAAGGTGGGCATGGTGGCTCTCCTGTAATTTCAGGGCTGGGCAGGCAGAGACAAAAGGATCCCTGGGATTTGCTGGCTGGCTAGTCTAGCTGAACCTATGAGACCTGGGCTCAGTGAGAGGGGGGAGTGACACCCAGTGTGGGCTTCTGGCTTACACACACACACACACACACACACACACACACACACATACACATGCCCAAAATAAAAGTAATTGATGTTCTCTTTTCGTAACTCCTAGATCTGTACTGGATCTATAAAATGATCCAGTTAGGTTCTGATCTGATTATATTGCTGACAGCAGTAGCATCACCAGTTCAAACCACCGAGTTGCTTAGTGGGTTCTCCGGCTGTGGAGGCCTCCCATGCTGATCTTACTGTGTCCTAGGCCACGGGCAAGCTTCCAGCGATCCCTGTGTCGCAGGTTAGAGACAGCATCAGAGAGGGCAGGAGTGGTGGAAACGGGTCATCTCTGCCCGGTCACTGAGGCTCCAGTGGGGTTTAGGACCACTGATGCCCACATGGCTCAAACTCGAGCGGTTTTGGACTATCAGGAGGAAAGATGCTAGTGGACTCTATTTTGGGTAATAACAACTAAGGAATCAGGGTCTTACCTGAAAAGAACCCTTCATTTGTTAATCGTCAGTGTCAAGAAAATGGACACTAAAACCAGTAAAAAAAAAATTTTAATTTCATTAAACATAAACCTAAAAAATAAAAGCATATATATATACGGATGCAGTTCAAGAACATTGGCCTCCTGCCACAGGGTACTAGAGGCAGTTGTCAGGCCAGATGGAAGCCAGCGATGCGGGACACAGTGAGTGGCTGGGAGTTACCCACATACAGGTTGTCTGTGGGAGCTGAGCCCTAACACTGCCTACCATTGGGAGGAGCCTGGCCCAGCGCGGGGTGGGGCGGGGTGGGGGGGCTCCGCATTGCCCCTTAGATTAGGAGGAGAACCAGTAGGGGAGTAAGCCCCAGTCTCGAGGGATCTCTGGCCGGGGACCATGACTCATGGCCCGGGGTGCAGCCTGGGAGCATCTCTGGTTTTGTAAAGAGAGAAGCCCCTTCTGCTGGCTCCTGGCGCTGGTTTCTTCTTCTCGTTCTGGTGCCCTTGAAAGCTATTTCTTCTCATTAAAAGGAAATCCATCCAGGGCTGGAGAGATGGCTTAGTGGTTAGGTGCTTGCCTGTGAAGCCTAAGGACCCCGGTTCGAGGCTCGATTCCCCAGGACCCACGTTAGCCAGATGCACAAGGGGACGCACACATCTGGAGTTTGTTTGCAGTGGCTGGAGGCCCTGGCGTGCCCATTCTCTCTCTCTCTCTCTCTCTCTCTCTTTTCCTCTTACTCTGTCACTCTGAAATAAATAAAAATAAACCAAAAAAAATTTTTTTAAAGAAAGGAAATCCATCGAAGGATGAAGGTGCACCTCGGAGGTGGGGCACTTCCTGCCATGAAAGGCCTTGAGCTCCATCGCTGCCATTTCACATAAGACAACAAGGTTGGGCCCATTGCACTGATCCAGATAGGTTCGTTGATAGTGGTTTTGGTTGAATCTCTTTTTTTTCCCTAGAAATATTTAGAAGTTTCAGAAAAGTAGGGACGATGCTAGATGTGGAGGTATGCGCCTGTAACCCAGCACTGGGGCAGCTGAGGCAGAGGAAGCGCTGAGCATTCAAGGGCAGCGCGGCTGTGTGGTGCGTGTCAGCGACCTGGGCGCACAGAGAAAGCCCGGCTCAAAAACGAAAAAAGAATTAGAAACAACTACAGCCTTGTGACAGGCACATGATGGAACTCTCATGTGTTTTTTTCTTTTACTTTTTTGTTCATGTAATTTTTTTTAGCATTAAGAGTTTTTAAAAAATTATTTCAGGGCTGAAGAGATGGCTTAGTGGTTAAGTACTTGCCTGTGAAGCCTAAGTACCCCGTTCAAGGTTCGATTCCCCAGGACCCGTGTAAGCCAGGTGCACAAGGTGGCACATGTGTCTGGAGTTCATTTGCAGGGGCTGGAAGCCCTAGCGCTCCCATTCTCTCTCTGTCTCCGTCTCTCTCTGTCTGTCTCTCTCAAATAAATAAATAAAAATGAACAAAAAATCGTTTAAAAAAATTATTTCATCATTGTTATGTGTTAGTTTATGGATAGAATCTTAACCATGGAGCTCCCAGTGACTTCAAACTCTGAATCCCCCTGCCTTTCAAAACCTGAGACCTCGGGTGTGAGGCACCACACCCCGCTTTGTGATCAAACACCACGTCCACTCTCGCTTGCAAGCAAGAACAGAGACGGACCCCATGCCCTGCCCAGCTTCCCCGGCAGCAGAGACAGTGGAGCCAGGCACACCCCACACGAGGCCGACTTGCGGGCCTGCAGAGCAGCTCCCTGTGCCCTGTGCCCTGGCACCCTTCAGAGCCTCTCCCTGCCCTCCTGCCCATTCCCTTCTTGGTTTCTGGCAGCAGCTGCCGGGTTCCTCATTGTCTGTGAACATTGTCATTTCAGGAGCACGGCAGACATGGAATGGAAGTGTGTCAGGTTCAGGGACCGGTACTTTCCAGCTTTGGCCCTCACAGATAGAGCGGCTGTAAACGTGTGTGTACGTTTCTGTGCAAACGTAAGGTTCCATTTATCTAGACCGAATGCCCAAGAGTACGCTTGTTTCATGGGCGAGCTTAAGGAAAGAGAGCTTAGCTAATATTGTACTGTGTGCATACGTAGTAGATTTGTACCGTGAAGTTATTTTAGTATAACTGTAATGAGAAAATCATTCTCGTACAGTGATCTTTTCCTTTGCACCCAGGTTTTTAATGCGAGCCGGCTGGCTTAGGGGCCTCTGTAGCTGCCTACAAAATAGAAACTTGGTAATAACACATCTTAGCACAAGTCTTCTATAAAATCACATTTTAAAATTATTTGCTTATGTATATACATGCTTGCAGAACATGGGGGTGTATGGGAACGCAGGCCATGTACGGCACGTGTGGAGGAGAGAGGCCAGCCTCGGTGTGTTTCCTGTCCTTCCAACTTCCTTCGAGACAGGACCTTGCTTCCCGCCACTTTCAAGCTCCCACCTCCCCTTGTAAACATGAGGCCCACCGAGGCGCGGCTGTGTGGCAGTTTGAGCGCAGAGCCCCATCGCTTCCGCCTTGAATTTTAGTCTCCAGTGGGCGAGCCATGCTGGGGAAGAGGTGGCACTGGGGGTGATCCGGGAGTCAACCTAGCAGCCCCCTGCCACCTCTTTTTCTCCAGGATTTTGTCACACCACCTCCCCCTGGCTTCAGCCAGGGCCGAAGAGGCACACCATAAATATGGAGATTAGAGTAACGGGGCACTGTGCTGCTGGGCCAGGCCACAGGGGGGCCTGTGCCCCCAACAGCTCTCCCTTGCACACTTGCCGTGGTGGGAAGACCTTCCTCACTGGACACTTGCAGATCAGCTCTGAGGTTGAGGATGGGCTCAGAGCTCACTCTGAGTGGTGACGGAATCCCCACGGGCATCTTTCCTAGGAGGGGACAGCTACCCGGGCTGTGGGCTGTGGGCAGGTTCTCTAACTTCCCTGACCTTCTGTGAAGTCATCCTTCGCAGGATAAGCAGCAATATTCCATCCTCTTCTAGAAAACACCGAGTGAAGTGCCACGGCCGGGTGCCCATGCCTTGCAGCCAGAACATAGGAGCCACCATCGTCTGCTCTGCCCAGCGCTCTGCATTTGCTTTGCTTCCCAAGTGACACACTGAAAAGCTGAAGGGAATTTCATTCACCTGAATCTTTGAGAAAGAGCGCAGTCAGTTTTTGTTGTTGGCGTTCAGTCAGTGATTAACAGCAGCCAGGAGGTCATGGTACTGCGATATTTATTTATACAGAGAGAATCGTAATCCCTTGGCCATGGTGATTCAAATGCGGAGTCTCTGATGCACCTGAGCTGAGAGCGAGGTACTGTTGCCATCCGACCCCTGCCCAGCGTGCGTGTCCTTCTGGTAGATTGCGGCGTGAGTTGCTAGTGGACCGCGGTCAGGTGAACCATTTTCTGCTTAGTCTGGTCCCGACAGTCCTCAAGGATTTTTTCTAGTTCCTGGTTCAGAGAAGCTTGATAGCAGCATATGTTACTTGATACAAAATACACATGAATTTGGGCGCACTGAAATCCTAGCAATCTAATAGGAAAAGCTATCTAATGAAGCGGCAGTCGTTCACGATGAAAAAAGTTGTTTTTCACGGGGTTGTGGTCAGAAGAGTTTGAAAGACCTGGACGGAGAGCTTGTATTTATGGGGGGGGGGGGTAGTCCTCCTTAACCAAGGCCTTGCGTAAGCTGCACAGACTGGCTCTGAGCTCTGAGCGTGTGATGGGTAAGGGATGGTGGCAAGGGGTCCTCCGGACACCACCAGTGATATCTTCCGAGACCTGAAGACAGTAGCAGGGCCACAGTGACCCAGGCACAAGCCCAAGAGCCCAGGCCAGGAAGGAACGACAGACAGCTCTCAGGAGCAGAAGCAATGTGGACCCCTGTGCCTTGGCCACAGTGCAGTAACTGAAAATGAGACTAAGGTTCCTGAAAATTATGCAAGTCCCAGTGTCAGAAATGATATTGGTGTCTCCTCCTCATCTTCTCCTCCCCCCTTTCTTCCTCACCCTTTCCCCTTATTCCTCCCTCTCCACCTGTCTGTGACTTGGGTCCAGTAAGGAAGACTCAAGACCAACTTACACACACGGCCCCATGATCTTGATTTACCTGCACTCGCTGTCATTTCCTTTCAGAGACTGTTTGTTGTTTGTTTGTTTGTTTGTTTGTTTGTTAGCGACAGACACAGAGAGAAAGACAGATAGAGGGAGAGAGAGAGAATGGGCGCGCCAGGGCTTCCAGCCTCTGCAAACGAACTCCAGACGCGTGCGCCCCCTTGTGCATCTGGCTAACGTGGGACCTGGGGAACCGAGCCTCGAACCGGGGTCCTTAGGCTTCACAGGCAAGCGCTTAACCGCTAAGCCATCTCTCCAGCCCAAATCTTAATTTTTTTTGAAAACTGCTTCTGAAAGGGAAAAATTCAAGCTGAGTCAAATACTTTGGTATTTACACAAGACAAAGTTTCCCAAGGAGACTTACAGGAGAGCAGGTTTGGAGAAGAGTTCACCTTAACGTTGTAGTCTAGACAGGATGCTGCTTTCAACAGGGCGACACAGCTTCCATGCTCAAGCTGAGAAAACGCCTTTCCCATCGTCCTCCTCTGTGTGATGTTGACTTTTTGCAGGTTTTTTTTTTTTAATTTTTATTTATTTATTTGAGAGCAACAGACAGAGAGAAACACAGATAGAGGGAGAGAGAGGGAATGGGCGCGCCTCCTTGTGCATCTGGCTAACGTGGGACCTGGGGAACCGAGCCTCGAACCGGGGTCCTTAGGCTTCACAGGCAAGCGCTTAACCGCTAAGCCATCTCTCCAGCCCCAGAGACCGGTTTTTTAAAAGTACTTGTGTTTATGTGCTGTGCAGCCTTGTCCGTCAGCTTTGACGCCCTGTCACCCTCTTTTCTGGTGTCGGCATAAGCGTCTGCTCACGGGGCATGTTGGGGCATTTTTTCAGCCAGGAGTCTCGGCCTTGGCGCTCAGGCTGGTCGCAGCTGGTGGTTAGCGGCATTTCTGGCCCCTGTCCCCCTAAAGCCAGTAGCATAGTCCTCGTCCCTGTCACGCCGTGACGACAAGGCTGTTCAGACTTTGCCAAACGCCCCTCAGAGAACACCAGCGAGAAGCGCTGCTCTTAAAGGAGCTCCGTGCGAACGTGAGGCGACAGTGCCTCTTTCCAGGAGGCCTTGTGTCCCATCGCTGGTCATGGTAGCGTCTCTGACACTTGTCCTTCTCCCCAGTTGGCGAAGTTATTTTTTATGACCAGCAGTAAAAGGGATCTGTACATGTCACACAGCTGCCACAAGCGTGGGGGTGGGGCAGTACTCTTCACAGCGTCTTCCCTGTGCTGCGGCTGACCCAGCTACTGCTTAGGCATTTCGGTGATTCCCTGTCTTTTCAGCTTCAGAGCTAGGGTTGGACAAGCCTCTCGGAGTTAGTTTCCTTCTTTCTTTCTTCCTTTTTTTTTTTTTTTTTTTTTCCCCAATCACGTTGATTGGCTTCCTGTACTCCATGCTGTGGGAGACCCATGGTCGTCCTGAGGTCAGTGGTTCATGTCACTGCAACAGGAGCTGCTCCAAGGCCCCGTTCCGTGTCTGCTCACCATCCATCCTTCTCGCATTTGCTCCATTGAAGCACTCCAGTTTAGTCTCAGTTGTGGTTTGGGAATTCATCTTGTTACTGTATTATAGCCTTCCCGTGTGTAGTCTCAGTGTGGCCTCTAACTCACGGCGCTCCTCCTACCTCTGCCTCCCAAGTGCTGGGATTAAAGGCGTGCGCAACCACGGCCCACTCAGGAACCACACATTCTTTAAGGTTAAAATGTTCTTTTCTTCTGGCTAACCTGGCACAACCTGTATCTCCTTAGTTGCTGTACACAGAAATGGCTTTCTTTTATTTGCACGTGTTTGTGTATGTATGTGTGGGTGCACCAGGGCCTCCAGCCACTGCAAGCTGAACACCAAAAGCTTGCGCCACTCCATTTTCCAGGTCTGGCTTTACTGGGTGGTTGGGCATTGAAGCCGGGCCGGAAGGCAGGCAGCACTTTCAAGCACTGAGCTGTCTTCCCAGCCTCAGAAATGACTTTTGATAGTCAAGAGACGTGCTTTAAAAATCCCTTTTATGGGCTGGAGAGATGGCTTAGCGGTTAAGCGCTTGCCTGTGAAGCCTAAGGACCCCGGTTTGAGGCTCGGTTCCCCAGGTCCCACGTTAGCCAGATGCACAAGGGCGCGCACGTGTCTGGAGTTCGTTTGCAGTGTCTGGAAGCCCTGGCGCGCCCATTCTCCCCCCCCCCCCCGTCACTCTCAAATAAATAAATAAGAGTGAACAAAAATAAATAATAAAATCCCTTTTATGTGAATGTGTGTGTGTGTTGAATGTATGTGTGTGTATGGTGCATGTTGTGTGTGCATGTAGATGGGTCATATGTGCGTGCAGGTGCACGTGTGTGCGTGCATACGTGTATGGGTACGAGATGTCCACGTCAGACGTCTTCCTTTATTCTCCGAGATGGAGTCTCGTGCCCACTGGATGGATGTTTGTAGGCAGAACTGGTGCAGACACCCCACACGTGGGCCATGTGAAACAAGATCTGCAGCTGGCCCGTCCCAGAGAGGCAGAACCAAGAGCTTGCCACTTCTATTAGACGAATTAGCAGCTCAGTGTCAGGGATTCCCTTTCTCAGGTCCATAGTGCTGGGATTCCAGGGAGCCCACCATGCCTGGCACTTACGTGGGCTATGGAGATCCAAGCTTCTGTCTTGATTTTATTTATTCATTAAGAGAGGCGTGGGGGGGGGGGAGGACCTCTAACCACTCCAGACACATATGCCACCTTGTGCATTGGGCTTTACATAGGTATGGGGGAATCAAACTTAGGTCCTTCGTCTTTGCAGGCAAGTGCGTTAACCGCTAAGCCATTTCTCCATCCCTCAACCCCATAACAAATTAAGATGCTAGAATGCAACAAGCCAGCTCCGTCCTTCACCTCCATAGGGCGTCTTCTTTGATGTTAATTATCAGTGAGGCTCTCCCCAGGTACCTGACATGAAGCATCTCCCTTCCGTATGCCTCCATCCTCCTTATTCTCATTTATATGTCTGTAGAAACATCTGTGACTGTGGGTATATTGATTTGGTGCTTGTTTTTAACTTTTCACCTTGGAATTAGAATATAAAGTCTGGAGCTCCTGTCCCTAATGCTTGTTACACTCCAGGAACAAAAATTGGTTCCGATGGATTCTTTGAACTTCTACGCTTCTTAGGCAGCTCCATGAGCCAGGTTCTGATCCCAGAACCGACTCATGTCTGGACGGGTGGTGATCCTTGTCTTTTTTCACACATGCATTCTTCGCTCCCATCCCACTTTTTTTCTTTGAAATAGCATTGTTTTAAACAGCTGCAACGTGACCCTGACGTAATCTTTCTTTTCTCCCTTGCTGGCCTCCTTGTCAGTCATGTAGTCTCTCTCTTCTTGACATCACAAAGAATAGTCCTGGTTCTCTTTAATCTTCCCACTTGCACAAAGGGCACGTGCCCACATTGTGCCTGCCATGCGCTGCTGACACCACGCACCTCGATGGCAGGGCTCTGGCCCAGTGGCAGCCGTTGTCCGCTGCCACTGTGCGCCCGGCGCTCATCGCTCCACCCAGGCTCCTGCACTGTCCTCTGGTCCCAACGAAATAAAAGACAGAGTGCACATTTAGTCATTGTATGCGCATGCTTGTGACCGTTACAGATACTCGTTTCTAGAAAGCATAACCAGTATAAGAAACACGTGCCCTTTAATTTTCAGAATCATTTTGATCTTCAGACGGTAGTTACTATTCAGAGCGATAAGCTGAAGCAACATTTTCACCCTGGGCAGGGCTTGGTGCTGCTCGGTGGGAGCTTCTTGTACTGGCTGTGGGGACCTCATCTTCTTTCCTGAAGCACAGTTTTGGAGGTGGCTTACATTAGGCTCATAGGAACCTTGAAGCCGTCTTTCCTAGTTGGTGGCTTTGAGCAGTTTTTGTGCTTCATTAATCAAGGCCTTCTGGGAGGTGATGCTAGGTTTCATTTTCACTTAGCTGACCAGGGGTTGGCCAAGCCAGGCAAGTTGTGCTTGTGGCTACCTTCCTCGTTAATTTTTGTGGAGCTCCATGTCCTTGTCCAACCAGAACATTCTGGAACACCTTCCTGGATTGGCATCACAGGAAGAGGCAGAGGCGTTCAGCAGCCTACATCCACGGGTTTCTAGGTTGCCCCACGGCCATCCACTCTTGGCCTAAGTCATAGCCTCTTCACTTCCTTCCACAGTGGGAATGAGTCAGAACCAAAGGGCATGTGTTTCTTGAGTTGGGAATGTCCCCCGTGCCTTTTCCTTCCAACTTGTTTTTCTAGATGAGGCGTACTCCACCCTATTCCCTTGGCAGCCCCAGGTCTCTGCCCAAAGGCAGGGTGCACCTCTCTGCCCAAAGTAAGGCTCCTAGGGCTGCCTCATCTCTGCGGATGTCCATGCCAAGGAGCAGCTGGGGAGAATGGCTTCTCCAGGAGGGAAGGGCGGGTCCATGCACTGGTCTGGAACCGTTTCTCAGGGCCGGATTTAGCCCGCTTTTATGGTTGGTGTGGCAGAAATGCCACTGCTGAAGTTTTTGTTTTTCTCTACAAAAATTAAACATGCCACTTGCCATGGCTTTTGAAAGCCCTTGCTCCCTTTGCAGTTCTGAGGGGGTCGCGTCCCTGAGCAGTAGCTTAGCGCTTGCTCTGCCTGCACACAGCTGGTTGATACTTAGAGAGAGTCCAGATCAGGAGTGCTGCGCATGTCTTTCCCGAAGCCCGCTGTGTGTGCACATACGCATGTGTACAGTTTATATGCTTTCCATGCAATTTGCATCATTAACAAGCTGGCGTTTTAGTTTTACATGAAGGGTTATTGCAGTACAGGTCATACGAAAACCGCCGGGATGCAGCCCAGTGCCGGCGTGCCTGCAGGGGCTTCAGCTTGACCCCGAGACGTTGAATAACAACCACCATGAGTAAACGTAGACGATTTTAGTGCGTGCGTGTGTGTGTGCGCGCGCGTGTGTGTGTGTGCATGTATGTAAAGCAACCAAACTTCAGTCATGGGTGGCGACTGTGCTGTGTTAATCATGGTAAGAGATCACCAGCATCAACCTCGGTCACACCCACAGTATTGGAGTCTTTCTGCACACGCTGCACATGGAAATAGGGCTCATGACTGTTGCTTAAAGTTCAGGGAATATAGGTAAATCTGAGGGTGGATCGATTTTGCTTAAAAACTACATCAATAATACATGCCTTTATTTTTATTATTTTATTTTATTTTATTTTTTTCAGTTTTTTGAGGTAGGATCTCACATTAGCTCAGGCTGAGCTGGCATTCACTCTGTGTTCTCAGGGTGGCCTAGAACTCACAGCGATCCTCCTACCTCTGCCTCCCGAGTGCTGGGATTAAAGGCGTGCGCCACCACGCCCAGCTTAATAATACATGTCTTGATTGAGAAGGAATATTGTCCAAGGACACTTTCTATATATTCATGTGATGATGTGCTCCCATCTTTGAGCAAATGCAGAGGACATTTGTGTGACATTTAAACTACTTAGGTCAACGTTTCAACTTTAAAACTATCATATGATCCACTATGAAGCATTATGTATAAAACAGTTGTCCTCTAAAAACTGGGCTTGTTTCTGTCAATATCTGTTAATTGGAGAAATATGCAGTGGAGTGGCCTGTGCACCTCTAGTTTCTTTGAATCCCAAAGGATGGTTAGTTCTTGAATTAATATCTTCAGATTCACTGGAAACTGCACAAGTGATGTAAAGAAAATCAGTGTATTTTCTGTTGAGGGCGTTTGTGCTGAGAGTGTCTTGTCGCCTAGGAAACGTTAGAGGAGACCCTCACTTGACTGAGCCATTCACCTCCTATGCCCGCAGGTCTTCACCTACAAGCAGAGCACCATCACCCACCAGAAGGTGAGTGCCATGCGCCCCGCGGACGAGGTGGGCGTGGACGACATGGCCGCCCTGAGCGAGCTGCACGGAGGCTCCATCATGTTCAACTTATTCCAGCGATACCGGAGGGACCAGATCTATGTAAGTCCCCTGAGCCTGCTGCACTAAGAGGTCCCTTAGCACAGGGCCTCCTGGAGCCCAGGTTCTACCCCCAGGGCCACAAGACAGAAGAAAGAACAATTCCTCAAGTTCGACCGAATGTTTGTTTGTACAGAGGGTATTTCCTCCCATTTGAGCACCTCTCCTTAATCTAAGTAAAACTACATCTTCTAGGGTTTTGCCAAATTAGAAACTTGATTCAATAAACCACCCAATCCTCGTGTTTACTGCCTGGATTGTCTGTGGAGGCTGACTCAGCGTTGCCGCGTGGCATGCCGCGTGGCATGCCGCGGTGCCCGTGGGCCCCCATGCAGACACTCCCATGAAGTTGTCTGCCACCCTCCGCAGGCAGAGGGGCATCGGAGTGCCGGCTGGCAGGCACCAGGACCTGAGCTGAAGCTTCATTCCCTTCCCCGTGATTTTTCTCTTTGGTGATTATTTTTTGCTGCCTCTTTTCACCCTAGAGTCCGTCCAGGAAGTGATATGCCTTCGTAGGAATTTATCTTTCTAAACTTGCAAGATTCCCAGTTTCTGTTTTAAACAGAAAAATGCACACAAAAAGCACTCACACATATTCTCCTCCATGAGTTCACACGATAATTTTACAAATAACATATAGCGTGGATATCACAAAGTAGTATTTGAATTCATTTTTTCTAATAGCTTTTTGAAATTAAAGTACAGATGTTACTCTGTCAATATGGTACACATGTCACCTCTTTTTTCTATCTGCCTGTTAGCAAGGTGTTAAAATGAGGGACAACTGATTCTACCTTGGTGTGTGAGCGTGTAGAGTATATGTGGTCTGTGTGTGTGGTGTATGTACACATATGTGCAGATGCATGTGCCCCGTGTGTGTATGTGCGCGTGCTTGCACGCGCAGGCTGGAGGTGGGCGTTGAGGACCCTCCTCTCATCCATGCACTTCCTTGAGACACAGCCTCGCCCTCAAGCCGGAGCTGCGGCCCGCACGTCTGCAGTTAGGAATGTCATATGGCCACACAGCGTTTTATGTGAGTGCCAGGGAATTGAACTTTGGTGGTCTCGGGCCTTAATGCCGAAGTGGCAAGTGCTCATAGCCGCTGAGCGTCCCTCCAGCCCTGCTTAACACATTTTTCATGTCAATTTCAAATTCACGTAATTAATTTTTTTAATAAACAAAATATACTAATACTTGAAACAGTCCTTGCTGGCCGGGCGTGGTGGCGCATGCCTTTAATCCCAGCACTCGGGAGGCGGAGGATGGAGGATCGCCATGAGTTCGAGGCCACCCTGAGACTCCATAGTGAATTCCATTCCAGGTCAGCCTGGGCTAGCGCGAGACCCTTCCTCAAAAAAAAGAAAAAATCCTTGCTGTTATAATTTTTGTTTCGTAGGAGTCATCTTTAGTGTTGTCAGTACTTTGGGAATTCTGCTTTTTAATAACTTCAGCTTTGAAAATGGCCAGTAGGTGCTAAGGGCAGCCTACTGTGAGTGTGGAAGGAGGGTGAGACAGAGGAGCTAGGAATTTGCAAGTTTAATGCTCAGGTCTTCTTAGCATGGAAAATACGTTTATTTGCCTTTTTGAAGATGAAAGTGTCATTTTTGCCAGGCTGACCTGCTGTCTTCGAGCAGCCCCGTGCAGAGAAGCCAGTCCCATCGTCCCCTGACTGTGAGCCTGCTCCCCTAAGTCTCCCTCACAGTCTTCCCTCGGCCTCCTCAGAGCAGGTACTAGGCTGTGTAAACGTGGCCACGCAGCCGCATTCCTTGCCTTGTTCACCCTGCAGATGGCCGTGAGACCCGTGGGGCACCCACTCCAGCTGCCCCACACGCTACCTGCCTTGTGTCTGTGTGACGTTTATTACGTAAAGCTCAGCGCCATCATGTAACTACTTGCTAAGTTTTCTTTTAAAATTTTTTAAGTTGATTTATTTTACTTGAGAGAGAGAGGCAGAGAGAGAGAGAGAGAGAGAATGGGCACGCCAGAGCCTCCAAGCCACTGAACATCAACTCCAGACGCATGCGCCACCTTGTGCATCTGGCTTATGTGAATAATGGGTTTCGAACCTGGGTCCTTAGGCTTTGCAGGCAAACTCCTTAACCACTAGGCCATCTCTCCAGCCCTAAGTTTTCTTTAAAAAAAAAATTTATCCTAGTTATTTGTGTATGTGTGTGTATGGGAGCAAGTGTGGAGGTTAGAGGATAACTTCAAAGTATTTGAGCTCCATCTTTGAAACTGGGTCTCTAGCTGCCACATATGAATTCCAGACCAGCTAGCTGACGACCCTGGACTCTCCAGGTTCTGCCTCCCATTGTCGCAGGTGCTTTGGGATCACAGGTGCATCCGGCTTTATGTGCTTGCTGGAAGGTTGAACCTGGACTGGCAGGCTTGGCAAGCAGACACTTCTAATCACTGTGCCATGTCTCCCGCCTCTTGCTAAGGTTTCCTAAGGACTGATTTTTTTCTTCTTTGACTCAGGGACACTGCCACGCACATAGTAATTATACAACAAGCTTTGGTAAAATAAATTCCATAGGTATTAGACATAGTCTGTCTGGTTGATGGTAAAATGTGAAAGTGAGTTTGGAAATTCTTACTGAGGAGTGTCTTCAGTGTTTCTGAGCATGCATTCTTCGAAGTTCAAAGAGAAGACTGAAGTTCTCATCATATGTGCACACGCGCGCACACACACACACACACATTTGTTTTCCTGAGGTAGGATCTTACTCTACTCAGGCTGACCTGGAATTCACTATGCAGTCTCAGGGTGGCCTTGAACTCACGGTAATCTGCCTACCCCTGCCCGCTGAGTGCTGGGATTAAAGGCGTGCGCCACTACGCCCGGTTTTCATTATATATTTCCAATAGACAAGAAAAAAGTATGTCACATTGAAGGAAAAACCTATCCATAGGCTTTTTTAATTTTAGTTTTTTAGAGAGAGGAGGAGAGATAGATAATTGGCACACCAGGGTCTCAGCCACTGCAATTGCACTCCAGACACTTGCGCCACCCAGTGGGCAACCTTGCGTTTGTCTCACCTTTGTGTGTCTGGATAATGTGGGATCTGGAAGGTAGAACACGGGTCCTTAGGCTTCACAGGCAAGCGCCTTACCTGCTAAGCCATCTCTCCAGCCCAAGGAAGCCTTTTATAAATTTTTTTTTTCTCTTTTCATGATGATAATGTTAAACCTGATAGCTAAATTGCCTGGTAAATTCTTTGACCAAGATCTTGGTTCTGTTTCCTGGAATGAAGTATACTTCCTTCTTTTGAGGGAGAAACACAAGATTTTTATGCATTCAACTTGTAGCTAAATTCAGTTGGTTATGCCCTTGTGTGTATAATATGCCTTCTGTGTTCACTGTGCATGTCTGTGCCCTTGCCCATGAAGCTGCTATCGTTCTTTTATCACTGAGCTGTTTGTAAGAGGTGCCGTACTTGTCAGATGCTCAAACAAGCCAAAAGTTCACTGTCAAAAAGATGCTGCTTTTCCCCTGGTATCTCATCTCTGTGCAATGTCTCATTAAATGTATGTATCATTAAAGATTTGAGGGACGGACTGGCCTGCAAAGCCAAAGTACGCAGGTTCAATTCCCCAGGACCCCACAGAAGCCAGATGCACAGGGGGGCGCATGTGTATGGAGTTTGTTTGCAGTGGCTAGAGGCACGCTCATATTCTCTCTCCATCCCAAATAAGGAAGTAAATAAATAAGTGAATAAATAAAGGTTTGGAGGGAAAGCTAGAGAGATGGCTTAGTGGTTAAGAGCAGTGTTTTGCACAGCATGAGGGTCCTGTGTGCGATTCCCCTGCACCCGCAGGAAGAGCTAGGCACCGCCACACGTACCTGTGACATAGTCTTGTTAGGAGCAGGGACTGGAAAATCACGGGGGCTCAGGAGAATGTCAAGTTCTGGGATCAGTGAGAGATTCTGTCTCAAGGACACAAGCAGTGAACTTAGGAGGAGAGATTCTCCATTGGCCTCCAAATGCACATGCAAGGGCTACACACACGTGCGCACACCACACACGTCACACAAGCACGCATGCAAAAAGAAAAGCTTCTGGGGAAAAAATACTTGACTTTTGCCAGAGATGTTTTCTTATACAGATAGAACATGTTGATATAAATATGCCCAATTAAAGCAGCCAGAGTGGGGCTGGAAACATGGCCTAGTGGTTAAGACATTTGCCTACAAAGCATAACGACCCAGGTACGATTCCTCAAGAACCCACATAAGCCAGCTGCACATGGTGACACGTGTGTCTGGAGTTTGTTTGCACTGGCTGGAGGCCCTGCATGCCATATTACCTCTCTCTCTTAAATGAAAATAAAATGTTTAAAAAAACAACAGCCAAGTTGGGGGCTGGGGAGATGGCTCAGTGGTTAAGAGCATTTGCTGCACAAACATGAGGCCGTGAGTTGAACCCCAGTACCCATGTCAATATCCAGGCACGGCTGTGTGAGGCAGAAACACGAGGATCAGTGGAACTTCCAGGTCAGTCAGTCTGACTTCAAAAACCAGCAAGCCCCAGGTTCAGAGAGACTCGGTTGGGAGGAACTAAGGCAGAAAAGCAATAGAGGAGACCGGATATCCTCTGCTGGCCTGCGTGTGCCGACGTGCATGGAGCGTGTACTGCCTCACCCACACATACGCACCAAATCCCACAGCGAGCTTACTTTCTTACATGAGTAGATCAGATGCTGGAGAGTCTAGTGAGCTGAAACCAAGGTGTGCTCCAGGTTGTGCTTCCTTCTAGAGGCTCGAGGGGAGTCCCTTTCCCATTGTTCTCCTTCTCGGTGGAGATAAACCGACTGCCTCTGTGGTCTGAGGCCCTTGTTTTCTCCCTGACTGGCACTGGGAGCCATTCTGAGCTTCTAAAATCACCCACGTTCCTGTCAAATCAAGTAAATCCTTCTGTGGATTTGTGTCTCTCCCCCTCTTCCTCTCTCTTTTCTTTCCTTCCTTCCTTCCTTCCTTCCTTCCTTCCTTCCTTCCTTCCTTCCTTCCTTCCTTTCTCTTTCTTTCTGTTTCTTTGCCTCTGTCTTTCTGTCTCTCTCTGTGTGTGTCTCTCTCTTTGTCTCTTTTTCTTTCTTTCTGTCCATCCCAATGACTACAGCCAAGAAAGCATGCCATCTGTCACACTCAAGACTAACTCAGACCCACCTGGTCGTCTCCGCAGCTCAGGTTGCCAAGCGCGTCCAGGGCTGTGGAGGGGAGAGTGGGGCATGTCAGGGAGGAGCCTGTCCCCTGCCGCCCACTGCCGCGAAGGGACTCCAGCTTTGGCACCCGGCGCGCGTGTGGGCACGTTTCAGTACATGTTGGCTTTCTTCTCCCCGCTGACGGGTTGGTGGTGAAAGACCCCCCCCCCAATTGCAAAGAAATCTGCTGTCTTCTGCTAAGAACCCTACCATTCGTTTTCCTCTTTGGGGCTGTATTTGTCAACATTCCGTAGAGGAACAGAGCGGATCTAATGAATCTGCAGGATAAAAGAGAATCATAGGGCTGGAGAGATGGCTTAGTGGTTAAGCGCTTGCCTGTGAAGCCTAAGGACCCCGGTTCAAGGCTCAATTCCCCAGGACCCACGTTAGCCAGATGCACAAGGGGGTGCACACATCTGGAGTTCATTTGCAGTGGCTGGAGGCCCTGGCGCGCCCATTCTCAGTCTTTCTCTCTCTCTGCTGCTTTCTCTCTCTGTCACTCTCAAATAAATAAATAAAAATAAAACCAAAAAATTTAAAAAAGAGAGTCATAGATTTGCTTACAGGGAATGTGTCAGGCAGTGCAACAGTGGCTGTCTGCCGCCAGGGGAGTCAGAGAACCCAGCGCTGCTCAGTCCACAAGGCTGGTGCTTCAGCAGTCCCAGGCTGGCACTGAAGGCCTGGAAGGTTCTCGGAGAGCTGCTGGTCCTCAGTCTACACTGGCAGACTGAGGGAGCTGGGTTCCGATGCCTGGGAAGGATGGCCGCGACAGTGCAGGCGAACACACCAGTGAGTAGCCTGGGCAGCCAGGCCAGAGACGCCGCGCCCTCCCGGGGCTTCTTTGTATATACTCCTTCCTGCAAATTCCTGGAAAGACCCCGAGACAGGTGTGTCTCTTACTTAATTCCTATCAAGTAGACAACTATACTTAACCACTATAAGGGCCAGGCTTTTTACCTGAAGACTTTATCCAAACCTAGTAAAAACACTTTCCCCGTAGTTTTCTCCATCCTCCATTGAAATAGGGCAGGGAGTATTAAAAAAACATAAATGCTTAGGACTGGACAAATTCATCTTCATCATTCACCTCAGCTCCATGTGGGTAATTTGATCCTCTAGAATTTCTATTTTCTAATTTGTTTTGTAAAGGTCCGATGTCCCACCTCCCTGTTTGCAAGACTGCTGAGAGACGAAATAAGGGAAAGCTTCAGAAACTTTAGCTGCTGTATCTTCCTGTCCAACTTACTCATCTCATACCAACACGTACTTGTTTAGCCGACTCCAGCCTGGAGCTTGGCACCATTCAGGAGGATTTGGAAGAGGTTTAGCCCATCAGCCCAGGCCTCAGAGCTTGCAGCTTAGCAGGGAGGGAGAACCGAGGCCAGCTCACACAGCACACGCGCCCAGCGCGCGAAAACTGTCTCTCACTGAGTGGCGTGAGTGAGGGTGACACAGTCTTGGTGCAGACCCTGCCTGTGACGCCGCCAAACGTGACCCTTAGCTGATCCTGTGGGTTATGCCTTCATGCCCCATGCTTCTCCTGTGGGGAGCAGAGCCTGGTCAGATTTGGGGTGCACAGCTCTGGCCTATTGCTGTACTGTTTGATCTCCTTACCCTTTGAGAGTACTTCCACCTTCCCTTCATTCCTGTGTGGAGCCCCACCTTAGTCCCCAAGTCTGGGCTCCCTTCCTGGGAGTTCACCGCAGCCAGCACCCAGCTCCCCACCCATCCCCTGGATTCTACCCTGGGCACGCTAGCCACGTGCTTCTTGCCGTGGGAGAAGGCTCACCACCAGCGGTTCCCTTCCTGGAGGTGGTCTAGAGAGGGCCTCGCCATGCTTTGTCTTGTCGCTTCCCTGCCATCTGATAAGCCCAGTGAAGAGGAGTGCCCACATCTCTACATAAGTTCTTGTTGGCTTCATAGGACTAGGTTATGGAAATGCTGGTGGGGCATCACATAGGAAGATTGAAGGGCGGGAGATTGCGAGGGTCTCACTGCATCGGGAGAAGGTTGCCCTTCGTTGCAGAACCTGGTGCTTGGTGAGAGGCACCAGGTTAGGAAGCCTAACACATTCATTCTCAGCGGAGGGAGTCGGCCCCATGGGGACATTGACTGCATCTGAAGGTATGCTTAATTGTCCTGGCCAGGTCAGAGGCCACCAGTGACATCCGGTCAGCAGAGGCCTTCCTTGGCTGCTTCGCCCCATCCTCCACTGCACCATAGTTCCTGACCACAGAGTCCTGCCAGGCTGAGGGTGGCAAACTCGCCCTGCCACCAGGCTGATGTGGAAAGTATGGAGCAGGTGGCGTACAGACCACGGCACCTCTGTTAAGTGTGTGTGTGTGTGAGCCCATGTGTATGCACGCACATGAGGACCAGAGAACAGCCTCGGGTGTCCTTAGGAGCACTGTCCGCCTTTTTTGAGACAAGGTCTTACGTTAGCCCCCCCCCCCACCCCATGGCACTGGACTGGCTGGCCAGCAAGCCTCAGGGACCCGCTTGTCTCCACCTCTCCCAGCACTGGCATTACAGGTGCATGCCACCACGCCTGGTATTTTACATCGGTGCCGAGGGTTGATCCCCGGCCCGCTGTTTGAGAGACGAGCGTGCTACTGAGCGAGCTGCCGCGCCAGCGCCTGTTAAACGTGTGCGGAGACTCCCTCCCTGGACAGTCGATCAAGTGCTGGTAGGAGTCGAGGCTTGCAGGAGAAGTGAGGGTTTTAGACAGTGTGGACACAGAACGATCGAGAAGCCTGGGTGGGAGCAGAGGAGGGAGGCCTGGCTGCTCGGTCCCGGCTTGTCAAGGACAGCATCCTGAGGACATGGTGCCGACGGTCCCAGCAGCCACCGAGGACACTGGAGGCAACGTGTGGGTTTGGGTGTGTGTCCTGCTGCATTCTCGGAGCCGGGGTCATCAGCGCGTGCGTCCAGAGCGGACGGGTCTCCACTGCCCCGGCTAAGCTCTGTGTCCAAGCCCGGGGTCCACCAGGGTCCATGCTGTGGCAGTTTTGTTTGCTGCCAGATGGAGGGGAAGCCCATTTCTTCCATTATAGGGTTTGTCAGACCCAGGTCGGTTCTCTCCCAGCAGCTAAGGAACGGCTCCAAGCCACATCACGGGAGCCACAGCGCTCGCCTGCAATTACGGCGTCGAGGAGGGCGCCAGAGGAAGCCGGTTCGTGTTCCACCCACCCTTCGGTTAGCATGTGGGTCTTGTTGGACAAACAGCTAGGAGATGGACATCAAAGGAGCCCATTTTAGAGGGCGCGTGTGTCTAAAGATACGCGCTGCAGGGCCACCAGGAGCGCTTCGCAGCTCGGGTACTTTTAGCTGTCTTAAAATAGCCGGCTCTGGTTAGGTGGCATTCGAGCTCGATCTGTGAACACGCGACGGTCCTGAACTCACTTCTGGCAAGTAAGGTGTGCTCGCCGGCTCCCGCCAGCCAGGCAGGAGCTGAGCCCACCGGTGGGGAACCCTGGGCGCTGTGGAGACTGGGCAGGTACCCTGCCATGGAGGTGTCTATTTGGGGCACATGCAAATCAAAGTCTACGCTTTACTTCTTCGAGTTTGTCTTCCCAAAGTAGTCTCTTTTGGCTTGCCTCCATGTCTTTCTAAAGCAGTGTCAAGAAGCAGTGTGCTTGTCACAAATTCAGGAGGGCCTACGGTCCAGATGCTTACACAAACTTGGCGCGTGACACGTACCGCGGACAGCTGAGCATCGTGTGGTTTGTGTGTGTATGTGGGGGAGGGTTCTTGTTTTCTGGCCTCTTATCCAACGCCCCCCCACAGAAACACATGAAATCAAGGCTTGTGTTGCCAGAAGATAATTGTAACCATCTGTCTCACTGTGTATATTTTTAAACTTCACCAAACGTTATGCTCTTGAGTGGCCTCTTCCACATCAGCACACGATAGTGGCAATTAGGAATCTTGTTTTCGTGATGTTTTCCCTCCACCTCTCCTTTGCTTCATATTCCTCTCGACACGGAGAGAATTAGACACGGAAATGCACTGAAATGAAATGGAAGCGCCAATGCTTCTAATTTTAAACACTGGACTTCAGGAGTTACCTTTTGTGATCCTGACTTCCTTTCTTGTTTTCGCGAGGCAAGGTCTCGCCCTAGTCCAGGGTGACCTGAAACTTACTCTGTAGCCCAGGCTGGCCTCGAACTCGCAACAGTCCTGCCTGAGCCTCCCCCACATGCTGGGGATTAAAGGCACAAGCCACCATGCCTGGTGAGACTTCTTTGTAAAACACCTTAAGGCTTAATTAACTTTTTAAAAGATGGGTTTAACAAAGTTTTTCGTTGTGAAATTGGACCATGGGAAAATGGTTTGTGATGTAGAAAATAATGGTACTAGGCCAGAATAAAAGCATAGATGGGTGCTCACAGCGTGTGTTCCCAATATGTCCACGCTGATGCAGTGCTGCCTGGGTGCTGGGCTCCATGCTGGGCTCCAGGGTTGCACAGTAACCATGTGCTGAAAGATGACGTCAGTGGAAGGCACTTAAGTGATGGGCGAAGACAGACAGAAGGCAAAGCGTTAGCAAAGGCCCCAGGGTGACAGTGAGCGTGATGAAAACACTGGAGCCCAAAGCCCAGGCACGCCAGGATGAGGAGAGCAGAGACGATTCTCAGCCAGGGTGCCAGCTTCAGGGCTTGCGAGCATCTGGACGGTCTTTGGCCCACGTGGAGGTTGGTTTCCTAGCAGCAAATGGATGCGCGCAAAGATATAAGATACCTCGATGCGTGTAACGTATCACTGTAGACCATCAAGATGCTGGAACAGAGGAAGGTGGCACAGAGCAGGTTAAGACCAGCTCTGGGTAAGTTCCGGAGCCTGGATGGAAGCGGCGAGGAGCTCTGAACACGAGCGTGGGGAATCGCACCTTGACCACAGAGTCAAACGCCATGGGTGAACGCCGGAGGCATCCGCTCTAGGAGAGCTGACCAGATGGAAGCAGTGCGGTCCCCACCACGGGGAGTCAAGAAGTAGAGAGTTTAAGCACTTCATTGGGTGGACTTTGGGAACAGTAGGACTACTGTGTTGCCATTTGGCGAGTCTGGTGCCATTTCTCAAGATAGGACTATGTGTTTAGAAACGAGTGTGGGTGAGAGAAGTCTTGTCCATGTTGAATTTGAGCCATCTGAGGACATCCGAAGGAAGATTAGCAGTAAACCATTGAGTAAACACATCAACATCTTGGCGCTGAAGTTGGATATAAGGTAAAGAATTAGAAAGCATGTCATTGCCACACTGAACTGGGAGGAAGCAGAGGAGGAGAGGGGGGGACCCAGGAGGGAGAAGGAGAGAAGGGAGTGGTGGGCAGAAATGGATTTGGATAATGATTCCTACTTCTTAACGATTCTTCCCGGTAGACACACATGTCCTGGCACAGACTTTAGATAACCAATTTCCCTCGTGCATTTCAGCCTTACTGATCTCCACCCAGCTTTTTGGGACCACAAGATGAAAACCAGTTGTGATTTTGTTTTCATCAATCACAATAATAAATACTTCTGGTCTGTGCAGTGCTTCCAGAGAGTGCTCCCGGGCAGGGAAGGAGGTAGAATGCAGAGGGTACCACGTTGCTCACCAAAATCTTGCACCAAAGAGGTTAAGCTCAGCACCAGTGCAGACAGCGCGGAATACTTCAGCCCTTTAAACTGTGCTGTCCAGAGCCACTGTTCCTGTGTGGAAATTCTGAAATCCCATTAATAGTGCACTTCCTTCCCCATCCACATGCTGGCTGTAATGGAGGTGACTGGTCCACTGCAAGATTTCCTAACTGTACTTGATTTTTCTGTGAACTGTAAGGTGGAGTGCACTTCCTGGAGATACCACGATACCAGGTCAGTGTGTAGAATGGATGGAGCAAGCCCTGCTCCCAAGCGTCATTTAATATATTGTCCTTGGATAGAGACTTTATTAAAGTGATAAGAACGCATAATAACACTTGGTCTTAGCCACATGGTTAGGATGTGCTAAGTTGGATTAAAAATATCATATGTACATAAGATGTACTACATGGTATTTTGATACACATATAGAAATCAGAACACACTTCTTTGATGAGAATCAGATACTGGTATTATAGTGTTATGACTTTGTAAACTTAGAATAGGTGGGTGTGGGGATGAAGAAACAGTGAGTTTCTCTCAGCAACATGTGCCATAGCTCCCCAAATTATTAATATGTGGGCAAGGAAGGGTTTTTTCTTTAGTTTTTATTTTTGCTGAGTTATATGGAAATTTTCTAAGTAGAATTTTTTATATGCTTCAAAATAGGATGTTTTTCTATTTCTGAACAGCTGTTAAAATGACTAGGCTCTTTATCTTACGGAATTTGGAGGCCAGTGAGCGGAAGCTGGCCCCGCTTCGTGTTTGGGGTGGCATGTGTGCGCAGTTTTCAGCTGCGTGGCGTCGTCAGGGCCGTTTCTGGAGCAGTGACGGTACCTTTGTGTAGGTGTGGGACGATCAGAGCCTGTGAGGAAGGCTGTGTCACGGCCTCCAACACCCTGCCTCACCTCTCTTGCTAGTCCACACTGGGCTGCTCTGCCTTCCCGAACTCCCCTTCTTACTCTGGGACGATCCTCTTCAACACGCAGGCTGCTTGGGAGACATATAATCCATGCCAAGGTGGTCCATTTAAGAAGAGGTGGGGAGGGGGATCAGAATCCTTGACCGAGCATGGCCCAGTGGATAAGGTGTTTTCCTGCAAAGCCTAAGGACTTAAGATCGATTCCCCAGGATCCACGTAAGCCAGATGCACATGGTGGTACATGCGTCTGGAGTTCGTATGCAGTGGCCGGAGGTCCTGGTGTGCCCACTCTTTCTCCCTCCCTCTTTCTCATAAAAATACATAAGTAAATAAACAAACCCTTGGCCTACTTTGATTAGACTGTTGTGGACCATCTGTGTGGTGGCTCTTCCTCGCACACTTCTCTCTTACCACAGCCAGAAGTTCGCTGGCACACGGTGAACACAGTGAACGCTCGGCAGTCAAGACTCTAGTGACCTGAGGCTCCCGCTGCCCTTGGCTGCCTGTTGTGAGAATGCAGACATGCATCCCTTAGCAGTGGGGATGACGTTCTCAGAACTGTCCTCAGGTGATCGTGCTTGTGCAGCAAGTGCGCTCAGTGAGCCTCTTCCCCAGCCCAGCAGCGTAATCTTACGTGACCACTGTATTGTATGTGCGCCTGTCTGTGGTGCATGGCTGTAAGTCAGTGGAACTTGGGCTGTAGCGACACCATGTTTAGAGCTGGAGGGAGGGAGGGAGCGAGTCCGGGCATTATGGAGGAGTCTGGGCATTATAGAGAGAGTCTGGTCGTTACAGAGCGAGTCTGGGCGTTACGGGGCAAGTCTGGGTGTTATGGAGAGAGTCCGTGTGTTATGGAGAGAGTCCGGGCATTTTGGAGAGCGTCTGGGCATTATGGAGAGCGTCCGGGCATTATGGAGAGAGTCCGGGCATTTTGGAGAGCGTCCGGGCATTATGGAGAGAGTCCGGGCATTTTGGAGAGAGTCCGGGCATTATGGAGAGAGTCCGGGCATTATGGAGAGTCCGGGCATTATGGAGAGAGTCCGGGCATTATGGAGAGAGTCCGGGCATTATGGAGAGAGTCCGGGCATTTTGGAGAGAGTCCGGGCATTATGGAGAGAGTCCGGGCATTTTGGAGAGAGTCCGGGCATTATGGAGAGAGTCCGGGCATTATGGAGAGAGTCCGGGCATTTTGGAGAGAGTCCGGGCATTATGGAGAGAGTCCGGGCATTATGGAGAGAGTCCGGGCATTATGGAGAGTCCGGGCATTATGGAGAGAGTCCGGGCATTATGGAGAGAGTCCGGGCATTATGGAGAGAGTCCGGGCATTATGGAGAGTCCGGGCATTATGGAGAGAGTCCGGGCATTATGGAAAGAGTCCGGGCATTATGGAGAGAGTCCGGGCATTTTGGAGAGAGTCCGGGCATTATGGAGAGAGTCCGGGCATTTTGGAGAGAGTCCGGGCATTATGGAGAGAGTCCGGGCATTATGGAGAGAGTCTGGGCATATGGAGAGAGTCTGGGCATATGGAGAGAGTCCGGGCATTTTGAAGAGAGTCCGGGCATATGGAGAGAGTCCGGGCATTATGGAGAGAGTCCGGGCATTATGGAGAGAGTCCGGGCATTTTGGAACAAGGCTTGTGGAAGCTGAGCTCGGGTCTGGTGAGCTCCTGTAAAGGGCGAGTCGCACCGGCGGAGGGAGGCTGCACTTCAGGCGTAAGGCGAAGGGACTCAGGCCCAAGGGCCGGCGGCAAAGCAGAGGTCCGCGTGTCGGCGGAGGTCTCCTGAACCGCTGCTCATGCGCCGCGGTTTCCAGCTCCCCTCACTCACGGCGGCGTTGTGACTGCAGAGGCGGCGCTTTCCTTTCCCGTCCCCCCGTACTCTGCTGCAGAACAGGCCCGAGCAGCCACCCCTGCTTGCCCACATCTTGCCCACATCCCGGGCTCGGGCCAAGCACGGAAGGGCCAGGGATGTGCAAGCCGTTCTCTTCGTCTAGGATTATGAAACACCAGTTAAAGTTACTTGGGGAAAACGTAGACTTGTCACGTAACGTCCTGTGACAAGGAAGATGGGCATGGTGGCACGTCTGCAATCCCGCACGTGGGAGGATGAGGCAGGAGGGTCAGGAACTCCACGTGTCATGTGTGTTTGCGTTCTGGCGTACTCACGCCACAGGACACACGTGGAGGCCAGAGGAACCTCTCTTGGGCTGGTCCTTGCCTGTGCACACCATCAAAGGCAGGGCTTTTCCTGTGGATTCTTGCTCTCTGCTGTTCCTTGCCGTGCTCACCGTAAGCTCCCGTGGTTCTCCCGTTTCCACCTCTAACCATACTCTAGGATTGCTGAAGCCCATTCTAGCTTTTTCCACAAGGTCTGGGAATCAAACTTCAGCCTGAGCAGCAAGCACATTATTCACTGAGCCATTGCTCCAGCTCCAAGGATTTGTTTTAATATTTATTTATTTATTTGCAAGGAGAGAGAAGAGAGACAGAATGGGTATGCCAAGACCTCTAGCTGCTGCAAATGCACTCCAAATACATGTGCCCTTTTGTGAATCTGGCTTTGCGTGGGTACTGGGGAATCGAACCAAGGTTGTTAGGCTTTATAGGTAAGCGCCTTAAGTGCTGAGCCATCTCTCCAGTCCCCCCAGATTTTTCAATATATCGAAATGCAAATAATTTTGAAAATTTTCTCTCATTTGGCCTGATGTCTAGGGTGAAAAGTAAAATAAAAGCCCAGTCTTGTATCTTCCATTGTTGGCCTGCGGCAAAGCTCTTTTGGTCTGCAGACCCTTTTAACCATCCCTCTGACGTTAGCAGGTCTGGATGACTTTTATTCCAGTGGCCACTTGGAACTGTCCACCACTGTGGCCCTGGGGAGCATTGGTGACACGGAGTCGCAGCTGGGCCGGCAGGGAAGGAGGTGGGAGAACAGCAGAGGCCCAGGAGCCCACGACCACCTCTCTGTAGACCGGCAGGAAGCCTCTGCCTCACTTGCCATGGTCACCATTTTCTTGGGCTGAGGGCCTGAAGGAGACCAAGACTCCTCAAGAAAGGGTAAAATCATTCATTCTAATCTGGGTCCAGGGACACAGAAAGAGTCAGAAGTTTCCCTGCAAGTTGGGAACAAATCAAGGTCTCGCATGAAGTGCCATTCTCAGCAGTACGTTTTTTGTTTTTTTTTTTGTTTTTTTGGTTTTTCGAGGTAGGGTCTCACTCTGGTCCAGGCTGACCTGGAATTAACTCTGTAGTCTCAGGGTGGCCTCGAACTCACGGCGATTCTCCTACCTCTGCCTCCCGAGTGCTGGGATTAAAGGCGTGCGCCACCACACCCGGCTCTCAGCAGTATTTTTATAGGGCTTTTAAATTCGCAGCAGTGCATAATAATCAGCTCCCACGTTGTCTTCTTGGCAGCTTAGTAAGCTAAGTGCTCGTTGAGCAAGGCACCTCGGCGCGTCCTGAGAACTGGATAGGAACGCGAACGTGGTCTTAGGAGGCGCACACAGCCACAAGCGCCGTGGGGGTCGTGGCCAGGAAGCCCACTTCGCCAGCTAAGCCGACCTCGATGGGCTTGGTTCTCACCCCAGATCCTGTGCACGTTGCAGCCATTAGAACCTGTAGAGCAGGCCAGCTGCAAATGGTGGCGTTAATCCTGGACAGCTGTGGCCAGGCCGGCAGGGACAAGTACCACAGCGCTTCTCATGCGTGGTGACTCGGCACAGTCACCGAGATGGGCGCTTACTTACACACAGGCTCTGGGAGGCTGCCCTCATGTGGAGCAGCTGTGCTCCGAAGTACCAGCTTCCTTCCACTGCACAGGAGCATTTCAGTCGGGCAGGGTGGCCATGCCATCTTGTACTTCAGCCTCTCTGTAGTCCAGAGTCAACCTGGACATTGAAAACTAAGCCACTGGGCAGTAGCTCTGTGAATTATTGTGAAAGAAAGAAAGAGAGAGAGAGAGAGAGAAGTGAGGGAGGGCCATAAGAGGCTGGAAAGGTGACTCAACAGTTAAAGGCACTTACTTCAAAGCCCGAAGGCCCGGTTTAACTTCCCAGTACCCCTGTAAAAGCCAGATGCACCAAGTGGTGCATGGATCTGGATGGAGTTCATGTGCAGTAGCAGGAAGCCCTGACACACCCATTCCCACACTATTCCTGCAAATAAGTAAATAAAAGTAAATTTAAAAAATTTAAAAACACAAAAGAAATGAGTTGTAAGACCATATTGGACTCTCTGCCTTCACATTTGCTAACAAAGGCTATTGTGCCTCCTGTTGCCATAGAGAAACTGGCATCCATAGAGAAACTGGCATCCGGGCTGTCAGGGCAAACAGTATCCCGAAGTATACTATGACATTCCCCAACTGAAAATGGAAACATGGCTGTGAGATTTTAGCAGAAGTGATTTGTTAAAACAAGTTTTTACATAAAATGAGTCTAGCCGGGCGTGGTGGCACATGCCTTTAATCCCAGCACTCGGAAGGCAGAGGTAGGAGTTCGAGGCCACCCTGAGACTCCATAGTGAATTGCAGCCTGGGCTAAAGTGAGACCCTACCTTGGGGAGAAAAGAGTCTAGAAAGGGTAGGGTACAACCTGGTTGGCGGAGCAGCTGCGTAGCGTGCTCAGCACCCGAGTTTGGTCGTTAGCACTGCAGAAACAGGTGTGGTGGTACATCCTTATAATCCAGGCACTCAAGAAGAGGAGGCGGGAGAATCAGAAATTCAAGGTGATCCTTGGCTACATACTGAGTTTAAAGCCAGCCTGGGCTATATGAGACCTTATTTCCAACAAAAGGGGAGAGCTAGAATTATTGATAGTTTTATAAGGAAATTAATACTTTCCGGAAAAAAAGCAGTTGGTTTGAACTTATATAACACTCACATGCATGTTATGAACAGGGCATGGAGAATAACCCGGACATGTGTGTATTTACATGGGTGCTTGTAACAACGGCAGCGGCTCTGGCCCTCACTCGAGGCTCACACAGCAAGCGCTCTCAACCGCTGAGCTCTCTCCCCAGCCCTACTTTCGATAGTTAACAGAATAAAAACAATGCTGAAAGGGTGGGAATGGCCCTGACAGCGTAGACAAAATAGAAGAGAATGCCAAGCACTGGTAGATAGCCTAAGCATCGAGGCTGGCATCAAAGAAGGGGCCAACACCTGTGGCCCTGGTGCTGGCCTCCTCCCCCACCCTTGGGAAGGAGCAGCTCCCGTCTTCCTGCCTGGCCAGAACTTCCCTACAGAGCTGTGACACAGGAAAGTGGGCTTTCTTAGTGAGTCTGCTTCCAAAGACCTGAACCTTGACTCAAGAAAGAACATGTTTGTCTGAAGTGAAATTCACATTGCGTCAAAGGCATATAAAGTCTGTGTGCCAGTGACATGAAGTACGTGCGTGATGCTGAGCAAGGAACACTTTTATGTCATCCCAAAATCTTTTCATCAGGCTGGAGAGGTGGCTTAGTGGTTAAGCACTTGCCTGTGAAGCCTAAGGACCCCGGTTCGAGGCTTGATTCCTAAGGACCCATGTTAGCCAGATGTACAAGGTGGCGCATGCATCTGCAGTTCATTTGCAGTGGCTGGAGGCCCTGGAGCGCCTATTCTTTCTGTCTCTTTCTCTGCCTCTTTATCTCTCTGTCTGTCGCTCTCAAATAAATAAATAAAAATAAACAAAATATTTTTAAAAATCTTTTTACCAGGGCTGGAGAGATGGCTTAGCGGTTAAGCACTTGCCTGTGAAGCCTAAGGACTCCGGTTCGAGGCTCTGTTCCCCAGGTCCCACATTAGCCAGATGCACAAGGGGGTGCACGCGTCTGGAGTTCGTTTGCAGAGGCTGGAAGCTCTGGCGCGCCCATTCTCTCTCTCTTCCTCTACCTGTCTTTCTCTCTGTGTCTGTAGCTCTCAAATAAATAAAAAAATTTTTAAAAAACTTTTAAAAAAATCTTCTTACCCAGCCAAATGGGAACGTAGTACGAAGCACTGTCCCTCCCCAGTCCTGCCTCCCTTACTTAGTGCCGCCTTCCTCTCACCCACCTACCCACACCTTCCCCCACGGGCCCTGCCTGGCTGGCTGGGTATCTGGCTTCACTCATGCACCGTGCTTTCACAGCTGCAGGATCGCATGTAGTACGTTTGGGTTTGTTACTCCGCTGTGTGGACATGCCACATCTTGCATATCCGAGGATCTGATGACAGCCACCTGGTCGTTTCTGCCTTTCAGCTATGTGACTCGTTCCGCTGTCAGCAAGGGCGCGTGCACGAACGCCTGAGCGTCTGCATTCGGTTCTTCTTGGCTGTGAACTTAGGAGCGCAGTTACTCTGGTCAGATTATTGGTGCTCTTAATCTTTTAGGTTCAAATTATTTTTGAAATATATTATAGACTTTGCTGCATTTGAAAACTTGTTCTGAACATATAAAACTTGGCTTGATGTTCCTGGCAGTTACTATGAATATAAATGATTACAAATTGTTTTAACGTGGTGCAGATGTTCAAAGAATGTTTGGACTTTCTACTTTTTCCCTTTTTTTCCCCTTGTTTTCTGGAGAATTGCTACATTTTCAAGCATGTGGTCAGAGAAGGCCCTGGAATGAATTTTTGGGTTCAGATCTCATCTCTGCGCTTATGGCTTTGTGAGCACTTCGACGTTTTCTTCCTACACCTCGGTTGCTCGGCGCGGGTGCAGCTCTGGCCGGGCTCTCAGCTGAACTCACGGGCCCAGGCCCCTCGTGTCGTCCGCTCAGGCTCCTGTGACAAAAACCTACATCCCGAAACCCAGTTATGGAAGCTCTTTAGCTTCCACAGTCAAGGTGTCACATCTGTTAAGTCTCACTGGCCTGGCTGTCTTGTTGCATTTTTCCCCACACGCCTTCCCCTTCCCCCTCCCAGGCGTGTGTGTGTGTGTGTGTGTGTGTGTGTGTGTGTGTGTGTGTGTGTGAGAGAGAGAGAGAGAGAGAGAGAGAGAGAGAGAGAGAGGTGTGTTTTTGTGTCCAAATACCCCTTTCTCATAAGGACACCATTCAGATGGAATCAGGAGTCCCCCCGTAGCCTGCGTTTAAGTTAGGTGCACTCTAAAGGCCCTGTCTTCAAATAGTGGGGCTTCTGCGGACCAAAGTGGGGAGCAGCACACAGCGCCCCTGACTCCAGGAAGCCACACGGGCAGCACACTGGGGAGGACTGTGCTTAAAGGACGCTGTTTCCCCTTTGATCTGCTTTCTCCTATCCTCTGGAGCCCAGAAACCAAGGAACCTGGTCTGTATTTCCTGCAGAAATCTAAGTAACGGATGTCCCATCAGGTGGACCCAAGGAACTAAGTTTTGTTAATGCAGTAACTTCTGTTTCGCCGGCCTGGACTTTTTAACCAACTTTCTGGCCTGGCTGTTGTCCCAGAGAGGCGATACTCTTAAGTTCCTGACCATGTATGTGACACCTGGTGAGCTGCTGTCATGACTGGAAAAAGATCTAGCATTTTCCACAACCTGTAGCTAAAAATCCATACCATGGAATTTGCCATTTTTACTGTTTTGAGAGTATGATTTGGTGGCGTGATTCATTGTGCATCAACAGCTGCTCACTCCTTCCAGAAGTTTCTCATCACTGGAAACCCACACTGCTAATTTAACATTTAGTCCTCTCCTCTTCCCTCTCCCCGGGCCCCTTGTTCCTCGCAGGCCTCGAGGCCTGGTTGGCCCCGTGCAGTTTCATAATACCCACAGTGGGGGCAGGGCTGGCAGCTGACCTTGTGCCAGGACTGCATTGGCGTTAAGGAGGTCACCTGGGAACAGGGGTTGGGGGCCCCTCGCTTCTTGCCACCTTCCCATCTCCCTTCCCGGAAAGCCGTGGGCACCACTGCACCCTCCCTCGCCCCGGGGGAGGTGGCCAGCGGCCAGGTGACGCAGCTCCCCGTCCCGTCCCCGTGCTTGCTTGCAGACCTACATCGGCTCCATCATGGCCTCCGTGAACCCCTACAAGCCCATCGCCGGCCTGTACGAGCGCGCCACCATGGAGCGGTACAGCCGGCGACACCTGGGCGAGCTGCCGCCGCACATCTTCGCCATCGCCAACGAGTGCTACCGCTGCCTGTGGAAGCGCCACGACAGCCAGTGCGTCCTCATCAGGTAAGCGCCGC
Organism: Jaculus jaculus; assembly: GCF_020740685.1. Lineage (NCBI taxonomy): Eukaryota > Metazoa > Chordata > Mammalia > Rodentia > Dipodidae > Jaculus > Jaculus jaculus. The sequence continues at coordinate 86,308,821 of NC_059114.1, forward strand.
TTGCCCTGCGCGGCAGCCCCCCTCCCTCCTGCCTGAACCCCCCCCCCCCCGTTTGCTCTCCTTCTCTTAGGAAGGATGGTCCCTCTGGCTGCTTCAGAAGACACTGCAGACTTAAGTTTTTAAGCGTATTCTACAATATTAGTCAAAATGCTGGTGTCTTGGAACATGGTTTCTTGTTTCTCAAGTGTAATGCGATAACGTTATCCTAGATAAAATTGAACCCAATTTGGTCAGGCGTGGTGGCACATGCCTTTGATCCCAGCAGTCTGGTGGCAGAGGTAGGATGACCGCTGTGAGTTCGAGGCCAGCCTGGAACTTCAAAGTGAGTTCCAGGTAAGCCTGAGCTAAAGTGAGACCCTACCTTGAAAAAAAACAAAGACATAAAAATGAATAGATTTTAAGAATTATAAAAATATTCATCTAGGACTGGAGAGAGATGGCTTAGCGGTTAAGCGCTTGCCTGTGAAGCCTAAGGACCGTGGTTCGAGGCTCGGTTCCCCAGGTCCCACGTTAGCCAGATGCACAAGGGGGCGTACACGCCTGGAGTTCGTTTGCAGAGGCTGGAAGCCCTGGCGCGCCCATTCTCTCTCTCTCCCTCTATCTGTCTTTCCCTCTGTGTCTGTCGCTCTCAAATAAATAAATAAATAAAATTTAAAAAAAATATTCATCTATATGCGTGTAGCAGGGCTTCTTACTGCTGCAGATGAATGCCAGACACTTAACGCCATTTTCTGTGTTATTTGAGAGTGACAGACAGAGAAAGAGTCAGACAGAGAGAGAGAATGGCTGCACCAGGGCCTCCAGCCACTGCAAACGAACTCCAGATGTGTGCGCCCCCTTGTGCATCTGGCTAACGTGGGTCCTGGGGAATCGAGCCTCGAGCTTCACAAGCAAGCACTTAACTGCTAAGCCATCTCTCCAGACCTTTAACAATTTTTAATAGTAGGCTGTCCCTAATGTTTACCTCTGAGTTAGCTATAGCCTTGCTATCAAATCCTTAGGAATGTTTTAAAGAATATATATGTTTAATTCACTTTATTTTTCTATTGGACTTGACATAGCAACGTTCACCAAGCCTGATTTATTTAATCATGTATTTTTTTAAATATATTTAGCTATTTGTTTGCAAGGAGGGAGAGAAAGAAAGAGAATGAGAAAGGAATGGGCATGCCAGGGCCTCTTGCTGCTGCAAAGAACTCCAGACACATGTTCCACTTGGTGTATCTGGTTTTATGTGGGTACTGGAAAACTGAACCCCAAGCCGGCAAGCTCTGCAAGCAGGTACTTTTAATCACTGAGCCATCTCCTGATCCCTATTTATTTATTGTTATATTTTTATTTTATTTTTTTAAATATTTTTTATTCATTATTCATTTATTTATTTATTTATTTGAGAGCGACAGACACAGGAAGAAAGACAGATAGAGGGAGAGAGAGAGAATGGGCACGCCAGGGCTTCCAGCCACTGCAAACGAACTCCAGACGCGTGCGCCCCCTTGTACATCTGGCTAACGTGGGACCTGGGGAACCGAGCCTTGAACCGGGGTCCTTAAGCTTCACAGGCAAGCGCTTAACCGCTAAGCCATCTCTCCAGCCCTTATTGTTATATTTTTAGATTTTGGGGACAAAGTGTTACCCTTTAGCCAAGGCTTACTTGGAACTCAGGGCAACACTTTTGTCTTACTTTCCCCAATGCTGGGACTACAGGTTTGCATCAATACACCCCACTCTAATTCACTTCTTAGAGTACGAAGAGTCTCACCATCAAAGGCTAGGAACTTTATTTGAAAAGTACTATAATATATTTTTAAAGAATTTTAATTAACTCACTTATAGATGAGAGGACACCTCACAGTCTCTTTCTGTCTTGCAAACACATTCCCTATGCTTGCACCACGCTTTATGTCTGAATGTTAGAACATGAGCTGGTGGGCTTTGCAAGCAAGCATCTTTTTTTTTTTTCTAAGACAGGATCTCATATAGCCCTGGATGGCCTAAAATTCACCATGTAGCCAAGCACAGCCTTGAACATCTGACCTTCCTGCCTCCACTTTCTGAGCATGCAGGCTGCGGGTCAAGCCCGGGCTCTGTGAGGGTGAGGCAAGCACTCTGCCAACGGAGATGCGTTCTCAGCTCTGAAAAACGGTCTTAATGTTCTTTTTGTTCTCTAACTCAAATTGACCTCATCATATCTACTCCAGAGACATCTGATTGGAGGCTACTAGCTGCCTGTCTTGGGATTGTGTTCTGGAGATGGTCAGCCTCCCCTGGATGATGTCCGAAGTAGACATAATGAGTTCACTTGGGGTGCCATTTCTGTGATGCATTCTAGCGCTTCATTCATTTATCCCTCCAGCACTTCCTTCCTTCCTGTAACCTGGCTGTTAATGGGGAGTGGTGGTCTACTAGACTGCTGCTTTGAAAGATTTTCTCATCTGTTTTAAATGACTTTATAGTCCCAACTTGTGGCAAAATAATTCTTACATTGATTCAAAGGGAAAGGGAATGTGTAGGTTTAGGGGAAACCAATCGAAAGAGACCCTCAGGATTCCCAATTCCGTGAAAGTAAGATGCAGGTGACAGATGGAGGGCCGTATGTCATTTTCAGATAGCCAACCAATCAAGATTGCCAGCTATGCAGCCCAGAATTACACAGACAAGCAACCTGTCGAGGGACACGGCCAGGTAAGTGGTGGCTGTGAGCCCCGTGAGAAGCCACTTCCCAGGTGGTTCTCCCTCCAGCCAAGCCGCTCCTGCTTGGGTACTGCCGCGTGCCCCCACCGTGCCCCAGGCGAGGGAGGAAGAGAGCCCCTAACGGCGAAGACATTTGAGATCTGTTCTTACTATCGAAAATGACAGATAGCTAATTATGTTTAAAAAGATAAAAGCATGTTAGACATGGTGCCAGGAATGTTCCAGGCATGAAGGAATTGGACCCTTCTCCCACCTTTGATGTGGGCACCCTATAATGACGTTCACAGGTGCCACCCAGAGAAGGACTGTCAGGAACAGTGTTCATAGAGCAGCCTTCGCTCATTGTCCTGGTTAATGGTCCCCTGCTGTGTGAGCACATGGGAATGGCATGTACAAGAGTGACTGAGCTCGCTCCTCCCTCCCCCAAAGCGTGTGGACAGATGGACGCTGCTCTCTCTGTCACTGTAAGTGCCCACATGCTGGCTTGGGGAAGCAGCGTCCTCAGAGGAGGTGCTGTTGGGCTCAGAGAGACGAGCAGCGTACTGTAGAGCAGAGCTCTGAAGACTCATATGCCTGATAGGAAACATGACTTAAGGGGCCGGAGACATGGCTTAGTGGTTACGCGCTTGCCCTTGATGCCTAAGGACCCCGGTTCAAGGCTTGATTCCCCAGGACTTAGGTTCTCAAGAGATTGAGACTGGCTGGGTTTTCTCTGGTTTAGTCTGGTCTGCCTACAGCCCAGGCCAGCCTTGACCCCAGGACCCTGCTGTGACCACCAGCGTGTGTCTCCATGTCCAGCCAGCTTGCTTGTGAGGTTTTTTTTTAAGTGACTTCACAGAAAATTTGAAGTTAGGATTTAAAGTTGTTATTTCAGCATGTACAGATTATTATTTTATAAGGTTAGCAGGAAGAAGGACTTAATTTACTTTAAGAACATTCAGTGATGGTCCACTGTACCAAAATATTTGTCACTGATAATGGCTTGCATTTATTATGTTAAATGGGGGAAAAATTAAGAGCATGACTAATGCTTTTCTTGCTAGACAGAGTGGTGTAGGAAGAAAGTGAGCAGTCAGGTGAGGTCTCTGCATATATAGTTGTGGGTCATAAACAAAACAGGGTTGCCATTTACCCGCCACAGATTGTGAATTTGAAAAATAGGGGGTTGGGAAGTGGGTCCCCAACAGAAAGCTCCCGTTATGTACTGATGACTTGAGTATTCTTCTTTTTTAAAATTTATTTATTTATTTATTTATATAGTTGATAGTGACAGAGAGAGAATGGGAGTGCCAGGGCCTCCAGGCACTCCAAACGAACTCCAGATGCGTGCACCCCTTGTGCATCTGGCTAACGTGGGACCTGGGGAACTGAGCCTCGAACCGGGGTCCTTAGGCTTCACAGGCAAGCACTTAACTGCTAAGCCATCTCTCCAGCCCTTGAGTATTCTTCTTAATGAACTCGGGAAATAAGAGACATTAAGAGTACATCTGGGGCTGGGGAGATGGCTTAGCGGTCAAGGCATTTGCCTGCACAGTCTAAGGGTCCTGGTTTGACTCCGCAGGACCCACGTGTAAGCCAGATGCACAAGGGGACGCATGCGTCTGGAATGTTTGCGGTGGCTGGAGGCCCTGGTGTACCCATTCTCTCCCTCTCAAATAAATAAATATTGTTAAAAATAGCACATCTTTCGTTAAGGTGTGTGTTTTAATAGTTTTGTGTGTAAGTGTGTGATGGGAGAATTATAAGAATTATGAGAAAAAGAGTTTGTAAAATGCTGAGTACAGGAGCCCTGTTTAGATTTCTTTAGTAAGATCTGCCCCCTAGTGGATACAATGTGTTTTACTAGTTTAACAATATTTTCATGTGCTACTGTCTGGAAAATCAGAAAATCCTCAGTCCATAGCCTGCAAATAAGCAAGTTGAAATAAACCTGCTTGGAACTAGGTAAGATTTTCTGCTTGTTTTTTTTTTTTTTCCTGCCGAGTTTTGAGGGTACCTCACTTGTCTGTGGTTCCCAGCAGAGCCCAGTCTCTAGCTTCAGCCCACTCTTCTTTCTCCAATCCCAATTTCAAGATTGTTGCCACTCTTTTTTATTGTTTTTGTTTTTATTTATTTGACAGAGAAAGAGAGAGAGAGGGAGAGAATGAGCACACCAGGGTCTCCAGCCACTGCAAACGAACTCCAGATGTGTGTGACCCTTGTGCATCTGGCTTACACGGGTCCTGGGCAATGGAACCTGGGTCCTTTGGCTTTGCAGGCAGACGCCTTAACCGTTAAGCCATCCCTTCTTCCCATGTTGCTACTCTTGTTTTGTTTCACCTCTTTGTACATATTTACGTTATATTACAAATATAAATATATAAATGTCAAACACTAGAAATTTTTTCCCATCTAATAAGGCCAGCATTTAATGTAGTATATTTGACTTTCACTTTAGATTTAAAGACATTGTGTAAGACAGGGAGGATTTAGCTTATCATGGTATTTGGGGTGTAAATGATCATCTTTTAAGTTAGAGTGACATTAAAAGACAAAAATTGGCAGGTGTGGTGGTGCACGCCTTTAATCCCAGCACTCAAGAGGCAGAGGGAGGAGGATCTCCGTGAGTTCAAGGTCACCCTGAGACCACATAGTGAATTCTAGGTCAGTCTGGGCTAGAGCGAGACCCTATCTCAAAAGAAAATAAAACAAAGAAAAAGGAAAGACAAAAATCACCAAAACAATTTGCATGTAGGTCTGGCTGGCTGGGTGAAGGAAGGGCATGTTTCTACATCTGTCTGTCTGCCTGCTGTGTTTCTCTGTGCACTCGTGCGTGCAGACTGACAGGCGCTCTCGGCACCCGGGCTGTAATATGTCCTTGGCGAGAATCGTGACCCCTCCTGTGCCCAGGCCTGGTGCTTGAAGGAGGGACAAGAGGCCTGTGGTCGGCCTCCCTGGCTTCTGTCCTGGCGGGCGGTGTCGTCTCTGGGCCATTTCCTCCCTTTGATTATACATGCTGATCCACTCACCATGCTGGGAGCCGCAGGCCTCTCTTCCGGGTAGGCTCCTCCAAGCTGTTGTTAATCAACTGCTGTCTCGGAGGGCGTGTGTCTGAACTGGTCCATATCCTTCTGCTATGCTTTTCGTGTAAGCTCTGGCTACCCAACATGGTGTTTTATATAAAATTGCGTCTCCAGCTGGAGAGATGGCTTAGCGGTTAAGGCGTTTGCCTGCAAAGCCAAAGGACCCCAGTTCCGTTCCCCAGGACCCACGTAAGCCAGATGCACAAGGAGGCACACGCGTCTGGAGTTTATTTGCAGTGGCTGGAGGCCCTGACACTCCCATTTTCTCTCTCATAAATAAATAAGTAAAACTTAAAACAAAACTTAAAAATATTTTAAAATTGGGTCTCTTCCTCCAGATCTCTCTCATCTCCATAATTTTCTTCTGCATCTCCATTCACGTCATATGTGCCCAGGACATAAGCACCGCAAACTACATCGTATCTGAGACTGAGGGAGATGGTCACAGCTCTTCTCCCTGAGGGAGCCTCCGTTCTGGGATATGCCTCCCAGGACTGTGCTTGTTGGCGTGACCTTGCTGGGTCAGACTTCCCTTCCTGCCCCTGTCCTTCTCCCTGTGCCAGCCCACTCCATCCTAGCCTATCTTCCTCTGCTGCCTCTAGTGGTCCACCTGACTCCTCAGTGATGAACTTGACCTAGAACCTTCCCCTTTCCTCTGCCTGATATTTTCTGCCTTTTTTTCTCCCCTTCTCTTCCCTTCCCTCCCCCGCCCTCGCCCCTCTCTCCCTGCCTTTCTTCCTTTCCCCCTTCTCATCCTCCCTCCCTGCCACCGCTTCCTCCTTCTCCTCCCTCCCTCCCCTCCTCCTTCTCCTCCTCTTCTTCTTCTTTTTTGTTCTTTGGCTTTTCAAGGTAGGGTCTCCCTCTGTCTAGCTCAGGCTGACCTGGAATTCACTCTGTACTCTCAAGCTGGCCTTGAACTCCCACCTCTTCCTGAGCGCTGGGATTAAAGGTGTGTGCACTGCCACACTTGGTTGTTATTTTCTTAAGGTGCAACGCAGACACCGTCAGTGTCTCTTATTGGCCCTTTCTGTCTAAATTGTTTTGCCCACGTTTTTAGTTTCCATAATGCATGACATCCGTGGGACGCTGGAGTCAGGAGCTCCTGGTGTTCCATTCCGACGCAGACACTCACCTCTGCCTGCCTCACAGGGTGCCCGGGGAGACAAAGTCATTTCGTGTGGTCTGTGTACCTGTGGTTTCATCCTCTCATCCCCATATAAGTCGGGTGATGGTTTGAATTTTACCTGCACACAGGTGCATTGTTTCCAGAACAGCACTGTTAATGTGCGTGCTCACTTAACAAATAACTCACGAGGTGTGCACAGGAGCTGGGTGCTGCTGACGTCCTAGGGACACACTTGGGAATAAACTCTTACAGAGCTTCCCTTCCTGCTAGGTGCTGGCTGTCTCATGACTAGTAAGAACTAGAAAGGGCACCGTCGTGTGCCAAAAGTGGCATGTACAAGACCTGAGGGTGGCCTGCGGGAGAAAGGACTTCCCTTTAACCCAGGGTCTCACTCCAGCCCAGGCTGACCTGGAATTCACTATGGAGTCTCAGGGTGGCCTTGAACTTACGGCGATCTCCTACCTCTGCCTCCTGAGTGCTGGGATTAAAGGCGTGTGCCACCACGCCCGGCTTCTTTTATTATTGTTATTATTTGTTTTTTCAAGATAGGGTTTCACTGTAGCCCAGGCTGACCTGGAATTCACTATGTAGTTTCAGGTGGCCTCGAACTCATGGCAATCCTCCTACCTCTGCCTCCCGAGTGCTGGAGTTAAAGGCGTGCGCCACCACGCCCAGCTTAACCCAGCACTTTTTTAAAAAAAAATATTTTTTAATTTATTTGTTGGGGAGAAAGCAGTAGAAAGTGGCAGGTGGCAGGGGAGGGGGTGGGAGAATGAGCATGCCAGGGCTTCCTGCCACTGCAAACGAACTCCAGACACATGTGCCACCTTGTGCGGCTGGTACTAGGGGAACTGAACCCAGGCCATCAGGCTTTGTAAGGAAGGGCCTTTAAAAAAAAAATTTATTTATTTGGGAGAGAGAAAAAGACAGAGAGAGAGAATGGGCACACCAGGGCCTCCTGCCACTGCAAATGAACTCCAGACACATGTACCACCTTGTACATCTTGCATATTTGCGTCCTGGGGAATTAAATCTGAGTCCTTAGGCTTTGCGGGTAAGCACCTTAACTACTAAGCCATCTCTGCAGCCACAACCCAGTTCTTTAGCAGCAGATCTTTTGCTTTCCATTACCCCCTTGTTCTGGGGAGGAATGGCGTTGCCCTCTGCCAGGCTGCTGGTTTCAAGAACGCTGCGCACTGAGAAGCCCTGCGCACATATTTTGTCTTGCAGTGGTGAAAGCGGGGCTGGGAAAACCGAAAGCACCAAGCTCATCCTCCAGTTCCTCTCGGTCATCAGCCAGCAGTCCCTGGACCTGACCTTGAAGGAGAAGACGTCCAGCGTCGAGCGGGCTATTCTCGAAAGCAGGTATCTCGCTGGCCATCTGTCTCCGGCCTCCGGGCTTCCCCTTGGCTGTGGCGTGGACGAGTTGAGGCTGGGTGGTCCGGGTTCTCCTTCTTGACTTCACTGTTACAATTCCCCAAGAAACGGCCTCAGCAACCCCCATGTCAGTACGAGATGCTCCAGACCCTCTGCCCCTGTTGGCCACGTGCTGTGCTAACTGAAGCTTCGAGAAGCGGCCTCTGGCCCTTCCCCGCCGAGGCCCTGAGCGCAGCCCGTGATTGGCTTTGTATTCGGAGGCAGGGAGGCTCTGGGCTCCCCCAGGCAGCGGGGGCGAGGTTCAGGGCAGGCAGAACACAGCTCCACAGCCTGGACACAAGGTCTGGGATGGGGGAACACACCCCACGAGGAGACTTGAAACTTAACAAAAAAAATATTACTTCCTTGTTACTTTTATTTATTTATTTGAGAGCTACAGACAGAGAAAGAATCAGATAGATAGAGAGCAAGAGAGAGAGAATGAGCGTGCCAGGGCCTCCAGTCACTGTAAACGAACTCCAGACGCGTGCGCCCCCTTGTGCATCTGGCTAACATGGGACCTGGGGAACCAAGCCTCGAACCGGGGTCCTTAGGCTTCACAGGCAAGCACTTAACCGCTAAGCCATCTCTCCAGCCCAAATATTTAATTTTTAAAATGGTGGCTGAATACTCACAACCCGTAAATGCTAATCCTTTCTACAGGGACCACTCAGCAGTACTCAGCACCTGATGTCACAATGCAGGCGCCCCGCCATCCCCAGAACGTCTTCCCTTTCTTTGTAAAGCGTTTCATTGGTACCCTGCCACTCCACTTTCAGGCCTGCTCTCTCGGGCTTCTGAGCTCCCGTGGCAATGTGGGGTACTTTCAGCAGGGACCTCATAGTCTGCAAAGCCTAAAACATTTTAGCGATGAGGTTTGCTGACCTTCTGTCTAATGTGGGTTCCTTTTCCAGTTGGAAAAGATCCAGAAATGTTAAATAAATTGAGTCCATATGACAAACGGGAGGGACTTACAGGCCGGGGGCTGTTTTCATGTCCTGACCTTCGAGCGTGGCCCCTTCTGTGTGAGCACTGGCTTGCGGTGACCCGGGGTCGCCCTCGCAGAGCTGAGCGGAGGGTCTCCTCGGCTGGCTGTGCTGGTTGCACTCCACCAGCACCAACAGCGGTGCGCCCCGGCCCCGGCCCCCCCCCCCCCCTCCGCCATCCAGACGGATGCTCAGGATCGACCCGTTTCAGTGAGCGCTTAGGAAACAGGCTTTCTTGAAATCAACATGGTCACCCGGCCGCACACCTTGGCACCGGTGAGAGAGGTGTCCGGTCTGCCTGGATCAGGCCCGCTGACGCTCTGCCCTGCGTCCTCTCGCCTCACAGCCCCATCATGGAAGCTTTCGGCAACGCGAAGACCGTGTACAACAACAACTCCAGCCGCTTCGGGAAGTTTGTGCAGCTCAACATCTGTCAGGAGGGCAACATTCAGGGCGGAAGGATCCTAGATTGTATCCTGTTTCATTCAGCACGTGTCTCAATCGGTGGAAACGTCACGTTTTCCAGGAGAACCTCAAAAGAACATGAGATATTTTACTTTGGTCCAAGCTCGTTGTTGCTTTAATATTACTATACTTGACTGTTAGTTATTCTGTAAGACAAATGACCATATATTGGTTTTTTGGAAATACTTGACAGCATGTCTATAATCTGAAATTTTTTTTTAATTTTTATTTATTTATTTGAGAGCAACAGACACAGAGAGAAAGTCAGATAGAGGGAGAGAGAGAGAATGGGCGCGCCAGGGCTTCCAGCCTCTGCAAACGAGCTCCAGACGCGTGCGCCCCCTTGTGCATCTGGCTAACATGGGACCTGGGGAACCGAGCCTCGAACCGGGGTTCTTAGGCTTCACAGGCAAGCGCTTAACCGCTAAGCCATTTCTCCAGCCCTGAAATTTTTTCATCTTATTAATCTGTTCTGTTGCTATCGTAACAGAACACCTGACTCGGGATACTTTGTAAGAGAAAAGAGGTTTTATTTGTTTACTTTAAGGAAAGAGGTTTCTCTTAGCTCATAGTTTGGCGCCTGGACATGCAAGGCCCGGCAAACTCTCGCATTTAGCCTCTGCTGTGAGCCGCTGGGGGCACCACAGTGTGCCGAGGGCAGCCGGAGGGAGCGCGGTAGCAGAGCTCTCCTGAGTTGACAAGAAGGGGACAGAAAGAGCCTGGCACGCCCAGGAGATCATGTGAGCCCCTCGCACAGCCTAGCCGTCTCCCAGTGCGCCCACCACTGAGGGATTCTCCCACCTCCCAGCAACCCCGCACGTGCACATCAACACCAAGGATGTACACGCATGAACCTTCAGGGTTACACTCAAGCCATGTGCACACGACAGCGGTGATCACACCTCGGCTGCTTGCTTGAAGTCAGGCCCATTATGCACTTGGTACCTACGTGGGCACCGTGTGTCACTAGAATTGGATTCAGGTGAAGGGCTGTCTGTTTTGTCTGATACCTCTGACACCGGAAGTACCAGTGTCAGAAGAACAGGGGCCATGACACGGGGGAATAAAGACAGAAGAGAGGCAGACTCCGCGTGCCTTGCCTTCGTTTTCTTCCTTGACTTGCCATTGCTTTCCACATGAAGATTTATTAGAAAAAGTAAGTAGACGCGATTCAGTTCACGTTTCCCTCAGTGACAGTATTCGGGAATTAAGCGAGGAAAACACTGTTGAATGTAAATGTGGGTTTCCTTCACAGAACCGAGTCGTGAGGCAGAACCCCGGGGAGAGGAATTATCACATATTCTATGCACTGCTGGCAGGGCTGGAACCTGGAGAGAGAGGTGCGTGAGCGCTGGGACTCCCACGCCCGGCAGTTGAACACACATTTTGTGGGTTCTAAGATGTCTGACTCAACATAGGGTCAAACAGTATGGGGAGAGAATTATTTGTTCAGAATCCTATTGCATTTTTAATTTAAATACTATTTATTCAGTATAGATGATATGCTATAGCTGGTGTTACTTTAAAACCACACTTGAGGGCTGGAGAGATGGCCTAGCGGTTAAGATGCTTGCCTGCAAAGCCTAAGGACGTGCATTCAACTCTCCAGGTCCCACATAAGCCAGACGCACAGTGACGCAAGTATGCGGTCACACATGCGCACGAGGGTGCACACATCTGGAGTTCAGTTTCAGTGGTTGGAGGCCCTGGCACACCCATTCCCTCTATCTTTCTTACTCTCTCACTCTTGTATATAACATAAAAGGCAGATCTGTTGGGCTTGCCTCAAAAAAAAAAAAAAGCAAAAAAAAAAACCGAATTTCCAAATACTTCCAATGCTCCAATGCTTTTTTGTTTGTTTTGGTAGTGGTATGGGACATATAACCCAGCATCGTACCATTGAGCTGTACCTCGATATATGTTTGGCTTAACAGAAAACAAACTGGGATCCTCATCAATTTCTTTTTCAGTACCAATTTTTTTAAAGTTTTATTTATTTATTTGAGAGCTACAGACAGAAGGAGGACGGGAGGAAGGAAGGGAGAGAAAGAGAGAGGGAGAGAGAGAGAGAATGGGCGCACCAGGGCTTCCAGCCACGGCAAACGAACTCCAGACGCGTGCGCCCCCTTGTGCATCTGGCTAACGTGGGTCCTGGGGAATTGAGCCTCGAACCGGGGTCCTTAGGCTTCACAAGCAAGCGCTTAACCGCTAACCCATCTCTCCAGCCCTCAGTACCAATTTTTATAATTCCATCTGTTTTATTTAAATTGTTTCTATGTTCCCTAGGCTGTTATAAGGAAATTCTGTTGTCTTAATATGGGATGTTGGGGATACCGGATTATGTGTGTACTTTAGTTCTTAACATTACAGAGTAGAATCCCCAGCCCAATAAATCATAAATTAATTAATGCATGAATGAATACAGTGACCGCTGTTGAGTTTTGTCTTATTGTGGTCAGCTACGTACTGATGTTACCTTTCTGTCTCCCTCCCTCCTGTAGAAGAATTTTATTTATCTGTGCCTGAAAACTACCATTACTTGAATCAGTCTGGATGTACAGAAGACAAGACAATCAGTGATCAGAAATCCTTCAGGGAAGTGGTTGTAAGTTACTTTCTTATTTTCTCTTCTTACGACTGCAAATTCATCTTCCATTTCAGCTTTTTTCTTTGAAGTAGGGTCTCGCTGTAGTCCAGGCTGACCTAGAGCTCACTATGCAGTCTCAGGCTGGCCTCAAACTCACAGCGATCCTCCTACCTCTGCCTCCCGAAGAGTGCTGGGATTAAAGGCATGCGCCACCACGCCCAGCTACAAATTGATTCTTTGAAGTAGTTTTTAAAGTACTGCGCAGCCTCCGTATTTCTGGGTCCTACATCTGTGGAGTCAACCAATCTAAGAGGAAAAACATTGACATTTCTACCAAGTACAGGCTTCTTTCCTTCCTTGCCATTATAATATAAAAGTAACAACTACCCATGTGGCATATGCTTTTTATGTTAGTATTGTAAGTCATGTAGAGGTGGTTTAAAGTTTGCACGAGAGCTAGACGTGACAGCTCTTGGGGAAGGTGAACGTAGGAGGAACACAAGTTTAAGGCCAGCATGGGCTGCACAAATCTTGTCTCATCGAGAAGTAAACAAGTAAACAGAAGAGTCGGGTATGGTGATGCATGCTTGTCCTCGCAACACAGAGGAGGCCGGGGCAAGAGTCATCCAAGCCGGCTTCAAGCTTGTAGCAGTTCTTATTAGTGCTTTTTTGAGTTTTTGTGCCCTGGAGATTCCTGTATCCAATGCCTCGTGAATATGGAGGGCCAACTGTGTTTTATTTTATTGTACTTTATTTTATTTTATTTTTGGGTTTTCGAGGTAGGGTCTTACTATAGCCCAGGCTGACCTGGAATATGGAGGCTCAGGGTGGCCTCGAACTCACGGTAATCCTCCCACCTCTGCCTCCCAAGTGCTAGGATTAAAGGCGTGCGCCACCACGCCCGGCTCCAACTGTATTTTAAATTCTCTTTCTCCATTTAAATTTGGGCTTCTAGACTTTTTTTCAGTTGTAATCTTCACAGTTTATTTAGTACTGCCATTTAAAAAGCCTGTGTTCTAACACAAGTACTCATTCTTGATGACAGGGAAGCTTGTCTCAGGAGTTTTCCCACCTATTTTTGCTCCTTTCTAGAAGCTGAGGAACAATAATTTGTGATAAAAGGATGCTGAAGACAGGCCAGACCTGTAATCATCTGAGTCTGGTTGTACTATACGCCCCACACCCAGACAGCTCACTGGCCACCAGGGTGCACTTGGCCGATCTCCCTGCCTCGGGTGCGGTTCTTCAGGCTTCCTCTTGGGTCGTCGTTTTCCCTCCCAGAACTTGCTCTTTTTGTCAGCCAGCAGTCAACTGCAGAGAGCTGGTTAGAGTCCCTGTGATTGCCAGCTGTATTGTTGCATCGAGAGAACAGGGTTTGGCACGTGATGTTAGGAAAGTATTTTATATCATCTAGAAAGGAAAGAGGACCTATATGTGAAATTGACAAAACTAATAGAAGCATTCTAGTTATATATGCCCTTTATAGATAAGATTTGTTGGTCTTCAACTATTTAACTCATGATTACTTGTTAATGTTGGCCCACCACAAGTAGCGATGAAAAATTGGCTGATATTTAGTGAGGCTGTAAATGTGGTATTTTTAACCATTGTATTTTAACCTTGCTTTGGAAGTTCCAAGCAGAAATTCAGGAATCGGGAATCAAGAGAGGGAAGGAGGGGAGGGAATGATGTGCAACTTTGGAGAAAGAAGGGAGCCCAACACTCCTTTCTGTGAGCAGTAGATTTTCTTTTCCCAACCCTGTGAGAATCAAGAATGGGGAACAGTTTAAATAATTTATTGTGACTATATGTGGAGATCTCGTATAGTAAGTAAAACATACCAAGTATATTAGTAATATCAGAAGCGTTATTACAGAAGAAATGACGCAGGTAGGAGGCAGCCATACATACGTATGTATGTGTGTATGAGTGCGTGTATCCATTTTATTTTAAAAAGTTATTTTTCAAATCCATTTATAGTAATTATATGTGCAGAAAAATGTGCAAACAAAAATAGGTACAAGGCTGGAGAGATGGCTTTTAGTGGTTAAGGTGTTTGTCCGCAAAGCCAAAGGACCCAAGTTTGATTCCCCAGTACCCACTTAAAGCCAGATGTACAAGGTGGCAAACACATCTGGAGTTCATTTACAGTGTCTTAAGGCCCTATTGTGCCCATTCTCTCTCCCTCCCTCTCTTCCTCTCTCTCTCTCAAATTTTAATGTATAAAAGATGTTACCTCATGTAGCGGAATTCTATATTGCTTTATTTCATATAATCATTGCATTCTATATTATATGTAATATATATTAAATTTCTATAATGAGCATATTAACTCTTAATGATTATATCATTAGTATTTGGGGAAAGACTTGCCTTTCGCTTGGGCAGAGACAATGAATGTATTCCCAATTTTGTAGCCATTTTTAATATAGCCTTTTAAATTGGACCATAATTTTTTCAGTTAAGATGAAAGCTATTTCAAGTCAGAAATAACAACTAATTGATTTTATTGCCTACATTAAGCCCACTGGGAGGGTGGCTGGTGAAATGCGTGTGAGGTAACACGAGGCTTTGATGAGTGCTTGTCCATCCACTCTCACTTGGCACACGTCGCACGTGGACGTGGCTGCGGCTGGGGTTTCCTCACTCCAGAGACCTTGCGGCCTGTCCCCGGGGTGCTGAGCGGTGTGTGGTCAAGACTGTGTTCGCACGAGCTCATTCAACACAAGTCAGGTTCTATTAGATCCAAAGGGATTGATGGTGTACTTCCGTTTTGCAAGGAACACAGAATTGTTTCAGTCTCGGAAAACTTGGAAGTTGTCAACTTCAAGAAGAAATAAACAGGACGTGTGAAGAGAGTGAGTTGATTGTGACGTAGCACTGCAGTGGGCATTCACGAACTGTGCGTGGCTAAGCAGGCTGAGGCAAGGGGAGGTTTGCACAGGCAAAATGAGGAAGGTTACAGAGGTGTTTGTTTATAGAGAGAGGCAGAGAGAGAGAATGGGTGCACCAGGGCTTCCAGCCACCGTAAACGAACTCAAGACGCATGCGCCCCCTTGTGCATCTGGCTTACGTGGGTCCGGGAGAATCGAACCTGGGTCCTTTGGCTTTGCAGGCAAACGTCTTAACCGCTAAGCCATCTCTCCAGCCCACAGAGGTCTTTTTGAATCATAGGCAGCCCTTGCCTGTAAGGAAGAGTGAGTAGCAAGGGTGGCATCTGCCCGCGGGAGCATGGGCACAGGCCCTCAGGATGTCTGGGCAGGTTGCTGGGCTCCTGTGGCCCTGGCAGAGCAGAGGCTT
The DNA here is from genome assembly GCF_020740685.1 of Jaculus jaculus. Taxonomy (NCBI): domain Eukaryota; kingdom Metazoa; phylum Chordata; class Mammalia; order Rodentia; family Dipodidae; genus Jaculus; species Jaculus jaculus. The sequence continues at coordinate 86,324,457 of NC_059114.1, forward strand.
CGCTGTGGTCGTGTTCTCAGGCAGAGGCATGCTGCTTCTTGGCTTTGTTAGTTACAATCGAACAAGAATGATACCACTTTGGTTCTGGCGGCTCTCAGATCACATGAGCCAATTTTATACATAAGCCCTTACCTTAAAATGAGCCCACCATAGACCATAACATGGCATTGCATAAAACATTGCTGTTAAATGACTTACTTGTAATTTATCGAGCCCCCCCCCCACACACACACACAGTGCCCCTTCTCCCATGTCAGGCTTACTGCTTATTGATTCAGGCTCAGCTAAGATCCCTGTTTCCCGAGAGGGCCGTTCACTCTCCAGTGTTTCCCGTGTGACACCCTTTGCTGCCTGAGGGTTGAGGTGTGCCACGTGCTTGCCATGCTCCCCGCCCTACATGCCTGCAGTAACAGACATCTGTTCTCTTATGTGCTTGTAAAAAAATTATTGAAAATACTCCAGGGGCTTGGCAGATGGCTCAGCTCTTGAAGACATTTGCTGCAAAGCCTGACGGTCCAAGCTTGGTTCCCTGGTACCTATGTAAAGCCAGGTGCACAAAGTGATACATATCTAGAGTTTGTTTCAGTGGCAAGAGGCCCTGGCACACTCATTCGCTCTGGGTCTGTTCCTTTCCCTCCCCTCTTTCAAGTAAATAATTTTTTTTTTTCCTAAAAAGAGAATTCTCCATATAACTCTTTTCAGTTTTATAACTCAGTTAGTGTTGAGCAATTCTGAGTTGTGCTTAAAATTTCCCAGGTTTTTTTTTTTTTTTTTTTTGCTTTGGTTTTAAGCCATATTTTTGAGGTAATAAAATAATTATAATAAGCCTTTAAGTGGCTACTTTTGCCAAAGGGGACAGGGGACTGCTCAGTAAAATGATTATAAAACGGATAGCAAGAGATAGGAACTAGGGGTTCTTGCTGGCAGTTTAACACACACCCATGCTGCTGATAATTGGTTACTGCCATGAAATTCTCCATGTGATTAATGCAGTTACCACATAGTCCCATATTCCAGCTAATTGACTATTCATTTGAAGCTAGTCACAAATTCATTAATATGCATATTCACTTTGTATCATTGTATTTTTTCATCTACAACGTTCATATGGATTTTTTTGGGGGGGTGGTTCGAGGTAGAATCTCACTCTGGTCCAGGCTGGCCTAGAATTAACTATGTAGTCTCAGGCTGGCCTCGAACTCATGGTGATCCTACCTCTGCCTCCTGAGTGCTGGGATTAAAGGTGTGCGCCACCATGTCCGGCCTTCATATGGGTTTTAAGAGTGTTTTTATGATACACTTGTTGATCTTTTTCTTTTGATGGGAATTTTCTGCTACTGTGTATGTATTCTATTTATCTTCTTTCTTTTTAGTATTATATAGAGTCCAGGTAGGTGACCTAGCCAAGACCTTCATTTCTGTGATCACTGTAAAATTAGCTTTGGGAAAAAAAATTCTTTTCTTTTGATTTTTGAGATAGGATCTCATTATGAAGCCCAGGCTGGCCTTGAACTTACGTTCATTTTGTTCAACCACTCAAGTGCTGGGAATACAGCAATGCACCACCATGCCCAGTTCTTGGCTTAGAAAATTTTTCTAAACTCATTTTAATTTATTTTTTTAAATTTTTTCTGTTTTAATATATTTGAGAGGAACAGACAGAGAATGAGGCCGAGAGAGAGAGAGAGAGAGAGAGAGAGAGAGAGATAGAGGGGGAGAGAATGGGTGCGCCAGAGCCTCCAGCCACTGCAAACGAACTCCAGACGCGTGCACCCCTTGTGCATCTGGCTAATGTGGGTCCTGGGGAATCGAGCCTCAAACCAGGGTCCTTAGGCTTCACAGGCAAGCGCTTAACCGCTAAGCCATCTCTCCAGCCCTCTAAACTCATTTTAGATATGCCATGTCACATATGAAGAAAACTTTAGTCATAGAAAGAAAAGGAACATGTGTAGTCTTGTACATAGAAACCTTTTGCACATTTCTCCGATTTTGGCATGGTCTTTAACATTGTTTTAGAATGTAAATAAAGGCCAGACATAGTGATTCACGAGCCTTTAATCCCTGAACTTGAGAAGCTGAGCTAGAAGAATTGCTGTGAGTTCAGTGCCAGTCTAAGCCTAGGCTATCTAAGCCAGAGTGGGTTCCAGGGCAGTGTGGGTAGAGTAAGACTCTAACTTAAAAAAAGAAAGAAAGATTGAAATTATTTCTTACCTGCATTTTTTTTTGCTTTAATTATATTTTTTTCATAAATCACTGGTAAATATAATTACTATACCATGTAAAATTTTGTTCTTTACATAAATTTCTGCTTACATCCATTAAGTTAGTCTTCCTGCTTTTGATTAAGTAAACAATAATATTTTTAAACATATTTTCTTGTTATTATTTTGTTTACTTGAGAGAGAGAAAGACAGGAAGAGAGAGAGAGAGAGACAGTGGTGCACCAGGGCCTCTAGACACGGCAAACAAACTCCAGACACATGGGCCACGTTGTGCATCTGGCTTACATGGGTCCTGGGGAATCGAACCTAGGTCCTTTGGCTTTGTAGGCAAGTGTCTTAACTGCTAAGCCATCTCTCTAGTCTGTGATCGGTAATATTTTAATTAGTGTTAACACATAATGTAAATTAGCTTAGTATGTCGCTGAAGTTCGAATTTACGCTCCTGTGTCCCCCAACCATGGTGAAGGCAGCGCATAGTTCTGTGCCCCGCAAGTGGTGCTGGGCCCCTCCCCAGCCAGTTTCAGAACCGAAACTTGCCTGTCAAAGCCGTGACCCGATGTCAGTCACCACTTCTCTGGGGTTTCCCGCAAGAGGAATAACGCATCATGTATCCTTTTCAAAACATTTGTGCTGGGTTTGGTGGCGCACGACTTTAGTCCCAACCCTTTGGGGGGGGCAGAGGCTTTACTTGGGTGCTGTGGAATTGAACCCAGGCGAGCAGGCTTTGCAAGCAAATGCCTTTAATCATTGACGTGCCACCCCAGCATATACTATGTGCTCTGTGCCTAGCTTCTCACAGCCTCAGTGCCACATGGATCGTTCTCCATTCCTCGTTTCTCACTGGGATTCCAGTGAATAGGCAGTTGTTTCTTTGTGCCCCCCCCCCCCCGCCATTAACAGTCTCTGTTTTGATAGAAGCATTGCCAACATGTTAGAGATAGAGAGCTGCTGTTGACAACCACAGTTAGGCCCAACACGGTTTGAACTGTTTATTTCTTTTTCTTTTTTGAGGTAGGGTCTCCCTCTAACCCAGGCTGATCTGGCATTTCCTGGCCTTGAACTCACAGCAATCCCCCTGCCTTCCAAGTGTTAGAATTTAAGGCATGCACCCCACTGGCTAAACTGTTTTCAGATTGTTGAGTTTCTTTTTTTCTCCCCCCATTCTGTCTTATAAAAATGACTGTAGGAACAGGAATACAATGTTAGGACTGAGCGTGTGTAGCTGTCTGAGAGCTTGCCTAACATGCTCAAGGCCCTAGTTCCAATGCCCTGTAGCACATACATGAAGAAAGAAGTTGTTTTAGCTTTTTATGTTAAGCTTCAACAAACACAATTGTTTGTGAATAATGCATATGATTTTCTTCACGAGGTCTACAATATCAGAATAAGTTTGGTTGCTACATTTGACTTGTCTAATTGTAGGATATATGTTTTTCCTTTGAAAGTTTTGTTAAAAAGCTCCACAGTTGAAGCCGGGCGTGGTGGCGCACGCCTTTAATCCCAGCACTCGGGAGGCAGAGGTAGGAGGATCCACATGAGTTCGAGGCCACCCTGAGACTACATAGTTAATTCTAGGACTGCCTGGACCAGAGTGAGACCCTACCTCAAAAAACCAAAAAAAGAAAAAATTTTTAAAAACCCATATTCACAGTTGGCCAGGAGTGGTGGCGCATGCCTTTAATCCCAGGACAGCACTCTCATAGTGAATATTTTATGAAGCTTTTGTACAGAAATTTTCCTTGAAATCAATTTCCACATTCATATTCTTGGAGATTGCAATGTCTCTCTCTTCTTCTTGTGTGTCCTTGGGAATCACCCGAGTGTGGAGATGGTAATGCTAACCTCCTGGACCTCGACGTTGACTCCGCTGCGCAGCTCAGAGAGAGAGCTCTTTGACTTCCCTGAATCCTCGCTGTTACTTTGTCCCTCGATATTAAATTTGTAGGACTGGGAGCAAACGTGACCTCGTGATCATGTTTTCTGCAAAGGTCGCACGATGTATAGCAGCAGCCACCAGTATAAAAATGTCCCTGGTCTAACCAGCCTAAGTATGTCATTCAGAAATTTGCTAGTGTTGTAGCAGTGACCTCAGGTTTACTTTAACTTGTGGGCTTGATTTCTAGGAAGGTAAACATGACTCGGTTTACTTAGTTTTGTTACCTAAGTGTCTCTCTGGAGAACTCTGAAGGATGTCTTCCTCTTCATTGTTAGCCCTTTCTTTCTAGCTGTATCGCGTTTTCCCTGTAAAGAAATTAAACTTTTCACAATTTAAAATGACTTGTTTCCTTTTGCTCTTTTTCCTGCTTCACAGTGGTACCTACACAGTCCATTTCCTCCTTTCCTGCCATGTGTAGCCTTTGTTTGGGTTCAAGTTCTCCTTACAGGTCATTTTCTTCAGTGTTGCCAACAATTCCTTCCTGTTTTGTGTGTGTGTGTAGGGGAGCGGGATTCTTTTTGAACAGCCTTTTCCTCCATGAATGTTGTGTGGCTCCTACATCACAATGCAAAGTGACGGGGTCGGAGATGATTGAGAAAGCACCTGTTGCTCAGATGCGTGCCCGTAGCGCAGTCCCGGGGCCGCATGCTTATTTTCCCAAAACAGCATTCCCTTAACCTCCAGTTACTCTCCTGAGACCATGAAACAGTGTCAAAAGCCTTTGGAGAAGCCGGGCGTGGTGACACACACCTTTAATCCCAGCACTTGGGAGGCAGAGGGAGGAGGATCGCTGTGAGTTCGAGGCCACCCTTAGACTACATAGTGAATTCCAGGTCAGCCTGAGCCAGAGTGACACCCTACTCTGAAGAAGAAAAAACACCTTTGGAGAAATCGGGATGGAAGTATAGGGAGACAGGTTCCAACCTATTTAGCTATCCCATGCATATCTATTAAACTAGGAAGAAAAAGCCCTCCTCTCTGCTGAGTTTCTGCTACAGAACCTCAGTCCATCTGTTTGGCTCCCTGTTGTATTTGACGTTAAGACGAGGTCCCAGAGTTTACAGTCTCATAACACATTGTCCTCCCCACCCTTCATATAAGGAAACAATATGTCTGGGCTGGGAAGATTGCTCAATGGTTAAAGGCACTTGCTTACAAAGTCTCCCAGGCTCGGTTCAATTATTCCCAAGCCACCCGTGTAAGCAAAAAGCGGCGCCAGCCACTAGTGTTTGTTTGCTGCAGCAGCAGGAGACCCTGGCATGCCTATTCAAGCACACATGCAAATAAATAAGTTTTAAAGAAATTTTGACAAGAAAAACCAGTATTTGATATGCTTTGATATCGGTAGGCCAAAAGCATGGCTCCCTTAGTGATTGTCCGGCAGTGTGAGCAAGAGGCTGGGACGTGAGGCCCGCCTTTGTTACTTTGTTGATTGGGTTATCTGGGCATTCCACAGTGCCTCCGCATCTTCTCCTGGGCAACATTATAGGTGAGTGGTTATCCACCTAGTGCCTTGAGAATGGTACCTACTGATTGCATTGCCATGAACAGTTTTACTTCCGGAATAAGAACGACCTGACGCCAGGTATTTTCTTCCAGACGGCGATGGAAGTAATGCAGTTCAGCAAGGAGGAAGTCCGGGAAGTTCTGAGGTTGCTGGCTGGAATCCTACACCTCGGCAACATAGAATTCATCACTGCTGGAGGGGCGCAGGTGTCCTTCAAAACAGGTAACATGACGCCTGCCTGCCTGCCTTCGGCCTTTCCTCACAGGGGATGGAGCTAAATCATTGACTGTCTGGCCTTTTAAAGAAAAGGCTTTTTTTTTTTTTTTTTTTTTTTTTTATTTGAGAGCGACAGACACAGAGAGAAAGACAGAGAGAGGGAGAGAGAGAGAATGGGCGCGCCAGGGCTTCCAGCCTCTGCAAACGAACTCCAGACGCGTGCGCCCCCTTGTGCATCTGGCTAACGTGGGACCTGGGGAATCGAGCCTCGAACCGGGGTCCTTAGGCTTCACAGGCAAGCGCTTAACCACTAAGCCATCTCTCCAGCCCAAGAAAAGGCTTTTTGATACCCGGAAGAGAGCTGCAGATTTTCCCCGCCTTTAGAGCCAGGACCTGAGCCCAGGACCTCATGGTCGCCAAGCGCACGCCCTCCCAGTGGGCTGCGCTCCACACCCAGCCTCAGACCCATAGCGTGGCCGTGCAGGGTCCGAGCACGGGGAGAGGGGACTGACGTGAGAGGACGCCTGCGTTCTTGTTCTTACTGAGAGGGAAAACGGCACGAGCAGTGAGGACCTGAGAGGTGAAAATTGTCCAGCAAGACCCACCGCTGTGCTGCGGTGACGCTTACCGAGTCGCGGTGTGGGGCCGCGGAACGGCGCCTCGCGACGCAGCGATGCCGGCTGCCACCCCTCGTGCTGGTCCCCTCGCGCCACTAGCCCTGTCCTTCCCGTAGGGTACCCTGCGGCCAACTCAGGTTGTTTTTCAAATTGCTCGTTAGCGTGCGTGCACGCACGAGTGTGGATTCACAGGCACACTGGGCTCTCCTGCCTGCAGACGAATGGACACAGGCACCACGTTCGCTATCTGACTCTGCATGGGTACTGAAGCTGGGCCGGAACGCTTTACCAGCAAGCCCATTTTAACTACTGAGCCAGCTCCCCAGCCCCAAAACACACACACACACACAGATACACATCTTGAGTTTTGTGACAGAAGCAATAGATGCGCTCATGGAAGTTGGGAGTTTGATGTGTTAGATGTCAGCATGTTTCTGGAGGACCCCCATATGTAAGTCAGGAATTTTCAAATGTTTGAGCCCACTCAACTCCTGTCAATACCTTCTGAAATCATAAGACCCTAGGAGTGTTTGCGGGTGTGGGTTATATCTGTTTGTCTTATCATTAGAAGTTAAAACTGAAAAGGTCACGTGTGGTGGTTGCACAGGCCAAGAATCTCAGCACGTGGGAGGCTCAGGCAGGAAGTTGGCTAGTTGAAGGCCAACCTAGGCTACATACTGACTATATCGTAGCTAGCCTGGGCTACCTAGTGAGACTCTGTTTCAAAAAAACCTTGAGAAACTTAATATATTCATTACTTTGCTTAATAATAAACTTATGCCATATTAAATGCACTTTTTAAAATATTTATTTGAGAGAAAGAGGCAGATGAAGAGAATGGGGTCATGGCCTCCAGCCAATGCAAAGGAACTCCAAATGTATGTGCCACCGTGTACATCTGTCTTACTTTACTGGGGAATTTTGCCTGGGTCCTTAGACTTCACAGGCACATGCCTGAGCCGCTAAGCCATCTCTCCAGCCCCTCAAGTGTATTTTTATTTAATAGATTGTTTTTCAAAATAGAAAAAAAGGGGCTGGAGAGATGGCTTAGTGGATAAGCACTTGCCTGTGAAGCCTAAGGACCCTGGTTCAAGGCTCGATTCCCCAGGTCCCACGTTAGCCAGATGCACAAGGGGGCACATGCATTTGGAGTTAGTTTGCAGTGGCTAGAGGCCCTGGTACGCCCATTCTCTCTCTCTCTCTCTCTCTCTGTTACTCTCAAATAAATAAATAAAAATGAACAAAATTTAAAAAAAAATAGAAAAAAAGTCAGTGATAGCCGGGCATGGTGGCGCACGCCTTTAATCCTAGCAGAGGCAGAGGTAGGAGGAGCACTGTGAGTTTGTGGCCAGCCTGAGACTACATAGTGAATTCCAGGTCAGCCTGGGCTAAAGTGAAACCCTGCCTCAAACAAACAAACAAACAAACAAAAAGGTCTGTGAGAACTGGCCTCCTCAGGGGGTGTGAAGGCCCATGCTCTCCTACACTATCACGACGGGACACTACCAAGCTCCCATTCAGCACGGAGCCCTCAGAACTGCTTATTCTCAATACTGGCCACAGATGTCAGTAGGATTGCAACGTCTGCTTCTGTATTCCGTTGGATATGATGTCTCATGTTCTCTTGAACACTGTTGTGTATTCTAGAGAAAAGTGAGAGTGGCCAAGCCAGTGACGTCTGAGCGCCCTCAGTGACAAAGCGCTTCAGGGTCCTGGAGTCACCAGCAAATACTGTGTCCAAGAACTGGGCTCCAGCCTGGGGAGTGCCAAGGGCACTGGGCCTTGGTGATAACATGTGTCCAGCAGTTCTAGCCGAGTCCAAAGACTGCTCTGTGCTCTCTGCTGTGGCCGTGTGGAGTTGGGCCTGAACCCATCCTGGGTCCAGCAGCTGCTGCGTTTGGGAGGCCGGAGGTCCACATGTTCCTTATTCTTCATTTTCAGCTTTGGGCAGGTCTGCAGAGTTACTTGGGCTGGACCCAGCACAGCTCACAGATGCTCTTACCCAGAGATCCATGTTCCTCAGGGGAGAAGAGATCCTGACGCCTCTCAGCGTTCAGCAGGTACCCTCAACACCATCAGGCTTGTCTTGAACACTCACACCTCAGAGTTTCAGACCCATAATTTATGACTTTGACACATGACCACAGTGAAGTCATTAAATGACTTGGGCTTATGGTCAAATATGCACGGTGTTCAGGTGTGGGGAGTGGACGAAGCGGCTGGACTGCTCTGAGAGCCGCAGTGGAGGGTAGTTCTCACGGGCTCCAGCTGGCACAGGTCATTTGAGGGTTGGCCCTGATGGTTACAGTTACCACTGTCTGTTCTTGGGGACTTCGTTTACTGTGCCTCCGTTTCCTTTTCTGTAAGTTAAGCATAGTTACACCAAATTCATAGGACTCCTGCAAAGGTACAAATAAATAACATGCAAAGTATGGCACAGAATTAACAATAAGTAAACATTAGCCATTATATTGTTTTGTTTTACAAAAAGACAGAGCAGTAGCATTTTATTTATTTTTGCCTCTGCCACCACCTGGAACCAATTTACGTGTGCCAGCCCCTCTATCTTTTCCTAATCGGAGAAATAAAAATGCTGACTTCTTATGAAGAAAACTTTTGTGGGTACAAGTAGAATATGAAAGATGATCATTTGAAAACTGGATTTTTTAATTTTTAAAATATTTAATTTTAATAATTTAATATTATTCATTTGAAAGAGAGGCAAACAGAGATTGAATGGGTGCCCCAGGGCCTCTAGCCACTGCAGACAAACTCCAGAATCCTGCACCACCATGTGCATCTGGCTTACGTGGGTCCTGGGATATTGAACCTGGGTCCTTAGGCTTCACAGGTAAGGGCCTTAACTGCTGAGCCATCCCTCCAGCCCCTGCAGACGGGGTCTTAGTGTTATTAAACCGGAGAAGGTTTGTACCCACGTGTATAGATTTGGAGTCTTCTGTGTAACCATACGTGCAGAGTCAGGTTCAGAAAGCAGAAGCTTACAGGGATTCTTGTGACTCTTGCTGTCAAATCCTTCCCATCCTTAGTGGTCTGTCTTCTTAGATGACCTTGACTCACTCAGCCCTGGTGTCCTGGCACACCACGGCCACTGTCTCCTGTCCCCCAGGCGGTGGACAGCCGCGACTCCTTGGCCATGGCACTTTATGCGCGCTGCTTCGAGTGGGTGATCAAGAAGATCAACAGCAGGATCAAGGGCCGGGACGACTTCAAGTCCATCGGCATCCTTGACATCTTCGGATTTGAAAACTTTGAGGTAGGCCTCCCGAGAGCCGGCCACGGGGCTTCCCTTCTGTTCCGTAGGCGCTGTGACAGCATTTCGTCCCGCAGACACTGAGCTTTTCTCTCCACAGCTTAGTTTTCATTCGCCCACTACCACCTCTCTGTGCACTGGCGCGGGCACGGAGCCCTCACCAGCGTCTCTTCCCCTTAGGTTAACCACTTTGAGCAGTTCAATATCAACTATGCGAACGAGAAGCTTCAGGAATACTTCAACAAGCATATCTTTTCTTTAGAACAGCTAGAATATAGCAGGTAAGCATGCCCAGGCTTCTCTTTAAGATCTAAATTAGTGTAAAGGTATGCTTTAAACTCACTCGGCCCTTTCCGTCTTCCCAGAGAAGGCTTGGTGTGGGAAGACATCGACTGGATCGACAATGGAGAATGCCTGGACCTGATTGAGAAGGTACCGACCGCCGAAGAATGAGACAGCCCCCGGGGTGTGCAGCTGGCCCGAGTCACGTTGATGGGAACGCCAGAGCTTGTGCAGACACGCACATCAAAGATGAGAATGTTTAGGACACAATGGGCCATTTGGAAACCTGAATGTAAATGTGCAAGGTTGAATTCAGACACTTGGCTGCTTCCAGCTTATTGTTTCCTTGAAGCCAGGGTTTTAGAATCGACGGTGTAGGACTTGGCTCCGCTTATTCTTGAAGCCAGGAGTGAAGACTTAGTAGTAGATTTGCCACTTGTAAAAAAAAGGTGTTTGTTCTTTTTTTTTTGAGACAGGGTCTTATTGTGTATCCTTGGCTGGCCTAGAACTGGCGACATAGATTAGGCTGGGCTTGAATTTGTTTGAGTCCTTCTGCCTCCTGAGGGCCGGGGTTTTAAAGGCCACGGGCCACTATACCCAGCTACCAGTGGTAAAACTTTTACCCACAAAATTGCAGTGGGTTTCATGGTTTAGAACATCTATAGAGCACTTAACTGGTTTTATATGCATGGCACATCTTTTTATGTATGTTTTTCCTGTTTATTCTCTAAGTTACTAGAAGACAGGGCAGTGGGGCTATAAGTGGTTTGAAAGATAGACATTCCGCACTTGTTACTTTTTCTTCCCTGCAGAAACTTGGCCTCCTCGCCTTGATCAATGAAGAAAGCCATTTCCCTCAGGCCACCGACAGCACCTTGTTGGAGAAGTTGCACAGTCAACATGCAGTATGTCTCAGCATGAACAGTAGCTCTAAGCACAAAGATCGTATTATATTGTATATAAGATTATATATATATACACACACCGGCGTATATATGTATGTAGGTGTGTGTGTGTGTCTGTGTGTATGTGTGTGTATATATATATATATATATATATATATATATATATATATATCTCCAGAGCTGTTGTGTTGGCCTCACTGTGCCTCTGATTTCATTGTTTTTTCCCCCCTCCTCAATGCAATCTCTTCTGTCCTTATTAGACTTATTGGACCTAATGAGCATAATATGCCCATTTATTTTATGAGTAGAGGACTGAAATGCTTTAGCTCGTTGCCATGACACTTGAGAATTAGTGCCTCAGGCGTATCCTATGCTCCGTCCCAAAACTGATGTCTCTACCTAGATTTGCAGTTGTCACTGTTGTTTTCTGTAGAACTTAATCCGTGAGTAAAGGAAGGTGTCTGTATTTCTTTTTTAACTAGAATAACCACTTTTATGTGAAGCCCAGAGTTGCAGTCAACAATTTTGGAGTGAAACACTACGCTGGAGAGGTAGTTTCTTGTTAAGATCTTTATTATCTTTTTCCACTGCGTGTCCAGTGTTTAGTTCAGAAACCAACTGCCTTTCATAAATCTCTCTCTTCTCTCTCTCTCTCTCTCTCTCTCTTACTTTCTTCCTATTTTTTTAGACAGGGTCTCATGTAGCTCAAGCTGGCCTTGAACCCCAGCTTTTTTTCTACCTCTGCTTCCTGAGTGCTGAGGTTACATGGGTGCACACCCCATGCTCTGAATCTACCTTCTAAAGAAGTCACTGAAAAAGAAAGAAAGAAAAAAAAAAGTCACTGAATGTGGTGACACACACCTGTGATCCCAGCATTCAGGAAGATTGAGTTTGAGGCCAGCCTGGCCTACATACTGAGCCCTTGTCTAAAAAGGAAAGGACACAGCTGGGTGAGGAGTGGTTAGACGGGCTTGCTTGCAGACGGTGCTGGCCTGGGTTCAATTCCCCAGTATCCACTCGGGGTCTGATGCTCAAAGTGTTGCATGTGTCTGGAGCTTGTTTGTGCCCAACCTGCTTCTCCCTATCAAATAAATAAGTAAATACAAATATTTAGGAAGAAGGAGCAGTACCAGGGAGATGGCACCGTGATAAACACTTGCTTGCAAAGCCTGCCACTTGGGTTCAGTTCTCCAGTCCCTTGTAAAGTCACATGCACAGACTGGTACCTGTGTCTGGAATTCATCTGCAGCACCAAGAGGTCCTGGTGTGCCCATATGGCATTCCGTCCCTCTCTCCTCTCTCAAATGAATAAACAAGTAAAAACAGTAAATAGTAAAAAGAGATCAAAATAGAAGCGGGACTACTTGGAAAGAAGAAAGGGTTCAGGGAAAGTAGAAGGGGAGGAAGACAAAGGAGGGGGAACTTTTTTTTTTTTTAATACAACAAGGAATTGTTGGTTCATGACCTGAACACCGGTGTGTTGTCGGGATGTCCTTCTCACTGTGTGTCAAAACTAGGTGCAGTATGATGTGCGAGGTATCTTGGAGAAGAACAGAGACACCTTTAGAGACGACCTTCTCAACCTGCTGAGAGAAAGCAGGTATGCGGGCTGTCTTCCATGATGTCATCAGCAAGCAGATTATAATTTACTTGATGAACGCAGAGCAGGGCGCCTCATGGAAACACTGCTCTAAAACTTGCTTCTTGGGCCGGGCGTGTAGGTAGGAGGATCGCCTTGAGTTCGAGGCCAGCCTGAGACTCCATAGTGAATTCCAGGTCAGCCTGGGCTAGAGTGAGACCCTACCTCAAAAAACAATAAAAACAAAACAAAACAAAACAAAAAAACTTGCTTCTTCATGCAAGCGTTGATGAAAACAAGAACGTAATAGCAATGACTGTCATTTAATGAGGCAGAAATGGCAGCAAATCCATGAGTCAGGTAATCTACTCTGTCTTTTCTGCGGACAAGGAAACTGAGGCTTGGAGTGGGTAAGTGACTTTGCTGAGGCCTCCTGAATGTTAACCACGGTGCTGTAAAATACTCCTTTGATCAAGTCTGTTTGGAGATTAACCTGACCAACCTGCTTTCCTCAGTGGGTGTTAATTTCAGCCTCTGTTTTATAGAGTTCTGTTTCTCATTAGTTTAAGATGTCAAGAAAATCAAGCAAGTGTTAATACAGCCAGAATTACACATTCATTATTCATTCTTAGACTGTAAATTCACACCTTTGAATCAATAATTCAGGATAGTATGGTAAAAATGCAATGATTGGTTTAGCCACATGTGTACAGTAAGCCTGGAAGCCTCCTATTGTTAGAAGACTTTGTGGAAGAGGAGAGTTTTGAGACAAAGCCCTCTCCTAGAGGCTTTCCAAAGCTGGGGTACCCAGCATGAACCCAAAGTAATCTATAAAAAGAACTGAACTTTCAGTGTCTCAGGAAGGAAGTAGCATGATTGTTAAACACCTGACCTGTTTCTCAGCCAGGCGGTCATCCTGTGGCTTAGCTAGCTGTGAATTGGGGTACTGGGACCAGGCTGAGAGCCAGCTGGGCTGTAAGCCTCGCTAACTATCCCATGGATAGGGTCACTGCTTAGACTATTACTTCAGTTTGTAGAAGAGATTTTCAGACCTGCAGAAAAAGTGCAGAAAAAGACTGTAGCGTATTATCTGCAAAAACCATTTTAAGCTGGTAGATTTGAAGTGATGCGCTTAAATAAAAGTTGTGTTGGTTCAGAACAGAAGCAGTTTGTTGGGGGACCTTCAGGATAGGACACCCACCTGTTTGTGTTCTACTGTTAAGGGTGCTGGGATGGGTATGCTAATCTGGCTGCGCCCCCCCCCCCCCAGATGTCCCTTTGCAGTTGGAAGGCTCAGCCTGTCTGTCTCCTGTCCCCCACCCCCACCGTCCTCCTTCATCTTTGACATCTTTGACCCTTTGGTGGAACCCACGCTTTTTCCAACAGCTCAGAGCACAGTTAGGGAACTTCTGAGAGTGTGTTCTGCTGAGCACCCCGAAACTAAAGCGAGATGTTCTGGGCGTAGTGAATAGTGACCAGGGACTGCTGTGTTTGGCTCCTGGGGGCTACAGACAGACACTCAGATTACCTCCTTGCCTTCCCGGTCACGTTGAAGCCACCCTCTCCTAGCTTTATAGTCATGCCCTCTGCGCAAGGAGGAAAGATATAACGGGGAAAACTTTGACCTTATTAGTACTGGTGTTGGGTTTTCAAACTTAGTCACAGTAAGGGCTGCCATTAGCATCACACACTCAGCACCGTATTTCCAGTCATTTGCACACATTTGCTCATTTCATTCTTGCCTCAGCAATAGAAGACATATCCTAAAATTATCTGCATTTTTTCAGATGAGAAAACCAGAGTCTGGAGAGAGAGAGAGAGAGAGAGAGAGAAGGTTGCATGTGTCTCTTAGCTAGCAAAGGAGGTGGGATTTAACCTCAGTCAGCCTCATCCAGACTCCCCAGCACTTACCTTCACTCAGCTGTGAGGAGGGCAGGGCACGCTAAGGTGTCTCTGTGTCTGCTGGGCCACATCCACAGAAACAGTATTGGGGAGAATAGTGGGTCAAGTATTTGTGCTCACAAGCCTGAGGACTTGAGTTTGGCTCCCCAGATCCCACGTAAACTCTAGTGCTGGGAAGGCAGAGGCAAGGAGTGCCCGGGGCTCCCTGGCCAGTTGGTCTAGTCTAGCTAAAGCAGTGAGCTCAGAGGTCAGCAAGAAACCCTGTAATCAAGAATGCCACAGGCCGGAGAGATGGCTTGGTGGTTAAGATTCTTTCCTACAAAGCCAGAGGACCCAGGTTGGACTCCGCATTGTAAGCCAGATGCACAAAGTGGTGTATGCATGCATCAGGAATTTATTTGCAGTGGCTAGAGGCCCTGGCATACCCATTCTCTCTCTATCCGCCTCATTCTCTCTCACTCTCTGTCTCTAATAAACAAATAAAAAAGAATGACACTGAACAGCAATCGAAGAATAGTCTGCATGTCGACCTCTACACACATGTGCATGGCTGCATGCATACCACACACATATACATGCCCAAAAAAATTAGGTAAAAAAAGAAAATACTTGGGAAAATAAGCTAGCTGTAGCAAACATGTGCAGGCTTTTTCCTTGTCATTATTTCCTAAACAAAGAGGTGTAAAAACTACGCAGCACGCGCCTTGTTTTGGCGCTGTAAGTAGCACCGACGTGCGCGTTGTTAGGGCGGCTTGGGTGACCCGTGCGCGGACGCTGTGCTGTTCTCTGTAAGGCACTTGCGGCGCCTTTTGCACTTGCATATTTATGGGGAGTCGTGGAGCCAGTCCCCTGCACAGGCAGGGGTGCCCGGAGCCACTTCTGCAGACAGGGAAGCTGAGGCCACGGGGCCCGATGGGTCTCCAGACGCCATGTGCTGCCCTTGGTTCTGTCTGTCCACTTCACGTCTGTGCCGAGCCTGGTACTCTGAAGATGGTCACCTTTCTTCAGTGCCCCTCGCTGCCAAGCAGTGGTTGGCTTGACCTCTTTGGAAGCTGTCGTGACTGTTTTAGGCCCCAGCGTAAGGCTTCCAGTTGCTGGGGGGGGATTTGAATTTGCAGGGCCCCAGCTAGCGGTCAGATGCGCGCGCCTCACGGCCCTCTCTCTCTCCAGACGTGACTTCATCTACGACCTCTTTGAGCACGTCTCAAGCCGCAACAACCAGGACACCTTGAAATGTGGAAGCAAGCACCGGCGGCCCACGGTCAGCTCCCAGTTCAAGGTTAGTCTGCAGTGCTGGGCCAGGAGTCCATCATGCTGGGATTTTAGGGACTGAGATATGAATGTATAAGAAGATTTAATTTTGCTTTCTTTGCTGTCGTGCTTTTCTTAAAAAGTGCTTTATAAATACACATTTTGGGGGTTAAAGGTATACTGATCCTGTCACGTTTGAGGACCTCAGGTCAGTCTTCAGCACACCCATAGATATATGTATACATTCACCCATAGATAAATGCATAAATATGTGGATTTTTTAAATTAAAGGATAGCTGTTTAATTCTGAGCTTTTAAAAATATTTTATTTATTTATTTGAGAGAGAGAGCGAGAGAGGCAAATAAAGAATGGATATGCCAGGGCCTCTAGCCACTGTAAACGAACTGTAGATGCTTGTGGCACCTTGTGCATCTGGCTCATGTGGGTACTAGGGAATGGATCCTGGGTCCTTAGGCTTTGCAGGCAAGTGCCATAACCACTAAGCCATCTCTCCAGCCCTATTTCTGAGCTTTTGAAATAGCAGATCTTCTAAAAAGGTCTATTTTGCCATCTTAAATTACTCTCATTTATGTTTAAAATCTCATGTGAAAAGAGTATAGTTCTTCCCATATCTGGATATTTGGAGATTTTCCTAGATATGTTTACAGTATTATAACCAGAAATGAGAGCCAGTTTTTACATTTAAATAACTTTGACGACAGTTACCTTATCCAGATATCCAGAATTCAAGAAAAATAGAGAACATTGACATTTGAACTACATGAACATCTTCAGTCTTTCAGAGTTAGGCAGAGCTACAGTGACCACTGCCTTCAGCTGTCTGTTTTGCCCTCCAGTGACAGTCCTGACTTGAAGGGACGATGGCATGACGTCAGCCAGCCTCTGAGGCTGCTCACACAGGGCCAGGAGTTGAGCTTAGTGCTCGGCAGAATGGCTCATAGTAGTGGACGGGGTGGCCAGAGCAGATAGGGCAGCGTGCCGGCCACGCGCTCAGTTCTTGTCACATTCCCGTCTCCTGCATGACTGCCATTCTCACTCTTCCTCACAGTCCCTCTTGGGAGCATGCCATTGTCTCCGTGCTAATTGACGAGGGGACACTAAGGTCAGGGGGGAAGTAGAGGTGACTCCTCAGCCCCACGCTGGACTGAAGCAGGATTTGAGCTGAACCTAGGTGTGCCAGGCACCAGGCTCTCGGTCTTCAAGTGCACATGTTTTGTTTCTTCCAAGGAAGCCAGTTTTGCCCGGGTTAGCTTGGAAGGTGTACATGCATTAGAACTTCACTTGTGTGAGGGATGAAGGAATCAGGTGATCTTTCTTGCTCTAGCCTAGGCTGGCCTGGACTTCACTATGTAGTCTCAGGCTGGTCTCAAACTCACAGTGATCCTCCTGCCTCAGCCCCTCAAGTATTGGGATTACAGGCACATACCAGCGGTCATGCACACACTGTTTCGTGATGGAGAATTTTTTACATTTGCCAAAGCAAAGAGAAGTGCATTATGAGTCCTTAGTTTCATCTCACTGATAATTTCTTATCAGCTGAATCCTGTCAGCACTCCTAAGAGAAAAGGAAATCCCAGACTGACACCCATTTATTTCAGCCATCAATATTTCAGTATGGACTATCAGTGGCTAAACCTGAAATATTACAGAACCTCTGCATCAATGCACTTACAATGTTTTTAAAATATTGTACTTTTATTTATTTAATTGACAGAAGAAAGGGGGGAGAGTGCTGGGATTAAGGCCCTGCATCACCATGCCCAGCTCATATGCAGCCTTTTGACACTGAGGAAGATGTTATCCTCTACAAAGTTGATACTGGAAAACAGCGCAATCCAATTATAAAAAAATAAAATAAAAGCCTGCTGTTGTGGAATCTGCTTTTCCCAGCACCAGGAAGGCAGAGGTAGAAGGATCGCTGTGATGTCAAGGCCAGTGTGGGGCTGCAGAGCTTGTTCCAGGACAGCCTGAGTGAGAGTGAGACCCTTCGTGGAAAGAAACAAAACATCAAATCAAATCAGATCTCACAGGTCTTAACTAAACTCAGTTTTGTATCAGGCCACTTGCAAAGCAGTCCTTCACCTTGTGCATTTGCATATTGCCCACAAGACCTCAGGTTGAACAAGCCTGTGAGACCTAAAGCTTTTGTAAGCAGAAAAGTAAAGAATCAGTATAGTATTCTATTTATTCAGCAGAAAAATTATAAGAAAATAAAAAGACAAGAGTTTCAGTGAAAACCAAAATGTTAAAAAGATATCAGTCCACCAGATATAATATATGAACCACTTCCTTCTGGTGTAAAAGAGCAAACCATTCAAGAATTATGACATTTGTGGGCTGGAGAGATGGCTCAGTGGTTAAGGCACTTGCCTGCACAGGCTAACAACCTGGCTTTGATTCCCCAGTACCAATGTAAAGCCAGAGGCACAAAGTGGTTCGTGAATTTGGAGTTGTTTGTAACAGCTGCAGGCCAGCACCTTAACCACTGAGCCATCTCTCCAGTCCACCATTAAATTTTTGAGCCAGGAGTGGTGGCACACACCTTTAATCCCAATACTTGGGAGACAGAGGTAGGAGAATTGCCAGTTTGAGGTCACATAGTGAATTCCAGGTCAGCCTGAGCTAGAGTGAGACCCTACCTGGAAAAAAA
Source organism: Jaculus jaculus (assembly GCF_020740685.1). Classification (NCBI taxonomy): domain Eukaryota; kingdom Metazoa; phylum Chordata; class Mammalia; order Rodentia; family Dipodidae; genus Jaculus; species Jaculus jaculus. Next base: position 86,342,817 of record NC_059114.1, read on the forward strand.
ATTGTAAGTTCAGAACTGGAGGGATGGCTTAGCTGTTAAGGTATTTGCCTGCAAAGCCAAAGAACCCAGGTTCAATTCCCCAGGACCCACATTAGCCAGATGCATAAGGTGGGGCATGCATCTGGAGTTCATCTGCAGTGGCTGGAGGCCCTGGGATTCCCATAGTCTTTCTCTGTCTTCCCTCTCCTCCCCCTCTTTCTTTCTGTCAAATAAACAAATATATATATATATATTAAAAACATTACAAGTGCATTGATGCAGGGGTTCTGTAATATCTCAATGGGGTTAGCCTTTGATAGTCCATATTGAAATATCGATGGCTGAAATAAATGGGTGTCAGTCTGGGATTTCCTTTTCTATTAGGAATGCTGACAGGATCAAGCTGATAAGAAATTATCAGTGAGATGAACCTAAGGACTCACAATGTACTTCTGCTTGCTTTGGCAAATGTAAGAAATTCTCCATCATGAAACAATGTGTGCAGGAGTGCTGGTATGTGCCTGTACCCCCAATACTTGAGAGGCCAAGGCAGGAGGATCAGGAATTCCAGACCAGCCTCAGCTACATTGTGAGTTTGAGGCCAGCCTGGGCTACATGCAACCTTGTCTCCAAAACCATAAGTGAGACAAATAAGAGAACCCTTGATTGCTATGATCATATGTATAGGTATGTATACACACATGCACGTTTGTATGTATGTAAGTATATGATAGTCTTTGGGACATCAGTTGGCATAAGTCTTTAGACTTACTGATCAGAAAGCACACGTCAGAGATGGTGGCTCACAGACGAGGGAGGACTGGCACTGACATTTTGATATTCTGTCTGTTCGTTTTTACCTTCGTTTGTGATCAGTGCTTAGGGTTTTGAGCAATTTCAAGAATGACACACTAGGGGACTAAGTCAACATACTCTCCTTCCTTTTTGACAGGATTCCCTGCATTCCTTAATGGCAATGCTGAGCTCCTCAAACCCTTTCTTTGTTCGCTGCATCAAGCCAAACATGCAGAAGGTAAGGGCAGCCAGCGTCCTCGAGGACACGGCCTCCTGGGTGGCGGCTTGCAGCTCTGGTTTCTCCGCAGCCCTTTCATTATGTGTGCTTGGAAATGGACATGACGTTATTACAACCTGACATTAGATGGAAAACTCCCCTTTGTCCTCCGAGCCTGTTAGTCTGCCTTTGAGTGACGCCATTAGGCTTCAGGGAGATCTGCTTTCAAAGGAAACACTATGAAGCCTTCACATTTTCTTCAGCCTTTGGCTTGAAATTCTTGGATTCAGTTCCAAAATGCAATATATCTCTTAAGAAAAAAAAATCTGGCATGTTTCTTGTGGTAGCTGATTGTTTTTTAAGTTTTCTTCTTTTCCTTGTTAAACACGGGGTTGTAATCCAGGTAAAGATGACGCATTACAAGTACTTTAATATAACTCAGAAATGGCCTGAGTTTAAGGAGAGCCTGCTCACACAAGGAAACGGAGCATTAGATATGCGCAGCTGCTAAACTCGAGTATCTTGTCTTAATAAACAGTTAATGAATCGTTTATTTCTTCATCAGATAAGTCTAACCAAAGGACTCCACTTAGGAATCCTTCCTGTAAAAACCACATATTTATTTATTTGCATGTTTATTTAAGAGTGAGTGAGTGAGTGTGAGTGTGTGTACGGGGGTGTGTCACTGCAGATGAACTCCACGCCCCACTGTGTGCAGTTGCCTTGATGTGGATGCTGGGCAATTAGGACAGGGCCTTAACTGCTGAGCCATCTGCCCGGCCCTAGGAACCCTTCTTTTAAGAAAGAGACCCCTTGGGCTGGAGAGATGGCGATAGCCCAGCAGTTAAGGAGCTTGCCTACAAAGCCTAAGGATCTGGGTTCAGTTCCCAGTACCCACACATCACAGGTGGGACCTGCGCCTGGAGTTCATTTGCAGTGGGCGGAGGCCCGGTGCACTCATTCTTCCTCTCTCTCTTTCTGAAATAAATACATCTTTTTAAAAAAAAAAAAAGAAAGAAAGAGATCCCTCATAAGATAATATTTTCAAGAGCTCTTTGTTATGAAAGTGCTACCGCGTGCATTTCGTATCACTTGACCGTGACTTTGGCTTCACATTTTTCATTTATGGTCTCAGCGGTGTCCTAGTAAGAGCCACATCGCTGGCGTCTTAGAAACTCATTTGGACGTCTCTCGTAAACCTTCTCAGTCGTAACTGAGCTGCCACGGCAAGAACTTGGCATCAGTATGGCATAAAGATTGGTCTGATACGGAAATCTGTAATTACTTCCTGTATGCCTGTTAGCCGGGTCGGTCAGACACCCCTGTAATCCTAGCACTTGGGAGGCAGAAACAGGGGTCCATTTCCAGTTTGAGACCAACCTGAGCTGCCCAGCCTAGTCTGTCTAATGAGATCTTGTCTCAGAGGCTGGAGAGATAGCTTATCGGTTAAGGCAGGTACATGCAAACTCAAAGAACTCCGGTTCGATTCCCCAGGACCCATGTAAGCCAGATACACAAGGTGGCACATGCTTCTGGAATTCATTTGCAGTGGCTAGAGGCCCTGGCACACCCGTTCTTCCTCTCACACACACATAAATAAAAGTAAATTTTAAAGAAACAAATGAAACAACAAGGGGTTTCAAATACAGCTCAGTTGACAGAGTACTTGTCTAGCATCCCTAAAGCTGTCGGTTCAGCCCTTGCTCCACACGAAGCCAGTGTGGCGGGGCATGCTTGTAATCCTCGCGCTCCACGGGAGAGCTAGAAGTAGGAGGATCAAAAGTTCAAGGTTATCCTTAGATAAATAGTGAGTTCAAGATCTACCTGGACTACATGAGACCCTGTCTAAAGAAGCAAGGAAAGGCAGCTTGGGAGATGGCTCAGCAGGTCAAGGCACTTATTTGCATGTGGCCCAGGTTCAGTTCTCCAGACACCCATGTGAAAGCCAGACCCAGGAAGTGGCACAAGTGCCTGATGTTTTGTTCTAAGTACGGTGACAAGAGATGCTCATGCACGTGTGCACACACACACACACACAAATTTTTCTTTCTTTTTTGGTTTTTCAAGGTAGGGTCTCACTCTAGCCCAGGCCGACCTGGAATTCACTATGTGGCCTCGAACTCACAGTGATCCTCCCACCTCTGCCTCCCGAGTGCTGGGATTAAAGGAGTGCGCCACCACGCCCGGCTACAGATATTTTCTTAAGCAGATGAGCAAAGCTTTCCCCACAAATATATAGGGTATACATGTATATTTAGGATTTTTGTTTGATCACAATGTAGGAAAGAATTTTTTGATACTTGCCTACCCTTCTTCCCTCTGTCCCCCTTCCGTCCCTTCCCTCCCTTCCCTCCCTCCCTTCTCCCCTCTTCCCTGCTTTGCTTCACCCCTCTTCCTTTCCCTTCCTTCTCTCCTTCGTTTTTGGTGTTCACTGGGAATTGAACCTCATGCATACTAAGTAAGGGCCCTGCCAATGTAGGAAATTAATAGAGTACCCAACTCTGTACAACGACATGTTATGTAAAGTGGCTCATATTTCAGATGCTGTGCTTTATAAACCCTGGTGAGCAGTGATTACAAGAGTGTGGATATGCTTTGTATTTCTAGCACATTCTCACAGGAGTAGCTTAATCTCTGTTTTTTCCATTTTTCACAGTAGGGCAAACATGTGGTGTCTCATCATGGGAGCTTGCAGTTTTGTTTCCGTTTGAAGCTTTGGGTGCTGGATGCAGAGTAGCATTTCTAGGGAGGCACACTTAACCTGCAGCCCCCCTTCCTCACACCGTGAAATGGCCCCTCAGCGCGGAGCTCTGGGCCTTGGGCTCTGGTCACTGGTCCTGTGACGGGCATGTTCCCTTTTGTGGAGACACGCATAGAGACAGAGACTGTAGCTCACGTTGCAGCCCTTGGTGGGCTTTTTGTTGTTGTTGTTCTTGGATAGTTGAGGTTTTGGGATTTCTGTTGTTGTTGTTTTCGTTTGGTTTTTTGCTTTTTGCTTTTTCTTGACTATAAAAGCTTTTGAAATCAGGCCTGCTTGAAACATGTCAGCAACCAGAATTAAAGAAATGACTTCTTTTTGATGCTTGGTTCTCCCTGCTGAGATTTGATTGTCCCCAGTTGCTTTGGTTTCTGTTCTTGAAAAAGACAGCCAGCCAACGCGGTGTTTCCTCTTGCATTGGCTCACTGCCCCGACACCTCCTGACTTACTGCAGACACTGGTTAGTGACATGCCCAGCAAAGGGCTGTAAAAAAGTCTTAGTGCCATTTTAAAAGCACACAGAATATGAAGGCCCTGACACAAGAGCTGACTTGCCTGTGACCTAAAACGGAGGTGTGATTTCTAAGTGTGAATATACTAATTAGTAATGACACAATTAGCAGTCATTTCCTTCCATTAAAAATATCCCACGGATATTGCCCCATTATGTTCTATGAAGTGTGTATCAACAACCCTCCCTTGAAATTCCTTGTTTAGTTCAAAGAGAAATTCTAGAAATTTTCACAGAGAAAATCTTGCCTGTCTATGCATGGAGGTGGGTTGGACGCTGTCTTCTCCAGTGGATTCATTGTGGGAGCTTGGACCTTGTTTTCAGATATGTGTGAATGTGGTCAGTGTGTCATTCAGGGTGAGGGTACTGGGTGGTTCTGACAGGTCCTAGAGTCCGTTTTGTTACACACTGTGTGGCCAAAAACGATAAGAGCAGCAGCTGTGAAGTCGATGGCGTGGCAGGAGAAAGGAGGCCCTCTGCTTTTACGCGTAAGCAGCACGTCCACAACCCGCTCACAGCGCGAGGCGTGGGACCGCGGAGGCGCCCCGAGCGTCTGAGCCCCGGGACGGGTGCAGAGTCTGAGTCCTCTGTGGTCCTCTTTTATATGGTGGTGGTGTAGGGTGGGATTTTGTCTGTACTTTACTTTGAAAAGCTGATGGAAAGAGAAAGACTAACAAACACTGATTCAGCTATAATAACACCTGTCTTTCTTTCTCTCTTTCTTTTTAACATAGGGTCTCACTCTGGCCCAGGCTGATCTGGAATTCACTATGTAGTCTCAGGCTGTCCTTGAACTCACAGTGATCCTTCTACCTCTGCCTCCTGAGTACTGGGATTAAACGTGTGCACCACCAGCCCTGGCAGAGAGAGAGAATGAATGAGAATGGGTGCACCAGGGCCTCCAGACGCATGTGCCACCCTGTGCCTTGCATAAGTACTGGGGACTCGAACTCAGGTGGTTAGTTTGTAGGCAAACACCTTTAACTGTTGAGCCATCTCTCCAACCCTGGCCTTGTGTTTTTTTTATAAACAGCTCTTCACCAATCTTTGAGAATCATATCAGTATCTAAAGCTTGTGTCTTACCTTGTTGAAGAATCCTCCTGGCACCAAGTTGGTCCTGGCACGTGAGGAAGTCTGCAGCCTGCACTGGGCTTTGGCTAACTGCCGAGGAGGCGCTCTGACAGTTAGTTGGGGATGTGGCCATTCTGTTGGCATTGGCGAAGACACTAAGTCATAGCTTGTCAAAAGTGTCCCTATGACCACAAGAGACTTCCAGGTCAGAGCAAACCTGTTTGGCCTCTTTGGACTCTCTCACCAAGGGCATCCTTGGCCCGTGAGCTCTCCCTGTCTGGTATTCCGGCCATGAAATCCCATCAGAAAAGTCTCTGATTAACACTCCCCAGAAACCTCTGAGGAGATCTGGGATGAAATTAAAGAAGGAGACAAAAGGACAAGGATCAGGCAAGCCTCCCCATGCCCGCTTCCTGGGGTCTCTGTGGAGACTGAAGGCTGTGTCCTGCACCATGCCAGCTCTCTGCTCCTCAGGGGTCTGTCAGCAGTTTGGTGTGACAGGAAGTCAGGTTTGAGGAGGGAACCGTGGATTCCAGGGTCTCCTCTCTGTAAGTTTTAACTTGGTACAATACCCTCAAAGATTCTGTCATCTCCTCCCCTCAAACAGCAGGGATCTAGGCCCCAGCACAGTGGGGCAGAGAAAGGAAGAGATGTCAGCCCGCCAAGTGAGGAGGCTGCAGAGGAGAGAGCGCAAGGCATGTCAGGCAGGCCCTAGCACAAGGCTAGCGGACGGAGAGTCGGCCACACTCGGGTGGGCTTTGTGGGGTCAAGGTGGGAGAACGCGTGCGCGGAGCAGCTTTGCGGAGTCACTCATGACTGCTTTGAAGGGCTTGGCAAAGTGCCAGTGCTTCCCGCTTCAGTCAGTGCTCACGACCTGGATCTCCTCATGATGCTACGACTTCCCCGCCCCAAGGAAGGGTCTCGCTCTAGCCCAAGCTGACCTGGAATTCACTGTGCAGTCTCAGGCTGGCCTCGAACTCACAGCGATCCCTCTACCTCTGCCTCCCGAGTGCTGGAACTAAAGGTGTGCGCCACCGCACCCTGTCCTGCCTCCTTCCCGCCTTCCCTCCCTCCCCTCTTTCCTTCCTTCCTTCCTTCCGTCTGTCCTTCCTTGTTTTTGGCTTTTCAAGGTAGGGTCTTTGGCTAGCCCAGGCTGACCTGGAATTCACTCTGTAGTCTCCGGTGGCCTTGAACTCACAGCGATCCTCCTACCTTGGCCTTCTAAATGCTGGGATTAAAGGCACGTGCCACCACGCCTGGCCACTACCTCTTTTATATGACCCTGCGTCCTCATTTTGACAGTGTCCTGTATGGCCCATAAGGCTACACACAGGGCTAGAACGCTGTGCAAATGTTAGGAAAACCTGAGCTTTTTGTTTCCAGGAACATGATAACATGATGGATGAATTTCATGAATGTAGCACACTTAACCGTGGAGATTTTTTTATTTGTATAACCCAGGTGTTACCTGTACTTGTATTTAGTTGTTTTGTTTTGGTTATGTTTGAGTGAATCTCAGTTTTGTTAGGTTTTTTTTTTGGGGGGGGTAGGGTTTCACTCTGTCTAGGCTGGCCTGGAATTCACTCTGAATTCTCAGGGTGGCCTCAAACTCATGGCAACCCTCCTACCTTTGCCTCCCAAGTGCTGGGATTAAAAGCCCCGTATGAATCTAAGTATTTTTAAAATATTTTGTTTATTTATTTACTTAGGAAAGAGAGGAAGAATTGGATTGAGAGAGAATGGGCACACCAGGGCCTCTAGCCACTACAAATGACCTTTACACGACATATGTACCACCTTACACATCTGGCTTACGTGGGTCCTGGGGAATCAACCCTGGGTCCTTAGGCTTTGCTAGCAAGTGCCTTAGTCGCTAAGCCATCTCTCCAGTCCAGTCTGGATATTTTTTGATTTTTTTACTTCTTTTAAACGCTCTTATGATAACGTGGTCATTTGCGCTCCTGATCTTTAGCCCTGTTTTCAACTTCCTGCGTCTCTTTCTGCCTCCTTGCGGGTCTTACTCTCATCAGTCGCTCTTTTCTGGCGATGCTTCACGTACATTTTTAGGCTGTGGTCTCAGCCCTGATGCTGCCATTTGAGTAAAGAATCCTGTTCTTCTGGAGGAGTTTCCCAGGTACCGTCTCTGCAGCCTGCCTTGTCCTTGGGGTCCTGCCGTATAGTTTAAGGTGTGTGTGGGGAGGGGTGCTTTGAGGTACGTGATATAGGAGGACGTGGTGTCACCAAAGCTAAAGACCCACGTGCCACCCTTAATCCCCCCTACCACAGGTTCTGTTTACATTCAGAATTTTATTTTGCCATTTTTCCCCTGTGATCATCTTCGGTTTCCAAACATGATCTGGTGTCCATTATCTGGTGTCCCATTGACTCTCAGATGTCAGGAGTATAAAATGCGCCAGTGTCTGTCTGTCGCTGCAGGTGGAATAGACAGCAGCAGCAGGGCCCGCTCTTCTCGCAGGACTGGATGCTGTCTTCCCACCTGCTCTTTCTTGCTGCTCACAGAGAATGAAACGGAGACCATTCCCCCACCACAGACCCACACCTGCCTGGCCGCTTCGTTTCCTAGCTGATCTGTAGAGATGCTTGTTTTGCTTTTTACTAGGCTGGGGATTGAACCTAGGGCCTCAGGCATGCTAGGCAAGTGCTCTGCTACCAAGCTCTGCCCTCAGCCACACCGAAAGGACAGAAGGAATTGGGATAATGAGGAGAAAAAGGCTGCTATGCAATTCAGTCACCTGTGTCTGTAAAGTGTCACAGCAGATGTTTGGACTTGCAGGACAGCCACCCTGAAGACAAGCCCACATTATATTTGCGTTAAATAATGACATATAATCTAGCTGTGTTTTCAGTCACTTATTCACTCATGTCCACAGTTTTACTTATCTCTTTTAGATGTCACACAAAGATATCTTTTCTGGTCTAGAGATGTTTTACAGGGTAAGGTGCTTGCCTGGGAAGCCTAAGGACCCAGATTCGATTCCCCTGTGTGCTTAAACCAGATACACAAGGTGGCACATGCATCTCGTTTGCAGTGGCTGGAGACCCCGGCGTGCCCTTCCTTCCTTCCTTCCTTCCTTCCTTCCTTCCTTCCTTCCTTCCTTCCTTTCTTTCTTTCTTTCTTTCTTTCTTTCTTTCTTTCCTCTCTCATAAATAAAAATATCATCTTCTCTGTTCTTAAATAGTTCTCAGAAACAGAGAACTTTTCTGAGTCTAAATGTAGCCTGTGTGCTTCTTTCCCTCATCTCCTTCCCCTCCCCTCCCCTCCCCTCCCTCCCTCCACCATCAGTTATGGGGAAGGTCTGGATTGTGGACAGTGAGGCCGCATGTCTCCATTTTCATGGCCTGGCTCTGCCCGCCCACAGGTGGGTTAGAATTTGGCCCCTCTTTCCCAGCTCACCTGCGCCCACCCTGTGCCCTCTCTGCACCATTTTCCTGCCTCCCCACAGGTCCTTGGCCGCCGGGTCAGGTGACCATGGCACTTCAGCTTACCGATTTCCAGCCCCCGACGCCTCCCAGGTCCCCTACCTGCGGACCACTGTCTGGTGCTTGATCCCGGGATGCGATGCGCCCAGCGGAGGGTCCCAGCCAGGACGCGGACTCCCCGGGCGGCTGGACAGCCTTGGCTCTGGCTCTCGGAGGAGAGACTGGATCTCACAGGGCTTGGCTGGCTTTCCCGGCTGTTCCCTGTTGTGGTCACATGTCCTGGTTCTTCCTGTGCGTCCCTTGCCCCGTCCCACAGGCACTGGCCCTCCCTCGGGCTTTCCTGTAGTAGCGACTTCTCGGGTAGCTCCTGGGCCCCAGGGAGGTGCGGAGAGAAGCGGTGGGAGGAAACCGGCCCCTCCCGGGCCCTCAGCCTCCTGGCCCGGCCAGTGCGGCCTGGACACGCTTGCCTGCCCACCTGACAGCGACATGGGAGGGAGACGCTGCTGTCTGGGAAACTCAGGCACTGCCACTCTGACAGGGAAGAACACACCTCCATTCTGGGAGCTTCGTTACCCCAACAACTTTAACTTCAAATTTAGGCTGAATTATAGGGCAACCTAAGACTGCCAGACTTACTCTTCTGAATGTTGTTTTGAATCATGTACCATGTCAGGTGGCCGTAAGTTCCCTTTTATTGTTTGTTTATAACTTTTTTTTTTTTGGTTCTTGGGGTAGTGTCTCGCTCTAGTCCAGGATGACCTGGAATTCAGTATGGAGTCTCAGGGTGGCCTCGAACTCACGACGATCCTCCTACCTCTGCCTCCCCAGTGCTGGGATTAAAGGCGTGTGCCACCACGCCCGGCTAACTTTTTTCTATTTTTTATTATTTCTGTTAGTATGTGCATAGCGTGTGTATGTGTGCACGTGTGTGCCATGGCACGGATGTGGCGGCCATCTGGCAGTATTTCTCTCTCCTTGCAGCTTCTTTGACGCAGGGTCTCTTGTCACTGTTACTGGTCAACTTCAAGATTCTCCTGGCTCCCAACTCCATTGCCACCAGTATGTAAGGGTGACAGACATGGGCACCACTTTGCGTCTTGCTTCATGTGGGCACTGGAGAAGATTGAACTCGGGTCATGAGCCATTTCCCCGACCCTACTGCATATTTTTAGAAAATGTGCATACATACAGACTTTGACATTGTTATGGAATGGACATTTTTATTTCAGTTTTAAAACACTAATAAACTTTAATGTTTAGAAGCATGAGCATGTAATATAGACATTTACCCTGTCATGCCCAGTATCTTTTTACTAACTGGTAGTAATTATTGTAGTTAACAAACCAGTATTGCTACATTATTAGCAAAGGCCAGAAGTTACACAAAGCCTAGGGTTCCACTGTATGTTTTTCTAGTCCTTTGAATTTTTTTTTTTCATTTTTTCAATTATTTTATTTATTTATTTATTTGCAAACACAGAGATAGAGAATGAGAATGGATGCACCAGGGCCTTGTGCAAACAAATTTCAGACCCATGCACTGCCTTGTTCATCTGGCTTACCCGGGTACTGGGGAATCGAACCCAAGCCTTCAGACTTTGCAAGCACGTGCTTTTAATGGCTGAGCCATCTCTCCAGCCCAAGTCTCTTGAACTTTGACAGTGCCATATGTTCATGGTGTGTCAAAACGCTTGTGATATAATGAACATTGTTTCAAGTAATACTTTATTTTCTTAATATTTGTTATTTATGTATGTATTTATTTATTAGAGAGAGAGAAAAGAAAGGTATGGGTATACCAAGGCCTCTTGCCACTGCAAACAAACTGCATACATGCACCCTTTTACGCATCTGGCTTTACATGGGTACTGTGGAATCAAACCTAGACTGTCAGGCTTTGCAAGCAAGCGCCTTTAACCTCTAAGCCATCTTCCCAGCCCTCAAGTAATAACTTCTTAAGAACAGAGTAGCTTGTCATGGCCTGGCCAAAGAGATCTGTTCTTTCATACACAAAATATATGAGCTTCTTTTTATAAAATAGACCACATGAAACATGAGGAGGACAGAGGCATCCACTAGGGGGCGCAGGTTTCTTCAGCTTTTCTAGGGCTTTGTTCCTCTGATGGTGGGTGTGTTGGCTTGAATGAGATGTCCTCCCAGCTGGTGGCATTTGAGAGACAGGGCCTTCCTGGAGGAGGTGTGTTGCTGGGAGTGGGCTTTGGGGGTCTTATAGCCCAGGTCTCCTTGCCAGTAGAGGCTCAGTTCACTCTTGCTGCTGTCTTCCACCTGCTGTGGCAAGACCTACTGCCCAGCTTCCACTCTGCCACCCTTTCCTGCCATGCTGCAGCTTCTGCTCAGGAAACCCTTTCCTCTGCCAGCTGCTTTGGGCCCGTTGTTTCGTGCCAACAATACAGGGGGAGTAGGGGAATAGAAGTGTCACTCTTAAGGTCTTTTGAGAACTTCCCTATGGACAGTGCCTGCCGGCGTTGAAGAAGCTTTAGTGATTCTCATTTTTCCCATGGCCTGGAATGTTCCTTGTTGGCATTAACCATTTTCTGCACCGGGAGCACCCATTTCTTAGAGTCGTTGTCGCTTGACTTTTGGGAGTGTCTTATACAAAAGATCCGTGAAAAAGCAGCCTTAGCTTTTGAGGAACTTTTAGTAAGGGGAGCGTTAAAGCTACTAATCTTACCGCAAACAAACCAAACCGTCCCAGAAAACCTCTCATTGGTTCCTTCAGTCCTGTTTACCAAGTTGTCATGGCAACTATTCAGTGGCCTTCTGTAAAGACTGGGCTAAATGGCTATTGATGAAGCTCAGCTCAAGTGAAGAGTGTTGTTCTCAGAGTGGATTGCTTGATTTTGTCCTGTGGTACCTGTCAAAAATATATACATCATCTTTTAAAGTCCAGAATCTCTCCCCTGGGTCCTTCTGTGCATTTGCGCATCTTTTGACATGCATAAGATGGTTTATTGGCTCCTGTAGTGCAGACCACCTCCAGCAATTCCCCTCACGCTAGCCGCAGAGCTGGGCTGGCCGCTTTGAGCAGAATCCGGGCGGACACCACATAAAAGGCAGGGGACCCAGCGAGCCGCAGATAGCCGGCCTTTGTGTGTGCGCTCCAATGCAGCCGTTTGCTGGGGGCCCAAACTGAAGAGAGAAAAGGAAACCTCAAGGTAGGGACTCTTTCCTTCTGCTTAAAAGTTTCTTGAACTTTGTAGTAGTTACGATGGTGTAAAATTGTGCCAAGATTAAATAGGCGCAGGGTGGATTTTGCTGGATTTCTGAGGGCCAGAACTGTGTAGTCTCCAAGTAAATGGGTAAATGCTGGTTTTGATTGTTCATCTGAGCTTGAATGGCCAATCCTTTGTTAAAATGAATCCACTTACAAGCAGAGGCATTGGTTATGGGATATATCTTTAATGTGGAGAAAGCTTTTATATATAAAAAAAAACCTTGAATAAATTGAAGGGGGAAATTAGTGGTAGTTTCTTTTGTTTGAATTCTCCCTGAAAGCCTCGACAGTACAGTCTTAAAGCTTTTATTTGCCTTGTGCCTTACAGAGACCTTTTAAAGATGCCTGCACAGGAATCAGCTCTTCTTAAATTGCATTGTAAACTGTTTTCCACTCAACCCTAAATGTAGCATGTTAGAAGTTACAGGAGCAGAATGTAGACATCTGTTGGGATTTTATGTGTTTTGTTCACACATACATACAAGCAAGCATGCACACGTGTCCATACACACACACACACACACACACACACACACACACACACGCACACGCACACACATGCACACATTTTGCGCCCAGCTTGGAGAGACCAAAGGTCCCCCAGAAAGAACTCAGTTGGGAGTGCCTGAAATGCTAATCTTCGCTGCACTCACACACTGGGATGATGCTCCTGGGGTGTCCATTCAGGTGCTAAGTGGCTTCTTTGAGGGACTAAATGTTTTCTGAGTGAAGGTAGTCTTTCATAGTCAATGCAGCAGCCTTTACAAGTAATGAATCATAATGGGTCTGCTTGCCACCTTTGTTGAAATAAGCATCAAGAAACAAATAAATAAGTAAATATAAAATAAAAACAAAAGCCAAATGGGAGCCTGGGACAGTCACTAACCTGACATAAACTCTCTACCTTCATTACCAAACGTGACGTGGCAGGCCACCCGTGGGCCAGGGCCACTTCCCTGGTTTCACCCTCACTCACTCGAGATTGAAGCCGATGCATATTTGCCCGGGAGATGGTGTGATTGGAGACATTACCCCAGTCTGTCCTGAGTATTTCCCACTGGGAAAGTGACCACTGCTAAGTTGGGGTCCATGTGCCTCCTTTCACATCCGGGGCAGCCAGGGCTCTCTTCCTGAGTATTGTCCAGTCAGAATGGGAGACCCCTCTCACCTTGGAGCCCCAGCTCCGAGGCCTCACGGTCAGTTGGGGGTTTCTGTTGTCTCTTAGTCTAAGAAGGCTGCATTAGCATCTGCATGTGACTTCTGTCTGGAACCCACCGCTCACCTTTCAGCCATACAAAGGACTGACTCCCAAAGCCACCTCTCTGATACCCCATCTTAGTCTGGAGCTAGAGGGGAGAGCCGGGCCGGGGCGGCTGGGCGCGGGTTTTCCCTGCCTGCTGAAGAGCCAACCTCTGTGCCCCTCCTCCCTCCCTGCACCCTAAGGTTCTGCTCTGCTGGGCTCTCCTTCCACGCAGGGAGCAGAGTTTCCCTGTTCGTAGTCAAGACGCCTGCAGGATTAATGCTTCCGTTTGCTTCTACCCATCCCCACAATGAAGGCAGTATTTGGAAGAGATAAGCAAAAACATTTTTTTAAGATTTATTCTTATTTACTTACTTATTAGAGACAGAGAGGGACAGAGGGAGAGAGAGAGAGAGAATGAGCCACTGCAAAGGAACTCCAGACACGCGTGCCACCATATGTATCTGGCTTGCATGGAACCTGGAGGCTCGAAACTTGGTCCTTAGGTTTCATAGGCATATGTCTTAACTGCTAAGCCATCTCTTCAACCCAGCAAAATATTTTTAAATTATAATTATCCACAGTTTTCACCACTGAATACCAGTCCAATGTACATTTTGGTGTATATATAATCCCTTTTCATCCGTCCACATGTTGAACACACATGCACAGGGTTTTTTTGAGGTAGGGTCTCACTCTAGCCCACCCTTACCTTGAACTCACTCTGTAGTCCCAGGCTGGCCTCAAACTCAAAGTGATCCTCCTACCTCTGCTTCCCTAGTCCTGGGATGAAAGGTCTGCCAAGGTCTCTTCCCACTGCAGACTTCACATGCTGGCATCACTGCGCTTGGGGCCTTATGTGGGTTCTGGGGAATTGAGCCCGAGCCACAGGGCTTTGGAAACAAGTGCCTTACTTCTGGGCCATGCGCCAGGCACTTCTCAAGTTTCTGAAAGTTCATTCATTCATTCGGTGTGTGTGTGTACACATACACACGCGAAGTCAGCCCTTCTCTTCCACCTCTTCTGAGGTAGGGTCTTGGATTGTTGTCCGCCTTAGATGTGCTGGGAATTCAGAAACCCACCACAGCTTCCAGATCTGACGTGGGGCCTGGGGTCCAAACCTCGTGGAGCAGCAAGCCCTTCAGCATCTGAGCCGCCCCAGCCCCTTATTTCATATCCAAGGGCAGGGTCTTGCCGAGTTGGCCAGGTTTGCCTTAAACTCCCTTGGTAGACAGGCCACTCTTAAATGAATTTGCAGTCCTGCCTCAGTTTCCTAAGTAGCTGAGGTCATAAACGCGCATCACCACACCTGGCAATACACTTTCTTTGTATTGGGATCATAATCTATCCTAACTTTGTAGCTGCTTTTTAACACTCAGTATATCATGCTAATGGCTATGTTGTGTGTGTGTGTGAGAGAGAGAGAGAGAGAGAGAGAGGGAGAGGGAGAGAGGAGGGAGGGAGGGAGGGAGGGTGGGAGGGAAGAAGGCAATGAAACCCAGGGCCTTCCTTACGCTGCTAGGCAAGTGCTTGACAGCCAAGCTGCATGCCCAACCCTCAATGGCTATGTATTAAATTCAGATTTCTCTCTCTCTCTCTCTCTCTCTCTCTCTCTCTAGGTTTTTCTTTCTTTTTCTTTTTTTTTTTTTTTTTTTTTTTTTTTTTGCAGGGTGGGGGATGCTTTTTGAGGTTAGGTCTCACTCTAGCCCAGGCTGACCTAGGATTCACAATGTAGTCTCAGCCTGGCCTTGAACTCACAGCAGTCCTCCTACCTCTGCCTCAGACTCAGCCTTAGCCTTCTGAGTGCTGGGATTAAAAGTATGCATCACCACACCCGGCATTAAAGTCAGATCTGTATAGATTTTTTTCCTGTATTTATTACAGACAATGCTGCTGTGTTAAACACATGCATAAAGTTTCCTTCAATTCTCGGGCGTTTGCTACAGTGCACTCACATTTTGTGACCAGATATGTGTATATACAACAGCCGACTTGCCCTTCATTAAGGCTCACAAGTGGAAAATTGCAGTAAACATACCCAGGGATTTGTGTCTTTAATATATAAAAGCTTTTATAGATTAATACGGGTGTGACAGGTGTTTTATAAAAATGAGTAAAGCAAAGAAATTTGAAAAAGATATCATGGGAAATACCCTGACATTGCTGATAGTCTACTAGAATGGCTGAAAATGAGTTGCTTTTTCCTGTATGAGGACTGAGTTAATTTTTTTTCTTTTTTGTCTTTGTGTTGTCTCTTTACAATTTTTTTTTTTTTTAATTTGCGGAGAGAGAAAGGGGTAGAGAGAAAATAATGAATATGGCTGTTCCCAGGCTGGTTGCTGCAAGTGAACTCTAGACCCATGTGCCAGCCACTTCATGTACCTGGCTCTGTGTGGGCACTGAAAAACCAAACCCCAGCCAGCAAGCCTTACAAGCAATTGCCTTTAGCCACTGAACCATCTCCCCAACCCTCCCTTTTTATAAAAAATAAAATTAGTTATTTGGGAGCAGAGAAAAAGGGAGAGAGGCAGAGAAGATGGCCATACTAGGGCCTCTTGCCAAATCAAACCGACTACAGATGCATGTGCCACGGTGCGCATCTGGCTTAATGCGGGTTCTGCGGAATCTGAACCCAGGCTGTTCGCGCAAGCGCTTTACCTGCTGAGCCATTTCCCAGCCCTCCCTTTTGTTACACGCGCTTTTGTTTTGTAACCCAGGCTAGTCTAGGACTCATAACCCTCCTGCCTCAGCCTCCTGAGCCTCTAGCAGCTTGCTGTAATGGTGCCTACCAGGGCCTGGCAGTATAAAGAAACTGCCATTAAGGAACCTAGCTACTGAGTTTCCATCGCTGCAGTCTTTTTTAAAGAATACTCTCACCCTTTCTCGTCTTGTAACTTTTTCTTGGCTGCTTTGATTATATCTCTACATAACCTTTGATATTATATGCCTTCTTTTCAAGAGAGAAGTGGAAGGTGTATGTGGGATCTGGCCTGGGCCTCCCCTCAAGCAGTCTCTACGTTGCTTGCTAAACACTCTGTAATGAGTCTAAGACTGTGGGACCAAAGCTGCCCTTGGCACCCTTCTGAAAGCTTCCTGCTGCACTGTTGCTTGGCCCTGCCCTCCTTGACCAAGCCCACCCCCAGGCCGGGCCGCTAAGCGCCCCTCCCTTTTCGCCCGCACACCAGGCTCTGGACTGGTTCCTCCAGGCGGAGGCCTGGCCCTGGGCTCTGCCTCCACCTGCTCGCTGCCAGGTCCCGGAGCCAGCCTCCCTTCTCCGCAGCGCCCAGCTGGTGAGTACCTGCCCTCTCCGCTGTGCCTTTGCAGCCCGGAGCACTCCTCCACTTGAGGGGGTCTCGAAGTCTCCCTTCCTGTTATAGCCTGCTGTCTCTGCTCCAGTTTCCAGGTCGGGGCTCTTGGTACCAAAGTGTGTCCATAATTAAATTCCACGTCCTTTCTCCTCCTTGACCACCTCTCCTGCTAGCACAGCCATTTTCTTTCTTATCGGGTCAAAGCAGGGTTTGCCAGACTTGGCACTGGTCACAGTTTGGACTGGGCAGCTGCACATGGCTGGGGATCGGTAGCCATGCCTGGCATCTGCCTACACAGTGCCCGTAACAGTGCCCAGTATCAGTTTTAGGTATCAATACTGTTCCTTGGTTGTTTTATTTTTATTTTTTCATTTGCTTTCAAAATAAAATGGCAGGTACACATTAGTTGGTTTTCACTGTAGCATCGGCTTTTGCCATTAACCGCAGATTTTCCATTGAACGTTTTTCAGATCGCGTTGAGCCATTATGTTGAACAAGTTGTTTCCCTTCCTAGTAAGTAGTGTCAGAAATGTGAACGTAGTTGGGGAGCTTTGACCCCAGTGTGCCTTGCACCGCTGTGGCGTGACTGCACGCTGTCCCTTCTCTCAGATGAATGGCTGTCCTACTTTCAGCCCGTCTGAAGGGATAAAGCAGTTCATTAGAGAGCGCTGCATGCTGATAGTCTCCAAGTCTGCCTCTGGGAAGTGAAGAAAGTAGCCCGGTTAGAGAGACTGTAGTGTCTGTCCCTTTCCTCCGCCTCTGTGGGGGGAAATTCACCAGACTAGAACCCTTTCGGTGTCTTTTTGTAAAGGATGTGAAATTTAATTTAGTTTAACTTTGATCAACAGGAAAGTGAGTTAAGGACGTGCATAACAAATGTCTCAGGAGCTAAGGGAGAGCTTTGGCTCCAGAACTGGTGGGCGAAGGACAGCACTTGAATACGAAACTTCTTGGACACATGCTGATACGGGTTTCTGGAGTCAGTCAGTTTGAATCGAGTTGCTACGTACGGTACCCCAGTGGAAGCCTTTCACTAAACTAAGCCCGGAGAAAGCCCCTGGGACCACTGTATCAGTTTGTGGTGATAGTGCTTTGGGGAACTGCAGAAGGAAAATTGGCCTAATCTTGTCCTTTCTTCCTTTTTAGCTCATTCAAAAAGTCCGTGTGTGCATTTGATTCAGTGATTGCATGACATAACTCCAGCAAAGGGCAGGCTAGTCAGTGTGCATTGGCCCACAGGTGCACTCACTTGTAACCCTTGGAGTCATCAGACGTGGGCACCTTGCAAATTAGGGAAATGAGGGCCTGTGCAGAGGCGGGAGAACAGGTTGGACCGGGCCATGACATCATCTCGCTCAGATTTCCAGGCTGCTAACTGGGGCCCGCTGTTAAAGGGACAGAAGGGCCCAGAAGGGCCACAGTCACGAAGCTGTGTCACTGGTCATCTCCTAGGCCAGCCTTGCTTGCGGTCTGTGGCTTGTACGGACAGAGCACTCCTGTCCAGTTGCTCCAGCCACCTGGAGCAAGCGGGTGGCATCGCCCGGTTGATAACCAGGGCTTCCGCCAGCATCCACTGGGTGAAAGAAAGTCTTAACACAGTCATGCCCAATTAAGAATTAATTAACCACCACGCAGCCGCCAGTTCTCATGACTCACTGGGCCTCGCTGCGCAGCCCTCTTTCTTGTTTCCACATGTTGCTAGAAGGTATCTAAATGACTGAGAAGGCGCCCGGGAACGCTCAGAGCGCCTTCCGCAGCTGGCCTGGCGCATAGGCTTTCTGTCCTTTGTTCTGTGGGCTTTGTTGACATAGGATTGCTCTAGGTGTGGTGCTGTGGAGATTGCTGACTAAGACCAGGGCTGCCCGGCCTGGACGGGGGAGAGGCACTGATTTGAAAGGGGAGGTGCAGAGCCCATTGGTGGAACATGTGAACTATCTGAGGCATGGATGCAAAATAAGATAAAATACAAAATACTGGAAGGGGCTGGAGAGATGACCAGAGGTGAAGGTGTTTGCCTGCAAAGCTTAACAACCCGCGTTCAATCCCTAGTGCCCACGTAAAGCCAGATGCACAAGGTGGCGCATGCATCTGGAGTTCGTTTGCAGCAGCTAGAGGTCCTGGAGTGTTCATCCCTCCCTTCTCTCACTCTCCCTGCTTGCAAATAAATTAAATTTAAAAAAGAAATAAAACCACTGGAGGTGGGGAAGAGAGGCCCTGACCAGGCATAAGTTCCTTCTGCTTCTCTCCACTCATCATTGGCTGGCCTGCGGTCTGAGGAGACACTCCACACATATCTTAAAAATCCTTTAGTTTGGGCTGGAGAGATGGCTCAGCAGTTAAGGCACTTGCCTCCAAAGCCAAAGGACCTAGGTTCTACTCCCCAGGACCCACATTAGCCAGATGCACAAGGGGGCGCACGCATTTGGAGTGCTCGCTTGTGCTTGCTCTCTCTCTCTCCCTACCTATCTCTCTTTCTCAAATAAGTAAAGGAAAATAAAATATTTTAATAAACCCTTATTTTGTGATTTGCGCGTGTGTGTGTTTTGCTGGGGTCGGAACTCAGAAGCTTGAACGAGACAAGAATGTCCCCAGACCTCTTTTTATTTTTAACATCTGTCTGTAGGGAGCCGGGATTCAAGACCGATTCTTTCAATTCTTTCGTAGTGGGCACACCCTGCAGAGAAGGCAGCAGGGGGCCTCACCCGATGGAGGCTTTCCTGACACTGGGGCCTGGGGCGGCGAGGTAGTCACACTCAGCAGCTTAAGCCCCCCAGTCCAGAATCCTACACGGCCAGGCTGGGTGGGGACACTGCCAGGCTGAACCCTCCTGGCCCCAGGGGCCGCTGCACTGAACCAGCGTCTTACAGGATGGAGGCCGGGGAGGCCTTCAAGGATGGGAATAACTTGGCCTTTGAGTGTTGCCTGACCTCCTGTTTCCTAGCAACTGCCAAGTGCTCAGTGCAATATTTGGTGATGTTTCTCATTTGTACCTAACAGATACTGACTGCGATGTCAGGCGGGCTAATTTCCCATTATGACTTGCACACAGCCATTTTAATACATGAATAAGCAAGAGAAAGGCCTCCTAGGACACCAGCCAGCTCCCCAGTGCTCCTTCCCACCAGACCTGCCCTTCTGCTGAACAGATGTTAGTTACCAAGGGTTGCCAATAAATTCCCACTTAGTCAATTGTCAGGTAAAATTCCCCATTTTTTTTTTCTTCTGATTTCCTAGTATGTGTTCATGAATATTCATAAACAGCTATATTTGTTATTGACGTTTTCTTAGCTATATATTTTTATGTAATTAAAATGACTAGAACTGGAGAGATGGCTTAGCAGTTAAAGCATTTGCCTACAAAGCCTAAGGGCTCATGTTCAGCTCTCCAGGTCCCACGTAAGCCAAACGCACAGTGACACAAGATCGCACGTGCGCACAAGAGGTCACACTCATCTGAAGTTTAGTTGCAGTGGCTGGGGGCCCTGGCATGCCAATTCCTTCTCTCTCTCTTGCTCGCTCGCTTTCTGTTGCATAAAAATAAGGCCAGTCTGTTGGGCTTGCCTCAAAAAATAAAATAAAATAAAATAAAACAAAATAAAATAAAATAAAATGACTTTCCTCAGTTTCTTCCTGCATGAACGGGGTAACAGGAGGGGCAGCATCTCAGGTCTCTCAGTGACAACATCTTGCTCCTCGTCCTCACTGACCTCTCTGCTCAGTGACTGAGTATTTAGCGTAAGCATTTTTCTTTTTCTTTCTTTTTTTGTTATCTATTTCATCCTACTAATTTTTTTGTTTATTTTTATTTATTTATTTATTTAAGAGCGACAGACAGAGAGAGAAAGGGAGAGGGAGAAAATGGGCGCACCAGGGCCTCCAGCCACTGCAAGCGAACTCCACACGCATGCACCCCCTTGTTCATCTGGCTTATGTGGGTCCTGGGGAATCGAGCCTTGAACCGGGGTCCTTAGGCTTCACTTAAGACAAGCGCTTACCCGTCAGCCATCTCTCCAGCCCTATTTCATCTAATTAAAAGAATTTTATTTATTTCCCTGTGTGTGTGTGTGTGTGTGTGTGCGCGCGCGCGCGCACGCGTGTGTGTGCGCTTGTGTGCGCACGCGCATGCATGCATACCAGTGTCTCACTTTGTATCCAGCCTTACATAGGTGTTAGAAAATCAAGTCCAGGCCAGCAAACTTTGAAAGCAAGCACCTTTAATCATTGAATCATCACTCCAGCCCCTGCATTTCATTTTTCTTTATGGCAGTTTCAAAATCTTAGCTCTGATTTGGTGGTTGTAGTATGCGTGCATGCCACTATGTGTGTGTGTAGATGTGTGTACACGTGTGTGTGTACACACGTGTGTATGCACATGTGTGTGCATGAGGGCCATGTTTTCTTCTGTATACTAACTTTAACGTTAATTCTTAAAATGAAATGTTATGGCTTGAATGCAGTGTCCCCCACAGGTCATGTATTTGAATGGTTGGTCTCTTGTTGGTGGCACTATTTGGGGAAGTTGCAGAACCTTTAGGAGGTAGAGAGAACCTTGCTGGGGAAAGCGGGTCCCTGTGGACTGGACCTGAGATCTAGTAAGCCGGCCCCACCTCCTCTGCTTCCTCCTGGTCACTGTGATTCCTGCTTGCTGCTCCACGCCTTTCCCGCTGGGACGAAAGTGTCCTTCAAGACTAGAAGCCAAATGCAACACTTGCCTTTGCACGAGCTGCTTCTGTTCGGGTACATTCGTTCACAGCAGCGAGAAAGTCATTGGTAATGGGGTGTATGCTGGATTAGGATATGACACCCAGAAGAGTGAGAATTGCGTATGTCCTTGCAGTTTAAGTCCCGTGAAGCAAGGAACCGGGCACATACACCATGAACCTGCACTGCCGTGACGGGCTGCCCCATGATGCTTGGAACACGGCATTGTCAAAGTTTCCGCCCTGGCCTCGCATTCCAAGTCTCAGTTTGACCATATTTCCAGCTCTGGACATTGAAGAGCGTTGGCCCGCTCAGACCCAGAGTCCCCCCCACCCCGTTTTTCTCCCCCCTTTTCTAGCTCAGTGTCCTGGTTACATTGTGTGGCCGTAGCCTTGAGGTTTGATAAGTGACTCAGTGCTCATGCACAGCTGTTCTGCACGTTAATGACCTGCCATGGGCGTTCCTGCCAGCATCCGCTGAGGGAGACAGCTGCCTCCTAATTTGTATTTCTCAGCATGATTTGTCTGAACAAAGGGGCTGTGACCTGCTCAGTGTGTTGGTGGAGGAGGAGGCGAACCACAGTGAATAGAGTCAGATGGAGGTTGTTTCTTTCACACGATGAAAAGCTTTCCTTGGCTTCATTAGATAAGACAGCAACAGACTAGACCCAAGGCTGTTCTCTGAGGAGCCCCAGATGGGATTTATGCAGAGCTGAATCTCTTGTTGTCTTTTCCAGAGCTTGTGGTGTGGCTTGGAATAAACCTTTTGTTTTCTTTTTCTCTGGGTCTTTTTTTTTTTTTTTTTTAAGACAGAATTTAACTATGTAGCCCTGGTTGTCCTGGAACTTGCAGCCTAGTTCACCTGGACTTGAACTTGAAGCAATGCAGTCTTTCTACAACTTGGCAGGTGCTGGATTACAGATGTGTGCCACCAGACCTGGCTTCTCTGGGTTTTTCTGAGTCTCCTACAGTGCGTGGCTTTTGGGCACTGGGAGTAGAACATAGATTATAGATGCTAAGTAAACGATCCTCCAGAAACCCGAGCCTCAGTCCTGCAGCAGTTTCCTTGATGCTCGGGCTCTGTCTTAGTCATTTGGGACTTACATGATCCTCTCTCCTACGTCCGCATCCTTCTAGAAAGAAAATGAACTTGCTTCTTTTGGTTGCATGGGTATCTTAATTCCTTTTTGGTGTCTCCAGGAACCCTCTTGAGAAGTTGCTTTCTTGTCTTAGTGGATTTTCTCGTCAACCTGAAACCTTTTTCAAACTGCAGCATAGCATGCATAGAGAAAATTGTGTCATGTGCTCACCAAGCATACACAAGTGTGTTACCATGTCGCAGGTCTGGGAGAAGAGGGAAAACCAGTGGCCATGAGCTCGAAGCCTCCGAAAGTCCCGAGGGTCCCTGACCTGCCCGCTGTCCACATGGCCAGCCTTGCCCTGATGACATTCGTGTCTTCCCCGCCTCACTGCCCCAGGGGTGCTGCATCCGCTCTGGGCCCCGCTGCGGCAGCCTTTCCCTCCGACTCCCCCACCTGAGCCCGACTCGAGCCTCCCCGCCAGCCAGCGCTTCGCTCACCTTGTCACTCACCAAGCCGGTGTCGCCGTCAGGTTCCCACTGCTGGTAGAAATCACCCAACCAAGAGCAGCTTCTGGGAAAAAGAGGTTTATTTTGGCTTACAGGCTCGAGGGGAAGCTCCACGATGGCAGGGGGAAACAATGCCATGGGCAGAGGGTGGACGTCACCCCCTGGCCCACATAAGGTGGACAGTAGCAACTGGAGAGTGTTCCGGACACTGGCTATAACACCCATAAGCCCGCTCCCAACAATACACTCCCTCCAGCAGGCATTAATTCCCAAATCTCCATCAGCTGGGGAGCCTAGCGTGCAGATCACCTAAGTTTATGGGGACACCAAATCAAAACCACCACACCTGGCCCAGCTCTGGTGCCCTCACAGCTCCCACCCTGAGAAGCCGGGACTCCTGTGGCTGCCAGGGAAGGCCCCTCAGCCTAGAGTTTGTTCTCTGATTCGTACCCCTCTGACCTGACTTTGAACTTGACCACGAGGTCCGTCCAGCTTTACGTCATGTACTCGGGTGAGATGCCACGCTGATTTCTGCTCTCGGATGACTCTTGCCTTGGGGTGCTTTTGCCATCTAGAGTTCATCGTGACAGAACTTTAAACTGTCCCTCAGCCTCGCAGGCTCTTCCGGGGTCCAAGATCAAGCCCTTAGGAATAGTCCACCTCTTCCGTCAGGCCTTTCCTGACTATGCACAGAGAGGGCAGGGTGCTCCACAGAGACAACTTCTCTTCCTCCTTTGCATACGGTGTACATCAAGGATGACACTGAAGAATGGCCAACAGTGGTCTGTGCACTTGCCATGTATAAGTATACTGTGTTAAAAAAAAAAGAGTTTTTGTTGGGAACTTTAATCTATGAACATACTGCAAATTGGCTGTACTCTCACCTGGTTAGTTTCTCTCTCTCTCTCTCTCTCTCTCTCTCTCTCTCTCTCTCTCTCTCTCTCTGTTTTATGTTTTAACCTTTTTTTGACAACTTCCATAATTTTAAAAAAATATCCCATGGTAACTCCCCCCCCCTTTCCCCTTGGAAACTCCACTCTCCACCTGGTTAGTTTCATTTGCCCCCCCATACACACTCTCCCGGGCCCCTCCTCAGAAGTTTCTTTGGAGGCCTCAAGAAGTCATTGCGCCTATATAACTCCTCGAGTTTCTAGGGCGGCTGCGAAGGCCGCAGCTCTCACGTCCCCAAAGAGCACCGTCATTCAGTTTCCCTGAGAGTATTTTCTGAGTGCCTGTTATGCCAGTGGGGTGCATCTCTGCATAAAACAAAGAGGTCCCCCTCTCCCCGAGAATAAACATTCATCCTGCAAAGAGTCAGGGGCTAGGCCAGAAAATACTCCTCCTTGGACCAGGAAGAAAGTCGCTCCCCAGGGTCTGGTAGGCTTCCCTGCCTCTCCCAGGTCCGGGCCTCCCTGCTGGGTTTTCAGGCCTGGACTGTGTCCTGGCTGAGCCTGTAGGAAGCTGGGAGTCGGGGTTGAGTCTTGCTGGGAGCGCTCTCCTCCCGTCCCCGTCCCCGGGACAGCTGCTCTGAGCCAGGTCAGCCTTCCTCCGTTCCTTAGCAGGGAGGCCCCCCGGGGGCTCCCTAGAGACCCGAGTGCAGAGGAGGAGCCAAAGGGGCTGTGGTGGAAAGACAGGACCAGTGACTTCTACCCAGAATCCACATGTGTTTTTAAAACTCAGCTACAAGAAAACAAACAACCTAGGTTTAAAATGTACAGAATACTTGGACAAAGAACATACGGGAATACAGCAAGGGTGAGCGTGCATCTAGCAGCCATTAAAGAGGCGCCGCTTCAAATCAGGCTGGGATGCACACCTGTTACGTGGGGCCTGGGAAGGTGATTCAGCTGTAAAGTGTTTGCTGCATAAGCGTGAAGGACTGAGAGAGAGTCACAGCGCCCATGTCATGCCAGCCCTGGGCAGGCGAAGAGCCCCTGAGACTTGCTGGCTAGCTAGTCTAGCTGAGACCCTGTCTCAAAATAAGGAGGAAGGCGATTGAGGAAGATACCCAGTGTTGGCCATGGCCACATGCATGCACATCACACACACATGTACGTGCAAGCAAGGAACACGGGAGAGAAGCAAAACAAAGACCAGAGCCAGATGTGGCTCTCAGGCTATATTTTGCCAGCCCCTCCTATGACTAAATGTGTTATTTTTTTTTCAGTTTTAATCCTCCTACTGGCTTTCTATTTTAGGCTATTTGATCACGATAGCTATTGTGATGAATTTCATTCTGAAAAACTCAGGAAATATGTTCCAGGAAATGAACTCCATTGTTAAATAATAAATACTTCTGGAGTCACAGGAACTCGGGAGCCTTCCTGAACTTGTACATTGCTACTGTGGCTAGCTGGTGGCTTTGCAGTCACTGTGTGAGTTAACCATTCTGTACTTGAGGTGATATATATCTTGAAATGGAAGATCACAATGGTGCCTTGCTAAAATTAGATAAAATCTGGCATGGTGCTTGGCACCTCAGTGCCCGTTGACTGCTGTGCTAACTGCTGGGTCCCGTGTGCCCGGCTCCCGCTGGCATTGTTAGTGCTGCTTCTACCACCAGCACCGTCATCACACGTAAGTGCAAACCAGTCCTTGGTCCAGAAGAGAAGAGGGTCCGCTTGGCCAGCCACCCGCCGTGATCATCGTGACCACTCGTGGAGTGTCGCCACTCCCGTCTTGAGTGGGGCCTAAAGGGGTTCTGGGGCTCACAGACTGGAATGCCTTTTCTTGTGGGCCCGCGGTGGCTGTGGGACGGTGCTCACTCTGTGGGCAGCTGTCGCCGCCTGGCCTGCTGGGTAGTTAGAGACGAGAGAGGAATAGCCTGTGGAAGGGACTCTGAAAGTTGTGAAGTTCGTTTCCCCGATGGCTCCCATTCTTGACCTGGTACTAAGCTCGTAATTTCATCACCATGGTCTGTTTTAACTCTTGAAGATTAAGTGAGATAGCAAACGTATTCCAACAGCAGAAACTTGGTCCCTCGTTGATGACTAGGTAGCTGCTGTTTCCATCATTAAGTCTTCGGTAGAAAACGTGTCCGCTCATCATGTCATCCAATTAGAATTCTATTAACTAGAGCTATTACGAAATGACTTCAATTTTGTTATATGGTAGGGCAGGTAAACTCTAACATGCCGTGATCAAGCATGCGAAAACGTAAGAAAATTGGTAAAATTAAATCACCCTTCTCATCACGTATAACTCCTGTCTGACTGATAAGACTTACCCGCCATGCTGACACAGACTGAATGAACTATAACGCTGGCTTCCCCGGCAGCCCAGGGAGTCTGCAAGGAGAAGTCTGGCCCATGCGGTCGTCCTTGAGGTCCGGGGCACATGTTCACGTTGGGTGGGTCAGCTTCAGCTCGCTGTGCCTCCAACAGACCATGCCTCATGTCCGGAATGCCAACTAGGAAGCTGACCCAGGAGGAGCACTGGTTCCGGGCCACCTGGCTTCGTGGAGAGCCTGTCTCAAAGGATTTTCCAATAAAAACCAAAACCACCAGAACAAACAACAAAAACCAGGGGGAGGGAGGTGGTGATGGAGGAGGTGTTGGCTGGCCAGGATCTCCGGTGCCGCTGCTCTGCATTGTGTTTCTTTTGCACTCACTGTGATAGCCACCACTGGAAACCACAAGCCGGGGATCTGATTATACTTACTCCGGGCGACCTGCAGGAGAGACCCGTGTGTTCGGCAGGCAGTTGGGAAGAGTGCTTCTCTCCAGGGCTCTGAGGCTCTTCTCACTGCGCATATTAATTTGATACGTTCTGGTTTCCAACCAGATGCTCTGTGTGTCTTAGTTTCTCTTTTAATAACAGTTGATGAGTCCTTAGCAAAAAAACAAGACAACTTTTAATCTCCCAGGTCCTTTGTAACCACCCTCATGAAACTACCGTGGACGATTCCAATCTGACTTACATTTCCCATAAACCCGTTCCAGAAGGTCATGGAATATGCAGCATACTTCACCGAGGGAAAGCTAGCGGAGCTGTGTTTTGGGCACGGTCTCTACAGACAGGCCTTGACAACCGTTGTGGCCGAGGGTTGGCTTGCATGAAAGTCACCGCTGAGGTCGCCCCGGGCCCACCAGAGTGACTAGTGTGCTGTCCTCATGGAAGTGAATCGAAACCAGCAGGGCAGACTCGGTTTCTCTGCGCTTCCCTGACAGAAGGCTCTCCCACCATCTTGCACCCGTGTCTTGAGTTAATGGCGTGTCAGAGTCGTGAGCCTACACCCGCCCTGCGCACACAGCGCTTTTGTTCCTGCCTTACAAACGTGCCGTAGCATTCACAGCTACGTCACAGCCACACGTAAGGGAGCCCCGCGTGTGTCTGTGGCCTGATTGACTGCTCTTTTGTTTTCATGTGTGGGTAATACTGCACTGAATGCAAACACTGTAACTTCCTTTGTTTTTCTATTGAAGGCCATCTTGCTAATTCCCGTTTGGGGGGATGCAATGAATAAAACTGCTATGCTCACAGTCACAGCTCAGGGGAGGATGTGAGAGCGCTGTGTGGCTCACGAATCAAAACTTTAGTGAGCTTTGTAGTAAGAAACTGTCTCAGGCTAGAGAGAGAGCTCAGTGGTTAAGGCACTGGGCTGCAAAGCCTGGCAACCTGGGTTCAATTCCCCAGTACCCACGTAAAGCCAGATGCACAAAGGCAAATACATCGGGAGTTTGTTTGCCATGGCTGGAGGCCCTAGTGAATCCATTCTCTCTCCTCCCCCCCCCCCATCTCTTTGCAAATAAATCAATAATTTTTTTAAAAGCTTTTGCAGTCTCTCCCATTGCACACTCCTGCCTCCTGTGACTCAGAGTCCCTGTTGTTGCAGGTCCTCGGTCCATTGTGTTCTGGATTTGCATTATTATTTTTGGTTTTCCGAGGTAGGGTCTCGCTCTAGCTCAGGCTGACCTGGAATTCACTATGGAGTCTCAGGGTGGCCTTGAACTCTCGGCCATCTTCCTACCTCTGCCTCCTAAGTACTGGCTATGGATTTGCATTATTTAAGCATATGAATAGTGGTGTCTTCTTTTTGATGTTATTTCTAACCCAGTGACAATAATGGTGAACGTTCTCAAATGCTCATTAGACACCTCTTTCATATCCTTTGGTCTGCGCAGATCAATTCCCATTTGTTGCTAAGTCAGATTGTTTTCAAATGTTGAGATTGAAGTGCTCTTTGTATCTTTTTGATTGTCATTTCAGGTAGTTATTTTTCAAATACTTGTTAGGGTTTATCTTTCATTGTCCTAATGGTATCTTGGAGGACAAAAATGAACCTTAGTGAAAGTCAGTTCACGAAATAGTCTTTCCATGTTCCTCTTCACCTGAGGCATTGGCAAGCCCTCGCTCGTCACCTGCATTAGTTAATGTGTTTTCTTCTGTGGGTTCCCTAGCTTTGTACTTGACATTAAGTCTGTGTTCCACTTGGAGTTAGGTGTTAGAAAAGGTATTAGACCTGCATCTAGATATCTGCGTGGCAGGGGAGGTGGTATTGATACGTGGTTATTTCAGTACAATTTATTTTAAAACTTCCCTTTCCCTATTTAATTGTCTTTGCTCACTTGCCAAAAATCAGTTTCTTACACTTGTATAGACTAATTAATATGCTTTTAAGACGGCAAAGATTTTCATTTTCTGAAAGTGCATATGTAATGAGACAAGAACTGTCTAATGTTAATTAAACAGGTACATTCGAAACAGCTCCAAACAGAACCACACTTTTGTACGTGCAGTACACTTCCACTGGCAAGTGTGTACCTGTGATGCCGGTAGATACACCAAGAAGTTTAGCAAACTCGGAAATTCGTAAACTCAGTTCCAAAAACCCGCGGGCAACAGTGGCACACACCTTGAATCCCAGCGCCCACGCTCAGGACTCTGAGGTGGGAGGATCACTGTACGCTGAAGACCAGCCTAGGGCCGCAGAGCCTGGACTACATGAGACCCTGCCTCAGAAAATGCAAAAGGGAAACTAAGGCTCAGTTGGTCTGCTGAGAGGGTGCACCTGAGCGCCCAGGAGAATCCACATGGAGGTGCCCAGCAGGTACATGGAATGAAGCAACTTGAGAGGTGGTGGTCTCTCATGGGGCGGGCAGAGAAAGGCTAAGGGCCACAGCCTCCGTTTCAGGGAGGAGGGAGCATTTGAGATGACTTCAAAGGTCCGTCAAACTCAGCAGGAACCCGAAAGGACATTGAGGGTGGGCAGGTCAGCTACTGCTAAGTGAGGACTCGAAGAGATTATTTTGGTCAAGAAGCAACTAGAATTATCTGTAATTGGACTAAAATACAGGTTTGTGTACTTCAGTAGGAATCTGGGGACAGAGCTGAAACTGAGGAAGATTTGACGTCCCTGTGTGAGTGTTCCTGGCCTGGGCATCAGGTGCTTCCCGCTCCTTTCCTGCCCTCCAGCCTTGGAGGAGTGTGTGGCTCTGGGGAAGGCGGGCAGCTCTCAGCTCCGCCCCGGGCTTCCCTGCTCAGGTGCTAACTGGTGATGCTGGGGTGTGGCTTGGAGGTTGTCCTTGGTGAGTGAGAAATCTCCATGCTCTGTAATCCGACCTCCAGGCCTGACTCCCAGCCCCCCTTTTGCAAGTCAAGTAACCAGTTAGCTTCCGGTTCTCACCTGGGGAGACCACCTTCCGCAGAGGGAAAATTAGTTCCTGCGTCTTTCCTCAAACTGAAAATCAGCATGTGATAATGACTGTGTGAAATGTTTAGGAGCTCTGGAGTGAACTGAGAGATGTAAGTACTAAGGATATTTGTGGCTTTTGAAATTGGCTTCTGTTGACTACCCGGTCAAGATCCAGAAAACCGTGTTGCTGCCTCGCTGGCACCACCACGAGCCGTTCAAAGCATCAGTAGACTGCTTGTCTCATAGTGTTCGCCGTTCTGCTCTTGAGGGTTGGGTGGAGCCGAGAAAGCGTGGCAGGATAAAGGTGGAGATGTATGGCAGGGACCTTTCTGTGACTCAGCAAGAAAGAGCTGGGGATAGGCTTCCCTGGGAACTTGCTTCCATCAGAGTAAGTCTGGGAGGTCTGGGATGACATGGGTTATTATAATGTAATGAACCTGTAATAGATTCTTAGAGTCACAAGGAACCAAAAAGGCCGGTTTGCTTCAAGTTGAACAGAGAGGACTGTATCTCGGGCTGGAAGTGAGCTGCCAGTGTATCAGACGCTGTCAGTACTGTCGCCTAGCTTCCTGCCCCACGATGCGTAATGGAGATAAAGAATAGCTCTTTTCTGCAATAGCTGTTTTCACTGCATAATCGACGTGTTTGGTTTTTCTTCGGACCAGCGCCCTGAGGATGGACTAGGTACTGAGTCCCTCATTTTCAGGTGCAACATGTATGTAAATCAAGTTGTTGTTTTATAGAAGCAGGTCTTATTGTAAAGGCAGAATGAGGGAGAGTGGAACTCTTTACTGTTAGAGTGTTCTGTCACTTTTGTAAATCAATCTACCAATGTGCGTGGCTGTGAGTCTTACTCTTAGTGAACAATACTTGCTGCTGCTGCTGCTGCTGCTGCTTTTCAAGGTAGAGTCTCACTCTAACCCAGGCTAATGTGGAATTCACTGGTTAGTCTCAGGCTGGCCTCGAATTCATGGCAATTTGCCTCATGAGTGCTGGGATTAAAGGTGTGTGTCACCATTCCCAGCAACAAGATATATATTTTTTTAACAGAAGTTGCATAGGATCAAAGGACAAATATTGGTGTGCCATTGGGATTTTTTGGCTTCCTGTAGCCCTTGGTCACTCAAGGTCCCTTGAACCTCCAGGGCTCACTGACTGCAGCATGCCAAGTGCTTGGATCCCCAGAGCCTCAGCGGAGGGCTGCAGGGCCTACCCATTCCCCGTGAGGGCACCCTCCGTCCCTTTGCTTGCTTCTGTGTATGTGAGGCTGTGCAAGGCTTTTTGCGGGTGTGGTTACTTGATTTAAAAGAAGTCATGTTCACATAATCTTACAAATTATCTCGGAGAAAGGAGGAGAGGATGGATTCATTTTGGAAATAATTCATAATCTGTTGGGAAAACCTTTGACACAGGAAGTGTCAAGTTGTACGTGGTGTTTGTTACTAAAGCAAAACTGGTCCACATCAAAATAAGTTGTTGGGTGTGGGTATGCCGCATGGCATGAAGCTTGACGCGTCCTGGGCGCCCCTCGCTCTGTCCACTCTTGTGTGTTCCAACAGCTTGAGTTGAGTGCCCGTCCTTAGCAGATGCCAGGGAGGAGGGACGAGACCCACATAGGGTTGAGTCATCTGACTGCAGTAGAAAAGAAAGAGGGATGCACAGGGTGCTGAATGTATTCGTGGGAGTGGCAAAGAGTTGTCTACGGAATTTTCCGGAAGCTTCCCTTGTCTCGGTGGGTATTCTGTGCACTGCTGTTTGCCTGGACTCACGCTCTGGAGAAACAGTGTCTTCTGGACCCCAATCCATGATCAGCATCCACCTGCCTCGGGCCCCCAGGTGCCTGTGATATTTGTTGCTGCGCGACAATCTCACTGTAGTCCAGGCTGGCCTCAAGTTCTTGGCAAGCCTTCTGCCCCAGTCTCCTAAGTGCTGAGATTACGAGCCACCATATCCAGCTAGGCAGTTTTTCAGTGTTGTGTGTGTGTGTGTGTGTGTGTGTGTGTGAGAGAGAGAGAGAGAGAGAGAGAGACACGATGTCTGCATCTGACAAGTTGCTCCTAAGGTCCCGTGGTACTGAACTCTTCCAGAATATCTTTGTTTTCAGAAGATGATTAGGGGCACTTCAGTAAGAGCATGCTCTCTGCCCCCATCTCTTTCCTAAAGAAGTTTTCGTCACTTTCAGAGCTTGCTTGACCCGTGGCAATGTGGTGCTCAGCTTCGTAATATGGCCGTGGGAAGGTCGCTTCGGCGGGTACAAGCTTGACTCCCCTGCAGTATTGAATGCGAAGCCCTTTGAGATCTGCTCTTTGGTGGCCCCAATTTCGTTTGGTGCCAGGGATTAACCTGGTCTAAGCACAGACTGCCCAGTCGGAGAGGTCCACTTCAGGAGCCATTATACCCTTGCTCTTGTCATTTTCTCATCTGTGGAGTAATAGTGTCCTCAGAGACCATCAGACCGTGTGTCCTGAGGTGCCCCGTGCATGTTGAAAGACGCCAGGAGCTCCTCACAGGAGAGAGCAGGCAGCCTGGAACCTTGGCCAGGCTGCGCTTAAAGGGTTTCAGATTCATTCCTGAAAGCAGATTTAAAGTGGAAGTTGGAAAGGTTTGAAGTTCCTTTAACCATCTTACGGTCCATTATAGACCTAAAAAAAATTAAGACATCTGTGATTAACAAGAAGTCGTTCAAAGTTAAGAACTGATTGTAACCTTTTGAGCTTCTTCATCACCCAGGGAAAGGTGAAATGCAGTGCGTTCTCTATTCCATTTTTTCATCTAGTCACCATGTTTTTCAAGTTGATTCGATCCAGCTTTAATTCCACAAGACGGAGCACGAGCCAGTTACCATGAGTTATGTAGTTGTCAGTTTACATAGTCGGATAAAGCATGCCATTTCTTCCAGAATCGTTTTCTTCCCTTCAAACTAAATGTCTTAGAAATCCTGAGGAGCCGGGTCAGGTACTCTAACAGCGGGTGGCAGAGTTTTGTACCATGACACTGTCCGTCACGGTCACGATCCCTGCTAAGTGAGACCGTGAATGGTAGCCGAACGGGAGTGGAGTCCCTCACGGGCCAGCCCTGTCTCCTGGTTTGAAGAGGGTGTCCGTCTCGGCCGGTGACTCTGCAGCGTGTGCAGCTTGGGGACTAGGTTTGCCGTCACCCCCTTAGCAGGTTCCTGGCACTTTCTCAATGTGTGGAGAGGTCCCTGCCCCCAAAGTCCCAGCTGGCACCCTGGGGCAGGCTGGCTTCTCGGTCTTACCTTCTCCTGGGTTCTTCTCAAGGTCCCCGGTTGGTTTTTGTACAATGGCAGGAAAGTAGCGCTTTCTCATCACTTATTTTTGTGGAAAGCTTAAGTTGTTCTCTTGTCAGTTGTTTTCCTAAGTATTCTGCCTTTTTGTGGGAAAATAAGTTGTTCTTTTCATTCTTCCCCAGAAGATTTTTCTTTTTCTTTTGTTTCTGATTAAATTACTCAAGTATAAATTAAACTAAATATATTTCATTCTGGCTTTTTATTTTCTTTTTATTTGTTTATTTATTTTTGGGTCTTCAAGGTAGGGTCTCACTGTAGCCCACACTGACCTGGAATTTATTCTGTAGTCTCAGGGTGGCCTCCAACTCACAGCAGTCCTCCTACCTCTGCCTCCTAAGTGCTGGGATTAAAGGCGGGTGCCACCATGCCAGGCTTATTATTTTATTTTAAAAGATTTATTTATTAGAGTCAGAGAGAGGAATGGAGCGGCTGAGAGAATGGGCAGGCCAGGGCCTCTAGCTACTTGCAAATAAGCTCTAGACATATGCGCCACCATGTGCATCTGGCTTATGTGGGACCTAGAGAATCCAGCCTGGGTCCTTAGGCTTGACAGGCATGTGCCTTAACTGCTAAGCCATCTTTCCAGCCCCTTTCTTGCTATTTTAAATGTCTCTGCAATGGCCTATATTTTGCCCTCCCTTTCTCTCTCCTCCTTTTTCTTTCTCCAGCACTACTGGGGATCAGAGCCAGAACCTCACAATGATACACAAATGATGTTGCTGGGCTGCCTCCCCACCTACCGCCCGCCCCCTTTTGAGACAGGGTCTACTACTTACACTGGAACACAGGCATGCACCACGATGCCCAGCCTTTTAGTATTATTTTACGTTATGTGTGTTTTTTGAGCCTATTTTGCCTAGATAGCCCTTGCCTGCCTAGTCCTCACTCTGAAGGCTTGATGACCTCAAACTTGTTGGCATCCAGATTGTAACTCCACTGTTATGTCCAGCTTTTATTTCATTTTAACACTTTAAAAATATTTTATTTGCCAGTCATGGTGGCACACGCCTTTAATCCCAGCATTCTGGAGTCAGAGGTAAGAGAATCGCCGTGAGTTTGAGGCCACCCTGAGACTACATAATGAATTCCAGGTCAGCCTGGGCCAGAGTGAGACCCCACCTCGAAAAACAAAAAACAAAACAAAACAAATATATTTATTTATATATTTATTTATTTGACAGAAAAAGAGGGAGAAAGAGAGAGAATAGTTGCACCAGAGCCTCCAACTACTACAAACTCCAGATGCATGCACCTCCTTGTGCATCTGGCTAACGGGGGTCCTGGGGAATCGAACCTGGGTCCTCTGGCTTTGCAGGCAAACACCTTAGCCGCTAAGCCACCCCTCCAGCCCTATTCTGACTTTTTGAGGCAGACTTCATGTAAAGGTTCATTTCAGTGGCTTTGACCCATCCCCGGTAATGCCTTCCACTGCACCACCCATTCTGGATGCTCATCACCTCACAGAGGAGCACCCCGTCCCAGCTGCTCACCCTCCATGGGGTCTTCTCTCAGCTCCAAGCTACATCCAGCCCACTTCCTGTTCCTCCCGACCCTTCTGGACATTCCATCCGCATAGAATCACGGAGCATGCGGCTTTCTGAGACTGGCTTCTTTCACATAGTTGTGTCACGGCCTCATTCCTTTTTTATGGTCAAATACTATTCTGTCGTGAATGCGTGTAGTCAGCCTCTGTGCCTCAGCTGTGGCTTGGAAAGATCTGAAAAGAATTGCATCTGATCTGAACTTGTACAGGTAGTTTAGCATAGCAGTTATTGGCACAGTAACTAGCATATGCCTACATAGTAGATACTAGGAATACTGTGTAAGTAGTCTGTGTTTGTAATAGGCAGGCAGGTTTGTACGTAACAAGAGATGACTTGACGTGTCTGAAAGGATATGTGTGGGCTGTGTGTACGTACTGTGCCATGCTATCTACAGGAGTCCTGGCACCGCGGGGGACACCTGAATACCACACTGGCTTTATCCACTCAGGCTGACATCAGTTGGTTGACATCTGAGCCATCCCACTCTTAAATGTCCTCCCTGCGGTCTCTCACTGGCTCCCTGTTCTCTGTCCTTCGATCACTGTCCCCTAGGTCGAGCCTCCAGAGTTCACTGTAGTTCCATAGATTGTTTTCTCTCTAAGAAATACTCTTGAAATACTTGAGACTTACATAATCACATTGAAATTTTTCATATTATCTACGTGGTTTATTTCATCTTTAGTGCTATCTAATAGTTCAGTATTTGTCATTCCCTGTTTTGGAGCCGCCTCCCTCCCCAAACACTTCACAGTATAATGCCTCTCCTCACTAACACCCTGGCACATGCTTTTAGCTGTTTTGAGTGTGTACTGTGTCTAGCTGTATGCATATGAATACCATATAATTTATTCAAAGGTAGGGGAGGTTCTTCAAGGATGGGCTGTTTTACTTTTCAAAATACTTGTTTTTATTTTTTTGCAAGGGGGGAGGGGATAAAAGAGAGGGAGAGAGAGGGAACAAATGAGAACTGTCAGAGCAGGGCCTCTTGGGTGCAGATTCCAAATGCATGTGCTACATTGTGCATCTGGCTTTACTTGGGTCCTGGGGAATCAAACCCAGGCTGTCAGGCTTTGCAAGCAAGTGCCTTAACCACTGAGCAATCTCTCCAGCCCTATTAATGTGTTTTCTCCTCATGCGTTGCCCCTTCCCCCGCGACACTTTGGGACCACCGCCCCCCCATGCTCTGGCAAGTCCCTGGGCTGCCCCCATCTGCTCAACATTTCTTTTTTTCTTTTTGTCTCTCTTGGGTTCACTTTCTCTTTTGGAGACAGGGTGGCATGTATCCCAGGTTGTTCTCAAACTTGCTGTGTAGCTGAGGATGACTTGAAACTTCTAATCCTCCTGCCTCTGCTCCCAGGTGCTGTGTTGACTGATGCGCTCTGTCGCTGCAGTCGTATGTGGAGCTGGGGACGAGCACACCCACGGCCTCCTTGTGTCTTCAGTGTGACTCAGTATTAGAGTTTCTCCGGTGTGTGTGTGTGTGTGTGTGTGTGTGTGTGTGTGTGTGTGTGTGTGGTTTTTCCAGGTAGGGTCTCACTCTCGTCCAGGCTGACCTGGAATTAACTGTAGTCTCAGGGTGGCCTTGAACTCATGGTGATCCTCCTACCTCTGCCTCCTGAGTGCTGGGATTAAAGGCGTGCGCCACCACGCCCGGCTTTGTATATATATTTTTGTTTTGTTTTGTTTTGGAGGTCTTGTGATGTAATATCTAACTATAGCCCAAGATGGCCTTTAACTCACGGCTACCCTCCGGAGTACTGAAATTAAAGCATAAGCCACCACGCCCTGCTTACAAGTGGTGACTTTTTTTCTTAACCCAGCACCTTCTTAAACTTAAAGAGATCCTGGAAACCAAACCCAGCCCCCACTTTTGTGTGTCTTCCCTACACAGGAATCCTAAAACCTTGCACATGACTGGTGTTTCTTAATCGTTCACTAAATGTGACTGACTGCCTAGGGTCAGAGTTGGTCCAGATCTAACCTATTTGTCGTGCTCAAGCCTGGCTTTCAGTACCCTGCAGGCTGTCTTTGTTGGGGTCCTGGAGAGCTGGTGTCCGTCAAGACGGGAGTGCGTGAGGAAAGTTTTGAAAAGCAAAATGCCCTTAAGCTGCTTCTGGTCCAGCTTCCAGCTGTGACATCTTTGAAAGTTAAATTCGCCAGAAAAGGAAGTTGCCAAGGAAAAGAGGCTAGCCAATGGAAAGCCAGGGATGCCCCTCGTGACCGCAGGGTGGGTTGCCCAGGGCGACCGGCAGCCTATAGATCCCCTTCCTCGGGCTAACCGACTGGGAGGGGGCAGAAATACAATGGCAGGGGCGTCCCGAGCCGCGGCTCCCAGCCCCCTCCTCTCCGGGGCTGTATGGAATCCTAAAACCACACCACACTAATTAGCCCGGAGTGCAAGGGTTGTCATGGCGACCGGGCACTTTTTAAAGCACCGGAATGGTGGTGGTTATGGCCCGGCTTCTTTAGCTGCGGGGAAGAGGTCAGGGTGGCCGTTGTTTTCCATGTGAAGTTTGCCCCCAGAGCCCAAGGGAAGGTGGAATGCGCCTCCGAGGACCCGGCGATGGTGAGTGCCCTTGAGTCATAGCTCTCGGAATGCTTTCATAACTCAGGTGCCAGGCTGAGGAACTGCACCGGCTTTGCTAAAGAGAGACTGACGGGGTCTAAGTGACAAGCAAAGCCTGTGCTTCAAGCCCTGCGAAAGCTGTCGAGAGAGCAGTTTGGAATTCGTGTCTTTGAGCCTGAAACGATTAGGAATTACGTTTAAAAGGTCTCTCTGGTATCACGGTATGGCAGACTAGAGTAAGTCTGGTACTCTCTCTGCTGTTTTGTAGACTCATTCTAAACTATTCTTTACATGGCTGCTGGTCTGATCTTACTCCCAAAATAATGTAGGCGATGCATTGTCACCAAATACTTCTAGACTGCGTAGCCTCCACCCCAGCCTTTAAACCAGAGCTGCAACGTAAGATTTGCCAAGGGTGATTTTATTTATGCTTTTCTAAGGAGAATTTAAATGCAAAAGACTGAAAATCAGAGCGACTGCCCTTTGGCTCGCTGCCCTGGTCTGTTGGATACACTCAGTTAGAACACTGTTAAGTAAAGACATCTTGACCACAGTGTTGGTGGAAGACATTTGTGAGAGAATTCAGCCTGCCAGAGATGTGGGCAGCTGCTCATTAAAAGCTATCGGGGAGGTTTGTAGTACATTCTTTTTTTTTTTTTAAACTAGCTTTTTAAAAGTGTGCAGAATAACATGGTTTGAAGCTTCATTTTGTGTTCATTATTGGCTGTGTTTTTTTAAAGGCACTTTTTTTTTTTTTGTAAGTTTTCATCAGTTAAGGCTCTGTTTTTTGGTCCTTGCATCAAGAGTTCTATAGAATAACAAAATACAAGTTAGTTAAAGGGAACGGCCGCTTGGGTTGGAAGAATGAGACGGCATCCGAAAAGCTATTAAGTGAGAAATGACCCACTTTGCTTTCCCTGAGACACAAGGGCCCGCCACCAATGCCAGTTGGCAGCCGAGCGGATAAGAGCAGATTTCAGAAGCCGAGTCTTGGCCCAGTTTCCTGCCTTTCCTCTGTGTGTCCTTGGGCTTCCTTCATCGTGCAGCTGCCAATAAGGGGGGTGTTGGAAGCGGAGCAAAGTTAAATTCTTCTCGTCTGTTTTAAACGTGTGCGTGTGTGTGTGTGTGTGTCCGTCCCTCACTGATTATTGTATTCTTTTAGCTAAAAAAAAAAGTACCTTTAAATTGAAGTTCATTAAGTAAAGTGGTGTCTGCATGGCACTTGGCATCTTGCAGCCAGCGGGTGTTAAGATGGTGGTGCAGTTACGAACTTAGTGAGTCAAGTACTTGCCTGTGGATTTCTGTATTAAGGACTTGTTGGTGTGGGTCAAGATACAATATAGTTCTGTCAAGCTGTGACATACGCTAACGTAATTTACAAATGGGATAAAATCTGGGACTTTCTTCACAGTACGTGAGGGAGGCAATGGGCAGGCTGGTGGTGGACAGGGCAGGACTGGCCGGGGTGATGGTCATGGTTGGTTGGTGAGGGGCGTCAGGGTTTCATTTTTTAATATGTGTTTTTGTGTACATTTTGAGTTCCTCTGTGTGTGAGCATTCAAGTGTACACACCCTCCCTGAAACAAGGGCATGCATGGCCTCATTAGTGCTGTGCCTTCTAACTCTTCCTGGCTTCCCTCATTTTCACTCACTGCAGATGCCAGGCCGGTTTGATGAGGCAGTCGTGCTGAACCAGCTCCGCTACTCGGGGATGCTGGAGACGGTGAGGATCCGCCAGGCTGGGTACGCAGTCCGAAGACCCTTCCAGGACTTCTACAAGAGGCAAGAGGGTCTGCCTGGGCTCTTCTTCCCCCTTCCATCCCCCTCCCCGCCCTAGGGAGTGCCAACCACGCCTCTGTGTCGCAGGTATAAAGTGCTCATGAGGAGCCTGGCTGTGCCCGAGGACGTCCGCGGGAAGTGCACGGCGCTGCTGCAGCTGTACGATGCTTCCAGCAGCGAGTGGCAGCTGGGCAAGACCAAGGTACAGTGACAGGGCAAGAACAGCTGCCACCAGGCTCCGAGACGTGCAGGGCTGTGCCTACCAGGCACACTGTCCCAAGACACTCTTAATCAACAGTTTTTAACATTGGAAGCATGCCCACTGAAAGCTTTGTCTTTCAAATACAATGTGAAGGCCTTGGCTCATCAGAGACAGTGTTTCATGAGGGGACACCTTGAAATGTCACATGTGTATGTGTGTGTGTGTATGTGTGTACCTGCGTGTGTGCATACACACATGCACACTGGGGCACCTAGTGTTCCCAAAGCCTTTGCCTGTGATTGGAATGTCACCTCTGCCCCCATAGCAGCTGCTGTGTGGGAGGCCGCCAGACAGCCTGGAGAGCCCCGTAGGCTGCCAGAGCCGCAGTCCAGAGGTGAAGAGCAAAATCCCCTTTTGGTTTCGCTGCTGTGGCAGAGGTCCTAACCCCTTATTGCCGACGGGAGCTGAGTAGGCAGCAGTGTACCCTGAACCCCCAGAGCTAGCCGCACAATCTGTGATTTCTCCTTTCCTTGTCAGGGAGCTGCCCAAAATCCCCACGAAGGAAAAACGCAAATGTAACTATGGGCACCGAACCCGGGCAGCTGCCCTGCTGCTCTGTGGGGGGGGGAGGGTGGGCAGCGCAGGGGCAGAAAGGGGTTGGAAGGCCTCCACCCTCATTGCTTCTCTTCTGTTGTTATATAGTATTGCTGTGTGTGTGTGTGTGTGTGTGTGTGTGTGTGTGTGTGTGTGTTTGGCATTATTGCACTTATCTTCTTACTGCTGGACAGACACCTGACCAGAAACAGCCTGTGGGAGGGAAGGATTTATTGAGACCACAGAGTGCAGCAGAAGCCCGCCCGAAGCTGGCTCGCATCAGCATTCCATCTATAAGGGAGAAAAGTTCCATTGCCAGCTAGCACGAGCTGATTCTAAACAAAACCTTAGAGCCAGACTCAGGATCCACCCCCAGTGGCACATCTCCTTTCACAGGGCTTTGCCTGCTCAAGACGAAGTAGGAAGGTTAATCTTTATTTATTTACTTACTTATTTGAGAGACAGAAAGACAGGGTATGGGCATGCCAGGGCCTCCTGTCACTGCAAACGGGCTCAAGCCACATATGCCACATTGTGCATCTGGCTATATGTGAGTGCAGAGGACTCGAACCCAGGCTGACAGAATTTGTAAGCACGGGTCTTTAACCACTGAGCCATCTCCCCAGCACGGAAGCTTAATGAAAAATGCCAGAGCCGCACTGCGCTGCGTCACATGCCACAGGCACTCGTGAATCTTGTGTGGGCCTCGCATGGCCATGGAGCGGGGGGCTGCTGTCCCGGGGCCCAGCAGGTGGGGAGGACGTCTCCGTGGTGACAGAGGGGCTGCACCGCCAGTTCATACCAACCCGAGAGGTGCAGCCCTCACCTTGTTTCCATTCAGCGTCCGTGCAGTACTTGCAAAGGCCTTACACTGTGTAGGCTGTAGTAGCCAAAGAGAGCCAGTATTTGTGCCTTTTTTAAAATATAAAACTAGACATTTATTTATAAAAAGTACCTAAGGCTAGCTGGGCATGGTAGTGCACTCTGATCCCAGCACTGAGGAGGGAGAGGTAGGAGGATCGCCATGAGTTTGAAGCCACCCTGAGCATACAGAGTGAATGGCAGGTCAGCCCGGGCCAGAGAGAGACCCCACCTAAGGCTATATGGACAGTACATTCAAGCCACGACATTCCATCCCTGGTCCCATAGACTCATGACCATCTTACAATGCAAAACACAGTCTTAACTTCAAAAGTCCCCATAGTCTTCACCAAGTTTAACATTTAAAAGCCCAAAACCTCATCTGAGATTCAAGACTACCTCTTATCTGTGAGCCCTATGAAATCAAAACACAAGTTACCTACTTCCACCACATAATGGCACGGAGTAAACATTCCCATCACAAATAAAGGCATAACAAAAAGTGAGTGGACCAATTCAAGATCAGTAACCAGCAGGCAAACACCAATCATCCCCAGTTCCAAGCCCAGTATCTATAACCAGAGACATAGTCTCTGGGGTTCCAGCTCTGCTCCTCTAGCTGGATTACTCACAGCTCTGGAAAAACTCTTCCCGAGATGGCGGCTCTCTTCGGCAATTGTTCCACAGTCCTGATATATCCAGAACATCTTCGGATCTACATGGCGAAGCATGGTTCATCTTCATAGCTCCCCACAGTGCCTCACTGGGCCTCCACGCAGGGATTTCAGCTCTGCTTCACATTGCTGCATCTCCGTGGCTGCTGGGACTGTGTGCAATTCACAACCCACTTTCCTGCACTTATCACGCTTCCAAAAGCAATACCGAGTGAGTGGGGGAGATAAATAAAGCTTGGCCTGGAAGAACAGAGTGCCTAGCATTCTTCCTGCAAGCCTCCTCTTTGCACAAGAGGTTATGTTCCTCTAGCTTCAGCCTTCCAGGGCTCATTCTCAAGGCACCATTTCCATTGTCCCAGTGTAGGACAGTTGGCCCACCTTTAATGATGGCAATATGCTGAACAATGTTAGTGTAAGTAACCTAAAACCAGTCTCTAGGCCCATAACTTCAAACTTGCTTAAATTTTTTCCTGTGATGAGCTGTGCATCTTTCATATCTTCCTATTCTGTCCCTCCCACCAAGATCACCAGTCCACTACTTTTAAATTCAACCTTGCTCAGATTCTTAGGGCACGGGTGGAAGAATGGAGCCAGCCTTTCCACCAGTAGCCAAGTTTCGACAAAGTTCTCTTCTTCCCCTTTGAAATTTCATATGCAAGACTTCACAGTCCACTATTCTCTGCATTTAACATTTTCAAATTCTCACCAGAATAACCCATCAAGCTCTGCTTATCACACTGCAGAGATTCTCCAGTACAAAGTGCCATATTCTTCCACATTCCTGTCAAAGACCAAAACCCACATGGTCAGATTTATCGCAGCAACAAGCCCACTCTTCATACCAGTTTTGTGTTGTAGTTACGACTTCTCATTGCTGGAACAAACACCCAGTTAGAAGCAGTTTATGGAAGGGAAGAGTTGATTTCAGGCTCATAGGTACAGCAGAAGCATCACCATGGCTTAGGAAGCTGGCTCACATCAGCGTACGTACATCCATGGGGGAGAGAGAGAGAGAGAGAGCTCACATCACTGTACGCACATCCATGGGAGAGAGTCCACATCAGTATACATACATCCATAGGAGAGAGAGAGAGCTCACATCAAGAGCTCACAGCACCAGCAAGCACAAGCTCCAAGCACACCTTAGTGCAGGGAGCTACCCCCACTGATTGACTCCCTAGACC
This sequence comes from Jaculus jaculus, assembly GCF_020740685.1. NCBI lineage: Eukaryota > Metazoa > Chordata > Mammalia > Rodentia > Dipodidae > Jaculus > Jaculus jaculus. The sequence goes on from NC_059114.1 coordinate 86,385,006, forward strand.
ACAGCTCTGCCTGCTGCTAAGTAAGAAACTCAGCCTTTGGTAATTTTTTAAATTTCGTTTTTTATTTGCAAGCACAGAGAGAGAGAGAGATAGAGAGACAGAGAGTGGGTGCACCAGGGCTTCCTGCCATTGCAAATGAGTTCCAGATGCATGTACTACTTTGTGCATCTGGTTGTACGTAGACACTGGGGAATTGAACATGGGCTGTCGGACTTTGTAAGCAAATGCCTTTAAATGCTGAGCCTCTCTGCAGCCCCAGGAAGCTTAATCACAGTCAAAAATACCTAAGGTTTGGGGGCGGTACACCCCAGGTGTTTTGTTGTTTTCTTTTATGGGGCCTCGCTGTGTTGCCCATGCTGGTTTCAAACTCTAGGGCTGCAGAAATCATTCCATTCAGCCTTGCGAGTAGCTGAGACTATAGGTATATGCCATCACATATGTGATAGTGTGTTGATTTCAACCAAAGCATTTCTTTTTACTTTGTTATTTTCCCTCCCTCTCTCCCTCTTTCCCACACACACATCCATCCATCCATCTATCTCTCTCTCTCTCTCTCTCTCTCTCTCTCTCTTTCTCTCTCTGTCTCTCTCTCTCTCTCAGTGTGTGATGTGGTATTTGTGAGGTGTACACACATATGCACAGATGTACTTGCCTAGTGCTTTTGGAGGCCAGAGAGAACACGGGGTGGTGTCCTGTCGCTCATCCCTCGTGTGCATACTTCCTTGACACGTGAGACTCTCTGAAGTGGGAGCTGCAGTTTTGCTGAGCCCCAGCGAGTGTCTGTTTCCACTCCCCCGCAGATCTGGAGCTAGGCATGTGTGCCTAACGTAACTGTTTACACGGATGTTATGTTGGTGGATCACACTCGAGGTGAACCAGGCCCCCAGATCCCCTTTCAGTAGATAGGATGCGAGGTACTTGGCAGCATGGGCTCAATGATGAGTATTTATGCGTCAGCCCACGGCCTTTCAGCAAACAACGACCACCAGAGTCCACAGTCTCTGCTCTGAGGAAGTTTTAGGGGACTGAATGTTTAAACCACAGTCCGTAGGGCGGAGGTGGCATTTGCCGTCTGTGGCTGGACCCTGTCGTTCTGCAAAGCCCATCATGTGCGCAGTGAGGACTGCGTCACGCTGGCTTGGTCGCGCTGGGTCCTGACGTCACCGAAGGCCCCTGCACCACTTCCTCATGTTGCTGCAGAAACCCGACGCAGATGGCCCTAATGAAGCTAAGGCGTGCCTCTGAGAGCCTCTTCCTCCTCGGGCCAGTGAAGGCACAAAGCTGCCCAAAGTGGAAGTTTACAGGAGAGCCAGGAGCTGTCTTTCCAGTGTTTGTCAAAGAGACGTGGTCATTTCTCTGACTCCTGAGGCCAGGAAGACAAGCCTCAGCTTCTGCCAGTGAAGGAGGACTGTTCTTCCTGGTCTCCACAAATACTACCATTTGTTTATTTGCTTGTTTGTTGTTTTTACTTACTTTTTTGAGAGTAACAGACAGAGAGAGAAAGAGGCAGAGAGAGAGAATGGGCATGCCAAGGTCTCCTGTCACTGCAAACGAACTCCAGATGAGTGCGCCCCCTTGTGCATCTGACTAACATGGGTTCTGGGGAATTGAGCCTTGAACCGGGGTCCTCAGGCTTCACAGGCAAGCACTTAACCGCTAAGCTATCTCTCCAGCCCAGCATTACCGTTTGTTCGCCCAGTCAGTGTACCGCTCGTCGGAGTGTAAACCTTCCTCATGTCACCACCACTGTCCTTCCACCAGAGCCTGCATTTGTCCTCTGACACAGATGTCAGGGAAGAGGCAGTAGCAATTCTGGAGAAGATGACACACCATTTAGGCCAGAATGACTCGGGAGCATGAAGCAAACTCTGTACTCCATGCGGTCTCGTAGCAGGAACAGTGGAAACTAGTTTGTTTGGGGCGGGGGGGGGGGGGTAGTTGAATAGTTCAGATTTTCTTGTCTATGTATTAAATCTGAAAAGCCAAGATCGGGACGAACTCTGAGGCTTCTGGGTCAGGGGAGATGGCTTCCTGGGTCGACATTTGCCATGCGAGCCTGAGGGCCTGAGTTTGGGTCTCAGAACCCTCGCAGAAGCCAGGCGCGGGGTGCATGCTGGGAGCCCCAGCACTGAAGCTTGCTGGTGAGCTAGTCCGGCCAGATCAGTGAACGTCTAGATCAACGAACGGGGGCACAACACCTGAGGAAAGCGTGGCCTCCGCGTGCATGTGCGCACACACGCCCATGCAAGAACAAAAGAGGCAGGAGTTCTGATGCTGCATTCCCACCGCTGAGCTATCTCCCAGCCTCCAGAATCAGTTATTCCTTCCTCTCTCCCTTCCTTTCTTTGTGACAGAGTCTCACTGTAGCCCATTCTGACCTGGAACTCACTGTGTAGCTCAGGTTGTCCCCAAAGTCATGGCAGTCCTCCGATCTTAGTCTCCTGAATGCTGGAATTAAAGGCACGAGCCATCACCCCGAGCTCAGAATTACTTGCTTTTTAAAAAAAATGTTTTTTATTGAGCTGGGCGTGGTGGCACACACCTTTAATCCCAGTCAGGTCAGCCTGGACTAGAGTGAGACCCTACCTCAGGGGAAAAAAAGTGATTTTATTAATTTTTTATTTGTGTGTATGGGCATTTCTGGACTCCTTTGCCTCTGCACACAAACTCCAGATGCATGTGCCACTTTTTACATGTGACTTTTAGTGGGTAATTGGGAATCAAACCCAGCCAGCGGGCTTTGCAGACAAGCACCTTTAGCTGTGAGCCATCCCCCCAGCCGTCAGAATTCATTCATTCATTTCTTTCTTTTCTTTTCTTTTCTTTTCTTTTTTTTTTTTTTTTTTTGAGGTAGGGTCTCACTCTAGCCCAGGCTGACCTGGAGTTCATTATGTAGTCTCAAGTTGGCCTTGAATAGAGTGCTCGGATTAAAAGTGTGTGCCACCACTCCCGGCTAGACTCAGTTTCTTAATACAAACAGTTCTGTGTGCATTTAAGCTTTTAATGTCAGGATGGTTAGATAATAATCGCTTAGCAAGCAAGAGTGAGGGTTCCTACAAGAGAGCACAGTATTATCTTAGAACTCGCTGAGATTCTGCCCTCTGCCCCTCCCTCCCTCCCCTTCCTGTGTCCGTATCACTTGTTTGTGTGGATCAGGACGACACAGACCTTGGGAACTTTCACAGGCACTTTAGGACTGTCGAATGTAATAGTAACAACAGCAACAACAAAAATGAGATGTGATTTCTTCTGTATGTCTTCGTTGTTTTTGCTCTTCTAATATCTTTATTGGACTTTAAAGTGGATTAGTCCGTGGAAGGTGTGCCGTTCTAGCAAACGTGTCGTGAGAGCAGATACAGTCAGGAGAAAGTAGGGGTGCTGCCTGGGAAAGAGGGCCCTGGCCTGGCCACCTGCCTTCCACCAACCAAGTCGTTTGCGTCTGACGGGCAGGTCTTCTTGCGGGAATCCTTGGAGCAGAAACTGGAGAAGCTGCGGGAAGAAGAGGTTAACCGGGCGGCCATGGTGATCCGTGCCCACGTCTTGGGCTACTTGGCACGGTAAGAACCAGTCCCCTGTCGTGTAGTGGAACGCCCCAGTGTCGATGTCTTAAGCCACTGGAGCAGCCACCCAGTCAGCCTGGCCTGGGTAGGAACTCGAAGGAAAAGAAAGACACTGCTTTCTCTGTGTCCTTTGCACGGCTCTCTGGGGAGCTCTTCTGAGACGCTGAAGTGGTTGGCCTCGTTCCCCCGTGTTGTGTTCTGAAGTCTCGGCAGCCCCACGATTTCCTTTGCTATTACAGCCTCAGTCGCCCTTGCCTGACGTTCCTGGGACCACAGCTATTACCGATTTCAGGGAATTTTATACTTAAGACTGTTTGCATTATAATCTGACCATCTGAAATGTAAAAAATGCCTCAGAATTTGGTAGTTTGTGTTGGGTTTTTTTCCCCCGGGGCTGAGGTGTTTGAACCCAGCATATCATGTGTGCTAAGCGCACACTGAACCACTGAGCTGTACCCTGAACCCAAGCATGTCAGCACTCAGAAGTTCATGGTTTTGGGTGAGGAACGCTCAGCTTGGATCCGTCCGTTCATACAGACCTATGCTGTGGTTGCTTGTACGTCAGGGCAACTTCTTCATGGGCAGCTAGGTTCTGTGAACCCCAGACACTCCATTTCTTGAAGCGCCCGAGGTGCCCTACCGTGGTGCCATTCGGTTTGGTTGGTGGTTTGCCGGCTTTCCTGTGAACAGGGGAGTGGGTCACATCTCCTCAGCCCTGTTTACCCAGGCTGCGCCAGGCCATTGCGAGTTGCCGTTAGGGGTAATGTGGTTATTTAGCCAACGAAGTGATAGAGTTCTGACTTTGGCTCTGTCTGTTGTCATTGTTTTGTTTTTCTGTGGCTTTCTTTTGGCTAAACTTCCTCCTCTTACTGCCAGTCTCCATGAGGAGATGATCTGCCCAAAACTGGGTCCTCTCCCTTTGTCCCATAAGCTTATTTGAATGGCTCACAGCCCCATTGCCTCAGCGGCTATTCTCCTGGTTTTCCTTTGCAGGAAGCAATATAGAAAGGTCCTTCACGGTGTGGTAACGATACAGAAGAATTGCAGGGCCTTCCTCATGAGGAGGAGATTTGTGCACCTAAAAAAAGCAGCCATCGTGCTCCAGAAGCAGCTCCGGGGCCAGCTGGCACGCAGAGCTTACCGGCAGCTGCTGGCCGAGAAACGCGAGCAGGAAGAAAGGCAGAGGCGGGAGGAGGAAGAAAAGAAGAGACTGGAGCAAGAGGAAAGGTACAGAGACAGCGGAGGACACCTGGAGTTTGACACCCAGTGTCTGTCAGGAACTCCCCGGCAGATCTGCAGAACTTGCTGCTTGAGACAAACAGCTATTTGGGGGCAGTTGAAATGTAAAACGTTCTGAGCGTGTTTCTCGTCACACACAGAACGGGTACAGCGCCAAAGGGAGAGGCCTGTGCTTTTCCCTTTGACTCGCTGTTGTCAAAGCTCTTTAGACGATCAGTGCTGGGGTGTAGCTCAGTGGTAGGGCGCTTACTCGGCACCCACAAGGCTCAGTGTTCCACTGGGCACTACCACAGAGGACCAGGGCTTGATGCGCAGTGGCGCTGTGGTTGTGGTTGACACTCACCTCCTGCTTCCTCCCTGGCTTGCAGGGAACGAGAGAAGGCGCAGAGAGAAGCCGAGCTCCGCGCGCGGCAGGTAGGGCTGCGGCAACTTGGCCTTTCTTTCCTCTGCCTCCCTCCCACTTCAGACACTGTGATGCTGGTATCCGGAGCTGAAGTGAAGTGGGAGTGTGGGAAGCGCGGGCTGGGGGATGTGTATGGTCCAGTGTCCAACTTTGCCATGGGCAGAGCTTACTGAGTGATGTGAGCGTGAATCACAGAGCGGTTTCTTTAAAGCGGCTTAGCACCATGTTGGCGTCCTAGCTCTGCGTCAGCACAGTGTGCCAGCAAGGGCCAGTTAAACAAGGGAAATTGAATTCCTTACGATTCCAGACGTTGGGGGATCAAGGTTAAGGTAGCGGCACGCTTGGGTTCCCCTGTGGCTCGCAGAGGGCCACCTTTCCATGTCCTGACACCAGTTTCTGTGTGCTCTGGTGTCTGTCCCCCAATCCTCTCTCCTAAGGACACCAGTCACACTGGGTTCAGGGTCACCCTCTTCGTCTAAAATGTAATCACTTCTTTGAAAGCCCTGTCGCGTCCCAGCATGCTGGGGGATAGGACTTCCGCATGCAGCGTTCGGCAGGCGCAATTCAGTATGTAACAACAGGAGGAAAATGCTTGGTCTCCTAGCCATGGAGCATTCTGAAGTCCTCTTTCCCCTGTCCAGGAGGAGGACGCGAGGAGGCAGCGGGAGGTGGAAGCCTTGCAGAAGAGCCAGAAGGAAGCAGACCCGACCCGAGAACTGGCGAAGCAGCAGGAGAACGAGCAGGTGGAGGCGATCCTGCGCCTGGAGAAGGAAATCGAGGACCTGCAGCGCATGAAGGAGCGGCGGGAGCTGTCCTTGACCGAGGCCTCCCTGCAGAGGCTGCAGCAGCTGCGGGACGAGGAGCTGCGCCGGCTGGAAGACGAGGCTTGCCGCGCCGCCCAGGAGTTCCTGGAGTCCCTCAACTTCGACGAGATTGACGAGTGCGTCCGCAACATCGAGCGCTCCCTGTCCGTGGGGAGCGAGTTTGCGGGCGAGCTTGGCGCGCCTGCCGAGAGCAGGGGTGGGGAGAAGCCCAGCTTCAACTTCAGCCAGCCATACCCCGAGGAGGAGGTAGACGAGGGCTTCGAGGCCGATGACGACGCCTTCAAGGACTCCCCCAACCCCAGCGAGCACGGCCATTCTGACCAGCGGACGAGCGGCATCCGGACCAGCGACGACTCCTCGGAGGAAGACCCCTACATGAACGACACCATGGTGCCCACCAGCCCCAGCGCCGACAGCACGGTGCTGCTCGCCCCGTCTGTGCAAGACTCTGCCAGCCTGCACAACTCCTCTAGCGGCGAGTCCACCTACTGCGTGCCCCAGAACACCGGGGACCCGCCCTCCGCGGACGGGGACTACGATTATGACCAAGACGACTTCGAGGATGGCGCCGTCACCTCCGGCAGCAGCGTGGCCTTCTCCAACTCCTGCGGTAGCCACTGGTCCCCGGGCTGCAGATGCTCCGTGGGCACCTACAACAGCTCTGGAGCGTACCGGCTCAGCTCCGAGGGGGCCCAGTCCTCCGTGAGTGTCTGCAGTCCCGTCTCCCCCTCACCCCAGACAGCGCCTGCTGCCTCCCCACCCACCTCCCTCTTCAGGATTGGCTGCATCAAGCCGATCTGCCCCCAAACAAGATTTCAGAGTCATCTTCTTCAGGAGAATCTTTTTGAATGTTTAAAATGTTTGCGTGTGTGTGGTACGTTCACATGCGTCTGTGTAAGTGTGTGTGTGCGCGCACAGGCTTGTGGAGGCCAGAGCACAACCTCAGGAGTGCCGTCTTTTCATGGTCCAGATCACACAGTAAGAAGGGACCCTGCATGTTCTCTCTATTTTCTGGATTTAAGATTAGCTTATTGAGTACGCTACTAGAAGAAAGGAGGCTGGGCAGTAACTAGAGTGCTGCCTGAAGCACTTTTCTGGATTTTTCAAAATAGTTTACTTTTATTAACTCTTTCATGGTTTGATTAGAATCATACTCTATTGGGAGGCAGAGGTAGGAAGATCGCCATGAGTTCGAGGCCACCCTGAGACTCCATAGTGAATTCCAGGTCAGCCTGGGCTAGAGTGAGACCCTCCAAAAAAAAAAAAGAATTTTGCTCTAAAATGACCATGTTATTTTTAAACATAGAGCCTTTGAATCAAAGCGTGTTTCGTGTTGGAGGGACCAGGTCAGCGAACCATTTGGTCTACAAATTAGTATCTTGTGATTCTGAATTCCTCTGACTGTGGCACTTCGTGGTAGTGTGATGAACTGCTTGCCAGTTACTTGCGTGTTTCCATGTTGACCTGTGCCGGACGCCATCCCGCTTGCTTTGGCCCTTCGGCCGACGCGGCTCTCACTCTTTCCCTCTGCAGTTTGAGGACAGCGAAGAGGACTTTGACTCGCGGTTTGACACGGACGACGAGCTCTCCTGCCGGCGCGACTCCGTGTACAGCTGCGTCACCCTGCCTTACTTCCACAGCTTCCTGTGCATGAAAGGTGCGGCCGGCGGCCCTCCCTCTCCTCAGTCCATCCTCACCGCGGTGTTCGCTCCGCTTTGGGTGGATGAAGGTCACTGTCATGTTGGCAGAATGTCGGGCTGCCACCATGACGAACGTGGCCGAGCCTCCCCTGGGTGGGCGCTGGAGGACAGGACAGAATTCACAGACACTGCCTCAACTGTCAGTCTCTTGCTTCATTCCCATTTCACATTCTCTCCTTCCTTACTGTTCTGCACATGCCAACGTGATGCCATTACTGCTGGAAGTGGTAGGCACCCATTCTAACCCCCAGCCCTCACCACTCACAAACACAAAGGGTTACAGACCCTAAAAGGATCTCCTGAACACTGGGAGGCAGAGTAAAGATGGACGGGCATGGCTTGCTTAAACGGCCACAGTGCTTATGTGAGGAGCAGTTTCAGCATCTGCTTCAATTGCTGTTAAACACCTACTGTGCCGCGTGGACCGTAGAACATGCACACCTTAAGGCGCCTCTGTACTTCGGGCCTCATTCTCATCCTGCTTCCTGTCTGATGTAGAGCCTCACTCAGGCTCCGGGATAATGGGGCACTGTAATTAATTATTACTAGCTTTGGGAAGCAGCTTTACATCGATGGTCAAATGAGGAGGGCCCCCTCGTGCTGTGTACGGTCCTAGGCCAGGTGGGAGAGGAAGTTAAGGAGGGGCGTGATCACAAGAGCCCTTGCCCCGAGGTGCTGCTCTGGGTTCTGCTCTCCTTCAGCCTCTGTTCTTCCCTATTTCTCCATCCTCAAGTACTTGGTACTTACAGTTCTTCTCACCCTGTTTTCCACTGCTGTCTTTCTTCTGTTTGGCCTTTGAGTTTTTATTTTGTCTGTCTTCTTTCTTTGTGTTTATCCTTTTTGAGGAATTGTTCTTTTGTCCTCTGTATTTTTTTCTGCTCTTCACTTACGATTTTCTTTTCACTTTATTATTGTTGTTGCTGTGTCTGCTCCCTTTTTAAAATAAGTCTAATGGCCATTATATATATATAAAACACTTATGGTTGCAGCTGAAAGGTAGGGTAAACATAAGCTCTGTATCATAGACTTCCCTTTCCTTAATGAGCAATCATTTTCATAAGTTTCTTAAATATTTTATTTATTTATTTGAGGTACAGACAGCAGAGAAAGAGAGAGCAAAAATGGGCACAGTGGGGCCTCTTGCCACTACAAATGAACCCCATATGCACGCTCCGCTTTGTGCATCTGACTTGACATGGGAACTGGGGAATCAAACCTGGGCTATCAGGCTTTGCAAGCAAACACCTTCAACCATTGAGCCATCTATCCAATCCCATAAGTTTGATTCAAAACCCTCTATGTCACTGTTAATACATACCATTGATGTCTTCTATAGTTTCCTGATTAAAATAAATAACACTGGGAAAAATAAAAACATAAAGCATTAAAATAAATTCTGGGGATGGAGCGGTGGCTCAATGCTTAAGGCATTTGCCTGCAAAGCTTAAGGACCTGAGTTTGGTTCCCCAGTGCCCATGTAAAGCCAGGTGCACAAGGTGGTGCATGCATCTAGAGTTTGGTTCCAGTAGCTGGAGGCCCTGGTGTGCTCATTCTCTCTGCCTGCTCTCTCCAATAAATAAATAAATTTAAAGTCAATTCTGAGTGTAAGCTATGTGGGGCCTGTCTTAAAAAGACAAAGTATTGAGTGCTTACAGCATCACTTAATCTTCAATAAAGGCTTAGATAAAATAGTGCTAGAAATTTTCAACAAAAGAGGAGGAATGAAAACAGTCCAGTTTCTATTATATCTTGTAGGCAACCACGAGTTCCCCCAGGTAAGTAGCTTGCTGGAGGCTTTACAGTCAGGAGGGTAGCCTTGCGGGTCCTCTCAGTGAGGACCTGGTGCTGACCCGGACCTGCTCAGGAGGCAGGGAGCGAGGGCTGCTCGGAGCGGAGAAGTGGCAGGTGCCATAAGCTCGCGGTGAGGGCGGCTGCCGTGGCTGCCATCATTCTTGACACCCTTGACTAAGCTTCATCACTCTAAAGATAGTAAGATAGCAGAACAGTTTTGTCACCGGTTTCCCCTGGGCTTGTTTTGAAAAATCAATGCAGATTAAAATCACCAGTCAGAAAAATAAAAATGCTTCATTCTGATAAGCCTTGGCCAGTTTTGGCTGAGACAGAGCTGTGGAGCTTGGCAGTGTCCCAAGGGGTGTCTCAGCCGGGCCAGCAGGGAGCGCTTGACAGTGAGGGGGGAGATGGGGCGGTTCACTGGGAAAGGGACTGTGTCAGCCTTTCATCCTCTCCAATATTTTTACTACTGTGTGAGCCAAAGACAATATCATGAGCAATTTTGTAGTGAATTATTGAAGTAGAGAATATTCAGTGTACTGTTCTGAGAAGAGTTTTGAACAAGAATGGTGAGCTGTCACTCGGGGAATCTGCTATCAGTGTCTAGAAACTTTTGTTTTTAATCTGTAAATTCTTTTCACACTTATCTCAATTTTAAAAAGTTGTCCTCTGGCTGTGGTAGCACAGACCCCAGATACCAGGAAAGCTGAGTTAGGAGGATGGCAGGGTTGTGGCCAGCCCAAGCATCTTCCTGAAACCCTGCGTCACATCAAGTTTACAAAGAAGGAAGTTTGGTGTTGGGGGGGGGGGCTCTCACTTGCTTAGTGTGTATAAGTCCCCTGATTCAAGTCCTAGTACCCCCACACACACACACAAGTTATACTAGATAAATTCCACTTAAGCTGTCTCAGATTTAAAGTCTAAGCATAGACAGCAGGTAACTTTGTTTTTTATCTCAACCTTGTATCTTCTGCTTATTAGCCATCTTAAAATGATGATTTCTTTTTTGTTATTGTTGTTTTTGTTGTTTGTTTTTTCAAGGTAGGGTTTCACTCTAGCCCACACTGACCTGGAACTCACTATGGCGTCTCAAGGTGGCCTCGAACTCACAGCGATCCTCCTACCTCTGCCTCCTGAGCACTGTGATTAAAGGCGTGCGCCACCACACCCGGCTTAAGATGATGCTTTCTTGTGTTATAATGTATATATTTTTGCATCTTGGATTAAGTTAATGCTTGGATTTTCTAGCTAGCTGTGTATTCTTAGCTGTATCAATTGATTTGATGTAATATATTTTCAGGGTAGGACCTTAAGGTATTAGGTGTGGCTCTTAAGACTCTCAGAGTATCTACAAAGATGTTCTTAGGGGTTGAGTTTCCCTGCTATAGGAGTATTCAAGCAGGCTGAGTGGAATAAAATACAGGTAGATTCTAAAATTTAACTAAACACTGTACACATTCAATCAAAAACAGCCCCGAGTATGTATGCAAGAGTAGTTATTATAATGACCAGATCCTCTATCAACAAAGAGGTTTAGATTTCTGGTCTGTTGAGGGATCCCAGTCAGCTTGTGACCAAGTGAGACCCTTCCCTGGTGCAATCCCAGTTACCTTGGGTGATTTTGGTCTCAGTCAAGTTGCTGCCTGGGTCGTCGGGCTGCTGTTCTGATTTCTGGAGCTGGGCACTTGCTTTTCCTACGGGGCAAACCGAGCCGCTGCTGCTGCCTCTGCTGCTCCTATAGCTGCCACCACCGCTGCTGAAGCTGCCGTGTCCACCGCCGCTGCTCCCCCCGAAGCCGCTGCTGCGGGATCTGCCGCCGCTGCCGCTCCTGGGTCCGCTGCTGCTGGGGCCGCTGGTACCGGTGCTGGAGCCGCTGAAGTTGCTGCCGAACTCTGCTCCTGCTTGGGTCCCGCTGTCAGCCCAAGTTGGCGTGGCCGGTCCCGGGCCGCTGCTGTGTTCGCTGGAGCTGGGCTCAGGCGGTGGGGGAGGGGAGCGAGCCGCAGCTGCTCTGGTTGTCTCGCTGCTCCACGTGTGCTTCTACCTCGCGGTCTGCTCCTCCGCTGCTCGCTGCCGCTCTCCCCTCACGTTTCCCGAGTCGCGGAGAGCGCGGTGTGAGGGGAAAATCCCGCACCTGGCTTGTCCTGCGGCTCGAGCCGAGAGTCCGGCGGTTTTCTGCCACGCCGCGGCTGCGGCGGTTGGCCGAGCTGCCGGAGCCGCTTTTCCCGCCTGTGCAGGCTCTGGATGCTCTATAACTCTTCTACTTCTCCGCTGCCGCCTCAATTTCCTATACACCTCACTTTTTAGTAAAAGTGTGTATTTTGCTGAGTTTTTTTGGTCTTTTTCCCCCCAGGCAGCTTTGGCGTGGTACCTATGCCGCCATCTTAACCCAAGATGATGCTTTCTTTTTAAAGAAGGGTTTGCCCAGATTTAATGCTTTTTCATCCCCCAAAAGTGAGACCTCCTCACTAAATTCTAAAATCACAGATAATTCCTTTTCCCACATTGGCCAAATCAGAAAGGAAATGTGTAAAATGTGACAGTTTTTCCCGCTGTGGGGTATTTGGAGCTGACCTGGTCACCCACATGGAGATGGCTCCTGCCCGCTGCTCAGCGCTCATTCCTACGTGGGGTGTTTTCACTAACTGTCATTCATGTGAGCACTGAAGAAGAGTCTCAGTTCGGTGAGGAGGAACAGTGTGCGCACACGGAGGGGCCAGCGTTCTGGAGTGGCGCTCCAGGCTGCTGTAATGTCGTCCTCTGCGCCCTGAACGCAGCCAGGCAACCCGTCCTTCACGGAAGGGCCTGTGAGGCCACACCCAGGGTGCTCACCTTTAATCCCAGCACTCAGGAGGCAGAGGTAGGAGGATCACTGTGAGTTTGAGGCCACCCTGAGACTACAGAGTGAATTCCAGGTCAGCCTGGGCTAGAGCGAGACCCTACCTCTAAAAAACAAAAAGAGAAGACTTGCTTCGGACCTTTTCCCTCAGTCTGACATCTTCATCCTTTTCCCCGCCCCATCCTCGGGGAGCAGGTGGCTTAATGAACTCCTGGAAGCGCCGCTGGTGCGTCCTCAAGGACGAGACCTTCCTGTGGTTCCGCTCCAAGCAGGAGGCCCTCAAGCAAGGCTGGCTGCACAAGAAAGGCGGCGGCTCCTCCACGCTGTCGCGCAGAAACTGGAAGCGCCGTTGGTTCGTCCTCCGCCAGTCCAAGCTGATGTACTTCGAAAACGACGGCGAGGAGAAGCTCAAGGGCACCCTGGACGTGCGGAGCGCCAGGTATGTGGTGGAGCCCGGGGCGGGACCCTCGGGTGGAGCTCTGGGCTGTGGGTTCTCTGCGGCAGGCACCCAGCGAGTCTCAAACATTCCCTTCAGCACACTGACTGGATAGGAAATGGATAAGTCAGGCTCGGTGTGTGAATCATTTCCTGTCTGTTACACGCTCAGACTCATAGTTCTCATTGAGTAGATGGCCCCCCGACACCCACAGCAAGCTCACCCCAGAATGTAATTGTGCCCACACGGGGAGCGTGGGAATGACTCCAGGTAGAGTCATGCCCACCTGGTACCTGGAAAGTGGCACCACAGGACTGAGTCGGAGGGCTAGCCTGCGCTACTTGAGCTACAAGGTGTGACCCTATCCTTAAGAACTAAAGGAGAAGTACAGGTGTGAGCTTGGAGCAGTTGGCTGAGAGGTTCCAGTGGGTCACTCCGGTCTTCACTGGCTCTTACCCCGCGGGCACACAGGCCAAGATGGAAGCTGACTGGCAGAGGTGGTTTTGTTGTTGTTGTTGTTGTTGTTTTGGTTTTTTGAGGTAGGGTCTCACTCTGGTCCAGGCTAACCTGGAATTAACTCTGTCATCTCAGGGTGGCCTTGAGCTCACGGCGATCCTCCTACCTCTGCCCCCCGGCCCCCGCCAATGCTGCGATTAAAGGCGTGCGCCACCACGCCCGGCTAGGGGTGTTTTGAACTGAACCTTGTGTGTTCTCCTGCGTTTTTGTGTAGCCGTCGCCACTCCCCTGCAGGAAAGAACCGAGCTGCCCTTGGACTCCCATACAGCCTCCCCTCCTGCCTGTCCCTTACAGAACCAAAGCTTTGGACTGTCAAGGACCTATTATTTTTGTTAAAAAATAATGTTTTCGGAAAGGTTATTAATGGCAGAGGCAACTCGTTTTTTTCTTAGGTAATTAGGTACTCAGCACACACTTGTTTGGGGGATAACCTGTCCCCATCCTCCACCTAAAGCTAGACAACCTCAAGTATTTGAGAAAGTGGTCAAATCAGCTGTGAGAGATGAAGTGAGCCCCTGAAGTCATGAAACATGAAAGTGGAGTATCGTTTCCCATCAGCTGGCATTAGCAGCTGGGGAAATTACTCGTGGGGGCGTATAAAACTCCTCGTGGGGCTGTAGAAAGCGAAATGAGGAAAGTCTGCTCCCTAGTGGATTCTAAGACAGACATTGAAATGCAGACAGCGGGGGGGGGGGGGGGGGGGGCTTTTCCAGGCTGCCCTTTTAGGGTACATTAGGGGTCAAGAGTGGATTCGAGTGAATCATACAGTGTTCCCACGTGGCCCAGTTCTCATCCCACTATCAACTCTGTTCTGTACGCCACAGCACTCTTCTGAAGTCATCCATGGAGAGTGTCACAAATTCCAGGAGGCAGAAAGAGAGAGAGTATAGCCATAGTGTCTGTAGATAAGCCATGTATTGAAAATATCCAGAAAGGAGGCTGGGGGGTTGGTTTGGTAATTAAAAGTACTTACTTGCAAAATAAGTTTCAGGGTGGCCTTGAGCTCACTGCGATTCTCCTACCTCTGCCTCCCGAGTGCTGGGATTAAAGACGTGCACCACCACGCCCAGCTCACCATCTGCACATTTTGATAGAGAAGTCCTGGAAGCCACTAAGGGACGTCTGCATATCCCTTTTGTCACTTGCTCTTTACCCGTCTCTGAAGGTCTGTTCTCCAGGCACTTGGTCACAATCACACTGAGTTCTAGAAATAGTAGCTCATGGCTATTTCTGTCACCATCTGTAGAGCAGAGCTGGTGAGCCATGGTTTTACCACCTAAAGATTGCTTTTTCCATTTTGAAACGTTTAATTATAGAACTGCCTGGCCTTGTGTACAAGAGTAGATAGGCCGTGGCAGGCTCTGGGTCATGGCCCATCTCCCAGTGGCTGTCCACCTGTGGTCAAGAGTGTCTCGTCTGCAAAGGCTCCCAGCCTGCGCCCTGACCAAGGACATTCTTCCAAGCAAGTCGCTGGCATCAGTCTTTCCTCTGTAAAGATGTCACCTTGCTCTTACAGATTGTTTTTAGAACGTAATTCAACATTTGAAACTGGCACTATATCCAACGTCCCCCCCAACTCCAGCCGCTGCCCAGCCTCCCCATCATTGCACGTCACTGGCGGTAGGGGCTCTCCCACCGTTTTGTGATGTGGTCGCTTTCCTCACGGCCGAACCCAGGAAGATCGACGCCTTGCAGTTGGCTCTTAGGTCACACGCGCCTCATTTCCTTCCCTCCGCCTCTTCTTTCTCTTGCTCAGCTGAACTGAAAGAAGACTGTGAATGTCCTTCCCCGGGTCCAGGCTGCGGAGGCTGTATGCCGGTGCCCTGTCTAACGCTCCTCCTTGGCCTAGTTTGCCAGTGGATTAAAAGATTCTTACACCTAGAGGGCGACCCCTTGAGGGTTTTTTTTTCCCCTTCATAAGAGTGTTCATAGTTGGTATTATCTGTTTCTGTTGGAAGAATTATAGATTAAGTGTGTGTGTGTATGTGTGTGTCTGTGTAGTAAGACTGTCTCCCAAAACCAGGAATCAAGGTGGCCTAACTCAGGGCCTGTGCTTGGTCCCAGCTCTGCAGAGGCGGGGAGGGAGGGAGTCCAAACCCAGTCCCAACCTCAAGCCTTCAGTAATCCACACTCCTCTATCATGGGGGGGCGGCGCCCTCCTAACCTAACCCCCTCATAGAGGTTTGGCCTCTAACCAGCCCGCTACGGGAAGCAAGTTTCCTACACTTGAGTGTTCGAGGTTGCACTCAAATCACGACCACCACGGTAAACGTGGTCAGAGCTCACACCAGACCAGACTCATTCTCCTTTCTTCCCACTGTAGATCAGAGTCAAGGGCTGGAGGACGGCTTCTCTAGGGCCTGAGCAGAAGCAAGCGTTGGGTGAGCTAGTGTAAGAACTAGTCCAGAGAGAAAGCCAAAGATCTATCTCCCTACACGCCCGTGCCAGCTTCTTTCCTGGAAGCACAGAGGAGCCTGGCTCCCCCTGGAGGTCACAAAAATCTTCATCATTTGTAAAAGAAAAGAGAAAAGGCCTAATACAGGTGTATTAGTCCTATCTAGTCCTTGTTTTCAAGTTCCAGGATTTCAGTTACCTGTGACAGCCAGTCTACAAACGTTAGACAGAAACATTTTATTGAGAGTGAGGGAAAGATCATGTGACCTTACGTTACAGTTTTATTATTGATCACTATTTTGGGTCGCTTACTGTGCCTCGCTTATAAATTAAACTTTATTACTGGTTGTGTTTCTCTCGTTTAAAAACCTAAACTCTGAAATGTGCCACACTTTGAGTACACCGTGATGTCACGAGTGGAAAATTCCACTCCTGACCTCAAGAGATGGGTCACAGTCAAAGTGCAGGCATACTGAATGCAGTGTGTAAAATTACTCATGGGGCCAGAGGGGTAGCTCAGTGGTGTGCTTAACATTAGAAGCCCTGGGTTCTATCCTTAGCATAAATTAGATACCTTAAGATTATGCTTTTAATGTATACATGAAACAAGTAAATTTCATGTTTAGACTTGGGTCCCATTCACAAGACATCTTACTATCTGTAAGCACATATTCTGAAATACAAAACACTTTTGGTTTCAGATATTTGCATAAGGAATAGTCCACCGATTTTGAAACAAAATAAAACGCACACACATAGTGTTTCCATAGGGTTCACTGCTGTCTGTAGTTCCAGGCCCCCACTGCGCGTCTTGGAGGAGCTCCCCCATGGACATAGGGCTCACTGCTGTCTGTAGTTCCAGGCCCCCACTGCATGTCTCGGAGGAGCTCCCCCATGGACATAGGGCTCACTGCTGTCTGTAGTTCCAGGCCCCCACTGCATGTCTCGGAGGAGCTCCCCCATGGACATATGGTTCACTGCTGTCTGTAGTTCCAGGCCCCCACTGTGTGTCTTGGAGGAGCTCCCCCGTGGACATAGGGTTCACTGCTGTCTGTAGTTCCAGGCCCCCACTGTGTGTCTTGGAGGAGCTCCCCCATGGACATAGGGTTCACTGCTGTCTGTAGTTCAAGGCCCCCACTGCGTGTCTCGGAGGAGCTCCCCCATGGACATATGGTTCACTGCTGTCTGTAGTTCCAGGCCCCCACTGCGCGTCTTGGCGGAGCTCCCCCATGGCTACAGAAGGACTTCTGTGTACAATTTCTTCAGTAACAGTTTGAACTCAGTTATTTGTTTCACACAGTTGCTTTTTCTCAGTTGTGATGGAGAGTTCTGCGTTCTTGACTTCCATTGCTTCCCCTTGTCCCGCAGGGAGATCATAGACAACACCAGCAGAGAGAACGGGATCGACATCATCATGGCCGACAGGACCTTCCACCTGATCGCAGAGTCCCCGGAGGACGCCAGGTGAGGTGGATGCAGTGACCGTCTCCCTCCGCACCCTGTGCTGAGGTTGGCAGAAGCCCACAGAGCACGCTGTCTGCCCCGCTGCCTGGGAAGGGGTCGTAGTTGGCCTTCCAGCCTGGTTTTCCTACTGGTGTGCTTAATGCACTGAGACTCATTAGAGAGGTGCTCGTCCAGTCCCTTGAGAGTCTTTCCCAGGCTGGGATGTCCAAATGCAGCTCCGGCTCGGGACTTCAGCCCCAGGTGGCACTATGAGAGCGGCTGCTCGTCTCTGGGAGGCTGGCATTGCCAGCCGCTTTGCCCCTATGCAGCGAGAGCCGCCGTGTCTGCGAGTGTGCGGCTCAAAGGAGAGCAGCTGGTGTTTGCGTGCAGAGCGGTGGCCTTAACCCGCAGCCGCCTAGTGCGTGGCCGTGCGGTGGCATCTGGGGGGTTTTAAGTCTCCACCTTGAAGCCTTTACGTAGCACTTACGGTACTAGAGGCTCTGTTCTAAGCGGTTCGCGGATCTTACCCAACACAGTTGAGTCTCTGATCATCCTGTGGGCTGATGTCACCACTGTGGTGTCTATTTTGTGAAGCAGCACACTTGGGCGGAAAGGACAGCATAGTTTAGAGCAGTGTGCAAGCTCGGTTCTGTGGAGTGGAGGTCCCGCACCTCCTGGGCCTCTGTGAGGGATCTGACGTTGGCTGGGAGAACAGGACTGTCGCTCATTGGCTGCTGCCAGTTGCCTAACTGAACCTCAAGTTCCTGTTCTGGAGAGCTGAGCACAGAGAGGACAAAGCTAAGCAGAGGTGACATTTGCTGTTCGTTGAGATGCATCACCAGGTCACACAGTGCATAAGAGGCAGCAGAGCCTCTGTCCTCTCTTCCCCTGCAGCCTTGTGGGTTGGTGGTGACTTGTCATCTGCCCTGCCCAGTGCCGGGTGGGCATGTGTAAAGGTGATGCCCAGTGGTCATCAGAGCCTTCTTGTGAGCGCTCAGGGCTGCTCTCACACTGCCTTTTACCCTCTGGCTGTTTTCAAGTTGACGCGCGACCATGGCAGCAGCGTGAGGGGTAAAGACACCAGAAAGTAATTCTCCCCGTGGGAACCCACCGAAACCCCGGCTGGACTTACAACGCACGCTGGGAAACAAGCAACCCTGAAACTACAGCCCCACCGCGCTGACTGGGACTCTGGGACACCATGTGGGGCTTTCTGTGGCCCAGGGAATGCCCGCAGCCTTTCAGCTGAGTACAGGCCAGACATGTGGCAGCTGTCTGTCTGTTTGGTATCATAATGAAC
Source organism: Jaculus jaculus (assembly GCF_020740685.1). Lineage (NCBI taxonomy): Eukaryota > Metazoa > Chordata > Mammalia > Rodentia > Dipodidae > Jaculus > Jaculus jaculus. The sequence continues at coordinate 86,403,448 of NC_059114.1, forward strand.
CTGCTAAATTTAACATTTGGAATACTTTAGCCAAGGACTTTTTCTTCTGACCAGTGGAGCACATTTTTAAGAATTGCTTCTTAGGTTCTAAGTTATACTTGAGAATTATGCTTGGAAGAATTTGTAAGTTTAAGAGTCTATAGTGATTGTAAGCACAGAAAGTGTGTGTGTGTGTGTGTGTGTGTGTGTGTGTGTGTGTGTTTTGAGCTTCTGGATTTTGCAGTGTTTGATTGGGGAGACACTTGTGCTGGGTTTTAGCTTGATGGTAGAGTGCATGCATAGCGTCCTGGGATCAAATCCCCAGCCCTAAAGTAAAGTTTTATGATACATAGTTATATGAGAGCACAAAACATAAAGATAAATGAACTAATATCACTTAAAAATAAAAATGAGCTAGGTGTGGCGGCACACGCCTTTAATCCAGCACTCGGGAGGCAGAGGGGAGGAGGATAGCTGTGAGTTTGAGGTCATCCTGAGACTATTCCAGGTCAGGGCTAGAACAAGACCCTACCTCAGAAAGGTAGGAAGGAGGGAGGGAGGAAGGGATGAAGGAAGGGAGAAAGGGAGGGAGGGAGGGGAGAGAAAGGAGAGAGAAGGAGAAAAATGTCTGGGACGGGAAGTGTTCCAGCCCCCGAGTCCAGTCCCTTGGCCTCGCTTAGCAGAAGCGTGTGTGCGACAGAGGAAGAAAGTTCGGGCAGGAGAAGCGCGCCTGCGCCGCCTGGGTCGGTGCCGTTTCTGCTCCTGGTGTTCGTGTGTCTTGGGTTTCTGGCTATAGCAAAACTTGGTTTTTCTGGAGCTGACATGAGCATTCCTTTGCCTTCTGATTCCAACAAGGCTAGAGGTGAGAAAGCTCATGGGAAATGAAGATGGGAGAGTTCTAAGCCAGCAAGTCTCTGCTCTGTGCCTCAAGCAGTTGTTCCGAGTTCTGCCTCTCCTGTGGTTTTATGTCCTACAGTAGAAACGCTGTCACTTGGGTGGTGGACACTCATCATGGACTGAATAGGAGAGAAGGCATCAGGTGGCTGTCCTGAAGGGGCTGCTCTTCCATTTTTGACCTTCTCACCTTGAAATTGATCTTCAAAACAAAAAAGGCGCCTGGGTGTCCTCCAGACATGACTGTGGTTCTCAGTACATGTCCGTGGCGCAGGGTTTTGACGGGAGGAAGCATTCCGTGATAGCTGCCTCCCTCACAGGACTCACCGCCGTCATCGGGTGTCTGGGAGGGTCTTGCGGGCTGCGGGGAGAGGTCCACCGGCATCTCCCTGTCGGAACGCGTCGCGCCTGCGCGCTGTTCGGTGGCTTTTCCTGGCTGTGAGACTGTGGGAAGTGGGCGGATTTGAAGCAGACGTGCTCCCGGAGATGACGTGCGCACAGGAAAGCTGGAGAAAGCCGCTGTCACTGCGTCGCTAAGGAGCTTCGCCCCCCTTACCTGCTGCCTTCTCTTTCCACAGCCAGTGGTTCAGCGTGCTGAGTCAGGTCCACGCGTCCACAGACCAGGAGATCCGAGAGATGCACGACGAGCAGGCCAACCCCCAGAACGCTGTGGTGCGTGCGCACGGGGCGGGGGGGGGGGGCGTTCTGAGGGGCGCTAGGAAGGAAACCAGGACCCGCAGGAGGAGAAATTTCTGAGTAATTTTAATAAAATTCAAAGTACAATTGAAAGTACAGGGCTGGAGAGATGGGGCTCGCCTGTGAAGCCTAAGGACCCATGTTCGACTCTCCAGGTCCCACATAAGCCAGACGCAAGTGCTCAAGGTCACACACGCACACGAGGTGGCACAAACATCTGGACTTCAGTTACAGTGGCTGGAGGCCCTGGCACGCCCATCTCTCACATACAAAAAAAAAAAAGTAAAGTTATGATAAATAATAAGAGAGACAGGAGCACATGAAAAGTTATCCGTAGAGAAGAGTGGTTCTAGAGAGGCACAGTGCTTGTCACACAGGCATGAGGCTTAGCTTGTCCTCAGTGTGATTCCCCGGCACCCCGTGGACGGGAGAGTCCCTGGGCTTCCCCAGTCAGCCACCCTGGCTGGAAATGGCTGCTCTAGGCTCCGTGAGAGACTTCCTCTCAAGGAAGCACACAGATGAGCCAAAGAAGAGGGCATCCAGCGGTCTGCTCGGGCCTCTGCGTGCACAAAAAAAAAAAAATCACAGTGTTTATGACACCCTAGAGTCACGTGATACTTCACCGAACCAGGTGATCCCTGAATTGTACCCTGTCTGTATTTCAGACACACATATAAAGCATAAAAACTGAAGGAAATTCAAATTTTATTTCCTCATCAGAAAACCTTAAAATGAAATGGTCTCTTAGCAGAATACGTGTAAAACAAATGAAAGACTATAACATAAATCGAGAATTTATATTATTGAAAGTTCAGGCGAACTCTTCACTGAAGGTCTTTTGTGAACAAGAGGGAACGATGGGATCGTGGTATTTTACGGCACAGAGTGCGCTGTGCTTGGGATTTCCTGGAGGACTTGCGTATAACAGGCGTCTCTTTGGTTGCCATGTTAGGGGCTGTAATCTCAAAACGTGTGCTAACCTCATCCTGCTCTTCCCCTCCGCTTTTCTCTGCTTTCCAGGGCACGTTGGACGTGGGACTGATTGACTCCGTGTGTGCCTCCGACAGCCCTGACAGGTGAGCTGAGCCGTAGCTCGAGAAAGGCACTGAGCACCCCAGTGCCCCTGGGTCTCCCTGGGGTCTGGCTGCTGTCCCCCTGTTGGGCTGTGACGTCACTTGGGCAAATCCTGTAACCTGATTTCTGGAAGTCTTTGGGTAATTTTACTGAGTGTTACCAGAAATGAGAAATCAATAGCAACATAAGAGACGATGCTTTTTATTGTTACTCTGCTTTGAGACAAACTCTCACTGCGGTAGTCTGGGACCTCACTGTGGGCCAGGCGCATGACAGTCCTGCTCTGCCTCCCAAGTGTGGGGACACAGCCTGAGCCACTGCCTTGGGCAGATTTGAAATGCTTTTTTTTTTCTTTTTTTTTTTTTTTAATTTTTATTTACTTGGGGTATATGTGTGCTGTGTGGGTGTGAGTGTGTGTGAGAGCGCGCGAGCAGGCACACATTCCACAACGTCAGAGTACACTTGCTGGGGTCGAGTCAGTTCTCCCCTTTCACCTGGCTGGAGGCAGTCTTGTTCCCCGCTGTGTGACAGGCCAGCCCGTCTGTAGCCTTTGGGAAATTCTTCTGTCCCCGCCCCCCTTCTTGCCATAGGTGTGCTGGTATTACAAAAGCCCATCATAACTTCTGGCTTTCACTTGGGGCCTGGGGATCCAAATTCAGATACGTAGAGTTATGTGGTAAGTGATGCCTTTATCCACTGAGCCAGCTCCTCAGCCCCCGGATTTGAAATTCTTCTAGGAAGAAAATGGCTACTTAAGAATTCCAGCACTGGGCTAGAGAGATGGCTTAATGGTTAAGGTGCTTGCCCGTGCAGCATAAAGACCCAGGTTCGAGTCCCCAGCACCCACATAAGCCAGATGCACAAGGCGGTACATGTGTCTAGAGTTGGTTTGCAGTGGCAGAAGGCCCTGGCATGCCTATTCTCTCTCTCTCTCTCTCTCTCTATTTGCCTCTCTCTCAAAATATGTAAGTAAATAAAATATTTTTTAAAAAGAATTTCAGTATAGGGAGGGTAAGAATGACCCCAAAAAGGATTTAAAAAAAATTTTTTTTTTTTTTTTGGTTTTTTGAGGTAGGGTCTCACTTTGATCCAGGCTGATCTGTAGTCTCAGGGTGGCCTTGAACTCACAGCGATCCTCCTACCTCTGCCTCCTGAGTGCTGGGATTAAAGGCGTGTGCCACCACGCCTGGCTAAAAATTTTTTTTTGTTGTTTATTTGCAAACACAGAGATGAAGAAAAGAGTGAGTGTTTGAGAGAGTGGGCGTGCGAGGGCCTCCAGCATCTTAAGGGAGAAAGTGGTTTATTTTCGGCTGACTTTCGGAGGGCATGACCTCTATAACAGCACGTCAGCTCCTCGAGTTGCAGCCAGAGTCAAGAAGCAGAGCGCCAACAGGAAGCGGGGCTGAGCTATCAAACTTCAAGGCTCTGGCCCCCAGTGACCCCCTTCCATTAGCAGGGCTCTACCTCCTAAAGCTCCCACAACCTTCCCAAACACTGCCACCCACCAGGGGACCACAGATTCAAACACATGAGCAAGGGGCATGTTACATTCAACCCACAACAGTAAGTTTCCACCATCACTTCACCCCTGGCTGGGACCTGGGCCCTTGTGAGATTGCTTTGAAAACATGAGCCCAGATGGCTTTCTGTGCCAGGCATAACCAAGTGCCTAGGGTGTTCTCCTTACACCCAGTTACCGATCTCTTCTATGACTGGGGTCTGATCTTTCATTCCCATGACACGGAAGTATCATCCAAGGTGTAACATCCAGAGGCACAAACACACTGGCTCTGGAGAAACAGAAAAAAAAAAAACTTCCCCAACAGTCACCTTATTTAGCCTTCCCGGAACTAAGTTTTCATCTGGAAAGTTTTACATGAAATGTTTTCCCTCTGAATGAATGGGCTGCTCCAAGTTTAAAGGTTAATTGAAGCATAAAATAAATCCCACAGAAATGAGCCAGGCTTGCCCTAATATAAACTGCAGCCAGCAGCGTGTCCCTGGGAGTCCTGGGCCAGTCGTCGGCCCGGCGCGCTGCAGACGTGGCCATGCTACCACTGGCCCTGAGAGCCTCCATCTTTCTCGCCCCGTCCCTCAGACCCAACTCCTTCGTGATCATCACGGCCAACCGGGTCCTGCACTGCAACGCAGACACGCCGGAGGAGATGCACCACTGGATAACGCTGCTGCAGAGATCCAAGGGCGACAACAGGGTGGAGGGCCAGGAGTTCATCGTGAGAGGTGACCGCCACTACCCAGCACCACTGCCACGCTGAGCGAGTCCTCTAAGGCACTGTGACGCTTAGAGTTTCACCTCACTAGTTAATCAGCCGCTGCAGAAGAGCTCCAGGCACCTTGTGCATCTGGCTTTCCATGGGTACCGGGGACTTGAACCCGGACCACTGGACTTTGCACAAGCCGAGCACCTTTAACCAGTGAACCATCGTCCTAGATCTTACAGTTTGGGAAAATAACAAAACAGTGACCATAGTCATTTTGTAGTCCATTCGTAAGCTTTCGTAAGTGGAAACGATCATGTGGTACCTGGGGTTTGATGCACGCAAGGATTTTTATTGCTTTTTTTTTCTTTCTGTGTTGGGTTTGGGGTGCACAGCCTCCCACATATCAGGCGAGCACCTCTGCTCAGCCTCCCCCCCCCCCCCCCCCCCCCCGCTGTGCCCGCCGCAGGCACTCAGGCCGCCTTCCTTTCCAGGCTGGCTGCACAAGGAGGTGAAGGGCGGGCCCGCGGTGTCCTCGCTGAAGCTGAAGAAGCGGTGGTTCGTGCTCACGCACAACTCCCTGGACTACTACAAGAGCTCAGAGAAGAGCGCGCTGAAGCTGGGCACGCTGGTCCTCAACAGCCTGTGCTCAGTCGTGCCCCCGGACGAGAAGATATTCAAAGAGACAGGTACCCGGACCGCGGGCGCTACCCCCCCAGGCCCGAACACTCGGGGGTTAAATCTCGGGTGTTCTGAGCGTGCCCCAGCAAAGGAGCAAGACTGCTAACTAATGTGTTTGCTTTAACTCCCCCTGCCCCAAAAGAAACGTTTAAATTTACCTTCCGTGGTTGGCTCTAAATTCTTCATATTTAAAACCATAACAAAGGCAGAGTTATAGAGAAACAGATTCAGGTAAGGACAAGGAAAAAGAGCTGCCGAGAAACTGGTGGGCATCTCATGGCTGTTTGTTTGTTTTATTATGATTATTTGAGATAGAGAGGACAGAGATACAACAGAGAATAGATTCATCAGAGCCTCCAGCCACTGCAAACAAACTCCAGGCGCATGTGCCACCTTGTGCATCTGGCTTATGAGTATCCTGGGGAGTTGAACCTGGGACCTTTGGCTTTGCAGGCAAATGCCTTAACCTCTAAGCCAACTCTGCAGCCTGGTTGGTTAGTTTTTTGAGGCAGGGTCTGGTACTAACCCAGGCTGACTTGGAATTCACTATGTAGTCTCAGGCTAGCCTCAAACTTAGTGATTCTCATACCGCTGCCTTCTGAGTGTTGGGGTTAAAGGCGTGCATCACCACACCTTTAATCTGATGTTTTATATGTTGCGTGTTCATGTCTTTTTCACCATTAACCCATGAGGGTCACATGCAACCTCTGAAAATCCTCTCAGGGAACTTATACTAGTGATAAGGAGCAGGTGTGTCACTGGAGAGATGTTGTTTTTTCTAATTTGAGGTACTGCGAGTGATTCTCGAACGTGGCTTATTTCGGGTCTAGTTGTGTGTGTGCTTTTTCAAACGTAGCAGCCCATCCCTGTGAGGTGGGCAGCGTTCGCACTGCTTCTCTGGGAACCCACAGACTCACCAGTATTGTGTTCTCTGCCTGGGGCGGGGAGGAGGAGAGACAGCAAATTCGGGGTTGTGGGGGGATTTTCATTCTGGTTCCAGAGCCTCAGAAGGGTCACGAGCCTGGGCCTGCTCTTTCCCAGAGAGAAGCTTGTAGTCTGCGTGTCACACTGGATGTGCTGTGAGCGTCAGAGTGCCAAGGACGCGTGTTTTCTGTGCGTCACTGGGGACTTAGGGCCAGGCGCAGCACATAAGGATTCAGCAGGTGTTTATGGTTAAATCCCTAAGTAATTTTAAGGGGCTCAGAAAACAAAGGTTGTTTTAAAATATTTTTTATTCACTTATTTATTTAAGAGAGAGTGGCAACTAGAGAGAATGGGCATACCAGGGCCTCTAGCCCCTGCAAACTCTAGATGTATGTGCCACCTTGTGCATCTGGCTTTAGGTGGGTACTGGGCAATCAAACCCAGGTCCTTAGGCTTTGCAAGCAAGTAAGTACCTTAACTGCTGAGCCGTCACTCCAGTCCCCAAACAAAGATTCTGGTGGTGATAAATGTCTGGGCCTGTGATACAGAGACATCTCCAGAGGCTGAAGTTGACATATATGTGCTATCCTGCCTTGCAGGCTACTGGAACGTCACCGTGTATGGGCGCAAGCACTGTTACCGGCTCTACACTAAACTTCTCAATGAGGCTACCCGGTGGTCCAGTGCCATTCAAAACGTGACCGACACCAAGGCTCCAATTGACACACCCACTCAGCAGCTGATTCAAGATATCAAGGTGAGACCAGGAGCCAAGGGTTAGTAGCTCGCAGAATCTACCCTTGGCCTTCAAGATCTCAACACTAGGCCAGCTCACTTTTTACTTTAACATTTTTTTTAATTTATTTATTTGAGAGCGACAGACAGAGAGAGAGAGAATGGGCATGCCAGGGCCTCCCAGCCACTGCAAACGAACTCCAGACGCATGCGCCCCCTTGTGCATCTGGCTAACGTGGGTCCTGGGGAATCAGGCCTCGAACTGGGGTCCTTAGGCTTCAGAGGCAAGCGCTTAACCACTAAGCCATCTCTCCAGCCCTCAGTTTTTACTTTATAATCAAAGCTAAAGTGTGGTTAATCTTGAGTTCAGTAAGATTTTAGGTGAAATTTTATTTTATTTTACTTTTTAAGGTAGGGTCTCGCTTTAGCCCAGGCTGACTCATAATTCACTATATAGACTCAGACTGACCTCAAACTCATAGCATTCCTCCTACCTCTGCTTCCCAAGTGCTGGGATTAAAGACATGTACACCATGCCTGGATAAGTGAAAGAACTTTTTAAATATTTTATTCATTTGTCTGAGGGGCAGAAAGAGAGAAAAATGGGCATACCAGAGCCTCTAGCCACTGCACGTGAACTCCAGATGCATGTGCCACTTTATGCATCTGGCTTACCATCAGTACTGGGTAATTGAACCTGGGTCCATAGATTTCACAGGCAAGTGTCTTAACTGCTAAGTCATCTCTCCAGCTCCATAGGTGAAATTTCATACTGAAAGTAATTTGTTTCTATGGAGATGCTCCAGGTTGCCACTGTGTAAGCAGGTATATGTGTGTTTATGTATGTGGCATGGGTCAGGGACCATCTGGACCCATCACAGGGCCCTACCAAAGTCCCAACTGGAGACCATCTGGAAGTAACGTAGTGATTCCCTCCTCACTCCAGCTGCTAGACCAGTCAGGTGGATTCACAAGAAGCCCAGGTTAAAGAGCTAAAGGTGCTGACGGGATCAGTGGCAGAGCACTTGCTGGCATGAGCAAGACCCTGAGTTCGATCCCCACCACTTGTAAGAAAATAAAAAGCCCAGGTTGATCTAGAACATTTGGGATCGCCATGAACACCTCCGTTGTTCAGAAGCCCCAAGTCTTACTGAGTGCATTAAATTGTGTTTTCCCTGTGGTAAGTTGAGGTGCTTAGTAAATGTACGGTAGTTGAAGGCTCAGTGGTCGAATGTGAGGTGGTCAAATGTGCAATGGTGGAATGCGCGGTGGTGGAATGTGCGGTGGTGGAATGTGCGGTGGTGGAATGTGCGGTGGTGGAATGCGCGGTGGTGGAATGTGTGGTGGTCGAATGCGCGGTGGTGGAATGTGTGGTGGTGGTGGAATGCGCGGTGATGGAATGCGCGGTGGTGGAATGTGTGGTGGTGGTGGAATGCGCGGTGATGGAATGTGCGGTGGTGGAATGTGCGGTGGTGGAATGTGCGGTGGTGGAATGTGCGGTGGTGGAATGTGCGGTGGTGGAATGTGCGGTGGTGGAATGCGCGGTGGTGGAATGTGTGGTGGTCGAATGCGCGGTGGTGGAATGTGTGGTGGTGGTGGAATGCGCGGTGGTGGAATGCGCGGTGGTGGAATGCGCGGTGGTGGAATGCGCGGTGGTGGAATGCGCGGTGGTGGAATGCGCGGTGGTCGAATGCGCGGTGGTAGAATGTGCGGGGGCCCAATGTGTGGTGGTCCATTGTGTGGTGGTCGAATGCACCAGTGAAGAACAAGCAAAGGTCAGGGTACTCTCTTCCCAGGAAGGGGACGTAGACGTGGGGTGTTGTGGTGGCCTCACGGAGCCATAGGTCCCTCTTGCAGAACCCAGGCAAGGCATCCTCCAGGTGGGCAGATTTCCACAGCAGACAGAATTGCTGGAATAGCCAAGGCTCTTCTTGTACGGCACGGAAGCCGGGCTTGGTGGATATTCTTCAAAGAAACGTAGCCCATGTGTTCCAGAGCAAACTCCATTCCTGAAGCTGTGGGAAAGGGTCTAATGCATCTTTAAGATGTAATTTCCTACCAAATTCAAGCTGCTTGCTGATTCCAAAGTGCATCTTTTCTGGGAATTTGAAGCCAAATTTTAGCAAGACAGTTATTCTCCAACACTGCTAGGCGTCCCTTAACCCAGGCTTCTTGATACAAATAATCTCATTTTTAGCTTTAAAAATAATATTTTTGAGCCAGGCATGGTGGCGCACATGTTTAATCCTACCACTTGGGCGGCAGAGGTAGGAGGATCACTGAGAGTTCGAGGCCACTCTGAGACTACATAGTTAACTCCAGGTCAGCCTGGACTACAGTGAAACCCTACCTCAAAAAACCAAACTACTGCTACTACTACTACTAATAATAATAATATTTTTGAAGCTTTCTTTTGAGAAAGGAGGTAAGATGTCAGCTCTCAATTACAAGTTCTTATCCAAGTTGTGCCACATATTTTTAGTTCTAATCACAAACACTTCCACAGGTTTACTAGAACTTTCCAGATATAAAACAATGCTTCTTAAGAAACACGACAAACCGCCCTCATTAAGTCAGTTACAGCGTCCTTTTTCGGGCCTGCAGTGCGTTACTGCCGAGGCTCCGTAGTGGCAATGAGGCTGGGAGGCTTGAGTCTTCGCTTCTGCAGCTTCTCTGTTTACTTCGAGCTCTAAAAGTAACCTCACTGTTCGCATGTGCCAAAGCAACATTTTAAGAGCATCAAGACATGAAAAGGTCTCTTAAACTCAGGGCAGATAGGCACACGGAGGAAGAGTCTCCCTATAGACATATTATGTTTTCAGGTGTCAAAAAAAAAAAATTCTTGACAAGATCACAACCAGATGTGGCGCATGTCTATCATTGGGAAAGCTGAGACAGAATTACCATGACTTCAAGCCCAGCCCAGGCTAATCTGTCTCAAAAAACAATACGTCTACCAAAAGGTTTTGTGTGAGTGTGTGGGTTTGCGTGTGTGGGCGTGCACATGGGCATGGGGACCTGTATGTGTGTGCGGAGACCGAAGGTTGATCATGCCCCACCTTCTTACTGAGGCAAGCTCTCTCACCTGAGCCCAGAGCTCGCTGGCACAGCTGGTCTAGCCAGCCCTTTGCCCCAGGGGTCCCGTATCCTCTTCCCAGTTCTGGGCTACGTACCCAGCTTTTATGTGGGTGCTGCGGGTCCGACCTCTGATCCCCATGCTTGAGTGGCAAGCACTTTATCCACTGAATCATGTCCCCATCCCCAAAATGAGGTTTTTTTTTTTCTTAAATAACCTGTAGTTGAAGATCACATGACTTGACTACCTGCTTGACCCAAGCCAGCTCATCAGAAATAGACATTAACCTTTTTAAGTTTGTGTGTCTGTGATCTCTGGGGAGGGAGAGGTGCGGAAGGAGGGTTTTGTAATCGGTCTTCAGGTGAGGATAGTGCTTCTCCCGCAGAGCTGCTCAAGTCCACATTCTCTCCCCCTTGCCCTGTCACGCATATGTGATGTCTGAGACCTTGGAAAAACGTTCAGATGTGTGAAAGTGCAGTGGGGTTTTTTCTCCTGGCTGTGCATTTTTAACAGTCCGCTTCCTCCATTCTTTAAATGACTCCTTCGCTTCCAGGAGAACTGCCTGAACGCAGACGTAGTGGAGCAGATTTACAAGCGGAACCCGATCCTGAGATACACCCACCACCCCCTGCACTCCCCGCTCCTGCCCCTCCCGTACGGGGACATCAATCTCAACCGTGAGTCTGGCGTCCCTCGGCATGCCCAGAGGCCGTGGTCTTGGCTTCCTGCTGTTCGCTCCAGCACAGTGGTGTTGGTTTATCTCAGACACTTTGATAAGGTCATCACGAACCAGGAAGAAAGAGCATAAAATATACCCAAAGACTGAAAAGGGCATCAGAGGATGCCAACACTTCCCAGGAACTCACAGTAGCTTTTAGCATATAGACAGTCCCTGGATGACGAGAGGTCCACGTTGCCCACTTTGCCAGGCTGTAACAGCGCTGCTCCTGCAGCCTTTCCTGCTTACACTGATGTGAAGTGATTCCCATGCAGCCGTTCTGCTTTTCACTTTTAACATCATAATTACAGGAGATACTTGTCCCTTCATCATAAAATAGGCTCTGTGCACCGGGCGTGGTGGCACACACCTTTAATCCCAGCACTTGGGAGGCAGAGGTAGGAGGATCGCCTTGAGTTCACCCTGAAATTACAGAGTGAATTCCAGGTCAGCCTAAGCTAGAGTGAGACCCTACCTTGAAAAGCCAAAATAAAAAACAGGCTCTGTGAAAAATGATCAGGTGCAACTGTAGGCTCAAGTTAAGATTCAAAGCACATTTTAAATAAGCTAGACCAAACAATGGTGTTTCAAAGGCTACGTGCATTAAATATATTTTTGAAAAGATAGTTTCAAGTTATGATGGGGTCTGTATCAGAACATACCCCATTTTAAATCAAGGCCACCCTGTACTAAACAGGTTCTAAATAGTATTGTGTTACAAGTGTTCAGTCACGGATTAGCTGCTGTTGTTTTTTGGTGGGGGTGGGGGGCTGTTTTTTGTTTGTTTTTCAAGGTAGGGTCTCACTCTAGCCCAGGCTGACCTGGAATTCACTATGTAGTCTCAGGGTGGCCTCGAACTCACAGTGAACCTCCTACCTCTGCCTCCCGAGAGCTGGAATTAAAGGCGTGCACCCCCGCGCCTGACTTAGACCTGGTTTTCTGGAGCAGGGTTTCGCTCCAGCTGGGCCGACTTGGAGCTCACTCTGTAGCGCAGGCTGGCCTTGATATCATGGTGATCCTTCCACATCAGCCTCCCAAGCACTGGGATTAAAGGCGTGCACTCCCATACCTGGCTAGATAAGCTTTTAATAAGCATCTGTGTATGATAAACATCAACTCTGACAGCAACGTAATCGAGGCGTGTTCATTTAGCTGCTTGGGATGAACATGGAGTAGAATATGCACTGTGTCTTGCCTGCCTCTCACCTCCTGTGACTGCTGTGGTTTCCTTTTCCTAGTGCTCAAAGACAAAGGCTACACGACCCTTCAGGATGAAGCCATCAAGATATTCAACTCCCTCCAGCAGCTGGAGTCCATGTCCGACCCTGTCCCCATCATCCAGGGCGTCCTGCAGACGGGCCACGACCTGCGTCCCCTGCGGGACGAACTGTACTGTCAGCTCATCAAGCAGACCAACAAGGTGCCGCATCCCGGCAGCGTGGGCAACCTGTACAGCTGGCAGATCCTGACCTGCCTCAGCTGCACCTTCCTGCCCAGCCGGGGCATCCTCAAGTACCTCAAGTTCCACCTGAAGAGGTAAAGCCCCAAGGGACCCCGGGCACAGCTTGTCACACCCTGTTTGAGAGTCACAAAACTGCCTCAGGAGCCAAGCCACTGTGGGTATAGATCAATAGGTAGGATGTTGAATTACTACTCTATAGAGAGAAAAGACCCTAACTTGGATATCTTTTATTTTGTTATGTTTTTAGTAGTATTTTTATTTGCAGGGTGGGGGGGGGGAGAGAGAAGGGGCACACCAGGACCTCTTGCCACCACAAATGATCTGCAGACACATGAGCCATTTTGTGCATCTGGTTTTATGTGGGTACACGGGGATCCAACCATGACCTGCAGGCTTTGCAAGCAAGTACCTTGAACCATTGAGCCATCTCCCCAGCACTGTCTGTGTTCAGTAACATGGTTACATAGTTTTTGCATATCTGACATGAGAAGCTAAAATTTCCTTACCTGGATTAACTGTGGAGAACAAACAGCCTTTATAAGACAATATAATTCACCATCCTTTCACATATTTATAGTGCTTCCCAGGGGAGCTGGCAGCCTAAGTGCCCCCAGCCAAACATTGGCTCTTTGTTTTTATTAACCAGCCACGTAGGGTGAGCTGCGTCTGACCAGGAAGCCGCTGGTGTTTGCTCCTGTCACCACTAGGGGGCGGGTCGCGGTCTTTCACTGCAGAGCCTTCCCACATGCAGCTCCCAAAGCCTCTATCTGCAATTCACAATTCATCTTTGTCTCCTAGGATACGGGAACAGTTTCCAGGAACAGAGATGGAAAAATACGCCCTCTTCATCTACGAATCTCTCAAGAAAACCAAATGCAGAGAGTTTGTGCCTTCCCGAGATGAAATTGAAGCCCTGATTCACCGGCAGGAAATGACCTCCACCGTTTACTGCCACGGTGGAGGCTCGTGCAAGATCACCATCAACTCCCACACCACAGCTGGGGAGGTGAGGGGGAGCTACCCTTCCCATTCTCCTTGGTGTACACGTGCCCATACGCTGCGCACAGTAAGGCTGTGCACACTGCACTGACTGTCTTGCACTACTTGGTGAACAAGGAAGTGAGTGTGACCAGCCTCCAACCACAGTCTGTAGATAGAGCTCAAAACAGGACTAACCATGCGTGCAATGCGGCTGAGCTTGAGCCAGAGGCTCAGACATGGCTGACGATCCGGCCAGTCAGTCACTTCTGTCCCAGGGTAATTCAGTGAGACACCTGAATTTTGAGACTGCCACGTCAGGTGAACGCGTTTCCTATGTTACACTTCAGTTTACACTTAGAAAAACCATTAGTGGTAGGAGAGCAATAACCCCCTCCAAAAAGCTTCTTGTAGGGCTCAGTGGTTCAAGGCAGTTGCTCCAAAAGTCTGCCAACCCAAGTTCGATCCCCAACATGCACGTAAAGCCAGAGGTAGAGTGGCACACGCATCTGTAATGCCAGCATGCCTGCAGCAGTGGGAAGGGGTCAAAGCCAGAAGTCCAAAGCTAGCAGGCTAGCTCGGTCAAACAAGTGCCACCCTGTGCGGAAGACGGTGGAAAGGGGGCTGGAGGGGCGGCTTCGAGGTTAAGGCTTGCCTGCCAAACCAAAGGACCCAGGTTCAGTTCCCCAGGACCCACATAAGCCAGGTGCACAAGGTGGCACATGCATCTGGAGTTCATTTTCAGTGGCTGGAGGCCCTGGCATGTGCATTCTCTCCCTCCTTCTCTCTCTCTGTTTTTCTCTCTCATAAATATATAAGTTAATTAATTAACTAATTAATTAAAATGTTTAAAAAGAAGATGGAGAGGACAGATACCCTCTGAGGTGGTCCTCTGTTCTCCACATGAGTGCTGGGCCACATGTGTGCCCATACACACACACACACGCAAATGATTTTGAAGAAGGCCCCTGTGGGGAAGAATCATCATTTGAATCACCCTTGTTTCTTGAGGTTCGTGAATTTATTAGCTAAAAGGTAGGACTTTGGGCGTCCGTGCAGTTTTCCTGCTCATGTGGGTTTGCTAGAAATCAGCCCAGCGCCTTTCCCGGCTGAAGGACTAGTGACCCTTCCCCACTGCCAGCTTCGTTGTTCGTCAAGTTAGGGAAAAGCTAATTCCAAGAGAAAAATAATACCTGCAAGGGTCTGGGGTGACCCTACATGTGAACATCTGAGGACACCAGACTCTCTCGTGCTAGCAGCTCCCTTGGGGCTCAGCTGCAGGCACGTTCTGGAAGCGCATAGCTTTAAGCCTGTGAGCTGAAGGTCTCCGGTGTGTCTTGTAGGTGGTGGAGAAGCTGATCCGGGGCCTCGCCATGGAGGACAGCAGGAACATGTTCGCCCTGTTTGAGTACAACGGACACGTGGACAAGGCCATCGAGAGCCGGACCATCGTAGCTGATGTTCTGGCAAAGTTTGAAAAGTGAGTTTCTCCTCCCTTAAGTGGTAGAACTGAAAAAAAAAAAAAAAAAATTCAGGCCTGTTCTGGTAGCGCATGCCTTTAATCCCTGCTCTCAGCAAGCAGAGGGAGGAGGATCGCTGTGAGGCTGTGAGTTCAAGACCAGCCTGAGACTGCAGATTGAGATCCAGGTCAACCTGGGGTAGAATGAGACCCTACCTTGGATAAACCAAAAAAAAATCGGGGCAAGGTTTGAGAATCTGACTTTCCCAGACTGGCGTCACTGTGTTTATATTGGTTTTAACTTTACCTGTTTTGAAATATATTTTCCTTCTCGTTTGTGCCACCCCGTGTCCTTCCTGACTCACAGCCACAGCCATGGTCTCAGAGATGACAGGGCTCAGCACTGGTGTTTGACCTCGTTCCCTTGTCAGCCCCTGGTCATGTCCACTGTCTCAGAACTGAGGTTTCTCACATAGCCGTAAGCTTTGAAATGACACTGGCTGACTCAAGTCTGCTGACAAGCTCCTGAGACGGCCCGATGCAGGGTCTGATCTTGGCTCTACGCCCTTCCCTCATACACGTGCCCGCAGGTGAAGGCAGCCCCTGAATGCCTGTGCCAGCCGTGCCAGTGTAATACGGTTGAGGGCTGGCAAGGGAAATGAAAAAAGTAGCCTTTCTGCAGAGTCAGCACAGGCATGACACGGAGACATGATCCGTCAGCTGCTGACATGTTGGGCCGCATTCGCAGCTTTTCTGGAGCAGGTTGCACAAGCTCGGAGAGACCAGGGCCCTCAGAATGTCCGGGGTCGCGGACTTGATCTGAAAGCTCCCTGTTTGCTTTGGGAAGGTGGCGCACTTCCTCTGGTTAGATGGAAGTCCCGGGGAGCCCTGACAGGCCCCTCTCGCTCTTCTGAGTGTGACCTCCGCACTGTCACCGGGTCACGAGCGCGGTCAGCCCCCCGCGGCCCTCGAGGCACGTTTCTTGCTGGCCTTGCTCTCAGCCGCTGTGGCCTCTGTGTGCAGGCTGGCGGCCGCGTCGGAAGCCGGGGACTCGCCGTGGAAATTCTACTTCAAGCTCTACTGCTTCCTGGACACGGACAGCGTGCCAAAAGACAGCGTGGAGTTCGCGTTCATGTTTGAGCAGGTAAGGGGAACTTCTGGAATCAGATTCAGGAGTGAACCAGCCTCTCTGCTGTATAAGTGAACCGCCGGCCCTTAGAAATGGTGCATGCGGTAGATTCCCCAGCGAAGCCCAGGCCAGTGGCTCACGAACTCCTCTGTGGAAGAGACGTCACGTGCTTTGACACATGCTCACCAAGACTTGTTCTAAGATGAGTGAACACATACCCAGGCCGGTACCTGTGCTAGGGATGGGATTCAAGTTCAAAGCAGGGGCGAAGGCCAGGATACAGAGGGGTGTGTGCATGCGTGCGTGCGTGCATGGGGGAGGCATGTGTGTGCTACAGCGCACATGAGATTTGAAGACAGCCTTGGTGTGTGTCCCCTCCTTCTACCTTGTTGGAAGCTGTCACTGGTGTGCCCGTCCAGGTGGCTGGCCGGCTTCCAGACTCTCCTGGCTCCCCCTCCCTTTGCCATATGCACATTGGGTTACAGACAGGCATGCCGCTTTGCATCAGGCTCGACAAGAGTCAAACTCCAGGCCAGCAGGCTTACAAGCAAGCACCTGTCCCCACTGAGCCATCTCCCCAGCCGTGCGCTCCAGTCTCAAGCCGGGGCCTGGCCCTGCGGGCCTCGGCTGCGCAGCAGCGCCCTGGCCACAGCGCCTGCCGCCTTCTTTCAGGCCCATGAAGCTGTCATCCACGGTCACCACCCGGCGCCCGAAGAAAACCTGCAGGTGCTGGCCGCCCTGCGGCTGCAGTACCTGCAGGGGGATTACGCGCCGCACGCGGCCGTCCCGGCCCTGGAGGAGGTGTACGCGGTGCCCCGGCTCAAGGCCCGCATCAGCCAGTCCACCAAAACCTTCGCGCCGGGCGAGCGGCTGGAGAAGAG
Organism: Jaculus jaculus; assembly: GCF_020740685.1. NCBI lineage: Eukaryota > Metazoa > Chordata > Mammalia > Rodentia > Dipodidae > Jaculus > Jaculus jaculus. The sequence goes on from NC_059114.1 coordinate 86,420,353, forward strand.
GCGCACCAGCTTCCTGGAGGGCACGCTGCGGCGGAGCTTCCGCCCCGGGGCGGCCGGGCGGCAGAAGGCGGACGGGGAGCAGATGGTGGACATGTGGGTCAAGGAGGAAGTCGGCTCCGCCCGGGCCAGCATCATTGACAAATGGAAGAGGTTCCAGGGAATGAGCCAGGAGCAAGCCATGGCCAAGTACATGGCCCTGATCAAGGAGTGGCCCGGCTACGGCTCGACGCTCTTTGACGTGGAGGTGAGAGCTGGCTGCGGGTAGCGGGCGTCGTGGGCGGGCAGGCGCGCCACGTCGCGTGGGGAGGCGAAGGCATGGGAGGAGCGCTTGGCTCTCTGGCCCTCTTCTGTGAGGTCGCTCCGAAGTTGACCTAACCATCCTCCACCTCGCCGGAGCCTTGCTCCTTCCTCTGCAGCAACTGTTTCTCCAATACACGGGTCAAAGTTAACGCGGCCTCTAGTTCAGTTTTCTGTTTATTGACTTTTTTTTCTCCTGTGCCCCAACCTGACCTCAGCCTGCTCTGTGACCAGGGATGGGTGGGACCTCAGCCCAAGCCTCCCCTCCACGTGCAGGTTACAGGTGAACAGCCCACGCCACGCCTGGCCTTCGCTGCTCGCTGTTGCTGAGTGACTGGTTGCTTTTGTTTTTATGGAAGCTGCAGATCTGATTGGTTTTTCATGCTGGTAGATATGTGCAGTTTTAACCTTTTACAATTCTGAGTTTGCCATATCCAAAATTCTTAAGTCAGGGAGTGTTTCAGGTTTTAATTTTTTTTTCTTATTTTTGCGGTATTTGCACAGACTTTAGCATCCTGATCTGATCACGCAAACTTCCAAGTGCCCCCAAGTTCGAGTCCGGTCATTTACTCATTTATTTATCCGCTTGCTTACGGATTTATTTTCTGACTTGTTTCTTTGTCTGTTTCTTTTCGTGGCGTTGGGGATTGACCCCAAGACCTTGTGTAAGCTACGAAAGCTACTGAGGTGCGTGCCCCAGGCCTGAAATCCACGTTTCCAGCTTCGTTTCAGCACTTTGAAAGCTTCAGATTTCATAGCATTTTAGATTGTGTATTTTCACACTAGAAACGCTGAGCCTGTACTTAACGTTTTTATTTTGCTATTTTTTTTGTTCCTTTTTCCCTGTGAAACAATTACATCCAATAAAGTAGGGTCTGTATTTTCTCATTAGCCATCTCCTCAACCCAGTATAAATTCATTTTCTTTCTTTCTTTTTTCTAAGACCACTAATTGAAAGAAAATCTTTTCAGTGGTCTAGAGGATTTGGCAAACTATCCTGCAGGTCAGATCCTGTCACTTCCTTTCTGGAAAATGCAATTTTATTGAAGCAGTCTTTTATATATTTTATATATATATTTATGTTTTTCTTTGGCTGTTTTCGGGCAGAAAGCAGCAGAGGTGACACTTAGTGACAGAGACCATAGGGCTTATGAAACCCAAAACACTTTCCGCTGCTCCTGCACGGATACATCGGCCAGCATCGGTGTAGCTTAGCGTCCGATTTCTCATGGTCATAGCAGTCCAGCATGCCATCTGATGACTTTCAGCCAAACCTGTAGATATCTAAATGTTGAATACATCTGCATTATCCCTTGCTTGCTTCTAATTGGATGCTGCGCTAGGTGTGGTTCTTTGGTTAGCCGTTATATTTGTTTCAAGTTACTCAGTTTTATTTTAGATATTCGAGGTTTTTTGTGATTCCAAATGAATTTTTGGATTGTTTTTTCTATTTCCATGAAGAAAGCCTTTGGACTAAGTATTTTCATTCTCACGCAGAAGTGTTTCAAGTTATACATGAGATACTTTCTGCCTCTTCTGCTCCCTAATTTCTACCACCTCTAGGTTGTTTTGGACGTTTGTTTCAAGGTAGGGTCTCAGTCTCGCTCTAGCCTGGAACTTACTGTGTAAGCCCAGGCTGGCCTTTGCTGGGAACACCGCTTGTGTGTCCCACCTCACTTCAGCCCCGCGTCGCCATCTGGCCGTGCGGCCTCTTGTTCTCTTCCGCTGCTCTGTGCCACAGAGTCCGCAGTTAAGCCGCAGAGGTGCTGCCCCTCCGAGCAGACGTGGGTGCTCGCTGCTCCTTGCGGAGAGGCGCCAGGACCGCGCAGCTCACAGTGGACGAGGTCCTAGATGAGCCATCCCAGACGGCGTGGAGGAGAACCAGAGACCAAAACCAAACCTGGCTCAGCCTGAGCGGCTGCAGAACGTGTCCACTCGTTCTCTTCCACGTAGCGAAGTCAGACGACTAGCTGACAGAGGGCTCTGGAGAACGGAAGAGGCAAAGCAAGATGCTGGCCTTTATTGATTAGCTTTTCCCAAAGTTCCCCGGCAATTGCCCAGTCAGAAGTCAGCGCCCATCCGATGAGTTCCCGTCGGTGCCCGCAGTCAGTGTCCCTCGCTGAGTCTGGGAGCTCCTGCTTGCTGACCCCAACTCTCTTGCCCACCAGTGCAAGGAAGGAGGCTTCCCGCAGGAGCTGTGGCTGGGCGTCAGCGCGGAGGCCGTCTCCGTGTACAAGCGCGGGGAAGGCAGGCCGCTGGAAGTCTTTCAGTACGAGCACATCGTCTCTTTTGGGGCGCCCCTGTCCAACACGTACAAGATCGTGGTTGATGAGCGGGAACTGCTCTTCGAGACCAGTGAGGTAAGAGGCCCAGACACAACAGACGTGGCTCGCTCAGCCTTGACGAAAGAAGGGAGTGGAAAGGGAGAAGAGGCCCCTCTCTCCTAATACCCCTGGACGAGTCCCTTCATTAGAATAATTAACTCCAGGGTTCCTGCATAAAAGCACAGTATGGTGGCCCTCCCCCAAGTGCAGGATTCTCAAAAGCCAAAATTGGATCATTGCAAATTTCCCCTGGCTTCCTCTGTGATGCAGAAATGTGGTTCTTTAACATAGGGGCCTAAGAAAGTTCTGGCAAACCTTGTGGGTAGTAGGTGGTTAATTATGGCAAAAACCACAGCAGTTGAGACTCTACTCTGGCAGCGTCCATGGAGGTGAGGGACATGTTGGTCCAGCGTAGTTAATTCTGAATCACAAATCTGCGTTTTTGGTTTTGTTTGAGGATTTTTGTTGTTGTTTTGTTTTGTTTTTTCAAGGTAGGGTTTCACTCTAGGGCAAGCTGACCTGGAATTCACTATTAGTCTCAGGGTAGCATCAAACTCATGGCAATTCTACCTCTGCCTCCCCTGTGCTGGGATTAAAGGCATGCGCCACCACGCCTGGCTAGTTTTTTGTTTATTTGTTTGTTTTTTAAGGTAAGAGTCTCCCTCTACTTCAGTCTGATCTGGAATTCACTATGTAATGTCAGGGTGACCTTGAATTCACAGGTGATCCTTGTACTTCTGCCTCCCAAGTACTGGGATTAAAGGTGTGCACCACCACGCCTGGCCTCAAAATGGTATTCTAAAGAGCCTCTCTCCCTATGTGCCGCCAGCTCCAATCCTGAGCATGTGTAACAATAGCATAAGGGGCTTACTGAGGCTTCCCCAGAGGATGCCAAACAACCATGGTGAAGGAATGAAATACACGCCACGTGTGGCAGATGAGGAGGTGGGCATATGAGATGCTTGGAGGGGGGAGGCCAAGGATGAGGCTCACTGTCGCTTAGACCAACAGAGGAGTACATGACGAGAGGCAAAGGGCTTACTGCTCCTTGGTGGGAGCGCCTCAGTGCGGGGACGGCGGGTCTTGAGCGCGCAGACTTCACGGTGGTGGGCAACATGGGGAGGGACAGACAGACCAGGAAAAGGAAGCCCACTAGGATGCCGTCAGAGGGCCAGGCTGCCTGTGAGGAAGGATGGACAGGGAGGGGATGTTCATGGTGACGTCCCTGGAAGGCCCTAGTGGAAGGCTCTAGCTCTAGGTGGTGGCTGGCATGTTATGAGGGTGGACTGGACATCTGGGAAGCTGGCCACCGGTCTCTCTTGGCCTGAGACCTCACTCCTACGTCCCCAGCTACATCCAGGGAATGGACCAGAATGAGATGCTGTGGTCTCCACGTTCACCTTTACAGTGGGTGAGGCCCATACCCAGCCTTGCTGACACCCCTGTCGGCGCTGCATTGTTTTCCCAGGGTGCCAAAGCTGACAGCCTCCATCAAGCCAAATGGCTATTTTGTGTGCGCGACCCACCAGGTGGTGCTCGGTGTGTGCAGAGAACCCTGGCTCCGCTGAGCTCGGCTCCTGCTCGTAAGAGCCTGAGCTGGCATTGGCAGCTGCAGGCTGTTGCTCACAGGGCAGCGGGGCAGCGGGCAGCTGGGCTCCCCGGGCCTGGCAGACAGTGCATGTGTGGGCTCTGCTCTCCGCAGGTGGTGGACGTGGCCAAGCTCATGAAAGCCTACATCAGCATGATCGTGAAGAAACGCTACAGCACCACGCGCTCCGTGAGCAGCCAGGGCAGCTCGAGGTGAGGACCGGAAGGAGCCCGCGTGTCCTCGTAGCTGGGCGTGCCACCCTCCGCTGGGGCGGGTCCGGAGCCCGAGCCCGAGGCAGAGCAGCCCAGGCCCTGGGAAGCCCCTCGCGGGAGGCAGGAGTCTCCAGGCTTCCTTCAGCCCCGTCAGCTTCAGCAATCACGTATTAAGCTGTTGACCTAACAGCCTGCACAATGTCCAAAGCTTTACCACTCGCAGATGACACATGCCTTAAAAAGAAAGAGGGGGAAGTACCCACGCTGCCACCAAAGCAGCCCGAAGTGCCTTAACCTGCGGAGCCGCCCTCATCGGCCTTAACCATGCTACTGAAGGCAAGCGCCTCCCGGGGGTCTCGCGGAGCTTGGAAGGGGGCACCCACCACCCATTTATGCACTAACCTCCCAGCCTGATTTCCCCAGTGAGGGAAGGTGAGGGAGCGGGGAGGGAGACAGCAGAGGGGCAGCGTGTTTTAGCTGAAGGGCTGCTGGCAGCCTTCCTGGCAAACGTGTGTTAGCTTCTCGCTTTGTTTCAGGTTCCAAGCGCCTGCACTTGCCCGTGCACGCATGTGTTTGTAAACCCCACACTTCAATCATTGTTTCGTGAGCATTAAACACAAAGGGAAAAGAACGTGCAATGTGTAAACAATCTGTATATTTTAATAGTTCAGAGTTTTAGTCTCTGATGGTTACTTTATAAGGTGGTTTTGTTAACTAATCGGAATCCTGGATTTTCCTGTCTTTGCTGTATCTTGACTCAGTTTTTGTTTTACATGTAGCACGGGCTGCAGTCTGTCTGCTGTATTACAATCAGATCGGCGGCCCACGCGATGACTGTATTTATAAACCACTCAGACTGCTGGCTCTCGTGCTGTTCTTAGGACATATTGGAGTCTTTCATTTCTAAGAGCTAAGTTAATTTGTTTTTTCTTGAAAGTTAGCTCATAGCACTTGGATAGACTGTAGCTATAACCATGTTGAATGTGGGGGAAACTGCTGCCCTCCTGAACGGAGCGTGTGAGCAAACCTCTAAAGGACCCTGACATGAAATGCCGAGGCTTTAATAAAACACACACAGTATTTTGTCCCAATTTTATAACAGTGGTCTGAACCAGGCACCTGTACATAAATCAGCATTAATGACAACATGAAAATTAATCTGGACTTGGACTTCTATTTTTATATGGAAAATTCTAAAGACAGACAAACTCAGTCTGCTCACAAGGGAAAATCAAGTTTGCCTTATCTCTGGACCCCGTGCGAAAGTGCCGTTTGTTGGCTCACAGGAAGTCTGACAATAAAAGACACTAGTGAATATGCTGTGTGGCTGCTTTATTAAGATATTATTCAATAATCCTGTGAGGAGTCTGTGTGTGTGTGCCAAACAGGGTCTCATGTAGGGCTGGTCTGAAGCTCACAATGTACCTGAGGGTAATTTTCCACTTCCTGATCTGTCTGCCTCCACCCCTGAGAAGAACTGGAGCTACAGGCTCCCAGTTTTATGTTGTGCTGGGGATAAAACCCAGGAATTCATGCCTGTCGGGCAAGATCTCTACTGGCTAAGTCACATCTCAGCCCCAAGAGTTTTACACACGTATGCGTCGGGATAATAGGGGCAGCGTACACTCTTGCACCTGCAAACGAACTTCAGGTACTTCTGTCTGGCTTACAGCGAGGTCCGGGGAACTGAACCTGGGCAGCAGGCTTTATAAGTAAGTGCCTTTAACCACTGTGCCATCCCCCCAGCCCCGAGGTTTACTTCAGTGTCGGGCTCAGTGTGACTGCCTTGGGCTTCACAGTGTGACCAAGCTGTGCTTCCCTATATAGCCCCCCAGAATCCTTGAGGAGATGGTTCCAGGAGATAGAAAAATCTGGAGGCGTTCAAGTCCCTTATACACAATGGCATTGTTTTTGCATGTAAGCCACACATATCCTCAGATAGGCAGGACTTTGTGTCTGTTTGGGCAAGCACTTTCCCAAAGTCATGAAGACACTTTGAGCCTTCAGACCTGTGTGATTTCATCCACAACTCTTACCTATCTACTTGCCGGCGGAGCCCGTGGTGTCTAGGAGAGTGGTTACGATGCAATCCCAGCACTTGGGACACTGACGCAGGAAGATTGCTGTGAGTTCCAAGCCAGCCTGGGCTAGAATATAAGAGCCTCGGTCGCTAAACACACATAAAATGAAACATAACAGAAACTGGGGACTGGAGATGGCTCAGCAGGCAAAAGAGCTTGCTGTGAGTGGGGGGAGGGGAGGGCCTGTGAGGACCCGGGACCACATGGATTCAGTTCCCCCGAAGTCATGGACACAGTGGGGCATGGCCACACACGACTAGCCTCCGTTCCCAGGGGAGCGGAGACAGGAGCCTAGCTGGGACTCCCGTGTTCAGAGACTCCATCTCAAGGAAACATGGGTAAACATGACATTTTTCCCTGGCCTCCAGATGCCTGCAAGCATATCTAGACACACTACACAGGGAAGCAGACTGAGAAGCGTTAACATGAAAAGCAACTGGCTGGGCCGGTATATATGACTATAATCACAGCACCCGGAAGATGATAAGAGCAGAAGAGTCAGGGGTTCAAGGGCAAGCTTGACTACAGAAGACCTTCCTCAAACAGGGCTGGGGGGTGGCTTAGCGCTTTAAGCACTTGCCTGCGAAGCCTAAGGGCCCATGTTCCATCTCTCTCCACATCCCATGTAAGCCGGACACACAAAGGTGAGGTAAGCAGAAGGTCACACATGTGCAGCAAGTGAAGCAAGAGTCAAGTTCAAGTGCAGTGGCTGAGGCCATGGCACGCCAGTTCTCTCTCTCTCTCTCTCTCTCTCTCTCTTGCTCCATCTAAGAAACCACAACAGGAAAAAAAAAAAAAAAAAAACCCTGCAGTTCTAGAAATAAAAGTAACAACCAGGGCTGGAGAAATGGCTTAGCGGTTAAGCGCTTGCCTGTGAAGCCTAAGGACCCCGGTTCAAGGCTCGATTCCCCAGGACCCACGTTAGCCAGATGCACAAGGGGGCGCACGCATCTGGAGTTCGTTTGCAGTGGCTGGAGGCCCTGGCATGCCTATTCTCACTCTCTCTCGCTCTTGCTCTCTTTCTCTCTCTCGCTCTCTTTCTCTCTTTGCCTCTTGCTCTCAAATAAAAAAAAAATTTTAAGTAACCAATTTATAGAACAAAGTTAAAAATGATTGTTTTTACAATGTCATAAAAGCATTTTATATCTAAGAAGAAACCTAAATGAAACATCACATCCCCTGATGTCAAAGCCCCTGACATTTTCTTTTATGCTACAGTCTAAGCTGAGATGTAAATCAATCCATAAAAGCAAGAAGTGAAACTACTGTGAGGCAAATACCAGCGAGTCATAGCAACTACGGTACGTTTCATGTGGAGAGAGAGCGGAGAATGAACCCACTTCATAGTCACGGGCACAAGCACAGGGCTCGGAACCTGCTCTGGAGTCCTGGTGCTGACCGTAAAACACAGCAAGAAAATGAGACTTTTAAAACAAAACAAAACACATCTCCTCGTGTCAGAGAAAGTCTGTTTACTGGTCAGCAGAGAGCTCCTGCTTAAAGTGTTTATTTTGTACTTGAAACCAGCCAGCCTTCTGTTTCTTAGCAGAACCATGAATTTATTTATTTATTTATTTATTTATTTACTTATTTACTAGAGACAGAGAGGCACAGGGAGAGAGAGAAAGAGAATGAGAATGGGTGCCAGGGCCTCCAGCCACTGCAAATGAACTCCAGATGCATGCACTTTCTTGTGCATCTGGCTTACATGGGCCCTGGGGAGTCGAACCGAAGTCCTTAGGTTTTGCAGGCAAATACCTTAACCACTAAGCCATCTCTCCAGGCCAGACTCATGAATTTTTAAAAAGTGAATTTCTGTGGCCGTTCTACGAGTGGGGCGCCGCCTCCCGGGGTTCACCCTTGTGAGAAGCACTGAGGGGCTGTGCCTCTCCTCTCCCTTTCTGCACAGACGGTCTTGTGTCGCTCATCCTGACCTCACTGAAAGGTCACCTCCAGAGAGACCCTTCCACGCCACCAAATACAATGCAGTGAGTCTTACTGCATCACGGTTTTATGTTTTCAGCCATACTTGCCTTTTAGCGGTTATTTTTCCCCTTGAGTGTTTGTTCTATGTCTTCCCTAATTGGACTGTAAGTTCTGAGAGAACAGAATCGTTCATCCCTATTATCACTTGTCACTCTGTTAAAGAGTGTGGCCTCTGGAAGCCATAGGTGCCTGATAATTATTTCTTCATAAATGGAGAGATGCCCTGTGATTCATGCAGGGCCGCTCCAGATGATGAGGTTTCCTGGATGTCAGGGCATGAGGCTGAGGTGAACTTGGCATCAAGGATGAGGGGGTGAGGCAGGGGAGGATGGGAAATCGGGGGAGCAAGAGGCCATGACCCCAGCCTTCTCTGCACCGTACTAGGAAGAACCTGGCCCAGCCGGCTGCTCCCCAGGAACATCTGTGGCCAGGTGGGATCTCCGCACAGCCCAGTCTTCAGAGGGTGGAAAGAAACTGGTCTTCCTTGCTTGTTCTATTTCTTACTTCCTTTGACACGGTGTGGCATTCCATACATAGTCAGCTTCCCCACATTTCCACATCATCCGCTACTTTGAAAAGCCACCTAGGTACTAGAGAGATGGCTCAGCTCTCAAGGTACTTGCCTTAAAGCCTAAGGACCTGAGTTTCATTCCCCAGGACCCACAGAAAGCCAGATGCACAAGGTGGCACATGCATCTGGAGTTCGTTTGCAGTGGCTAGAGGCTCTGGTGTGCTCATTCTCTTATCTGCCTCTGTTTCTATCAAATGAGTAAATAAATAATTTAAAAGCCAATTAAAAACCCTGGTGGACTTAATAATGCCCTTACAGATGTTCCCATATTGATCTCCTGAACCCATGAATGCTGCCTTAAGAATGGCAAAAGGTACTCTGCAGACTGGGTGTGGTGGTGTGTGCCTTTAATCTCAGCACTCAGGTAGAGATGGGAGGATCACTGAGAGTTCGAGGCCACCATGAGACTTATCCAGTGAATTCCAGGTCACCCTGGGCTAGAGCAAGACCCTGCTTTAAAAAACCACACAAGCCGGGCATGGTGGTGTGTGCCGTTAATCCCAGCACTCGGGAGGCAGAGGTAGGAGGATCACCCTGAGTTCAAGGCCACCCTGAGACTCCATAGTGAATTCCAGGTCAGCCTGGGCCACAGTGAGACCCTACCTCGAAAAACAAAAACAAACAAACAAAAAAAAAACCACAAAAGTACTTTGTGGCTGTGACTACATTGTGGCTCTTGAGATTATCCTGTGAGTCCAGTGTAAACATGGGCATTTTGGTGGCAGAAACAGGAGTTTGAGGACTGCGTGATAAAGGGGCCGTGAGCTAAGGAACGGCAGCAGCCCTGACGCAAGAAGCCGGGAGCCCAGGATGGCCTGGCCCTGCCAGCAATTTAGACTCAGGAAATTTATTTCAAACTTGACCTCCAAAACTTCAGGGGAAAAAAATCGCATGTTTTAATATATTTAATATATTTTATTTATTTATTTGAGAGAGAGAGAAAAAATGGGCATGCCAGGGCACCCAGCCACTGCGAACGAACTCCAGATGCATGCGCCCCCTTGTGCATCTGACTTATGTGGGCCCTGGAGAAGAGAACTGGCATCCTTTGGCTTTGCAGGCCAACACCTTAACCGCTAAGCCATCTCTCCAGCCCAGCATGTGTTTTTAAAGCAGGTTGTTTGTAGTAACTTGTTATGGCAAAAAAAAAAAAAAAAAAAAAAAACTTGTTAAAGCAGCCATAGGAAACTAATACAAATGCCCAGAAGAGAATTCTTTTCTCTAAAGGCGTGGCAGAAGATCTGAAGATTCCAGCCACACTGGCCAGTCTTCAGCATGGAAGAGCGCTCATCTCTGAGACACCGGTCGGCCGTCTTATTGGTGAGGGGGCACAAGCTACCTACCAAGGGTGTGGGAACAGATGATGCCAGGGATCAGATGGGAAGCATAAAATGTGCGGAACACAGGGATCCGTGCTCAAAATAACCACTGAAATGAAGAATGCAACGGGCTTCTGTAACGCTTCATTTTCACATAGGAAGTCATTTTTAACCCTAAGGCATCCCCTCGTCCTTCAGAGTGAATTTGATATGTACCATGGCACATATATCCTTACATCAGACTGTCAAAGACATGCCTTCCAAATTGAGTCAAAAGTCTGTTCAGACACTGTAGTAGATAACACAACGATTCTCAGATGAACATCGTCCAGCTGAACAGTTTTGAGGGAGAAAGGGACTGATGCCAGCTTACGGGTCCAGGGGAAGTTCCATCACTGGAGGAAGCAGCAGCTCCCCTTCATAAACCCAAGCAGAAAGAAACCATCACCAGGCAGCAACACCAAAAGCAGCAAGCAGGGCCCTCAACGCAAACCTCTGTGCACACCTTTGGGCTGGAATTCAGAGCACCCCCAAACATACCTTTCGGCTGGACACCAGCATCCACCCCCAGTGACACCTCCTCCAGCCAGGCAGCTGGAGACCCAAGTTACAAGCTTTAATAAAGCATCCATGTCTAATGGGTGTGTGTTTGTACATTGAAACTACCACAGCCAGTAATATTTATTTTTATTAAGATTTGACTAAAATATATGAAGCATATTATAGGGTAACTTGAGTCACTTTGGCAAATGGCCGCATGCCTACTACCTGCCACTATCAAAGATGACTTCTTGCTTATAGACCAGTCCACCAGTGGCATAGTGTTGGGAGGTGGTTGTTAATGCTGGTCGGTAGTCAACAGCTCAGGCTGACAGAATGCCTTCTTCAATATTTAGATGACAACATTACCATGGGCATAAAGAAATCGCTGGCAGAAAAGAAACCATCCATTTGGGAGTAAAATCCATTTCTCAACTTCTTTGGCCCAGAAATAATCTCACTTCTTCTGCTTGTGATCCACTGGAAAGATCTAGTCATGCCCATTCTCTCTCTCTCCCTCTATCTGTCTTTCTCTCTGTGTCTGTCACTCTCAAATAAATAAATAAAAAATGAACAAAAAATATTTAAAAAAAAATGGGCTGGAGAGATGGCTTAGCGGTTAAGCGCTTGCCTGTGAAGCCTAAGGACCCCGGTTCGAGGCTCGCTTCCCCAGGTCCCACGTTAGCCAGATGCACAAGGGGGCGCACGCGTCTGGAGTTCGTTTGCAGTGGCTGGAAGCCCTGGCTCGCCCATTCTCTCTCTCTCCCTCTATCTGTCTTTCTCTCTGTGTCTGTCACTCTCAAATAAATAAATAAAAAATGAACAAAAAATATTTAAAAAAAAAAAAAGATCTAGTCATGTAGTATTGCTTGTGTGCAGGGGTGCTGGAAAGCGCAGCTCTAAGCTGGATGACTGCCTTTTCAGTACCATTAATGATCACAAAGACTCCTTTCTTCCTAATATAGAAAGTTCTCCATCTAGCCCCCAAACAAGCAAAAAACCCACCCCAAGGAGTTATCTCAAAGTCTTGTGGAATTACTTCCTTCCTACTGGTGAAACAGACGGGCAACTGGTTGTGGTGGTCCATGCTTGGAATCCCAGCTCCTCCAGACGCTGAGACAGAGAGTTGCAAGTTCAAGGCAAGGCTGGAAAACAGTGACATCTTGTCTCAAACTTTACAAGGGCTGGCATGCGATAGCAGTGACTCATTTGGAGGACAAAAGGAAGAAATGGGAGGGAGCTATGATCAAATTATATGTGAATGTATGAAAATTGTTATTAAAAACTTAAAAGGTAGGAGAGGGGGCTATCATGTATCTCCGGACACAAGGCCCTGGATTCAACCTCAAGTACTGTAAAAACAAATAAGCAAACAAACAAACTAGGCAAACATACACCAAAAGACTAGATGGGCAGCCAAAATTTGATGAATAAGAACTATAAAAAGTCATAATTTCCCTGAGTGTGGTGACACATGCCTTTAAATCTTGCACTTGGGAGGCAGAGCTAGGAGGATCACTGAGACTTTGAGGCCACCCTGAGACTACATAGTGAATTCCAGGTCAGCCTGAGCTGGAGTGAGAGCCTATCTCGAAAAAACAAAAAGCAAGAAAAGATCATAATTTCGTTGTCCGGCTTCCAGGCCTGAGCCGTTGTTTGTGACTGAGCTACCGACTGAAGAAAGGAACCGGGCCTCGAGACTCAGAGCCCTGCCGCACCATGGCTGCTCCTGTGACCCCAGTGTCCTCTCCCAAAGATCCACGTGGGTCACTCAACTCTGGTGTGCCCAGACATTTCAATAAGTGGTGAACATAAGTCTTGTTAGCATTGAAGGTTCTTAATCAGTTCTTGTCTTTGCAACTAAAGTAATTCAGACGACAGAGAGTGAGTGACACTTTAAGCAGAAGCTGATGGAATCAAGCAAAGCAAAACTGAGCAAGCACTCCAAAGAGGCTGCAGTGAACTGTCCTGAAGTCCTCCAGAGAGGGGCTGGAGTGCTCTGTCCTGAAGTCCTCCAGAGAGGGGCTGGAGTGCTCTGTCCTGAAGTCCTCCAGAGAGGGGCTGGAGTGCTCTGTCCTGAAGTCCTCCAGAGAGGGGCTGGAGTGCTCTGTCCTGAAGTCCTCCAGAGAGGGGCTGGAGTGCTCTGTCCTGAAGTCCAACTGGTAATTTGCCTGTCTGGTGTGTTTATTTCTTATATAACAACAAGAGCCTTTCTTCAGCTTTCAGGATGTTTTAATCACAAAGGAGCACTCTGACCGTCAAGAAGATTTGGCTGTGGTGTCCTTCATACCCTTATATCTAATTGCTGCCCATCTCATGTCATTAGGACATAGATACACAGAGACACAAATCCTTACCATAGAGCCTTTAGAGTGAGGGAATGTTGGAACTCAATCAAAAGTAAGTGGAGGCTGACTCAGGCTCAGCTAACAGTGGAGTCACTGAATCTACAGGTGGGCCTAATGGTTGTGTGCCTGGACTCCAAATGTACAGAAAAATACACATGCTTTGTAAGTGCACAAGTTCGCATTGATTCTTTGGCTTAGGGTGACTCTGTCATCATGGAGAGGACCCAGGAGACTTCTCTAAAGTGAATCTGTGACTCTACGAAAACACATTGTCCTAGAGCCAATGGCAGTGTAATTTCTTTTTTTTTTTTTTTTTTTTTATTTAGTTGAGAGCGATAGACACAGAGAGAAAGACAGATAGCGGGAGAGAGACAGAATGGGCGTGCCAGGGCTTTCAAGCCTCTGCAAACGAACTCCAGAGGCGTGCGCCCCCTTGTGCATCTGGCTAACGTGGGACCTGGGGAATGGAGCCTCGAACCAGGGTCCTTAGGCTTCACAGGCAAGCGCTTAACCGCTAAGCCATCTCTCCAGCCTTCTTTCTATTGATTTTGCAAGGTAGGGTCTCACTCTAGCCCAGGCTAGCCCGGAATTCACTATGTAGTCTCAGGCTGGCCTTGAACTCATGCTGATCCTCCTACCTCTGCCTCCCGAGTGCTGGGACTAAAGCGCACGTGCCATCACGCCCGGCTCGGCAGTGTCATTGCTAAAGCACATGAGGGCTCAAAACCATGGAGCCCATCATGTTTCCATTCATGCAACTCTGGCTTCTGCAAAAACCAGTGGGATCCTTGAGGAAGACAGGAGACCCTGGCAAACTCAAAGTTGAAGTCTGACTGTGAGATGCCCTCCACAGATTCACGTGCTCACACATGTGGCTCCCAGCTAGCGAAGCCGTTTGGGAAGGAGATGGAGCCTTGCTGGAGGAAGTGGGGCACGGGGGGTGGGCCTTGAGGGGTGATAGCCAGCTTCACTTCCTGTTCATCCTCCACTTCCTGAAACTGCAACTCGATGAACCCGCCTGCCAGGCCTTCCCCGCCTCAGTGGAAACCATTTCCTTCCTCGAGTTGATTCTTCTGATCAGGTATTTGTTCACCGCAATATGAAAGTAAGTAAGACAATGTGGCATCATTTGCAAGGTCAACATAGCTTGGCCTGAGTGCATGGTGTGTGCCATATAACATACATTCTTCTCAGAATCCTGGTTCTGTTTTAATTAACTACAAGTGAACATAAATCAGAATGAGTAACGAAGTCTGAAGACAAATGAGACATGCAGGACTGTTTCTTCAAATAGAGTTATATAATTAAACCCTAATAAAATGTCAGCTGTAATAATAAATGATCCGCTTGGCACTGATTGTGCAAACTTGATCGTATAGCGCAGGGCCAAGGTTCTGGGCAGGAGCGAAACCTGGCTTGTCCTCGTGCGCTTTGCTCGTGCTTCTACCCACAAAGTCAGAACTTCTTTTTCCTTTTGTCTTTTCGAGGTAGGATCTCAGTCTAGCCCAGGCTGACCTGGAATTCTCCATGCTGTCTCAGGGTGGCCTTGAACTCACGGAGACCCTCCTACCTCTGCCTCCCAAGTGCTGGGATGAAAGGTGTGCCACCACGTCCAGCCTAAAAGAACTTCTCTGTCGCTTCACTCAGCAGCTGTTTTCTGCCTGCCTCCCCCCCCCCCCCGCCAGGCCTCTGCAGGTCATGGTCTGTCATGTGCACCCCACTCTCCACCTCCTCTTTAAGCTCTCACCTCTTCAGGGCTCCCACTGAAAAGTGTGTGACTCTGGGACCCTTATCAAGGGAGGAGCGCTTGCTCCCAGCTCCATCCCACTGGGCTCTGGGTGAGACAGCGTTCCCTCCTGCATCCACCCACTTGTCCCCGTGCCTTGGGGAACATCCTCAGGGGCTTGGTGGCGATGCTGCTGGGTTGGACGGCCTACTTTCCTTCCTGGCTGGCTCACTGTCTTTTCTGCACCTCTGTTCTGGAGGCTTCTTCCTCATGAACAGTGTAGCACATGACATGGTTCTTTGATCTCCATTCTTCCTACAGTCTGCTCCCTCTAAAGTGAACTCTACCCTTTGTTCTCCAAACCATTCCATTTCCGCCTGTCCTCAGTATACCCCCTTGGTGGCAATCCCCCAAGAGTGACCTCTCTCCCTCTCACTACCCCTCTGCCGACTTTCTTCTGTTATTCTGGATCCCTGAATAATTTTTGTTTCGCCCCCATTCATTCTTCCTGCCCCTGACTTTGAATGATACGTAATACATAATAATAATAATGCCAAGTCCATAAGTGATGGTTAATTTTATGTGCCAGCTTAGCAGGGGCACAGGAGGCCCAGACAGCTGCCAACCATGATTTCCGGATGTGTCTCTGAGGGAGTTTCCAGGGGAGACCACTTAAATTGGTGGTCTGAGGGAAGCAAGACGATTCTCCCCAATGTGGGCGGACCTCATCCCAACCGCGGAGGACAGGAAGAGAACACAGAGTTGGAGGCACTCCGCCTGGCTGCTCCGGTCACCGGTCACTGGTCACTCCTGGCTTTATAGCAAAGCCTTCATTCTGCACCAGTGCTCCCTGGACTTGGACCTGTACTGCTGGCTTTCCTGAGTTTGCAGCTTGCAGGCAACTCCTCGGGAGACGATTTCGTCCTCATAACTGTGTGAACCAGTGCCGTGTAACGAATATTTATACACACGTTTCTGGTATAGATGTATATTTCTAAGTATGTATGTATATATACAAATATATATAATTTCTAGATGTATAGAGATTTCTACAGATCTATATGTGTATATATTTCCAGATCACTCTCTCTCTCTCTCTCTGTGTGTTCTAGTTTCTTGTATTAGATAGTGATGCTATCGTTTCCGCCCCCCCCCCAAGATACCAGGCTCTTGTGTTGTCCCCTCCCTCACCAGAGCTTGTCTAGATCCCCTGCTGTGGCCCTTGGGGCACTGGGCAACGGCACTGAAGCAGTGGCTGATAAACGCTGGCTCAGCAGGCCTTGCCCTCAATGGACTCTACCTGCTCGAGGGAATGGCTGAGCTGGCAAAGGCCACATGGCAGACAGCGAGGCACATCAGCCAACAACCGCAGCCAACTGGCAAGCACGGGCGAAGCCACCCAGCTTCTGGCAGTCGGTGCCAAGCACACTAATGAACCCAGCAACGCCACATGGATTCACTGAGCTTGCTAACGTTGCCTCATTAGAAACATGTCTCCCACTGAAGTTCACTAATGATGTAACTCTCTTGCCCTAAGTTTGTCTTACATCTCTATTCCATCCTAGTAAAGACCAAAATGTAGCAAAGCTTTCAGGGAAGGCTTGGCAGTTCAGTTTATGCATTGTCTTGGCTAGGGTCATTACCACTGAACACGGGAGACTCTGAGTACAGTAGATTGTCGTCTATAATGGGGGTAGGTCCCATGTCACCCACAGAGAGCACCAAGGAAAGGTTGCATTCATCAGCAAAGAACGCAGGGTTCTCTCTGGATCGCCCTCAGGCGCAAGACTGCCGCGTCAACTCCTTCCAGAAGCCTGTGCGTTTGGACTTGCCCACACCCAGAGTCCAGGGAGCCAGGTACAGCCTCTCTCTTTACATGCACGCACATGCATGCACATGCATGCACGCGTGCGCACACACACACCATATTGCTTCCGCCTTCGCACGGCGCTGATGCGGGGCTTGGCATGGGGAACCCTGCTCTCTCCCTTGCGCTTGCTTTCGGTCAGTGCGCCCCGTTGCTGCAAGCCACACGCTCGTCCACGTGCGCTCTCCCGTCTAGTCCACCTCCTTCCCTGCCCTCCTTCTCTGCGCATCCGCCCCGACCATGGCCAGATCTCTTCCGGATGCCCGCATTCCAGCAGGGTGGTCTTTCCACGATCGCGCCCTCAGCAACGTCTCCTCATCGCCTACAGGACAGTAGCACCTCCGGCTCCTGGAACGTGGAAGGTTCTTACCACCTAGCCCGAGTTCAAGTCCCGCCCCCTTGTCTCTTCCTCCCCGTGTAAAGTGTCCCGACTTCCAGCCTCAGTTAACTGGCTGTTGATCTCCAAGGGTGCTGAATCCATGCCTTCGGGCTTTTACATATTCTGTTTGGTTTGCTTGGCACGGCTGCCAGTTTGGGAAGCGCTGTGCCCTGCTCTTCACACCCTGGCTCACAGGCAGTCTTTGTTCTGAATTCTTGCTTATAATGTTCAGAACATGGTAAAGGTCTTTTGATAATCCTCATGTAATATACTGTTTGGGTTTTGGGGAGTTGTTTCTTTGTTTTTGGTTTCTTTGAGGCAGGGTCTCACTCTAACCCAGGCTGAGCTGGAACCCCAGGCTAGCCATGAGTTCATGGTGATCCTCCTACCTCAGCTTCCCAAGTGCTGGGATTAAAGGCGTGTGCCACCATGTCAGACCCATTAATATGTTGAAGTTAACATACTGGTCTATATGGTGACAAGGTGCTCTTGGATAGCCCCCTGTACCTCACAATAGGATTCCTACTCCTAGTGCTTTATTATTTAGCTCATAATATTAGCAACTTTTATTGGGCTGGAGAGATTGCTTAGTGATTAAGGTGCTTGCCTGCAAAGTCTAAGGACACATGTTCACCTCTCCAGATCCCACATAAGCCAGCCACACATAGGTGAGGCAAGCACAAGTAAATACACACCCAATAGGTGGCGCAAGCATCTGGAATTCAATTTCAGTGACTGAGGCCCTGGCATGCCAATTCTCTCTCTCTCAAAAATTAATGAATAAATAATTTTTTTAAAATATTTTCTTTTTTAAAATTTTTATTTATTTATTTGAGAGCAACAGACACAGAGAGAAAGACAGATAGAGGGAGAGAGAGAATGGTCGCGCCAGGCCTTCCAGCCTCTGCAAACGAACTCCAGACACGTGCGCCCCCTTGTGCATCTGGCTAACGTGGGTCCTGGGGAACCGAGCCTCGAACTGGGGTCCTTAGGCTTCACAGGCAAGCGCTTAACCGCTAAGCCATCTCTCCAGCCCAGAATAGATAATTTTTAAAAAGCATTTATTGAGTCAATTTTCACAGACTTGATTCCATACCCAGTGATGCCAGAGGGCCTAATACCCATCTGGGTATCACTCCTGTCCTGGCATCCTGTGCACAGGCAAAGCTCAGTGAACAAGTTAGAAGTTAAAGGATAAACCATTTGTGGGGGTGGACGGCTTAATGGGCAAGGGAGCTTGCTATGCAAACGTGAGGGCCTGACTTTAATCTCCAGCACCCATGTAAAAAGCTGGGTGTGGCCACACATGCCAGTAACCCCAGACCTGTGGGGAACAGAGTTGAGGTTCACTGGGACTTGCAGGTCAGCCAGTCTGACCAAAAACAGTGGCTCTAGGGTCAGTGAGAGACTAAATGTCAAGGAAATAATGCAGGAGAGTGACACGGGACTCCCACATTCCCCCCCCTCCAGGGTCTGCTCACACACATACAGGGCACACACATTTGCACCCACATGTGCATCCACTATACACATATACACATCAAACATACTACATAGACATATGCCCAAAAAAAGATAAGCTTCCGTTCATGGAGAAGCTTAAAATATTTGATTTCTTCCTGCCACCACAGTAATTAGCCATCTCCTGCTAAGTGGTTTCCCAGATGATTGTAAGTCAAGCAAATTCACAGAAAGGAGAAATTTCTGTCACTAAGGGGCACCGTTTTGAGGAACAGGAAGTAGAAGGAAATAGTTTCTAAAACAATCTTAAAGAACGACCTCTATTTCCTATTCTGTCAGTCTTCAGCAAAACAGGTTTTATTTTTTTCTGTTTTGAGAAGTTTCCAACCCACTTAAAGTAGAAATCATAACATAATGAACACCGGGATAGCCTCACGTAGACTGACTAATCTCTCTCTCTTTTTACCGCCCCCCACCCACTTCCCAGGCAACAGCCTTCAACGCCATTTCACTAGAACAAGGTCGTTGTTTGCCACCTCCACGGCACCATTATCACACCTGAGACAATCGATGTGAATTCAATCAACACATCCATCATACAGTCTGTCCCCAAAGTTCCTAATGATCCCCCAAAATAACCTCGTTTATTATACTGAGAGTTACAAAATGGTGCTTTTTGAAATCTAAAATTGGGTCTGCACATCATGGCTTACCATTTTGTAACCAGAGATTTCCCTTTCTGTCTCTTGAGAATCACTGTGGAATCGGGATGTTTTGTTTTGTTTTCCAGGTGGGGTCCCCTGGAGCCTGCGCTGACCGGGCGCTCACTCTGCAGTCCTGGGCTGGCCTTGCACACACAGTGAGACTCCTACTTCTGTCGCCAGAGTGCTGGGATCAAAGGCGTGTGCCACCATGTCCCGCCTCACTGTGAATTTATGATCTGTTTTTAGATTTCATGTTTTATAGTCATTGTGCCAGAATGATTCTTTTTTATTTAATTTTTATTTGTAAGTGCAGTGAGAGAGAGAGAGAGCATCCTAAGGTGTGGGGGTGGATTTGGAATTCCAGTCTAAAGATACACAAAGCTCTTGAGCTTTGCTTGGGGTTCCTGAAGTGTGCTTGGGATGGCTCTCGGCCTCTCTCTCTCTCTCTTTCTCTCTCTGCTTGGTCCTAGGAGTGGGGGGCCACTTCTGCTGATACGGAACTTCCCCTAGTTCTGTAAGCTTCAAATCAATCCCTTCCTCCACAACTGTGTCTGCTTTGGAAGTTCATCTCAGTGACCTGACGCCGTCTGCTACGCGTGGGCGCTGAGGAATTGAACCCAGGCTGGCGGGCTCGCAAGCAAGCACCGTCCACCACTGAGCCTCAAAGTTTTATATACGGTCAGTGGTCTCCCTTTCAACCTGGCTACTACATCTTTTTTGTTGTTGTTGTTCATTTTTTATTTACTTATTTGAGAGCGACAGACATAGAGAGAAAGACAGATAGAGGAGAGAGAGAGAATGGGTGCGCCAGGGCTTCCAGCCTCTGCAAACGAACTCCAGACGCGTGCGCCCCCTTGTGCATCTGGCTAACGTGGGACCTGGGGAACCGAGCCTCGAACTGGGGTCCTTAGGCTTCACAGGCAAGTGCTTAACCGCTAAGCCATCTCTCCAGCCCTACTACATCTTTTTGATACGAATTATTACAGAGTTCAAAAATTCCTTTGTGCTCTAGTACACAAGGTGTTACTACTTCAGACCTGATATTACTTCAGTAGTTCTGTTTCTTCTTGTCAGGCAGTAATATTCAGAACCCAACCCCTGATCCCTAAGCAAGCTGGCTGCTATAATGGATGATAAGCTTGTGATGTAGTTGCTGGGACAAAACACCTGACGAAAAGCAGATGGTGGGAGGAAAGGTTTTATTGCAACTTTTACACTTTAGGGGAAACTTCATGATGGCAGGGGAAAGCATGGCCTGAGCAGAGGCTGGACATCACCTCTTTGCCACAGCAGGTGGATAACATTAGCAAGAGAGTGAGTTGAGTGAACACGGGCAAGCTAGGGCTGATGAACCTCCAGGTCCGCCCCCAGCAACACCTCCCCCCCAAAAACCTAAAACTAAACTAAACTAAACTAAAATAAAATCTGAAGCTTTATTTCAGAAAAAAAAAAAATTATTTGCAGAGAGAAAGAGAGAGCAGAGTTTCTTGCCTCTGTAAACAAATTTCACATGCATGCAAGTGATGACTTTGTGTATCTGGCTATACACAGACACTACAGAACTGAACCGCGTCCACAGACTTTGCAAGCAAGCAGTTTAACCTCTGAGCCATCTCCCAGCCCCCTGGAGCTTTTTTTACTGCAGAAGAAATTAAAGACATAGCCGCCTTTGTAGTTTTCTCCAGGAAAGTGACAAGCTTGCAACAAAAAGCTCCTTGGGCCATGAGTCTTGGAGAAATGTCACCCTCCCCTTAACTGTGTCCTCTGAGCAGGCTGCTTTGTAGAGTGCTTGGTCTCAGCCACGCCTGTGATAGAGACTAGTTTCACTTTCTGACTTTTCACGTGGCCGAGAACTTTTGTGAAATTCTACTCTTTGTTTGTTTGCTTTTAGTTTTTTGAGGTAGGGTCTCACTCTAGCTCAGGCTGTCCTGGAATTCACTATGGAGTCTCAGGGTGGCCTCGAACTCACGGCAATCCTCCTACCTCTGCCTCCCGGGTGCTGGGATTAAAGGCGTGCACCACCACGCCCAGCAAAACTCTACTCTTGTCCAAACTTTAGAACTTTCCTCCAGAGACCAGGTGTTGGTAGATGCAGAGCGATTACAGAAAGAGCAGATGAGGAATCCAGGTTTCTTGTCTCCGCACGGTCTTGGGTATGGCGGCCTCACCAAAGACGAGGGAACCAAGTCTCAGGCTGCGCTGCAACGCAGTGACAGAGCCCCTGTGCTCGGTTGAACCTACGATGTCCTATGTGAATTGGCCCCATAGGCTCATGGCCTGGTGGTGCCCTTTGGGAAGGTTGTGGCATCAGACAGTCCTACATGGTGAAGAGACAGCAACAGGCTTTCTGAGGACACCAGCACGCTAACACTGGGTAGGAATGTACTTTAAAAAAAAAAATTATTTATTTATTTATTTATTTGAGAGCGACAGACACAGAGAGAAAGACAGATAGAGGGAGAGAGAGAGAATGGGCGCGCCAGAGCTTCCAGCCTCTGCAAACGAACTCCAGACGCGTGTGCCCCCTTGTGCATCTGGCTAACGTGGGACCTGGGGAACCGAGCCTCGAACCGGGGTCCTTAGGCTTCACAGGCAAGCGCTTAACCGCTAAGCAATCTCTCCAGTCCAGGAGTGTACTTTTAACACTCCTCCTAACCACTCACAGAGGCATGTGCTGGACCAGGATGCTCAGCGGGACCCATTTCATGGTCATTCTTGGGAAGAAGCCCTCCACCCACTTGACTGTCACTTCTTTTTCTTCAAACATATTTATTTATTTATTTACTTACTTATTTGAGAGAGCTAGAGAGAGAGAGAAAGAGGCACACACACACACACACACACACACACACACGGAGGGAGAGAGAAAAAGACAGGATGGGCACACCAGGGTCTCCAGCCACTGCTAACTCCAGACTCACGGGTCACCTTGTGTATCTGGCGTATGTGGGTCTTCGGGAATCAAACCTGTATCCTTCGGCTTTGCAGGCAAGCACTGTAACCACTAAGCCGCTAAGTTTTTGAGCCTTCTATCCATGGGGTCCGGTGGCGTGTGACAGAGGAACAGCGCCCATTGCGAGAGTTGAAAGCATTCAAAGCGCGGTCATTAGTGCGGAAAATCATAACCTTAATGTCTCTTTAACGGCCTTGGTATGTTTTGGTCATGTAGTCAGCATTGTGTGGTTTATTCACGGCCCAGGAAGATACATGTCACAGAGTCCAACTGTGAGAGCTGTACTGTGACCCTCAGAGCCTAAAGTGCCACCAGAGAAGTGACAAGCCACACACGCTTTAAAGGGTAGTTAGTGGGGTGTCACTCTCGCTGCTGCTCGGCGACACCTCACCAATCTAATTTTAGCATAAACAATGCCCCTGGGGGCTGGAGGCCTGATTTTGGAGACTCGGTTTGAGGACAATCACATGCTGTCTTTGCTTGGAAGATGGAAGTCTAATTGGAGTTTCTGGGACCTCAGGAGACTGGTGTTTCAATTCTGTCACTTGTTTGGGAAAAAAAGAAAAAGAACAAAAATAATGACAAAGAAACCCCCTATCTTTAGTAACTCTGTTATTCACAAGACTATGTCTAAATCTTGGTAGTCAAGACTGTCTTCTATCTGATGTTTATCCAGAAGTCTTTTTTTTTTTTTTAAGATTTTTATTTATTTATTTATTTGAAAGTGACAGGGAGAGAAAGAGGCAGATAGAGAGAGTGAGAGAGAATGGGCACACCAGGGCTTCCAGCCACTGCAAACGAACTCCAGACGCGTGCGCCCCCTTGTGCATCTGGCTAACGTGGGACCTGGGGAACCGAGCCTCGAACTGGGGTCCATAGGCTTCACAGGCAAGCACTTAATCGCTAAGCCATCTCTCCAGCCCCCAAAAGTCTTTTTGAAAAAATATTTTTATTTATTTGCAAGCAAAGAGAGAGAGAGAGAGAGAAAAAAGAGGAGAGGAGAGATATGGACAGAAAGGGTGCAACAGGGCCCCAGCTGCTACAAATGGACTCTAGATAAATGCACCTCTTTATGCATCTGGCTTTACATGGGTACTGGAGAATCGAACTTGGTTGTTAGGCTTTGTAGGCAAGCACTTTAACTGCTGAGCCATCTCTCCAGCCCCCTAAAGTCTTTTTATGTATAGCAGGTTTTGTTTTTTGTTGTTCCTGCAGTTTTTCAAGGTAGGTTCTCGCTTTAGCTCAGGCTGACCTGGAATTCACTATGTAGTCTCAGGCTGGCCTTGCAATCACAGCCATTCTCCTACCTCTGCCTCCCAAGTGCTGGATTAAAGGCGTGCACCACCACACCCAGTTTACAGCAGCTCTTTGACTTATAAAGGGGTTAGGGTGGATAAAAGCCTCCTGTGTTGAAAATGCCACAAGGTTATTTAATTGACATTCCTCACCTGCTTCATTTCCTGTCCAGCAACCCAGCAGCACACGGGGGGTTCCCCTCCTGGTGGGGCAGGAACTGCGGCTCACTGCGCCTGCTCACCAGCAACCAACGCAGCAAGAAAGGGCACAGAGCAGAAACAATTCAAAGTGCTTTCTGTTGAACGTGTGGAACTTTTGTACGCTGAAAAGGTGCTCAGTTGAGCAATTGCGAGCCGGGGCTGCCCGACTGCTGCCCCATGCAGCCGCACTGGGCAGGCCAGAGCCTCTGAGTTCATCCTGGCCGTGCCCATGCCAGGGCATGCCCCCTTTCATCTTCCTGGATTTGTGTCTTGTTCCAGATGCCTGCTGGCCTCTGAGCTAGATCCTTTCATCTACTGACCTGACATTTTCAAAAACAAATAACCCTAGTGAAACAGCCTCCGTCCCGAAGCAGCTGTTTTTCTCTCCCATCTTAGGGAATGACAAAGAAAAAGTCCTTTATGGGATTTTTGCCTCTGCCCAGGCTTTGTTTAACCTGTGGCCCAGTGTACTACTGCAAGCCCACCCGTGTTTCCTGTGGCTCTCGGGACAAGGTGGGTGCTCTTAGCGTCCTCCTGGGGGAAGGAATTGATGTCACAGTCTCCCACGCACCTCACTTCCAGCCCACAATGTCTCCTGGTCTCCTTTGAGGACCAAGCTGCTTCTCTCCTCCTTGATCCCCTAGGATCTAGATCTGGATCTAGTAGTTAATCTCTATTGTCAACTTGATCGGGAATCACATAGGGGACAGCCTCTGGTTGAAGGTTATTTCCAGGAAGGATTAGAGAGAGCTGTCCCCCAGAGCAGGCAGCCCTTCTCATTGCAGCCTGTGTACACAGATGTTCCAGGAAGAAGTGGCCCTCTTGCAGGCTGCCCTTGCTTCTTGCTGGTCAGTATATCTACCCTGTTTATTTTTTATTTTTAAATTGTTTTTATGAAGTCAAAACTTGGTATGGACGCATCGTGTGTTGATACCACATTTCCCTCCTCCCTGCCCCCATTGCACTGAGGGCCCTCCTCACTGGGATTGCTGGTGTTCACCATGGGGTTTTGCGTTATGAGTTGTAAGAGCAGCAGCCAGTCATGTGTGTGCGTGTGCGTGTGTGTGTGTGTGTGTGTGTGTGTGTGTGTGTGTGCGTGTGTGTGTGTGTGTGTGTTGGGGGAGGGCTGATGCCTCCGGATATTCCCTCCTACGCTGTGGCTCTTACAATCCTTCCATCCCCTCTTCTGCAAAATTCCCCGGGTGAGTTTTCGGTCTACGCTGTGCTTGCTCTCCTCTGCTGCCCTTGGAACCCAGCTCCTCCTTGCCTGCCATGTGGGCTGCAGACGGGTCCTCCAGGAATGCCCAGGCCTTCAGCACAAGGCTGGGTCTGAAGAGGCATCGAGCCTCGGGGACTAGGTTCCCAGACCACTGCCCTGCACATGGCTGTTGCTGGCTTACCCGGCACCCGTCCTATAGCCAGTGTAATGAATCCCCTTTGCCGTAACTATCCACTCGACCGCTTCTGGTCCTAGAGAGAACCTGACTGATACACACCTGGCCCCCGATTCCTGGCCCCCCACTTAGACCTTTGGAACCATGATGGGCATCAGCCATCCAGTTCATCTGCCCAGAAAGCCCAGCCTTACATGTGTATTTAGTGGATGGTGGATGAAGAAATGACCATGGACCAAATGAAGCACACAGAGGACCAAAGCTAAACAAAAAACCAAAGCAACAGGGAATGGTGGCACACGCATTTAATCCCAGCACTCAGGAGGCAGAGGTAGGAGGATCGCCATTGTTCGAGGCCACCCTGTGACTACATAGTGAATTCCAGGTCAGCCTGAGCTAGAGTGAAAGAGACCCAACCTCGGAAAAAAAAATACAAATGAGCAATAACAAACAGACAATCAAACCAAGCCCAAATAAACGGGAGCAGTCCTGTTTGCTTCCTCAGGGCGCTTGCCAGAGCCGGGGAGGGACGGAAGGTAGAAGAGGAAGTGCAGTTGGTCACCCATGCTGAGTGTGCATGCATGTATGTGTGTGAATATCCTTTAAATATACTTTATTTATTTTTTTAATTAATTAATTTATTTATTTGAGAGCGACAGACACAGAAAGACAGATAGAGGGAGAGAGAGAGAATGGGCGCGCCAGGGCTTCCAGCCTCTGCAAACGAACTCCAGACGTGTGCGACCCCTGTGCATCTGGCTAACGTGGGACCTGGGGAACCGAGCCTCGAACCGGGGTCCTTAGGCTTCACAGGCAAGTGTTTAACCGCTAAGCCATCTCTCCAGCCCATATTTTATTTATTTTATAGAAAGAGAGAGAGAGAGAGAGAGAGAGAGAGAGAGAGAGAGAGAGAGAGAGAATGGGCGTGCCAGGGCCTCCAGCCACTGCAAACAAACTCCAGATTCATGAACCACGTTGTGCATCTGGCTTACATGGGTCCTTGGGAATCAAACCGGGGACCTTTGGCTTTGCAGGCAAATGCTTAACTGCTAAGCCATCTCTCCAGCAGCCCCCGTCCCCACCACACAGTATCTTTTGAAGATGTGTTCATGTTTCAGCGTGCTGTGGCTTGACTATATCCCTTACCTCAAAGTTCACGTATTGGGGGCTTAATCCCAAATTCATGTTGACCTTATTTGGAGGGGCTTTTTCGAGACAGGATTAGATGAAGCCGTGATGCCCACCCACCATGCATGAGAGGTTATTATTGGCTTTAAGGAGGAACAGAGATCTGAGCTAGTATATTTCCCTTCCCTTTCTCCTGCCCCCCCCCCCACTACCAGAAAATTCCAGGAAAGCACTTGGCAGCCGCCCTTGGACTTTCTAGCTTCCAGAACCATAATCCCAGACAAATCTCTGTTCTTTATGCACTACCAAGTCTCAGGTAGCCTTTCTCTTCTCTCTTTTATTTGAAGGAGGGTCTCACTCCAGGCTGACCTGAAATTCAGTCTGTAGCCCAAGCTGGCCTCAAACTCACGGTGATCTTCCCATCTCATTCTGCGCATGCCGAGATTACAGGCGTGCGTGCTGGGATTACAGGCGTGAGCCACCACGGCTCCGAAACTCGCTTAGAGAAGCAGGAGATAGACGGACAGGGTAACTTCTTCACAATTAACCCATTCTGAAACCTTCGAAAAGTCCCTTTTTAGGAGCCGGGGCAGTGGCTTTCTCAGCAGAAAAGTGCCTTGGAGCCCAAGACAAGGATTAGAGAGCTCAAAGATGGGCACACATTGCCTGTCTTCCTTCAGTTTATGGCTAGGCAGGAAGGGTGGGCTCTTCCCAGCAGGATCCCAGCTGTCTTCCCCTCTCTCCTTGCTGCCCTGCTAATGTGCACCGCCGCTCTGCTCTGGCAGGAGACACGGAGAACTTCTTAACCAGATACCCAAGAACTAAATGATAACGTTTGCATATATAAGAAAAAAATATTGGTGCTAAAGGGTCAAAGATAGAATGGCTTTGCCTGGGCAAAGAAAACCCCAAGGTTACTCAAGGAATTTGGAGGGGGTCCAGTGTCGGCTCACAAGTCCGAACAAGCCCAGGCTCCTCTATTTCTGCAGGGTTGTTGAGCCCCGTAGAAGGACAACTGAAGGCTGCAGAGATGGCTTAGCAATTAAGGCGCCTTCCCGCAAAGCCAAAGGACCCAGGTTCAATTCCCCAGAACCCACGTGAGCCAGATGCACTGGGTGGCGCATGCTCTGGAGCTTATTTATTGCAGTGGCTAGAGGCCTTGGCATGCCCATTTTCCCTCTGTCTCTCTCTCTCTCTCTCTCTCTCTCTCTCTCCCTCTCTCTCTTTGGCTCTTTCTTCCTCATATAAAAAAATATTTTAAAGATTTTATTTTCATTTATTTATGTGAGACAGAGAGAGAGGGAGAGAGAGAGACAGAGTGAGAATGGGCTTGCCAGGGCTTCTAGCCACTGCAAACGAATTCCAGATGCATGTGCCACCATGTGCATCTGGCTCGCGTGGGACCTGGAGAATCAAACCTGGGTCCTTAGGCTTCACAGGCAAGTATCTTAATGGCTAAGCTATCTCTCCAGCCTGAAAATATTTTTTTAAAAAGGCAGGATGTTCTCTGCACAAGGACACCTACAGGCGGTGCTAACAGAGGCCGAAATCCGGCCTGTGCTCTGCTCTAAGCGCGCTCTGGCGTGGGGCTGTGTCTGCTCAGTGA
Source organism: Jaculus jaculus (assembly GCF_020740685.1). NCBI lineage: Eukaryota > Metazoa > Chordata > Mammalia > Rodentia > Dipodidae > Jaculus > Jaculus jaculus. Next base: position 86,448,333 of record NC_059114.1, read on the forward strand.
GTGGTGTCTTTCTTCATTGTACAAAGGTGCTGCGTACACCCTCAGCAGGCCTGGGAACAACCTCAATGTGTGTGTAGGCCTCTGCCATGTTCTGCTCAGATGACCTGGAGATATTAGCTCTTCTTGACCAGATTTAAAAAAAAAAAAACCCCTTTTGGGTATTAAAAAAATAATTTCCAAACCATGGACCCCAACGAGTGTCTGGCTAGCCGGGATCTTAGTGTGAGGTTGGTTGTTTGGGTAAGCACGTTCCTTACAGAATGCTTGTCAAAGGTAGACTGCTCTTTCCTGGGCAAGCTCCTTCTTATACGCACAGCGCACATAACTGCAGGTGGAGAACAGTGAATTCCTTTTGTGAGGCGGGCCTTGGACTTGGTGGGCTTTGGAGAGCAGGCAGAGGAGGCAGATGCAGGATCTGGTCTTCCTTTTCCTTTTCTTTCTTTCTTTCTTTTTTTTTTTTTCTTTGAGGTAGGGTTTCACGCTAGCCCAGGCTGACCTGGAATTTACTCTGTAGTCTCAGGCTGGCCTTGAACTCACAGTGATCCTCCTACCTCTGCCACTCGAGTGCTGGGATTAAAGGCATGCGCCACCACACCCGGCTTGGTCTTCCTTTGCATTTGCTCTGTTGTTAAGCCATATGACGTTCTTATGTATCTGTGCTCAGAGTAAGCTGGGTAAGTGGTAGGGCTCTTGTGGCCCTGTGACAACAAGAGTAAGGACAATCAGGAGCAAGAAGCAGAAGACAGGGTAAGTAGATGGAGAAAGAACGGCTTTAAGAAATTACCCCAGGGGCCCGCGGCACTGGCTCAGTGGATAAAGCACTTGTCATGAGGCCTAGAGTCTGAAGGACCCACACAGCCGCTGGGTAGCTGTGGTGGCATGTGCTGTGATCCCAGTCCCTGGGAGGCAGAGATGGGGAGTCTCCAGGACAAAAAGAGCCTGCAACACTAGCAGATTTGAGGAGCCCTGCATTCAAGTGAGAGGCTCTGATTCCGTAGGTAAGGGGCCAAGCAATCAAGGAGCAAATTCAGCATTAAGCCCTGGCCTCCCCATGGACACGTATCTAGCATGCATATGCACCCACAGAAAGTCAGCACTCAAAAATCCCATGGGTAAACCGGGCATGGTGGGGCACGCCTTTAATCCCAGCACTCGGGAGGCCGAGGTAGGAGGATCAGAAGGATCACCATGAGTTCGAGGCCACCCGGAGACTACATAGTGAATTCCAGCTCAGCCTGAGCTAATAAGACCCTACCTTGAAAAACAAAAACAGAAACAACAACAAAAAAATCCCATGTGTAGAGCCGATGAGCAGCTCAACATAAATACGAGGCTCCTTTAGTTCAAGAACCGAGGACCTGAGGAGGGATCCTAGCGTGGAAGGAGTTTAGGAAAACAATGCTGGTGTTCGCCTCTTTCTAAGGCTCAGCTCGATCTTGCTCTGTGAGACCTCACATGCTAGGAGTTAATTATTCATTCTTTCGCTCTCCTATTGCAAGCTTTCTGTCCACTTTCGGGAGGTAAAGGCCAGCGGCTTCTGCGAGAGTTCCTTTTGCTGTTGCTGTTGCTTTCTGAACTGTCTTCTACCCAGAGGCTGCAATCGTTGCTTCTTTGCTTTTCCGTATGCATTCCTAGTTGCCCCGTTTTTCTCACACATATATCGTCTAATATCCAGTTACTTCATGTTCCTCATGCTGGTGGAAGCTTACAGTAGGCCAAATTCGGAAAGGAATCTGAAATAGTAAAGATATCCACAGGGCTTTGACACCTCACAGGCTGCTGAAATTAGGGAATAAGGACATTGCAGCCAAGGAAACATTATCTTTCTGTAGTCTTAGGACTGAATAAATTATTCAGTCACCGCAAAGACAATTAGAGAAAGGGAAAACCTCCCAGTAGCACCCATTTATGTATCTATGCTCTATTTCCACCCCACACTTTGTCGGTGCTTTTTTTTTTTTTAAAGAAGTCAGAGGTGCAGGGCGTGGTGGCGCACGCCTTTAATCCCAGCACTCGGGAGGCAGAGAAGGAGGATTACTGGGAGTTCAAGGCCACCCTGAGACTTCATAGTGAATTCCAGATCAGCCTGGCTAGAGTGAGACCCTACCTTGAAACTCCCACCCCCCCCCAAAAAAAAGAAGAAGTCAGAGGTGAGGACTGGAGAGATGGCATAGCTGTTAAGGCATTTGCCCGCAAAACCAAAGAACCCAGGTTTGATTCCCCAGGACCCACATTAGCCAGGTGCGTCTTGAGCTCATTTGCAGTGGTTGGAGGCCCTGGTGTACCCATTCTCTCTCTTTCTCTCTATCAAATAAATAAATGAAAATAAAAAATATTTTTTAGAAAAGAAGTCAGAGGTGAAAAGGGCAGATTCCAGCAATCATTCCAGCCTTTCATGCAAAACAGTTTGGGGCAGCCTTTTCTCTGTAGTAATTTAAAGAGAGTGGAAAAGACTTCAAAGCATAAAGCTTGGTAGTAGGGAGACTTGACATGGAAGGGGATAAAACAGCAAGCAGAGCCTAGCTCTCCCGGACCGCATTGCCAAGGGCTTTTTCTGCCTCAACAGATCCCAACAATGGCCATTAGAATTCAAGGGGAGCAGAAGGACCAAGAGCCTTACAAACTCGTTCCAAAGTCGCTGCCAGTCCAGACTCTGGGCGGGGGTGCCTGGCTGGCTCCTGGGCCCGCTGAGCTCTGCGCACCCAGAATCAGCCGTGGTGCAGCGGGTCTGGTGACGAATCCTGGAATATTGCAAACCTGATCTGTAGCAAGTGGCAAACACAGACCAAACCTCACCAAACAGCACCACTTACAAAGCTTCCTCTACTAGGTCCAAAAGGGAGGTCCCTCACCAGGAAAACACAGTCATCTCTGTGTGTGTGCATGCATGTGTGTGTGCGTGTGTGTGTGTTGGCACACACATGCTGAGCGTGCACATGGAGGTCACAGGACAACTCCTGCTGACTGTCTTCACCTTTCACCTTTAAAAAAATTTTTTTTTGTTCATTTGTATTTATTTATTTGAGAGTGACAGAGAAAGAGAGATAGGGAGAAAGAGAGGGAGGGAGGAAAAGAGAGAGAGAATGGGTGCGCCAGGGCTTCCAGCCACTGCAAACGAACTCCAGACGCGTGCGCCCCCTTGTGCATCTGGCTAACGTGGGTCCTGGGGAATTGAGCCTCGAACCGGGGCCCTTAGGCTTCACAGGCAAGTGCTTAACCACTAAACCATCTCTCCAGCCCACCTTCCACCTATTAAAAAATGTTTTATTTGAGAGAGAGAGAGAATATGAGTGTGCCAGGGCTTCCAGCCACTGCAAATGAATTCCAGACGCATGCACCACCTTGTGCATCTGGCTTGTGTGGGTCCTGGGGAATCGAACTGAGGTCCTTTGGCTTTGCAGGCAAAGGCCTTAACCACTAAGCATCTCTCCAGCCCCACCTTCCACCTTTGAACTTCCAGGTGATTCTCCTGTCTTCCCCACCTTCCATCTCACTTCAGGAGTGCTGGAGTTACAGATGCGCTAAGCGTTGCAGAGTGTTTGAATGACAGGTGGCTTTAAGTGGGTTCTGGGGACCTAAACACACGTATTGTACTTGGTGGGGGAGGGTGCAAGTCAGCCATTCACACACAAAGCTTCCTGGAGCCTGCTTCCTCGACACCTTTCCTAATGTTGGGTGCACAGTTTAAATAAGGACTCTCTTCCTTCACAGCCTTTTAACTGCTGCCTTTCTGGATGTGAGAGGGAGTCAGGCAGTTCGTAAAAAGGCAGGAAGGTGTGCACTTGCTGGAGTCCCTCTGACCCACTGGCAGCTGGTTCTGCGCTCTGCCCTGCTGGGCCTCATCGGCTCTTTCTCCACGTGGCGGGAATACTTTGTCCTTTCTTTCTGTCCTCTCCAAGATTTTTCCACCTCCTCTCCTTGGTTCTGTACTTCCCTCCATACATATGATAATTTAATTATTATCCTTCTCAGTCTTATTTAATTCAATTCTTTGGTTAAAATTAGACACGAACCAAGGGCTTGGGGGCTCAAGGACTTACTTTCCTGAAACCGTAGCACCCGGCTCCAGACGGGGAGCCTCTTGTGGTTAGGAGCCATAGCCACAGAGCCTCGTAGGTGGTGGGAAAGCCTTTGAGTGGGCCCTGGAGAGGTGGCCCTTTAAAGTTCAGCGTCCATCTGGGTGAGGGCGCATGTCCCGTGTGCAGTGTACAGATGGAGGGGTGGTGACGTGTGTAGACACGGAGGCGAGGCAGGACTCACAGCTCAGAGGAGCTTTATAAACCCACCCAGAGGCTCCTCCGAGTCAATGGGCTTTGACAGCTTTCAAAATGAACCACATGCATCCCATGAAAGCAGGCAGGATGCGGGAAGGCTCCGGCATGTGGCCTCATTCAGAAATCTCACGCAGAAATCTCAGGGCTGCGGAAGGAAAGGATTCTTTACAAGAACACAGGGATGAAGAGGACACCTTCAAGTACCGAAAAGAAAGCATCAAGCAAGTATCCGATCCCTCCGCCCACATTCACCCAGCCGCACTGGAGACCCCTATGGGAAGTCTCTGGATTCCGGGTTACCCCCGAGGCCCACTTGTGACAATGCAGAACAGGGTCACGGAAGCGAAGCCCCCACAAACCTGCCACTCACGCACAGTGTGGGCTCAAGGGGCCCCTTCTCCCCCGGCTGCTGGTCTCCCAGCCCCCTGCCCTGCGCTCCGAGCCACGTGCACTTGACTCCCTCGGCCCCAGCAGAGGACTCGTCTTCACACAGCCTTGGGACCCGCGCGCCCAGGGCCAGACACTCCTTCCTTGATCCCCCCCCCCCAAGAAAAAAGAGCTTTTCTTCCTTCCACAAGCAGCATTGGTAACTCTCCGCATTCATCCCGAGGTGCCAAAGATCTGCTGCGATTCTCACGCACGTTCCTCCCGCGAGGGCGCCGGACCCCCACCCCCCGCCCAGGATAGACGCGGGGTACCGAAACGCTCTGCCCCCAAGGGCGCCCCATCTTTCCCGCAGGACTTCAGCACCGGAGAGCCTCGGGCTCCAGAGTTGGGGGACAAGGGAGACTCTCTTATTTATTTTATCCCGAGCCTCGATTCCCTGGGAGGTTAGGAGCCGGGGCCGAAGTCCTCCGCCTGACCCTCCTCGCAGCCCGGCCGAGTTAGAAAAGGGAGAGGACTTTCCTTTGGTGTCCCGAGCTCCCCCCAGGGGGAGGCGCCCACCGCGCGCAGGAGGCAGCCGAGGCCCCCATTCCCGTCCGCATTCCCATCTCCGTCCCCATTCCCATCCGCTTCCCCATCTTTGTCCCCTTCCCCATCCCGGTTCCCATCCCGTTCCCATCCCCATCTCCGTCCCCTTCCCGGTCCCCATTCTCATTCCCATTCCCATCCCCAACCATTTCCCATCCCCGTCCCGGTCCCCATCTCCTTTCCCATCGCCGTCCCCGTCCCCGTCCCCGCCGCGGGCGCCCGGCCCCGCCCCCTGCGCGCACTTGACCGCACCCACTTCTCTCGGGCGGCGCCCCCGCGAGGCCCGGCCTGACGTCACAAGACACCCAGCGGCCGGCGCACCCCGCCGTGCGCACCCCGCGCCCCGGGACCCGCCGCTCCGTCCTCCGGGCGCGCGCGTGCCCGTGCCGTGGCCGTGACCGGGGCCGTGTGGACGCGCGGCGGAAGATGGCGAGCGCGGCGCCCGGAGAGCAGGGCGCGCCAGGATGCCCGGCGCCGGCGCGCGGGGAGCCCGAGCCGGAGCCGCAGCCCGAGCCCGGGCAGGAGCCGGAGCCGGAGCCGGAGCCCGGGCCGCCCACGTCCCCGGGGGTCGGCGGGCAGGACGCACCCGGGCGGCGGCCGCAGCCGGGGGAGACGCGGGCGGACGAGGCCGCGGCCCGGGTGGCGGCGGCGGCGCGCTGGCTGCTCGGGGAGCCCGCGCTGTGGCTGGGCGGCCGCGCCGACGAGCTGCTGAGCTGGGAGAGGCCGCTGCGCAGCCTGCTCGGCTTCGCGGGCGCCAACCTGCTGTTCTGGTGAGCGAGCCGGGGCCCGGTGGTGGCCAGGGCAGATGACCTTGGGCGCGCGGGGCGGGCGGGGGGGCGAGTGGTGCCCGGTGGCCCGGGTGTGACCCGTGCAAACTGGACACTGGAAAAGGGTCAGCCCGGCCCCATTTTCCAGGTCACCTGTGTCCAAACAGGTAGACAGCCAGCCCACTTCAACTCCTCCGGACGCGCCTCCCTGGGGTGGCTGTCCGTCACACCTTCGTGTGTGTGTGTCCAGCCTCGGAGGCCACGGGGTGGTCATCTGTCTCACAGGCACCTGTGCCCTCGGGTGTTCCCAAAGCGCTGGAAAACTTCTGTCCTGGCATTCTAAACTCGCACTTCTAGACCCGCTCTTCCAAGTAGGCTGGAGCAGAGGCCTTGGAACGGGGGTCTTCATTCTTGTACACCCCCCCACCCCACCCCACCACCAGCGGCCGCACAGATCTGGACCAGCTTAGGCACACGCTCAAGACTCAGAGATGGGCACCAAATGCTTAGCTTTTCCTTCCCCCGGAGGGTTGCGTTTACTGCCTTGACTCCCAACTGGGAAAACAAGAGGTAAACTATGCCCAACACATATCCCCCTTTCCCCTAGGTGTGCCCAGGCGGCGGGGTGGGGGTGGACCTTGTTTGCGCAGCGAATGCTTGAGTGTTCTTTTAACATCCCCCCCCTGATCAACAGGTTTGTCTCTGCATAAAGGGCTCCTTCCGGGCAAGGAGCTGGCGGTTTCTGGCTCCTTCCCTGATGGCCTGCCCTGGTCATCCACTACCAGGGTGCCCTGGGCGGAGAAAGATCTTCTTAACAAACATGCCCACATCGTGCAGCATAAGCATTTTTACTAACAGATACCTTGGTACAGGATGTAGATTTCTTAACCTTAAAGTTGGGAAAGAAATGTAACTGTGTCAGTTTTCCAGATGAGCTTGAATAGCGCGAGGGTTTTCCTGCAGAATCCTGCTGGTCTTGGCTGTCTCTTAAAACGAGCTGCGTCTTGTCGCGGTCTCTGAACGTTCATTAACTTTCAGTCTCTTAGCTGCTGAGTTTAGTCCAAATCTTTCTGTCCTGTTCTGAAGTTACCTGAGCCCTGAACTAAGGAGGGTGTATTATATTATGCCAGACTGGGCAGGAAGCCAAGTCTTAAGGCTGTATCTCATTTCACCACTAAGCAGTATGCTTGATTTTTTAAAAATTTTGCATTTTATTTCTTTATTTACTTTTTTAAAAAGCAACAACAGCCCACAGTTCAAAGTTTGAAGGTACAAAAATGTAAACACTTTGAAAAGTCTCCCTTTGAAAATCTCTTTCCCACGCCTGTCTCTGGCTACCCAGTTTCCTCCCAGAAGCCACCAGTGCAGATAGTTTTTTTTCTGTGTGAGTTTTGACAAATGCATAATACTCCATGCAGATTGTGGGCCCACATGTGCCTCTTCCTTTTTTGAGGATGTCTTAGTGATCTCTTACTTTCAAAAAATATTTTATTTATATTAGAGAGAGGCAGGTAGAGAGAAAGAGAATGGGCATGCCAGGGCCTCTAGCCACTGCAGGTGAACTCCAGATGTATGTGCCACCTTGTGCATCTGGCTTACATGGGTACTGGAGAATCAAACCTGGGTCCTTAGTTTTTATTTATTTATTTGGCAGGGGGGGATGGGGGACAGGAGAGAGAGAGGATGGGTAAGCCAGGGCTTCAGCCACTGTAAACGAACTCCAGATGCCTGCGCCCCCTTGTGCATCTGGCTAATGTGGGTCCTGGGGAATCAAACCTGGGTTCTTTGGCTTTGCAGGCAGAGGCTTTAAATGCTAAGCCATCCCTCCAGCCCACTTTTTTTTTTTTTTAATGCCTACAACTTGTCTGTAAGGATGTGTGTCATTACAGGGACACTAAGGTAGTTTCCACGCAGGTGCAGTCACCGTGTTACAGCTGATGGCCATGTTCGTGGACCATGTTGCATATCTTGAAGTTTTGCATGAGTGTGGACGCGTGACGCGTGCATGTGTAGTGACGTATGTTCCCTATGCACATGTGCAAAGGCCAAAGGGAAGATAATGTCGGCTCTTCGGCTGTCACTCTTCCTTGTGCTTCCTCGAGGTGAGGTCTCTCGCCAAGCCTACTGTTTGCTGTCTGTCAGACTAGCAAGCCCCGTGATTCTCCTGCCTCCCCCTCGCTCTCCAACGCTGGGGTCACAGGCATGCATGGACATGCCCAGCTTTGTACTCTGGCCTTGGGGACTCCCTCAAACTGCCTCGGGCCCTTTCAGACCCTCTTGTTGCACAGCTGCTGCTTTTACCCCCTGAGCCAATTCCCCATCCTCTGCAGGGTAAATTCTCACAGGGCAATTACCAGGTCAGAGAGGCCATGCGGTCATAATTTTAATGGGTATCGCCGTGTTGCACTCAGGGCCCTTCCAACTCGGATACCCACTGACAGTGAGTGTGAATGCCTGTTTCTCTACCGAGAATACTTTACCTTTATTTTGAAATTTATTTATTTGTTTATTTATTTGCAAGCAGACAGAGAAGAGAGACATGCAGAATGGGCATGCCAAGGCCTCCAGTGGCTGCAAAGGAGCCCCCAGATGCATGCGCCACTTTGTGCATCTTGCTTTATGTGGGTACTGGGGAATCGAGCCTGGGGTGATAGGCTGTGCAGGCAAGCGCCTTAACCCCGGAGGCATCTCTTCAGCCCAACCAAGAGTATTTTATAAAACATTTTAACCTTGAAAATCTAATAGATGGGAAAGGGGATCTCAGTATGGCTTAAACTTTGCATTGGCCTGAGACTGTGTATTTATGTTACGTTCAAGAGCCACAATGATATCTTTTCTCTGTAGCACTTGTCAGAACCTTTCTATTTTTTTCAGTTTGGTCACTTGTTTTCTTTTTAATTGATTTGCAGCTCTTTTTAATTTCTTTAAATTCTAAATTGTTTTAATGTTTTAGTATTTTTTAAAAATAGTTTATTTCTATTTATTTATTTTTGACAGAGAAAGGAGAGAGAGAAAGAGAGAGAATGGGCACGCCAGGGCCTCCAGCCATTGCAAACGAACTCCAGACGTGTGCGCCCCCTTGTGCATCTGGCTAACATGGGTCTTGGGGAACTGAACCTGGGTCCTTTGGCTTTTCAGGCAAATGCCTTAACTGCTAAGCCATCCCTCCAGCCCTGGTATTTTTATTTATTTATTTATTTATTTGAGAGGGGGGAGGCCATCAGGGCCTCTGTATGCATGTGTCACCTTTTGCACCTGGCTTACATGGGTCCTGGGGAATTGAACCTAGGTCCTTTGGCTTTGCAGGCAAGCACCTTAACCCACCAAGCCATGTCTCCACCCCTGCGATTCTTTTTAGATAAAAGATTTTAGCCTAATTATTGTACTGTGATGCATTCTTTCAGAGCAGCTGTTGACAGTGTCTTTTGAATGAAACAATGCAAAGACACATTTGCTCCTACTCAGGAGCGTCACCGTCTAGCCGGTGCATTATCAGGCTGAGGCAAACAAAGTCCAGTCATTCCGCGTGGTTAGAGCCTCGCTTGTTTGATTCCTTCTTCTGTTTGCCATATCTGAATTCCACGCGTGCATTTTCTTTGACAGAAGGTTAACAGTCCTGCTCTTTAAATGCTGAACTACGACTTGCTGCTTTTGTATTATAATCCATTGGGGTTAAGACACGTTTAGTGATGTCATAAAATCTTAGAATTTTTTTCTTCTTCACTGGTCTCTCGGGATAAAATGCTTTTCGAGGCCTATTTTAATAATGTATTTCTGGGCTGGAGAGATTGCTTAGTGGTTAAGGTGCTTGCCTGTGAAGCCTAAGGATCCAGGTTTGATTCTCCAGGTCCTGTGTAAGCCAGATGCACAAGGTGGTGCGTGCCTCTGGAGTTCGTTTGCAGTAGCTAGAGGGCCTGGTACATCCATTTTCTCCCTCTTTTTCTCTGTCTCTAATAAATAAATAAATTTTTAAAAATAATGTATTTCTTCTTAAATGACTCTTATTTCCTTCCTTTCCTTTTTTTTTTTTTTTTTTTTTTTTGAGGTAGGGTCTCGCCTTAATCCAGGCTGACCTGGAATTCACTATGTAGTCTCAGGCTGGCCTTGAACTCATGGTCATCCTCCCACCTTGACTTCCAAAATGCTGGAATTAAAGACATGTGCCACCACACCTTTCCTTTTTAAAAGAAAAATGTGTTTTTTTGGTTAATTTTATTTATTGAGAGAAGGGGGAAGAAGGGGAGGGAGGGAAGGAGAGGAGAGACATGCTTGCACATAGGTGCAGAAATTCCTTTTGCCTCTGCAAAGGCACTCCAAACTCATGGACCAGTTCATACTTCTGGCTTTTTCATGGGCACTGGAATCCAGGGTGACAGGCTTTACAAGCAAGCCTCTCTTTCTTCAGAGTCATTTCCCCAGCCCCTCGTTTTTGACTGAAGCAAGATCTCACTCTGTAGCCCTGAAACTCATTAGGAAGCCCAAGCTGGCTGACTTTGAACTCGTGGCAATCTTCCTGCCTCAGCTTTCCAGACGTCGTGGTTATGGGTGTGAACACCATGCTTCAGATGATCTGAAATGAAGCGATAGTCTAACATTCTGTGCCCCAGGAATCTTAGTTTCTATTTTCAGTGAGAAAACAAAAATATCAATGTTAGATAGTAGAATATAGAGTGAAACATAGGATCAAACAGTTAACCTAGGGGTTGGAGAGATGGCTTAGCGGTTAAGCATTTGCCTGTGGAGCCTAAGATCCCGGTTCGAGGCTCGATCCTCCAGGACACACATAAGCCTGATCACAAGGTGGCACATGCATCTGGAGTTCATTTGTAGTGGCTTCAGGCCCTGGCGCACCCATCCTCTCTTTCTATCTATCTGCCACTTTCTCTCTTTTTCTTTCTGTTTGTTGCTCTCCAATAAATAAATAAATAAATTTTTAAAAAGCTAACCCATATTTTCGCAAACCCAAATCTTTAGCCATAGTGATGTTTTATTATAGCCAATAATATTTCATTTTTTTGGAAGTTAAGTTTTTTTTCAAGGTAGGGTTTTGCTTTACTTCAGACTGACCTGGAATTCACTATGTAGTCTCAGGTTGGCCTTGAACTCATGGCGATCCTCCTACCTCTGTGTCCTGAGTGCTGGGGTTAAAGGCATGCGCTACCACGTTAATTTTTAATTTTATTTATTTATTTATTTATTTATTTATTTGAGAGCCACAGACACAGAGAGAAAGACAGAGAGAGGGAGAGAGAGAGAGAATGGGCGCGCCAGGGCTTCCAGCCTCTGCAAACGAACTCCAGACGTGTGCGCCCCCTTGTGCATCTGGCTAACGTGGGACCTGGGGAACCGAGCCTCGAACTGGGGTCCTTAGGCTTCACAGGCAAGCGCTTAACCGCTAAGCCATCTCTCCAGCCCCCACGTTAATTTTTTAAACACAGAATAATTTGAATACTTTAGTGCCTGGTACTAATAGTTGCTTTTGGGATTTTGAATTTGACTTGAATGTCTTGACATTTACTACCCGCTTGTTGTAATCTGCAATGTTTTAGCACTTATGTACTGGAAAAACCACAAAGTGAGCTGTGGCCATCACAAAAGACTGTGTGCACTATGCAGTTCAGTGAGCATTGTGGAAGATTCCAGAAGGATAATTTACTTTATGGATGGGAGACATTGACGGGGGTCTTCCTAAAAAGATTATTCTCAAGCAGGACCCTGGTGGACAGGCGTGGTAGGAGATGTGGCATTTGGTCAGCAGCTGTCCAGCCCCCAGGAGCGCACTGATCAGAGGCCATTGTCTGGAAGGGACACTCCGCAGCTCACCCACAGCGCACATATGCGGTGGAGACCGAAAGGAGGCGTGGTTGACCGCGTGCTGTGAGGACACATTTGGGGACAGCAGTTTCCAGAACTGCTGTTTAGTGTTTAGCCTTTATTGTTTTTATATGCGTCCTCTGACTTCCTGGCATCTTGAACTGTGTATCTGGACCCAGTGAATGGGGTTGGTTTGGAAGATGCCTGGTCCCACATGCCAGCTGGGGCCAAAGCTTCCTTTCTCCTCCAGCTTATTGGTTGGCTCAGCTTACAAGGAAGAGTAGCCCCGGACCAGCAGCATCTGAGGCTCCTTAGAGATGCCAGCCGGTCCTGGCCTCCGCGCTTGCTGGTCGACACAGCCCCTTGGGGAAGCTTTCTCTTGTCTTTGCCTGTTTGCCACCAGCAAGGGCTGGTTGAGGAGGAAAGACAGCTTAGTGCTCGTTGCCGAAGCTGTACCGAAACCTCAGATCCGTGTCTGTAGTGATTTGCTTTGCACCAATTTAGATCATAACTTAACCTCCGTCCACTTCATTTTTTTTTTTGAGGGTCGACATTGGAAGTCTTCCATCTTTTTAAAAATTTTATTTATTTATTTATTTATTTATTTATTTATTTATTTATTTGCGAGAGCGAGAGAGGGAAAGAGGCGCGCACACACACACACACACACACACACACACACACACACGGAATGGGCGTGCCAGGGCCTCCAGCCACTGCAAATAAACTCCAGACACATGCGCCACATCGTGCACCTGGCTAACGTGGGTCCTGGGGAATCAAACCTGGGTCCTTTGGCTTTGCAGGCAAGCACCTTGACCCCTAAGCCATCCCTGCAGCCCTCATTTGGTTTTTCTGTCTTTTCCTTTCCGCCCCATTACCGTGCCTGTGTGTTCTCAGTGCCGTCCGGTGGATCCAGACTACAGGTATGGCGTGCCAATGTCCCGAGCCGCTGGGACTGGAGGACGACCAAGACATGGTCCGTCTGGGGGAGGAGAAGCTAGTTAGGGAGGACGTCGAAGACGGGCTGTGCTGTGAGCGCCGAGCACGCCGAGGCCTGGGAGAATGGCAGGCTTTCCTTAGGCGGTGGGTGACGGGTTCTCTGCTTCTCCTGGGTCCCCTAAAAGTTCACCTGCTGGAAACTTTATTAATTCTCCAATTCACGTTCTAGGCAGAGGTCCGCAAGACAACGTGGCTGGTTCCTGTGGTGGAGGGCGCTTGGGGCGTGGGCAGTGGAGCTGGAGCTGGGCAGCGAGGAGGAGATAGGATTTCTGTAGCTTAGAACTCCATGCCGCAGTTCTGCGAGATTCCTCTTGTCAGCTGCCCGCTAGTTACCCACATGAGCTAGAGGGGCAAGAGCCAGGGGCCTGGGGCCAACGGAGTCAGCGCTGCAGAGGGCAAGGTGCGGAGCGGAGAGCCAGGGACGACGGAAGCAACATCTGGGAGGACTGAATCATCTGGCAGGTGGAGGAAGTGACTAGAACTACCAGGGTCAGGGCGAAGGTCTGGACGGTCAGTAGCCAATGGATAGATGCTGAGGGCGCAGGGGCCAGAGGGCGTGGGCAGAGGAGGGCGATCTGACTAGGTTGGTGGCTTTTGAATTTCTGGGGCCTTTAGTGGATTGCCAACAAGGGTCGCTCTGGGGTCCGATTCACAGACACGAGTCCAGTGTGTGCTGTGGGCAAGCGAAAAGCAGCGGGCGCTGGGGAAGGAACGTCAGTTCTTGCCGTTTTCATAATCGTTGAGATCTCTGGAGAGCGTTTGCGGGTGACGATGAGGGGTGACCTGGAGGAGACTGTAGAAGAGGCTGATGTTACCGGGATGTAGGAGCCAAAAAAAAAAAAAAAAAAAGCACCACGTGGAGGAGGGGGACAGCGTGGTTTGTGTGTGCGTGGTGTTCCAGGTGTCCTGGCTCCTGGGAAGCCAGCCCAGGTCACTGCTGAGGTCAGCAGGCACTTGACTAGGTGTCTACCCCTTCTTTGCCTGCTCTAGGGCAGTTTCCACAGGGGTCTAGGGACCCCACACTCCGTCCGAAATGGCGACACACTCTATCTCGCACGTCTCGGCCTTCTTGCTACACTGTCAGGCTCAGAGGGGCCCGAGGGGAGGACCACCTCCTCTGCTCTGGAGCCCTGGGTGGTTTGACGTCAGGCCAGCTACTGGCTTGGCCAATAGGAGTTGCAGGGGTTTAGGAAGTCCTTTCTTTCTGGCTCCTGCGAGTGTTTGTGTCCTCCAGATCCACCCCGTGAGATGTGGTCCCCAGGGCAGCAGTGGGAAGACTGGGGATGATGGGGCCACGAGGGAAGAGCTCCTAGGAATGGGATTAGTGTCTTTAATAAAAAGAGGCCTAGGGGCGTTTGGTCCTTCTTTTACCACGTAGTAGGGAACGTACCATCTCCAAACAAGGAAATGAACCCTCACCAAATCTACTGGCCGCTTGATCTTAGATTCCCAAGGTCCTACAACTGCTAATTGACATGCTACCTAGCTTATGGCTTCGTTGTTACAAACTTGGTGGAATGCCCCGTTTCACGTGAGAAGCAGCCTGTTTGATTGGCCCCAGTGACCCTTCTTTGTAGTCCAAGCATCTCCAGCTCTCACGGGCTCTCTTCTCCAGACCCCTGGAGCTGTCTGGAGGGATGCTGGGAAGGGCGGTAGAGCTGGCGAGGAAGGGAGTGATGGGGAGGCGGAGGAGTTTATTGCTATCTTGGGTTTATAATTGCCAATGCTGAGAATCCACTACACAGCGCACAAAGTATGTTGAGGATCATTTCAGAGATTGTTGGAAATTCTGTCTGAATCTCAAACCAAGGTTCATTTAATGATTTAAGCATTTTGAAAAATGAACTTCAAGTCAGCAATTCAAGTAGCAGTTTTTAAGGTCAGAAATTCTAATGTATTATGACCCAAAGGTATACTGATTTGATAATTGCATGATGAGGAATAAAATATTGGCTCTTTTCCTAACTAAGCCATTATGTTCCCATCAGAGCAGGAGAGTGTGTATGGTAAAACCAGTGCAGCTCATAGCACATACACGGTAGTCTTGACTCTGAGCCGAGCTCTTGGGGCAGTCGGTGGTGGTTTGTGGTGTGATGGTTTGTGTAATGCAAGGTGTGTCTCATGTGTTCAGAGTCAAGGCTATGGTGAAGTCCAGAGACACAACTCAGGCGAGTGCCTCGGCTTCATTATGTTTGATTTTGGGCTAATTTTTGGTTGTTGCATGTTCAGAAACCTCTTCCTGTTGACCAGTTTTTTGGAACCCTCCACATTCAGCCTATGTGACCCTGTATGGGGACTGAGCCACAGTTTAAGAGACAAAGATAACTCACTTTCTTCTTTTTATATTTATGTTTTTATTTATTTCTTATTTGTTAGAGGGGTGGGGGGGAGAGAATCTGGCCAGATGCATGTGCCACCATGTGAATCTGGCATGTGTGGGATCTAGGGATTTGAACCTGGGTCCTTAGGCTTCACAGGCAAGTGCCTTAACTGCTAAGCCATCTCTCCAGCCCATAGCATGCTTTCTTTTTAATATTTATGTATTTATTTGAGAGAGAGAGAGAGAGAGAGCAAGCACACACCAGGGCCTCTGGCCACTGCAAACAAATTCCAGATGCATATGTCCCCTTGTGTATCTGGCTTACGTAGATCCTGGAGAATTGAATGGGGATCCTTTGGCTTTGCAGGCAAACGCCTTAACTGCTAAGCCATCTCTCCAGCTCCATGGCATGTTTTTCTTGATCTAGCTTTAGAGAGGGAAGTTGATTTTCCCCATAAAGTTTCAGTACCAACCAAGGCCTCATGCCTGCAGAGGCCTCCACTGGCAGCTTTCCTGTTTTAGGCATTGTTACTCAGACTGGGCCACCCTGCTCTGTCAGGTGACCCCGTCACATCCGATTTCACTTCCTTTTTGTGTTTGCACTTTTGACCGGGGTTGGCTGTTTGTGTACAGGTGAGGTGTCCTGGTCTGAGATGACCGTGTGGGCCAGTGGAGCGGTGCCAGGCCTGGGAGAATCCTGGTGTCTCGAAGGAGGGTGTTTGCCTCACTGTGGGTGGGCCTGGCTGCTGGGCTTGGGTGCCTGTGTTGTGGTTGATGTCAGCGGAGCTTATGTCGGCTGGCTCCTCTTGTATTTGGCCAGGTGAACCATGCTGTTTCCGGTTTCCTGAAGAGCCCTCCCTCCTCCTTCCAAGGTTGTGCCCTGTGTCTCTTTTCCCTGCCTAACCTCTTCTCTGCCATTAGACCTCCCCTTGTTAGCCTGGTTGCCTGGCGTTGGGATACCTAAGACTGGGTAGTTTAGTTAGGATGTAGGCTGTGTGCTGTGTCAGAATGTGGCGGAAAGTGAAGGGGCAAGGAAGGGCCCAAGTCGCTTTTATGACAAATCCTGTCCTGTGATAACTGACCCTTTCCCAAGATCGCGGCACTAATCCGTTCATGGGGGTGGAGCCCCGTGGCCTAAATCACTTCTTCCTCATGTCCCAACGTGGTTACACTGGGGAGTAAGTTTCCACATGTGAACTTCTGACGGACACGTTCAAACAAGAGCATCTTTTTATTTCCATTTCACATGTGTTTATATTCTTCAGAGAATTTGGTGCAATTTGAAGGCATTTTGTTTATTTCTCTGTGTGCTTGTTTTTCTAATTCTTAGAGACTCATTAAGCTGTCACGTCTCACGTGAGTTGAAGCAAAAACTAAAACTGCAGTGACAGAATCGGTGACATGAGAGTCCATGTGAATCAATCCCTCTTTCACACACTTATCTCCTACATCAACTGACGTCACTTGTTTTTTTTTTTTAATTTTTTATTTATTTATTTGAGAGCGACAGACACAGAGAGAAAGACAGAGAGAGGGAGAGAGAGGGAATGGGTGCGCCAGGGCTTCCAGCCTCTGCAAACGAACTCCAGACGCGTGCGCCCCCTTGTGCATCTGGCTAACATGTGACCTGGGGGACCGAGCCTCGAACCAGGGTCCTTAGGCTTCACAGGCAAGCGCTTAACCGCTAAGCCATCTCTCCAGCCCATCACTTGGTTTTTTAAGACTTTTAAGGTTGTTTTGGCTCGAGGGTATGCACGCTTGTGTGTAGAGTATGTGGTGTGGTATGTGATGTGATGTAATATGTGTGTGCAGATGTGAGAGCCCTGTGGTCACTGACGTGAGGCCACAGGAGAACGTCGGGTGACCTTTACTTTTTGCTTACCTTCCTGTTTCCTTGAGACAGACTGGAGTCTCTCATTCAACCCGGAGCGGCTCTTCATGCCCGTGTTTTTATTTTTATTTTTATGAGAGAGTGAAAGAAAGGACATATGAGAGAGAAAGAGAGAGAGAATTGGTGCGCCAGGGCCTCCAGCCACTGGAATTGAACTCCAGATGCGTGTGCCACCTTGTGCACGCGTCAACTTGTGAGTCTGGCTTGTGTGGGATGTGGAAAGTCTAACATGGGCCCTTAGGTTTTGCAGGCAAGTACGAAAGCCGCTAAGCCATCTCTCTAGCCCGCGCGCGCGCGCGCGCGCGTGTGTGTGTGTGTGTGTGTGTGTGTGTGTGTGTGCGTGTGTGTGTGTGTGTGTGTGTGTGTGTGTGTGTGTGTGTTTTCTGTGGGTTTCTGCCTCCCAGGGGACCTGGGGCTGTAGACATGCATGGCCACACCCAGCTGTTTACATTGATGCTTAGGAAGCCAACTCAGGCAGTCCGAGGCCCTTTCAAGCCCTCAGGCCGTGCACTAAGTGCTCTTAATTGGCCTTTGCATCAAAACACAGCAACCTTTTGCTACCCTTCACCTTCCTTCCGGGTCGTTTTTCGTTTTTTGGAGCAAATGTTACCGCCACACTCAGCTCTGTCTGGCTGCTTTCCAAGTAATAGTCTCAGATTGCTTCGCCGTGATTCCGCGGGCAGGACCTGGGTTTCTTCCTTGCCCCTCAGTGCGCGTTCCTGCTCGCGTGCCGCATGTTGTGACTGTGCCAACACCGCTCACAGCCGAGACGAGCGGAATGCCCCTGTCGCCTGTCCTTTCTCTGAGGATTTTACTTTACCATTGCTCTTAGCATTTTTTCCCAGTTGATCTTTTTTTTTTTTTTTTAAAGCTCTTCAGCATACCTGGAAAATTCCTTTTTGATAAAGGACAAATATCAGGCTGTCAGTTTCTGTAATTTCCTCTGTCCCTCGGAGTCAACCCTCTTATCCTGACTGGTTCAGAGTGAGTCTCTGGGGAGCCCAGCACCCCCACCCCCAGTTCTGATCGTGTCTGGTGACGTCCTCGATCCACTGCGTGCGGAGGATGTCAGCTCATTCTCTCTTCTCCCATGTGGAACCTCAAGGCCAGGCCCTTCTCGGCGGTCAGGAGGACGCGGGGATCCTCAGCCAGGGCTCCTGTTTCTTCTCTTACAGCACACCCGTGGCAGATGAAGAGTTGCCTGTGCCCAGCCCCTCGGCCCTGTTTGTTTTCTCTCTCGATCCCTGGGCTTTCTTGTAGCGCTCTCATTTGAGAGAGCGCGTCTCTGTGCGTCTCTGTAGCTCTGACAAAGCACCGATACCTGGTCTGGTCTTGCTGGCCCGTGCTTTGGCTTTCTTTAGGATTCTGGATTGAAAGCAGCTTTCCTTTAGGAATGGGAACGCTTGCTTTCAGTGGTGTGTGCATGCCTGTGTGCATTGCACGCACACGAGTGTGGGTGTGTGTGGGGGCGTTGACAGGGTTGCACACAGGCTGAGCAAATGTTCCACAACTGAGTTTAAATCCTACCGCTCATACCTTCCAAAATTTTTATTTTGAGGACAGGATCTTACTATGAAGCTCAAGGTGTCTTAAACTCAACATCCTCCTGCCTCAGCCTCCCCAGCAGCTGCAGTTATAGGCCGGTACCACTATTACGCCTGGCCTGGCTTTCTTTTGATTTACATAGGCACCCTTCCAATGCCAGGTGGCCTGTGGCTGGCCCGGGCCTCTTTCTGAGAGACATGAGTAGCATACCCCAAGCTGGAACCAGCGGAGCAGAGCTCCTGTCGCTAGAGCTTCCTTGGGGAGGCCACGCTGCGGCCGGGTTGGCAGCGATGTATGGGAATGCAGTGGCTGAATCGTGTTGAGGAGAGCCTTCCCGGCTGCAGGAGTGGCATGACGGTCACAGGGGGTGTGACAGTGAGTGATAGCTCTGTGGTGTGTGCCCAGCGGAACCCTGTCAGGTCGAAGGCTCCCGTGTTAGACACTGGGGCGGGGTGGGGGGGATGCTGTGTCTTCCTCCTCCATGGAGTTCAAAATGTGGGGAAGACACCGAAGTCATATATGTTCCCATCAGGGCCATGCAGAGTAGGCGGGCGCGGCAGCCATGTGGCCGGTGGTCTTGAAGGATGGAGAGGAAATGACTTCACAAACCACCAGAGCTGGCCGCATCACCTGGTGTGCAGAGGCAAGGGTAGTTTCAAACCAGGGAAGTAGTGCGTGCAACAGTGCAGAGGCGAAGGTGGGGGTGGGATGGTGACAGAGTAAGGTGACAAGGCGACAAGGCAGTGGACGTGGGGGCGGCCGTGGAGGGGCTCTGCAGTGGAGAGGAAGGCCGTCCTCTGTCCTGCTGGTAGTCAAAGGCCAGGTCTGCCCAGACCCCTCCACAATCCATCCTTACCCCCGAGCAAGGAGGTGGCGTGCAGAAGTAGCAGGCTGTGAGGTGGAGGAAGGGCGGCCCAGACCCCGAACAGTGTGGACACCGTAGCCCATGGACGAGGGACCCCCTTAAGGCCTAGAAAGCCAGCAGGGCATTATATAGGCAAGCTCTGGAGCTGACGCGAAGCTTGGTGACAACAAACGCTCTAAGGTGGTGTGAGGTCCATGTGTCATCTGGACAGTGGGCCATCAGCGGGTCCCCAAGTTTTCCACAAGGGTGCACTGACCAGAGTTGCTCAAGGTCCCCTTTTAGAGGAAGAGGTCACAGGACAGAGTAAGTGAGAAGGGACCTTCTCCACAGGCGGGGTTCTGGTCACTGACATTCCATTGTCATTCCTGAGGCACAGCCGAGCCCCCGAAGTACCAGTGTGTGACCTCGGGATTCCCTGAGGGTGTGTGGAGTCCAGCCGAGAAAGGCTTTTTGTGCTCCAAGGTTATTAATGGAGAGTCAGACTTCAATGATGAAGGCACTGTGATAAGCCAATGAAGCACTTTGTAACTCACAGCTAGCCTGAGACATGCTTAGCTCATGTCTCACTTCATATATGCAATAGCTGGATAAAGAGGTCGGTGTTGTTACAATTACTCCCATTTTCCTGGTGACCCTCCTCCCCACAATGCCCAGAGCGACATGCCAAGAGCACCCAGCTCACATGTGGCTGAGGCTGGTGGATAGGTGAGGAGAAAGACTGTAACGTTTGCCCTTGACTCACTGAGGTGTTTCTAAGTATTCACTGCCATTGGCCGGCCTGCTCGTCCAGTTTCCTCGCATGGTGTTGGTTTAGGTGGCCTGCTTGCTCCTGACCAGCTATTGACTGGTGGGTTGTAGTGTTTAGGGAAGGAGACGGACAGTCACATTGACTCGCGCAAGAATGTCCTTTGCCCTTTGGGTTTCAGAGACCTCCCTGCTCCCCGCTGTGTGACTGCCCTCTGCTTGCTGTGTGTGACTTTGGTAGTCTGTCCTCCAAGTGGATGGAGCCACCCACAGAGTAATGTGTTCGCCTATGAGTGTTAACCACCATCGCCATGCAGGGAGCCTGTCTTGGCCTGGTACCTTGATTGGTGGGTGTCGGGCTTGACATCTGCCTTTTCAGCTGTGTCTAGATGAGGCTGAAATGTAGAGCGTAAGTCACGCCAGCCTTGGTAGCAGAACAGTCAGAACGAATACTCCAGCTTGCCCATTGCCAGGATGCGTTGAGTTGAGACGATGCCAGCTGCCTTTTGGGCTTGTTTTGGAACTTGGTGCCATAAAAGTGTCTCTTTCCCCTTCTCCGTTTCCCAAAGCCGCCTTTACAGTTTACCTTGTGCTTTTGCCTAGCTTATAGCATGGAATAAAATATAGCTAAAATAAGTTTCTGCCAAAGAACCACAGATTCACAGGGGCCCCCACGCCACCCAGGGCTGTGACGGCACTGACCTCTTTCCAGTCTCCCCGACACCTGCGGGGAGGGACTCACTCTGGTGATCAGGTTGCATCAGCACTGACCTACTAAAGCCGGTTGTTTTGGTGCCAGTTCAACCTTTCAAAAGAAGGCATCCTTGTGATGAAATTAAAGGAGAGGGAATCTTTGTTTCAGTTCATAGATGAAGAAACTGCGTCCCAAGGTTCCACACGGAGCCGGGGAGCACACAACCGGTATCAGAGTCTGGGTCACAGAGGTGCGTGTGAGGCCATGCCCTGTTCCATTCTTGCTGCATGCCTGTGGCCTTCAAGAGCAGGACTGTCGAATAGAAATTGTTCCGCCATCCCACCCCAAAACCAGTCTTGGGCTCCAGTCCCCAAGACGTCAGTGAGGACACACGAGTGTGCGTGCAGGACGCCACCCTCGGGGACCCACCCAGCTTCCCCATTGCAGCCCTGCCTTAGCACAGGAGAGCCAGGTTGACTTCTGAAGATGCTGTGTTTGGAATATGATCTGTCCCCTCGGAAACTCCTGTTGACATCCAATCTCCATGTGAGACAGAAGCGGAACCTTTCATTTTTAAATATTTTCATTGCATACATCCCTTGTATGCTACGCTGTGTTACATAGGGATATTTTCACATATGTTGGATATTGACCACATTCCTCTCCCTCTGTACTACCTTCTTTTTTTCTCCTTCCTTTCCTCCCATTGTGCCCTGTGTTCCCCCAGACAGACCAACTTCTACAGTCACGTCATATTTACACCTGTGAGCCTGGCATGGCGGACATGCCTTGGATCCCAGTCACGTCATATATTCATATGTGAGCCTGGCATGGTGGACACGCCTTGGATCCCAGTCACGTCATATATTCATGTGTGAGCCTGGCATGGTGGACATGCCTTGGATCCCAGTCACGTTATATATTCATGTGTGAACCTGGCATGATGGACATGCCTTGGATCCCAGTCACGTCATATATTCATGTGTGAGCCTGGCATGGTGGACATGCCTTGGATCCCAGCCCTCAGGAGGCTGAGGTGAAAGAATCACCATGATGCCAAAGCCAGCATGAGCTTCAGAGTGGGTTTCAAGTCAGCCTGGACTAGAGTGAGATCCTGCCTTGGAAATAAATAAGCCATATGTAGTACGTATGTCCATGTATGCACATGATTTTATGTACCTGTGCAAAATCTAGGAGTCACATGAGAGAAAACATCTATTTGTCTGAAAATGCCTTAATTCAG
Source organism: Jaculus jaculus (assembly GCF_020740685.1). NCBI lineage: Eukaryota > Metazoa > Chordata > Mammalia > Rodentia > Dipodidae > Jaculus > Jaculus jaculus. The sequence goes on from NC_059114.1 coordinate 86,470,464, forward strand.
TCAATATGGTTATCTTCAGTTGCATCTATTTTCTTTTTTGAAAAAATATATTTTATGTATTTATTTGACAGAGAGAAAGAAAGAGAGTGAGAATGGGTGCACCAGGGCCTCCAGCCACTGCAAATGAACTCCAGACGCATGTTCCCCCTTGTGCATCTGGCTTACGTGGGTCCTGGAGAGTTGAACTGGGCCCCTTTGGCTTCGTAGGCAAGTGCCTTAATGCTAAGCCATCTTTCCAGCCCAGCATCCATTTTCTTATAAATGACAGCTTTGTTCTTTATGGCTGTGAATTCCCACTATGTACATCGCACACATTTTATTTAGCCCATCCTCTGTTGTTGGATGCCTAGGTTGGTTCTTAGCTATCATGAGAGGTGGTGCAATAAACATTGATGTGACAATATCTCTGTAGTATGGTGACTTGGAGACCTTGGACTGAATATGTGGGAGTGTTATGGTTGGGCCATATGATAGATCTATTGTTAGTTTTTTGAGAAACCTGCACAGTGATTACAATAGTGGCTGGACTAGTTTACACCCTTAGGGAGGTGGGACCTTTAAAGGGCTCTACCCTTACGAATGGACTGATCTATGCCCATGATCATGGATTAGTGAACTATCTGGACAGTAGCCAGTTTGGCTTAAGCCTCTCAAGCTCTCCTCTCTTTCTTTTCTTTTTTTAAATTGACAGTTTCCATAATTGTAAACAATATCCCATGGTAATTCCCTCCCTCCCCCCACTTTCCCCTTTGAAACTCCACTCTCCATCATATCCCCTCCCCCTCTCAATCAGTCTCTCTTTTATTTTGTTGTCTTGATCTTTTCTTCCTATTATGATGGTCTTGTGTAGGTAGTGTCAGGTACTGTGAGGTCATGGATATTCAGGGCATTTTGAGTCTGGAGGAGCACACTGTAAGGAGTCCTACCCTTCCTTTGGCTCTTACAATCTTTCTACCACCTCTTCCACAATGGACCCTGAGTCTTGGAAGGTGTGATAGAGATGTTTCAGTGCTGAGCACTCCTCTGTCACTTCTTCTCAGCACCATGGTGCCTTCTGAGTCATCCCAAGGTCGCTGCCATCTGAAAAGAGGAGGTTCTCTAACCAAAAGTGAGAGTAGCATTAATATATGGGTATGAACATTAAGATAAGTGCTTACTGGACAGTTTCATGAGCATAGTAGATACATTTAGCCAGGCAGCAGCAGACGTTACACCCCTAGGGCTCATGACTACCCCTGTTGTAGGTTTTCAGTATCAGGGATGTATTCCTTCCCATGGAGCAGGCCTCCAGTCAAATTAGAGAGTAGTTGGTTTTCCCCATAACAGACACAGACGTGCCACTATTGTACCCGTTGGCTTATCTGGCTTGGCTGGGCAAATATAAGGTCAAGCTTTCCTTTCTTGCCTTGACATGTGATGTCTCCATTGTCATGGGACTTTGCCAACCAGAGCCTCATCACTGCCTGCAAACCCTCAACCTTGGATCCTCCTTTACAACTAACCCAGTTATTTGCAGCAGCAAATGGACTAAGACAGATAGATTAACACCTACGTTCTACCGAAGAAGAAATGGTCCAAGCTAAGACCCAGTGGTCATTTATGCTCGTCACTGCTTTCCAGCTGTCTTCAGAAATTATATGGAGCTGAGCATGATGGCATATACCTTTAATCCCAGCAATTTAGGAGGCAGAAGGAGGATCACCATGAGTTTAAGACCAGCCTGAGAAGACATAGTGAATTCCAGGTTAGCCCGCGCTATAGCGAAACCCTATTTTGGGGGGGAAAAAAAGAAATTTTAATATCACCTCATACATTTTTAAAAATTTTACGAATGGTTTATTATTATGAATATGAGCTGTAGGGCATTCATGATTAACAGTTACATCTATCACATGCATGCTGGATGAGCTACATTAACTTGAACCTGCAGTCAACAAACATTGAGGTCACTACTCCCCAAGACCCTGATCCTGGTCAGGTGGGGCCCAGTGCTGGCCAATAGGCAAGAGTGGGTCCTCCCGTGGAGCTTCGGTTTGGGGGGAGGGAGGAGGTGGGGAAGAAATGAGCAGGAAACAGTCGAGTGGCAGCCAAGGGCAGCGCCCCCGAAGGCGCAGACGTCACTGTGGCGGGGCATGGCACCTGATTTGCTTGCGCCTGCCAGGGAGCCTGGCTCGAGCTTCCTGCTGTTGTCACTGTGGGGCATGACTGCCGTGCCCATGGCGGTGAGTCAAGACCTCTCTGCTGGCCTTCCCCAAGCTTTGGAACATGAGTGCGTCTTTTCCAAGTCTTTACTAATTATGATGATCAATTCTTTTGTATATATGCATCTAAAGCTCCTGATATAGCTGATTTGATGGTTGGAGTTATGTGGTGGTTTGCATAGATGGCCCCCAATATATTCAGCCACCTGGCTGGAGGCGGTGTCACTGGGCAGATCTTCAGGTGTGGTGGTGGGGTTGAGATTTCAATCTAAAGCTATGCAAAGTGTGCCTTGCTGGAGTTCCTGAAGTGTGCTGTGCTGTGTGGCTTTTAGGTTTTTAGGCTTGTACTTCTCTCTCTGCTTGGCCCTGTGAAGGCAGGCCAGCTTCTTCTGCCATTTATGGAACGTCCCCTGGATCTGTAGGCTCCAATAAATATCCCTTTCTCGGGCTGGAGAGATGGCTTAGCGGTTAAGCGCTTGCCTTTGAAGCCAAAGGACCCCGTTTTGAGGCTCGGTTCCCCAGGTCCCACGTTAGCCAGATGCACAAGGGGGCGCACGCATCTGGAGTTCGTTTGCAGAGGCTGGAAGCCCTGGCGCGCCCATTCTCTCTCTCTCTCCCTCTATCTGTCTTTCTCTCTGTGTCTGTCGCTCTCAAATAAATAAATAATAAATGAACAAAAAAAAATATATTAAAAAAAAATATCCCTTTCTCCATAACTGTGCCTGGTCTGGAAGTTCATCTCAGTGAACCTGAAACTGTCTGCTACAGGTTATTTCCAACAAAATTTGCTTGGCAGAAGGCATTCCTTTGTTACTGTTTGTGAGTACAGTTTTGCCTCCCCCCTCCCTGCCCATCTGCGTGACTTGAACGCTCTGATGGCAGTGGAGACCCCGCTGTGTGCAGGTTCTTGGCTCTGAAGGCAGCAGGACTCATTTGCAATGAGCTGATTTCTTGTTCTGTTTGACATCGCATGTGACAACCAGAAACTGCGCTGCTCATCGGGAGAGCTTTAATGGAAACTGTCCCTCTCCTACGACGTGGCCTTTTCCTCTCGGTCCCCGCACAGGTTTCCTTGGGCTTTGCCTGTCTTGTCTGGAGAGTTCACGTGGCGCTGGAAATCCCAGGCAGAATTATCAGGAGAGACAGATGTTTTCCGTTGGAGTGTGGTTGGGGCCGGAGCTGAGGGAGGTCTTTGTCCCCCTTGTTTAATTAGAGAGTCGTTAGGGTTGTTTGTACCGCCTCGTGCACACACGTGTGCACACAAAGGGAACAGGGTGTGGGCGCACCTGCCGGGCCAGGGAGCCGCTGGCCCCGCCACACGGTTTGAACGGTGTGTGATGGAGGGGGTGGCCTTGTTCCCTTTCATAACAGGAATTGTACCCCTGGCTTCTTGCTTCTCCCTGCTTTGCCGTTGCTTTTTGGTAAAAAGTGAGAAACATTAGAACAGGCATCCCGGGAGACTGACTTTGAGAGTCGGGGCGGCGCTGCTGGGCAGCTCATTGTTCTGGCTCTGCGACACGTGTGTTCATGCTGTGGCCATGCTGGGCTTGGCTGGCGGGGTCTGTCTGTAGTGAGAAGACAGGGAGCAGCCCCCCGGGTGAGTCTGCCTCCTCCCACTTGGTTAAAAAGGCCTTTCCTGGGCTGGCTCGGCAGTTAAGGCATTGGCCTACAGAGCCTGGCGACCCAGGTTTGATTCTTTGGTGCCCACGTAAAGCCAGATGCACAGATGGCTCATGCATCTGGGTTCATTTGCAGTGGCTGGATGCCATTCTGTCTGTCTTTGTCTCTATTGATTCTCTCTCTTTCTCTGTTTGTAAATAAATTTTTTAAAGAAAGAAAAGAAATATCTTTCCTTGTTATCCTGAAGGGCTCCACTCTTCTTAGAAACAACTTCTTTTGGCTCTCTTCTTGCATTCCAACTCAAGGCTTGAATTCTTTCCCTTTCTTTTGAAGTATTTTTATTTATTAAAGAGAGAGAGAAAGAGAAGAATATGGTCACATCAAGGGCTTCTTACTACTGCTGCATACGAACTCCAGATGCATCTGCCACTTTGTACATCTGTGGGCACTGGGGAATCGAACCCAGTGTGTCTGGCATGGCAAGCAAGCAGCTTTAATCAGTAAGCACTTTCCCCAGCCTTGAATTTTTAGGGGCTACACTTTAACTTAGCCCTCTTGATTTTCTTGATTTTTTTTTTTTTTTCCTTTTTCCAACTTGCGGCTTTCTTTTACATTTATGTGGTGTTAAAGAAGTTTGAGTTGTATTGAAAGAGGCAAGGTGGCTTCTAGCTAGATGAACCTACCTACCCCAGTGACTTAATCTTTCTAAGCTATGGTTTTCTAATCTGTAAATACTGGACGATGCCCTCACCTCACAAAGTAAGTCAGGGCATGGTAGCCTGGGCTCTCCTCACACCTGTGGCCTACCTGAGAGTTACGGCCCACTTCGAAGGTGTGGCTCACCTGAGTAGGTGAGGTTCAGGCCGTGTCCTCACTCAGGCCAGTAACCCCGCCCTGTGGTGCTTTTTGCATAGGTTGATTTCCTGTTGGATGGGTCATTAGCTTGTGTCATTTACTGAGGTTATTTTCAGAATCACAAGTTGTGAAACAAGAAGACCCTTGTCCACCTGAAGGAAGTCCGGTTTGCAACCTCACGTGTACCTGGGGCTTGAAATTCAACACCTGCCTGCAGATTTAAGGTTAGAGGGCAGGTTTTGATCCAGTGGGAACCGGTTCCCCTCAGCTTTGTTCGCTATTTCTATCAAAGTGGGCGGTTGAAGCTGTGGGTCTGGGGGCTGAGGACAGGGGAACCTAGCGAATTAATCATCAAAAGAGATTCTCAACCCAGATTTACTCTTCATTCAGAATGTTCTAGAAACAGGCTAGGAAAACGAGAGGAGCAGGGCTCAGGAAGCAGTTGACAGTTTTGGCCTTCATTTCTTCCGCCTGTCTATTCATCTTCCCTTTTATATTGACCTGTAAGAAAGGACTAGAAGGTGTTTCTCTGCTCGGCATGACGTAACCCCGTCTTTGTCCTTGCTGGCAGTCCAACTGAAATGTGGGCACTGGCATCAAGTGGCCGTTCCTGATAGGTCATGTTCGTGAACCAGTACGTGCCATGCCGTGCCCTTTCTTAGGCTTGGCTGTGGAGCAGCAGGCAGGCGTCTCCCACTGGACTTGAGGGCCTCAGTTTCTCCAGCCAGCGGCTGGAGGCCGTCCGCTGACCCAGCCAGCTCCGTTCGTTTTGATTTTATGAGCTCCCACTGCACGCTGGCCAGGGCAGCTGCATCGACAGGGACTCTCCTCGGCCCTGAACGCCCCGTCGCAGGGCTGCCTTGTGTGAGAAGGGAGGCCCAAGAGGGTCACCGTGGTTCTGGAGCGTGACAATGACAGGTATGTGTCCAGTTCTGACATGGCGTGGTTTCTAGCAAATTTTTGGCATTGAATAAGAAACAAAAGTGCTCCCACTTTTTCGTCCATGTTTTCTGGGACAACTTCTGGATGTGTTCTGGACATTCAAGGCATCTCTATGAAGGCAGCTCCTCTCACACACACCCGGGGGACCGTGACCTTGTGCTCACGAAGGGTGTGACTGGGTCAGCTCTGTTGGACATGCACCTTTGCCATGCTGATCAAGGACACTTGACTGTGGTCTCAGATAAGAGGTCCTCTTTGGGTGACACTCACCAATTCACGACCCAGCATATGCCGTATTTTGAGCTTTTGAAACAAATTAAGGCATGTGTCATGTGTTCATGTGGCTTGTAAGTAGGGTGACTGTGTAATTTATTATCCAAACCCAAGTAGGCTGGGTACTGTATAGAGCAGGATATGATGGCCTCTTTGGTCTTAAGTGAACTGTTTTAGTTGGCACAGTTTCTGATGGTTTGTTCAGATCCTGTCATGTTGCTCCCATTTCTGTTGCTGAGAACAGCAGTCTGAGAGAATGCCTGGGAGGGGCTGGATGGGGTCTCAGCATTGTGAGGCTGTCAGGACCCACTGTACGGCTAGCTAACAGGATGGCATCGAAGCAGGCTGTGGGCCAGGCAATTGAGCACTGAGATTGACAACAGGGTCTTCCTCAATCGCTGTCCACCTTATTGATTGAGATAGGTCCCTTCCGCGAGCCCCCTCCCCCACAGCTCTCCAGTTCATCTCGTCTAGCAAGCCAGCTTGCCCAGGGATCTCCACTCCACGTCCTGAGCCCCGGAGTTACAGACACACCTCCAATCCCCACCTGGCCTTTATGTGGGTGGTCTTGACTCTGGGATCACGAGTACTTAACTAACTGAGCTATCCCCTCGCCCCGCCCATCTTGAAATCTGGATTTTTTTTTCAAGAATTGCTCCAAGCGAGTCTGAGGGTTCGGGAGTGCTTACCTGTCAGGACCTCAACTGAATCATGAAAGACTGAGGCTTGACGGTGTGGAGGTGTTCACTGGTGCTGGAGCACCGAGGCTGGCCTTGGAAACACCTACAATCCCCCAGGGTAGAAATACAGAGCATCTCTGCCCTCTGCACGCAAACCCCAAGACACTTCCTGCCCACCTCCACACCTTTCTAACCCTCATGTGTTTTTCTTTCTCTGCTTCTTGTTACCTTTTTTTTTTTTTATGTTTATTTGTTTATTTGACAGTGACAAACAGAGAAAGAGGCAGAGAGAAAGACAGAGAGAGAGAATGGGCGCACCAGGGCCTCCAGCCACTGCAAACGAACTCCAGACGCGTGCGCCCCCTTGTGCATCTGGCTAACGTGGGTCCTGGGGAATCGAGCCTCGAACCGGGGTCCTTAGGCTTCACAGGCAAGCGCTTAACCGCTAAGCCATCTCTCCAGCCCCTTGTTACCTTTTTAATGCTGTCTTTCCTCTTAAGCCTCCTGATAGTCCCCTGCTGTATAAGACTTTGATCGCTACCCGTTCCTCCTTTTAGCTTCTTGCTGTGACTGAATCTGGAGGTTAACATGTAAGGGACCAGTGGCTTGGGAGAGCTGGCTGTGAGAGTGGCTAAGCAGCCCTCCGCACACATCCGCCTCTTCCCTTTCTCTACAAGATTAAGTCAAAAGTGCCAAGCCGGCAGCATAGGCAGACATTCAGCTTAAACCTGGGTGGCTAGGAGGAATCCGGGCACTGATCTCTGGGCCACCTGACTTGACTTTCATGTTCCAGGTGCAGGGCAGAGCACCTGCTGAGGTTAGCACATTCTTGTGTTCTGGAATAATACAATGGATCAGGGACGGGAGGGTGATAGAAACAGAGGCAGTTTATTAACAGATTTAAAAAAAGGGGGGGCACCCGAGGGTGAAAGTAGGCCAGAGGGCTAGGACAAGTCACGTGCTCTGGGGCTGGCTGAAGAGGTGGTTCAGAAGTCAGCAAAGCACTTGACATGCAAACGTGAGAGCTGGAGTATAGGCCCCCCTCCTCCGCCAGTATCCACAGGAAAATGCTGGGCGTGGTGGCACGTGCCTTTAATTTCAGAGCTGGGGAGGCCAGGGACTCAGTGGCCAAGCGGCCTAGCCAAATGGGTGAGCTCGATGTTCCCTGAGAGGCCCTGGCTCAAAGAATGAGAGTGACACAGGAGAACACCTGACTTCAGCGTGTGGCCTCCACACATATGTGCACACACACACACACGCACATGCACACCTGCACACACAACTGAACACACACACTGACATGCAGACACACTGTACACACACACATACACACATGCACTCGAAAAGAAAGGAAAAGCATGCTCAAAAGCCTTGTGCCACAAGAGTCCTGACCAGTTGTTGGTCATGAACGTGGTGTTGACCTTCTCCTGAATTCGTGTAGCTGGGGACTTTTTTTTTATTTTTATTTTTAATTTTTATTTATTTATTTATTTATTTGAGAGCGACAGACACAGAGAGAAAGGCAGATAGAGGGAGAGAGAGAGAGAATGGGCGCGCCAGGGCTTCCAGCCTCTGCAAACGAACTCCAGACGCGTGCGCCCCTTGTGCATCTGGCTAACGTGGGACCTGGGGAACGGAGCCTCGAACCGGGGTCCTTAGGCTTCACAGGCAAGCGCTTAACCGCTAAGTCATCTCTCCAGCCCTAGCTGGGGACTTTTGTCACACGTGCCCTGTTGCCACTCGTGGCCCAGGTGTGGAAAAAGGTTCCCGGTTCCCTGTCACCTGGCTTGTTCCATGTGGGCCTCTTGGTGGCTTTCTCCCTGTGTCCCTCCTCTCTTGTCACACTCAGGCTCTTGGCGGTACTAATGTGACGTAGACCGGGACACGGTGCCGTTGCCCTTGACTGTGATCTACAACAGGTGCTCTTGGCCTGTCCCTGTGGCTCAAGTTCAAACACAACACAGACTCCCTGCTGCTCCTCCCCGCAGTCTTTGTGTTTCTTCGCCGCGCCTTGCTGACCCGGGCACATTCCCTGAATTCACTGGATGACCACAGCCCGTTTCTGTTAGGATCAGCCAGGCCCCTACTGTCTGCAGCAACCGATATTGAGTGAGTCACCGCACAGAGGTCAGAGCTTGGGGCCCTGGCAGCCCTAACAAACTGCGATTGGCCACCCATCCTCAACAGGCCAGTGAAAGAAGCAAAATAAAAGGAACAAAGGGTGGGGGGTGGCTGGAGAGATGGCTTAGTGGTTAAGGTGTTTGCCTGCAAAGCCAAAGGACCCAGGTTCGATTTCCAAAGCCCTACGTTAGCCAGATGCATAAGGGGTGCACACATCTGGAGTTCACTTACGGTAGCTGGAGGCCCTGGCACATCCATTCTATCTTGCTCTCTCTTTCTGTGTCAATGAAATAAATAAAAAGGAACAAAGGGGTCCAATGACCATCTCCCAAAGACTTTGGGTTCCTAACATGAGGGTTAGGTTTTATTTTTACTTATTTGTGACAGACAAAGAGAAAGAGGCAGATAGAGAATGGGTGTGCCAGGGACACTAGCCACTAGAAAAGAACTTCAGATGCATGCACCACCTTGTACATCTGGCTTATGTGGGTCCTGGGGAATCAAGCCTGGGTCCTTTGGCTTTGCAAGCAAGCGCCTTAACCACTAAGCCATGTCTCCAGCCCAAAGGGTTAGGTCTAAATAGAAGTGTAGAAGTGTCATAACCAAACAGCCTTGGCCAAAGGTGCTCCTCGCCTGTCTTCGTTGGGTACAGCCTTTCCCGCAAAGCAGTCTGACAGTGGTCAGTACTGTGTATGAATGGTCTCTCCAGGAGACAACTTGCTTCTGGCTGCTACCGGGGTCCCAGCCTTTTATTTCCCCCAGCATGAGATTCCTGAAGAAATTCTAATTCCCTGGGGCTCGTCGTCTCGGTAGTGAGATATCCAAGAGTATGGGGCAGCAGTGTCTCTTTTGAGTGTCTGCATCCTGCCAGGACAGTTACAGTCGCCTTTGCCTGTCATCTCCTGCCTCTGAGGTCTCCCAGCTGTTCCCCAGGGAAGCCCCTTCTCTCTCTGCCCTGCCCCTGCTTCTTGTATACTCTTCCGCATCATAACAACTGCTTCTCTAGAGTAAGAGGCTATCCAAGTTTCGTTGAATCTTTCTTTTGCATGTAATTATTAAATTATTATGTTGTCATCCCATTTTATGATTTTCTTTCTAAACTACATAAAGCTATGTTTTGTTCATTTAAAATTTTTATTTATTTATTTGACAGAGAAACAAGTATTAAGAGAGAGAGAGGGAGGGAGAGAATGGGCACTCCAGGGCCTCCATCCATGCACACAAACTTCAGATGCGTGCACCCCTTGTGCATCTGGCTTACGTGGGTCCTAGAGAGTTGAATCAGGGTCCTTTGGCTTTGCAGCCTTAACAACCACTAAGCCATCTCTCCAGCCCTCTGTTTTTAGATCTCTAGTTTGACAGAGTTGTAAAGCAAATGAGCAGAGCAGTTAGCGCGTCGAGCATGACAGGTTCCAGTGGTTTCTCCGTAGACCTTCTGTCTGTGAAGGAAAAACACGGACACGTTACCTATTGACACCACTGATCCCATAGCACATGGGATGTTTTACCCACAAGTGAGGGCTAAGTTTTTCAGACATAGGAAGAACTGAATGTTGTCCTTTCATTATGAAAGAAATTTATCCTGGTACCTGGCCTCCTTGTATGTGTGTTTGGGTGTCTATAGTATATATTTTTTGACTTTACAAAACATTTGCCCTATGGGACCATATAATTTGGCCCAACAAAACTCATCATGGAGTAATGGAAGATGCAAGTTTCCTTGTCAAAGGAATGTGTAACTGGAAAAAATTAAATATTTTACTTATTTATTTATTTGACAGAGAAAGAGGGAGGGAGGGAGGGAGAGAGAGAGAGAGAGAGAGAGAGAGAGAGAGAGAGAGAGAGAGAGAATGGGTGTGCCAGGGCCTTCAGCCACTGCAAAGGAACTCCAGATGTGTGATCCCCCTTGTGCATCTGGCTAACATGGGTCCTGGGGAATCGTACCTGGGTCCTTTGGCTCTGCAGGCAAATGCCTTAACAGCTAAGCCATTCTTCCAGCCCTACCCCCCCCCCCCCCCCGTCAAAAAAATTTATAGTCACTTACTCTGGGCTTCTACAGAAAGTTGCCTGTCATCTTTGTATGTTTTCATCATGTATATTGTCCACATAGGCTGAGGCCTGATTCCACTCTGCCCAAGCTGGCTCCTGGGCTGTGACCTTACCTCAAGCCTGAGCGGCCCCAACTAGAGACGGTGTATGAAGCGCTTGACAATCAGTAAAGGACAAGGGAGAGCTGCCACCTTGGTGGGGGTCTCAGCGACTCACTCCCAGAAAGCAAAGATGATAACCTGCTTGGGAGTGACTGAGCTGCTGGGACTGTCGTTCTCTTCCTGGGCATCTTGTGGAGTGAGTGCCCTGTTTCTTGTACGGCTTATGAACATGGAGTATAGACCAATCTGGATCAATCAAATTGGTAGGAAAGCCGGGCGTGGTGGTACACGCCTTTAATCCTAGCACTCGGGAGGAAGAGGTAGGAGGATCGCTGTGAGTTCGAGACCACCCCGAGCCTACATAGTTAATTCCAGCTCAGCCTGGGCCAGAGTGAGACCCTCCCTTGAAAAAACAAAAGAAAATAAAAAAATAATTGCTAGGAAAATATTCTTAAAGCCATTGTATGTTCATACGTTCTAAAATAGAAATAACCTGAAGTTTATTGAGCCCCACTCAGTATCAAAATTTTAAAAATTAAATATATTTTTTTCAAGGTAGGGTCTCACTCTAGCCCAGGCAAGTTGGCTTTATTCCCATCACGTTGTGCTCTGTGGTCCCCTCTCCTCCACCCCCAGACCACTGAGAGCTCTCCTCCTAGGGGCCGTTGGTAATCGCCGTGGGGTCAGGCACGTGCCAGTCAGTTCCTCTGGGCAGGGCAGTGCCGCAGAGTGTGCCCCCCACCCCCCCGTGGTCTTATGTTCTTTCCACCCCTTCTTCTGCAGTGTTCTGAACCCTGGAGGGTGTGTTTAAGTCTCCTTCAGTGCTGAGCTCTCAGCGGCTCCTGAGTCTCTGCTGTGATGAGTTCTGAGTCTCCTCGGTGTGTGCCTCCAGCCCCGGGAGAAGGCCCTGGCTGGCGGGGAGAGCAGCACTCCCGTGGAATCTGTGGGTTTCCCTGGGTGCTGGCATGTGCCATCGAGATGACTTGTCTTGTGCTCAGCACTAAGCTTTCTCTGTTTGTTATTTTGATGGGTTTTGGGTCTCCCCAGTATAAAAAGTAGGGTTCTTTAACCAAGAGGGAGAGCAGCATTGACCCAAGGGGAGAAATATATTCATTCATTTAGAAGGCTTTTTTTTTCTATTTTTTTGTTCATTTTTATTTATTTATTTGAGAGTGAGAGAGAGAGAGAAAGAGGCAGATAGAGAGAGAATGGGCGCGCCAGGGCCTCCAGCTACTGCAAATGAACTCCAGACGCGTGCGCCCCTTTGTGCATCTGGCTAACGTGGGTCCTGGGGAATCAAGCCTTGAATTGGGGTCTTTGGCTTCACAGGCAAGTGCTTAACCGCTAAGCCATCTCTCCAGCCCTAGAAGGCTTTTTGATGCCCATAACCTCTCCATTTGGCCAAAGAACAGTGGCATCTTTCCTGTAGGGTCTATGACCTTCGAGCCGTAGGTTTGTGACTTGGTTCTCATTACCAAGCACGACTTTGCTTCCACCGAGCAGGCCTCGTGGCCAGAGGGCCATTGATTACCCCATAAGTTAGGGGCCGCTCTTGCACCAGTAGGTACATCTTGCTGGCTGGTTGATCTGGAAGCTTGCTTGTTCACACGGTTGATGACTGCCCTCCCTCAGCTGTCCTAACGCTTTCGAGCGCCGTTTCAGCTAGCTAGGCCAAGGAGAGAGAGTCTTCCCCCGGCTTGTATTTTTATTTTAACCATAAGTCAAGGGTAGCTCTTTCTATTCTTTGAGTCTTTCTGTGAATCTTTACCTGTGTTTCTGACCGTCCTCTGTATCAGCATAACTGAATACAAGACTGGGTTATAAACTACCCCAGTGAAGGCAAGTGGGTGGCGGCTTTTGATTGCTTGAAAATGAGATTAAAATTCAGAGTAGCATTCATTACGGACTCTGGGAATGCAGTGGAAAATAAAGTGTACGGAAACAAGGCAGTGAGAGGCACTGGGGACGTGGCTCAGTTGGTAGCGTCCGAGAATGCCCAAAGCCCTGCGCTCAGTCCCCAGTGTGGCATGGACTGGGTGTGGTGGCCCACAGATGTAATCCCAGCACTCAGGAACGGAAGCAAGAGAAGTTCTAGGTCAGTTTTTGGCTGCACAGCTAGTTTGAGGCCAGCCTGGGCTACATGAAAACTTGTATAAATAAATAGAAAGGAAGGAAGGAAGGAGGGAAGGAAAAGAAAGAGAGCTGGGGCTGGGGAGATGGATGACTCAGAGGTTAAAAGTCCTTGCTTGCACAGCCTGCCAGCCGCAGTTTGATCTTCCCCAGCATCCGTGTAAAGCCTGATGCAAAGTGGCACCTGCATCTGTGATCCCAGTGTGCCCAAGTCAATGGGCGGCAGAGCCCGGAGACTCCAAAGCTTGTGGCCAATCATACCGGGCTCGTTTGCAGTGGCAAAGACCCTGTCTCAAAGACGGAAGAACAGAGACACCTCTGGGTTGTCCTGTGATCTCCATATATGTGCCGGAACCTGCATGTGTCCCCCCTCCACACACTAAATAAATGTTTTAAAGCCAGTAAGAAAAATCAGATAGAAAAAAATAATTTAATGTAAAAATGAATACGAAATGATGCAAGACAAGCGTGGCTGGAAAGGGGTTCCGGGTTTTAATCACAAGCTGTGTGTGAGTCACCTGGTGATGTGGTGTGTTTTTCAAAGTCGTCATCACCTGAGCCGGAGAAATAGGTCAAGCTTGCAAAAAGAAAGCACGTGTAGTGATTTTCAGACCTACCTTCCCCGTAGCAGCCAAACCACGCAGGATGTCGTCATAGGACAAATGGGCTGTTATTACACACAGACAGTTTTACCTACTGTGTAATTGTCTTATGCAATGCTTACCCCTGATATGCATGTGTGTACTATAATTGTCATATAGGTTTGTCTTAGTTTCCAAAGTCTGGAATATCCTGTCTGATAACAGTATCAGCTAAAAGAAGAGAAAACTCTTTTAGTAAACAAAAGATATTTTTTAAAAATTTATTTATTCATTTGAGAGTGAAACAGAGAGAAAGAGGCAGAGAGAGAGAGAGAGAGAGGGAGGGAGGGAGAGAATGGGCACGCCAGGGCCTCCAGCCACTGCAAACGAACTCCAGACGCATGCGCCCCCTTGTGCATCTGGCTAACGTGGGACCTGGGGAACCGAGCCTCGAACCGGGGTCCTTAGGCTTCACAGGCAAATGCTTAACCGCTAAGCCATCTCTCCAGCCCGAAAGATAAGTTTTAATTTAAAAAGGTATGGTGGTTAAACTGGACGGACAGGAAAGAGCCAGCTGCTCCTTTAAGAAATGTGTGTGTGTGTGTGTGTGTGTGTGTGTGTGTGTGTGTGTGGAAAAGAGAGAGACAGAAAGAGAGAGAGGACACCCATGTGTCACCTTCAGGAATGCCGTCCATCTCTTTCTTTTTTAAAGAGAGAAAGAGAGACAATAGACATGCCTGGGCCTTCAGCCACTGCAGATGAGCTCTTGACACACGTACCACCTTGTGCATCTGGCTTACATGGGACCTGGAGAATCGAACCTATGTTCTTAGGCTTCTCAGACAAGCACCTTAACTGCTGAGCTATCTCTCCAGCCCCATCCATCTTCTTCACAGCTTGGAGCTCACCAATTAGGTTTGATTGGCTGGCCAGCTAGATTCAGGCATCCCCGTCTCTGTGTCTCCAGAGCTGGATTACTGGTGTGCCCTACTGTGCCTAGCATTTTTTTTTTTTTTTAGGCAAGCCCAACAGACTGCCCTTTTTATGAGAGAGTAAGAGAGAGAAAATTGGCCCGCCAGGATCTCCAGCCACTCCAGACACATGCACCTCCTTGTGTGCATGTGTGACATTGCATGCTTATGTCACCGTGCGTCTGGCTTACGTGGGATCTGGAGAGTCAAACGTGAGTCCTTAGGCTTCACAAGCAAGAGCCTTAATTTGTGAGCCATCTCTCCCGCCTGTGTGCCTGGCATTTTTTTTTACGTGGGTTCTGGAGATTGAAGTTAGGTCCCCATGCTTGAGGGAAGCACGTGACGCATGGAGCTGTCTTCCCAGCCCCCAGTTGCTTTTCTTTTCTTTTATTTAAATCCATCTAAAATTATTGTGAGAAGAAAAGCTTTTATGAGGACATTAGTGAGGGTAAGGCTGGCATCTCCGCCACTTGGTGCCCAACTCTGCCCAGCGTGTCTCTAGCAATCCCAGCTCTTGTGAATGCCCAGAATGTGCGGATTACATCGTTGGGAGGCTTGTGTCTCACCGTGGCTGCCGTCCTTCATGAGGGTCTGTGTGGAGCTGTGAAGCTGTGTGCTCTGCAGCCACAAGCAAGATCATGACACCCCTCACCCAAGCGTGTGCTGCATTCAGGGTGACAGTGCTGGGGTCTCTTGCTCATCCTGAATCCAGGTCCCCAAAGTGCTCCGGAATGTGGGTTGCAATAGGTTGAGTATCTCCTCTTGTGGCTTGGGGTGACTGTGATGTGAGAGGGGGTCGTTCTGACTTCCTGAGCCCTGGCGTGGTGCCTGCACTGGCACTTTGCTTTGGACCTTGATAATTATGAAGTCCTCTGCACACGAGGATGGTGCGCACCACAGGCCCTTCCTTCAGGTTGCCCGTCTGTCTGCTCTCACGGTCTCTTGGGCCTCCGGAGCTCCGGCTCCGGCGCACATCCTGTGACGACTGCTCCGCGGCACTTAGAAACCCTCTGACAGTCCGTGTAGGCCGTCGTTGCCCCAGAAACCCCCATGGACCAGGTGGTCTCCGCATCGGGGAGTTCTGCGGATGGTCAGATGCCCAGGGTCACCTGGGTTTGACACAGGCTGCGCCCTCGTACAATCCTTGGGACGCTCTGGTGTGCTGAGTTCTGCAGAGAACTGTCATGGAGACTAATCCTTAGCAGCGGCCAAGTGAGTGGACGCTGACAAGTGGGGTTCGGCCAGGTGTCTAGGAAAGCCTCTTTTTTTTAAAAAAAAATTATTTATTTATTTATTTGAGAGCAACAGACACAGAGAGAAAGACAGATAGAGGGAGAGAGAGAGGATGGGCGCGCCAGGGCTTCCAGCCACTGCAAACGAACTCCAGACGCGTGCGCCCCCTTGTGCATCTGGCTAGCGTGGGACCTGGGGAACCGAGCCTCGAACCGGGGTCCTTAGGCTTCACAGGCAAGCACTTAACCGCTAAGCCATCTCTCCAGCTCTAGGAAAGCCTCTTATTGTGGAGTGATAGGGACAAGATGGGCTCCTGTGCAGACATCTAATGGGTGGAAGTCTTGCAGCCTGGTAAGGGAACAACTGGGATTGATGCCACCATCTGTGAATGATGGGAGGTGTCAAACAAGGGCAAATTTAATAGGACATACTTAGAATCAAAAGTGCACGTGAAAAATAGATCCCTTGGGCACTGTGACTACCTATATATTCAGAGAAGCTAGCCTGCTGGTGGAACTGTGGGAATGTGCATGCGTGACCATGCAAGACTGGTCCTACACGTGCGTGTTAAGAGAGGCTTCTTTGCCAGTATGTAGAAATGACCAAGATATTCTTCAACTGGTCACTGTTAGTGTGTCACACAATGCAGTTATTCCTCAGGGAGCTTCTGTTTGCCACAAAAGCATGCTCTGGACTCTTCAGTGCTACATGAAGGAGGCCGATAGACTGAGCTGCTCGCTGTGTGATTCTCCTTACATGACATTCTAGCAAAGGTGAAGCTGTAGCAGGAAAAAGATGAGAGGTTTGCAGGAGGGGAGAGAGAGAACAAGAGAGGAGCAGGGAAGGAGAAAGACAGAGAATGGGTTTGCCAAGACCTCTTGCTGTTGTGAACAAACTCCAGATACATGTGCCACTTTGTGCATTGGGCTTTCTGTGGGTATTGGGGATTCGAACCCAGGTTAGCAGGCTTTGCAAGCAAGTACCTTTAACTCCTGTGCCCAGCTCCTGGCCTGGGTGAATTTTAGGGCAGCAGAATTACTCTGTACGGTCCTATGATCGCAGGAACATGACAGTATGCATTTACGATGAACCAAAGTGAGTGCACCCATCACAAGAGGGAAGGCCAGTGGACCTCGGGAATAATATCCCTGCAGAGGTCTTTCTGCTGTAACCAGTGGTCCCCAGAAGTAATGCAGGATGTTCAGAAGAGGGGAATCCAGTAACCAGGGGAGAGGAGCACATAGGAGCTCTGTGTACCCCGACTTAGTGTTTCTGTAAACCTAAAACTGCTCTGAAAAGTGGAGTCTATGCATTAGAAAAGAAAAAGGTTACGAATCTGTGACAGCATTTGTAAATCTTTTCGTGGGGTAGCAGGATGCGAAGTGGCAGAACCTGTCCCTCCAGCAGGCAGCTGGCTGACTGACAGGCAGCTGGCTCAGAGCTAGGCAGCCTGTGATCACGTCGTGGTCACACTGCTCCCTCGTCTTGGAGCCTTGATCAATTTTCTAACTTCTCTTTGCTCTTCTACATAATGAAGGTCATAGCCGTGCCTTCCTGTGGGCTGGTCATCAGGATTAAGTGAGCCAGTGTGTTTATCACTCTCAGAAGAGAGTCATGCCCCGTTCATCTAGGACTTGGCTTTAGAGAGAAAGCTCAGGGCTGGAGAGATGTCTTAGCGGTTAAGTGCTTGCCTGTGAAGCCTGAGGACCTCAGTTCGAGGCTCTATTCCCCAGAACCCACATTAGCCAGATGCACAAGGGGGCGCACGCGTCTGGAGTTCGTTTGCAATGGCTGGAGGCCCTGGCGCGCCCATTCCCTCTCTCTCCCTCAATCTCTCTCTCTCTCTCTCTCTCTCTCTCTCTCTCGCTCTCTCTCTCTCTCTCCCTCTTTCTCTCTGTCGCTCTCAAATAAATAAATAAAAGGAAATGGAGAGGAAGCTCAGTGTGGAGAAGGTGGAGGGCATGGGGGTTGGTTAAGGCACACTCCCTACCTTGGCCTTACCTCTCTCCTGCCCGCTCTGCGCCCACTGATCTCCGACCTGGGGTGCTGTGTTTCTCTCTTGTTCATCTGGCTGAGGCTGGCGTCTCTGACGAAGTTTCTCCAGAACTTTCTCATGTGCAGCCAGAGGCGCTCTTTTCTGCAGACGCAGCAGTGTAAGTAGTGCTTGCTTCAGAGGGGTAGTCTGTCTGTCTGCTTTCTCGAGGTCGGGATTCGCTCATCTGCTGCTGGCCCGGCGGCTCGTTCCTCCGTGCCCAGGGTACGCTCACGCTCGCACGGCACAGGGCATGCATGTTGCCCTTTCTGAGCGGGAGGTGTCTTGGGAGGTGCTTGTGATTCGACTGAGGGGTTCACAGAACCCTGAGAGTGGACCTTTCTCAGAAGGCATCAAAAAGCCCAGGCATGGAGACCATCTGTCTTACTAGATGGCTGTTTTGAAGTCAGGAAGAACAATTCCAGGTAAAGATTGGTTGAAAATGATTTGGTTCAACATAGCATCCAGCTGTCCCACTCCTGAGTAAATTTGCTGGAAGGGCCCAAAGGAAGCGCACCCTTAGACTTAGCTGCGCACCCATGTTTATCACCCACAGAGCCGGTCAGAGAAGCCAAGTTGTGGTAACTGCCCATCTGCTGATAAAGAAAGTAATACACGCAGAAATGCATGCGTGGGCCCATGCACCCACAAACCGAAATGTTATTCAGTCGTTAAGAAAAGTAAGACTGGGCTGGAGAGATGGTTCAGTGGTTAAGGCCCTTACCTGAAAAGCCTCTCAGGACCCAGGCCTGTTTCCCCAGGACCCACATAAAGCCACGTGCAAAGTGGCACATTGTGTCTGGGGTTTGTTTGCAGTGGCCAGAGGCCCCGGTGCACCCATTCACTCTCCAAAATTATTTAAATTTTTATATAAAGTATTTAAAAATAATAAGAGGGCTGGAGAGATGGCTTAGCGGTTAATTGCTTGCCTGTGAAGCCTAAGGACCCCGGTTTGAGGCTCAATTCCCCAGGACCTAGGTTAGCCAGATGCACAAGGGGGCGCATGCGTTTGGAGTTCATTTCCAGTGGCTGGAAGCCCTGGCATGCCCATTCTCTCTCTCTCTCTCTCTCTCTCCCTCCCTCCCTCCTTCTCTCTCTCTCTGTCACTCTCAAGTACATAAATAAAAATAAACCAAAAAATTTTTTAAAATACCATTTTTTAAAATAATAAGACAAGCAAGATTATGCTCTTTTCAGGAAGGGATGGAAATAGAGATGTTAAGCAGTAGATTCAGCAAAAGAAATATCGCATGCTGCTGTCTAGGTTAAATGTGAAAGGATCAGGGAGACAATTAGGGACCAGTAGAAGGGGAAGGAAGGATAATTGCTGCTAAAATTAGGGGAAGCGATAGCATCAAGGGCCAACATGTGTGAAATGTCACATATAACATATAACATGGAGATACTTATTATCATGTATAATTAGTATACGTCAGTTAAAAACAACTAACTCTTTTCAATTATCTTTAAATTGTAAGTTTTGCTTGCATAGCAACTAATTTAAAATGTTCATTTTTCTTCATGCTTTCAATTTTAATTTAGAAAATATCATCTTGCTTATGGGTCTAGCATATTTTATGAAGTATTCATCAAGGCAAAGAGTCTTTGGCAAATGACTTTTATTTAAAAAGCCGAGGTGGGCTCCGCATGGTGGCTCACGCCTTTGATCTCAGCACTCGAGAGGCAGGAGGATCATTCTGAGTTCAAGGCCACCCTGAGACAACAGAGTGGATTCTAGGTCAGCCTGAGCTACATTGAGACCCTACCTCGGAAAACAAAAAACAAAACAACAACAACAAGCTGAGGTGGGGGCTGGGCAGACGGCTCAGTGGGTTGAGTTCTTGCTACACAATGTAAGCGCGAGGCCCCAAGTTTGGTCTCCAGCACCCCCATGAACAGCTAGACATGTCACCCCAGCACCGAGAGGGCACTGCAGACGGAGCTGCAGAGGCAGGTGCCACCTTGTACAAGCGGCTTGACTGGGCACTGGGGATTCCAACGTGGGCCACCAGGCCTTGCTAAGCCGGCTGTCCAGCCCGCCCAGTCCAGTTTTCAAGAGTGAGGGTGATGTTCACTAAAAAGCGCTTGGGGGAGGATAAGTGGGAATATTTTCAGATTAAGTTAGCTAAGGCTTGGAATCTACTTCAGGTACTGGGAGGAAGGCACAGTGGATGCGAATATGAGCCAATGAGATTGGCCAGGCACGAGGAAGCTGTGTTTGGGATACTGTGGCCTATCTGATACACGTGGTTGGAATTTAACAAAAGCATTGTTTTTAAAATGACATGAATGTCTAATAACCCAACATCTCCCTAATACTAGGCAATTCCTTTAGGATGAGAGAATTAAACATGAATAGATTAAGCTACTTTTACTAGATGTTCATTTCAAATGACAAATCTAAATTATATAAGTATGGATTTAAAGTATAAAATGAGATGGGTATAATTAAAATACCAACTCTGCATTGATGTTTCTAACCACAAATCCTTGACTTAAAAATTCGTTCTCATTTATATGTCAGCCTCTCAGCTTAGAGCCGATCACCCACCACAGAGACAGCTGAGTAGTCCTCATAGCTTTCCCAGGCAATGTTGAGGTCGGCTTCTCAGCTGACCACTGATTCTTTTTATTTTGGCGGGGGGAGGGGATTAAGGTAGGATCTCACTGTTTAGCTGACCTAGAATTCACTGTGTAGTCTCAGGGTGGCCTCGAACTCACAGCAACCCACCTACCTGTGCCTCCTAAGTGCTGGGACTAAAGGCGTATACCACCATGCCAATGATTCTTTTTTCAAGTTAAAAAAAAAAAATTAGAGAGAGAGATAAAATTGGCGTGTCAGGGCCTCAGCCTCTGCAGGCAGACTCCAGATGCTCATGTCACCTAGTGCGCTTCTCTGACTTTGTTTGCACTTTGTGTCACCTTTGTGCATCTGACTTATGTGGGATCTGGAGAGAGATTGAACATGGGTCCTAAGGCTTTGCATGCAAGTGCCTTAACCACTAAGCCATCTCTTCAGTCCCTGACCACTGGTTCTTAATGATGAACAGACCCCTGCTGAATGCACCTGGACTCTACCCCAGGATACAGAGATGGTATTGCTATGGTAATACCCACCAAATGAGCTCTGGTGCCCCAGGTCTGTGGGTCCAAGCCCTGTCATTACCTTTTATTTTAAAATATTTTTGTTTATTATTTATTTACTTATTTGAGAGCTACAGACAGAGAGAGAAAGAGGCAGAGAGAGAGAGAGAATGGGCACGTCAGGGCCTCCGGCCACTGCAAATGAGATGCACCCCTTCTTGAGCTGCGTCTGGCTAACGTGGGACCTGGGGAATCAAGCCTCGAACCTGGGTTCTTAGGCTTCACAGGCAAGCGCTTAACCGCTAAACCATCTCTCCAGCCCCCTTTTGTTTTTTCAGTTCCTGAAAGTTTTGGAACTTCTGCGAAGAGAATTACAATGGCTTTCATAGCTTTGGGTACTCTTGCCTGTCTTTGCTTTTAGAGAAATACTTAAGTAGCTACCTGGCTAGCTGTGAAGATGTTTGAAGTAGAGGTTGCTTTCTGTGTGCGGTCGGGCCTCTCTGTACAAAGAAGGCCGTTCTAACGAGACGTGCTCATCTGACGCTTGACAGCGTGTGAGCCGCGCTGTGAGTGTCCGCTCGTTAGCGTATCCGAGTCAGTTCAGAGCCGCGGCCAGCATTCAAAGCCAGGGAGACTTGAATGGACAACATCCGAGGCATTGCAAGTGCTCAGGGGACATTCTGCTCCTTGAAGGCTTGCTTTCATTTGTTTGCATTTCAGTGTAAGGGCATTGCTTACGATGCATTGCTATCAAAAGTTCTGAAAATGTCCACTTCAGAGTGCGCTGGAGGATGCTGGGAGAAACCAGCACACAGACAGCAAGTGAGAATGAACTCTACACTGAAACGACAGAGACACAAACATCAAAACACAACTTGGGTTAAAACAAACATGAACGGTTAAGCGAAGACCAGGCAGCCGGTCCTTAGCGTGGCTTGCTAAAGATGTGGACGTGGCCACCCTGGTTCTCTGTGTTTACTCCTCCTTTCCACGAGCCTCGTTGACCCAGGGTAGGCAACCTTTAAACAAACACGAAATGCAAGCATTAGTCATTAATCTGTCCACTTCAGAGGACATGGGAGGAGATGCCTGGAGAATCTTCTGGGTTTGAACAGGTCTTGCAGGGAATGTTAATCTTTCTTTTTTGGGGGGTGGGGTTTCGAGGTAGGGTCTCACTCTAGCTCAGGCTGACCTGGAATTTACTATGTAGTCTCAAGGTGGCCTTGAACTCACAGCGATCCTCCCACCTCCGTCTGCCTCCCGTGCCACCATGCCCGGCTAATCGGTTTTCTTGTTGCTGTGACAAAACATCTGACTGAAGCAACTTAAGGGAAGAAATGTTTATCTTGTGCTCATGGCTTCAAACCATGGTGCCTGGTTCCGTTGCTTTGGGCTATGGGGAGATGGATGTTGCAGCAGCAGCAGGGGTTGGTAGTAACTCCTCGCCTCATGACCAGTGGGAGGGAGAGGAGGAAGCGGGAAGAGAAAATAGAAATGCAGAAGTCCTACGTATGCTATAGCCTTGGGCTGGAGAAATGGCTTAATGGTTAAGGTGCTTGCCTACAAAGCCAAGGGACCATGGTTCGATTCCCCAGGATCCATGTAATCAAGATGCACAAGGTGGCACATGCCACATGCATCTGGAGTTTGCTTGCCATAGCTGGAGGTCCTGGTGTGCCCACTCTCTCTCTCTTAAATAAGTTAATAATAAAACAAAGATATGAGTCTTTGAGAGACATTTCATATTCAAACCATCACAAGGGGGCCAGCCAAGCTATGACTGAAAACGTTGTTTTGGAAGTAGTGATCTCATCTGTCTGTCTGTCTCACTGGTCCAGATCACAAAGACACTTGGCATTAGAACCGGGGTAGACGTTGGGTTGTGTGTCTTTGTGGTGCAGGGCTGTGCTCACAACTTCTCCCAGCCTCTTACGTGGAGTCGTTCACACTGCTACAGCCTTGTGGGAGCAAGCCTAGACTTCACACTTCCTCCTCAGCCCAGACTGTGCTCCTAAGTCACTTCCGTTTCCTGCTCTCTACCTTTGGCTTTCTGTGGCCTGTACCCTAAAGACCAAACATGGGCTGGGGAAATGGCTCGGTGGTTACAGGTGCTTGCTTGCAAAGCCTACCTGCCTGGGTTTAATTCCCGAGGACCCATGTAAAGCCAGATGCCTAAAGTGATAGATGAGTTCTGCAGTTTGTTTGCAGCCCTAGTATGTCCACCCCACCCCTCAAATAAATAAATGAAACTATTTAGAAAAGGAAGATCAAGCACCCTTACCCTATCATTTAGTCAGTTACTACTTGTCACCCATCTGACAAGTCGGTGTCTTTCTCTCGGCTCCCCCCCCCCCCCCCCCGGCCATCTCAAAAGTACTCAGAAAGCACACCTCCCCCGTCACTGACTGATCTTCTGTCCATGGTATAGCTAGCATTGCTTCCTAGCCTGCATTAGTTCTCCTGGGCTGTATTAGTTGTTTCTTGTTGCTGTGACAAAATGCCCAATAACTAACCTAAGGAAGAAAGCGCTGCTTTCGGCTCCTCGTTCAAGGGGACACGGCCCCTCATAGCCCGGAAGGCAGGGTGCTGGGTCACGGCGCGCCCACGCTCGGGAAGCCGAGAGGAGAATGTTGGTGCTCAGCCTGCTTTGCCTCCAGTCCCCTTTTCTTCAGTCTGGGGCTACAGCCCGTGGGATAGTGCCACCCACATTTAGGGGTCCACCTTCTCCAGTTAAACCTCTTTGGAGACCCCCTCATACAGACCCAGAGGTATGTCTCCTAGGTAATTCTAAGTCCCATCAAGTGACAAGGCCAGCCATTACACAGACCAGCTCAAGTGCCACCTATGAGATGCCCCGGATTGGGAGGGCACTCAGTACTGCTTTCTCGTCTCTTTGCTCATAGTCTGATATGTTGGTGAACTTGGACTAGAGCCCATGTATATTGCCTTAGGCTTTGTTTGCTCAGCCTGTGTTTTTGTCATGATAAATTAAGTGTACAGAAGGCAATATACATGAGTCCTTTACTTCTCTTTACAGCCCAGCACCAGTGATTAACATTTGTTCATTTTTCTATGAGCTCTGCTTACATCAAAGCTAATTATAACTGGCAGCTTGGCCAGTTAACATGTGAAAATCAAGAGCTTCCGACTCTGGTCTCGTTCAAGACACAATCCTCCTGTGAGCTTTGCTGTTGCTCCTCTGTGAACCTGCCAGGATAATGCCCTCGGCATGGTGAGGAATTTTAGTTTGATTTCCTCTGGACAGGAGGTGGGCAGCCATGCAGAGGAAGAGCTCACACACTGGATCCTGTTTTTGTGGTGCTGGGGATTGAACTCAAGACCTCACGCCTGCCAGCCACGTGCTCTGCCACTGAGCTATGCCATCAGCACTACAAGCTGGATCTTTTTTTTTTTTGGTTTTTTGATGTAGGGTCTCACTCTAGGTCAGGCTGACCTGGAATTCACTATGTAGTCTCAGGGTGGCCTTGAACTCATGGCGATCCTCCTACCTCTGCCTCCCGAGTGCTGGGATTAAAGGCATGCTGGATCTTTTGATTTAATTGATTTCTTTGTTTGTGAGGAGGGCGGGGGGCGGAGGGGAGAAGAAGAGAGAGGCGGTGTATGGGCACACCAGGGCCTCTTGCAGCTGCACAGGAACTCCAAACTCATGGCCTTACATGGATACTGGGGAATCGAACTCAGGTTGGCAGGCTTTGTAAGCAAGTGCCTTTAACCACTTAGCTATCTCCCCAAGTCTACAAGTTGAATCTTTAATGCCATTTTTAAGAGACGGGGCTAGAATTGGTCAACAGGAGTGACTGCAGCATGAGAGGAAAAGCCGAGAGGATGGTGAGTCCGAGCCAGTGCTCTCGTCTTAGATCACCCTTCAGCCCATCACAGCACAGTCCAGACCACCTCACTCTCCACCTGCAGCACCCAGAGCCACGCCGGGGTCAGACCCAGAACAAACCTTCCATCAAAATCAGAGCCCAGAGCAGAACGCTCTGCGCCCAGAGTTCCTGTGAATGGGAGAGCTTCCGGCTTTGCTGACTGGAACGTTATAATAACTCCCCTGTGGTCACACTGGGGTGACTTGAAAAGGGAAATGGTTATTAAATGGAACTTGTGCCTGCGGCGGGAGGGTAAGCCTACATTCCCTACAATTGAAAATTTTTATCTTGATTACTTTGTTATTGTTTTGGCTATAGGTTCCTTGCATTGACTCCTTGGAGAGTTTACCACCTGATTGCTGTCATGATGCTTGGGCGTGTTATCATGCAAATAATAAAGGACATGGTTTTGTCTAGGACGAGAGGTAAGAACCCTCAGATGTAGACATGTTCCTAAGAGCTTTTCTGATTTTTGTGTACATATGTTAACCAGTTAATCCTCTCTATGGAAGAATAGACACTAGTTCTCCCTCCCTCCTTCTCCTCTTTTGTTGTTGTTATTATTATTATTAATTATTGTTATTATTACTACTACTATTATTATTATTTTGGTGGGAGAGACAGGGTCTTTTTCTGTAGCCCATTCTGCCTAGAATGTGGAAAGGATTATTTCTGTTTCAGCCTCCTGGGTGTGAGAGCATAGGCATGAGCTCCCACATTTTTCTATTTTTTTTCTATTTAACTTTTTCTATTTTCAATAATAATTATTTTGCAGGGCTTGGCTTTTAACCCAGGCCCTTACACGTGCCAGGCGAGCGTCCACTGCTGCGCTACTGAATGCAGTTAAGCGATGCTGTCTGTGGTCACAGCTGTGGCGGACAGACAGAGGGCTCATGCATACTGGCTTCTCCTTCGGCTTGAAGCTATTTCAAATGCCAGCTTGATATTTTAGGCTGTCATGAGGATAGCAGTTAAATATTTATTACAATCTTACAAGATAAAACTAGGCCACTGGAAAATGAGACTAGTTTATATAAATTTTTTCTTGGCTTCAGTGAAGAAAAATAATTAAGGGATTCAAAATCAGTGATAATTTCAGAAGAGCATTTAAAGGGCTTGATGGTAATGAAAACAGAATTAACTTTAAACATGTTTAAAAGTGAGAGCTTGCCAGATGTGGCCATGCAGGCCTGTAACCCCAGTCCAGAGGGGACAGAGACAGGAGGCTCTCTCGGGGTTGCTGTTCAGCTAGTATGCCAAGGTTTCTCATTTTGGGTCAAGTACTAGCTTCACATTTCAGGAAGCAGTTTCTTTTCCCTAACCTGAACTTAAATCCTAGAATATGACTTGCTATGGGTTTGCCATCATGGTATTCCATCAGTCTGCTGTAAATCTAGTTTATGCTTTTAAGACCTTCCAGTTTTCAAAGCAAATCATTGTGTAAGCAACTTTTCAAAAGATTTTGTTTCCAGACATGGAGGGGTAATTTCTTCATGTTAGCCTTCTGGGAAGGTGAACATATTCGTTTTTAAAATTTTATTGTGTTAATTGAGAACTTTATGGTCATATATTGGTAATTGTCCCATGGGGTTAGGCTCTTAGGTTCTCTCCCCCCATCATCCTTTCCATTGAGGGGCCTCCTCTGAGGTTACTGGTATTCACTGAGTGGTCATGAATGTGCCAGGCAGCTTGTGTGTGTTTGTGTGTGTTTGTGTGTGTATGTGTGTGTGTGTGCGCGCGTGTGCACGCATGCAGAATATACCTTCCCACCCTGTGCCTCTTAAATTCTTTCTGCTGCTTCTTTGTAATGTTTCCTGAGCCTTGGAGGGGGGAGTCATCAGAAGTCTCCTTTAGTGTTGAGCTCTCGGCACCCTCTTGTTTCCTGCTTTGATGAGTTTTGAGGCTCCTCAGTGTCTACTGCCATCTTCTCAGGTTAGCAGTGAGAGGAGCTCTCCTCAGTAATCTACCACTTCCTCTGGAATGCTGCCTGGGAACGCCTTCGTTTTTATGTGATTAATGTGGTTCATGAACCCATAGATTTAAATTGTATTTTTTTGTACACACATGTCCTCTCTCTTTCTGCTCCCTCTCCATCCTTTCCAAAACAAATGCCCGACTGCCTCATGTTCAGCCTGAAGCAGATACTTGCTGTAATTCTTGCTTCTTTACCCCAGATGCAAGGAGGCGATTTGAGGTCTCAGAGTTTTGTGTAGAAGTTGGCCTGTCACATGTCAAGTCCTGTGTTTCTGCCTTAATTCATAGCCCGCAGAAGAGGGCCCGTTTTCCCCAAGTAGACTTTGTAGCAAGTTCTCCGTCAGAACCTCCCTCTCCTGCAAGCTTGTTTCGGCAGCTGGTTCACAGGGGAAGCTGAGTGTCTCGGTATTTTCAGTTGGGTATCAAGTTTGGCCCTCACCTGGGCACAAGGTAAAAAGAACAGACAAATGTGGAATGACAAGGACAGACAGAAAGATTTGACCTTGGAGAGGGCCCAGGATTGAGAGCAGGACATGTAGGAAGTTGTTTGGAGGCACCTACAGCTTCTGTTTCCAGCCGACTGACTGGCTTGATTCTTACTCCAATGTATAAACATCTTATTTTCAAATGGCAGGAGACCTCTGCATTGCGAAGATCCAGGCCTTGAAACCAATAAGTTGGGAGTCATGAAAGACTAGAAACCTAAGAGCCAGACTCCTAATCCAGATCTCATGGAGTAGGCTTGTCACCTCAGCTACTTGGAGGCCAAGGCAGGAGGGGAATGTTCACGGCCTGCCTGGGCTACAGAGCAAGTTCAAGGGCAACTTGTACAACTTAGTGAGACCTTGTCTCGGAATGAAAAAGGAATGGGTGTAGGGCAGTGGTAGAGGGCCTATGAATCATGTGCAGAGCCCTAGCACTGAAAAAGGAAAGGAAGAAGAAATAGAAAGGAAGAAGGAGAAAGAAGAAACGAAAGATAAGAGGAAAGAAGAAAGAAAAAGAAAGCAAGCTCTAACTCTTAGGCTCATTCAGTTTGTAGCTGTGGAGAAACCACAGAGGTTTCCTGTGTCCACTGTCACGCATTACCGCAAATGGTTGGCTCAGAATAGCCGAATTCTTCCCTCACAGTTCTGGAGGCCAGTTCAAGATCCTTAGCACTGGGCCAAAACAGAGTATCAGCCAGCCCATGCTCCCTCTGGAGGCTCGTGCGTAGGATCCATTACTGTCTTTAGCTCTGTTGAGTGTTGTCCTGTGCCTTGGAGCCACATGACTGCAGTCTCTACCTCAATTGTCATGTCATCTTCCCTTGTGTGGTGGTTTGATTCAGGTG
The DNA here is from genome assembly GCF_020740685.1 of Jaculus jaculus. Classification (NCBI taxonomy): domain Eukaryota; kingdom Metazoa; phylum Chordata; class Mammalia; order Rodentia; family Dipodidae; genus Jaculus; species Jaculus jaculus. Next base: position 86,498,531 of record NC_059114.1, read on the forward strand.
TCCTCCACAAACTTAGGTGTTCTGGATGCTAGGTTCCCCAACTGATGGCAATTGGAAATTAAAACCTCCTGGAGGTGGCGTATTGTTGGGGGCGGGCTTATGGGTGTTATAGCCCGTGTCCCCTTGCCAGGTTTGGCAAACTATCCTGTTGCTATAGTCCACCTTATGTGGACCAGGGGCTATGTCCACCCTCTGCTCATGCCATCGTTTCCCCTGCCATTGTGCAGCCTCCCCTGGTCAGAAAGCCAAAATAAGCAGCTCTCCTCCCATCAGCTGCTTTATGCCAGTGACACGACATGGCTGTGACACCACGTGCGCATCAGACCTCCTGCCGCCTCTCTGGAAAGCGCACTTGTGATTGTCTGTGGTGCCCACCCAGATGACCAGTGACCATCAACTCTTTTCCACTTCTTTCACCCAACAGTATCACAAAAGTCCCTTTATCAGCCGGGCATGGTGGTGCAAGCCTTTAATCCCAGCACTCAGGAGGATCGCTGTGACTTCAAGGCCACCCTGAGGCTACAGAGTGAATTCCATGTCAGCCTGGGCTAGAGTGAGACCCTACCTTGAAAAACAAAAAATAAAACAAAAAAAAAAAGACCCCTTTTCCATAGGAAGTGACATTCCAAGGCCCTAGGGATCAAAACGTGGTATCTTTGGGAGGTTTTCTCAGCTTATGTTTCCCTCTGGACCACTGTAACATGAGCAGACACACCCTCAGATCTCAGGCCCGAGTTAGGGTGAAGTGAGAAGGTCCATTGGTCACAGAACAGAATAGACACAGGGTCAGCCTTGTATCACCCAGGCCTTTCCGTGCCAAGGCTGGTGGGAGGCACCAGCTTCCAGTGACGATGCAGCTGTGGTGACCTCCATCGGAATGGAGCCCTGAGCCACACCGGTGGGCCGGCCGCAGCCACAGGCCCGCCTTTCTCTCAAGCACTTTCCTGAATGATGGTTGATTAAATGTATGAAGAAAGAAAAGCTGGGGTTCTTTATGGTGTTTTCCCAGACCTCCCAGCCTTTCACTGAAGAAACCCCAGGGTTGTCTTTGTCCTCCTTTAATGAGTTTTGTAGGACAAAGACACAATTGAGTCCAGCGAGCAGCTGGCCGTGGTCTGGCAGTGGGCCTTCCAGCCCAGCACACTGCGGCAGGGGCTGTTCCCAGTGACAAACAGACTCGGTGGCAACATTGAACCCAGAAGCAGCTCTCGGGTATCCATGGAACTCACCAGGACCCTCAGCCACTCCCCTCTTGTACCTCATGACAGTCTGCAACTCCCATCATGTACCTTAGGACAGCCCGCAACTCCCATCGTGTACCTCAGGACAGTCCGCAACTCCCATCGTGTACCTCAGGACAGTCAGCCACTCCCATCGTGTACCTCAGGACAGTCAGCCACTCCCATCATGTACCTCAGGACAGTCTGCAACTCCCATCGTGTACCTCAGGACAGCCCGCAACTCCCATCGTGTACCTCAGGACAGTCCGCAGCTCCCATCGTGTACCTCAGGACAGTCCGCAACTCCCATCGTGTACCTCAGGACAGTCCGCAACTCCCATCGTGTACCTCAGGACAGTCCGCAACTCCCATCGTGTACCTCAGGACAGTCAGCCACTCCCATCGTGTACCTCAGGACAGTCAGATACTCCCATCGTGTACCTCAGGACAGTCAGATACTCCCATCATGTACCTCAGGACAGTCAGCCACTCCCATCATGTACCTCAGGACAGTCAGATACTCCCATCGTGTACCTCAGGACAGTCAGATACTCCCATCATGTACCTCAGGACAGTCAGATACTCCCATCATGTACCTCAGGACAGTCAGATACTCCCATCGTGTACCTCAGGACGGTCAGCCGCTCCCATCGTGTACCTCAGGACGGTCAGCCGCTCCCATCGTGTACCTCAGGACGGTCAGCCGCTCCCATCGTGTACCTCAGGATGGTCAGCCGCTCCCAGCATGTACCTCGTGACAGTCAGCCGCTCCCAGCGTGTACCTCGGGATGGTCAGCCGCTCCCAGCATGTACCTCGGGACGGCCAGACACTCCCAGCGTGTACCTCATGACAGTCAGCAGTCAGCCACTCCCATCGTGTACCTCATGACAGTCAGCCACTCCCAGCGTGTACCTCATGACAGTCAGCCACTCCCATCGTGTACCTTGGGACAGTCAGATACTCCCATCGTGTACCTCGGGACAGTCAGACACTCCCATCATGTACCTCAGGACAATCAGACACTCCCTTCATGTACCTCAGGACAGTTGGCCACTCCCATCGTGTACCTCAGGACATCAGCCACGCCATCGTATACCTCAGGACTGGCAGGGCCTGGAGAGATAGCTTAGTGGTTAAAGCACTTGTGTGCGAAGCCTAAGGTCCCAGGCTCGATTCCCCAGTACCCACATAATCCAGATGCACCAGGTGGTACATGTGTCTGCAGTTCATTTGCAGTGGCTGGAGAGCCCGGCATGCTCATTCTTCCTCTCTATCTGCCTCTCTCTTTATCTATTAAATAAATATTTTTTTAAAAAAACCAGTTTGTGAGCCAGTGCCACGATCACCCTCCAGCTTCCGCCGACCCTCTCTCTTACAGCCTTGAGTGTGTGAATTCCTGCATTGCCCTTTACTCTCAGGCTTGAGGCCTTCTTCTGTGCTGTGGAAAACTCTGCATCCTTCACCTTGACTGTGCCAACCTTGTTCTTCTCCCTGGTGGTAACAGGCCAGTCCTCTCCACTTCGTTTTCTTTCTGACATGTGAGGGAAAAGGACCCAGCAGGTGTCTGCGTTCCTTTCTGTACCCACCGTGTCCTTCCACCTTCCCTCCCGGGACACCTGCACTGCCCTCTTGTACCGCAGATAAGCACCTCCTTGGCTGTTAAGAGTGCGCTTGAGGGCTGGAGAGATGGCTTAGCGGTTAAGCGCTTGCCTGTGAAGCCTAAGGACCCCGGTTCGAGGCTCAGTTCCCCAGGACCCACGTTAGCCAGATGCACAAGGGGGCACACACATCTGGAGTTCGTTTGCAGTGGCTGGAGGCCCTGGCACGCCCATTCTGTCTCTCTCCCTCTCTCTGCCTCTTTCTCTATCTGTCACTTTCAAATAAATAAATAAACATAAAACAAACAAACAAACAAAAAAAGAGGTCACTTGATAGGAATGGGGGCCGTGACCTCTAGATTTTCCTGCATTCTCCTTTCACTGTCATTCCAACTTGGCTTATCCAAGCCCTGGATCCAGCTCCCTGTGGGGTTCGTTCCACCTCTGAGCTGGCCGTCGGGAGTGCTGCCTGGTCCCCACTTGCGAAGCTCAAACGTCAGCTCTCAGAGCCCCTCTGCTCAGCCTCCTGGCCCACTCCCCCGTGCAGCCAGCTCTTGGCTGTTTACCCTCCCTGCTCAGCCCTTTGCTGATCGTGCTTTCCCTTGGCCCTGTCTTTGGCAGACTGTGTGTGTGTGTGTGTGTGTGTGTGTGAATTACAGAGTGCTTCGTCTCTCAAGGTACCGACCCAGCGTGTTTTGTGTGCAGCGAGGATCATAGTAACTATGTGTGGACTGCTTGCCTGATTCCCTCATGGTGACGGAAGCGTGCCCTGTGTGATTCAGTAGTCTCTAGAACTTAAACATGTAAGCATTCCACTTTACGAAACTTGGATGTTAATTTCTAAGTTGGCAGGTGCCTCTGAGGAGCTGTCGCCACTCGCTCACGTTTCACATCTCCCTTCCTTTTGCAGGAGCGCAGCTGTGGAGGAGCCTCAGCGCAAGGTAGGCACCTTTCTTCCCGTAACGGGGGCATGGAGGGCTGGGGGGCAGGCGGGGCATGTCACTGAGCTGATGAGGTGCATCCCCCGAAATCACGTTGACCCCGAGTCCCATAGTTAACTGCAAGAGAGGCCGAATGATGCGTACGGTGAAGCCGGGGAGGACAAGGCGGGGGGTCAGTCTTGCAGCGCTTGTGCTTCGCTGCTGTGGTGGTGGCAGATGGTGACAGTCCCAATGCGTGAAGATTTGGAAGTGCAGAAAGAGAGGCATTTTTGGTTTTAATTTTCTTTCAGACTTCATTTTTTTTGAGGGGGTGTGAACAGTGGCTGCTGGTTTCTACAACGAGAGAATGGGACCATAGGGAGTCCTAGCACCTTGCTGGAATGTTTTGGGAGGACAGTCATTTCATGTCATGCTGTCATATCCGAGGACTTTAGCGGGGGTGGAGGATGGCAAGGGAGAAGAGGAGGGGTGTAATCTCTTCAGTCTGAAGTGTCACGGATGCCAGTCAGTCACTGGGATGGTGTCACCAGAGCACTGGCTTCGCTGGACTGTCCTCTGTCCTGCAGTGAGGACACTGTTTCCAAGCAGAAGAGAGAAGGGGGGCAGTGAGGAGTGGAGTCCAGATCGTTCACCCGCTGGGCATCTGAAAGATGGAGAAAGTCTGAGGATTGAGATCCCTGTGAAGTGAATGACTGTAGGAACTATTGGGCTGGAGAGATGGCTTAGTGGTTAAGCGCTTGCCTGTGAAGCCTAAGGACCCCAGTTCGAAGCTCGATTCCCCAGGACCCACGTTAGCCAGATGCACAAGAGGGCGCGTGCGTCTGGAGTTCGTTTGCAGTGGCTGGAAGCCCTGGCGTGCTTATTCTCTGTGTGTGTGTGTGTTTGTCGCTCTCAAATAAATAAATAAATAAAACCTGGTAAATTAAAAAAAAAAACACCACAAACTTGACCTGGCCTTAAAAATGCATCCTCATAACTCAAGCAAGGGTGCTCAGGGTACTTGTATCAAAGTGGACTTGGGGACACAAACATACAAAACAGAGGACAAGGCAAATGCAGCCTTGGAAACTCCCATGAAAAGCCATTTCCCCGGGCTGGAGAGATGGCTTTGTGGTTAAGGCTCTTGCCTGCAAAGCCTAAGGATCTGGGTTCGACTCCCCAGGACCCACATAAGCCAGATGCCCAAGGTGGCGCATGCGTCTGGGGTTTGTTTGAAGTGGCTGAAGACCCTGGTATGCCCATTCTCTCTCTCTCTCTGCCTACCTCTTTCTCTCAAATAATAGAACTTTTTTTAGAAAAACAGAGGAGCCATTTCGCTCCCGACCCATAGTTTCCCGTTATTAGCACCCGGCACTCACGTTGCGCGTGTTGCAGTTCGTGAGGCAGTGGCCACGGTCCGTACTCCGTGCGCGTCTCCTTAGCGCTTACCTAACGTCATCTTCCCGGGGGGCCAAGACCCCACTCACACCTCGTCATCCTGCCCTCGGGCTCCTCCCAGAGGTGGCTGTTGTTCAGGCTTGCTTGTTGCTGTTGGTCCTGACAGACGTGAGGACGCCAGACACCTTTATGGCGACCTCTGTGACCTGCTGACATTTGCCTCATGTCTCTGTCAGATGATGGTCTGTGTATTTCTGTGGATAAAGTCACCAAGGTGCAGTGCCATTTTCTTTTCATTAACTAAGTAAGGGTACATGCCAGTGATGTATTTTATGCCTGTTGATTTTACCCCAGACCACCTGGCACGCAGGTGGCCGGCCTGGCGGTTCTGCATCTGGGCTCTAGTCTTGCCCTCTGTAGGTATGCTGGGCTACAGTGGGTAAACGTTTTAAGGTTTCTGTACACATTGGGTGACTCAGTCAGTTAATCTCTTAAGCAAATACTTGTGCTCTTTGACAGAGTTCTTTCAGATTTACTGAAACTCTGAGCTGATTAGTTTTATTCTTGGTGTGGTTTGAAATGTGCCCCTCAGAATTCACGTATTGGGCCCAGGGAGATGGCTCAGGGGTTAAGAGTGCTTACCCTTAAGCATGTGGGTCTCTTAGGCTGGAAATTAGCAAATTCAACTCCCCAAAAACCCACATAAAAAGCTAGGTGTGGGGATGGAGAGATTGCCTAGTGGTTAAAACACTTGCCTATGAAGCCTAAGGAACCATGTTCAACTCTCCATATCCCACACAAGCCAGATGCACAGAAGTGAGGCAGGTGCAAGGTCATACATGGCCAGTAGGTGGCGCAAGCATCTTGAGTTTGATTGCAGTGGCTGAGGCCTTGGTGTGCCAATTCTCTCTCTCTGTCTCTAAAGAAAAATAAATAAGTTAAAAACAAACAAACAAACAAAGCAACAAAGCCGGGCGTGGTGGCTCACGCCTTTAATCCCAGCACTTGGGAGACAGTGGTAGGAGGATTGCCGTGAGTTCGAGGCCACCCTGAGACTCCATAGTGAATTCCAGGTCAGCCTGGGCTAGAGTGAGGGGTGCCGCTCAGGAGAGTCGCCAGGATAACGTGTAGATGACAGTCTGCTGTCCTCTGGCCTCCACCCGCAAGTGCATGGGTGTGAGTCTGTACACACATGTGCAGCGTACACACAACCTCACACGTCAGAACAGCAACTGGACTGGGAGGTGGGGCCTAGTGGGAGGGTCTCTTAGGGGTGGTCCTCAGGGGCGGGTGTGTGCTGCTTATAAAAGGGCTTGAGGGCTGGAGAGATGGCTTAGCGGTTAGGCGCTTGCCTGTGAAGCCTAAGGACCCCGGTTCGAGGCTCGGTTCCCCAGGTCCCACGTTAGCCAGATGCACAAGGGGGCGCACGCGTCTGGAGTTCGTTTGCAGAGGCTGGAAGCCCTGGCGCGCCCATTCTCTCTCTCTCCCTCTATCTGTCTTTCTCTCTGTGTCTGTCGCTCTCAAATAAATAAATAAATAATTTAAAAAATTAATTAAAAGGGCTTGAGGCTGGACTCAGTGCTGCCGCCGCCACAGTGTTCAAGAAAGCCCCCCACCAAGTGCACCCCAGTATGCGACTGGCAGCCTCCGGAGCGATGAGCAATAAGGCCTGCTCTATAAGTCGCCCTGTGTCAGGCGTTCTGTCGCGTACGTGAGAAAGGACTGACGTGCCTTCTCTGCTTTCCGGAAGTCCTTGCTGTCCCCAGTCCTAAATGCACCTGCAACTTGTGTGTGTGGGGGGGGGGCTTCTGCGGTGCCGAGGCCGTGGGCGGGGAAGGAGTCGGCGCGGTACACCCCCACTACGCACGCACGGGCTGCTTTAGTCAGAGTCCCCCGCTGTCCTTGGGGAAAATGCACACATGGCCCAGAGAGGACGTGATCGTGGAGAGACCCACCTGGAGGAGTCCCAGTCACCACCGTCCCCCCGCGAGCGTCGGGGGTGATGAATTCCCAGCCCTGAGGCCGGTGCTCCACACGTCCACTTCTCTCTTGTTCCTCCGCATTTATGGGGGGGGGGGACGAGGAGGCTCACATTCCCTGCCCAGCCTCAGATGTCGGTGGGGTGCTTACTGTGCCCTCGAGGAATGTGTGTGTCGCCCTTACAGTGTGGTCTGCATGGTTTTTGTGTGGACAGAGGCTCTTTCAAAATGATGTCATTTACACCAAAAGAGGTGTGTGTGTGTGTGTGTGTGTGTGTGTGTGTGTGTGTATCTGTATTAGCTCACTGAAGTTTTCATTGTATATACCGTTCATGACCTTGGGATGGAAAATTCAAGTATTTATGCCTTGGATTTCTTTGATGTTGGTTTGGTTTGTGCACTCAAAGATTCTCAACATCTGGGTGCTAGGTGATGTTTATTTTTAACTATTTGATTGATTGATTAAATTTGGAGTTTTGGTTTCAAACTCAGTATTTAGCTGCAGAGCAACGTGAACTTCGGATTCTCATGCCCGAGTCCTGGTATTAAAGGCATTTACCAGCATATCTAGCATGCTTACGTTTGTCCTACAAACATTATTGTCAGGGTCTATGACTGGTATGATCTTTAGAGGTACAGAGAGGTACGGGGTGCTCATGGTAGCCATGTGTGATCAGTCTTTTTTCCAAGTTCATGGTTGCCAGCCCAAATCGACCTTAACCCTAATTCTAAACCTCCTACCTGGCATTGCTGGAAGTGGCCTCGCTGCCCTCTGGCCCAGCAGCTGAGATGCTCAGGTGAGTGGATAAGGCTTGATTGTTTTTCCCCCCTTTTCAAATTTGTTAGATCAATTTTCAGTTTGGGTTAGATCTCGGAATGAGCCAAGCCTTTTCTCCTCAGAGTTATCCCCTCCCATCCCCCCCCCCCCCCCCCCCCCCCCCCCCCCCGCCCAGGTGTCAGCAGCATTAACTGTGTTAATTCCACTGCTAAAAAGGTGCTGCTGGGAGCCTGGCCGGCAAGGCACTCACCCTAGGAAGGAGCCTCCCTCCCTGCTTCCCTCCAGGCATCGTGACTCAAGACTGTCATGTACACGTTGAGAAATTTGCTTTTGTCAACAAAAGGAAGCTTAAGGCTTTCAAACCCCAGCTTGAGGAAGACAGCGTGTCTGCAAGCCGGGCAAGGGGGAAGTTCTTAAAGAGCCCTTAGAAAGCTAGCAGATGTGTTTGAAAGCCAGTCTGATTTTCAAGGGCATCATTGGCAGTCACTGGACACATTTATTTATTTAACAGAGAAAGTGGGGGAGAGAATGGGCGCACTAGGGCCTCTAGCCACTGCAAACGAACTCCAGATGTGTGCGCCCCCTTGTGCGTTTGGCTTACGTGGGTCCTGGGAAATCGAACTGAGGTCCTTTGGCTTTTCAGGCAAACACCTTAACCACTAAGCCATCTCTAGCCCCACACCTCCTTTTTTAAAAAAAATATTTTATTTCTTTGAGAAAGAATGAGAGAGGGGCAGATAGAGAAAATAGGTGCACCAGGGCCTCTAGCCACTGCAGACAAACTCCAGACACATGGGCTACCTTGTGCACCTGGCTTTACGTGGGTGCTGGAGAGTTGAACTTCAGGCCATAGACTTTACAGGCAAATTCCTTAACTGCTGAGCCATCTCTCCAGCCCACATATCTCCTTTTGAAAACATAAAATCATCTTCTGTTTACTCAGATTTTTTCTCTATAAACAAAAGTAAAATTACTGGGGCTGACAGATGGCTCAGCAGTTAAGAGACTTGCCTGCAAAGCCTGAGGCCCAGAGTTTGATTTCCCAGTACCCATGTAAAGCTAGATGCACAGGGTGGTGCATGTGTCTGGAGTTCGTTCATTGCAATGGCTAGAGGCCCTGGCACACAAATTTTCTCTCTTTCTCTCTTTCTCTCTGCCTCTTTCTCAAATAATGGAACATTTTTTTTAATTAAAAAGTAAGATTACTTATATTTAAAAGTCATTCAAATTGTCTTTAGCTTTAATAAGTAGTTAATTTGTTTGCAAGAACACAGATTAAAGGTTTTTGCATAAATTATTTTATTGTTCTGTTTCAATTTATATAAAAGTTTTCCCCCATATCAATGTAGTTGGGAAGTTGAGAATGACGGCTGATCTCCGTGGACTCTCTGACACTTGAGGGGAGGCCAGAGCTTGCAGCCTCTGTTTGCAAGCTGAGGCGGAGGCATCTGGAGGTGCAGCCGGGGAAGGCACCTGCCAGGCTCGCCTGGCGCCAGCTCTCAAGGCCAAGTGCAGGCACATTCCCTCCAGCCAGTAGGGGTCGGCGGGGGTCCTGAGATTGCTGCCCGCAGTGTGGTCAGATAGCAGACATCCTTCATCCCTTTCTCTTTCTCTCACTCTCAAGAGAAGCTCTGATTCTTGGGATGAAACACTCTTTTGTTCCAGGGGCATCCAGCTAACTGCCAGACGGCACTTGTTTGCTGCTTGTCTTTTTTTTTTCCCACAATTTTTATTAACATTTTCCATGATTAGAAAAAATAGCCCATGGTAATACCCTCCCCCCACCCCCACACTTTCCCCTTTGAATGCTGCTTGTTTTTTGAGGAGCAGGGAGAGAATCTTTAGTCAGTTCCCCGTCTTGGTGTTAACTCGGCTCAAAGGCTCAGAACGAATCGGAGCATTTTAGTCTGGTGGCTTAGACATCAAATTCTAAGGACAACTTTATGTCTCCTTTAAAAGTGAAAAAGTCACATCAGGGCTGGTAAATCATCCCCTCTGAGAAATGGGATGTACTGGGAAAACTTTCTCTCTCTCTCTCTCTCTCTCTCTCTCTCTCTCTCTCTCTCTCTGCCCTCTCTCTCTCTCTCTCTCTCTCTCTCTCTCTCTCTCTGTGTGTGTGTGTGTGTGTGTGTGTGTGTGTTAGAAATTGAACCCAGGGCCAGACACATGCTAGGCAAATGTTCTACCATTGATTTCAACTCCAGCCATAGAAGCTCTTCTATAATTATGGGCCCTCATATTCAGACAGAACTTACATATGCAATGTGGCTGATCTGAGTTCTTGGGTAAGACACTGGTGGCCTAACAGCCTATCTCTTCTCAGCACAGCATTTCCAGTTCTCACTTGTGGAAACCTTGAGCCTTGGACAGGTTAGCCTGACACCTTGCTCACAAAGGCGTCTACATGAGTTTTAAAGGAAAACCTCATGGTGCAGGCTGCATTTGATTGAATGAAAAAAAAAAAATCTTCCTCAGGAGAAATAATCACTTAATTCCAGGCTGTGCTGGAAGTCCACGGAAGCGTGTCTGTGCTTGGGGCATCTTGGCTGACAATGCCAGGCGAGCCCCGGAGCTGAGTGCCAAGCATGAAGGCCTATCTTATGCCCGCGTGGAAAGTCCAATAGGCCTTTTGTCCCCCCGCCCCATTTTTTCTTTCAAAAGAAAAAATAATAGCTGAGCACAATTCTGTAGTCATCAGTTGCACAATGGGAACTCAAAGTCCCTTTCTCTCCCGATAAAAGAAGGGGCGCATTCATGGGCAGATAGCAAGCTCTTCACGAGGCCACTGTTCCAAGTCCCCAGGCCACGCAGAGGGCTCCCTTGGATTCCAGGCTGCACGGTTCATTTCCCCGAGTTGCACTTTGAAACTGAGAGACAGGGTTTGATTTCAGAGCTGCTTTGAAGGAAGATGGCATGTGGAATTAAGTTCATTATCTCTTGCCGCCACCAGTGTATGTATATGAGAATCACGCCTTTTAGAATGTCTCCCACTAGACGTTTTAAGGCCCCTGCTGCTCTCCGGGACATAGATGGCAGTAAGCTCATGTCTGAAAGGGGAGTTCCAGGAAAACATCACCAGAAATGGCGATCAGTGGGTACATTTTTCAGGGTGTTAAAAATAGAATGAGCCGGGCGTGGTGGCGCATGCCTTTAATCCCAGCACTCGGGAAGCAGAGGTAGGAGGATCGCTGTGAGTTCGAGGCCACCCTGAGACTCCATAGTGAATTCCAGGCCAGCCTGAGCTTGAGTGAAACCCTATCTTGAAAAACCAAGAAAAAAAAAAGAATGAAAGCGATACAGTTCATCCCCCACTTGCTCACTTTTGAGCTCTGTGCCTAGTTATATATTCCTTTCAGAAGTCACACATCTTCTCTAAATTCAAGCAGATCGATCCAGTGAAACCAGGCAGAAAACTAGAGACTCGAGTGGATGATTTCTAGCAAAGACTTGAGGGAGGCCACGTTGAGACTCACGTCCGGACGAGGTCCTGAGACAGGAGCTGTAGCTGTGGGTGAGGGGTGGTTGGTTTGTGACCGTAGCTTTCTGCGGTGTGAAGTCAGGGTGACTGGAGGGAGCGGAGTGTGTGTGGCCCACAAAGAGGGCGTGTGGAAGAGCTCGTGAGGGGCAGGCGAGATGGCTTTCGCACAAGGTGCTTGCCACGAAGGTGCCAAGACCCGAGCTTGGATCCTGGGACCCTCCATAAAAGCCCAAAGCTGTGGTGGGCATCAGGGGTCCCAGTCACCTACGGCAAGGTGACAGAGAGAGGCAGATGCAGGAGGATTTCCATGGAGCAGCGAACACCAAGAGCTCCTGGGGGACGGTGGGAACCGACGCCCAGACATGGCCCGCTGACCCGCACACGCAGAAGCATGGGCACACCTACACACTCGTTGTCTTGGTTACTTTCTTGTGGGTGAAGATACCCAGCAGAAGCAGCTCAAGGGGGACCAGGGCTTACTTTCAGCCTGTGGTTTTGAGGGGCACAGCAGGAGCCGGAAGCTCACACTATCACCTTTGCAGGGAGGAAGCAGAGAGCCCAGACGCTGAGTGCTCCGCCAGCTGCCTCCTTTTTAAAATTTTAAATAGTTTTGTTTATTTTATTTATTTGAGAGAGAGAGAGAATAGGTGCACTAGGGCCTTCGGCCACTGCAAACGAACTTCAGATGCATGTGTCCCCTTGTGCGTCTGGTTTACATGGGTCCTGGGGAATAGAGCCTCGAACTGGGGTCCTTAGGCTTCCCAGGCAAGTGCTTAACCGCTAAGCCGTCTCTCCAGCCCGCTTCCTCCTTTTTATACAGTCTGGAAGGCCAGCCCAGGGGATAATGCTGCCCGCAGTTAGCCTGAGTTCAACCCCCTTCAACTAATCCGATTTAGAAAATCCCTCACAGACATGACCAGAGACGGTTCACACTGAGTCTAAATCCTGTTAATTTGACAGAGATTAACCACCCGACTCTCTTTCTCTCTGTCTCACACACACACAGAATATGTAAGTACATGGATGATGGTCATTTATTGCTGAGTTTTATAAACACTTGCAGATGTAAAGTGATTTCAGCGAAATCGAACAGCATGTGACTGCCATAAGCTGATTACTGTAGAAGGGGGGTGGAAGTGCTCTGAATTTTAACTTTTGCTCATGCTTGTGGTTTTCTCTTCCCTCTTCCACGCATCTATCTTTTTCACAAGGGAAATAAAGCTATCCACGGGAGGGGGATATCCTGGCAAGCCGGTCTATGCCGGTGACATCGGGCTATGCCAGCAGTGGACCCTGTGGACTCAGTTTACCTTAGCTTGCTGGGGCTTTGGCTCCTGAGCTGCTTTCTGTCCGGAGGTGGCTCTGGTTCCAAGGAGGGAGGCTGTGTGGTTCAGGCATCAGAAGCCCAGAGGACTCACCCGGGCAAAGATGTCTGACCGATCAGAGGTGGGGCTCATTGGCCCAAGTGTCGCTTGACCCGAGGTTTCATGAGTTGGGGTGTTTAATTCCCAAGATCATGTGGTGTCCCCAAGAGTGGGATCCTTTTGTCATTAATTATTCCTTACAAAGTCTCAGAAGTGGCTTGAAGTCCAGAGCCCAGGGACAGATGTCCTCGGCATCTCCGGGTCACTCCCAGGGATGTTCTGAATACGTGCGTGGAAGCTAGGTGTCACCCAGGGTTGGGCCCAGGTCTGTCACCTACTTCTGTAATCTTTGGACAATGACACCGACAGTGAATATGAGGGGGTGTGCATTCCTGCTCAGTAGCCCATCCCTAGGGACTGTAAGTCAGCTGGTCTGTTTGTCTGTCTGCCGGCTTGCCTACTTGCTCTGCTTAGCTGTATTGTGATGCTTGTTTCTGATCTATGCAGGAATAGATGCACCATAGACACGAGTTGTCAACAGGCCGTGTGCACATGAGCCTCGCCCTCCATCCATTGCCAGTGCTGTTTGCCTCCCCAGCAATGTCATCTGCCGACACAAGCTAACCCCTGAGCTGTCTACTCTTATTCGATTTAAAAGAATATCTGTAGCCAGGTGTGGTGGCGCACGCCTTTAATCCCAGCACTTGGGAGGCCGAGGTAGGAGGATCGCTGTGGGTTCGAGGCCACCCTGAGACTGCATAGTCAATTCCAGGTCAGCCTGCGCGAGGGTGAGATCCTACAAAACAAAAACAAAAACAAAATCTGTGGCTGTGCATATTTAAGTTACATTTATATGCATGCTAAATAAAAATTTTTGGTTTTGAGGTGAATCAAAATGGTACCATCATAGGATTTATTCTTATCCTAAATATTTTTTTTCAAAAGATTATTGTTATTCTAACTAGCTGTAGTTCACTCAGTTTTTGTGACTGTATAATATTCCATTAGTACATACACTGCAACACTTTTTTATTTTTATTTTTTTGTTTTCCAAGATAGGGTCTCACTCTAACTCAGGCTGACATGGAATTCACTATGTAGTCTCAGGGTGGCCTTGAACTCACGGCGATCCTCCTACCTCTGCCTCCTGAGTGCTGGGATTAAAGACGTGCACTACCACGCCCAGCCCAGAATATATTTTTTAAACAAACTGAAACAAAGTGCAGACAGTGTTTATGAGTTATCAGCTGTTTGTTTTCTGTCTTCTCCAATAAATTGCCCAAGCAGGAGCTTTTACCTTCCCTTTTCATTTCTGAGAGTCACTCTGCGAATGTTGACAATACTAACAAAGCTGAAATTGAAAAAGATGCGTTTTCTAGACAGGAAATGAGCAGATTTGAGTACCTTGTGTGCTCAGCCCTACTCCTAGTTACAGGGAACCTCAGGCTGACAAGAATACAGGCCTTTTAGGCTGGAGAGATGGCTCAGCAGTTAAGGCGCTTGACTTCAGTGCCTAATCACTGGGGTTTGATTCCCCAGTACCCACATAAAGCCAGATGCACAAATGGGTGCATGCATCTGGAGTTTATTTGCAGTGGCCACAAGCCCTTGGCACCTATTCTCTCTCTCTCCTTGCAAATAAATATATGTATTTTTAAAGGAGCTGGATGTGGTGGCACACACCTTTAATCTCAGCCCTTGGGAGGCATAGGTAGGAGGACCAATGTGAGTTCAGAGCCAGCCTAAGACTACATAATGAATTCCGGGTCAGACTGGGCTAGTGTGAGATCATACCTTGAATTGCTTGCAAATAGATAAATAAAAATAAAAATAAAAGAATACAGGCCTGCTCCTTCAGAAGCCTGTAGCCGGCCTTCCTTAGGTAGCAGAGGTGAAGGTTGTGTAAATATTTCTTCTCATCTAAGGTGGGTCTATTGTCAGGGCAGGGCAAAATGGACACCCCGCTAGTCTGCAGCCCCAGGGCAGGAGTGACACTCCAGGGAATATGCCATTTTTCGTGCAAACCCTAAGAATTCGCACCCAGGTGTCTCTGCGTTCCTTTCCTCTTCTGACCTTCCTGGGATGCGGCCAGGAGAAACTATAGGATAGGATGTGCGTGTGTTGGGGGTGGGGGGGATCCCGTCCAGTTCCATCCTGGGAAGATACACTCCCCTCCATCTGGCCACCGACTCCTGCAGATCATGGGGTAGGAAAGAGCCACTTTTTTATTTTTAATTTTTAAAATGTCTTATCTATTTGCAAGCAAAGAGACAGAGAGAGAGAGAGAGAGAGAGAGAGAGAGAGAGAGAGGGGAGGAGAGAGGGAGGGAGAGAATGGGTGCATCAGGACCTTTTGCCACTGCAAATGAACTCCAGACACATGAGTGCATGACACTTCCCTGGTCTGCTTTCACTGGACTTGGTGTTTTGTTTTAGTGGGAAGATCTACTGTTTCTGTGAGTCATGATTTACAACACAGCCAGGTAGTGAACAGCCTGTCAAAGGGAAAAGGTGAAAAACAAAAACAAAAACAAAATATACTGGCACGTAATGTGAGCAGCCTGTGAAGTGAAGACGCTGTGTCTGAAACTGACCCCAGCGCCCCTGCTTCAGAACCGCTTCGGGGCATTCTGTGAAGTTCCTTGTTCTTAGGCAGCAGTGTCATGGGGCGTGTGGCCGCTAGGGGGCGCACACGAGACAGGGCCTCAGCGGTGGGAAACTGAGATTAACCCGGCTGCTGTTGGGAACTGGGCACGAGCTGCAAAGTGTAGTTAGTACTGGTGCGTTCAGGAAGAACAGGACTGTAACCTAAAAAGTATATTTATTTATTTGCGAGCAGAGAGGGGTGCAGGCATACAGAGACAGAGAGGGGGGGGGTGGGGAGAGAGAGGGGGAATATGAACGGGTGCTCCAGGGCCTCTTGCCTCTGCAAACAAACTCCACTGGCTTACATGGGTACTGGGGAATCAAACCTAAGCCAACCAGCCTGGGCAGCTTCGCAAGCAGTGCGTCTGACCACCAGTCCTCCTCCGTGTCCCTTGTTCCTTTTACTATCTATCTCTGCACTTGTGGCACAAATTTACGTGGATATGCATAGGGGAATAGTGAAAAAAAAATCTGAACAGGGACTGGAGGGGACCGAAGGACCCACCTGCTGAAGAGAAGAAGGTGATGAGGAGAGTCACAGACTCATGATAGATGGCTGTGACCGCTTAGAAACAAGTTCATGATCTATGAGCCCCAAGATCTCAATGGCCCATTATTATTATTATTATTATTGTTATTACACACACACCTGCATGTGGAGGTCAGAAGACAACCTTGAGATGTTTCTTCTCTCCTTCCACTTTCCTTTGAGTCTCTCTTGCCACTGCCGTTAGTGAGCTTCTAGAATCTCCTGGCTCTGCCTGCCGTGGTCGTTGGCTCATTGGGATCCCAGCCACATGGGCCACTTTGCATATGGCTTTATGTGCTCGCTGAGCAGGCTTGTGAGCAAGTGCCTTTGCGCACTGAGCTGGGTCTCTGTCTCTGTCACCACACGATCTTTTCACTACGTATTTCTATCCACTGGCATAAAGTCCTCCTCGGTGGTGTCACACTTAGTACGGTTTCTTTCCCGGAAAAGAATGAAAGCCTATCAATATCTTGTTCCCCCCACAGAATTCTATACAAACTGGAATCTCTAGCCTGAGAACGTGAGAATGGCTTCACTCGTAAGCTATTATGCACGGGGAGAACTAACTGGTGATTTGTTGCTCCTATGAGTAAAACGACCTGCTAAATTTCGAAACAAATGTCTCTTACTTGTTAGAAAAATGTGCAAGTCTCATGACTGCCATGGTATTCTGGAACCTTGGTGTAGCTGGAGTGGACTGTATAATCCCACCCCCACGGTATGTCCACACCCAAACAGCAGACTCCCACCACTCTGTTGCCTCACATGGCCATTGGGACCTGGACAGGGTGGGAAGTGGAGGGTTCCTGGACAATGCATGTCGACCCGTTGCCACCACAAGCTCCTTCCCTGGGAGACAGGAGCGAGCCTTCGTGAAGATGCCGGTGGCTGGCTTGGAGATAAGGATGAGGCGTAGGGACCATAGAGACCAGAGCTTCAAGAGATAACCACAGGAGGGAAGGCGGCCAGCAGATTTGGTTAGAGTAACCATCAGAATTGGATAAGCCAGTACTTTTGGGGGGATTTACAGCCCTGAAACAGCAGGAATCTGTAATGGTTTTTAAATGCATATACATTTTAGCTGGGTGTGGTGACACGTACCTTTAATCTCAGCACTCTGGAGGCAGAAGTAGGAGGATTGCCATTAGTTCAAGGCCACCGTGAGACTACATAGTGAATTCCAGGTCAGCCTGAGCTAGAGTGAGACCCTATCTAAAATTCTAGAAAACCAAAATATATATTTGAGAGAGAGAGAGAGAGAGAGAGACAGAGAGAGAGAGAGAGAGAGAATATGAATGGGTGCACCAGGGTCTCCAGCCACTGCAAATGAACTCCAGATGCATGTATCCCCTTGTGCATCTGGCTTACATGGATCCTGGGCAAGCTAACCTGGGTCCTTTAGCTTTGCAGGCAAACGCCTTAACCACTAAGCAGTCCCTCCAGCCCTTGATGGTCAGTTTGATGACATTTAGAATTAGCATGAAAACAAGTCTTTGGTTGATGGGTGGGGAAGACCCGCCCTGATTGTGGACGGCATCCTGCCACGGGCTGACCGGGAAGGAGAGGGTAGCTGAGCACCAGCTTTTGTGGCTCTCTGCTTGCTGACTGTGCACTGAATGTGACCCAGTGGCTCGTGCTCCTGCCTCTGTGCCTTGCTAGTCATGATGGACTGTGTCCCCTGGTGCCGTGAGCTGAAACAAAGCCCTGATGCTTTAAGTTGCTTTTGTCACAGCTTCTAGGGAAGTAACTTAATCCTGAAGCTAGTATAGTGTTTGTTATGATGAGAAGGGAGTCGCTTTTGTTGGAAAACGTTGAGGGCAGTCTTGCCAAGTTCCAACTCCTGACCTAGGAAGCGCAGTTTGACCTGATTTGTGGGGAACTGCATCCTGAAACAGGGGCATCAGGGTGTGTGGGACAGGAAGACAAGATTGTGGAGGCAGACGGGAAGGACAGGCAGCCAAGAAAGAGTCTGGGAGAATGTTCCCTCTGTGCCAGAGCTTGGGGTGGGGAAACGATAGGAGATTGAAAAAGGAATCGGTGTGATCAGAACACGTGAGAACATTGCCAAGGTGCCATTCTGGGAAGCCAGGGCCCAAGATTCAAGGTGGTGGCCGTCCACCCATCGCCTGCGGCCTCAAGCCTGGAGGAAGACACTAGAGTGTGCAAGGACACGGTGATCTCTGCCAAGAACACTCTATGAGTTCTGTTTATGTGTGTGGAGGAGGAAGAGGGAAAGGATTATTAGGAGCAAAAACACAAATCCAGGGGCTTAAAGGTGACGAAGGCTGAGAAGATGGAGATAGGTAGTGTGAGATGCATTCTGGGAAATCTTGGTGGTGCTTGAATAGAGAGGTTGTTCATTATTTATTTATTTATTTATTTGAGAGCGACAGACACAGAGAGAAAGACAGATAGAGGGAGAGAGAGAGAATGGGCGCGCCAGGGCTTCCAGCCTCTGCAAACGAACTCCAGACGCGTGCGCCCCCTTGTGCATCTGGCTAACGTGGGACCTGGGGAACCGAGCCTCGAACCGGGGTCCTTAGGCTTCACAGGCAAGCGCTTCACCGCTAAGCCATCTCTCCAGCCCTTGAATAGAGAGGTTAACCAGAGGTCAGGAGAAGGCACTGCTTCGTATTTTCTACTTTAAAGTACACAAGGCTGATCTAAGTGACATGTGGTATATTGCAGTGCGCTCCTGTGATCGCCAGTGTCTAGTTTCAGGATGTTTTTATCCCCTAAACGCGTAACCATCAAGCCAGTGTTCCTCTGTCTCTCCTCCCTCTAGCTTTTGGCATCCGTCGTCTGCTCACTGTCTCTGGATTTGCTTTCTGCATATTCCGCATAAACCCACCCACATGGCCTTGGTTGTGTCGCCGTCTTTCACTTAGCAGAGTGACTTCAGGGCCCACCCATGGTGTATCTTTCATGTAGCTGAGTCATGTGCACTCAGTCGCCTGGACATACCACATTTTGCCTTGCTATTACTCAATAGTCATTCGGGTTATTTTCATCTTTCATCTGCTGAGCAGCTTGGTTCTTAATCTTGGTTTTGTCCTCCGAATAGAGAGGTCTGGCCACGTGGGGGAAGAACGGGTGACGGTACAAGAACAGCGCCATTCCTGTGACATGCCTGGGGGACAGAAGGTGCCTGGGGGAGGAGGCCTGGCCAAGCTTGGACACTGTTGATAACTTCCAAATCTTCCCCGGGAAGCTGAAGGCGGGTGAAGTAACTGCAGATCCTGGGACGCCAACCGGGGAGGTTGAATCCTAGGCAGCGAGAATTGCTTTCAAGGCAGAACTCAAGAATGCGCCTGTGGTGGTTTGATTCAGGTGTCCCCCATAAACTTAGGTGTTGCGAATGCTAGCTCCCCAGCTGATGGATATTTGGGAATTAATGCCTCCTGGAGGGAGTGTATTGTTGGGGGCGGGCTTATGGGCTTTATAGCCAGTTTCCCCTTGCCAGTGTTTGGCACACCCTCCTGTTGCTGTGGTCCATCTTATGTTGGCCAGGGGGTGACGTCCACCCTCTGCCCATGGCATCGTTTTCCCCTGCCATCGTGGAGCTTCCCCTCGAGCCTGTAAGCCAAATAAACCTCTTTTTCCCAGAAGCTGCTCTTGGTTGGGTGATTTCTACCAGCAATGCGAACCTGACTGCAGCAGCGCCCTTCATTTGTCCTTGAACTCATGCTTTCCTTTAAAAGAGGAGGAAAAGGAGAAGTAAGTGCACAGGTCCCTGTTACTACTGAGAGGGTCTTGAGGACAGGACCAGGGACCTGGTGTCGTCCCCTGACGGGGGCTCATTGCACTGTTGCACATGTACTGTTTATTCCGTCTCTTGAAGCCTATTCTTACTGTGCCTGTTTTTAATACCTGAACAGCTGGGAGAGGGGACTTGTAATCCTGCAGTCACTGGCTTGTATTCTTAGGGTATTTTTAAACTACAACATGCAGAGCTATCTCTTGTCATGTACAACTCAGGCAGCGTGCAGTGGATTTTTTCCCCCTGAACAACAAGCGTTAGGTTTTTGATAGTATTATTACTTCCACAGGAAGTCTATTTTGAATCTTCCCCTTGATATCTGCCTGGTTTTTAATGAGTTACTGTTATCTATATAACATGAGCAGAGGCTGGTTCACGGCATGAAAATATATCCCGAAACTTACTGGGCTAACCATCCTCAACTCAGACATGGACACTTAATTTGAATGAATTACCCATTTGAAATCTTTTTTCTCCCCCCACTGGGGCTAAGTTGGAATGAGTTTATAAGGCTTTAAACGGTTTTATTGGTTATATCATGCTCAGATTGTGCAATGAATACTATTTGAGAGAATATTTAAAAATATCTTATTAATTCATTTATTTGGGAGAGAGAAGGGCAGATAGAGAGAAAATGGGCATGACAGGGTCTCTAGCCATCACAAGCTCCAGATGCATGCACTACCTTGTATATCTGGTTTATATGGGTACTGGGGAGTTGAACCTGGGTCCTTAGGCTTCATAGGCAAACGCTATAGCTGCTAATCCATCTCTCCAGCTTTCCTGAGAGATTTTTTGAATGGAAATGAAACTTGTGTTTCTAACCGAAAACTGGTTCTGAAACTGACTTGGAACCGAAAACAGGACTGTCTCAGGTCCTCATCAACTGGAAGAGAAGACCGGCCATCTCCCTGGTCTTACTCATTGTGAGGTGCTTTTTAAGAAAAAAGTAACTTTAAAATTTTTAACACTTTATTTTTATTTGTGTGTCTGCATGCTTGTTCCCCCCACCCCGTGCATGTTCCTGTGTAAGTACGGGGGTGTGAGTGTGGAGACAGAGGTCACTTTTGGGTGGGTCCTCACCTGCCCACCTCATTTGAAGCAGGGCTTTCTCTCTCTGCTCTTATCTCTGTGCTTATCTGCCTCCCGTCTCACCACCACTGTCCGGATGCTGGATTACAGAAGACCGCAATAGTTTGTAACTTTTTTAAAAAAAGATTATTGATTGATTTTCAAACAGAGAGAGAAAGAAAGAGAGAATGATTGAGAATGGGTGCGCCAGGGTCTCTAGCCACTACATATGAAAGCCAGACACACGCGTCACTTTGTGCATCTGGTTTTATCTGGGTACCAGGGAATCAAACCCACGTTGTTAGACTTTGCAGGCAAGTACCTTAACTGCGTGAGCCATCTTTCCAGCTATAGCCTCCAACTTTTAAAAAATATTTATTTATTTATTCATTTATTTATTTAAGAGAGAGAAAGAGGCAGAAAGAGAGAGAGAGAATGGAAACGCCAGGGCCTCCAGGCACTGCAAACAAACTCCACACGCATGCCCCCCCCCTTGTGCATCTGGCGTACATGGGTCTTGGGGAGTCGAACCAGGATCCTTTGGCTTTGCACGCAAGTGCTTTAACTGCTGAACACTCTCTCCAGCCCTGGCCTCCAACTTTTTTTTTTCAAGGTAGGGTCTCACTCTAGCCCAGGCTGACCTGGAATTAACTGTGTAGTCTCAGGGTGGCCTCGAACTCACAGGTTAAAGATGCTTACTTACAAAGCCTGCTGTCCTGGATTTGATTCTGCAATGTCCAAGTAAAGCTAGACACATGTGTCTGGAGTTTGTTTGCAGAGACCCTGGCATAACCCCCCCCCCCACACACACACACACACTCAAACGAATTTAAAATGCAGTAGTTCTATCTTGAGGCTTGATGCTCAGAATATTGTCAACACCCATTTGATTACTTTAGTAGTTACTTTTCTCGTTGCTTCCACAAATACCAGATGGGAAGCCGCTTAAAGGAGGAAGCATTTCTTTTAGTTTACAGTTTGGGGGTACAGTCCATTGTGGGGGTGGGGGAGCTGCGGCAGCGGCAGCGTGAAGGTGGTCCCCTTCAGTCCGCAGTCAGGGAGCAGAGGGCGGAGTTGCTGCTTCTTGGCTTGTGCCCTCCTCTGCAGCCTGGCATGTGGCCCATGGAGCAGTGCCACCCACATCCCGGGTCGTTCTTCCCACCTCAGATAACCTAACCTAGAAACTCCTTCACTGACTTTGCCTACAGATTTGTTTCCATGGTGATTCTAAAATCCCGTCAAGTTGACAACTGCCCAGTCTCCCACCTTTGGCATTTAGGGCTTCGTTCAACATGTGAGTTTGGGGCACTTGGGCTCCAACACTCTCCTCCTCACCTGCCCCCCTTTACAAGGCTCAGGACTCAGTGATGAAGGATGTAGAGGATGAAAGTGGGCCGATACCCCTCCTCGGAATGCACGGTTACAGGGAGATGAAGCCACGGGTAATCCAATAATAATGAGGTGATAGTAGAGGTCACGGCTGTCAGCGACTCTAGGAGCCATTAAGTACTCACGTCTGCTGGTTAAATGGGTCTAGGGTTTCATGACTCCCTCAGGTATAAAGAGGAAACGCCCTTTCCTGTCCTTTTGGTTGTTTTCCCCTGTCTACTACTGTGAAACTCTGGGGACCCCCGGATTCTGGAAATTGTTTCTAGACGTGTTGTAGATATTTCATTTTGGCTCCTGGAGGATGAAGCCCTTTCTCATGCTGCTTTTGCTCAGCTCGGTTCTATTCCTGTTGGAAGATGCTCTGCAGCCACCGACTCATGGCCAGCATCGTAGTAGGCGCGGACGAGGAGGAAGAGGGAGCATAAAGACTGCAGGAAGCTGAGAGGCCTCGAGGAGTCCTGATAACCTCCTTCCTGTCTACCCTGGAGTCCGGTAGAGAGACTCCTCACTCATGTTCTAGGAAGAGAGAATCCAGACACAATAGAATGGCCTGTCTAGGTCCTTTTTCTGTGGCAATACAATACCCTGGACTAGCTCTGTTCCTCGGCTTTCTGTCACTGTGACAAAGCACTTGGGAAATTCAGCTTATTAGAAGCAAAGATTGATTGTGGTTCCTGGTATCCGAAGTCTTTGGTCCTACAGCCACGTGGCCTTGTTGCTTGGGGACTGTGGGAGAATGGTACATCTTGGTGGGTAGGAACCCAGGGTCGCCTCCAAGAGCATGCCCTCCCAGTGACCTCACTGCCCTCCGCCAGCCCCAAGGCTTCGGCACCTCCCGACACTGCTGCCAGCCAGGGGTCCACATCAAAATCAACACCCGCCATGGTGGGCCACGTCCGTCATCTCGGCGCTTGGGAAGCTGAAGCAGGGGTTTGCTTGCAATGCCGTCTTTTTCAGTGTGAATGTTTACTCCGGGCCATTATGTGTTTTTGGTTTTACAGGCTCATAGTTAAAAGACCTTGGACTATGTGGATGTTTGAACAATGTTAGGATTGATGAAAACTATGGGGACTTTTGAAGTTGGACTGAATACATTATGTTTTATGTCATGGATGGTCAACAGTTTATGTGGGCCAGGGACAGAATGTGGTGGTTTTAGTCAGATGTTCCCCATAAACTCAATTGTTCTGAAGACCTGGCCTCCAGGTGGTGCCGTTTGGGAGGTGAGGTCTTCTGGAGGAGGCCTGTTGTTGGAGGCAGGCTTATGGATGTTATAGGCAGCATTCTTTTGCCTGAACCCGGCTCACTGTGCTGTGGCTGTTTTCTCCCTGATGTGGCAGGGGTGGCATCCAACCTCTGCATATGCCATCCTTCCCCTGCCATCGTGGAACTTCCCCTCGAGACTGTGAGCCAAAAGAAACAACTCTCCTCCCACCAGCTGCTTTTAGTTGAGGGCTTTATCCCAGCAAGGAGAGGGTGACCACGACAGATATATAGGTTTTCCTACATTCAAAGATCTTCAGAATGACTTTTTTCCATGTGGACAGAGGGCTTTGGAATACCTGCCGTGACATGACTCAACACGTTGTGTAGCTTCATATTTACAGAAGGACCCCTTGGTGCCCATTGAAAGGATAATTTGTATGAATCAGATACATTCTTTATCAATATCATCCAGCTATTTCTGTAGCATAAACAATGTTGTTAAAACACAAGTTGTTGTTTTTTTTTTTTTTGGTCTTGGACCCAAAATTAAATTAAATTCCTGTTGTTGGCAGCAGTTACAATTATTCATCCAACATCAATAGGAGCCAGGTATTCTGGGCTCAGCAGGAGTGTCGCTGAAAGATGTGGAAACCAAACTCTCCAGTTTTCTGTCAGGAGTTCATTAACCATCTATTCTTACTTTCATGAATATCTTTTATCTTGGCCTGATTCTGAAATGCTTCACAGGGATTTTTTTGTGTGTGTGCGTGTGATCTTTGTACAGGAATGAGATATTTTATAAATGCCAGCCTTTGGGTCACGAACAGAGAAAGGGTGGTGACGCTTTCATGGGTCGAGGACGGGGCTGCTATTTTAAACACCTGCTCACACTTTAATGCCACTGTTCCTGTAGGTGTGCAGAGCTCTCTGCTGGTATATTCAGCCTTTAGACATTCATGAAGCATTCACTCATGAAGTGTTGGGCACCATATAGCACAGCGCCTCAAGCTGTGTTAAGATTCTGTTGCAGGGCTGGAGAGATGGCTTAGAGGTTAAGCACTTGCCTGTGAAGCCTAAGGACCCCGGTTTGAGGCCCAATTCCCCAGGACCCACATTAGCCAGATGCACAAGGGGGCGCATGGAGTTCGTTTGCAGTGGCTGGAGGGAGACCCTGGCACACCCATTCTCTCTCTCTCTCTCTCTTTCTGCCTCTTTCTCTCTCTGTCACTCTCAAATAAATAAAGAAAGAAAAATTTTTTTAAAAAGATTCTGTTGCACTTCCTTTGATGTTGGAAAATGTGTCAAGCATCAGGAAGGTGACACAGATCACAAGAGAGTTGTACATTGTTGGCTGGGCTTATTGGAGCTTTGTGCATTCACCTTTCAAAGGGTGCTGGGGAACGGCTGCTGCTCTTTGCTCTATGTAAAGATGAGCCCATGTGGAATAAAAACAGCATTACATCATCTCCATCAGTTTTCATTGGTCCCTTGGGCCTTGAGGGAACTAAGTCCATGCTTATATTTAAACTCACTCTGTTTGCCTCATGGAAATAATAATCCTTTTTTTTTTTTTTTTTTTTTTTTTGGTTTTTCGAGATGGGGTCTCACGCTAGTCCAGACTGACCTGGAATTCACTATTTATTCTCAGGGTGGTCTAGAACTCAGGATGATTCTCCTACCTCTGCCTCCTGAGTGCTGGGATTAAAGGCATGTACCACTATGCTTGGCAGAAATGATAATTTTAGACAGTGTCAAAAAAAAAAAAAAGCCAGTAGAAAAAAAGGTAGAGGGTTGACTGAAGAAAGGTAACTACATTTATTTTGTACCCACAGTGTTTTAGGAGTTTGGCATTAGTCTTTATTTAGAATCATCATCCTATTTTCTTCCTGCTTTTCTATCTCCTGTAATAATTCTGCTGTCTCCTATTTAAACTAGAGAAGTGTCTTTGATGTAAGACATTGCCTGTAGCAATTTACCACTTTTCCAAACGATGAATGCTTATTATCTCAAGATTTGGGTTGGAGAGATGGCTTAGCAGTTAAGGCGTTGGCCTGAGAACACTAAGGACCCAGGTTCGATTCCTCGAGACCCACGTAAGCCAGATGCCCAAGGAGGTGCGTGCATCTGGAGTTTGTTTGCAGTGGCTGGAGGCCCTGGTGCGCCCATTCTCTCTCTCTCCCTCCCCCCTCAGTCTTTCTCTCTCTAATAAATAAAATATTAAAAAATGTTAAGATTTGTACCATGGGAAAATAGATACATGACAGGAAAGTGGTTTCCTTTCAGTGTCCCTTTTTCTTCCCTGGGTTTTCATCATTGTCTGTAACCAGTTCGACTTTTGTGACCCGCGCAGAATAGTTAATGTTCAGTCCGTCACCAAGGGAGCAAATCTTTAGCTCCTTGCCACAAGAGCTGCAACTGGGCCCTGGCCAGCACTCCTTCCCTGGCCAGTGTGACCCGCTAGGCGGGCAGAATGAGGAAAGGAGGAGCTCATGAACCTACCTGTCTTCCTGAAGAAGTGTCCATACTAACTGCCACTAGGAGCTCCCTCTCCCTCAGTCTAGTGTAAATAAGGGAGACTTTGTTACTTGGACTCCGTGTGTCTCTTGGAAGCTGAGCCCAGGAAATGGGAGGAGCCATTATCAGGAAGTTACCAGGACAGCAACATGGTCTCTCCCTAGCGATCAAAGGAGGATGATTGGAAGTGGGGAGTAAAGTGAGATGAAGATGGGGAAGAACTGAATTTTTCTTCTGTGGAGCTGTGGGAACACTCACTAGTGCAAAAGAGTAGTGAGTGGTGCAACCCTTTCAAAAACTGATTTATGGGCTGGAGAGATGGCTTAGCCATTAAGGCATTTACCTGTGAAGGCTAAGGACCTGGGTTCGATTCCCCAGTACCAACGTAAGCCAGATGCACAAGGGGTGCATGTGTCTAGGAGTTTATTTGCAGTGGCTAGAGACCCTGGCATACCCATTTTTTCTCTCTCTTTCTATTGGATAAATAAAAAATAAATTTAAAAATGTATTTATTTGAGGTAGATAGATGATAGCTACATAGGTAGGTAGGTAGGTAGGTAGGTAGGTAGGTAGATAGATAGATAGATAGAAAGGGAGAGAGAGATTGAGAATGGGTGAGTGGGTACTGGGGAGTTGAACTTAGGCCGTTAGGATTTGTAAGCAAACACCTTTGACTGCTGAGCCATCTCTCCAGCCCAGTACAACCCTTTTGTAAAACAGTTTGGCAGTTTCTTAAACAGATACACATATGCATTGTGTATGATTAGGTTGCTTCTGCTTGTAAGAATTTACCCAGTAGAAATGAAATCATTTGCCCACATGCAGGCTTGCTCGTGGACATTCATACCAGCTTTCCTTGTAATAGCCAAGCACTCTTAGCTCTTAGGGAATAAATGATTATAAAGCCATGCAGTGGAAGGAACTCTTGATATACTCAACAATAGAAATTCATTTTTCAAATGAAAAACTAGGGCATCATCTCAAAATAATTATAATAAATGAAGATGTTGTACAAAACCAACTTGCTGTATGAGTCCACTTATATCAAGATTCTAAAGCACTAAGCAATTTGCAGCCCGAGAGTAGGCCAGTGTCTTCCTTGGAGCAGGAGGGGTCAGCAGGGGCAGGGAAAACTGGGGAGTGGTGGAGATGCCCACTATGTCGGTTTTCACGATGGATCCATAGGCGTCAATACGCAAGTCTGTCAAGTACACTCCAATAAAGCTATAAAACAGAGCAATATAACTATCTAGTCAGCTCCA
This sequence comes from Jaculus jaculus, assembly GCF_020740685.1. Classification (NCBI taxonomy): domain Eukaryota; kingdom Metazoa; phylum Chordata; class Mammalia; order Rodentia; family Dipodidae; genus Jaculus; species Jaculus jaculus. The sequence continues at coordinate 86,525,643 of NC_059114.1, forward strand.
CTTTGCTGGTGTGAACATTCAAACCAGACACAGCTTATGGGAGGAAGGTCTTTATTTCAAGCTTACAGATCCAGGGAAAGTTCCATCAGTGGCAGAAGAAGCTGCTTCCATCCATCCAAGCAGAGAGAAACCATCAAAAACAGCCCATTGGGCTGGAGAGATGGCTTACTGGTTAAGGTGCTTGCCTGCAAAGCCAAAGGACCCGGGTTCAGTTCCCCAGGACCCATGTAAGCCAGATGCATGGGGGGGGCACATACATTTGGAGTTTGTTTACAGTGGCTGAAGGCTCAAATATGCCCATTTTGTCACTCTCTATCTGCCTTTTTTTTCTTCCTCTCTCAAATAAAATAAAATAAAATAAAATAAAATAAAATAAAATAAAATAAAATAAAAAACAGCCCCTGAAAACCCAAAGCAGCAAGCACAAATGGCAGCGAGCAGACGGACCCCGCCGTAGCTCACACTGGTCTGCAAACTTTTGGCCTGGAAGTCAGATCTGCCGCCACCACACTTGTGGTAGTTTGAATGTGTGTGCCCCTTAGACTCAGGTCGTTTATTAAAGCTTGTCTCCAGCCACCTGGCTGGGAGAGGTGTCACTGCGGAGGATCCTAGGGTCCTAAGGTGGATTGTACACGGATCTGAACTCCAGCAGAGGAGTTTGAGCCCCTGCTGTTGACGGCTGGGTTTTGTGCTTGCTGCGTTTGGTATTTGCTAGCTATTTGGTGGTGTCTCTCTGCTTGGAGTTATTTTATTTTATTTTTTATTTTTCAAAGTAGGGTCTTGATCTATCCCAGGCTGACCTGGAATTCACTATGGAGTCTCAGGGTGGCCTGGAACTCATTGTGATCCTCCTATCTCAGCCTCCCGAGTGCTGGGATTAAAGGCGTGCGCCACCACGCCTGGCACTGCTTGGATTTATGGATGGGAGCCGGCTCCTTCTCCCATTTGATGGAACTTCCCCTGAATCCGTAAGCTTGAAATAAATCCCTTCCTCCCATACAACTGTGTCTGGTTTGGATGCTCATCCCAGCAACGTGAAGCTGAGCACACCACCCTTAGGTCTGGACCTCAGTGGCACCATCTCCAGTCAGGCTGCTGGACACCCAAGTTACAAGCTTTAATAAAACAGTTGACTCTGTGGAGGACGTGCATTGAAACTGCTACAATAAAATACAACATGATTTCCCAAAGAGAGATGAGAGATGTGTTTTTGTAGAAGCCAGCAAGGAATTTTATTGAACTGTTAAGTGAGGGCTGGAGAGATGGCTTAGCGGTTAAGCGTTTGCCTGTGAAGCCTAAGGACCCCGGTTCGAGGCTCGGTTCCCCAGGTCCCACGTTAGCCAGATGCACAAGGGGGCGCACGCGTCTGGAGATCGTTTGCAGTGGCTGGAGGCCCTGGCGTGCCCATTCTCACTCTCTCCCTCTATATGTCTTTCTCCCTGTGTCTGTCACTCTCAAATAAATAAATAAATAAATAATGAACAAAATATTTTAAGTGAAAATTCCAGAGCTGGACCTGGTCTCAATTCATATTCTTAATAGGTATCTTTCACGTGTACTGTGACACATATGTTTCTTTTTAAAAAAAATCTTTTATTTTTATTCATTTATTTAGGAGAGAGAGAGAGAGAGAGAGGGAGAGAATGGTTGCACCAGGGCTTCTAGCCACTGCAAACAAACTCCATATGCGTGTGCTGGTACTGGGGAATTGAACCTGGGTCCTTAGGTTTCTCAGGCAAGTGCTTTAAGCACTAAAGCATCTCTCCAGCTCTGTTTCTTTTACTCAAGTGATTGAAAGGTCTTTTGGCTTTGGGGAATAAATTACTGTTCTGAAGAGCTATAGTACACCACCAGCAAATATAACTTGAGTTATAAGTTCAGTTTACTTGGAAGTGGCTTTTGTTCTTTGTGTTAGTTTTCTCACTCATGTAACATTTGAGAAGGAGAAAGAATATTTTGGTCCTACAGTTTCAGAGGTGCTTAGTGCCTGGTTGCTGAGCTGGTGCCTGGGTCAGTATCAGCTCAGTACTCTCTCACGGGAGGTCGTGGTGGAGGGGGCTGATTACCGTGTGGTAGCCGGGAAACAAAGAGAGAGTGGGAGAGGTAAGGGTCCCCATCTGTCCTGCCGGGACAACCCCCCTCCAACGACCTCACTTCTTTCCACTGGGCCCAACCTGCTGAAGATGCCACCTTCTCACAGTGGCCAAGGGAGCCAACTTCGGACACACGGGCCTTTGTTGGGGCATTTAAAATGCAAACTCAATCAGACTGTTTGTTTGGCTAAATGGGAGCATTTGGTTCAAGGAAAATGGGTTCTGTCAAAGGGGAGAAGAAGAGTCTTAAGACTTTTGTCTCTTCCCACTTCTTGGGCTACTTTCTACTCTGAAAACCTGTCATCACCTGCCACCTTGTACATGAATGAACATGAGGAGACATCCACTTACTGGACCCTCCCTTCTCATAAGAGCCTTCCTGAGGGAGCCAGCTTGGAGGGGTGTGGCTTTTGTATTGGTTGTATTTTTTTTCTAGAAAGCAGGATTCCCAAGGGCCTAAGTAACAGTAGACGGCCCGAGGTAAGGCGGTCGAGGGTGGGAAAGGTTCCTATGTTTGTGGTAGTGATTTAGTGAGCATACATTTATGCTTTGAATAGATCTCGTTTATTCTCTGTGAATTCTACCTTCATAAAAATGCTGCTGTAAAAACTCCACACCTTTCTGCCTCAGGCCTTGGCTTTGGAACACAGTGGTCCTGAACACAGGCAGTAATAAAATAATTAAGTCATTTCCTCCCTGGGTTTCTCAAGGACAGATTAAAACGTCTCCCTTAGTTACTGTTTCAACCGCAGACACTGCGGTGGCAAGACGTGTTTTGTTTCCCAAGGACTCGCGTGTTGGAGGCTGCTCTTGGTAGTGACGTGGGAATTTAAGAGGAGGAGTTTGGTGAGCCGTTTCTTTGCTAGGAAGATATTAAGGTCGTTGTCATATGATCCCTTAGTAAATTCTTCCAAGAGGATCCTGTACAAGAGCCTGGACCCCCCTCTTGCCTCTGGTTTTCTGTCTGTGAGGTGATCCCATTGCTCAGTGCACTGTGGCTCCTATCAGAAGCTGACCCAGTGGGGACCCCAATCTTAGATTTTTTGGCCTCCAAAACTCTGACTTAACTGAACCTTTAAGGGCTGGGGAGATGGCTCAGTGATGACAAGTACTTCCTGACCACCGAACTTTGGACCCCCAGAACCCCCATAAAGCCAGACACAAGTGGTGCGAGCTCTGTGACCCCAGCACACCCAGAGCAGTGGGGGGGGGGATCCAGGAAACTCCCAAAGCACAGGGCCTGCCGGGGTGTGTCCACAGCAGCAAAACAAGAGAGATCCAGTGCCTAGCAAGGGAGGACGACAGCTTGGGGCTATTCTCTGCCCTGCCCAGGCACGCTGTGACGTGTGCGCGCCCACCCCGCTACCAACATGCCCACAATTGAACCTTTAAAAATAATGCTCCCGGGGCCGGAGAGATGGCTTAGCGGTTAAATTCTTGCCTGAGAAGCCTAAGGACCCCGGTTCAAGGCTTGATTCCCCAGGACCCACATTAGCCAGATGCACAAGGGGGTGCACGCCTCTGGAGTTTGTTTGCAGTGGCTGGAGGCCCCGGCGCACCCATTCTCTTTCTCTCTGCCTCTTTCTCTCTCTGTCTGTTGCTCTCAAATAAATAAAATAATAATAATAATAATAATAATAATAATAATAATGCTGCTCCTGCTGGGCATGGTGGTGCATGCCTTTAATCCCAGCACTTGGGAGGCAGAGGTAGGAGGATTGCCACGAATTCCAGGTCAGCCTGCGCTAGAGTGAGACCCTACCTTGAAAAACTAAAAGAAATAATAATGATGATAATGCTCCCCACCTTCGGGAATTGCACCATAGTAACAACAGTACCAGCATAGGTTAATTGTAAGCATAGAGAAGAATTTTTAGTTTTAAACTCGAATATTGGTTTCTTTTCAGAATGTTGCTGTATTTCCGACTGTGTGTATATGGGTGTGTACACGCCATAGTGTGTGTGCGGAGGTCAGCCTCGGGGTGTCTGTGCTTTTCTCCCACATTTCTTGAGACAAGGTCTCATGCCAGGGAGCATTCGGCTAGGTGCTCCTTGAGCTTTGAAGTCGGGCTCAGCCTCCCTTTCTCCTTGGAGCACTGAGATCACAGATGTTTCTGCCACTTTGCATCCAGCTTCATGTAGATGCTGGGAAGGGTTGAACTTGGGTCAGCAGTCTTTGTAAACACGCACTGTTAATTGCTCAACCATCTCTCCAGCCCACAAACTTGAATATTGTTTTTTTTACATCTGTATTTCTAAGGACCAAGTCAAGTGAGAAACCGAAGCAGTTTGTTTTAGATTATTGATTTGGCTTACAATTTCAAAATACCTTAGACTGGGCAATTTATAAATAGTACACATAGACAGATCACAGTTCTAGGGAGTGGGAATCTCAGGATCTAAATGCAGACAGACTCGGTGTCTGAGGAGGCCTCATTCCTCCACAGACACTCACAGGTGGAATAGGAGGCTCCCATAATGTCTTTCAGAGGCGTGGATTCCATTCATCGGGGTGAGGCCCTTGTGACTGAGTCACTTTGCAGGGAGCCCCGTCTCCTCAGGCCATCATATTGGGTGTTAGGCTTCAATGTACGAGTTTTGGAAGGACGCAAACATTTAGACCATAACATTAACTGTGGACAAGCATGGTGGCTGATCATATTTGCTCATTCCTGGAAGCTCTGGACAGTGCAGCGTCCTGGTGGGGTTTCTCCTGGAATCTTCGTACAGTGGGCACATAGTACACACGTTTTTAAAAAACTTGATTTAGCTGAATTCATTGCCCCTCTGATTCTTCTGAATAACTTACTTAAAACTGCTAGAGGCTGGGGAGATGGCTTAGCAGTTAAGGCACTTACTTGCCTGCAAAGCCAAAGGACCTAGGTTGGATTCCCCAGGACCCACGTAAGCCAGATGCACAAGGTGGCGCATGGGTGTGGACTTCGTTTACAGCAGCTGGAGGCCCTGGCGCACTTGTTCTCTCTCTTTATCTGCCTTTTTCGCGCTCCCTCTCTTCCTCAAATAAAGAAGTAAATAAAGAATTTCCAAAAAAAATTGCCGGGCGCGGTGGCGCACGCCTTTAATCCCAGCACTCGGGAGGCAGAGGTGGGAGGATCGCTGAGAGTTCGAGGCCAGCCTGAGACTCCATAGTGAATACCAGGTCAGCCTGAGCTAGAGTGAGACCGTGCTGGATTCGGTAGTCCCCAGGGTTTACATAGACACCTGGCGGAAAGACACACAGGACAAGTTAGCCAGCCAGTAACGGTGTCTTCACGGTGCGCTCTGCATCCTGTCCTGTTGCTTGCTGAGCCCAGATAGCAGGAAGCCTGTCGTTAGTGCGAGAGGGAGCCATGCGTTCCCGTGCGGGGCTTTCCGAGGTGGCTGAGGGCAGGGGTCCCATGCAGATGGAGTGCCCAGCTCCGGTGCTGTGTGGAACCGATGTAGTCTTATCTCCCTCTCCCTGTTAGGTGACTGTTGGTCAGTTCCAAACTACTCATTAGCAGGTCTCTGTCTTTCCCACATTTGGTTTTCTTATGGACCAACTGAATCATTTACTAAGCTGTGAGTGAGTGTCCTGAACAGGACAAGAATCAAAGGGTTTGGGATGCCCAGGCTCTACGGCCCGTTCCTCACTCGCTGCATCTGTGCCAAGGGGAACGTGGTGCTCGGCTCCAGCGTGACGGCAGCGCTGGTCCACTGCTCGCTCCGGAGAGGGCAGGCCAACCACACGGTTGTCCCCTGGGCTTCTCTCTCTGCCCTCTCAGTCTGTACCTTCCCGGGGCTTTGATGATGGCTGCAGGGTAAACCAAGCCAAGGAGCCAGCAGGCAGCTCCTGAGGAGTTTACAAGTGCTCACTTGGCTTAGATTATCTTCAAGGGTGCTGGCTTCATTGGTCATTTCTAGTTGGTGAATGCAGGGTTTGATTTAAGGAATTCACTCTGGAGCTGGGGAAATGGCTTAGTGGTTAAGGCACTTGGCTGCGCAGCCTAAGGACCCTGGTTCCACCTTATCAGCAACATGATTTGATGAGGACCTAAGAAATCCAGAGATCAAACCCAGGGCCAGGCATACGCTCGGCAAATGCTGTCCCACCCTGGGTTTGATCCCTGGCTCTGCAAGCAGAGTAACAAAACAGAAACAGAACCAAACAACCCAAGAAAGAAATTGTTGAGGAACTGATTTTGATAACCAGAAAGCATGGAGGAATATGTAAGTTTAAATTTTTTTCCAGTTAAAAATTATTTAAGGGGGCTGAAGAGATGGCTTAGTGATTAAGGTGCTTGTTTGCAAAGCCTGAGGACCCAGGTTCAATTCCCTAGCACCCATGTAAGCCAGATGCACAAGGTGGCACATGTATCTGGAGTTCATTTACAGTGGCTAGAGATCCTGGTGTGCCTGCCCATCCTCTCTCTCTCTCTGCCCCCAACTCAAATAAATAAAAATAGTGTAAAGTGAGGTAACCCAGGCCCAGAAAGCCAAGCGCCACATGTTCTCTCTCATATGTGGATCCTAGCTACAGATGACTGGGCTTCTGCGTGAGAATGAAAATACTTAGTAGCAGAGGCCAGTAAGGTAAAAAGGAGACATAAAGGGTAGAGAAAGGAAGGGAGGAGGATACTTAATAGGTTGATATTGTATATATGTAATTACAATGATTGTAATGGGGAGGTAATATGATGGAGAATGGAATTTCAAATGGGAAAGTGTGGGGGTGGGAAGGGAGGGAATTACCATGGGATATATTTTATAATCATGGAAAATGTTAATAAAAATTAAAAAAAAAAAAAGAAAACCAAAAAAAAATATATTGTAAAAAAAAATTCGAGGGCTAGGGAGATGGCTCATGAAAAGTGCTTGCCACGCAGCCATAGGGACCTGAGTCTGGATTTCTAAAACCCACGTAAATGCTGGCTGTAGTGGTTTGTGCCTATAATCCCAGTGGTGGGGGGGGGGGTAGTGGAGACAGAGAGTTTCCTGGGACCTGCTGGCCAGTTTCTCTAGTGGAATCAGTGAGCTCTGGGCACAGTGAGAGACCTTGTCTCTAAAAAGAAGGTGGAGAGCTGGAGAGATGACTCAGCAGTTAAGGCGTATGCCTGTGAAGCCTAAGGATCCAGGTTCAGTTCTCCAGGTCCCACGTCAGCCAGATGCACAAGGTGGCGCCCGCATCTGGAGTTTGTTTGCAGCGGCTGGAAGCCCTGGTGCGCCCATTCTCACTCTGTTCCCCCGCCCCCTGCTGTCTCTAATAAATAAAAATAAACCTTTAAAAAAAAGATGGTGGAGAAAGATAGAGATAGAGATTTTCACATACTTGCACATGCATGTGAACACACCCACCCACATACACATGCAAAAATGAATATAAATGAATTATTTGATCATGTCCTTTCTTTAAGAAGAATTCTCATCCATCTATTCAGAACATCATTCCCGCTTTCTGTGCTGAGACTACATTACTTTAAAAAGGAAAGTTATTTTTAAAACATGTCATTCAATTCAGTCATGTTTGATGAGTGGAGAACTGAGCCCCAGTAATTATTTGACATTAAATGTCTGATGAGTCAGCTGTGCATTAACTTTTGACAGTCTCTCCAAAACAGCTCAAGGCGAGCACAGGAAATGGTGGCGCCACCCTGGGCCATCCGCGTGAGCTCGGCTTCAGACGAAGACGTGACGGAGGGACCCTGGCCGCAGGCGGGCTGATGCAGGGGCTGCCGGCCAGGCATCAGGGCAGGCGGAGAGTGGCCTGCCCAGGGTCTGGTGGGACACTGGCGAGCAGGTGCAGAGCCAGGGCCGGGCAGGGCGAGGGCTCCCTCCTGACCTTTCCTTGTCTCCTGGCTCACTCCGTCCCGGGCGAGATTACGAAACGTGTTCTGGACGCTGTTTCCAGAGGGCACACGTCCCTCTGGTGACAGCCGGATCCCCAGTGCCGATGCCTGGACTCTGATGACACTCAGGGGTGTGTTTCCCAGCCTGTCATCTGATTAGTCACCACATTCTAAGGACTCTCCCTGCTGGCCCGGAGTCTAGCACATGAGTTCAGAAGCAAAATAACTTGTTTATATCTTCCAGTGTCATCTTGACGGGCCACGGAGCAGGGCCTGGGTACTCTGGTGACTGTCTATGCACGTCCCTGGGCCGTTTAGCAAGGAATCACTCTGTCCTTTGCGGGGACATGTGGTTACTAAGGCTCTCTGGAGCTCCTCCTGACGATACAGGAGTCTGAGTCTAGAAAGGGGATTCCAGTCACATCTGAAAACTCTTGGAATGCAAAGTGAGATCACGACAGATAACGGATCCCCAATGTTACTGTGGGATAAGAGTCCTTTTTCTCCCTTCTTTTTTAAAAAAAAAATATTTTATTTATTTATTTGACAGAGAGAGAGAGAGAGAGAGAGAGAGAGAGAGAGAGAGAGAGAGAGAAAGAGAATGGGTGTTCCAGGGCTGCCAGTCATTGCAAATGAACTGCAGACACATGCGCCACCTTGTGCATCTGGCTAATGTGTGTGCTGGGGAATGGAACCTGGGTTCTTTGGCTTTGTAGGCAAACGCCTCAACCGCTAAGCCATCCCTCCAGCCCAAGAGGTCCTTTTCTTTCTAAGGCTATGTCTGTGGGCCCAGGTGAGGTTCAGGGTGTCTCTCAGCAGGTCCGTGCCATGCTAGGAGGCAAGGCTCTGTTGCCTAAGCTAGCCCAGAGTCTTCTGCCTGCCTCTCTGTAAAGTGAATGCTGCAGGAGAAACACCCTCACAGAGCTTGCGAGAGGATGCTTAATGCTGAATACTGCCGGCAGCTCGGGGTGCATTTCAGCAGCCTCCGTCCATGTTATCTGCTGTTACCTTCATCTTACTGGAGACGAGCCATTGTCCCAGCGCCGCCCGCCGCGTTGACACTGAGGGGGAGCCGGGAGTGAGCAGCTGCCCGGAGCGCTCACATCACGGCTCCGCTCTTCCAGGACCGTCGCTCCATCTGTCCCCGGCGGCTGGCGCCGTCTGCGCTCTGTTGTCGCTGAGGTGGGCGTGTGGCCGGCTTAAGTTTCGAAGTCCTTCCCAAGGCTCAGGGCTGCACCCCACGCGGCTCTGGCGGCTGTCTTCTGGGGCCTCGGTGGCCCGCTTACAGACACGTCACCTTCTTTCTCTCGTCTGGGCTGCAGGAAGAAGACAGGACTGGGTCTTGCCGATCCCAAGTTCCTTCCTGTGATACCATCCTGATTCTGTAAACGCAGCCGAAGGCGGAGCACGTGTGCTTGGGTTCGGCTTCATTCTCCTGTGTTTGCTCCGCGGGGCTTTGGACGGTGTGAGTGGTACAAAGCAGAAGGGCCCGCACGGCCGCTGCTCCCGGCTGTGGGCACAGAACCCGCCGTGTGGGCAGCCCCTCTTCCTCCCGCTTCCTCGCACATCCCTCTCGCATATCTCTGTCTCTTTCTGTCCTTTTTTTATTTCCCCCTTTAAAGAGCTCAAGCCTTTGATCTGTGACCAAATCCACATACCACATAAAACCCACTCCTGCTTCCTGAGTGTGGAGTTGTGGTAACGTCTGCCGCTGGGAGCTGCCTGGTCCCCGAGTGCCCGTTTCCCCAGCATCTTCCTGTGGTGGAGAAGGAACCCGGAGAGGATGGGCTCTGAGGCTCACGTGGGATTTCAAGTGTTCCCTCTTAACAAAGCTCTGCCCCTGGGCAAGTCGTAAGACCTTGAAATGTCCTTTCCTCACTCTTAGTATGTGGGAAATGGTATTTAATTCTGGAGGTCACGGTAAGGTTTAAGCACACAGAAGTCTAGCATGTGCTTGACACAGAGCCTGGCCTCTGGTGTGGCCCCCATGAACACTTCTTAGATTGGTCCAGCTGATTCGTACGGTGGGATTGATGTGGGTCCACTCACAGATGTGAGGAAGGAAAGTCACTGGGCCCTGGACCTTTGCCTGACCTGCTTGCTGGTGGTGGAGCTATGGTATGACCATGTCCCTCACAAGTTTATGCGCTGCAGATTTCGCCCCCAAACTCCTATGGTATTTGGACATGATTGGGATTAGATGAGGTCACAACTGTCTGTACAATAGCAACAATGTCCTTATAAGAGGAAGGGAGGGCTGGAGAGATGGCTTAGCAGTTAAGGTGTTTGCCTGTGAAGCCCAGTTTCAATTCCCCAGGATCCACGTAAGCCAGATGCACAAGGTGGCGCATGCATCTGGAGTTTGTTTGCAGTGGCTGAACGCCCTGGCGTGCCCATTCTCTCCCTCCCTCCCTTCCTCTCTCTCTCAAATAAAATAAAATGAAAAAAAAAAAAAACTTTAAAAAGGAAGAGAGACCCAAGCTATCAGCTGGCTTTCCTGCTGTAAGTGGCCTTCTGTTGTGATATGATGTAGTACAAGGCCTTCGACAGATTCCAGGGCCCCATGATCTTGGATTTCCCAGCATCTAGAACTGTTGATCCAAATAAACTTCCAGTCTGTACAGATTACCTGGCCTCAGGTATTTTACTATAGCAACAGAAAATGGCCTAAGACAGTAGCTCTTGCCACCTCAGAGCTACTATGGAATGAGGCAAAAAGAAAAGCCCAGCTTTGGGCCCAGGGCACCTCGGCTGCACTCAGAGCTCACCTCCAAGGGCCCCCAAACAAACCTTTGTTGGACAAACATTTTCATGTGCTAGGATGGTCCTGCAAGAGAAGAGCGTGAGATTAACTTTGATGCCCATTAGTTTATGAAATAAATTGACTCAGATTTTAATTAGGTCTCCGTCAGACACTCATTGACTTTGATCAATTTGAACTGATTTGCAGTTTTTTGGCCAACATCTGCACCCTACCCCATCATGCTTTATTGTTTTTTTCCGTGTTTATCTGATGCAATCTTACACATCTGTGGAGTTAGTGTTTCCTGTTGAATGGGACAGAAAATAAGTGCCAGAGAGGCAACAAAGTGAGATGGGAGTTGGGCATGGTGGCACGCACCTGTAATCCCAGCACTTGGACACTGAGGCAGGAGGATTGCTTTGAGTTTGAGTGAGTGCCAAGCTTGCCGGGTTATATAGCAAGATCCTATCTCTGGGGAAAAGTAAAATAAATAAATAGAGAGTGGGGGGAAAAGAAAAGAAACGGGAGGGGCTAGGAAGATGGTTTAGCGGTTAAAAGGTGCTTGCTTGTAAAGTCGGCCAGCCCAGGCTCAGTTCCCCAGCACCCATGTAAAGGCAGATGGGAAAAGGGGCTTGAGCATCTTGGGCTTGTTGACAGCCTCAGAAGACCCTGGCACACCCATACACAGACATTCACACACGCAAATGAATAAAAACATGTGTTAGATGGGTAAATATATATTTAAACAAAATAGGAGACCAATGTGTGTTTTGCGGCCTTGTGTTAGTATTGCTGGGCCGGGGGGCGGGTGAAACAGGTTTTGTGGGCTGGTCCCCTCATGTTGGTGGAAAGTTCCTGCCACTTTTGTGACCACCTCAAGAAGGTTGTTTATATTTGTAGAAACCAAGAATAAATCTGCATCTCCGTCAACACCGTTGGGCTTCAGGACATTGGGTTGGACCTTAATCTTTGGGAATGAATCCTTGGCTCCCTGCCTTAAGACCTCTACTAGGGAGAGGCAGGCTCCCACCCTTACGGAAGCTGGTTGGAAAACTCTGACCTGTCCATCCACGGGATGGCCCATATCAGTCAAGAGAAATAAAGTGGGTGAGAGTTCATGTCTTTCCTTCCAGGGATGGGCTCCAGAGGAGATGAAAGGACTTATCGCTCTTGGTCTGTGTGTCCCTGTGTGATGTGGGGTCAGGCCAGAGCACATGACACACTGCTCTTTTACCAGCCCAAGGCAGCAGCTTGCACCCGAGAGCCACAACTCCAGGCTCAGGGCACACTCTCTGCTCTTGGCGATGCTGAGGTCCAGGAGAACATTCTGATCTTGCAAGGATTGATCCCAGCCACAGGTCCAGGAATGAATGGACTGAAGGTAGATTTGTATATTTGTAAGATATACAATGAAAAAATAATATAGAACTATATTTGAAAGTTAGAAAAAAAGAAAAGCGACACAGGTGTTCTATTGCATGTATTTACTATGGTTTTGAGATCAGGTCTTACTGCATGGCCCGGCTGGTGGCGTACTCACTGTGGAGCCATGTTGGCCTTGAACAAGAGGTGATTTTCTGGACCCCGGCTTCCAAATGCTGAAGTGACAGGCATGTACCACTATACCCAGCAGGCATTGTGATTTAACGTCACCTACTAGGATTCCCGCGTCTCATCACGTTTAACAAAATGGCTCTTTGCGCGTTTGTGACTTCACTTGTTTAGTGTTCACCCGGCTGTGGGAAGCATGGGCATATCTCTTTATCTCTGCATCTCTAGGGCCTGCTACAGTCAGCACACTTAATAAATGCTCCACAAATTTACTTAAATAACGAATAAGTTGGATCGTGTAATGGAAACCATCATTTAAAGAAAAAAAAAATGGTGGAAGGCATTTCCTTCTAAAGTCTGGCCGGGATAGGCTGTCCACAGAACAATGGTTGTACTCACAGCAGAATCTAGAGAGACTTCTCTTAACAGATGGGTGGATCAGAGGTTAGGAATCCCGTGTGGAAGGTGGCTAATGACAGCTCAGGAAGGGAAAGTGGAATCTGGCCAGAAGCGAGGTGTGAATGTTGATATGAGTACAGAAATACCCAGGCTACCCCTCTGGATTGATTCACACATTATCACATGATTGCCTTGGCCTTGATAAGGTCGGCTGACGTGAGCGTGGTAATCCCCCCCCCCCCACGCTCTGTGTCCGCACTGCAGCGACACGGGCAAGCGTGGCGTCCCCGCACTCGAGGATGATAACCTTGGGGAATTCCCCTCTGGCTCGCTCTCACCACTCAAATTAGCAGGTAACTCACGCCGTGGCTCACAGTGTCTGCAGACGCGAAGGGTCCTCACACGTTATGGAGTCTCAGCTCCCCTGGGGCTGAGCTCACTTTCCCAGCCTCCTCCTGAGCTAGGGTGGAAATCTGGCGCTCTCTGGACTTCTAGAGAATCCTAGGGGCCCCTTAGCCAATTTCGCTCCGTTTCAACCAGCCAGAGTAAGCCCATGGGATCTGGCACCAGGAACACTGGACAGTTTACGTTCCAGGAGCTATCTTTCCACATGCCTGGTGGGCTCTGGGCTCTGCTAGCTCCTGAGTATCAGTGGAGCAAGGCCTAGGCCTGGAGACCTCCAAGTGGGTCTGTCTTTGTACATACTTCCTCCCCTCGGGGAGTTGGGCATTTCTCCTGGGAGGGGGGAGGTATGGGGGTGAGGGTTGTGATTAGAGTCGCGAGCTGAGCGGTTGAGAGAATCTTACAAGACCTAAGCATTTGGTGCCTGTTGCAGTCAGGTTCACATTGCTGGTAGAAATCACCCAACCAAGAGCAGCTTGTGGGAAAAAAAAGGTTTATTTTGGCTTACAGTTTGAGGGGAAGCTCCACAATGGCAGGGAAAATGATGGCATGAGCAGAGGGTGGACCTCACCGCCTGGTCAACATAAGGTGGACAATAACAACAGGAGAGTGTGCCAAACACTGGCAAGGGGAAACTGGCTATTACACCCATAAGCCTGCCCCCACAAATACACTCCCTCCAGGAGGCATTAATTCCCAAATCTCCATCAACCGGGAACCTAGCGTTCAGAATACCTGAGTTTATGGGGGATTCATAAACCTGACTCAAACCACCACAGTGCCCATCTTATCAATCAAGAAAGCATGGATTTTAGTCCTTTGTAAATTTCTTTCCGTCCTCAAGTCCAGAACGAAGGATGAAAATCTTCCCAAAAGGGTTTTCTTCGTGTCCAAAGTGCCGTACGGTGAACCAAGCTGAGCCCGTCCTGCGCAGTCACTGTTGTCTGTGCTGGGGTTTTGCAGTTTATTCTGTGGCGTGGGGCAATTTCTCGAAATTCTCCACATTCACAGCTGTTGCTGTTCTTTCCAGCTTCACCACAGTCTTTTATGTGTGCAAATCCTAGCAGTTTATAAAGTGAACATTCGAATAAACAGTGGAAGAGCCCAGAGATTGGCTCAGACGGCAGCTCCATGTGGAGAAGTCATATCTTCATGTGCAGGTAATCAGGGAGGCTCTTTGGAGATATATAGGTCATTGAGGCACACTAAGAAAAATAAACCAAAACCTCTCAGAACCTGTGTGTTGGCTTCAGTCTCTGTATTGGCTGCATGGAGACCCAGCATCGGGAACAAAAAGGGCAAAAACAACAGCTAGGAAATTCTGATCAAACTTCTCATCATCATGACAACTGCATCATACACCGAGACCCCAAACTTGAGCAACAACTGCTAGAATTCACTGTGACTGGGTCTCTGTTTTTTTTTTTTAATTTTATTTTATTTCACAGAGAGAGAGAGAGAGAGAGAGAGAGAGAGAGAGAGAGAGACAGAGACAGACACACAGATAGAATGGGCATGCGCCAAGGCCCTTAGCCACTGCAAACGAACTCCAGATGCATGTGCCACCTTGCACATCTAGCCTACGTGGGTCCTGGGGAGGCGAACCTAGGTCCTTTGGCTTTGCAGTCAAGCGCCTTAACTGCTAAGCCATCCCTCCAGTCCTGGGTGTCTGTTTTGAATGAGGAAACACTTCTTATTCCCATTGCATTGTGTCCAGAGCCTGCTCCGTCAGGAGGATTCCTTTTTTTAAAAAAAATTTTACTTTTATTAGATATGCGCATACTTAGTATGTAAACAACACAGGTTGGTGCCATCCTTTCCCTCCCCCCTGCCCCTTTTCTGAAGAGGCCTTCCTCGTTGGGGATGCAGGTCAACCCTGTGGATATTGTGGGTCATGCATTATGGCGGGGGATGCCATGTCTCTGTGCAAAATGTCCCAACTTGTGGCTCTAACAATCTTTCTACTCCGTCTCCCATGAAATTCCCTGAGCCATGCTGGGAGCATTTTAAGTCTACTTCAGTGATGGGCACTTAGGAGCCTCTGGATCTCTGCTTTGGTAGGTGTTGAGTGTCCTCAGTGTCCGTCTCCTTCACCCTTGCACTGATATCAGGTTCACTGAGAAAGCAGCACTCTTGTTCAGCTCCTCTGTGGCTTCAGCTGGGACCGGGGTGGTGTGCGCTGGGTCGTTTATCTCCTCAGGTCCCGCTCCCATGAAAAAGAGAGGCAGATTCTCCAACAGAGAGTGAAGCCAGCCCTGGTTAGATGGGATAATTATTAGTTTAGAGAAAATCTAAACAGTGTAGATCCTCTTATAGTTGTCAGGAGGATTTCTGAGATCTACAGAGTTTGGCTGCATTTCCTCCACCAGAAGTATGAGCGCCTTGCGGGGCAGGCACGGTCCCAACGGTGTGACCCTTTCTGGGCCCTCCTAACTAGTCCTGCGAAAGAAACCCCGCTGTTCATGGTGGGGCATGGAGGAAC
The DNA here is from genome assembly GCF_020740685.1 of Jaculus jaculus. Lineage (NCBI taxonomy): Eukaryota > Metazoa > Chordata > Mammalia > Rodentia > Dipodidae > Jaculus > Jaculus jaculus. The sequence continues at coordinate 86,541,138 of NC_059114.1, forward strand.
CCTTCCTGGAGTCACCTCCTGGGTTGTGAAAGAAAAGCAGCTCATTGGTGCCCACCGCCTACCTTGTCAAAGGAAACTCTGCTTTGATGCTTGGCGACCGCCTCAGCCTGGGCTTCCTTCTACGTGCCTACCCTCTCCCTCATGTCTCCAGATGGGCACCACTGTACAGCCTTGGCATGGAATTCTGCCCCTCACCAAAGCCCAGCAGATCCTTCAGCAAACGTCCCTGGCACCTGTCTTGATTGGGAGGCCTATCCCGGAGCCCCGGGGCTCTGATGCTGTCTCCTGCGCTCACTGGGCGAATTCCTGCGTCACCCTGTACTTTCCTTGCCGGAAAAGCCTTTAGCGCCTTGCTTCTCGCTGGCCTGTAGACTTGTGTTTCCCCATCAGACTTACGTATGGTGACAGCTCAGTGCATTCCTAATCTTTGCCCTTGTGGTGCCTAGCGTGCAGTTGGCAAGAATAAACAGTTGTTACGTGAGTCATTTAACCAGTCGTTGCTGTTAATGAGCATGTGTGATGAGTGTGGAGTGGTGGTGTAAGCACTTGGTGATTCTAGAGAAGAAAACACCGCTCTGGCTCAGCTGTTGTCAAGCTCTGTGACCTTGCTCAGGACACTTGGTCTCTCAGCCTCAGTCTCCTTACCTGTGAACTGGGTTAAGGGCATCTTTCTCAGCACAGTTTAAGGATTTCATAAAAGAACTGTTGGAGGATTGGGTACATTGGAAGAACGTATTAGCTGCTGTTGTTATTACCTGTCATCCAGAGCAGCGAGAACTACGAAAGAAAGATTAGGATAGCTTGGAGTCTACCTTCTCTCCCTCTTTTCCTCCCTGCCTTCTTTTGTTTTTGAGAGAGAGAGAGGGAGAGAAAGAAGCAGAGAGAGAGAGAGAGAGAGAGAGAGAGAGAGAGAGAGAATGGGCACACCAGAGCCTTGCTGCTGCTGTGAGCGAATTCCAGACGCCCGCGCCCCCTTGTGTGCGCGTGTGATATTGCATGCTTGCATCACTTTCCTTCTAGCTACGTGGGATCTGGAGACTCCAATATGCGTCCTTAGGCTTCACACCTTAACCACTAAGCAATAGGCTGTCTTTATTTCTTGGGTATTTAAAATTCAAATTTTATCTATTGGTTTGCATGTGTGTTTGTAACGTGTGTGTGTGTGGCAACACCAGGATCTCTTGACAGTGCAAATGCACACCAGACACATGTATCACTTTTTGCATTCAGCTTTACATGGGTGCTAGGAATTGAACCTGGGCTTTCAGGCTTTGCAAGCAAGCACTTTTAACTGCTAAGCCATTTCCTCAGAATTCTTGGGTATTTAAAAATTTCTTTTTGTTTGTACTTATTTATTTGAGAGTCAGAGAGAGAGAGAGGGAGAGAATGGGCACACCAGGGCCTCCACCTGCTGCGAACTCCAGTTGCATGCGCCACCTTGTGCATCTGGTTTACATGGGTCCTGGGGAATTGAACCTGGGTCCTTTGGCTTCCCAGGCAAGTGCCTTAACTGCTAGGCCATCTCTCCCTTGGATATTTTCTAGATTCCTAAGTATGAAAGTCAGTATGCCAGGCATGACTGCTTTGCATGTGAGTACATTCTCATTCAGTCTACATACTTAATCCAATGCAATCCAATCATGTACTTAACCTACCCTACATACATTTGCATATACATGTTGCGTCTTCCTGGCATCTGTATGAAAGGCTGCTATTATCCTCATCATATTAGTGAAGAATCAGGCACAAGGAGGTTAGCAAGTGGCTGGAAATCACATAGCCCGTAGATGATACGGCTGGCATCAGAACCTGTGCCGACTGACTACAGGGGCTGTTTGTCAGAAGGCCCCTTGGGAGCACGTGGGCTGGGCCCAGCACAATGAGAAGGCGGCCCAGTTGACCCTGTAGTAGAGTCTGATCGAGAACAGTGGTTGTGTCACAGAGAAGTACGTGCAGATTGGAAAGGAGCAGAGGAGGGTTTCAATGAGGCGGGCACCACCGGAGCAGACCGTGAGATGGACATGAACACAGGGCACGCAGGAGGCTCCACACCTGGGCAGGGAAGGCCTCGAAGGAGTTTGAGGACAGGAAGTGGAGTTGTAATGGAGGCTGGTCTCCTGGAGCTGGAGGACATGGGAGATGATGTGGGCATGAAAGGGCACAGCTTTTTGGTCTCAAGTAGGCTGTCCTGGTCCTTACGTGCTCTTGGACGCAGGGGCTGGAATGTGGTGCAGTGACCAGCTCAAGCGCGCGCGCCGTGTGTCCGCGCCAGAAGGACGCTCGCGGCTGGGTCCCCTCTCTCCCCTGTTCTGTGGCTGCTGGGGGGCAAGACGAACAGCAGAGTACCCGAGGATGTGAGGAAAGCAGTCAGACTGGGCAGCGGCCAAGAACTGGACATTCAGCGTGCTGTCAGACTGGCTGACCACCAAGAACTAGGTGCCATGGTTTGGCTCCCCAGGCACGAGGGCTCCGGCCCGCCCGTGCGTCTCGGGAAGGGGCGAGTCCTCCTGGCTTGTTGGATTGCCGCCTTGACAGCCTGTGCGGCTCGCTTGACCAGCACCTGATAGGAGCGGGTGACCCGCGCGGCGGGGCACTCTCAGCCCTGGCAACACAATATTTATCTGGGCAGCAAAGCTGAGCTGCTAATTCAAGCTGCAATCTTTTCCAGACATCCGGCCAAAGCAGTCGCAAACAACTTTTTCCCTTGCTCACCCACACGCCCCAGGCCAGTGGGACCCAAGGATAGGTGATTTCTTTTTCTTTTCTTTTTAAGGTTTTATTTTTATTTATTTATTTGACAGAGAGAAAGAAAGAGAGAGAGAGAGAGGGCTCGCCAGGGCCTCCAGCCATTACAAATGAACTCCAGATGTGTCTGGCTAACGTGGTTCCTGGGGAATCGAACCTGGGTCTTTTGGCTTTGCAGGCAAACACCTTAGCTGCTAAGCCATCCTTCCATCCCAAGGATAGGTAATTTCTAATCAGCTATGGATTTGGCAGTCACTCATTGATGACCTTTCTTGTAAGTGATTTCACACTAAGTAGCCTCAATGGAGAAGGATCATCAATGGCAGGACACCCTCACTCAGAGTCTCAGACTTTGTCTCCACTTGTCATTATTTAAGGATAGATTCTCAGGTTATGTGAATTGACTTGAAGATTTTTTCTGATTTTAGAAAAATAAAGGAGGGCTGCAGAGATGGATTAGTGGTTAAGGCACTTCCCTGCAAAACCTAAGGACTCATGTTCGACTCTCCAGGCCCCACATAAGGCAGACGCACAATGACGCAAGTGTGCAAGGCCACACACGCGTACAAGAGTTTGATTGCTTCTGGAGTTTGATTGCAGTGGCTGGAGGCTCTGGCATGCCAATTCTCTCTCTCTCTCATAAAAAACAATTACAGGGCTGGAGAGATGGCTTATCAGTTAAGGCACTTGCCTGTGAAGCCTAAGGACCCAGGTTCAATTCCCCAGAACCCACATAAGCCAGCTGGACATGGTGATATATGTATCTAGAGTTCCTTTGCAGTTGCTGGAGGCCCTGGCTTGCCTATTCTCTCTCTACCTCTTACAAATAAGTAAATAATTTTTTTAATTACAAAAAAAAGGGAATATATTGATGGGGAAATGTTTGAAAGTTTTAGACATTTAAGGTACACACAAGTAAAGAATCATAACCATGTCTGGGTGTAGTGGCACATGCCTGTGATCCTAGCACTGGGGAGGTTGAGGCAGAAAAGAACAAGTTTGTGGCCAGCCTGGGTTACATACATAGTAAGACTCCAACAGAAAAAAAGGAGGGAAAACAAACGAACCTATAATCTCTATTGATAGTACAAGTTACAGTAATATCCTAACGCAAATAATGATGTGAAAAAATTAGCTGACCCTGCTGGTATTATGAGGATCTTACCCATCCCAGTGTTATGTTACATTAAGATGAAACTTGCCTTGAATAAATACTTGTTTATTTTATTTGAGAGAGACAGAGAGAGGGGTGGGGGAGTGCCAGGGCTTCCAGCCACTGCAAACAAACTCCAGGTGCATACGCCACCTTGTATATCTGACTTATGTGGGTCCTGGGGAATCGTACCTGGGTCCTTTGGCTTTGTAGACAAGTGTCTTAACCTCTAAGCCATCTCTCCAGCCCTTGGCTAATGGTGCATACTCCCATTTGGCTGACTACTAGATTAGAATATTCAATCGTTGTGAAAAGGGTGGAGGTATATAATTTCTCCCGGATGGTGTTTTTTTTGTGAATGTGTGGTACGCGCACATGTGTGCGTGCGTGTGTTCACATGTGTGAGGAGGCTAGACGTCAACATAAGGCGACTTCCTCAATTACACTGCGCCTTACTCGTGTGTGTGTGCGTGTGCATGTGCGTGCAGGCACGTAAGTACCATGGCACATGTGTGGAGGTCGGCGGAGAACCTTTGTGGGTCCTTGCCTCCCACCTCATTTGAGTTGGGGTCACTCCCTGTTCAGTGTTCTCTTTTCCGGGTTCTGGGCAGATTCTCCTGTCTCAGCCTCCCTTCTTGCCACAGACACTTTGAGATTATAGATGTGAGGGCTACAGATGTGGCTGTATGTGGATCTGGGGTCCAGAGTCAGGTAAGTGCTTTCTCTCCTGAGCCCCCTTCCTAGCCTACCCACCTTATTTTGGAGACAGGGCCTTTCACTGCACCTGGAGCTCACCAGTTGTTCAGACAAGTCACAGTCACGTGCCAGGCCCCACAGGTACAGCACTAGGATTTCAGGGGGGCACCGCTGTGCCAGCTTTTGCTTGGGCACTGGGCATCTGAGCTCATGTCCCCATGCCTTTGTGGCAAGCACTGTTCCCACTGAGCCAGCTCCTTCAGATGGTGTTTTACAAGCGAGGCAACACGTGCTTTTATAAGTTGAGTGGGCCGTGTGTGTGTGTGTGTGTGTGTGTGTGTGTGTGTGTGTCACACAAGCACTGCAAACTCTGGCCCACACTCGTGTTTCATGCTGTCTGGGCTGCTTCATGCTGAAAAACGGAGCTGAGCTGTTGTGACAGGGACCATCCGGCCTGCGAGCAGAAAGCATTTACTATGTGGCCCGTGCTGGAAACGTTCACAGCGTCTGTCTCACACGTCGGCCCGCCGTCGATGCTCTTCACAACCGTGCTCCCAAGGGCTGCGTGAGCCTTTCTCCTGGCAGAATTACAGTTCTATCACCTGTCCCGTGCCACATACCTTCCCCTCTTGAGGGTCCTCTCAGAGTGTCCCGAATGTCCCTCCCTCACCTCAGGCATGCCAGGATAGCTCTTACCAAAACCAGTCTCTGCCCTGCTCGTGACTATGGAGAACCTGGTGAGCATACCAGCCAGAGTGATTTTGAGTTCTTAAGCTTCATAGGCAAGCGCCTAGCCCACGGCCATTTTTTGAGAGTAGTATATTCTAGAATAAATTGCCTTCAGTGTTAAAGTGAACACCTTAAAATTTTGTGTGTGTATGTGTGAGAGAGAGAGAGAGAGAAAGAGAGAGAGAACTTGGACATATGCATTCCACTATTCCTTGCTGTGCTTTTTGAGGACTTCCTGAAAATTCTCCTGTTTCTGCCTCCCGTCTCACCATCAGGATGGTGGCATCATAGAAACCCACCACGGCTTCTAGGATGGAACTGGGCTTGAGCAGTGGGTGCTTATCCACTGGGCCATCTTCCCAGCCCAGTGGTAGAGAATTTTAAAAATTAAAGTACTTAAGGCTCGAGAGATGGCTTAGTGATTAAGGAGCATGCCTGCAAAGCCAAAGGACCCAGGTTTGAGTCCACAGGACCCACGTTAGCCAGATGCAAAAGGGGGCGCTCGCGTATGGAGTTCGTTTGCAGTGGCTGGAGGCCCTGGCACGCCCGTTCTCTCTCTCTCTCTCCCTTTTTCTGTGTCAAATAACTAAAATAAAATATTTAAAAAATTAAAGTACTTAACATATGTACTAACTTCAAAACTTGAGATCCCTTTCATACGTGACCACATACCACGTTACTTTCTGAAGACCGTCGCAAAGGCTTCCTTGCATGACACTTGGCTTTGTGGACTGAGCGGCCACCTCTCCCACCTCAGTCATGAAATTCATGTTCACTTTCCTTTGTAAGTATTACTGCTTTTCTAGTAGTAAAACCAATAATGTTTACCACTTTCATAACCTCTGTAACATCTAAGAGCTAAACTAACATTGATTAACTGCATATTCATTCTTTCCCCAGCACCGTTCCAGTCATAGTAAATATGTAAGTATGTATGAATGGATAGCTCTGGTACATGACTGATTAAAAAGTTATTTGAGAGAGAGTGAGAGAGACAGAATGAGCACCAGGGCCTCTTGCTGCTGCTGCAAAAGAAAATACTCCAGACTCATGTGCCATTTTGTGCATCTGGCTTTATGTGGGTGCTGGGGAATTGAACCCTGGCCAGCAGACTTTGCAAGGCAGGACCTTCAACTGTTGTATCTTCTCCCCAGTCTACATGACGGGTGTTTTAAAAATCATTATTTATTATTTATACACACACATGTACTTATGTACTGTGTGTGCAAGGGAGTGGGCACACCCATGCCATGGCGTACTTGTGGAGGTCCGAGGACAACATTCAAGTCTGCCCCCAAATTTGTGCCTCACTTGAGGCCGGGTTTCTTTCTGTGTCACTCCGCTCCTCTGCTGCTCGCTCTGCTGGCCGAGATCTTCTGGCAAAGTCTCCTGTCCCGGCCTCCAGGTCTGCCAGCGTGCTGAGACTACAGAAGTCTGTCTTGACGTCTGGCTGCTTTCATGGGGTCTGAAGATCCCACTCAGGTACTGAGGCTTGAGCAGCGAGCACTCTATCCACCGAGACTTCTCCTCAGCCCCCGTGGCAGGTTTTATAAGACCACAGTCACGTGACCACATACTGATTTTGGTTTTTGCTTTTGAGAGTTGCATTTTGTAGCCCAGGCTGGCCTGTATCACACACAGGCGCCTACCCTGGCCTTACTGGGAAATGCTCCTACCTCAGTGTCTGAAGCGCTGAGGTCATGGTGCTGGTCAACATGTCCAGTTCATACTGCTTTTGAGGGCTAACTTTGGCTAGAACAAAGCAAAGAAGAAAAATTCTGCCTTGTCTTTGGGTGCAAAGATGAACTCTGAAATCTGCATGCCAGCAACCCTATAGGACCTTCCATACGGCCAGCATTCAGTCCCTCTCTGTCTTTCTCTCTTTCTCCCCCCCTCCCAAAGCTGATTCTGAGCGGTGGTGATGACATGGTGACGATTGCTCTAGAGATCTCCATCAGGGCGGGAAGGAAAAGGGAGCGGGGTGCCGGGGGAGCCCTGGAGCGGGGACAGTCCTGCAGTGTTGTCCCAGATTGGGACAAGGAAGCCTGGCTTTTCCAGCCCTGGGTAGGCCAGTCATTAGGTAGGTAGACCTGGCCCTGGAGGGGGCATGACATTTGGGAGAGGTAGTTTTCTTAGCTGGCCCCCAAAAGAAGGCAGGCAGCTGCGAGGTGTTCCCTGCAGGGTCCCCACGAGTGGCGGAGGGAGTGAGTCCTTCACTCCCGTGGGGGTGGCAGGCAGGGCTGGCCGGCGCATCACAGAATCCACGGCTGGCTAACGGGACCCACGTAGTGCTGAGGGAGGAGCCTTTGGGGGTGGGGTCTGAAAGTCTCCTCCACTCTGGCTTCTCCTTGTACCCAAGACCACCCCCCCCCCCGGTAGCTGACCCTGTGACTCGTAACACCGCATGGGCTGTGCACAGAACGTGTCCCCACCACACGCGTGACGTGTGAGTCAGCAAGCCGCGGGGTTTTCTGGGCTCCACGGTGCACCCCTAGGCCAAAATTCACCCATATTTTTTCTTGGCCACAGAATCTATTTCTATAGAATCTCCTTGATAGCATTTGTGCCACAAAGTGATGGTCTTCGACGAACATGGGAAGGGGCCCCTGGTGTGATGGTTAAAGTTGGGTCAGTTCAGCAAGGCACCCAGTCATTGGACCAAATGCCCATTAGGATGTGGCTGTGAAGGTAGCTTAGATGCAATAAACACGCCAGTAGACTCTGACTGGAGCAGATCGCACTCCGTAGTGTGAGCGGACTTTGTCCAGTCAGTGAAAGGAGTCAAGGGTGAGCTCCGTGGGGAAGGACTTAGGCTTCTAGACTGTTCAGACTCCAGCCTGCAGCTTCTGTAGGACTGTCCAGCCTTCACGTCAGACCCGCTGGCCCTCTCAAATACGTGAGTCTGCTCCTTAAAGTCAGCCTCGATCTGCACCCGCTTGGATCAGATTCCCTGCGGCATCGTGATTAATGCACCTCGGAACCCAGTGTCCACTGCGTCTCCGCCCGCACACTGTGCCTGTGCCCACCTGGGTTTCCAAGCCTGACTTCTCAGCATCGACTCCCTGGTTTCAGCCTCAGCCCTCAGAGGGTCCTCGTTCTATGGGGTGGGGACTTCCAGGTCACCGTGAAGAGCTGCAGACTGCTGGCTTTCACTGCTGACGGGGACTCCTCATCTTGCTTCTCACCTGAGGCAGGTGCGCTTTCGTGGGAGAAGGGACATGGGTCACTCGGCAGGACGTGTGTCAACATGGTGTCCTTGCTCGCGCACGGTGCCGACTCAGGTTGTTGGTGGGTCTCTGACACAGTGTGTCCCTTCCTCTTCACTTGTACTTAGGACTGAGGTGATGTTCACATTTTAACTGCCTGTGATGGGCGCAGAAGCTGGAGCAGGAGGAGTTTCAGACAGGTCACTGCCCCGTACAATTCTCAGCATAGTTGTGATTTTGTTATCTCATGAGAAAAAAAAATAATGTTAAATCAAGTCGTATAGAAAAGACTTATGCTGGCTGTGAATGAAGCCGGAAGCTGCTTTTGATCATGGGAATCCACCATGGAACTTCGGAGGAGTTGTGCATATGAAGTTGCCATGGTTTAGTGCTAAAAGTGAGTGTGTGCCAAGAAGCGAAGGTTGATTCTATTTTTAAACGACGGACGGACTTCCTCTGATACTCACCACAGGAGAGCGACATGGAGGGTGACGAGGGACTGATGCCACACATGGCAAGAAATCCGGGCCAGGCTGAAGCCTTGGAGATCTTATGAAAGCCGGGGAAACAGCAGCTGTTAAGTCTCGGTTTCGTTAGAGCATGCCGGGAGCGCGTCGCGTGGCCCAGTTCTGTGGACGCTGCTCACAATATCGAGTAGGCACATGCATGTCACGTGTGCGTGGAGGGACAGACACACGTGTGGGGTACGGACATTGTTGCTCCCCTCTGACCTGTGGTTCCTGCTGATGCTGTTGGGGGAGGACTTGGTTCATCTCTGGGGGGACTTGGTTTCCAGGGCTTAACACGCAGCTCAGCTGGAGAGGGTGGGACTCAGATGGACCTGTGTAGGGGAACAATGACAAGAGCAATAAGAGTGATGCTGGGGGGCTGGAGAGATGGCTTAGGGGTTATGGAACTTGCCTGCAAAGACTAAGGACTCAGGTTCAATTCCCCAACACCCATGTAAGCCAGATGCATAAAGTGGCACATATGTCAGAAGTTCGTTTACGGTGGCAGGATGCCAAGGTGCCATTCATTCTGTCATAAATAAATAAGCACCCCCAAATGGTGCTGAAGCCGCTGGGGCCTCTGTATGTCATGTAAGTGGTTTTGGAGGAGTTGTCAGACAGGGAGGCAAAAACAGGTTTGTGACCGGAACCGGTGTAGCGATGAAATAAATATTGTAGCTCTGGAGTTGAGTCCAGGGTTTCAGGTAAACACACGAGTCCTTAAGGAAACGGAGGGAGGAGAATCCCAAGTGCTGTGTGTCAGCACTGCCGTGTTCAGAAGCCGAGACTTCGGTCCCTTGTGTCCCCGTCCTTCTATCTCTGAATGTCGATTGGATGTAGTGACTTCTTTCCAAAGAATAGAGTATGGAAAGGATCAAAATAGCAGCTACACCGTGGGCGTGTCTAAAACACCCCGGCAACCAAGTGGCCCAGTGAACTTTCATCAGCGGAAAGTCACGTAGACATCACAAACCCCCACGAGAGAGAGGACGCTCCGCCCCGTGGTGTTCTTGCCAGTTCTGCCTGGTGCTTCAAAAGACACCACAGAGATCCAAAGTGAAGGCTGTCTACGGAATATCCCAAAACTGGGCTGGAGAGATGGATTAGCAGTTAAGGCATTTGCCTTAAAGCCAGAGGACCCCAGTTGGACACATGTAAGCCAGCTGCACCAGGGGGTGCATGCATCTGGAGTTTGCCATGGCTGGCATGCCCATTTGCTCTCTCTCTCAAATATATATTTATATATTTATATACTTATATTATACTTTATATACTTATATATGTATATAATATACATATTATATATATATAATATATATAAATATATTATATATATATTTGGAATATTCTCTCTCTCTCTCATATATATATATATATAAGAGAGAGAGAATATTCTGAAACTATCAAGGCCATGAAAACCCAGGAAGACCACCAGCTCTTGTCAACCTTAACAGACTATGTGGAGTTGGTGCCCTGGATGGGGATCCTGTAGGGGAAACATGTTCAAGTGACAAAACCTTGAAACTACTGAAAGACGCAGACGGAACCTGGCGACGTACCATTGCTGGCTTTGAGTTCTGACGTGCCCCATGGCAATGTGAGATGTGCCCCTGAAGGAAACTGAATGCGTACACATGGTGGTTCTCTGCACTGTCTTTACAACTGTTTTGCGAACCCAAAGTGATTCCATAATAAAGAGTTTATGACAAACAAGTCTTCTTGTTCCCAGGAGAGGGTGCTGAATGCTGGGAAAGTCCTCCGAAAGTGGTATTATGTGGTCAGGAAATCAGGAGAGCAGAGCCACTATGGCCTCCTGGGTCCAATCCCTTCTGGGGCTCAAGATTCACATTTGGGGTCTGTTTCATTCTGGTTTTAAAGTTTACTCCTCCTAGTCATCAAAGGGTGCTGTGATTTGAATGTGTCCTCAAAGTTCACGTGTGGAAAATTAATCCCCAAATAACAATGTTGAGAGGAGACTCCTTTAAGAGATAATTAGGGGCTGGAGAGATGACTCGGCACTTACAGGCACTTGCAAAGCTTGATAGCCCAGATTTGATTCCCCAGTACCTATGTAAAGCCAGGTGCACAAAGTGACATATGCCTGGAGTTGTTTGCAGTGGCCAGAGACCCTGGTAAACTAACTCCCCCTCCTTGCAGATAAATATATTTTTTTAAATAAAGATGTAATTAGGGTTGGAGAGATAGCTCAGTGATTAAGGCTTCTGCCTACAAAGCCTAACAACCTGGGTTCAATTCCACAGCACCCACATAAAGCCAAATGTACCATGTGGCACTGGCATCTGGAGTTTGTTTGCAGTGGCTAGAGGCCCTGGTACATCCATTCTCACTGTGTCTGTCTCTCTTCTCTCTGCTTGCAAATGATAAGTAAAAACAAACAAACAAACAAAAAAAACAAGAGAAAACTATGTTATCAGGCCATGAAGGCGCTGCCTCATGAGTGAGTTAGTCCCTGTGGGAGTGAGTGGGTTCCTAACCAAAGACGGGTTCCGGGTTGGAGATATAGTCTAGCGGTGCCTATGAAGCCGGAGGACCCATGTTCCACTCTCCAGGTCCCACGTAAGCCAGACGCACAAGGTGACCCACGTGTGCAAGATCACTCATGCACACAAGGCGGCACAGGTGTCTGGAGTTTGATTACAGTGGCTGGAGGCCCTGGCACACCAATTCTCTCTCTTTCTCTCCTTCTCTCCCTCGCTTCCTGTCTCCCTCTCCCTTTCATAGTAAAGTGGGGGGGGGCAGTCTGTTGGGCTTGCCTCAGAAAGAAAAAAGATGAGTTCCCCCCATATTTTGCATGCACTCTTTCCCTCTGCCCCCATGCCCTTTGGGGTGCTATGTCGAGGCCTCTCCAGGCGCAGCATCCTTCTCCGTGGACTGTGAGGTGCTCAGAAAGTAAATGCTGGTTCTTTACACGGTATCCAGTCTCAGGAATGATTTCAACACGAAAAGGACTGAGAGAGGGGCTTTGTTCGTAGCCTGATAGAAATGGAGCCACTTGGAGCGGATCCCTTCAAGTGACGTTATGTAGAGGCTGAAGTGGCCTCCAGGGGTGACAAGCCATGCTGGCTCCCCGACCCTGCATCGCTGGGAGGGGACCAGGACGAGGCAGTCAGAGTCCTCCGTTACTGGAGCTGTCGGGTCTTCAGGGGAAGCCATTGAGGGGGTTCTCTTAAGCTAAAGCCGTGTTTCCCCCACATATCAAGATCAGCCTGGCCCCCAGCTCTCCTTGTAGCAAATCCTAAAGCAGCTGCTTCCTGTTTGAAGAGGCCCAGAGGCTGGGGGATGTTGGCCAGGTTACACATCCCAGGGGCCCGAGGGCAAGTTCCTTCAGTGGCTAAGGACACTCTCGTCCCTGGCCAAGGCTGGGGCTTACTGGTTGGAGTCCACCCAGCCCAGGCCTGCTTTGCCAGGTAGTGCAGGAAAGAGGGACTTGCCAGGGTGGCTTTCTGTCGCCTCACCTGCCACGTCATGACCAACGATTGCAGCAGAGCAGGTGAGAACGCCCATGGTAGCCTGACTTCTGCACAGAAGACTGTGAGTGTGTGGCTACACACCAGTTTAGTAGTTGCTGTTGAAGGGGTAAAACCATTGAACACCGACATGAGCAAAATGCAATAAGGAAGTTTAGCCTGTCACAGAGTCTTACATAACACACTTTAAACAGAAGATTAGATACCGTTACCCCCTTACACTGTGCTTTTTCAATTTAGGAGGTGAGGTTTGTTTTAAACGGGGCACCACCTCCCCTGAGTCCCACCTGGCCTCCCTGCCCACAAAGACTTCTGTGTCCACCACTCCTGGCCTTGGGAACTTTCCATTTCCTTATGTTTGTTGAGGGAGGCCAGGGAGACCTGCCAGAGCTCTCTCACGGACGTGGCTACTCGGGCTGAATTTCTTGGAATCCAAACTTCTCTGTCAAGGAACTGAATTTCTAGATACTCATGCGGCCCTAGAGCAAGCAGGCAGAAAGGCTATTCAGGGACAGCCGTGGCCCTCGGAGCTGGCCTAGTTAGGTGTGTTGACCCCTAGAGAATTAGCCCCCGTGAGGGTCTGAACGGCTGTGGAAAGTTCACAGGTGCTTTTATTTTCTGAGGGAGGAGTAAGGGCGTGTGGATAGGGGGAAAGATGGGTCAGGATGACAACAAGAAAAGAGTTGGATTGATAAAAGAAGCACATTGCTGCTTTCAGTTCTCCAGGTTCGATTCCCCAGGTCCCGCGTAAGCCAGATGCACATGGTGGCGCATGGGTCTGGAGTTGGTTTGCGGTGGCTGGAGGCCCTGGCGCACCCATTCTCTCTCTCCCTCCCTCCCCCGCTTTCTCTCTGTGTCTTAAATAAATAAATAAAAAGAACTCTTAAAAAAAAAAAAGAGCCAGGCCTGGTGGCATATGCCTTTATAAAAAGGAAGCACATGGGTTAAAGGAGAGAAGCAATGAGGAAGAAGGAATAAAACTCGTTCCTGGTGGTCAACAGTTGCATCCCCGCCCCCCTCCGGCCAGGGGGGTCACAGTGCAGTGTGCAGAGCCCAAGCGTAGTGCGAGGAACCGGGCCTCAGAAATGGTGGCCGGAGCGGAAAGCGGTCAGTGCTGGCGAGTGACGGGCTCACAAGCTGTGAGCCCTGTGGTCTTTGTCCCTCCAGCCCCAGCCGGATCGGGGCTGCCTCCTGCCCTCTGCGCGCTTCCCCTCTCCTCCTGCCCTCTGATTTCCCTTCCCTTCCCGGCTGCTCTTCGCCAAGTCCTTGCCGATGCCCACCACCCTTCCTGGAGCAGACCCACCCTTCACCGATTTCGATGGCCATTAACTCCTAACTATAACTGTGCAAAAAATTAGCGACATAAATTAGTGACCTTTTATTCAGAAATTTGCCTGACTAGGAAATCTGCCGCCTCCTAAGTAGACGTAGGTCACAACTCTGTTGAATTTTAACAACTTTTTATAGACAAATTTTATATATGTACATAATATATCCCCACCTCCTAAGTTGACGTAGGTCACAGCTCTGTTGAATTTTAACAACTTTTTATAGACAAATTTTGTATGTGTACATAGTGTATCCTGATCATAATCCCCTCCCAGTACCTTCTTTGGCCCCCCCTCTCCTCTCCTCCAAACTCCCTGTTCTCCCCACCTAGGAGGCCGTGGAATCCCACCAGCTCCCTGCTATCCCTTCCCCCCCTCTTCCATCTCTGCCTCCTTCTACATTTTCACCCCTGTTCTTCCGCAAGCCCAGCCCACATCCTGCCCTGATGGGCTTTGACATTCCCCCGGGTGTATCTGCCCAGGCCATTCCTACACCATGCCACTTCAGGATCTCTTTTTCTGGAAAACACATTCACTGTAGATCAGGGTTAGCCAGTAGTCATAGCTCAGGCGAGACAGAGAAGCTGTGGGGAGGCACCCACTGGCCAAACTGAATGGTCTTGTGGCCAAGTTCATTGTTGGCCCAGCTGAGACCATAATAAGCAGACCGTGAGCTGTGGCAGTCCAGCGCGCTGAAGAAAACAGAAGTTCTGACGATTTGGTTACCTTACAGCTCATGTTCTAGCCAGGGGCACAGATCAGAGTGGAAGGTGACAATTGTTTCAGGACAGTGGGTATAGCCCGGGATGCACTGCCCCAGGCAGACTGGAAACGGGGGGCCCCTCGTGGCTGTTTCAGTGATTCTTCCCGTGGCCATGATGTGGTAGCCTGGACTGTATTTAGCTCATGCTTCCACAGGTAAGAAGTTCAAGGCCTCTGGACGGTGTCTGGTGGTCCTGCTGCACAAGATGGCAAAATTTGAACGAGCGAGAGAGCATGCACGGCACAGAAAGCAGGCGGGGTGGGGCGCTTCCTGTTAGCCCCCCAAGGGGAACCAGCTCCCTCTGCTGTGATGAGATTCATTCATTCATGGGGGATCAGCCTTCACGACCCACCCGCCTGTCCCTAGGTCCCACCTTTCAGCATCACTACACTGGAGATCAAACTTCCAGTACACGAATTTGGCACACACCTCCAGACCATAGATGGTTCTAGAAGGCCAACAAAGCTGAGGTGGGAAGCCTCAGAGGCTACGCGTGGTGGTTCACGTGCAGTCATTCTCGGATAACAAGAACTTTGAGCAGAGCTCTCTGTGGGGCTGTACTTCCCCCAGAGGCCGAAAGATGAAATGGGTTAGGTCGGGTATTAATTTTGAGAAGAGACTGAGGAAAAGGTTTCCCAGTTTTGCCTGTTTGCTGCTGGCTCTTCAGGTGATCCACGCCACTGTTTGACGCTTATGTCTGATACGTGGGTTCCCCAAGCTACCTGGGGGGATTAGGGCCACATTACAGTGCCCTGCCCCCGTCTAAGCCTGATGAGCTTTTCTTGGTTTGGCTGTTGTGTCTTTTGTACATTAAGGTTTGGTATAATATTGTATTTGAGAGAAAAGCAACTCTGCTCTGTTGTGTAAGCAATTAATCTAGGGCAAGTCTTTTAAAAAATTTTATTTATTATTTATTTGCAAGAAGAGAGAGAATTGGCACACCATGGCCTCTTTGCAACTGCAAATGAAATCCAGATACATGTACTACTTTGTGCATCTGGCTTTACATGGGTACTGAGGATTTGAACCCAGGCCATCAGGCTTTTAAAGCAAGTGCCTTTAACCGTTGAGCCATCTCTCCAGCCCCTTAGGGCAGGTCTTGATATGTATGACCCCACCAACCACAAAGCACAAGTGAGGAGACAGCTCTTCCACGGGGTGCTCTTGGAGATTACCCGGCAGCTTGGCGGCGCTGACTGGCACATTTATGCCACGAGTATATGTGCAAGTCTGATCCTTTGATTTTCGTTCGGTTAGATCTAAACAGTAAAAGCCTTTCACTCAGCTCCAGAGCCACACCGGGTCTGACGTCACTGTGTCCCTCATTCCGCTGTTGTGATGTACAACACATGCTCTGATTTTTATGGGAAGTGGATTCCGTGTAGCATCCTTGAAAGGCTGTGATGGATTACGGAAGGCAGGGAAGGGGAATTCTCGTACCCTTGAGTCAAGACAGTGAGGGAATCAAATGTCCTATGGACTCTTTTCTTAGTCTGTTGCTGCCGTTTGTAACTTCTACCTCTGTCCCTTCTGATTAAAAACAATTCTGGAAATATCGCTGAAATAATTGTTAAGACTGTGTGTGAGCCAGTTAGCTCTGAGCTCTCTCACTGTAACTTCCTCTATGTCTAGTTTGGGCTGATTTAGGTAAAGAATTAAAGCACTTGAGCTGTGCTGTCCAGTAGAGCATACCTCACCATAAATACTGAAGCTCAGCAGGTCTAGTAATGTGTCAGAAGAGGCTAAAAGATAAGCCACTCATGGTGGCTCACGCCTTTAATCCCAGCACTTGGGAGACAAAGGCAGGGTTGCCATGAGTTTGAGGCCACCCCGAGACTACATAGTGAATTCCAGGTCAGCCTGGACTAGAGTGAGACCTTACCTCAAAAAATCATAAAAAACAGGTTAGAGCCGGGCGTGGTAGCACACACCTTTAATCCCAGCACTCAGGAGGCAGATGTAGGAGGATCACCATGAGTTCAAGGCTACCCTGAGACTACACAGTGAAGTCCAGAACAGCCTGAACTAGAGTGAGAGCCTGCCTCAAAAATAACTAAATAAATAATCAAACAGGTTAAAGTAATTGTTACTGTTTTACTTAACTGCTGTGTTCATGACGTCCTTTCAGAATGCTGTCTGTGAAAATTATTAATGAGATGTTCGCCTTTTTCTTTTCCCCAAATGTCCTGTGTGTGTGTGATACTCACAGCACATCTCGATTCAGATTAGGCTCTTGGGTCCTCAAGGGTCACAGATGGATACTGGCTGCCATCCTGGATGGTTCATTTTATGCATTTATGGCACTAAATGTTAATATAAGATATTAAAAGCCAGGCGTGGTGGTGCACGCCTTTAATCCCAACACTCGGGAGGCAGAGGTAGGAGGATTGCCATGAGTTCGTAGCCACCCTGAGACTACATAGTGAGTTCCAGGTCAGCCTGAGCTAGAGTGAGACCCTACCTCGAAAAACCAAAAAATAGAAAAAGATATTTTAAAATGTGCCTGTTGTTTTATTAAAAATGACAAAGGCTGTCCCTGGCCAGACTCTGGACAGGCTCCTCCAAGCTGCTTTTCAAAGAACCCAATTTTCACCAGAATCTTGTCAAGTTCATTTAGGCAGAAACTTTTATTCTCCATATCTGGTCTACTCTGAAGATGGGACTAAAAATTCTGCATTCCCCTCATCCTCTCCAAGCAATGATCCTTTATACCATTTTAGCAAAAAGTCATCCTTCGGCCTTTGCTTTACGCTGCCATAATTGAGTACCATTGGGTAAGAAGTAGAGTCAAGGCTTATTGAGTGCACAGTAATAGAAGGCAGCCCAGGAGCATGGGGCCAGCGCCTGGTTCAAGGCCTTCTTACTGCATCAGAACACGGTGCCGGGCATCATGTGGCGAGATAGTAAGTGTGCTGATCTCATAACGTCATTAGTGTCACCATGAGGGCTCGATCCCAACAACTTAATCTACTTTTTGTATCCCTCCAAGGGCCGGCCCTCTCTCCAAATACTGTCAACATTCAACTTTGCGGGCCAGGTTTGTAAAACACATGAAGATCTGGGGAGTACATTCAAACCTCAGACCTACCTTTTAGTAATTTCGTGCTTTTTAGTACTCTCAGTAATTTTCCATCTATATCCACCTTCCTTCTTGGCTATATAAATCTCCACGCTGTCTTGCTTAAAGTTGAACCCAGTATTTCCCCTGTGGGATAAGTCTCTTGACCCCTCTGCCTCCCAATTCCTTGACAAGTGTCCGAGTAAGTCTGTTCTGTAACAGAAGCTGTGTCCCCAAGGGTCACATAGGAGGCATCACCTAGCAGCTCAGGACACAGACTTGGCAAGTGAGTGTGGGGACTGACCTGAAGCCGTGCCTCTCCTGCTGGGTGAGCCTGGCAGGTGCTTCCACCTCACCAGACTCACCTCAGTTGCTGGCTAAGCGCTTCGTGTGGTTGGATGGCAAGCCTGTGGGGTGCTGGTTTTATCATTCAGATTGCTCTAGGTTCTGTTGGCGCCCACTGGTTGACTGACGGCTTGGTTTACTTATTCCACATTCTGAGTGTCGGTCATTCAGTGAAGTCAATCTAGAGAGGCAGCATCCCTGATGACGTCACCACACTCGGCGTTAACAAACTCAGCTACCATGCACAGGTCCAACGAGAGCAGGCCTTCCTTGCTCACTGCGAATCTGCTTCTCCTCAGGGATGCACCTTGGGCTGTTAGGTGGTGTTGCAGTCAGGTTCGCATTGCTGGTAGAAATCACCCAACCAAGAGAAGCTTCTGGGAACAAAACAAAGACAGGTTTATTTTGGCCAAACAGGCTCGAGGGGAAGCTCCATGATGGCAGAGAAAATGATGGCATGAACAGAGGGTGGGCATCAACCTCCTGGCCAACAACAGATGAATCACAGCAACAGGAGAGTGTGCCGAACACTGGCAAGGGGACACTGGCTATAACACCCATAAGCCCCCAACAACAATACACTCCCTCCAGGCGTCGTTAATCCCCAAATCTCCATCAGCTAGGAGCCTAGCATTCAGAATAGCAGAGTTTATAGGGAACACCTGAATCGAACCACCACAGGTGGCTTCTGAAGCATCTAGAAATCACTCCATCATCTTCCAGGGGTAGTAAGTAGCTCTTCATCCCAGTTACACTTGGCTACATAGAGAAGTCCAGGCCAGCCTGGGATATATGAAGACATATGATGTATGAGGCCCTGTCAGAAAAGCAAGCGCGCGCACACACACACACACACACACACACACACACACACACACGGTCCTTGGAGCACCAGTGGCAGTCAGTGTGCACTATTTACATGGATAAGGTCCTGCGTTGTCAGCAAAGCCAGTTACTGGGGTCAGATTGTGCCCCAAAGGGAGAGGCCGAGAGCCTTGCGGTGGGCGCAGGGGTTTGGGGACGCTAATATCTGAGTCACGGGAGGTCCTCACGGTCCTGGCAGTGGTCTCCAGGCAGATAGTCCCTGAGCACACCTGTGCAGTGCGCTGCCTCCGAGGTGTGGCCCAGGCTCCGGAGGCTGCCCACAGACACCTTTATCACCAAGGGACTCTGGGGACTTCTTACAGGCTGAGGTTTGGGCAGGACGACTGTATTAGACGGCTTCCATGTTGATGGGATGAGCATCCAAGCAAACACAGTTTTATAGGTGGAAGGGATTGAGTTCAGGCTTACAGATCCAGGCAGAAGAAGCTGGCTCCCATTCATAAATCCAAGCAGAGAGGAATGCCAGCAGCCAGCACACACCAAAGGCGGCAAGCAGCCCCCCACGCAAGCTCACACTGCTCTCCACATCTTTGGGATGGAATCAGATCCACCCCCAAACACACCTTTGGGCCAGGTCCCAGGATCCTCCGCCCCCAGTGACACGCCCCCTGAAGCAGGAGTCGGGTTGAAGCTGCAAACTCACTGTTGATAAAACACCTGAGTCTATGGGGGACATGCATGCAAACTGCCACAAGTACCAGAAGGATTTACTGTCATCCACTGCTGCTATGTGCACAGGATTCCCGGGCCTGTCTATGGAAGTCCGAGGGAGGTCCTGGCACCTGGCTTGGGGCAGGGGTCTGCCAGCTAGCAGGGGTCCTGCAGGGTTTCCTCTAGAGTTCTTTAGCAGGTCCCTTTGGGCTTGAATACCTTGCAGCACGTTACACTCCTCCAACATTCCACCCTGGGGCTCAGTAGAGCAAACTGAACCCTCCCTTCTGCAGGAGCCCCTTGAAGTGTGAGAGCAGAGTCCTCACTCAAGTACTGCCTTTTCTCTGCATTCTCTCTGCTGGAACTGTGACCTTTGCCATCTATGTGGTCTCTAGCCTGTTTGTTCTTAAAGCAAACAGAAACCATCCACTGACTCTGCTAGGAGACATGTCAGCAGGAACCAGTCTCGGGGCTCATGTGGGGAGCAAGCTGGAGGGGCATCTGCTCTGTCCCCTCACTCTGACGTTGATGTGGTTAGGCCGCGGGGTCCGAGGTGGAAGCACACTGTACTTTCTGCTTTTGTTTTCATGGTTTGCTTTTGTTTTCATAGCTGTTGCTTATGCTTTTAGGGAACTAGTTAAGGTGAAGGTGGGTTGGGTACGGCAGCGTCTCCTCATGTCTGAGGGGTGCACGTCTGAGGGGTGCACTCTAAGAGTGCTGGGATTCTGAAACCATGAATAGGACTGGGCCTCATATCTATGGCTTTGAAAGTTATCCACATACACCTGTGATGCAGGTTAATTCACAAAGTAAACACAGCAAGGGATCAACAACAGAATCTCTGTAGACCACAGCAGCCTTCACAGATGTTCCTTCCTTTTCCATTTCCACTTCAAAGGAAGTACCTTCGTGGCTTCTTTTTGCCATTTCTGGATTGGCAGAATCACTGACTTTGTGCTTTGGGGCTATTATTGAGTTTCATGATGGTCACTCGAATTTGGAATGAGCCCTACAATTAGCTTGACTGTCTTTCTGGAGAGAGATGATTATTAAGTTGCTAACAGGCAAATAGCATATACACTGTTGGTTCTGGAGAACGGATGGTTCACATTTTGGGGCGACAAGAGGTGGGATGGAACAGGATGATTTAAGATTAAACTGGATGAGTTGTTTATTTCTGGAATTTTCCATGTCATTTTTTTTAGCCTATGGTTGACCCTGGGTAGCTGAAACTAAAACTGGGTAACGGGAGACTGCTGTAATGGTATTTCAAAATAATAGTGGCACTGAAACAAACATCTCATTTCTCTCTCGCCTGAAATTTCAGAAGTGAATGTGGTGCTTTGACTGCTTCCAGTGTGGTCAAGCTTCACACTTCTTTTGGGGGCCTCTGTCCTGCTTGCCCTCCCACAAATACATCCTATCCTATCCAGAGTTGTCTGCATTCTGTCCACTGTGGGAAAGGTGGAGGGATGTTCTGGGTGGCTTTTAATGAAGGTTCCTGGAACTGCCTAATGCTTTGGCTGACATCTTCTCAGTCAGAACTTGGTCACAAGGCCATTTGTGGCTTAAAATAGCCTGAAAACATCTAGGTAAAGTTGGGAAGGGCTATGAGGGGAAAGTCTGTCTCTATAGCATTAATATTTGGTCCCCTGTGGCTCATACTGTTTTTTAATATTAAAAAAATTTTTTTTTGTTGTTTAGTTATTTGAGAGTGACAGAGAGAGAAAGAGGCAGAGAGGAGAGAGAGAAAGAGAGAGAATGGGTGTGCCAGGGCCTCCAGCCACTGCAAATGAACTCCAGACGTGTGCTTCCCCTTGTGCATCTGGCTAACATGGGTCCTGGGGAATCGAGCCTCGAACCGAGGTCCTTAGGCTTCACAGGCAAGCACTTAACCACTAAGCCATCTCTTCAGCCCTCATACTGTTTTTTAACCTACAATAGAAGGAAGGTCTGTCCTATTACCTCTGACAGAAAGACACAGAGCTTCAATCAAAGCTGTGGTAAGATAGAAACATCATAAACTCTTAGGTGATGTGGGGAGAAGAAAGAGACATCATGGAAATGGGACGGTTAGCTTCGAAGTGAAAATGATTCTCTTAGGCCGTATCATGTGATTACATTGCAAAGTAAAAGATTTTGTTTTTGCTTTTGTTTTTCGAGGTAGGGTCTCTCTCTAGCGCAGGCTGACCTGGATACCTCTGTCTCCCCGAGTGCTGGGATGAAAGGCGTGTGCCACCACACCCAGCTGAAAGGAAAAGATTTCTGATCTCATTTAGGCTGCATCATTAGAGCTAAATGTGAACAAATTTGAGGAGAGCGTGCATGCAGGAAAATCTCAGGGAATGCCAAAAACGTGAGATGTTGGCAGAAAGTGCAGGTTCTGCTAGAGCGGGGAAGGGCACCCAGCCAAGGGACAGTCTGGAAGGCCGCTGGCTGTCACTGGCGGGGGTCGCCTCACTTCGCTGGGCTGTGGTTTCATCATCTGAAAAGCTTCGTGATAGCTTTATAGGGTCTCAGGACTTATAAATTGCATTCGTCCAGTGGATTTTCATGTCAACAGCACTGAGGAAAGCCATAGTTCCCTAGGTCTTCAGCAGGACACCCGGCGGTAGGTGACATCAAGGTGAGGCAGTGACATGGATGGACCCAGGTGAATCGCTCTCAGTCATGGAGCTGTGCTCTGGGTTTTGTTTCTGTTTTTTTGGTTTTTTTTTTAATTTGAGAGCGACAGATAGAGAGAAAGGCAGAGAGAGAGAGAGGGAGGGAGAGAATGGGCGCGCCAGGGTCTCCAGCCCCTGCAAATGAACTCCAGATTCATGCGCTCCCTTGTGCATCTGGCTAACGTGGGTCCTAATCGAGCCTTGAACTGGGGTCCTTGGGCTTCACAGGCAAGCGCTTAACCACTAAGCCATCTCTCCAGCCCTGTGCTCTGGCTTTTGTTCTCGAATTTGCCTAACAAAGCTACCTGGCTCCTTCTCAAGCCAAGGCACTAGGCTGGTCAGAAACGAAAGTCAGACAGTAGAATTAGTCTTGTGTGTTGCCAAAAGTTGAGGCGCTGAAAGGTTATGGATACTGTTCGTAGCATTTCAGCTTCTCGGGTCTTCAAACCCTGTGGCTCCAAGAGGCTCGGCCCCCTCCAGTCTGCAGGGCTGCGTGTTGACTCACACCTGTTAACCCCATGCTCCGAGGCGTCTCAGGCGACAGGTTTACTGTGAAATGCTAAGTCATGTAAAGAACTGCTCTTAATGATGGCATAAATAGTGTCACAGAATAGCCAACACCATGTGAAATTCCTTACTGTTCTGGAAAAGCATTTTTTAAAGGGGAACATATAAAATAATGCCACGATTAGTGGAGTATACATATTAAACAAAAAATGTATATTTTGTAATTTTTTGTTGTTTTTATTTATTTGAGAGCAACAGACAGAGAGAGTAAGAGGTAGAGAGAGAATGGGCGCATCAGGGCCTCCAGCCACTGCAAATGAACTCCAGATGCATGCATCACCTTGTGCACCTGGCTTACGTGGGTACTGGGAAATCGAGCCTCGAACCGGGATCCTTAGGCTTCATAGGCAAGTGCTTTACTGCTAAACCATCTTTCCAGCCCTATTTTATATTTATATATTTATAAGAAGAGAGGGAGAGGGAGAGAGAAGGAGATAATGGGCACATCCAGATACACATACCACTTTGTGCACCTGACTTTACATGGGTATTGGGAAATTGAACGCAGACCATTAGGATTTGCAAGCAAGCACCTTAACCGCTGATCCCTCTCTCCAGCCCTGTATATCATTTCTTGTCCTATGCCTTCTCCTGATGATCCCAGATAGAAAAAAAAAATGCTTTTAGTTGGGCATGGTCACCCATACCTTTAATGCCAACAATTGGGAGGCAGAGGTAGGAGGATCCCTGTAAATTTGAGGCCAGCCTCAGACTACATAGTTCCAGGTCAGCCTGAGATAGAGACCTTACCTCAAAAACAAACAAACAAATAATAAAAGAAAGAAAAAAAAATAAAAACTTTTAGATTTTTATCTAGAGCTTTCTGCAAATATTATTCAACTTGTCCTGATGATGACAGTTAGGAAAAAAAAATGCTTTTAGCTGGGCATGGTCACAAATACCTTTAATCTCAACACTTGGGAGGCAGAGATATGAGGATCCCTGTGAGTTCGAGGCCACAGACTACATAGTGAATTCCAGGTCAGCCTGAGATAGAGAGAGACCTTACCTCAAAATAAATAAATAAATATATATATATATAAATGAATAAATAAAGAAAGAAAAAAATTAAAAAGCTTTTAGATTTTTATCCAGAGCTTTCTGCAAATATTATTCAACGAATCTCAATAATATTTCTCCTGGCCTTTTGGAAGCAAAGTATATAAGGCCATGCTGGCCCAGCACCATCTTGCTCCAGAGGAGGCTGTGGGAAGGGGAGGGAGAAGCTCTTTGACTGCAGAGACACATCAACCTGCATTCATGCGCATGCCTCCTGGGATTGAGAACCCTTCATGAGCCACAGAGATTTTCTCATAAAGGAAGATCACTCCATGGACTTTGCCTTTTCCCCTTTTGAGTGAGGGACTGTTTTTTCTTTTTCTTTTTCTTTTTCTTTTTCTTTTTCTTTTTCTTTTTCTTTTTCTTTTTCTTTTTCTTTTTCTTTTTCTTTTTCTTTTTCAGAGTGATCAGGCATTATGCAAACAAACCAACCTCCCCCTCCCTTGCAGGGACAGCCCATTTTGCTCTCTGCTCTCCAGCTCCCTCCAGTGACTGGAAGGAGGAGATCCCACAGCCTGGGTGAGGTTTCAACCTTTCCCTTGCGGCGGCCACTCCCATCTTTGGGTGGGTGCCTGGCCATGCCAGGGGGAGGAAAGAAAGAAAGTAAGAAAGAAAGGAAGGAAGGAAAGAGAACGGGCAGCCTGGCTTGGTGAAATCACCCCCTCGAGGCGGTGACGCCTTTTCACAGGACTCAGGGGAAAATGCTGGGCAGCTGGGCACAATGCCCTCCCAGCTGCCTGTCACCGTGCTGGGAGTAAGAGGTGACCTGGGTATTTTTAGAAAGGGGTGTCATTAATAGTCCAGCGCCTTGCTTCATTCAAGGCGAGAGGCAGGCGCTTGGGAAGTTTGTAAACAGCAACTTTCTGAATAGGAGAGGAGTGCTTTTCTCCAAAAAGGAAAGAATTTCCCCATTGGGGTTTCCCTTTTCTGACAGTCTGTGTGTGACTGTGGAAGGTTCTAATCAGCCTTCTTAGCCAAGAGCAGCAGGAGACAGCCCGCTGCCCTGGAGCTGCTCTGCAGGGGGAGAAATGCCTGAAGGAGAGGACTGCGCCCCAGGCAAAAGGTAACCCTGAGATATTCCTTTCCTAGGGCCTGTCTTGGTTGTTAGTGGGTCTTCTTGAAAATATGATGCCTAAGTGTTATTCCTTAATTCCAGGAAACTGAATTTTCATTGACATGAGCTGATTGGAGAGAGAATATAAACAATATACTCTTAGAAATATATGCTGTGTGTTCCACCACCACAAGAATTAAGGGGAAATGGTAGTCTGGAGTTTTGTTGTTGTTGTTTTGTTTGTTTTTTTTTGGTAGGCTCTTGCTATAGCCCAGGCTGACCTGAAATTCATTGTGTAGTCTCAGGGTGGCCTTGAACTCACAACGATCCTCCTATCTCTGCCTCCCGAGTGCCGGGATTAAAGGTGTGCGCCACCATGCCCCGTGATAATCTGGTATTTTTAAAAATAATTTTCCCATACAAAAAGTAGTCTGCTTGAAGTTTTTAATATTTCTTTTTTAACTTGGGATCAAAACATTGAAATCTAGCTAATGACGAATTTGAAATGTTTGCCTTTCTTTGCTAATCTAATCCTAACCCTAAGAGTTAAAGACTACTGCTAATGTATCATTTTTGATATTTTATAACTTTTTAATAGATATATTGGTTTATTTGTTGTATTTTTAAATAAAAACATTGCACACATAGGTCCCTTTCTCCCCCACCTCAATTCTGCAGAGCGTTTTTGGTGGGCTCTTGGTATACATCGTGGGGACCAACAGACTTCAGTCAGTCTCTGCAGGAATGGGGGAAATATGGTGTCTCAGGCTATTTATTTCATAACTTTTTAAACCATAGTTTAAGAACTATTCTTTGAAATCAGAGGCTCCCTTCCCTGTGCAGTTCAGTAGTTTTATCAATGTGGTTTTTTGTTGTTGTTGGTGGTGGTTTTTTTTTTTTTTTTTTTTTCTCCCCTCCCCGAGGTAGGGTCTCACTCTGGCTCAGGCTGACCTGGAATTAACTTTGTAATCTCAGGATGGCCTCAAACTCACACTGATCCTCCTATCTCTGCCTCCCAAGTGCTCGGATTAAAGGTGTGCGCCACCACACCTGGCTCTATCAATGTTTTCGCTGTTTTTTTAACTCTAAGGAGGGAGGTATTAAGAGGCAAAAAGGTGTAGGCTACTGATTTGTTCTCTGTCCACATAGAAGGCCTCCATTTCCTCTCCATATTGGATGAAAAACTGCATGAATCTGTTGGGCAGGCACACTGGAATTCTAATTGTCGTTTAGATTTGAGTATGGAGAAGCAGAAGGAGAATCATTAACAAGAAAGAGGTCTTTGATCATTTTATGACTAAAGAAAGCACGCACTTGGCAACTAGGAACAAGGACCCCAACATCTCCTTCTGTGAGCCATGTCCATATGGTATGGGGTGTGTGTCCTTCAAAGCTGCCTCTCTCCTCTCTCTGTACTTTTCTAGTCTTTATTTTCTCCCAAATTCCTCTCCATCAAACCAAATGAAACATTAAGTTGATACTATATTAAGTAACTTTCTACATAAAATGAGACTAATAAAGCACTTCAAGATGACCTTCACAATAGTGTCCTAGGCCACATATGATAAGCCAACTAGCTAAGAAGTGTTTTCTGAGAAATTTGACTTTTAGCTTGGCTTGAAAGATTGATCCATGGGTGTCGTTCCGGCCTTCTCCTAGACATCTTACATTTCTGAAAGCAAGACTTCTGGACACAGGCATTCCTGTAAGCTCTCTGAATAGACCTTTGCACAGAGCAGATATTTTTAGCAAACATATATCAAGTGGAATGCATGTATAAACCATCTTACACCTACAATGCATGTCTCCTGGGCCTGACTGCACTGTAATTAAGGGAGGAACGAGTGGCTTTGATGAAAAACATTATCAAAATTAAATAGTAACTAATTATTGATAAGAAACACCTTGTACTGTTCCTGATAAGAACTGAACAAACAACCTTTCTCCATATGTTTCACTAGTTAAAAAGAATAAACAGTAAAAGGAGAATATGTGTATATACACATAGATAAATTTATTATTTGCAGACATGATAATTATTATTTTCAAGGACTGTAATGCATGGATTGCAAGGGAGAAACTCCGTGTTGGTTCTGTGAGGTAACATACTCCTGCCTCACATTTTGAACTCTGGTGATAGGAATTTTAGCTGCTAACAGTGGTTTTTCGTCCTTGCTTTTACATCATACCTCTGCAGAAAGGGGGAAAGTTTAGGGCTAAGATAAAATATTTACAGTTGAGAGAATTTTCCTTCTGCTGAATTTGAGATTCAGTGCCTTTGGGCAAGTCCTTCGGTGCGGGGTGTAAAAGAGAAAGGACTGTTCTAAACCCGAGTCTGCTGACAGCTGATTGCAGGAGTTACTGACCGAGCCTCGCATCAAGGCTGATTATGTTACTTGAGTCTCTTTTTGGAATTTGAGGTCCAAGATCGTTCTGTAACTGCCAGGGAGCTAAATTGGAGTTTGGGCTTTGAAAACGGGAGGCATGGTAGAGACGCCTCCCTTGTACTGGGTGTGCCTGTTGGGCATCCCAGGTGCCCTGGGCTTGGCTCATTCATGATCCAGTGTCTCTGAGGCACTGTTTTACGTTCACCATGTGGAAGATGGTGCATGTGACTTCCCGGGAGCCGGGACAAGCAGGGGAGGGACTATCACTTCCTCGCTGTGTGTCTTTTACCCGGGAAGAACAGGCTTTGTAAGGCCCCTGCCGCTTTCAAGGCCCAGGGCTGCGCAGAAACAGCAGCAAAGCCCTCATGAGGCAGGTTCAGGAAGGCAGAGCTCCAAGCAGGAAACATCGGATGCCAAAGACAGAGGAAAAACCCAGAAACAGACTGGATGAGGCACCATGGGAACCACCGTACCCCTGTCCTGGCCGTCCCTGAGTCTCCCATGGCTCCTTATCCAGCCTCATTCGCTTCCTGCCCTGGAGAAGCCCAGCAAGCCTCGGGGGTGGGCAGGCCATCCCCTGTTCCAGCTGTCGTGGAGGGAGATGGACCCCAGGCACGAAGGTGTCTTGTCATGAAAGCGCGCTGACAGTGTGGGACAATGTTCGCATATGCATAGGTTCGCTCAAGGATTTGCTGAGCTTTGAGTGTCAACCAGGTGATGGGTTAGTGGGTGAAACCCCAGCTGGCATAGAGCAACAGCCTGGGTGAAGAGACAGACGCGGGGTAAATCAGTCAGCAAATGAAAGGGCTACTGACCTCAAGGTTAAAGAGCTAGCTTAAAATGTCAATGTGAGGGAAGACCTGGCCTGGGACAGCGGGTGGGGAGCAAAGTAAAATGTAGCAGCTGAGGACTCCATTGTTACCCCACTGCTCCTGTAGGAGAGGCTGATAAGTTTTGTTTGAAAGGCCGCTGATGGCTTGAGAGATGGCTTAGTGGTTAAAGCACTTGCCAGCAAAGCCAAAGGACCCAGGTTTGATTCCCCAGTACACACGTAAGTCAGATGCACAAGATGGCGCATGCGTCTAGAGCTTATTTGCAGTGGCTGGAGGCCCTGGCGTGCCCATTCTCTTTCTTTGTCTCTCAAATAAATAAAAAAGTTAAGCACTTTCTTTAAAAGGCCACTAAGCCTCTAAAATTACGACAGTAGCCTCTGCTTTCATGTCTCCTTGAGGCCACCACTCTCCGGTTGGGGATCTGCGATCTAAAGGCTTGCATCAGAAGTTAGCTCTCTGGGTTTTTTCATCCCCCCTCTCCAGACATTGTCATGCCTTCCCATACATAGTAAAGAAGCTTGAGAGTAGGACTCACATCCAGACATGCAATTCACGTAGGTTTCATATGTGTCGTATATCCTGCAATTTAATTTTATAGAACATAGTATGCCTGCATTATGCCTGACTAGTCACATGAAGTTATGAACAAAAGCTTTCACTTGTGGGCTGGAAGGATGGCTTAGTGATTAAGGCGCTTGCCTACAAAGCCAGAAAACCCAGGTTCAATTTCCCAGGACCTATGTAAGCCAGATGTACAAGGTGGCCCATGTGTCTGGAGGTCATTTGCAATCGCTAAAGGCCCTGGTGCACCCATTCTCTCTCTCTCTCTCTCTCTCAAATAAATAAATAAATAAACACGCTCCCACCTCCTCCCAGTTTCCGTGTGTGGGCAGGCGCTGTGGTCAGGAATGGGAACCGGACTTGAGATTAACGACCCAGCGCACTCCACCCCGGCCCCAGCTGAAACCACAGAGGAACTGGGAAAATGAGCAAGAGTGCTGCTCTCTCTGTTAAGCTGACATCAGCACAAGGGTGATGGAGAAAGATACTGAGGACACTCAGCACCTACCAATGCAGAGATCTAGATGCTCCTAAGTGCCCATTGCTGAAAAAAATGCTCCCAGCATGGCTCAGGGAATTTTGCACAAGAGCCACAAGTTGGGACATTTTGCACAGAGACATTGCCTCTCTCCCTTAACTAGCTGCTGCCCCCACAATGCATGACCCACAATCCCCATGGGGTTGACCTGCATCCCCAGTGAGGAAGGCCTCTTCAGAAAAGGGGCAGGGAGGAGGGAAAGGATGGTACTAACATATGTTGCTTGCATACAAAATATGTCCATATCTGATAATAAAGAAAAAAATCCAACTGAAAATAAATAAATAAATACATACATAAATGAAAGCTTTCACTTGTGACATCTTTTTAGCCATCATTTTAGCCAAACCCAAAGTTTCAGGTTTTATGGGAGCCGGGCGTGGTGGCACACACGTTTAATGCCAGCACTTGGGAAGCAGAGGTAGGAGGACTGCTGTGAGTTCAAGGCCAGCCTGACTATGTAGTGAATTCCAGGCCAGCCTAGGCTAGAGTGTGACCCTACCTTGAAAAACAAAACAGAACAACAAAAAAAAGTTTCAGGTTTTGTGTAGTCCAGATTTGGGTTCTTCAGATTAGGGTGGCTTAATTTGCATTTGTTTCTTGTATTTGAAGGATATTGCATCTATGAGAGCCAAAGCGCTTTGAAAATAGAATGGACAATTTAGTATGTGGAAATATTGATAATTGCACTGAATCTTGTGCCATAAAAGAAATTGGTTGGAATACACTCTTGAATCCAGGTGTTCCAGTGATTCACATTGGCAGTACACGTATGCTCTTAGAAGGCCTACCTATTGATAATACTGTTTCTTTAGAATATAAGGTGAAGAAAAGGAACACCTTTCATAGAAATCTGACCGAGTGCCCAGCCCTAGGTTGGTGAGCCTCGACCTTTGAGGTGCAGGCCTATGAGCAAGTGGCTGTCAGCTTTGCCATTCTGGAAAAAGCCTCAGGCTGCCTGTGATTTGGAAGTGGGCGCTGAGCGGTAAAGGAAAGGTTCACAGTGAAGGGGTTGTTACCTGGCTGGAGGTAAGTGGGGGTGTGGAGGAGCTGCCCCTCACCCACCCCTTTGGGGCTTGGTAGGGGTGGCTCTGGCTAGCAGCCTGCTGCCTGGGGAAGGAGTCACCGGTCTTTGGTGTTTGGCTCCCTGTGGTGTAAATACGCACACCCTCCCTCATGACGTCACCGAAAGTAAAGTTGGAAAGAGCATTCCCGCTGCTGGCTTTCATCGCTGGCAGTTCCAGTAAGACAATGGTTGGGGGCCAAGGCGAGGGTCCGAATGTAGTTCTAACAATGTTGAGCTTCTCTGATCGATCCCAAAGCCATCGTAGACATTTTAAGTTTGGCTGAATGAATTAATGATTTCTTTCCTCCCATTCTCCCAGGCAATCACGGAACGTGTCTATCAGACCTGGGAAAGGTTTATCACTTTTGAAATCCTACTTTGACCCAGCTGGGCAAATATTTGAGCCTGACCAGGAGCACGTTGGACAATACAGCCTGTCCTTGTGGCACAGGAGGCTGTTTTGTAGCGACACCTCATTCGCCACGACTGAGCCTTCGGCTCCCCATCAGCCTTCTGGCATTCAGGCCCGCGGTGGAGCTGATGCCTGGTGTATAAGCCCAGACCGATGAACTCTTTGCTGCCATCCATGAAATGTGGTGCAAGGCTGTTAGGCTTACAGTACCAAACAGGGCTGGAGACGCAGTGTGGTGGCCTCGGGTCAGGTCTGTCCCTGGTGACTGACACTGCAAGAGCTTTGTGGTATGGGTCACCCCTTACTTCCTGTCTCTTGCCGCTTTATCGTCTCGATCCATTTGATTGTCTCTCTTCTTTTCACGCTGTGCAAATCTTGGTCCCGCAGGAGTTTGGGGACACAGATCTTTGTCTAAAAGGCCAGCCTCACTACCGTTTATAGACATATGCGTGTGTGTATACATTTTTTTAATTTCTAATTTTTTTTTTTGGTTTTTCAAGGTAGGGTCTTACTCTAGCCCAGGCTGACCTGGAATTCACTCTGTAGTCTCAGGGTGACCTTGAACTCATGGCAATCCTCCTGCCTCCCCCTCCTGAGTTCTGGGATTAAAGGCATGTGTCACCGTGCCCAGCCCATTTATATGTTTTATTATTTATTTATTTATTTATTTATTTTGGGGTTTTCGAGGTAGGGTTTCACTCTAGCCCAAGCTGAACTGGAATTCACTCTGTATTCTCAGGGTGCCCTCGATCTCATGGCAATCCTCCTACCTCTGCCTCCCAAGTGCTGGGATTAAAGGCGTGCGCCACCACGTCTAGGTTACATCATTTATATATTTTAAAAGAAACTTCTCAGTGAACAGTTTTCCTGTTAGAGGATATTATAGCTATTCATAAAAGTAGTATCAGGAAAAAAGAATACAGCAGAAAAGATCAACTGTAATCTTAGTACCCTAAATATACAGCCATACATTGTCTTTTGGGATATTTTCTTGGCCAGGTTACAATAAGCATATGGTATATATAGTTTCTTTTTGAAAACATTTTGTTTATTCGCAAGGAGAAGAGAGAGAGAGAGCACAACATGGGCACTCCAGGGCCTCTTATCACTGCCAATGAACTCCAGACACGTGTGCCACTTGGTGCATCTGGCTTTATATGGACACTGAGAAATCAAGCCCAGGACGGCAGGCTTTGGTGGCAAGTGCCTTTGTCCGCTAAGCTATCTCCTCAGCCCCTGTAGTTCCTTTTTAAAATATGAGGAGAAAGAGAGAGGGGGAGAGAGGGAGAGGGAGTACACGGGTGCAGCAAGGGCCTCCCACCATTCTGCACGAACTCCACCTACATGAGCCACTTTGTGCGTCTGGCTTTATGTGGGTACTGCGGAGTTGGACCTCAGGCTGCCATACAAGCTCCTTTAAGTACTGAGCCATCTCTCCAGCCCCAAGCATGTGCTATATAGTTTCTGTGTTGCTTTTTTCTTAGGGAAGCTCGTCCCAGTGACATCTGAGCAGTTTAAAAGCCATTTTTTAATATTTTAATCTTATTAATTTATTTGACAGAGAAAGAGGGAAGGGGGGGGAAAGAGAGACAGATAGAGAGAGAGAGGGGGGGGGGGAGAGAGAATGAGCATGCCAGGACCCCCAGCCACTGCAAATGAACTCCAGTTGCATACACCCTCTTGTGCATCAGGCTAACATGGATCCTGGGGAACTGAACCAGGGTCCTTTGGTTTTGTGGCAAACGCCTTAACCGCTAAGCTATTCCTCCAGCCCATTGAAAGCCATTTTGAAATGTTTTTCAAACTGTTCTATCCTTTATATTTTTACATATCTATTAATCATTGTTATTGCACATGACTTTGCCCTTTATAAATGGGATATGGGATACAACACCAGCTCTTGTGAATGGGGACTGAGGGTTGGGAAGTGTAAATTGCCTGTTCCTCACCCAGGGCCAGACTGGCAGTGCCTTTTTCCCACCACGTCCTATTACTTGAGTGGTGTGAGTTTGAGGGGACTATTCCTTGGGAATATTTCAAAGAATTTGCAGGCTTTAACTCACAGAAAGGGAAGAAATGTTTAGTATTTGTTATCCAAATTTTACTAGTCATATTTGTTATCCTAATTCTACCAAATTTATTTACCATAAATACATCTATGGTGAAACTTGCCATTTGCCTCCTTCCCCTGCTCTGGAACAATATTCCCGATCAATGACTTTTGTCCCTAACAGAATGGAATCCCGTGATGGATAAGTCACGTACATACACTAACCTTCTAGTTCCTTACAGCTTACGTCTATAGGCATAAACACTTAAAAATGTTAACCATTCTTTAGGGGACCAACTAACAAAACTATTTATGAATATGGGTTAAAATTCCTAGACACACTTTGGTTTTTTTTTTTTTTTTTTTTTTTTTGAGGAGTGGGGTTTGAGGTAGGGTCTTTCTGTAGCCCAGGCTGACATGGCATTCACTATGTGGTCACAGGCTGGTGTTAAACACGTGGTGATCCTCCTACCCCTGCCTTCCAAGTGCTGGGATTAAAAGCGTGCACCACCATTCCCGGCTGACACACTATGTTTTGAGCAAGTTATTTTACTTCTGCAAATTTCATTTTTCTCTGGTCAAAACACCTTCATGGGAGGCTTGCTGAAGAGACGGAATAGAGTAAGCCACACATGAACTGTTCAGTGTAGTACAGGACTCATTTTTAAACCCTCAAATAGCAAACAATGATACCATGTAAGATGCAGTTCCTGAAGTGACATGAGCTAGGTCACTTTGGAGTGAGAGCCTCAGTGACCCCGGTCTAACCCTTTCCATATTCCCGTGGCAGACGTGAGCACACCCCCTTCTAGCTGATCGCTCAGCTCCGTGCGAGGCGATGCAGAGTCCCCTGAAGCTCTGGGGAGCAGTCCCGGAGGGGCTGCTGTGGACGGTTTCTCTGTCATTTCTGCTTCCAATGGAGCTCTAAGGAGAGTGCTTTGCTCACCTTGCTTTGACCTTCGTTTTAACCCGTGTGTGCGCTGGTGCCGTGCCACAGACTGGGTTGAGTGAATCATAGTGTAGCCGTCCCCCAGCGCCGGAGGCCATCAGTTCCAGCTGGACACCAAAATCTATGGCGCTGCAGCCCTTAATATAAAATGGTATAGAATTTGCATAGAACCTTTGTGTAAGTACCCTCGTGCATTTTTAAGCCTCTTATACTGCCTAACACGATACACGCACTGTTTAAATAGTCATACCATATTGTTTAGAGAATACTGAGCAGAAGAAGTCTGTTCAGGTATATTTTTTTTTCCTGAATAGTTTTAGTCTGACTTGGTTGAGTTCTTGGATATGGATCCTGCGGATATGAAGGGTAGACTGTATTCGCCCCTTCAAGGAGGTGAGTGTACATGGGGGTTTCAGGCTCAGAATACGTGCATTTCTCACGTACAATGGCTTGGTTCCATCTTATTGGCACTGTGAGCTTTATTATCCTGTCTCCAGCTCTGATTGAGTCATTTGGAGCTATTTTGAGTAAATGAAAGTATAGTCATCCCTTTATCTATTCACAAGCCCCCCCCCTCCCCCGCAAAGGATTCCAAAATCGCCTTTAGCAAAAAATCACAGCTCCCCACAAGCAGGTGTGGAGGATTCCGTGCGACTCACTTTTGCATGCTGTTCTGCCTGGTTTCCTTACTCCCCTTCCCTTCCAGCCCTTCATCCACATTCCCTTGTAGGGCTTCCCTCCCCATGGTAGCTCCCCAAGGCACCTTCTCAGCCTCGGGCCCCAGGCAGCTTGCCCTACTTTGGGGGCCATTCCCTGGGTGAAGGGCTACCACTTTGTTGGGTTGCACAAATGCATCCTGTGACCAAGAAAATCCTCTGGGGTGGTACACACGAATTATACAGGACTAGGTAGAGCTGTATGTGATATATAGGTGATATGGCTATAGGTATAGATGGTATAGGCATAGATGAATGGAGGTAGATGGAGATGACGTGGAGGTAAGTTGTAAGTACAGATGGTATAGATTTAGATGACGCAGCTCTAGGTGATACGGAGCTGACGTATGATCTAGATATGGAAATGGATCACATTAAGTGCCCCATTCACTTTGTTTTGAAATTTAAGACTAGGGGATCAGAGAAAGGGTGGAGCTCTGTCAGATAGGCTGGGGCTGCAGGGAAGGAACACAGCGCTTCAAGTTCGGGTTTGAAACCATAGCACGTCCGCACACAGTGTCTGCCATGTACCACCTATGGCTGTACCGCCGAAATCCATACTGTCAAACTTCTTGTTCAGCTGAAATCCAGGTGTTTTGGTGTGTGTCTATAGTGGATTGGCCCCTGATAGTGCCTAAATTCTTCTTATTCTTTTATTCTTTTTTTTTTTTTTTTCAAGGCCAGGGTCTAACTCTAGCCCAGACTAACCTGGACACTTGCTGTGTATTCCCAGACTGGCTTTGAGCTCATGGCAACCCTCCCACCCCTGCCTCCCAAATCCTGGGATTAAAGGCGTGCGCCACCATGCCCGGCTTTAAATTCTGTGTATAGGGCTGGAGAGATGGCTTAGTGGTTAAGCGCTTGCCTGTGAAGCCTAAGGACCCCGGTTCGAGGCTCGGTTCCCCAGGTCCCACGTTAGCCACATGCACAAGGGGGCGCACGCGTCTGGAGTTCGTTTGCAGAGGCTGGAAGCCCTGGCGCGCCCATTCTCTCTCTCTCCCTCTATCTGTCTTTCTCTCTGTGTCTGTCACTCTCAAATAAATAAATAAATAAAAAATTCTGTGTATATAGTGAGGAGAGAAGCAAAAACTCAGAGGAAAGACCTGCAGGCAGGAATGCGTATTAAAACTCTGCTCACATTTTTCAGCTGTTCTTGTTGAAACCACCAGAAAACTGAGTGGGAAAATAAAAATGACCTCATGAGGGATGGAAGATTGCCTGAAGGCTCTTAAGTTTAGATAGGAATGGCTTTATGCAGTGACCTGGGGGAGACAAAATTAGCTAAGACATTGTGTTTTTCACAGACCCTAAGATATATATATATATTTTTCTAGTTTCTTTTGTGTGGTCTTGTTGACCCTCAGAAAATCCCATCCATCCATCGTCTATATTCTCTCTTCCCTCTCTCTTTGCTCTCCTTACACACTTGCCTCTTGGGAATCCCGACTGACAAGGCCAAGGGGCAAAGCTTGGATGCAGCTCCGCAGTACATCTCAGTCACACCATGTTCTGATACTGAAGTTGGCAGACCAGACACAGAGCACATCCTCCCTGTCCCTGGAGACACCCATAAGGAACATGCTGGCCAGGCACACCGTTGTAGTGCTCTGGGCTCATGGACCGCTTAGTCCTGTGGTTAGGGATACAAATGAACAACAGTTCTAGAGAGAGGCTCTGGGACTCCCAGCCCGGGCCGCGCCCTCTTTCCTGCTTTAGCCTCTTTGTTGTTGTTGTTTCTTGTTTAATTTTTTTTTTTAAGAGTTCAATGGCTCTGGGAGTAATCATCACCTACCGGGTAAATACCAGCCAGGGCTATAAAAGGTCTGGCACCGAGGCTGCTAGCTGTGTCTTGGGGAGGCATCACCAGGCTGCAGATCCTTTGCTTTGGGAGGGAGAACTGCGCTTGCAAGCATCTGACATAGAAAGATGAGCTCGGAATGTTCCTTTTGCTCGGCAGCAGGAAGCGACGAAGGATGGCTGTGTTCTCCTCGTCCCTGACCTGCGAGTGGTCTGTGCGTGGACGCGGATGCGCCTGCAGTTGGGCAGACTGCCACGCGTGATGGTGGCTGATGGGCGTCGCACAGTAATTGCCATCGGGCTGGCCATGTCAACAGAGCAGCTGTGCGCCGATGACGCCGTGACTCCGAAGTGACAGTCCACACTGGGCTTTTAAGTGGGATTTATACGTGTGCTTTGGTTTGAAAGCAACCTCCTTTCAGTCGGCATCATTTTTAAAAAAATAAAAATTTTATTTTTATTTAGTTATTTGAGAGAGAGAGAGAGAAAGGCAGATAGAGAGAGAATGGGCACACCAGTACCTCCAGCCACTGCAAATGAACTCCAGATGCATGAGCCACCTGATGCATCTGGCTTACGTGTCTCCTGTGGAATCAAACCCAGGTCCTTTGGCTTCGCAGACAAGCACTTTAACTGCTAAGCCATCTTTCCAGTCCCTAAAAGCCATTGCTTTTCGTTTGTTTGTTTTTTGAGGTAGGGTCTCCCTCTAGCTCAGGCTGACCTGGAATTCACTATGTAGTTTCAGGGTGGCCTTGAACTCACAGTGATCCTCCTACCTCTGCCTCCTGAGTGCTGGGATTAAAGGCATTTGCCACCACGCCTGGCTCAGTGGGCATCTTAAAATTAAAAATTCCACCTTAGGTAAGGTGAAGGGATGTGTACTTATGTCTCTGGGATGTGGCTAGATTCTACTGCTTTCACTGTTGTGTGAAAGACCCTGTTTCTGGGGCAGCTCTCACGATTCACTGGAAGCCGCCAGCTCTCCCTATGTGACTGGATACACAGAACCCAAGTCTTCAGTATCCCTCCTTTTCTATGCTGAGATATTGTGAAAACTTGCTCGTAGGCGCTTACTTGTTTGTGTTAAGACAGGCTTTGAGGTATGTATTTCATTATAAAACAAATGCACCCATAGAGAAACTCCAACCTGGAATTGACTCGCTTGCTGAATCCAGAGATTTGCTCATCAGTACATCTAAGATCCAGTGTGGACAAGAAAGAGGGTACTTTTCTTATTGGGGTCCCAGGGGAAGAAGGAAGCAGGAAGGTCTTGAGAGCAAGTGGCTTCACTGTATTGTATCAAAGTTTTATAAAGTGAGAATGGTGACCCGTCCTCCGATAAGGACCTTGAGGCTTGCTTGGAAGTTTCTGGAAAGCGTGCTGGGACATGTTTGTTAATTGCCCACGGACGGGGAGAGCACCGTAGAACACGTTTGCTCCAGAACAAGGGCAAGAGGGTTGGCACTGTTTCTTTTTACTCTGATAACCTTTGAAGGACCCTGCAAGCATTCAGGGGTGGTGAGGGTTTCGCCTTTTACACCTCTAGTTAGCGGTGGTCCAGTACCTACAGCCTCGGCCCTGCCGCCCGGGAAGACCTCCTTGCTAAAGGCAGAATGGACTCCTGAGGCAAGACTATTTTAAGTTTGCCGTGGCAATTCTTTGCCCATCATACCTAGCTGAGTGCCTTTGCCAGGAAGATGAAATGAGCTGAGTGCCTGCTTTCCACGTACAGTGAGCCCCAGCGTGGGTCTGACCTGACAGCTGTGCGACGTTGCTTCGCCTGGAAGAGAACAGTCTAGAAACCGACTGTTGGAGCTGCAGAGTGGGCTCTTATCTTTGGTCGCCTGCCTGTCATCTGGAAGAGGGGGGCCTTTTTCTCTGCTTGACTGGAGACGATATAAAATAAAGCTGCCAAGGTTGTTCCGGCTTGGTACATTCCAAATGCCCGGAACATGCTATTGTCTTAATGGGTCCTGATTTGGTTGCTGGGTTCATCAGCCATCACTTATCACCTTTTTTTTTTTTTTAAAAAAAATACTTTTATTTGGGAAACAGGAAGAGGCAGACAGAGAGAAAGAAAGAATGGGCACGCCAGGGCCTCTGGCCAGTGCAAGCGAACTCCAGATGCATGTGCCCCCCCCCTTTGTGCATCTGGAGTTCATTTGCAGTGGCTGGAGGCCTGGTGCACCCATTCTCTCTCCCTCTCTCTCTCCCTCTCTCTCTCTCTGCCTCTCTCTCTGTCTGTCACTCTCAAAGTGACAAATAAATAAAAAGAAATAAAAAGAAAAATGAAAAGTCTCTAAGTTTCTCCATTATAGGACAAATATTGATGGTGACATTTTACATCTTTAACATCCTCACAGCATTGTAAAATGGAAATTATTTTATCCTTTTCCAGTGTGCTTAGGAGCCTGTTGGCTGGGACCCCCTTGGGCCTGAGGTCTGCGGTTATAACAGTACGTGGAGGCCACTGGTAGTTAGCTGCTGCTCAAGATGCACTTTCCCATCGTGTCACCAGGGATGCTTTAAGTAATGTTGACAACATTAAATATTAACATTACTCTCGCAAGTTAATATAAATTTCTTTTTAAAAATATGTTTTATTAAGTTGCAAGTAGAGAGAGATAGAAGAGAGACAGAATGGGCTGCCAGGGCCGACAGCCACTGCAAATGAACTCCAGATGTGTGTACCACTTTGCACATCTGGCTTTATGTGGACACTGGAGAACAGAACCCAGGTCATTAGGCCCTGCAGGCAAGTGCCTTAGCCACTGAACCATCTCTCTAGCCCAAGTTACTAGAAATTTCTAAGTCATTCTCCATGTGAGAAAGTAAGCATTTGTTCCCCAGAAGTGTAGGATTTGAAGTATATAAACTTTGGCTAACTTCTGACATTAGAAGATGTCCCTGGAAGTCCTTAACCCAGAGTCCATAGAAAGTAATCTCTGCTTGGGGTGTCTTCTGGCCATAGATAGTGGGGTTACCTCAAACACATTGGAACTGGGCAGTTTCATTAAAGACTATATAGATTAGAAGACACAAGGGCATATACTTATGGCAAGAAAAGACATTATAAATATTTGTGTTTAAAAACAATTACCTTGTACAAGCTCAACCTTTTTAAAAATATTTATTTTCATTTATTTATTTGAGAGAGAAAAACAGGCAGAGAGAGGGAGAGAGAAAATGGGCATGCCAGGGCCTCTAGCCACTGCAAAGAAACTCCAGAGACATGTGTTGCCATCTTGTGCTTCTGGCTTACGTGGGTCCTGGCAAATCAAACCTGGGTCCTTTGGCTTTGCAGGCAAGCGCCTTAATCACTGAGCCACCTCTCCAGTCCCAAGCTCAACCTTATTTGAGCCACTTTTTCATTTTGTTGAAAATACCAGAACAAGCAACAGAGGAACGTGCTTGATAGATTTGTCTCTCATCAAAGCTTAAATGACTTAGAACAACTTTGGAGACCATGGTTAAGAGTTACGTGGATGCCTGTCCCTGTCCGTCTGTACTGCATGTTTATTTAAAATGGCATTGCTCATCAATGACAGGCGGTTTTCTTTTGCCTGGCTTGGCTCATTGGATTCATTTTAGTGTGTCCACGCCCCTGAAAACTACTTACCTTTGTAGCTGGTTGTCTGACCCAAATAGGTCAAGATAGAAATGTTTTAGCCTCGTGTAATTTATCTGTTTGGGTGGAAACAATCCTTGGGATGTCCAGGCTCAGCGAAAGGCGGTTTCTGTGACTCGATTTGACAATGCTCAGTCTCTCTCATGTGACTGGAGTACAGAGTGCAGACAATGAAAGAAGTGTCCCTTGTTATAAACGGCATGCGTGCTGTGAGGAACAAAGAAAAGCCATCTAAAATCGTTTCACTATGGGGCAAGTCCAATAGCTAGTGCCCCCAAGGGAGAGGAGGAGGGGAGGTGGCTCCCCTCTGCTCCTAAGGATTTACCCTTGGTGGTGGTGATGGCGGGCCGGGGCTGGGGATAAGCTGACCTTCCTGCACTATCCGGTTTCTAGAAAGTGAATTCCTGGAAGTGCCAATGACCAGATAATCTCCAGGACACTGGCCCATCACTTAGGCACACCTAAAACGCAGGTGGCAGTCATTAAATTCTCTGCACACCACTGGCAGAAACCTGAGCCAGCTGAGGGCCCTGGTGCAGAGGTGAGTGTCTGCCACCCATAGGTGAGAAGATGGGCGGGTGGCCCCGTCGCTGCTGGATTGAGCCTGGACCACTGGTCTCCTCCAATCCCACTTCATCGCAGGTCACCACGGAAAGGAGCTTTCTAGCCAATTAGTGACTGGAAAAAAGATTCCAGAATGTCCTTCAATTTCGTGTGAGATACAATGTGGCTACTGTTGTGATCACTAGACCTACATCGAAGCGCTAGTCTTTTTCATTCTTAGGAAATGGAAGAGATACATCTCGATAAAATCACTCTAAGCCAGACAGAAGGGCTGGAGAGGTGGTTTAGTGGTTAAGGCACTTGCTTGTGAAGCCTGAGGACCCAGGTTCTATTCCCCAGTACCCACATGAGCCACAAGGTGGTGCATGCATCTCACTTGCAGTGGCTAGAAGTCCTGGCAGGGCCATTCTATCTGCCTGTTTCTCTCTTCCCTTCTTTCTTGGAAGGAAGGAAGGAAGGAAGGAAGGAAGGAAGGAAGGAAGGAAGGAAGGATGGATAAAGAGTGAAAGGACTGGAGAAGATGGCTTAGCAGTTAAGGTGTTTGCTTGCAAAGCCAAAGTACCTTGGTTTGATTCCCCAGGACCCACATTAGCCAGATGCACAAGGAGGCTCATGCATCTGGAGTTCATTTGCAGTGGCTGGAGGCCCTGACGCACCCATTTTCTCTCTCTCTGTCTCTCCTTGTTCTCTGTCTCTCTCAAGTGAATAAATAAAATACATTTAAAAAAGAAAGAGAAAGAAAGAAAGAAAGAAAGAGAAAGAGAGAGGAAGGAAGAAAACAGGCAGGAAAACATAATTTTTATGACGTTGACTTTGCTGCGGGGCCTGTCACTAAGGGAGTGACTCCCTTACTCAACACCGCACTTGAGGACGGAACCTCGCGCTGGGCTCCGTGTCATTTGTGCCTTCCTTACCTTCCAGCCCTCACAGCTGCCATCCTCTCTGCTCGCTGCTGTGGAGCAGAGCCTTTCACAAATTCACTATGAATATAGGCGATACTCACAGAACCGCCTAGGCTCAGAATCTGCTTTGGAGGGGGACACATGGAAAAATTAGCAGAGCAGTATGACATCACAATGAGTCTGTCGTCTTTTTTTTTCTGACTGATAAGGGTGCAGTCAGGTTGATATGCTATTTCTTAAAAGCGACTGCCTAAAAACATTCAGTTGACTTACACATGAAGGGAAATGAAAGATGTTCCGATGAAAGATAAGACAAAGACATGAATGTGGTCTACCCCTATGCAGCCCAGCACCTTGGAGGACAATTGATTTTAGTTCTGTGTATGATGGTCACTCCAGTTTCACACACTATTTTATCCCTTGTTACCACAAAAGCTGGCATTGGATTCTCCAAACAAAATTAATCTATACTGGTCTTTCATGAAGGCAACCCTTTGCAAGAAGTTGGTAATCCAGTCAGGTTGTATTGTGTGTGTGTGTATGTATGTATGTATGTATGTGTGTGTGTGTGTGTCTACACACACACACACACACACACACACACACACATATATGGTCAGAATCTCTAAGAGCAAAATCAGAAACTTTGCTAATTTTTTCACTCTAGGAAATATACTTTAAAAAAACCTTTTTTTTTTGGTTTTTTGAAGTAGGGTCTCACTCTGGCTCAGGCTGACCTGGAATTAACTATGTAGACTCAGGGTGGCCTCGAACTCGCAGCAGTCATCCTACCTCTACCTCTAGGATTAAAGGCGTGCACCACCACGCCCGGCTTAAGACTTATTTTATATATAACACGTTATACTCTTGAGCCCCTCGCCCCTGTTCCTGTTTCCCTGGGGTCCTCCTCAGTGGGGTTATGGGATTCACTGTGGGGGTCACGAAGGGCTCAGTCAGCCCCTGTGGGATACTGGGGGCACCATGCATTAGGGTATTCGTACCCACTCTGTGGCTCTTACAATCAGAAAGATACCTTTAAGAGGGTTGCCCTAGGTTTCACAAAACTAGTCCAAAGATCGAAAAGCAGGAAGTGACATTTGCTTTTGAGTACAACGGCAGCAAATCCTGGATTGTAGTTCGTGGGATAGGCGGACCCCAAGTAGAGTGTGACTGCTACGTCCGAGTCAGCAGGCTTGCTCTGCGCTGCCAGCGCGTTGTCTCGGCCACAGTTCTTCACCATGGAGTTTGTCTGTCCTGCAAGGGTACCATAGAAAGCGTTCCTTCCTCTGGGTCCCAGCCCCTGCCCTTGACGTTCTCAGTCTCAGCAGGTGCTTATTGGACCCTAGCAAGGTCCTACGTCATCCAGGCACAGGGCTTGTGAAAGTTTCATCATTAAATTAACTGTTATTCTTCTTTTGTTGTTTGTTTATTTTTATTTATTTATTTGAGAGAGATAGACAGAGAGCGAGAATGGGCACGCCAGGGCCTCCAGCCACTGCAAACGAACTCCAGATGCGTGCGCCCCCTTGTGCATCTGGCTAACGTGGATCCTGAGGAATTGAGCCTCGAACCGGGGTCCTTAGGCTTCACTGGCAAGCGCTTAACCACTAAGCCATCTCTCTAGCCCGAATTAACTGTTATTCTTAAAGTAACAAAAGTGAAGATGCCAAAAATGGCATCTTGTTCTTAGGCACATGAAACTGGAATATCCTAGGTAACCCAGGTGGTCAGTCAGTTTCAGCCTTCTAAATGATAGTCTGGATAGCTGGTGATGTCCCCCTCCACACCGCCCACCCCCTCCCCCCGAAGGTGACCGTGCTTCGTTGAGACAGAAGGGAGAAAGACAACCTTCACAGTCATTCTCTGATCTCCCATTCATTTCACGGCGTTGAAGGGAGAGAGCCTCAAATGGAACATACGTCGCCCCTGGGAAGGTGGGGCTCGTCCTCCCTGGTGTGGGCGACGGGCACTGTGCTGGCGCCTCGCTGTCCCTGGCCTCGGGAGAAGGAGTTGCTCATGTGGCTAATTGGATCTGAGAAAGGGAAAGCTTCAAACTGAGTGCCATGTAATTTCTTAATCTTGTGTTTGCTTGTTTAATCCCCCAGTCGACACATGTTACATGCTGTGTCATGGCTCTGCGTCGGCCAGTGTTTTGGGGGGGTGGGGGAGATAATGATGCTCTTTTGCTCCCCACCTACATCTTTCTGTTCGCTCGTGGAGAAACCTAGTGAGTCTCCACAGGATTAAAAAAAGATTCGAACACATTGCACTGAAAAGTGTTTAAGTCTGTAAGCGGATACTGACTGACCTTTCTAAGAAAAATTTGACAGGAATTAATACCCACAGATGTTCACTCCCCGCAGAGAGCACGAGACCCTTAGGTCACTAGCTGAGAACGCCTCGTCTCCAGGTCAAGTCGTATTTATAGGTGTGAGGGCCGTAACGGGTGTTTGTCACGGTTACTAGGTGACAACCGGAGTTAAAACAAATCCTGTTTTTCTTTTTAAGTTTCAATATAGGATGGTGACG
Organism: Jaculus jaculus; assembly: GCF_020740685.1. Lineage (NCBI taxonomy): Eukaryota > Metazoa > Chordata > Mammalia > Rodentia > Dipodidae > Jaculus > Jaculus jaculus. Next base: position 86,584,969 of record NC_059114.1, read on the forward strand.
CAGCTTCATGGAAATACTGTTTTGCTTTAATATACATTTCCTATTGATGGTAGAATCATACTATGAAACAGTGCTTATTCTCCAAGATGCTAGAAATCATCTAGGTGTGTTTTAAAATTGGTTATTGAATCATGGATTCATAGGGATAGATGAAAAAGCTACACGCTGAACTAGAATGGGCTGTGTGAATATGTGCATGGACACAACAATATCAGTTATCAGCAATATAAACAATACAGTGTTTTCTACTGAAACGAGGTTAGCCCATAAAATCTTTAAAAATAGTGCCAAAAAAGAGACTCATTTTTTTCTGACATCCCATGGGAAGATGGTGATCCCATGTGGTTTCTACTTTCCTCAAGTTAGCGTGCCAAGCTCTGTTTTCCGCTGCTGTCACAGATGCTGCTCGGTCCTGGGCAACTCAAGCCCGTATCGGACGCTCTTAGAAGAGTCCAACATTAAGTTTGGCCAGAAGGAATTCTACGTGGAATACTGATTTACAGTTCTAGAAACTGCTGAGATACATGCGGCATATTTTTTGAGGCAAGCTCTATAGACTGGCTCCCCTTTTTTACGAGAAATATTTATTTATTTCCTAAAGAGAGAGAGAATGGGCACACCAGAGCCTCTAGCCACTGCAGACGAACTCCAGATGCATGCACCACCTTGTGCATCTGGCTTACATGGGACCTGGAGAAGTGAACCTGGGCCCTTAGGCTTCGCGGGCAAGTGCCTTGACCACTAAGCCATCTCTCCAGCCCTAGTTTCCAACTCTTTAAGAGGAGTTTTGTTTTACATTTTTATACATGTAAATAAATATGTGCTAATTCTGCTAATATTTATAGCAACATTACAATAAATTAATGAAAAGCAACTTTTCTTTTTTGAATGTTTACTGCTTAGAATCGTTTTCTTGTTGTTGTTGTTGTTGTTTTGTTTTGTTTTTTTGAGGTAGGGTCTCACTGTAGCCCAGGCTGACCTGGAATTCACTATGGAGTCTCAGGGTGGCCTCAAACTCACGGTGATCCTCCTACCTCGGCCTCCCAAATGCTGGGATTGAAGGTGTATGCCACCACGCCGGGCTTCTTTTCAATATTTGTACGTGCTTCATAGAGGTCGTGGCTACTGATCAGAGCACTGTTCACAGGACTTCGAGACCCTTGGCAAGTCAGCGTTTCGATAGAGCATTGCCATGGAGACACAACACACGATGCGCGGCTGTCAGTAACGGGATCTGCTGGGCTTCGTGTCCGGCTAGCCATCCATTTTCTCTTGGGCAGAGTGGCCGGGACACTCGTCTTGAGCATGCGGCTGTTGCCATGACTCAGCGGGAGAGGGCACTGTGCGGGGAGGACTGGAGACAGCGTTGGCAGAGTGCTTGGCAAGCTGCAAGCTTGGCCATGCTTATCGTGTGCGCGTGTGGTGACTTAGTTGGAGAAGGTGGACGCACATGCTGAGATCACGTCGTGGGCAGGACTTAGAGATTGCTGGTGGGCTTCCGAGAGCAAAGAGAGAGCTGACCTGCCCGGGCCCAAGTTTCACGGGGGAGCCAGGGCTGCTCCCCTGATGTTTCTATTTCTGTGTACTTAGCTTGGCGGTTAGGGATCCATCGTTGTGCCCGTGTTTCCGCCTTCATCTTCTTGTCACTCATCTTTGACACGATCCCCATGTTCCAACGCGGAGAGCGTCCGGTGCCTCTCAGCCCCTCCCCCGTTCTGCTAGCGCTGTGACCTTGAACCAGATGCTTAATGAATTTGGCCCTCAGTTTCCCTCGCTATCAAACGGGAATAACAAGTTAGACTTCACTCACAGGTTAGACACAAGGAACAGCTTTATAAGGCAGCAGAGTGTCTGGTCTCTGGAAAGTGTTCTCTATTATTAGTCTGTGAGATACCTACAGTCCTGTTTACTCGAACAGGTAAACCTTTATCGAATTGTATTGATCCCGTTTGCATCTTCCCTCAGAGACCTGCCGCCTGAATGAAAGTCATGCCATGTGTGATTGCATCCTAGCGTTCTTTGTGATTGGCGTGTCCACTCATAGTTCAGAGCATACAATGTTCCATTGTTCGAGCTGAAAAAATATAGCACTTTGTTTTGTATTACAAATGCCAGTAATCAGACCCAAACCCAGCTTCAGGCAGAAGGGAACTGGTTCCAGAGACAGGGATGGCTGTGGAAGGATTGGTTTGGCTCCCTGCTTCCTCCCTTTGAGCTTACCAGCACCAAGAACTCAGACTGGGGCTGGAGAGATGGCTTAGCGGTTAAGCGCTTGCCTGTGAAGCCTAAGGACCCCGGTTCGAGGCTCGGTTCCCCAGGTCCCACATTAGCCAGATGCACAAGGGGGCGCACGCGTCTGGAGTTCGTTTGCAGTGGCTGGAAGCCCTGGCGCGCCCATTCTATCTCTCTCCCTCTATCTGTCTTTCTCCTTGTGTCTGTCGCTCTCAAATAAATCAATAAAAAAAAAGAACAAAAAAAAATTTTAAAAAAAAGAACTCAGACTGCGCCACCAAGATTCATCTGTATGCTCGCCTCACCCACACTCGGGGTTCCCCCTCTTTCCCTCCACTCCTGCTCATCTCTCTCTTGCTGCCAGATTATCTCCTCAAATCTACAAACTCAAAGAATATGTCAAAGGACCTGAATTTTGAAATATTAAACATGGTAATTTTGCTTTGAAAAATAGCTTTCCGTTATATAAAAAAAATACTTTTGTTTTTGTTTGTTTGGCTGGTTGGTTTTTCAAGTTAGGGTTTCACTCTAGCCCAGGCTGACATGGAATTCACTAGGTGTCTCAGGGTGGCTTTGAACTCACAGAGATCCTCCTACCTCTGCCTCCCGAGTGCTGGGATTAAAGGCGTGTGCCACCATGCCCGGCTTGTAAAAATACTTTTTACCTTTGAAAAGTTTATAACTATTGGGCTGGAGAGATGGCTTAGCGGTTAAGTGCTTGCCTGTGAAGCCTAAGGACCCAGGTTCGAGGCTCGACTCCCCAGGACCCACGTTAGCCAGATGCACAAGGGGCGCACGTGTCTGGAGTTCGTTTGCAGAGGCTGGAGGCCCTGGCGCTCCTATTCTCTCCCTCCCTCCCTCTCTCTCTCTCTCTCTCTCTGCCTCTTTCTCTCTGTTGCTCTCAAATTAATTAATTAAAAAAGAAAATTTAAAAAACCCTCTTGTATTAAAAAAAAGTTTATAACTATACAGTTCCATTTTAATCCCACAAGAGATACGGTATGAAACGATCTCGCATTTAACAGGTTCCCCCCATTTATCCAACTCCCAGTTTATTTTCAGATTTAGTCTCCAGTGGCAGAGATACAAATGCCATTAAAAATAGTATTTTATCTATTTACTTAATTTGAGATATATATAGAGAGAGGTAGATGGAGAGAGGATGGCTGTGCCAGGGCCTCCAGCCACTGCGAATGAACTCCAGATGCGTGCGTCCCCTTGTGCATCTGGCTTATGTGGGTACTGGGGAATCGAACCTGGGTTCTTGGGCCTTGCAAACAAGTACCTTAACCGCTAAGCCATCTCTCCAGCCCCCACAATTGCCATTTTTTTAAACAGATGACTTTTGTGTGCAGAGTATGTGTGTCCTGAATCATTGTGGGATCACATGTAAAAGGTTTCCTTACTGACTGTAGGCTGTGCCTTACACATCTAAGTCAGTAGGAGGAATGGTAACAGACTGCCCACATTTGGTGTATGTTCATTGACACGAACAGTGCTGAAGTGCCGTGACAAGATTCATTTGCTTCAGTATCATTCGTTTTTCTTGTGCTTAAACATGATGGGAGTGAAGGCAAGGGAGCCTGCTTGCTAACACATGTCCTCTGCAGAAAGACAATCTATTTTTGAGGAGCATGGGTGTCTTATTTCTTAGTCCTGCATCACCCTCTACTGGACAGTACTGTGTACTGCACTCTGAAATGAGCCCACACAAAATCCCATTGAACAAGTCTTTCATTGTAATGTTCAATACTTCTTTTTATTGGACATGGTGGTGCATGCCTGTGAAGTTAGCCCTCTGGCTGTGGAGGCAGGAGGATCAGGAGTTCAAGGTTAGACTCCCCCACATGGTTAAAGGAAAAGAGGTACACAATAAGATACATAATAAAGACATTAAGTCATATTTGGTGTATTCCTACAAGTGACTGTTGAATTACTTCCGGTCAGTGTGATCCCCTGGGGGCAGGACCAGGGTGGGTCTCAGTTTAGAGCGGAGCTTTTTTTTTTTTCAAAGATACATTTTATTTACTTATTAGAAAGAGAGAGAATGGGTGCCCCAGCCACTACAAAGGAACTCCGGTTGCACTTTGTGCCTCTGGCTTTACGTGAGTCCTGACGGGATTTGGAGGCAGAAGGACCGACCCTCTCTGGAAATTCTACCTTGCAGTCACAGCTCCTCTCTGCAGGTGGTGTGGCAGCTTCATGAGCAGAGCCTTTCAACCTTTGGAGCTCTCACACAGGTGAAGTCATAAGTTCTTCAGATCCTAAAAAGGGCATAGTTCCGAGGCTGTAAATGATCTCTTGTTTTGATGCAGAATATCATTTGTCAAAAACATCTTGCTAGTTTTTCTTAAGAAGGAAAACTTGGACTAGAGAGATGGCTCAGCAGTTAAGGCTTGCCTGTGAAGCCTAAGGACCCATGTTTGATTCTCCAGAACCCATGTAAGCCAGACACACAAAAGTGAGGCAAGCGCAAGGTTGCACATGCCCACTAGGTGGCACAAGCATCTGGAGTTCAATTGCAGTGGCTGAGATGGTGGCACACCAATTCTCTTGCTTGCTCACTCTCAGAAAAGAAGAAGAGCCGGGCATGGTGGCATGCCTTTAATCCCAGCACTCGGAAGGCAGAGGTGGGAGGATCACCGGGAGTTCAAGGCCACCCTGAGACTACATAGTGAATTCCAGGAGAGCCTGAATGAGCTAGAGTGAAACCCTACTTCGAAAAACCAAAAAAAAAAAGGAGGAGGAGAAGGAGGAAAATGGAACCAAATGGAATTCCTGGAGCGCTGGAGCGTTGGGGAAGGATTTATAGCTTCAGACATGGGGCAAAGTCTACTTGAAGGTTGGCATGTACACGGAGAGACTGGGGACTCCGCAGTGCCTTTTCTCTGGCTGGGAAGGACTAGTTCTAAAAGTACTGGAAGGACGGAGCATTGAGGACGGTGGTAGCTAAAGGGACCCTCCAGTGGTCCTTCCCTTGTGGCTGGAGTGAGTGCATGGCTGGTTCACTGCCTAATTAAGAGAAGGCTGGGGTCTGGAGAGATGGCTTAGTGGTTAAGCGCTTGCCTGTGAAGCCTAAGGACCCCGGTTCGAGGCTCGGTTCCCCAGGTCCCACATTAGCCAGATGCACAAGGGGGCGCACGCGTCTGGAGTTCGTTTGCAGAGGCTGGAAGCCCTGGCGCGCCCATTCTCTCTCTCTCCCTCTATCTGTCTTTCTCTCTGTCTGTCACTCTCAAATAAATAAATAAATAAATAAAAATTAAAAACAACAAAGAGAAGGCTAGGAGGCAGTACCACAGACTTTATTTCCCTTTGGACCTAGAATGTGCATGTTCTGCTGAAAGTGAGGAGGGAATATTAGATGAGCTTCAATCATAGATGGCTTGTATTCTTCTATTAAAAACTCGGTAAAAGCTGGGCATGGTGGCACACACCTTTAATCCCAGCACTTAAGAGGCAGAGGTAGGAGGATCGCTGTGAGTTCAAGGCCACCCTGAGACTCCATAGTGAATTCCAGGTCAGCCTGGGCTAGAGGGAGACCCTACCTAAAAATAAATAAATAAATAAAATAGTAATAAACCTTGGTAAAATCCCGAGCTACTCTGCAGGCAGAGGTGCACGGGAGCCGCGCTTTATGCTCCTCACCGATGGATTCTAAGGATGGTAGGAGCGCGGCCACACTCCACGGAAAAGATAGGTTCCCCAACTGCGTCCAGTATTCACAGGAGATCCTTTCTCTGGTTGTTTCCCAAACCTGGCTTTCTAGGAAAATAGCCTAGAGTGTCATTATGGAGCAGCTGTGTGGGGATGTGCGCGGACAGACGTCACCAGCCACCACATGTGGGTCTTCGTTTCCGCTGAGTATTGGATTCTGCACACTGTGTGCTCCGCTTTCCTGGAAAGGGCTGGGCCTGGGTGATCCGCACTGCTGCTGGTCAGTCACAACACATTCCTCTGCATTTTCTAGGAAGTGAGAAAACAGAGTGGGTAGGTTTCATGATCTTCATTCACAACAAAGGACTCTGAAAAGTTGACATTAAGTGTCTCATCTCATTCCAGGTTGTGTAATCTTATCTTACCTAACTTGAAGTGTGGTGACGTACATTAGTAATAGACTCACTGGAAGACTATAAACATACCTGTTTCAGCAATAACCACTGGATAGTTGTTTTTTTTTTTTTTTATTTGAGAGAGAGAGAGAGAGAATAGGCACACCAGGACCTCCAGCCACTGCAAATGAACTCCAGATGCTTGCACCCCCTTGTACATCTGGCTTACATGGGTCCTGAGGAACTGAACCTACGTCCTTTGGCTTTGCACGCAAACGCCTTAACCACTAAGCCATCTCTCCAGCCCATAGTTTTTAAGTATTAAACGCTCAGTGACCACCTCTTGGGTCCAGGTCTCATTTAAATTGACACATGGTATCCCTTTTCATGTTTGCGTTTAGATTTCTTTCTAAGTCATGTCTCCCTTAGATTTTATTTAGCATAGTCTAAACATTTGTTCATGTCAGAAACATTTATTACTCTTCCCTGAGCTCATTTGGTTAGATAACATTTTCAAGTTTTACAGCATGAATCTCTTTTGGAGAATTCAGGTAACAACTTGTTATGTTAATGTAAATGTTAGCAATTATGGAGCTTACTGTTCTAAAAAAAACTCCTACCACATGGGGCGTTTTCTTTCTTTTTTTTTTAATACTTTTATTTATGTATCTGAGAGACAGAAAGAGGCAGACAGAGAATAGGTGTATCAGGGCCTCCAGCCCTTGCAAATGAAGTCCAGGCACATGTGCCACCTTGTGCATCTGGCTTACATGGGTCCTGAGGAACCAAACCTGAGTCCTTAGGCTTCACAGGCAAACGCCTTAACCATTAAGCCACCTCTCCAGCACACATGAGGCCTTTTCAAAGTGAGAGACGGTTCATATAACTCAGTTGTTTCTGATAGCTGTGAAGAGTAGTTATAAGTTGAATATGCTTGTTTCTTCCCAGCAAGTGATGCTACCTGTGGACGGAGGAGAGGAACGGAGGTATTGGCGTTCAGCTTCGGAAATAATATTGAAACACTGGGCGTGACAGCGCGCCCCCGTAACCCCAGCACTGGGGAGGTGGGCTTAGCCGAGTCCCCGACGCTCACTGGTCTGCCCTAATTAGAGACCCTGTCTCAAAAAGACATGAATTCCTAAGATATATCTGAGGTTATCCTCTGGCCTCCACACACACATGCGCACATACTCCCCCACAAACATGCACACCACACACACACACACACACACACACACACACACACACACGGAAAAAGAGGTGACATATTTATCACAACGTAAGACATAGGGAGAGCTCGATCATGTCTTATTTGGTAAATTAATGGATGATTCCACTTGAAGTCCATCATAAAATAGGTAAGACTCATAAATGCAGGAGTATTTTGAATTGGGTAATAACATTGCGATATGAAACACTTTATGTTACATGGTCTCTGCAATGGCCATTTAGCATCAGAGTAGACTCTTTCCCAATTTTAGGGAATTACTTACCAAGTAATAAAATGTATGATATTCTCTCTGAAGCCTGAACCCTAAAGGTAGCATTTAGAACCAAGTTCTGACATCTGAATGAAATAAAACCTTTAAAAGTTGATTTTTCTTGTTTTCAGCCAACAGTGCTTTACCCACAGAGCCATTGCCCAGGTCTCTTAAATTTATTTTAAAACACAAACTCTTCCTACATTTTACTTTGATCTTTGAAGTACTCATACTCCTGACATTCCATTATTAAAAAAAAAAAACAAAACACTGATGTTTGGTAGAATCATGTTTTCTAAACAGTTCCACCCTGATAGTATAGGAAGCAAAAGTAAAAATCTGCCAGGCGTGGTGGCGCACGCCTTTAATCCCAGCACTTGGGAGACAGAGGTAGGAGGATCACTATCACTGTGAGTTCAAGGCCACCCTGAGACGACATAGTGAATTCCAGGTCAGCCTGAGCTAGAGTGAGACCCTGCCTCGAAAACAAGCAAACAAACAAAATAAAAGTCTGTGTTTCTGTCATCTGTACTGTCCCATTCGGCCAAACAGTAGACAAGCTGATGCCCATGGCAGCCACTCATGCCCGCAAAGAAACCACAGCTGAGTAACACTGCATTTCTTCATCCATGTAGCCTCTTCCCTCCTGTGTCAAAATTTTCCTGCTAAGGGAATATGCTGGGTAAGGTTTTGTTAGGTAGTGGCTTCTTAGCCACGGACTTACTGTTCTTTTAGTAACCTGGAGCCATTCCCCAGGTACGAGGCCTGAAGCAAGACTTAATCACTAGCGACAACACGCACGCTCAGTGATTCAAGAGGCGGAAGACTTGTGGGTCCATAAGCCACTCCCTTAATCACTGACACCACCAAGGTTCATTTCTTATGACATGTCAGAAGTTGTTTGGGGAAATGACTAACGTGGTCAAACAGCAGCAGCATGGACAAGTGACACCTCGGTGATTCTCTGGCTCAGCATTAATTAAGACAAACAAACAAAAGGAACAAGGGCTGGAGAGATGGCTCAGCAGTTAAGTGCTTGTCTGTGAAGCCTAAGGACACTGGTTCGAGGCTCAGTTCTCCCGGATCCATGTAAGCCAGATACACAAGGTGGCACATGCATCTGGAGTCCGTTTGGAGGACCTGGCATGCCCACTTTCCATCTCTCTGCCTCTTTCTCTGTCACTCTCAAATAAATATATGGAAATAAGCAAAAGAAAAAATTTTTTAAAAGGAAAATAAAACACCCTGATCTCCCTTTCACCACAGTTATACTTTCACCACGATTATATTCACTTAAATGATTGTTTTGTTGTGGCTCTAAGGACTGAATTTAGGGCCTTTTTTCTTGCCAGGCAATCATTGTATATATCCCCCAGCACTATGTTTGTCTTAAAGTTTTTCTATTTTAAATTTTGAGCCAGGGTCTTACTAAATTATCTGGACTGGCCTTAAATTCAGTCTTTAGCCCAGGCAGGCTTGGAACTTGCAATCCTCCTATCTCAGACTCTGGAGTAGCTGGTATTACAGGCCCACACCACCAAGCCCCACAAAGTTTATATTTAAAAAAGAATTTCAGTTAATTGACAAATTGTCTTATTATTCAAAGCATACTGACAGAATCTATATGAACACGATTTTGTTTTTTTGCTTAGATGAACATCTAAGGGCCAAGATCATTTTGTCTTTTGGCCTAGAGTCAAATCCACAGATGACCTCACCCTGAAACCTCAACAATCAGAGCTCCAGTGACAGTCCACTAATTCTTTCTTCTGCTAGAAACCTCAGTGCACTTGTTTATTGCATGCTTGGAGCTTCCTGGCCCTGTCTTCAAGTGACCTATCTCTTGAATTATCCTTGAATAAGTGAGGTTGAGATCCCTTACCAGAGCTTGTTTGAGCTGGTGGATTAGAGTTAGGACCGGTAAGTAGGGCTTAAGCTTGGCATCCTTGTAGCTGTAGGGTATGACATGCATTTGCTGGTTTTTTTCTTTCGTTCTGGAGTGACATTCTGGTTTGTTGCTTGCTGAGGTGCTGGTAGGACATGGCACCTTGCCAGCCCCTGCCTCCCACCCAGCTCATTCAGGACGAAGGCTGGGAAGACCCTTGAGGAATGCAGGGTGTATTGTAAGACTCTTTTCTTCCGGCTACCATGCCATACTGAAGACTGTGTGGTGCGATTACTAGTAACTGCGTTTAAGGCATGTGCTTTGAAGGTGTTGTGGCTTCCTATCCCGAGGGTTTTAAGCTTCCGAGAAGTTCTACAAAGCCCTGTGTGGCCTGTGTCTGCTCCCCCTAAGCTTTGTACATGGTGTGTGTGTGTGTGTGTGTGTGGTTTTTCAAGGTAAAGTCTCACTCTAGCCCAGGCTGACCTGGAGCTCACTCTGTAGTCCCAGGCTGGCCTCGAACTCACAGTCATTCTCCTACCTCTGTCTCCTGAGTGCTGGGATAAAAGGTGTGCACCACCACACCTGGCTGTACGTGGTTTGTTTTTTTTTTTTCTTTTTCCTCTTGGTTCATTTCAGAGCCACACTGGGGTTGGAGAGAATAGCATTTTTAGTTCTTTCCTGCCCCAGGTTTCTGCAAGGTTCTTTATAACACCTATGGTAAACTGTGAATTCATTCTGGATCTGAGCTGAAAAATGATTTCTGGGGCTGGAAAGATGGCTTAGTGGTTAAGGCGCTTGCCTTAGGAATCTAAGGACCCAGGTTCAATTCCTCAGTACCCACATAAGCCAGATGCACAAGGTGGTGCACACGTTTGGAGTTCATTTGCAATGGCTGGAGGCCCTTGTGTGCCCCCCTCACATAAATAAACAAATAAAATAATTTAAAAGAATTATTTCTGCAGAAAACAAGTTCCAAAGCCCCACCCTCCTGGGGCTTGGCCATACTGAAGTGACAGTGGATGCTCAGTAACTATTTGCTGAAGCCATGAACCTTGAAGGAATTATCTAAGCTTCGGCTGCTTTTATTTTTTTCTTTCTCTCTCTCTAGCTGGGAAGTTATCAATTCCAAGCCAGATGAAAGACCAAGGCTCAGCCACTGCATTGCAGAATCATGGATGAATTTCAGCATATTTCTTCAAGAAATGTCTCTTTTTAAGCAGCAGAACCCTGGCAAGGCAAGTTTTCCAATGCAGGGGCATATTAAGTATACTTGGGAATAAACTAACAACTTTCCTTATATGTGTTCTCCAGTTCTGAATATACCATGAACATTTGCCATAAAATCTGGTATAAGGAGGCTCAGAAATGATCAAGTATGGAATTCTTATGATTTTGTATTTGAAGAGATTTACTGGGCTGGAGAGATGGTTCAGCAGTTAAAGCACTTGCATATAAAGCCAAATGATCCGGGTTTACAAAAAAAAAAAGTAATTTTTAAAATACAGATTTATTTAGCACATTAGTTATATTTAATGGTGATTGTCTTTGCCCTACCAAAAGGACAAAGTTGTCGTATTCAGAAGTTCACTTGTTGTATTTGGTCTGGTTATGACAGCAAAGGAAGTTGAGTTATACCCATAGTCCTTTGGGGGACTTGCAGAGGAAATGGAGTTTCACTTTTTATGTAAGAATTAGAGACTAGAGTGTGTTTATTTAGAAAACCTTGCTGGATGTGGTGTCAGACATCTGTAAAGCAATTCTCCGGAAGCTGAGGTAGGAAGAACAAGATTTTAAAATGAGTTACATGGTGTAGCAGACAGCTTTGGGGCCGCTGAGGTGAACATCCAGACCTGGCATGGTTATGGAGGAAGGGATTTATTGAAGCTTACAGATCCAGGGGAAGTTCCATAGTGGCAGAAGAAGCTGGCCTGCCTTCACAGGTCCAAGCAGAGAGAGAGAAGCTCAAGCCTAAGAGCCAAAAGCCATGCAGCACAGCTCAATTCAAGAACTCCAGCTAGGCACACTTTGCATATGTTTAGATTGAAATCTGAAACCACCACCACACCTTAAGATCCACCCAGTGACATTGCCTCCAGCCAGGTGGCTGCAGATGCAAACTTCAAACTAAGAAAATGTTGAATATATTTGGGGCCATCTATTGAAACTACTGTTCACACATAGCAGGGCCCCACTGGGTTGGTTCTAGCACCGCTTTTCAGATTAAAGTGTCCAACAGTAGTTGGAAGGGAGAGAAGAACTATCAGCCGTTATGATCCTTCCTACTGTATTAGGTATAAGCAATCTCACCTCACCAGAGCATTAAATAATACAACAGGGCTTGGGAAAATCTTGAGCACACTGTTGTAGGCAGTATTCTATGTAGAAGAGTTTCTTTAATCATGGGCCCAGCACGCTTCTTCTGTGAACAATCTGCTACTGGGTTTCTTTAATCATCTCAAGGTTATTGTTAGAATACATAACCATACGAGAGGCATGATACATTTTCAGTGTCTATTTTGCTGACACAATTAAGCATATTTTTGGAAGATCCGAAACTTTAAGCTTCTGCATTTTATTAATTGTATTAATGTGCCCCAAGTCCGTTGGCTGAAGATGATGTGACGAAATGTAGGACTGAGTGGGATCCCTTTGCAAAATGGAATCGTTAGTGTAACTATGCCTCTGTTGACCGACTTGCTCACACCTTCAACAATTTCACACTCTCTCAAGGGCTCATGCTATTTCTGTAGTAGCTTTAAAAAAAAAGATTTATTTATTTATTTGAGACACAGACAGGGAGAGAGATAGAGAGAGAGTGAGAATGGGTGTGCCAGGGCCTCTAGCTACTGCAAATGAACTCCAGATGCATGTGCCACCATGTGCATCTGGCTTATGTGGGACCTGGAGAATAAACCTGGGTCCTTTTGCTTTGCAGGCAAGTGTCTTAACCGCTAAGCCATCTCTCCAGCCCTGAAGTAGCTTTTTAAAAAATATATTTTATGTTGTTTATGAGGGAGAGAATGAGCACACCAGGGCCTCCAGCCACTGTAAACGATATCCAGATGCATTGGCCACTTTGTGCATCTGGTTTTATGTGGGTACTTGGAGTTTGAGCCCAGGCTTGTCAGACTTTGCAAGCAGGTGCCTTTGACCTCTGAACCATCTCCCTGGCCAAATGACCAAGTTTTTTTTTTTTGTTTGTTTGTTAATGTCCTTTTGCCAGGTGTGGTAGTACACGACTTTAATCCCAGGACTTGGGTGGCAGAGTAGGTGGATCACCATGAGTTCAAAGCCACCCTGAGACTACATAGTGAATTCCAGGTCAGCCTGAGCTAGACTGAGAAAAAAAAAAAAAGTGTAACAAAAGAGCCTGGCATGGTGGTGCACGCCTTTAATCCCAGCACTTGGGAGGCAGAGGTAGGAGGAGATCACTGTGAGTTCGAGGCCACCTGAGACTACAGAGTGAATCCCAGGTCAGCCTGGACTAGAGTGAGACCCTACCTCGAAAAAACAAAGTTTATTTTGTAACTGACAGAAAGAAGGAAAAGTAACCACATTTCACTGGAGGGATTGCATTTCATTCGTATTTGGTTTTGATTTGACCTCAAAGTAAGTTGATAAGGTTAGGAGGGAGTATTGTCCATAGATTCATGCCAGATGTTTACCAGCGTGTCAATGACGTTAGATTTGTGCAGACGCCTCTATCTCTGTAACGTATTTTCTTGTGTTTATCAACTTCAGTAGACTTAGCGTAGTTTGAAGTTTCAGATCAGTTATCAGGCTCAGCAGAAGTTGTTTCTGGGGAATGTTTGGGTTACCCTTTAGATGCTTAAATCTGACAGTAACGCATCTGCAGGTGTGAGTAATGGAACACACCATTCTCAGTACTGGAAATTAGCTCCTCTGCCCTTGAAAATGCTCATTAATACGAGTCAAAGCCCTTCTTTAGGGTTCCTAAGAATAAGGAATGCTGCTTGAGAAACATTTACCATAACCTAATAGATGTCGTATAGGTCAATAATCACCGCGTGCATATCCTGTATCTCAGGTGTCTTGGTGAGGGGCCTCCTTTGGCTCAGTAGGCAGCATGCCAGTCTCCTAAAATGTCCTGGTGCCATACATAACTGTCCTGTGTTATTTCTGGGACTTCTAGTTCTGTCTCCTGGTCTGCAGCGTGTGCACATTTTTCACCATCTTGGGAAGTTACGTGCCTGGAGTGGTACTCAGCTACCTACTGTGTAAGTATCGCAGAACCCTTGCCGGCGGCGTCACCTAGAAGTCAGCAGTCCTTCCAGAGCCTGGGAGGGAGGGGTGAACTCTACTTCATAAAACAAGCTGCTGCTGATTTACTCTCCTAATGTATATCTAAAGTTTGTCTTCTCCTAGAGACATATTATTTTAAAAAATAGGAAAAATAAATAATAAAAAAAAAAAGGAAAAATAGCTGCAAAAGACGGGATCAGAAGTGTGTTTTGTCAAGTCGGTGAGACTCTTAAGCTATTTGCCCCTTTCCCTGAAAATACACCAACACTTCTGCCTGCAGGCACATTCTGTGTTTCACCAAATAAAACCCCAAGAGAGATCATTGTGTCTTGGCCAGAATGGCTAGTATCAAAAATGTTGTACCTGGTATTAAAAATGGTGCAGAACTGCTGGAATTCTTGCATGATGTTGGCAGGCAGGTAGAACAGTCATCATTTCAAGTCACTGTTTGGCAGTTTCTACTAGGCACCCCTCCACTTGGTATTAAATACTTGAGAGAAATGGATGCACACATCTCTACAGAGACGTATACATAGCTGCTAATAACGGATTCATGTTTAGTGGCACAAAGTGGAATACAGTCTATACGAGCTGAACAGATGAAGGGCAAACAGTGGAGGGACAGATTGCTGTTCAGAACTCAAAGTTGACACCACACTTCAGGTAAATTCCAGAGCAAGCAGGCTGAATGGAAGGAACTGGATAAAGAGGAGTCTATGTTGTAGTTCTGTTTATATATAATTCTTAAGGATTCTAACTAGCCTTTCGTGACAAAGCGGATAGTGACTGTCAGGGGATGCAGCATAGGGGAGGCAGAGGCAAGGCGCGGGAGAGAACAGCTCATAAAACATGAGGAAGCTTGTGCTATGTAGAAAATATGCTCTTTTAAAAATGCTATTCATTTATGAGGGGAGAGGAAGGAGAGAGTATGAGCACACCAGGGTCTCTTGCCACAGCAGACAGACTCCAGATGCATGCAGCCTTTTGTGCATTTGGCGTCAGTACTAGGGAATTGAGTCTGGGCCAGCTGGTGAGCTTTGTAAGGAAGCACCCTTGTCCACTGAACCGCCTCCCCCGCCTATGTCCACTGTCTTGATTATGTTCATTTCTTAGTGGTATGCATGTGAAATTCTATCAAATTGTACACTTTATATGCAATTCATTGTATGTGAATTACAACATATTTTCTGCTTTTCCTGAAGAAAAAAAAAAGTGAAGGTCTCACATTGTTACCTTTTAATTGAGGCGATACCCACTACTTTAACTGAACCTCACATTTTCTATCTTTCTTACACTGGTGTTTGAATTTCACTGGCTTATGAAGATAACTCAGTGGTGGCGCACGCCTTTAATCCCAGCACTTGGGAGGCAGAGGTAGAAGGATCACCGTGAGCTCAAGGCCACCCTGAGACTACATAGTGAATTCCAGGTTAGCTTGGGCTAGAGTGAGACCCCATCTCAAAAAACAAAACAGGGCTGGGGAGATGGCTTAGTGGTTAAGCACTTGCCTGTGAAGCCTAAGGACCCCGGTTCGAGGCTCGATTCCCCAGGATCCACATTAGCCAGATGCACAAGGGGGCGCAGGCATCTGGAGTTTGTTTGCAGTGGCTGGAAGCCCTGGTACACTCATTCATTCTCTCTCTCTCTCTCTCCTCCACCCCGTCTTTCTCTGTCACTCTCAAATAAATAAATAATAAACAAAAATATTAAAGCAAAACACAGCAAAAGATAACTGAAATTGCAAATCCAGTCCTCCTAATTGAACTCATGTAGAAATTTAGTTTCTTCGCTTGCACTGTTTAGGAAGAAAGGGAGAAAAAGGCTGGGACAGGGACTTTTCAAATGCTTTGGATGAACGTCACTTACACTTCACAGTAGGCCTAAGCAGCATTGTCCCAGTGTTTCTGACAAGAGGCTAATGGACAGTCACTTTCCCATGGCAAATTGACATTTAATGAACAGAGGTAAGGTTTAATGCAGGGCAGTCACCTGCAAAATATAACCTTTCTTTGAGCTTGAACGGTAGAAGATTCAGAGGAGAAAGTCATTCTGATTGCACATCTAAAATCAGTGGCTGTATGTGTGTATGTGTATTGTACAACATGTTTTCACTGTGGAAGAACAGAAATTAGGAACTTAATTCATGGAGGGAGTGCCCCAAGGAAAGAGCTTCCGTTGTTCCATAAAGAGAACAGTATTTTGTGAAGCACTAAAATGTAAGCTTTTGAAGGACATTTTACCTAGACTGTTTTCTTTTTTATTTTTCAGTACTGTTTGCATTTTTGTGTCCACTGTTTAAATGTAATGATTTCGGACAAAAAATATACAGCAAGATCAAGTCAGTTCTATTGAAACTAGATTTTGGAATTGGAGAATATATTAACCAGAAGAAACGTGAGAGATCTGGTAGGTAAAGTTTGAATCTTAAAGATTCTACACATGAAATGAGACATGGGCAGGTTATTTGTTATGAGATCACCTTTAATAATTATCAGGGAAGGTTTTGCCCTTTATTCAATAATATTATAGAAGGTACTCCCAAAGTCATATATTTAGTTTTTCTTTTCTCCAACATACAATTAAATAAATTGACGTTTAAGTCTAAATTGTCAGGGGGAAAAAAGGTTTAGAGCACTCTGTTTTACCATTTATCATTTATTTTATTTTGGGTTGGACTACTGGAAATGCTAACAATAGAAATAAGTGTGAGCCATTGAGCTAACAGGAAGGAGAAGAAAACAGGAAAACTTTCTTTTTACATTTTAACTTGCCTGTGACCTTATAGGCTCTTAAACTATATAGTGTGCATCAGAGTCGCCTGGAGGGCCTGTGAAAGCCCAGAACGTGGGACCCAGACCATGCCTGACTTAGAGGGTCTAGGGCTGGGCTGAGAATCTGAAATGCGGTAAAGTTCCGAGGGACCCTTTTGCTCTCAGTGCATGCTGTGCTAAGCCAACGTGGACCATTTTTCTCTGGAAAGCAGTGCTTTGCAATCATTATGTGAGGCTTCAATTTCATCATAGAGGCAGTTGTTGGAGAGTATGGGGAGTGTGAGGTAAGAGTTATGGTAAAATAAATGTAGTATGTCTAAGCGTGCCAGGAAACTGAAAGCTTCCTTTTTGTTTTTTCTTCACAGCGGCAGATAAAGAGAAAAGTCACAAAGATGACAGTGAACTAGACTTCTCAGCTCTTTGCCCTAAGGTACTTTTAGTTTCCAGTTTGTTTCTACATGGTTTGATTATAAATTTGTTTACATAAACCAAAGTAAAATGATTGCCCTGATTGACTCCTCCTGCTTTATAAGATGGTTGAACATTTTCAAAAGAAAATATTCAATTTTTTTTATTATCCTGAAATTGTGGGGGTTAGTGTAGATTTTCCAAAAGATTTTCTTCAGTTTAAAATGTCCATTGTGGGCTGGAGAGATGGCTTAGCGGTTAAGCGCTTGCCTGTGAAGCCTAAGGACCCTGGTTCAAGGCTTGATTCCCCAGAACCCACGTTGGCCAGATGCACAAGGGGGCACATACGTCTGGAATTCGTTTGCAGGGGCTGGAGGCCCTGGCGCGCCCATTCTCTCTCTCTCTCTGTCCCCTCCCTCTTTCTCTGTCTTTGTCTGTTGCTCTCAAATAAATAAATAAATAAAATGTCCATTGGGATTTGTATTGACACAGATTAGCCTCTCAGTGGCTGCCAAGGAGTTATCCGTGTCCGACACAGACGTCTCGGAAGTTTCCTGGACGGATAATGGGACCTTCAACCTTTCAGAAGGTTACACCCCACAGACGGACACTTCGGATGGTAGGCTAATATTTGTGGGTTGGGTATTCTTTTGAGTACATAAAAACCGTGACTGCTGGATAAATAAAGTGTGGTACGTGGGTATAACAGAATAATCCTTGGCTGTGAAAGAGAAGGAAGTACTGATACTTGCTAAAGCTTCCATGAGCCTTGAAAACATGAGGCCAGGTGACAGAAGCCAGATACAAAGGCCGCACAGTGTTTAATTCCAGTCAGCTTCCGGGACTGTCCAGAATAGGCAAATGCATGTGGAGGGAAAGTTAAGTGGTGGGGGCCGGAGATAAGCTGGAGGGAATAGTGAGTTACTTGGTATAACTGTTTTTTGGGGGCTGATGCAAATGTTCTAGAAGTTGAGGTAATGGTACAGCATTATGAATATACCAAAAACCTACCAGATTGTATGCTTTAAAAGGGTGCTTTTGTGATATATGAATTATGTCTCAGAATTTTTTTTGTAAAAAGTTATGACTAAATCTGCCTTTAATGTTGAAAACAAAAATGGGAAAAATTTTAAAAAGCCTTCTGAAATGTCAGGCAGTATTGTTTTTAGCAATCACAGGAGGACAGAGACAAAAGCCAATCATAAGCATGCAGGTTTATTACTCATGAACACGGAAGTGTAAGGGGCGAGTCTCCCTGACTACAAAGCTAGCTCCATGTTTACCTTCAACATTAGGCAAACTTACCTGTCTTCCTCGGAGATTAAGTACAATTAAAACAGTAGAGCACCGTATTCCTTATGAATGCGCCTTCTATCCATAACATAAATTGAGAGATAACTCTTGTGTGATAACTTAGCTTTAGCTGGTACCAGTGGGTTATTTTTCTAAAAATAATTTTATTGATTTGAGAGAGACAGAGTGAGTGAATGAGTGAGTGAGTGAAAGAGACAGATAGATAGAGAATGGGCCTTCATCCACTGCAAACAAATTCCAGACAAATGTGCCACCTTGAGCATCTGGCTTACATGGGTCTTGGGGAATTGAACCTGGGTCTTTTGGCTTTGTAGGGAAGTACCTTAACTACTTAGCCATCTCTCCAGCTCCACCAATGGGTTATTTTAAATAGTCTCAGCATAATGTGAACATTGAAAAAGGTTTTAAAACATTTTATTTATTTATTTATTTCAAGCACAGAGAGAAGAGAGGCAGTATGGGTATGCCAGGGGCCCTAGCAACTGTAAACAGACTCCCAGATGCAGGCGCCACTTTGTGCATCCAGCTCTATATGGGCACTGGGGAATTGAACTCAGGTTGTTAGGCTTTGCAGGCAAGTGCTTTAATCACTGATCCATCTCTCCATATACTGAACATTTTGATGAATTTAACAGATTATCAAGAAAGAGGACAAATCACCCATTTTAAACCTACCTTCAAAAACACGTATTTCCTATAGGAAAAAGGAGGCTCTTCAATGTTTGAAAGATAATTTGGAAGTTAAAGACTTAATAATCTTGCCATATACTAGCTTATGACCTGAAATAAATAAATGATTTCTATGGACTCCATTTCCTTGTTTTTTCCAAAGGTATTAGAACAAGAGGAAAACTAAGGTTTACTCAAGTTCTGTAAGTTTCAATATTGACAAAGGAGGCCATATTTAAAAAAATAAAATGACAAATACTTGGGCTGAAACATCACGTCTTAGATTTATACAGAAGAGAAACAATAATCATTGGACCCACACAAATCACTGTCATCAGGAGTTAACTACTACAATAAAAATTTTCTAAAAAAATAAAAATAGATCAATCTGCTTTCTAATCTCACATTGATTTCAAATGTCTTGAATACTGGCATGGTCTAGTTTCAGCCATATTTCTGGGGAGCCAAATGTTTCTGTAAGCTCTTGGGTTAAACTGGAATAGAAGGGGCTGAAGCTACTTGTCAGTGTTTATTTGATATACCAGAATCCATGAATGTCTCAAAATGAAGGATTTTTTTAGTTCATGATTATACACCATTCTCTTTGTCTTAAGATAATTCCCACTTAGGAGCAGGATAGAATAATTATGATGAGTATGGTCTTAGTTACTTTTCTTACTGCCGAGATAGACTTTCTGACAAAGCAAGTCCAGGCAAGGTTACTTTGCTTCCTGTTTGCCGCGCACAGCACCCGAAGGCAGTTGGGGCGTCATGGCGGGAGCCGCTCTCGAGGTGACGGCAGCGTGTGAAGACAGGGCCGCAGGCACGCACGGTCAGAGGAACGGGTGCTCACGCTCTGCGCTCTCTCGGTTGTTCTTTTTATTTGGTACAGGACTCCAGCCCATAGGATGTGGCTTATCACATTAAGGGTGGTGCTTTCCTCCTCAGTTTAACCCCCCTGGAGACAAAGATACACCCAGAAGTATGTCTCCTGGGTGATTCTAAATCCAGTCAAGTTGACAGTGAAGATAAGCCATCACAAACCCCAAGACATTGGTCAAATCCTCAAGCTCGTATTTGACAAGGTTGTCCTTATAGACGTTGTTCTATGCTAAGAGGGAAAGCCAAAGACAGAGGAAGGGCATAAGGTATTTGTCTACTTGTGGAGAGAGATTGCCATAGAGTTAGGATGGAATTCAAAATATGGTGAAATTCAGAGTTCAAGGGCAGCCTGAGACTGAGCATACATAGTGAATTCCAGGTCAGCCTGGGCCAGAGAGAGAACCTACCTCAAACAGCAAATAACATGAAGTGAATACAGGCAAGCGTGGGTTATAGTGTGTTCCGGGTCAGCCTGGACTGGAGTTAGACCCTGCTTAAGAAAAAAAAAAAAAAATCAAGGAGCTGGAGAGATTGCTTAGTGGTGAAGGCACTTGCCTGCAAAGCCTAAGGACCCAGGTTTGATTCCCCAGGACCCAAGTAAGCCAGATGCACAAGGTGGCGCACGCATCTGGAGTTCGTTTGCAGTGGCGGGGGGCCCTGGTGTGCTCATATCCCACCCCTGCCACCAACTCTCTCTGCCTCTTTCTCTCTTTCTCAAATAAATAAATAAATAAAAATTTTTTTACAAACTATTTAAAAAAAAAATCAAGCTGGGCATGGTGGCACATGCCTTTAGTCCCAGAACTCAGGAGGCAGAGTGGTGGGAGGATCACCGTGCCATGAGTTTGAGGCCATCCTGAGGCTACACAGTGAATTCCAGGTCAGTGTGGGCTACAGCGAGACTGTGTCTTGAAGAAAAAGAGAAAGAGAGAGACAAAAACAAAATCTGGTGAAATTCGATTGAAGTTGACTCAGGAAGCTGGGTGAGGTGCCCAGGTTGCCCAGAGGGCTCAATATCAAAGTCACATTTCTAGGCAGCTCTCGTTTCCTATGTGTTCTGGTGCTTAAGCATGAACTTCTGTTATGTGTTTCACAGACCTGGACCGGCCTAGTGAGGAAGTTTTCTCCCGAGATCTTTCTGACTTCCCATCTGCAGAAAACGGCACGGGAACAAATGATGAAGACGAAATAAGCCTGGGCTTGCCAGCCGAGCTCAGAAGCAAGCAGCGGCCGATGGATGGCGGCCACAGACCAAGCCGAGAGCGGCCATCAGCAGCCGGGCTCACGCTTCCTCTGCACGGAGACCGGGCCTTGCACTTGATGAGCAGCCTGGCTGGAGACGTCATCACGGCCGCCGTGACCGCCGCCGTCAAGGACCAGTTAGAGGTCACCCAGCAGGCCCTTGCCCAGGCTGCCCCAAGCCCAGGGGAGGACACAGACTCTGAAGAAGGTGATGACTTTGAACTCCTTGACCAGGCAGAGCTGGATCAGATTGAGAGTGAATTGGGACTTACACAAGACCAGGAGACAGAAACACAGCAGAACAAGAAGTCTTCCGGCTTCCTTTCAAATCTCCTCGGGGGCCATTAGCCTGGGGGCCAGCTTGCCGCAGAGCATAGATGAACCACCAAAAAATTTCAGACAAGCAAAAAAAAAATAATAATAATAATAACAATAAAAAAGACAAAAAAGGGAAAAATTGTGAACTATAGCTTTAATGATTACTTTAGATTTTTTGTTTTTTCCCCCTTCTGCAGTGAATTGGATATATATCAGCTGATACTGATAGATTGATATTTCTGATAGTTTTATGTAATAAGCATGGAAATGATCTTTATATATACATATCTACACACACACATACTGTGGTATCAGAAATGATTAGGGGTTGTTTTTAAAGCAAAAGAAAACACCAAGATCCTTCCACAAGTATTATTTTTTTCATAATTAATTTCCAAGCATGCAAAAGTACCTCACTGAAAAGTAGTAATTGTGAATACATGCTGTCAGCTCCCTTATTTCGAATACTTGGAAGCAGTTTTTTAAAAAGCTGATAGATTTTAATGTACAAAGAAATTATGACGGTGTCTTCATCGAAGGACTTGGGAAATGCTATCAAAATTAATTCCTAGGAAAAATTTGAAAAATATACTTCAGTACTATTGCTAGGTGGAAACATTTCCATGTTATTTCTGCAGTTGTAGACATAGGCTTACTTGAAAAGTGGCATGCTCCATTGACCACGGTATGTAGTCTTGCAAGGGGTGGCCCTGAGCCTCACTAAGCAAGGAGTTAAGTATCATATGATGGTTATAATCAAAGGTTGGGTTGTTTTGTTGTTCTTTTCACAATATGTTTGTTGTCCACAAGGACGTCATGAAGGCAGATCTATTCTGCCTGCTCAGACTGAAGTGTAATCTTCCCCTTTTATCTTGTGTCTTGGAGTCTCCTAAGATTGCAGAACTAGTTATCCTTTGATGATGTTATCAGCAGTAAAGAAATAACTGTTCCTAGTCTGTATAGAAGAGAGGACCTTGTGTTGGGCTTACCATGTATTTATTTGCCATTGCAGTCTAAATATATATCTATTTCTTATTGGGGAAGAAATTGAGCTAGAAGATATTTTTCCTTAAAACTTTTTAAGATCACCTTTAAATAATCAAATTTGACTTACAGCTTCTAGCAACCTAAAAAACTGAAACTAAGATAGTTGTTTTTTGTAATATAAACTTTTCATAGTGTTGAGGGACCATGTCAGCAACTATCAAAGCTCTCTTCAATCTTCAGTTATGGCTGGCATTTCTATATTATATTATATGTGAGACCTTCCAAGAGGTAGGATGATCCAAGAATATACAAAATTGGTATTCTCCTTTTTAAGCTTCACCCCTTTTAGTCCTAAAGACTAATTTTAAGTGACACAACATTTTAATTAATCTAGCATCTATTATTTATTTTTTCTTTCTGAGGTATTAAAATATCTAGACTGAATTCTGCCAAATATCACAGGGAGAGAAGTCCCTGAAGACTTTGAACACTTGCTTTTTGTGACTGACGATGCTTACGTGTCATTGGTGCCTCATGGCTGTGTTGGATGTCCCGTATTGACATAAAGTGAGCCTGTGCCTTCATTATCTTGCCCATTTTGGTACAAATGTACATTTGTGTTAGATAATCTTGGAACTTGTAAGTCTGGGAAGAATATATCTGAATCGTGTTCAATAAGTTTCTGGACATGAAGAAAAATACAGTCGCATATTTATAAAATAGCTGTTACCAGTATCTGTTTTTCTTTTGTATGTGTGTGCTGTGTGTGACATTGTATGTGTAGCTGGGTGCGCTCCGTGCCCTCTTGTGGCAGTTGGAGACCAGTCGTCTAGGTGTTTGCTGGAGATGGAGTCTTTCACTCCATCTCCAGCTGCCCTTGACTGTCAGCAGGCCCTAGCAATTCCCTGGTCGTCGACTCCTATGGGAACTTAGACAAATAGCAATGTTCCGCCATGTCTCTACAACCTAATAAAGAATGGATTGTAAGGCTAGAGTGAAAGGTAGTCGTTAAAATATGAACTTAAAAGGTGTAGAGGTTCATTTCGTGCAAAAAGTAAGTGCCAAGCAAAACCACATAATGGGAACAGCAGACATTTACCATGAATTTTGTATACAACAATAAACAGTGTTCAAGAAACTGCCATTCGCTGTGGAAGGTTAATTCAGCCCAGATGCTCTCATTCTAAAACACCTTTGCTTTTTCCAACCCTAAGATTCTTCAAAGGGATTAAACAAACCAACATAAAACACGTTTCTTCCTCCCTAATTTTAAAGACTATTGGAATAATAACTGTAAAAATTTTATAATTGACAAATATCTTCATCATATGAGTGTGTATCTATGTGTTTATAGTTATATAAATTTATTATAAAACAGTTACATATATATTTATATATATATTTAACGTAGGTTATGGAGACCTCTGGTCTCCATTTCTCTGAGGACCCTCGTCTGAGGGTCTTTGATGTTCTTTTTGGGGAAGTGAGGCCCTCTGTCAGTGTGGGAGGGGTCGTGCCTCAGGATACTTCTGTGGCTCTTACAGTCTTCACGCCCCTCTTCCACCACAGTTCCTTCGCCTTGGTGGGAGTGACAGCAGTTTGTTTATAGGGTTGCGTTCTCTGTAGACCCTCTATTTCTGTAATGTGTTTCAGTTCTCCACTGTGTTTGTTGCTGTCTCCCTGAAGCAATCCAGATGCATGAGCCCCTTGTGCATCTGGCTAACGTGAGTCCTGGGGAATCCAACCTAGGTCTTTTGGCGCCTTAACCGCGAAGCCATCCCTCCAGCCTATTTTCACTTTTTTGTTTGGCTGTTACTGCACTTGAAACTAGGCAGGCTAATTGGAGTCTAGCAGGCAAACCCTTCCCGGGGCGTTTGGTCCAGGCTTAGGTCAGCAGGGCGCAGGCGCGGGCTTCGTCTCCATGGTGACAGTGACTCACCGCCGCCCAGCCCCTGGGAGGACACCCGGAAGTCCCGCCCTGGGCTTCGCTTCCGCCACTTCCTTTCGCCCGTTCCGGAGACTTCCGCTTTTCACCCGGGGTGGAGGGGAGGCCGTCGCGCCACACAGCCGTTGGAGAACATCCCGTGCGAGAGGACCACGCCCCGCAACCGCCACTCGCCTCAGGCTCAGGGGACGGATGCGGATCACGTACCGGGTCAGGGACCAGCGTCACCGCCCCTTCCGGGGCGTGGCTACCCCCCCCCCCACGGAGGCGGGGCTTCCGGCGCGCCCGAGACTCTTCCCCGCGCACGCCGGAAGTCGGCGCAGAGCGACTCCGGAAGCCGGGGCCGAGCGGGCGCGTTGTTGGCCGCTGGGCGAGTGGAAGGTGTCAGGGTTTCCGCTGGGCCGTGAGCGCCGGTCGCTGGCTTCCCGGCCCGGTGCCCCTGTTCCCGCCCGGCGATGGCGACGGCGACGGCGACGGCGACGGCGACGGCGACGTACACGTGCATCACGTGCCGCGTGGCGTTCCGCGACGCGGAGCTGCAGCGCGCCCACTACAAGAGCGACTGGCACCGCTACAACCTGCGGCGCAAGGTGGCCGCCATGGCCCCGGTGAGCGCCGAGGGCTTCCAGGAGCGGGTGCGCGCGCAGCGGGCCGCGGCGGCCGCCGAGGAGCAGCGCCGCGACTCGGCCACGTACTGCGCGGCGTGCGGCAAGAAGTTCGCCTCGTTCAACGCCTACGACAACCACCTGCGCTCGCGGCGGCACGGCGAGCTGGAGCGCAGGGCCGTGCAGGCCGTGAGCCGCCGCGTGCAGAGCCTGAACGAGAAGAACCTGGAGAAGGGGCTGCGCGCGGGCGCCGTGGACAAGGACGCGGTGAACGCGGCCATCCAGCGGGCCATCAAGGCGCAGCCGTCCACGTCGCCCAAGAAGACGCCCGCCGCGGGCGCCGAGCGCCGCGACAGTGTCGCCGCCGCGGGGACGCGGGCCGCGCCCGACCGAGAGCCGGCCGACAAGCCGCCGCGGCTGCAGTGGTTCGAGCAGCAGGCCAGGAAGCTGGCCCGGCAGCCGGGCGAGGACGGTGACTCAGACGACCGGGACGGGGACGGGCCGGAGGACCTGGACGACGAAGGTGATGGCCCTGGGCTCCCTGGCCTTGATCCTGCAGCCTGACAGTGCCACAGGCCTGCATGAATACCGTTTTTTAAAAGATAAACTTTTTGCTAATTTTATTACTTTATACGTGTGTGTGTTTTTGTTACTGCATTTAAGTTATATGTGTATGCATATATGTGTATATACACACACACACACACACACACACACACACACACACACACACACACACACACACGTATGTATGTTTATATTTCCAACCACTGCAAACGAACTCCAGATGCATGGGTTCCCTTGCTATCTAGCTTATCGTGGATCCTGGGGAATCGAACCTGCATCCTTTGGCTTTGCAGGCATGCTCCTTAACCGCTAAGCCATCTCTCCAGCCCTAGGCCTCCATTTATTTTTATTTATTTATTTTTTAATGCTTGCCCTTGTCCCCTTGCCATCTTTTTGGTGGGTCTGATGTGAACAATGTAGTTGTTTTTAGCACTTTAATCCTTGAAAGGTGAGCTTTCCGCTTTTTAAATCGCATTATGTTTATATGAAATTTCCTCAGTGCCTTTTAAAGAATTCGCTTGGATTCGTGGTCTAAATGGTGGGCTTCGTCATGACAGTTCAAAGTGAGGTGTAGGTGTGAAGGCGGCATCTGTTTTCTGAAGTGCCACAGGGAATTTTGTCTGTTTGGTGTTCAGTTGTAGATTTCAGAACTTAAAGATTTTATAAGTAGGCCCAGGGTGGATGGCTCTTTCCTCTCGGATGTGGAAGTTTTAAACCTACACACAGGAAGACAAACTGTTGGCACACTATTGTAGAATTTGTGGTTCTAGTGGGTTCCTTGTTAGGATCTTACCTTTAACTTAGTTTATTTATACTGAAAGGTGAGGTCAGAGGCAGCTGTGAGGCGTAGGAAAGAAATAAGAGACCATTTGAAGTTCACTGTGTACTGGGAATGGAAGATTCAGGAGTTCGTTACCATGCAAGCTTGAGTGTAGTGAAATGGAGATCTTGAAAGATGATGTGACTTCACGGGGAAATGCCGGACTAGAATGCCTCATGAATAATGGTGATGGCTCTGATTGTGTTTATCACTTGGTAAAAAGTAACTTTGCCTTTCACAACTCCGACTTGAAGACTGGGAAGACATTGACTCTGAGGAAGAGGTGGAAGGCGAGGACGACTTGGAGGACGTGGAGGAACAGGACGTGCAAGCGGAGGCTGGGGACAGGCCGGCCCCGGGCGCCATCCCCGTCACGGACTGCTTGTTTTGCTCCCGCCACTCTCGCTCGCTCCTCAAGAACGTGGCTCACATGACCCAAGCGCACAGCTTCTTCATCCCTGATATAGAGTATCTTTCAGACCTGAAGGGGCTGATTCGGTATTTGGGTAAGTATGACAGCTTTCTTTTTAATTGAAAACACGCATTATTGAAGATCAAGTTTTATTTTGTGTTTCTCATGACTCTTCAGTTGCTTGTTTTGTGAAAACCAAAATTTTGATGGTTTTTGAGTTACACAGATAAATAGTGAGATTTGACTTGGTTACAAAAAATTTTGATCTTTTCCCTCACATCATTGGACCAGGAGAGAAAGTTGGTGTTGGCAAGATTTGCCTGTGGTGCAACGAGAAAGGGAAATCCTTCTACTCCACGGAGGCTGTGCAAGCGCATATGAACGACAAGAGCCACTGTAAGCTCCTCACGGACGGGGACGCCGCTTTGGAATTTGCAGATTTCTACGATTTCAGGTAAGTCCGGAGTTTTAATATGAAATGAATTGAGGTCCTCAGGTTAGTATTACAGTGTTGTTGCAGTTCTGCCTTTAAGAAAAAAGTTAGGGTCTCATGAATGTAGCCTGGGCTGAACTTGAACTTTAGATCCTTCCCCCTCAGCCTTTCTTTTTGTTTATTGTGGGTTTTTGTTGTTGTTTTGTTCTGTTTTTTGAGGTAGGGTCTCGCTGTAGCCCAGGCTGACCTGGAATTCACTGTGTGGTCTTAGGCTGGCCTCGAACTCACCGTGATCCTCCTATGTCTGCTGGGGTTAGAGGCATGCGCCCCAAGCCTGAGCTTTGTCAGCTGGCTGAGGCGCTGGGGTTTCGTGCAGGCACTGCCCTGGCCAGCCTTGCTCTGTGCATTCTTCACTCTTGGCACCTCTGTATATGCTAAGAGACCGACTGTGCTCTATCCTGGAGGGGGAGGACTTGAGGCCCAAACTGTGGCTTGCCTGACTTGTTTTTGTTCTTTGTGGTTAAACAGAAGTTCGTTTTTGCTATTTATCTTGTGAAGAGATGTATGAAAAATAGGCTTCACATCTTGTCGTCCCTGAGGGACCTTGAATTGCTAGCTTGCTCGCTCTCGGAAATTGAGATGGTTGCTACGTAGGCCAGATCCTAGCGTTAGATGATGAGATTATCCCATACATCATTTAGACTCTTGAACAATTTATGTATTGTACGACAAATATATGTTAGGTGCTCATTAATAACTTGTTTCTGTTGTCAGTTCCCGTGATACGTGTGAGTAGTATGTCAAGCATGCATGACCTGTGTGATACAGAAAAAATTTAACCTTTAGAAGTTTATTTCGTCTTTTCTCCCTGATTTCTCATTTTTGCAGTTTAGGTTTTGCAGTTAGTGGGCATAACTAGAGGTAGAGGTGGTGACAGTGGAGAAGATGGATTGTCTGCTGCAGGTAGAAAGGGAACAGTTTATAGCCCTCGTTTCCTGGCAGATTAGTGGGTTTGACCTTTTGACTAATGACATGGGTGGGGTCAGAGCAGATACCAAGGATCAAGTCAAGGGGTCACAACCTGTAGTTACTTGGAACGTTGTGGTTCAGACTGTCTAACCTCTTGATCCCCATCTGTTCCTTGTATATTCAGGTTCCTGCCCAGTCTCCTAGATTTCATTACCTTTTATAGGCTCATGACTATCAAGTCTGTATCTCTAATGTGATCTTTCCCTCAACTAGCTTTCCTTGACATGTGTGCTGCGTTCAGATTCAAACTCATACTGTGCGTCCTAACCTGCTCCATCTTAAATAAGTGGTAATTCTGTCCTTCCAGGTATGTAAGCCAAAAACCTTGCACTCATCCTTTCTATTTTATTTCATGCAAGCGTGATGGAATTAAGTCATCAAATCCTTTATCCACCTTCAAGTTGTCATTGAAATGTGACCGTTTCTCATGTCCTTCCTTCTACTGCCCAAGTCAAGGTTGCCATTAGCTTTCACTGGGCTTGCCTCCGGTCTGATCTCCTTACTTTCATCCTTCCTACCCATTGAGTTATATTCTCAAAGCTAGCCAGAGGGGTCCTTTTATAATACGAAGCCAGATCCGAATCTTCTCAGTCTTGCCAGGGTCCCCCTCTTCCTCAAGGTGAAGGTAAGGGTTTACTTGCTCCCAGTGTTGTAGGTATATTGACTTGAGCTAAGATGCTGGTGTTTTCACGTCTCGCTCTTTGGATTCCGAGGGATTATACGTTAACCCCTGTACTTCCTGTCTCCTGCCTGTAACCTTTGTCCAGAGACTTCATTGACTTAGTCCCCATTTCCTAACAGGCTTGCATAAAATTATAAAATCCCAGGGTGGCTGTCCATGATGAGCTTTCATAAAACAGCAGTACTCTCCTAATCCTTTTATCTGTTCTCATAGCCTCTTCTGCCAACTTACTTTTTTAAAAAAATTTACTTAATTGTGTCTCCTTTTAGAATATGGGATAGTGCCTTTTGTTGTTGTTCTTGTTTACTAAATGGTAAGACTGAGAATTTGAATTAAGATTGATAACTAGTGTGAATGGCTAAGGAATTTAATTTCCTAGTTGGGGATCTGGCTCAGTGGTGAAGTGCATGGATATGACCCTGGGTTTGGTCTGTAGTACCTCAAGGAGGGGGAAAATGAATTTTCCTTTTGCCTCAGTGATGCTGTTTTGAACTTTGTGGTTCCTAGAAGCGAGGAATGGTGTAAGCCTTTATTAAAAAAAATGGATATTAAATTACTTTGCTTTAAAAACAAAGTTTACAAGGCTCAATAAAAAACTTAGAAAATCTGCTTTTGTTTCTTAAATAACTGGCTAGCTTGTTTTATACTTAGTTTTTTTAACTGAAGAATAAATTTATAGAAAGGTGCAGGCATGCACATATCATAATTCATCCCAGTGAAATGTTAATTGCAAGAATAGAACATTAATAATGTCCTGACTTCTCCCTTGTATGTATTTCCAGCAATTAGTTCTCTTACCTACAAGCAGAACTATTATTCTGACTTAAAACTTACTAGGTTTTACATGCTTTTGAACCTTGTATGAATGGAATTGCAAAGAAAACACAGTTAGATCCTCTGCTCAGTGTTACATTTGTGAGATCGGCTCTTCCTGTTGCATGTGACGTAGGCCGCTCGCGTTCACTTGTAGAAGATGGCATGAATGCTCCCAATGGCTTATCTAGTGCAGAGACACACATTTGAGTAGTTGTCAGTTTTGCTCTATTAGAAATAATGGTGGCCTACTGTTAATATTTTAGTGTTCTTAATTGTCCAGTTATTTTCGATGTATTCATATAACTATGAAATGTTCAATATATTTAAGAATATAGAGTTAAAGAACTACACTGTCCAATGTGTTAATTACTAGGTGTATCTTATGGCTGTTTAAATGAATTAAAAGGTAAATTACAAATTTAGGGCTGAAGAGATGGCTCAGCAGTTAAGTGAGCTTCCTGTGTAAACATGAGGGCCCAAGGGGGTCTGGAGCTGCCTGAGCTCAAATCTCCTGATATGTAAAAGAGCCGGGTGTGACCATCTGTGCCTGTAACCCTGGCCTCACAGGGGAGGGGAGACTGGAGAGTCTACGGAGCCCCACAAGCTCCAGATTAGAAGATGTCACTGAAATCAAACCAGGCAGAAAAGTGATGGATAGGTTCATCCAGTGTCCCACTCTGGCCTTTGCAGGTGAGCTGTCCCCACCACAGGCAAGTGTGTGGGACACTGCAGGGCACATGCATGTGCATTCACATGCACACACCACATTATACACAGTCACATTGCACACTTCCTCATTTGAAAGTCCACATGTCTAAAGCTAACATGTGAGAAACAGGCATGTACCTTATCGCAAATTCTGTTGGCCTGCACTGTTCTAGAACTTGTGGTTACTGTGGTTACAGTCAGCTACAGCTCCATATCCAGTTCTGTGTTCTCATCCTCTGCATTTGGCAACTTTCATAAAGAAAAACAACTATGAAAAGCAAGTCCTTAAGGGTTACTTGTTTACTTTTATTACAGAGAAGCGCTGGTGATTGTTTATTCCTCACACCTTTCAGTGGGCAGTCTCTGGGGGTAAGGCCATGTTTGCACATGCACTCATATCGTTGAGATGGGTTGAAGTAAGTGTTTATTAATGCCACTTCACTGTTACAGGAGTAGCTACCCAGATCACAAGGAAGGAGAGGATCCAGATGAGCTTGATGCTCCGTCTTCAGACAGGCACTTGGAATACGATGATGAGACCATGGAGCTGATTCTGCCTTCTGGTAAGTGCATAACCCCAGCCCTTGGGAGGCCGAGGTGGGAGGGTCACCATGAGTTCAAGGCCACCCTGAGATGACATGGGGAATTCCAGGTCAGCCTGGGCCAGAGTGAGACCCTACCTCAAAAACAAAAATAGATAAATAAAAATAAAATTAATAGCTTAATGTGGATGTGCTGTGGAAGAGGAATAGCTCCATCAATTACATGCCATATTGATGGAAACAACCTCAAGTTTAAAGGAAACATGTGTTGTCACCAACATGTCAATCAAAGAGTGTTATTGTGCTCTAAGGCTATTTAGTTTATTTTTTTTTAAATATTTATTATTTGAGAGGTAGGGAAAGAGAGAGTCTGGTGTTCCACGACCTCTTGCCACTACAAAGAAACTCCGTATTCATGTGCTACTTTGTTCATCTGGCTTTACATGCATACTGGAGAATTGAGTCGTGGTTGACAGACTTTGCAAGCAGACATCCTGAACCTCTCAGCCATCTCTCCAGCTATGGCTGTTCCGTTGATTCTGTTGGTTTCTATTAAGATGTGCCCTTCTTTTGACCAGGCATTAAAAGCCATTTCTGAGTTTTCTTATTGTGGGCTGTACTCTCAGTCTTGAAGTGATTCCTCTGGTTCTTGTGTGTGCAGGCTCTGTGCTAGTTCCTGTCATGTGGCTTTGAGCAAAGTACCTGCTTTAACAAAAGAGAGAAAACTATTTTGGCGTATTGGCTTCGGGGAGCTGAGTCCATGGTTACTTGGCTCCATGCACTCCCATGTGGGCAGATCATCATGGCAGGGGACACGTGGAAGAGAGCTGTTTACCTCACGGCACATGGGAGACAGCGACAGAGGAATGGGACAAAGTGTCCCCAAGGACCTAGAGGTCAAAACACGAGTCTGCTGGGAGCATCTCATGTTCAAAACGCGCCATCCCAAGCTGCCAGCTAGCCTGGCATGTGAGCATCTGTTTAAAGAGTGCTTGGGTTACATACCTGTCCTGATTGTAGCAGAGATTTGAATCCCGTCTTCTGTGGGGAATATAATCATGACTGGATTTGGTCCCCTAATGAGAAGAGGAATAACCATAAATACCAGAAGCATCCATTGTTTATTGTGAGAGAGGAAGCTGCTAAGTGGAAGGGAAGCTACAGAGGGCAGCTTTAGGTCATGACCTTAAAAGGAAAGGGCGGAATGTCTTATTAAAGACTTAATTTTTCCTACAGTGATAAGGAAGTTACGTTGTTGTATATCATTGTAGCCTATATAATACTTAATGGCAAAGCATGAATGTGTTCAGTAAACCTCTGGTCTTTATGGAATGAGAAGTACAGTCAGCAGCTGGCGGGAGGAAACGGTTTATTTTGGCTTATAGACTCAAGTGGAAGTTCCATGATAGGGAAAATGTGGCACGAGCAGAGACTTGACATCACCTCCAAACCAACATCAGGTGGACAGCAGCAGCAGTAGAGAGTGGCAAATGCTGGCAAGAGCAAGCTGGCTGTAACACCCATTAGCCAACCCCCAACAGCACCCCTCCAAGAGGCTTCAGTTCACAAATTGCCACTAGCTGGGGACCCATCATTCAGAACACATGAGTTTGTAGGGGACACTTAATTCAAATCGCCACATCATACAACCACCAGAACACGAGTAGTTTTCTTTCCTGTCCTGTCCTGTCCTGTCCTGTCCTTTTTTCTTTTTCTTTCTTTTTTTTTTTTTTTTTTTTTTGAGGAAGTGTCTTGCTCTAATGCAGGCTGACCTGGAACTTACTATATAGTCTCAGGCTGGCCTTAAACTCATGGCAATCCTCCTACCTCAGCCTCCCAAGTGCTGGGATTAATGCCTGGCAATACACCAGTATATTTTCTTTGCCATCTAGATTTCCCTAGTGGGGAAATTCCATTGTCTTCAGAGTAATTCAGCTTCTGCTTTTGGCCCCTCATATATTGTGTGCTGTTCCTTGTGGTTTTCTCCTCTGGGTCTTTGTCTCTCTGTCTTGGTTTTGCAAGGTAGGGTCTCACTGTAGCCCAGGCTGGCCTGGAATTCACTGTGTAGTCTCAGGGTGACCTTGAACTCACGGCGGTGCTCCTACTTCTGCCTTCTGAGTGCTGGGATTAAAAGCGTGCGCCACCACGCCCTGCTGGTCTTGGTCTTCACGGGGCACCTCTGTCTTACTCGAATCATCTTCAGTGCACCTCTCACCACTCAGGAGATTCTTCTAGAACTTGTTTTTGTTCCTTTCCTGGATGATGACAGTATATGTTAACTTTCAACTTTTTGGTTTTTCAAGGTAGGTTCTCTCTCTAGCCTAGGCTGACTTGGTATTCACTATATAGTTTCTGGTGGCCTTGAACTCATGGTGTTCCTCCTACAATTGTTCCCTGTAAGCTGGGATTAAAGGCACGTGCCACCACACCCGGCTGCACTGTATTTCTTTACAGGTGTCTCAGTTGACTACTGAGCCATTTTTTCCAATCCAGATGTGACTTAATTTTTTGGGGGGTTTACTTATTTGAAAATAACAGAGAAAGAGACACAGAGAGAATGGGCACACCAGGGCCTCCAGCCACTGCAAACGAACCCCAGACGTGTGCGCCCCCTTGTGCATCTGGCTAACATGGACCCTGGGGAATCGAGTCTCGAACTGGGGTCCTTGGGCTTCACAGGCAAGTGCTTAACCGCTAAGTCATCTCTCCAGCCTCCAGACGTGACTTATAAAATGAAGTCATATTTGATTCCCTGGATCCTGTAGTAATAAGGAAACGGGTGACTAGAGGATAGTTGCAAGAGATTTCCAATCTGTTTTCCTGCACTCCCCCCTTAAGTTCATGGGGAGGATTGCTTTGTTTTGCTCTGCTTTCCTTTTCCTTCCCTTTCCCCTTCTCCCTTCCCCCTTCCCCTTTCCTGACTGAAATGTCAGCTTTAAGCTAATTTGGAAAGGATTGTAGTATAGAGAGCTTAGTGGTAATTTAGTCACCTATACCTAAGAGTTCGCTTTAAACTGGTTTCAAAAGCCATTAGTTACACTGTCTTTCTTAACTAGAGATTTCCAATTGTTCAGTAGTAGGGTCAGCAATGAGATAACTCCAAAGACAGAAACTACGCGGTAGAAGGCGCTGTGAGCATTTCTCTTGGAGATGGCGGTTTGGCTCCGCCCCTGGCATCTCCCCCTCTACTGTTCGGTTAGTACAGGGACGGAAGTGGTGTGGACGACGCATTGACTATGAAACTGCCGGGTTCATGAGAAGCGCTTAATTACTCCTGAGAAGCCACAGTAGGAGATACTTTCTTTTCCAGTATCCACTGTCACTAAGTATGGGAACGGGCAGTTTGGTCGGCAGGTATCTGGTGAAAGCTAGCTGGACGGGTCGTGTGCGCCGTTCGTGGTCAGTCCCACGGTGTTCCGAGGGCCGTCCTTGACGAGGGCCTTCGGTGTCACTGCGCTCCGCTCTTCGGACTTCGGCTCGAGCCACGCGCTTGCTGTCTTTGACACAGCAGGAGTAGCTCTGAGCACTGCTTTCCCAATACTCTGAACTTACAAGGTGTATTTCTGAAGGTTGCAGAGTGGGGGGCAGCTAGCTCAGCAGTTACAGGCACTTGCTCAGTACCCAGGTAAAGCCAGATGCACAATGTGGCACATATGTCTGTAGTTGATTTGCAACAGCAAGAGGCCCTGGTGCACCTGTTTTCTCTGTTAAATAAAAAAGCGTAATGTATACATATTGATTTAATACATACTAATTACCAACATAGTAACAGTAAATGGGCTGAGTAAGGCTTAATTATCATTGCAAATCTAGAACATCTTGACCTAATATTGTAAATTGAAATCTCAGTGAAAAGTACTGAAAGTTCCTATGCTGGCCTCCACTTTCAAAAGGCGGGTACATGATGTGAATGTGGAGGTCAGAGGAACAACTTTTGGGTCAGTCCTCTGCCTGTGTACCCCATTTGAGAGAGGGTTTCTCTCTGGACACTTGCTCTGCGGGTGCTCTCCATGAGTGTCCAGGAAGTTCTCCTGTCTCCACCTCTCGGCTCACCATCATCGTGCTGGGATGACAGCCCACCATGGCTCCTGGCTCTTTATGTGGGGCCTGGGGGTCACCCTGATGCTTGAGCTTGAGCTGTGAGCACTGTCTCCAGTGAACCATCTCCACAGCCCTGAACTCTGCTCTGTCCCCGTCAGCTCTATCACATTTGTGGTATGGGAAGGTTGTTAGCTCTTAGTGAACCCAGTCACACTCAGGGGAACCCCTTTATCCATCCACACTGACTTCCAGAGACCATGTGTTGAATTTGAAGGTTCTCTTCATCAAATCCATCATGGTAACTTCCACATCTGGGTGGCATGCACTTTCTAGGCATTAACCTGATACCATATTTTTTCATTAAAATTAAGGGTTTAGATCCTAAAAGCTAATGACAGTCTAGAGTTCCTTCCTGTGGTTGTGTTTTTTCCCCCAGAAAAGGTTCTGAAAGAAATAAATTTAGATATATAAAAATAAGTTTCCTAAGGACTATACACAAAATTTTATCTAGCCATATTTCACATTAATTTTTAGTGGGCCTGGCTGTTTCATGCCTGTGTATAACTTATTAAGTATCTCTGTATTTTTGCCTATGTGAGAAGGTATTTGATTGTTTATATCCTAATTAATGTTCTTGTGAAAGCAAAATTTGTATTTATTAGTAGTAAGGCTAGGGCAGTGTTGATGAGGACCACCTCTTGAAAGCCACTGTTCTCTTGGAGCCTGGAGCCACCCCTGAAGCCTGTCCTTTTCAGGTTCATCTATTCTGAAGCTGAGTTCGGGGCACTATTCTATAAAGCGACGGTCTTTGAGCCGTTCTGTGCGTCAGCTGTTCAGACCTGCTAGAGATAGCTGCCCCGGTGAGGGTGGCTGTCCCAGCAAGCGTGCGTGCAGGCTGCCTAGCACGTTCGTACCCCGCTTGGGCATGTCACCTCTATAACAATCACTCACATGAACCTTGCCCTTAAGTAGCAGTCTCAATTTTTATTCCTAAGTAAGCAGAACTTTAGAGAGAATTTAACTTAATCATCTTTTCCAAATTCACCACGAGATTTTCATCAGATGGGAAAGGGGAGGCTCTCAGCTTCAGCTCTGTGCATCTTAAGATGTTCGGTGCATCTGTCCTGCAGCCACTAGATGCCAGTAGCACTCCATCCAAAGCATCAACGGTGCTGCCACTGACGGCCAGATGTTCCCCAAAGGGGCAGAATCACCCCTGCTGGAGAAGCCCTGGAATAGACGACTTAAAGTGGATTGATTTCCGTTCTGGACTTTGACTATGGCTTTGTACCATACCTAACCATTCTTTCCTTACTCTTCTATCAAGGATTTTTACCCTTATTTTTCATTAATACTTTCTCATCTTTAAGCATTAAAACATTATCTGGGTATATATCTTTTTCTGCTAGATATTCTAAGGCTCACATCCTTAGAGATAGGATTGGAGAAGCCTTTGTGTTACAGCTGTGTCTAAATACT
Source organism: Jaculus jaculus (assembly GCF_020740685.1). Taxonomy (NCBI): domain Eukaryota; kingdom Metazoa; phylum Chordata; class Mammalia; order Rodentia; family Dipodidae; genus Jaculus; species Jaculus jaculus. The sequence goes on from NC_059114.1 coordinate 86,621,549, forward strand.
GCTCTTCTGGAAAACAGGCGCCAGAGTGGGTCACCGCTCCTTGATGCGCTACTACAAGCAGCGGTTTGGGTCGACAAGAGCCGTGGCAGTCGCTAGAAACCAGAAGGCCGTGGGCAGGGTACTGCAGCAGTATCGAGCCCTGGGATGGACCGGCAGCACAGGTACATCATGCACACCCCTGGGGACCAGCCAGGATCGCATGCTTTCAAGGGGACTTGGGTGACAGGTTTCCATCTATCTGTCTCGTGCTTAGGGATCCTCTTCAGGGGAAATGTGGCTTTCTATGGGATTTCTGTCACCACTTGATAGCAATAATCCTGAGGCCCCCAGCTTAAGTTGCTGGCCCAGTGACTCTAGATACATCATGACCACTTTTTTGGAAGGTAAAGTTGAAATAATCCTAGAGGCCACACAGAGAAAGTAAACAATATCCTAGCTTGATAAGTTGAATTTTGGTTGTTTTGGTTTTTCAAGGTAGGATTTCACTCTAGCTCAGGCTGTCCTGGAATTCACTATGTAGTCTCAGGGTGGCCTTGAACTCATAGTGATCCGCCTACCTCTGCCTCCCAAGTGCTGGGATTAAACCACGCCTGGTGGGATGTAGAATTTAATTTGACAAATATGCACTCACATTCTCTCACGACAAGCAAGAGTAATTTAATTAACCTTCCATTGGCTTATTTATACAATAGAAACAATAGGTCTTCCTTTTATGAGTGGATACCACACAGGTTAGCTGTCAGCTCCTGGCAACTTTCCCATAGTATGATTAGTAATTCAGTCGGGCTCAGATGAGTAATGGCCACTTGAATTAGGCTTTAAAACCTTATCAATGTGCTGCTACTTAAATCTGTTTTGAAATGTGTGCTGTGTAAAGCTGGCTGTCCTCAGCTCTTCGGGAAAGGACCAGTCAGTGGAGGGCTGTGGAGAGGACAAGAGATCTCTTTCTGAAAAGCCGCGGTACCTAAAGTGCCGAAAGGCCCGAGTGCACAACCTGCGTCGTCTCACAGCTGTGGGGCACTTGATTCTTGCACACCGGACATTGCCTTACTCTTGTCAGGAATTATCATATGATGATAGTTTTCTGTCTTATGGGTCATTGGGGCCTGCAGTTCCCTCAATCTGATGAAAACTAAAGATACCCAGAGAAACACGTTTACAACAGTTTTCATATGTGATCCCTAAAGCCCATTGCTTAAAGCCCCCAAGTTAGCATCTCTTTTCAAATGTAAGAAGCCACTTACCCAAAGAGAACTTTGGGTTTCTCCATGAAGACTCTGACTACACGTAAGAGAGCTTTCACTCATTTCCTAACCTCCTTCCACCCACAGGAGCAGCTCTCATGCGGGAGCGGGACATGCAGTATGTGCAGAGGTTGAAGTCAAAGTGGATGCTGAAGACGGGCATGAAGAACAATGCCACCAAGCAGATGCACTTTCGGGCCCAAGTTAGGTTCTGAGAGGCTGCGGGGCTGAGGTGGACCTCCTGCACTTTGCTCCTTGCCCGAGGACACTGGGAGCCAGAGGGTGGGGTGCGTTCTTTTGCTGCTATTTCATTTGTCCTGACCTAATTAAAAAAAAAAGTCAGAATCATACTGGTTTTCAAATTTCATTTTTTGCAGTGTTACAAGCTTGTAAGTAAGTGGTGACATGTTTGTTGGGCTCTGGGACCTGCTGCTTGGCGGTTGGCTGTATTGCCTGGTGTTCAGGTGCTTTCTGGCAGTGTAATGTGGGAAACACGAGTGATTTGTCTATGCCAAATCACTGGGGTCTGTGTGACGGTGGTTTTGGGGGCTGGAAGCTGTAAGGCTTTTGGAGGAGCCAAATTGAATGTCACTCATTGAACACGTGGTTTAGGACGTGGAACATGTCTGGGCACTTGGAATCCAGGCAGAGGAAAGAGCATGCTAGTGGCTTGCCGTGAACATCCTTATTTCTAAACGAGAGCACAGAATGACAGTGCTCGGCACGCAGACTCCGTTTTCAGGGGCTGCCTTTATGTGAACAGTTAGATTACCTCACTGTTAAGTCTTGGAAGAGAATGCACTAATATAGTGACCAAATTTGAAGTTCATACCCATTAAATATCTTTGCTACTTTGGAAAGGTCACTTGATTTTTAATCTTGCAAACAGGCGGCTGTTGCTTGCAGGTGGTGGGCTGAGCGAGGGCCCCGCGCTGGGCCGGGGTCTGCGGTGCTTCGCAGCGCACGCAGAGGCTCCTGAAAGGCCAAGACCAGCTGGCACCCTACCCTGAAAGAGAGGGAAGAGTGCCAGGAGGACTTAGTTGGCCTGGGGTAACTGGCTTTTGTCTGCCAATCTGCTTCCTTTGAACTTTGCAGGCAGAATTGAGTTAGTCATATGTATCTCAGGGTCCGAGTCCTCTATTACCCAAAGAGAGGGGCTTCCTGGTTTGAATTTTGCTCCTTCAGTGCCTTTTAACATCCTCCCCACAGAAGTGTTCAGTCTCCTGGTACCTCTTTGCTAACACACTGAATTCTATACCCAGGTCGTGCTTTGCGCGTGTGCTATGTTTTCAACTTACACGTAGTCAAGTAGTGCATGATGCGTTACAGCTTTTCTGTTCCATCTTTCTTTCAGGGGCACTGTCTGGGTCATAGTTTCTGACTGTTGCTCTCGGTCAGGTGGTGGTCTTACCTCCTTCCTAGTAATTTAGTTACCTCCTACCCTGCGCTAGCACGTGGGCCAGGATGGATGGCTTGTACCTTGTTATGTCTACATCCTCCTTCGTCTCTTTTTTTTTTTGCCATTGGAGTGGGAGACAAGGCAGGGTTTACGAACCTCTAAAATACAGATCATGCCTCCGTTTATTTTATTAGCTACCCCCTCATCCCTTGATGAAGAGGAGACTGTTGTGATTTTGGTTTTATTGAACAACTACTTTGTCACCTCTGTCCATTGTAGCGTTAGAACCCGGTTGCCCTGTCGGGTGGGCTTGTCAGGCTCGGGCGTGAGGCGTCGGCCGGGCCGCAGCAGGAAGAGCGTAGCCCGGTCCTCTCCGCGCTGCAGAAAGCCCGCTGCTCTCGGTCGTTTCCATGCCTTCTCCAGAGAGACGCCGCCGTGTGAGCTTTCTGCTTCGAGTCCCATAAGCTCCCGTTTTGCAGGGCGCGCACGCCTTTGTGACCCTCTGTTGTGAGGCGTGGGCGGTGCTGCTTTACCCACGGGAAGTGGGCTCAGGGGAGTTGAGTGACTGTAAAGGACACGGCAGCCGGAAGCCGGAGGTGACGCTTTCCGGTTCGGTGTTCTTAACGCCGCCCTCCAGCGCCGTGTCTTCAGCATCTTCCTGAAGACGGAGAAGGGCTAAACTTCACTCGGCTCCATTTAATTTGCAGCAATGTGAAAGAAACCTCTCCATCTAGATGTCCTTCTCGTCTGATGTTTGTTTGCTGCGTGGAAGAAAGCCTCACCTTGTCTTGGGAACAACTGACTTTGGCTCTTCACGGATTCTTCGTTGTCCTGCTGCTTGCTTCGGGAGCCCTGGTGTGTCGTGGTCCTCCCAAAGAACCACTGGTGCCGTGTTTATCAGAAGCAGCTGGAGCCTACTGAGGTTGCCCTGTAGGAGGGGCGTGGCAGGGAAAGCGATCAGCCACCCCTGTGCAGCTTGGCTCGGTGATGCACGAGACCTAATGGCCTCGGGAACTGGCGTTTGTAGAGGGTAGAAGATCCAGGGACGGGAGCATCATCTGCCCAGCCGTGGCGATGCTGTTACCGTGTTAGGATGAGACCTTTCAGTATGGCTGCTTGAGGTCTCCATACCTGTGAAAGTAATCCTTTGCCATGCCCTGTCAGAAAGCCCAATATTGGTAAACCAAGGTAAATGGGTGGAACTGGCTTTTAATTTATCTGGGATGCCCTGCCAGGGGGAGCAACCACTTGTTGGCTTCTCCCCAGAAAAGAGCTTATGCCCCCTTGGTTAAAGTGTCACTGTTGTATACGTTAATGGAGAGCTGCTGGCAGTGCTAGACAAACGTGTCTGAACTTAGATGAGTACGTGCCACTGAGCTCACACACATGTATAATTGGCACATTATTTGTAATACTAAAGTGGTGGATGTCAGAAACACTGATTAGTTTGTTAATGGTTCAAACATTTGAATGTTTTACTGACCAGACCGTTCCCTGGTATGTGTTTTTTCCCACGAATGGTTTGAGATAGGGACTGTATTTCCAGCTTCCCCTCCAGCAGCTTGGGTCATGTGATTAAGCCGTGTGCAGACACTGGGTGTACTTGACTACAGATGGTCTCTTGAGACAAGCAGCTCTTCTGGATTCTGTATCTTCAGTCATAAATGGAAATGAGGTGTGCCATTATCACCCATGCAGATGTGAACGATGCCGCAGGGGATGGCAGAGCAGCAGTGTGGAAGGAACCAAGAGTCTCTGAATGATACTGCGGAATGTAGCTGCCTTTCCAGCCTGGGCTGGCCGGACTGTTAACAGAAGATAAATGGAAGCCATTATGCTGTGGAGTTTCTGTTACATTAGCCTAGTTTACACTATAGCAGAATAAAAACTACAATATTGCATACACACACACACGTGCATACACACACACACAAATTAAGATACACCTGATAATTGCTACTTCTTCCCACGTGGCTCTCCTAGAGCTGAGATTGGCTCCATTCTTAGGCATTCAGTTGATTTGCAGACAGTAGGAAAAATACGGCTCACATCATTTGGGATTTTCTCAGGACAGTTTCAGTGTCTCCTTTTCATTCTTTTGGGGACATACAGATATTCTTCATCCATCTCATGGCACCCGTATGACTGCTCACACTTTGACTTCCTGTGCTGCGGTACAGCTGCCTTTCCTCCCCTGCTGTTGGCCTGGGCCTACTCATGGTTACAACATGCGGGAAGCGATGCTGCTGGTTTCCAAAGATGGTTCTTAACAGCAACTCAGCTGCCTATGGTGGCACACACCTTTACTCCTAGCACTTGGGAGGCAGAGGCAGGAGGATTGGGTGCGTTCAAGGACAACCTGAGACTACGTAGTGAATTCCAGGTCAGCCTGAAGGAGACCTTACCTTGAAAAACAAAAACAAAAAGCAATTCGAGTTTCTCCTTGCTTCCTAGAACCCTTGACCATGTGAAGTCACCACCCCGAGGATTGGCTGGAGGCCCTGGTGCAACCATTCTCTGTCTCTCTCTCTCTCTGCCTCTTTCTCAAATATCTCTTCTCAAATATCTTCTAGACTTCTCTAAATCAGATATGAAAGCAACTCAAGGCATAACTCACTTAAGGCAAATTCCTCCGCAGCAATAAGCCTGTAAAACCACGAGCTATGTGCTTTTGACTTGGAAGCTTTCCTGCTTTGCTTTCCTTCTTAGCTCTAAAATAAACCCACACTTTGCTCTTCTGTCCATGTTTTCACGAGTCTTCAGGACCAGAAGTTGGGGCTCACTGCCTGGTCGTCTCCTTAATGAACGGCTCTTCCCAGCACTCCTATCCCACGTCACTTCCAGTGTACAGCGTTGACAGACATTCAGGGCTGGAGACATGGCTTAGCAGTTACGACATTTGCCTGCGAGGGCTAGGGACCCATGTTTGGCCCTCCTGCTCCCACATAAGCCAGACAGCGCACAAGGTGGCACATGTGTCTGGTGCTTGACGGCAGTGGCTGGAGACCCTGGTGTGCCGATTCTCTCTCATAAACAAAAAAAGATTCAAAAGGGCTGGGGGTGGAGGAGTAACAGGCCCCAAACTCAATAGAGAAACTAACGTATCTTAAACCTGGAGAATGACCCTCTGGGATTGCATGGCCCCCCACCTATGCACATGGGCTGGGACGTGGGTGCCAGACAGCCTTGTTCTTCCTCTGGGCTGGGCTGCAGTGACATGCTGCAGTGGCCCCGCAGTTGAGGGGACTGGGAGGCTGCCCCACTCTCAAGGGGCTTTCTGCATGGCCTTGTTCCCAGCGCTCCTGTGGCCCTGCCCTAAGTGAGGGCTTGATGCATTGGCTCTGTGGTAAGTCTCTGCTTGAACCCCAGTCTGTCTGTCTGTCTGTCCTTGGAAACAAAAAGCGCTATGTTCTCTCAGCACATACTTTCCGCATGCCTGCAGAATTAGCATCACGTGATGCTACCGAGGCTATTGGGTACCTTCCGGAGGGCTGCTCGAGACACAAATGGGGAGGAGAGGGGTGTTGGACTGAGATCCAAGAAGCAGAGTCTGAGCTGGGATAAGACAGCAAGTCGTGAGTTAGCATATACTTCCCGGTCAGGGTTGTGTGAGGCAGCCAGTGGTGAGGTTCCACAGATAGGTGTGGAAATCCTTGCCTCAGAGGCCTCTGACAAATAGGGTCATTCCTCCATTTGTTGAATGGCACCTGGCTCCTACTACAAAAATCACTGTGTGAACTGATTGGTTGCCTACAAACTCAGTATTCTTCCCTCAAAACACATTTAACTATTATTAATATTTTTATTTTTAATTTTTTGGTTTTTTGAGGGAGGGTTTCACTCTACCTCAGGCTGACCTGGAATTCTCAGGGTGGCCTTGAACTCACGGCGATCATCCTACCTCTGCCTCCCGAGTGCTGGGATTAACGCATGCGCCACCACGCCCAGCCTACATTTAATTCTTTACATGGCCAAATCGTTTTTTCCAAAACTTTCCATTCTACTTCCCTTAAGTGATAAATCCCATCCATAAACCATGTCTCTCTTCTTTAATTGTAAGCAGCCAAGAGAAGACTGTGGCACCTGTGTGCTTTGCCACTTAGACATTTCTTCTGCCCGAGATCTTAACTCATCACTCCTAAGTTTCATCTTAAGATTCGGGGCGTGAACAAAACCCCACCGAGGTCTTGGCTTCTTGATAACAAGGCTGACCTTGAGTTTCTAACACCTGCTCCTCATTTCTACCTGAGATTTCATGAGAATGGTCCTCACTATCTGTGTTTTTTAATAACAACCTGAGCAGATCATTAGGTTGTCTGTAGGAGGATTTAGGCTGTCCCTACAGTGCTGTCTTCTGAGATTTTTTCACCAGATTTCTGAGTAATACAGGGTTTTTCTAGCTTGATCCTCCAGGTTCTTCTAGTGTTCCTGTGTTTCAGTACTGTTCCAGTCAGCTTTGCATTTCTGACAGAAAGAACCCAACCAACAGCAGCTTGGGGGAGAAACAAAAAAATAAAAAGTTTCATTTCAGCTCACAGACTCGAGGGGAAGCTCCACGATGGCAGGAGAAAATGATGGCATGAGCAGAGGGTGGACATCACCCCCTGGCCAACATCAGGTGGACAACAGCAACAGGAGAGTGTGCCAAACACTGGCAAGGGGAAACTGGCTATAACACCCATAAGCCTGCCCCCAACAATCCACTGCCCCCAGGAGGTGTCAATTCCAAAATTGCCATCAGCTGGGAACCTAGCATTCAGAACACCTAAGTTTATGGGAGCCACCTGAATCAAACCACCAGTACCAGTGATCTATCTTAGTCTGTTTTGTGTTGTTATTACTGAATACTAAGCTTGGTAACTATGGTAGTTTGTGTGTGCCCCATTGACTCAGATGTTAAAATTCAACCTGTAACTTGGGTCTCCAGTGGCCTGGCTGGGGGAGGTGCCACTGGGGGTGGGTCCTGGGGTCCACCCCAAAGATACGTTTGGGGGCAGATCTGAATCAAGATGCCAACGTTATCTACAAATTATTCTTGGTGTGTTGTTCATGGTGGAAGGTAGAGGGGCAAGAGAGGCGCTGGGTTTGATGGCTCATGAGTAGTCCCAGTACTCAGGAGGCTGAGGCAGGAGGACTGCCGTGGGTTTGAGGGCAGCTTGTCCTATGTAGTGAGTTCTAGGGCACCTTGGGCCTTGGATAAGACCCTGTCTCAAAGAACAAATCAAACCAAACAAACGCAGAGAGGAGGGTAGAGGAGAGCAAGAAAGGATTGAACTCCCTGTGTATGACACTCATAATTTCAAGTGTGCCAGCAACACGAGCCCCTTCGTTGGTGAAGTGATGATCTAATCCCCTCTTGAAATTGCCACCTCAACATTGTTGCAGTGGGCACCAACTTTTTTTTTTTTTTTTTTTTTTTTGGTTTTTCGAGGTCGGGTCTCACTCTGGCTCAGGCTGACCTGGAATTCACTATGTAGTCTCAGGGTGGCCTCGAACTCTCAGAGATCCTCCTACCTCTGCTCCCGAGTGCTGGGATTAAAGGCGTGCGCCACAACGCCCGGCGGGCACCAACTTTTTAATACACGAAGTTTGGGGAACACGCATGACATAGCATAGGTTTTTACAAGTCTCTAATGTCAGCTAGATTTGCCCTTGGCGCTCCGTTCATTGCAACGCGAGGTTTCTCTACACAACAAGATTGGCAGATCTGCTTCTGCGTTCAGTCTGTTCTATATAACACATCATGCGTGCCCTAGAAAAATTTCCATTTCCCAATAGGTGAGAGGGTAAATGCCATCTCAGTATTAATATGATGCTAGCTTTGGCTTTGCAGACCCCTGCATGGGTGTCAAGGTAACCCGGCATTCCTGGACTGCATCTTGAGAAGCTGTGCAGTATATGTGACTGCTGCTCATGTTGTCCTGGATGAATGCTCTCTAAGAAACACTTCAAGTGAGTCCAGCCTGCTGTGTAGGAATGAACAGCTGTGCAACTAGATTGAGGTTGCCAATCTGGCGTTCTTGACTTTCATTGCGTACTTCATGCCTTTGTTTCTATTCCTCATCCTTCAGACAGGGTTGGTGGGCTGGAGAGATGGCGTAGCGGCTAAAGTGCTTGCCTGAGAAGCCTAAGGACCCACGTTCGACTCTGCAGATCCTACGTAAGCCAGAGGCGCAAAGGTTAGGCAAATACAAGGTCACACATGCCCACTAGGTGGCGCAAGTGTCTGGAGTTTGATTTCAGTGGCTGAGGTCCTAGCTCACCAGTTCTCTCTCTCAAAGTAAATAAATAAATAAATGTAAGAAAAAACAACAGGGTTGGTTACCAATCCCTTGCAGGACCATTCAGCACATTCTAACAAGTATGTAACAAGTGCCCAACAGGGCTGACACACAAAAGATGCCTTGTGAAGGGTGGTGTGTACTGCACAGTGGCTCATGATGGCCAGGAAAGGAAGGTGAGGTGCCTCAGGCAGCTGTAGGGGAAAAAAAGAGAGACCCCCAAACCTGCACCGCAACACACCCTGGCTTCCAGAAGTTTAGTCTGGCTCATGAAGTGCTTATGTTAGACCACCCTAGAGCTGCGGGGCCACATCCCATATAGTCAAGTGCATCCATCTTTCTAGAGAAGAATATGACTCACTCATTCCAGAGGTGAGAAATACCCTCTCTGTTCATGTGCATAGAAATCTGGGTGTCCGGAGCGGAGAACTTTCTATTGTACGTAAGATACGGTGAACCCTACTTACCTGATGCTACTCACTCAGACCTAAGCTATGGCTGTACGCATTCCATCTCATTTTATTCTCAACTCTGTGATCCAGAAACATCCTTGCCTAGTGTTTCATCTTTCAGCCACATTTACTAGGGTTGGATTGGTGAGTCCTGCCTTTCTTTCTATACCTGTAGCCTACAAAACAGAGCTCACGGGTTTATTAGTGGTGGGGGTGGGGGGCTAGGCACACGATGACCCCAGTTTGCATCAACAAATGTCTTCTTGGGTGCACTGAAAATCTGCCTAGCCAGGAGCATGTCCTGAAGAGTGAGTACGACACGAGAGCACGTTCTCTGGACGTGGCATGACCCATTTGCAAGGACAGAGACTGACCGGATGACATTTCGAAGTCTGTAAACAAGAGCCTCACTGGTTGTTCATAATCCCCTGAGTACAGCGTCTCACAGAGGCCTAAAGCCTGAAGTTGTCTGAAGATAAAAGTCCTGGCTGTAGATGATTGTTGGACAAGAAGAAAGGATTACAGGATTTGGAATTAAATTTCTGACAAATTCATCAGAATTTGAAATTATGGAAGTGTTATGACGGTGCTTGAAGACCCTGAGAAGCTGTCAGCTGTGGTTTTCTGCGGGAGTTAGAAGAAATAATTTAAAACGTAATTTTTAATCTGCTTACAATTTTATTCTAACTTCAGGAGGAAGTAAGTTCCATCTACTTAGACACCTGTCCTCCACAGATACTAAGAGGCACTTCACTGTTTTTTTCAATTTTTTTACTTGACAATATCCCATGGTGACTCCCCCCCCCACCTTCCCCTTTGAAACTCCACTCTCCATCATATGCCCTCCCCCTCTCCACCAGTCTCTCTTTTATTTTGATGTCATTATCCTTTCCTCCTCTTATGATGGTCTTGTGTAGGAAGTGTCAGGCACTGTGAGGTCATGGATATCCAGGCCATTTTGTGTCTGGAGGAGCACGTTGTAAGGAGTCCTACCCTTCCTTTGGCTCTTACATTCTTTCCGCCACCTCTTCCACAATAGACCCGGAGCCTTGGAAGGTGTGATAGAGATATTGCAGTGCTGAGCACTCCTGTCACTTCTTTCCAGCACCATGATGCCTTCTGAGTCATCCCAAGGTCACTGCCATCTGAAAAGAGAAGATTCTCTACCAAAAGTGAGAGTAGAATTAATATATAGGTATGAGCTTTAAGAGAAGTGCTTAGTGGGCAGTTTGATAAGCATAGTATATACATTTATCCAGACAGCAGCAGACATTACACCCCTAGGGCTCATGACTACCCTGTTTTAAGTTTTCAGTATCAGGGATGAATTCCCTCCCATGGCGCGGGCCTCCAGTCCAATTCGAGGGCAGTTGGTTTCCCCCATGACAGACGTGCCAGAGGCACTTAACTTTGTTCACTTGAACTTTAACACACCCCTGTTTCACATTGCACGCCTCTTCAAGTTTGCTGCTGTCCCAAATGCAGTGTCGTGACACTCAAATGCAGAACCCTTCCCAAGCCTTGCCAAAGAGTAGGAAAATGCTGCTTGTTAAGACAGAAAAACAGCAGGACTTGCTGTTATAATGGGTATATTCAGTGAGGGAGATGTGGCTGCTGGGGTGAATAGATTATTCTCTTTCCTCTCTCCTTCCTTCCCTCCTTCCCTTCTTTTCTCTGTGTTTCTGTCTCTCATTATTCTGCTCTTCAGAAGGACAGGTTGAAGTCTATCTACAGCAGACTGCAGCTGCCTCACTGCCTCCATCACCCAACATTCCCTTAGGAGCCTCCGTCACAACCACAGCCGTCACTGGACCCAGCGCTTCTCCCAAGATCCCCCGTAGTTAGGTGTGACAGCAACACCTGTCCCGTGGCCTTTCTGAAGACAGCAGGGTGAGGAGCCCCAACTCCCCTGCAGGACACAAGAGCTCATTCCGCTCCCGGCCCAGGAGCCCCAACTCCCCTGCAGGACACAAGAGCTCATTCCGCTCCCGGCCCAGGAGCGCTGGTCCCTGCTGTCACTCAGATGAATCCTTCTGTGGGGACCCTCCCTTGCAGAGGAGAAAAATGCCCCTGCCCAGAGCCATGCCCTCTGTGGTTGAGGCAGGCAGCTGGCACCCATGGCTGGCTCTCTTCCTTGACTAGAAAACTATCTGACAGCAATCCATGGGATTGCCTGAGGCCTGTGTTACAACTAAACCGCAGTTCATTTTCTCCCTCTGTGGAATTCTTTTTTCACTTAGTTCCCTATAATTATTGATCCTGAAAACACTTCCCAGTAAGAGTCCTACATCGACATTTCCACCCCAGAATTCGTTCTCACCTAAACCCATGCGGTTCAGGAACAGCGTCAGGGAGGAGGCTCACCCGGGAGAGAGGCTGCCGCTGGCCCGTCAGGGACAACATCCCTGCGTAGTGGGGTCCCGGTGGCCCCCAGGCTGCTGTGGTCAGGCTGCAGCTTCCCGGTGGCGGCAGCACAGGGTCTGAGGTCCTTGAGAGGGTGGCGTGGGGGAAGTGGGAATTGCTGGCGCAGTGGAATTGGCCGGCAGCTGCTCAGTGCTACAGAATGAGTCAGACAAAGGCAATGAAAGGCTCAGTGATTGATCACCAGCTCAGGGCTAAGTGGGGAAGCCAGAGGGCCTATGGTAGTTTATAAAGAAACTCATCTCGTGTAGCCAGAGGCAGAACAAGAGCCGGGATCAAGCCATGGACTTAATTACAAGATGGGTAGAGGGGCTGGAGAGATGGCTTAGTGGTTAAGCTCTTGCCTGTGAAGCCTAAGGACTCCGGTTCGAGGCTCAACTCCCCAGGACCCACGTTAGCCAGATGCACAAGGGGGCGCAACGCGTCTGGAGTTCGTTTGCAGTGGCTGGAGGCGCTCTCTCCATTCTCTCTGTGTGTTTGCCTCTTTCTCTCTCTGTCTCTCAAATAAATAAACTCTCAAATAAATAAATAAATAAACAATTAAAAAAAAAAAGACGAGCAGAGCTCCAGAGAAGGCGAATTCCTCACCATGGCAAGTTCCTTAACCAAGCCAGGGGAGAGAAGAGTGGGATCCGAGACTACATGGGGATCTTTATGTCATGGACCAAAACTCTATACTCCCGATTACTCAGATCCTTGGGGCCTCCTCCTCTCTTAGTAAGAGCCACCGTTGCCTTTCGTGGAATGCAGAAGCCTGTCCTTCATAACCAGCGTGCTTCCAGTTCAGAGCCTGCTCGGACTCTGTTCCAGTAGCTAGAATAAGGATGAGCACCAGCAGCCTCCAAATCCAGGCTGCAGTCCACGCGGGAGGAAATGCTGGCTCAGGATCCACGGCCACACCGCCCAGTGACGCCGTCTCTCCGTGCCTTCTCATGGTCTCAGCAGAGGACACCTGGCCCGTACAACCGGAGTGTTTTCCAGCTGGCTCTTTGTAGGGTAAATGCGCTAAAACAATAAAACCTGACCCAAGTGCTGGCTCTGATAAGGGGAGAAAAAAGGGATAAAAACCAGAGAACATGCGAGATCTTGCTGACAAACCATTGCAGGAGAGGAAGAACACATCAGGTTGAATTCTGAAGTGTCTCCCTGGAGGAGGATGGCTATATGACTGGATAAAGCTGATCGACACCAGGAACACCCAGCGCTATCTTTGACTGATTTGGACTTTCTCGGTTGACTCTTCTAGCAAAAACAAATGCAGCAAGGGAGACATAGGAGGGATATGTATTAGCAGTCAGTGATAAAACAAACCCAAAGGCTCATAGAGCCTAGCATGCCAGCTAGAATGAATATGTCCTCCACAAGTTCACCGAGTCTCAGAGGTAAACCAAGAAGATAAGTCACTTTCCAAAGCTGTAAGACATGAGCTGGGGATGGTCCTTGGAACACTGAGAAAGTGAGGGGTGACTGTCCCCCGGCAGGGCACGGCTGATGCTGTAGATGACGCTGGTATCTAACTGGGCTTCCTAATGGCGGTGATATGACCCTGGGCTTCTGCCCCCTTCGGTCTTTTGGCAGCCCTTAGGTGGAAGAAGTAGGGGATGTTCAATTATTATGAAGAGTGTGGTTGTGGCTTGAACGTGAGATGTCTCCAAAAGGCTGGTGTGTTCGAACACTTGGTCCTAGCTAGGGGCACTATTTGGGCAGGCTGCAGAACCCTTAAGAGCCGGGGCTCTGCCGGAGGAGGAGGGTCACTGGGGCTAGGCTTGGAAGCCTCATCGCCTGGCTTCCCTTCCTGCTCGTCCTCTGCTTCCTGACTCTGGCTGCGCTGTGAGGAGCTGACCTGCCATGCTTTCCCCACATCATTTAGGGCTGCATCCCCTCAAAAAATAAGCCTAAAAAAACTCAGTCCTTCCTCAAGGATAGGTGTCTGGTCAGTTATTTGTGGGCAGCAAAGAGAAAGTCACCAAGTGCTAGGCTGAAGTGGCAACTAGGTGGATCTCAGCTGTATATACAGCCACAGGGGTGATTGCAGCAGCCCTGCGTATTCATAGTGTATTCCAAGACCCCCAGGAGCTGCCTAAAAACAGAGCCAAACTTTTTATACTCTATGCTTTTCCTGTACATAAACACCTATAGTAAAACTCAATTTATAAAGCAAAGTGAGAGATTAACGATAACAACTGATAAAGTAGTTATAAAACATGCCCTAATAAAAGTTATATAAATGGGGCTGGAGAGATGGCTTAGCGGTTAAGCGCTTGCCTGTGAAGCCTAAGGACCCTGGTTCGAGGCTCAGTTCCCCAGGTCCCATGTTAGCCAGATGCACAAGGGGGCGCACGCGTCTGGAGTTCGCTTGCAGAGGCTGGAAGCCCTGGCACGCCCATTCTCTCTCTCCCCCTCTATCTGTCTTTCTGTCTGTGTCTGTCATTCTCAAATAAATAAATAAATAAATAAATTTAAAAAAAAAAGCTATATAAATGGCCTCTGAAACCAGCATATTGTTCTTTTTGTTTTGTTTTTATTTTTTTAGTTTATTTTTATTTATTTATTTGAAAGCGACAGACAGGGAAAGAGGGGGAAAGAGAGAGAGAGAGAGAATGGGTGCACCAGGGCTTCCAGCCACTGCAAACGAACTCCAGGTGCATGCACCCCCTTGTGCATCTGGCTAACGTGGGTCCTGGGGAATCGAGCCTTGAACCGGGGTCCTTAGGCTTCACAGGAAAGCGCTTAACCGCTAAGCCATCTCTCTAGCCCTTAATTTTTTTAAAAAAATATTTATTTATTTATTTACTTGACAAAGAGAGAGGGAGGGCGAATGGGTGCATCAGGGCCTGCAGCAGCTGCAAACAAACTCCAGACGCATGCACCCCCTTGTGCGTCTGGTTCACGTGGGTCCTGGGGGATTGAACCTGGGTCCTTTGGCTTTGCAGGCAAACACCTTAGCAGCTAAGCCATCCCTCAGCCCCTGTAACTAGCATGTTGTACTGTACACACCCTTCTTGTAATGAGGTGGGGTCCCACGGTGCCTATGTGATGAGCTGAGGTGACATGAACGGCAGCATGGGATGGGTGTACCCGGGGTCACTCTGTGGGGCTTACATGCACACCAGTACGTTGGAACCGCAGACCAGGCTCATAAGCAGGACTGAGTGACCGGCCCGTGGAGAGTGCTCACAGCATGCCAATGCTGGGGAGAGGACGGTTCATGTTCAGAGCGGGGCATCGCAGGACAGGGACACGGCTTATCATGTGAATCTGAACTGTGGGCAACTTAAAACAAGAGTTGGGCATTTGTGGAAATTTCCCATTTATTATATTCGGCCCTCCCCATGGGTAACTAAAACCACAGAAGATGAACTCCCAGGTGAGGGTATTATGGTCTCAGAGCGCAGTGCTCTTAGGAGCCAGGCTGAGGGGTGCGTCACGAGGGTAATCCTCACCCCAACTACGCTTTGCACCTGGTCTGCAGCCAGTGGTGCTGTGGAGGTTACACAGAAGCTTCAGTAGGAGGATTACAATACTAAGGAGTTCCTGGGCTGCAGAGCAAGTTCAATGCCAGTCTAGACAATTTAGCAAGAGCCTGTCTCGAGTATATGAAACAAAGATTGGGATAGAGTAACTCGGTGGTAGAGTACCTGCCTAGAAGCACGAGGCACTAAGTTCAATAGCAAAGAGGAGAACTTGGCCTCTGCCTTCTGAGAGGGAGTCATTACTGAGTACACGTGGGAAAGAGCGGTCCTGGCCGAAGGGCGCTGTTTTGTCCATGGTCAGTGACCGTGGACGTCCAAAGCCATGCTTATGTGCTTCCATTAGGAATGCTCTGAGGGACCCTTTGCACCCAGTCTCGCTGTGGGGTTGGCTGAGGCTTCCAGCAATAACATCACAGTTCAACGTCTTCCTGTGCCTGGTTGTCAGAGGTGATGGATATGAAAGAGATCCCTTCCAGAAAATACCAGCGTGTGACCTTCCACCTCACAACTGGGTTCCCTGGGGACCTGATCTGAGTGTGTTCTCTGGTCTAAGCACCTTATAAACACCTTTATTTTCTCCGCTGTTACTACAGTAGGATTAGCACCAAACCAATATTTCAGCAAATAATTTCCCTCACAAACTGAAAATGAAAATAGTTGGGCATTTAATTTCGTATAAAATATTCTAGTGAGCACAAGAGCTCTATTTTCAATGGGGAGGCTTCTCCATAGACCATCTTTCCTTCAATGAGCTTTTGGCGTTAAATTATTTATTTTTTAATCAAGTCCTAATCCATTGTGTAGATAGATGTTTCTGAACTGTATTTAAAATTTAGTATATTTTTAAAAATAGACCTCCATCTGTCAAGTATGGAATGTGTGTGGGCATGTGGTGAGGGGACATATTTTTAACCCCTAAATGACATCAGCATGTTTGACTGTGTTCTGGGAGTGACCCCATGATGAGTGTTTTCTTCCCTTCACTCCTAAGTAATTTTTTAAAAGATTTTATTTATTCATTAGCGATAGACAAAAGGAGAGATAGATAGATAGATAGATAGAGAGAGAGAGAGGGAGAGAATGAGTGTGCCAGGTCCTCTAGCCACTGCAAAAGAACTCCAGATGCATGCGCCACCACGTGCATCTGGCTTACTTGGGACCTGGAGAACTGAACCTGGTTCAGGCAAGCACCTTAACCAATAAACCATCTCTCCAGCCTTCACAATAAACTTTGTTTCACCTTGTTATCCACAGCCAAGCATCTGATTTTGAAAAGGCAAATTATCACTCTAGTCTCTTTAAAGAGGATCACAGAATGTTGATTTACAGTCTTTTTTTAAAAAAATTATTTATTTATTTATTTGAGAGCGACAGACACAGAGAGAAAGACAGATAGAGGGAGAGAGAGAGAATGGGCACGCCAGGGCTTCCAGCCTCTGCAAACAAACTCCAGATGCGTGCACCCCCTTGTGCATCTGGCTAACGTGGGACCTGGGGAACCGAGCCTTGAACCAGGGTCCTTAGGCTTCACAGGCAAGCGCTTAACCGCTAAGCCATCTCTCCAGCCCAACAGTCTTTTTTTTTTCTTTCCTCCAGGTAGGGTCTCACTCTAGCTCAGGCTGACCTGGAATTCACTATGTAGTCTCAGGGTGGCCTTGAACTCATGGCGATCTTCCTACCTCTGCTGGGATTAAAGGTGTGCACCACCACACCTAGCTTGATCTATAGTCTTCCCATTCCTCTTTCCACCTTGGATTCTTTCCTTGAAACAGGAAAGACATGTTCAGCGAGCATGTCATAAACATTTTAATTCTGTCTAACATTGAGGATTTTAACATTCCTGCTTAAGCTGGTTGTGCTGTGAAAGGTGATTAATCTTTCAATTAGTCGTCAGCTTCAAGCCTGGTCAGATGATACGTGGAGTGATTCCATCTCCAGTGAGAGAACAGTATGCAGCATATGGAGCAGTGTTCAGTGGTTTATGTCATGTTTGCTGGTGTCTGGCCAGAATGGGACTTCATTTCTCCATTGTTTAATATCTTCCTGGATGTATATTTGAGTTTTACTTCTTCTTGCTGGGTATCTATGTGACATGGGTGAGCATGGCACGCCACAGCGTCTGTGTGGGCAGGGGGCGACTTGGGGCGTTGGTTCCCCCCTTCCACCTTGTCTCTCATGGTCTTCTAGGCTCGCTGAACCGTGACCCCCTTCTCACTGCAGGCACATGGGGATTACAGACGCTAGTGCTGTGGCTTCTGGCTCGTGTGACTTTTCGGTTATGGAATTTCCATCCAGACAAAGGTGCAGAGAATGGGATCACGCACCCTCATGCATGCGTCGCTCACTGTCAACACTTCTCAGCATTTGCAACAGTTGTCTCATTTACTCATTGGTGGCTTCCTTTCTCTGCCACGTGGACACACACACCACACACACACACACACACACACATACACACACCGCACACCTGTCATGGAACATTTGAAGCAAATCTCATTTTCTTTGTATTCCGCATAAAATAAAGCAACACATTAAAAAACATAAACACCTAGGCATCATCAAATGGTAACACTGAAAATATTCTAATTTCAGTTCATATTCAAATCTCTCCAATTCTATTAAAGTTCCTTACAGTTGGGCTGTTTCAGTGATGAACAGTTAACTCCGTAACTGCATGGTTACTCGATCTCTTGCTGCCTTTAATATATTTTGTCCCTCATTTCCTCACCAAGTTTGGCTACTGACTTTGTTGGAGAATATTCTGCAGTTGACACTTGTTAGTGAGTTTTTTTTTTTTTTTTTTTAACTTTTTCCTCTGTCCTTTGGGTTTTTTACAAACTGGTAGTTTATATCTGGGCTTTGGTTTGATTAAGGTTCAAGTGACTTTTTTTTAGGTTCTAATATTTCCCATGCTGTGTACTTCCCGTGGAGGTCCACACGTTCTCACGGAGCCTATTTATCCCACTTTCAGGCACAGCAATAATTAATCGAACAAGGTCAGAGTCCTCATGCTGGGCAGGTCCTCTGATCCCTCACGGCCACCATGGACTCATCCACTGTCTTACTGTGGACTGAAATGACAACTTTCTTATCGTGTCCTTTCTTCTGCATTAGTTATCTATCATTCCTCTCCAAATAAGAGTTCATCTTCATCAATTACTTTGTTGCCTTGAAATATGGTTTATACAGGAAGTAAGGGTACCCCAAATTTTAGATTCTAGGTATGCATGGGTTTTCATCATAATGATTCCATGCTCCTAAGCTAATTTTTTTTAAGTTTCATTGGAACACACTGATTTTATATTTAATAGTTTAATGAGCCTGATTTTATTTTTTTTGATGATCATACTGTGCCGCTTTGAGAGTGAGACCCCCTCTCAAGTTGGCTTTCTGTTGACATGACCTATTTCGTTTTTAATACCTTCTTGTTTTGGGCACCTCAGCGTTTTCTCAGCCCATTTCAAATATTTGAAATTCCATCTAGATTCCAGAAAGATTTGCTGGTCAAAGGAGCAACGTGGGCATTGGGATAGACAGATGAGGAGAAGGGCCAACTCTTTTACTGACCAGTTCTGTGGGCTCGGAAGAGACTCCCTTTCACAATGGGATGGTGACAGCCTGTTTTGGGAAAAAGAGTTATGATAACACAAGAAATTGTTTTACCCTGGTGTTAAGTGGAAAAAGCGTAATTCACAGTTATATAACTTTCATAAGGACCACTGTGATCAGGTATGCTGAAATGCTAATGGTGACATCATTTGGTGGTAGACAACAGTCGTGTTTCTTTGGCGTAAGCCTCCTGTTAAACATCCCATGTAACTTAGGATGGAAAGAAGATAACTTCATTAAGAGGAAAACAAGCCTGGGCTGCAAAACCTAGAGTGCTGATTAAAATTCACTGGAGATATGATTCACATCACATTTTCCTTTTTGTATCTTTCACGGTCAATTTAGTCTGCCTGTGCTTTAACAGAACGTAATGCAAATGACATAGTGAAGAGAAATCTTGATGTAACCGTACGCTGTCATCTGCTTCCTTTTGCTGTGCTGGGCCGTATTGATCTCAGTAGACCAGGTCAGAGCTGAGTGTTTCCTGCTTTTAAGGATGACCCGAGATGGCCTCAAGCTGCTCCGGCTCCTCCCTCCCCAGGGACAGGGGCTAGTTCTCGGTGGACAGCGGCAGGCAGAGCAGCAAAAACAGGAAGTAGAGTCAACTCTCTGTCGGACATGCTCATACATCAGTACTCCCGAGGGACAGAGCTGTTGGGGCTGGGCACTCACTGAAAATAGCTGTATTGATCGGCACAGTAAACCAGTTGGTCCTTTATTCAACTGAAGTTTAGTTTGATTTCTCTAGTAACCCCTTAAAATACTGAAAACAATAAAAAGTCTTTAGTGGAGGTGTCTAACCAAGAATTCAACCTGACTTTCAGGAATGGCGTTTTAACCTTGGAGTTGAAAGTTATAATTTCATCTTTTAACATGGATGATAAAATGCAGCCATTGGGAGTATAGGTGAGGATGGTAAAGTCAAATATATGTTTTTTCCTTCATACATTTTTCTATTTGAATGGGTCTTATTTAAAATAATCACTCTCGCGTTTTCATCTTGAACGGTGTAGGCTCAGCTCAGGCACTGCGGAAACTTGACTACCGTATTTACCCGATGACTCGGGAGACATCAGTTGCCTCTGCCCGGTCTTTAGGTGGCTGTGTGGGGCGGAACATGCAACCTATAGCCTGCCGGTGATTGGAAACAACTGGTGAGGGCCGAGAAGATGCTCTTTAGTTTCCTTTCTCTTTGTGTTTTTCTGATTGGTGAGCTGATGGGAATGCTCGCGGGTGGATGAACCAAATCAGCAGTCAGCCGCAGGGTCACTATCGTTCAAAGTGCAATTTATTTCAATGGCACCTCTTCCTAGAGCCCTTGTTGCTGGCACCTGCTCAGGGTGACCTTGCAAGCTAGCTGGCGGGGCTCGGTGTATGCGTGCCAGTAGGTAAGAGACCAGCAGAGACTGTACCAAGGGCCATGGTATGATGTGTCATCAATGGAGCCATCCCTGTGAGTGGGTGGTCGTGGCTTGAGTGTAAAATGTCCCCCGTAGGCTTCTGTGTTTGAACACTTGGTCCCCAGCTGAGGGAAATGGAGTAGCTTCAGGACAAGGAGCCTTGAGGGAGCAAGTGGGTTGCTGAGGGCCACCCTTGGAGGTTTTGTGCTGCTGACCCTCTGCTTCCTGCCCACCAGCGTGGCACAGACCTCCTGCTCTGGTGCCTGGCATGGCTTCCCCACCATAGTGGAACTTCCCCTTGGGACTATAAGCCAAATGAAACCCCTTTTCTTTCATAGGTTGCTCCTGGCATGGTATTTGTTGAAAGTACTGAGAAAGTAATTGATACTTGGGGTATCTCTAGAAAAGAAGAAATGGAATCACCCCTTTCAACAGATTTATTTATTTATTTTTAAATTTTTTATTTATTTATTTGAGAGCGACAGACACAGAGAGAAAGACAGATAGAGGGGAAGAGAGAGAATGGGTGCGCCAGGGCTTCCAGCTTCTGCAAACGAACTCCAGACGCGTGTGCCCCCTTGTGCATCTGGCTAACGTGGGTCCTGGGGAACCGAGCCTCGAACCAGGGTCCTTAGGCTTCACAGGCAAGTGCTTAACCGCTAAGCCATCTCTCCAGCCCGTCACAGATTTATTTTTAAGGAATGGGGTTGTGCATTTGTGCTGGGCTGTCTGAAGTATACAGCAGGGTAGAGAGTTGACAGAAAGATTTCAGAGTTTGAGGGTCGGAGAAATGGCTCAGTAGTTAAGGTGCTTGCCTGCAAAGCCTAATAACCTGGGTTGATTCCCCAGTACCCATGTAAAGTCACATGCACAAAGTGTGATGGAGTTTGTTTGCAGGGATTAGAGACCCTGGCATTCCCATTCCTCCCCCTCCTCTCTCTTTCTCTGTCTCTCTGCTTGCAAATAAGATAAAACAAAATTAAATATTTTAAAAAATAAAAAAGGAGATCTCAGAGTTTGAAGGTAGTCTTCTTGTTCAGTGAATCTCTGTTTTCTTTCCGTGAAGGCCTTCAACCTTCAATTGATAAGAAGCAGCAATGTCCATTGGTGGGGAGACAGGATCTGCTTTACTTGGTCTAGTGATAGAAATGTCAATTTGACCTCAACACTGTTTTCACAGAAACATATAGACTGTGTTTGACCAACGTGACATAAAATTAACCATCACAGTTGGGGGATGGTTCCTGGTGGACGGGGTGGTGAGGGGGAAAGGCTAGTTAGGAGGGCTATCAGTAAACAGAGAATGCCAGAAACTTAGTGTCTAGGCAGTTCCCAATATATGTGACTAGAGTGCCTCTGGCAATTATCAAGCCATCCAGTGAAAACACCCTTTCCATGTCAATGGTCACGTGGATGTTTGCCACACACTGAGTGGAGAAACAGGTTGTGCCAGGAGATATGAAAGGTCTACGCCTGGCCACACCATCTCTAACAAATGCTAGTTTATTATTATTAGTAGTAGTAATATGTATGTATGTATGTCTACCAGATCATTCTTTCAGCATCTTTGCAGATCATGATTTCCAGTCGGTTCCTTCTGTCTTCATCTTATAAAGCAGGAGCACCTTGCTAACTTCGACATCAATAGTTTTAAACCTTTAAAAATTTTATTTATTTATTTATTTGCAAGCAGAGAGACAGAGAGAGAATGGGTGGGCCAGGGCCTGTAGTTATGGCAAATGAACTCCAGACGCATGTGCCCCTTGTGCATCTGGCTTACGTGGGTCCTGGGGAATCGAACCTGGGTCGTTCGGCTTCACAGGCAAATGCCTTAACTGCTAAGCCATCCCTCCAGCCCCGTTTGTAGTTGTGAACTTAGCTGTACATTATCCACTTCTTGCATAAGGGATTCGTTACCATGGCATCAATACACCACCTTCCATCCTTCCCCTGTGGCAGCCACCATGATCAGAGTATTGATATTACTTTAGAGATCACCTTTGTGATAGAGACTGTAAAAATATTAATGTTACTTTTCTCAGTAAAACATAATAGAGATTGTTTCCCTGAGACTTAAAGCTTATTATTGTTGTTGTTGTTGTTGAATTGCATGTGTGTGATGCCGGGGGTTGCGGGGCCTTGCACATGCCTGCCATTCCACAGTCTTTCATGCTTCTGCAATATTTCGTGGCACAAATGCGCTGTGCTTATTTAGTCATCCTCCATCTGAATTCTTTCCAGTCTTGTGCTATAAAAGTGATAAAGACATAAGTATCCTTGCACACACACTCTTCTCTTGTCTTTGGCAATAAATTCCTGATTGTAAAAGAAAGGGTTTGTGTGTTTGAACTTGGATATAATAGCAAAATGTTTCCCGCTCAGGCCATGCTTGTTAACACACCTAGAATTGCTCATCTCCAAGTCCAGTTTACAGATGCACAAAGTTGACCCCACTTGGGGTGAAGGGTAGTGAAGACTTTTTGTAGATTCGTTTTTTATGTTTCCTCCATGTACCTGATGGCCAGTCCCCAGCTTTTGTAAGAAGGCTGCATGGGTACACACTGTGAGCTGGGGAACAAAGTGAGGGGGCTCAGCCCTGAAGGCATTGATCCCACAGATTTTCTTGTCACTAAGTGGACCCAGTTAAAGTACCAAACGGTGGACTTCCTCTTCATAATGTGCCCAAGTGCACACCACTCAGGCATGTCAGGAACTGACCATGAGCTCCAGAGTTCCTAGACTTTGGAAAGCATAGATTTGTCATGATATCAACACAAGCTAGCTTTTGCATGTTGGATAAGAGACTCCCTGGAATTTTGTGGAAGAGGTGGAGGAAAGCTTGTAAGAGCCGCAGGGTGGGATGTCATAGAGGCCCCCCCCCCAATAGCTCTCTGCTGCTCCTACCTAACCCACCGTCTATGGGGAGTACCAGCAACTCCACTGAGGCGGGCCCCAGTGGAACGGGGGCAGGAAGAAGGGAGAAGATGGCATCAACACATCATGTGTCTTTTTTTAAAAGTTTAATATTTTTTTGTTTGTTTTAGAGAAGGAGAGAGGATTGGCACACCCGAGCCCCAGCCACTGCAATTTAACTCCAGCTGCTTGCATGTGTGACCTTTTGCTTGCCTCACCTTTGTGCGTCTGACTTATGTGGGATCTGGAGAGTCAAATATGGGTCCTTAGGCTTCTCAGGCAAGTGCCTTACCTGCTAAGCCATTTGAAAAAGAGAGAGAGAGCCGGGCGTGGTGGCGCACGCCTTTAATCCCAGCACTCGGGAGGCAGAGGTAGGAGGATTGCCGTGAGTTCAAGGCCAGCCTGAGACTACATAGTGAATTCCAGGTCAGCCTGGGCTAGAGTGAGACCCTACCTCGAAAAACCAAAAAAAAAAAAAGAGAGAGAGAGAGAGAGAGAGAGAGAGGGAGAGAGGGAGAGAGAGACTCCCTGGTACACATGAGCTCTCAGCAGTGACAGCAAGTGTGTGTGGAATCAGTGCAATGGAGGGGCTATCGAGGATTGGCGGGGGTCTGTGCACCCTTGCGGCCTTGGGCGGAAGTGCTGGAAGTGGCTTGAATGCCCCCTGGTTCTTCCAGCAGTGCAATTCACCAGTATCTGAGCTGTGGGGAGGCGAGCATTTTCATAATTGAGCAGGAGCTAACGAGAGCGGCAGTTCTTTGACTCTCACCATGGGCTGAGCATAAACATTAATGACCAGTGAGGCTGGGAAAACCAGGTACAGTTTACCAAGCGAGAAGGCATCTCTCCCCGGGTCAGTTATAAAACAGTGTGCAGGCGACCAGGGCAGGCTTCCCAGCAAGGAAACACAGCAGTGGTGCGGTGTTAAGCACAGAGGTCCCATCAACTGGCATCCACGTGTGAAGCAATTAGAGCTGGTGTCGCCGTAGCATCCCTCTGGCGGCACGGGAGCTGTGGAGGCTCAGCAGCCCAGCTGCTGACAGAATGGGAATGTGCCAGGGGGTGGTGGTGGTGGTGTTTGATACCAAGAAGGCTGCTGTGGGGTGGAGGGTACGACTCAGAACTGAAGCAAGATTCCAAAGACGCTTCTCCCCGAGTCCCGAGTGAATACAGAGCTAAGTTCTTCCCTGGTGGTACCCTGCCTGCTCCCTACGCTACTGTAATACCGTAGGATCCTAAGTAGGAGACATTTAGCCAGGCGTGGTGGCACACACCTTTAGTCCCAGCACTTGGAAGGCAAAGGTAGTAGGATCGCTGAGAGTTCAAGGCTACCCTGAGACTACGTAGTGAATTCCAGGTCAGGCTGGGCTAGTGTGAGACCCTACCTCAGAAAAAAAAAGGGGGGACAAAATAGGAGACCCGGTGGGAAATCCAGACTGTAGGGGAAGTGACAGTGGAGTTTTCTTTCTTCTTCCTCAGTTTTGGTGGTGTGTGCAATCTACCATTCTGCATCTGTTTCCCCCGAGGCCTGGCGCTCCACTGCTCCGGCTGCCCAGAGTAGTTCTAAGCCACATGGACTCGGGGATGGGTCTCCGAGGTGGTCATTAGCCTGGTTTATGGTAACAGCTTGTTCCTTCCAGTCAATGGTGCTAATTTGAGGACTGAGGCTGTTGGAAAGGTCAGGAAAGCCCTCTGGGAATGTCTGGGCATGGAGGAAGACTGAAGGCAGAATTCTGCCAGGGTTTTCTTTCTCCTTATCTGCGGCTGGGAGCAAAAGTCTCGCTGATGGTGATGCCCATGTCTGCAGGACACACTCGGGCCCTGGCCTGGGCCTGGCAGCTGGGTGAGTGGGCTGGGGGAGGGCACTTTCTCACCGGGCAAGGAGCCTGCCCGCACCAGCCGCTGCATACTGCTGGGGCTCCTGCAGTCCCAAGGGACCCTGCACTGCTCCCCAGCCCTGAGGGGTTTTTGCTTCCTATGTCCTAGGGGTGCTAGGCAGCCTGGCAGGTTCCTGGGAAGAGCGGGCCAGCAAGCAGCAAGCTTTGCACTACACCGCACTTACGTCTCCCAGACCCCAGAAACATGCGTGCCTATGTAGCTGATGCAGTCTGGCTCAAATCTTTCCACCTTACTGTTGCCCTCGAGGGGAGCGCTTATGGCCCTTTGTGGCTTTATTTCCATATCTATAAAATAAGGAGATTAATAGGACCTGCTTCATAGCCGTGCTGTGACAATTAAGTATGTACATAAGGCCGTTATCACAGGGCCTTCTTGAAAAGGGACTCCTCTGACACTGAACATAGCTGTCTCGTGCTTAAAGCCCAAACCCTCCTCCTGGGGCTCCTTCTAGTCAGCTGGGAATGGGCAGCATGGGAGAGGGTCTCACCCTCACCTCTGCCCTTTAACCCATAAACGGGACAAGCTCCTAAGTGCACCCATGAGCGGAGATGGGAAGCCATATGGGCCATACTTCTTCATTTTGCCCGTGCGAGCCCAGAGGGGCCTTGTGAGGACTCTGTGAACCAGCCCCACTCGTGTGGGGCATCTCTGTAGGGCAAGCCACTCATAGCCTGTGGGGGATTTCTTACCCATCTCACCCTCTTGCTGTGTGTGGTTTTTAATATATTCACCTTTAATCCCAGCACTCACTTGGGAGGCAGAGGTAGGTGGATCACTGTGAGTTCAAGGGCACCCTGAGACTACATAGTGAATTCCAGGTCAGCCTGAGCTAGAGTGAGACCCTACCTCAAACAACAAACAAAACAAAAAGAAATTTTTTTTTGAGAAGGAAAAAGAGAGCGAGTGAGCAAGAATGGGTGCTCCAGGATCTCCAGCCACTGAAACTCCAGATGCATGCGTCCCCTTGTGCATCTGACTTACATGGGTTCTGGAGAATCGAACCAGGATCCTCTGGCTTCGCAGGCAAATGCCTTAACCGCTAAGCCATCCCTCTAGCCCCCTCTTGCTGTCTTGCCCAGCACATCACATCTGATTTCCCTCCCAGGCATGTTGTCATGGTCATCAGCATGACCTCCTAGCTCCAGGCAAAGTCAGGTGTTCACAGACACTGCCCACCCACTGGGCTTCTGCAGGGCCTTCTGCAGGAAGGGCCCAGGGCCTCTCAGTTGTGCCTGGACAACTCTAATGGTTGTTTAAAAAAAAATACCCATTTTAGTCGTATGGCATGGTCGGAAGATCATGACAGAGGTTACATAGCCTTCCTCCCTCCCGGATGACTGTGACTTTTAAAAAATAACGGAATGAATTGGGGTCATCGTGCAGAGAGAACAGTGCAGGCTGTGGTGATGTGAAGTTCCAGGCAAGTGTAATCACCATTGGTAAAGCCTCTAGAAAACCCAGAGTCCATTTTAGTCCCAGTTTCCTCGCTTTTAAAATGGAGAAATTGGGCTGGAGACACGGCTTAGTGGTTAAGCACTTGCCTGTGAAGCCTAAGGACCCCGGTTCGAGGCTCAATTCTCCAGGACCCACATCAGCAACATACACAAGGGGTCGCACGCGTCTGGAGTTTCTTTGCAGTGGCTGGAGGCCCTGGTGCGCCCATTCTCTCTCTTTCTCTTTCTGTGTCTGTCACTCTCAAATAAATAAATAAATAAACAAAAAAATTTTAAATGGAGAAATTGTCCTTTATTTCTGCACATACATGAGTACACGGATAAGGGTGTGCTCATGAGTGGGTGCATGTATGTGCACAAGCGTGCATGAACATGTGCGTGCAGGCCAAAAGCCAAGAACAGGTTCCTTCTTCAGCTGTTTTCTACTTTACTGTGGGAGGCAGGGTGTCTTGCTCCATGATCTGCCTAGCTAGCCAGTGAGGACCAGGAGCCCCCGTCTCTGTCTTCCAAGCACGGGAAGTATAGGCCTGCGCCGTCCTGATCGGCGTTGTGCACTGGGGCGGGGGTCTGAGCTCGGTGCCCTCTGCTCGGGAAGCACCAACCCCCCCCCCCCCCAGCCATCGCTCCAGCCCTTAAATTACTTCTTATCCCACGAGGTTGCGTATGGTCCTTACATTCCAGAAGGCCAGGCTGGGGCGGTGACTCAGTTATAGAATGCTTCCCTTTCCAACATGAGGATCCAAGTGTGATCCCCAGAATGCATGTAAAGATCAGGTATACACCTATAATCCCAGCACTGAGGAGGCAGGGATAACAGGTCCCTGAGGCCCACTGGCCAGCCAATGTAGCCTACTGGGTGAGTTCCAGGCCAGTGAGAGACAATGTATCCACAAAGATGGGTGGTGTGCTGGGGAGATGGCTGAAAGGCTAAGGATGCTTGCTTGCAAAGCCTGCCAAGCCTGGTTCTATTGCTCAGTGCCTACCAGACGCACAAAGTGGCACATGCATCTGGAGTTCATTTGCAGCAGCAAAGCCCTGTGTACCTACACTCCTTCTCTCTCTCATAAATAAATAAAAATATTTTTTGTGGGCTGGAGAGATGGCGTAGCGGTTAAGCGCTTGCCTGTGAAGCCTAAGGACCCCGGTTCGAGGCTCGGTTCCCCAGGACCCACGTTTGCCAGATGCACAAGGGGGCGCACGCGTCTGGAGTTCGTTTGCAGAAGCTGGAAGCCCTGGCGCGCCCATTCTCTCTCTCTCCCTCTACCTGTCTTTCTCTCTGTGTCTGTCACTCTCAAATAAATAAATAAATAAATAAAATTAAAAAAAATTTTTTTTGTTTATTTTTTTATTTATTTGAGACAGAGAGAGAAGGAGAGAAAATGGGCATGCCAGGGCCTCCAGCCACTGCAAACGAACTCCAGATGTGTGCACCCTCTTGTGCAACTGGCTAACGTGGGTACTGGGGAATCGAGCCTCGAACCAGAGTCCTTAGGCTTCACAGGCAAGCGCTTACCCGCTAAGCCGTCTCTCCAGCCCTAACAATATTTTTTAAAAGGCGGATGGTAGTCGAGGAACAACACTCGAGGTTGTCCTGGGGCCTACATATGCATGCACACACATGTGCACCTGCTCACACATATACGTATACAAAATGTTTCACAGCTCCATGGATTCAGAAGACAGGATCCAATTTATAGTGGTGATTAGTCGACAAGCAGCAGAAGTAAGTGGCCTATTTGCATCCCTTTCTGTCTCTATACATTCAGAATGCTGATCAGGAGATGTCCAGGCAGCTCCTGAGAACGCAGACGGGCTGTTAGGATGCCTCCGGAGGTGGCCAGGCAGAGTGAGCCCAGGCGGGAAGAATTAGATTAGGCAGGAGATCAGGTGATGGACCTCATCTGGAAATACAATATTTTAGGCAACGTATATATCGTATATTTGAGCTATTGTAATCTTGACATGTGTTTGTTAACAAATAACAATGAACATGTTCCCATATCAAAAAATAACTCCTGTCATTATAAGGGAATTTTGTTTTGTAATCTGTTTAACCTGTAGCTTGACATTTAATTCCTTTCTAACATGTATCTTAAAATGCATGTCTATTAGGGCTGGAGAGATGGCTTAGTGGTTAATGTGCATACCTACAAAGCCTAAGGACCCAGGTTCGATTCTTCAGGTCACATGTGAGCCAGATGCACATGGTGGCACATGTAACTGGAGTTTGTTTGTAGTGGCTACAGGCCCTGGGGTGCCCATTCTCTCTCTCTCTCTCTAATAAATGAATAAATAAAAATTAAAAAAGTTAAAAACAAAACTGAATGTCTATTAAGTTGTATCATCTTTTCAAAAGTGGACCCATGTATTCAATTTTATTCAGAATATTGGAGTGAAAATTTAGAGTAAAAGTAGATGATATTTGTGTTCTTATTACTATTTTCAAGAATTATCAATACCCAGTCAGTCTGGTTTTATCTGCTTCCTCTCTAAACTACCATTATTTTTAAGGAAATCTCCAATGTCCTCTATGTATATTTCATTGTATGTTGCTTTGCATTGTGTGTTTCAGGTAAACGCTTTACCTGAAAATACTTGTCATGCCGTTGTCAAAGCTAAGGTATTAGTGACACTTGTTTCATATTGCCAAGTACTCTGGAGTTCACATTTCTCTGATGGTCTTGTATATTTGAATCAATACTCAAATCAGTCTCATGTACATGTGATTGGTTAATCTGTTTTTTTTTTGTTGTTGTTGTTTGTTTGCTTATTTGCAACAACTTTTTCTATGTACAGATTCCTTGTCTCTGCCTCTTCTGCTGTGGAGAGTTTGAATGACTAGCCCTCCCTGCCCTCCCAAATCCTGCAGCTGCTAGTTGCATCCCCTGAGTACTTACTGCATTCTTTTCTCCTCCTCTTATCAATTGGCAGTTACATGTAGAAACTTGGTCAGATCCACGTCCTCTCAGACTCTGGCCTTCCCAGCTCTCCTCTCATTGGTGGATATCCTTGGGTTGAACAAACTTAAGTTAGGTGTTCATATTGCCCAAGAAAAGACGATGGCCAGAGCTATTCCACATGGGGAGGGGCCGTTTAAGACACGTGAGATGAGAATGGGGAAGTGGATTGACCAAAAGACCAAAATTGGAACTTTTGGGCTGCAGAGATGGCTCAGCAGTTAAGGCATTATCCTGTAAAGCCAAAAGACCCAGGTTTGATTCCCCAGGACCCACGTAAGCCAGATGCAAAAGGTGACACATGTGTCTGGAGTTCGTTTGCAGTGACTGGAGGCCCTGGCCCACTCATTCTCTCATTCTCTCTCTCTCTGTCTCTAATAACTGAATAAAAATAAATAACTTTTTTTAAAATTGGAACTTTTAAGTAGAACACATCTGGGTCTTCTAATATAAACCTCTAACTGCTGAGGCAGAAAGATCACAACTTTAAGGCCTGGTTGGGCTACAGAGCCTGTTCAAGGCCAGCCTGAGTCACTTAAAGGTACCTTGCCTCAGAATGCACAAACAGAGAAAGAGACTATATAGTTAGTTCAACGACAGAACTCTTGCCTATCATGTGCAAAACTTGGGTTCAATCCTCAGGAACTATTAAAACTATGTGGATGGTGTTCTATTCATTTTAACTTTTCTTGACAATTTTCATACATGTAAATAATGCATTTTGATCTTACTGTCCTCCCATTACTTTATTTTGTTTCCACTTCCGCACCTCCTGCCACTGAGCTCCTTCTTTCCAGCTAGTCCTCCCTCCCCTCCTCAGCCCCCCACGATGACATGTCAACGGTGCAGGCGGTGACACCTGCTGTGAGGTTCTGAATACAGCAGTCACCGCGCATCCAGAAGACAGCCTGTCGAGGCACCCCTCGCGTCCTCTGCCCTTACGTTCTTCCTGCCACCGCTTCCACGGTTTTCCCCGAGCCTTACAGGGAGTGATAGTGATATCTCATTTTGTGCTGACCCTTCAACTGTCACTTCTCACCACTTTGACGAGCTTTGAGTTTCCCCAGTAACCATCACCATCTGCGAGAAGAAGTTTCTCCGACCGAAAGGGAGAGCAGCTCTAATTTATGGGCATGAACATACATATTTAGAGGACAATTTGATGGTCACAGTATATCCATTTAATTACACAGCAGTAACTGTCCCCCAGAGCCTTTAACTTTACTAGCCCCTTTTCTATTTAATTCTCAAAAGAATAAAATGTCTGTTAAGCATTTTTACACAAAGGGATATATTCCGTTTGTTTTTCTACAAGGGAACATACATACCCTCTAAATTAACTATTTTAAATGTATTTATTAAATTTACTTATTTATGTGCGTATGGGTGCATCATGGTCTCTTGCCAATTCAAATGAATGACTGTGCAGCATTACTGAGTGTCTGGGGTATTTCCTGGGCTGGCAGGCTTTTACGGCAGCCCTTAACCATGAACCATCTCCCAAGACCCTAACTTAAAAAAAAAATTATTTTATTTTATATATTTTATAACAAGTTAAACTCTTTTATCCCCTTGCCCCTGCTTCTGTTTTCCTGGGACCCTCCTCAGTGGGGTTATGGTATTCACTGTAGGGTCTTGAAGGCCTCAGTCCCTGTGGGGTTGCAGGGGAACCATGTCTCAGGGTACTCCTACCCTCTGTGGCTCTTATGATCTTTCTGCCCCCTCTTCTACAATGTTCACTGAACCATGGCAGGTTTGTTGGCAGTCTGATTTAGTGCTGAGTTCTTTGTAGCCTCTGGATTTCTGCTTTGTTGGGTTTTGATTGATCAGTGTGTCTCTATTACCCTGGAGCTGGTTGTCAGGCTAGCAGTGAGAGCAGCATTCATGTTACTGTTTCCTCTGCAATTTCTCTTGGGCCCTGGCAGATGTGGTAGAGGAGACATGTGTCATGGTGGACAGTCAGCTGTCTTTTTGTCTTATTAGTGGATCTCCGTTTTCCTCCATTTTCTCTGCCTTCTGTAAAATAAAACTGATTCTCCAACTAAGAGTGAGAGCAGCTTGTGTTGAAAGGTATATGTGCAAAGTTATTTGAGGGACTTTTGGGGTGTGCAAGCCCACTCTCCTTCTCTAAGGGGCAATGGGGACTTCTCTCTGAAGGATGAGATTCCTGATAATGGGATTCTGTCTTGGTTTCCAGTATCAGTTATGAGTTCTCTCCTACTGAGCCAATCAGAGAACATTTGGTTACCTGCAGACACTGTGTACCACTATTGCGCAAGTGTGTACTTCTTGCCTAGCTGGTTGATTTCATACTGTGCAAGGTCCTCTATTTAATCATACTGTTGCTGACCATTGTCCTACTGAGGATCCCATACTGCTTTCCAGACTCTCAGAACTGGCCAGGAGGGAGCTAGTTTCTCTTTTGGTTTCATCATGGTATTCCAATGTCCTGTGACTTCAGCTCCTGGTATTTTCAACAACAGGCTCTTACCTTTTAGCTCAGGCAGTTAATCAGATATGTTACCAATGGCCTATTATGTTTTGGGGACCTCATGGGTTTCCCTGGCTAATAGCTCACTGTGAGGAGCAATTTAATTCTGGGCATGGAGTTTACTGGTCAGAGTATTTTTTTTTTTCATAAAGTAACCAACTTTGCTAGAATAAAGCCACAAGCTACACAGAGAGAGAAAGAGAGAGAGAGAAAATCAGGCAGTATTCATTCCAAGTAGCTTATTTGTGCAATGAGCAACATTTGTGAAAAATTTCATGTATCTTTTGGTGCTTTGTTTCACCTTCTTACTTTTTCTTCTCTGTTCGTTACTTGATATTAGAATTTGCTGAGGATATGAACACACAGTTGAATCTCCACATCACTCTGTCATCCCCGAGTGGCCGAGAACTTGGATGAGTAAGAAAAGGGGAAAGTACCAGGCGAAAAAGACTCTTTGAATGTAATCACTTTCAAAAATGTTTCCCAGAAATGTTCAGAGTGGTGAATGTTATTCTGAGAAGTGTCTTATTATTTTAGGGGACTCTCATGTGGCAGTTTAAGGTTTTGTTCCTGAGTTAAAATGCACATTTACTTTAGAGCGATAAAAAGTTATTGAAATAGGGCTGGAGAGATGGCTTAACAGTTAAGGCATTTGCCTACAAAACCAAAGGACCTCGGTTCAATTCCCCAGGACCCACGTGAGCCAGATGCACAGGGTGGCACATGCATCTGGTGTTCATTTGCAGTGGCTGGAGGCCCTGATGTGCCCATTCTCTCTTTCTTTCTCTCTCTCAAATAAATAAATAAATGATTTTTTAAAAAAAGCATTGAAATGCAAAGTAGCCCATGACATCTGGGGAGCTGGCCTGATGCTCTCTGCTGGACCTCAGTGTTACCCGCATAGTGTGTTTCCTAGGTGATTCTTCATGGTCAGCACACATTCTAGACCCAGATTAAGTTCTTTGAGGTCGCAGTCTGTGCTTCTTACAGGGAAAGTGTGATGTCCTGACTCAAAGTTAATTCCCTGGCGATGCTGTTTTGCTCTCAGGAGGTTATCATCTGCTTGGTGCTGTTCACGTAGACATAATGGTGATCAGAAACCCTCTCCAGCACTGCTGCTGCGTTTAAACTCCGGCTCCACAAATGCCTAGGGCCCGCGGCTCTTTCCCTTTTCCATTTTCACGACCAACAATCACAATACTTACTGTGGGATGTCGGGGTTCAGCACTATGGAGAATTGGCATGAGGAACAGGGATGGGATCCCCAGTGAAAATGCCCACCACTGCCCTGAATATTTTACTCTAAACTCTGCTCACTGAATCCATGAGGAAAGAGTGCCAGGAAGAGTCAGGGAACATTGCAGAAGAGGGCGTGGAGAGAACGTAAGAGCTGGAAGATGGGGCGGAGTGCTGTGGAACACTGTCCTCTGCGTATGACGTGGACTCGGCACTCATGAACTCGCAGTGTCTGTGGCTGTCTGTGTAACACTTGCACAACGTCGGGGTCACCAACCTTCCTTCATGGCTGGGAGGGGCGCTTGTGAGGCTCCACCCCTCCGTGAGGAGCTGTTGGCAGCTAATGGTTGCTCAGAAGGGGAAGTCACTTGCTTCAGGGCTGTCATCACTGTACGGTGCCAGTGTCCAGCAAACAATGTCCCCCATGTGCCCAAGCAAGCAACCCTAACTAACTCAGCGGGTTATCGGAAAGGACATGAAAACAGAAGGGAGTCATTGAGAATAAGAGAATACTTCAGAGGGGCCTCAGTGGGAGAAGGAGGAGGATAAGAGAGAACAATCAGGCTAAATGTTAGCAAAATACATTATTTACCTGTATAAAAATTGTCAACAAAAAGAATGGAGGGGGACTTCCGGTTAAGATGGCGGCGTAGGTACCACGCCAAAGCAGCCTAGGGGGGAAAAAGACCAAAAAAAACTCAGCAAAATACACACTTTTACTAAAAAGTGAGGTGTATAGGAAATTGAGGCGGCAGCGGAGAAGTAGAAGAGTTCCAGAGCATCCAGAGCCTGCACAGGCGGGAACAGCGGCTCCGGGGCGGCTCGGCCACCCGCCGCAGCCGCGGAGCGGCAGAAAGCCTCCGGACTCTCGGCTCGAGCCGCAGGACAAGCCAGGTGCGGGATTTTCCCCTCACACCGCGGCTCGGGACACGTGAGGGGAGAGCGGCAGCGAGCAGCGGAGGAGCAGACCGCGAGGTAGAAGAACACATGGAGCAGCGAGACAACCAGAGCAGCCGCGGCTCCCTCCCCTCCCCCAACGCCTGAGCCCAGCTCCAGCGAACACAGCAGCGGCCCGGGACCCGGCCACGCCAACTTGGGCTGATAGCGGGACCCAAGCAGGAGGAGAGTTCGGCAGCAACTTCAGCGGCTCCAGCACCGGTACCAGTGGCCCCAGCAGCAGCGGACCCAGGAGCGGCAGCGGCGGCAGATCCCGCAGCAGCGGCTTCGGGGTGAGCAGCGGCGGTGGACACGGCAGCGGCAGCTTCAGCAGCGGTGGTGGCTCCGGTGGTGGCAGCTACAACAGCAGCAGAGGCAGCAGCAGCGGCTCAGTTTGCCCCGTAGGAAAAGCAAGTGCCCAGCTCCAGAAATCAGAACAGCAGCCCGACGACCCAGGCAGCAACTTGACTGAGACCACAATCACCCAAGGTAACTGGGATTGCACCAGGGAAGGGTCTCACTTGGTCACAAGCTGACTTGGATACCTCAACAGACCAGAAATCTAAACCTCTTTGTTGATAGAGGATCTGGTCATTATAATAACTACTCTTGCATACATACTCGGGGCTGTTTTTGATTGAATGTGTACAGTGTTTAGTTAAATTTTAGAATCTACCAGTATTTTATTCCACTCAGCCTGCTTGAATACTCCTATAGCAGGGAAACTCAACCCCTAAGAACATCTTTGTAGATACTCTGAGAGTCTTAAGAGCCACACCTAATACCTTAAGGTCCTACCCTGAAAATATATTACATCAAATCAATTGATACAGCTAAGAATACACAGCTAGCTAGAAAATCCAAGCATTAACTTAATCCAAGATGCAAAAATATATACATTATAACACAAGAAACACTAAAAAGCAAGACTATATAAATCCACCTAAAAGTATTAATGCATCAGAAATGTCCTCCAGTGAGAAAGAGTTAGAGGAAATGCCTGAGAAAGAGTTCAAAAGAATAATTATAAATATGTTCAAAGAAGTCAAAGAACACATGAAAACAATCAAAGAAGAAATCAAAGAGGAAATCAAAGAGGAAATCAAAGAGGAAATCAAAGGAATCAAAGAAGAGGCAGGACACCAATTTAATGAAATAAAGAAGGCAATACAAGACATAAATAGGGAAATAGAAATAATAAAGAAAAACCAGTCAGAATTACTAGCAATGAAGAACACAGTTAATGAAATAAAAAACTCTGTAGAAAATCTCACCAGTAGGATGGATGAGGGAGAGGACAGAATATCTAAGCTAGAAGATCAGGTGGCAGACCTAATGCAGTCCAACAAAGAGAAAGACAAACTTATAGAAAAGTATGAGTGGGAATTTCAAGATATTCGGGACACTATGAAAAGATCTAATATAAGAATTCAGGGCATAGTAGAAGGAGAAGAACTCCACTCCAGAGGCATAGTAGGCATCTTCAACAAAATCATAGAGGAAAATTTTCCCCAAATTGGGAAAGAGGTGCCAATACAGATACAGGAAGCCTTTAGAACCCCAGCCAGACAAAACCCAGAAAGAAACTCTCCTCGCCACATTATACTCAAACTTCCAAACACACAAACCAAAGAAAAAATATTGAAAGCAGTTAGAGAGAAAAATCAAGTTACCTACAAAAGCAAGCCCATCAGGATTACAGCAGATTATTCAACACAAACTTTTAAAGCCAGAAGGGCTTGGAGTAATATATTCCAAGTTCTGAAAGATAACAACTGTCAACCAAGGTTACTTTATCCTGCAAAGTTATCCATCCAAATAGATGGAGAAATAAAGACATTCCATGACAAAAGCAGGTTAAAGGA
The DNA here is from genome assembly GCF_020740685.1 of Jaculus jaculus. Lineage (NCBI taxonomy): Eukaryota > Metazoa > Chordata > Mammalia > Rodentia > Dipodidae > Jaculus > Jaculus jaculus. The sequence continues at coordinate 86,657,579 of NC_059114.1, forward strand.
GTATCTGAAGACAAAACCAGCTCTACAGAAAATACTTGATAGAATCCTCCATGCTGAACAAAAGGAAAAGCACACATATAAGGAACCTAGAAAAAACCAGCTATACTCAAATACCAGTTAACAGAAGAGAGCACAGGTAGAACAAGTAACACACACACACACACACAAATGGCAAACATAAATACACACCTTTCAATAATATCTCTTAATATCAACGGTCTCAATGCCCCAACGAAAAGACATAGATTTGCAGACTGGGTTAAAAAGCAGGATCCTACAATTTGTTGTCTCCAAGAAACTCACCTTTCTACAAAGGATAGACATTATCTTAGGGTGAAAGGTTGGAAGACGGTGTTTCAAGCAAATGGGCCTAGAAAACAAGCAGGGGTTGCTATCCTAATATCAGACAGGGTAGACTTTAGTCCGACGTTAGTCAAAAAAGATAAGGAAGGTCACTTTATATTGATTAAGGGCACACTCCAACAGGAGGACATTACAATCCTAAACATATATGCACCTAACATGGGGGCTCCCAAATTCGTCAAACAAACACTATTAGAACTAAGGTCACAGATAACACCAAACACAGTGGTGGTGGGTGACTTTAACACCCCACTCTCATCAATTGACAGGTCATCCAGGGAAAGAATAAACAGAGAGGCATCTGGACTAAATGAGGTCATAGAAGGAATGGACCTAACAGATATATACAGGACATTTCATCCAAAGGCTGCAGAATATACATTCTTTTCAGCAGCACATGGAACATTCTCTAAAATAGACCATATATTAGGACACAAAGCAAATCTTAACAAATTCAGGAAAATTGAAATAATTCCTTGCATTCTATCTGACCACAATGGAATTAAACTACAAATCAGTAGCAAGAAAGGCTATAGAGCATACACAAAATCATGGAAACTAAACAATACACTACTAAATGATGAGTGGGTCAATGAAGAAATCAAAAAGGAAATCAAAAAATTTATAGAGTCAAATGATAATGAGAACACAACATACCAAAATCTCTGGGACACAATGAAGGCAGTTCTAAGAGGTAAATTTAGAGCCTTAAGTGCCTATATTAAGAAATTAGAAAGGTCGCAAGTAAACGACCTAAATCTTCGCCTTAAAGCCTTGGAAAAAGAAGAACAAGGCAAACCAAAAAGTAGTAGATGGGAAGAAATAATAAAGATTAGGGCAGAAATTAATGAAATAGAAACAAAAAGAACAATCCAAAGAATTAATGAAACAAAGAGTTGGTTCTTTGAAAGGATAAACAAGATTGATAAACCCTTAGCAAATCTGACCAAAAGAAAGAGAGAAGAGACACAAATTAATAAAATCAGAGATGAACAAGGTAACATCACAACAGATTCCAGAGAAATTCAAAAAATTATAGGGAAATACTATAAAAGCATATACTCCACAAAGTATGAAAATCTGAAAGAAATGGATGATTTCCTTGATCTATATGACCTACCTAAATTAAATCAAAATGAGATTAATCACTTAAATAGACCTATAACAAACATGGAGATCCGAGCAGTTATCAATAATCTCCCAACTAAAAAAAGCCCAGGCCTGGATGGATTCACTGCTGAATTTTACCAGACTTTTAAGGAAGAGCTAACACCATTGCTTCTTAAGCTTTTCCAGGAAATAGAAAAAGAAGGAATCCTACCAAACTCCTTCTATGAGGCCAGCATCACCCTGATACCAAAACCAGGCAAAGATAGAACAAAAAAAGAAAATTACAGACCAATCTCCCTCATGAACATAGATGCAAAAATTCTCAACAAAATATTGGCAAACAGAATACAAGAGTATATCAAAAAGATCATTCACCCTGACCAAGTAGGCTTTATCCCAGAGATGCAGGGATGGTTCAACATACGCAAATCTATAAATGTAATACATTACATAAATGGGTTGAAGGACAAAAATCACATGATCATCTCATTAGATGCAGAGAAAGCATTTGACAAAATCCAACATCCCTTCATGATAAAAGTCCTACAGAGACTGGGAATAGAAGGAACATATCTCAATATAATAAAGGCTATTTATGACAAGCCTACAGCCAACATATTACTAAATGGGGAAGAACTGGAAGCTTTTCCACTAAAATCAGGACCAAGACATGGGTGTCCACTGTCTCCACTTCTATTTAATATAGTTTTGGAAGTCTTAGCCATAGCAATAAGGCAAGAGACACACATAAAAGGGATACAAATTGGAAAGGAAGAAATCAAGTTATCATTATTTGCAGATGACATGATTCTATACATAAAGGACCCTAAAGACTCTACTAGCAAGCTGTTAGAGCTGATCAAAACCTACAGCAATGTAGCAGGATACAAAATAAATACACAGAAATCAGTAGCCTTCGTATATGCTAACAACAAACACACAGAGGATGAAATCAGAGAATCACTCCCATTCACAATTGCATCAAAAAAAAATAAAATACCTTGGAATAAACCTAACCAAGGAAGTAAAGAATCTATACAATGAGAACTTTAAAACACTCAAGCGAGAAATTGCAGAAGACACTAGAAAGTGGAGAAACATCCCTTGTTCCTGGCTTGGAAGAATCAATATCATGAAAATGGCAATCTTACCTAAAGCAATCTACACACTTAATGCAATCCCTATCAAAATTCCAAAGGCTTTCTTCATGGAAATAGAAAAAACAATCCAAAAATTCATTTGGAATCATAAAAAACCTCGAATATCTAAAATAATACTGAGCAACAAAAAAGAGGCTGGTGGTATCACCATACCTGATTTTAACCTATACTACAGAGCCATAGTAACAAAAACAGCATGGTACTGGCACAAAAACAGACATGTAGATCAGTGGAACAGAATAGAGGACCCAGATGTAAGCCCAAGTAGCTATAGCCACCTGATATTCGATAAAAATGCCAAAAATACTCATTGGAGAAGAGACAGCCTCTTCAGCAAATGGTGTTTTGAAAACTGGATAAATATCTGCAGAAGGATGAAAATAGATTCTTCTCTCTCGCCATGCACAAGAATTAAGTCTAAATGGATTAAAGACCTTAACATCAGACCGGAAACTTTGAAACTGCTAGAGGAAAAAGTAGGGGAAACCCTTCAACATATTGGTCTTGGCAAAGACTTTCTGAATACAACCCCAATTGCTCAGGCAATAAAACCACAGATTAACCACTGGGACCTAATGAAATTACAAAGATTTTGCACTGCAAAGGACACAGTGAAAAAAGCAAAGAGGCAACCTACAGAATGGGAAAAAATCTTCGCCAGCTATATATCTGATAGAGGATTAATATCTAGGATATACAAAGAACTCAAAAAGTTAACCAATAAGGAATCAAACAAGCCAATCAAAAAATGGGCTAAGGAGCTAAATAGAGAGTTCTCAAAGGAAGAAATACGAATGGCATATAAGCACCTAAAAAATGTTCTACGTCACTAGTCATCAGGGAAATGCAGATTAAAACTACATTGAGATTCCATCTCACTCCTGTCAGATTGGCCACCATCATGAAAACAAATGATCATAAATGTTGGCGGGGATGTGGAAAAAAAGGAACCCTTCTGCACTGCTGGTGGGAATGCAATCTGGTCCAGCCATTGTGGAAAACAGTGTGGAGGTTCCTAAAGCAGCTAGAGATTGATCTACCATATGACCCAGCTATAGCACTCCTAGGCATATATCCAAAGGACTCATCTCATTTCCTTAGAAGTACATGCTCAACCATGTTTATTGCTGCTCAATTTATAATAGCTGGGAAATGGAACCAGCCTAGATGTCCCTCAACAGATGAGTGGATAATGAAGATGTGGTACATTTATACAATGGAGTTCTACTCAGCGGTAAAGAAAAATGAAGTTATGAAATTTGCAGAAAAATGGATGGACCTGGAAAGTATTATACTAAGTCAGGTAACCCAGGCCCAGAAAGCCAAGCGCCACATGTTCTCTCTCATATGGGGATTCTAGCTACAGATGACTGGGCTTCTGTGTGAGAATGAAAATACTTAGTAGCAGAGGCCAGTAAGTTGAAAAGGAGACATAAAGGGTGGAGAAAGGAAGGGAGGAGGATACTTAATAGGTTGATATTGTATATATGTAATTACAATGATTGTAATGGGGAGGTAATATGATTGAGAATGGAATTTCAAACGGGAAAGTGTGGGGGTGGAGAGGGAGGGAATTACCATGGGATATATTTTATAATCATGGAAAATGTTAATAAAAATTAAAAAAAAAAAGAATGGAAAAGGGCTGGAGAGATGGCTTAGTGGTCAAGTACCTGCCTATGAAGCCTAAGGATCCCAGTTCGAGGCTCGATTCCCCAGGAGCCACATAAGCCTGATGCTCAAGGGGACGCATGCATCTGGAGTTCATTTGCAGTGGCTGGAGGACCTGGCACACCCATTCTCTCTCTCAAATGAATAAATAAAAATATTTTTAAAAGGTAATTTATTAAAAAAAAGAATGGAAAAAAAAGGAGCATAAGTGAGGAATGAAAATAGATTTGGGAAATTATTGGAAAGAAAACCAGGAATCATGACCTCAGAGGAAGGCTCGCATTGCCTCGTTAGCAGCCACAGGACGAGACCTGTGTTTGTTTTACACAGTGCTTACTCTTGCCAAGTAGAAAAGATGGCATGTCTTCTTGGGTGGTGCTTGGCAACGTTGTAAAGATAGGCGGCCATTGGATAGCAATTTAAGGTCTCGGAAAGAAAAGGCTCCAGAAATGTAGGGGAATAGAGACAGTTTTGACAGTGGCGGTTCTCATGATTAATGTCATATTCCGAAGGGTTGTCTGTCACGGGTGGCTAACATGTTACATGAATTGAGAAACTTTTCCGCAAATCCCAGTTAAGACACTAACAAGGCAGGTGAGACTCAGCCAAAATGGACCCCGAGGAGCGTGTTGCGCGCTTAAGATAAAGCTCAGGAGGAGACTGATGGTGTAGCCATGCCTCTTCCCTCTTTCTACAAGTCCCACGTCCTTCAGGGTCAGGCTATGGCGAAACTTATGCCATTTTCACGTCCCAACTGGACGTGTCCATAAATCGTGGTAGGAGTAAGGATCCAGAAGTACTTGGAAATACTTGGAAAGGGAACAGTGGATAGATTTGCACCCCAGAACGATTAAAAAACCAACACCAACATAATCCTTTGGGAGCAGTTCATTAATGCACACATTTCTGTCCTCAGACTGCTCTTCCAATAGCAGCCCAGTGTCCCTGAGCACTTACTGGGTAACAGGAACCAAGGCCACACTGGGTGGGGTAAGTGAACTCTTGCCTTGGGCCCAAAACTTAAGAAGGTATTAAGATACTCAGTAATTATGATAAATGATATTTAAATGCCAAAGAAAGTCAAGACATCTATCAAGCTTTACCACATGACCAGTGACCACAGTGCTTTTCACAAGCCAGCCCCGCCGCCCACTTGTTCCATTCTGTTCTGTTGACCTGCAGTAGCTCATTGGCCGAGTCCACCTGGGCTCGTCTCACAAAACCTCACAGGCTTGGTCACCTACACAGCAGACACAGGCACTTATTACTTCTTGTCATTCTACAGGCTGGAAACCCTTCACTGGAAGTGTTGGCCAACTCGGTTTGGCGAGAGCCCCTTCCTGGCTTGCAGACAGCCTCTTTACTGGGTCCTCATATAGCAGAGATGGCTCGAGTCTCTTCTTCTTCTAAGGATGCTAATGCAATCACAAGATGCCACCCTCACAACTTCTGAAATCTCCCAAAGGTACCCTACCCCTACCAATATCATCATGTTTGGCTAGGGCATCAATATGTGGGTGGTAGGAAGGAAACCTTCAATTCATAGCTTAGTAGATCCTCACATTAATTCAATGAAGTATTTACTACCATCCTTTTTTCTTATTGGCTTTGGGGTAAAGGATATTTGGGCACAAGGGTGTCGACATATGCAGTTGACAAGAGGGACATTCAAGATGTGAACCCAGAGCCTGAATTTATATCCTCTTTGATATTCTGCCTTTAGAGCAAGACAATTATAATTCCACAAGTGAAGTCTTGCTGTAGCTACAGAGACAATGATTTTGGGGGCAGCAGAACCTTGCCATGGTTTCACTTTCTGAATGCAGACATGGCACACCCCATACAGATGGAATAGACAGGCAGTGATGGCGCCTTCTAGACCCTGAGTCAGTAGCTACGTTCCTGGATAGTGTTGGTGACCTCTCAGCGCCAGAAGTAACAGTGTGCGTGGAGAAAGTTTGGATGTGGTGCACTCGTTAGAGAAAAGGCAGGGCTAGGATGCAGTCCCGGGAGGGTACAGTGCTTCCAGAAGCAAGGGTAGTGACCCCTGACACCTCCCCCCGCCCCGTCAAAGCTCCAGCTACCTGAGAGCTGGGAGCAAGGGGATGTCTGAGCAGGATGGGAATGGAGCTAGACAGACCCAGAGAGGCACTGCCATGGAAGTTTGAAGCAATGTCTGGCCCTGTTTCCTTTTACAGTTTTTTATTTTTTTCTTGGTTTTTCGAGGTAGGGTCTCACTCTAGCCCAGGCCGACCTGGAATTCGCTCTATAGTCTCAGGGCGGCCTCGAACTCACGGTGACCCTCCTACCGTGCCTCCCGAGTGCTGGGATTAAAGGCGTGCGCCTCCACGCCCGACTTCCTTTACAGTTTTCACTGATGCGGTAAGTTTTACACTTCTGACTTTGGGGGTGCCTGGTTTGCCAGTGTCCTCTCGTTTGGGAACAGTCCATGTTAGCACTTCCTGCTGGCCCAGAACATGCCCACATCACGCACACGGTGCTCGGGTGGCTCCTTGCTATCCAGATGGCCGTGTCCAAGGTTGCACCATGATCCATGGACGGCATTTGGCCTCAAGCCCAGAATCTGACTTCCAAGTGTCTGCTGCAGCCAATATTTGCTGACATTCCTCGTTAATTCTCCTTATCCACAAATTTGCAGGCTCCACAGACTCGAGAGTGAAATTAGTTTCTACAGTAGCTGGTGCCTTCATTTGGTTTCGGTGCCCCTGCCCGCTATGGGGCTCAGCGGGGTCTCCACACACTGCTCACATGCCCTGCAGCCTCTGACCCCTGCCAGCCTCGAGGTGGACCGTGAATCTAGGCACTGTTATTGCCCGTTTCCTCTTTTCATTCTTGTCTTGCTGTGCAACAAATGTCCGTGTCTCCCCGAATGCACCTGTTGGAACCCCAGTCCCTGCTTTAATGGATTTAATAAGGTGGGCACTGTGGGAGATAATGACTGTCTGAGTGCCTGGGCCCATGGATGGGATCGGTGCTTCGATTAGGAGAAGCCAGAGAGCTAGCTCGTTGTTTTTCCACTGGGAGTGTGGATACTGCAGGGAGATGGCCACCTAAGGGCCAGGAGAGGGCTCCCAGGCCCAGGAAGCAGAACAGTGGCTGCTCAGTCAGTGCCTCCTTTTTCTCGTGGGATTCATTCCAGGGCCCAGGCCAATGGGGTGGTGCTGCCTAGATTCAGGCTGGGGCTCCTTCCCCTCAGTTAGACCCCTCTGGAACCCAGCCCCCGTGGACACGCCCAAAGATGTGTTTCCTATGTAATTCCAAATCCAATCAAGGTGAGAAGAAGACACCTCAGGGAGTGACCAAAATAGTGATGTCTGGGTATCTACACCTCACTTCTGAGCTTGTGTTGTCTATATATGCAAAGGGCAATCATTTAAATTTTTAAAAAATATTCTATTTTAATTAATTAATTTATTTTTGGGGGGAGAAAGAGAGAGAGAGAGAGAGAGTGAGAGAGGGAGGGAGAGAGAGGGACCACTGGGGCCTCCAAACATTGCAAATGAACTCCAGATGGTGATATTGTGCATCTGGATTACATAGGCCCTTGGGAATCAAACCTGGGTCCTTTGGCTTTGCAGGCGAGCCCTTAAATGTTAAGTCACCTCTCCAGCCCAGAGCACTCATTTACAGCATCAGTTAGTACCAAGAGGGATTCACCGCAGGACCAGGCAGGAAGCAATGCTTCCATCCTTCACTCCATTCTGTCCGGAGCCCCAGGGGTGGTCTGTGTAGGCTGTTTACACCATGACAATTCGACCCTCTGCCTCTTTCCCTCTTACCTCCAGCAGATCCTGTCCCCCCATGGCTTATACTTGCTATGTTTTCATAGGCCCAGTTTCTCTTCCAGACAGAACGTGGGGTTATGACCTGATACTGGTGAAGGGGACACAAGAGGGAAGGGAGCTGTATATGGGGGGCGTGGGGGTGAGTCTGGACATGTAGTCCAGAGGGCAGACACAACTGCGGGGCACAAAGATGGACTAGGCCTGAGGCCATCACCAAAGCGTGGCAGCTGGGGGGGGGGGGTCACTCGTCCCATGGTCCTTTGTTGCTTTATGTCCTTATTTCTTGGTCAACTTTCTAATATTTTATTTTTATTTTTATTTATTTATTTGAGAGAGAGAGAGGGAAAGAGACAGAGACAGAGAGAGGGAGAATGGGTGTGCCAGGGCCTCCAGCCAATGCAAATGAACTCCAGATGTATGTGCCACCTTGTGCATCTAGCTTACATGGGTCGTGGGGAATCAAACTTGGGTCCTTAAGCTTCACAGGCAACTACCTTAAAGCTAAGCCATCTCTCCAGCCTTTGTGCAACTTTTAGCTGAGTTCTTACCAACCCACAGCTGAAAACATCCCAGTACAAACGTGCCCTGGCTTCCCTTGCATACTCATTTTCCTGGGAGTGAATCCCAAAGGAGCTACCTCCTTAAAAATCCAAACATTACACACACATACACCTTGTGCACGTAAACACACACACACTTGCTCTCACTTCACTGCATGTGTGGGAGATAGTTCTAAATGCCTAGGGAATATTGATAAAAACAAAACATCAATGGTTAAGGGGGCCCGGGCGGTGCTGGGCTGCGGTTGCCGGAGGAGTCTTGGTAAGGCATGAGGTTCTCTGCAGCTTTGTGGGAGGAGGCCTGTCACCCCCCATTCAGGAACTGTGGGCTTTTCTGGAGACATTGTCAAAGAAACATTTGCATCCTGTGGAAGAGCAACAGGAGAAAATGTAAAACATTCTGAATCGGCTTTTCAGGGCCACTAATGCCCCAGTTGTAGCTTCTCCATAAGGGATGGAAGGCATTGGTGGTGGGCTGGGGAAAAGGAGCTGCTATTTTGCATCTATACAGTATTTAAGTGAATTATTCTATGTCATTGTATGGAAGAGGCTGTATAAGAAAATGACCACGTTATCTTGGAATAAGGACTAAGGTGAGATCAGTGGACATGGTGAGGTATATATCCCAGATGTCAGGACATCAGATGTTTACAGTGGAGGGGGAGACAATATGCAAGAAGCTAAGGCTGTTCTGGCTTTTGGAGAACCTGAGTTTGGGAGAAGCGAGTGCAGAAAGTGGGATGGACCAAGGAAGGCAGGCTGGAAACACGCGAGAGCTGAGCGCGACACGGGAGGGCAAGACAGCCACTGCAGTGAGAGGAAGGGCCACCAAGACAGGTTTCTCAAACGTTACTGCTCGCTGAAAATTTGGTCACACATAGCACTGGTCTGGGACGGTTTTCCACCCAGGGAAATGCAGCTTGAACGGAGCCCAAGGATGACAACTGTCCACTGGAGATATTCATCAGAGAACTTTTGTCAACGCTGCACGCGCGCACCCCTCCTTGACACTCTCTTTCTTTATTTGAGAGATTCTAGCAAGCCATCTTTGGGATGTGTTTTTTAAGAAGGTTTTCAGGTGATTATGATGACCAGACAGCTTTGGAAACTGCAGAACTAAGTGTTGTGCATGTTAGCAGGCAGCTTTGGAGCAGGTGGTGGATGTGCTGAGCCAAAGTTGGTCTGGCCTTGAAATCTAGGGTCAAGGTCACAAAGTCCATGTCCCAGAAATGTCACTCTATTACAGAACTGTGCAGTAGTGGTCTTGACATGAACAATGGAGGGGCCATATTACACGTGCTCACAACCGGGAGGATGTGCTGGCGTCTGTATTTTACACATGAAGAAACTGAGTTCGGGGAGGGCAATGGGTATGCCAAGACGGGAGGTCCTGTGAATGGTGGAAATAGGAAGTGGACTTCAGTTTCCCTTTTGGCATTGACTGAAGGAGGGTGACCTCAACCAATGGGGACCTCACCATGGACCCCCCCAAAAAAGAGACCTATATGGAGAACAGAGAGAATGGAACACATTTGATTGGAATGAGAGCAGGGCAGGGTGACCTAGACTCTTCAGGCTGTCATGACAAAATGTTACAGACTGGATAATTTATAAAGAACAGAAATTTTAAAAAAATTAAATATTTATTTATTTATTTAACAGAAAGAGGGAGAGAGAGAGAGAGAAGGTTGGGTACGCCAGGGTCTCCAGCTGCTGCAAACGAGCTCCAGACTCATACGCCCCCTTGTGCATCTGGCTATGTGGGTCCTGGGAATTGAACCTGGGTCCTTTGGCATTGCAGGCAAGCACCTTACCTGCTAAGCAGCCGCCCCCCCTCCCCCGGCCCAAGAAAAAGAACTTTATGTTTTCACAGTTCTGGAGGCTGGGACATCCATGACCTAGGCATTAACACTTGGTATCTGGCGACGCCTCTCTCAGTGGACCGTGCCATATCAGAAGGGTGATGTTACAGTTTACACAGGAAGTTCTCTCTCACAGGCGGATCTCCCGAAAGCCTGGTCCCCGTGCAAGTCGTGTTCACAGGGGGGAGTTTGGGGACATGACCAGATCATGGGGTACAACATGGAAAAGATGTGCCTTTCCTGACCACCCCCCACACTCTGCTTCCTGCCCACCATGAGATCAATAGCACCCTCTTCCACACACTCTCTGCTGTGATGTCCTCACCTTGTGCCCAGGACAATGGAGACTGTGACCATGGCTCAGAGCCTCTGAAACCGTAAGATAAAATAAATCTTTCCTCTTTCTAAGTTGATATTTCTCAGATACTTGTCACAGAGGAATAAACAGCCTGGCTAACACAGGGAGAGAGCCCCCGACCTTGGCGCCTCTTGTCCTCTTGTGTGGCGCCAATCCACTCATGAGAGTGACGCTGTCACGACCTCGGTCACTTCCTCCAAAGCCCTGACTCCTCCTGCCCTCTCCGTGGGCTTAAGCTTCCATATGAATTTTAAAAGAGCTACATTGAAACCATAGTCTTGAGAGAAGGAAGTAAAAGGTATCAAAACTGGAGAAATCTTTCTGTTTCCATTTATTAATTTCTTCGTTATTAGTACCATGGTTACAGCAGATGTCTAATCATGTTTCCTCTGAATTCCAGTTTTCACTGAGTCATACCTCATGCTTATAACTTGTTGTGCCCCTTCCTTTTTAAAAAATATTTTAATTTTTATTAGAGAGAGAGAAAAAGGATAGAAAATGGGTGTGCCAGGGCCTTTAGCCACTGCAAACAAACTCCAGATGCATGCACCACCTTGTGCATCTGGCTTATGTGGGACCTGGAGGATCGAACCTGGGTCCTTATGCTTCATGCATGTCCCTTAACTGCTAAACCATCTCTCCAGAAACCCCTTCTACTTTTTTTAAAAAATATGTATTTATTTATTTAAGAGAAAAAGGGAGAGAGAGGGGAAGAAGGAGAGAGAGAGAGAGATAGAGATACATAGATAGATAGAGACAGAGAGAGAGAGAGAGAGAGAGAGAGAGAGAGAGAGAGAGAGAGAGAGAATGGGCATGCTAGTTCTTCCAGTCACTGCAAAAAAACTCCAGACACATGGGCCACCTTGTGCATCTGGCTTACGTGGGTCGTAGGGACTTGAACCTGGGTCCTTAGGCTTTGCAGGAAAATTCCTTAACTGCTAAGCCATTGTTGCAGTTCAGTCCGCTGTTGCAGTCTGGTTCGCATTGCTGGTAGAAATCACCCAACCAAGAGCAGCTTGTGGGAAAAAGAGGTTTATTTTGGCTTATAGGCTTGAGGGGAAGCTCCATGATGGCAGGGGAAAACGATGGCATGAGCAGAGGGTGGACATCACCCCCTGGCCCACATAAGGTGGACAACAGGAACAGGAGAGTGTGCCAAACACTGGCAAGGGGACACTGGTTATAACACCCATAAGCCCGCCCCCAACAATACACTCCCTGCAGGAGGTGTTAATCCCCAAATCTCCATCAGCTGGGAACCTCGCATTCAGAACACCTAAGTGTTTGGGGGACGCCGGGACCACACCCCCACAGCCCTCCCTTCAGCTCTAGGGCCCCTCCTTGTCAATCAGCAGCAGCAGCTCCTCGCTTTCTGTCCCCATTGACGTCTTTCCTACCTGATCTGTTGGGAGTCCTTGGGAGTGCAGTGTGGACTGTTGGGTTCTAGAAGAAGCCAGGAGTCACTCTGTGGGAGACTGGCTTCTTATATTTTGTATTCAGTGCTTCCTTCGCAGCCAAATACAGAAACAGCCCATCTGTCAGAAAATAGGGCTATTAATCAGAGCAAATACCTAGGAAGGCAACTTAAGGGAGGAAAGACTTCCTTTGGCTCATAGTTTCAGAGCTGTCGTCCCAAGTTCGTCTAGATCTGAGGCTTTAGACGTAAAGCTTGGAGGAGTATCATGACCCTTGTGCACATATGATAGAGGCTGCTTACCTCATGGTGACCATGAATGAGAGAGAGAGGGAGGAGAAAGAGGAGGAGAAAGAAGAAGAGGAGAGAAGGAAGAAGAGGAAGGGAGGTCAGGTACTAAATTTGACCTTAAAGGCTCACACCCATTGAACTACTTCCTCCAGCCAGACCCTGCTCCTGAAGTTCCCACAACCTCCCCAGACCACACCAGCTGAGGGCCAAGCCTTCAGCACACCAGCTCAGGGGAGACATCTCATGTTCCAACAATGACACTAGGCCACAAAATTCTATAACTAAGTCATTTTTATGATACCATTTAGATACCCTGATAGATTATGCTAAGAGTCACGGAAGCACGTAGGGCTCTAGCAGAATCCAGTGTGCCTTCTGTAGCGGGGTATCCACTGTGGGGCATGAAGGCCTCAGTGAGCCCCTGCGGGGAGGCGGAGGATAAGGGTGCATGGTGTTCCCACCTACTCTGTGGTTCTTACAATCTTCCCTTGGCCCCTCTTTGCAGTGTTCCCTGAGCCATGGCAGGCGCGTTGCTCATCTGTCTGATTTAGAGCTGAATTCTTTGCAGCCTCTGGCTTTCTGCTTTGATGGGTTTTGATTGATCACCGTGCTTGTCAACACCACCCCAGAGCTGGTTGTCAGGCTAGCCATGAGAGCAGATTCATGTCACCACTTTCTCTGCAATCTCTCCCGGGCCCCACAGAGGTGGCATATCTCATGATGGGCAGTCAGCTGTCTTCTTGTCTCATGGATGGACCCCGGCTCTCCTCCATTTTCTCTGCCATCTATAAACTAAAGCTGTTCTCCAGCCAAGCGTGAGAGCCCCTTCACACTTTCTTTTAGTCTTTATTAACATTTTTTTTTTTTTTTGAGCTAGGGCCACACAGCTGTTTTGAAATTCATGGCCCTATTGCCTCAGCCTGCTTAGTGCTGGGATTACAGGTGAGCCCCAGCACACCTGGGTGAACACTTGCCTAGCCAACCATGGATAGACCCTGAGGGTTCCCGGACAGCTGGGCTCACTGAGCTTCGTAAGGAAGGAGGATAGCGTTGTTACAGCACCTGGTCGTGGGGTTGTTGATACTCTGTTGTCTGAAGGGTAGGAAAGCTCACCTCTGCATATCTTCCCAGAGTTTACCAGTCGACAGTGAGAACCATGCTTTTTAAGTTCTTGCTGTGGACATTTTGGGTAGCAATGTATTAGGCCTTAAATTAAAATAGCAATTAAAATATTATGCTAAGCATTCTCTTATTTATAACACACAAATTTATTGTAGAGCAGTTTGCCTTCTTCTAGGGTTGGTTTAATGAGCTGCCTTTGGAAGCACCATAAAAAGCATGCTCGGAGAAAAGAGACTGTGTTGTTTTTTAAATAAGCAATGTAGCTGTCACCAGATGTTATAAAGATTGATTACTAATGCATTTTTAATGAAGGTAATTTATTAGATAATAAGGTTTCACCCCCCCCCCTTTAAATTTCCAGTAGGAGGAAATCATTGAGTTTTTCCATTTTAAATTAAAGGCTTTCTGCAATTGGTTTTTCACTAAGCCTTAAAATGGATGATCAAATTCAATTATGCAACAAACATGCGTAGGATGAAGTGGAGATGTTTCCCACATGTTTGTAGGTTTCTTCAATCCCATCAAACCCTGGGAGAGCAAGAACCCAGCCAGACACCAGTCCCAACAACCAAGCCTAGATAAGGGCTATTATATAGTGAGGGCTCCGTGAATGTTTGTCCTATGAATGAAAGTTCGTGCTGCTGTTTTGGTTGGAAACATCACTGTGCTGACTACACGTGTCCTAAGCTTGCTTATCAGTGATGGGTTGCTACAGAGGGTCACACTTCCTTAGGTCTCTGCCTTCTAGCCACTGGGAACAGGGACATGGTACTGGGGTTAAGACTGTGTAAGGCCAACTATGGACTGGTCTGTTCACTTCAGGAGTTGAGACTGTCCTGTCCTGGCAATGCCAAGTGGCCAGGCTGTGGCTCAGGGTCACTGGAACAGCCAATGGAGCCACTGTCTTATGCCAGGCAGCCGAGCGCTCTCAGCTGGCCAGGGTGACGCTTTATTACACATGTTCTTCATAAAGGTTAGTGTCCAATGGTGAAAGAGAATAATGTTTAAGAATTATCCCTGATAGTCTGGGACACGGAGCCCATAAGGATTATAGAAATAGAAACTTTCCCTCAGAAATCCTCCATTTCACTTTAAAGAAATGCAAACAACTTTGTATTATCAGCTGTTACATAACTCCTTATTGTAACACGTTAAAATAATGTACAAGGCAGAAGTTTCCTTCAGTAACCTTCCAGAAAAGCAGGCTGAGTTGTTTGCTACCCCAAATCTTAGAACAGGCTGCCGACAGCCTGGACAAGTGCAGTTCTCTGAGAGCCACCGATCGATGCAGCGGATGTGAGCTTCATGCATACAAGGTAATTGCCTGAGCTTATGTCCAGTTACACCATCACTGATACAAGCGCTGCAGATTTTACTGAATGCACTGTCAGCGCTGTTATGCTCATAGCTGCTCTTGGAAGGATTGTCAGTGTGCTCTTGGTTTAACCCATGGATTGGATCATTATCATCACCTTCATTTAGTAAGACGTGAGCAAGGCGCAGAGTAGGTAATTAGCCAGTGTCGGCTAAACTTCTTGCACAGTCTGCTACCTCCACTGCCACTGACTGTTGTTTCTTTCTTTCTTTCTTTTTTAAAAAAGATTTATCTTTATTTATTTATTTATTAGAGACAGAGAGGGAGAGAGAGACATAGAGAAAGAGAATGGGTGCACCAGGGCTTCCAGCCACTGCAAACGAACTCCAGAGGCATGCGCCACCTTGTGCATCTGGCTTATGTGGGTCCTGGGGGATCGAGCCTCGAACCTGGGTCCCTAGGCTTCACAGGCAAGCACTTAACCGCTAAGCCAGCTCTCCAGCCCTGGTTTGATTTTTATTCACAGCCCTTAAGCGCCTGCATACCCTGAATAGTCAGAAATGGCAGACTTGCTTCAGAGTGAATTAGCAGCGGCCAGGGCCCAGGCACATGTGTATCATCCATCTCTTCTCCAGGACTTCTGTCCAACAGTAAGAATCTCACTCAGACCGGGACAATGCAAGGGGCCACATGGCTCCTAGTGCCCTCTGGGTGTTTCCAGGTTCTGGGCATCTTACTCTAAGAGCTGAAGAAAGACACACACACAAGTAATTATTCAGAAAGATTCCTTATTAAGAGCAACGTGATAGTGAAGGTTTGAACGTTCTGCCAAAGGGGCAGCGGGCCACTGGAGTACAGAGTACCACGGCACCAGGAGGTGGCCTGGGGCTTCTGTTTATAGGATTTAGGAAAAATTGGACTGGTTGCTGGAGGCACGGTTTGGGTGATCCTCTACTTTGACTGACATGTTTGGGTTAATAACATTTTCTCTAATGCACATGCTCCTTCCCACGATGCATCTGATTTTAATTATATGTACACCTAGTTATACATAGG
The DNA here is from genome assembly GCF_020740685.1 of Jaculus jaculus. NCBI lineage: Eukaryota > Metazoa > Chordata > Mammalia > Rodentia > Dipodidae > Jaculus > Jaculus jaculus. Next base: position 86,673,667 of record NC_059114.1, read on the forward strand.
CATCAGATGGTAACTACAGGTTTATCCGTTATCAGAGGACATAGCTTGTCTTATTGCACATGTTCCCCAAAGTAGTTCAGGTTTGATGGCCCCTTGATGTTTGATCTCAGATCTAAGAATGTATTTGAATACACACTGTCTGAGCAGAGGCGAAAATCAATTCGCTGTGTGGAGCTGCGGATCCAGGCAGCTCAGTACCTGTGTGGTCCCAGGTTCCTGGCAGGTTGCTTGGTGCCTTGGATAGGAGAAGGAAGTGCTTATCACTCAATCCATGCACTTTCCTGGGTGGCTAAACTATTTGTTACGCCTACCTGCCTCAAAATGACTCTATTGCCCTCAGTACATGAAATTTTCAGTCCTGTCTTATTTTAAAATTTTATTTATTTATTTTTTTGAGGTAGGATCTCGCTCTAGTCCAGGCTGACCTGGAATTCACTATGTAGTCTCAGGGTGGCCTCGAGCTCACGACAATCCACCTGCCTCTGTCTCCCGAGTACCAGGATTAAAGGTGTGCACCACCATGCCCTGCTAAATTTTTATTTATTTATGAGAGAGAGAGAGAGAGAGAGAGAGAGAGAAAACGAGCGAGCATGTCAGAGACTCCAGCTGCTATAAATGAACTCCAGATGCATGCGCCACCTTATGCATCTGGCTTACGTGGGGGTCCCAGGGAACTGAACCTGGGTCCTTTGGCTTTGCAGGCAAGCGCCTTAACTGCTGAGTCATCTCTTTAGCCCATCACTCTATCTTATCAAAACACTGTTTTCCAACATGAACGAGTGAGGGTCTTTTCCTCTTAATGTGTGGGTCTTCAATGCTTCCCGGAGCTCATGTGTTGAGGCTTTGAATCCCAGTGCAGCAAGGTTCAGAGGGACCTCAGGAATCTGATTTGATCATGAAGGCTTTCACCTCACAAATGCATTAATATACTTAGATTCATAACTTAATGGGCTACTGGGAGGTAGTGAAAACTCTGGGTTCAGGGCCTAGGTGGAGGAAGTATGTTTCATTGGGGGGCATGTCCTTCATTCCAGATTATCTTCGCATCTCCTTCCCAGCCTCCCTGAGGCAAGCAGCTCCCCTCCACCACGTGCTCCCTGCCATGATACATGACTTCACCAAATGTCCAGAGATACCGGAGCCAAGGGACCATGGACTGAAACCCCAAAAACCATGAGCCACACTAAACTTTTGCACCCTTTTAGAAACACTCTTCCCTTTCTTTTTTTAAAATTTATTTTCTTTATTATTTATTTGAGTGAGAGAAAGAGACAGAAAGAAAGAGGGAGAGAGAGAGATTGGGCGCACCAGGGTCTCCAGCCACTGCAAACCAACTCCAGATGCATGTGCCACCTTGTGCATCTGGCTTACGTAGGTCCTGGGGAATCAAACCTGGGTCCTTTGGCTTGGGAGGCAAGTGCCTTAGCTGCTAAGCCATCTCTCCAGCCCAAATTTTCCACCTTTAAGTTGTTTGTCTCAGGTATTTTGTTGCGGTGCTACAAAGCTAATGCACATTACCTCATTTGTACATGGTATGACCACAGCTTCTGAGGTCCAGAATTTGAAAGGTTTACCCTCATATAGTGGGTGAAGTCAGTGCACGTGGGTGTGTGTGATGTGCTTACGGGGGAGGGAGGGCAGTGGAAATCCCTGAGGGATTCTTGGGAATGATAGGGTGTGTGATTTCTTCTGTTAGCTTCAAAGTTAGAGGTGGGATGAATAAGTTATCTTTTCAGTTAGCATACAAAAATTGACTGTACTTGTGGCTAAGATGTATAAATCAGTGTGTGCCCACTAGTAGTAAAAAAGCTAAAGGCAAGAGCAGCAACAGAGGATAAGAATTGTGGACATTATTTTCCATAAATACAGGGAATATTTCAAACAGGCCCTACTTCAGCTCATGGAAGGGATGGATTGAGTCATTTCTAAACCACAAAGGTCCTGTTTTACATATCTTTGACCCTCCTCAGCTCCTCATGAGGTGCCTTGGACTTTTTTTGTTTTTAATGAAAGAGCAAAAGTGTGTGTGTGTGTGTGTGTGTGTGTGTGTGTGTGTGTGTGTGTGAGAGAGAGAGAGAGAGAGAGAGAGAGAGAGAGAGAACTGGCATGCCAGGGCCTCTAGAAACTGCAAGATGCATGTGCCACCTTGTGCGTATGCACAGTCCTGCACATGTGTTACCTGTGAGTCTGGCTTAAGTGGGATCTGGGGAGTTGCACATGGGTCCTTAGGCTTCATCGACAAGAACCTTAAGCCATTTCTCCAGCCCTGCTACTGACTCCTAATCTCACTCACATCAAATCTAACCATCTGCCGGGTGTGGTGGCGCGCACTTTTAATCCCAGCACTCGGGAGGCAGAGGTAGGAGGATCGCCATGAGTTCGAGGCCACCCTGAGGCTACAGAGTTAATTCCACGTCAGCCTGGACCAGAGTGAGACCCTACCTCAAAAAACCAAAAAAAAAAAAAAAAAAAATCTAACCATCTGAAGCTAAGATCCCCATATGTGAGAGAGTATATACTTTTCTTATGGGTTAGTTAGAGAGACCCCACATATTCCTCTTCAGATTGTGCGTTTTAAGACAGCTCCTCAATGATTAAAGCTTCCTATACCAAATAGCTGGTGACTCCCATCCCCGGTCTTTCCTCTGAAGAGTGTCTTTTGAAATATATCACTTTTGGGCTGGAGAGATGGCTTAGCGGTTAAGCACTTGCCTGTGAAGCCTAAGACCCCGGTTTGAGGCTTGATTCCCCAGGATTCATGTTAGCCAGATGCACAAGGGGGTGCACGGTCTGGAGTTTGTTTGCAATGGTTGGAGGCCCTGGCGCACCCATTCTCTCCCTCTCTCTCTCTGCCTCTTTCTGTCTGTTGCTCTTAACTAACTAACTAACTAACTAACTAACTAACTAACTAACCATATATATATACACATTTATATCACTTCTATCTCAATATCATAAAGATATTCTTTGATATCTATTTCTAGAAGTTGTAATTTTTATTTTGACTCCTTCACACTTAGCCTGACTGGACTTGATTATATATGATGTAAAGCAGTTTTCTATTTTCTTTTTCCTATTCCATGTTTTACATACAATTTTCATACAGCTGACTAATTTTCATAACTCTGCTTATTGTATGGTTCCTTATTTAAGTGTTGCCATATACATATATATATATATATATATATATATATGTATATATATATATATATATATATATATATATATATGCAAACTCTGTCATAGGTCCAGGTTTTTAAAAATTTTTTTAAAAAGAGTTTATTCTCAAGGCAGCCAGGTGTAGAATCAGAGACCAAAGTCTCACATCTGCCCATGAATGTTCATGAAGAAGGCAAGAATTAGGCAGGTCAGCGGTACTTAATGTTGTGAGACTGTGGTAAATGCACTAGAGCAAGTCATAGGATTTTTTTTCTCAATGCATTATATTTACCCTGTACTATATTAACTTCAATAGTACATTCTTTTTTTTTTTAAAAGGTACATAGAGTCTTGCTCTAGCCCAGGCTGACCTGGAATTCTCTACGGAAAAGTGTCTATCTTAGCTAAAAATACTTTATTAACTAAAAATACTAATTACCATCTGAGCCCTCTTCAAGCTGTAATTTATTTTTCAGTTCTGAGGGTTGACATCTGGGCCTCACACTTGCTAGGCAAATGCTTCGTGGCGCATCACATCCCCAGCCTGGGATGCGATCTTCGTGTTGGTGGAGGGCGTCGTCTTTGGGTTGATGGCTCCTGACTGATGAGAAGGAGTGGCTGTGGAAATTTCTGAAAATGAGACCAAAACGAAGTTTGCCTCATTGAATGACACTCTTTTCATGAAAGGCCTCTTTTTTTTTTTTTTTTTGAAAGGCCTCTTTAACATGAAGTATTTGACAGCATTTTGACAAAAGTAGAATTTCTTTCCAAATTCATCATTTCTGCCAAACTCCTGCATTGCTTTATCGATTAAGCTTACATAATATTCTAAATCCGTGTGACAGCAACATGCTCAGCATCTTTCCTTGTCTTTTCTTTTTCTCTTCTTTCTCTTTCTCTCCACCCTTTTTTCATTTTATCTTCTTTTTTCTTTTTCTTTTTTTTTAAGTTTTAAAAAACGTTATTTATTTGAGAGAGAGAGAGAGAGAGAGCGAGAGAGAGAGAGAGGATGCACCAGGACCCCTAGCCGCTTCAAACGAACTCTAGACACATGTGCCCCCTTGTGCATCTGGCTTACGTGGGTCCTGGGGAATCAAACCGAGGTCCTTTGGCTTTGCAGGCCAACGCCTTAGCTGCTAAGCCATCTCCCCGGCCCTTCTTCTTCTTTTTTGCTGTGTCTCATGTCATGCTGGCCAGGCTGGTCTTGAACTCACTAATGCAATTGAGACTGGTCTTGGATGCCTGTTCCTCCTCCCGTTACCTCCTGGGTCCTGGGTTGATAGAAGTATGCCTCCACATCTGGGAAATCTCATGTTAAGAAGCTACTTTCTTTGCTCATCCGTAAGAAATAACTGCTTGGTTGTCATAAGTTTCATCTGACATTGCAGCAATCTCGTCTCGCCTTCACGGCCACTGCTAATTCTCGTTGTTGTGTTGTTCCTACGCTTGTAACTGCTTTCTCCTCCAAGCTTTCAGGCCCTCCGCATCCTGCATGAGTGTCACATCCCCTTCGTCTCATCCTGCCACGGTCACAACACTGCGCGCAGAGTCATGATGCTTATTTATCATGGCATCTTAGAAAGTTCCCAATTTGCTTTGTCCAAATCTACCAGAAAAATAAATGGCAGTTACAGCCTTCTCAAGTATATCTCTTAAGTAATAAGCTCTGAAAGTCAAAACTCCTTGAGCCATGGGCTGTGGAGCAGATGCCATAAAACATTAATCTCATTGAACAGATCCACCAGTGCCCTTTGCAGCCAGGTTGAGCACACTGTCAATAGTTGGAATAGGACATCTGTTTCTGAGCAGCAAGTCTTAAAAGCGGGTTAAGGTATTTAGTAAACCATGTGGTGAGCAGGTGCGCTGTTGTGCAGGCTTTGTTATTCCATTTACAGAGCGCAGGCAGAGCAGAGTTAGCATAATTCTTAAGGGCTCTAGGATTTTCTGAATGGCACTTGACCATTGTGTTCAACTTAAAATCACCAGTTGAATTAGCTCTGGACAGGGGAGTCACCCTGTTACTTGACACTTTGAAGCAAGGAAATGATGGACACAAAATTCACAATATTAGTAATTACACTGTAGAAATGGGAATTGAGAAGGCTCCTTGGGGGCGTTAGAAGACAAAACTTCGAAGATTTGGAAATGTCCTGTTTCTTTAGCCAAATCTTGACTATTATAGTATTATTTTTAGAATAAATATGAGTTTCTATAAATTCTTCATAATATCAATACTTTGGATATAGATTATGAATATGAGATTTTAAAATTTGCATTGAGATTATTAAAATATTGTTAATTAATTGTTATAGGCATAGCTTATATGAAAGGCACTGAGGACAATCATCACATTGTCAAGGAGTTCAGAACTTAGTATCAGAATGCTTTTTTTTTTGAGCAAATACTGTATTTAGTTATTGGAAAGAGGGAGAGAAAGAGAGAGAGAGAGAGAGAGTACGCCAGGGCCTCCAGCCACTGCAAATGAACTCCAGATGCATGCACCCCCTTGTACATCTGGTTTACATGGGTCCTGGGGAATGAACCTGTGTCCTTAGGCTTCACAGGTAAGCGCCTTAACGGCTAAGCCATCTCTTCAGCTCTCAGAATTCTTAGTACTAGGATTTTGGAATTCTCTTAGGGTGTGAAAGCAATCACATATATGTGTGTTGTGTAGTTAATAGCAAAGAACTTTGGCACAAACCAAAGTTTCCCTGTGTTTATTGGAATCACCCGTAGTGCCTGGTCTTGCTGGCATTCAGTATGCAATGTTTTTGCTGGAGGGAGGGAGGAAGGGAGGGAGAGAGGGAGGAAGGGAGGAAGAGAACAGCACATCTACTGTGATAGAAGTGTCTGGGCATCAGTATGATGTCCTTGAAGGCCTAATATCTTCTTGAGCAGCTGGACTTCCCTTTCCTCTGTCTTGTGCCCTTTTCCCTTGGCCTCTTATTTATTCTATTTTTATTTTTGTTTGTTTTAATGCGTGTGTGTGTGTGTGTGTGTGTGTGTGTGTGTAGACCAGAGGACAATCTTGGGTGTCATTTCTCAGTAGGCTAGACGAGCTGGCTATAAGCCCCAGAGATGCTCCTGTTTCTGCCTCCAGAGTGCTTAACTAACAAGTGTGCTCCAGCACGCCCAGCATTGTTATGTGGGGCCTGGGGATCAGATTCAGGTCCTCATGTTTACAAGGCAGACGCTTTAGCAAGTGAGGTCTCTTCCAGCCCCACTCCTTCTTATGTATTCAATGTAGTGACATCAGTAAGGCTCTCTTCCTCTCTCCAAGCTCCCTGGGGCTTAGCACACCAGTGCTCTTCTGAGAATCCCAGACACTCTTCACTTATGCCCTACCTCCTTCTCTGTCCTCAGGTGGGATTTTCTCTTTGAAACCCTCCACTCGCTCTCTTCCATCTGCCCGCACATGGAAGTGGGCACTGATCCTCTTTTACTTCTGAGGCTGTTAGAGCTAATGAGCAAATTTAGAAGTGAATCAGACAGCGCACATGCTTGACAACCCCAGACGGAGTGTGCATCTTGCCATTGTCCTGAGCCCAAATAGGGCCTTGAAGTTCTAGGTTCATGTTCGAGTCCATTCAATTCAAAAAGGCAAAATGGCTTTGAGATGAGCCTGCTGGGTCAGGAAAGAGACCCATTTGTTCCTTATGCTTACGTGACACAGGGACTGAACGGGCATTGGATTACAGCTGAGGCCTCACGCCTGTGAGTTATCAGTCCGGTGAACACATGATTCTGATGGAAACAACTGGCTCTTTGGAAAATAGGTTTATTATGCCCTACCAGGCTCTTGAACCTCACATTCCCATCATCTTGTTTTCACTTGTACCTGTAACTAAAGGGTTAATTTAAGCAAGAAACTCAGAAGGCATGCGGTTGTCCCTTGCCCTAAAAAGCAGGAGTCGTCATTGGCTTAAATTTATCTGACTTCACAAATTTGTGGCTTCTCTACCCTACGTACTTGGGTTATAGGGAACACACAGGAACCTTTCTTCCCTCCTTCCTTGAATAGAAGGCCATCTTGGCAGGTTGTACTTGTTTGTATAAACCTAGTTGCTTTGCTGATTAGAACTGTCACCTGCTCCCTTTAGTAAAGAAAATTCTAGAACTATTAAGATAGACGTCTAACTGCTGGTAGATTGACCGTAAAAACTTTCTTGTACATGCCAAAATGCTGGGCATTTTGGGGAGACACATCCTGCTGAGATCAAAGTCCTCCTCCTCCGACAAGAATGTATACACCAGAGGTCTTCAAATGACAACTCAAAGTTGTTCCCGAATATTCACCTCTTTCCTGTCCACTCTCAGTTAACAGAGCGACACTTAAAAGCATCCGAAGCATGCAAAAGCTTTTATGAATGTGAATGCGTCAGACAAATGGGTCTTTTAAAAGAATCCAAGGGCTGATGCATGCTAATAATATAAGCTTTAATTACATTTAGCCTTTTTCAAATAGAGCCATGTGCTAGATGAGAAAGGCTTGCTTCCATTTCCGCCCGTCCCTCCCTTGACGTGAAGGGTGACTGAGTCGTGGCTCAGCCTGGACCCAAGCAGCAGACAAGCAAAGGAACGACCTCTCTCTTCCTCCTCGCTGGGGCCCACACAAACCTCTCCCCGGAGATCCCGAAAGCGGTCAGGACATTGAAGTGTTTCCCCTGTCAGGGTCATCCTGGCATTTCCACTGTCTTCCTCTCATAGCTGCCATTCTCTGCGATGGGGTAAAAATGAACATCAGCACAGTACAAGGTTGGGGTAACCGCACAGTGCATGCTAACGCCCCTGCCCAGTGTGCGAGGTGTTTGAAGATTCCCCACCCCAGCACCTTTTATTTCTGGGTGTTTAGAAGACGCTATTTATAACGTGAGCTGTCACCCCTGTCACAGACACGTTCTAGAAGTGATAATGAACCTTGCCTCGTTCATACGAGAAGGTAAAGTCTCTGAGAATCACAGCTTTCCTCTGGCTTACTGTTACTGTTACTGTCATCACACCAGCCCGGAACACCTATGGATTGGGTAGGAGAAGGTTTTGCAGATGTCTGCTATCTGACTGCAAGGGCGTCACAGGTTTTTTTTTTCTTTTTCTAGAATGAATCACTTGTCAGAGGAAATGATGGGAAGTTTCATGCAGTTATGTTGATCACAAATTAGCACCCCAAGTGGCTGTACGCGTTCACTGTAGTGAGGCAAGACGCCCTTCTGCTGTCCTGTAATAAATATCCATCTGGGTCAGAGCGATTCCCAACGCGGCGTGGAGCAGCAGGGAGGCCTCTCTCAGCCTCTGCAAACTGACACCTTCGTTTCTCTGCGTTCACTTTCCATTCTCATTGTGGGATTGCTGGTTTCATGGACGCATACCAGGTTATAGCATTCCCGCTGAAGTGACGTAATGCTTCTGTATTGACTGCACGTGGTTTTTGTGGGGTTGTCAGGGGCAGATCAGGGAGGCATGCAATTAAAAATTGTCCCAGCTAGCGAATGGCGGGCACACAGCTGCCTGTCTTGGGGGCAGTCACGGTAGATAGTAGCATTCATGTTCCCCCATAACTTACTCATTTTCGAAAATGAGTTAGCAAAAGGACCGGTCCAATGGTTTTTTAAGTTCCTTCAGCTAATGTCATCAATTGAGCTTACAGATTATCAAACTTGATTTTTACAACCACCTTTCATTTTATTGTGTTTGTGTGTGTACGGGCCCGTGTCTCTTGCCATTGCAAACAAATGCCAGATGCTTGCGTCACTTTTCGTGTTTGGTTTTATGTAGTTGCTGGGGAATTGAACCCCTGGTCTGGTCAACAGGCTTTACAGGCAAGTGCCTTTAACCCTTCAGTCATCACCTGGGCCCCCAAACTTCCTTTGCATGTAACCATAAGCCCAAGAATTTTTTTTTTTTTCGCAGTGATGTCTTTATTATTTTTATTTTATGTCTGAATCAAATTGTCAGCTACTCTGGCAGCTGCGACTCAATTACGAGCTTGGCTAAGAAATTTGTTGTTTCTCAGGCAGCTTTCCTAAATGTGCAATCAGTTCTCAGCTAGTTACTGTATGCATACAAAGCCAGATCTGCTGTCTGGAGCCATCCTCCTCCGTGGGCTCAGCCCAGCTCCCCAAGTCCACCTCTGCCCCGCCCTGTGCACGGTAAAGGCTGGGCTGTAACCCGGAAGCTGAGCGCCGGCGTGGCATGGAAGAGGCCCTGGGTTCAAGCCCCAGCACTTCAGTAAAAAGGAAGAGAAGGAAGGTTGTTTATTTATTTTTTTGACAGTGTTGGGGTTGAACCCTTGTGCACACCAGCTAGTTGAGCTCTCTACTACTATATCCCCAGCAACTTAATTTTCTTTTTAAAGATTCTCAACATAGTTGAAGTACTTTCTAATAGGAATGTTATTGGGGCAGTTCTACTAACATTTTTACCATGGAGAGGAGATAAGGATCTTGTTTTTATTTTTGTCTTTTTAAAAAATATTATTTATTTGAGAGAGAATAGGCACATCAGGACCTCTAGCCCCCTTGTGCATCTGGCTTACGTGGGTCCTAGGGAATCAAACTGGGGTCTTTTGGCTCTGTAGGCAAATGCTTTAACCACTAAGCCATCTCTCCAGCCCTGTCTTTTAAGTGTCTGGAATTTAGACCTTGGTGCAAAAAAAAGTTACTAAAGTTTGGCTGAATTAACATATTGCATTCAATCAAATTGTATATTATGAATATACAGAAACAAAGAACTACATATAGCAAATAGCTCACAACCCAAGAAGTTAGTCTGGTTCTTAAAAGAGGATGAATTGCAAATTAATTAAGTTATTTGACATGTGAATGTGGGTAGTGTGCATGCATGCATGTAGGTCTGTGGGTTCCTGGATTCTTGCTCCGGGGCTGCCCATGGTCCCCCCAAAGGCACTCAGGCAACCGGGGTGGGTGAGCGCACGAAAGTAAAAAGACTTTTGGGAGATAGTTGAACAGCTCTCTCGGTTTATTGTCAGGGACATGGGTTTATAGGCATCTGGGGGGGGGGAGGACCCTAACGGGAGAGGTGGGTTTAAATGTTGCTACCTATGCCTAGGGGCATTCTTTCCAGCGCATAGGCAATGGTGGGGTGCGGGAGGGGGTGGGGCCAGGCGACACGCAGTAAGACAAAGAACATTCAGAAATTAATTACTCATTGCCAAAAAATGTGAAGCGTAGGATATTTGGTCCAGTGGCTGTGCTGAACTTCCTTGTCATATCCTGGCTATACATCTATTACGCATGTAGACGTGATATATTGATTAACTGTGGAGCAAGAGTGCATTTGACTCACCTTGGTCTCTCTATGGGAGCTAAGGGTAAGTCCTTGATGACCTTCCTTGGGAGGCCATTTGCCAGGTGGCCCCTTCTTTTCCTTTCATTGCAGACTGTTTTCAGGATCTATCTTAATGTCTATTTGCCTCTCGTTGGCTTGTCTGTAGTAACACTGAAAACACCCCACCACATGCTCTCGTCCATCACCCCCTCATATCCTGCACTGAATTGCTCGTTGCACCAGACACTGCATCTATCCATCTCCTTGTCTTCATTCCCTGATCCACGCAGGCAATTTCACTAGCTCTTCCCTTTGCTCCCTTGCTGCCTCTTTAAACATGCTTTTCCTCCAGCTGTCTCTACTTCACATTGAAATGGCATGTCTCTTCTGACAGCTCTTGAAAATTTATATCCAATTTCCTTCCTCTCCAAGTAAAGACCGAGTCAGGTTAGGATCTCTGAAGAGGGAGCTGTTTGGTCAAGACTGATAATCTCATTTAATGCAGTGAGTTATTGCCTGACACAAGACATAGCATAAATTCCCCTGCTCTTAACTGCTATAACGAACTGGATGAGGGTAAATGAATTATTGGCAGTCTTCAATCCGCAATGTGTCCCTGCGTGGATGAAAAGCTATCTCTGCCCACCGTTCCTCCCAGTGGCTGACTCTCCCCAGGTTAGGCAGGATGATGAACAGCCAGCAGTTGATATTCAAAACCAAACCCAAACTTACGGTTAGAATACCATTCTGTTTTCACTGAGCAACCCTTGATTTAAGAAAGTTAAAAATAAAAATAGCGAGTTATGTGGACTGACTGAGAAACAACCCTGCACCAACCTTTGATCTTACTGGTCTGACACACTGCGTGTAGTGAATCTTGCTTGCCTGCTTGTTTGAGGCAGGAGAGCCCGTTTCCTTGCCTGGCCTTGAACTCCCAATCCTCCGGCTGTGACCTCCCAATTGTTGGAAGTGTAGACAAGCGCCATTCCACTATACCCTGTGGGTCAGTTACTTCCTGCTTGCTTGGACAAAAACACCTGACCAGAGGCAACTTGGGGAAGAAACAAGAGTTGAATTTGGCTTACAGTTTCAAGGGGCAGTTTCCTGTGGGGAAGGCAAGGCACAGAAGCCTGTGTCACGCTGCAGTCAGAAAGCAGAGAGAGGACAGGACATGGAGCCAGGCTCTAACATGCCCAGGCCTGCCACGAGAGACATGCTTCTGCCAGCACAAGGAAGCCCCACCCCCTAAGGGTTCCATGCCCTTCTAGAACAGCTCCACATGGGCGATCAAGTACTCAGAAATACGGGTCTGTGCAGGTCGGGCCCATTTTCATTCAAAACACCACCCTTTGCTTCTCTCGTCTTCATTAATGTATGCTGTGTTCATAACTCCTCTGAGATGTGGATTCAATTTAGTGACTATATTGCTTTTCTTTAAAAAGATTAAAAAATTATTTATTCATTAGAGTGAGAGATAGAGAGAATGGGCCAGCACCTCCAGCCACTGCAAAAGAACTCCAGATGCATGCGCCCCCTTGTGCATCTGGCTTATGTGGATCCTGGGGGATTGAACCTGGGTCCTTTGGCTTTGCAGGTAAACGCCTTAACTGCTAAGCTGCCCCTCCAGTCCTATATTACTTTGTTTAGCCTTCCATAACCAAAAATACACAGGCTACATGTTGAGTTTCTCGCTCTTCTGGAGACGGGAAGTTCAAGAGCAAGCTGATTTCTTCTGAGGTTTCTCTCCTTATCTTGAAGATGGCTACCCTCTTCCTGGGTCTCATTTGGTCTTCGTTTGTGTGGGTGTTTGTGTTCCCATGTCTTCTTATAAAAACAAGAGGCAGTGTTGGATTAAGACCCATGGTAATGATATCATTCATCCTTTATTAATTTTGTCAGCAACTCATTTCCAAATAAAGTCACCTTCCAAGGTTCTGGGGCTTGGGACTTTAATGTGTGAATTTTGAAGGACACAATGCATTCCATAACAGTAGATGAGGAAGCTGAGACATTTACAGAAGCCAAAATATGGATTTTGGATTTTAGGCACTAGTGCTGAACTTACAGGTACCTTTTAATGCTTTATTTTTACTTGAGAGAGAGAGAGAGAGAGAGAGAGAGAGAGAGAGAGAGAGAGGGGAGAGAATGGGCACACTAGGATCTTCAGCTGCACAAGTGAACGCCAGACATTCGTACCACTATGTGTATCTGGCTTACATGGGTTCTGGGGAATGGAACTTGGGTCCTTGGGCTTTGCAGGCAAGTGTCTTAACCATTAAGCCATCTCTCCAGCCCCACAAGTACTTTTACTAGTGCAGTGAAATAAATGAAATAGAATATAAGATGGATACCTTCAGTATGTCTAGAATTCTCTCACTGTACATTAATGTCTATGTAATTGGTCTTAATGAAAATCATTAGGAAATGAGATATCTGAGTTAAGTTTAATTTTTTTTCTAATTTATTTTATATCAAGTACATTTTTCCTTCAAACTTAAAAATCTGGGCTACATATCTCCTTTCTTTCTTTTTGACACAGACTGTAACAGAAACCTAAATCTTATTTTATGATTGGCAGTTTTATGGCTTGCGAACCCCCTGAGTGAGCGTGACGCTGCATTGTGCTGTAATGTCACACGTGTGAAAGACAAACTCCAACTCTGGTGCAGGACTTTTTATCATTATCACTTTCTCCTGCATTGCATATCATATGTGTACACATACGTGGTTAATTGTAGCAGTGACAGCTTAACGTTCCTTCAAGGACTTCAGTTTTAGCTAAAAAGTACATGGATTTCTGTCAAGAGTTAGTGCTACAAATTATTGCACAGTTTCTGATGACATCTTTTTTTTTTTTTTTTTCACCTTAAGGTATTTCCCACACTATTAGGAAAAGGCTGATTATTCTGTAGTCATGGTAACGAGTAGCCATTAAAGTGGATTTTAAACTTGCTTACTTTTGGAGAAGCTTAATTTCACAGTCATGGGACCCAGAAGTAGTAGTTTTAAGCCTACTTAATCAGTTAATGTGCTTCTGAAAGACAAGTAATGAGTGTGGTCTCTTGCTTTCGAAAGTCAGCGAAGGGACAGTTCTCTCAGGTCAACAGTCTCTGCCAGCACCGGCAACCCTACCTGTGGTACTTCCATCACCCCAGTTGCCTTGAGAGTCCCCACGCCTGCACTTTCCCAACACCTGGTGAGGTCACGTAGGGCTGCTTCCCTGGGAGACTGCTCAGCCTGAGTAGCTCTTCCTTACTTAAGGAAGTATTGACATGTCAAAATTCTATTCTATTCTATTTATTTACTTATTTGTTTTCCAAGGTTGGGTCTCGCTATAGCCCAGGCTGACCTGGAATTCACTATGGAGTCTCAGGGTGGCCTTGAGCTCACGGTGATCCTCTTCCCTCTGCCTCCCGAGTGCTGGGATTAACGGCGTGCCCACCACACCTGGCTGACATTCTCTTCTTCCTAATGACACTCTGGTGTGGACTTACTTGATGCCTGTCTGGATCTTCACATAGGTCACGTGGAAGGAATGATGGTTTGGTCTTGTTATCGCCCGGCTTCCAGCTGTCTTTTCCATGCTTCATAAGCACGTGGCTGGTCTTCCTGGAGTTGTACTTCAGGATGATGGCTCTCCCTTCCAGATTCTGCAGAGGCAGGGCACAATGTTGAGGTTTGAATGTGTGTGTCCTTGCTAGGCTTATGTGTTTGAGCACTTGATCCCTAGCCAAAGGACCCAGGTTCAATTCCCCAGGACCCTGGTTAGCCAGATTCACAAGGGGGTGCACACATCTGGAGTTCATTTGCAGCTGGAGGCTGGAGGCCCTGACATGCCCATTCTTTCTCTCTCTCCCTCTTTCCCTGCTAAATAAATAAATTTTAAAAAAAGGAACAAGGGGGGAGAGCTACGGCTTGCCCTATAAAACAAATAGTAGAAGCTGATGCTGACTTTCTCACTTTAAATGGGCCAAGCACACAGGGACAGGAGGGAAATCCGGAACCCATCCCGGGAGAAGTGGCTGTGGTGCTTTGAATGAAATGTCCCCCCAGGCTCAAGTGTTTAGACGATTAGGTGGCATTTTGAGGAGGTAACTGGGGTGAAGCCTTGCTGGAGGAGGTGTGTCCCTGGAGGTGCACGGGCAGGCTGTGGGACTCTTCCAGCACTTCCTCTCAACCCTCCTACCCCCCACTGCTATCTAGCTCACTCATGTTGACTTTCTTGCTGTGGTGACAAGATGTGACGTTCAGCCATCTTTTCCTGCCATGATGAAACTTCCCAACGAGACTTTAAGAGAAAATAAACCCTGTCCTCTCCGGAGCTGGCTCTGGCTGGGTGTTGCGTCCCAGCACTGAGGAGCTGTGACAGTGGTCAGGTCAGAAGTCACATCAAAGTCTGCCACTTCCAACCCGGAGGAACCAGAAACGACCCGACACGCGGAAAAAGAAGCCGGAGACAACACTGGACACACGTCGTTGTCCCAGACGTCAATGAACTGCAGGAAAAAAGTTCTTTTTATAATTTCAAATTATAAGCTTTCTGTTATAAAGGTTTGGAGCCAAGATTCCCCTGCCTGTGTGGTTGTGGAAAATTTAGAACATCTTGCGTTCGTGGGTGCCTCAGAAGGCTGGCCACAGCAAATGAAAATCCTCCTTTAGATGGACACACTTTTTATTATGACCTCAAAGATCTCCCATGAATAATGTTCCAAAGCAAATGGATTCCTACCTTAGGAATAGCTTAAGCCAAAGCAAGCCGTCGTAAGCAAAAGCGAGAGAGCGACAGACACACAGAACAGAGAAGTGAGGCAAGCAGACACGATCAGGATCCATCAGCATCTGAGACCGTGAGGTTTGTGTGACGTGCTTTCATACAGAATATTGAAGATAGCACGAAGAACTAAGAGATACATTTATCATTTATATTTGAGAAGAGAACCAAATAGAAATCTCCACTGTGAAAAGCAGTCATTGGAAGGCAGACATGCCCTGATCAGAGGAAGTTTAAATGCCTCTCCACACTCGAAAGAGTGTGGCAAAGAGATGTCTTCATCCTCTCACTTATTGTTACTGTTCTCACTTGGGGTCTTCCTTTTTCTACTGGTCATTGTACCCATTGTTTTCTAAAGAGCCAATCTCTGCACAGTTTTGTTTTATGCAAATTATTCCTATATGAAACTGCTGAAATGATGTATATAAAATGCAGACATAAGTGTACCAGTACTCTTTTTTTTTTTTTTCAAGGTAGGGTCTCTCTCCAGCCCAGGCTGACCTGGAACTCACTATGTAGTGTCAGGGTGGCCTCAAACTCAAGGCGATCCTCTCACCTCTGCCTCCCAAGTGCTGGGATTAAAGGCGTGCGCCACCACGTCCGGCAGTACGCTTGACAATGGAAGTCACACATGTCGCATCGCCTGTCGTCTAAATCACTCAATCCCTGGCTTTCATGAGTGTCTCTGTTTATGTCCCCAAATCCACACTCCTCAAATTCCTACTCTACTTGTTACCACTCCAACTTCTCTCTCTTACACATATCATAGCATTTCTCACCTTCATACCTTTTTGGGCTCTAATTACGGGCTGGTTCTAAGTTACCCTTTACAGCTGAGGTTGGAGCTCACTAGTTTCAGGAAGCTTCCCCGATTCCTCTCGGGTTCTGCTAAGTCAGCAGCTGCTCTTTGCAGTGTCTCCAGGCGTGAAGCATGCCCTCCTGTTCATGAACTTCCACGTTCACATGCGTGATTTTCTCCTTGCAGTGAACCTTCCACACTGAGGGAAAGGTCTGTAGGGCCGGGTAAGAACCCAATTAACTTTTCTCAATAAATCAACTACTCTGTTTGGCGATTCTGTTACCTGAGAGTGAGATCTTATTGAGTTATTTTCTCCTGAAAATCTATTTGGCCTTCAAATCCTGGGAATTATCTTCTCACAAGCCTTTCATACTTCTGCTGTCATTGCTACCCTTTGTTTTTATAACTCATGTTACATCTATTTATTTATGATGTGATTCTGGAGATTGAATTTCGGGCCCCACACATGCTAGGCCAGCACTTCTTTTTACTTTTTTAAAAGACCATTTGATTGAAAAATTTTAAATATGTACATAATAGATGCTTATCAGGATCCCCACCCCCAATCCTCACCCACCAATCACTCGGGTCTGCCTCTTTCTCTACACCCCTTCCGCTGAACCCCTTTCTCCTTTCAGCCAGCCAAGCAGTTGCTCTTCTGTTCTGATGCTTTGTGTCTTTCCTCCTTCTTTCATCATCCGTGTTGTAGTTTTTTTTTTTTTTTTTAATTTTTAATTTATTTATTTGAGAGCGACAGACACAGAGAGAAAGACAGATAGAAGGAGAGAGAGAGAGAATAGGCGCGCCAGGGCTTCCAGCCTCTGCAAACGAACTCCAGACGCGTGCGCCCCCTTGTGCATCTGGCTAACGTGGGACCTGGGGAACCGAGCCTCGAACCGGGGTCCTTAGGCTTCACAGGCAAGCGCTTAACCGCTAAGCCATCTCTCCAGCCCCGTGTTGTAGTTTTGAAACAAGGCCTTGTTAAATCATCCAGGATGACCTTGTGACCTTGAACTCACTCTGTAGCCAGGCAGGCCCTGAACCTGGGATCCTCTGGCTTCAACCACCCAAGTAGTGGGCATCAACAAGCAGGTCTGTCTTTTCGTTTCTGTTGAGCTTAGTTCTTCGTAAGTGTGCAGTGGGAGCGGGGACACCAGCTACAAGTGTGGCATTTCTCACGCAGGAGGTGACACTCAGGAAGGGCCGCCTCTCATCAGTGCCAGCCACTGGCTTTTATGCAACCGGAGAAGAGTAGATTTGCTCCTGGAAACGTCAATTCAGTAAAAAAGGTGGATTAGTGAAATTAAAGCGAAAACCAGTGAACTCAAAGCCTAGACAGAAACTGAAATCTTTCTTCCATTTCCATCCCAAACTGTCATCAGCCACTTAGTTCATGAAGTTCAGCTCATTCTAGTGTCTCCAGTCCAGACTCTGAGGTGAAAGGAGCACGCAACGTGACCGCAGAATAAAACAATGTAGCATAATGCAACCCAGATATTCCAAATTTGATTCCAAGCCCTCTCACATTACATATTTATGACCAAGAAATTAGATTCCAATGATTCAATCTTCTTGCATATTAAAGGGAAAATATATACAGGAATTAATATCTGAAAGTAAATTCAATTTTCTGTGTGAGTAAAAAACTAACATTTATTACAGTCCTTTCACCCTCCAATTTCTTGTTGTGACTGTTGTAGCCAGGAGACCATTATCTACCCAAGAGGCATTCAGGCTTTAAGCACTGAACTGTTTCTGTGCATCCTATGGTAGGCACCACACTTTCCATATTGGATCATAAACACTGAGCATTAGGCCACTCTGCGATGGCTGCCTGGGAGGCTGGGAATAAAAATAAAAACAGAACACCAGCGCTGCTCTCATTCTTGGTTGGGGAATTTGTTTTGTTTTACAGAGGGCAGAGAAGACGAAGGAGAACCAAGATCCATCGATAAGACAAAAAGACAGCCGACTGTCCACCACAGGATATGCCACCTCTACCACTTCTGCCAGGGCCCAAGAGAACTAGCAGAGGACGACATGAATACTTCTCTTATTGACAGCCTGACAACCAGCTCCAGGGCAGTGGTGACAGACATGGTGATCAATCAAAACACATCAAAGCAGAAATCCAGAGCTGCAGAGAGAACTCAGCACTAAATCAGACTACCAACAGGCCTGCCATGGCTCAGAGATCATTGTGGAAGAAGGGCAGAAAGAATGTAGGAGCCACAGAGTGGGTAGGAATACTCCAAGGTATGGCTCCCCACTACCCGATAAGGACTGACCAAAGCCTTCATGACCCCACCGTGAATACCATAGCTCACTAAGGAGGCTCCCAGAGAAATGGGGAGGGGGAGGGGAAAAGTATAATCTGTTATAAAATAAAATAAATTAGGGCTGGAGAGATGGCTTAGCAGTCACGTGCTTGCCTATGAAGCCTAAGGACCCTGGTTTGAGGCTTGACTCTCCTGTATCCATGTAAGCCAGATGCGGAAAGTGGCACATGCATCTGGAGTTCATTTGTGGTTGGAGGCCCTGGTGCGTCCATTCTCTCTCTCTCTCTCTGCCTCTTTGTCTGTTGCTCTCAAATAAATAAAAATAAACAAAAAGTTTTAAAAAATTAAAATCAACAAAGCATTAAAGTCCTTACTACTTCATTTAAACATAACAAAACAAACCTAATTAGAACTTAAGATAAATAACTTATATTTATAAAGTGGGGAAAGGAGGCTGGTCATAGGGGAGTTTTGGTGAGCTGTTGTTTGGCAGCATGGTGACCACAGTTAATGATAACATATTGTCTACTTTAAAATTGCTAGGATAGCAGTTGACGTGCCAGATATTCCAATTAATTTGATTTAATCGTTCCAGAACATACAAATTATATATGCCTAATGGTTAGAATTGTGTCCCATGAATATATATAATAATTATGTGTCAATTAAAATCGAGTGAAAAAAGTACTACTTTTTGAATGTTTGCGAGTCGTCTTCACATTTGGTTTAGCAGAAGACAACGGAATCTTCAGATCTGCCATTGTTTTAGCCACAAAACCTCTTCATAATGGTGCCTTTTCTCAAAGGCATGTTCCCTTCTATTTTACTTTGTAAAATCAGCGCACCAAGTAATAGGTGTTAGTACAGCATTTTCAGACACGGTTTTAGTTGGAGTCACCCCACCTCTCCCAACTCCTTGACCCCCTTGGATCGTCTCCCCTCCTGTCTGGTTTTCACTCACGCGGGTCCTTTCCTCCTCACCTCCGCAGTGCTTTGTTTTCTGTCACTTTTCTTACATCTTGTGCTTTACCCATATGTGCTCCTGTTTATATACACGCATATAAGTGTCCTAAGCCAGGACCTGCATGTGAGAGAGCATATACGTTTTTATATTTTCAAGTTTGAGTAACCTTACTGGATTGAATTCTCTCCAGATTCATCCACATTTTTTTCCCTGCAAATTTAATATTCACATTTTTCTTTACTGCTGAGTGAAATTCCTTTGTGTATATGTGCCACATTTTCTTCTTTAAAAATTATTTTAAATGAACCAGGCGAGGTGGCGCACACCTTTAATCCCAGCACTGGGGAGGCAGAGGTAGGAGAATTACCATGAGTTCGAGGCCACCCTGAGACTGCATAGTGAAATCCAGGTCAGCCTGAGCTAGATTTAAACCTTACCTGAAAACCAAACCAAACCAAAACAAAACGTGTTTTAAAATATTTACTTGTGTGTGTGAGAGACAGGAGGGGAGGATATGGGTGTGCAAGAGCTTTTTGCTCTGTAAACAAAACCTAGACACATGTTCCACTTTGGGCATCTGGCTTTATGTGGGTACTAGGGAATCGAACATGGGCCACCAGGCTTTGCAACAAAGTGCCTTTAGCCACTGAATCAGCTTCCTAGCGCACTTGTGCCACGTTTTCATTATCCATTCATGGATAATGTTGAAGGACATGTGGCTGGTTCCACATCCTTGCTATTGTGAATAGTGTAGCAATAAACACGGCTGTGCAAAATGCCCTGCTGGGGAATGTGGAGTCCTTGGCTTGGATGTCCAGGAATGGTACAACTGGGTCATGTGGCAGTTCTATTTTTATTTTTTTTGAGAAATTTTCACACTTATTTCTATGATGGCCACACTAGGTTGCACTGTCCCCAGCAGTAAAGAAAGACTTTTCTTTCTCCATAGCATCGCCAGCATTTATTATCGGCTCTCTTGAAGATAGACGTTCTGACTGGGGTTGTATCTCAAAGTTTTGTTTCTTTGCATTTCCCCGATGGTTACTCATGTTGAACACATGTAAAAAGTCAGTTATTGACCATTAGTGTTGGCTTTTCTTTTTAAAAAAATTTTTTTTGTTTATTTATTTATTTGAGAGTGATGAGAGAGAGAGAGAGACAGAGAGAGAGAGAGAGAGAGAGAGAGAGAGAGAGAGAGAGAGAGAGAGAGAGAGAGAATGGGCACGCCAGGGTCTCCAGCCACTACAAACGAACTCCAGATGCGTGCGCCCCCTTGTGCATCTGGCTAACGTGGGTCCTGGGGAATCAAGCCTCGAATCGGGGTCCTTAGGCTTCACAGGCTTAACCTCCAGCCCATTGTGTTGGCTTTTCTTTTGAGGATTGTCAATTTCATTAGTTCATTTGGTAATTGGATATTTTGGTGTGTAATTTTTTTCTTTATAATTTCTGGATATTATCCTAGCGCCACGAATCATAGCTGGCAACCCTCCCTCTGTGGGCTCTCCTTTCTCTTAACTGATGGTGTTCTCCACTGTGAAGAAACTTTTTAAATTTCATGTAGTCCTACTTGTTTCCTCTTGAGGCTGTTGCCTGCGCCATTGGAGTCCTGATCAGAAAGTTCTTGGCTATATGGTGAAGTGAATGCTCTGTTCTCTTTTAGCATTTCCAGTGTTTCAGTCTTTGATCCACTTTGAATTGATTTTGTGCAGAGTGAAAGAGATGCATCTAATTTTATGCTTCTTTCTGTGAATATCCAGTTTTCCAACATATTTTTGATGAATAGGCTGTCATTTTCCCCCACTGATATATATTTTTTAACATTTATTTATTTGACAGAGAGAGATTGAGAGTGAGAAAGAGTTGGTGTGTTAAGGCCACTGTAAACAAAACTCCAGACACATGTACCACCTAGTTCATCTGACTTCATGTAGGTACTGGGGAATTGAATCTGTGTCCATTGGCTTTGTAGAAAATGCCTTAAAAACTAAGCCATCCCTCCAGCCCTGCTACTGATTATTTTTGTTATTGTTGTTGAAAATTAGGACACCAAAATATGTGTTTTTTTCCCTACTTTGTTCTGTTCCATTAGTTGGTGTGTCTGTTTTTGTGCCAATACTATGTTATCTTGTCACTATGGCTCTCTAGTATAATTTGAGGTCAGGTATTGTAGCACCTCCAGCTGTTTCCTTTTTGAAAATTGCTTTGGCTATTTGTGGTTTATTGTGTGTGTGTCCAAATGAATTCTTGGATTTTTTTTTTCTTCTAGTTGTGTCAGGAATATCACTGGAATTTTGATGTAAATTTCACTGAATCTGTAAATTACTCATAGCCAATTAACACTATATTAATCCTGCCAATCCAACAGTATCTTCTAGTATCTTCTTTGGCTTCTGTTTTTATTTCCATGGCTAAAAGTTTTCACTATAGAGTCTTTTACTTGGGTAGATTTATTCTGAGGTATGCTTTTATTTTTCTGAGCTGTTGCTAATGGGGTATTTCTCCTATCCACGTTTGTATTCAGTGCCCTGTACTGTGTTCTTCTGGTTGACAACTCTGAAGACAATCCAGCTTCCCAGAGATAATGAAGTTGAAGAGCATGATGCCTTTTGTATTCCTGCATTGATTTCAGATCATCGCGGATTTCTTTATCCGATGTTAGGTCAGCTGCAATGTAGAAATTTCTCATTCTCTAATATGTTAAAGTCTGTTGCCGTAGCGTGCATTTTGGAAGGTTCTTTCGCTCATACCACATTTTGTTATCCTCACATATTGATCATTTGGAAAATTTTGTTCACTGAGTTAGACAGATCTCTACAATACTGTCACATTTCATTACCCAAGGTTAAAAATCACATTTACTCATGTCATCATCCATTTTATTAGAAAATTCTGTGACGCTCAGGGTTCCAGAAGTAAGTTTTTTAAAATTCTAATTTTTTTTTCTCAGAAAGTGGAATTTTATTGTGGTCAACAATAATTGCCAGCTATTTTTCTTAAACAGATAGGATACCCTTGTTCATTTCTTGAGAAAAAGAAAATTTTCCAAATAGTTAAATTGAATAACCACAGCAGTTCCTTTACAATATTTCATAAGCAATTCTTTCCCAAAAGAAGGAGAAATGAGAAGAAAAGGAAAAGGAGGAGGAGGAGGAAGAAGAGAGTACAGGTAGAAGATTGGCTTCCTGCTTTATTGCTAGTTTTCTTCTTCTTCTTCTTTTTTAATTATTATTTTTATGTATTTATTAGAAGGAGGGAGAGAATGGGCATGCCAGAGCCTCTAGCCAATGCAAACGTACTCCAGACGCATGTGCCACCTTGTGCATCTGGCTTATGTGGGATCTGGAGAATCAAACCTGGGTCCTTACGCTTTACAGGCAAGTGCCTTAACTGCTAAGCCATTTCTCTAGCTCTATTGATAGTTTTTTTTAAAAGGGGGGTCATGCTAAGCACTTTGTAGCTGCATACACCAGTTTGTGCATCTGGTTTTATACTGGACTGGGGAATTGAACCTGAGGCCAGCAGACTTTGCAAGGAGTGCCTTTAACCATTGAGCAATCCTACTGATAGTTTTTTTCCCCTAAATTTATTTATTTAGTTGCTTATTTTGTAGACAGAGAGGCATATGGAAAGAGAAAGAATGGTCACACCAGGGCCTTAGCCAATGCAAACAAACTCCAAATGCATACATCACTTTGTGCATCTGGCTTACATGGGGAGTAGAACCTGGGTCCTTAGGTTTCACAGGCAATTGTTTTAAGTGATGATCTATCTCTCCAACTCCCTATTGCTAGTTTTTTTTTTTAAATTTTTCATTTATTTATTTGAGAATGACAGGGTCAGACAGAGGGAGAGAGAAGGAGAGAGAGAGAGAATGGGTGTGCCAGGGCCTCCAGCCACTGCAAACAAACTACGGACACATGTGCCATCTTGTGCATCTGGCTTACATGGGTCCTGGGGAACTGAACCTAGGTCCTTTGGCTTTGCAGGCAAGTGCTTTAACCTCTAAGCCATCTCTCTAGCACCCATGTTGCTAGTTTTAAAGATGGGATTTTCCTGTTGTTGTTCAAGCTAGCTTAGAACCCACGATCCTCCTGCCTTAGCCTCCTGAGTACTGGGATTACAGGAGTGTGCCACCATACAGCCTTACTTCAGGTCTTCATCCAAACAATTGCATAGCACTTGCCTTCAAGACAACCTCAATACTTTGGTAAACTGTAAAATTAATGTATGTAGTCTTCACATTTTTCATACTGAATATTAAAAGAATGTATACTCAGTGAATGAGACTTAATAAAATTAATTTTGTGCAGTTTCACTAAGGGCATCCTCAAGGAAAAGTGGCTTGTTCTTATTTTATTTTATGTTTTGTGAGTATGGTGGTGACTAAATCAATGACCGTTAGTATAGTTGCTTGTTATGGGGAAGAAAAGTGGTTTCTTTTCATCGTCCACTTTAAGGCTCACTTCTGAGGCTCCTTGCAAAAGATAAATTGACAAGAGAAAAGCAACCATATTGATTTAATGTTACATGCATCATAAAACGTTTCACAGGGAATGAAGACCCCCCAAAGTAGACAAAACTGTATTGTTATGCTAAGTTTGAAAAATTAACCAATGGTGGCAGAAAAATACTGTTTGTAAGTGAGATGTGACCTAATGGTAATAAACCAGGGGAAACTTATCAAGGCCTGTGTGTTTGTATTCTTCTCTGTGTTCCTATGTCTTCAGAGATAGTACAGAGCAGACATCTATCACACAAAGATCACATGACCAGCATTACAGACACGTCAGAAAATTCTAAGTTTTATTACTTGCCGTAGGGAAGAATGTCAGGAGCAGGTCACAGGGAGCTTCCTACTTTTACTGTTTTCTTAGATGCCAGGGTACCAGCCTTTGGGGGTTATTCATCCCATTGCTGTGAAAAAAAGCAGCTCACAAAGAAACTTAAGACAGGATGGATTTACTTATTTGACTGTGGTTTAAGGGCACAGTCTATCTCGGTGAGGAGGACGTGGTGGCAGGAACGTGAGGTAGCTGATCACATTGCATCCACAGCCAGGAAGCAGAGATAGATATATGATGTTGCTACCCTCGTTTGTTCTTTTTGATTCCACCTGGGGCTCCAGCTTGTGAGATGGTGCTGCCCAAAGTCAGGGTAAATCTTCTACCCTTAGTTAAGTTCTTTGGAAACATTCTTATAGATGTACCCAGAAGTTGTGTTTAAAGTTCCCTAAGCAATTCTACATCCAGTCAAGATGACAATGGAAACTAATCATCACACGTTGTGCATGCTGAGCCCCATAAGTACCATGCCTTGCCCACACCAAGGGCCATTAGGGATCCAGCCTTGCTTTTGTATTATGGGTGCAAATGTTAACATTTTACTATTATTACAAAAGCAGTGTGTGTCTACTATATGGCATATTCCCTCAAGGGTCTGGGCATCCGTTAGTGGTCTTCAGGTCACCCTTTGAGGACTGAGCCTGGGGCAGTCTGTCTTATTTATATCTGTGATGAGAATAGTTCCTTTAAGGCTACAGAAGTGACATTCTTTCAGTAAATAGTCACTTAATGCTTTCAGTAAATAGTCACTTAGTGCTTCCCTTCCATGTATTTCCTCTCCTGCCAATTTCTCTGTGTCCTTGCCAATACTTATATTTTCTGAGGTTTTCAAGGTGCAGTTCATGAGAGCAGTTCTTGTCTTTCTCTTTAAAAAGTTAATGAGGCACATGGCATAGCCCTGATCCCACACTCACCAAATTTAGCAAAATAGTCAATCCGTAACTCCGAAAGTAGCTTCCCCTGCCAAAGCAGGCTTTTAGAACTCAGCAAAAATAATTTCCCATAAGAAATACTAATCCCAGTACTTGGGAGGCAAAGGTAGGAAGATCACTATGAGTTTGAGGCCACCCTGAGACTACATAGTGAATTCCAGGTCAGCCTGAGCTAGAGTGAGAGCCTATCTTAAAAACTAAAAAAAAAAAAAAAAAAAAAAAAAAAAAAAGTGAATTTTGGAGAAGGTAGCTGGAGAAAACTGTCTGTCTTTGACCTCCCAAGACAGAGCTACTTGTCCGGAACTCTAAGTGAACCTGCATTCCCACAAGGCAAAGGTATTGTTGCCTCCTGGCACAAGTTATGGGTTTGAAGAAATGGTGTGACCGTCACCACCAATAGCTTTGCCATCTAGTATAGAAAGATAATAGACCAGTGACTGTGGTCACAGTCAAGAAGCCTATAAAGAGGGTTTCTTGGGGAAGTTTGTTTCCTCAGCAGAATCCAAGTTGGACCTTAGAGCTTAGATGCATGTCTAAGGGTGGTGAAGAGCATCTGACTTAGACGCCGTCGCTTCCTGGCTCGATGGAGCCATCTCCTTCTCATCAGGGTCTTCCATATTCCATCAGTGATCTTTAAGGTCTTATTGCAATTTTCAAGTCCATTTAGATACTCTGGCCATGATTCAAGACTCATTGATCTTAAGGATGGAGAAGGACTGTGACACACTGTTTGAGTGTGAATACGTTTTAAAGTAGGTTACACTGAAGTTGGGAAGTCAACGTGAGTTCACCATCTATACTCTGCCTGTTTTATATTTCAATTCATGCACAGGAGTCCAGTGAAAGGAATAAATGATTTTCCAGCCTACTTCATAGGCAGAAATATATTTAATGGTCTCCAATGTCATAACCATATCAGATTTCTCAGAAATCAGAAAACAAGCAAAGTGATGTTCTCAACCCAGCAGACAGTAATCAGTACCATGCACAGTTAAGTCTAGGGATTCATGTGTGGGATAAGGCGAGAAGGGCAGTGCTGTGAGACAGGAGCCCCCTCGGCCCACTTGGCAGGGCTCTCCAACAGAGGCCTTGCAACATTTTACAACAATGCCAGTTTATTGACCATGGTGAACTTAAGTCTCCCTGAAGCATGAATAAATAAGCCAGTGTCTTGAAAGTACCTAACAGGAAAAGGAAGTAGAGAATGGCTGGAGGCTCAAAGGAGTGCTCTAATGGCTTAGGTAATGCCAGTGTTACCTTGGATATTCCCCTGCCCAGGTGTGCTCATAAAAATAACATGCTTCCTTTCTCCGGAGTCCAAGTCCACTAACCCACCATCAATGGGAATGACAGCGTTGGGTATTACTTCTGTTCATGAAGTTTCAGAGGGGAAGAAGGAGAATATTGGGAACTGGGCTAGAGGCAGTTTAAGTGGTATTATGGAAAAGAAACTGGCGGCATTCTGCCTGTGAGAACTTGAGTAAAACTGAATTTAAAAGTAATAGATTCATGAGCCGGGCGTGGTGGTACAGTGCTTTAATCCCAGCACTTGGGAGGCAGAGGTAGGTGGATCGTCATGAGTTCGATGCCACCCTGAGACTCCATAGTGAATTCCAGGTCAGCCTGGGCTAGAGTGAGACCCTACCTTGAAAAAAAGGTTAATAGACTCATGGAAGCAGCACATCTCTCCAGCACACTGCAAAACTTGCAGGCAGCTTGGCTGGTCGGAATGTCTCTAGGCAGTTGTTCCTCTTTATATTCCCTTAGGGCCAGGTCTTGCGACTTTTCCCCCAGACATGTTGACCTTCTGAGTCTCCTGAGCTTCCTTCCTCCCCCTGGAAGGGAATGTTTGAATTTGGAGAAAATTGCTATACAACATAGACTCTACCCCTTGGAACTGTAAGCTAACTTAAAACCATTTTTTCCTATCAGCTGATTCTAGGTCAGGAATTCTGCTCCAACCTTGGTTATATAATGAGTTCTGGGTAAGCTTGGGCTGTAGTGTGACACTCTGTCCCGAGAACTTTCCCCTCTCCCTGAAAAGAGAAGAGAGTGAAGTAGCGGGTGAGAGCTGTCGTGAAGCAGTCAGAAGCAGTTATTTGGTCTCTGGAATGGAGCGGAGTTGGCCTGATGTCGGAGCAGAACGTGGCCTCTCTCTGCGGGCTTCTCATGCCTGTCCAGCTGGCACAGTTGCAGTCTGAAGGTTCTTTTCTTCTCCTGGGTCGCTGGTTCTGTGCCTTGCTTGGGAATGAGGAATCCTTGGTGCCCACTATCTGTTCTTAGCGTTTGGGACCTTGGCCCAAAGTAAGAGAGAGAGAGAGACAGAGAGAAAGAAAGAGAGATCTTTTCTCATATTTGATGGGTGCTTCTTCCCAAAGCAAACAGTAGGATAAGTTGATCACAGAAATATACCCTGGAACCGGGCGTGGTGGCGCATGCCTGTAATCCCACCACTTGGGAGGCAGAGGTAGGAGGATCGCCGTGAGTTTGAGGCCACCCTGAGACTCCATAGTGAATCCCAGGTCAGCCTGAGCTAGAGTGAAACCCTACCTCGCAAAACAAAACAAAACCAAAACCAAAATCTATATACCCTGGGCATTGACTTCATGCCAATGAATATTTACTAGATACCTTATTAGGCATGTGGGGCTATACCAGCGGTTGAAGGGGGTGAAAATGATAACTAGCTAACCGATAAATTAGACAGACGCGATAACTATTACTCTGGGTCAGGCACCTTTATTAGCATTGGGGCTACAGCAATTAAAAAATCCTGGCCTTATGGGGTCTGCAGTACAGAGGAGGAAGCTCAAAATATTTGGCGAGTGAGTTAAATCAGGAAGGCATGGGGGCTGGGGAGTCTCCCAGCAGAATACCTCATGCTCCAATGCTGGCTCCGCCATTCAGTCGTTTTGTGACCTCGAGGAAGCTTCTTAATTTGTCTGTGGCTCGGTTCCCTCACCTGTGACATGGGACTTGATTCGTGTCATTGCTGTGAAGATTAGATGAGTTACCATATGTGATGGTCTTAGAGTACATCCAGCCTCCAAAAGTGGTTGTTTTGGTATTTTGGCATTTTTTTCATTAGCATTAGAGAAAATATGATGCTAGAGAGAAATGCAAGTGGGAAAGGGGAGGAGTGGGGCAGGGAAGGTCTCGTTGGGAGGGAGGGGGCTGGGGAACAGCCGGCCAGGTGGAGAAAAGTTCAAGGGCAAAGTCCTCCACAAAGAGGTGGGGGGGGGGTCAGCATGTCTCTCAGAGGCCAGTGAGGCTGCACCGGGCAAAGAGAGATCGTGGCAACAAAGGCAGTGTGAAGACAAAACACAGAGGACCTCATAGGACACTGGAAAAGTGAGCAGATGGGTAGATCTGGTGACATCAACATGTTTTCTTTCTTGGCAAAGGTAAAAGCCTGGAGGTCCATGCTGACAATAATCCTGGGGTTTAATACTCAGAATCCTAGAGATGTAATTGAA
This sequence comes from Jaculus jaculus, assembly GCF_020740685.1. Classification (NCBI taxonomy): domain Eukaryota; kingdom Metazoa; phylum Chordata; class Mammalia; order Rodentia; family Dipodidae; genus Jaculus; species Jaculus jaculus. The sequence continues at coordinate 86,702,172 of NC_059114.1, forward strand.
AAAAGGTCTCGGGGGCTGGAGAGATGGCTTAGTGGTTAGGCTCTTGCCTGTGAAGCCTAAGGACCCCAGTTCAAGGCTCGATTCTCCAGGACCCACGTAAGCCAGATGCACAAGGTGGAACATGCATCTGGAGTTTGTTGGCAGTGGCGAGAGGCCCTGATGTGCCCATTCTCTCTCTCTCTCTCTATTGCTCTTGAATAAATAAATGAAAATAAACAACGAAATACATTTTTAAGAAAGGTCTCCTGTGTTGGCTTAACATTTGGTCTACTCTTCTGGGATAGCTGGGGGAAGTCGCCAAGTAGTCGGTCTATTCAGTTTCTATGAACAAACAGCAATTTAATACCAATAAGGGGGAAACTAAAACAAACAAAAAAAATAGTCATGATTCTATCACCTTAGCAGAGAAACTTAATTTTAGCTGGGCATGGTGGTGCATGCCTTTAATTCCAGAGGTAGAAGGATTGCCATGAGTTCAAGGCCACCCTGAGACTATATAGTGAATTTTGGGTCAGCCTCGGCTAGAGTGACACTCTACCTCAAAAATCCAAAAATAAAAAAAGATTTAAAAAAAACTTTAATTTTTGAGAGAGAGAATGAGGGAGAGAGAGAGAGGTGGGGGGGGGGGGAGGAACATGCCAGGGCCTCCAGCCCCTGCAAATGAACTCCAGATAGATCTGGCTTATGTGGGTCCTAGAGAAACAAACCTGGATCCTTTGGCTTTGCAGGTGAACGCCTTAACCACTAAGCCATCTGTCTAACTCCCCCAAATTTAATTTTTTAAATCATACTTCAGATTACATTTTTTTAGTAAAATGAGGATAATATCTCTTGACAAGTTTCATATTAATGAAATAAATTCCGCTTGACAAGGAATGAAGCAGGTCGGTTCTAGTAACAAACTCCTTGGACTCTACATCGTCTGAGGCTTTGGGGGTACCTCTAGGGGCTTCGAGGATATCCGTCCGTGCTGTTGCTAGTGGAGAGAAATGATGTCCGAATCATTACCAGTGGTTGAGATGGAGAATGGTACAAGGAATAGGGAACCACGTGGGGCCAACAGTTTCCTAAGATTGAGAGGGAGAAGTCACAGAGAACCAGGTGTTGGTGGTGGGTGGGTGGGAAATGCTGGGTTTATTATAATGGAAGCAGACAGATTAGAAATAACCTTGGCTTGTGGAAAAAGGTTTTTCCTGAATTCCATTTTGGAAATGGAGCGGTGTTTCTTACTTCGTTTGTTGGTGTGTACATGTGTGTGGTGTACATGCATGTCTACTCACACGCGTGTGGGCGTACATGTGTGGGGGGGTATTCAGAGGTCGGTGTTGAGTATCTTCCTCTATCACAATGCATCTTATTTTGGGGACAGCATCTTGAGCTAAACAGTTCTGCTAGACTAGCTAGCCGGCGTGCCCAGAGATTCTCCTATCTCCACCTCCCCCGTGCTGGGGTCACAGGGGCACACCACCACGTCCAGCTTTTGCATCTGTACCAGGGATCTGAACTTGGGTCTCATTCTTGAGCTGCAAGGACTTTATTACTGAACCATCTTCTCGGCACCTAGAGTCACTTCAGAATCCCCAGCATTGTTAGAAAACTCCGATGTCTGGGCTCACTAAGATTTGCTGTGTTAGAATCTCTAGGGTGGAAAGAGGGTCTTATATTTTTATAAAAGATATGACTGGGCTAAAGATATGGCTCAGGGGTAAAGGTGTTTGCCTGCGAAACCTAATGACGCAGGTTTGATTCCCCAATACCCACATGGTGGCACATGCTTCTGGAGTTTGTTTGCAGTGGCTAGATGCACTGGCATGCCCATTCTTTCTCTCTCTCTCCCCCCTCTCTTTCATAAATAAATAAAAATAAAACATATAAAAAAGCTATGGCTGATTACAGAGTGTAGAGAGTGGGGAGAACTACACAGGAGGGAAATTTAGGGACTGAAGCTCTGAGACATTGAGAGCTGGAGAGAAGTACCTGGGATGCAGCTGGACAGAGGTACAGTCCCTGGAGAACAGTTTCCAGGGAGAGAAAAGATAAGAGAGGGCTCCTTGTTTCAAAGGAAATTGGTCCAAGGCGTGTGAATGGGTCCATGTGGACCCTTCAACAACTGTGGGGAATTTGCTCAGGATCTGTGAGAGAGAAGAAGACAGGAATAATTAATTGCAAGGTTGAAAATAGGAAAATTTGAGTTTCACAGTTGACGCTACCTAGTGGTGTGATCACATCATTCAGCTGGGAAGGTTTGATGTGGCACCTGTTACGTGCCAGACGTCCTCGGGGGTGGCAACACAGTGAGGATCCAAGCTAGATAAACGTTTTTTGTCTTTTTTGCCCTGCAGAGCTTACGTTTTACCTGCTGATATGTCTTGCATGTCAAGAGCGAGGAAGTGCAGTGCTTCAGTGAACCCAGAAACAATAAGAACGAGAGTGCGGACCAGTGGGGGGGGTGGAGGGGGCGCCTCTTTCCAGGGCCACTCCGTGCTTCTGTACGTCTGGGGAGGTGGTCTGTGGGCCATGTCAGTGGTGGTCCGGCCCCTTTGGCTCTTAGGTCATTTTGATCAAAGACATGAAGGTGAGGAAAAGAGAGGTGGTCCAGGCATTTATTCCTTAAGCTCCTTCCTTGCTCGCTCTGCTTATGTCCATATTAAGACCACCACTCTGCGTAGGTGGCTCTTGTCAACTAGTTCTCAGGGGATTCATAACTGCGTTCTTCCTTTGCCCGTTTCAGGTCTAAATCTGTACAACTTTGTCACCTGCTGATTTCTATTAGCCCTGGCCACACATTTGAAGCACACCCTTTGCTCAGTTCTCCCTTTACAGCTTTTGGAGTATGCCATTTGATTCCTGCACAAATGACTGGCTTGGTGACTACCCACAAATCACAAGCTTAATTGTAACTACTTTTTGGTTCATTTTTATTTATTTATTTGAGAGTGACAGAGAGAGAAAGAGAGAGAGAGAGGGGCATATATATATAGAGAGAGAATGGGCACGCCAGGGCTTCCAGCTGTTGCAAACAAACTCCAGACAAATGCACCCCCTTGTGCATCTGGCTAACATGGGTCCTGGGGAATCAAGTCTTGAAACCGGTCCTTAGAATTCACAGGCAAGTGCTTAACCACTAGGCCATCTCTCCAGCCCTTAATTGTAAATATTTTTACTCATGTTTTTTTTTTAAGATTTTATTTTTATTTATTTGAGACAGAGAGAGAGAGAAAGAGAGAGAGGGGGAGGGAGGGAGAGTGGGTGCATCAGGGCCTCCAGCCACTGCAAACGAACTCCAGACGTGTGCGCCCCCTTGTGCATCTAGCTAACGTGGGACCCGTAGAATTGGACAGGGGTCCTTAGGCCAGGCATGTGCCTTAATCATTAAGCTATCTCTCCACCTTGTAAGTATTTTTAAATAGTGGTAACGTCACTAGAATAAGGAAGAATTGAGCCAGGCGTGGTGGTGCACTCCTTTAATCCCAACACACTCGGGAGGCAGAGGTAGGAAGATAGCCATGAGTTCGAGGCCACCCTGACACTACATAATGAATTCCAGATCAGCCTGGGCTAGAGTGAGACCCTACCTCGAAAAACCAAAAAAAAAAAAAAAAAAAAAAGAGGCTGAAATGATTCCATGCCAGCCAACAAAGTAGCCTTTGACCGATAAAGAATTGAGAAAGGGCTGGAGAGATGGCTTAGTGGTTATAGCACTTGCCTGCGAAGCCTAAGGACTTAGGTTCAATTCTCCAGTACCCACATAAATCAGATGCACAAGGGGGCACATGCATCTGGAGTCACAGGATGTCAGCGGCTGGGGAGTGGCCGCTCTCACTAGTTCATGCTTGGGTGCTGATAGTTAGGCATAGTTCTTAACAGAACTGATCCCAGTTCTGAATCCATCCTTAGCATATATTCACAATGAACCAAGATGTAGAAATCCATATTTTCTGTGACTAACTTGAAGCTACAGTTTTGAATCCTGAATCTGGAGAGCTCTAGGATAAGAAAGTGTAATGATACAAGAGAGTGTCATTTGTGGTCAAGCTCTGCCCAGCTCCGAGTAAGGCAGCCTGAGTAACATATGTAGCCAGATTCTGTCTCAAGAAAAACAAAACCAAAGAAAACCCAATCAACCAGTCAACCAAGCAGACAAAATAACAAAATCCCACAAAACGATTGGTGCCGGCTCTGGATAGGCAGGTCAAGTTTTAAACCATTATCTAGACTTTTATCCACTTATCATTACCCCTGGTTCATTTACTGGGTCCTCACACCTGCCAATTGAAGTCTTTCTAGTGCTCTCTCTTTGCTCTTAAGAACCCCTTTGGACTGGAGAGATGGCTTAGCAGTTAAGGAGCTTGCCCATAAAGCCATAGGACTCAGGTTCAATTCCCCAGTACCACATAAGCCAGATGCAAGAGGTGGCGTATGCATCTGGAGTTCGTTGGTAGTGGCTAGAGGCCTTGGCATAACCATCTCTCTCTCTATTTACCTCTCTCTCTCTCAAATAAATAAATAATATACATATATATAAAATAACCCCTTTCAATTTCAAAGCAGATGGTATTTCAAAATCATTTGATTTTTCTTCTTTTTGCTCACCTTTCAGTACAATTTGGCCTGATTTGCTCTGTGAAAAACAAACAAATAAACAAACATCAAGAGACAAATACCCTGGAACATGATGGGTGCGGTGCTCAGGGGTAAAAGGCTCTTAGGCAAGATGTAGAGGGCAGGCGGTTCTCGTTGCCGAGAGAAGCATTTCTGGCCCCGCTTCTGCACGCGGAAGCCCTTGCGCCAAGTGCCCACTGGACCCAGATGGGACATGTCCAGGCCGGGGCCAGAGGTAACTCTCGGAAACATCCCGGAGCTGCATCTGCTGAGAAGCCAGGACTGAAGACTTCTGCCATAGGAACACTGAGCCCCATGGATTCCAAGTTCACCCTCTTATTGCACGTTGCATGTGACCTCCACTCCGCGAACCCCGCTTTGCTGTGACTATCGCCTCCGACCCTCTGGGCCAGGCGCCTCTCCGTTGCTTTATAGTCTTGCCTATTTCATGTCAAATGACACTATGCATTTAGTGGATACTGAGCCCCTTTTTACCTATTTCTACCCTTCCACATCCGTTTCCCCTTTTTACTCAGGGAGCAAACCCCACCGTGTAAGTCCGATGAAGCCCCAAAGCGAATACTTGCTCGGTTGGACCCGGAGTTCGCACGTTGGGAGATGGATGAGAAGGGATCCCTGTGGGGTCCAGTTCAGTGGACGGTCCAGTGGGGTGGTGGGCGTGACAGCCAGTGCTGACCGCTGAGGTGCTGCCCAGTGCCAGTGCGGTGTGCCCCAGTGGGCTGCTGCTGAACAGGACTTGGGCAGCGAGGTCTCGTAGCTCCAGGGTGACGGTCATGTTGCTGTGGCCACTCTGCGGGCTTCTCAGTGATGCCCTTCTTCAGCGACCGTTTTTCGTTCAGTGAGCACAGTGGTTTCTGTTGTTGGCAGACCCAAAGGACTGAGCAATCCATTATGATGAGCAGCTTCTTTTTAAAAACAAAAACAAAAACTTTATCATGTATTTATTTGAAAGACAGAGACAGAGAGAGAGGGAGAGGGAGAGAGAGAATGGGCACTCCAGTATCTCCAGCCACTGCCAACAGACTTCAGTGGCGTGGGCCCCCTTGTGCATCTGGCTTACTTGGGTCTTGGGGAACCAAACTGAGGTCCTTTGGCTTTGCAAACGCCTTAACCGCAAAGGCATCTTTCCAGCCCAATGAGCAGCTTCTAAATGCAAGAAGCAATCCATCCTTCATCACTGCAGGGCCTGGTGCCCGACGTGTTCACCAGGTATGTTGAGCTAAAATCTGCTTTTTTTGTTTGTTTTTGGTCTAAACCTCAGGACCAGCAATAAAACCTTCTGTGAGAACTTGCAGACAAGCGTGGTAGTATTTTTCAGTGATGCATAGCATGTTTTTTCATTTTCCAGTTTGCCATTCCTTAAGGATCAATGAACGAGGCTGTCAACATAATTTTTATGGATATAGTTATCTTTTTAAAGGTGCTGCAGAAAAATAGGCGTGGAAGTCTGACATTATCTATCCTCAGACCAGGCTGAGTTTCCCCAGGTAATGCACTGAGACAGATGCTAAAACTGTCAGTCAAATGCACATCCTGATTCCCTTCTCCTTAACTTCCCTCTTCCGCTTTCTTTATCTCTTCTCCTGTCCCCAGAAGTATTGACTTGGCACCACAGCAGCCACCAGACTCCCTGAAAGTAAAGGCGTCACCCCCTGCTGATGGCTGACTCATGACAGGACACACAGACGCCACACGCCACCGTGGATATGAGGTTTCCTTTGAGCCCACAAGGATAGTGCGTATTATTTCAATGACAGGTTTTGGGAGGAACAGGGAGAAACAGTTACTGCCCCGCAGTCTCTCTGCTCTGGGTCAGTCTGTCTGCTGCCACACTTATCTCCAGCTCACTTGTTCCTTTGTCTCTCAGCTTCATTCCCAATAAGGAAAACTGGTGATAGCTGGTAAAGCAGAAGAAAAAGGAGAAAGAGAGTGGCGTGGGGGAGAAGAGTGATGACGGAAAATGGCAAGGAGGAAAGGACAAAAATCTGTCATAAGTTTCAAACTCGTGACACAAAGGGAAGAAGGCCCAAGGTGTGCCAGGAATGGAGCAGGAATAATGGGGAGCCACGGGAAAGTGGGGGCAACGTTCTGATCTGAGGAGTCACTCCTGCACTCTTTCATTTCGACGTTCTGCTTGATTTTCCTCCTTCCTGTTTTGAATGAGTGCTCCTCATGACTAGAATACATTATCATGCATCGCCCTGCAGAAAACTCATCCTGTGGTGAACTGTCCTTTGCTTCAAGCTGGGTGGGAATTTCTTTGAGAAACTTTGATTTAATCCTTACCCCGAGAAGCAGCTGAATGGCTTCTGAATGGCACCAGGACAAGGAACCACCTCTTCTTCCAAATCGTGACAGAAACATGACAAACTATTAGTCATTGATCCGAGCAACCCCCACACCACACCCCTTTTACAAGTAATGACACAAGGCAGAAGCATGTTGAGCCCACAGCACCAAGAGCCCAGAATAGAGATGCTTCCATGACGTTGTGGCAGACGTCTGAGGAGCCTGAGGCCAGAAAGGAAGACACAGTGATTAGGTTGGGGAAGCACGCGTTAATAATTCATTCCGTGCTTGTGTTATTCAGAATTTGAGACTACTTTGTGATCAATTATTCACAACGGAAGGTAAAGGAAACATCACATACTACAGTTCTCTGATTTTATCCTTTTGCAGATCATTTCCTGGGTCCAGCTTGGGGCAATGAAATTAGTCCATTAAGAATCTTTGGATATATCCAGAGTGTGTCTGCCATGGACAGCCGGAAATGCCCTACAGAATGAAGACCACCTCTCTCCTGGGGGCAATTGTGTCTGCATTTGCATGAGAAGCCTGGAGAGGCAGCTGCTTCAGGAAGCTGGCTGATAACCCTCTCCAAGACTCCACCAGGAACAGGGGCCCCTCTGGGTGCTTCTATGAGGACACATCTACCTCACCAACAAGGTGCTTACAAATAGACTTGGTGCACAGAGGCGTGCGGGAATGAGTAGAGTAATGAATGAGAGTTACTTGCCCCTTTCAGAGTATCAAAGATAAATCTCCCAGCATCTAAAGCAAGACTATCTGAAACAGTGAGTGCATGTTTTGCCTTCTTTGTGTTTTGAGGCCCTTAGTCTCGGAAGACTGTGATTGTACTTGAGACTAAAGAAAGCCAGACTTGTAAGACTGAAATTGGGTATGGGCCTCCTTGACTATTGGGTGAGGTTAGGTTAGGAGTTTCCCACAGGGCTATGTCACAGGAATGTGGCTTGAAGCTCTTAAAAATGAGCAGTCAATCTTCAAAACAAATACAATTTTTAAGTGCAAGAATAAAAATGGCTTAATCCGCCGCATGTGGTGGCGCACGCCTTTAATCCCAGCACTTGGGAGGCAGAAGTAGGTGGATCGCCATGAGTTCGAGGCCACCCTGAGATTACATAGGGAATTCCAGGTCATCCTGGGCTAGAGTGAGACCCTACATTGAAAAAAAAGTTGTAGGGTATCTGTGTGTGTGGTTAGGTCATGAAACTAGAGTATGGATTAGGAGAGGGGAAGAGAGAGGTAATGGGAGTAATGAACTCAAAAAAGCAAAAAAAGAAAAAGGAAAAAAAATAGCTTAGTCCAAGAGTTGCTGGACACAATGTCTCCAACAGTTATATTTTTTCCCCTTCTTTGTTTTGTGAAGTCTACTTTCTAGGTCCACACCCTAAGCAAAGATGACCAGAATAGCATTTCTAGCTTCTGTCACAGTAGATACCCAAGAAATTTCAATAAATGAACTGGGGTCAAGGTTGGGAAGATTGCTCAGTCGTTAAAGGTGCTTGCTTTTAAAGCCTGCTGGCCTGGGTTTGATCCCCCATTACCCACATAAAGCCAGATATGCAAAGGGGTGCATGTATCTGGAATTTGTTTGCAGTCGCAGGAGGCTCTGGCACTCCTATTCTCTCTGTCTTTCTGCTCACAAATAAATAAAAATATTAAAAGTAAAAAGTACTGGGGGGGGGGGGTTGCTGGAGAGATGCAGTTAAACAACTTGCCTGCAAAACCTAAGGACTCTGGTTAGATTTCCCAGAACCTCCATAAAGCCAAACGCACAAAGTGGTGCATACATCTGGAGTCTGTCTGCAGTGGCTAGAGGCCCTGGTGTGCCCATTCTTCTCTCTCTCTGTATATGTGTCTGCCTTGTTCTCTCTCTCTTTAAAATAAGTAAATTGAAAAAGGAAAAAGTACTGGGGTTGAATAAAATATGTATAATGTGTATTTAGAAGAGAATAAGCAGGTAAGTGCCTGTACATGCTACCAGGAAGCTAGCAGAATTTCTGTAAACGGGGTACGTGGGAAACAAGCCATGGCAAGGCAGTGGCATTTCCGAAATGGGCCGTAGCTGCTGTCCAGTTGCACATCAGCATAGGCATGGAAGCAGGACTCCTTTCTCCCCCACTCTGTCTCCTTCCCCTAACCGAATCAATGACTCTGTGAGAAGAGGGTTGGAATTCAGCCAGAACTAGCTGAAAATGCTGTCTCATGTTGCCTGAATCTATAAGGAGGAAGTTACCCCGACGACAGATGCTTCTGTGGGTAGAGGGTTACATTGATCTTTTGGCAAGGAATACCTCCTGGAGCTTAACACGGTAATTCCCATAAAGATCCCTGTGATTATCAACCAGAGGTTGGAATTTTCTGTTTCAGAACTAGCTGGGAAGAAGTGTGTGTACATTTTTGTATAACCTTTGCTTTAATGTGTGTGATGTCGAGGTGCTTAAAACCTTAGGCATTCAACATATTTGATGAAACCCTTCCATTATAACCCTTTATTTTTAAGTGTTTACTTTTCAAATAAAAGCATATACTCTGGGCTGAATCTCTGCTTTGCCTTTTTCTTAGCTACATGGAATTCTCTTGTAATATTACTCTATTTTAATTATTTAAGCTTGCAGCATATATATTTTAATTGGTTGCTTTATCATGAACTGAAAGCATTACTAAAATCATTTTCTCCTCAAGACATCAATTCTTACATTCATATTTTTCAGTTCATACACTTACATTTTCCTTCATTCAGTTCACATACGTTGCGTATATGCTTGGTGTCAGATCTAAGGTTTTTGGCAGTGAATGTTCATTAGCGATTAAAGTAGATGGGATTTTAGGTCACCATAAGGAAAATAAAATAGGTAGGGCTGTAGCTTAGTTGGTAGAGTGCTTGCCTAGCATGTACAAGGCCTCCACTTGATCCCCAGCATGACATAATTCAGGCGTGGTGACACATATCAGCCCTAGGGAGGTGGAGGCAGGGGGATCATTTTGTGTTTCCGAATGAGGCCAACCTGGAATGCATGCGGTCCTATCCTCTTCCTCCTCTCACCAAATAAACCAGAATAAGGCAGTTCAGTTGTCAGCAGGAGCATTCCTGGGCAAGAGTGTCACTTGGACACTTGGGGTCGCCAGTTTGCCAGCCTCCGAGGACACAGCACTGGTTAGAGACCTGGGTGGAAAGACCCAGAGCCCCGCAGACGCCGGAGCGGAGAAGGCTTGGGCAGGTGGATCAACGTGAGCAGAACGTGGAAGAGAACCCGTGCGCGTTCTCGAATGCTGAGTGCGTGGTGCACTCCTGACCTCTTGAGAATTCGATTGATGAAGAACCAAGTTCTCGGCTCTGGAGAATTCACTTGCTTCCTACCTTTGAGCAGAACTCTTATTCCATTGACCACTCGTTAGGGTAAGCATGCGTGTTTTAGGGCTTGGGAAATTGTTTTGGAGAGAGAAGCAGTGGGGATCATGTTGGCCTGCGCTTTCCCTGTGAAGCTTGCAACTGAAGCAAAAACTTGAGGCATTAAAGGCTATGTGACCAGCATTTCATGAGGAGGGTTTGGACATGTTTCCTAGGAAAATATTCCAAATTACGATTTCTTCCAATCAAGCCCTTAGAACCCGGGCTTGTGAAACGCTTTGTGAGGCTTTCTTCCCGCTCAGACGAGTGCGTCTCTTATCACTCGCGGGCTTGGAGGTGTGCGTGTGAGGTGAGTACAAGGCAACATGGTGGATGCTTTTAGCAGACAGGATTTTCTTTTTTTAAATTTTTTATTTATTTATTTGAGAGCGACAGACATAGAGAGAAAGACAGATAGAGGGAGAGAGAGAGAATGGGCGCGCCAGGGCCTCCAGCCTCTGCAAACGAACTCCAGACGCGTGCGCCCCCTTGTGCATCTGGCTAATGTGGGACCTGGGGAACCGAGCCTCGAACCGGGGTCCTTAGGCTTCACAGGCAAGCGCTTAACCGCTAAGCCATCTCTCCAGCCCCAGACAGGATTTTTTACAGGCACCAGGCAGCTTGCCATGCAGACATGCCAGGAGGAAGAATGCTTCCAGTGATTCCAGTCGAGGAGGACAAGGGTGCATGGAGGGGCCTGGCACCTGCAATGTGGCTAAATTAAGTGGCTTGGCTCATCCCATCCCATCCACTCGAACTCTGCGTGTGTGGGACATGTCCCCTGGGACACTTAGCGTGTTCCTCCTATCATCACCACCGTCACTCTCTCCTTTTCTTTCCATCTTAATGATCAGAGCTTTCTGTATCTATTCACCCTCATGGTTTCTTAAACTTTACTTATCCACGGTCTTGCCCTCTATCTCAGCCTCTCACGCTTTCCTTGTCATCCAGTAACCACCAACGTGCATCTTTGCCACCTCCTGCCTTTATCTGCCTTTCCTGTAATATCTAGCCTTACTATGCCCAGAGGTCTTGCCATCTTTCGATTTTCACTTCCCTCATTCCCTTGCTTTTCTCAGCCTTCAAGGCCAGTCATTAACATGCTTCCTGGTTCTCAGGCCAGGGCCTTTCTCTCTCTCTTTCATTTATTTATATATTTGACAGAGAAAAAGGGGGAGAGAGAGAAAAAAAAAAAAAAAGAGAGAGAATGGGCATACCAGGGCCTCCAGCCACTGCAAACAAACTCCAGATGCGTGTGCCCCCTTGTGCATCTGGCTAACGTGGGTCCTTTGGCTTTGCAGGCAAACACCTTAACTGCTAAGCCATCCCTCCAGCCCCATTTTTCTTTTCTCTTTTGAGGTAGGGTCTCACTCTAGACCAGGCTGACCTGGAATTCACTATGTAGTCTCAGGATGGCCTTGAACTCATGGTGATCCTCCTACCTCTGCTTTCCAGGTGCTGAGATTAAAGGTGTGTGCCACCATGCCCCGCTATCTCTTTTGTCCATGCCTTTTTTTAAAAAATTATTTATTTGGGCCGGGGAGATGGCTTCGTGGTTAAGGCCCTGGTCTACAAAGCCAAAGGTCCTAGGCTCAATTCCCTAGGACCCATGTAAGCCAGATGCACAAAGTGGCACATGCATCTGGAGTTCCTTTGCAGTGGCTGGGAGCTCTGGCGCACCCATTCTCTCTTTCTGCTTCTCTCTATCTCAAATAAATAAATAATAAATAAAAATATTTAATAAATTTTATTTATTGACTTGAGAAAGAAAGGGGCAGATAGAAATAGATAAAGTCGGCATGCCAGTCCTCTAGCCACTGTAAACTCCAGATGCATGCACCACCTCGTGGTCCTGAGGAATCAAACTTGGGTCCTTAGGCTTCTCAGGAAAGTTCCCTCATTGCTGAGCCATCTCTCCAGCCCCTGTTGTTCCTGTCTTGATTAGAGGAATTGTTTGGCTCCCTGTAAGTTGATGCTTCCTGGCGTTAGGTCAAGCCCATGCATGCTGCTTGGGAATCATTGTTCGAAAGATAATTGCCCTTCGGTTCAACAGAGGACGATTTCATCTGCCTTCCTCTCTTTTTGGATCTCCAAATACTGGCTGATGGTGGTCTTCTGGGTCCCTAGAAAAAAATTAAATAACCGGGCGGGACCTGCCAAAGGCCCCACACTCGCCCTCTCCTCCTTGTGCCTGTGCCCGCGCATGCCACCCTCCCCTTTGACTCTGGGAAAGCAGCTCTGGATTCTCCATTCGCTGCCCTCTGCCTTGCTGGCTCCACGTTCCCCGTTCTCCCGGACCGCAGACGTCCGAATGGAAGCACGCTCTGACTTCTCTTCGTTAGAGAAAGAAAGCTGCCCCAACGTGCGGACCCCACGTTATCTTCCAGGTCTTGCTCTGTTTTTCTCCTTCACTGAAGAGCGAAATGTCTTGAAGGTGTGGGCTCCGGGCTCCACTTCCAACTGTCCCTCCACTTGCACAGACTTCAGCTGAGTCCGCACATCTTCGAAGGTTCTCAGGTTGCTCCTGCCAAGGTCATGAGTGATAGCAGCATTGTTAAGTGCAGTGTCCTTTCTTTATAATTAGCTAACCTGACCTTTGGCATTTGACACAGTATGTTTCTATCTCCTTTTATTTATTTATTTATTTTTAAATAGATTTTTTATTTTTATTTATTTGACAGAGAAAGATGGGGGGAGAGAGAGGGAGAGAGAGAGAGAGAGAGAGAGGAGAGAATGGGCATGCCAGGGCCTCCAGCCACTGCAAACGAACTTCAGATGTGTGTCCCCTTGTGCATCTGGCTAATGTGGGTCCTGGGGAATACAACCTGGGTCCTTTGGCTTTGCAGACAAATGCCTTAACCACTAAGCAATCCCTCCAGCCCTCCTTTAAATATTTTAAATTTTATCTATTTATTTGCAAACAGAGAGAGTGACACAGAGAGAAAGACAGACAGACAGAGAGAGAGAGAGAGAGAGAGAGAGAGAGAGAGAGAAAGGATGTGCCAGGGCCTCTAGCCACATCAAACAAACTCCAGATGCATGTGCCCCTTTGTGCATCTGGTTTATGTGGGTCCTGGGGAATTGAACCTGGTCCTTTGGCTTTGCAGGCAAGCACCTTAACACTAAGCAATCTCTCCAGCCCTCTGTCTCCTTTTGAAATACTGTCTTCATCTGTTTTTTCTGGAGTGCCTCATTGGCCAATTTTCCTCCTCATGTTCCGTATCAGCTCCTCTTTTGTCTTTACAAGTCACGTGTTCTCAAGATACACCCTATTGCCTGGATTTGAACTTGCCTCATAGAAGGTTGTCTCATATCTCATAACTTAAAATATTCCTTAGCAACCCTTCTTTTAGGGATGATTAATTTTTTATGCTATGAACCCACTTAGTTCTGTGGAAAAGTCACATTTAAAAATATAATACACGCAGTATAGGATTTTAAGGAAGACAACTATTTTAGGTATGTCTATCCTAATGACATTTTAAATGTACCAGCAGCAATATATAACTTATTAGCACATTAAGTAATCAGATTGAGCATAAATCTAAATAACCATGGTGATTTTAAATTTATAATGAGAATAGATGGTATTTCAAGAAATTGTAGCAGTGGCAATGCAATATAAAAATAACTATGATTCCTATCAATACCAATGTTCCAGAGTCTTCTAGGACTATGGGATTTGGGTCTGCAGTTGGCCTGTGATTATAATGGACTGACTTGAGATTTGCGACTTTACAAAAGAGTAAAAGCCCATCCATGCAACCATTCTGTTAGACCTTCAGTGGAGTATTCAACAGATTGCCTAGGATTTTCAGTGATCTACTATAAATTTTCATCCTTCGGGTGTGTTGATTTTATCCAGGTGTTTGATAATTTTAGGGTTCTGAGTGTGTTGAAGGGAGTGTTTAGGATGATGTTTGGAAGGTTGGGTGTATTAAATGCATTTTGACATGATATTTTCAATTTATGATGGGTTTTTCAAGAGGTCACTATGTATTGCAAGTCAAGGAGTACCTGTCATTTATAAACAAAGGACAAGGTGAATGTCAATAGCATAAATTTCAGTCAGATAAAGATATAACTTGTGGAAATTGGACAAAGCGCGTAGCTTAAGATTAGTCAGCATCTTTACACACTGCTTGTCAATACTGGTCACCTGCGCTGTTCAGACCATAGGTCCACCAAGGCAGAGGAATCAGTCACATTGCTTTAACAGGGTGAATGGCACAGTTGTAAGATTGACTTTAGGACAAGTTACAAGTTAGGAATTTAGCATCCCACAGCAAAATTCTCATAGAAGATTGTGATGTTCAAAAGAAATATTCCCATAGTTCATTCCCACAGTTTGTTGGCATAGTTCATCCCCACAGTAACTTATTTCCTCATATTAGCCCTGCATGCCTTTGTTCCCTACAGATTCGCAGCTGTATGTTAAAATAGCATAATCAATTGACTGCTAATGTCACCCAGATTTGTATGTGTGTGCAGCCCTGTCCCCTAGGCGTTGAACTCTCTGGACTCATATACATCCAGCTGTCTCCTGGACTCTGGATTTGCACATCCAGCTGTCCGTTGGTCTCTGGACTCACATACATCCAGCTGTCTCCTGAACTTGCAATCCAGCTGTCCCTCTGGACTCTGTATTTGTGTATCCAGATGTCCACTAGACTCCCTAGCTTGACATTTAGCAATCATCTCAGACTTGGCTTCAACCAGACTGTTGGTTTTCCTACATTGCTGCCCCGTACTGAGGACAACTTCTTCACGTGTCTGTTTGGTACTAGATTGGTCATAGGAAGTTTCTCATTTCTTACCCCTTTTGTGGACAAGTTTTCCGGTCAAAACCTTCTATTCTGAGGACCTTAAGCCATCAAATGCCTCCTTCTCTCTGTGGTCTCAGTGCCTGAATCTGATCTGGGAAATCCTGATGGTTCTTTCAGCATTCAGAGTACATAGGGAACCCGACTGTTCCCCATCTTTCTGTCACCACCACCGCCACCCCCTTACTCCTGGATTCTTCAAAGATCCCATTACTTCTGTGATCTTGAAACCGTCTATCCTGAGCATGGCAGCTCGGGTGATTCTTCAAAATACAGGCCATATTATGCCCTTCCACTGTTAGGCACACCACAGTCTCCCTGTAGAGGAGAGATTGTGCCCTCCACAGTGCCCTCCACACACTCCTCAGCCTCTCTTGCTTTTCTAGCACCTCTCTCTCCCTGCTGCAGCTCTATGAGATGCTACAACGCCCATCCAAGGCGGCGGACATGCTCCTGCCTCGGTGCCTTCACCCCTGACGCTTTCTCTTGCACGCACCTTTCCTTTAGACAATGGGGAGGCTTCCTCCTTCAGTTCCTTAAGATTTTACGGAAATACCATTTTCTCATTACAAACCATTTTTAATTTTCACCAGTCAATATTCCTTTTGGCCTTCTCTCTTTTCCTCCCTTAAGCATCACCATTATCTCCCAATCTGCTTATTTTGTTCACTCACACTGTTTAGTTATTTATTTCTTGACTGCACTGCTAAAATATAAGCTCCTTGACGAAGTATTTGCTTTTTTCATTTGGCATTGTATGCCAACCACCTAGTAAATGCTTGTTAAATATTTGGGAATAAATGGGATTTGGGATGAATATTTGGGTGCACTATCTTACAGAAATACAATGTGAACACCATAAGCAATTAAAAAATTTCTAGCAGGGCTGGAGAGATGACTTAGTGGTTAAGCACTTGCTTGTGAAGCCTAAGGACCCCGGTTCAAGGCTCGGTTCCCCAGGTCCCACGTTAGCCAGATGCACAAGGGGCGCACGCGTCTGGAGTTCGTTTGCAGATGCTGGAAGCCCTGGCATGCCCATTCTCTCTCCTTCCCTCTATCTGTCTTTCTCTATGTGTCTGTTGCTCTCAAATAAATAAATAAAAAAATTAAAAAAATTTCTAGCAGCCATGTTAAAATGTTAAAAAATGTGGCATTATGAGCTGGGTATGGTGGCACATGCCTTTAATCCCAGCACTCGGGAGGCAGAGGTAGGAGGATCGCCGTGAGTTTGAGGCCACCCTGAGACTACAGAGTTAATTCCAGGTCAGCCTGGACCAGAGTGAGACCCTACCTCAAAAAAACAAAAAAAAAGTGGCATTATAATAATATAATTTAATTAGCATAACGCAACCATGACACATGTTCACAGTCTCCTGGTGATTGAACACTTTGAGTACGTCTCAAATTCAGACAAGTGTTTCACAGCTCCTGGAGCCAGTGGCTGCCGTCATTGGATGGCACAAACTTAGGAGGACCGCTTACGTGATTGGTCTGTGTGTCAGACCAATCAAGTGAAATTGGGTGAAAGTGCCTGGATGTGGATTTATATGGATGCACACTCTGTTCCTCTCTCCAAGTCTGCTGGAAGTAATGGTTTCTCTACAGAGACATCTTTAGGATTGAACGAGATAATTTAGGTAAATATAAAACTCAAGAAACATTAGCTGGGAATATGGCTCAAATGGTGATTTCATCCACGTCTTAAACTACTGGGGTTTCAGGTAAGATCTGGGATCCCTTATACTTTGCCAGTCTTGTAAGCTATACTACTACAACAATTACAACGTACAGACTCTTTATTGGAAATCAGAAAATGATGAATGCTGATCTTGATAAGAAAGGAGTGGAGGTAGTTAAATATCCTAAGTAGATTTCCGATTATATTAAAGGGCTCCACGGCAGATAAATACAAACATGCACCACAGGGAGGATTTCTCTGCCGGCCACATAGAGGGTCTTGGAAGTCCTTCCTCTCTTCTGTGTGTTGGTGCTTGGCTCTGTCACTGACAGTTGCTCTGGGCTCTAGGGTTAATTACCACAAAACCAGCAAGAAGAGAGTTTTACATGAAGTTTTATTTTTATTTTTTTGGTTTTTTGAGGTAGGGTCTCACTCTAGTCCAGGCTGACCTGGAATTCACTATGGAGTCTCAGGGTGGCCTTGAACTCACAGTGATCCTCCCACCTCTGCCTCCTGAGTGCTTGGATTAAAGACATGCGCCACCACACTCGGCTTGCAAGAAGTATTTTGTCAACGAGTCATTCTGGGATAGTTTTAGGACTTCCAGAGTCAAAGATGAGGGCATAGATCGCTTTTAAAAGTTCGGGACTTCCTGAAGCCACTTTGTTCTTATTTGTACAGTGAGTGTGGTGGATCATGCTGATGGTCAACTTGACTGATTACACAGTCAGTCACCTAGGAGATGAGCAAGTGGGCCTTTCAGGATATGGTTCAGATGTACGGGCTCTACCTTCAGAGGTGGGATGATTGCTTTATTAGGGGGCTTAAGGAGAAGCATTCCCCGCTCTACCAGATGAAGAAGAAGCTGTCCGTTCTCTCAGGAGGAAGCAGGTTCATGGTGCCATCTGGGAAGCAAGGTGCAGTATCCTCTGTCGACACTGACCCAGAGGGGTCTTGACCTTGGCTTTCCTAACTTCCATTATTCTCCATTCCAGGAATTTTGTTATAGGCGCTCGTGCAGACTAAGGCATATGGGTACTTTTGTGCTTGAATCATGCCTCAATAAAGCTGTTGATGAAAACAGAGCAGAAGGGCTGGGCTGTAGCTCAGCGGTGGGCACGGGCTTGGCTTGTGCAAGGCTCTGCATCTGATTCTCCGCCCCACTGCGGGAAGAAAGAAACAGCAAACATCCTGTGCATTAGGCGAAATGCAAGTAATGTTTCGTCATTATTAGATCACATGTCAGAAACTAGTGGTCCGTAAACATTTGCAGTGTAATTACTCTTGGACAGTCATTAATATGGCCCTGAACCTAAGCTGATCATAAACTGATCCCTGCAGGAGGTTTAGTGATGAAAATGTGGGGAAAAAAACAATAATCAGTTGTGTTAAAAAAAAAAATTCCTGGAACATATGCATGAATAATAACTCTTCAAATGAGCAGCTTTGAACAAAACATGTCTCCTTCACTCATGGAAGAAGGCTCACAGTGCGTGGCGGGGGCGCACCATTCGCCGAGCAAGGGTGGGCTGCCAAGGAAGGGCCAGCGTCGCTCCTGGCCTCGGGGACAAGAGCGTGAACAGAGCTGAGCTCCCAGCCTAGTGGTGAAAAGAGGAGAATGCATATAACATCTGAGACCAAAATACCTGCTATCAGAGCAGCTAAGACGAATGGAAGTCAGCAGTCAGTCATTGTTGGGGGCAATGCGTCTGTCTAGTCCCTCCTAACCTGTAGCTCTTACAATCTTTTTTTTGTGTTTTGTTTTTTTGAGGTAGGGTCTCACTGTAGCCCAGGCTGACCTGGAATTCACTATGGAGTCTCAGGGTGGCCTCGAACTCACAGCCATCCTCCTACCTCTGCCTCCCAAGTGCTGGATTAAAGGCGTGCGCCACCACGCCCGGCTATGTGGCTCTTACAATTTTTCCGCCCCCCTCTTCTGCAGAATTCCCTGAGCTGTAGTGGGTGTGTTTTAAGTCAACTTCAGCGTTGAGCCCTCAGGAGCCTCTGGAGTTCTGCTTTGGTAACTGTTGGATATCCTCAGTGTCTGTCACCTGTGGTGCAGGTCACCCACAGTCCCGTGGGGAATCCCAGCAACCCCACTGAGGAGGGTCCTCGGTGGAATGAGGGAAGGGAGGAAGGAGATGATGGTACCAGCACCTGATGTGTCCGTACAAAGGCTACGCTTCGTAATAAAAACAGAAAGGAAGGGGCGGGGAGGAGGAACGGTGCAGGAAAATGCCCGCCGGCCCCAGAGGACAGGAGCTCTAACAGGATGGAGCCATCCGAGACTTAATGGAATCCGGGCATCGCCAACCCACTTTGGTTCAAAACAATTGGAGATGAATGGGCTTGGACTGTTACATGGAGACAGTCAGAACCCTGGAGCTGCTTCAGCAAGGTTAGCTGGGCGGGAACCATGTGGTGGGTTTGAAAGAACCGTCCCTTATAAGGCTCAGATGTTTTGAATACCTAGTCCCCAGGTGCTGGAAATTTGGGCAGGTCGTGGGCGCTTTGGGAAGCGGAACCTCGCTGGAGGAGGTGTGTCACTGGGGAGGGGGTTGAAACTTATTAGCGCAGCCACCCAGGAAGATGCTGCGAGATGTGAAATGCCCCTGTCTTGCTTGCATCATGACAAACCTTCCCCTTGAGACTGCAAGTGAAGTCAACCCTTTCTTCCCTTAAGTAGCTTTTGTCCCAGAGATTGGAAGCTAATGGCATGTGCAGCGAGAGGGCCTTGCACATGTCCTTGTTGACAGCGAGCTGAGACCTGTTAGCTCAAAAGTCTACTGCTATCAAACCCAAATGATTTACACATCCCGTTGTTTAAAACAGGACCCACGCCGGGCGCGGCAGTGGTCCACGCCTTTCTCAGAGGCAGATGTAGAAGGATCGCTGTGAGTTCAAGGCCAGCCTGGGCTACAGTGACACCCTACCTTGAGAAGAAATAACAACAACAACAAAACAGAAAGGAGATATAGAACTGGCCCATTTTGCAGGCTTTATAAAACTCTTCCCCCAAATCTTACAGCTGTACCTCAGATAAGCCCTGGGGTTATACAAACACCAAGCTACTGCTGCCCTTAGAGCAGACTTCCTGGGAACTCCCTGGTCCCCCCACCTTTTGAATAAATAGTGTGCCCTGCTCAGTGGCCCTCAGCACAGCACAGTCTCATAATGTGAGGGACTTGCCCTGTTTAGGAACCTGTCAACGACACCCAAAGTTTGTGCTTGCTGCTACCTCCTTGTGGGCATGTCTTTTTCCTTGATTAGCCCCAAAGTCTTTTTAAAATATATTTTATTTATTTGTTTATGAAAGAGAGAGAGAGAGAGAGAGAGAGAGAGAGAGAATGTGTGTGCCAGGGCCTCCAGCCACTGCAAACGAACTCCAGACGCATGAGCCCCTTTGTGCACCTGGCTTACATGGGTCCTGGAGAATCAAACTGGGATCCTTTGGCTTTGCAGGCAAATGCCTTAATCACTAAGGCATCTCTCCAGCACAGCCCCAAAGTCTTAGCACTCTCTCCAGATGAGAGTGCCAGTCATAGTGGGTCTTGTTCAGGAATAGAGGGGCCATCTCACCAAGAGACAAGTCAAGGCAGAAGGAGGGACACTTAGATCAGAGAAAAATACTCATTTACTGCATTTGTGAAAAGGCTGAGGAATCTCTATTTCTGAAAAATCACTATCCACTTGTGATTTTCTTGGGTGAACTTATTAGTTACATAAAATTCTGCAATTCATGCTTTAAAAATGGATCTTAGAGGTGGCAGACACGGTGATCAGGCACAACCTATCCCAGCAGACATCCAGCGGCTGCAAAAAGAGCTCAGTGCTCAATCAGACTGCCGTGGGCCTGCCACAGCTCAGGGGACACTGCAGAAGAGGAGGAGGACGGAGCCTCAGAGCCACAGGGTGGGTGGGAATACTCTGACTCCATCCCCCACTATTCCTCTGGGACTGACTGAGGCCTCCATGACCCACAAGGACTCCCATAGCTGAACAGAGGTGGGCCCCAGGGGAATAGGAACAGGAAAGAGAGAATAGAAGAGCGTTATCTGCCTTAAACGATTTGGAAGGTGTCTTCTGACCTGCACACTCACATAGTGGTGTACGTATACCTGCAGTCACACATGTAAACACACACACACACATGCGCGTGCACGCACGTGCGACACCAACGCTAGCCCCTAACAGTGGGGAGATTGTTTGACTTGGGGGTCTCAATTTCCTCATCTAAGTGCAGGTGGGAAGGCTGCCGGGGCAGTGCGTGTGTTGGCACACAGCGGGCATCAGAGTTTTCCTTGGTGCATGGTTCTGGCTCCTTTAGCAGCAGCCTCTCCGGGTGCTGGACTGCTCCTTGAGCCGTCTTGACATCTGACTTGCCACTGTCCACCCCTGGCAATGACTGTCGTGCTATTTCTTAGCTCCTGCTCCTGGACTTAGGGGTCCTCGGAGAACCTCTGCCTGTGACAGTCGCCCGCCCTGGCCTCACTTTGCTCACACTCTCAACAATAAAATAAAATAGCAAAGGAAGAGGGGACGGGTTTGGATGATCCTGAGTATTGTTTTGAAATTCTTTCCGTGTCTCTAGCTAATTTCCTTGGTTAATATCTTCAACATTTCCTCTACCCCTTAGCAAAACTGAACAGTCCACTCAACCTGCACTCACTGATGAGAAAGAACTTCCATCAAAGGACCTTTTAATGTTCCTTCATTAGGATCAGCAGTGACCCTGCTTCAGAGGAACATAGGTCCAAGGCTTTAATTTAATTTATCTATTTGGTTAAGGGAGGAAGGGTTTATTTTAGCTTTCAGTTCTAAGATCTAAGGTCGGTAGGGAGTTTAGAGTAGACAGTCATATTCACCGCCCAGTCTGGAGCAGAAAGTGATGAATGCTGATGCTCAGCTAGCTTTCTCCTTTTTACTCAGTCCAGAATCCTAGCCCATGGGATGCCATGACCCTTAGTCAGGGTAGGCATTCTCACCTCAACTAACTTAATCTAGAAACTTTGTCATAGACATGCCCAAAACTTTGTCTACTATGTGATTTTAAGGTCCATTCAAGTCGACAAGATAGGTTACAAGTCTACCCCTTGTCAACTTGAAACCCAAACACATCACTTTTTTTTGTTTTTGTTTTTTCCAGGTAGGGTCTTGTGCTAGTCCAGGCTGACCTGGAATTCACTATGTAATCGCAGGGTGGCCTCAAACTCATGGCAATCCTCCTACCTCTGCCTCCTGAGTGCTGGGATTAAAGGCGTGTGCCACCACACCTGGTTTAATACAACAATTTTACTAAGGTGGCCATCTTCAAAGGTATTTACTGAAATTGTGCATGTGTGTCAGAATGGCAAACCAAGATCAGAGAACCTCGAGCAGACAGTGGCCAAGCCAGTCTGCTGCTAAGGAACCTGAAACCAGTTGCACTCAAGTTCATATCCTGAGGCTGGGATCAGCGTTCCTGCCTGTCCCTTCAACCTGGGCTGGTCTTGGCCTCAGCAGGAAGTAGACACCAGACTTCCGTAAAAAGTTCTTTGTGATGCTGGGTGTGGTGGCGCATGCCTTTAATCCCAGCACTCGGGAGGCAGAGGTAGGAGGATCGCTGTGCGTTCAAGGCCAACCTGAGGCTACATAGTGAATTCCAGGTCAGCATGAGCTAGAGTGAGACCCTACCTTGGAAAAAAAAAGAAAAAGTTCTTTGTGGGGTCTGGTCTTGGCTGCCAGACTGCTGAGGTGCCTGCTGTGGGTTGGACAGCAAAGGCAGATCCCTTGTGCATGAAAGGCTTGGCAGTTAAGGCTCTTCTTGCAAAGCCTAAGGACCCATGTCAAATTCTCTAGGTCCCACGTAAGCCAGACGCACAAGGTGAAGCTAGCGCACAAGGTCGCACCTGTGTCTGGAGTTCAGTTACAGGGGCTGGAAACTCTGGTGGGCCAGTTCCCAATCTCCCTCTCTCTCATCAAAAAGGCCAGTCTGTTTGGCTTGCCTTAAAAAGAAATGAGTTTCTTTTTAAGAAGGTTATTATTTTTCATTTATTTATTTGAGGGTGACAGAAAAAGACACACACACACACACACACACACACACAGAGCGAGAGAGAGAGAGAGAGAGAGAATGGGTGCGCCAGGGCCTCCAGCCACTGCAAACAAACTCCAGATGCGTGTGCCCCCCTGTGCATCTGGCTAACTTGGGACCTGGGGAATCGAGCCTTGAACCAGGGTCCTTAGGCTTCACAGGCAAGCGTTTAACCACTAAGCCATCTCTCCAGCCCAGAAATGAGTTTTTAACTTCAGCCTCCAGCAGGCAAATTCTTGCTACATGGGGTGTGTCACGGGGGGGGGGGCGAATCTGATTCAAGCCCAAGGGGGTGATGCGGACAGTTTGGGCTCTGGCGATGATGTTTGCTGGCGGTTCGTGTTTGCTTGCTGCCGTTTCTTCTCTCTGCTTGGCGATATGGAAGTAAACCGCTTCTTCGGCCGTCGGTGGAACTTCCTGTGGTCTGTAAGCTGAGTAAATAAACCCCTCCACCTTGAGCTATGTCTGCTGGGATGTTCATCGTAGCAACAGGTTGCTGATTACAACACGAGGCATCCAGTATCTCTCTCTCTCTCCCTTTTTCTTTCTTTTTGAGGTAGGGTCTCACTCTAGCCCAGGCTGACCTGGAATTCACTATGTAGTCTCAGGCTGTCCTTGAACTCACGGCGATCCTTCCACCTCTGCCTCCCTAGTTTTGTTTCATGATCTGTGCTGTGAGAAGCTTTCCTCTGCTGTGTATACCACACAGTAACCATCCGGGTTCCTGCCAGTGGTCCAAAGCAGTAAACTTCCCACATTTTAGACTGTTGCTTCTAGAATTTTGAAGCAAAATAAACCTTGTTTCTTCCATAACTTAATGATCTCATATATCATATCATGAGCGCTACAAGTGTAAAATGTCTGGGAATTCAAGTGTCCATGATTCTGATGTGCGATCTCAGAATGCAGTGCTCTGACATAACATATTTTCAGCTGAAGGAAACTGAGGCACGGCATGCTCAGGGAGGACTGTGACTGGATGAGGCAGGCTCTAGGAGCCTCAGGTGAGACACCCTCCCACACCCAGGGGAAAAGAGCATCTACATCTGTGAGGCAACACTGGAGGAACCTGAGAGGACACTTTCTCCTGTTAGCTCAGGTCTTTTTAAGGCATTTTATTTATTTATTTGACAGAGAGAGAGAGAGAGAGAGAGAATTGGCACATCAGGGTCTCCAGATACTGCAAACAACTCCAGACACATGCGCCCCCTTGTGCATCTGGCTAACGTGGGTCCTGGGGAATCGAACCTGGGTCCTTTGGCTATGCAGGTAAACACCTTAACAGCTAAGCCATGGCTCCAGCTCAGCTCGGGTCTTTTTAGTTCCACTCTATTTCCTCACAGCTTTTTACCCTTCATTCTCTACTCCGCTCCTCATTTCCTTTGGAAGGCTTCTGTGTCATGTAAAATTTATATTAAACATATTTGTATGTCTTTCTCTCATGTATCTGTCTTTTTTTTTCCTGATAAGGGTGTAAGGAGAAGATATTTTCTCTTCCCTACAAACCAGCCACACAGTTTATTGGTTCAGAATTACAATGTATAGGCTGTTCAATTTTTAAATATGATAAAAAAGGAAAATCATGCCATTTTGCTAAAAATTTTGAAAAAAAATCAGCAAAAGAATAAAACATAATATATCCTCACTATTAACATTTAATGTATCTAAGCATATCTAGTCTAGAAAGTCATTGATTGTAAGATATGCCACTAAGAGAGATATTAACATCCAAAAGAGGAAGCCCCCCCCCATATAAATTCAGGACACAAATCCCCCAAACCATATGGGAAAAAAAAGGAAATTTCTATTAATTTAGTGCTGTGCTGAGAAAGACAAACAACGGAGTCTCCCTCGAGTGTTTGTGCCACAAGCGGGAACCTATACGCAGGTTTGTGAGTCTGAATTTACTACTCCCAAGTGGTCCAAAGATTCTAAAGAGAATTTAATTTAATTAAAAACCTGGCAAAAGCAATTCCTAATCCTCTCTGGAAGAATTCAACCGCTTTACTCTAGACTGTCAACAACTGTATGATCACAAGATGCAAAGCGGGTGTGAAAACAGGAGCTGGGGAGATGGCTCTGTGGTTAAAGCGTCTGCTGCTCAAGCCTGAGTACCTGTGTTTGATCCTCAGACCCTCCTTAAAAAGCCAGAAGCTGTGGTCGGTGCCACACAAGAATGAGGGCCTGAGACCATCTGAGTTTGAGTCCAGCACCCTCATAAGCGCCTGGGTGTTCCTGGCATCTCCTCTATTTTTGGGTCACCATTGCAATGTAGGGTTCACCTTCAAGCTTGATGCATTAACCTCTCAAGAGCCCCATGAAGGGGAGGTGAACCTGCTTCACAACACATCACCTAGCCTAACATGTAACATGTAAGTCTCTCATACCCTATGATTCTTTTTTAATATATTGTTTATTTATTTATTGATTTCATATAGAGAAGGAGGGAGAGACAGACAGAGAGAGAGAGAGAGAGAGAGAGAGAGAGAGAGAGAGAAAGAATGGGTACGCTTGGGCCTCCAGCCACTGCAAATGAACTCCAGATGCATGTGCCTCCTTATGCATCTGGCTTATGTGAGCCCTGAGAGAGTGGAACTGGGATCCTTTGGCTTTACAGGCCAATGCCTTGACCACTAAGCCATCCCTCCAGCCCTCATACCCTATAATTCTTGTACTCTTCATGTGTGCAGGACTGGCACCACATGGGTTACACCAAGTTCTTCTGTCACCTTGAGAAATAGTCAGTCCTGCTTACACCGTAGCTGTCATGGCCTCTAACTGCCTGCATGATTGAAACTGGCAAAACACTTCCTTGGGTTGCCTTGTTTGAGCAGAGACTCTCCTCCCCCAACAACAATGAGTCTTTCAAATGAGGTTTTAGCTTTGTACCCTGGAGTCTTCAGCAGGTGGTGTCTCACCCTCAGGGCACCCTTTGCATTGCCACGGTCCGAAAGCACACACCTTATCTTTGGTGGTGGCAACCCCTTTGTCAGCTTTAGCTGCTATGCTTGCATTTGTCTTGTCCACTATTTTAAATTTGACTGTGCTCAAAGTGCATGCTTTTGTAACTCTTCCTCTTGGTTTTGGTCTTCAATTCTCACTGTAAATCTGGAGAAAAGCAAGCAGCAATGACCATGTTATGCAGTCTTATCATTTAAAAAAATTATTCATTTATTAGACAGAGAGAGAGAGAGTGATAGAATGGGCATGCCAGGACCTCTTGCCACTGCAAAGGAACTCCAGATGCATGTGCCACCTTGTGCATCTGGTTTATGTGGGTACTGGGGAATTGAACTGGGTTCTTAGGCTTTACTACCACATGCCTTAACTGCTAAGCCATCTCTCCAGCCCAGTTTTATCATTTCTTCCACCAAATAAACTAGTCCATTACTTTTGAATTCAGCTCAAATTTTCAGATCACAGATAAAATATAACCAGATTCTTCCATAGAATATAACAAGAACACCTTCTAGCCAAATTCCAGAGTCCTTCTTCTCATTTGAAACCTTGCTAGTAAAGTCTTTGCTATCTGCATATCATTGGCAATCTTGTCTTTCAAACTCCTGTCAGAATCACCCATTAAGTGCTGCATATAACATTCAAGGGCTTCCTTACTTATTCTCATCTTTAAACTCTCCCAGAATCTTTTTCTGGAGCAGTTGCAAAGACCTAAGAGCCACCACATAGTCAGATTTAGGAACATCAATGACCCCACTCCTGGTACCAACTCTTGTTTTGCCTTGCCATGACTGCACTATTTGAGAGAAATGACTTCCAGGAAGAGTGGGTAGTTTTGTTTATACATCCTGAGGCTTTGGTTCATCATAGACATGAAGACATGTCACAGCAGAGCAGAGCCATTTCATGGCAGGCCAGGAAACAGATAAAAGGAAATGTGGCAATGTTTCCCCTTTTTGTTCATTCAAGCCCCCTCCTATTGGGTGGCAACACTTGCCTTCAGGGTGTATCTTCCTCCTCAGTCACAGAATGCTCTTTGGCAATGTCTGCCGAGGTTCACTCACAGGTGTTTCTCGCCAGTCACATTAGCAATGAAGATTAATCATCACACCTACTAAAGAGGATTGTCAATCTTTTTTCTTTTTCTTTTTTTGTATCACCCAGAGACCTGGTTACTCTGTTTGGAAATGGAAGCCGATTTTCACTGATCTGAAGTCATGAATCATAATTCAAGTTTTGGAAGAGGTTAGGATATTTTCATATTTTATGAAGAGTGAGAAAGAAGCTTTGTGTACTATATCAGATTCCAATAGTAATTTGAGAGACTGCATTTTTATTCAATTTGCTTATGTCACAACTACCAAATACCAAAACAACAACTAGCTTTACTTGAAAAATAATGCAGCATTTGAAGAATAATACTAATTCCACCGATGGTTCAAATACTTTCATGTGCCATACTTTCCTTAAAATGGTAGATTCATAAATGTAGATTTCCAGGAAAATGATGAAACTAGCATCACAAAGTTTACAGAAACCTAAGGAAACACAGATAACAATGCAACAGGTCACACAGAACATACAGTGACCCTGAGCAAATTTCCCTCACTAATTAATAAATGTTGTACCAGCATAAGGAAAATACCTAACACCACAGGCAAACGGAACAAAGTCAAAGCAATAGGAAGAGACACTATGTTTAAATGTTGTGACATGCAGTTCAGTTGGGTGAACTCAACAGAAAACAGTCCTAAAGACAGAAACTGAAACTGTTTAGAGACATTTTATTATGACATAGGATGAGTGGGTATGTTAAGGTTTTTGTTTTCAAATGTTGTCCTAACAGATTACCATAAATTTATGAACCTAGAGCATCATCGGATTATTAATTCTCAGTTCTATAGGTCAAAAGTGTGGGTGAGGGGCTGGAGAGATGGTTTAGCAGTTAGGGTGCTTGCCTACAAAGCCAAAGGACCCAGGTTCAATTACCCAGGACACACATAAGCCAGATGCACAAAGTGGTGCATGCATTTGGAGGTCATTTGCTGTGGCTAGAGGCCCTGGTGCACCCATTCTCTCTCTCTTTGCCCCTTTCTCTTTAATAAATAAATACAAATAAAATATATAAGCAA
Organism: Jaculus jaculus; assembly: GCF_020740685.1. NCBI lineage: Eukaryota > Metazoa > Chordata > Mammalia > Rodentia > Dipodidae > Jaculus > Jaculus jaculus. The sequence goes on from NC_059114.1 coordinate 86,730,151, forward strand.
GAGAGGGGCAGCCAGGCATGGTGTGCACATCTTTAATCCCAGCACTCAGGAGGCAGAGGTGGGAGGATCACCATGAGTTCGAAGCCACCCTGAGACTACATAGAGAATTCCGGGTCAACCTGAGCTAAAGTGAGACCCTACCTCGAAAAACAAAAAACAAAAACAAAGATAAAAAATAAAATAAAAATAAAGAGAGGGGCAGATTTTTGTCTTAGTATAAGAAAGAACTTAAAAAAAAGTGTGGGTAAACATGGTTGGATCTTTGGCTCTCAAATCTCACAAGATTAAATCAAGCTAGCAACATAACAGGGCTAGGTTTGCTTTTCTGGAGGCTGGGGCACAGTCGCCCCTCTGTCTCTCTCCTCCCCATCTCTCCTTGAGCCTTGGGTGGGATCTGTCCCTTTCACGCGATGGCTGGAGGCACCTTTCCCTGGCCCCTTCCGTCGTGACCAGCGGCAGTGTGCCGAGGCCACCTTCACCTTCAGCACGTTCCTGGGTTTACCTTAGTCTCCTACCTTACTCTTGGGCCACTAGAGGAGGAAGCCCCTGCTTTTAAGTGGTGATGTGATTAGATTATGCCCACAGGGCGATGTCCCCTGTTCAAGATCCACTCAGGGCAGTAACAGGAGGGGTATCACATGTACAAGTTCTGGGGCTCAGGGAGCACAATCTTAGGGTCCACACTTAGAGATCCTGTCTTGACATTTAGGAGGATGTGGAAAGCACACTTACATCTCCAGCCTTACGGACACAAAAATAAGATTCCTGTGAAAATACACTTGTGGAAATAGCGTCTTATTGTAAAATTTCCTTTTAAAGATTATTTCTCCTTTTTTTTCCCCCCAAGATAGTGTCTCACTCTAACCCAGGCTGGTCTGGAACTCTGTAGTCCCAGGCTGGCCTTGAACTCACAGCGATCCTCCTTCCTCTGACTCCCAAGGGCCGGGAGTATAGGTGTGTACCACCATGCCCAGTCTAATTTCTACCTTAAAATAACTTCTTTTCAGAATTTTATAATAAAATTAGTATTTTTAAGATTTTTAAATTTGCTTTGAATAATAAACTACAGAGCTTTAAAAAAATTCAATATCAAGTTTCCATGGATTCAAAAGAAGCAGCTTGGCTAGGCGTTATCGATTACAAATTTGGTATGTAATAAGAACTTAAAAACAGTTCGCACAAATACAACAGTTGTTTCCATGACATCACAAACACAACAGTTGTTTCCATGACATCACAAACACAACAGTTGTTTCCATGACATACCTTTGCAGTGCTTTTGGCTGAAAGTTAACACATCATTACAAAGAACTATGCATAATTCTGACCTTATATCTATACTTTTATATTATTCACAATTTAATGTGAGAAATATTTCAATCTATGCAATGGAGTGACTGAGTTTAGTTATAAAACTATGGGAACTTATTGCTTACCTTTCTTATGTAGCTTTGGGAAACGTCAAACAATGACACCTTGTCTTAAGCCATTTTTTTTTTTTGTTTGTTTTTCAAGGTAGGGTCTCGCTCTAGCCCATGCTGACCTGGAATTCACTCTGCACTTTCAGGGTGGCCTTGAACTCATGGCGATCCTCCTACCTCTGCCTCCCAAGTGCTGGGATTAAAGGTGTGTGCCACCACACCCGGCTCTAATTTTTTTTTTTTTTTTTTTTTTTTTGAGGTACGGTTTCACTCTAGCCCAGGCCCAGGCTGACTCAGAATTCATTATTTAATCTTAAGGTGGCCTTAAACTCATGGTGATCCCCCTAACTCTGCCTCATGAATGCTGGGAGTAAAGGCATGTGCCACCAAACCTGGTTTAATGTCCTTTCTTTTTTTTGAGGTAGTGTCTCACTCTAGCTCAGGCTGACCTGCAAGTCACTCTGTATTCTCAAGATGGTCTTAAACTCATGGTGATCCTCCTACCTCTGCCTCCCGAGTGCTGGGATTAAAGGCATGCACCACCATGCCCAGAAAATGTCCTTTCTTTTATTTTTTTCTCCTTGGTTACAGTCTTCAGCAGAGATCTCTTTATTTGTTTGTTATGTATCTCTCTCCTGCTCTCCCCACAGTAGACTGAAAGCCCATGAGGGCAGGGCCATTGTTTTATAGTTTTGTGATACCTATACCTAGATTAGTATTTACTTTGTGGGTCTACCATGATATTTGTTGAATGAATACATGAAAATCATATGGGTCACCAGTTTTCCTATAGGTGGCTTAAGCTTAGGAAACTATTTTATTCTTGGGAAAAGTGAATCATTTTTGATGATTTAAGTGACAATTTGGATGTCACTCTGCAATAAGGATCAGCTCTATGGTACATTTTAGGGAAAGAGGTAGATAGGTGTTTAGGGAATTTTGAAGTCTTAAAGTCAACCAGTGGGCAGCCAGAGGTGGAAAGCACTTGGCTGCCAGAATTCATTACCTAGACCATTGTCAGTGACCCAGAGACACAGGAAACATAAGTACAAAATACTAGAATTCGATAGTCTATTTTCAAATTTCGATGAACCCCCGAAAGCTGCATATTCAGGTAATCATATCGACTACCTGAATGAGTCAGTTTCCTCATCTGTTCACTGAGAGGGTAGTAGTACCTCAGGCAAAATGTACTGTGAAGTTTAGAGGGTCAGACAAATTAGATGTGAAGTCTTTTAGATCAGCTCTTTGCACAAAATGAAATAATTATGTGTTACCTATGGTTACTATTTTAATTTTATTTATTTATTTGTGAGAGAGAGAGAGAGAGAAAGAAAAAGAGCAAGGGAGAAAGAAAGAAAGAAAGAAAGAAAGAAAGAAAGAAAGAAAGAAAGAAAGAAAGGCAGATAGAAAGGGATCCAGAATGGGCATGCAGGGCCTCTAGCCACTGCAAACAAACTGCAGATGCATGTGTTACCATCTGCATCGGACTTACATGGATACTGGGGAAGCGAACCTGGGTCTCCAGCCCTGATTACTGTTTTTTTTTAAAAAAATATTTAATATTTATTTATTTATTTGACAGAGAAAGAGAGAGAGAGAGAGGCAAATGGGTGCACCAGGGCCTCCAGCCACTGCAAACAAGCTTCAAATTCCACTTATTCATTGGTAGCATATAGGAAAACACTTAACTTTTATATGTTGACCTTGTGTCCTATAACTTTGCCATAACCACTTCTTGGTTTTCAATGTTTTTGTCAATTCATTTAGATTTTTCTCATAGATGCTCATGATTTTAAAAAGTACATTTTTAGTTGGTTGTGGTGGCGCACGCCTTTAATCCCAGCACTAGGGAGGCAGAGGTAGGAGGATCGCCATGAGTTAGAGACCACCCTGAGATTCTAGAGTGAATTCCAGGTCAGCCTGGGCTAGAGTGAGACCCTACCTCGAAAAACCAAAAAAAATTTAAAAATATTTTTAAAATACATTTATGCATTTATTTGCAAGCAGAGAGAGCAGGGGATGCCAGGCTGCTTGCCGCTCCAGGTGCATGTGCCACTTTGTGTATCTGGCTTTATGTGGGTTCTAGGAAGTCAAACATAGGGCCACCAGGCTTTGCAGGCACACTGCCATGACTGCTGATCCATCTCTGCAGCCAGATGCTCAAGCTTTTTGAGAGCAGAGACAGTTCCCGCTCTTCCTCCCAAATCTGTACGCTGTCTCTGTACTTTGCTGTCTTGTGTCTTCGTGGGAGCTAACATTTCCTATCCCGTGCTCAAGGGCAGTGGCGAGAGAAAATCCCTTCTTGGCCTTCATAGAAAGTCATTGAGTTTCTGACTCCTGATGTCAAGAGATTTTTATAGATGTTCTTTATCAACTTGAAGAAATACCCCTTTCTTCTTATTTTGCTGAAATTTTTTTATCTTAGATATTGGATTTTGCCATGCTATTATTCACCTGCTGATATAATTATGTGACTATTTTTCTTAGCCTATTGAGGAATGTAATGAGTTATATTAATGTGTTTTCTAGTGCTGAAGTAGCTTTATGTACCTTGCATAAAGACCATGTGGTAACAATGTAAACTCTTTAGATAACATTTTAAGTTCAATTTGCTAGTATGTTGTTAAGGACTTTTGCACATATGTTCATAACAAGTATTGGAAAAGAAACTTATAACAAGTCTCTAAAGTCAATATTCATTGAATCCACCCGGGCTTGGCGCTTTTTGTTTTGGAAGGTTAATTATCGATTCAGGTGCCTCAGAGGACTCATGCCTTTAGCTATTTCCTTTTGTGTATCGATAGATTGATAGTCTCTTTCAAGAAATTGATTTATTTCATCTAGGTTATTGAACCTGTGGGCATAGATTGTTAATAATATTCTTTTATTAATTGAAAAAAAGAGGGTTGGGGAGATGGCTTAGTGTTCATGGTACTTGCCTGCAAAGCCAAAAGATCCAGGTTCAATTCCCCAGGACCCACATTAAACAGATGCACAAGGTAGCACATGCATCTGGAGTTTGTTTGCAGTGGGTAGAAGCCCTGGCGCACCTATTCTCTTTCTTTCTCTTTCTCTCTCTCTCAAATAAAGGAATGATAAGATATTTTTGAAAAGAAAAAAAAACACTTCCCAGTACCTTCCTTTCTCTCCCTCCTCCATCCCCACTCCATCTAACCTCCCCATTTTCCCAACTAGTCTCTCTTCTCTTTTGATGTCATTTCTGTTTTGCCCTCCTCTATCATCCAGGACAACACGGCGATGATGCCGATATCATGCATGTCTTCTGCAGGTAATAAAGGTCAGGGTGAGCTCATGAATTGCAAAGGCCACTTTGCGTCACACCCGCCAAGGGTCAGGGGCCATTGTGGAGTTGGTGGCAGAAAGAATGTAAGAACCACGGGATGGGGGCAGTTGCTTTGGAACGCTGTGTTTATTGTTGTTGATGTCCATAGCGTTAGTAGTGATGTGTCCTCTCTGTTTTCTCAGCCCAACTACAGGTTTATTAATTTTATCATTAAACAACATTTTATTTATGTATCTTATTTATTTGAGACAGAGATAGGGAGAGAAAGAGAGAGGGAGAGAGGGAGAGAGAATGGGTATGGCAGGGCCTCTAGTTACTACAAATGAACTTGAACTCCAAACGCATGCACCACTATGTGCATTTGGCTCATGTGGGACCTAGAGAATCAAACCTGGGTCCTTGGGCTTCACAGGCATACGCTTTAACCACTAAGCCATCTCTCCAGCCCTAATTTTATCATTAAAATATTTATTTATTTATTTGAGAGAGTGAGAGAGAGAGGGAGAGACAGAGAGAATGGGAGTGCCAGGGCCTCCAGCCATTGCAAACAAAGTCCAGATGCATGCATCACCTTGTGCATCTGGCTTATGTGGGTCCTGGGGAATTGAACCTGGGTCCTTTGGCTTTGCAGGCAAGCACCTTAACCACTGAGCCATCTCTCCAGTCCCAATTTTATCTTTTTTTTTTTTTTTTTTTGGCAGGGTCTCAATCTAGCCCATGCTAACCTCGAATTCACTATGTACTTTCAGGCTGGCTTGTACTTCACAGTGATCGTCCTATCTCTGACTCCCAAGTGCTGGAATTAAAGGCATGCCACCATGTCTGGCTATTTTTTAAAAATCATTTTTGGAGACAATTTTTAGTTTTGTTTGTTTTCTCTATTCATTTCCTGCTTCTAATACCATTGATTTTTGTCCTAGTTTTTATTAATTTCTTTTCTTCTACCCCTCTTGAATTAATGTGTTTGTCTTTTTCTAGCTTTCTAAGGTAGAAGCTTGCTTTTATTATTACATTTAGACCTTTTATTTTTTTAGAAACATAAGTTAATTCTGTATTTTCTGTAAGTACTTTCCCAGCATCTAACAAGTTTTATTAGTTGTATTATCTTTCAGCTCAAAATATTGTTGAAATTTAGTGAATGCATTATGTACAAGTATGTTGCATAAATTCTAAGTCTTTGGAGACTTTTTAGGTATATGTTTATTATAGATAATTATAGTTAGTTGGTTTAATTCCACTGTGGACTGAAAGAAGATGTTGTTTGATTTCTATCCTTTAAAATTCCTTTTTTAAAAGATGTGGTTTATGGCCCAGGACATAGTCTACCCACGTGAACTTGAGAAGGATGTGTAATCTTCCATTGTTGAATGGCGTAGTCCATGGATGTCATTTGTATTCGATTGATTGATGGTGCCTTTGAGTTCAGCTATATCATTGGTAATTTTCTGCTTGCTGAATCTGTCCAATTCTGATAAAGGGATGTTTAAATCTCCAAGTAAAATAGTGGATTTATCTGTTTCTCCTTGCTGTTCTATCAGTTTTTACCTTCTGTAATTTGATGTTGTTGCATGCATACACATTAAGGATTGCCAAGTGTTCCTGGAGTACTGATGCCTTTGTCACGATCCCTGATAACTTCCCTTGCTCTGAGTCAGCTCTGTCTCAGATGAATAAATGTAATTCCCCTTTCCTCATTAGTGTTATCAGGGCACATAGTTTTCCATTCCTTTATTTTTAATCTGCATTTGTTTTTATATATAAAGTGACTTTCCTATTGACATTTATTTGAGTCTTAGTTTTTTTTTTTAAGTCCACTCTGATAATACTTGCCTTTTTATTGGTGTACTAGATACTTGTTGAAAGTGATTACTTTAACATCAGTTTTCATAGTTGTATTAATATCAGGTTTATTACAACTTACACTCGATACACTTGTTTTTGCTCTTATTGGTATCTGTGACACCTTTTCTGCCTTTAGTAGATTTAATTGAGGATTGTGTATGATTCTATGTTTTACATGTCATTTCATGCCAAATATACTTTAAAAGCTTGTTAGTAGCTGATCTAGAGTTTGAAATGCACATTTATCCACTAATCCATTTCCTAATAACGCTACATGGCTTCACCAGCTGTGTGAGTGCTTTATAAAGAACAACCATTTCACAGCCCCTCTCTGCTCTTTGTTCCATGGGTGGTGTACTTGATCCACACACGCATGACACATGCAGCTGAAGATATCATTGCTATTAATATTATTATTATTATTATTTTGGTTTTTTGAGAGAGGGTCTCACTCTAGTCTAGGCTGACATGGAATTCACTATGTAGTCTCAGGGCGGCCTTGAACTTTCAGTGATCCTCCTACCTCTGCCTCCCGAGTGCTGGGATTAAAGGTGTGTACCACCACGCCTGGCTCATTGCTATTATTTTTGAACAAACTGTCACCTGTTAGATTGAGAACTAGGAAAATAAAAGGTCTCATTCTTAAAATTTCTTTTTCTGAGAAAGGCATTCTTTTAATTTTGAAGAATAATTTTGCAGAGTACAGAATTCATCATTATTATTATTTTTGCTTTACACTAAATCATTCTATTCTCTTTTCACTTGCCAGATATGTATTTTTCTTTTTGTGGAGAAAATGGATCCCAGTTTCACCTTTGTTTCTTTATAGATAAAATGTTTTCACCTCTCAGTTCTTTGATTCCTTCTTTCCCTCCCTCCTTCCCTTCCCTTCCTCTTTTCCCTACCTTCTTCTCTTCCTCCTTCCTTTCATTCCTTCCTCCTCCCTCCCTCTCTCCATCCCTTCCTTCCTTCCTCCCTCATTACTGGTTTGTACTGTTTAATTGTTTAAAAAAGAAACCCAACTCTTAATCTGAGCATAAGACCTCACCAAAACGCCAAAATAGTGCTTTCCACGAAAAAAGTTTCAGGAGCCCTGATATAAAGGGGCATGGAGTGAAAAAACAAAACAAAACAAAACAAAAAAAAGCTATGCTTGATTCAATTTTGCTGTGCATGGTGTTTTTCACATTTAATGGAGATTTCCCTGAGTTTTAGAATGACAGATGGCAATCATAGGTGACAGTGTCCCAAAATAACTTAATCCTTGAGCAAAAGGCACTTGCTGAGCTCTTCCTGTGTGGAGGCCTGGCCCAGCAGTGTCAGGGGCTCTCTGAAACCGGTCAAAGCATCACCAGGAATTCAGAAAGAACAGTGAAGGAAGCAAAACACAATGGAAGTGTGTCGAGGGAAACAATCTGGACGAGGCAGTGAAGTGTTTGCCCTGTGTATTCGTCAGGGTTCTCTAGAGGAACAGAACCCATAGGATGAATTGTATTAAAAGGAAATTTATTGGATTAGTTTATGGCAGCCCAACAATAGCATTCTGCAGGCCTGGGAGTCAAGGAACCATCTCAGTCCAGGAGGCTGGATGCCTCAGCAGTCCCAATCCAGCACTGTAGGCCTGGAGGTGTCCTGGAGAGACGCTGCTCTGCAGTCCACAGTGGAAGGCAGCAAGCAGCACTGGCAGCCAGGTGGGAAGAGGGGATCCTTTTTTCCCAGAGCTTCTTTAGATAAAGGACCCCCCCCCCCCCCGCCTCTGAGAGGGGCCGCCCACTCTGGGGGAGGGCTCACCCTGGGGCAAGGATTCCTCCTTTAGTTAATCCTCCCTGGAAGCAACCTCAGAGCCCTACTTATGAGGAATGTCTGTGGATTCCTAAACAGATCAAGTCGACACAAATTTAACCATCACACCTTGTAAGCATAAACAGATGATCTCAATCCCAGAACCCACAAGCAAAAGTTGGGTACAGTGGCATGTGCTTGCAATCCCAGCATTTGTGATCCAAGTTGGATTTCTAGAGCTCCTTGGCCAGCCAGTCCAGCCTAATTGGGTGAGTTCCAGGCTAGAGAGAAGGCCCACCTCAAAAAAGGTGGGTGGATTCTACCAAAGCAATATGCAGATTCAGTGCTATTCCAGTAAAAATTCCAGTACCAAACCAGGCATGATGGTGCCTGCCTTTAATCCCAGCACTCAGAAGGCAGAAGTTGGAGGATCGCCATGAATTCAAGGCTACCCTGTGACTACATAGTGAATTCCAGATCAGCTTGGGCCAGAGCAAGACCCTACTTGCAAAATAAAACACAAAACAAACAAAAAAATCTGCCAATTCCTAGAAATAGAAAAAAAAAAAAAAAACAAACTTAAAATTCATATGGAAGGACAAAATGCCTAAGATAGTCAAAAGTGTCCTCAGCAAGAAAAATGTTGCTGGTAGTATCAGCATACCAGATTTTATGAAATACTACAAGGATATGGTAATAAAACTGACACAAACCAGACTCATAGATCATTGGAATAGAACAGAAGGCCCAGATGTAAGTTCTACTGACTACAGCTACCTGATCTTTGACAAGGAAGTCAAAACCACACACTATAGAAAAGACAGCATTTTCAACAAATGGTGCTGGAAAAATTGGATAACTGCATGTGGGAGAAAGAAACTAGATTGCATTCTTTCCCCCCTGTACAAAAATCAGTTCCAAATGGATCAAAGACCTCAATATACAATCTGAAACTATGAAACATCCACAGGACAAACTAGGAAGAACACTCCAAGAGATAGGCATCGGGAAAGACTTTCTGAGTGAGGCCCCAGTAGCCCAGGGAGTAAGACAAACACTTGACCACTGGGTTAATAGGAAACTTAAAAGCTATTTTACAGCTAAACAAACCATCAACAGACAACCTACAGAATGGGAGAAAATCTACCATCTATCTAACTAATTCAGACTTAATATCTAGAATATAAAATGAACTCCAAATACTAAGCAATAAAAAGCCAATTAAGTCATCAAATGGAGTAGAGACCTGAACAGAGAGTTCTCAGAGGAAGCAACACAAATGGTCAGTAAACATCTAACAAAAATGTCCAAAAGCTCTAGCCATCAGGGAAATGTAAATTAAAACTACTTTGAGATCCCATCACACAGAATGGCTATCATTCAAAACTAAAATGAAAACAACTGCTGTTGAGGGTATGGGGAGAGGGGAATCCTTACTCACTCTTGGTAGGAGTGTAAACTTATACAGCCATTATGAAAATCAGTATGGAGGTTATTCAAGAATGTAAAAATAGATCTGCCATTTTATCCAGCTATATCATTCTTGAACATATACCCTATGGACTCTCCTTTTTTTTTTTTTTTTTTTTTTTTGAGGTAGGATCTGCCTACCTCAAAAAAATCTGCCAGATTGACCTGGAGTTCACTATGTAGTCTCAGGCTGACCTCAAACTCACAGTGATCCTCCTACCTCTGTCCTGAGTGCTGCGATTAAAGATGTGCACCACTATGCCCAGCAAGGACTCCACTCTTTACCACAGAGATACTTGCTCAGCCATGTTTGTTCCATTCACAACAGCTAGGAACTGGAATCAACCCAGATGCCCACAACTGACGAATGTGTAATGAAGATGTGGTATATATACACACTGGAATTCCATTCAGTGGTAAGGAAAAATGAAATTGTGAAATTGGCAGGAAAGTCAATGAACCTGGAAAAAGCTGTGCTACACATGGTTGTCCAGGGTCAGAAAGACAAATGTTGCATGTTCTCTCTCACATGTGGATCCCAACATGGCATCTTCTGATTTGCCCAGAAGTCACAGAAAGCATCAGTAAGGCTGGTCAGGAAGCTATGGCGAGGCTGGAGAGAGGAGAGGCAGGAAGGGAATGGAGGATGGGGTACAAGACAGGCAAGCGGAGGGGCAGAGTACAGGGGTACAGGGTTTGGGGACAGAGTAGAGGGGGTGAGGAGAGGGCAGATACACAAAACCAATGATGGCATGAATGAGCGCCATAGAAACACACCTCTTCATTAGCGAATTAAAAGATATATCACTCTTAGAGAGAGCGGAGGGGGCTGGAGAAATGGTCTATTTTTGAGAATCTACTTTGTGCAGATGACAGTGAATAATGGGGAGACCCAAGACCTGTGAATATGATAACAAAGGAAAAACAGCTGCTTAGCAAGACATAGTCTTCTCTATCACCTCGGCCAGAGCCCAGGAGACACTGTAGAAAAGCAGAGGATTAAATGCGAGAGCTGCTCTCACTGCTGGCCCGAGACCCTCCTCCAGTGAGGTGGTGGTAGACACTGGGAGACTCCAAACTCACGAAAGCAGAAAAGTAGAGGCTGCCAAGAGCTCAACGCTAAGGGCAAGAGAGAGAATGGGCACACCAGGGCCTCCAGCCACTGCAAATGAACTCCAGCCACATGCACCACCATGTGCATGTGACTTACGTGGGTCCTGGGGAATCGAACCTGGGTCCTTAGGCTTTTCAGGCAAGTACCTTAAGTACTAAGCTATCTCTCCAGCCCCCCCCCCCAAAAGACTTTTAAAGTATCCCGAAAGGCTTAGTGAACACTGTAAAAGGGGAGGGACAAATGGAAGACACAGAATGGGAAGTTGTATTCTGAAACACTGCTCCCCTCCCAGAGATGGACTGGTGCATGTATACCCCACAGTGAATGCCAATAACCCCACCCAGGAGGGCCTCAGTGGAGTGGGGGCTGGGGAGAGAGGGCATAAAGAATATAACCCAATGGGAATATGGCCAATTTGCAGTATGTTCTTATCTTAAGGTTCTCAATAAAACAAAATGTGTGGGGCTGGAGAGATGGCTTAGTGATTAAGGCAGTTGCTTACAAAGCCGAAGGACCCAGGTTCAGTTCCCCAGGCCCCATGTTAGCCAGATGCACAAGGTGATGGGTGCACTTGGAGTTTGTTTGTGAGGGTTAGAGACCCTGAAGCACCTATTCTGTCTCTTTCAAATATGTCAACAAATAAAATATTTAAAAAAAAAATTGGGCAATGCTTGAGGAAAATATTCAAGGTCACCCTCTGGCTTCCATATGCATGAGTGACCTTCACACATGCACCTGCAAACACATGACCCCCCCCCAATCTGACACACCCCAAAACAACAGAAAACAAGAAACACAGAGCAGTCTACTGCTCTAGCCAGTAAGCTAGAGTTCTGTACAGAGAGCAGAGCACAGGATCTTCTCTCAGAAGCCAGTGCGATTTCGACACACTTCTGTACTTGATGCTGCCTCAGATCCAGGATCTGTTCCAAGCAGTTTCAAGAGCTCACCAGCAGCAGAGGCGCCAGCTGCTTCCAACAGCCAGCGAAGGCAGAAGCGGGCGGTTCTAGGCTGGCCGGGAACCCCGAGAGGGAGAGACACCTGGTTGAGAACTCCAGGGAGGGACTTCTCATCCGCCAAGAGGCCAGGGGTCCCCTTTGTTGTTGAGCTGCCCGCTGCTCCCATTGCGAAGCTGATGCCATGCTGCAGGGGCACTGGAGGCTGCTGGCAGGCCCTGGCACAGGGATGCCTCCCAGAAACTCCCGAACAAAGGAAACACGTGACAGAGAAAAACGCGTGTGGACAAAATGGCCTGAGCCCATTTGTCAAAGTAAAAATCGAAGCTGTGCATTTAAAAGATGGAGACCCGTATTGCTGGAAGAAGGTGTTTTTTTTTCGGGGGGCGGGGTAGTGACACATTTTAGTTCTTGCCTCACCTACTGTATTTCTAAAAGGACTAACATAAGAATGTCACCTCAGGAAAAACGGCTTAGTTCCCACCCATCCCCAAAGTACTTACACTTAATGTTAGATAAGAAAGAGGCTTATATGCTGTGCAAAAATAGTAGCTGCTAAAAATTTCCCCTCAGTCCTTATTCAAATGGTCTTATTAAGATAGTTGGGAAGAAGAAGCATTTGAGAAGGTTTCTTAGTGGAGAGTTTAAGTAATTGCCAGTGATCTGTCAGCCTTTCACTTTTATTTATCCACGAGAATTTCCTGCTAGACACAAAAGTGAACCATGCTCAAAGGGTTAAAATGGTCCTCAAATCTGGTAAATTTAAAGAGAACGTTTCCTATACGAACCCGCAGACGCTAAGGAGGAAGATAAAAACCGAGGACCCAGCAGTGGCGTGGATGCAAGACCGTGTTTAGGACCTGGCGTCAGGCTTGGGTGCGTGGGGTGAGCTCCTTTGTTTAGGGGAGAAAGGCCACGTGGTTGTTTGAAGCAAAGTCCTTCTGTGGCGTCTCCCCCTGCTTCCTCAAGTCACGGGGCTCAGGAGGAGGAAATGTAGAACGAACGTGGAGGTTTGGGAATTCACTAATTCTGCATGCCACCTCAGGAATGTTCTACCAGGGGTTGCCAGTTTGCAGAAAAGACCCTATAATGTTGTTTAAAATGAATGGTTTTCTGGGGGACTTTTCAGAATGTTTGGAAGCATAGAAGGAGTATGCATGAGGCCAGGTGGAAAGAATGTAATATATTTGGAAGATTGGAAAACAAAAAAAAAAAGACTACTTATTACACCTGGACATAAATATGTACTTCAAACTGATATTATCAGCGCTTCTTTATCTGGTGTCCTTGAATGAAAGTATTCAGGGAGGAGGCAATTATGTATGTGTAAAATGCCATTCTCATTTTTTTTCTAAACTATAATTGAAATCAAGCTTCTCCTTAATTATAAGTATAGGTTTCATTAAATTGCCAAAGGGATAAAAAAGTAGATTAAATGTCTAGAATGTTAGCAGTTTCACCAATAGAAAAATAAGAACTTCTTATATCTGAACCAAAATGTCCGTATATTCAATACGTAAACATGGGAATCCATGCCATACCCAACTTGAGTGCTGACATTTTCCACTGGATTCTATTTGGTGATTGAGTGTCTGGTATAAAGCAGGTTTTACGCTGTGCTCTGGGACCCCTGGGGTCATGCTAGCCTACAGTGCTTTGGAGAGTGCTGCTGTTTACACCGTGACTGACAAAAGGAGAGAAAGAATGGTCCTTTAGTCACCTACTTGGACTCTGTTCACTGCAGGGGCTTAGCTTCCCACAGCTCTCACCTGTGCCTTCTTCCATCCCTTTATAGGCTCCATTTTCCAGTATCTACCTTGTATAAGGCACCATAGGGGACAGTATTTTGATGGGGTGTTCGACACACATTCCTTAAACACTCTTCTTAAAATTGGAAAGACGAGCAAGAGCGCTGCTTCCACCGTGCACCTGACAGCCTGCGCCAGGGTGATGGAGACAGTGGGGATACCAAAAACGCACCAAAGCAGAAATCCAGAAGCTGCTGAGAATTCAACACTAAAGTGGACTCAAAACACACCCACTGAGGCTCAGGGAACTTTGTGGAAGAGGGGGCTGAAAGACTGTAAGGGCCAGTTGTGGGAGGGATTAGTCAGAGGCATTTCTCCCCCACACAATGACTGACTCAGCCCACAACCCCAGGGGGAATACCAGCCATCCCACTAAGGAGGGCCCTCCGTGGAATAGGGGCAGGCAGGGGGGAACTGATGGTGTCAACACATGATATGTCCATACAGAGTCTCTACTTAATAAAAAGAAGAGAGAGAGAGAGAGAGAGAGAGAGAGAGAGAGAGAGAGAGAGAGAGAGAAAAGCATGTCAAAGCCATGAGGAAGGGGAGGACTGCTTACAGCTTACAATGCTGTAATCCAGAAACAAAGCAGCCTCAATATTATGACCTCACAGAGGCTGACAATACCGACACAAGACCTGCATAATAGGAAAGAAAGAAAATGATGACATTAAAATAGAAAAGTCTAGTTGGAAAGAAGGGATTCAGTAGAGGAGGCATTTGGGAAGGAAAAAGGATGGGTGGTGGGAAGGGATTATGATCACGGTATATTGTTTATATTTATGGAAGTTGGCATTAGAAAGTTAAAAAAATTAACTCGCTCTTGGGCTGGGGAGGTGGCTCTGTTAGTAAAGCGCTTGCTCTGCAAGCCTGAGGACCTGAGTTCAGATCCCCTAAAAGCTAGGCGTGATAGCTCAGGCCTGTAACCCAGTGCTGGGCAGGCAGAGACAGGAGAATCCTTGGGTTTGCTGGCAGCTTGTTTAGTCAAATCAGTGAGCTCTGGGTTCGGGGAGAGACCCTATATCAACAATGAAGGTGGAGAGTAATTGAGAAAGACACCCCACATCGATCTCTGATCTCCACACACATGCACACATGCCACATACACACACTCGGCCTTGGAATATTGACTTCATCAGGTTTGAGTAGGAATGGCTGCTTTTAGTCATGGGCCTTATTCAAAAAGAGATAATGAGAAGATATTGGATAGTTTAATTGCCACGTTGAGTCTGTTGGTGTATTGCTGAGACAGTTGCTTTAAATTGCACGTATGTGTGTGAGTGAGTGTGTGTGTGGTATGCACATGAGTGTGCAGATGCAATGCCAAAAGAGGTCTGCTGTCCTTCCTCTATTGCTAATCTGCTGGTTTCCTTGAGCAGGAGCCTCGCACTGAACCCAGAGCACAAGCAAGCCCTAGTGATTCGCTGGTCTCTAAGCCCACGGGACCGCATTACAGGTGTGCGTGCATGCAAACAGCTGTTTTTGGGGCACTGGGGAATTGAACTCAAGGTGACTCCAGCCACCTCATGCTTATCAGCAAGCCCTCTTACCCACCGAGGTATTTCCCCAGCCTTGCTGCTTTAATTTTCAAACAGAGCTTTTAAGTGCTAGTCCAATGGTAACAGTATTTTAAGAAGAATCAACCATGACTATGGAAAGATCAAGGTCAGTTACCATTTAAACCTTATGTAAGCTCAGCTAATGTCACGTTATGCCTGGTAACAAATGACACACATGCACATGCACGCCCCACACACTCCACACATGTTGAAGAAAAATCCTGCAGTCATTTGTCACTTAGCATTTCTTGCGCAGATGAAGAGGAACACAGCATGAGGAGGTCTCCAAACCCTGGTCTCCACATTCACATTCTTCATTGAGCAGAGATCGGTTAATGGAGGCAGAGCTTTTCTTTTTGTTACTGGTCTTATTATTTTTCTCTTTATTATTTATTTTATTTAAAAATTTATTTTTATTTATTTATGAGAGAGAGTGAGAATGGAAACACCAGGGCCTCTAGCCACTGCAAAGGAACTCCAGATGCATGTGCCACCATGTGCATCTGGCTTGTGTGGGACCTGGAGAATCAAATCTGGGTCTTTATACTTTGTAGGCATGAGCCTTAACTGCTAAGCTATTTCTCCAGCCCTCTCTTTTTAAAAATTTTTATTTATTTATTTGAGAGTGACAGAGAGAAAGGGGAAGAGAGAGAGAGAAAGAGAGAGAGAGAGAGAGAGAGAGGGAGAGGGATAGAGAATATGGGCATGCCAGGGCCTTCAGCCACTGCAAAGGAACTCCAGATGCATGCACCCCCTTGTGCATCTGGCTTACGTGGGTCCTGGGGAATCAAGCCTTGAACCAGGGTCCTTACACTTCACAGGCAAGCGCTTAACTGCTACGCCATCTCTCCAGCCCTCCAGCTCTGTCTTAATTTATTTTTATTTGGTCATCTCCATGAATGGTATGATCTGTTTGTTTCTTTTTTTATATCTATTATTATTAACAACACATTTCGTATGGATACATCATGCGTTGGTACCCTCCATTTCCTTATCCCTGGTCCCATTCAGCAGGGGATTTTCCTCAGTGAGGGTGGAGGCATTCCCCATGGGGTTGTGGGCTATATATTGTGTGGGGGGGGCAGTCAGTTGTCTGGGTCACTTATGGCTATGAACCACCACTTCTGTTTCTAAGACACTAGGATACAGATACTGGTACAGGAAAACTACAACCTCATTTGCTAGATTTGACTGGCTTTAAAACTACATTCAAGAGCTAACCTTCAGGATTTTGATGTTATGGCATCACATTCGGTATAAAATCAAGCTATTGAGCAAGTCAAAGTTTTCTCTTCCCCCAGAAACATAGAGTTTGGTTAAATTCAAATTTTTCCGTCTCATAAGTATTAACATAAGCTATTCTCACTGATTTGTTCATTATTAGTTAATTAAAGATGCTAATATGGTAGTAAAAGGATAGATCTAGAAATTAGACAAATGGTCTGGGAATGCAAAAGACCCGAGTTCTAGTCAATTGTGGGATTAACCCTGTCATCTTATAAAACATATTTTTTTAATTTTAATTTTCCTTAATTTCTCTTTGCTCATCTGTCTCTTACTGTTCCCTACTTACAAATACAGAAATAATAACATTTGCCTTGTTAGAATGGCAGAGCTTTTCAGAGGCTGAAATGAGATAAGATGTGTAAACTCTCTGCATAAATAATCAAGGTTGTCCATTAATAAAAACATAAGTGAGGCTGGAGAGATGGCTTAGTGGTTAAGGTGCTTGCCTGCAAAGCCTAAGGACCCAGATTCAGTTCCCCAGTACCCATGCAAAGCCAAATGCACAAAGTGGCACGTGAATCTGGAGTTTGTGTGCAGTGACTAGAGGTCCTGATGTGCCAATCCTCCTTTTCTCTCTCCCTAAATAAATTTCAATCTAATATTTTATGATTAATCAGATGATTCCTCAGTACAATGAAACTGTAGTGTACAATGAGCTACCACTGTTCCTGTGTCTATATTTGCGTCTTTATATGAGTATTTTCAACATCATTAAATACTTTTCCTGTACATCATAAATATCTTGGAGTATGGGTTGGCTTTTAGGCCAAAGTTCTCATTACTCCTTTTTTTTTTTTTTTTTACATTTTTATACATACATGTAACATTTTGATCACGTGCACCCCACTTTACCTTCCTTGTCCACCCTGCTCTGGTTCTCCTTATCCCTTGCTAGTGCCTATGTCACAGAAGAAAATGACTCCCCCCCCCCGTAGCTTTTTAACTGTCATTGGCTTATTAAGAAGGAATGTGTGGGCTTGAGAGATGGCTTAGTGGTTAAGTGCTTGCATATGAAGCCTAAGGACTCTGGTTCAAGGCTCATTTCCCCAGGACCCATGTTAGCCAGATGCACAAGGGGGCACATGTGTCTGAAGTTAGTTTGCAGTGGCTGGAGGCCCTGGTGCGCCCATTCCTTCTCTCTCTTTCTCTCTATCTGCCTTTTTCTCTCTGTCGCTCTCAAATAAATAAATAAAAATAAACAAAAAAATAAAAGAAGGAGAATGTCCTCTTAAGGCTCTAACCATAACCTCTAACCATAACTGAATGTTGACATCATGTTCAGGGAACTCCATCTAGTGCGAGCTCAGGAATGAAGCGGCCTTCTCATGTTCTGATGCCGGAGTTTTACACTGTTCCTCCACGGTCTCCAGCCCTTCCATTATGTTAGCACTTTTTTTGATTTATTTATTTGAGAGGGAGAGAGGGAGGGAGGGAAGAAGGGGGAGAGAGAAAGAGAGAGAGGTCATGCCAGGGCCTCCAGCCACTGCAAACAAACTCTAGATGCATGTGCCACCTTGTGCATGTGGCTTATGTAGGTACTTGGGAATTGAACCTGGGTTCTTTGGCTTTGCAGACAAATGCCTTAACCACTAAACACCCTTTCAGTGATGCTCCTTGAGCCCTGGAGAAGGTCACACATAGGTATCAGTTACGGCTGAGCACTCAGCAGTCACTTGTTTTTAGCATGTGGCCAGTGAGGATTTTTTGCATTGACTCTTTCTCACTGAATAGTATTTCAGGATGTGTGTGTGTGTGTGTGTGTGTGTGTGTGTGTGTGTGTGTGTGTGTGAGAGAGAGAGAGAGAGAGAGAGAGAGAGAGAGAGGAGTCCATCCATCCATCAGTGGCCAGTTAGTTTGATTTTGTATCTTGATTCTTGGGATCAATACTGCAATGATCATGGAAACTCAGGTAGATGTCTGACAATCTGATCTTATTTCTTTTCTCTGTGTAACCACAGTGGTGATTCTGGGTCATATGTAAGTTGTATTTTTCAAGTTTTGAAATAATCTCTATTCTCTATTCCATATCAGCTGTATTATTTCCATTCCCAGAAGCTGTGAAAGGGCTTCTCACTCTCTTCACATCTCTACCAATGCTCACTTTTGTACTTTGTTTATAGCTTTCTTTCTAGGCTCAAGAGACATTTTACTATGCTTTAAACTTGGGTGTCTCTGATGATTCTAAATATTGAGTACTTTTTCCATATAGTGATAAGTGATTTATGTGTCTTCTTTTGAGATATTTCTATTCAATAGACTTTTTTTCTTGTGCGTTGTTTTGGTGTCTTGTATATTCTGGATATTAACTCCTCATCAGATGTGTACTTTGTAAATATTCTCTCTAATTTTGTTGGCTTGTCTCTTCACTGGTGACTGTTTCCTGTGCTCAGTAGAAGCTTTTCACTGAGATTCCCACTTCGTTTTTGTGGCCTGCCTTCTTCAGGTCATTTCTGAAAGAATCATTGCTGAGATTTTCTCCTGGCTTCCTGTGAGCCTTTGGGCTGAGGTTTGCAGCCAAGGTGAAGCTCTTGGGCATGTCAGGAGGGCTCTTCGTGCTTTTTGTGTCAGTGCCTGGTCTGACTGAGGTCTTTGTAATCCACAGTGCAACCCGGCTCCAGGTCAAAGTGAGAGGAGCACCCATTGCAGATAACCCGCAACCTCAGCCCAACCAGCTCTTCCTGGGACACAGATTCCCAGTCTCCTTCACTCAACAGGACTGCTTTCATTCCTTTGTTATCCTGACTTACTGTGGCATCAGAGTTCACATTCTGTAGTAGTCAGCCTCATGTTGCGGAGATGAGCTTCTAAACCAGGCACAGTTATGGAAGAAGGGAATTTATTTGAAGCTTACAGATCCAAAGGAAGTTCCATAATGGCAAAAGAAATTGGCCCCCCTCTTATAGGACCAAGGAAAGAAAGAGAGAGAGAGAGAGAGAGAGAGAGAGAGAGAAAAGCCATCACTAACACACCAGCACAAGCAAGCACCCTCCAGGCACTGTGCATATCTTTATATTGTGATTCCAAATCCACCCCTACACCTTAAGGCTGGATCCTAGGATCAGCCCAGTGACCTTTCCACTGGCCAGGAGGCTGCAGATCTATATTACAATCTTTAATAAAATCCTGAATCAATTGGGAGACATTCATTCAAACTGCCACATGCGACTTCTTTGAGTTCCTTTGTTATCCTAACTTCCTGTGGCATCAGGGTTCACATATACCCATTAGGTCTTCTCATTGAATGTTCAATCACATAGGATCCCACACAATTAGGTTTCATTGGCTACATCAGTGTCATCTACGTTCAATGATGGCTTCTGATTAATCTTGGGATGAAACGGAAACAAGAAAATAGGTGTAAGTCTTAAAGGTCAGTGGGAAACTGCTCAAAGTCATCTGAAATTGAACACACAGGAACTTAACCAGGAGTGTTACCTAGGGACAGTTTACCTTGGTTGGACCATAAAAGTTTCTCACGTTCCTGTTTATTGTAGGAATTAAACAATTCTGGGATGTAAGAACATTACAGTCTCAGTGCACTGACTGCTTGATGATTTCACTGCCTCCCAGGGGTGGGAATAATGCCTAGAGGGGTCGTCTTTTGCCACTTGTAACAGGCTCTTTTTAAACTTAAAAACTAGCCATGCTTTTCTTATTTACAAAGGCTTTGGGTGGGATCAAGGATTTCTCCAGATTTTTAACTTGTAACAAGGTCACTTTTAAATAAAGCTTTAAAATTCTTAAGTCAAAAGAATTAACCAAGATTAATGTCACGTTTCCCCCTTTTTTTCTTCTAGTAGTTCTATAGTATCAGATCCTACATTTAAGCCTTCAATTTTATTGATTTTTATATAAGATATAAGGTTCTATCTAATTTCATTCTTTTGCATGTGGATAGCTAACTTTCCTAGCACCATTACTAATGAGAATTTACTTTACCCATTGCATATTCCTAGAATCATTTTCCAAAATTCACTGCTTGTAAATGTATGGATTTATTTCTGGGCTGTCTATTCTATTTTCACCTATCTTTTGTTATAAGGGTCATAGCAGATAACTAAGAAGAATGGGACAGAAATTATTTTTCCTCACCTACAATTGTGTTTTGTGTAAGAAAATTAAATGAATTTTGTGTTCCTATCTTTCTGCTTTCTTGTGCATGAATTTCCATACAGGGAATATTTTAAAATTAATTGGAAGCGAGGAAAAATGAGGTCAGAGGCAATATTAACATTGAAAAGGAAATAGAAAACGAGGCTAAGATGAGAGATTCTATCAGGGCAGGACTTGCCAGGCACAGGTGGGTGATCTCAAGAGATGCTGTGAGGCGTTTCATAGCCTCTCGTACATTTCTTACTTCCAGAGGGTATCTATAATAGTTGGTGGTCATTGCTGGAGGAGGAGGAGACGTCTTCAGTGGAGTAGACACCAGTAAGGAGGCCCATGCACTTATGAATAATCCCTCGCCCAGGGTCCAATAGTCAACTCCAGTGAAATTTGTTGGTTCACCAAAAATAAATAAGTAAGAAAGAACTGTTGAGAAGTGGGAGAGGAGCTGCAGGAGGGGAACGCAAGAGAGTAATGGGGGAATGTGATGAAAACACACAGTGCATATGTATGAAAATGCCATTATTTTACGTAATTAACATATGCTAATAAAAAGAAGCACTTCCCTAAACACAGTGTGTAGAAGCGATTTGGGATAAAGATAATATTAACTACAAGCTACGAAAAAATGCTGCCAATCCTTGGTAACTTTTTGTCTGTCTTTTAAACTCCTCCAA
Source organism: Jaculus jaculus (assembly GCF_020740685.1). NCBI lineage: Eukaryota > Metazoa > Chordata > Mammalia > Rodentia > Dipodidae > Jaculus > Jaculus jaculus. The sequence goes on from NC_059114.1 coordinate 86,751,481, forward strand.
AATTAGCCCCAAAGTCCCGCTGTTGCCTAGGTCCCCTTGCTTTATCAGGGTGTGTTCCTGATGAGTTTAGATTCTTGTTCTTGTTGGCTCCCCAATCTAGAGTACATGCTATATGCAAGAACCATGTTCATACTCTTTCAAAAAGTTCTCTGACCTTGAACTTGACTCAGAGTAAGTACTCGATTTTCACTGATTTATTGTCCACTCTCATGCTTAAGTCAGATAAAAAAAAAAAAAAAAAAGAGCATGCTTGTTGCTAAGTAGCAGAGAAATTTTCTTGGTGGCATTTAAGGATACAATAGGCATTCCGCTTATAGAAACTCAAATGGACTAGGAAAGTCATGGCAGCCTCGGTCACTTCTGTGGCCTGTGTATGTGACAAAAATAAATAAGCAAAAACAATAGGGCACTTAATTGTTTGGCCTATCTAATACCAAAGAACCCATTTGATTTTTTTTTTCTTTACAAAATTGACTAAATTACCCAATTGTTTTGTCTTTGTGTGGATGGAACCTGGGTTTCTATTGATGAAACTATATCTTATGCCCGTGCTTTGAAGCAGCTGGAGTTCAGTGATTTGAAACAACTTAATGAGGTATTGATTGTCTGTTCGGCATGCTCTGAAACAACCACCAAAATCTGCGGAAGGCGACGTCAGTAGAGAAGGGGAAGAAAGGTGCCTCTCACTAATGAGCGCAGTGGATGAGTTCCTGTCTGCTTGATTATTTGGATTGGATGCTGTGGACTTACAGAAATGAATTATTTAATTGTAGGTTAAAAAATATGAGCTCATTTTGCTCAATTGGATTTTGGAATTGGAATTGAACCAGATGCCCCTCAGGAAACAAGAGTTAGGACTAAAACCAGCTCAGAGATGAATTGTGGCAAGTTATTTTTCAAGCCAATTCTTTTAGTCGTTCAAACTAGAATAAATGGGACACCTTGGAGTAGAAACAAAGCTCTAAGGAAAGGAAATAAAGGGCCTGTTTCCTAAGTCTTCCCTGGGGCTTCTTAATGAGCGGCATCATTCGTTTTGGCTCTGGCATTGCAAGGTGGAGGGAATTTGAATGAGGGTACCACAAAGCCAGGTACACTGGAAACCAATTCCATATGGCATTGGGCTAAATACCGATTTTGTGGATGGATGGTTGTCATCTTGAGGGACCTTTGTGAGTTATCCAACTTTGCAAAGATCTTTCTAGAATCACTGGGCCAATGGTTACACTGGCAGTTAAATTTCTGATGGCCTGGCACATCAATTTAAGTCATTTACTTTCTCTCTTCCTTTTCACCCGGTTGCCTTTTGTTAAGGAAACACAGGCATTGATTATGTGTCCAAACAGAATGAATTTGGTGTCCCCTATGAGTTTAGCAGAGGTTAGAACCAGAAAGGACAGCATGATTCACCGCCAGGAGGAATGTTCCTAAAGCTGGACAGGAGCGGTCAGCAGGTCAGGAGGATGACTGTCCGCCCATGCCTATTTAGATGCATCATGGGAGTCACATCAGGTCTCAAGGACTTTGACATCACTCACCCAGAAGACAGAATCAGCTTGCTCCCTTCAACTCTGATGCTTTCTCCATTTTTAATTTCCTTTAGTCTGTTGATTTCCAGATGATTCCTTCAGCCATTCCTTCTTAACTTGGACCAGAGGTGGATTTTGCTTCTTTTTTTAAAAAAAAAATTATCTATTTATTTGAGAGCAACAGAGAGAGAGAAAGAGAGAGAGAGAGAGAGAGAGAGAGAGAGAGAGAGAGACAGAGACAGAGAGACAGAGAGACAGAATGGGCACGCCAGGGCCTCCAGCCACTGCATACAAACTCCAGACATGTGCGCCCCCTTGTGCATCTGGCTAACGTGGCTCCCAGGGAATTGAGCCTTGAACCGGCATCCTTAGGCTTCACAGGAACTGCTAAGCCATCTCTCCAGCCCTGGATTTTGCTTCTTGTGTGAAGTGAAGTATGGTGGTGCTGGCATCTAGCAAGGAGAGGCCAAGGCTATTGCCAACTATACAGGTTAGGCCATCCCTGGCTTGACTGGCCTGGCCTCAGATGTCAGGGAAACAAGGATGAGGAAACCTGGAAGGACATACCAAGGTTTATGGTCCTGGAAAACTAATAGAGGAAGAGCAAGGACTTAATTGCTGCTGACTAAAGGAAGGGAAACAAACAAACAACAATGGGAAACTGGCAAGAAAAGATGAAAATTGTGACAAGATGATTTAATGTTCTTGTCTGGTGTGTGGCATTGCACAACACAGATGTCTGGACTGTGTGGTTTGGAGTCACTCTGGCCAACTGCCCAGAGCTGATGTGCAACTGATGAAATGTTTACACACACAATGTGTAGGCGTAAGAAATACAAACAGCTGTGTTTTTTTAAATGCATTTATTTCTTTTATTGGCAGATAATTATCATTTCCTCAGTACCTACTGGGCCCAGGCACCATATTCAGTATTTTTAAAGACTATTCACTTTTGGCTTCTTTTTGCCTGAGAACAGCCCACTGTATCAGTAATCATTAAGCAGGTAGGTTAGTTTATTCCAGGAAACAGTAGAAACTTCTATTCGCTATTTTGTTGTTTCGCACGCAGACTAACCAGCACAGAGGCAATACAGCATCGAGACGGGAGGATTTCCAGGGTGTTTGCGAAGGGGAATTCATGCCTCATGCACTGGAAACATTAATCTTCAAGACTTTCAGGGCATTTGAAAATCACTGCCTTTGACAGTGTTGTTCTAGGTCTGTTTTCTTAGTCTAAATGAGGAAGTTGGCTCCCTTATTATCTAATAGATCTATTAGTCAGTTGTAGAGCTTTTGCATGATATATCGAAATCCCTATGTTCCATCCTCAGGAATGCAATACTGAAAAAGCAAATAGGGCTGGAGAGATGGCTCAGCAGTTAAGGCATTTGCCTATAAAGCCTAATGACCCAGGTTTGATTTCCTAGTACCCATGTAAAACCAGATGGACAAAGTGGTATATGTGGCTAGAAGCCCCTGTTCACCCATTCTCTCTCTCTCTCGCTCTCATTCTCTCTCTCTCTGCTTTCAAGTAAATAAATAACTAAAGTATTAAAAAAATGGGAAGTTGACTCAATGAGCTCTTAAGTCCTCTTCCTACTAAGAGCCCAGGGTACTTCCTTCACTGTAAATAGTAGGACATGACAAAATTAACCACTTATTTTAGGGAATTCAGGAAGCTAGAAAAATTAGATGATAAGCTTTTTGATGATATGCTTAGACTTTTTTTTTTTTTTTTTTTTTTTTTGCTATGAGTTCCACATCCACGTAACAATCTGAAAGGCCCACGGCTCTAAAAATGACAAAGGTGGCTGGGGAGTTTGCTCCGTGGTTAAAGGCATTTGCTTGCAAAGCCTGCTGATTGAAGGACTGATCTTCCCCAGTGCTCACTTAAAGTTAGATGCATAGACACATGCGTTTGTGATCCCTCCCCAAATGCCTGTGGCAACGGGGGTGGAACCAGGGGCATCCGAAGCTTACGGGTTAGTGGGACGGACATTGGCTTGAGCGTCAAGAAACTCTGTCTCAGAGAAGGCTGTCCTCTGGCCTCCATACACAGGCCATGGCACACACGCACCCATGCCCACACATCATACACACACACACACACACACACACACACACACACACACACACAAATAAGTGGAAAAAATGTTCAGGACCACTGCCATAGGGTGTAATACTAATAAATTCAGGATTAAAAGCTGCTAATTTCTATGGCTATTGTAGCAGATAGATTCAGGCTTGCTGAGATGAACTTCCAGACTAGGCACAGTTATGGAGGAAAGGATATTTATTGGAGCCTACAGATCCAGGGGATGTTCCATAAATGGCAGAAGAAGCTGGCCTGCCTTCACAGGACCAAGCAAAGAGAGAGAGAGAAGTACAAGCCTAAAAGCCAAAAGCCACACAGCACAGCACACTTCAGGAACTCCAGCTAGGCACACTTTGCATATCTTCAGATTGAAATCTCAACCCCACCACCACACCTTAATATTATCCAGTGACACCACCTCCAGCCAGGTGGCTGCAGATGCAAACACTGAATATATTGGGGGCCATCTATTCAAACTACCACAGCTATTAACTCTATTTATCATTTATTTGTGTTTTCCTGTGCCGGTGACTGAAACTAGGGGCCTTGCCCACAGTAGGCAAGTGCTCGACCATCCAGCCCTTCTTTGGCTACTGACTCTAAAGAGAAGAAACTGTCCTGTCATTCTACATATCACAACTGACTCTGAGGCCTACAGCTAAATGAGCATTATTGGCCAGAGACAGAAAGGACAGAGGAAAGCAGTTTAGACGGGTCAGGTTCCCTGTCACCTCCGCTCAGCGTGCTGGTCACAGGTAAAGGATAGTTAGCTGTTCAGGACGCATCTGTCAGAGCTGTGCCTGGAGTTCCAGCCAGCGACTCATCTTGAGCTCCAGATTCTGGAGCCAGCGGAGAGGTGGTCCAGAGGAGACAGGCAGATGGGAAATCAAAAGAAAGCTGGCGTGATGATGGATGAAGCTGAGGAGAAAACATGACTCTAAGTGCGGGCCAGATAGACTGAGTCAACCTGGCTGTGAATTAGAAATCGTTGCACCAGCTGTCCTGGGACCCACCAAACAAGCACAAGTGAGTGAAGCCTTTTCCTTCTGCTGCTCAGAAGGCCTGATCTGCTGCTGATGGAGTTTCTGAAGGGCTCTGTTCTGTCTCCCATCCTCACCAACTGGATCTTCCTTTTTCCCAAAGGAAGCATGAGTGAAGGGTAGAGAATGGTTTTCCTCAATAATCGATCTCCTGACTTGTATACATTTTTCTGCCTTATTTACTTACTTATTTATAATTAACATTTTTCTAAAGGATCTACCCTTATGTCCCGTATTTCCCAATCTCCTTCCACTGATGGCCCTTCAGTGGGGATATTGCCGTCCACTGTAGGGTCCTGACTGCCTCAGTCAGGCTCTGTGGGGGTGTGGGGGGACAATGCCTACCCACCCTGTGGCTCCTACTGTCTTTGTGACCCCTTCTCTGGCAATGTTCACTGAGCCTTGTCTGTCCCCTTTAGAACAAAGTGAGTTAGGAATAATTTTTCTCAAATATTTATGTTAATTCTAGCATCAGAACACAATCCTAACTGGCTTATTCTAAAAATAATTAGAAAATAAGAGCCCGGCAAAGCCATGTAGAACGGAAAAGGATTGATGAAAGAGATCTCTGAGAGACTTCCCAATGTGAGGCGGGTCTCTGTGGCCGTCATCTCTTATAGCTGACTGGTAAGGGTCGGTTATCTTTACGTAGAGCTAAAATGAGCTGAGAGGAAGTGCTTCAAATTGGGAAGCGTGGGAGTGAGAGACAGAGAAATAGTCCTGGATGGAACTGTGAACTGAGGGCCGGAGAGAAGTGGTTAAGGCGCTTGCCTGCAGAGCCTAAGGACTTGTGTTCAACTCTCCAGGTCCCACGTGAACCAGATGCTCAGTGACCCAAGTGCATAAGGCCCCGCATGTGCACAAGGGGACACACACGTCTGGAGTTCGATTGTGCTGGCTACAGGTCCTGGAGTGCCAATCATCTCTCTCACTCTTTCTCTCACTCTCAATTTAAAAAAAAAAAAAAAAAGGCCAATCTGTTGGGTTTGCCGCAAAGAAAAGAAAAGAGAAGAAAAAAATTGTGAGCTGAAGTTACTCCATGATCTTAGAATGACGTTGCTTCTGTTTTCCACCACTAATGTTACCTCCTCTGGCTCCGTGAATGTTCTCAGCTTTCTGTCAGACATGCTATGGATTAAAATGTCTTCAAATTGTCACCCTTCATAAATAGCAACAGTTGTTACTTTAAAGAAAGAGTAGAGAGCCCAGGCGCTGTGCCGAGGTGTGATACTCTCGGGGGCCGTTAGAGTTCTTGTTTATGTGCTCCCCTGATGTCTGCCCTGGTCTGACCTCTATCCGTTCAGTCCCTGATTTCCTGTGTCTCTGTGAATAGTCCCTTCTATTCTTCACTCTCACGTGTATCCTAGCTTGGGCAATACATCGGATGTTCACTCCACTTTTGCTTTGTGCTTTTAAAACTGAGGAATGCATGTATTCCTACTTACAGATTGTGGTAGTTTGAATGCATGTCCCTCAGAAGACTCAGGTGTTTTATTAAAACTTGGACTTCCAGCCACCTTGCTGGAAAATGTGCCACTGGGGGCAGATCTGATTCTAGCCTAGAGGTGTGCAGAGCAGCCTGAGCTCTGGCGGGCACTGCCGTTTTCCTGCGGCCGGGGTGTGACTGCGTGCGTGGTGGCTCGCGGTGTTTCGTGCCTGCTCTCTGCTAGGATTTGTGAAGAGGAGCCAGCTTCTCCTGCCGCTGATGGACCGTCCCCTTGAATCTGAAAGATGAGATAAGTCCTTTCTCCTATTAACCGTCCAGTTTGAAAATTCATCCCAGCCACAAGAAGCTGACTGTGCCATTACATAGCTGCAATTCGTTTGGTAAAATGAATTGTCACTCTAATGTGATAGTTGCCTTCATGAGGAATAAAGCACGAATTAAAATAGTGCTTTGCTTCTTTTTTTAAAAAAATATTTTATTTATTTGTGTGTGTGTGAGAGAGAGAGAGAGAGAGAGGCAGAGGCAGAGAGAATGGGCAAGCATGGGCTTCCAGCCACTGCAAATGAACTCCAGACGCATGCGCCCCCTTGTGTATCTGGCTTACGTGGGTCCTGGGGAATCGAACTGGGGTCCTTAGGCTTCACTGGCAAACCCCTTAACTGCTAAGCCATTTCCCCAGCCCAAGAATCAAAATAGTACTTTGCTTCTTATAGAAGACTTGCAAAGGACACGTGACGGGTCCCGTGTCAGGCTCTAACACAGGGTGGCTGGACGCATGGATGGGTGAGGCTGCAGTGACACGTGTGCCTAACCGGCATCGGCACTCACTCCATACAGTTTCTCAGGGGCAGCTTGTGCTCACGGGCTTCTGTTCCCATCTACCAGTGGGCCTCTGTTTCATGGAACTTTCTTCTTTTTAAAAATAATATTTTTATTTACAAGGAGAAAGAGACAGAGAGAATGAGAATGGATACACCAGGCTCTCTTGCTGCTACAAATGAACTCAAGATTCATATGCCCCCTTGTGCATCTGGCTTCACATGAATACTGGGGAATTCCACTTGGGCCAGGAGGCTTTGCAAGCAAATGCCTTTAACTGCTGAGCCATCTCTCCAGCTCCTTCTCCTCCTTCTCTTTCTCTTCTTTCTTCTCTTTCTTCTCCTAAAGATGGAAAATGCTATAGTGCTGGTCTTCCAAAAAACAGTACTTTCCTCCAACTCCTTATTTATACTATCTTTAATTTTTTTAAAATTTATTTATTTATTTGAGAGCGACAGATACAGAGAGAAAGACAGATAGAGGGAGAGAGAGAGAATGGGCGCGCCAGGGCTTCCAGCCTCTGCAAACGAACTCCAGATGCGTGTGCCCCCTTGTGCATCTGGCTAACGTGGGACCTGGGGAACCGAGCCTCGAACCGGGGTCCTTAGGCTTCACAGGCAAGTGCTTAACCACTAAGCCATCTCTCCATCCCTATACTATCTTTAATGCCTAATTAGAACTTTATATTTTTCCAACCACCATTATGCTATCAATTATTTTAACCACAATTTATCATTTTATTTGTGAGATAAAACTGGTAAGCAATTGAACATCACTGATATCAAAACAAACTTCTGGGCTGGAGTGATGGCTTAGCGGTTAAGCGCTTGCCTGTGAAGCCTAAGCACCTTGGTTCAAGGCTCGGTTCCCCAGGACCCACGTTAGCCAGATGCACAAGGGGGCGCACGTGTCTAGAGTTCGTTTGCAGTGGCTGGAGGCCCTGACGCGCCCATTCTTTCTCTATCTATATGCCTTTCTCTCTCTATCGCTCTCAAATAAATAAAGCATGAACAAAAACTTAAAACAAAACAAACTTCTGTGAGCCATTGCACCAGCCAATCTAACAGATTTTTTAATCTAGCAGATTTTATGTACCTTGATATCAGACTCTGCCTGCTCTATCCTCATGAATCCATGCTGTGTCACACCAAAGAGGAGGAAGAGCTCAGATGTCAAAACAGACTCCCTCTCTCTATTCCTTCCTTTGAAACTTGCTCTCTGGGAAGTCAGTGCAGCACCTCTGGAAGCATGTGGAGCACACCAGTCACTGTTCCCAAGACAGACGCAAGACAGACAAATATAATAGGGCCGCACTGGCCTAGAGAGATGGCTTAGAGGTTAAGAACTGCTTGAGAAAATGGAGGGAAAAAATATTTCTGATGCAGCTGATAAAAAGCCGTTGCTTCAAAGTCCTGGAAGCTATACAAAACACAGTTGGCCATCGCCTTGGGAGTCCTTGGAGGTCTCCAGACCCAGCCAAGGAAGAGAACTGTGGACACAGCAGCAGGCTGCTGCAGCCAGTCCCGGCCCGCCCTGAGCCCTGGTTGCTCTCAGTCTCCCTCCACGTGGGGGCGCTCCGCTGTTTAGAAGCAGAAGTCTATAGCCTACCTCTGCGCTGGCTGAGCGTGCATGCGCTCATGTACTTACAGCAACGGCCTTAGTTGGTTTAGGGTGTCCCAAAGTAAATTTGCTGCTCAGCAAGTGTGGCCTACCATTTAGTTTTCCTAGCAGGCACCCTTTAGAGGTGTGCCCCTTAACGAAATATGACCTAGTACCTGACAGATGGCCTTCCATTTTTTTTTTTTTTTAATGTGTGTGTAAATTTGGAAGGAAAGTTCTCTGGCTCTGGAGGTCATTTTCCTTTCTGAAGCAACTTAGACAGGGTGACCTACATTCATTTCTCAGCAATGTTTGTAATCGCAGAGAACCATCTGTAATAAGTAGCACTAAGATTAGTTTCGTTGCCTTTCACATGACACTCTGGGGGCCTTTTTACTCATTCTCTCCATATTCACAGCCACAAGCACTTAACCACGGTAGAGAAATGTCACAAACCTAGAAACACAACAGGGTTTGATCTCTGCCTTTGGTCTGAGAAATATGCTCTGCACATATTTAAGTAGTGGCCTATGAGGTAATCCTTCCTATCAGAGGGATGAATGGATGGACAAAACTGAGACCCTCAGGCAGAAATTGTTCTTTTAGCCTTTGTAGAAAGTTAGTCCAAGGATGTAATCATCATGTTCTCTGATTGGTCTGTTTCAGTATTTTATTATAGCAATAATTGCAAGTTTCAAAGGTAAGACATTTTTTCCCTCTCTGCTTAGGTGGGTTCCCGGGTCTGGCTACATTCCCAGATCAGCCTTTGTGTTGACAGGGAGAAGAAAAGTCAAATACAAACGATATGGATGTAGTGTTTTCCAGGGCTGTATTACCAAATTCACCACCCCACATAGAAGAGGGGAAATTTGACTCTAATCGTAGTATTAAAAAGTATTACATTTTAGTTCATTTTCCTGTAGCAAGCAAGTCCAACTGTTTTTGTCTACCAGATCCTATTTCAGCTTTGGATATTCAGAGAGAAGGAAAGCATTGTCATTGTGAACATGTAGGGCAAGGCTTTTTTTTTTTTTTTTCCTTTCTCTTTTTCTAGAAAAGCTGTGGTCCTATTAATGCTTAAACCTAGAAGTAAGAATAGTGAATTTTGCACTGGGGGAACCAACATTCTTACTTATCATTAGGCCAACTAAGAAACCCACACTAAAATTTCTAAAACATAATCGGAAAGACGGGAGTTCTATCATTCTAGCTGTAGGACCTTCGTTCTTATGCGGAGAGATATACCTGCTTTTGGTGTCAAAGCTCGTTGTGGTTGGTTGAAGTAAAATGTCCCTCCCAGCCTCATGTATCTTGCGTACTTGCTCGCCAGCTGGTGGCAATTTGGGAGAGCTACGCGGGCCTGTGGGAATGAAGTCTTGCGGGAGGGGGTGTGCTGCTGGGATGGGCTTTGGGCTAATAGGGTCCAGCTGAAAGTCCAGTGCAGAGAGTGCTCGCTCTTGTTGATGTGAGTTGTGACATCACGCTCAGGCCTGCCATGGCTTCTCCACCATACTGAAATTTCCTTTGACACTACAAACCGAAATAAGCCCTTTCCTCCCGTAAGTTGCTTCTGATCAGGTTTTTTATTTTTATTTATTTATTTTCCAGAAATGGGAAGGTATCTGCCGCACTCATGATTTACTTCCTGTTGCTTTTAAAAGAAAGGTGCTCACAGGCCGGGCGTAGTGGCGCACGCCTTTAATCCCAGCGCTTGGGAGGCAGAGGTGGGAGGATCGTCGTGAGTTCGAGGCCATCCTGAGACGACATAGTGAATTCCAGATCAGCCTGAGCTAGAGTGAGACCCTACCTTGAAAAACCAAAAAAAAAAAAAAAAAAAAAAAAGGGAAAAGGGGTTAGTATAAATGAGATATTAGAGAACCCATGGCTTGACCTGTTCCTTTGCAGAAGAAACTTCAGCTCGTCTATTTACAATAAACCAGGAGTCCCTCAAAAGGCTGAGCCCTGAGGAACAATATGGGATAATATTGAAAAACAGCATTTGCCTCTTGAATGTATCTCCATGATATCACTCTTTAGCCAGCCCACAGTTCTGAAAAGGTAGAAAGGTTATGGTGCATCCAATGATTCTGGCCTAGTGTAAGTGTCCCTCTAACCCTTTTCAACTTAACTCCATAGCTATGGAATAGCTATTCATTTATTTAATTTTATCTTTATTTATTTATTTGAGAGAGAAAGAGAATGGGTGTGCCAGGGCCTCCAGCCAATGCAACAAACTTGAGATGCTTTTGCCGCCTTGTGCGTCTGGCTTACGTCAGTCCTGGAAAACTGAACCTGGGTCCTTTGGTTTTGCAGGCAAGTGCCTTAACTGCTAAGCAACCCCTCCAGCCCTATGGAATAACTCTTAATCGCTCAGCAGGCTTGCCTATTCAGAGGGTGTTCCCTGAGCAAGCAGCAGCTGTGAATCATTTTCTGGTTGGAAAATAACGAATAAGGCATCACCATTCCAAGCTTTAAATGTTTCTATGATTGTTTTAAGTTGCATATTATATGTATATGTGTGCTCATATATGTGTGTGTGTGTGCATGTGGAGACCAGTGGTTGATGTCAGATTAGAAATTTGTTTTATTTTTATTTTGGAGTGAGAGAGAGAGAGAGAGAGAGAGAGAGAGAGAGAGAGAGAGAGAGAGAAAGAGCGAGACAGTTGATGCGCCAGAACCTTAGCCACTGAAATCAAACTCCAGATGCTTGCGCCACCTAGTGGGCATGTGCAACTTTGTGCTTGACTCACCTTTGTTCATCTGGCTTATGTGGGATCTGGAGAGTCAAACATGGTCCTTAGGCTTCACAGGCAAGTGCCTTAACCACTAAGCCATCTCTCTATCCCATCAGATGTTTTTATCAATCCCTCTCTACCTTGTTCTTTGAGACAGAGTCTCTCCCTGAACCTATAACATAGCAATTACACCAATTACTCAATGGACCCCAAGTATTCGGCCTCTGTCTTCCCAGCCCTGGGATTTTCCGAGTGCACCGCCACTCCTGGAGCTGGGCGCTGAGGATCTGAACTCAGGTCCTCATGCTGCTGCAGCAAGCACGCCTCTCACCGAATTCTCTCCCCAGTCCTATAATTCTTTCTGCACTTGTAACCTTTAACTATAAAGAAATATCAACCATATTTAAAAGCAATGGGGTATCAACCACGTAATCTGTACCCCTGTATTTTCATTTCTTGGCTGGCATCTGGGAATACTGTGTAACAGTATTTCTACTTGTGAGAGTCAACACTCTGGCCTTATTCCATATCTGCTACAGATTTAGATCTTGAATGTCTCCAGAGGCCCATGTGCTTGGGTCTGTTTCTGGTGACAAGCTTGGGAGAGAAACACTGAGAAGTGGGGACTCATCCGCAGAAATTGAGTCACTGGAGATGTACCCCTGAAGTGAGTATTTGAACCGTGGCCTCGCCCTCTCTTTCTCTGTGTTTCCTGCATGCAAACAGCTTGACAGCCACATGGTCTTGCTCTGATGTACCACGCTGGCCGAGGGCAACAGGATCATGAAAGCATGGACTGAAGCCCGCGTAATGGTAAGTCAAAATAAACCGTTCCTGAAAAACCAATCTTCATGTAGACTTGGGTTTGTTTCATGGCGTCTTGTTAGCTTTCCAAGAATATCAAGAGGAGTGGGGTGTTGAGGGAGTATAATGCAGGACCTATAACATGAATGGATTTGAGTAATATCCAGGAAGCAGAGGCGTGAGTGTGCCAAACAGTGTAAGTGAATGATCATACATGAGGTTCAGAAGGGTTAGTCAAGGAGGAGTTCTCGGATTTCGGTTTTTGGACTACAGATGTGAGGACTAGATCCTGAAGCTGTGTAATTCTTAATTTTCTGTTTCTCTTTGTTTAAAACCTTACCTGCATAGCCTCTTGGCTAGCTGCATAAGCTATCTCTTGACGGCCTTCATTAGTCTCCTCCTTACAAGTAGGGCTGTGTTCAGGGAACCTTTCCATTGACAAAGCCACTGTGGAGTTTTCTTTACAGACTGGGTTCAGAATTCTCCCCAGTGAGTAGCACTGAGCTGAACACGTGGAGGTGGGCATGTCAGAACTGCTAATGGCTCTGTCTGCCTTATGCTTCCAACTGATGATTTAACTCCTACAAAACACCATTTCCCTCCAGTAGCAGGCTTGGAATTCTGTTTTCCTTTTCTGAGTGGTGTGTTCAAGGCTGAATTACACATCGGCCCTTGCTTTCAGTTTTTGAAAACTCAGTATTTCTCCTAACCTGCTGAGCCAGAAGGGGACAACTTGGGTTAATATTTTATTAGTTTCCAAATGCCTTCAAGATACTATCTGATTCATCGTCATAACGATTTTGGGCGACAGGAAGGAAACAGGTAAATGTGTACTTCACATAGTTTTTACTTAATGGTTAATTTAGTGCTGTTTGTCCCAAGATGAAAAATGATGGAATTATTCATGTGGAATCTAATTTAAGATCATCACTCTTGATGACATTTATGACTCGCTGCTGGCAAGAGCTCGGTTTGTTCTAGTAATGTGAAGAATATTTGGCTTTTCATGTGAAGGTGACACCACTGTCCCACATTAGTTGCATGTTGAGACATTTTTCTAATAGAAGGGACAGGTGTTCACTTGAGCATTTGTCTCTCTGTTGACATTGTGACGATGGACGCATATTTCTGATGCCTGACTTCGGATAAGTATTGTAGTCATCACCACAAGCAGAGAAAAACAAATTGCCTGCCTAGGGATTTGAACTTTTGCCACTGGCCTCATTAGTATGGTGTGCTAACCCACTAGGGTAGCCACGGGCATGCAATTATAAAGCAGCAGGAAGCAAATTCAGTCCAGAGCCCTGAGATTGAACCTTTGAATATATCCATTAGCTTTGACATATCTCTGAAGAAAAATGTGACCTTTCTCTAAAGACATATACTGCAAAATGGCTTGCTGCAATCCTTTATAGAAATGTAGTTTTTAAAATTTAATAAAGATAGAAAGATTTATCAATGTTGAGGACATGAAATGACTGTTTTTATCACACTACGCATTTACTTTTGAACAGTATTTACAAATATGTCATTCATGTATCACAATTGATTTCATTCATTTCCTTTTAATGTTAAGGAACTCCTTGAGCCACACGTGAGTTTATGTTTATTCATGACTAGGAAGATCTACTACTGCTTATAAAGTGGGAACTTGCAGTGTCAAGAAACTCTGTCTCAAAGTGGGACTGTTTACAAGGTGTTGTGAGGACACTGTGCAGGGTCTGGGTGCGCACGTGCATAAGCATTTTGGAGGAGGTGGTCTCATATTAATGAAAGACCACATTCGTGTAAGGGAAATATATAACAGTTTCAGTTATTATACTCCTCTTTTTTTTTTTTTTTGGTTTTCGAGGTAGGGTCTCACTCTAGCCCAGGCTGACCTGGAATTCACTATGGAGTCTCAGGGTGGCCTCGAACTCACAGCAATCCTTCTACCTCTGCCTCCCGAGTGCTGGGATTAAAGGTGTGCGCCAATACTCCTCTTTTAAAAAAGATTTTATTTATTTATTAGAGTCAGAGAGAAAGGAAGAGAGAGAGAGAGAGAGAGAGAGAGAGAGAGAGAGAGAGAGGGAGAGGGGAAAGGGAGAATGGGCGTGCCAGGGCTACCAGCCATTGCAAATGCACTCCAGATGCATGCGCCATGGCTTACATGGGACTTGGAGAATCGAACCTGGATCCTCAGGCTTCACAGGCATGCGCCTTAACTGCTAAGCCATCTCTCCAGCCCTATACTCCTCTTTTGATGCTCCATTTTTTAAAAGAAGACTTGAAGCCCAGAGAAACAAATAAATTGGCACTAACTTCTTCCACCTGAAGGGTCTTGCTCACCTACCACAGCTTGTTCTCCAGCCCTCCAGACATACCTGCACGCCCTGCCATCTGTCTTTACCAGCGTCTCCCATTTTCTTAGCCTCTGACTACTCTTGCTTGCCAGTGGCGAGTCTCACAGTTCTCCCATGTTTATTCATCTCTGGATGAATTCTACTCATATTTTGAAAAGAGAGAGCCAGGCTGCAGCTGGCGCTGAGCCGAGACAAGTTGCTTCTATTGGCTGGCATCAGTCGTATGTACCAGCGAAGTGGGCCACCACCTGGAGAACCACAGAGAGAGGATCCAGGCTTTGGACACACAATGACAAGCTGGATAATGTATGGAGAGCAGTCTGGAACAACTGGCCTCATTAGTATGGTGTGCTAACCAACTCAGGAACCGGAAGCTAAGGCCAGGAGTTCCTGACCACAGAAAAAGGAAATGCCATCTGCCATCATTGTCTGGGTGAGCCACACAGGGCCACTGGAAGCATGCTGTGGAACCCAGAGCTGTACCCTGAGGGTTTCTGCCTCAGAAGGTGCTGTGCAGGGAACGATCCGTCCCCCAACACCAGAGACTTACAGTGAGGTGAGGTACCAATCGGGAAATACTAGCAGGAAGTAGACATGGGTCACAGAAATCCCTCTCCTGTGGAAGGACGGGCACTGACTTAACTAGCTTCAATTATCCAGATTTCTTCCCCACCTGCAGAACCTGATAGAAAAAACAAGCCCTGGGAGGGTGATGGAGAAACCATATTCTAGTGAGGAGGAAATACTGCCTGAGGACCTAATACTAATTCATGTTATTGCTTATTTTCATTTATTATTATTTGTTCATCTTTGTACTTTAATTGGTAGGTTATTGTGTCTTAACTTGTATCTTGCCAGAAAAGACTCGTATGACTAACCTTTCTTTTTCTTTGCCTAATTTTGTTGTTATACCTATTTATACCCTTAACGCGCGCGCGCGCGCGCGCACACACACACACACACACACACACACACACACACACGTGTATATATATACATTTTCCACAGCTAGCATCCTAACACTATTCTCCCTGAATTTTAATATGGGACAGGAGTGAGGCGTAAATAAGGGTTTTGTACTACAGTTCAACACCATGACTGCTGTTAAATTATTATATCTGTTACTAGAGTCTCTGTCTCCCTCCCCTAAATAGTAACAAGAAACATAATTCTGAGTGAAGGCAACTTACAAGGAGGAATCATTCAAAATAAAACAAACAAACAGAAAGAACAGGAGAGGAGTAGAAGTGGAGGGGAGAAGACCCTGAAGGGCAGATGCATCCCAACAGATGCATCAAACACAACAGAGACAGCAAAACACTGGGATAGCAGCCCTCCACGCTACCTGCACAGGTCCACACCTCCTCAACCCTCCATGACACCTGCACAGGTCCACACCTCCTCAACCCTCCATGACACCTGCACAGGTCCACACCTCCTCAACCCTCCACGCTACCTGCACAGGTCCACACCTCCTCAACCCTCCACGCTACCTGCACAGGTCCACACCTCCTCAACCCTCCATGACACCTGCACAGGTCCACACCTCCTCAACCCTGGAAACCAGAAGACCAGAGAATATTCTTAGTTCTATTAAAAAAGATCTACTATAGAAACCTTTCTCCTGGATAGTGGACAAAAAGATATAACCTTCAATAGAAGCATGGAGGGATCATCTGGTAAGAAGGGCCCTGGAGAGGGTGGGATGAAGCCCAGCCCTAAAACATTTGGCTCTGGCTTGCAACTCCTTGCACCAGACATTGGTTTCAATCCATGTTGAGGTGTTGATCAGAAAGTCCTACAAGGTTCCCAGAACAAGACAGGCTCCTGTCAGAGGACTTGATTGCCCACCTGAGGTAAAAGGTAAGACCCTATTGCTGAAGACACCACACACTGTTGATGCAGAACATCAATGATGTGTAAAGCTCAGTTTTCTAACATATTCATGCAATCTGTATCATTAGGAAATAATTGTTTTCCCTTCAAATTCTATAAAATAGGCTACAAGTAAAAGTTGACCAAATGTTTAGATCCTCATTGTGTAACTGTTTAATTGGAATATGTTTATATTGAATAATATTTGCATATATTTTCCATAAACTATTATTTCACACATAATTATAGGTTAACCCTCATTCTTATTCAATTATTATTATTTCAATTTTATAGAAAAAAGAATTAAAGATCAGAATGATTAAGTGGTTTGCTCAGGACATGAGAAGAGCTAGTAATGAGTCACAATGTCCTTTGCAGAGTAATTCAGCCCCTTCCTCTGAGGGTATTTTGGGTTCAAGCTGGTGACTACATAGTGCTGTCTAAATTGTCATTGTTAATTTATTATTTTGGTACATTAGATACTCCTGGAAACAAGGGAGTTGTCAAGGAAAGGTTCTTTTAAAACATACCTTTTTTTTTTTTTCGAGGTAGGGTTTCACTCTAGTCCAAGCTGACGTGGAATTCACTATGGAGTCTCAGGGTGGCCTCGAACTCATGGTGATCCTCCTACCTCTGTCTCCTGAGTGCTGGGATTAAAGGCGTACGCCACTACGCCCGGCTAAAAAATAGCTTTTTATTATGGACAACTTTCCTAATTATAGTCAATAAGCCATAAAAATTCTCTCCCCTCTTTCCACTTCACAACTCCACTCTCTGTCATATCCCTACTCCTCTCAATCAGCCTCTATTTTATTTTGATGTCATATTCTTTTCCTCCTATTACACTGGTCTTGTGTAGGTAGTGCCAGGCACCGGGAGGTGATGGATATCCAGGCCATTTTGTGTCTGGCAGAATGCATTGTAAGGAGTCCTATCCTAAGGAAGGGCTCTTAAAGAGTAGCCGATGATCAACTATTTCAGACCCATTTCAGTTTGTACTTAACACCCTCACCAATCTCATGCTCAGCCTACATAGGAGCAGATTTGATAGGATCTTTGTCCTCCCAGCATTTGAGATTGGCAACTCTTTTCCTTTCTAAGTCTTCTTCCTCTTACTGATTCAGTCTGACCACATCTGTATGGTCTGTCTAGACCACATGTCAAATTGTCCCTCCAGCAGCTTACTTAGCTGTCTTAAGGTCAATTTCAACACAGTTTTTTTGAACCAGAACTCATTGTAGTCTCCAGTGGTTTTTCCCATGTTCTTGAGCTTAATGTTTGATACCACTGTTATCCCATTTCCCATGTGATGGTTAATTTTATGAGTCAACTTGGCTAGCTTATGATGCTTGGGCTATGATGCTTACTTGATTAGTAGATTTTGTTTGTGAAGGTATTTTGTAGATGTGATGAATGTTTACAACTATCTCATTTAAAGTGGAACACTTACTGTGTTAGCTTTTGTTGTTATGACAAAATACTTAAGAAAAATCAACTTAAAAGAGGAAGGATTTATGTTGGCTCATGGTTTCAGTTCATGATTGGCTGTCTCCATTGGGATGGACATATGGTGATGGAGAAGATCACGGTGTGTGTGGCAAAGGAGACTTCTTACCCCAGGATACACAGGAATCAAAGAGACAAGGATAAAAAGAAGTTAGGGATACCCCTAGTGACCGAACTCCAACCTCTTAGGAGACTGGCCAGCCAGGAACTCATCAATGGATTGAAGTTAATACCCTTATGTTCCAGTTACCAATTGCCTTTCAGCAACATTTCTAGCTGAGGACTAAGTCTTCAGAGCACAAGTCTTTTGGGAAATACTTTATATCCAAACCATGAATGCTGTCTGTAATGCAGGTGGCCTCATCTGCTTGAGTGAAGACTTACAGTTCCCAGAGAAGAAAACCTTACCTCAAGGCTGAAACGTAGAAACCCTGTGTGGGTTTCCAGCCCGTCTAGTGTATTTCTGACTCTTGACTAGTCAGCTCTTCATTGAGCTCTAGTTCACAGCCTGACCAATTTAAAATCCCCCTCTCTCTGTCCTTCTCTTCCTCTCTCTCTATTTCCTAAAACATTGAATGATTGTAGATAATTCCTAGTTTTTGCTTATGTCTAAAAACTGCATGTGTGCTACTCATGAGCAAGAAAATTCAGTTATATAAAATCAGGAATTCTGGGCTGAGGAGGACCTTAGTTTGTTCTCCAGAACTTATATAAAATGTGGAAGATATGGCAGCATCTTCAGTCTCAGTGCTGGGGAAGCAGAGACAAGAGGGTCCCTAGAGCTCACTGGCAAGTCAGTTTAATTGGTGAGTTCCAGACAGTGAAAGACCCTGTCTCAAAGGAAGTAAATAGAATTCCTGAGAGAGACCCCTGAGGTTGTCCTCTGGCCTCCACTCTGCACATGCACACATGTACACACACACACACACATGCATGTATGTCCACGTATTCATATATATGAACATACACATATACTTACATACATAACAAAAATAAATTAAAAAATAAGTCAGGAACTTTCACATTGCTGTAATACCATGATTTCAGTCACTATTCTTTCAACATTTGTCATTGTCTCAACAATGCCATTTATAGCTGTTTTCATTTCTGGCTCCAAATCCAATGTAGGAGCATGCATTACATTTAACTGTTCTGTCTCCATGGTTAGTACCTTGGCAACCCTTGTTCCTTCATGACCTTAACATTTTTGAACAGTATAGGTCACTTATTTTATGACATGTACTCAATTTGTGGTTTTCTTAGGTAACATTAGGATTAGATTCAGCTTGTTTCTATTTTCTCAGAAACATAACAAAAGCCACAGTGGTTATTTCACACAGCGTCACAATAAATTATCTAGAGCTACAAAAACCATCACCTTCATTTCCTCCATTGCTCATACCTCCCACTTGAACTTAGAATTCACCATTATTAAGCATGAATCCTCCAGTCTTTTAAGACATATTTAGAAACCTGGATGTGTATTAAGAGACAGTTGGTAGTATTTTGTATAATTCTGAAGTCATGTGGATATACATATTAACTCAGCAGTGTATTGGAGACCCATGATAATGGTGCATATGGAGCCATTGGCCATCCTTTAGCTTATCCACTCTTGTGTTGTTCAGATGACTAGATCATGGGATTATTCACAGCTTTGCCTCAGTCCAGGACCATTTCATCATAGCTAACAGCTGTGATTAGGATTAGTGTCTTCTGAAAGAACAAGAATACTGTTGATCAGAGGAATCTTCCAGGCCAGTCCCAAGGCAGGCTCTGTAGTCTAGAGCCTTGACTGATCCCAAAGACCATGGCCTTCAACCTTGGGTTTTGATGACCATGAGAGTTCTGATGGACACAATCTTGCCTTTATGAAAGTTTTCTTTATTTTAAAAAATATTTTATTTATTTATTTGAGAGAGAAAGAGAGAGAGAATGAATGGGCCTGCAACAGCCTCCAGCTGCTGCAAATGAACTCCAGACGCATGTGCCACCTTGTGCATTTGGCTTTACTTGGGTACTGGGGAATCAAACCTGGGTCCTCTGGCTTTGCAGGCAAGCGCCTTAACTACCAAGGCATCTCTCCAGCCCTGAACATTTTCTTTAAATTTTAACTTTTGCATTGAGAGCACAGAAGTAGTGATCAAGACTAATCTTAGTTTTGGGGATGCACACACTTCCTTGCTGTCATAAAAGAATGTTATTAGTGTTGGTGAATAGCAAGCCTCCATATATTGCTGCTATTAAAACTTCAGGGCAAAGCTCTGTCTGGATGTTTTAATGATCAGTGAACGACTTAATGAATGTCGAACTGCAGGCTATTAGCCCTGACTCTGACCTCTATTAGCTATGAGTTAAGGCATGGACCAGGCTGCTAAGAAGAGATCTGTGTAAATAAGGGGAGTAATTAAGTTTCAGCAGGTCCCCCGACTGTTGCATCTCCCACTGAAGTGACCTGTGTAACTGCTAAAGAGACTTGATCACTCTGAAGCCAGAAAGTAAAGGCCTCTCATCCTCACATCCTAACTTTGCCCTTTCCGGTGCCCATGGAGATGGTGGTGGGAAGCAAGAGCATCTTCCCTGGAGTGGAGCTGGCCGCTTGATGGTAGCGGATCTTCACATGGCACAAGCTTCCAGCCCGTGAGACAATTATCTGGGGAAATGACTTAGTACTCCGGTTTTCATCCAAATGGGCTCTGTAATTGGCTAGGTGCAAAGGGAAAGGCTTTCAGCTGGTCGCAGAAAAGTCGGGAAAGGCATATGTTGTCTATAAGATATCCGATCAGGTGCGTAATTGCACACTGAAATGTCATCACTCCTTACATATCTATGAAGCTCCAGGAATTCTGTTTTATTTAATTAGTTAATTTTTTTTTATTAAGTACATAGTATGGATACATCGTGTGTTGGTACCATCTTTTTCCTCCTCCTTGCCCCCATTCCACTGGGGCCCACTTCAGTAGGGGTACTGGTACTCCCCATAGGGTTGTGGGCTAGGCGCTCTGGGATCAGCAGTCAATTATGGGGGAGGGCAATGTATTTGGGTATGATGTCCCAACTTGTGTCTCCTATAATCTTTTTACCCCCTCTTCTGAAAAATTCCCTGAACTGTGGTGGGTGTATCTTAAGGCTCCTTCAGTGATGAGCGCTTAGGAACCTCTGGATTCAGGCGTTGGTGTGTTGACTGTCCTCAGCATCCGTCTCCTCACCCTGGCGCTGCTTGTCAGGCTCAGCACAGAACAGCACGCTTTCTCGTCTCCCCACTTCCTCTGTGGTTTCATCTGGGCCTTGGATGAAATGTGGGAGGTGCTTTGTCTCCTCTGATCCAGCCACTTTGTGAAAAAGAAAAACAGATTCTCCAAAGGAGAGTGAAGTCAGCATAGACTGGGATTAGCATTATGGATTTAGGGGGTGTCTGATGGGTGTAACCCCTCTTTCAGCCAGAGACTCGTGGGAGCTGGACACTGGAGAGCATAATCTTTGTCTCCATAGGATTCTGACCTGGTTCCCACTTCCAGATATGGGTTCCTTTCCACTGAGCAGATCTCTTAGCCACTCAGAAAGCCATTGGTTACCCAGAAGGCAGTGAGCCACCATTGCACTGGTGTGTTCTTCTGGTCAGGCTGGTTGCTTCTGAGGAGCTTAGACCCCTGCCTGTTCACACTGTAGTTGGCCAGTCCCCTACCCCCAGTAGCTCAATCAGCGCTTTCCAGCACAAAACACGCTAACTGTCTGGGGACTGGCTCTCTTCCAGATATGGGCCAGGTGTCTCCATGCTCTGTGTCAGCAGCATGTGGTGTCTTCAGCAATAGGGTCTTGCCCTTTACCTCAGGCAGGTACTTAAGTGCTTTGACAGAAGCCTTTCTTGTTTTGGGGACCTCATAGGTCTCTCTGGTCAACAGCTCAATGTGGGTAGCACTGATTTCTGGTACTGGGAGTGATAGACCAGAGCCAAAGTTTTTTAATGGGCTGTTTGCTTTTTTATTGTTTAGTTTTTTTTTCCTTTGCTCTTTGTAGATTCTAGATAATAGGCCTCTGTCAGTGGCGTAGTTCACAAAAATTTTCTTCCATTCTGTGGGTAATCTATTGGCTCTGATTATGGTATGTTTGTGCAATAGCTTTTTTAGAAGCACCAGGTATTCTACGGGCCAGTATATTCACCTATTGCAGTTTTAAATTTGGTTGCAATTTGTACAATTTTAGCAACAGCAACAAAATCATTCCTTAAGAGTAATGATTTGAAAGCCATTTTCTTGTTTTCTAAACCAAATTTGGCCAGCATACATTTCCTTTTTTTTTTTTTTTATTTTTCAGTAGAAGATTTTAAAATTCCAAAGCCTTTCAAAATCCTACTTGAAAACCTAGCAATGCAAGGCCAATGTTTGAAAATGAGTTACTAGCACCTTAGGGGTTTTTCCATTATAGTACTTGAAATCTGTCTTTTAAAATTTTTTGAAAGTTTTCTTTTTTTGTGGCATCTTTTTTTGTATTCACACTTAGGAAACAGAACTGGTGATCTTAAATTCCTTATGTACCAGGGCATTACAGACCACTGATTGTGCCATTTGTCTCAGAGAAAGCTGTCTTATTTTCATTTGCACATGTCAAATGCCACCTGAAAAAGAGATGCTTACAGAGGACCCTTTATTCTGTCTTCCTGCCTAGCAACAGTGGTCCTTACCTCAGAAAAGGTGGCCCCACTACCCTATGGGCAAGCACACAGGACTTAGGACAATAGCTACCTCTTAGAGAGTAGAAAGTGTCCCTCAAAGAAATCCATGTCATCACAAGAGATGGAACAACTCTGAGGCAGAAAAACCTCTACCAGACCTAGAGAATTTTCCCCAAATGTATGCCATTGGAGAATGATCATTGGAGGAGAAAAAAAAAAAAACAAAAAACAAGAAACATGGAATATCTGTGTACATGTAATTATTTTTTTTTAGTAGAAGAGTTTTATAATCCCATTGCTTCTTGTCCTTTTGGCTAAGATCAAGTGAATTTTATAATCTCACAACTAAGAAGGCAAGAAGATTATAAATTTGAAGGCATCCTGGGCTATGCAACAAGTACATTTTAAACTTTGTTGTCATTTTTTTATTTTTGTATTTTAAAAAATATATTTTAGTTTTATTTGAGAGAGAGAAAGAAGGAGATGGAGAGAGAGAGAGAGAGAGAGAGAGAGAGAGAGGGAGAAAATGGGTATATCAGGGCCTCCAGCCACTGCAAATGAACTCCAGATGCATGTGTCCCATTGTGCACCTGGCTTACATGGGTCCTGGAGAATCAAACCGGGATCCTTTGGCTTTGCAGGCAAATGCCTTAACCTCTAGAGCCATCTCTCTAGCCCTGTTGTCAATGTTTTGAATGAATACTTTGAAGAGATTAAAAACATCTGCTGCTGCCATCCTCTTCCAGGATCTCTGTTAGGTGGAGCGATGGCCTCTGGAGATGCCCATGTGTGAGTGCTGGCATTCGTGAATGCTTCTCTGCTCAAGGGGATCTTGGAGAGATGACTAAGGACCTTAAAGAAGGAGATTATCCTGCACGAGCAGATGCCGTGTCTTCATGAAATCCTTAGAGGATGGAAGCAGGGGCGATGGGAGCAGGACACTGAGGGTAAGCTGGCGAGTCAGAGGCTGCACCCCTCTATGAAGAGCCTTCATGCTGCCGGTTCCAAAGGTGGAGGGAATGGCCATCCGAGGATGTTGGTGATGGTGACAAGCTAGAAAAAGCAAGGACCTGGATTCTCCAGCTAGGAACATGGCCTTGCCTTGATCTCAGTCTAGGAACACCTCTTTTGGACTCTGACCCCCACAACTGTACGCTCATAAATATGTGTTGTTTTAAACCACCGAGTTTGCGCTAATGTGTCCCAGTAGCCTTAGGAAAGTAATACGCTGAACCGTTTTGTTGCCAGATGAGATACCTGTATATTTCTTTGCAGCGTTGACAATGGAGGGGGGTCATGTGTATGAGATGGGGAGTCTCTGTAAGCCTGGATCTTAGGGTCCCCACACGGTAAGCAGTTATTACCTGCATAGGACTCATATACCTATATATAATAAATAAACTTCTGTTCCAACCAAGCCATGAAGATTTGGGTTGTTTGGTCCCACCATCTAACCTAATCTCTTCCCATTAGTACGCAAGGTCTGCCTTGTCAACTTGGGTCATTATAAATGTGGTGACACCAGCTGCTAAGTAGTTAACAACTGGCTCTGGCGGGTGGTAACAACAAGCCTCTTAGTTTGTAGTAGATATCCCTCAGTGCAATGGCCCATTGCATGCTACAAGCCAGAGAATGCTGCAAGAGGTGCTAAAGCAAAGCTCAGTCAGCTCTTGGGATCGGTGGGTGGTTTCATCCTCTGGGCAGGGTCTGGGCGGGTTCTGAAAATGGGGTCGCTTGTCTGTTTTACAGAGGAAGTACAAGAAGGGGAAAGACAGCACGTTATATAGAAACAGTGAAATTGAGATTATGTAGTTTATATTTTGTATTAAGGCTTTCAAGCTAAGAACTGGGCAATTTCAGTTTTACATAGTAAAATAAATTGGGCAATTAAATTTTAATCTTAGGATTTACTTAATATACTCACTCAAGACAATTCACTTGACATTAAGTTAGATTATGGGCTTTGGTTTAAATGGTATTGTATAGCTTATTTTGTGACAAAGAGTAAGTTGCTGCATGCTAAAATAGAGGAATGTAAGAACATTATGGATTTGTTTTTTCACAAAGACTAAATTAAATGAACTTCCTTGCATTTGTTTTGTAAGCTGAATACTTTATTATCATTGATGTAAATATTTAAGAAATGCTTTGCTATTGTCTATGCAAAAAAATTGAGAATTCCAATAAGGGGGAATAGCTAAGGAAATTATAATTATATTTTATTTTTCTTATTTTTATTTGCCAGGAGACAGAGAAAGAGAGAGAAAGGAGAGATGAGAAAGGGTACACCAGGGCCTCTAGCCACTGCAAAAAAAGTTCCAGATTGCATGTGCCACTTTGTGTATCTGGCTTTACATAAGTACTTGGGAATCAAACCTAGGCTGTGGCAGGCTTTGGAAGCAAGCACCTTTAACCATGAAGCCAACTCCCCAGCTGCAAAATTACAATTTTAAAAACTCACTTAAAAAAATAATGGAGGGATGGAGAGATGGCTTAGCAGTTAAGGTGCTTCCTTGCAAAGCCAAAAGACCCAGGTTTGATTGATTCCCCAATACCCATGTAAGCCAGCTACACAAGGTGGCACATTCAACTGGAGTTCATCTGCAGTGGCTAGAGGGTCTGGTGAGCCCATTCTCTCTATTTATCTGCCTCTCTCTGTCTCTTAAATAATAATAAATTAATAAAATATAAAAAACTGATTTGATAATATTTAAGTAATATCACAAATTCCATACTCTTGTAAAAATATTCAACTTACATTACCTGGATTAATATTTCAAGTATTATTTTAAAAATAGAGCTGGAGAGATGGCTTAGTAGTTAAAACACTTGCCTACAAAGCCTAAGGACTCAGGTTTGATTCCCCAGTTCCCACATAAACCAGATACACAAGATACACATCTGGAGTTTGTTTGCAGTGGCTTGAGGTTATGGCATGCTCATTCTCTCTCTCCATCTCTTTGTTTGTCTCTTTCTCTCTCTCAAATAAAGTAATAATAAAATAATCAAAATATATTCTATACTGCTCATTTAGGTATATTTTCCTAAAGTTGTTAATGAAAAATTAAGACTCTTAAGAAGTTCACAGTCTGTATTTACTGAATGCCTTTTGAAGAATTTAAATATGCCATGCAACCATTATTGCTGATAAAAACATAATTGAGTGGCATTTATATCTGTGTGTATTATCATATGCATTCTTTTAAAAATAATTGTGTTCAGTAGAGGAGGAAAAAGAATTCCCAAATGCTTAGATGCAAAGGAGAAGCGGGATAAATCTGTGGGGGCATGCAGCACAGGAGAGGCTGCCCTGGCTTCTTTGCCTTAGTAGAGTGAAGGGTCACAAGGTTTTCCTGTTTGTCCATAGCATGACAGAATTAGTGCATCTTGTCCAAACCCGGAGCCCATCTTTGAAGTCCTGTTACCAGCGTTCTCAAGAGGCACTGGTCAGGCTGGAGAGATGGCTTAGTGGTTAAGGCATTTGCCTACAAAGCCAAAAGACCCAGGTTCAATTTCCTAGGACCTAAGTAAGCCAGATGCACAAGGAGACACATGCATCTGGAGTTTGTTTGCAGTGGCTAGAAGGCCTGGCACACCCATTCTCTCTCTCTCTCCCTCTTTCATAAATAAATAAATAAAATTAAAAAAAGAAGCATTGGTCTTGGCCTAAGCTGCTTGTAATTAGCAAGAGAAAAGGGGAGATTTTTGCTTTATGACCCTTTGGCTGAAATCGTAATAGAGAGAGTGTTGCCTGTACCCTAGTGAGCAGCCAACCTCTCCAAAATTTGCACTTATATTCACTGTAGACCATTGTTCAATGTTATACACTGGTGTATAAAATGTTACTGCCCTGGCTCAATCAGTCAAGGCCATGGACAGGCTTTAGTCTCATACAACATCTTTGTTGTTATCTATTGACAATGACATATTATAATCTTTAATGCCATATATATATACATATATATGGATATGTAAACATACATGTGCATACCCACATGCAGAAGGTCTAGCGACTCAAAGAGAATACTTCAAATCATTGAATTATTTTGACTATATTCTCCCCTCGCTCCTGTAGCCATGGTTTGGCACACAAAACTACAAGGGCTGAGGTAAAAAGGAAGCAGTGTTGTGATTTGTGCTGTGAGGCTCAGCACTCCTGGCAAAGGCATCCAGTGAACTAGGCCCACATTTGATCAAAGTGAGGCAGACAAAGAGAGAAGTCTAGTTTTGCAATTGGTGGCATTTGTTACTATTCAGGTTTTTTTTTCACATTAAAAATACTCGTAGCAAGAAATGTTAGTGATGGTACATGTGCCCTTAGGATGGCAAAAGTGCACACATGTAGTGGTAGCAGGAATCAGTTGCTTCACGGGTAGGATGAGGGTTTAGGTGCAAAACAATCTAGCAGCTGCCTAACGCTCAGACAGGGAGCCAAGCCGAGCGGGTGCCCCACAGGGACATAATAGTTAGAGACTTCAAAAATACTTTATTTCCAAATCTGTATTATTCTACTAGAAAAGTTTGCAGGAGTAGTTTAATAGCTAGAGTTTGATGCTTTTGCCACCACAGCCCAGGTTCAATTCCCTTTCAGAGAAGTGTGTGTTTTATAATGTGATTCCAGGCAGAAATGTTTACAGGAAAACCTATGAGATTTCTCACTAGTATCCCAGGAGTAACTAGATCGTTAATATGTATTAACATAAGACAAATGTTCTATTTGCAGACGTAAAAAAATACTGCTTAATGAGCATGACATATCATATGATATGATGATATAAGGCACAAAGAATGAGTTAACACCAAGATGGAAGACATCACTTACTATGATTACCACTGTGGCTGTCAAGGGCAAAGTCTCCTCTCCTCATCTCCCTCTCTATTAAAAGAGGACACCATTACAACTTAGAAAAAGATTTTAATTTCTCTTGGGCACTGATTGAAAGTGCAAGCATGACATGAACATGGAAAAGTGAGTGAATACTCCCAGGGCCTCTTGGGAGCTCTGAGCTGAGTTGCTTCCAGCTTGAAACCATGGTCTATGAACAAGTGGGAGCCAGCCCAGGCTTCAGGATTGCTCAGCTGGGTCTCCTCCCAGAGTTCAGCCCTTTGTATTGAAGACACAGCTGCCTTCTGTGCAGAGAAGCGATTGTAATTTTTAATTTGCATGTGCATTTTGCAACAGGTTGGAGAATTTTTTTTAGACAAAGCTGTGACTTTGGCCACCTTTCTACTCAATCAAGAGGTCACACACTTGAAGGAACATGCAATATCAACCACCTCTTTTCTGCTAGAAGTTATAGCCAATTTTTAGGGGAAAAAATAATGCTTTGAATTGCAACTTTTCCTTGCTTATTATTCAATGATTAAAATTAAACCTGGACAGATGAGATACAGATGAAGAAATTTCAAACAATAAAACCACCTAGAAGAGACTTTACATAAGCTTAGAGGCTAAAAATATCATTTATGGTAATAAGACACTATTCTGTATTGAACAGTGGTACAAACTGTTCTTTTAATGTTTCTACAATAATGGAAAATATCTGCAAACTGAATGTCAAGGATTATTATCATGACTGTGGAATTCAAGCCTTTAGTTTCTGAAAACCTTTTCATTTCTAATTAGTCACCATTGCCAACAATATTTAAGGCAGTGTTTCAATTTTAGGAGAAATAGATCCCAAGATGTCTGGACCACAACCTGAATGTATGCTCCTAACATCTTATGCGGAAAGTTGGTCTCTCATGGGAGGATAATGTGGAGATAGGGCCTTTGGGAAGCACTTTGGTCGTAAGAGTACAGCCTTCATGAAAACGGTCACTACCTCGGTGGTGGAGATCGAAAGGGTTTCTTTGCTCCTTCAGCCATGTGGGACCACCGAGAAAAGACCGTGCTCTATGAATGAGGAAGCCAGCCTCAGCAGACACTGCATTGGCTACTGCCTTGACCTTGGACTTGGCTCCAGCTCCCAGAAGTGTGAGAAATGAATCTGCGGCTTATAATTCGTCCAGTTTATGGTATCCTGTCATAGGACTTTGAATGGCCCAAAGCAGTCATTTTTTTATAAGACCTTTGGAGTTCACTACTTCCATTTCCACAGTGTAGTCAAATTATGCTTCTACTGATGGACTCTGATGTTCAGACAGTTCGGACAAGCTTCTGGCTGCTCTCACAACACTGTCGTTGGGTTGTGCCTGTGTGGTACAGGGAAATGGTGTGAGAAGAACTATAGCCAAGGAGCAAAACGGGTCTTGAAGTTTAGAAAGGGACGCGGTGGTAACAGATCTTGACCAGTAAATGCTAATGAGGAAGGAAAAAGCGATGGTTGCAGCTGAGTTTGTTTCAGGGGAAATGAAAACATTCAATCCCATCACATGCCCATCTCCTTATACAACCGATGAGCTCAATGGCACCTGGCGTCTCTATGGCATGTCTTGGTTTTGCTGAAGCTATGTGACTAAAGAATAATGAGACTGAGTCTTCCTTTAGATTTCAAGAAACAGAACAGAGTAATTGTCAAGGTCATGTCCACTTAAGTTTGACAGAGTGGCATGGGGTCCCATGCCCCACCATTCTGTTGAATTTAAAGAAAGATTTTCTTTGATCTCATAAAATTAACTGCTCAATAGCCAAGAATTCATATCAAATCATATACTCTTCAATAAACTAAGTATAAAGAATCTCCTTGTACACATCTCCTTGTATATGTCTTCTTATACACATTTCCTGGCATATAACTCCTTGTGTATATAAACAAGAATTCTCTAGGGCTGTTGCCTCAGGAAAGGTCTATTTTTCCTCAGTTATCCTAGAAATTGATGGATTGTTCCCCAAAATAATGATGTCAATGGTGGGCATATTCTGCTTTTTGTGAATTAACTGTAAAAACAAAACAAAAAACACCTCACCTAACTTATTATTCACCTCTTGCTGTATTGTTCTTTTTGAGTGGCTTCCAAACCTATGCAGAAGGCTGGTCCATTCTCAGAGGCTAAAGTTGTATCTCGACAAAGCAGCCTTCAAAGAATCAGACACAAGATCTGAAAATGATTCCATGAAGGGAGCTCAGCAAATGGCTCGTTTAAACAATGGCACAATTGCTTGAGAAAGTGCGTATCATCCACAGCCTATAACCCTGAAGCCTTGTGTCATGCTGATGTGTAAATGTATCATTTATTTTTAAAAAGTCACTGCTTAGTAGACATATTATTGGTAAAGGAGTGAAGGGAACTTGTAACCGAAGAGAAATGAATATATCACAATGTTGATTTAATCAGCTCCACCTACAGATTCTTTTCACCCTGGGGCCACAAACCTGGAAAGTGAGGGAAAGGGACTTGCTGTTCTTGGGGGGGTGGGGCTTTTAAAGACAGAAGTTCAAGTTCATCATTTCAGTCGGTCTGCCTGGCCTCTCCCAGCCTTCCACCTACACTAGTCTGTGAAACTACTTGAGGAGACAGGAGGAAAGTGCACCCCTCCAAGACCCTTCTGCACTGCGTTCTTTTGGCTACTTGTTTTTTAATCTGTGAAAACATATATTCTGTGTTTTCAAATTATAGCACAATATCTTTATATAATTAGATCTATCATAATAGCACAAACCTCCTAATTAGTTGTCTGAACTTACTATATTTTTGTTTTTGTTAGTATATGGCTGTAAGATTTTATTATCTTTTGACAACTTTTTTTATTTTATTTTTTTAAATTTTTTATTTATTTTTATTTGAGAGTGACAGACATAGAGAGAAAGACAGATAGAGGGAGAGAGAGAGAATGGGCGCTCCAGGGCTTCCAGCCTCTGCAAACGAACTCCAGACGCATGCGCCCCCTTGTGCATCTGGCTAATGTGGGACCTGGGGAACCGAGCCTCGAACTGGGGTCCTTAGGCTTCACAGGTAAGCACTTAACCGCTAAGCCATCTCTCCAGCCCTTTTTTTATTTTTTTTCAAACCAAAGGAAATCCTTTCTCTCTTTTTACCTCCTCACCCCAAACTTTTGCCCTTACTGTCCTTTTCATTTCTACTTCTTTTCATAAAGCAAAAAATAAATAAATAAGCCGGGTGTGGTGGTGCACACCTTTAATACCAGCACTTGGAAGGCAGAGGTAGGAGGATTGCCGTGAGTTCAAGGCCACCCTGAGACTACATAGTGAGTTCCAAGTCAGCCTGGGCTAGAGTGAGACCCTACCTTGAAAAACCAAAATAAAATAAAATAAAAATAACTAACTAACTAAATAAAGATGCCTTACATAGTTTAAGCAGGTAGGGGCATGCTGGGCAATCTGTCCTTACCTGCGTGTGGATGGCTGGGGGAAGGACAGCCTTTTTTGTCAGCCACATTTGCGACCCCTGGAGAGTTGAAGCATTCTCTGTCTCATTCCTTTTAAGTCATTCAGGCTGTTTTGATCCAAAGCCCTTCAGGTTTAAGCCTTGACCTGTGCTCCCCTCTCTGTCTCATGATAGTCTCGCTTTGCTGCCTCAAGAGTAGGTTTCTTTTCTATTTTTGCTGTTCTGTGGTGGGAGAGAACCTGGTTTAGACACTACATTTGTTTTTTGTTTATTATTTTTATTTATTTATTTGAGAACAACAGACAGAGACAGAGAAAGAATGGGTGCGCTGGGGCCTCCAGCCACTGCAAACGAACTCCAGATAACATGCGCCACCTTGTGCATCTGGCTTACGTGGCTCCTGGGGAATGGAGCCTTGAACTTGGGTCCTTAGGCTTCATAGGCAAGCGCCTAACCGCTAAGCCAGCTCTACATTTTTTTTTCCAAAGAAATAATCTTCTAAATAATTTGCCCATAGTACAGAAATGCTACAAGTGAGCAATGTAGTTTTGGTACAAAGCATCACTTTAATTCCGAAGAGTGTAATCCGTCTGTCAGCCCGCAGCTGCCACCATTTCCCACAGGCCGAAAGTGAGATGCGGAAAGGCATTTGGCAGAGACTGGTTTTGTCAATGTCAGGCGTAATACCATGACCACGGAGTGCTGTCCTCTCTTGTTGTAAAGTACAAATGAACTTTGTAAGACTACGTGGGTGGATGGAGGTTCACATTTTTTCCCCCCAGAAGTTTAATGGAATTCCTGAACTTGGCTTTTCTCAAGGTAATAAAGGCGCTTGACCTCCGTGGAATAGCCATTCAGAAATATGGCTCCTTGGTTCTGTAAACAGTGCTGAGGAGAAGGAGGGCAAATTAAGGGATTAATCGTAACACGTCCAGGCGACTGAAACAATGTCATTCAGCTTTCAGGCCACTCATGTAATGCAGATCAGAGCGAGGAAATGGTTTAAAATGGCTCTTTGAGTTTTTCTTTACGTAAACACTCTTAAGGATTTTTTTTTAAGGTAGTGTCTTGCTCTAGTCCAGGCGGGCCTGGAATTCACTGTGTAGTCCAGGCTGGCCTCCAACTCACAGCAATCTTCCTACCTCTGTCTCTCTAGTATCAGTATTAAAGGTGTGCACCCACACCTGTCTTTGAAAGATTTGATAAATTTTTCACCCGTAGACTTGAGAAGTGGTCAAGTGAATCAAATGCATTCATTAATTCAATAGATGACTCAAAATAAAATACTGAAACTTTCACCCCCTTCCTCAGAAGATTATTGCCTTGTGTATTACCTTCCAAGAAATGAAGTGAACTAACACACAGTGTGGCTTAAAATTACAGCTCAAAGAGTTAGGTGTTCAAAATCAGGGTAACAGGAGGGTTGATTATCTTCTAGAGCTTCGAGGAGGAAGTTTCCCAAATCCTGACACCATCTACAATGTTCCCAGGGCAAGAGATGCGTCATCCTAATCTCTGCTTCCATATCCATTCCGTATCCATTTCTAGTATTTTAGTTTCACATACATATAGTCTTAGTCTATTTTGTTAACTGACATGTCTTTAAACATAGGATGAGACCTTAGAATTTATAACATAATAGTGTTCAATAAGTATTTAATGAACAAATGAGTATAGAACATCTTTTTCCTTTAATACCCATAAATGATTATTGTGTAGTTTAACATAATTTGTATGCCAGGTCATGTTACATAAACTACAATTTTATAACATGCAAGTTTACCATCATGAATAATTTAATATAAAACAACTCTGCTTCAATCTAGTACTAAAGCTTGAATTCTTCATATTATTTTAATGTCATTGTGCTCACATTTTTGTGTTTGACCCAAAAGAACACTTTATGTGATATCCCATATCCAAAGAAAAGTCAATTGAAGTAACATTTTTTTTCCCTTTTACTACTTAGCCTTATGCAAAAGCTAGTAATTGTACCCAAATGATAATGGTAGCATTGAGACAAGAAAAATTGCATCCACAGAGGAAAACTGAATCACAGGGGAAAACTACTCAAGGGCCAACAAAGAATGAGAGATGAGGTTGCTATGATTAAGCATTTGGCTTAGTTGGGAAGGGAAGGTGGAGACATGAATGAATAAAATTGAGCTCACAACTGGTACAGACTCTTTCATTAAGCAGTCAGATGAGAGACTGCTAGGCAATAAGGAGCTGTGTAAGTTTCATGAAGAATAGCAGTGATATGATATGCATGGCATTTGGCCCATGACCCTGGAGGCAATGATGAATGAGGACCTAATGGATCGGGAATGGACTTAAAATTCATATCTGAACCTAGACATCATGTGAAGTCATTTGGATCATGACACTGGACTTGCCATTTGTACAAGCGAGCAGTTACCTTTTTCACATTATGAAAGAAAAATGATATATTTTGGAAAGAAACTGATGTCATTCTGTTCTTTCGTGTCTTCATTTGAGCAGATGGTGAAATTTCCAGGGCAGATAGGAGGAAAGATAAATAGTTCATCATGATTGAATTTATTCTGGTGACAGAAAAAGTGAGCAAAAGAGAGAGACACATTAATAGGTTGTCTTTTTGTGAAGTAGAATATAAATGACATTTTAAAAACAAGGGATAGGACTAATATTCTCCTCATGTTGAGCTCATATTCACTTTCTGTGTTTTGTATCTTAAGCAGGTACACCGAGATGTTTCTATGTGAAGGTAGATGATTACTTGAGACTAGCTTTCACATAATCTGTAGGCCTAGGGTGATGGTGGTGGTTACAGATGAGGGAAAATTGCTGAAATGAGGCATTTATCAAGTTATTTCCTCCACTTTCTTGCATGTTTGAAGCATTTTGTACTCAAAAGTACAAATGATAACAGAAAAATATTAGAAATTAACCCATTTTCATGATGGCTTTAAATAAATAAACAAGCAAAATATATTTTAAAAAATCAACAAAATTCCAGCACAAAAGAGAATTCTCCTTATGGTCTATGATTCTCTGTTCCTGTGTTGTCATCCCCACAGGATGCCAATCAATGTCTGTGTGGTCTGGGGAAAAGAAGGATCTCCAAAATTATTTGAGAACAGAATGGATAAGAGGAACCCCTTTGAGTCTGCTCAAGGTCTGAGCATCCTTCTAGCCCAGATTTCCTCTTAAGTGCCATCATGGTGTGCCTTCTGGTCGGTCTCCATGGAGCCTGAAAAGCATGGCCTGTGTCGTTTCCACCCAGTTGCCAGAGTCCATCTTTGTGTCTGGCTTCTCATAGCTTTTCCTCATTGTGTATCTTTCCACCAATATGAAAATGAAAGAGAGAAGCAGACAAACAGACTCGTGAATGACTAATCAACTTTTCCTATAGAAGAGTGAAGAGACAAGACTGTCACCTCCTGGGGGGTGACTTTAAGGAAGGTGTTAATAATCCCAGTTCTAACAGTTCTCACTGCTTGCTTCATAGTGAACCTGATTCCTTGTGCACTGAGAACATGATATGATTTGACACCTGTGTAACAAAGAACCTTTTAATTTTCTCATTGGGATCTGTGATCACAACTATAAACAAGTATCAGCATGATTATAGGTTTGTTAACACCTGTGGATGATGCAAGTGTGATTTTAGGTGTGATGATGTCTCCTGTCTGCGTTGTCTCGCACGTGGTTAAATGCTAGCCTTTTTTTTTTTTAAATTATTTATTTATTTATTTGAGAGCGACAGACACAGAGAGAAAGACAGATAGAGGGAGAGAGAGAGAACGGGGGCGCCAGGGCTTCCAGCCTTTGCAAACGAACTCCAGACGCGTGTGCCCCCTCGTGCATCTGGCTAACGTGGGACCTGGGGAACCGAGCCTCGAACCGGGATTCGTAGGCTTCACAGGCAAGCGCTTAACCGCTAAGCCATCTCTCCAGCCCAAATGCTAGCCTTTTAATCAGCCTTGATTGTTTTGCTGTGAGCTGAGACTTGCTCAGGAACTCCTCAGAGGCGCATTGTCTTGGGGGAGGCAGCTGTTCTTTCCTAGTGCAGGCTGGCTGCGGTTATATATAGTGATGATAATAATAACTGGTCTACATATAGGCACATACCGCATGGGGATTCACTAATGGACATTAGTGCTTATGCATATGTGGTGCTTTCCTTTACACTAACCCCCCTCCAGCTGCCGCAATGACCCCTTTTGCTCACGAGGGAGGGGGGCAGGTCAAAAGCTGCCACCCAAACCTTACAACCTCACAATTTCCTGATTAATTCATCCACTATGAATTGTCCCCCCTCCAGTCCCATTTAATAGAAAACCATTTGAATCTCTGGGATTTCAAGTCTGCCCTTATCCTGTGAATATAAATCAACTTCTAAATAAATTCTACTTCTAAAAATGCAATATGTGTGAAATTGATATGTTTGTCAAGTTCAGCTCTATGAAAAAAACCAGTGACTGAGAAAAACGAAAGAGACATGGTTTAAACATATTGGTTACAATTTCTTGCTTTTTAAATTACAGCTATTATATCTAGGTAATGATGACATTTTGTGGTGGTTTTTGATTTGCAGTTCCCTAATGATTAATGATGGAGAACATTTTTTTCATATTGGCTGACCATTTGTATGTCTTCTTTTGATATATTCCTGTTACACTCATTTGGCTGTTTTCAAATCAGATTGTTTATGTTGTTTTTTGTTTGCTTTCGCTTGAATGAACATGGATTGGTACAGCCACTATGAAAAAGAATACAGAGGCTTCGTAAAAACTAGAAGAGAGACGTGGCAACTTCCTTCTTGGGTACTTACACAAAGGCAGTGAGATGGGTGAATCAAGAGAGCCAGTCCAGCTCAGTTCCGACTTGTCTTCCTGAACTACTACCGTGTGTGGTGTCTCCAGCAATAGGGTCTTACTGCTATCTAGTTCTTTTTTAAAAAATTTTTATTTATTTATTTATTTGAGAGCGACAGACACAGAGAGAAAGACAGATAGAGGGAGAGAGAGAATGGGTGCGCCAGGGCTTCCAGCCTCTGCAAATGAACTCCAGATGAGTGCGCCCCCTTGTGCATCTATCTGGCTAACGTGGGACCTGGGGAACCGAGCCTTGAACCAGGGTCCTTAGGCTTCACAGGCAAGCACTTAACCGCTAAGCCATCTCTCCAGCCCTGCTATCTAGTTCTTTAAAGACGAGATTTATTTATGAGGTGAGTGGAGAAAGACAGAGAGAGATGGAAAGACAGAGAATGGACATGCCAGGACCTCTTGCAGCTGCAAACAAATGCCAGATGCATGTGTCACTTTGTGCATATGGCTTTACATGGGTACTGGGGGACTGAACTCCAGCCAGTAGGCTCTGCAAGCAAGGGCCTTTAAGTACTGAGCCATCTCCCCAGTTCTCCCCTCTCCTTCTGGTGGACGACCAAGAACAATGGCAATAGCCGGTATTGTATTGGGGGTTGGGGCTCTTGAGCGTCCCTGACAAGCAATTCATATAACAGCATCTCACATCTATGGCTTCTGGGAGCAACATTTATTGCCTATGTAGGATACCTCACTCAAAGTCTATGTTTGTTTATTTTTATTTATTTATTTGAGAGCAACAGACAGAGAAGGAAAGAGGCAAATAGATAAAGAGAAACTGGGCTCACCAGGGCCTCCAGCCACTGCAAAAGCACTCCAGATCCGTGCGCCCCCTTGTGCATCTGGCTAACATGGGTCCTGGGGAATCAAGCCTCGAACTGGGGTCCTTAGGCTTCACAGGCAAGTGCTTAACTGCTAAGCCTTCTTTCCAGCTCTCTGTTTAATTTTCAATTTTTTAAATTAGCTTACAATGTAGTAAGTTTCCATATGGCTTTTCCTTGCAGCCTTAGTTTTGGTTAACCGTCTTCCTTACCTGCTTCCCTCCTCTATACTTCTACCGCATTCCTTGATTCAATCTTTCCCTCCTTCTGCTTCCACATCCCACATTCTCCTGACTCTCTCCACAGGGGCCCTTGCTTGCTTCCTGGCCTCTACAGATGCTCACTTCAACTTAAACACCCAAATCTCAACACTCAAAGCTAGGATCCATGTGTGAGAGAGAACAAGTGGCATTTCTCTTTCTGGGTTTGTGTCACCTCACTTAGTATAAAACCTTCCAATTCCATCCATTTTCCTTGCAATTTCATAGTTTTGACTTTTTTTTTATGGTTGAGATTAGATAATGGATGTGAGTTACAGCCAGATATCACAAAGAAGTGATGAAGGTATGAGATGAAAGATAACCCAGGTATCTTGAATTATCAAAACACAATGTAGAAATATGCAAAACATCCACCATACTCCATAAAGATGCACAATTGTTATATCAATGAATTTAAAGCAGTATCATTGGGAAACAAAGCAGAATCAGACACTTACTAACGTGCTTAACAAGAGTCCTTCGTTTCCAACAATCATTCTAAGGCTTTCCAGTGATTTATAGCATGCCACAGACATGATACAAAAGTGAGGGATCACCTACTTGAAATAACGTATCGTATGGTTTCAGCTCAAGGCAGTTTCCCAAGTGCCATGCACACACTTGTGGCTAGGAATAGTCACATTCCTAAGATAGTTACAACTGTCCTCTCTAAAATTCTCTAAAGTGGAAAATATAGTTGCTCTTAACCCTGGCCTTTCAACAGCAAGCCATTTTGAAGATAGTGCCATTAAAAGGCATTGGGCAAGCATTCATCAGAGTTTGCTTTTTATTTACTTTCACGTTTTCATGTCAACTACATTTTTTTCCTTCCTGCTTTTAATATCCATGCACTAACTTTTCATTTTTAAGGAAGATCTGAGTTTTTTTTGTTGTTGTTGTTGCTGTTGTTTCTGGTTGCATTTCGTACATCTGCAAATGATTCACAGGTTTTTTTTTTCCTCACTATAATTTGCCCTGCAATTTACCTGAGCATTACAAACTGGAGCTGTGATTTCTCTTTGTCTTACTCAAGTTCTATTGGACACATTAGGGCTAGGTGAGATACAAGTCCTTTCCTTGTCCCTCTTGGACACATTTCCTTGTGGTTCCCAAGGAGGACGTTGTCTGCAACTAACTGGAAAGTGACCCACACCATGTAGAGCTTTATTATTCCAGAGGGCTGACCTCTTCTTTCTATACACTTCCATCAATCTTCACTCTTGACAGTTTTCTTGGGAGACTGCACTGGTCAATTTTGATATGATAGCTAGCATCTCTGAACTAAACATTTAAAAAAAATTTTTTTTCTTTTTGTGTTTTTTGAGGTAGGTAGGGTCTCATTCTGGTCCAGGCTGACCTGGAATTCACTATGTATTCTCAGGGTAGCCTTGAACTCATGGTGATCCTCCAACCTCTGCCTCCCGAGTGCTGGGATTAAAAGCATGCGCCACCATGTCCGGCTTAGATTTTTAAAGTGACTGTAGACTAATGGAAATTTGGAATTAGGTAGACTTGGCTTCTAATCCTGGTTTTCCTGCGTTCCCTGGGTGACCTGGATCAGTCCCTCTCCTCTGTGGTACACAAGAAGTAGGACATTTGAAAGAGCCTTGCTCTGCTGGCTTCCTGTCCTACTGACCTCCCACTGATTTTGTGAGTTTAATGAAATGATAAAAGAGAGTGGACATTGAAAACTGCCTGATGGCATGGCAGCGTTCAGATGGTTTTCAGCAGCAGAATGCGTACTCAGAAGTGGGCTTCTTCGTGTTCTGACCCCTTCTACTGAAGGAGAAATGTGTACAAGATGGCTTTTTGGCAGCTGTGAGACAGGGGCAGAGGCCCCGAGGGACAGCGAGGAGATGCCACCTGGCCTGCCCTGGCAAAACTAGAGCTCGTGTCTCATTTTTAGATCTCACCCAAGAAGACCAGAAGCAATTACTCAGACAGCCATGACAACGGGCCATGATTAAGTTCAGGTAACACGCAAGCCTGGCCTAGTCCAGTGACTCGCAGATGGGGCTCAAATCTGGGTCAAGTCCTTGTGTATATGTCACTTACTTCTCTTTTTGTTTTTCCAATAACCCTGAATGACGTATGAGTTTCACAGTGCAAAATTAAACAATGATACCTTTTTTTTTTTTTTGGTTTTTCGAGGTAGGGTCTCACTCTGGCTCAGGCTGACCTGGAATTCACTATGGAGTCTCAGGGTGGCCCCGAACTCTCGACGATCTTCCTATCTCTACCTCCTGAGTGCTGGGATTAAAGGTGTGTGCCACCATGCCCGGCCAAAATTATAGCTTTTTGTGCACCTTCAATTGCAAATAATAAGAGACCTGATGTCTTTGCATGCACTGCGGAAAACGAAAGCTGATGAGGATTTAAGCTTCTGCTGCCCAGCTATTTCTGTAGGATGTTGTGCGAGTTCATCTTCATTCTCTGCCCTCAAATTTGTTTTGACCATTTGTGTCCTGCTCTGGGGAGCCACACCCCTGGGCCTCCCTGAACTTTCCAGGTGGGCCAGAGGGAAGCCCTGACAGTAGGTGGGAGGAGAGGGTCTTCTCCCCGTAGGTGATTCCCTTGAGGACAAAAGCCAGGGACCCTCTTTAAAGCTCCATCTCTCAGTGAGCGCTTTCAGTTCCAATTCCTGTTTGGGTTTCTTGTACTCAAGGAGAAACAGGAGCAAGAGGGCTTTTTGTCAGCTGCCAGGCAAGGGCAGAGGCCCAAAGGGAGAGTGAGGAGGTGCCCCCTGACCTGCCCTGGCAAAACCAGAACACACGTCTGGTGCAATCTCACCCAAGATGGCTACAGGTGATTTCTTAGCAACAGCAGCCCCCTTCTTCTTCCCTGGGTGGGCTGCTCTTGAGTCTAAGTGCCAATCCCGTGTCTCCCTTACACACCCGAGTCGGGTGACGAGGTCCATCCTAATTTGACGTCTGAACTATGACAGGCTTGCCACAGGTACCTGATGCCTTGGATGTATTCTGAGACGCTGGCTCTCCAGCTCCCTCCCACTGTCCCTTTCCCAGGGGGGTGGGGAGCTGACCCGGAAGTGTTACTTCCCTCTCTCCCATGGCCTCCTGTCTTGTGGTTTTCCAGCCGAACACCAGTGTCTAAGATCTTTTACCCAGAGAAAGGGGAGGCCTTGGTATTTTCTGCTCATTTCTTACATGCATTTTATTTCCAGATGCTTTCTTGCTTTGGTACATGCATGATATTTTTCTAAGCTTTGGTCCCTTTAATATATGATCTTTAAAAAATTTTTCTTTGTTTATTTATATTTATGTATTTGAGATCGACAGGCAGAGAGAGAAAGAAATATACATACATACATATATATATATATATATATATATATATATATATAGAGAGAGAGAGAGAGAGAGAGAGAGAGAGAGAGAGAGAGAGAGAGAGAATGGGTGTGCTAGGGTCTCCAGCCACTGCAAAAGAACTCCAGATGTGCGTGCCCCCTTGTGCATCTGGCTAAAGTGGGTCCTGGGGAATCGAGCCTTGAACCAGGGTCCTTAGGCTTCACAGGCAAGCGCTTAACTGCTAAGCCATCTCTCCAGCCCAATATATGATCTTTTGCTTTTTCTTATGGGAAGGTGAAGAGCTTGCACTCCCATGCTCTGCTTCCCGAGTGCGTGTGTGCACGTGCACGTGTTTCTTTAAAATCTTTTGGTCTGGTCTTGCACACGTGCCCTTTCCATGGGCTCTTCTCCTGGAGTTCTTTCGTGGCTCTTTGCAGCTGGGGAAGGAGGGGAAGGCCCTTCCGGTTTGAGTCTTTCTACCTCCCCGTGGATACTAATTCGTTCCAAAATAAACTATAATTTACTCTTCTTAGAGGCTGCCTTTTCAATTCTTTGTTAAAATAGATGAGGCCACAAAGGTTGGGGTTCACAGCTAAGGTGACCTCCCACGAGCCCTCAAATCCTTCGTCACTGTCTCAGGAATGGCAGAGGCTTTGTGCTGCGGCTCTCCTGTGTCCATTTCTAGATCCCACTGTCACCTTTGCCCTCGCTCTGCGGGTGGCCGTGTCCTCACGGTCACTGCAGTCACGCAGCAGTCCTGTCTCCGCTGACGTCATGAGCCTCACTGTCCATCCCCTTGTACGATTACTTTTCTCTTTGCTGCAGCAAATACATGCCCAAGCATCTTGAAGGAGGAAGGGGTTCTGTTTTTATTTATTTATTTTTTTGGCTCACAGTGAGGGTGCAGTCCAGCATGGCGGCGCAGGCCTGGTGACTGGAGTGTGAAGCAGAGCTGGTGGCATTGTGTCCACAGTCAGGAAGCAGAGAGCCATGAGTGCTCATTCTTAGCTATTTTCTCCTTTTTATTCAGTCTACATGGACATGAGAATTTTGGAGGGAGCACATTCAAGCTGCAGACCCCAGACTCGCAGATCTATTCTGAGCCTTTACCACTAAAGATAATGAAAAGCCTCATCCTCAGATTGTATGTCGTCGTTCCTGCTAAAATGCATTTACGTAAATACTGTTTCAGAACGACGTGGTACTTGCGGAAGTTAAACCATGGTCATGAAGAATGTGGGCAATTGTAGCCTTTCTTGATATTATTCTCATAAGGCATTAATGTTGGGAAATAACAGGTAAAATGGAGAAATAATAGTAAGAAAGTTGAGGGATAAATACATATCTATGTAATCCTTAGCTCATTAGAGTATAGAAAAGGCTTCTATATTAAAAGAGTAGGAGAGAGACAAAGAA
Organism: Jaculus jaculus; assembly: GCF_020740685.1. Taxonomy (NCBI): domain Eukaryota; kingdom Metazoa; phylum Chordata; class Mammalia; order Rodentia; family Dipodidae; genus Jaculus; species Jaculus jaculus. The sequence goes on from NC_059114.1 coordinate 86,792,900, forward strand.
GACAGATATACTCAGAGTTTGTAAGAAAACTGAGAAACAAGCTATGAAAGGACAAACCATTTTGTGTATGGAGGAAGGTCAGAATTTTACAAGAGCTCAGAATTTTGGCCAAATGGCTTCCCAATATTTTTTTGAAAAACATCCACCATTCTAATTATCTAAGGCTTCACAGAAAAGTTAAAGATAGATATGGAATCTTCATCAAATAAAATTGTTACATTATTGAGAAGTTAATAAAAAGGTACAGATTAACCAAGAAATTAAAGTTTAGAGGAAAGGGGGGGCATATATACAGCTTCAAAGCATCAGAACACTGTTTATGCAGACGGATGGCTGCACTTGAGAAATTTCCAGTAAGGTAGGAGTTAAAAAAAAAAAAAAGGCCTACAGGAAAACAGCATCTATACTACCAAATGAATCAGAATTTCATGACTCATTCTCAAAAGGAGAAATCAGTATTCAAGGCTTTTGCTTAAATTGTCTTTAAAAAGGAAGACAAAGGACACACACTATTCAGTATGTTGTCACAGAAAAGGAGCTGCTACCTCAGGAATTAGGTGCCGATTAACTAGCGCAATGCACAGTGTTCTGTAGTTACAGGAGACGGAATCGTAAGCTCCCGTTGTGAGTTGAGTCACATCCCAAAGGTAGCTGGAAGCCCTGACTTCCATACCTATGCATGTCACCTTGCTTGGAAGTGGATTCCTAACTGAGCTACAATGAGCGCATCAGGGGCGCCCTAATCGAATGTGGCTGATGGACTTCTGGAAGGGTATTTGTTCACAGAAGAGACTCACAATGGCAGCAGAAGCAGAGACAGTGAGGATGCAAAACATAAAAAGAAGAGAATTAAAAAAAGATACAGCACATCACTGAGCTTCAGATTAACACGCTGGACTTTGCTGTGTTTCAGTGAGAATGCATTCTGCATGCGAGCTCACTTGGAGAAGTTCTGGCTGCACAGTGCACACTCGGTCATTCCCATTTTTCCCGTAGTTATTCCTATAGCTTCAGAAATGCTCAGGCTCTCGTTAGGTCTGGTGTCTTTCACCCCTTTGATATGACGTTTTCCTGGGTTTAAAGAATATATTAGAAAGAACAGTAAGGCCGGGTGTGGTGGCACATGCGCACTCGGGAGGCAGAGGCAGGAGGGTCTCCATGAGTCCAAGGCCAGCCTGAGACTACATAGTGAATTCCAGGCCAGCCTGGGCTAGAGTGAGACCCTACCTCGAAAAACCAAACATGAACAATGACAACAAAGATCAGTAACAGTACTATGACCACCAGAATGAACAACAAAATACTCAGTACTGCCTCCCTGCGTGACATGTTGGAATTCTTATTACTGTGTGGAATGTTTCAGTGGGAAGAAGGAGGATTTGGGAGACCTCTATAAAGGATGGTAGCCAAGGTGTGGATACTCTCAAGGTTTCTGGAACCTGTCCAACAGGACTTGGTGTGCCTCCACCAAGCTGGTTCTGACATTTTAGGTGTTTTCTAACTGTTTGTAGGGCTGTGGCTTAACGTGAAAGAAACGTCTAAAGTAAGATGAAAATGCCAACAAGGAGAACAAATCTGATTACACGGGCACTGAACAATAATGTTCAAGGATTAATGCTGATGAAGTCATGGAGGTATTTTACAAAGTCAAGGCTTGAAAAAAAACAAAGAAATTATTATGTTATTCATTACTTTGATAATGTCATGTGTAAGCATTTTTTTACTTTTTCAAAACAATCACATTTTGTAATGAAAGAGTTTGAATCCATTGCTATATGACTTTCCTAGATGCGTCATTAAAAAGTATGGGAGCTGGGTGACTTAAAACCACCCATCTTTTCTTCTGGTATTGTTTTGGAGCTGAAAAGTCTAGAATCAATGTGTTGGAAGGGTTGGTTCCCTTTGGAGGCTCTGAGAGTGGCTCTGCCCCATGGTTCTTTTCTAGACTCGGGGTATGGGGGGCTGCCCTCATGTTTTGCAACTCTGGCTTACAGATATATCATTACAAACTTTGTCTCATGGGCACATGCCTACTCTTCTCTATGTCTTTCTCCTTTTCTTCTAAGGTTAAATCACTGGATGTAGGCCTTGCCTGCTTAGTTTGGGATGCTCTCATCTCAAGAACTTTCATTTAAAACTGCAAGGACCCTTGTATCAGGTAACTACACCTCAATTTAATGTAGTGTTTTTTTAAAAAAAATTTTATTTATTTGAGAGAGATAGACAGAAAGAGGCATCTCTCTCTCTCTCTCTACATATATATATGTAGAGAGGGGGAGGATGGGCATGCCAGGGCCTCTAGGCACTACAAACAAACCCCAGATGCATGTGCTATCTTGAACATCTGGCTTATGTGGGTCCTAGGGAGTTGAACCTGAGTCCTTAGACTTCATAGGCAAGTGGCTTAACCACTAAGCCATCTCTCCAGCCCAAATGCAGTGTTTTTTCCATTTTATTTTGCACTATGATATTTATTTTATTTTTATCCTTTTAATTTTTATCAGCATTCTTTCATATGCAAAGCATCATAAGTGACAAATTACTTTGTTTTTCTTTGTGAGTTGTGTGTATTATTCATTCCACTTTATGATGCTTATTAAAAGTACTAGAAATGGGGCTGGAGAGATGGCTTAGCGGTTAGGCGCTTGCCTGTGAAGCCTAAGGACCCCGGTTCGAGGCTCGGTTCCCCAGGTCCCACGTTAGCCAGATGCACAAGGGGGCGCACGCGTCTGGAGTTCGTTTGCAGAGGCTGGAAGCCCTGGCGCGCCCATTCTCTCTCTCTCCTTCTCTCTGTCTTTCTCTCTGTGTCTGTCGCTCTCAAATAAATAAATAAATATTTAAAAAAGTACTAGAAATGATTGTGATGTATTAGGAAGAAGAATATTAAAAAAATATCTCCTCTGAATTTCAAATAGTTGGCTATGAATTGCTTATGTCCTGAGATGTCAAAGGAACAAAACAGAAAGGGGAGTGTAGATGGGTCTAAGGGAGATTGAGAGGAACGCTGACAAACTTAAAAGCAAGGCTGTCTTTGTGTGGAGAATTGGTAGCACAGGCTTTGGGGGCCGACTCATGATCTGGGTTCTGCCTTTATAATCCCCACTTGCTGCCCTTAAGCAATATCTCACATTATTGTCTGTGATGGAAACTTGAAGGCCATAACAGTCAGGGTGTGGTGGTTGGACTCAGGTGTATCCTATAAACTTAGGGGTTCTGAATGCTAGGCTCGCCAGCTGATGGCAATTGGAAATTAAAGCCTCCTGGAGGGAGTGTATTTTGGGGGATGGGCTTTATGGGTGTTATAGCCAGTTTCCCCATACCAGTGTTTGGCACACTCTCCTGTTGCTGTTGTCCACCTTATGTTGGTCAGGGGGTGATGTCCACACTCTGCTCATATCATCATTTTCCCTGCCATCATGGAGCTTTCTCTTGAGACTGTAAGCCAAAATAAACCTCTTTTTCCCACAAGCTGCTCTTAGTTGGGTGATTTCTACCAGCAATGCAAACCTGACTGCAACAGTAAAGTGGTACCGAGGAGTGGGATTGCTGCTAGACGCCTGACTGTGTGGCTTTGGCCTTTTGGAGATGATTTTCAAGAGGAATGTGGCAGGATTTAAAACCTTGGCCTAAGAGATGCCTTGCAGTGCTGTAAGTACAGCTTGATGGACTATTCTGCTCAGAGCTGCAAGACCTGAATGCAGTAAGAACTATGGACTGTGAGGTTTGGCTTGTGAGGGTGAGAAAGAGCTTTGCTTGGACTGGGCTAGCAGTTTGTGTGAGGAGCTTGCTGTTATGCCTATGTCCTGAGAAGTTGTGCAGAATTTGCAATGCATAGAAATGGACTAGTGTGAGCAGAGCGATATGGCATAGAAAGAAAAATCTTTGGGTGAACTTCTGCCCATTCAGCTGCAATTGAGAGATAACAACCATTGAGATTGGGCCAGCTGACCTGCACTGGGGCAACAGGAAGAATGCAGACTCTTTTGAAGGGCCTGAGTGCTCAAGGAGTGTCCTGTTCTTCAAAGACTGCTTTCCCCCCTGGATTAACAAATTGGCACCCTACCTGGTATTGTGGAGTATAAGAAATGCTGGAAAGGTCATTGAGTTTACAACATGGTCTTGTGTTTTGGAAATGGCTATGGGCAGTGTGAAGCAGGTTTGCTGGTTGCCTGCATGGAGACCCCATGGGGCTGTGAGGATGAACCATGGCTTGCAGTAGAGACCCAGCAGAAATGCCGGGACCAGGAGATGGCTGCTAAGGAAATCTGCCAGCTCCGATGAAGTTTTTCAGGACTGTGAGTAGCCTAGCTGGAGGGGCGGAATTGGAAGTCCAGGGACTTGTTGCAGGTTAGGATTATCAGACTGGGAGATTTGTCACTAACTAGTTGTTGAACTTGAAGCTACCGAGTTTGGTATTTGCCCTGTTTAAGTCATGTATTGCATGTATTGTATTTAAGTCATGTTTATTTTTTGCTATGCCATCTTTTGCAATGTAAATGTTTATTATGTGCCATTATGGGTTTTTTGAGGCTATTTTTTGGTATTATGGCTCAGTTAAAAGATCTTGGACAATGGGGATATATGAACATCATTGGAATTGATCAAAAACTATAGGGACTTTTAAAGTTAGATGATTGCATTGTATTTCATATCATGTAGGGATATCAGTTTAAGGGACCCAGGGGTGGAATGTGGTGGTTTGATTCAGGTGTCCACCATAAACTTAGGTTTTTTTGAATGCTAGGTTCCCCAGCTGATGGCAATTGGAAATTAAAGCCTCCTGGAGGGAGTGTATTGTTGGGGACGGGATTATGGATGTTATAACCAGTGTCTCCTTGCCAGTGTTTGGCATACTCTCTTGTTGCTGTTGTCCACCTTATGTTGGCCAGGGGGTGATGTCCACCCTCTGCTCATGCCATCATTTTTCCTTGCCATTGTGGAGCTTCCCCTCGAGCCTGTAAGCCAAAAAAACCCTCTTTTCCCCACAAGCTGCTCTTGGTTGGATGATTTCTACCAGCAATGCAAACTGGACTGCAACACAGGTATAGGGAATTTTTTAAGAAGAGGAGTCAGAGTAAGAAAATCAACCATCTCACTCTATGTTGGATTTCTTCAGAAAAGTAGAGGCAATAAGATATATATCATATGTAATCCAAACACATATATAATGTGTCCAAATATATCACACACACACACACACACACACACACACACACACACACACACACACACACACAAGCACACGGTTCCCTGTATCTTTGGGTTCCACATTTATACTTTCAACCAAATTCAGGAAAAAATAATTTAAAAATTTGCAACTATGCTGAAATGGATAGTTTTCCTTTTCTTGTCATTTATTTACTAAAAAATATACAGTATGACTACTATTTGTTCAGTGTTTATATTGTATCATGTGATGTAAGTAAGCGAGATAATTTAAAGTCTACACAAAGATGGACCTAGGCTCTATGAACATACCATGGCATTTTATACAAGGGACTTGAACATACACAGATTTCATATCATATCCTGGAGCAAGTCACCTGGGAATGCTAGGGACTACCATATACAGATATCAACATGTACAAAAAAGACTTATAAGAAATTGGCTCGTGTGAGTATGGAGGCCGAGAAGTCCCTGAGGACTGGAGGATCTAGAAAGCTAGTGGTGCATTTCCAGTGCAAACTGACCTGACTGCCTGAGAACCAGGGGAGTCAATGGCTAAGTCCTGCTCTGAGTCTGAAGTCCTGAGGTCCAGGAGTGTCAGTGTCAATGGACAGGAGAAGATAGATGGGTAACTCAAGGAGAAAGAGGTACAAATCCATCCTTGTGCCAAGTTCTCCCTATTTGGCTCCTCAATAGATTGGCAAGGGTTTTCTTCATTTGGTCCATGGATTTAAATTTCAATCTAAATTTCCTGACACCCCCCAGAAACCATATTTTTCCAGCTATCTGGGAATCTCTTGTCTTGGTAAGGTGTAATCATAAAATAAACCACAATAGTAGTGGTGACTATGTGGGAGAGGCTACATTTCTAGAGCTGACAAGAACAAGCCGACTCCAGCTCCTAAAAACAAAGGGATTGTGAGGTTTGGGGTGGTTGTGAAGAAAGAAGATATCTGAGGGCATTGGTGGTGGGAAGAGCCAGAGGTGCCCATCACAGCATCCTTCATCTGTGCTGGAATTTCGAAAACACAGACAGAAAGACAAAAGAACCGCCAGTGGGTTACACAATTAGCCAAACATAACATTTTAATTCGTAATGGTCCTTTAGGGAGGAAACCATTCTTACAGCGAAAAAGAGCAAGCCCACCCTGGTGAAATGTGTTCATTAAGAACGCACATTGCAGGCTTGGGAGATGGGTCTGAGGATAAAGCTATGGCAGCTCGATGGAGCACCTGAGTTTTGTCCCCAGACCCCACGGAAAAAGCCGAAAGCCATCGTGGACTTCTCTACCCAGCGTATGTCAAAGAACAGCAGAGGAGAGAAGCCCCACCTCTAAGGAGGAGGCCGCCGGTCTTCAATGGCAGGAAGGTTTTCCTCTGAGCTCCATGTGCTCACCGTGTGTACTCATACGTGAACACACGTAGGTACACGTACAAATAACATAACAAACATATAACATATCATATCACAACACAGCATAGCATATAAACAAGGCACATTGTGTTGGCATGGAAGTCACTGTACCATAGTACTGGAAAGTCAGTTAGTACTCGTATAGCAAATTGTCAATCTAGAGACTTTTCTTAACCCTCTACTGTATATTTATGGAGAATACTAGGATCCACACAAATGCATTTATGCAAGAATTTAAACTCTCAAATTTTATTACAGAAGGGAAATCACAGTAAAGTGAAAAAAAAAATAAAAAGCTAACTGAGTCAAGCAATGCGCTGTGGGGAGAAATACTTTGTACAATTTTAGTCTCAGTTATGTTAAATGACAACAACCATTTAGTAATGCACTGCAGAATTCCTTTAATAAAATGTAAAATCCAAAGTTAATAGCCATATATATTTAAATGACACATTTATTACTATACATAATTCACTGCATACATTAAGCATAAAATTTTCTTTGGGCAATAGCAAATGTGATTTATGAGTTACAAATTTGTGGGAAGTCTATTTCTTATTTTCTTGAGAGTTCCAAAACAATCAAGATTATTTTAAAAATGAAGATGCTCATTTTAGCAATAATCTTTGTTTTAATCCATTTCACAAACTATATTTAAAAATAAGTTATATATTAATTTTATTAAAATAAAAATAGCATATGAAAAGATGAAGTTTTAATCACCTGAGTATGTACTAACTTTTAAGGTTGTAAGTAAATAATTTTCTTTCTTGACCACAAATCAGTGAGTGTAAAAAACTTTAAAAATAAAAATAATTAGGGCTAGAGAGATGGCTTAGTGGTTAAGCACTTGCCTATGAAACCTAAGGACCCCGGTTTGAGGCTCAATTCTCCAGGACCCACATTAGCCAGATTCACAAGGGGGTGCATGAGTCTGGAGTTCGTTTGCAGTGGCTGGAGGCCCTGGCGTGCCCATTCTCTCTGTCCACCTCCTTCTCTCTGTCTGTTGTTCTCAAATAAATAAATAAAAATAAACAAAGAAAATCATTAAAAAAAAGTGGTGCACCATTTATGGATGCTCCTTGACTTACAACCCAGGTAAATCTATTATAAATTAAAAATATATTTAATGTGCTTAACCTGCCAAAAATTTCACAGCTTAGCAACACTATGGGGGTCTAATTGGGAGTCATGGCTTACTTGATGCCCGGTTTCTATGGAATGCACACTGCCTTCACACGATTACTGTAGAGTGAGAGAACACAGGCCAGATCCTCCAGGCTGCCTCTCCATTGTTACAAATAAAGTTTGATGGGGAAAAGACGCTTACTTGGGTGGGGTCCAGGAGCCCTTTCTGTCCACAAATGCTGAGTTGACTGGTTGTGACAGAGGCCATATGGCCTATAAAGTCTAAAAATCAACTCTATCCTCAGTTAGAGAAAACAAAGAAAAATGTGGCTTGGTGATCTAGAAGAGTTTTCTGCCACTGAACTGTTGGTGCATCCGGGCCCAGGTGCCCTTCAACGCTGCGCTTCTGGACTTATCTTTTTCTGTTGATCGACTCCCTGTGTCGTTCTCCTGAAGCAGTCCCCATTGTTGGAGAGTGACCGTGACTAGCTTTCCCTCTAGGCTGAAAGGACCGCATTAGTAAGTGTAGGAAATCCCTTGGTCCCGATGGAATTTACTTTTTTTTTCCCCCCCCCTGAAATTCCTTTCACCAAAGATAATTCATTTCCTCAGTAGGAAAAACAAAAACTAACAAACAAACAAACAAAAAAAAAAAGGATTCCGATGGGAATATCTTGGGGGAAAATATCATGGGAGATGGTCGGGCTAGGGTGGCCAGTGAAGGGAAGGGAGAAGAAAGACGTGGCTTGGAAAGTCAGTCCGTGGTGCCAAGGTAGGAATGACTGTGCTGAGCCCGCACTTACGGAGACAGAAACAAGGAGCCTGCAGGCAGCTGTTGGCATCCTGGGTGGATGGAGTCAAACTACTAAGGAAGAGAAAATGGGTTTTCATAGACAAACTCTTATTTTAATATTTTGCTGGAAGCCAATTCTGAGCAATGGATAAAATGAGGGACTGGACAAAACGGACACGGATCCATGCTCAACCTCACTCATGCTGGTCTCTTTTCTCTCAGCGGCATTGGAAAGTCGGTCGAGAAGTGGGGAGGACAGTTCCTGGCTTACTGTAGTGCTAATCCGTTTTGTACAGCTGTGTTGTCTGTAAATTCCGATAATCCTCCGGTGGTCTGACTTTCGTTCAGTGATGTCGCGTTCCACTGCAATAACAAAGTATCTGAGGTTGGTTCTTCAGTAAAAGAAAGAGGGTTATTTTGGTGTGCATTTCTGGAGGCCCAAATGTATGATGCCGGTGTGCGCAGCCCAGCAGATGGCATCATCTGGCAGGAACCTGTGCAAAAGTGGTGCACATGTGTGCCGAAGGGACCAAGTGCGTGGGAAGGCCTCATCTTTTGACAACTTGATCTTGAAGTGACCAGTGCTGTTCTGCAACATTCTAACTCACTTCCCTAAGATGAAATTACTCTCCCCTGGGGGCGGCGTCCCTTCACTTAGTCATCTCCCAGAACTATCAAAAGGTTCCACCAGCTCTCAGCGCTGTCACATGAGGAACGGTCCAAGCACACGAACCTCGGGGGACAATCCAGTTGAAACAGCAGCGAACTCATAGCCCAAGGCAAGAGCATCTCATGCCTCCGCCAAGGTTCTTACTAAAGAAGGATCTAGAAACAATCACCAAGTTCACCACATCATTCACTTCTTAGTACTAATAATTCTTTTGTAAACTTGATGATTATATTGTTGACTGACATCTGCCCGAAGCAAAGTTTTATTCAGCCAGTGGGATCTTTACCCGATTCATAAGAGGAGGAAGCTTGGAAGAGTTTTTGTTTGATTATTTTGTTTTCATAATAGGGTGTTGAGGTATGGGCCAAATGCCTTAAAATAGTTTTTTTTTTTTAATTTTTTAAGTTAGGGCTAGGTAATATTGGACAAGTTCTACTACATTAAAATGTACTCTGAGTGGTCAGAGGCAAGCCTGTTGGACAAGCTGTTTCTGTGTGGAGCTGAGGGCATAAGAGGCTGTTTCCATACAGCAACTCACCCTGGCATGTCGACTTGTAAGGGCTTCCTGAAGCAAATGGTACAGTCAATGACTGATTGACACTATTATCTTCCTGGGCAAGAATTACCTAGGACAGTGAGCTCAGTTAATACAGATGGTCTTTCTTCTCAGACTCATCACAGAGTTATGTTGATGTAGGTGTCTCATACTTAATGGGCGCTCTATGTGAAGTGGAATTTTTTAAAAAGGCACCAAATTATTGCCTTCACTGATTTTTTATACATCTACCAGGGTTTTTTTTTTTTTTTTTTTTTGCAGTTGTTGTGTGTGCATCCCCAAATTATCTTGTAAAAATTTCAGTTTCCTTTCTCTATAATTATTTTATTTTGAGTGACCTAATTTGTTATTTATACTGACAGATATGGCATTGAACATACTGTGTCTTTCTTTTCAGGATAATAGTAGCTTTATTAGACAATTCTGTAAAATTAAAGGAATATATCAAAGCTAATATGCTCATTGAAGACTTGTGAAGTAGTCTCCAAAAATATGAGAATAGAATATATATATATATATATATTACTTATTTATTTTCAAGCATAGAGAAACAGAGAGAGAGAGAGAGAGAGAGAGAGAGAGAGAGAGAAGGAAAGAGAGAGGGAGAGAGAGGGGGTCACACCAGCTCCTGTTGTCACTGAAAACAAATTTCAGATGCATGTGCCAGTTTGTGCATCTGGCTTTACATGGGTACTGGGGAATCAAACCCGGTTGCTATGCTTTACAAGCAAGTGCCTTACCTGCTGAGCCATCCCTCCAGCCCAGAATCCATATATTTTTTTAGTAGAGGTAAAAACAATGTTGTCTAAAATAGCTTTTAGGGTAATAGTAATTATGACAAGTTTATTTGGGTTTTTGTTCATCCTTCCCCTTACAGTAACTGATGGGAGGTTTGTAACTGCCATTGCATGACACTGTAAAGTGTTGGTGATACAAATCTGGAATTTTTTCATGGGCTCTGTCCCCTAGTTTAATAAATTGGGATTGAGGGGTAGTTTTATAAGGCGAGAAGCACGGGGAAGAAAAAAGCAAGTGAAGTGGATTTTATGGAAATTAAGTAATTATAATGTGCTTTCAAATGCTGGTGTTAAAGTATAATTTAAGAAATAAAAAACAACCGGTTTCTCATGTGTGAGGGTTGCTTGTCTTGCTATGAGAAAAATACTTGACAGGCACAAGTTCAAGGTGAAGACTTGTATTTTCGCCCATGATTTCAGGATTACCGTTAATCATGCTATTGTGGTGTGGTGGCAGGAAGTTGGTTGTTTTTTTTTTCCCACATGTGTCAAGAATCAGAGAACACAGGCCTGAACCAGAGGTGGGCATAAACTTCTAAGGCCTTCCTCTAGTAACCTCCTTCTGCCAGCTTGGCTCCATGCCCCACAGGTTCCACCACCTCCCAAAACAGTGCTGCCTGCTGGGGACAGGGCAATCAAATGCTTGAGCCATGTGGGGACGTTTGCTGCCCAAACCACAACCGTAGGATGCAAATACAGGATGATGCAAGTCAGGGGCTCATTAACTAGTTAATGAGATATCCACAAAGATGGTGAAGCTAGACCAAGCAGCCTCTCAAGAAACGGGACCCCCCCCCCCCCCACACACTTTGATGAAAGAATTAGAACGTGCTGGGTAGGTTAGATTTATAAAAATGGCTAACGTCCTACAGAGCAGCAGAATCATAACCTTGAGGGCTCTCTTTTCTATTAGAATAAAATCAACAAGTAAATATGCAATTTCACCAAGCTTAACCTGTTAAGAGTAAAGGCTGGGCTGGAGGGCTGGCTTAGCCGTTAAGATGTTTGCCTGCAAAGCCAAAGGACTCAGGTTCGATTCCCCAGGACCCATGTTAGCCAGATGCACAAGGGTGTGCATGCATCTGGAGTTCATTTGCAGTAGCTGGAGGCCCTGGCATACCCATTCTCTTTCTTTCTCTCTCACTCCATCTTTCTCTGTTAAATAAATAAAAATAAACTATTAAAAAACAGTAAAATCCAAGTTAAATCTAGGCACTTCCTGAGATGATTAATATTTCTATGAATCAATTATATACAACCTTGAAAATAGTGTCTTCATGTAGGCATTTCTAAATGACATATCTTGGTGGCTGTTGCTCTGAATTTTAAATCCTTGGAAAAATCCATCAAGATAAAAAAAAAATAGCAGGTTAATTCTCTTAGGAGAAGTAAAACGTAACAACCAATGTCGAAGATGTTATTGATTCAAAAGAATGCGCCGCCGGTGAGCAGAAAGCCAATGGCGATGTATTTTATGTGACGCGCAAGGAGCATGTCAACAGCTCTAGGACTGGGAAAGCAGTTATAGATGCGGACTTCTCGTGGGGAATCAAAGTGACACATGATGGCAGAGGGCTGAGGGAGGTGAGACTGAGGCGACAATGATGCCGGGGTCGGGGGGCGGGGTAAGGACAATGCTGTGTCTCCCTAGGGTGATTGTATCTCTGTTTACTGGGCTAGTACCATAGAATGGATAGTAAGTGGGGGAAAAGGGAGTGATATTTCATTAGTAGATTCTCACAGATAGGGCAGATATTTTGCTGCATGTATGGGATGGGGAGGAACTGGTAATAAGAGAAAAAAGAAAAACGAGATGAGAATACTCATGTACTGAGCAGTGGGAAAAGTTCACAAGCGTCTTCATCTGTGCACTTTGCCACTAAAATGACTTCTTGTCACGCCCACCATCAATAGACTCACATGCTCATCAAAGGATGGTTTCTATACATTTTCATTTGAAATAGGTATTGTTTCTAAAACATTTCAAAAATATGCAAGGTCTGGGCTAGAGAGTTGGCTTAGCGGTTAAGGCACTTGCCTGCAAAGCCAAAGGATCTCGGTTCAATTCCCCAGAACCCATGTAAGCCAGATGTACCAAGGGGTGCATGCGTTTGGAGTTTGTTTGCAGTGGCTGGAGGCCCTGTTGTGCCCTTTCTCTATCTCTCTCAAATAAATAAATAAAAATGGTTTTAAAAATATAGAAGGTAAGCCAGGCGTGGTGGCGCATGCCTTTAATCCCAGCACTCGGGAGGCAGAGGTAGGAGGATCTCTGTGAGTTCAAGGCCACCCTGAGACTCCATAGTGAATTCCAGGTCAGGCTGAGCTAAAGTGAGACCCTATCTCAAAAAAAAATATAGAAGGTCATTTACACAGATTAGCATACTGTCAGTTCAGTGGCCTTTGGAAATCAACTCTCTCAGAAAGCATGGGAATGGACAAAAACTCACAGGTTCTGACCTGTCTCTTGGAATTTACTTCCACAATACCGTGCCTGTTTTCCCTGACATCCATCCTACTACCCCAGCCCATTAAACCCAAAGTTGCTGTCACCCGACAGTGACACGCATCGCCTCTTTCCTCATTTCCATCACCTCCTGGCAACAACCTGGGGTCTCTTCAAGTTGAGCCTTAATTTGATCATTTGATTTTTATGAATTTTCTGAATGGGCAATGAGAATAACATGAAATGTCTTTGGCAGACAAGTGCAGAATAGGTTGGAACAAGGGACAGACCTGGCAGAATATTTTCCCAACACTTTGGAGTGCATGAGAAGAAAGAGATAAATGTCTATTCTGTCATCTAAGAGGAAGTGAAACGTCGGAACAAGTACTAATGCTGCTCATGCGTTCCGTCTTTTGCAACTCATTCTTTATTGATTTCTTGGTTTTATAAGGTAGTGTCTCACTGTAGCCCAGGCTGACCTGGAATTCATTATGTAGTCTCAGGGTGGTCTCAAACTTACATGGTACTCCTCCTACCTCTGGCCCCTAAATGCTGGGATTAAAGGCAACCACCACACCACACCCAGATAACTAATTCTTATTCTAAGGCTCTTGGTTCAGTCACCTGAGTCAGGAAACTTCTCTGCTTCTTCTGTAGTGAGCAGTTCTGCTGAAAGAAATGTCGCCCTAAATGTGATGTCCTAGACTACTTACTCTGAGCACCCCAAATGTGATGCCCTAGACTAATTACTCTGAGTACCCCAAATGTGATGTCCTAGACTACTTACTCTGAGCACCCCAAATGTGATGTCCTAGACTAATTACTCTGAGAACCCTAAATGCCCAAGAGCAGGCTGAATCTTTCTGTGCTCCATCATTTTAAAAAGAGTCTAATTGTTATAAATATTCTCCTGACCAGGGAAGGTTGACTTTAACCACAGGAGGGGAGATTTGGGGTTGACATCACACCCAGACTGACTACCACTTATTCTTCTGAGGGCAAGTTGTCTCTGTAACAACTTTTATTTATTTATTTATTTATTTTTAATATTTTTTTGTTCATTTTTTATTTATTTATTTGAGAGTGACAGACAGAGAGAAAGACAGATAGAGGGAGAGAGAGAATGGGCGAGCCAGGGCTTCCAGCCACTGCAAACGAACTCCAGATGCATACGCCCCCTTATGCATCTGGCTAACGTGGGACCTGGGGAACCGAGCCTCGAACCGGGGTCCTTAGGCTTCACAGGCAAGCGCTAAGCCATCTCTCCAGCCCTGTAACAACTTTTATTATCCAGGAAATGTAAGAGATGACACACAAGAAGCCATGAAACCCTTATGTGGACTTTCCAATTTGTCTAAAGCGCAATGATTTCATCGGTGATGGTGGCAGGATCAATTAGAGTATTGTCAAGCAAATGGAATGCTTTGTCGATTCAAGTTATATTTTGAAGACTATATGCAGGGTGATTGTCAGGTTATTGGCATGAGCAACTGCGGGGTGTGGGTGTCAGTAACAGAGATGGAGAACTAGGAGGTGAGCAGATGGAGTGTGGGGTGAGCCGTGGGATTTGGAGCAGTAGGTTATCGATGCCTCTGAGATAAATAACTAAGAGGTTATTTTAAGGAGACAGTTGCGTATTTGGGCTCAGAGGAGAGAGCAGGATAAGTAACAGTGGGTTGCATGTGGTAAAGTTTTAGACATGGATGACCTCAGCCATAGGGACTACAGATTGAAAAGTGGGGCACGAGGCTTGGGGACTCCAGAGGTGAGAGGTCAGAAGAGCAAGGCGCCAAACAGGAGCCTGAGAGAGAGGAAGCCTTGGAGAGTCCAGAGCAGGAGGCAGTTTATGAAAGAAAGCCTCAAGCCTCCCACGGCTCCAAGGAGAACCGTGTCTTCATCTCTGGGACCTCAGAATATGAGCTGACCTGGAGCTAGGGTCATGGAGGGTGTAATTAGTTGAGAGATCTATTCATACTGGAGTACAGTAAACCCTTAAAGAGAATGGGTATTTTCCAATGAGGAGGAAAGAAAAGCTCATGCTAAGACACAGAGGCACAGGAACATGGCTCACAATGACAGACATAAGGGCCGAGTGATTCCGCTGTGCGCCAGGGCACACCCAGGGTGGGTGGCCACCCTCACAAGCTATGAAGAGGTGGGAAAGGATCTGTCCCAAGCCCAAGCATGGCATCAGGGTAGCTCTGTGCTCATTAAGGCCTCTTAGTCTGTGGTGCTTTGTTATGGCAGCCATGGAAAACCAATCAAGTTGCCTCAAACAGGCAAGATGAGGAAGGTCCATGCTCATTGGATTCATAAAACAGTGAGCACTTGTGACCTCAGGTAGCTTTTCTCCAAGAAATGGCTGTCATGGACCTTAGTAAGTGGTACGCTGAATACAGAGACCTGAGCGGGCAGCGGGAGCTGGCAAAGTGCTTCCCAACTTCACGTGCAAACGTGAGCTCGGAGAAGAGATGGCAGAGCTTCACCCTGAACACCATTGTAAGGTGATATGTTTAGAAGTTGATAAGTATTTTGACAAAGAAATTGGGGTACGATATGTATCGAACAGTTTGAGACAAAACAATTAAAAATTGCTTCAAAATCAACCGCATGAAACCAACATACTTTTGTTATACAAATTAACATCCGTAAATTACTTAATATATTCATGAGCAAATTCTTCAATAGTTGGGAAATTTATGCCACTCCTTACTCTTTTCATATTATTTTTATTTTATTTATGCTACAAAGTGTCATTACGATGTATCTTCATTTTGGAAACCTTTCAACAAAATTTAGAAATTGAAATTACAAATTTTTTTATTCCTATGACAATAGAGCGCTAAAATTTTTTGTTCACTTTTATTTATTTATTTGACAGTGACATAGAGAGAAAGAGGCAGATAGAGAGAGAGAGAGAATGGGTGTACCAGGGCCTCCAGCCACTGCAAACGAACTCCAGATGAGTGCACCCCCTTGTGCATCTGGCTAATGTGGGTTCTGGGGAATTGAGCCTCGAACTGGGATCCTTAGGCTTCACAGGCAAGTACTTAACCACTAAGCCATCTCTCCAGCCCTAGAGCTCTAAATATTAAGGGTTTTTTTTTTTTTTTTTTTTTTTTGGTGGTTTTTCAAGGTAGTGTCTCACTCTAGCCCAGGCTGACCTGGAATTCACTATGGAGTCTCAGGGTGGCCTCGAACTCACGGTGATCCTCCTATCTCTGCCTCCCGAGTGCTGGGATTAAAGGTGTGTGCCACCATGCCCGGCTATATTAAGTATTTTTGTATTTTTATTTATTTGAGGGGGGGGGAGAGAAAGAGGTAGAGAGAGAGAGAGACAATGGGTGCGCCAGGGGCTCCAGCCACTGCAAATGAACTCCAGACGCGTGCGCCCCCTTGTGCATCTGGCTAACGTTGGTCCTGGAGAATTGAGCCTCAAATCGGGACTTAGGCTTCACAGGCAAGCACTTAACTGCTAAGCCATCTCTCCAGCCCTAAATATTAACTATTTTTATTTTGAATTGAATATCTTATAATTAAAATTTTCATGAATTTGTCAAAATGGTTTAAATCATATATGTTTGAATGTTAATAGTTATTGGCATATAAAAGCAGAAATTTATTTGCTAATGGGATAGGTAGATTTTTTTTGTTTCAAGCAGGATAGGTTTTGAGGATTCCATATTTTTTCTTTGTAAGAATTAGAGTTTTATTTATTTATTTATTTATTTATTTATTTATTTATTTTTTGATGTAGGGTCTTACTCCAGCCCAGGCTGACCTGGAATTCACTATGGAGTCTCAGGGTGGCCTCGAACTCACAGCAATCCTCCTACCTCTGCCTCCCGAGTGCTGGGATTAAAGGCATGCGCCACCACACCCGGCAGAGAATTAGAGTTTTTTATCAATACTTTTCCCAGTTTTTCTTTTAATTAATATAATCATTGAGAAACATTTTCATGGAAATAAGTAGAAAAGAATAAAGGAACTTTTGTCCTAGCAGTGCCATGAAAATCTTTTAAATGCCTCTGAGGATATGGAAAAATCAAGTATGTATAATAAGAAAATAAATAAACTGCCTCCTTCAGTTGTGTTAAAAGTAAGACCTGGGAAAAGATTTATCACTCAGTTTCTACAGGATATTCACTTTCTTTCAAAATCAAATTCAACTGAAACAGTTACGTATATTTATAAATATATAATTTTATTTATATGTTGTTTCTTTTTATATTTATGTTATGTATATTTTATGTAGTATATTTATATTATATATATTTACATTATTTATAAATTTATTTATTTATAAAGTGCTGGCTCAACATCAGATATTTTTTTTTTAAGTTTTAAAAAATTTTTTATTTATTTATTTTAGAGCGACAGAGAAAGAGGCAGAGAGAGAGAGAGAGAGAATGGGCACACCAGGGCTTCCAGCCACTGCAGATGAATTCCAGATGCATGCGCCCCCTTGTGCATCTGGCTAACATGGGTCCTGGGGAATCGAGCCTTAAACTGGGGTCCTTAGGCTTCACAGGCAAATGCTTAACCGCTAAGCCACGCTCCAGCCCTCAAATTTTTGACTTGTCCCTTTGTTTGAGCGGTATTACACCCAAGGGAAATGATGCTAACAAGAGTCAGACTTCCTGGTTTTTCACTTGCTCGTGTCCAGCTTGGAGAAGAGCCCCTCTGATACCCTCCATGTGTGGGGTGGAGGTGAAGGAAGGATGTCTCCATCGCGTTGGTCAAGGAAGAAGTGAGCTTAGCTTAGCTGTAGGTTTCTCCTGCTCCTATCATTTATGGCTTCTGATGGGACACTGGGCAGGGGCCAAGTGTACTGGACTGAATTCCAGGGTGGTAACAAGCAGGCAGGAGATCCGTCCCCCCTTCCCCTAGCATCGAGGCTCAGGTCCCTCTGGATGTTGCTCTGAGCTAAGAACCAGCCACATCTTTCTCAGAAGCTATGGCAGTTTCAGGAGAAAACACTTTTGACTTTAATTCTGTCCTTTCTCCCTATTTTGAATGCCTTGAGATTATGCCTTCCAGTGAAGTCTTAGCTTACAGCGCTGCTACAAGTTTTGTTTCCTAGAAAGTCTGGACTAGGACTGGGAGAACAGGGGCCAGCAGTAGAAGTCGGTCTTTATTTTTAAGCATCTTTTATATGTCATGCAGGGAGGCTTTGAGAGTCCTCTAACCTGAGTTAGTGGGAGGCCTGAGACTGGAGCTTAGTTGTATCTTGTTACCAACCACAAGGTTTGGAAACTATTTTCATTTTTAGAAAAAACTCTACTTGAATATCCAACTCCTTACTCCAGTGGCAAGCCAACAGCACATTGCTAAATGTTTAGGTGAATTCCCTTGCTTCACATTTTATCCAAATTACAAGTGTCCAGGGGCTGGAGAGGTGGCTCAGTGGCTGAGGCTTTTGTTTGCAAACCCAACGGCCTGAATCGTATTCCACACAAAGCCAGGGCATTTGGCGCACGCGTCTGGAGTTCATCTGCAGTGGCTGGAGGCCCTGGTGTGTTCATTCTCTCCATCTTTCTGTTTCTCTTCTATCTCTCTGTTCTTGCAACATAAATAAAAATATTTTTGAAAATATCCTGAATATGCTACATATCATTTTGCAGGACTAACAATCCCTGATGATGTTATCATCTTAGCAACCATTATTTGCAGACATGCTCCTCATTGACTGGCCTGAATGAAAGGAAAGGCCTGCCTCGTCAGGCCAGCCAGTGATCAGTAACGTGGATAAATTATGGGTAGAGTGTTATATGAGATGGTTCTATTTTTTTTTTTCTCTGTAAGTTGCTTTTTTTGAAATTTTCTACAGAAGAATAATAACATGAACACCAGCCAGGCTAATTTTGTTAGAACGCTTTCTATTATTAAATTCTAGTTTAAGGCCAATATTGCAAGTTTTAGTAAGCAACTAAATTAAGTATGTTTTAACTGGGCGCTCATAGTACGATAGAAAAAAAAAATCTATGTTGGAACAAAGAACTCTCGTATTATTTGACTTGAACACTTCTCATATAATATGAAACCCGTGAGATGAAATCTTTGGAAAAATTTTAATTAAAATCCATGTTTTAATTAAATACTTTGCTCCTACATTTTAAGCACATTCTTTCTCTATCCTGTTCAGTTTTAAGCATTGACTCTTTTACTGTGAAAATGTGCAGGGGTATCTCTATAATTAGTATTTAAGAGAGACTTAGATTTTGATTCAGGTTGTGTTTCAATCTCAGTTCTGCAGCAAAGCGACATCTTGAGCAAGCTACTTAATCTGTGTCAGGTGCGGAGGACAGCGTTTAGCGCACTGTCAGCAAGCATGTTCCTATCTAACTCCACGACTCTAAATCGATGCTGGATTTCACGTTCGTATTTAAATGCGTATTTAGTCATTGTCACCATTTTTATCACCATACATTTAGAGAGTGTGTACTACCCCAGGTGACTCAGAAATAATGTTGTACAAGGAAATCATTGTATAGATGCTAACACTGAGTAATCAATAATGGCCTTTCTTATGACTTGATGTCAATCAAATTATAAGACCATCCAAAACAACACATTCTCAAATGACAAAACAACTTGCCATCTTAGAAGCTATTTTCCAAATGAGGAAATATTGAAGGCATGTATTCATTTCCAATTGATGGTGAATGTACCCATTGAGAAGCTTACCCAAATTGTTCATTTATGGAGAATATATCTCATGGCCATTCCTTCTCAGCTCTCATGTATCCAGAGGTCTTGAAGTAAAAGATGCGAAGAGTAAACTTACCTCCATGAAATAAAACATGGCAAAAACCTCACCTGTGGCCACTGACATAGTGCCAGTGTTTTGATGCATATTTGCCTTCCATTTTACAGAAAAAGAAACTGGATTTTGTAGCATTCCAGCACCTTACCAATTTCACACAGCTACTAAGCTATAATGACAACTTAAGTCTTGACACAGTTACTCTGCTCACTGCCCATAGATTCCTTTGAGTGGCCTTAAAAGAGAAAGAAAATGGGGCTGGAGGGATGGCTTAGCGGTTAAGGTGTTTGCCTGCAAAGCCAAAGGACCAGGTTCGATTCCCCAGGACCCACATTAGCTAGATGCACAAGGGGGCACATGCATCTGGTGTTTGCAGTGGCTGGAGGCCCTGGCGTGCCCATTCTTTCTCTCTCTCTCCCTCTTTCTCTATCAAATAAGTAAATAAATAAAATATTTTTTAGAAAAGAGAAAAAGATGGCTGGTGGCAGGGATCAGTGCTACTTCACTTAAATGGAGAGAGGGATAAAGCAAGGGCAGGTCAGTTGCACGTGAAATTCCAGGCAAATATGAAAACTCAAATGATTTCTTTTGAATGTATTACTTCTTGCTTCTTGGTTCTTATTAAAGGCAAAATTTAATTTTGAAAAGAGGTTGGAAATAAAAAGCTTTCATAAGAAACATTAAGGTTTAAATTAAGCAACAACAGATTTAAAAAAACTCAGCTGGTGGATTAAATAGTTTATCTCTTTCATTATTTGAGTTTAGGGCAAAAGACAGCATTTCAGTGAAATGAAGGAGCTAGTGAGGTGTTTGATGGGAAAGTACTCACTGAGCAACGAATAAAACCTGAGCCAATGCATTCCGTCCACATATAGGAAGATTAGAACATCAGGATTGCTGTGTACTTATGCATGCCAACCTAAAAAATAATCAATAACCGGGCACAGAACAAATATAAATAGTCTGTTTGCTATGTTAAAAATTCTTCAGATCAGGAAGCGCCACTTCCCTTTATGAGAGTCAATGTTTGCAGTACTTGGCACAATTCAACTATCTGTGAGTGAATTATTTAAAATAAGTACAAAGAACTCCATCTCAACGCCCTGCAATTTTGTATTTTAGCAACACTTCCTCAAGAGTGCAGGTTTGGAATTGTGAACTCTGTATTTAACCATGACAAGTGACCACCAAAATGGGAGAATGTGGTGATTCTCAGCGGTGGATGTCTGTTGGGTGATTCAAATGTGCAGCCAGAGTGGGGCATCCAGGCTGTAATGGAAGGGCCTACAGAAGACCTGGGGGTCAGGACCAATTTCACAATTGACCGTTTTAATTTAATAAATAAGGCATTAAATTGATATGTCAACGTAGTCCCAGTGAAATCCAAGGGTAGAACTGGCTCATAGAACATGAAGCTTGCACAGAACATAAATAGCAAAGTGTCATCTTACCTTTGCAACGCTACAGAATTTCACAACCAGAAGCACCCTACATATTGAAGAGTAGATATGACATCGTGTCGTAATTGCAAAGAACCAACCACGTTATTATGCCAGTGGAAGAGGAAGGGGGTACATAATTGATAGATATTCACCCTGTTCTAACTTTTTAATTGGTTGCAGAATTTCTTAAAATATTTTATTTATTTATTTATTTGACAGAGAAAGAGGGGAGAGAGAGAGAGCCACAGAATGGGCACAGCAGGGCCTTCAGCCACTGCAAACAAACTCCAGACATATGTGCCCCCTTGTGCATCTGGCTAACTTGGGTCCTGGGGAATCAAACCTGGGTTTGAAGGCCTTAACTGCTAATATGTACATATTTTACATAAAAGTTTCCTTTTTCTATTCTTTTAAAATATTTTTATTGGGCTGGAGAGATGGCTTAGTGGTTAAGGTGCTTGCCTACAAAGCTAAAGGACCCAGGCTTGGTTCCCCAGAACCCACATAAGCCAGATGCCCAAGGAGGCACACATGTCTGGAGTTCATTTGCAGTGGCTGGAAGCCCTTGCTTGCCCATTCCCTCTCTCTCTCCTTCTTTTCTTCTCTCAAATAAATAAATAAAAATAAAATATTAAAAAATAGTTTTGGGCTGGAGTGATGGCTTAGTGGTTAAGGACTTGCCTGTGAAGCCTAAGGACCCCGGTTCAAGGCTCGACTCCCCAGGACCCACATTAGCCAGATGCACAAGGGGGCGCACACGCCTGGAGTTCGTTTGCAGTGGCAGGAAGCCCTGGCGCGCCCATTCTCTCTCTCTCCCTCTCTCTCCCTCTTTCTCATTCTGCCTGTTGCTCTCAAATAAATAAATAAAAATTAAAAAAAATATTTTTATTTATTTTTAGGAAGGGAGATAGAAATGACATGCCTAGGCCACTTTCCACTGCAAAAGGACTCTAGAAGCACATGCCACTTTGTACATCTGACTTTACATGGACACTCAAGATTAAACCTAGTCTGTCAGGTTCTGTTAGCAAGCATCTTTAGCCACTGAGCAATTTCTCCACATATTTGTATTTAGTTACATATTTATTTGTTTATTTGAGAGAGAGAGAGAGAGAGAGTGAGTGTGTAAGTTTTGGTGCGTCAGGGTCCTTATGCCACTGAGGACAACCCCAGACGCATGCACCCTTGTGCATCTGGCTTTCTGTGGGTACTAGAAATTGGACTCAGGGTGGCAAGTGTTATAAGAAACTGCTTTTGACCACTGAGCCATTCCCCAGCCCCTCTTTACTACTTTTTATTTTTAACACTTTACACACACACACACACACACACACACACACACGCATGCGAGTGCGCACGTGTATAATATATGTTTATCATATTCACCAGCCCCATTACTTTCTCTTATTCCTCTTCTACACCCAGAAACCCTCTTTTTATTCCCAGAGAGTCCTGGTCCCGATTTCCTTTTGCTACCTTTCATGTAATGTCCTTTTCTATCTCCTCCAGATGCCATCTATTCCCTGGGGCCCTACAGCACACCTGTCTTTTTTGCATTGTGTGTGCACCACAGTTGCACGCTCAGCTTATGAGCTGAGAGAAGTCGCATCCCAGTGTTCAGTCTTCTTTCCGGAGTTAGAGACATGTACAGATGTTGACCCTCTCATTGCGCACCCAGACCTCTCCAGGGCACGTGGTCACCAGCGGATCTCTCAGTGTGGACACGCCTTCTGTACTGATGTCTAAGCAGCAAAACCTTGGGATCAACTGAACTTCTGCCTGTTTCTCACCCTTGAAATTTGTGGTTTAGCCACTGGCAACTTGCCTGTAGGCCAATAAATAAACTCCACCTATACACGTGCAACTGCAAGTTAATGCGATGGGGCACAAAACATACTTGAAAGCAGGAAGGGGATTCGTCAGGAGAAAGAAGGTTTTATGTGGAAGGGGAATAAGAGAGGGTGACGGGGTGAATATGATCAAAATACAGTACACGCATGTATGAAAAATAAAAGTACTTTAAAAAGGTAAAGGCTTTAAAAAATATTGAAGAGATGAAGACTCCCGGATTCTGCCTGTCTCCCTTGGACCTCCTCTTCTCTGTCCTTCCACTGTCCCTAGTGCAGATCAGGCCTTTGCTGTCTTGCAGTGAACTTAAGCAGGAGCCTATTTCTCCTGTCGTAACGCACTGTTCCATTACTCTTGCAGCAGTACACTTTTGACCATGTTTCTAATACTTCAGAAATACCTCTTTCAAATATAAAATTCTCAAGAGCCTGTCACATACTGGATATGACTCCCAATTACTCCCTCGGCTGCTCTGTGGTCCTGAAGGCATCTTACATTCCCGCTGCCCCAGGTCTGGGCCTTAGCTTTTCTTCTGCATGCAAAGCAAGCACACGCTTTGGGGCTCAGCGTGTGTGCATGTATTGGTCCCTTGTACAGGTGGGCTGGGTTCGATGCCTCTTTGCTGGGCTTTCCTAGTCACCTGTGTGCTTCCATGTCAGGCCCGGGCAGCCTTCAGCAGACTGGCTCTACTTTCGCTTTCCTCGCTAGGCTGTTGGCTTCTTCTGGATTGTTCCTGTGTTCAACCTTACACTCCTGTACGTACAGCCTTCCTGGTGCTTGACACACAGGAAGTGCGAAACCACATTCCCTGAGCGCATGAAAGGAAGAAAGCAGGTGCCTAGGCACCAAGAACTATAGTGCAGGAGCAGTTTGGCATGACCGCCTTCTGATGTCATCACACTATTTTCTTCTGACCATCAAAGAACCTAGGGGAGAAAATGTCAGGGAGGGCTTCAAGGATGGCTCAGCGGTTAAGGCATTTGCCTGCAAAGCCAAAGGACCCTGGTTCGATTCCCCAGGACCCACATAAAACAGATGCACAAGGTGGTGCGTGCATCAGGAGTTCGTTTGCAGCGGCTGGAGGTCCTGGCACGCCCATTCTCTCTCTGTGTCTCTCAAATACATAAAACTTAAAAAAAAAAGAGAGAGAGAGAAAATGTCATGGAGTTTGCTGAATGGCAGGGCACCCTGCATACACTGATGCTGAGAGCCTCGACTCTATGCAAAATGCAAAGATAGAGATTATTGCTGTCTATGGTCTCTCTTTGTGTCCTGTCTTCTTTTTAGCATCTCTTGTTTTCCTCTAGGGATTTTGTGAGTTTGCTCATACCTGTCCTGTTCATACCTCCACGCTTGTCCAATACACCACTCTTTGGTCTCCAAAGTCAATCAACTTAAGCACAAGGATACTATTTACATGCTCACGAATGATCGGCATCCATTCAACAATTGTGGGTGCGGTGCCTCTTTGGTGCTGGGAAGCAGAGGTGTGGTGGCACGTGAAGGAGGAGTCAGTGGCCATGACTCCTGCCGGGAGACAGGCTGCAAACTAACAAAGGCAAGCAACGAGAAACCCAACGTCTAAGAGGAAGTAACATCTCAAGGGAGGAGCTGGCTGTTTCATCTTATTTTATTTATTTCTTTGAGACAGAAGAAGGCAGATAGAGAGACAGGGAATGGATGCCCAGTGGCCTCAGGCCACTGCAATGAATAGATTCCAGACACATGTACCGCCTTGTGCATCTGGGCTTATGTGGGTACTGGGGAATTGAACCAGGGTCCTTAGGTTTTGCAGGCAAGTGCCTTAACCACTGAGCCAGCCCTCCAGCCCCCTTGTTGGCTGTTTTCTGAGGAATGGCAAGTGGTGATTTCTTTCATTAGAGAACGTATAAGAGTGTAACTAACATAGAAAGAGCTATGTGCTTCTTTGGGGAAGGGAGACAGTAGGGCCGAGCTCTCCCTGTGGCCTCCTTGGAGTGCAGAGTCCTCTGTGTCCACTGCGCTTTGGGCAAGTGTCCCCAGGCACAGGCTGTGAGCTTCTCTCACCATCCTGTTTCAGGACTCACAGGTCTGGGTGTCTGTTTTGCAGCATCTGAAATAATCACCTTGTATATCTCACCCAGGTTTACAGCTGCCGTTTGTGAGAGAGCCGCTCTGGCCCGGGGGAAGCGGGAGACGGCTGATACGTTTTGAATTACAGCTTGTGAGTGTAAGAGCCATCTTCGCGGGGTTTTAAAAATTCATTTGTCTTATGAATTTTGCATGAACACTAGTTGTCTTGATTTTGACAGAATCAGCTGGACTTTTTCAAGTCCCACGAAGTAAAGTTTTCATGGCAGGCAGCTTGGATGCCTTCCCAAGCTTCGCCATTGTAGTTATGGGATGGCAGAAGGAAAGAAAGGGTGCTCAAAAGTCTGCAAGCAATTTGCGCTCTGCACATCCAAGTGCAAACCACGTGCTGGGTTACAGGAAAGGCTGAGGGAGATTATTAAGTTTTTGGTGTTTGGAACAGTTGATCAGTTTCAAAGAGCACTAGACTAAATTTCTGAAGATTTAATATTTTTCTCCTAGTGCCATCACTAATCATGTGACCCTGGATAAAGGTGACAGTTCTCTCATTTGTGAAATTCTATTTGGCTTGTCTGTTTCATGAGATTAACGTGAAGCTTCAAATGTAGTGAGATAAATACAAAAGAAATAACAGTATAAAAACACTATGTAAGTATAAGATATATTATTCCCGATAACTTAAGAATGATGAGAAAAATAGATAAGAAAAGATGACATTTTTCAAATGCAAAACATTTGAAATAAAAAAACACTTGAAATAAAAGAACATTGATAGTGTAATAGAAATAAATATTTTACTTAGAGGAGATAACTTGTTCATTTTTTATTTGTTATAAATTAGTTGAAAACCATTTATGTATTTTTAGGAGCCAATAAAATTTCCTTCAACTTAAAATGTCTAAGTGTAGTAGGATAAATTGTTTTATAATACGTTAATCTTATCTTAGTTTTACTTATAGTTTTATCTCCTGGGACTATTTAGTATGCTAAGAATTTCATTGAAGTAAGGAATCTCTCCATTGTTATGATTTATTACAGTATTTCTGATATAATCACAGAGCCAATGCCTTCAACTTCTGACCCACATTCAAAAGAATATATTGCTTAAATAGTCTTTTCGAAAGATCAATCATGCTTCTGAAACCATGAAAGACTGAGATTAACCTCATATTGCCAAAAATAACTATTTGCATTTTTGAGTCACATATTATTTCAGGACATCACCAGGGATAGCAATTTTCCTCCTCTCACATAATGGGCTTATTTATCTCAAAATCACAGAAGCATAAATCAAGAGACCAGAAAAGAACATTGAGCCTATCAGAGCCAAGACTTATTTTATGGACTCAGACACTCATGGTGACCCATTATGGGGAGTCCATTTGCAATGCAGACTGAGAGGAAATAAATTAATGCATGCCGCTTTTGTCTATAGAAAGCATATGTTGTTTTTACTGGTTGTGTAATCTAATATTTTAAAATAAAATATTTTTAAAATTATATTTATTTATTTGCAAGCAGAGAGAGAAAAAAGAGAGATAGACAGAAGGTGTACCAGGGCTTCCAGCTGCTGCAAACTAACTCCAGAAGCATGCACCACCTTTTCATGTTTAATTTATTTTATTATTTTAAACACTTTTTCCAGTTTTATTTATTTATTTATTTGACAGAGAAAGAGGGAGAGAGAGAGAGAGAATGGGCATGCCAGGGCCTCCAGCCACTGCAAACGAACTCCAAATGCGCCACCTTGTGCATCTGGCTTATGTGGGTCCTGGGGAATTGAACCTGGGTCCTTCGGATTTGCAGGCAAATGCCTTAACCACTAAGCCATCCCTCCAGCCACCTTTTAATATTTTTTAATGCTTCTGTGGTCTTTAGCAGAGAGCACTGTACTCCTCACTTACTACAAGGGGCGTGGAGGACACAGGGTTTTCATTCAAATAGCTGACCCTGACGGGGAGGAAGCAGCTCAGCGTGGGACGTGGTGATGTGGCCTCTGCAGACACATGTTGAGCCCCGTGAATCATACTTGGTCCACAGGGCTATGTGCCGGTCGGTGGCTGTAGTTGCAGAAAATCAGATGCTCATATTGGCTTTCTTTTTTTTTTTTTTTCCTTAAGAAAATCCCCCTTTTTTTTTTCATTATTTATTTATTTATTTGAGAGCGACAGACACAGAGAGAAAGACAGATAGAGGGAGAGAGAGAGAATGGGCGCGCCAGGGCTTCCAGCCTCTGCAAACGAACTCCAGACGCGTGCGTCCCCTTGTGCATCTGGCTAACGTGGGACCTGGGGAACCGAGCCTCGAACCGGGGTCCTTAGGCTTCACAGGCAAGCGCTTAACCGCTAAGCCATCTCTCCAGCCCTCATCTTGGCTTTCTTGCACTGTGCTGTCCAGTAGCGTTTGGAAGTGTGCAAAGGAACAAAATCAAATAAGCGTTCAGTACATCTGAATACAAGCAGGTTCTCAAGTAAAGCTAGGGGGGAGAGACAAGGCTAAGGTTTATGAGGCATTTAGCGAAAATTGCTAACAAAATACACCTTGTAGGTGAGGAGAAGAAGGTAATTTAAATGGCCATCTTTGCCTGCTTGTTTGTTGAATGGATGGCTATAGAATCTGACCACAAATAAACACAGAAAATACAAAAAGTCACAAAATGAGTGGTAAGAGGCACAGCAGCCGTGAGTTCCAATTTGAACATGCTGACTTCGAAATGTCTGTTGAAAATTCTGGTTAAAAAGTCCTGGTGTTGGCAAGAGCCCCACACCCCACCTGGACAGGAAGGGCTTAGGAACCGTGCGGCTGGCTGACCTGTCCCTTGGAAGGGAGGAGCCTGTATTGATTCCCATCTCACTCTCGAAGGCTCGCAAACAGCCAACGCCACTTCCCACCACACACACACTTCTTATTGAGCCTGAATCTGTTTTAACCTAAATGAAGTTTAATGAGGCCACCAAAGCCAGGAGAACGGTGGGCCACTGTCAGGCCCGTGTGGGGCTGGGTCAGGGGAACATCTCTACAGGTCAAGTCCTCAGCTGGCTCCCAGGCTGGGCATGCCCACAGAGTTGGAGGCCAAGAATGCTGCCAGGAACTCTGGGCTGCTCTGGGCAGCTGATGGGGGAGGGCTTGTAGGCCTCTGAGCTCTGCCTGCAGACTGGCTGGGGCAGCTTGGTAAAGAGGTGAGCCAGGGGGTATTAAAAAGCGGGTGAGGTTTTTGTTTTTAAGACAATGGGTCAGAAGGCAATTATTATTTCTCAAATCATCACAATATACTTTCATCTGTTTTGGGGGGACAAGGATTGAGGTAGAGTCTCACTGTAACCCAGGCTGGCCTTGAACTCACAGCGGTCCTCCTACCTCTGCCTCCCAAGTGCTGGGATTAAAGGCGTGCGCCACCACACCTGACTCCAATCTTTTTATTAATTGCAAGAGAGCTAGAGAGAGAAGTGGTGCATGAAGGCCTCAGCCACTGTCATCGAACTCCAGACACGAGCGCCCCCTTGTGTGCATGTGCAACCTTGTGCACTTGTGACGCTTTGTGCGTCTGGCTTATGTAGGACCTGAAGAGTTGATCATGAGTCCTTACACTTCTCAAATAAGTGTCTCAACCACTAAGCCATCTCTCCAGCCATCCACCCTTGTGTGCTTGTGTGTGTGTGTGTGTGTGTATTTAAATTATTGACAACTAGGCTGGAGAGATGGCTTAGCGGTTAAGGCACTTGCTTGCAAAGCCAAAGGACCCAGGTTGGATTCCCCAGGACCCAGTTTAGGCAGGTGTACAAGGTGGCACCTACGCCTGCAGTTTGTTTACAGTGGCTGGAGGCCAAGGTGCTCTCATTCTCTCTCTCTCTCTTCTTCTTTCTGTCAAATAAATAAAACTAAAATATTAAAAAAAAAAAAAAGTCCTGGTGTTGGGCTGGAGAGATGGCTTAGCGGTTAAGCGCTTGCCTGTGAAGCCTAAGGACCCCGGTTCGAGGCTCGGTTCCCCAGGTCCCACGTTAGCCAGATGCACAAGGGGGCGCAGGCGTTTGGAGTTCGTTTGCAGTGGCTGGAAGCCCTGGCGCACCCATTCTCTCTTTCTCTATCTGCCTCTTTCTCTCTCTCTGACTGTTGCTTTCAAATAAATAAATTAAAAAAAAAAGTTTTAAAAAGTCCTGGTGGAGATACAGGGAGAGAGGCAGAAAGAGAGAGAGAGAGAGAGAGAGAGAGAGAGAGAGAGAGAGAGAGAGAAAGCGTGAGAGGCTAAGACAAAAAACCAGACCTAGACTAGTCAATGGGCTCTTTAAAGCAAGAAAACACTGTGAGGAAGATTGAGCCAGAGTCGTGCTCCGTGGCTGACAGAAAGAGCTCTGTGCGCTGGGGTCCCTCCCTTAGTCCGGGGATGAGGGGACAGTCAGGCTGTGCTCAGGAGACCAGGGGCTCTGCAGTCATCAACAGTGCCATCCTGGCACTGGTGATGCGGTCCTGGGCCCTTGTCTCCTTGCCTCTTCAGAAGTGGGAACGAGACTTAGTGTGCCTACTTTCAGTCCCTTGAGGAAGGTGCTTGAGGACGTAATTACGGGTCAATGACAATGGAGACCTGGAAGTAGCAAGGACATGAAAACCAGCAACTCAGAACAGCGGCGGGCAGGGAAGGAGGCAGCGGCGGATTTAGTCATTGTATCAGGCAAGCCTACGACTGATAGCTTTGATACATACATATATATACACACATATATTTTTGTAGAAAGACTATTTTATTATTTTTTTATTAGTTAGTACACAGTGTGTATGCAGCCATGTCGGCACCATTGTTAGCCTCCTCCCTGTCCTCCCCGCTCTGCTTCCATATTTTGCCAGAAAACTTTTACCCTATGTTTGAGAGACAATTAGGAAAAGGAGTTGAGGGGAAAAAAAAGCAAGCAGCAAAGGAAGGAAGGAAAGAAGACAAGGAGAGAGGAAAAGAAGAAGGGATGGGGGAAGGATAAATCAGAATAGAGGGCTCTTACCCAGCACGAACAAGGCCCTTGGTTTCCATCCCCAACACCAAAAGGGAAAAGCCAAAAACAAAGACCAAAACAAAATTAAACAAACAAGCAAACACCGTAAAAGATGATCTGGAAATTAAGGAGGTGTATTATTCCCAAGGATGAAATGTTCAGAACTCCCTAGACAGACACAAAGTTCAAGTTCAGAAAGACTGAAAATCTTTTCTGTGCATCACTGGCAACCTGAAAAGTTCAACTCATGAGGGCAGCATGGGTACCAGCGTGAGAAGCTGGTTGGCAGACGAAGAAAAGGAGCTACAAAAGAAATACCAGGTCAAAGAAGGGCTTATTAATTTTTATAATGTGACTGTTTTTAATGGCTTATAGATAAGGGTCAACAGTCACGAGAGTGGGGCCGGCTGACACGTGGGAGAAATGTAAGAATTTGTGGGGACACACTCAGAGAAGGTAGCAAGGGGGTTTCAACAGGAAAGCTGAAGGTTATGACTCTGAATAAGGGGGGCATTTAATCCTCAGATTGTGACCATAAGGATTTAAGTGGGAGAGAATTTTGTTTTGGGGGAACGAAGAGGTGAGTGTGGGCTTGGGAGCAGATGTGTCCACGTCCTGCTTCCTTGGGCATGCTCCAGCAGCTGTCCTTTGCTTGACTGTGGAGTGGAATTTGCCCAAGAATGTGACCTGTTAAATCACGCATCTCATTGCCTCCCAATGAATGAGAGGCTGCTGGGGTTGTAACCATAATTAGGCTACGCAGTACACGCCAGAAGGCCCTAGCAAGACGTGTGGGGTTCCTCAGGGGTCTGTGACCACATCAGCAAAAATGTAAGGTTGAATTGCTATATTTAACATAAAGTGGTAATTTTTCTTTCTTTCTTTTTTTTTTTTTTTTCGAAGTAGGGTCTTACTCTAGCTCAGGCTGACCTGGAATTCACTATGTAG
Source organism: Jaculus jaculus (assembly GCF_020740685.1). Lineage (NCBI taxonomy): Eukaryota > Metazoa > Chordata > Mammalia > Rodentia > Dipodidae > Jaculus > Jaculus jaculus. The sequence continues at coordinate 86,823,921 of NC_059114.1, forward strand.
TCTCAGGGTGGTCTTGAACTCATGGTGATTCTCCTACCTCTTCCTCCCAAGTGCTGGGATTAAAGGCGTGTGCCACCACACCCGGCTTAAGGTGGTAATTTTATAAAGCTGATCTTGGAAATGAATGGCACCACTCGAGAGCTCTCTCCATTCTATCACTGTGATCTGCATACATGAAATGATGACTGACTTATTTTATTTTCTAAATTTTTATTTATTTATTTAAGAGAGAGAAAGAGAGACGAAGAGAGAGAGAATGGGCACACCTGGGCCTCTAGCTGTTGCAAACAAACTCCAGAGGCATGTACCACCTTGTGCATCTGGCTTACGTGGGTCCTGGGGGGAATCGAACCTGGGTCCTTAGGCTTTGCAGACAAGTGCCTTAACCACTAAGCCATCTCTCCAGCCCTCGACTTACTTTCTTTTTAATGAAATTCATAGATGGCATTTGAGTGTCGCCCTTCTGGCTCTCCTAGACCATTTGCCTCGGAAAGAGTGGGATGCTATTAGTTCAGAGAACACTGCGGAGAAGAAAGAAAACTTAAGCCACTTATTCAAAGTGTAAAAAGTAAACATAAGAACTGGATATTATAACATTAACTATTTTTTCCATTTTTTTATTAAGAAGCAACAGCTATTGCCATTTAATGAATCATACATCAAAGCAATAGAAACCATTTTATTTTTCTTAAATGCCTGGTTGCTAACTGCTGAGGCCGGCAGCGCCTGGACCAATGGTCATCTTACAGCTCACCTCATCACGTGTAGAGGTGACTGGATGACTGTGGGCTGCGTTCCACCTAGAAATTAAAGCCAGAAGCTTATGCCCGACCTCTGTCAGATCTTGCCACTTCCTTGTAACGTGATTGCAAGAGATTCAAGAGGACCTGGTGGAATCCGCCTTGCCTTCACTCCTTACTCCCAGAAACTCTGCATCACGGAGTCTGTGGTCTTCACAGACCTGCCTAGATTTGATGGCAGAACAGCCACAACAAAAACCCTGCAAAAAGTCAATATCACACAGAGGAGGACGATGGGAAAGGAGCTTTCTCAGCTTGAGCATGGAAGCTGTGTCTCATTGTTGAAAGCAGCATCCTGTCTAGACTACAGCGTTAAGGTGAACTCTTCTCCAAACCCGCTCTCCTGTACGTCTCCTTGGGAAATTTTGTCTTGTGTAAATACCAAAGGTATTGATTCAAGCGTATTTGACTCAGCTTGAATTTTTCCCTTTCAGAAGCAGTTTTCAAAACAATTAAGATTTGGGCTGGAGAGATGGCTTAGCGGTTAAGTGCTTGTATGTGAAGCCTAAGGATCCCGGTTTAAGGCTCGATTTCCCAGGACCCACGTAAGCCAGACGCACAAGGGGGCCGCACAGGTCTGGAGTTCGTTTGCAGTGGCTGGAGGCCCTGGCGCACCCATTCTCTCTCTCTCCCTCTATCTGTCTTTCTCTCTGTGTCTGTCACTCTCAAATAAATAAAAATCAACAACAACAACAAAAAAAACTTTAAAATATTAAGATTTATCTTTTAGAGAAAATTTGGGTAAATAGCAAAACTGAGCAAAAAGTGTGAGAGTTCTCATGCACCCTTACAGCCTCTTTCCCATCAACACCTCCACAGCGCAGCCAAGGTCCAGGCTGACGCTGAGGTGCGCTCCCATGCCTTTCCCCCTCCACGGCCTCTTGTTCTGCCATGGGTCCGTTCAGTGAGTCCCAGAGCAGTCTTCTGCCCGTGGCTGCTTTCTCTTCGTCGCGACTTTTTAGACCAGGTAGCAATAAACATTTTCTAAAGATGGCCAGATAGGAGGCATTTTGTGTTTCATAGCACAAGCAAACACATCTTGTCATAATTACTCAATGTTGACATTTGTCACAAAAGTAGCTAATTTCCAACACATGCAAATGGTGAGGCTGTGTGACCACAAAACTTTATTTACAGCTGGGCGTGGTGGCACACGCCTTTAATTCCAGCAATTGGGAGGCAGAGGTAGGAGGATTGCCATGAGTTCGAAGCCACCCTGAGATGACATAGTGACTTCTAGGTCAGCCTGAGCTAGAGTGAAACTTTACCTTGAAAAACAAAACAAAACAAAAAACCCTGAAAAAACTTTATTTACAACAGGTGGCAGTTACAAAGCAAAAATAAATAAGTGGGACTACATTGAACTTTGAACTGAAAAGCATTGAAACAGCAAAAGAAAAAATAAGAAATGAAAAGACAGCTGGGAGACAATATTTGCTTATGTCACACACACAAACACACATATACATCAAATATTTATATTATATATGTACATATGTTATAGATATATTGCAATGACTAGGTTGTAGACTATAAACCATCCCTCTTTGGCTATATATCTGAATATTATTTAGACAAAAGAAGAGGAAACTCTGCCCTGAGATAACAGAAATAAACTTAGGAGATAGGCTAAATGAAATAAGCCAGGCGCAGACAGACCGAGGCAGCACGATCTCATTTATGTGTGAAGCCGAGGAGCATTGAACTTACAGAAGCAGAGAATTAAACAGCAGCTCCCAGAGGCTGGGATGAGGGTGTACGGGGTGGGGAAAGGCTGGCCAGAAGAGTCCATTGCGGGGATCCAATGTGCGGCATTGGAACTAGTTACTAATAGTGTGTTGTTTACCTGAGTTGTGACACAAGAACAATTTTGTGTCGTTCTCCCCTCCATATGCTCACTGTGAGTGACGATGGATGTGTTAGCTGAATTGTACTAATCAGTGTACCATATAGATGCATATTAAGTCTTCATACTGTACATCTTAAATATATGCAATTTTTATTTGTTCAGCACAGGTTTTAAAATAGAACAAAATAGGCACAGGCCCAATTTGGTTATCGCTTTTGGACTGTGTTATACAGTTCTATGGACTCCTCTGTCTCCTTCAAAGACTCTTGGTTGCTCTTACTGAATGGCTGTGAGTTGTTTGAAAAGCTCAGATCATCCTCTAAGGAATTTAGGGAAGGACCTAATTTTGGAGACAAGTAATTCTCAAAACACCTTTACCAGGATAATTCTACAGGACTTGAACTGTCTCATGGTTTTTCTAAATTTACCAAACATACAATTTTTTCTTTTTGTAAATGGAGCCTCACATGTGAGATTAAAGCTGTGGTCTGCATGCAGGATGTGTCTGGAGAAGGCTGTGGGGAACTGTAAGCAAATGTTCCTCTCTTACTGACATCCATTCTGTGATTTGTATCCTTCAGCTACTATTGAGCCAAATGAGCCCCGAAAGCTTCAATGGGATGATTCTAACTCTGAAAATACATTTTGTACTAAGAGGTAAGAGAGTACTGATTTTGTCCTTGAAAAACAAATAAAAGGATCCCATTCTAATATAAATTAATTTTCTCTCTTCACTGTTGGTTGCTATCATCCTGAACACTGATGTCATCATTCTAGTCATTTTGGAGGTTTGATTGGCACAGGAAAAAATGACTAAATTGCCTATATCAAAATGCTCAAAAATAATATCATTGTAGAGCAAATTTAAATGCAAAGCCACTATTTTTAATCATAGTAATAGAAACCAAAATAAGAAGCATTAAATCACAGAATGTATTTCTTTTTTTTTTAAATATATATTTTTAAAAATTTTTTATTTATTTGAGAGAGACAGACACAGAGAGAAAGACAGATAGAGGGAGAGAGAGAGAATGGGCGCGCCAGGGCTTCCAGCCTCTGCAAACGAACTCCAGACGCGTGCGCCCCCTTGTGCATCTGGCTAACGTGGGACCTGGGGAACCGAGCCTCGAGCCAGGGTCCTTAGGCTTCACAGGCAAGCGCTTAACCGCTAAGCCATCTCTCCAGCCCCAGAATGTATTTCTAATGACCTGCTTAGTCTTCGTTGCTCTAAATTCCATGCAGTATATGTATTTTTTATTCCCAGAGTCTAATCTGATAACAAGTGAATCAATAAGGGCTGTAATGACAGCACCCATAAGGATGGATGACGGGGTAGTTACAGATGTGGAAGCAGCAAATACACTGTAAATTGTTTTTGTTTTTCTAAAAAGCGAGCAAATATATTTTGTTTTAGATTTAATATTATACAAAATTTACTTATTGTAAGGAAATATTTCTTTAATGAAACACATCTTGTTATTAGTAGAGTCATAGAATATGCTCTATTCTTATTCTAACAAAGAATACTTAGTATTATTATTTTTGGTTTTCTAAGGTAGGGTCTCACTCTAGCTCAGGCTGACCTGGAATTCACTATGTAGTCTCAGGGTGGCCTTGAACTCTCAGTGATCCTCCTACCTCTGCCTCCCAAGTGCTGGGATTAAAGGCATGCATCACCACACTGGGCTAAATTCTTTTTTTTTTTTTTTGAATTTTCAAGGTAGGGTCTCATTCTAGCTCAGGCTAACCTAGAATTCCCTACACACTCTCAAGGTGGCCTCAAACACACAGTGATCCTCCTATCTCTGCCTCCCTAGAGCTGGCATTATTATTATTTTTTACAAATACTATTGTGTAGAAGATCAGAATCTTGGCTATTAATCAGTGTTTGAATAGCTCAGTGCAGGTGGGTCAGTACCTACATCAGTGATGATTTATTTGTCAGAACTGGGAAAGTACAGTCACTAAATTTCTCTACCCAAATGTGAACACAAAGCCCAGTGCTAAGCAATCTTCATTGCATTGATGTTCTTTTTGCAGCTTGCTCTTACTTAATCATATTTATTAGGGAAGCTTAGCACATCAAAAGTACATTTAAACATATTCCCCATGATTAACCTTAGGGTGAAAAAGTTAATGCAATGTCTATTGCCAAGTTCATTAGCAGTCCCTTGATGGGCAAACAGCTGTGTGATGAAGACAGTAGCCATCAATTAAGTGAATGATATTCTTGAGACTAGAAATTTCAGCATGGAACAGTCAGCTAAGTACTTTGCTTTGAGGAGGAGCCATGGGTGGACACATTTCCAAATGGTAGTTCTATGCCTTGTGAGATGGGGTTTGTGAAAAAAACTCAAGTAAATTGTTCTCTTGGAAAATCAAAACAAATTCACATGTCCTCAGATAATATAACCAAAACCAAAATGGGTTTTTAGAATAGCATTTAACATATCACAAATTACATTAAAAATTATTTGTTTGGGGTTAGAGAGACAGCTGAGAGGTTAAGGCGCTTTCCTGTGAAGCCCAAGGACCTAGGTTTGATTCCCTAGAACCCACGTAAGCCAGATACACATGATGGTGTATGCGTTTGGAGTTCATTTGCAGTGTGGCTAGAGGACCTGGTGTACCTATTATCTTTCTCTTTCTCTCTCTTTAATAAATAAATAAATAAATAAATAAATAAATAAATAAATAAATATTTATGTAAGGCAGAGTAGAGGCACATAGTAAGAAGGAGTGTTATGTGGAAAAAGAAGGAGGTTCACTGGAGTTGTGGGGAGGGGAAGGGCTAATGTGGGTAATGGGAGAGGGTTAGGACTAACAGGATGCTCATATATCAAGATTCTCAATACAAAGAAGTATTTACTATTGAGTTTTCACTTACCATTTTCTTACAGGAAGATATTAGCAAATCAAAATGTAATTAAAGCAAGATAGCTACAACTCACATAGTTAATACAGTTTTTGATGAAGAGGATAATATACTATTTTGGGGACCAGGAGTTGACTTAGTGTCTCAGACATCTAAAAAATGGTGTATCATTATGGTGTGCATGATAGTCCTAGGGAAAGCATCATCTACCTATGGAAAGTAATGCATCAAAATGTCCTCTATATTCTTGCAGAGTTTCCGCAGAAGGGAAGATATTCGAATGTCCAAAGGCAGTACGAAAATGTTCTGGTCACCATCATTTGGCCCATGGGATGCACTTTTTGTGGGACCTGAACACGCACACAAAATCACTGCAGATGTTTCGGTATTATCATCATTCAAGTATAAGCAATGGCACAAAATCTCTAGGTTATAGGTTCCCATTTAAACTGCGGTTCCCTCAAGAATGTGAATTTACCATAACCGACTGTTGAAGGAAGAGATATCAAAGACATAACATGGACACTCTCCTTGATCTTGACCAGGGTAGTAACATTCTGTTCAGCTTTTTATTGACACTAAAAAGTTTCGTGAGATCTGAGATCGTTTTTCTAGAGGAAATCTTTAGCGCTATTGGAAAAGAGACCTGCGAGACAGAGCTATTGCTTGGGCCTTCGTCAGGGCAGCAAGAGGCAACTCAAGTAGCTGTGGATATGCACCACAGTTATGATGTCTTTTTTCCTAACAACCCCTCCACCCTGTTCTCAACCTCAAATGCGAGGCCAGAGGAGATAAAGTAAGAAGAGAACAAAGGGGACCCGTCTTTTCCCTTCTGCTGAGCAGACAATTAAACTAGAGCTGGGAGACAGGAGGCCTTTTACCCTGGGAGGGAGACCCGGAGGTTTATTTAGAAGAGGAGCTGAAAGCTGTTGGAGGTAGGGAAGGGAAGAAAGCCTCTTGCTGAAAATGCGGATGGGGAGTATTGAGCTCTTCTAATCATTCTTCCCAAAGTTAGCCCTCTCAATAAACCAGTTACAAGTTCAAAAGCCCCAGGGGAGAAACAGTCTGATTATGTTTGAGGATCTGCAAGAAGGTGGCTCTGAAGAATTAGATGGGGGTGGAAAGGAGAGGCAGGCAGGTGTGGAAACCTGAACCTCTTTGCAGCTGGAGAGAAGCATTCTAAGCATTTTTTAAACAGCCACTACCAGGTGTAGGAGGGAACTAACAGGGCCATTTTTTTTAAAACTTCTTAACTACTCTTTGAGAACAGATGGTAGGGAATAAGAAGGAAAGCAGTTAGGCCTGGTTGAGAGATAAGAAATATTAAGGAGGATGTCACCAGGTAGAAGGTTATAACTTTTGCGGCATTTTTAAAAATTTTATTTTATTTATTTATGAGAGAGAGAGAGGAAGACACGAATGGGTTCACCAGGGCCTCCAGACATTGCAAATGAACTCTAGATGCGTGCGCCCTCTTGTGCATCTGGCTAACGTGGGTCCTGGGGAATTGAGCCTCGAACCAGGGTCTTGGGCTTCACAGGCAAGTGCCTAATTGCTAAGCCATCTCTCCAGTCCCTGAGGCATTTTTGAAAACTGGATGAGATATATATTTGGTTTTGTTATTTGACAAAGTCAAGGCCATGAAGATAGTCTTGGGATTCAGGCCAGTGACATTTTTCAGTGCTTTAGACACCAGCCTGTGAGTGGCTCCCAGATTTCATTGTGTGTATGGGTCCTGCGGAGAGTGGTGGGTGTGAAAATTCTTGCATCTTCTCTTTGTGCTTCTCAGATACAATGTGTGGGCCTGGGATCTAGGCCACTAACGCATCCAGGTGAGGTTCAGAGGCTCCGGAAATTCCTGAATTCTTGCCTTTGCAGTGCTTCCAGTTTCTTGTGATTTTTATCTCTTCCTCTTGCCTAGTTAATGGACCCCAGCATTAATTAAACATTGCATTCCTTTACTTTCTTTATGGTAATCTTTTGTTTTGTCTCCCCACCCCGTCAAGCTTTGGCAGAATGGAACATTTTGTGATGTAAAATAGTTTGAAGACTGTCTATGTAAGCCATGGTAGGATGTGGACTAGCCTCCTCTCCCCTTCTTTCTATTTTTAAAATATTTATTTGTTTGAGAAAGAGAGAAGGAGGCAGGGAGAAGAGAGAGGATGGACATGCTAGGGCCTCCAGCCACTGCAAACGAACTCAAGATGCGTGCGCCCCGGTGTGCATCTGGCTAACGTGGGTCCTGGAGAGTTGAACCATGATCCTTTGGCTTTGCAGGCAAACGCCTTAACCGCTAAACCATCCCTCCAGCCCCCTTCTTTCTGTTTTTAATTTCCCTCTGTGGAACAGAATTCCAAGTACCTTTTAACTGTTTTGAAAGCAGTTACACTCACAACGTAAAAGACTTTAAAGGACAACATAGCAATGATAAGCAAAACAATTGAGACAGAAGCGGCTTGAGTATAAATAAAGGAGGCATTTTCTGTAGTAAATAACAGAGACACTGTATCCATCCTTTCTGTGCCATACCAAGGACATTTCGGGAGAATAGACTTCCAAGTTAGAGCAATAAATGTTAAATGAAAGTACACAAATGTCCCTATCAGGTATTTTAATCTAAGCAGCAAAAAACACCCCTAAGGTAGCAGACGTCTAATGCTGCACAATTGGACCTAATGTAGGACAGCTTGCTCTTATCTACACCGAAACGGGATCTGCTCATCATATCTGTGTAACCTTGACACAGCAGGAAACGTGTGATTCAATCCTATGAGGCATCAGAAGTCATATTTGTGCCGGCCAGCGTTGGTAAGTGTTCAGTGTCAACCCACTCAAGTGTTTGGAGATGCAGTGACTGAGGTTTATCTCCTTGACGTTCATGAAGGCATGAAGTCACCCAAGTCATGTGAGGACAAAGCCCAGCCTGGGGGTTACAAGAAGCCGATTCTGTGTTTCCTTATAAGCATTTTCTTTTTAACCAAAGGATGTCCAAGTGACTTTAGGAACAGAATTTTTTTAAATTTTATTTTTATTTATTTATTTAAAAGAGGGAAAGGGGAACAGAGAGAGAGAGAAGAGAGAGAGAGAAAATGGGCATACCATGGCCTTTAGCCGCTGGAAATGAACTCCAGATGCCACCTTGTGCATCTGGCTCACATGGGTCCTGGGGAATCAAACCTACATCCTTTGGATTTGCAAGTGCCTTCATCACTAAGCCATCTCTCCAGCCCAGGAATAGAATTTTTAAAATGATTTTTAAAATTTTTATTTGAGAGAGAGAGAGAGAGAGGGAGAGGCAGATAGAGAAAGAGAATGGGCATGCTAGAGCCTCCAACAGCTGCAAATGAACTCGACACATGCTCCACCTTGTGCCTCTGGCTTATGTGGGTCCTGGGAAACCAAACCTGAGTCCTTTGGCTTTGCAGGCAAGCACCTTAACTGCTAAGCCATCTCTCTAGCCCCCTGATTTTTTTTTTTTTTTTTTTGAGGTAAGGTCTCAATCTAGCCCAGGCTGACCTGGAATTTACTATGGAGTCTCAGGGTGGCCTTGAATTCACAATGATCCTCCTACCTCTGCCTCCCAAGTGCTGGGATTAAAGGCGTGCGCCACCATGCCTGGCTCCCCTGAATGTTTTTAAACAAATCTTATATAGGAAAATATCAAGAATTAATTCTAGGGACTAGGCAGGTGGTTCAGCAGTTAAAGGCTTGTTTGCAAAGCCTGCTCACCTGAGTTCCATTCCTCAGTCACCCATGTAAAGCCAGATGACATTCATTGGCAGTGGACAAGAGACTCTGGCATGCACGCACGCGCGCGCACACACACACACACACACACAAATAAACAAACAAAAGGAGAATTCTATCTAGGTGCTTGATAAAGAGAGAGAGACAGGTATCAAAAAGGTAACCCACATAATAAAATTAAATTTTATTCACTTTATGATCATTATTCTTTGTCCATAGAAACTGTTAGCCAAATTGTCAATAAGCTGATCAGCAAATTCTCAAAGAAAACTTATTTCCATGCAGCTGTGGCTGGGTTACCATACAACAGGTAACCCAGGTATGGGCATAGTTGTTAAATCCAGAGAGCCGGTAGAATTGCGTTCTGTAACCTCCAGGGAGTGAGCGAAGTTTACACTGTGGAAGCTTGGTCTGGGACGCAGACACAATGTCCCAGGGGAGAACACTCACTGTGCCTTATGGGTGCTCCTGACTTTTCCACACAGCAGACACGTGGAAAATGATCCGGCATGCTGTCACTTCTGTTTACATAAGCTATGAAAACTTTAATCTCGAACTGAACTAAAATAAGTTACCTTTCCGTTGCAGGCCAAGAGCTAGACGGTTAATTAAGATATGTCTGAAATATACCGACGGCGTTTCTATTGATGAAAAATCCCTCTCTTGACAATAAATTATCTTTGTGTTTTTATTTTTTGCGTGGTCGAGAAAAGGTCTTGCTAGGTTTATCGGGTTGGCCTCAAATTCACTATCCTCCTGCTTCTGCCTGTCAAGTACAATAACTTATCTTTAATTTGATTGAACTCCCATGCACAATATTTCTGTTATTTCTTTTAATGCTCGTATTTACAGATTATAAAATGTACCATTTTCATGTAATTATTTACTTGGTATATAAGTGTGATGTGTGGTATATGCAAGTATAGGCAGACCACACCCCTCCCCATCACATAAGACCAGAGGGGGGGAAATATATATATATACACATACATACATACATGCATACATACATATATACATATATCCTTCTCTAGTGCTCTTCTGCTTTATTTCCCCAAGCCAGTCTCTCCACTGTTTGGTTGACCGACAGAGAAGCAAGTCCCAGCAATCCTCCTGTCTCCGCCCCTCTCAGTGCTGGGCCGGCAGGCATGCAGCCACACCTGTGTTTTTCACGCGGGTGCTGGGATCAAACTCTTGTCCTACCAGTGTCGCAAGTGCTTGTACCCACTGAACCATCTCCTCAGCCCCAACTGTTCCTTCTCTTAAAGAAGATAACTTCCTTCAGGCGAAAAGAAAACAGAAAGTGAACGCCTCAAGCTGTGTGTGGTGACACTTGCCTGTAACTGTGACGCGTGGGAGGCGGATAAAGGAGTGAGTTCCTCATCTTCGAGACCAGCACGTTCTACATAGTGAGTTCCAGGCCACTCACAGCTACATAAGGAGACTCTGTCTAAAAATACTGTCTGACAAGAGGAAAAGTAGCATACATTTTAAAATAGGATCGTCTCTGTTATTATGTTGAATGACAGTATTAAGGAAAGAAGTGAGATATCTGTCAAGCTAATCACATGAAAGAACTTATTTATAATATATAGTTTGATGATCTCTGTGGAAATAGCCTAAACTACAGTAAGTTATTTCAATGGTGTTAATGTCAAGATGGTAGAGAAAGACTTAGGATGATTGCTCTATTATCTCAAAGTAATGTCTTGCCGGAATCTGCTTGATAGTTTTTACCAACCCTTTGAAAAATGTTCAATTTTGGAAAAGAAATTGACATGTCTGGACAATGTCTAGAAGCATTATGTGATTCATTTCTGTTCTCAGGAAAGTCTTTGGAAGTCTTTTTTTGTTTGAATGTAATCAGACAGATCAAGTCACTGGGGCACAAGTTTTCAATTGAAAAAGGAATGTGTCCAGCCTTGTTAATTAATACAGCAGATGTGGAGTACCAAGGCAGGCTTCTAACGTTAGAACAAGGCCTTTATGTTGATACACTTCATTACTGTTCATGTGTCTCAGAAGTCTATAAGTCAGACGGCAGACTTAAGGATAGTAGAAACTATTCAACCTGGTGAATTCCAACCTTATCCTTAGACACATGGTCCTACTGCATCCTAGAGTTCACACGTGGTTTTCCTTCAAATATTTATCATTTAACAATAAGACCTCCATTTACATTATAGCCTAAAATCACATATTTGACATGGGCAACAGGGAGCAATTACACTCTGACTGAATCCTTTTCAAAATGACACGCCCTAAGTATATCCCAACTTTGGCACATCACGGTTTAAGGTGATATGTGCTACATGATAAGTGGATGGGACTTTTATGTCATTCAGAAAACTTCCAGGAGCTGTCTGGGTAGAAAAACAAGTGGGGGAAAAAAAAAGGAGAAGCGATTTTTAAATTTTGTTTGTTTTCACAGCTAAATAAAGTGATTGTCCTAGATCTGCTTAAATTTGCCATCTGGCTCTCATTCCATATTCTCTTGGATTTTTTTTTAACAAAAACAACAAAATGCTAGATGCAGGCTGTCTGTTAGGGCTATCCTGCTTACGAAGAGATGTGAGGACAGATGGTAGAGTTATGTGGTGGGGAGAGTAATGGGGACAATGATCTGCTCACGATTAATACTTTGCTGGTAGAAAGGCTACTGTGTGGTTGAGTCGAAAATATGAAGTCTCACGTCACATAGAAAAACTCTCCAAGTCCAAATCATCACTAAGGAAAAGTTTATAAAAACCAGTTGTATATGTTCAGAAAACATTTACTATTGCAAATTTTAGACATTCCTATATTTGGATTCAGTTGTATGAACTCATCTGGGGTTAGTAAAATCTTTGACAAAAACGTATGTACACTATTATAAAATGGCTTTCCGAGTTTTTTTCCTGTTGTAGTTTGTTGCATTCAACATTGATGAGCATGTATATTCCAGTTGCTACACTAATTCCTTCACATGCCTTATTTCGTTCATTTCCCGGACAACCCTCAAAAGAAAGCATTCCTGCACACACGCACTGGCCCCCACACGCCCCCACATGGGCGCACGCATAGGCACACAGCCACAGCCACGTGCACACATGCACACACGAATGAAGCATTTGTACTATTTCAGATTTTCAGACCAATCACCAAGAGTTTGTGACTCATGTGCCTTGGGCAAGGTCAAGCAACTAAAAGGGGGCAGAATGGGAGATTTCAAAGACATCTGACTTTGCAGCTCTTTCTGACTATGCCACGGTACTTTCTATAACTTTCAGTGACCGCCAGAGCGCCTAGCAGATGCTATCTGCTTTCTTCTCCTATCCAATCTGCTTTGGCTAAGGCTGGTCCTCTGCTTTCATTTTTTCCTTGAAGGGTGCCTTAACTTCTCTGCAACTGGGGGGCTTCCTTCCAAGCAATAACACGTCCAACACAAAGGCGACATCTAGATGCCATCTCCCGAGCCACCGCATTTTTCTATCCCCACCATACTTTCTCATATGCATACAAGATGGCATCGATCCTTGTCTTGCCCGTCTCGGTTCCGCTAACATGCATGATTACTTTGCCATCGCCCTCAGGTCTTGTGGACATTAATATCTGACTGACTTCGCTCAGCCCTTGACAGTCCACATTTTGAATTTTTTTTTTTCAGTTCTCAGATATTGTAGATTATAACTTGCCAAGTTGAATTTCAGCCACTTTGTGGTTTCTTCCTCCATCTATGGTGTATTTCTCTGTCATCGCAGCCCTTCCCAGAGTAGCATCAGATTTCAGGACTGCCGCATTTTCATGTTCCCCCAGATTGTTAATAAAGACGTGAAACGCCAGCAGACCTCCACGGTGACCCTCCATTCCCGTTTCTGTGCTCTTCCACATGGACCAGCCAAGAACAGCTTCAAGTGAATACAAACTGAGAATTCAGTTTGCAAGAAGCTCCTAAACTTGTTATGAAGGGTCAAAATAATTCCCCATGTGGCAATCAAATGGAAATGGCTTGCAATAATAGGAATAAAACATGAGGTAAGAACTTAGAAGGCACAGGGGAGAGGATGGAACAATTCGAGTTCTTGTTGCTAGAGATGAAATGAAAACTAGTGTCTATAATGGCAGAATGTCGATACTTGTTAAAAATACACCCCCAATGTTTGCACAACTTAAAAATAGTATCACAGTTAAAACAAAAAGGCTAACCCCACAATGCACAACCCATATTCCACAACAAGGAGGGTCCCCGCAGAGGCGGCTGGTCAGGGAGGAGGCTAACAATGGTACCAGCTTGACTGCATTCACTGAGTACAAAACTAATTAAAAAAATAGTATCACATTAATTTCATAGCACAGGTATATTTATGATCTCTTTGGAGTCATGCTTCTAGAAGTTAACATTCTTTCCATTTAGTACAAAATCATGGAGAAATATTCAGTAGATCAAGTCACTTTCTCTTTGGCAGCAGATCAAGGTTCATCAATTTCTACTAGATCTTGTCCGTTCTTTGTAGTTTCGTGATGAAACTATGTGACTTGTACATGATGAAAACACAGTATATATTTGTTTAAAAAAACTCTTAATGATCAAATCAGAAACTTTGTCATGAAGATTGCAGAGATGTTTCTATGAGATATAATAGCACTTGTTTTTGTTTGTTTTTCGAGGTAGGGTCTCACCCTAGCTGGAATTCACTATGTAGTTTCAGGGTGGCCTCGAACTCATGGTGATCCTCCTACCTCTGCCTCCTGAGTGCTGGGATTAAAGGCGTGCGCCACCACGCCTGGCTTATGATAGTACTTTGATCCCTCTCACATCTCTCTGGGACATCTGACTCCTAATAATTATACCAAAAAGAACAAAATTCAGAAAACTGAAAGATCTCCACTTACTCTCTTGGTCTGTTTGGGATTCCATTGAAAAAACCAAAAAATCCCACTGGGGAGGGTGCTAATTTGCTACTCACTTTGGCAATAATGTAGACTGGAGAAAAAAAGTGCATATTGAAAATAAATGAATGAATAAATAACATTTTAAAAGCAAAGAAAAAAAGAGCATCTTCAACAAATCATGCTGGACAAATTGGATAACCACATGTAGAAAATTGAAACTAGGGCTGGTGAGATTGCTTAGGAGTTATGACACTTGCCCACAAAGCCAAAGGACCCAGGTTTGATTCCTCAGGACCCATGTAAGCCAGATGCACAAGGTGGTGCATGCATCTGGAGTTTGTCTGCAGTGGCTGGAGGTTCTGGTATGCCCATTCTCTATCTGCCTCTTTCTTTCTTTCTTTCTCTCTCTCTCTCTCAAATAAATAAAAATAAATAAATAATGTTTTTTAAAAAAGAAAAGAGAATCTAGACATACTTATCTGACCATACACAAAAATCAACTCCTAGTGGATTAAGGACCTCAATATAAGACCTGAAGTCATCAACTACTGCAATAAAAAAAAAAATCTGAGGAACTCTCTACAATATAGAAGTGGGGAAGGACTTCCTGAACAATGCCCTAGTAGCCCAAAAATTAAACAGTCTCTCAACCAATGGGATCTAATGAAGCAAAAAAAAATTGTTTGTATAGACAAGCATACCATAAGCAGAGCCAATAGACTACCCACAGAATGGGAGGAAATTTTCCCAGCTATACCACTGACAGAGGCTTAATACCTAGAGTCTACAAAGAACTCAAAAAACTAAATAATAATAAAAAAAAAACCAAACAACCCACTTGAAAACTGGGGTAGAGAACTGCATTGGGGGTTCTCAGAGGAAGAAGTACGAATGGCTAACACACACTTAAGGAAATGTTCACCATCACAAAACAACTACAAGATTCCACCTTATACCAGTAAGGATGGCAAGCATTAAAAAATCAAGTGACAACAAATGTTGATGAGGATGTGCGGAGAGAGAAACCCTCTATCACTGTTGGTGGGTTCTCATTGCTGGTAGAAATCACCCAAGTAAGAGAAGCTTCTGGGAAAAAGAAGGGTTTATTTGGCTTACAGGCTCAAGGAGAAGCACCACAATGGTAGGGGAAAACGATGGCATGAGCAGAGGGTGGACATCACTCCCTGGCCAACATCAGGTGGACAACATGAACAGGAGAGTGGGCCAAACACTGGCAAGGGGACACTGACTGTAACACCCATAAGACCGCCCCCCAACAATACACTGCCTCCAGGAGGCTTCAATTCCCAGTTGCCATCAGCTGGGGAGCCTAGCATTCAGAACACCTAAGTTTATGGGGGACACCTGAATCAAACCACCACAGTGGGATACTTTCTACTAAGAGGTAGCTATTTTCCGAGGTCCTGTGTGCTTGCCCGTAGGGAAGTGGGGCCACCTTTTCTGAGGTAAGGACCACTGCTGCTAGGGTAGGCTAGGCAGGAAGATGGGGAATAAAGGGTCCTCTGCGAGCATCTCTTTTTCAGGTGGCATTTGACATGTGCAAATGTCAATAAGACAGCTTTCTCTGAGACAAATGGCACAATCAGTGGTCTGTAATGCCCTGGTAGATAAAGAATTTAAGATCACCACTTCTATTCTCTGAATGTGAATACAAAAAAAAAAAAAAAAAAAAAAAAGAGATGCCACAAAAACAGAAAACTTTCAAAGAAAATTAAGACAGATTTCAAGTACTAGCCTGGAGAGTCCCCAAGTTGCTCTTAACTCATTTCCAAACATTGGCCTTGCATTGCTAGATTTTAAAGTAGGATTTTGAAAGGCTCTAGAATTTTTATATCTTCTACTGGAAAATACAAACAAAAGAAATGTATGCTGGCCAAATTTGGTTTAGAAAACAAGAAAACGACCTTGAAATCATTACTGTTAAGGAATGTGTTTTGTTGAAATCAGAGCCACTAGCTTACCCGCAGAATGGGAGAAAATGTTTGCCAGTTATACCACTTGCAGAGGCCTAATATCTAGACTCTACAAAGAACTAAACAATAAGCAATCAAACAACCCCCAGAGGAAGAAATACAAACAGCTAACACATACTTCAGAAAATGCTCAACATCCCTAACCACCAGGGAAATGCAAATTAAAACAACTATGGGATTCTTCCTTACTCCAGTAAGGATTAAAAAATCAGATGACAAGAAATGTTGCTGAGAATGTGGGGAAAGAGGAACCCTCATCCACTGTTGGTTGTACAACCACTAGGGAAATCAATATGGAGATTCCTGGAAAAGATGAATCTAGAACTACCAACAGACCCAGTTATTCCCTTACTCGGCATTTACCCTGAATGCTCCATGCTCCCCTACAGAGAGATTTGCTCAACCATGTTTATAACTGCTCAATTCATAATAGCTAAGAACTAGAATTAGCCCAGGTGCCCACCATTGGACGAATGGATAATGAAGGTATGGTGCAAATACACAATGGAATTCTACTCAGCAGTAAGAAGAAATGATGCAATAAAATTTGTAGGAAAATGGATGGACTTAGAACAGGCTATACTCAGCAAACACACACAACCACAATAAGACAAATGCCACATGTGCCCACTCATCTGCGATTCCTAGCCTGATCAGATTGAGTTGTTGCCATATCGGATGGGCAACTGGAGGCCCAGATAATAGGGCTGGAAGGGATTATGGGGGAAGGGAAGGTTGGGGGAGGGATAAGCACAAAACTAAACCCCAAATGAACTGGTACCATAGAAACCTTTCTCCTTGAAGGTAGACTAAAAGTCATAACCCTCAATAGGAGGGTAAGGGAAGCATCCAAAAGGAAGA
This sequence comes from Jaculus jaculus, assembly GCF_020740685.1. NCBI lineage: Eukaryota > Metazoa > Chordata > Mammalia > Rodentia > Dipodidae > Jaculus > Jaculus jaculus. The sequence continues at coordinate 86,840,919 of NC_059114.1, forward strand.
TCCCTGGAGAGGGTGGCATGCAGCTTAACCTTAAAAAAATAAATAAATAAATAAACTGGCTCTGACCTGTAACTGGCAGTACTAGAAGTGGGTGTTACCCACATTAAGCTGTTCATCAGAGAGGCTTTAGAGGTCCTCCAAATAAGACAGGCTTCTGTCAAAGCACTACCTGCCTGAGGAAAAAGATAAGACGGTATTGCTGAAGACACCACATGCTGCTGACACAGAGCACAGAGAGGCCTGGCTGGAGTCCAAAAGAGAACCACTTCCCAGACAGTTAGCCACTCCACTGCCAGAAAGTGCTACATGAGCTACTGGGGGAAAGTGGCCAACTACAGTGTGAACAGGCAGGGGTCTAAGCCACTCAGAAGCAACCAGCCTGACCAGAACACACCAGTGCAGTGGGGGCGCACTGCCTTGTGGGTAACCAGTGGCTTTCTGAGTGGCTAAGAGATCTGCTCAGTGGAAAGGAACCCATATCTGGAAGTGGGAACCAGGTCAGAATCCTATGGAGACAAAGATCATGCTCTCCAGTGTCCAGCTCTCACTAGTCTTTGGCTGAAAGAGGGGTTACATCCATCAAAATCCTCTAAATGAATAATGCTTATCCAAGTTTACTTATGCTGACTTTACTCTCTGTTGAGGAATTTGTTTTTATTTTCAGAAGGTAGTGGGATCTGAGAAGATAAACTACCCGTCACTTCTCAGTCAAGGCCTAGGCAAAACCCCTGAGGAATTGGGGGGACGAGCAAGAGAGATGCTTCCATGGTGAGCCTGACTGTCAGTCCCAGGGTGAAGGAGACAGACGCTGAGGACACTCAACACCTACCAAAGCAGAGATCCAAAGGCTCCGAAGGGTTTGCCACTGAAGTAGACTTAAAACTCACCCACCAAGGCTCACAGAATTTTGTGGAATAGGGGCTGGAAAGACTGTAAGAGACACAGGTTGGGATGTCATGCCAAGAGGTACTGTCTCCTCCCAATAACTGACTGCTACTTCCACAAGGCTTACCCCACAACCCCATGGGTAATACTGGCAACCAAACTGAGGACAACCCCCTGTGGAATGGGGTCAAGGAAGTGGGAAAAGGGGGTACCAACACATGAAGTATCCATAAAATGTATGTTGTTAATAAAATAAATTAAAAAAAAAACAACACTGACTGGGTAGTGGAAACAACAGAAGCTCACTTTATGTTGTTCTGAGGCTGGAAGTTTATGGTCAGGTGCGACGGGTCTGGTTTGTTTGTAAAATGCCCCACCTAGCCGCATGAGTCTATGATTAAGCCGGGTAGTTGATCCCCAAATGATAGAGCCAGTGGGAGGGGGATCCTTGCTGGAGGGCATGTGCCAATGGGGACAAGCCCTGGGATTAATTAATTAATTTATTTTTGGTTTCTCCAGGTAGGGTCTCACTCTAGCCCAGGCGGACGTGGGATTCACTATGTAGTCTCAGGGTGGCCTTGAACTCATGGCAATCCGCCTATCTCTGCCTCCCGAGTGCTGGGATTAAAGGAGGCCCTGGGATTTTAAGGTCTAGTCCCCCTTGCCAGGCCAAGCTAGCTCGCTCTCCTTGCTACCTGCTGATGAGATGTTGATGCAGAATTGCTGTGTCTGCTCTGCTCTGATCTCCCCGCCATGGTAAAGCTTCCCCTCCAAACTGTGAGCTGAAAGAAGCCACCTCTTTCATGAAGCTGCCTATGGTTGGGGGTCTCGTCTACACACGGGAAAGTGGCTGTGGTAGGTGGTCTCTTGGGACACTGGATCTGAGATTCAGGTAGTCCCATTCTCTCTCCTCACATGCCCTTCCCTCCGTGCTTTCGTGGGGAGCCAGAGCTCTCTAGTCCCTTCCTCTGCCTACGCAGACAACCGTTTTAGTGCCGTGAGGTTAGAGCTTCAGGCAACACTCTTGAGTGCATGCTGCTTACTGGTGCACCTACCCCATCCATGGAGATGCAGGCCCCCTTTAGGTGTGTTCCATCTCCGTTATGCTCAGGATCTGACTTTGATTCAACTCCAGCTCCCCCAGGGATAAGAGTACCATGGATTTTGTACTTGTTCCCACCATATTGCAATGCCCTTGCTACAGAAGACATGAGACAATTCTCAGCCTCCCGAGCCTGCGGAGGCTCATGTTCACCCCATACTGCCACTGATGGGAATGCACGTCTACCCTGTCTGCCCCCCTCCTTCTGCAGGACCCTGTTTCTAAAACTCTTCTACACAGACTCACTCTTCAGTGCCTAAGCTAAAGTAGCCACTTGGTCAGATCACAATTGCACTATTTAAATCACGCTCTTCATTGCCATGCAATGACTTAATTTTCTCACTTTCCCTCTTAATTTACAAAAAAATTTTCTTTCTTACCTAATCTTTTCTTTTAAAATATGAGTTTTTTAAATGAGTTTTTTTTAAATTATTTATTTATTTATTTGAGAGCGACAGACACAGAGAAAGACAGATAGAGGGAGAGAGAGAGAATGGGCGCGCCAGGGCTTCCAGCCTCTGCAAATGAACTCCAGACGCGTGCGCCCCCTTATGCATCTGGCTAACGTGGGACCTGGGGAACCGAGCCTCAAACCGGGGTCCTTAGGCTTCACAGGCAAGTGCTTAACCGCTAAGCCATCTCTCCAGCCCAAAATATGAGTTGTTTTGACAGGAAGACCATGACTGTCATTGTTGTATATACACAAAGCAGCCAGATCGCTGCTCAGTCAGCAAGTATTTGGTGGACAAAGTCCTGCCTTCTTTCACAATATTGATTTTTACCACCGAAGCCTCTTCTGTGTTTCTCCTTGACCGTTCCTCCTTTGTGTTCTTTATGATATTACTTCTAGAGTAAATTTCTTAGATAAAGGATTTTTATTCATCCACATTTTAAAATCTGTAGGCTTTGGTATTAGGTATTTACTTTGTTGCAATCTTTCAGAAATTCCTCCTCCTCTGTCTTCTATATCTCAAGTTCACGTGTGACCCTGAGATTGCGTGCACCATGAACACACTTTCCTATCTGTTGCCTTCCATTGCTATCCACTTTCATTCTGTTTTTGGTGATGAAATCACACCTCCCTCTCCTTGATGACATCTTGGTGGCATTTCTCAGTTCCTCAACTTTCATCACTGTTACATTTCCTCCATAGCATCCAGTGATCTACTCTTATGACTATGCCATTGACACAGTCACCTTCGGTGGGAGTGAATTACTCTTGATATCAAGTGTCAGTTTATGACTTCCAACTCCCACCAGCTCTATTCTTTCTACTTATGTGAATTTACCCCTCAGTTCTTCTACTTACGAGCCATAAAATGTTCATGGGCAGTTATAGTGTTTATACGATCACTTTTCTTTGTATCTACTTTGATTCCAGGTGCCATCATTACTCCATTGGAAATCCTTACTCCCCAAAGTTTGTTTTTATCTGGAAATCTCTACTATCAATACAACATATTCTTCTTCATGTGGTACTCAAGCAAGTATACATTGCCAGATATGGCAAAAGCTGGGATGCCAACTGGTCAAAATGATTTCCACTGATCGCTTAAGCAATCTCTAATGACTAATCAATGTTGTCCACAATTTCACTACATTTTCCATAGCATGTTGTTTCATACCGTTCACACTATCTTTTATACTAATTACTATCTCTTTTTTTTTTTAACATTTTTTGTTCATTTTTATTTATTTATTAGAGAGTGACAGAGAGAGAGGGAGAGAGAGAGACAGATGGAGAGAGAATGGGCATGCAGGGCTTCCAGCCACTGCGAATGAACTCCAGATGCATGCGCCCCCTCGTGCATCTGGCTAACATGGGGTCCTGGGGAATCGAGCCTTGAACCGAGGTCCTTAGGCTTCACAGGCAAGTGCTTAACCACTAAGCCATCTCTCCAGCCCCTACTTACTATCTCTTCACAAGTTCTTCCTCCCCCTTCAACCGTTGGCCTTTTCTTAGGGTTCGTTATATAATAGCTATTTTCTACCTGCCATTGTTACTCTGGATGAAGGCTTATGGCACTCTTTATACTGCCTTCACTACTTACGCTCCATGAGTTCTCTGGGACTTTTTCCATTGTCTACAGCAAACTCTTGTATCCATTTCTCTCTCCCCATTGGACAATCACCACTAGTGTATAAACCTATTCTAAAATCTCACATCTAAACAGAAATCCTTTGATTTCACATCAGTATCTACTTACCAAATCACTTGTTACCCAACTCCATCTTAGCTGCTTGTCATTGGCGATGTTTCCATACGTCAACTTCTCTACTTAGCTAGTTTGGACTGTGAGGTCTCCTATGTTAACTCTTCTAGAGGTCATTTTGTCAAGGTCACTAACGATTTCCATACTGTCGAGGCCCATAGTTACTTTTAACTTTTGAATCTCTGATCTAACTACTTCCTCCTTTATTGAAATACTTATAAGGCACCCGCTCTACCAAATTGAATTCTATTTCATAAACACTTCCTGAACAACAGGTTTTCAGAGTGTCCTCGGGATCATTCTCACTTTCTTTTCTACAGCTGCACCCATAAAGGACCACCATTTACTCCATGGACTTAATCACCAGTGGAATTATCTCAGGCCTATCATATTCTTAAGTTCCACAGCCCAAAATATCTGACCATTAGCACTCCTTTTGGATACATAATAACTTTGTCAAACTTAATTCAGCCAGAAGGAATTCCTATCTCTCTACATCCTCCTAACAAGCCTATTAACCAACATGTCTCCATCCCAGCTAAGGCATTATGATCCACTCCATTCCTCCAGAATAATTTTCATCGTATATTTTCCCCCTCAACTGTTTTCTACCTGATTTATAAGCAAGAACTGTTGTGGGCCATTCTAAACTGTATCTTGAACTTGGCCACTTCTATCTATTTCTGTTGATCTTATCCAAGCCATGGTCAATTTTCTGCTTGGCTGCCATGATAGCTTGTGAAAGTGTCCTCTGCTTTTGTGGTTGACACCAGAAGAATCATCCTGTGTACAGCATCCCATGTGATATTTTAAAACCTGAAATCTGGGCTGGAGAGATTGCTTAGTGGTTAAGATGCTTGTCTGCAAAGCCAAAGGAACTTGGTTCAATTCCCTAGGGCCCATTCAAGCCAGATGCACAAGGTGGTACATGCATCTGGAGTTCGTTTGCAGTGGCTGGAGGCCCTGGTGTGCCCATTCTACTTGCTCTTTTCTTCTTTCTTTCTTTCTTCCTTCCTTCCTTCCTTCCTCCTTCCTTCTTTCCTTTCTTTCTCCCTTTCTTTCTTTCATTCATTTGTTCATTCCTTCCTTCTTTCTTTTTTTTATTTTTTTAAATTTTTTATTTATTTATTTGAGAGCGACAGACATAGAGAGAAAGACAGATAGAGGGAGAGAGAGAGAGAATGGGTGTGCCAGGGCTTCCAGCCTCTGCAAACGAACTCCAGACGCGTGCGCCCCCTTGTGCATCTGGCTAACGTGGTGCCTGGGGAACCGAGCCTCGAACCGGGGTCCTTGGGCTTCACAGGCAAGCGCTTAACCACTAAGCCATCTCTCCAGCCCCCTTCCTTCTTTCTAATAAATAAAATAAATATGTACAAAAAGCTAAAAAAGACCCCAGAAATCTGATCTTATCACTCTCCTTTTCAAAACTCTAGAAAAGCTTCCCATAGTAATCTGGATGAAGATCAGCCTAGTTTTTGTGCTTGCTCTCCCACTGTGTACAATCTGACTCCTGCCTGCAATTTCAGTATTACCTCGTGCCTTCTTTCCTCAGCTAGAAAGTCCAGCTACAAGCTAATCCTTTCACCCTTTGGGCATCAGTGCTCCTTTCTGAGCATATTCTTCCCTGACACTCGCATTGCTGCTTCTTATTTCCACACAATCTTGCTCCGATGAAATATCACCTCGTTGCAGAGACCTCTCACCATTCAACTTAAAAGGCTTGACATCCTATTAGATCCCTAAACAGTGTTTGTCACTAGTTGATGTGTTTCTCGTGTGATTAGCTACTTGTTTTCCTCCTTCACCTGTAATATAATGTCTATAGGAACAAAGAACTTTTTGTCTCATTCTCCCTAAAAATAAATGCAATGATCATGTCTTAATTCAGAATGGCTGCTCATTCAATGAGTGAATAAATATAGGGTTGAAGAAATTACTGCATGGTATATTCATCCTCCCCTTCATCTAGAATGTCTGCTTTTTGCCAATGGCCATTACATTATCTAATTTTAGAACTAGCTCAATTTTATTACATTGAATATTTTACTTATTTGACTCTAAATCATTATCAGCACTGGAAAGTTAGATTTTTGCTTGCCTCAAAAGCCGAAAGATAATTAAAATATGTAAGTACACACAATTGGTAGCTTGTGATAGATTCCGTGGATGGGTTCCAAAGGCAAAGACGTTCCTGTTCAATGATCTCTGAAATTGTTTTACCTGAACAATGCTTCCCATTCTAACTCAGAGATAAAGGTTAAAGATAACAGACATGGCGAAGGTCTTAATGGGCAAAGCATGCACTTGGCACCTGGAAAGAAGGATGGAGGAAAGCACCTACCAGGCAGGCAAGAACAATTTCTGTTTTCATTCTGGTATGGAAGTGAAAATTTGGCTCATGAGAGGTGTGTAATTCTGAATTGTTAGTAAATAAAGATATGATAATACTATGTTACACACCATATATTTCTTAACCTTTTTCATTTCCTCTTAGAGAAATTCCTTTTCTCTCTTGCCCAATATATATATATTCCTTTCATCGTTTTCTCTATGTCTTGATACTCCCTTTCCCATTTTAAATTTTCCTAGGCTGTGCCTTGCATATGAAAATCATTTCTCTTAGATTTTCCTCAGCCAAGTGGAAATTACAAATTTGTTTCACCACATCGTTTGAATGCAGCCCTCTAATAAAACCCTCCTGCTAGGAGAGCGCATGATGAAAAGAGATGGCCCAAGGAAGTACAACAGATGAAACTGAAAGCCAGAAGCACTCGATGTTTGAGACTTGCTTTCCTCTCAGCTCTCATGTCTCCATTTACTTACTTCTTCTGTTTCCTCAGTTGTCCTTCAAGCCTAGCCCCAACGGACCAGGGCTTCTCTCTCAAAGGCCCACATCCATGCTAACATCTAACTGCCGTGTGCTCTAACGTTAGCCGAACTGCTTGGCACACACGTTTGCTCTCCTCAGTGATGGATGGCCACCCTGTCCTCACCCATCTCCAGTTTCCAATGGGGGGCATCGAGGCGATGGTGGCTCTGTTGTTCAGAGTGGAGAACACAAGCCCGGGGTAGGGATCTGAATGCCGGGGTTGAGGATCCTTACTCTGCACCAGGAATGGAAATGCGATCTATCTTTTATCTGAGAATGTCTAGCTTATGTGGGAGCAAAGAGAAAAAGCAAGGTGAGAGTTCTACTGGGATGATAAAATGAAAATACATCTTAACAGAGTTGCAGAAGACAAGGCACATAGACTTGCTCTGTAAAATATGAACAAACGCGGAGTAACCATGTACCGTGCAGACAGGATTTTACTCCTTCAGAATAGATGCCTGTTTCCATCTCTTAGAGAAAATGTTTCCAATCTGATACCTTGTGAAAGAGAAGGTATGGCAGTAAAAATACCTTTTTTTTTTTTCTTTTTAAACTCTCTATGGTTCTAATGGGTGTTGTTCTGATTTACTAAAGAATCATGGAAATTTTACTTACTTGGCATTCAAACTATGTCCTGAATAGTATTACATTATTTTATTTTCTGTAATGCACAGTCCCACCATGTTCACATTGTTCAGTCTATATACTTTCTTTCCATTAAAGAAAACCATTAACCCATTAAATGCCACGTCACATGTAAATGAGCAATGAATTCATTAAAAACAAATTGAAACTGTCAAAGTTATGAGCATTTGTTAGTTTAAACCTTTGCTTGCTATTACCTAGGTTAAATCTCCATCATGTTTTTGAGAAGAAAAAACCAAGGCATTATGTCTCTTAGTCATGGGTAAATTGAGGAACATGGAAAGTACAATTGGGATGGCAGTCAGTGAGACACTGTTAAACAACGAATCAGCTCACCTTACAGATGGATGGGAGTAGATCCAAGATTGTAGCATTTGCCAGTAATTATTTTGATATAAATATGGTCATTGTGGCTGATTTAAATATGCAAAAGCAAGGAGCATAAAGTTACAGGATGTTGTGCATCATTTTTTTTTCCTTTCAGTTGTAGTATCATGCTCGTGGAATCACATTGGACACAAAGGTAGACTTCCTTGGGCAGATATGGAATATGGCACTACCTCAGAGGACATGAAGATGAGCTGACCATTGAGGACCCTGTGATGTGTGAGGACCAGGGTGACTCTGGGGACCTCTGCACTGGAACCTCAAGGCCCTCCTTCCTGAATGCTGCCACGTGCTTTCCTTGGTTACTGTTATCTCCTAACTCTCTTATCTTGGTTCAAAGCTGAGTTAAGGGGAGATTACCTGATTGCTCCAATTGGATCTGTTGTTGCGCAGGGCCAAGGGTGTCCATGGCCTAGCGACTGCTGCTGGGAACTCGTCTTCATGTGTTTTGGAGAAACAGGAGCACAATGTCTGTGTAGCTTCCCTTACAATGTGCCTACATTGTAGGAACATTGCTTGAACAGTGAGCACCTGTGCTTTCTTTCCAGCTAATGTGATTGCAACCCGTGTGGAAACCAGTATCTTGGGTCCTACATCCTAGTCCTAATTGTGAATTGAACTTCGATATAAACCACTGGACAAGTGGAGAAAAGACGCAACCTCTGTCTTCAAATGGGAAGGAGACTTAACAAAAGAGAGGTTTTCAAGAATCATGTAGATTGGATTACATGTGTGACATTCCATTCCCCCCTCCTAACATACAGGAAGCTAGCATGACAGGGATTCTTGGATATGATAATCCATAGAATGAAAGTGGTCAGAGCAGAGAGAACTGCATCACAGCTTTGGAACTAGAAGGGAAACAGGAGAAATGGCAAACAGAGATGCTGAGGAAAGTGAACTAGAAGAAATGAAATAGAATTCTATCACAATGTCCTGAACCAGAAGATTTTGGAAATAGAAAGCACCATCTACCTCCATGGCCAGGATCTGTGCGGGGCCCACGCGGACAGGCAGTCATATACGAAGCAGCGATCTACAGACCTGCTCCTCACTCGTCTCGTTTCCTCTCCGGACTCCTTTTCTGTATCAGGAGACAAGAGGTATATTGGACGGAGAGTCAGAAGCAGAGGAAATCTAAGCCAAGGGATTCATGCCTGAGAAAGGGAAACTGAAAAGAAAGGCTTTCAATGAAACTATATACACTTTGAGGGGATTTAGATTCTTGCAGTGACATACGTATCCCTGCAAACATAAGGAGCCATCTCGGATGTATGCGTGTTGGTGTGACAGTCCCCACAGGTCCCTGTGAGAGTAGCTTTAGGGCCTGCAAGGTGGTGTGACACTGATGTGGGCACATAGAGCCCCAAGAGCAGAGAGGCCTCTACCTTGGAATGCAATGCTCCACAGTTGCCACCTTGACATTCCTAATTAATGGGCATTTGTGATTTGTATTTGAAGCCAATGGAATGGTGCCATAGGCTTGGTTCTGCAGCGGAGATGGGCTCCACATCGTACCATCTTCCCTCCCCTCTTCCACAGCTGCTTCTCCTAGGCTGATTTCCCTTTTACTTCTCCTTTTTATTTTATTTTATTTTTTGAGTTTTTAAGGTAGGGTCTCATACTAGCCCAGACTGACCTAGAATTCACTATGTAGTTTCAGGGTGGGCTTGAACTCATGGGCGATCCTCTTACCTCTGCCTCCCAAGTGCTAGGATTAACGCTAGGCTTGACTTCCCTTCATTTTATTTATTTATTTATTTATTTATTTATTTGAGAGCATCAGGCACAGAGAGAAAGACAGATAGAGGGAGAGAGAGAGAATGGGCGCGCCAGGGCTTCCAGCCTCTGCAAACGAACTCCAGACGCGTGCGCCCCCTTGTGCATCTGGCTAACGTGGGACCTGGGGAACCGAGCCTCGAACCGGGGTCCTTAGGCTTCACAGGCAAGCGCTTAACCGCTAAGCCATCTCTCCAGCCCATGACTTCCCTTCTTGATCTTCCCTTCGTGCCTGTGCTCCTGCTCCTATGAGCTGTTGAGCTCTTAGGAGTCCCCGGGATAGACTACCCTGTTAGTCTCAGCAGGGCCCTGGTGCAGGTATGAGGCAGGCCAAGGAAAGATGTAAATCTTAGGCTGGCCATGCTATGGTGTGCTTGGGGTGGGGGAGTGTGTTAGGCATATGTCCCAGATAGAATCTCTCATCTATCTACTGTCCTGGTACCAGTTACCAGGTACCAGTGTGGGAACTGCAATCTATTAGGGCAGGGCACATACATTTCATGTCTACTGTGTGCTGTGCTTATTTCCTTGTTTATTTCATTGTTATGCCATTTTTATTGCTTAACTTTGGGAAGGGTTTACAACTCTTGAAATCTGAGGTAAATATGTCTTTCTTCGGGCAACTTTTACTTGTGGCTTTTTTTGAGGTGCTGCCCATCCATGTCAACTTGGAGCTGTGGCTGCCTTCACGTTGCTGGGGCCAAACATCCAACCAGAAGCAGCTGATGGAAGGAGAGGTTTTGTTGTAGCTTGGTCTTGAGCAGAGTGGCCTGGTGGCAGGGACAGTTGCTAGAGTGGTGTGGGCATCACCTCTGCCACAGCCCAGTAGAGTGAGCCATGCCCTGGCGGAGGGGAACTAGCTACCTCACTCCTCAGCTCTGCCCAGCAACGCACCTTCTCCAGCGAGGCTCTGCCGCCCACATCATCACCAGGTGGGGACTAAATGTTCAAAGCATGTGAATGTATGGGGATATCTAATGCAAACCACCACTACTGGTATTTCTCAAGGCGTGTGATATTAGCTTTTTGCATGGGACACTTCATGATGGAGAAATAAATAGTGGTGTCTGTATTTCTACCTATAATGTCCTCTTGTAAGGCTAGTAATTATGAGAACTCCAGTATTTCCAAATAATTTTGTCATGGGTTCTCATTGCATAAACGTTCTTTCTCAGAATTAAGTTTTTGGCTTGAGATCTTCAAGTCTCATGAGGCGGTTGAATAGGGGTTTTATATTATAGTTAAGTAGGTATTTTATATTAACCAATTGGTAACTCCAAACTCTCATCACCCTCTCACTACCGCCTGCTCAAACCAAGGACGGAGACGCCGATTTATGCCCTGGCACTCTGAGTCTGGGAACGCAGCCTCACTTTCTTACTTTTTGCTGTGTTAGGTTGTAACTCTTCAGGATTCCAGCTCCGTCTGTCCTGTATCTACAATTACTACCTGGGGTAAACCTTGGGCTTTATATCTTATGTCTTATATCCTACAGCCCCTGGGGCTATAAAATTCAAGTACACATTTGGCAAAACAACTCTATTGTAAAAGCCTAATCTCCTGTTTTTCAGACTCTACCTACCTACTGCCTAGACAGTTATTTCTCTCTTTTTTTTTTAAAAAAAAAAAACCTTTTATCTAACTTCTAGGTACTTTCAGAAGCTAAAGTGAAACATAGATCTACCTTACTACATCTTTTCAAGAAATCAGTACGCAAAAATCTCCTAGCTTAAGAAAAATTATTATAAAAATAAGTATGCCTTTAGGATAAGGCAACAAAGAAACATAGGCTATGGCAAGAATGGTAGTTGCATGGTATGTGGTAAAGTTCAGAGTGTGGGAGTCGGATAAACTTGAATTTGAGTCTTTGCTCTACCATCTATTTCTGTGACCTTGGGTAAATCACTGGATATTTTTAAATCTCTATTTCATTTGCAAACCTCACATCCATTTTTTTTTTCAACATGGTTGAAAGGACTAGAGAGAAAATACATACTATGTTAGCTGTCTTTAGTTTCTATTCCAGTGTCAGGGCTTCTCAGATACTCTTATCCAGTTTCCTTTTCTTTTGTCTTTACTTATTCTTTTACTTTTGCAGTAGATAAATCAATAGAATCTAGACACACATAGATGACAGATTAAATTTTAATTTGTTTGGATGAATCCTATGAGGATCCCTAAATGCAGTTTACATCTTAGAGAATTAAGGTATAACCACACAAAAGTCAATATTTCTTATAAGAAATCCGCCATTATAGGTGCACAGAGCAGTTTTCATTTCCAAAATTCAAGGAAATATGTTGCCTCAGATGTAGGATAGTGGAAACCATCAGCTCCTTTAGGAAATTTATATGGACTTTAAGATGCCTGCCCAAGACTCACAGGATGAGCCCAGCCAAGATTCTGTCATGGGCAGGGGACAGAATCATGTGACATCACCACTCCCTGAGGCGTTACTGATAGTTAATGATTGCTGGGGGAATGGTGTGCATTCTCTTCAGTGGTCTGTCCACTTCATGTAAGCAGAAGGGGTTCAGTGGAGGTGAGAGCTGGATTAGAGAGTAAGGGAAGCCCTTCATGATCAAAATCCAATGTATATGTGTGTACATTTACCAAGGAACAAATTAAAATTCAAAAGATACAGCCATAGATCATGTCATCGGGTCTGTTTTTTTTTTTGTTTGTTAAATTATGTAAAAAGCACACAAATCCAGTTTGTTCCTATGTGATGCAGTAATGGAATTTCAAAACTCTAGAACAGAAGTCAGACTTGTAGTGGAAGAATATGGGAAATGTGCACAATGCAGTGTGTACAAAGACAGGCTCTTGGTTTCCGCAGGTTTGCGATAGGTATTGGGGAAAATTCCAGTGGAGTCACAGAATAGGTACATTTAGCTTCCCTGTGTTATCTCACAGGAGAGAGAGAGAGAGAGAGAGAGAGAGGGATTCCACTGTGGCAATTCTACCTGCTGTTCACTAAAGACCATGCATTCCCAGAGTCAGATTAAATGGGACACAAATCTAGTGTCAATTCCAGCAATTCTCTGATTGTGTGAACATCTCACACTACTGAAAATGATTCTTTTTAAAAATAGAAATGTTATTTGTATAATAGCCTTTAAATGCAAGCCAGAAACTTCATTTGGTGTAAATTGAAAAAACAGATATCTCTGGCAACATAGGAAATCCAGCTGTATTGGACTTGGAGTGAGGAATATCTGCCTTTGGCTGGTTGATTGCCAAAGGGAGTTAGTTGTTTTATGCATTTTGCCAAAATGACTGACTTTAGAACCTAACTCAAGTACAGTAGAACTGTACTGAGACTAAAATTTATGTTCTTCATACACTAATCCACATATTGCCTTGACTGGAAAAAGATTTTATATACATTAAAAGCTATTGATCTGGGCAGATGGCTCAGAGGGTAAAGCACTTGGCCTTTTTTTTTTTTTTTTTCTCTCATGCAATAAAACTTTAGCATTTTGAGTAGAGATTCAACTATTATTGAAACTGGTAATTTCCAAACTGAAATTGGGGCAAATGGCTATCAAGCAGAGTAATGCCATCACTGGCTGCTGGGATTAGACTGCAGAAGGGACAGCCCCCCTCAGATGGAGAGCAGGTGCCTGAGCACCTGTGTTCAGAGCTCACAGAAAGCCTGATGCTGTAGTGAGGAAGAGTCAGAATTGCCCGGAAGCTTGGGAGGCCAGCTAGCCTGGTCAGCCCAGCAGTAAACGATGAGAGACTCTGCTTCGCAAACATGTGAGGACATTTATCCAGCACTGAAAAGATTGTTATAGTTACCATAAAATAAGTATGGAGGCATCCAAGTTTAATAGGTCACAGGTAATGTCCTAAAAGTTGTGAAATCTCACAAAATAAGTCCAGAATTAGAATTTTGCAAGGTTAAGTAAAGGTGGAGTGGGGGATTTTTCACATCTTATCACGCAGCAGATCCACAATGCATGGGCTTGATGAACATGCAGTTGCACAGAGAGAGGCGAGCTGAATTTTTCTGCTGGCTGTTCTACTCAGCTTCTGGGAGTACAGACACTGGCTGCAGAGAACTGCCCCCCTCAGGGCCTGACTAGGGACAGAAGGCACTGTCGTATACAATCATAGTGGAAACAATGCAAATTATTGTGTGGACAAGATGCCAAAAGACTGTATAGCAGTATGGTGGTTGAAAGGATGTGTGCACTCTGACTAGACAAGTCACAGCTAGCTGCCTGTTTCACTATGATGGCATCATGGTGCCAATCAGTATTGTAAAAGATAAACCATTTAGGTTTATCTGGGCACATGCGAAAAATTCTTGTGTCATATCATGTGGTGGTAGACAGATGTGCCAATCAGAAAGAAGATGGAGACCATGCACAGTGCTTTCCCAGCAGGTGCAATGTGGTTATTCAAGGCATTTACCGAAGACCTATGGTGGTAGTTTTGGATGTAAATACGCCCCATAGCTTCGGGTGTTTTTGTTTAAGATTAAGCTTCACCAGGCTGAGTTCTCCTGAAAGACATCTGTCCCCGGGGTGGGGCTGAGCTCTGGCTATCCTCTCTGTGCTGTGGATGCAAGAGGAAGTAAGGCAGAGTCTGCTGTGATGCAACTTTCCCTGGAATCTGTGAGCCTGGACTAACCCTTTCCTCCCATAAGCTGCTTCTCGCCTGGTGTTTGTCTTTGCAATACCTGCTGTATGCCTGGACGAGGCTTAGAGCCTAAAGACAGAAGAGGAGAGTGATGGCAATGCTATAGGGAACAGTGAGTAAGTGCTCTCACAGAGAAAAAACAGGGTTTGCTGAGTCACCAGGGGGGAAGGTTTCTACTCTGTGCTCCTTGGGGAACACATGGGGGTGGGGAGCTACCTAAGTCGTTGACAAATGAGCTGAAGGATTTGAAGACCGAGCACATGCACCCAACTCAGAAAAGAGTAAGAAGAAAGAAAGAAAGAAAAAAGATCCAGAAAGAAGGGGGGGAAAGGGGGCTGGGAAGATTGCTCACTGGTTAAAATTAAAGCCTGCCAGGCCCAGGTTTGATTCCCCAGTACCCACATAAAGCCTGACGCACAAAGTGCCTCACGCATCTATAATTGGCTTGCAGCATCAGCAACAGGCCCTGACGTACCCACCCATGTTCTCTCTCTCTTTCTCAAAAAGTAAATAAAAATATTTTTTCTAAATTTATTTTGTTCATTTTTTTAAATTTATCTATTTGAGAGCAACAGACACAGAGAGAAAGGCAGGGGGAGAGAGAGGGGATGAGCGTGCCAGGGCCTCCAGCCACTGCAAACGAATTCCAGACGCGTGCGCCCCCTTGTGCATCTGGCTAACGTGGGTCCTGGGGAATCACGCCTCGAACCGGGGTCCTTAGGCTTCACAGGCAAGCGCTTAACCGCTAAGCCATCTCTCCAGCCCAATAAAAATAATTTTAAAGACAAAAAGTACCAGCCAAATACTGCAGGGCGTGGTGGCGCATGCCTTTAATCCCAGCACTTAGGAGGCAGAGTTAGGAAGTTTGCCGCTCAGAGTTCAAGGCCACCCTGAGATGACATAGTGAATTCCAGGTCAGCCTGAGCCAGAGTGAAACCCTATCTCGAAAAACCAAAATAAAAAAATAAAAATAATAAATACCACATTGGCAAATTCTAGACATGAGTGAATAGGATGTATTTAAGGGTTATAAATGGTCTTGGTGTGGCCAGTACACAGGTGAAGATGCAGGAGGAGGTGAGCCAAGAAAGCAGAGGCAACCCTGTCATGTTCTGTCTGGTTTTGAGGAACTCGGGCTCCGTTCTCATGGGAGACGGCACGCACCCATTCTGATGATCTTACAGCTGCATTGGGAAGAGGGATTTGGCAGAATGGAGGAGAGAGGCTAGATGCAGGCATATTTAAAGATGAACATTAATTAGCAGGCAGTTGCAGAGGTCCAAGGAAGTAATAATGGGTTCCCAAGTGACTTGAGTCCAATGATGAAAGGAGGAGCCTCAGGTTTGGTGGCGGGTTGGATTAGTTCAGAGAACACGGTTCTGTCCTCCAGATGGAGACCAAAGGACAGATGGAATTAGACAGGTGGAGAATGAATTAGGAGTTAAGCCTGTGACATTCTAGGTGCCTGAGGGATGACCAGTTGGATATGTCCATGAAGCAGCCCCATCAGTGAGCCCCGTAGAGAGCCTTTGGACTGAAAGCCCCGGGCAAGGGGAGCGATTTGGGGTGACCGATGCCGTATGAGTTCTTGAAGGCACCTTCCAGTGACCTGAACAGCAGCAACTCTAGGAAGAGAATATTTCGATTTGTGTACACAGACAGAGGAGGCGCAGGGGGAGAGGAGCGGGGCCTTGGAGAAGCAAGGGAGTCATGGGCAGGAAGAATCGGGCAGCTGTGTGGATAAAGGCAGAGGCTACCAAAATGCAAGCTGAAAATTGTTTCATCAGGGACATTTTCATAAAACATGTGAGAGATTGGGCGAGGACTGGGATGAGGATGCAGGAAATGGAATAAGGCTAATACGTAAATGGCGGCGAAGGGGTGGTGGCCGTGTTTAACGCTTGCAAGAAGGGTGTCTGCGAGAAGACAGCAGGTGCAGCTGAAGTCAGAGCAAGGAAGACCCTCACTCCTTTTTGTCATATGTCCATCTTACTTATTTCCAAGGACAGAGAAAGACAGAGGCAGAGAGTAAGAATGCATGAGAGTGGGTGTGTCTGGGCTGCTGGCCACTGCAAACAAGCTCCAGATGCGTGCATCTCTTTGTGCATCTGGCTTCACATGGGTCCTGGGGAATAGAATCCAGGTCTTCAAGCTTTGCAGACAAGCACCTTAACCATTGAGCAACCTTTTCAGCACCCCCACTTTTACTAGCAGGAAAAGCTTTAATTTATCATATATGCTGAAGCCACTAGAGGGTAAGGTGAAAGAGGTAGGGGTCAGAGAGAAAGGCGAGCACACACACACGCATACACACACACACACACACACACACACACACAGAGCGAGCGAGCGAGAAAGCAAGCGAGAGAGATGTAGCCTGACTCTTAGAGGCAGCTGGCCATGACAGAGAGCAAGATAGCTGTGGTTCCACAACACAGGTAGAGTGGCCCTCAATGGAAGGAGCATCCTGTTCAAGGAAAATGCCCGTATGAATGTACACATGAATTGCTTTTATCATGTGGGGTGGTTTGTGAGTCAGGGACTGGACTCCATGAACTTAATGCTCATGGGCTCCATTTTCTGTGTAAAACAAGAGGAAAGGTTGGGCCTTGAATAAGGACAATAATACATAATATTAAATGGAGACAACAAGGGGAAGAAAAAATGGGCAGGCTAGAAAGAGACACAATTCATTTTTTTTTAAAAAAATTGTTCATTTTTATTTATTTATTTGAGAGTGACAGAAAGAGAATAAGCACACCAGGGCCTCGAGCCACTGCAAACGAACTCCAGATGTGTGCGCCCCCTTGTGCATCTGGCTAACGTGGTTCCTGGGGAATCAGGCCTTGAACCGGTGTCCTTAGGCTTCACAGGCAAGTGCTTAACCACTAATCTATCTCTCCAGCCCCACAGTCCATTTTTTCTACTGAGTACGCAAGGTTTTAGGGAAGAGGCAATGCTGGGTGTGCTCTGCTAGCATGGCAGGATCCAGGAAGACGGAGGGAGGAAAGCTCAGGGAAGCGGACTCCTGCGAGCAGAAGCCAAAGAAGACAAAGGTCTGCCAAGGTCACTGCCTCCAAAAAGCAAGTTACCCATTAAGATCGCAGGGAAATGGGCCAGAGACGTGGCTTAATGGCTAAGGCATTTGCCTGCAAAGTCAAAGGACCCAGGTTCAACTCCCCAGTACCCATGTAAGCCAGATACACAAGGTGGCACATGTGTCTGGAGTTTGCAGCAGCTCAAGACCCTGGCGTGCCAATTCTCTCTCCCTCTATCTGCCTCTAAATAAAGTTCTTTAAAATTTAAAATAAAGGGCTAGAGGAATGGCTTAGTGGTTAAGGAGTTTGCCTGCAAAGCCAAAGAACCTGGGTTCGATTCCCAAGGACCCACATTAGCCAGATGCACAAGGGGGCGCACATGTCTGGAGTTCCTTTGCAGTGGTTGGAGGCTCTGGCACGCCCATTCTCTCTTTCTGTCTCTCTCTGTCTCCCTCTTTCTCTGTCAAATAAATAAGTAAATAAAACATTAATTTTTTTAAATTAAAGCAAGCATTCAAGGTAAACAAAGAATATCAATTTCGTTTGAAAAAAGAGTAAAATATCATCACTTCACCTGTCTTCTGTTCAGGTGCTCTACTCATTGCTATATACAAACCATCCCAACATGTTGGTTCAAATGGTAGCCTCTTCAAAATTCAATATCATGGGCTAGAGAAATGGCTCAGCACTTTAGGTTCTTGCCTGTGAAACCTAAGGACCCAGGTTCGATTCTCCAGGACCTATGTAAACCAGATGCACAAGGTGGTGCATGCTTCTGGAGTTTGTTTGCTGTGGCTAAGGTCCTGGCGTGCCCATTCTCTCTCTCTCCTTCTCTCTCTTTGTCTCTTTCTCTCTCTCTCTCAAATAAATAAAAAGAATTCAATATCACAGCTTCTGCAGGTAAGGACTCAAGACTCAGTGGTGTTCACTAAGTGTAGTGGCTTGTGCTTAGCTGGTAGTTGGGCTGCTCTGGAGGATTCAATACGGTTCTACTCACAAATATAGCAAGTTGGGAGTGTTGGTGAGAAGCTTAGACTCCATAGGGAGCTATTGATGAGACACATAACTGATTCTTTGCAGGACGGTCTTGAGTAGTTTGCTTTTTGTAATGTTGGTGGCCCTTTTGTGGAGCACCGTTCTCGACTGGGGATGTTCTCGCCCAGCCGGGGCATGATGGGAAGCATCTGTGGACCTTTGCGTGTTGGTCGTTTTAGCTGAGAGCAAGCTGACTCCGTCCTCCAGTGGGTGGAGACCAGGGGTGCTTCTAGACAGTCTTGTGTGTACAGGATGCCCCGTTTCATCTCACCCCACCCCCCAAGGTCAGTTACACTGAGGCTGCAGAACCTGACCACATGGCCTTCTAAGTCACGTGGAGTATCTTCTACCAAATTGCATGGCTTAAGCAGGTTCGCCACTGATCTAGATTCCAGCAGGCAGGGACTCCCCACCACACACATACTTCTTTGATGGAGGATTGACAAGGTCAATTACACTACAGCATAAGAGGAAAATATTTCAGGAAATACAAATTGCAACAACAGGAATAAAAGCATAAAACCGATATTTTGGAGAAAGAGGAAACATTTAATAGCTGATAATAAATATTATGAACAGGGCTGGAGAGATAGCTTAGCAGTTAAGCGCTTGCCTGTGAAGCCTAAGGACCCCGATTCAAGGCACAATTCCCCAGGACCCACATTGGCCAGATGCACAAGTAGGCACACGTGTCTGGAGTTTGTTTGCAGTGACTGGTGGTCCTGGCGTACCCATTCTCTTTCTCTCTCTATCTGTTTCTTTCTCTGTCTGTCTGTTAATGTTAAATAAATAAGTAAAAATAACAAAAAAATTTTTAATTATTAGGAACAGCTTTTGTACACAAGGGAGAGAGACGGGTTTAATCAGTGTGTTTCACAGAGGAATCAAGTGCTTTATACTAGTAGGAAAAGGTAGAGGTAAAACTGTCTCTCAAGCCAGAAGTGGTGGTGCACACCTTTAATCCCAGCACTCAGGAGGCAGAGATAGGAGGATCACCATGAGTTCAAGGCCACACTGAGACTACAGAGTGAATTCCAGGTCAGCCTGAGCTACAGTGAGACCCTACCTCGGAATACAAAACAAAACAAAACAAAACAAAAATGTCTCTCACTTGTTTCTGTTCCAACTTATAAGCAAAGAGTAAGTGTGAAATGCCTTATTGGGCAGAGCCAGGTTTCTTGACCCATTCAGCTCCTGGAAAACTAAGGCTTATGGTCTCTGTGGAGCCTGAGAGTCCTGATATGATGCCACCAACTTCTTATCGGAGGGGAACTCCAGGCTCAGCGTGTCATGGGTAGATCTTTGGTTCTCATCCTCCTTCCCCTACGCCAGGACTTAGGTGCACAGCTCTGCTCAGAGACACGGTGACACTCGGAGTGGGAGCAAGACTGCATGTGGCGCTCGCGGTCACTGGCTCCTTCCCCTGGACCTTTGCTTCTGTCACCAAGCTTTTGAGCTTGCGTGCCACTTTCTGTAGCACATGTTCTTTCCCAAGATGATCCTGGGGCCCAGGAACATGGCCCCACATAACAAAGTTAGAGTTGCAAATACAGCTTGCTTACTTAACAAACGTATTTGTAGTAAAAATGCTTGAACACGTTATCATTATCTAAAGATGAGGAAAATCTGGAAATCCTGGCCCTACAATCTTGATGGCAACATTGTCTGGAATCCGGCAGTGTGCGCCTTGGGGGTTCGAAGTATCTGTGAAGTGCTGTAAGGGGCTTGTAGACAGTCCCAGTGCTGCTGGCGTGAACATCCAACCAGCGACAGTTTAGGGGAGGAAGGGATGTCTTTCAAGCTTGCAGATCCAGGGGAAGTTCCATTGATGGCAGAAGAAATGGTCACCTTGCACAGACCCAAGCAGAGATAGACAACCGAAACAGCCAGCAAACACAGCAGCAAGCAGGAGGCGGCTGGAGACCCCACCTCGCTGCACCTTTGGGCTGGAATTCAGATCTGCCCCAGTGACACGGCCTCGTGCCAGGGGTCTGCCTGCTGGGGCTGAATCTGCAGACTCAAGTTCTAAAAATATTTACTTATTTAGTTAACAAAGAAAGGGGGATATGCATAAACACACACACACACACACACACAGAGGGAGAGAGAGAGAGAAAGTAAGAGGAGTCTGCCTGCTGGGGCTGAATCTGCAGACTCAAGTTGTAAAAATATTTATTTATTTATTTATTTATTTATTTATTTATTTATTTATTTAACAGAGAAAGGGGGATACGCATATACACACACACAGAGAGAGAGAGAGAGAGAGGGAGGGAAAGAAAGAGCCTTATGCATAAGGGGCACACGAATCTGGAGTTAGTTTGCAGTGGCTGGAGGCCCTGGTGCACCCGTTCTCTGTCTCTCTTTCTCTCTCTCCCCTCTTTCTCTGTCAAATAAATAAATAAATAAAATTATATTTATACACACACACACACACACACACAGAGACACACACACATACATACTTTGAGACATGTGGAAAAAAAATGTAAACAGGCCCCCACGTAGCCAGAGCCCTATACCTCTATACCTGTGCATAGTTTTTTGAATCAGGATCACTGGTATGTGATATATAGCCTTTTTCTTTCCTTCTATCAGGTTTCCAGTTCGTCATCCATGGATTCGACTAACCACAGGTTGAAAATATGTGGAAAAAATTTCATCTGTACTAAACATGTACAAATGTCCTTCTTATGTCATTAGTCCCTACAACAAACATACATTTATATAGCAGTTATACTATATTGGATATCAAAAGTAATCTAGAGGTGATCTAAAATATATAAGAGGATGTGTAGGTGATAAGAAAATATGATGCCTTTAGATACTATGTAATGGACTGAATGTCCATGGATTTTGGTATTCCTGGTCGTGGGGAGTGGGAAGTGGAACCAGCCCCTGTGGATGCTGAGGGATGACTGTTCCATTCAGAAAGATGAAGTGCTGATTAAGGAAAGCAACTGGGAATAAACAGCATTATTTTTATTAATATTATTTATTTATTTATTTACTTAGAAAGAGAGAGAGAGACAGAATGGGCATGCCATGCCCTCTAGCCACTGCAAACAAACTCTAGATGTATGCACCACCATGTGCATCTGGCTTACTTGGGTTCTCAGGAGTCAATCATGGGTCCTTAGGCTTTGCAGGCAAAGCCTTAACTGATAAGCCATCTCTCCATCCCAGCAGCATCATTTAAAAAACATTGTATATTTATTTATGTGAGAGAGAGAAAGAGGAAGAAAGAGGAGAGAATGGGCATGCCAGGGCCTCCAGCCACTGCAAACCAACTCCAGATACATGCGCCCCCTTGTGCATCTGGCTTACTTGGGTCCTGGAGAAACGAACAGGGAGCCTTTGGCTTCACAGGCAAAAAATGTCTTAACCGATAAAATATCAGGATCCAGGAAATGGGAAGGAATAAGTCAAAGAGTATAAAATTATAGTTATGTTAGCTAACCATGTCTAGGGTCATGTGAAATGATAATTAACAGTACAATTGTATTGTAGAATACTATACTATTATACGAATATATGAATGTCCTGTGGTAATTACTTCTCCATGTATATGTGTATCAAACTGTTATCTATACCTCAAATATATGTAATAAAAATTTTAAACAGTGGAAATTTTCTAACAATACCAAATAGGAGCTAATTTGATAAATTCCTTCTATAATTGAATTCCCACTTTAATAATTATAACTTCTTGACAATATAGCTTTGTCTATTGTGAGCCAACAAAAGCAGCTATATGAGCATAGCTACTATTATGGTTTGAATGTGAAATGTTCCCACAAAGACTCATGTGTTGGAGGTTTGGTTTCCAATGTATCAGCAGTCAGAACTGGGAATTTTGAGAAAAGATGAGATGGGGGGCGGGGGAGTTTCTAACTTCATCAACAGGTTAATTCACTGGTGAATTCATAATCTGATGGTATCATTGGGGGCAGGGTTGTAGAAATTATAAGGTGGGGTCCAATTGTAGAAAGTAGGTTACTTGGGAATGCTCTGGAAAGGTATACTTATCCTCAGCTTCTCTTTCTCTCTCTCTCTTCTCTGTCACTGCTTGCTGGCTCTTGTTCTATTTCCTGGCTACCGTGATAAGAGCAGCTCTTTTCCACTGGACCCTTCCCACCCAGATGCTCTGCTTCTACTCTGGAGGCCACAGACATGGTCCAAAGACAATCAACTGAAACCTCTGAAACTGTGAGCCAAAAATAAATCAACCACTTCGTTAGGTAGTAGGGATGTATGCCAATGTTAAGATTCTACTGATTCTTAGTCTCTAAGAGAAAAGTGATTTCAAATTCCTTTTAAATTTTCCTAAATAGGATACTACAAATGAAGCAGCCACTCTCACTCACAAAACTCCATTCATTTCAGAATCCTGGCAGACTGCTATAAATAACGAACTCTGGCAGTCTCAGTGAAAATTTCCATTTGGATTAAAAACAAAACAATACAACAACAACAACAAAAAATGAAATATAACTTGTGAAAAGAAAGAAAGATGTAAGTCCATAATTAAAATCAAGATAATTTAATGAGAAATAACCAACACAGGTGAAGTAATTTTGCAGCCAAGATCAAAGCCTGACATTTTGTGAGGAAGCTGAGGAATATATTAGATACACTCTGTTTGTCTCCATGCAGGTAGCCATTCGGTTACATCCTCTGAACTGGGCAGATTCATTTAGTGTAATTAGTTCAAGTTCTGAGTCAAGTTTAACTTAAAAGGACTCAAGAATTTGAACCGTTTTACCCTTCACTTCTCAAAATGATTTTACTGTCTAATGACTTACAACAAAATACTTTTAAAATTAATTATGCTTCTGTTCCTTAAACTAGCCTTTATTCAATTTGCAAAGCTATTGAGAATATAAGGGTCCAGAAAATCCGATTGCTCTTGCATCAATTTGCATTAGTAAAGCGCACAAATAAACAAGGCTCATTAGCATGTTCCTGTCATCCCAGATCTTGGAAGACTGAGAATGGAAATCATACATATGAAGCCAATTTGGATTATGTAGCAAGACCTTGTCTCAAAATAAAATAAAATAAGATAAAACAAGTACAAGCCATATAGTTGAAACAATATTTATGGATGAAAACTTGTGCTGATTATATCAGTGCACACTCATTAAAACTTTTAATTATAGTTTTGAAATTATATATATGTCACATACCAAATATCACAACAGGATGCAGTGTGACGATCACACTATTGGATTCCCTTGTCCCTCAGCATTTTGCCAGAGTGAACAATGTAGTTGTATCTTTTAGTCTTCTGGAGATATTCAGTGCCAACACCAGCGTTTAACCAGATGTGCCTCCTTCTTCTTTCTCAGATGATGACATAAGATGAACCCCAAATAGCACCTTGTTTCTTTTTTCTTACTGTTCTGTTACCATTTCCACCATGATTTGGCGTGTATTGCATGTGAGAAAAACAAATTATCACATTATTTTGCGTGTTGAATCGCTTTGGCAATATGAGTTTCTGTAATTTATCTCACCATTCCCATGCTAACAGACATTTAGACTGTTTTAAATCTTTTGTCATTACAAAATAAAAAAATATTGTGATGAACAGCTTAGCATATCACCTCTGGGCACACCTGTCAGATAAAAGACCACAAATGGAACTGCAGAGGCAGAAGGTAGATGCAGTTAAAACTGTAACAGTGAGAACTTTTATAAAAATTGTATCACATCTATGTCACCAATAACTGTGGATGACATACTTATTTCACACAATTTGACTGCACAGCGCTTTGCAAAATTTTTCCCAATGTCAGAAATATGAAATGGGGCTTTACTGCAGCTTGAATTTGAAATCTCTTCTTTTGAGGGATCTCTATAAGTATAAAATTATTTAATTTTCCTCTTTTGTGAGTTACCTAATTATAACCTTTGTACACATCTATAAGGTTATTGTTTTCTCTTTTTTGACAGTCTATAATATATAAATGATAGTTACAGTAAATTTATGGGAAGAAAAAAATGTTTCCTTCTATTTATCCTATGTGCACTGGCTGGGATCCTACAAATTAGTCTGACATAAAATAGATTAAAAAGGAAAAATAAGTTTCATAAGACATGGGAGCATTTGCCACTAAGTGGAAGGGAATATCCAGAGGCATTGCCCCCATCTTACAATGACCACAGCCCCAGGGGAATGCCAGCAAGCCCACTGAGGAGGGTCCCTGTAGAATGGGGGCAGGGAGGAGGGCAATGATGGTACCAACACATGATGTGTCCATGCAAAGTTTCTACTTAATAAAAAAATGAAGAAAATATATGAAGAAATGGTTACACCTATGTGTTTTTACACTAGATCAAGAATGAAAAACCATAAAAAAATATGATTGGGCAAAAGCATATGAGCTGAGTGGAGTAACGATGAAAACTTAGCGAGGGCAATTCATTCAGACTGCTCCTGGTGTCCCTCTCCTTTAAGAGGGAAGCTCTCTCTTTCCTTCTTGTGTAGGTTAGGCTCCTCTCCTGAGGTCTTATGACCACTTTAGAGGTAAGTCAATAAGTCCTTCCTATACCTGCTATTTCTTAAGTTCCTTTATTTTACAATATTCAATGTGTTAAGTTAGTCACATCTTTTGGGGTTGTTTGTTCCAAGCCCCACCAAGAGCAATATTTATGCATGTAGTTGGAGAATTAACCTTGATGACAACTTTTCCCTTTTGTATAGTTTGCTCTCTCTGACTTGGCTTGACTTATGCTGTTGTGGAATTTAAAGCACTTTCTTTCTAAAATTATTAGTGTGTATAATTTGAGCAGAGTGATAGACTTCATTACCATATCTTCACACATGTACACAACGTACTTCAACCGTGTCCATAACCCCATTCAACCTTTAAGCTTCTTACCTAAGAAACAACATGTAAGGATATACTGTGTGTGTTCTGAGAATTTAGACTTAAACCATATTTTTAAAGTATGCTAGTGGCCATGAAAACCAACATGCTTTCATGGTTAAATCTGGGAAGATTTTAGCTGCAGCAGGTAGACAGTGAATATATATGATATATGAGTAAAATTTATTCTTGAAAGAGTTGATCTTTGAAATAATGTGTACCTTACACAAGAAAGAATCTAAGCAAGTTGGAGGAAAATGAAGAACTGTAGAGATGGCTCAGTGGCTGACGGCACTTGCTTGCAAAACCTGACAGCCCAGGTTTGATTCTCCAGTACCCATAATAAGCCAGTTGCACAAACTGGCACATGTGTCTGGAGTTCATTTGCAGTGGCAGGAGGCCATGGGGCACTCATTCTCTCTTCCTGTTCCTTTCTCTTTCTCTCTGTCTCTGAAATAAATAAAAAAACTAATAAATAAAAATATTGAAAAAAAAGTATTTTCAAATGCATTAAAATATTCACCATGGAAACAAATTTGTGGAAATTTGCTTTCATACTCAATTACATATAAAAGGAAGTGGATTCTATGAAATAAGAAATCAGCAATGAATTGGAAATTCTGGTCATACATGAATAGGCAAAAAAAAAAGACAGAAATAAGATAAGTAGATGAGATAAGTTAGAATGCAAACAATATGAAGAGTTGATTATAAAATTCAAATTATCATCAGAAGATCAATTTATAAAACAAGTCATTGTTAGGTGACTCATAAACATCTCAGATTGCACAGGGAAAGGAAACATGATACAGTTTAGAAAGAAAGAAATTAGAATGGAGAGCTCCAAATGGTGAAGAGGGCACTAACAAAAAGAATTAACACTATAATGAGACTACTATGGCATTCCAATTTCTTAACAACAAACTACAGAAAACAACACTACTAACTTAATGAGAAAAGGAATTCACTTAAAGACATTAATTAGTTTATAGTATCTCAGAGGTTCCAAAGCCAGGATTGGAGACTTCGGTATTGAACTATGAAGAAAATTAGGCACTGATATTGTGGCCTGGACCACAGAGCCATTGCAAGCAGGATCCACAGTGCCCTTGCCACACAGCTGTGTTTGCCTCCTGCATGTTGCTGCCACCACGTTCCTTCTGCAAGGAGCTTTTGTTTTAAAGCCTGGACTGGTAGATCCAAGTGGGTAAGGGCAGATCAGGACTTCCAGCTGCTAAAAAGGCAGTGAAAAGATTGCTGTTAGGGTTTGAATGTGAAATGTCCCCCATAGGCTCATGCGTTTGAACACGTGGGCCCCAGCTGGTGGTACTGTTAAGAAAACTGTGGAACCTTTAAGAGGTGGAGCCTTGCTGGAGGAAGTGGGCCACTGGAGGCTGATGGTAAGCTGTGTAAATCCTTCCCACTGGCTGCTTACTCGCTGCCTCTTTACAGCAAACAATTTGAAGATCTCTGCTTCTGTTGCCATGTCTTCTCCACCATGCAACTCTCCCTTGACGCTGTAAACTGTTTAAACCTTTGTCCTTCCATAGCGTGTTTCTGGTTGGGTGTTTGTTCAGTCACAAGAAAGTAGCTGGTACAGGTGCTATCTGCTGCTGCTACGTTTGTAGAGGGATAAAAGCTTTCTTCTCCATCCAAAAGGGGAGGCTTTCAAAATTTGTATTTGCTTATTTTCATTTATTTTTTGGGAGTGACAGACAGAAAAGGAAGATAGACAGAGAGAGAATGGGCACACTGCAAAGGAACTCCAGTCACATGTGCCACCTTGTGCATCTGGCTTACGTGGGTTCTGGAGAATTGAGCCTTGAACCAGGATCCTTAGGCTTCATAGGCAAGTGCTTAACCACTAAGCCACAGCTCCAGCCCCCCCAAACGGGAATTTTAACAAGAACATAAAAGCCTGGCATGTGTTTGAGGCCCAGTAATTACTTCTGCAAATTCCATACAGGGAAAGCAATGGAATGCCACTTCTAACTTGAGAATACACTAGGTTTTTCCTTCTTGCTAGAGTTTCTCTCACACTGTTTCTTCTCACCGGCTCATCCCATGAAGCAGGCTTCCTTGTAGAGCTCTCACCCGTCAAGGAATGGAAGACAGCTTCAGGCCCGCAGTCAAGGAGGACCCAAGGCTCTCTGTGTAGAGTTGGAGGGAAAATGCTCAGCCCATAACCCCCTGAGGGAAACTGGTAGCTGGTTCCTCCCCAAGGGAGTGTTAAAATTGGTGCAGCCCTGGTTAGTCCCCAGTCACAGCCTGGGAGACCCTGAGCCAGAGACATCCCCACTGATCTGGGTCTAGCTTCCCACTGACAGAGACAGCTGAGCGAGGTGGTGCTTCTCATCCGCCAAATGCCAGAGAATTTGTAACACACTAGGAAAGCAACTTAACGAAAGCCATGTTCCCAGCTATACCACTCCTGGGCTGAGACCCAAGGTCTCAGCATCCACCTCAGACACTTGCCCATCCCTGCTCACCTCTGCTCTCGTCACAAAAGCCAGGAAATGGAATTAACCTCGGTGTCCATGAGCTGCAAACTGGGTAATGAAAACGTGGTGAATATGCACAATGGAGTTTTACTCAGCTGTGAAAAAAATGAAGTTATGAAATATGCAGAAAAGTAGATTGAATTAGGAAAAAATATATTCAGTGAGGTAAACTGGGCCCAGAAAGAGCAAATTCACTTGTTCTCTCCTAAATTGAATGTTTACAGGTTTGTAAATGAGACAGCTGTTTAGGAAAATACATAGGAGACCACGGGAGGGAATCAAGAGCTGATAAATAGTGGGGGAGGGAGCAAACAGCAACACGTGGGGTGAAAATGGAAAAGAGGCTCTGGTAGAGGCAGGCACATGGCAGGGAATGGGGTGAGGGAGAAAGGGGAAGGGAAAACAGCAACATTTGCTTGAAAGACACCGTAATGGAATCCAATTCTGCAAATGCTAGTAAAAATAAACAAGAAAAAAAAATTTAAAGCCAATACACTTTTTTAGAAAAAGATTATTTATTTATTTGACAGAGAAAGAGGGAGAGAGAGAAATGGAGAGGAAGAAGGAGGGAGAACGGGTGTGCCAGGGCCTCCAGCCACTGCAAACGAACTCCAGATGCATGTGTCCGCCTTGTGCGTCTGGCTAATGTGGGTCCTGGGGATCGAACCTGGGTCCTTTGGCTTTGCAGGCAAACACCTTAACCGCTAAGCCATCTCTCCAGCCCTAATACACTTTTAAAATGATTTTTTGGTGAAGACTTAGCTGAACAAGATTTAATCAAAGTAAAAGTATTTAGAGAAGACTATGTAAGGGATAAGAAGACACCACAGTATTGTTGTTTTTTCTTGTGATTCTCAAAATATACCACCTCTGGTCACCAAAATACGTGCATATAGAGGGATTTCTCTCCATGCATAGCCAATTCTGCAGCCCTGGACTCTGTGATAAACACCAGCCAGTGTCCTCTGATTCAGAGCCCACCTACCAGGGAGCGTCTCACAGGGGGAGAGCTCAGCACCCCAGCAGTCTCCACTGCAGATGCCAGTTGTAAGCAGTCGGTTTTCATGGGTACTTCTGACTAAAAGGCTGCAGTTAGGGTTTCCACAAGCCTTGGCTGGGCTCTGAGCATTGGCCAGGCCAGCTCATAGAACGTAGGGAGGTAGTTACTTGGAGTCCTTCTTTTACAGATGCAATGCAAAGGATACAGGAAACAGGCAGATGGGAGAGAGGCATGGGAAGAGGTGTGGGGAAGGGGCACTACCCTCCAGGACCCTCTAAGTATTCAGCCACCCCGTTTTCCGCAACCCATGGATTTTTTTTTAATTTTACTTTTATTTATTTATTTATTTTTATTTAAAATATATGTATTTATCCAATATATATTCCTTGAACACACATTATTTTCTTGTTTTATTCCAACTAATTTATTTTTCTGACATCTTTACCCATGGATTTCAGGAATATATCCCTGGAGAACTTTTAATTTTTTTTATTCTCTCTCTCTCTCTCTCTCTCTCTCTTTTTAATTAGTTTTCTATTCTGCAAGTACAGGCAGTTTGGTACCATTATTAGGTTCATCCATGACCTACCTCCTCCCCATTGGCCCCTCTTTGTTGAGGTATATGGGTCGTGCATTGTGGGGTTAGCCCACAGTTATTGGTACGATAAATGTCTCTGTATATCATGACCCAACATGTGGCTCTGACATTCTTTCTGCCCCCCCTTCTGCAAAATTTTGCAGAACCCATGGATTTTTAATGAAGGCTTCATTATGAAGCTGTGCTTGGTCACAAGGCTAGCCCCAGGCTTCAGACAACTCATTAGCATAAAAACACCTGTATCACCTGCCGCTTTTAGCTCGGTGCTCCTTTCCAAAGCCTCAATGATTATGACCCGACAAGCCAGATACACTGAACACAGTAGCTGTTTGAAGTTCCTGTGGGGAAGCAAGCTTATTGAGTTGGATTTCTGCCAAGGTGGGGAATTGAGGGCCTAACGTCCCAGAGGGAAGGGAGAAGGCAAACTCTTTCCTCTTCTAAGCTGCTCCTCCTGCAGACTACACTGAGGCAGAGTTTCTGCCTCCTTGGAGTGGGCTCCACGCATTGAGCAGGTCCACTCAGCTGTGGCTGTCTCCCTAGCATCTTCAAGCTGACTCCATCTCCCCTTTTTCACTCCCCTTGTGCCTCATTTCTGCTCTGTGGAATGGTAATTCCTAATAAAATAAAAAAGCAGCTCATAAGCCCTCTGCCTCAGGCATTGCTCAGTACTGAAACTAAATACAAAATAAATAAATAGAACCCGAAATATTTTTAAGACATGAGCAGTAGCTAATTAGGAAACATAATGGGAAAAAAAGCACCTCATAAGTTCTCTGTTGTGCTTTCATTACTGGCTCAAAATAAGTTCTAATGTTCATTGTGATTTATTTTGCCATGGGCAAATAGAAGTTTCGAACTTTAAAGGCACACGATCCATACTATGTATTTATAAGTGCTAGCACCTTATTATTGGAAAGCATACAAACAGACACACATACCCCTATATCCCATATCCATGCACACACAGACACACCAGGTTATAAAAGTAAAAGCTGACTTTGTACAAGATGTGGTCATTTACAATGTACTTAATAAACTGACAGAGTTAGCATTTATGGATCACTCGATACTTCCGTGTGTGATGGTGTGTATACTCTGAAATGGAGGAAGCCAAGGGACATTAATTTACCCAGATCATAGAGTCAGGAATGAAGCATGGTTTTGAACGGTGGCAATCTAAATTCACGAAAAACCCTTTTGGGCCTTGGTCTACTTTAGGTGATGATAAGCACAGTCATTGCTTCCTCCTCTCAAATCTTATTCAATTAAAGTGAGATATATTTAATTAAATTCATAATGTACTAGCAAACCACTGGGAATGCTGGTGATACAATGAAACTTGCATGTCTGGGACATATGAAATAGTTGGTAACAGGTTGACAGAAATGTTGTCAAAGATGAGAGCCTCATCACACCGTAATGTAAATTCTAAAGCTTGAGCTTACACCCAAGAAACAGTAGAACTGACGCCACAGGAAGAAAGCCTGCCTGGGCTGGAAAGGAGAAGTCTGGGAAAGAACATGCCCCCCAGGCCCCCGCAACTCCACACCTGCAGAAAAGCCGGCTCAGTTCTTGATTCCCAGGATGCTGCTCCAAAGGGCCAGTTCTTACCCAGGGGTGGGGGGATCTAAGAGTTGGCTGTGAGTTGGATGAGCAAGATGCCAGGGTCTTCCCACTCTCCTCTCCTTGCCACTTGCACAAACACCGAGGTCTGGCTCTATATTATCTGCTATGGGAGCAACAGCACAAACATCCACCCAGATCATCTTAGAAGCTAAATACACAACCACGAACCACCACGACCGAAGGAACAGCCCGAGAGGAACATTGTAAACTAAACAGTCATCCCGACCTCAGTACTACAGGCGGTGAGTGGAATCACCTTGGTAATACTCATGGTTAATATAATTATTTTACATTGTGTATTATACACAAATATAATGCATTGCTATCAAAAATATTTATCATGTGTTTGATACTAATTATGGGACAATTATATGTATATCAATACACTGCTTATAGATTTTTAAAGTTTTATAAATATTTTAGTTATTTACTTGTCTTTTAAAATAATTTTAAAATTTTTATTTATTTATTTGCAAGCAGAGAGTGAGATAGAGAGAAGAGAGACACAGAGAGAGAGAATGGGTATGCCAGGACCTGTAGCCACTGCAAATGAACTCCACATGGATGTGGCTCTTGTGCATCTAGTTTATGTGAGTCATGGGGAATCAAACCTGGGTCCTTTGTCTTCGCAAATGCCTTAACCACCAAGGCATCTCTCCAGCTCTTTATTTACTTATCTTGAGAGAAAGAGAAAGAGAAAGGAAGATGGAGAGAGACAATGGGTGGGCCAGGACCTCCAACCATTTCAAACAAACTCCAGATGCATTTCTACCTTGTACATCTGGATTACCTGGGTACTGGGGAATTGAACCTGGGCCCTTAGGCTTTTCAGGCAAGTGCCTTAAGTATAAGCAACCTCTTAGTTTTATAATGAATAATTCATTATTCATATTAATTATCAATATTAATCATGAACTGATAATATCTATACAAATATAAATAAGATATTAATAAGTTAATGAACATAGTAATAATTAGCATGTTTAAAAAGATTCTTCACATAGCTTGATAAGTAGACACTCAAGAGACTTAGTGGAAGACTTTAACACATATCCTAGTAAAGCATACAGAAACTCAAAGCAGAAATTCAGCAGATACAGAAAGCCCAACACTAAGGGAAACTTAAAATGTGCCTGCCGGGCTGGAGAGATGGCTTAGTGGTTAAGCGCTTGCCTGTGAAGCCTAAGGACCCCGGTTCGAGGCGCGCTTCCCCAGGTCCCACGTTAGCCAGATGCACAAGGGGGCGCACG
Source organism: Jaculus jaculus (assembly GCF_020740685.1). NCBI lineage: Eukaryota > Metazoa > Chordata > Mammalia > Rodentia > Dipodidae > Jaculus > Jaculus jaculus. The sequence goes on from NC_059114.1 coordinate 86,873,375, forward strand.
TGTCTGGAGTTCGTTTGCAGAGGCTGGAAGCCCTGGCGTGCCCATTCTCTCTCTCTCCCTTATCTGTCTTTCTCTCTGTGTCTGTCGCTCTCAAATAAATAATTAAAAAAAAAAAAAAGTGCTTGCCAAGGCTCAGGGAATATTGTTGAAGAAGGGGCAGAAAGAATGTAAGAGCCACAGGAGAGCAAGGTATATCTGGAGACATTGTGCCCATCTCCTCCCACTGAAAGTAACTGATCCCATGATCCCACGTAACTACCAACAGCCTCACTGAGGAAGGTGCTTAGTGGAAGGGGGACAATAAAAATGGGAAATAAGAATACAACCCAGTGGAAATAATGGCAATATGGTCATGCTGTGAAGTTTATAATAATAAAAATCATCGTAAAAAGAAATCAGCATATCAAAATGACACAAACCCAGATGCCCATTGTCATTATCAGCTCCATACTGCTGGGTTCAACCTTCAAGCCAGATATACTTGATGGGAGGAATGGGGTTGACTTCAGGCTTACAGATCCAGGGGCAGTTCCATTCTGGTGGAAAGGCCTCCTTTCACAAATCCACGCAGATAGAAAAACTACTGCCAGCACCACAAGCAAGCATTAAACCACAAAGAACCCAGGCAGTGCTCACTCTGCATACCTTAGGCTGGAATTCAAATGCACCCCTCAGTGGCACGCCCCTCCTGAAGCAGGAGTTTGCCGGCTAGGGGTGGAAGCTGCAAACTCAATTTTAACTATAACTGAGTCTATTGGGGGACAGAGATTCAAGTTACTACATCCTACCCGTAGCTGCCAATGGATTCATGATTATCTCACGTTGTAAATTGTATTCAGAACAACTTCAGACCGACTTTAAGATCGTTCCGAAGTTCCAAGCCTCATCTGAGATTCAAGACTATTTCTTAGCTGTGAATCCTGTAAAATCAAAACAACTTCAATATTTTAATATATAATGGCACAGAGTAAAAGTCTCCATTGCTGGGCTGGAGAGATGGCTTAGCGGTTAAGCGCTTGCTTGTGAAGCCTGAGGACCCCGGTTCAAGGCTCGATTCCCCAGGACCCACTTTAGCCAGATGCACAAGGGGGATCACGTGTCTGGAGTTTTGCAGTGGCTAGAGGCCCTAGAGCACCCATTCTCTCTCTTTCTATCTGCCTCTTTTTCTCTCTGTCACTCTCAAATAAATAAATAAAAATAAAAAAAACAAAAAACAAAATTTAAATCCCCATTGCTAATGGGCATAACAAGGAGAGGCTAGACTAATACAGATTCAACAACCATTAAGCAGTCATCCAACATCGGGAATTCAAGTCTGGTATAAATAACCAGTGACTGGAAGTCCCTGGATTTTCTAATTCCACCCCTCCAGCTGGGCTGAGTAGTCAGGGAAATCTTCCATCCTGAGCCAGCAGTGCTCCATGGTAGCCCTTTCACAGTCCTGCAATACACAAAACATCTTTGGGTCTCCATGCATACCATGGTCTGTCTTCAAATAGGTTGACTGTCCTCGTTATCGGGATCATCGCGTCCTGCCTCATTTGCCATGTCTCAGCACTTGCTCCTGGAACTGTGTGTGCTGTGTGTGCTTCGTGACCTGCTCCTTGCATTTTGCATGCTTCCAAAACCAATACCAAGTATATGGGATATAACCATGTTATTATTTCAGGGAGGAAATAAATCATGACCTTGAAGAGCAGGTTCCTTCCTTTCAGTCATCTGCTCTGCTTCTGAAAGAATTTGCATTTTTACCATTCAGTCTTTCCTCAGGCATCCTTTCCATAATTTCAATGTAAAGCAGTTGGGCCATCCTTAATCATGGTAATATCACCCTAATAACAGCAGTTTTAGCAACAAGTCTCAGTGCCAGCAATCTTAAACCTATATTAATTTTTAAAATTTTAAATCTTAAATTTCTCATATATCTTTCACTATGTACATCATTTCTTTGAAATTTCTTTGAAATTCAACCTTTCTGAGCATAGGCAGCTGCACACAGCCAGCCCTTCTGCTGGTGGCCCAGTCCTAGCAAAGTTCTCTACAGTCTTTCCTTCCTTCTTGAAAGTTTATAATCAAAGCCTGCAAATACAATTCTCTTGACACTTAGCATTTTTAAACTTTCACCACAATAGTCCATAAAACTTGCTTAGCACTCTGGAAGGCATCTTCAGGGGCAAGTACCAAGTCCATGTCCATTCCTCCAGAAGAAACTTTCCCCAAACCCACAGATTAATATCAAAATTGTCTCCACTTCTTGGTACCAGTTTCTTCTGTAGTCCGCTCCATACTGCTGGGATGAACCTCCAAACCAGACACAGTGTATGGGAGGAATGTAATTTATTTCAGGCTTGCAGATCTAGGGGGAGTTCCACAATGGCAGAAAAGGCTGGTAAACCACCAGCAGCCACCATACGCAGGCACCAAACTGCAGGGAACCCATCCAGAGCTCATACCTCAGGCTGGAATTCAGACCCACTTCCCAGTGATACGCCCCCACTGTAGCAGAAGTCTGCCTGGTAGGAGCAGAAGCTCAATTTTAATGACACCTGAGTCTATTGGGGGCATTAAAATTGCTACATTCATCAACTGAAGAACAGATCACAAAGGTGCGGTACATACACTTAGTGGAATTCTACTCAGCAGTAAGGAAAAATGAAATAATGAAATTTGCAGGAAAATGTATGAACTTCAAAAAAAAATTCATACTAAGTGAGGTTACATAGGTCCACAAAGACAGACACCACATGTTCTCTCTCGTGTGCAGTTGCTAACAGGGAACGCATTGATTTGTTTTATAAGTTGTATCACTTTAGTGTTGCAGTGTTTTTTTTTTTTTTACCATTCTCAAGGAAGTTAGAATAAAGTTTGGAGAGAGGGGGAGCAGGGAGGGCTGAGAGAATGGAATACCTAATAGGCAAGTGGAGATACAAAATACAAGGCTTAGAAAGATCTTGGGATACTGGAGTAAGGAAGGGTGGGAAGGGGAAAATACACCAAACTAATGATGACATGAGTCAGTACCATAGAAATTTTCCTCTTGGTTAGCTAATTAAAGACTATAATTCTTAATAAGAGATGTTGGGGGAGGGAATAATTTGGTCAGAATTACCCTGTAGGGAGAAGAGAAAGCTTTACCTTAAACACATAGGCTTTTGCTGGCGAATCCCAATGCCAGAACTGGGTTACCCCATATATTGAGCTCTTGTCCAGGAAGGAGGCTCTACACAATGCAGGCCATTGCCAAAGCACTCAGTTAGCACAAGATCTAAATGGTAAGACCCTATTGCTGAAGACAACGTAGGCTTGGTCGCAGGACCTTGAGAGCTCATGCTGGGACTGATATGGAAGTCAGCTCCCTGCTGGCTCGCTCTCATGGTGTTAGAAATTGGTAGCAAGCTTCGGGGGGACAAAGGTCACCAACAGAGTGAACAAGCAGTGGATCCTTCAAGCTACTAAATCAACCATCCAGGTAAGATGAATATACTTATGCAATAGTGGCACATAGGTTGTAGGGGTAATAAACTGCTTCCTGATTGGATCTGAAGCCCGTTCAGTGGGAGGGAATTCGTATGTGGTCCTGAGAACCAAATCAGAAGCCCATGGCTTGGAAGGTCATAGACCCTACAGGGCAGTTTCCACTGTTGTTTGGCTGCAAGGAAAGGCTATGTCTTTCAAAATGTCTTCTACAACTCCATGCTCATCCCTTCTGAGCCAGGCTGCTCTCATATCACCTTTGTTGAAACAATCTGCTTCTCACAGATGGCAGTGAATACTGGGGAGACCCAAGGTCCATCCATACTACAAGAAAAGTAAGCTGTCTGCCTAGAATTATATAGGTCATCTCTATCACATCTTCCAGGGCCTAGGAAACCTTACAGAAGGCATAGTAGATTCATAAGAATGCTGTTCTCACTGCCAGCCTGAGAAACACCTCCAGTGAGATGGTGGTAGATGGTGAGGAGATTCAAAACTCATCAAAGCAGAAAACCAGAGGTTTTTGAGAACTAAGTACCACAGGAGACTTGAAAGAAATATGGCCCCACAAGGCTCACTAAACACTGAGGAAGAGGGAGTGGAAAGATTGTAACAGCCATGGGTGGGAAGGAGTAGCCCCCTGCAACAGAGACTGGTACATTCATGACCCCATAGTGAATACAAATAGCCCTGCTGAGGAGGGTCCTCCGTGGGATGAGGGATGGAGAGAGGGAACATGTGAGTATAACCCAGTGGAATATGACTAAAATGGAATATGTTTATAGGGCTGGAGGGATGGCTTAGCATTTAAGGCCTGCAAGGCCAAAGAACCCAGGTTCGATTCCCCAGGACCCATGTTAGCCAGATGCACAAGGGGGCGCATGTATCTGGAGTTTGTTTTCAATGGCTGGAGGCCCTGGCATCCCTGTTCTCTCCCTCTCTCTCCCTCTATCTCTGTCAACTAAATAAATAAATACAAAATAAATAACATACAAAAAAATTTAAAAAGTAAAATGGAATATGTTTATATAGTAAAGTTCTCAATTAATAAAAAAAATTACACAACTAAACTGATAATATCCATGACTTTGTACCAAGCAAACAGTGATTTGAAGTTCTGACACACATGAAAAAATTTCAGCTAGTCACATTCAGTTTGGTGATAGGTACCGGGCCACATTTGCAAGTATAGGAGCCTTGCTATTCACAACGTCAGTGCCTGATAAACATTTCACAACCAGCCAAGACACAGTCTCTTCCAGAGTTACAATCAACACAAAGCTTAAACCATTAGAAACTATTTTAGGGCAGAATGGAGACTCTAGTCTCTTCTGTATTGAATGAAAACATGCATTGCGATACAGCCCAAATAGTACTCCAAAGGTTATTTATAGTTTTGAAATACAACAAGAATGCCAAATAAAATTAAATCAGTTAACTTCGTCTTTAAAAAGCAGCCAATAATGTAGAGAAATTTTAAAAATTAGGCTTGAAGAGGACATTATTATAAGTATTTTAAAAATAGTGTAAGTATATTTTAAGATAAGTTGTATTGCCAATATTTGAAATTGACAAAATTTTGTATTAGATTAGATAAAAAAAAAACAAAATAGTTACCAAAGTGAAATAAGTTAATATACATATAGATATTAATATAAGTTAACATATATCATATAAGTTATGTTATATATATATATATTCACATAGTTTTCATGGCAAGAATAATTGAAATATACTTATTTAACTAAAATCACAAATACAGCACCTTGCATTATTAACTATAGTCTTCATATTGTACATTAGACTTTCAACTTGGTTTTTTTTCCATATTTTTGCTTTGTACCTTCTGATCTATATCCCCCATTTCTGACCCTTACCCCCATTCACAGTAACAATTCTTGAAGTAAGCTAGCCCCAAAGAAAAATGTTACATGATCCCACTTAAATATGCACTCCAAAGAAAATATAGATTAGCTCAAATTTCTAGGGATAAAAAATACAATAATTGTTACTGTGAATAGAACATTAAGAAACTCAACCCACACCAGATAAATAAACCGAATAGAGCTATAACATCAACTGAGATTGAAAATGTAATTAAAAGTCTCCCAACAAAAAGGTTCAGACTGATTCACTGCCAAATCCTACCAAACCTTCACTGAAGAACTTAAGCCCCTGTTTTTCAAGTCACTTCACACAATTGGAAAGGAAGGAATGATCCTTGACTCTTTCTATGAGGCCAACATTACACTAATCCCAAACCAGACAGAGACACAATAAGAAAAGAGAATTGCAGACTGATATCCCTGATGAATTTAGACACAAGAATTTTCAATAAAATTCTCACAAACCAAATTCAAGAACACATTAAAAATATCGAAAAAAAAAATATCACATAGGTTTCATCCCAGGGATGCAGAGATGATTCAACAAACAGATCGATAAACACAATATATCACATAAACAGAGTTAATGACAGGAACCACATAATCATCTTAACAGATGCAGAGAAGGCCTTTGACAAAATACAGCACCCCTTCATGATTAACACTGGAGAAACTAGGGGTGATGGGACCATATCTCAATATAATCAAGGCCTGGCTCATACTGAATGGGGAGAGACTTGAGGCATTCCCATTAAGGTCTGGAACTACACAGGGATGCCCACTGACATCAGTGCTTTTCAACACAGTGCTTGAAGTCTGAGCTTAAGTAATAAGACAAGAGAAATTAATAAAAGGGATGGAAGGGGCCGGGCATGGTGGTGCATGCCTTTAATCCCAGCACTTGGGAGGCAGAAGTAGGAGGATCACTATGAGTTCGAGGCCATGTTGAGATTACATAATGAATTCCAGGTCAGCCTGAGTTAGAGTGTGACCCTACCTTGAACCCCCCCCATAAAAAAGGGAGGTATGGAAACTGGAAAGAAAGACATCAAACTAGCCCCATTCACAAGTGACATGATTCTATACATAAAAGAACCAAGAAATTCCACCAAAAAAAAACCCTCATAGAAGAGATAAATTCTTTCCGCAAAGTGACAATATACGAAATCAACACAGAAAAAATCAGTAGACTTTGTATATACCAATGACACACATATGGAAAAAGAAATTATGAAGCTGTCCCATTTGCAATAACTAGAAAAAATTAACTATCTTGGATAATTATCTTGTTTCTAGCCAAGACAATGAAAGACCTATAGAACACAAACAAAACCACTGAAGAAATAACTGGAGAAATATATGAGAACATGGAATGACTTCCCATGCTCATGGATCAGAAGAATTAATATGGCTAAAATGGCCATCCTACCAAAAACAATATACATATTCACTGCAATTCCAGTTAAAAATCCCAGCAACATTCTTTATAGAGTTAGAAAAAAATAGTTTCAAAATTCATATGGATCTGGGAGTGATGGTGTACACCTTTAATTCAAGCACTCAGGAGGCAGAGGTAGAAGGATTTCTGTGAGTTCGAGGCCAGCCTGGGACTATAGAGTGAAACACTACCTCATTAAAAAAAAAAAATTCATATGGAAGCACAAAAGGCTTCTGATAGCCAAAAATGTCCTCATCAAAAGGAATACCTCAGGTGATATCACCATACCTGATTTTAATATGTACTATATGCCCATAATAATAAAAACAGCATGTTACTGGCACCAAACAGGTACTTTATATCAGTGGAATAGAAGATTCAGGAATAAGTTCTAGTAACTATAGCTACTTAATCTTTGACAAAGCGGCAAAAAAGCTCACTGGAAAGAAGCTAACATCTTCAACAAAGGGTGCTGAAGAGACTGGACAGCCACAAGTCGACTAAAGAATTTGGAACCTCATCTCTCACTGCCTTGCGCCAAAACCAACTTCAAATGATCAAGGACCACAAGGTAAGACCTGAAACAAACTCTAAAATAACTATAACTATAACTATATATATATGTATATATAATAACCATATATAGTTATTTTATGCATATATATGCATACATAGTTATTTTAGAGTATATACATGTATGTATGTATATGTGTATATATATATATATATAACACTATACAATATAGGTGTAGGGAAAGACTTTCTGAATAAGAAGACTCTGTTAGCCTAGGGAATTAGACCAACTTTCAACCACTGGGACTGTTGCAGTTAGGTTTGCATCGCTGTAAGAAATTACCCAACCAAGAGCACCTTGTGGGAAAAAAGAGGTTTATTTTGCCTTACAGGCTCCAAGGGGAAGCTCCATAATGGAGGGGAAATGATGGCATGAGCAGAGGGTGGACATCACCCTTTGGCCAACATAAGGTGGACAATAACAAGAATATATTTTGCCAAACACTAGCAAGGGGACACTGGCTAAAACACCCATAAGCCCACACCCAACAATATACTCTCTCCAGGAGGCGTTAGTTTCCACATCTCCATCAGCTGGGAAACTAGCATTCAGAACACCTAAGTTTATGGCGGACACCTGAATCAAACCACCAAATTCTGCCCCTGGCCCCCATAAACAGATAACAGCACATGATGTAAAATGCAGTGCATTCAGAAAAGTCCCCACAGGTTTTTATCAATTCCAATGATGTTCATACATCCCCGTTGTCCCAGATGTTGTAACTGAGCCACAATGTCAAAAATAACCTCAAAAAAACCCATAATGGCACAGAATAAACATTCACACTGTAAAAGTTGGCATTGGACATAGCAAAGAAATATTTAGCCAATACAAGATTTCAACTAGGGCAAACGTCAAACTCTGTAGCTTCAAATCCAACAACTCTAGCCAGTGACAAGTCTCCAAGTCTGATAATTCTAACCAGCAGCAATTCTCTGGAGTTCCATTTCCTCCCTTTCAGCTAGGCTGCTCCTGGAAAACTTCATTCCAGGCCAGCAACTTTCCTTAGAAGCCATCTTGTGGTCTAGGCATCTCTGCTGGGTCTCCACTGCAATCTATTGCTCATCCCCACAGCTCCATTGGGTCTCCATGCACGCAATCCTGTTTCACACTGCCCATGGCCATTTTCAAAACATAAGATCATGTTGCAAAGTCAATGACTCTCTCTTTCCTACATTTCCTATAGTACATAATTCCAGGTAGGATGTTCCTTTGTTAATCCATGGGTGAATAAAGCAGACTTTGAAGAACAAGACACTCCTTGAGTATTCAAGCCTCTTCAAAAGAGTCTCATGATACTAAAAATCTATTGCACAGATAAGCACATCATCAACAGAGGTCAACAAACAACATACTGAATGGGAGAAAATCTTTACTAGCTATACAACTGACAGAAGTTTAATATCTAGAATCTATAATGAACTCAAAAAAAAGTAAACAATAAAAAATCAATCCACTCCAAAAAAAAAAAAAAAAATGGGGCAGGGAATTAAACAAAGAGTCTCAAAAGGAAGAAATACAAATGGCCAATATATACTCGAAGTGATGTTCAACATCTCTTATTCACCAGGAAAATGCAAACTAACACAACTTTGAGATTCCATCTAACTCCAACCAGAAAGGCAATTATCAAAAGTCAAGTGACAGCAAAGGCTGGTAGGAATGTGGGCATGATGGCTTCTTTTCCACTGCTGGTGGGAGTGCAAACTTGCACAGCCACTGTGCAAATCCGTATGGAGACTCCTCAAAAAGCTGAAAATAAACCTACCAAAAAGAAACAGCTGTAACTTCTGGGGGGCATATACCCTAAAGACTATACCACAGAGACACCATATTCATCGCTCCTCTGTTCCCAATCGCTAAGAACTAGAATCATCGCAGATGGCCGTCAACAGATGAATGGTTAATGAAGACGTGGTACTTACGCACAATGGGATTCTGCTCACCAGTAAGGAAAAGCAAAATAGTGAAATTTTCAGGAAAATGAATGGACTTGGAAGAATGATACGAAGTGAGTTCACACAGGCTCAGAAAGACATATTCTCTCTCATATGTGATCACTACCCTGGGACAGCTTGAGCTGGCTGTAAGCCATAGTAAGCATCAGGAGTATTGCCATGGAACAAGAATGAGGCTAGGAAGGAGGGGAAACAGAGAGGCAGGGGAGGAGTGGCTGCTCAACAAGCAAGTTGAAGAACAGAACCAAAGAAGGAACAGAGGGCTGGCAGAGTCTTGGGGGTAGTGAGGAGAAAGGAGGGTGGAGAATTCCATAGAACTAATGAAAACATGAACCAGAACCATAGACATCTTGCTCCTGGATAGCTTTCTACAAAATATAACCCCTGGAAATGGGGAGAGGACACCCAAACAGAAGTGGCCTGCTGAAGGAAGAGGAAGCTTAATCCTAACACTAAGGGCTTCACTTGGTAAATCCCAGGGCTCCCCACAGTGAGCTTTTGGTGAGAGAGACATGTGAGGTTCCCAAAATAATGCAGGCCATTGCCAAATCACTTGGTTACCTGGCTAAAAGGTAAGCTCCTGATGCTGAAGACACCGCAGCCTGTGGTCACAGGACACCCAGAAACCACGGAGGAACTGAGAGGTCTATTTGCTTCCTGGCTCACCCTCATAGCTCTGCAAAAGGCAATGGGAGCAATTGGGGGATGTACCTAAACTTAATACACAACTTAGGTTATGTCCCTTACATCTTATGAGATATTTCTACTATGCATGACCGTTTCTATATGAACAGTTTCTAGAAGTGGAAGTTTGTAGTAAGTTTAGTAAAATTTCAGTGAACTTTAGTTTGTAGCACATTTTGGTAGACCCTGTCCTATTATGGGCCCAGCTAGTTGATTAGCTTATTGTTAACTCACATTTTCCCTCCATGACCACCAGAACAGGTTGTAATAATTGGGGAATTTCTTAATTTCTCTCTCTTTTTCTTACAGGTGTTATTTTTCAAATTTTTTAAAATTAAATTTTAGTTTTTTTCAAAGGTTATTTCATTATACCCCCCTCTCCCCACCCCTGTTCCACTGAGGGTTGTTCTCAGTGGGGTTATTGATATTCACTGTGGGATCCTGAAGGCCTCAGTCAATCTCTGTGGGCATGGGGGGGGGGGAATTGTGCCTTAGACTAATCCCATCCACCTAGTTCTTAAAATCTTTTGGCCCCTTTTCCACAGTGTTCCCTGAGCCTTGGTGGGTGTGTTAGAAATGTGATTCAGTGCTGAATTCTCTGTAGCCTCTAGATCTCTTGATGAGATCTGAGTTATCACAGTGTCTGTCACCATCTCCCTGGAACTAGTTGTCAGGCTAGCGGTGAGAGCAGTACTCCTGTTGCCACTTCTTCTGCAATGTCTCCTATGTCCTGGAAGATGTGGCAGAGTGACCAAAAGTGAGAGAAGTTTGAATTAAAGGGTACAAGCCTAGTGATTTATTTGAGGGATTTTTGATGTGTACACCCATTCTGCTTCTCCAGAGAGCAGTGAAGGTTTCTCTCTGGAGTCTATGAGTTTCATATCCATGGGATGATGACTTGGTTCTTGGCACCAGGCATGAGTTCTCTACCACTGAGCAGGTCTCATGGGCAATCTGAGAACAGTTGGTTACCTGCATAGGCAGTGTGCCACTATTGCACAGGTGTCTACTTATTAATTTTTGAGATATGGTATTGATATGTAGCCAGGGGAGGCCTTGAACTTACAGCAATCTCCTTGTCTTAACCCTCCCAAATGCTGAGATTATAGCCAGGAGTCACCATGCCTTGTTTTAATGAAATCTTCGTGATAGTTGATCATGTTATCTCGAGAGTCAATGTATTGAAAACGTTTCTTGCTTATGTTCAGGATGTCCTGGGTCCTTGTAGCAATGATTAGTCTGGTCTCTCTGACATTCACTCTTACATACAGACCACAACTTACCTGAGAGTCCCAGTCTGTGGTGCAGTTCCTCGCTTGTCAACTGGCTCCTTCCAGTTACCCCTCGTTGAGAGGAGAGGGCTTCGGGAAAGAGGTCACCAATTCTGGTCCTTCTAAGAGAAGCAGTTCTGAAATAAAAAATATTTCCAGAATTTAACTTGTCCTTTCCAGTCTTTGTTATTTCTGACTCTGCTCCTGAAATACCATTAATTTTTCTAAGAGGGACTCTGGTTCTTTCTCTTCTCTTACTAAAGATGCCTCCCATGACAGGATTTTTAGAGTAGAAAGAAAGCCTTCTCTGCTACAAATGCATACACTTACTTCTACTGAGTGGTAGAAATACTAATCATCTTTATCTTTTTCTGTTTTGTTTCCTGTTTTTCAAAATGTCAACAAATAACATATATGATAAAATCTGGAAAAACACAGTATCATAGAGTTTTTAGTTTTATCTGTTTAATAGAAAGTTACCCAAAGATATTTGTTGAAGTGTATGAAAGACAGCTTAATTTAGGGCTGTCACAGTAAGGACCTTAAAGAACAGGACTTTTCAGTGGCATGAGAGATAAGGTTCAGCTTTCAATGTAGTGTGGGAGAGTTGAGAATTATGGTTGAGATCATTGAGTTATTAATTACTAAAAGGTAGCATGGTGATTATGTGTGGTGGTTGGGGCTTCTGCTCCATTGAACGAGTGTGTGGGTAAGAATCTCATTTTATTCATTACTATGGGGGGTACAAGAGACTAGATATGTTTTTTTTTTTAAAGGAGATTATTGGCACAGTCCTGGAGATGGGGAAGTCCAGCACAGCATGCCTCCAGCATGGATTTGGCATGTGGTGAAGATCTGTGCTGGAGGACAGTAGAGGCCCTGGATAGTGGGTAGAAGGAGCAAGCACGGGGAAGCTGCATTTCATCACAGCCCACGCTCGCTCGTGTGGCCAATTCAGTTATGTCAGAGCGAGAAGCTGCTCAGGAGACAATGTCATTAATCCACGTGCAAGCCTTCCCCATAATCCAAAACCTCCTGCTGGGGCCCACCTCCCAACACTGCCAGGTGAGGGGTTTAGTTTCTAACAATACATGAACTTCTGTGGGATGTACTCACACTATAGCTTCATGCTCTACAGTAAACACCAAAGGCTGATCTAGAGGGTTCTTTGTGAGCACTGGATTGTACAAAGAAATACGCAGATGGGCTGAGAAAAAGTAGCCCTTGTTAAGAATTTCTACCCATCTCATGCACCATTGGGATGTCTTCTGTTTGTCTTTTTGGTTTTAGTTCTTCTTGAATTGGACTTATATTTTGTTATAACAGCCGATTTTGTTTCCTTCTCATGTAACCTTTCCCAGAAATTAAAAATAATTTGTTTCCCATAACGTTCACCAAAAGTATTTGTTTTGGCCTAGCATATAGGTTTCAGCATAAATTGTATACAAGCATGTATCTATATTCTAGGAGATTTAAAATCTGACACAAGGGACATTGATAATTAGTGACATTTAATTTATAGCTTCCATAAAGCTAAACTGCAAACCGTCCTGTGAAATCAGTGGGAAACTTATTCGTAAAGCACTGAAGAAAATGAAAAATAAGCTGACAGAAAGTGACTCTCTTCCCTTTGTGATGACTTTCCTCTTGCAGGTGCATTGAATTTGTAATTGTGCACTCATGTGTAGGTGTTTGTATGTAGATAAGTGTGTGTGCATGGGTACAAGCCACAGCATGCGGGCGCGTGTACAGAGGTCAGAGGACAATCCTGGAGAGCTGCTCCCTTCCGCTACCTCTTTCTGAGACAAGCTCTTTCCTGTTGCTGCTGCTTGTAAACCTCAGGACACTCCTGGATTCGCCTCCCATTAGCATGGGCACCATGACATCAGACTCATGCATTACTTTGCATTAGACTTTATGTGGGTTCTCAGGAGGCCTGAACCCAGGTCAGAAGGCTTGCAAGCAAGTGTCTTTAACCTCTGAGCCTTCTCCTCAGCGCTAGCCTTTTAGTTTAGCGTGTCTATTTTTTTTGTATTATGCGTAGATTGCCCAATAGTTTTGGATCTTTCTCTCCTAATCCTCCTACTTCTTTCAAGTCAAAAAATAAGAAATAGTGCTGGAGAGATGGCTTAGTGGTTAAGTGCTTGCCTATGAAGCCTAAGGACCTTGGTTTGAGGATCGATTCCCCAGTACCCACGTTAGCCAGAAGCACAAGGGGGCGCACACATCTGGAGTCCATTTGCAGTGGCTGGAGACCCTGGCATGCCTATTCCCTCTCTCTTTCTCTCTGCCTCTTTCTCTCTCTGTCTTCCTGCCACTTTCAAATGAATAAATTAAGTGAAAAAAAATTTTTAATTAAAAAAATAAGAGATAAAGCTTCTAGAATTTAAATTCTTACTGTCACTTTTTTTTTCAACTTTGAAACTTTCAGACTGCCTCACTTTGTGTAGGTTTTTCTACATGATATTTTTTTAATGTTTTGTTTATTTTTATTTATTTATTTGAGAGCAATAGACAGAGAGAGAAAGAGGCAGAGAGAGAGAATGGGTGCATCAGGGCCTCCAGCCACTGCAAAGGAACTCCAGATGCATGCGCCATCTTGTGCATCTGGCTTATGTGGGTCCTGGGGAATTGAGTCTCAAACTGGGGTCCTTAGTCTTCACAGGCAAGCACTTAACTGCTAAGCCATCTCTCCAGCCCCTACATGAGTTTTTAAGATGTTTATTTATGCTGCATCCACATCTTGGGATGCATTTTGCTGCTACTTAGGGTGATGTTTCTCCACCCTGGAAATACTGACATCTTTGTTAAGGTGCATGGGGCCGTGATGTATATTGTATGGTGCTCAGGAGTTTTTCTGGCCTCTACCATGCTTGACATCACCCTGCTAAGTGTGACATCCAACACTTTCTCCAGACATGGTCACACGTCTGCTATGGGCAGTGGTGAGAGTGAATGTAGACCTGTGCGGTCATTTCCAGTCATGGTCTGTAAGTGAATCATGCTTTGAAACACGACAGTCAGAAGCCCTCTTAGAGGAGGACGTCTTTCTCTGACAGAACACAGATATGAGCCTGGGAAATGTCACACTTACTCAGTGACCCTCTACTTCTGTTATTTTCTTTCTGCCAGTGGTATCAGAAAGCAATCTTGAAAGAATCTGGCTTCAATACCCTGTCCTATCAATTTCAAAAGGTCAGGCGTAAACTCCTTCCTCCACCCCACCTCCATCCCAGCTCCCCCTGCTCTGTGGGGGAAGAACCATGAGGCTCCTGTTTTCCCTTGCTAGAATTCTTTTCCTTACTTCTCCTTCAGTTGTGGTCCTCCTCATCCCATCCAGCTCTCTTAGGTCTCAATCAATCACGTGTCCTGGTGTCCTGGCATATTAATCTTGAACCTCGGAGTACACCTTTGTAACTGGGGACCATTAGCATACATGGTACAAGGCTGTTTAAGGTAGGCAGCTACGTTTTCTTGTGTTTTGTGTCTTCGTCGTTAGCACCTAGGTACTTAAAACTTGTTCCATCCTTCAGTTATACCACTGGCATAGCTCCCCCAGTTAGTGGTGTTCATGGACAGCAACCTGGGCCCTCAGTGCCTGTCTTCTGTCCCAAGGGAGCATGACGTAATCTCTGCAGGTGGCGACAGACACTGGTCAGGATTCTGGGCGCCCAAGCCCATGACATGGCTCCTTGGCATTTGAGCTCATGGAAGAAGCATGCAGGTCCCTTTCCCCATTCTCCTGGGGAAAATATTATGAAATTATTATTATTAAATTGCTTGAATGTAAATCATATGACCCTGTGAGATGCCATCCCTACCCATGGAAGATAGGAACACCCCATCTTTGAAGACACAGGGGCACACAAAATAATTTGAACGTACCTTTTAAATTTTCCCCCAGATTTTAATATGAGATCGCACCGTTTTTGCTCAGTCATACTTCTCCACATGTCTTTGCCTTTTAAAAAACTTATTTATTTTGAGACAGAGAAAGGGGGGGGGCGGAATTGGCCCTCCATGGCCTCTGGCCACTGCAGTCAAACTCCAGATGCATGCACCATCTTGAGTGCATGCTTGACCTGGTGTGCACGCGTCACCTTGTGCATCTGGCTTACATAGATCCCGGGGAGTTGTTCCTTTGACCCGATCAGATGCATTTCAGCTAGGGATAGTTCCTAAGGATTGTCTTCTTAGCATGTAGCCTTGGAAGATCGTGGCCAGTTCTTACCGTGGGTGCTGACTTGACCTGTGAAAGGGCCCATGTCGACAAAGCCTGATGCTTTCTCATGTGTAGCCTGGAGGGTGTGGCAGTGAGGTGAAGCACCCAGGTAACTTTTGACACATCGCCCAGAGGTGCAAGTAGACGCAAGACAGCAGCTTGTGGCTCCATCACCAGAGCTCATCTTCGATGTTCTGTGTCTCCAAAGCAAGGGTAGATTCCAGATCATCACCTCCTTTATAGTAAATGTGAGTCAGCTACCAGGTCGCCCTTTGTGTCTGTAAATCTGTGGTACCCCAAAGTCCCACTTGAAAAGCTAGGATGGAAAGAAGGCACCTTCCCCTAAAACATGGAGCAGACTAACATTCATTATTCTTTCTACAAATATTTACTAAGCATCTATCACGTCTAGACAATGGATGTTCCCAGTGCTGAGGCTGTACACTGCCCGGAACTAAATTCTGCCCCGTGATGGCTGCATTTCAAGTACCAGCAGTCTTATATGCAGAAATCTTTTCTCATCCTGCCTGTTTTATGGTCAGGAAGGGAATTCTAGAGTTGTGTGGCATTGAGTCTAGGAGATTTCCTTACTAAATTCTGCATGTTATCAAAGTAGCAAATTAACTTTCCCCTACACTTCAGAATTTTGGTTATTATATTATACTTAGGTAGAAATGAGGCATAATAAAATATATCACTGAAAACAATGAATTAAACAAAAAGATTTTTCCAGCAGCTGAGATTTCATTTGCGGGGAAAACAAATACAAGCTTTAGAAGACTCACAGAAATCTAGGTTCCAGGAACATTTAAGAAAATGGTCACTGGGCTGGGAGAGACTAGACGAAACAATACAGAAATAGGTTCTGGAATCTAAAACAAATTATAGTAAGGTTGCAGTTACCTCCATTTTGCTGGGACAAAGTACTTGACCAAAAACAGTTGGATGGGAGGAAAGTTTTTTTCATTATTTTAATTTTATTTTTTGTTTATTTTTATTTATTTATTTGAGAGCAACAGACAGAGCGAGAAAGAGGGAGAGAGAGAGAGAGAGAGAGAGAGAGAGAGAGAGAGAGAGAGAGAGAGAGAGAATGGGTACGCTGGGGCCTCCAGCCACTGCAAACAAACTCCAGATGCTCAAGGGGAAGCTTCAGGATGGCAGCGGGCAACATGGCCTGAGCAGAGGCTGGATTTCACCCAAGCCATAACAGGTGGAAAACAGCAGCAGGACAAGGAGCCAAACTAACAGTGGGAAGCTAGGGCCTCGTAGACCTCGAGGTCCACACCCAGCAACGCAACACATGTCCTCCAGAAAGGCTCCACCTATGAGTTTATGGGAACTATCTGGTGGAAACCACCACCGATGGCCAAGTCTACACAACCTAAGATGGACTATTTTAGCTGTTCTAAGTGTATGATGTAATAGCCCTGTGTACATGTTTTTTTTTTCTTCTGTGATCAAATGCCTGAGTGAAGCAAGCAAGGAAAGATTGATTTGGGGTACTGGAATTGGAGGTTTCAGTCCACCATGATGTGGAGAATGTGGCAGAGCAGTTCAGATCACATCATGGCGGCCAGGAAGCAGAAGATATCAGAGAATACATAGGCTAGAAGCCTTTCTCCCCCTGCTTTTTTCTTTCTTTCCCTCTTTCTTTCTTCCTCTGTTCCTTCTTTCCTTCGTTCCTAACTTCCTTCCTTTCCATTTTGAGACAAGCCCAACAGACTGGCCTTTTATCATGTGGGGGAGGGACAGACAGACAGTGAGAGAAAGAGGTAGAAAATTGGCTGCTAGGGCCTCTAGCCATTGTAATTGAACTCTAGATACCTGTGCCACCTTGAATGCATGCGCGTCCTTGAGTGCTTGTGTCACCTTGTGTGTCTGGCTTATATGGGACCTGCAGAGTCAAACATGGGTCTTCATGCTTTGCAGGCAAGCACCTTAACTGCTAAGCCATCTCTTCAGCTTGCACCCCACTTTTTTAATTCCATCTAGGATCTCAGGGTTCTACTACATTCAAGCAAATACTATACCCAGGACTATACTATAAGTATATATATGTTTATATATTCTTGAAGAGTCACACTCTTTATTATGAATATCAGTGATTAAAGAGGCTTTAGCTCATGACCTCTGAAATGCCATCACAGACACACTGAGATACACTTTTCTAGTTTCCTAGATGGTTCTCAATCCAATTAAGTTGACAATCAAGCTGAACATTGTAAACACATTCACAATGCTGTGCAACACCAAGGGCTTTTGCACACTGGTGGAGCTACTTGAGCACTTTCGCAACCCTTTGCAACAATAGGAGCTATACAGGTTTCTTTGGTTGTTTCTACTATGAGTGAAAATGACAAAAAGAATATAAAGGTTGGAAAAGACATGGGCTTCGGAGCATACTGTCAAGGTGGGAAGGTCAAAGTCTATTGTCAACTCCATCAGATTAGGAATCATGTAGGAAACATGCCTCTTGGGTGGATGTTGAGGGCTTTTCTAGGAAGGACTAGTGGAGGGAGGGAAGAAGACCTTCCCCTCGATTGGGCAGCCATTCCCATGGAAGACTTTATGATAAAGAAGCTTGAGGAGAATGCAGTCTTGCCTGTCCTCCATGGCAGCTTGCTGGCATCTTTGTCTACCCGCTGCTGCTGTCCCTTTTGGACACTGGGACACAGCTTTACTAGCCTTCCAAGGTGGACAGAAGACCAGTGTGTTTCCAGGAATTCTCCAAGTTTTCAAACTGGCACTCCTGAGCTTCCCAGCCTCATGGACTGAGCAGATACTGGGTTTTCCCACATTTGAACTGGAATTCAGTCACTGATGGACTGCCCAGTCCATACTGTGTAAGCTAACCTAACCAATCCCCTTCATCATTATAGTGGTTACCTATTTCAAATTGAGGGGTAAAAACTCACATCCAGAAGCAGCAGATGGGAGGAATGATTTTATTTCAGACTTATGGTTTTTTTTAATTTAATTTAATTTTTTGACTTTTATTTATTTGAGAGACAGAGAGATAGAGGGGGGGGGAGAGAGAATGGGCAAGCCAGGGCCTCTGGCCACTGCAAACAAACTCCAGATGTATGTGCCTTGGGCATTTGGCTTATGTGGGTTCTGTGGGATTGAGCCTGGGTCCTTTGGTTTTGTAGGCAAGTACTTAATTGCTAAACCATTTCTCAAGCCCATTTTAAAATTTCTTTCTTTCTTTCTTTCTTTCTTTCTTTCTTTCTTTCTTTCTTTCTTTCTTTCTTTCTTTCTTTCTTTTTAAGAGAGAGAGAGTGAGCAAGAGCATGTCAGGGTTTCTAGCCACTGCATGCACCACCTTGTGCATATAAATTATGTGGGTACTGGTGAATCGAACCTGGGTCCTTAGGTTTTTTTTCAGGCAAGTGTCTTAATCACTAATCCATCTCTTCCACACAGGCTTATAGTTTTGAAGGGAAGTTTCACCACGGTGGGGAAAGTATAGCATGAGCAGGAAGTCATCTCAGAACTAGTCATATCTGGGTGGACATAGTCTGGGAGAACTGAGCTTGGAGCTGGAGTAATACACCTCAAGATCTACCCTCCAGTGACACCAGCTGGGGATTGATTATGATGCTTAATTCCAAGTACATGAGGCTATGTGGGATGAGTTCCATTCAAACTACCATATTTCACCTCTGATGCCTATAGGCTCACCGCCATCACATGATGCAAATGCATTCAGTCCAACTTTTAAAAAGTTGTACTTAGGGGCTGGAGAGATGGCTTAGTGGTTAAGCACTTGCCTGTGAAGCCTAAGGACCCTGGTTCAAGGCTCAGTTCCCCAGGACCCACGTTAGCCAGATACACAAGAGGGTGCATGCATCTGGAGTTCGTTTGCAGTGGCTGGAAGCCCTGGTGTGCCCATTCTCTCTCTCTCTCTCTGTTGCTTTCAGATAAATAAATAAAAATAAGCAAAAATTTTAAAAAAGAAGTTGTACTTAGGTACTACCTAAGTGCATAGTCCTTACCAATCCCAGCACTGTTGAAGAGTTCAAAGGCTCATCTAAAATTCAAAACAGTCTCTTCACTGTGAACCTGTAGAATCAAACTACAAGTTAATTGTGCCCAACACATAATGGCACGCAGTAAACATTCCTGCTGAAAAAGTGAGGTGCACTGTGGAAAGATTGCACCAATGTGGGATAGGAAACCAACAGGGCGTCCATCAAGCCCTTCAGCTCCGTGTCTAGCCTTCCTTAAATCTCTGCGCTCCAAATTCCACACCTCCAGTCTTATCTGCTTGATGTCTTGGCAGATCAAGCTGAGCCAAAGCAATGAGCTTTCTTTCCGTGGTCACCATCCCATAGTACTGGCATCTTCAGCATCCTGGGGTGGCCACTGCAACACACTGTTTCTTGTCACAGATGCACACAGTGATCTCTCATGACACCCATGCAGGGACTATGACCCTCCTCCACAATGCCTGGGGACCATTTATAAAAGAACTGCATCACCAATCCAGTGGTCTTCTTTTCCTGTCATCTTTCATACTTCCAAAACCAGTGCTAGGTGGGAGAAGCTGCCATTGCTAATACAGGGGGAATAAAGCTGATTTTGAGGAGCAGGAATATCCTTCCACATTCTTCCTTCAAGCCCCTCCTTTCAAAAGAGTCAGACTTCTTACTTTCCATTGTTGAACAGCTGGTCCAGTCTCTATGGTGGTAATTTCTCAAAAAAAAAAAAAAAAATTGCAGCTGAAACAAATGCAGTCTCTGTGCCTAGGATCCGAACCTGTTTACATTTCTTCTGCCAAAGACACTGGCTCATTAACTTAAAGCGGGGCTGGAGAGATCGCTCAGTGGTTAAGGTACTTGTTTGCACATTCTGCTGACCTAGGTTCCATTTCCCCAATACCCATATAAAGCCAGATGTGTAAAGTTGTCCATGCATCTGTAGTTTTTTTGTAGCAGCAAGAGGTCCTGGCATACCCATTCTCTCTCTTCCCTCACAAATAAAAATATTAAAAACAAATAAAAATTAAATTCAACTTTGCTCAAGTCCAGGACATGGGAAGAACACAGCCAGAACGCCACACGAACTGCTCTAGCCGAGCTGTGACAAAGTCCTCTTTCCCCTTTGAAACTTCCTAAGCCAAACCTCCACTGGCCACAGTTCTCTCTGCCATTAGCCCTTTCAAACACTGACTGGAGTGGTCCATCAAGCTTCATTCATAGAACTGCAAGACACCTCTTACTTCAAAATGCCCAGCCCTCCCATATTCCTCCTGCAAATAAACCACATGGTCAGGCTTGTAAGGAACACTCCACTCTTGGTCCTAATTTTCTACAGCATTTAGCTTCTTGTTGCTGAAACAAAACACCCACAAGCTAAGGGAGAAAAGGATTGATTTCGGGCTGACAGTTTTGAGAAGTTTCTTGATGGTGGAAAAAGCATGTCATGAGCAAGAAATCAGCTCACATTTGGTCATACATCTGGGTAGAAGTCATGTGAGTGAGCTAGGCTTGGAGCTGAGGTAATAAACTTTAAGGTTTTCTGCCAGTGACACACCTCCTCCTGAAAGACTCCACCTCGCAAATTGCAACCAGCTGGAGATTGAGTCTGAGGTTTAATCACAAACACATGAGGCCACGGGGGACCTTTCACATTCAAGCCATCACTATAATGGGCATTCATTCTATTGGTTCTGTTCTTCTAGAGACCCCCAACTAACACAGAAGGGGAGGATCTGTCACCAGCTGATTGAGTGGGCATGCCACTTTTTCTTGGCCTCCCTTTTCTCCTCAGTATAGTGAAGATAATAATAGTACCTGATTATGGCACTGTGGTGAGGCTTAAGTTAATTAGCACATTTGGAGTGTTTGGAGTAATGCCCGGCACAGCAAACGAGCAATCAATTTTGGCTATCATTGATAAGTGCAGAAGAATTGCTCATGTAGTTGAGTACTCATTCATTTTTAAGCTGAATCTCCTTTGAAAGTGCTACAATCACTTCATCCCAGTTTGTTCACGAGGCAAGCCTTTCCTGAATACCCATTAGGCATTGAGACACTTGCACTGAGCACTGGGGACAAACTCTCAAAGTTGCACGAATAGAAATCAGTGGCCTGCCCTCAGATGACTAGTGATCTGCTCATGGAGCAAGGGTGGGGTGGGGGAGACAGAGAGGGTGCCAACCAGCAGGAGTATGGCCAGATAGAGCAGGTGCTTCTGCCAGGGCTGGGAGGGAGAGGGGTGGAGGCAGAAGCTGCTCAGAGGAGCATAAGGAAATTTTTAATCTGATTATCTTAAGTGAGAGAAAATTGTAACTGACTGAAATGAGTGGAAATCTTCTGAACATGTTCACCATCCTTTACAGGTTTATCAATAGACCCGGCACAGAGAACATTAGGGGATTTTAAAAAATGTTTTGAAATGTTTGGGCACCAAGGATGGAGCCCAAGGCTGGGCATATTGGGTAAACACTCTACTCAGGGCTACACCGTGTGGCTGTGCACATTTATTTATTAATTTACTTTTGGAGACTTAAACCATTTATTTTAAATACCAGTGATTGAAGATGTCACAAGGCAGTAATATCTGTAGAGGTTAACTCAAGCGTGCATAAAGCTGTTTGCTCATAAATGAAACCTCACTACTGAGGTGCTAAGTGATTGAGTCTGCTTATTTTGAGGGGCGGATTGATTATCAGCTGATATTTTCAAATACAGATAGCTCACTTTAATTTCCAAACTCGTTATCTGTGATCGGCTTTGGACAGGGAAATGAGGAGGTGTACTTATTAGGATCCCATTTAAAACCAAACCTAGCAGGTCTACTCAGCTCACCTGAAGGGGAAATGGAAATATTGATACATGCATTCTTTTTTAAAAATATTTTCTTTTAATTTATTTGAGAGCAACAGAGAGAGAGAGAGAGAGAATGGGCGCACCAGGGCCTCCAGCCACTGCAAATGAACTCCAGATGTGTGCGCCCCCTTGTGCATCTGGCTAATGTGGGTCCTGAGGAATTGAGCCTTGAACCAGGGTCCTTAGGCTTCGCAGGCAAGTGCTTAACCGCTAAGCCATCTCTCCAGCCCTGATACCTGTGTTCTTATGGGCTTGTGTGGGGTATGGGCTGAGGCGAACTATGAGAGGCCAAATTGCTCATTTCCTGGTCTGAAGAAGCTCTTGACTGTGTGTGTGGTGGAATGAACAGTGCCGTCTTGGTAAGCAAATGGCTGAAAGTCTGCAATGCTCTTTCAGCAGAAGGTGCCTGTCTTCTCACACTTCCGTACATGGTAGATGTGTCTTATGTGTTACTTAGAGTTTTGCTCTTCTCAGCTACGTTTTCCATGCCTCGCATCACATCTGCTCTCAGTGTTGTCTTGATAGTCCTCATACTTAACGTTTCCTGTATATGGCAATCCTCTCTTCCCTTGATTTTGTTCACTGTTAGGTTGGACTACATCTAACATATTCCTATCTGGCATTCAAGTTTCAGATCAAATGACTCACTCTGAGAAAAATTGCCTGTACAGAAGTGTCATATTTCTGTACATCCACAACACTTTTAATCCTCCTACTATGACCTGCTCTATGTAATGTTTCTATGTGTATATGCCTAGCTTATCTTCTTACTTTCAGAAGCCAGGTCTCAAAGGCATTACCCAAAAGGATTTACTTGCTAATTGCTGATTGCACACATAATGTTTTATTCTTATTTTTTTTTTTTACCACTCAATTCCCTCTGATGATACCCATAATTATCTTATATTTGGAATTCCATGATATGCTCATCCTTTATATATTATATGGAAACATTATATGTATTTACATGGCTCATGGCAATGTCAAATATTTTTAAACTATTAAATTATGCCACTTACTCAAGCCTTTCTGCATTTAGGAATCCTGTATAAAGCTGCAGTATTTTTTAAGATTATGCGTGTGAAGGATGTACGAGAATGTGTATATATATACAGGGGCACACACGCCATGGTGTATGTGTGGGGGTCAAGGGACACCCCTGGGTGTCTGTCCTTTACTTTCACCTTGTTTTGAAGCTGGTCTCTTATTGTTCGCTGCTGCATTCACTGGCCTAGATTGACTGCAAACTTCGGGGTTCTCCTGTGTCTATTTCCTGTCTATAACTTGGAGCACTGGCACCACATCGTCTCTGTGGATCTGAACTCAGGTTGCCAGGCTTGTGCAGCAAGCACTTCTAACCACAGCCATCCACTGCTCCTAGCTGCAGTTTTTATAACTCTTATTTTTCATTTCAAGTGCATTTTGCAGCATGCTTACCTGTTATTGGTTTATCTGGGAGGGAAAGAGGCAGGTCTGGGAGCTCAAATGGTCAGGAGAAAAGTGATAAGTCTCATGACTTGCTATGGGTTTCCAAAATATGGGAATAGTTGGCATCTTTTTTTTTTAAATTTGTTGAGAAGCATTCTCTCTAGAAAGGACATTTACCTTCATTTGAGGAATTGGTATTCACAGTAACTCTGTTTTTTTTTTTTTTCAATATCAACCACTGTAGTTATTTACAATAGTATATATGTTGGTATTGGTAACTCTTCATGTTGCCGATGACATCTTCACTGACTGCTCATCAGCTTGTTAGGGATGCTGGGGTGATGACAATCTGCTCCTGTCGTTTCTGAGATCTGGAAGAAGGGGCAGGGGTGGAGTGTGAGGTTCTTGGTCTCATATAACTTTGGAGCTGAGTCTTCTCCTCGGCCCAAGAGAGATTCTTTTTTTTTTTTTTTTAAGTATTTTTATTTATTTATTTATTTGAGAGCGACAGACACAGAGAGAAAGACAGATAGAGGGAGAGAGAGAGAATGGGCGCGCCAGGGCTTCCAGCCTCTGCAAACGAACTCCAGACGCGTGCGCCCCCTTGTGCATCTGGCTAACGTGGGACCTGGGGAAGCGAGCCTCGAACCAGGGTCCTTAGGCTTCACAGGCAAGCGCTTAACTGCTAAGCCATCTCTCCAGCCCGAGAGATTCTTTTATGGCAGAGGTCACAGGAAGGAGGTGGGAGTGTGATAGTGATACCCTGAACCCTGACACTGTCTCTCTGGATTTCACGCTTCTCAACTGGTCAGGTGTCCTGGTGATAGGATCAGTACCTTGGAGAAAAGTGGGCAATAGCAGAGGAAACAGAAAGGAAACGTGGCAATTCTCCTGTATTATCAGAGCTGTCAACTGATCCTGAGGGACACAAAGTCCATGTCAATACTAGCTATGGAGGAAGTGGTCTCCATGCAGCAAATCCTCTAATAAATGAGTCTTCTGTTCTCCACTAGGATTTCATGAGCTCTCTTTAAGTTTTAGTTGCATGGAACCATGTTAATAACTGAAAAATAGTAGTTTTTGTTTGTTCTTTTCAAGGTAGGTACTCACTCTAGCCCAGGTTTCTCTGGAATTCACTCTGTAGTCTCAGGTAGCCTCAAACTCATGGCGATCCTCCTATCTCTGCCTCCTGAGTGCTGGGATTAAAGGCGTGCGCCACCACACCCAAGTAGTTCCATTTGAATTCATACTCACTAATTTAACTCACATTTAGGTGAACACCATATTAAGCCCATGTTTCATATCTATGACCTAGAAGGACTCAAATTAAGTAGATGAAAATTTAGCACAATAGAAAAACTTCAGCCAAGAGCATACCTAATGTTACACTGCAAGGCATAGCTTGAAAATCACATTTGCTATGTTTGATGGAAAAAGTGGTTTTCTGCTGAGGGGAATCAGAGATGGCCTTATTTGAGGTCTCTCTGCAGCTTGGATGCCCCCCCTCAAGTGACACAAACGCTGCCTTCCAGATGGTAGGTTGCTTCAGGACACCCTGTGCAGACATACTTCATTGTGATTTAATTAGGCACTTTGGGCATTCACATCTCTGATGTGAAAAGCACTTTGTGTTTCCAAGGTTCAGGGCAGGAAAGAAAACAATACTTGGTGATTTTTTTTTTTTTTTTTTTTTTTTTTAGTGTTATATGATCCTTTACCAAAAACGTGCTTTAGCTTGAGATATTATTTCTTCAAGGTCTTGTAACTTTTGTGGGGTAGGTGAGGTAAAGGGTGTGGCTTTGACAGCAATCAATTTATATTTGGAGCTTAGGTATCTTTGAGTTTTCAGGAAAGAGGCCAGGTGCTTGGAGAAATGTTAGGTCTACGTTATTAAGTGGGTGATGATGAGTGTGCTTCATGAGGGTACAGAGAGACCTGTCCGGTGTAGATATGGAAGCCTTTTAAACTGGAAAAGGCACAGGGCTAGAAAAAAAAGGGACATATGGGAGACAGTGCTAGAAAGAACCTAAGAAAGAATGTTACCAAATGTGAGGGTAAACTTAACAGATGTGAAAAAGTTGTGTCAAATCATAGAGAGGAACACAGTGGATCAGTGATGACATTGCTCAGGTGTGGGCAATTTTCAACCACACTCCTTCGCTTTGATTCTCTTCACACCAGTGACATGCATTTAAAATGTTCTGACACATACCTTTGGTGAACATGGGATGAAGGCCGTCCAAGACTGTGACCTCATTTATTCACGGTAGCAAGCAACCTACACATTATTATGATAACGGGATAATTGGAGTTAGTTCAGTTAAACTGTGGAGGAACATGTTTTGCATCATATGGACAAAGCCTATTTCTACAGATTGCATTCCCACCTGGGGACTTCAACGCAACCAGCTGCGCAGTGACTCAAACACAGAGACTGATGAATAATTTCCTGCTTGATGGACTGGATTACTCATTTACTTGTTGAGTAAATATCAGCTGTGCTTCACTTTGTCCAGATACTTTTCTAGGCACTGACAATAGGGTTCAATAGGGCAATAGTACTACTCAAAGGGGATAGATGGAAAAAAGAAAGCGAGGGAAATCTATACCACACACACACACACACACACACACACACACACACATTACTTTATTTTTTTTATCGAGGTAGGGTCTCACATTACTCCAGGCTGACCTGGAACTCACTATGGAGTCTCAGAGTGGTCTCGAACTCAGGGCAATCCTCCTACCTCTACCTCAGGAGTGCTGGGATTAAAGGCGTGCTCCACCACGCCTGGCTTCATATTTTATATATATATATATATATGTGTAATGAAAGTTAGTGAAACTTAGCCACGGTTAGACTTAAAACAAGTGTGGAGGGTTCTGTTGCAGATGAAGGGCCTGAGTGGCAGAAGGAGTAAGTCCCTAAGACCTGGGCTAGGGCAAGGGGGACCCTGGCAGTTACAAGTGGTGATTGTGGCAGGAATGAACAACAGGAAGGGTGCAGCTGCTGTGGAGTGTTTGTAGATGTCTTCAGACAGGGAGCTAGGGGTTTGGCTGAGGACTCCTAAGACGTGTTAAAATATTTGATATGAAGTGTGATGGGAAGTTGTATCAGTTACCATCTTGTTGCTAGGACAAAATACCTGCCAGACCAGAAGCATCTGAAGAAAGGAAAGGATTTATTTTCAGCTCACAGTTTTGAAAGAATATCATGTTGGGTGTGATGGTTTGAATGTATGTCCCCCATAGACTCAGGTGTCAAAATTAAGCTTGTAACTTGTGTCTCCAGCCGTCTGGCTGGAGGAGGTGTCACTGGGGGCAAATCCTAGAACCCAGCCCTATGGTGTCACTGAGGTCAGATCTGAATTCCAATCAAAAGGTGTGTGTGGGCTGGAGAAATGGCTTAGCAGTTAAGCCTGTGAAGCTTAAGGACCCTGGTTCATGGCTCGATTCCCCAGGACCCATGTTAGCCAGATGCACAAGGGGGCACATGCATCTGGAGTTTGTTTGCCATGGCTGTTAGCCCTGGTGCGCCCATTCTCTCTCTCTCTCTCTCTCTCTCTCTCTCTGCCTCTTTCTTTCTCTGTAACTCTCATATAAATAAAGAAAAATAAACAAAAAAAATTTTGAAAGGTGTTTGGAGAAACCGGAGCTCTGTGGGGGTCTGACTGGCTGCTGATGGCCCTCGCTTTCTAGTTTCTTTGTGTGTGTGAGCTGGAGCTGGCGTTTTACTTGCTGCAGTATTTTCTTTGGTTGGACGTATGGAAGCAGTTTCTTCTGTCATTATAGAAGTTACCCCGGATCTGTAAGCTTGAAATAAATCCCTTCCTCCTCTAAACTGTGCTTGGTTTGGATGTTCATCCCAACAACGTGAAAATATCATCTACAGTGCGGATAACATGGCAGAAGCAGGAAGCTGGAGTGACATGGTCACATCCACAAGAACGAAGTAAAGAAAGATGAGTGCTGCTGCCCAGCTAGATTTCTCTTTTTATAGAAAAAAAATATTTATTTATTTATTTATTTATTTGAGAGAGAGAGAGAATCAGAGAGAGAGAGAGAGGGAGAGAGAGAGGGAGGGAGAGAGAGAGAGAGAGAGAGAGAGAGAGAGAGAGAGAGAGAGAATGGACACACCAGGGCATTCAGCCACTGAAAACAAACTCTTGACTCATGAGCCACCTTGTGTATCTGGCTTACATGGGTTCTGGGGAATCAAACCTTTGTCCTTTGGGTTTGTAGGCAAATGCCTTAACTGCTAAGGCATCTCTCTATCCCTATATTTCTCTTTTTGATTCAGGCCAGGATCCTTATCTATGGAGAGGAGCCACCCACAGTTCTGGTGGATCCTAATGTAGAGAGTGCTTAATAGATATGTCAAGAGATTTGTTTCCAGGTCAATTCTAAAGCCTGTGACTTTGACAACCAGAGACCAAGCATCACAGAAGCCATTGGTAGAAGTGAGCAGGGGTGAATGTGACTGGAATCACACTTGAATGAGATCACCTGGCTGTCACAGAAGATTATTCCAGGATGAGAAGTGGGGGGATAATCCAGAGACCATGTTGGTCGTCCCAACAGGGATGGAGGCAAAAGTAGTCTTGAATATGGTGTGTACTTTGAAAGGACATTTGAAAGATTTTATTCCTCACAAGTCAAGGATAACGTCAAGGATTTTGGCTTGAACAATGGATGAATGAATAAATGGATTAAAACATATGAAGATGAGTGACAGGTTTGGGGTGTTGTTTGCTTTTGGACTTGCTTGGTTAGAAGTTGCTTTGAAGGATACAACTTGATATAGGACTCTGGACTGAAATAGGAAGGAAGGACTAGGAGATATAAATTGTGGATGCATCTGCATATGGCACTGTATTGTTAAACATGGCACCACATTGCAGCAGTGGGTAACAAAGTTACATTCTGCACTGGTGAGCGCTGGTCACCATGCAGGTGGAGTGCCAGTATCCCCTAAAATAACACCCTCTCTCACTTACAGCATAACTCTGTTGATCTGTAACCCAGAATTGCTAGTTTCTCTTCCCAGATGCTGGACACAACTAAGAATTCTGTGTGTTGTACTCAGTGACTGCAGAGATGTACCTCAAATGTGACAACTGAAACATGCTGGTGTATCCTTAAGAGCTACACTTGAAGTGTCTGCACAGAACTTCTAAAGAGCTCCCCAGGCTACCTCTCTTCCATTGCTTGAGGGCAAACCAAGGCTATCACACCTAATCCAGACTCAGGACAATGCGGAGAACATGACCTGCTCCATCCCAGACTCAACGGACTCCAGTTGTACACACGAGGGAGTGCCAGGAGACCTCTAGGGAGATCCATAAGTATCTCTGAGGAACATCTTAGACATACTTGCCTGCCAGCCCCTCCTTCCTATTTTCCTCCTCCCATGGACTCAACTAGTGCTGTCTTAAGGGTCTGCACCCCACAAGGAAGCATTCCATCTGAAGAAGGGTGAGCGCATGGGGCGTGTGTGTGTGTGTGTGTGTGTGTGTGTGTGTGCGCGCGTGTGTGTGTTGTGCATACAACGGATGCGTTTCATCTGCCATATTTTCTGCACCTTTCTCCTTACTTACATATGTTAAGGTCAGTTTCATGAACTTTTTAGCATTAATGAATTTTTTTTTTTAAACTTGATGATGGTCAGGATCATGGTATCCTTTCTCAACTCTTCTTTATCCAGGTCTCCGTGACCCACCAGAGTTCCAGAAGTCCAGTGAGTCATCTTTTGTGGGTCACTACCCCCCCTCCACTTTTCAACAGCATAGGGACAAAGTGTTTCTTGAGATTCCTTGAAGACTTCCTGAGATAACTGAAGATCATGAACAGTTTCTCCTTTGGAGGAGGGGACAGAGGTCCACCTTGGAGGTCACTAAAATTTGAAAATAATGTTTGTTTGTTTTTTTAATGTGATTACCTTCCATGTCATGGAAGCTTAATTTGTTCTTATTGAAGTTAATTATTTCTTCAAAAAAAGAACAACTGGAAGCTTTGCTACTTTAATTATTCTGCATACTTGCCATACAACCTTCACTAGTGCATTTTGTCACAGCTTGTAGCAATGTCTCAGTCATAACTGAATTTCATGATTGAAATCAGGATATTTCACATAAATTCCAACCCTTTGTTAAGAATTTAGGATCAGTATTCAAGACTTACGATGATCTTAGCCTGAGCAATATACAAAAGCCACTCGATGTTATCTTGACAGGGGAAGACTAGGCAAGGAGCACATGGACTGAAGGACTCAGGAACCAGACGGATGCCATGACAGGCTTCAGAGTCCTCAGTAGGCCTAAGTTTCTGTTTCCCAGCAAGATCTAAGATTTTTTATCTTCTGGTAAGGGTGGGTTTAACAGTTACTGGAAACTGATTAAGCCATATATTCCTGTAGTCATAGATAAGTTCAATTCCCCTATTCCCAGCCAGCCAACTTTTAGCCCTCCAACTTTTAGCTGGCCAAAATCCGAAGCCAATCAGAAGAATACAAGTGCAGTTACTGTTTTAGTCAACCAATCATGTACCCATTCCCTTCTTCCATGTTCAAATCCCTATGAAAACCCTACCCTCCCACTACTTGGGGCTCTTGTATGGATCCACTGTGTTGGTGAAGTCAAGAGACTGAGCTTAAGCCTGAAATCAAGCTCCTTGCCCTTGCGTATGTGTTTGGTTCTCCTTGGTGGTCACTGGGGGTGCCAAGAACTGGGCATGGTCAATCACATTTCTTCAGCTTGGTAAGTTCCTACTGCAGGAGAGGATTCTTATTTTAGAAAATGTGCTTGGTGCCTGCCATTCAGCCATCAGAAATAAGCTGGTCTCGGGGACTGAGTGTGAGAGGACATTCCTGGAAGATATTTCATCCCAGTCCACTTGTGGCAAAGAATTCTTGAATTCTCTTTTTACCGGTCTGTTCCAATCAAGCTGATGTAAGTCAAAAGACTTAGGTGGTTCGTTTTTCCTTCTTCTCCCTCCCCCCTCCCTCCCTCCCTCCCTCCCTTTCTTTTAAAAATCAAATATAGTCCTTACTGCCAAAATGTGTAATTGAAAAAAACTAACTTAAGCTGGTAGTTCATCTCAACCATTTCTAAACATGTGTTAATGAGAATCAGAGTCACCAAATAAACTATGCATTGCAATACTACTTTGGGAGGAAGAAAAAGACTCGGGGGTGGGGGTGGGGGGAATCCCTGGTGTTTGAGCCAGGAAAGCTGGTGTCAAACATCTCAAAGGTCCTTTAATAACTGATGACCTTGAAGAAGTTAGTTTGCTTGTCTGACCCAAGATTGCTCCTAGAGCCAGCAGCCTGCCTCAAAAACGTAAAAACACCAGTGAAAAGCCACCAGCGATTTGCATAGACACATTGCTTTGTGTCAACCCAGTGACTTCGGATTTCTTTCACACCGCACTGGGTTCCCATTATTATGGGACCTATTTCATGTGCAAATTTCTTTCTGCAAGGGAGCTAGTTTCTTTCACAAGGAACCCAGGCCAGAGGGTACCCCTGGGGAGGTTTTGTGAAATGGAGTTATAGAGAAAACCCTGTTCAGGTTGAGTCAAAACCCAGGTTCAAGATTGTAGCCAGCCGCTTCTCCTGGGTAACGGATGATGTCATTAATTCAAGGATGAAAGTGACCACGAGTCACAGACCGTGATACCGAAATTTGTTAATCGGCATCACTGCAGGAAATGATCCTTGAAGCGCCAAGGCACGGAGATGTTTACAAGTAATCTAATGCATGCGCTTCGCCAGGGGGCGAGGACCACCGAGAAGAACTCAGTGAAGAAACAGAGGGTGTGATCACAAATCTAGAAGCTTCTGTGTGAACGCACTAGGGGTTGGGGAGGAATGCCCTGAATGGGCAAGGTAAGGGAAGCTGCTAAGTTACGAAAGGGCAGGGGCGGTTACAGCGGCGGGTTCCGCGCGCCGGGGCTCGATCCCGGGCTCCACTCCCACGCGGGTGGTCGGCTTGGACCGTCGCGCCCCCAGCGGGCCAAAGTCTTGGAATTCCCCTTGACCCATCCAGTAACGGTTTCAGAACCAGCACCCTGCGCCCCCTCCCCCTTCCCCGGCTCGGGAGCCGCAGTGGCGCGCGGTTCGGAGCAGGCTAGTCCGCCCCGGAACCGACGTGAGCGGCGGCCCGGGGCGGGGTTGGTGGAAGCAGTTTAGGGATTCCTCCCACCCCCACTCCACCTCCCAATTCCGGCGGGTCCTCTGCGCACCCCAACGCCCGGGGTTCGCGTCCCCCATGCCTCCCTCCCACGCAGGCCCTCCCGGCATCATCCCGCACCAGCTCCCCGCACACCGCCTCCCCGGCGCCCCCCGCTCCGCCTCCCCGCCTTCCCCTGGGCGCGCGCCTGGCACGCGCAGCCAGATTTCGTGCCGCCTCCATCAGAGCCGAGCGGGCGGCTCAGCGGAGCGGCCGCGTCCGCCGCCACCGCCGCCTCCGCCGCCTCCGCCGGGGTCCTCCGCGTTGGTGCCGCCCCCGGACCCGCCTGCCCAGCCCCTCTCCTCCCCACCCCGCGCTCACGACCGCAGTCCGCGCCCGGCCTCCCTGCCGGGCGGGCGGGAGGGCGGCGGTGGCTCCACCATGAGCTTGGAGGGCAGCCGCCCCGGCCACCGGAGTCGTGGGGCCGACCGCCGGGACGCCGAGCCGCCCCCGGCGCCGCAGGGAGAGCCGGTGTCCGCGGCCCCGTGCCCCCGGCCGCCGCCGCCCGCGCCCCCGGAGCGCCCCGCCGGGGGCTGGGCTGAGCCTCCTGGAGAGATGGTTCCAAGGCGCCGCGGAACCGACGAGCCTCCTCCTCCTCCTCCTCCTCCGCCGCCGCCCCTGCTGCCCGCCAGCCAAGAGGTGTCAGCGGCTGGAGACTCCGGGGAAGGTCCGAGGCGCCTCCCGGAGGTGGTCGTCCCCCCAGCGGCGGAGGCGAAAGGCGGCCCCCCGGAGCCGGAGGCCAGCGCGGCTGGAGAGGGCGAGCGGCGGGGCGCCGGCGACCAGCCCGAGACGCGCTCGGTCTGCAGCAGTCGAAGCAGCAGCAGCGACCAGCGCTCCGGGCACCAGCACCAGCACCACCAGCCCATTTGCAAGATCTGCTTCCAGGGCGCCGAGCAGGTAAGGCCGGGCGGGAGCCCGGTTCGATGGCCGCGGGGTCGGTTTGGCCCGGGAGGACTCCGCGTTTGCAAGGGCAGGTTATTTCAGCACCGCGGACAGAGCACGCCTCCAGCTCGCCTCGCGCTCGGCTGCGCTCATCCCGCCCTCTGAGCTGCGGCTGGCTTCTGGGAAGGCAGCTAAAATGTGCTGGTGGCAAGCACAGGGCTCATGTAGCCTACACTTTTCCCTCCCTACCCGGTTTTACGGTCAGTGACGCCTCGGGTACTCTAATGATGTGGTAGTGCCATTAAGTATTTCTTGGGAATTGCTCAAAAGATTTTAGTTTATACATAAAAGCGAACTCACAGGCTGTAAAGGTGAAGTCTGTTTTCTATTAATGCATCTGGGGACGGATAGTCTTAGATACAAACTGGGAGGGGAGTCAAGTCACAATGAGAGAGAAAAAAAAATAGGCTCTTCCCTTATTGCAAATTTTGGTTATTGGATCTCATGGATGACGGGAGTATGTTAGAGTTCTTATGAAAGTAATAAGAGAACTATTTGAAAGACAGGTTATTTAAGGCAATGATGGGCCTTATATTTTTTGTCAGAAACACATTTCAGAAATTACAAACGCCATTAGAGGTGCCTGCAAACTCACATGGGAGAGAGGATAGTGCATTTCTCTTCCAAAGTGTGTGCTGTGAGAAAACGGAGGCTTCAGATCTTTAAAAGTAAGGAAATTACATAAGAATATGCAGGCTTTCAGGAACACAGTGCCCCAAGTCAATATTTATGATGCTACATTTAGAAAAAAAATAAAAGCATAATGCTATTGCAGGCTACTTTCTGGGATGACATGCATTTCTCCTTTAGCCATGATTAAGAATAACTGCCGAGGAAATGCATCTGACCATCCACTTAAAAGTTATTAAAGAGATTTCATAGTACAGAATTTTCCCCAGGGTATCAGCAGATAGATCTTGCAGACGTTTCGCATCTTGGTAGAACATTTGTGTCATAACTCTAAGCAATATCACTGGGATAGTTTTAAGACTTTAGCAACATTCCCATCTGAGGGATAAAACCTTAATTTGGTTTTCTGGGATAGAACTTGATGCTTGTATTCTGGGTAAGCAGCTTGTAGCTTGGAAAGGAAGGAAAGAGAGTGCTGTGTTTTTACATAGAGACAGAGACACGCGTATTCATCCTGAGCTTCTTTTTTTTTTGGCAGGGTGAGTTGTTAAACCCCTGTCGATGTGATGGGTCTGTCCGGTACACGCACCAGCTCTGTCTGCTGAAGTGGATCAGTGAGAGGGGCTCCTGGACCTGCGAACTCTGCTGCTACCGGTACCATGTCACAGCCCTCAAGATGAAGCAGCCTTGCCAGGTAGACAGCCACGACATCCTCCCAGAGAGGATTGTGTTAACATGAGTGTCCTTAAGTCTATTTATCATTCAAAAGGTCTATTTAATGCTACTTAAACACATTTTATGCAAATTTCATAAAAAAAACAAGATTTAGAATTTGTAAAGATGTGTTTGGAGAAAGACATGCGTTATCTAAGAAACTCAAAGCACATTATAATCAAATGATTTCTTTTTTCCTCTGTTATTTACTGATCAAATTGTACCTATTTTTGTTTCCCAAAAGGCAAATTGGTAAAGTGACGCACAAAATCCATTTCGATCTATTTTATTAATTAGGAATGTCAAACAACTTATTTATTAGTACTTTGTTAAGTATTTGAGCCCCAGTGAACTCCCTTAATGGAAACTAGATGCACGTTCAGCAGAACTTTGCCATTTTAGAAACTTTGAAATTCTTCTCATTTGGACTTTCTGTTTCACAAGACACTTTTTTTCTTGATTATTTTTTTTCACATTCGTTCTTTGCCATATCCAACAGTGAGTACAGAAGTATGCCCAACAGTTCCCCTCAGTGATGCTACTGAAATTGTCCATAGTTTTAAACTTACGTGTAAAATTTTAAAACACAACATAACAAATCCACAAATGCCCCAAACCTTGCTTTTTTCTCCTTAGTTTTTCTTAATGAACTGATTCAAGTTCTTTTGAATAGGATAGGCATCCTCAAGAGAAGTAGAAAATGGGTAAGCTCACTGGCAGTGAGTTGGGCCTGGAATTTAACAGACAGAAAAGAATTCAAAACAGAAACAAAATATGTAATGGAAGTAAAAGGAAGAGAGACTTGAAAAGCTGAGAGGGGAGAAAAGTCATAGAATTGAGTGGTCCTATGTGTTTATGTCTAAATCACCAAATTTGGCTTTTGGTGAGCCTTTATAGCATATGCAATCATAGTGTTAGAAGAAGGAACCTGGAATTACCATTGCATTATTAATTTAAATTTCTTGGTATTTAATTTGTACATCACTCATTTAGTTTACAATTAATTGGGATCTACGAGAGCTGCATTTACGACATGATTAGCAAGCACAAAATGACAATGTGAATTTTCTCAGGGGAGGCTTATAAATTATTTGGAAATAGGAAGTGTAACTAACATGGGGAAGGGGCATTGCCATGCTGAAGATGGGCACAAAGCTGGCATTTTACCAGAGCGTCTAATGCTCAAACTACTTTTACACCAACTTACTGATCTATTGTAGTTGTCCTGATCAAAACAAAACAAAACAAAACAGATGAAACCCATGTCCAAAGATCAGGATATGCTTCTTTCTACATGTGGCATAACCTGAGGCTATCAGTGGGAAGTTTGGCTGGGTTAAAACATGTACGATGGTTCATTCATTTGACTTGTCCTTGACATTGCCTATTAGTTAGGAGAGTACAGTTGGAGATGCTAATTGCTACCTCATTTCTCTTTCCTGTGTCCAGTGGTTGCTGGCTTCAGAAGCATGCCAGGAGAAGTTACAGATATTCTGAGCTCAATTTCAAAGGTTACATGATTTCACCTCTGTCGCATTCCCCTGCTTAAATCAAACCTCATGGCCAATTCAGATGCAAGAGAAAGGCACTTTTAATGAGTGATCATTTTCTTTTTCACCCTCCATCAGAGACAGTGTCTAAGGTGACTCTTTCGATCTACCTTGATCTCTGGGTTTGATCCTCATTCAGTCCATATGGACCAGTAGGCATCACCATCATGTCTCTCCTTGAGAGCTGAACCACAGTTGGTTATAAATGCGTGGGAGCCTGGCTCATCCTCCATGTTGGATGTATATCACTGAGCACTTTCAGGAGCCATTGTTAGCACAATGTCTCCCCTAGTGCCCCCTGGGAGATATAGACAGTGAGGTCAAGGGGCAGGTCACCAGTAAGCACGTGTGCATGAGGGCAACAGAGTGTCTGAAACTTTAGTTGACTTGCTTCTGGCATTGAGTTTAATGCTTCCACTCACACTGGAGCTTGGTGATTCTGAAAGGGCCTACTAGAAAGCAGCAGACATGTTCACACCGTAATCGTTGCATCATTAGCAGCGGGAGTTAATTAAGACATTCGAGGCAGTTAGATGCATTTACCTTCCTCCTTACTTGCAGAATCTATTTATTAACATATCCAAGATGATGCATTATTGATATTTTAAGAGTTCAGACTAATTGTGTTTGGAATCACATAATATGTTCTAAAATTAGTGAGGTACATGAGCACATAAGATGGAATTTATTTTGAGACGTTGGTGCCATTGTAAACTGATGAAGTGATATTTCCTATCTCTCCTGAATGCTGTCAGTACTTTTCCAAGAGAATCTTTGGTGTCTTTGAAGCGATAACATCTACTAGATAAAGTATTGTACAGGGAACTTTAACCTTTGTATAAAAGCCAGACTGCCATGACCACAGATAGAAAACCATGTACAAATGCCAAGTTTTACCTATGTTCTCTTAGATAAGAGTTAACATGTTTTTATAAAGGAGATCAAAGTGACACCTACGCCATACACTGCGTGATTACCCTTGTCTGTGACCATTACGACTCGTTCAGCCTGTTAACACATACTGACCTTCAGATATCCACGGATAAGACATACCTCTGGTCACCTTCCATTTACTGTCTTAATAGTGAGGTTCCTGCTTCTCTTTCCACACCACTCTCCACATTTTATTTTTAATGGATTGATAATAACTGGATATACTACAGGTACAAGGAGGTGTCTCAGTGCATGGATACATTGTGAAATTATTAAATCAAGTTAATTAGCATATCCATCATCTCAGGTACATGCCATGTCTTTGTGGTAAGGACATTAAAATCCTCTCCTTTAGTTCTTTTAAAATATATAGCATGTCAGGCCGGGTGTGGTGGCACACACCTTTAACCTCAGTACTTGGTAGGCACAGGTAGTAGGATCACCATGAGTTTGAGGCCACCCTGAGACTACATAGTGAATTCCAGATCAGCCTGGGCTAGAGTGAGACCGTACCTCAAAAAATGATATATATATATATATAGCATGTTGTTATCAACATGACTGTGCACTATAGTTGTTATGCTGTGCCATAGAGTACCAGCTCCCTGTGTCTAATTCTAACTTCGTTGACCAGTCTGGCCTTTGTCATTCCCCAGCCTCGCACTATCTTTTGGTCATTACCATTCTATTCTCTACTATCATAAGTTTGGTTTTTGTTAATTCCACATACACACAAGACCCTATGGTCTTCCTTATTCTGTGCTGACCTTATTCCACTTAACATGGTGTCCTGAAGGTTCATCTGTATTGTTGTGACAGATTTGTTTTTACTTTGTTAAGGCTGTATGGGATTCCATCATATCTATATATCTGTTGTAGACATTTTGGTTGTGTTCATGTTGTGGCTATTATGAATACAATATTTCTCTTTAGATTTTCACTTCTCCCCTTCTTTTGGAAAAAATCTCAGTTTCTAGCCAAATCAGTTATCATAGATAATGAGTAGGCATTTTAAAAGCAGGTATGTGAAATACAGTGATCTCAGTGCATGTCGTCTCCAGATGTCTAGCTTACATTATTGAGTCTTCTCATCACGGAAGTTCTGAGATGTGGCTCAGTGTGGTCAAGTGCAGGACAGTACTATTCAAGGTGAGGTAGCCATTGTCAGTTTATTCTTCTGAATGCCCACCTGTAGGGTGTGGTGATTCCAGACAGTGGGTGGGAGGTTGAGAAGTTCCTGGAGAAGTTTCTGGCTAAGCCTCACTCAGCACATCTCGGGGCCCATCCTCCAACTCTCCTTCCTTCACCTCAGAGTAGCAGGGGAGAAGACTAACGCTATCTGTCCGCCATGGGAACGTGGGGAGGGCCTGGGACTTGCATAGTGGCGGCGCGCCTTGGTGAGTGTGAGACGTTGCCATTTTTAGCAGCCTGGAGCATTTTATTAGCCTTGCTTACTGGGCTTCCTTTAAACATTCCTAACATGCTCTCAGCCACAGATCTTGTCATGGCCATAAACACCAGGGGTCCTCCTATGAAGCCCAGGACATGAGGTCATTTGTTACTTTTGAAAACTCATGTTATCCCAACCCTGAGATTCACCATCATGTGTGCAAATTAACATGGAATTTGGTGCCACTGGGACGTGTCATGGCTGTCTTTCTGTGGCACCGCTTCTGGGCCTAGTTGTAAGTTGTTGAGAGAAACTTTAGTTAACTTTCTAAGGTCTCTGTACTCACATCTTTCCTAAGTGGGGCATTAAAGAGACATCTTCACCCTTGTACTGCCTGCTTGTTAGTATGATGTGGTCAGTGCACTAGGAGAAGCTGAAAAATGATCACTGACATCGAGATCCTGGAAACTTGGTAAGACAACATCTGAATCAGTGCTGCATGCTGTCATATGAAATCATTCAGGGCACCCTTGTTTAGGACTTCCCAATGTTTCACATATGGGCAACCTTGGCACACTTTGGCTCCCCCTCCCCCAGGTATTGTTGTTCTTAACATTATTTGTAAGTTTAATAGCAACAAAGCCAAAGTGAAGCTTTTATATGACCATGCCCAAGTTACAGAAAAACAATGTTCAGATATAATATTTCTGAGTGTCTAGGCTGCCATATCCTATAGGCAACTAAAAATGTCAACACAGACAAAGGACACACCACAAAGCAACTTTCTCGCCTTTGCAATTGTTTCTGTGTCATTTGCTTACTCATTCTCAAGACACATGAGTGTGTTTGACTCACTAGCAAAGATTAATGAGTCTCTGCTGAATGAAATACGTAAATTGGTTCTTGTGTACTACGATAGCTATCATGTTTACCGTACAGGCTTTGTGTGCAGTGATTTTTCAATTTCTCTCAAAGCCAGATGGCTCTAAGACAGGAGCAGGAGGAGGTGGAGGACATCTGGGCTTTGTAGAGTAAGGCTGGAGGATGACGCGGCTCCTGGAGGAGATGCTCCTCAGAGCTTGCTTCTCTGCGTGCACACACCTGCTCTTCCACATTTGTTCGCTCTTTGTAAGCATATTTCCCTTTCTTTTTGTTTTTGTTTTCACACGTTTTATCGCCTTTGCTTTTGTTGCCTGTCCACTTAGCTGACTTTAGGAGAAAGAACTTCCGGGACAGACCTGGATGGAGCAACCTCTCAAAACAAGATGAGGGTGGCAGAGAGTGTTTGGGTAGAGAAATGTTATCACGTCTCCAAACCATCTCCACTTGATACGGTTGTCTTATTACTTACATCAGAGTTCAGCCACTCTCTCCTCTATAGGGACCAACAGAAAGTAGGTCAGGCTTTGAGGGCCATTGTAGCTGTTGTCTTGACCGTAGATGCTGCATAACTGAGTGGGTATGGCTGTGTTCCGGAACAGTTTTACCTACCAACACTTAAATCTGAATTTCCTGTAGTCATAATGTTGCAATGAATGATATTCTTTTTTTTTTTGGCATGCATACATGTGTGGATAGATATGTGTGTGCATGTTGTGTGTAGCTACACGTGTGTTTTGATGGTGGACATATGTGTGGAGGCCAGAGATCAATGTCAAATGATTTGCTTCCCACCTTATTTATTTACTTATTATTTATTTTCTGGACAGGGCCACCGCAGGTTTAGGTAGTTGACTTAGTAAGCCATAGTGACCCCCCTGTTTGCTCCCCCAGTGCTTGGTGACAAGCATGCTTCACCATCCCTGGCATTTTACATGGGTGCTGGGGAGCCAAAGTCAGACCCTCTTGCTCACACAGTAAGCATTTACGCACTAACATGTCTCCCCAACCCATGAGTGGCATTCTTTCAAAAATTCTTTCTCTTATCACTTAGAAATGTAAAATCTTAGGCTGGGGAAATTGATCAGTGGTTAAAGGGATGCTTTCTTGCAAACCCTGCTGGTCCAGTTCAATTCCCCAGTACCCACTAAAATCCAGATGCACATAGTAACACATGCAGCTGGAGTTTCTTTACAGTGGCAAAGGGCCCCAGTGAACTCCTATTTCTCTCTCTCTCTCTCTCTCTCTCACTGCTCACACAGAAAAAGACCACAACACATGTCACATCTCCTAGGCTCCATCAAAATAGGTGAAGAACTGGGTGTGCCCCATGGCATTTGGTAGTAGTTTAAACAAATGGAGGGTTGATGTGGACTTAGGTGTTTCCTGATTTTTTTTTAGAAAATTTCATGGGTATTTTATTCTTTCTCATTTTGACGGAAACCATAATATACATCCATCATTTAGAAAATGATGGTTCTTCAGCTCCAGGACAGCATTAAATATTATTATTACATTTTATTCAAGATTAAAAATCATTGTTTCTTCCAAATGATTACTTGGCTATCTTACATACAAACCCTGGGTTTCCAGGAATTGTTTTAATTACTTAGAAGTAGCAGAACAAGGAATAAGTCCTCAGTATCAGCAAGCTGTCCTCTCAGTGGAGTGAGTCCTGGTGTTCACTGTGGCAAATGCTTGTGCGTCCAGCCCTTTCCATGTCCTCTGGCCTGCAGCCTAGTCTTGGTATGCATGCAATAGACCCTGCTGAATATCTCAGGATGGAGTGTTCTAGAGTTTGCTTAGGGTTCCTGGGGTTGCTTCAAGAGGAACAAGCCTATCAATGAGTGTGATACATTTTAGAATTAAACGATATAACACAGCCCAGTATTGCTTGAGACTCTTTCTCTTGGTCACTTTGTGGTCAGCCAATGAGTATTTATGGAATGAATGAATGAATAGATACATAAGTGAGTGTTTTAGCAAGATTCTCGGAGTCATGAGGGTCACATTATTTCTGTAGTGAGAGTATCTCGTAAGGAATTACAATTGCTTTCACTGCTTACATATTCATTATCTATTGGCTTTTGATTCTTAGTGTGTGCACCTGGCTTCCATGGGTACTGGGAAAATCAAACCTGGGTCCTCGGGCTTCACAGGCATGTGCCTTAGGCACTAAGCAATCCCTCTAGACCCTAAATATCTAGATTTTAATAATGGATCCCTTTGTTACTTTTAAGGCTTTTGGCTATGGTCTGAGAAAACTGAAATATGACTGGAAAAATATATTCTGCTTTTCTCTAAGGACCCAGGTTTGATTTCCAAGTACCCATGTAACCCAGATGCACAAGGCGGTATATGCATCTGAAGTTCATTTGCAGTGGCTAGAGGTCCTGGCATGCCCATTCTCTCTCTGCCTCTCTCTTCCTCTTTCTTTCTCTTTCTCTGTCTCTTTTACTCTCTCTCTCGAATAAATACATACAATATATTTTTAAAAATCTAGATATTTAAAATTTTATTTATTTACTTGAGAGAGAAAGAAGGGGATAGAGAGAGAGAGAGAGAGAGAGAGAGAGAGAGAGAGAGACCAGACGCATGTGCCACCTTGTGCATCAGGCTTACGTGGGTCCTGGGGAATCAAACCTAGGTCCTTTGGCTTTGCAGGCATGTGCCTTATCCCTTAATCCATTTCTCCAGCCCCAAATCTAGATATTTAAAAAGCCTCCAGGGCTGGAGAAATGGCTTAACGGTTAAGGCATTTGTTTGCCTGTGAAGGCAAAGGACCCAGGTTCGATTCCCCGGGACCCACGTAAGCCAGATGCATAAGGGGTACATGCATCTGGAGTTCATTTGCAGTGGCTAGAGACCCTGGAGTGTCCATTCTCTCTCTCTCTTCTCTATCTTTCTCTGCTTGTAAATAAATATATATTTTTAAAAAGTGACATATATCTTTTCATATTGCAAAATGTCCTGAATACAGACCCAGTGATTGTGGAAGTATCTATGTGTGCAACACACGCTCTTGGAGATTGTCACTGCTTGAAGAGTTTCATGTAGCATTTGTTCAGGGGGTTTGAATAATTTGGTGGATGTTTCACTGTATGACCATGGGTGTGGATGAGCTGCTAAGAAAGCGTAGTGAGTTTAATTTTTGGTGTGAAATCTGCCACCTGGCTTAAAACAAGATGCCATCTTTTTCTTTGCTGAGTGATTTGTATGGTCATAGCATCACTTAGAATGCGACTCCAAGATAGGGACGAGGCAGGAGAGCACGCAGCTTCCTCCTTGCTCATTCCCTGCGTCCCCTCTGCACACGTACTTTGCTGTGTGCTGTGACTAAAGGGATCGGACAAAGGAGACTCAGGGTCCTTCTGTTTCTGGACCATCTGAGAGTGGAAGGGATGACTCAAAGGGCAAGTTGAGTGTTCACTGGACCATTCAGAATGGTAAGGATTGAGCTGATGGGCAGGTGATCAGCCACAATCACCAGTCAGTGCATGGCAGCCGAGGCTTCTGCTGAGGAACAGCTGCACTGAGGCTTGCACTTTCTGCCTCCTTGGCTCTCTGACAAGGCATCTCCTGTGAGCACGGCTCATAACTCAGCCGCTCTTGCTGTGACTTAGCCAAGTGAATTTTGCTGTAAGGAGAGGTGGACACAAGAGAGAAACCGAGACAAAGGCCATTGGGGAACTGTGGAAGACACATTTCTTATGCCCTCCCTCCTCCAGGTACGAGACACTGTGAAAACTCCTGTCAGATAACCTGCTCTGTTTCTTTTCAACTTTTAAATTTCCAAGTGAGTTCATTTTTTTTTTTTTTCGAGGTAGGGTCTCACTCTGGCTCAGGCTGACCTGGAATTCACCATGGAGTCTTAGGGTGGCCTCGAACTCTTGGTGATCCTCCTACCTCTGCCTCCCGAGTGCTGGGATTAAAGGTGTGCGCCACCACGCCTGGTTCGCAAGGGAGTTCCTTTTGACTAGTGACTCATGAGCAGTGTGTCGGGCTTGGACTCAGAGAGGGCCTGCGTCTCTGTATGGTCTGCTAATTATGTGAAAGTGGTCCAGAGCTTAATTTGGGTAGAGGGTGGCGCCTCGTATGCTTCTAGCTCTTATCCCAGCCACCCTGTGGACACTCCTTTGCTATATATGTCCTTACAGTTGTGCCAAGTGGTGTCTTCCTTCTTGATCACTGTCACAACACACTGAGCTACAAAATAGTTTCAGTGAACAGGGAACTGTTTCAAGAAACTGACTCAGGCCTGCCTCCATTTGTTCAACCTTTCCTGAAAACGATTTCAGGAAAGCTGGCATCTTTCACAAACATCAGGGGACTTTATTTAGACTTCATGAAGGAGCATTTCCGAGGCCACAAGAAGTAATTCCCCCCCTCCAGCCCGGCCCCCTTACTAGCACTAAGCTACTATTAATCTTTTCTCTGTTGT
This sequence comes from Jaculus jaculus, assembly GCF_020740685.1. Classification (NCBI taxonomy): domain Eukaryota; kingdom Metazoa; phylum Chordata; class Mammalia; order Rodentia; family Dipodidae; genus Jaculus; species Jaculus jaculus. Next base: position 86,916,853 of record NC_059114.1, read on the forward strand.
TATTACATTTACAGATTTTTACAAAGATATGTACATAAATGATCCGCTTTATTATTATTATTTTTAACATTAAAGGACACCAAAACCTTTACATAGAGTAGAAAGGAACACAAGATTTGCTGGGCTGATGGTAGAAAATTGCTCTGTACATATGGTTGTATCCTTATCAACATCTTCTTGCTTTTCTGATAAGTTGCTTACTTCCATTTCTTTTTTTTAAAAATTATTTATTTATTTGAGAGGGATAGACAGAGAGAGAGAGAGAGAGAGAGAGAGAGAGAGAGAGAGAGAGGGAGAGGGAGAGAGGGAGGAAGGGAGGGAGGGAGGGAGGGAGGGAGGGAGGGAGAGAAAGAGGGAGAAAATGGGCTCACCAGGGCCTCCAGCCACTGCAGACAAACTCCAGACACATGTGCCACCTTATGCATATGGCTTATGTGGGTCCTGGGAAATTGAGCCTCGAACCAGGGTCCTTAGGCTTTTCAGGCAAGTGCTTAACCGCTAAGCCATCTCTCTGGCCCCTTACTTCCATTTCTTATGTGGGAGGAACAGATGGAAGCTTCCAGTGAGCGTTCCAGCCCCATGGAGAGAAGGGCTCAGTGAGGAGAGGGGATGGCCTCTGTCTGCACAGGACTCCTAGGGCTGCTCATGCTCAGTCCCCGACCTAGAGGCTGACACACATTTTGGAGACACGATGCCATTTAGTATCCTGCTGCAGAGCTCTCCTTTGCCTTTCGCGGTGGCTTGTCAGGCACGCTGCGGTGGCTTCTGTGAAGTGCATCTGTACCTCTAATTTGACTACTTGAGAGAAGCGGTGGGGGGGGGGGGCGTGGGAAACACCAGGCTAGCTAGAAGAATGCAAAGAACTTGGTAGACTTTTTGTATGGGTGGCTTTGGGCGTGGTTCTGGGGCTAGGGAGTAAAAGACGAGCTAGTGTCTTATCTCTCGAGCGTGAGTGACAACTCTCCCTGTGGTCCACGGGCCTCCACGGGCCTCCGGCTCCTGAGACTGAAGGAAGTGCTGCCAATGAAAAGGACACAGGAAAAAGAAATGTGCCATTTTTTTTTTTTAATTTGTTTGAGAGCGACAGACACAGAGAGAAAGACAGATAGAGAGAGAGAGAATGGGCGCGCCAGGGCTTCCAGCCTCTGCAAACGAACTCCAGACGCGTGCGCCCCCTTGTGCATCTGGCTAACGTGGGACCTGGGGAACCGAGCCTCGAACCGGGGTCCTTAGGCTTCACGGGCAAGCGCTTAACCGCTAAGCCATCTCTCCAGCCCGAAATGTGCCATTTTGATCAAGTCCTCCAAAAACATAAACTGTATGGGGGTGAAATCCCAGCCATTCCTCTCCTTACCTGTCTGGAGATTCACTGTCAAGTCATGCTGAAGCCATGGGGATTATGAATGCTATACATCAGGGTGATGGTTCAGCATGTGTTTAATTTTGGCCTGGAAGATGATTTTACTCATGCCCCAAGGGTAACCTCAAAGTATTCCATCTTTGTTATTTTCTACTATGAGCTATCTAATCAATACTTCATTATTGATTATTTTTCCATTTATTTAACAAATTACTGCTTCACAGTAGGCATACTTCTCAGCCCTGGACTTGCCAACTTGGGTAAAAAAAAAAAAAAAGGCAGGGCATGTTCTTCTCGCACTGAGATTATTTATAGTTGGGGATTGGAAATAAATGGAAGAACTTGTTAAATATAGATGGTTCTAGTAACTCTAGAACTATAATAACTCTAGAACTGGGTATGGTGGATCATTTTATGTCACGGTGTACCTAACACTTGGCTATGTGTTATTCTGCGTGTGTCTGTGAGGGTGTTTCTGGTAAAACTGGCATTTGAGTCTGTATACCGAGTAAACGTGAGTGCCTTCCTAACGTGGATGGGCCTCATCCAGTCAGCAGAGCCAGAGAGAATTCCATCTACACAGACATCCCAAAGGTTGATGACTCCGCCTTCTTGCAGCTCACTGGGGAGCATTTTGAGAGGAGAATGGTGAAACCAAAGACTAGGCCAAAAATGGCTTGGGTGTTGGATGGAATGAAACGGAGTCTGTGTGGAGGAATGGGAGAGGTCAGTGGGGAACGAAGGTTGCCATTTAACTTCCCAAAGTGGCTGGAATCCAACCCGGAGTCTTGGGGTGTCGTTTAGAGAGCGCAGACCTTGGCAGTGTGCGGGGCAGGATCGGCGCTGCCCGTTGCCAGGCTCCGTGGCCGACAGTGGAGTCACACGTACGGAGTCACACGTACAAGCTCCTTAATTAACCTCGCCGGGATGATCAAGACAAGTGTGTTTTCAAAGTGCTCCTTGGAGTTTGATGATCTTTTTGATTTCTGGCACCTAACCTCATTTTATTATCACTGCATTTGTAAAATCAATATTAATAATAATTATAATCCTAGGGAGGCCATAGTTTCCCATTTATGGAGAATTAATTTGAAGGTTAGTCATTTACACTTTAAATTTTATTCTTTTTTTATTTGTTTATTAGAGAAAGGACAGAGAGAGGGGGAGGGAGGTAGGAAGGGAGGGAATAGAGCATGCCCAGGGCCTCCAGCCACTGCAAATGAACTCCAGACACATGCTTCACCTGTGCATCTGGCTAACGGAGGTACTGGAGAACCAAACCTGGGTCCTTAGGCTTCTCAGGCAAGAGACTTAATCACTGAGCAATCTCTCCAGCCATAGTCATTTACTTTTTTCATCCATTCAATCATCAAACAAATTTTTATTTGTGACTTAGTAGATGTCAGGCACTAGTCTAAACACTGGAGCTTAACTAAAAAGAGAAAACAAAAAAGACAAAATTCTGGTTCTTAGTTGTATATTTTCCATAAAAATTGGTGATAAACAAGATGTTTCAAGTAAGCCAGTTTAGTGAGTTAACCAGTCATAAGTGCTAAAGAGAAAACATCAGGCAAGGAAGTGGGTAGGAAAAGTTGAGAGATGTTAAGATTCTGGACAGGGTAGTCAGGTAAAGGCTACAAATCCACATCTAGGGTTTGTGATGTCATTGACAGATGTTAAAATACATACAGCCTTCTAGAAATAGAGTATGCTAATGAATATTTACCTCAACCAGTGTTGCTATTTAGATACATTTAATTCTGGATTTTCGTTTCCCAGTAGTGAAATGGATAGATAAATATCTATAGCCTAATATTCTATAATTTGTGAACATTAATATATTGATAATATCAATATATTAATATCCTTGGTAGATGCTCAGTGTCCCTGGCCTATTTTTGCATTCTATGTATGGTAGCGACAAACAAGGAAAAAAGTAATACAATCAGACAGATGTTAAAAAAAAAAAAGGTCAGAGAATATGTCTTCTCATTTCTAAGAATCACAGATAATTAGTTTTCTCCTCCTGAGTCCTTTAAAATATTTAATTATGTGGCCATATTTACAGTTAAAGCTAAATCTGAAATCGAAGCCGGGATTGGCGCACACTTTTAATCCCAGCACTCGGGAGGCAGAGGTGGGAGGATTGCCATGAGTTCAAGGACACCCGGAGACTACAGAGTGAATTCCAGGTCAACCTGGGCTAGAGCGAGACTCTACCTCAAAAACTAACCAAACAACCAACCATCCAAACAAGCAAACAAAAAAACCAAAAAGAATCTGAAATGGCTAGAATCTTAAATTTCCACTTATGGTCCATTATAGCCTACCTAGGTAGGATTATAGTGATTTTTTAATGTCAATATTTACGAATATAGAAATAATAAAATAAGTTGTAAAACTAATTTTGAAGCAATCTTATTTTGGGAAAAATCCCATTTTTTCTGTTGAAAACATACAATTTCTGATGTGAATTATTTTGGAATGTCACCTTGATGGTTGCCTGTTTGGAGAATGACTGTTTCATGAGGGAATGTTCAAGATCATATGGTAGGGCTTGTATTGGAGTGGCGTGTATGGGACTCAGCTGCTGTCAAAGACATGGGCTGCCTTAAAGAGGTGATGATTCTTAGGTTGCCCCAAAAGCTGTGCAAATTGATATCCGGGCTTCTGAAACCCTCTTGGAATTAAATGGTTTTCATTTATCAGTGTAGTGGGATACTGGGCAGCCCATGTGTTTTTGAACCTCTTAAGTTGACATGGAATGTGACTCTAAAAGCGTTCTGTGGTGCAAGTATTTCTTCCCCTTCATAAAACTTTCAATAATATGCAGACTCTTGTTAAAAAAAAAATCTTAGAGTACTTGGTCAGCACAATTGGAATAACCACTTCCCCAAATTAGATAGGAAATGCCATCAGTGACTTGAAACGTTTAGTTCTCTAAGGCCACAAGCATAAGTGGGCTATAAAGAGGCTTTTGTTCAGGAATCAGCTATTAGTTATGAGTATATGCAAGAAGGAGGATTGATCATTTTAGGAAAAGTCTTCTCCGTTGAGCTCTCATCCGAGTTTCTTGGGTTTGATTGATTTCATAGTGGGATAGTTTAGATCGTGTGGTAAAAGTTAAAAGTCCCTTCAAAATAAGTTGACATGTCTCAAGGGTTTATAATACAAGGAGTTCTGCTAATCCCTTTTCCCCAGTCCGATGTCAGATGCACTTCACCACGCAGCTCTGCCCTCTAGTGTTGACATGATCCACAGCTGTGTTCTTGGGATCTGACCAAGAATCAATTAACTTTTCTATTTGGAAAAGAAAACATATTTGCTGAAAATATTTTAAAAGTTACTTAAAAGATAAAAAAATTATCTGTTATTTTTCACCTAACTAGCGTGAACAAAGATGACAGATTTTTTTACCTGGATTTAGGTCTTTTCTGTTTTTTTTTTTTTAACTTGGGAATTTTACTGTATTGCATACTGGTCAACTTACTAAATTACCTTTAAGATGGGGTGGAGAGATAGATGGCTTAGTGGTTAAGGCGTTTGCCTGCAAAGCCAAAGGATCCCAGATAAATTCCCCAGGACCCACATAAGCCAGATGCACAAGGAGATGCATGCATCTGGAGTTTATTGGCAGTGGCTAGAGGCCCTGGTGCACCCAGTCTCTTTCTCTGCCTCTTTCTCTCTCTCTCAAATAAATAAAAAAAAATATTTAAAAAATTGCCATCAGGTTATGTGTTTATCCACCCTCATTCTGCTGAGGCCCCCCTCAGTAGTTACCGGGGTCATGAATGTGCCAGGCATTCTCTGTCACAGGCCAGTACCTGAGCACACCTTCCCTTCCTGAGGTTCGCATCTTCCCCCCCCCCACCCCCCGCTTCATCTTCTGCAAAGGTCCCTGAGTCCTGGAGGCAACTCTTTCAGTGTTGATCTCTCAGAAGCCTCTGATTCTGCTCTGTTAGGCTTTGAATCTCCTCACATCTACCATTTGGGTGGATTTTGGCTTAGTCAAACCCTTTCTGTTTCCCATATTCCATATTTTACAATTTGAGGGTGTGAAGTTATTAAGGCTCAGGAATTTTTGCAGTGATTTAAAATTAAAAATATTTCTTTTCATTAAGTAGAAATTTTCTATGGACACATCCTGCGCTGGTACCATTATTTCCACCCTCCCTGTCCCCAATCCACTGAGGGCCCTCTTAAGTGACATTGCTGGTATTCCCCATGGAGTAGTGGGTTATGAGACATGAGATCAGCAGTCAGCCATTGTAAGGGGGCGGGGCAATACCTCTGGATGGTCCCTTCCATTAAGAGGCTCTTACAGTTTTTCCGGTCCCTTTTCTGCAGGATTTCCTGAGCTGTGGGGGGTTTAAGTCTACTTGAGCATTGTGCTTTCAGCAGCTTCTGAATTTCTGCTTTGATACATTTTAAGCATCCTCAGGGTCTGTCTCCATCTCCCTGGCACGGATTGTCTGGCTCGCCATGGAAGCGGTTCCCTTGCTCATCTCGCCAATTCCCTGTGGTTTCACCTGGGCCCTGGCTGCTGTGCACTGGGTTGGAGGTTTACCTCCTCAGTTCTCACGGCCTTACTGCAGAAGCACAGGGTCCAGGCAGCCTCAGACCAGCAGCTGGGGGACCCCAATGTCTTTTAAGTAATTGAGGAGTATAAAGTTTGACGGGCTGGAGAGATGGCTTAGCGGTTAAGCGCTTGCCTGTGAAGCCTAAGGACCCCGGTTCGAGGCTCGGTTCCCCAGGTCCCACGTTAGCCAGATGCACAAGGGGGCGCACGCGTCTGGAGTTCGTTTGCAGAGGCTGGAAGCCCTGGCGCGCCCATTCTCTCTCTCTCCCTCTATCTGTCTTTCTCTCTGTGTCTGTTGCTCTCAAAAAATAAATTAAAAAAATTAAAAAAAAAAGAGTATAAAGTTTGTAAACTCAAGCAGATTGTTAAATTCATTTAAAAGTATTTTTGGGAGTGCATTCATGCTCATAATATTTCCAGGCACAATATACTTAAACAGGGGATAATCATAGCATCTGCTGCTGTCAAAATATTTGTGACATATTGATAATCACATATTTTAAATATTTTGGTGAATCAAAGCAAAGTTCTTTGAACATCATTCATTTAGATTCACATGTTATGGAAGCAACTTCTGACCAATTATTGGACTTTTGTTATTTTAAAGAGAAACTGATCATATCTTAGTGTCTTCTGTTTTAAACTTTCAAAGAAGGTCTTTTATTTTGCTTGGAGCAACATTTTTAAAGGGAATTAGATGAGAAGTAATTTTCATGATGTAAAACTTATGAAACATTTGAAAATGAGGTTTTTAATTACTCTTGATTGTTCTGCTAATGACAAGCTATCTTGCTTGAGGGAGAGCTTTTTTTTTTTTCCCCAGGAAGCTTAAATTCCTAGTTAACAACCAGCTGAACATTCATTAGATTAAGCTGTAACTATTGAGGCACCGACCATCTTCTGAGGCCCCATCACTGGTGATTGTGGAGAATGAGTCTCTCCAGCTGCCTGTGAGTCTCTAGGAATGGCTCTGGGTCTGGTAATACATGGGAACAACAGAAAAGGGAGAGACATGAATGGTCTTATCTTTCTAGGTGAGAAATACTTTGATTTCAGAATTACAAGGCATTTTAAACAGCCTTCATAATTAGTTTTAGACAAACATCTATTTGTCTGGAAGCACATGCATACCTGTACGCTGTATGTACACTGTACTCCTACTGAGAACAAATGTGCAATGTGTCTCTAGTGGGCTCATTTTGTGACACTGGCCCTGCCCTACTGGTCAACTAACACATGTGTCAAGAAGCGTATGACATGGCAGAAGCTGGAAGGAAGTTGTACTGTATTGGGGAAGCCCGCTTCAATTCTGATTTTAAAGTTGGGCACTTGTAATTGTGGGCAGGCTAAATCAAGTTAAATGACATATGCATCACCCCAGGTATTACCATGTGTTGTGGTAAAAACCCCCTAAAATCTACTCATTAGCTAATTTCAAGAAAACACTATAATGCCACTGACTAGAGTCCCATAAATCTCTTGAATTTGCTCTTCCTAACTGTCATTTTACATCTGTGGTGGTTTGAGGTGTCCCCCGTAAACTCAGGTGTTCTGAATTCCAGGTTCCCAGCTGAGGGAGATTTGGGAATTAACGCCTCCTGCAGGCAGTGTATTGTTGGAGGCGGGCTTATGGGTGTTATAGCCAGTGCCCCCTTGCTAGTGTTTGGCACACTCTCCTGTCCCTGTTGTCCATCATATGTTGGCCAGGGGGTGATGTCCACCTTCTTCTCATGCCTTCTTTTCCCTGCCATCATGGAGCTTCCCCTTGAGCCTGTAAGCCAAAATAAAACTCTTTTTCTCCACAAGTTGCTCTTGGTTGGGTGCTTTCTACCAGCAGTGTGAACCTGACTGCAACATCTTTGACTGACATCTCCTCATCTTCCAGCTCTGGCAGCTAGTGTTCCGCTCTCTGCTCTGTTTCCTTTCACATCTAGAAGAAATCATACAGTGTGGGTCTCTTCTGTGTCTGCCTTACTTCATCTAACATAATGTCTTCCACATTCATCTATACTGTCATAAATGAAAAACATCCTTCCTTCTCTTTGTTCTTTTTTTAAAAATATTTTCTTTTAACTTATTTATTTGAGGGGAAAATAGGCAAGGGGAGAGAAAGAGGGGTGGAGTGAGAGAGAATGGGCATGCCAGAGCATCCAGCCACTGTTAGATGCATGCGCCACCTTCTGCATCTGGCTTATGTGGGTCCTGGGGAGTTGAACCTGGGTCCTTTGGCTTTGCAGGCAAGAGCTTTAATCACTAATCCATATCTCCAGCCCCTTTCTCTTTGTTCTTTATGAAGGCCACAGAGGATGTCATTATGTATGGATACCACATTTTCTTTATGTATCTGCTGATGGACATAGAGGATTCCATATTTCACTGTTGTGAATAATGCCACAGTGCACCTTGGTGTAAGCTCTTGAGATACTAACTTTGCTTCCTTTGGATCCAGACCCAGCAGTGTAGGATTGCTGGATCTTATGGTAGTTCTATTTGCCATTTTTTTTTTTTTTTTTTTTTTTTTTTATGAGAGAGAGAGAGACAGACACTTGGCATGCCAGGGCCTCCAGCCATTACAGTCGAACTCCAGATGAGCGTGCCACCTTGAGCGCACGCGCGACCTTGTGCACTTGCATTACCTTGTACATCTGGCTTATGTGGGATCTGGAGAATCGCACATGGGTCCTTAGGCTTTGTAGGTAAGTGCCTTCATCTTAAGCAATCTCTGCGGCCCCCATTTGTCATTTTTGGAGGAATCTTCATGCTGTTTTGTTCAATAGTTGTTCCAATTCACATTCCCACACCACCGCAGAGTTGGTTGTGGGTCTTGTCCTTGCCAACACTCACCCGTCATCTTTCTGACAGTTCCATTCGAACAGGTGTGAGCAATAACTCCCTGAGGTTTCTTTACTCGTTAGTAAACCTGAGCATTCGAGAAATGTTTCTCTCTCTCTATATATATATTTTTAATTTTTTTGTTTTTATTTATTTATTTGAAAGTGACAGAGAGAGAAAGAGGCAGATAGAGACAGAGAGAGAATGGGCGAACCAGGGCTTCCAGCCACTGTAAACAAACTCCAGATGCGTGTGCCCCCTTGTGCATCTGGCTAACGTGGGTCCTGGGGAATCGAGCCTCGAACCGGGGTCCTTAGGCTTCACAGGCAAGCGCTTAACCGCTAAACCATCTCTCCAGCTCTTTCTCTACATATTTTTAACATTACTTATATTTCCTCTTATTCCATGAAGGTGTATTTCATCATGTTGATGATTTCTTTTGCTATACAGGAATTTTAAATCCTGATGTTCTTATATTCATCTCATTTTGTTTTTTGTTACCTGTGCTTTTAAGGCCATCACTAAAAGAATTATTGCTTAGGTTCCTGCTATGGATCTTTTTTTCTATGCCTCCTCTTAGTGCTTCGTTTTGAAATTTCTAACGTTCGGTTTATTTTTTTAATTTGTTTCCAGTTGATGTTGGTATATGGAATGAGATAAGGGTATAATATCATGCTTTGCATGTGACTCTCCAGCTTTCCCAGCATAATTTATGGATGAAACTGATCTTTCCACTTTGCATGGTTTTTGAATCTTTTTTTTGTCAATTATTGAAATTATTTGACCAGTTGGGCGTGGTGGCACACGCCTTTAATCCCAGCACTTGGGAGGCAGAGGTAGGAGGATCGCCATGAGTTTGGAGGCCACCCTGAGACTGCATAGTGAATTCCAGGTCAGCCTGAGTTAGAGCGAGACCCTACCTCAAGCACCCCTCCCCCTGAAAAAATTAAAACAAATTATTTGACCATAGATACATAGATTTATTTCTAGGATCTCTGCTCTTTTCCACTGGTCTCTGTTCCTGTTTTTTTTTTTTTTTTAATTTTTGTTGTTCGTGTTGTTTGTAATTTTTTTTATGAGAGTGAGCAAGTAAGAGAGAGAGAAAGAAAGAGTGAGAAAATTGGCGCACCAGAGCCTCCAGCCACTGCAGTTGAATTCCAGACACATGAGCCATGTTGTGCACATGTGTGACCTGTGCACTTGAGTCCCCTTGTGCACCTGGCTTACCTGTGAGCTGGAGGGTCGAGGTGGGTCCTTAGGCTTTGCAGGTAAGTGCCTTAACCACCAAGCCGTCCTGCAGCCCTCTGTTCCTGTTTGGATGGTAGTGTAGCACCCTTTGATTGCCGTAGCTTTCCAGATTGTTTTCAAGTCAGATAGTGTGATGCTTCTGTTTTTATTCCTTCTCACAATTTCTTCTCAAGATTTGGTGTCTTTCATAGTTCCATACGAATTTTAGTTTTGATTTCTTTATTTCAGTGAGGAATGACATTGGTATCTTGAAAGAAAGCAAATTGCAACTGAAGATTACTTGAAGTGATATGGTCATTTTAACAATAGTAATCTTTCCCATCCATGAACATGGGGATTTTTATTCATTTGTATTTTTAAATCTTTTAAAACAACATTTTATAGTTTGAAGTACAGAAATCTTTCATCTGTTTGGGTAAAATTTTTCTTAAGTATATTACATTTTGTAGGTCTTGTAGATGATATTATTTTCTTTCTTTCTTTTTTTTTTTTGGTTTGTTTTGTTTTTAGAGGGAGAATCTCACTCTAGCCCAGCCTGACCTGGAATTTACTGTGTAACCTCAGGCTGGCCTCAAACTCACTGCAATCCTTCTACCTCTGCCTTCCAACTGTTGGGATTAAAGGTGTATGCCACCATGCCCAGCCTTTTTGATGTATTTTCTCACATAGTCATTATTGAATAGAAATGCTACCAATTTTTGCTAGTTTCTGTGTTCTGCAACTTTACTGTTTGTTAAGTATTTGATTTTTTTTTGATTAATCATTAAAGAGTGCTATATTTGAGATCATTATATGTATAAACAAGGGCATTTAATTCTTCATTTCTGACTTTGGTGGCTTTATTTCTTTCCATTGCATGATTGCTCTGATTAGGACTCTATGTTGAATGTCAGTCATGGGCAACCTCATCTGGTTCCCATTTTTAGATAAAAAATACTTTTAGTTTCCTACTGTCTGTATCCTCTGTGGCATCAGTGTAATTCCTTCTTAAATGTGTTATCTTTTTTTTTTCTTTATTAGGAATTTTGTCAAATACTTTTTTATGCCTACTAAGATAATCTTGTGTTTTATTCTTCATTATGTTACTGTGGTATATTGTGTTTACAGATTTGCGTGTTTTGAAATAGCCTCCCATTCCTGGGATAAATCCCACTTTATCTCCGTTGCCAGTGAATTTTGTTTGCTAGTATTTTTATTGGTAGGCTTTGTATCTGTAGTCATTAGGGATGTTTCTTTCCTTGTAAGTACTGTCTTTGGCACCTGGGTAATGCTGGCAATGAGTTGCCAAGATTTCATTTTGGAGAAGAGCTATAAAAGGCCTGGTGCTCTTGAAGGACCTGGTAGAGCTCAGAGGTGAAGCATCCAATCTTGGGTGCTGTTTGAAGAACGATTTTGTTATTGTTACTGATACAGTCTCCTTAACAGTGATCATTCTGTTCTGATTTTCTGTCTTGTCGTCATTCAGTTTTGGTATACCTCATGGATCTCGATGTGTGTCATTGGCTGTGAAGTTATCTGCTGGTGGCCACAAGCAAGCCCTTGGAGCTTTCATGTGGTTGTGGCATCAATGGCAATATCTCCGCTTTCATTTCTGACTGTGTTTTTATTCCAGTCTAGCTAAAGGTTTGTTGACTTAATTTTTCCTTTCAAAATAATTCTTAGTTCATTGATCTTTTAAATCTTGTATTGAATTTATTTTATTTATTACTGACCCTACACTTATTATTTCCCCTTTTCCTATTAACTTTTGGCTTAGTTTAATCTATGTCTGCTTCCTTGAGTCATGATTTCAGGTTGGTGTCTTTAAAAAAAAAAAAAGGAATTAATTAAAAAAGGAATGGGGCTGCAGAGATGGCTTAGGGGTTAAGTGCTTGCCTGTGAAGCCTAAGGACCCCAGTTTGAGGTTCAAATCCCCAGGACCCACGTTAGTCAGATGCACAAGGGGATGCACATGTCTGGAGTTCATTTGCAGTGGCTGGAGGCCCTGGTGTGCCCATTCTCTCTCTCCCTCTTAGCCTCTTTCTTTGTCTGTCACTCTCAAATAAATAAATAAAAATCAACAAAAATTTAAAAAAATAATTTAAAAAATTATTTAATAGATGGAGGGGGAGGGGAAAGGGAGAAAGAGAGAGAGAGAGAGTGGGTGTAGCAGGGCCCCTAGCCACTGCAAATGCTGAATGTGCCACCTTGTGCATCTGGCTTATGTAGATACTGGGAAATTGAACCTGGGTCCTTAGGCTTCACAGCCATTTCTCCAGCCTTTTCCTTCATTTTTGATGCTGGAACATTGCTATGAACTTCTTAGAACTACTTGTGCCGCATTCCAGATGGCTTAGTGTGTTGTGTGTCTATTTTCCTTTGTCTTGTGGCATTTTATAATTTCTCTTTAATTCATGTGTTATTCATGAGCATGCTGTTGAATTATTAAGTAGTTTGAATTTTTCTTAAATTCTCCCTATTAATGATTTTGTAGTGTCATGTCAATGTGGTTGGAACTTTTTTTGTGGCCTGACGTGATCTGTTCTGGAGAATATCCCATATACCTTCAAAAATAATGTGTAGTTGGATGGAAATTGGCACATGCCTGTGAGGTCCTATTTTGTCTAGTTTAAAGTCTGACGTTTACTTATTAAGTTACGTCAGTGCTTTTTGTCATTTATGTCAATTCTAGCCATTGCTGAATGTGGGACAGCGTAGTTCTGCTATTGGTGCCTTAGGCTAGCCCTCGCTTCAGCCCATGACACTCCCTTTAGACATGTAAATACTCTGGTGACTGCATCCATGTTTATAGATGTTAGCACATCTCGATGGACTGATTCTTTTTCAACTTACAATGACCTCCTTTGTGTCTTTTCATATTTGTGCACTCAAGTCACCTTTAAACCTGATTTAAATAGTTAAATTCAGGGTTTCATGCATGCTAGGCAAGTGCTCTACTTCTGAGTTACATCCGCACCCCTACTGTAAAGGATTTTAGGTGACCAAATAAATACACAAATGCATCGACTGTAACATGAAGATGTACAAATAGTACTTAGGCCTTTAAAAGCTGTTATATATTTTGGGGCCAAGATAGATTTGAGACCTTAAAAAGCTAAACATGGGGCTGGAGAGATGACTTAGTGGTTAAGGTGCTTGCCTGCAAAGCCAAAGGACCCAGGTTCGATTCCCCAGGACCCACATAAGCCAGATGCACAAGGGGGCGCATGCTTCTGGAGTTCGTTTGCAGTGGCTGGAGGACCTGGCACACCCATTCTCTTTCTCTTTCTCCCTGCCTATTTCTGTCTTTCTCTCAAATAAATAAATAAAATAAAATATTTTTGAAAAGCTAACAATTATAATAACATCATAAATCCAAATGGTTAATTTATAATCAGATATTCTAGTGGTCTATGTTTTAGTTTGGTCAGCTCGAAAAAGTATTCTCTATTATATTTTTATATGATAAGAAAAAAATGCCATGTTACTTACTAAGTGGCTCTTTCATCAGCAAACCACAGACAGTAAGAGAAATAAACACACAGTAAATTGAAACCTGTTTTGTATGATCAATAAAATGTTTTCAGCAGTTAAAATTTCATCCAAATGTTCTGTTTACTAATTTGTGTGACAATAATGTAATAATTAAGGTGATTAATGTTGTAATAAAAGGTTAGTACAAAACTGGGGCAGTTTTCAGTGAAGTAACATAAAATTTCATTGAGTGAAGAAAGAAATGATTACATTCAAATGCCTCTAAATAGCACGTTGTGTATCAAAGTGTATTCATTTAACCATTTCTTCACAGATTCCCCCTGTCATAAGATTACTTATTCCCACAAGAAACGAAGAAAATATTAGATACTGATAAGGGCAGTTTTAGTTTATAGTTTGAAGACAAAACCCCAACTTCAAATAAAGTGCTAACTGTGTATAGTTGGCAGTTTTATGGATATGAGAAATAATACAGAGCTTCTTATCAGTTGTGAGTCAGAATTTGGCCAGTACTTGAGAGTAAGAGAGCTCATTTCTCAAATCTTATCAGAGCATCTAATAATGGAATCTCTTCTATATGTTTGATCAAAACCAAACACTGTCAGCGAGATGACTATACAGTGAATAAATCATATAATCATTACCTTTTATGCTAAATGCATACAGAACTTAGTACAAAGAAAATACACGTTTTTCATATACATCTGTGTGGATTAGAACTCACTTCATTGAGTAGCCAATAGCATTGGAAGGTTTGTAGATTTAACAGGGGTTTGTTGAAGCAAACCTTAATGTAACATTTGCGGGATTGAAATATTTTATTTATTTATTTATTTATTTATTTATTTATTTATTTGAGAGCGTTAACAAATGATAATTGAGAGTGGTTTGTGGCAAAAGGTTAAGAATATGATAAAACATCTTCCCATGCACATACTTGCAGGCTAACTATGAGCTCTGTGAGCTCAGGAAAGGATGCATATATTATATGCTTTGCACTGCAATATGATCAGGAGCTCTGGAGTCAGTGACAATATTAACAGCTGTCACCTACTGAGCTCCGATGTGTCAGGCACGTTGCAGTGTGCTCACTAGGAGCACTGTACATGACATGCCATGAGAATGACCTGCTCAAAGAAGGATCCCTTAGCTTGTGTCAGAGTCTGGGAGTTTGAAAAGCATAAATAAGTCTGGGAAAACTGAGGCAACATCCCCATCCAGGCATTTAGGGGCTGGGATCCTTGTTCACGCGGCGGTACTTGACACTGTGAGATTTGGAGTGTCTTATGAAGTACTTGGTTGTTTTGAACTACAGAGTCATAGAGAAAACAGAATGTTGTTAAAATTTAAGTAATTGAGATAATGCAAAAACAATATAGCAAAACTAGATAATCGTGTTCTTTACCTCCCAGGCTCTGCCTCAACACAGTTGGGCTCCCAGTGGCGATCACAGGGAAAAGGCCCGGCCCGTAGCTTTGTCAGACTTTGGGAAATGCATTTCCATGTGCATACACTTGTGTGTGCACTTAATTTTATGCCCCCTTCCTGTGTGAAACATATTGCTTTTCTTTGTAACTTTGTTTACCTGGCAGTCGATCAGCACTGAGGGCCTTTCATATTTTCAACCATTGCATTGTATTATTTATTAGTCATATAACAGTGCATTTCATAGTTTTCCTAAAGCAGGATATTGGTTGGATTTAACGTGTCACTGCTATAGCTCTGGCACAGCAAGCTCAGCACACACACTGCTTGCACTATGCGGACCTGGGTCATCTGGGGGCGTGCTGCATCCGGGGCATCTGCACCCCTGAATGAAGTCTTCTCACATGGTTGCAGTCTCCTGCCGTCAGCCCTGTGCATTTCTGTCAGCAGCAGGCCAGCGCTCCCTTTCCCATAACCTCATGGATGAGGAAATCATAAAATAATCAGCTGTGAATAAATTATTAATGCCACATAAAAGAGATACTGGGCTATTTTAGTTTTCATTCCTCTGACTGGAGAGGTTGGGCATTATCTTCTGAGATGACTGGCTGTTGACATCTGCGTGTGTATGTGAGAGAGAGAGAGAGTGAGTGTGAGAGAGAGAGAGCTCCGTGTTTATATCCTTTCCCTGTTGTGTTATTTTTCACTGTGACAAAATAACCACAGAAATCAAAGGCTGCTGAGAACTCAATAGTAAAAGACTTCCAACATACCCCCCCACTACCAAAAAAAAAAAAAAAAATTCAGGGCACATTGCAGAAGAGAATGTCAGCGTCACAGGGTGGTAAGGTATATCCAGAGGCACTGCCCTCCACCTCCTCCCAGAGACTGGCTGCTGCGTTCCTGACTCCCCAGTGGATACCCAGAATCCCATGGAGAAGGACCCTCAGGGGAATGGGTGTGGGGGAGCGGTCACCTAAGAGTATAACCTGGTGGGAAATGCCACAGTGGTGCCGCGTTCACGTATCGGAATAGAAAGCGTCACTTTAGCTCACGGTTTTGGAGGGCTCCAGCCCACCAGGGTCGGGGAAGGAATGGTGGCATAGCCCCTTCCTGTGGCGGCATGAGCCTGTAGTGGCCACTTCTCCCTTGGTGACCAACCAGGAAGCAGAGAACTCACACTGGAACCACAAGTAAGCCCACCTCCAGCGGCCGGGCTGCCCAGTGGTCCCACAGCTCTTCCAAACAGCGCACCACTTAGGGCACGCCTTCTCTGCTTCTCACTTGGACAAAAACCCCTTCCAGATTTGTGGGTATGAACTAAAACCACCAATTTTGAACACAGCTCCCTGTGCACGTAGAATTGTGAGTGCTCAGTTTGGTCTCCCTACTACACTGTGAGGGCCTTTTTTGTTTGTTTGTTTGTTTTGTTTGTTTGTTTTCTGAGATAGGGTCTCACACTAGCCTGGGCTGACCTGGAATTCACTATGTAGCCATGTAGTCTCAGGGTGGCCTCGAACTCTCGGCGATCCTCCTACCTCTGCCTCCCAAGTGCTGGGATTAAAGGCGTGCGCCACCACGCCCGGCTGTTGTGCCTTCTTCATAGTGACTGGCCAGGTGCAGAAAGAACATTGGAGAATGCACTGGTCAAGACAGTTGAACAGGATGGCTTGGTGGCATCACGTCATTTTGTATGACACACAAGAGACTGAATTACCTTCTTTAAACTTACACTATGTGTGGTCCATATGGCGTTACTGGTGATAAGTCACGGTAGTGAGCAGAGAGGCACATTCTGCTCAGAGATATCACTGTTAGCTGCAGGCGGTGAGGGAATGCCTGAGTCCTCTTACCAGCGTATCTTAGTATCTATCAGATTTACTCTTCACCAAGTAGAGGAAGCCGAATGGAGAAATGATGCCAGTTCCTGCAACTGGATTCATCTGGACTGCTTCACCCATGAAGCTTTGGGGGGAATAATGAGCGCCTTGGCTCCATTCAAGCGTATGATTGGTTAGGAGGAGGATGTTGGGAATTCTCTGCAGGCTGCTGGGAAAAGTCATATTCTGGGTTTTTGCAAACCTGTTTTTCCCATCTTAGTTGAGAAGTGATCATGACAAAACTACTGGTTTTACACAAACCCAAACTAGGTGTTGAGAAAATTGGACTGGGTTGTTTTAAAAGATGAGTTAATTACAGTCTGAAATGATTTGTGACATAGTTTTGATAAAATTTATTACTCTTGGGCTGGAGAGATGGTTTAGCGGTTAAGCACTTGCCTGTGAAGCCTAAGGACCCCGGTTCGAGGCTCGGTTCCCCAGGTCCCACGTTAGCCAGATGCACAAGGGGGCGCACGTGTCTGGAGTTCGTTTGCAGAGGCTGGAAACCTGGCGCGCCCATTCTCTCTCCTTCTATCTGTCTTTCTCTCTGTGTCTGTCGCTCTCAAATAAATAAATAAAAAATTAAAAAAAATTTATTACTCTTACACCAGTGGCATACAAAAGTGAGTTGTGATGATGTTTTTTGGACCTTGGCCCATGCTCTTGGAACAAAGCTCATCTTTTGAGAGAAACAGAAATTCTGTGTTAGACGGGTGGGTGGGCATGTGGAACCGCCTGGCCCGCTTTGTCCTCATTCCTGTGTTTTCACACTGGTAGATGCAAAGATGCATTTGGTAAAAGCCACTTATTCCTAATAGAATGGGGAGATAGAAATAAAAATATAAAGCTCACCTCACATCCTGCTCGTGCTTCATGAATGAGGTCCTGGCAATGCAGCAGTCAACGTGGGGAGCGCGCGTGGCCTCTGCCATCTGCACTGTCACTTGAAATTGTTTAGGAAGTGCTAACTAATGAGGAGAGGACAAAGCCATCGTTACCTCAAAAGTGCCCTTTCCCAACATTCACATCAGTGGGGAATATTACTTCTCTTCGCCCCAAGAGTCTAACAAAATGAAAAGACCCTTGTGATTTTATTTGCATTTTTGGTTCATGGGAAGATTGTTTTCATATGTTTACTGGCAATGTCAGGATAGAAAGGCACACGTGATCATAACTGGATTCCTGGAATGAAAAACTGGGTTTATTACCACCATTCAGTAGCTCCGAATGCCTGTATGTGTGCATTCACACACACACACATTCATACACACACCACACACACAAACACTCACACAGAGGCACATAGACCTGCACACACATATGCACACATACACATACACACTCTTGAATAAAGGATGTGAGACTAAAGATGGCTACTTTTTTTATCTTGCCAGGAGATGAAAACATATTAGATAACTGTGAAGGA
Organism: Jaculus jaculus; assembly: GCF_020740685.1. Classification (NCBI taxonomy): domain Eukaryota; kingdom Metazoa; phylum Chordata; class Mammalia; order Rodentia; family Dipodidae; genus Jaculus; species Jaculus jaculus. Next base: position 86,935,077 of record NC_059114.1, read on the forward strand.
ATGGGGTGTGGCAAGAGTGGTTCTGGGGGAAAAAATCTGTGCCCTGGGTGTAGTTATGCTTGTGAAGAGTGGCCTGTGAGTGTCAGCCTGAATACAAAAATGTACACCTCTTTGTCTTGGCAGTCCCCCCTCAAGGGATTTACTCTACAGATAAAATTATCTGCGTCTGAAAAGATGTGTTTATGAGGATATTGATTTTAGCTTTGTGTGTTATATAGCTATAGGGGAGCGACCCAGATACTACCCATAAAGACCGGTGAATAGTTATGTAAATTATGGCAATAAAGTGGATGACTATGAAGCCTATAATTGTACTGACTTGGACCATTTCCCACGCCCTACTGAAGAGATGGAAAAATCAGGTTATAGAACACTTGTGTGTTCTTGTTCCAGTGGTAGATGTAGACAGTTAAATGCCTACATATAACACACACACACACACACACACACACACACACACACACACATATATATATATATATATATATGTATGTATGAACAAAGGAAAATAGTGAAAAACTTTGCCAACTATTGACATTATTAATGAAAAGCTGAGAAGACACATGTAAGTATGTGGCTGGGGAGAAATAGGGACTATTAACAAGTAGCTCTTCTGGCTATGGGCTTCAGAAAAGGGGCGGGTCAGCTCTGCAAGAAAGGTCGGCCAGGAGCTCACACAGCAGAAGGCACTTGAATCAACTCGCTTAGTAATATTAGGTGGAGCAAATGGGACTGCGTGCCAAGTATGGAGAGCAGTCCATATTCTCACTTGGTCAGCCCAGGCTAGTGTAAGACCCTATCTCAGAAAACCAAAAATAAATACATAAATAAATAGCACTCACAGTGTAATAGGGAGGCAAAACTGAGCACACACAATCCTACGTATGCAGGGAGCTGTGTTCAGAATTGGTGGTTTTAGTTCATACCCACAAATCCAGAAGGGGTTTTTGTCCAAGTGAGAAACAGAGAAGGCATGCCCTAAATGGTGAGCTGTTTGGAAGAGCTGTGGGACCACTGGGCAGCAAGCCACTGGAGGTGGGTTTACTTCTGGTTCCAGTGTGAGTTCTCTGCTTCCTGGTTGGTCACCAAGGGAGAATTTTATCCTACAATGTTCAATGTACAATGGGAGGTGCTGTATTCGGTACTGAGAGTCTCACTGGAATCATTCATTTGGACTCAAGTACCTGAGTGGCTCCTGGGGAATTTCACCCTGGAGTTACTTGACAGATGTGCCCCACAGGCTGTGGTAGTACTGAGGAAGGACACCTGTCTGAGTTGTGAGTGTGGGGAGTAAGGGTGGGAGAGTAAGAGGCTATAGACAAGATGTTTCTGGAAGAGCTGACATGAGATGACCCTCAGAGGATGAGCTCCCTATGTGGAGAGTAAGCGACACTGAGAGAAGCCATGTATGTGCACGTATGTCTCTCTTGTACTTTACCTTGATACCTGCAGCTCACTGACAGGTCAGGTGTCTCATCTGTGTAGAAATCCCAGTACTTTTTGTCCTTGCAGAGACAGCACAGACTCTTGGCCTTGCCCATGGAGACCAATTTACCTGCCCCCTGTTCTGCATCACCTCACATTATGCTTTTAAGGTGAATTGATTTGTGAGTTTGGGGAGTCAAGAAACACATCGCACCCCACTTTTACTTTCTCCAGCCTCGTGATTATCTTCCAGGGCTTAGAAAGCCCAGCCTGTCCTGGTGGATTTTTGATAGTGTAACACCACAGACAGGCTAATTTATAAACAGGAGACATTTATTTGGCTCACGGTTCTGGAGGCTGGGAAGCCCACAATCAAGAAGTAGCATTGGGGGCTGCAGAGATGGCTTCGTGGTTAAGGCACTTGCCTTAACCCAGGTTCCATGCATCTGGAGTTCATTTGCAGCCCATTCTCTCTATCTGCCTCTCTCTCTCTCTGTCTCCAATAAACAAATAAATAAAAAAAAATATATATATATTTTTGTTTTTTTGAGGTAGGGTCTCACTCTAGTCCAGGTTGACCTGGAATTAACTATGGAGTCTCAAGGTGGCCTTGAACTTTCGGCAGTTCTACCACTGCCTCCCAAGTGCTGGGATTAAAGTCATGTGCCACAATGCCTAGCTCAAATATTTTTTTTTTTTAAAAAAGAACTAGCATTGGTAGAATGCTGGGGGAGGGAGCCCTGAAGTCTAGTGAGGGTCTTCCTGATCCAAATCAGCACCCTCCCGAGCACGTATGAGGTAGAGAAACTGAGCCAAGCTCATCCCTGTCTCAGAAGCTCTCTCCTTGGGTAACCAGTCTGAAACTATTCATGGTGGCATCTCTTAGAAGTCTTGCTTCTCAACATGGTTGTGATGGCCGTTGAGTTTCAGTGTGGGCTTGCGAGGGGACAGTCAGCCCACAGACTGTGTTGCGACATCCAGGCTGTGCGTAGTCCAGACTTCAGCCTGAGCTGGTCTCGTGGCTTCTTGGAGTCTTTCCTCACAATCAGCCGTTATATTTCTTTTTGATAGTAGACTCTTTCAGTTTTTTTCCTCTATGACTCATAGACAGTAAAGTGAAAAATCTAATGTGTATCGCTTGGCAAATCCATCACCAGTATAAACACATGTCACAATATGAGTTGGTTTAATCCCTTTTAAAAAAATTAAGTGTTTTTATTTATTTATTTGAGAGAGGAGGGAAACATGGGTATACCAGGGCTCCTGTTCTTGCAAACAGATTCCAGACACATGTGCCACTTTGTGCATCTGGCTTTCCATGGGTAATTGGGAATTGAACCTGAGCCATCAGTCTTTACCACCAAGTGCCTTTAGCCACTGAGCAATCTCCTCAGCCCATGTTTAATTCTTAACAGACTCCTAGGTTGTCTCTCAGAAGATAACACCTTAAGTATAACATCTATCAAGATAAATTATTATTTGTATAGAGACCTTAAGTAAATGGAGTTTTCTGTTTGTTTTTTTTTTTAAATTTTGTCTTGGGTTCCTGATGCTGAACATTGTACATCATCTACATGGTGGAGTGTAACGGGTGCTTGCTCTTTGCATGCTGGGAAGTATTCCACAGCATGGTGATGCTCTTTTTATGTGTTGCTCCTCTTTGGACTTGTTGTTCCACACGTGGATGAATCACAAGAGAATGAGAATGCGTATAATCCCATCAGCTGCTACTTCGCTGGCCTAAACAAGTCCCGTGGTTGAGTCCAAAACACAAAACTAATCAGGGCGCACACTTCTTGCTGGGAAGCTGGGGAACCACAGAGTTCTGTGGTGAAGGAACGAGGTGAAGCATTTGGATCCTAATGCAGCCAGTGGCACCCGGTCACAGGGCGTAGCTACGGCGTTCCTAAGGGTGGTTTTCATAGATTCCGCCAACGGCTCTTAGAGTGTGTGCATAACGTGTGCTCCTTGGTGGTGCTGGAGAAAGCAGCTGCTCTGCTTTTTTCCCAGTACGTGGCATTGAATTCTTATGAATTTTTCATTCTAACCACAGCAACCAGGAATAGGATGCTTTAAAAGGTTTCCTCCTCATCTTAACTTTCCATTACCCATTTTCATCATTTTTACTTAGATCCTAAATCCTTAAAAAAAAAAAAAGATGCACTTTTTTTTGTCGCTCCAAGAAGTTTTACTTTACCTAGGTATTTGGGTGTTTGGTATGCTTCCTGGGGAAACACACACAGATATGTCTACACCCCAGAGAGAGCACATTTGACAGACCATAGTATGATTACTACAAAATCCACCTTGGTGAACCAGTGAGTTAACAGGGGGTTCCCTACAGAGCATGGGGGAGAGGTGATTCCCAGGAGTTGGGCGAGTGGTTCCTTACAGGAGCTCAGGATGACTCAGCTGCTCCTTCCCCACTGAAGAGGTCCCCCCAGCACTGTGAAGCTTCAGGCTCGCAGGAGCCCCTGGGCTCACTCACTGGGTGGAGAGTCTCCTTCCTATCTCAGAAGTTGATTTGTGGACCTTGTAGACTTTAGGAGTTTCCTGAGATTATGAGATGTTTAGTTCTTAAGTCTCATGAGGGTTTCTCCTCCCTCCAGGTGGAAATATATATATGTATGTATGTGTATATGTATATGTATATGTATATGTATATGTATATGTATATGTATATGTATATGTATATGTATTATTGACAACTTCTATACTTACAGACAACAAACCATGGTATTTCCCTCCCCTCCCCCACTTTCCCCTTCATAACTCTGCTCTCCACCCTATCCCCTCCCTCTCTCCATTAGTCTCTCGTTTAATTTGATGTCATCATAAAAGGTGCACTTTTTAAGTGACTTTCTGAGAAGACCTTACTTATATTCCATGGAAGGTCTTGGAAATTGCGGGCCGGCTGGGGCGGGGGTCAGCACTAAGGATAAGTTGGGACGGTGGGTCAGGCGATGGGGGAGGCCTGCATGCCAGCGTGGGTGCTGTGGACGCAGTAAAGGTGACCTAGAGGAAGACGGCTGAGAGAGGAGATGGGAGTCAGTGCGGAACCGCAGCCTGTCGTTTCCCACGCGGGGCGTGGCGGTTGAGGGCGTGGATCTGCCATGCCACAGCTCCGTTTTCCTGTCTCTCCTCATCTGCTCGCGATGTCACCTTGGAGCAGATTTTCGAACTCTCAGCCTCCTGGACTCCTGGGCTCTCACGGGAAGATAAGAATCGTAGTAATTGCATCATTGGGTTTTGGCAGGGTGAGAGGGGGAGGGGGCGTTAGGCAGAATGATTCACAGGAGACATGCAGCAGAGTGACAGAGTGGAAGAAAGGACTCAATGGATGTCAGCTGCGTTTGCTGATGTTTTAAACAAAGGGCTTTATAGTGTGACAGAGATGACGTACGTCGTGATTCAAGGTGCTCTCGGAAGGCCTTGTAGGACAGGCGATCAGAATCTGCTGCCGGGGCTGTGCATGCGCCAGTGCGGTCTCGGCGCAGGGCTCCTCCTTGTGAGAAAAGTAACCTGAGCACGGTGGAGATACGCCTACTCTGATGAACTCGAGATTGAACTCTGGTGCTTCTTTTGTCCTCCCTGTCTCCCTGCTTCTCTTTCCCTTTCCCCTGCCCTCTCATTCACTCTCTTATCAGCATGTCTAACTTCGTTTTCTGCTTATCCTTTCTAAGCTAGAACTTCTAATTCTCCCGTGGCGTCTACCCACCTACACAGTACCATGGCGTAAGGCAACCGGCTTCGGAAACACGGCTGTAAGTGTCCTTCCCCACTAGCTGGACGGTTTTCACACTAGTTTACCATTTTAAAACTAAGTGGGGGCTGTTGCTGGTCCTCCCAGCTTAGTTACCGGGCCAAAAATCAAAGGATTTGGAAAACCAATGGATCCCAGTTTCCCTGCTTTTCACAGTCTGATGCACCAGCACTTTGAATGAGTTTCAGGTTTTGAGCCTGCAGAAGAAATGACTGTGAATCATATCCTCCAAATCTACAAGATGATCATGCGGGGGAAGGGAGCCTTGACGTCCTGCTCCTTCAGGTCACTTTCCTGTTCTCCACACCATCAAAGTCAGGCAGGATTCTGCACTTCTGAGCTGGCAGCTAAAGGAAGACAGAGCACGCCTGCCACAAACAAAAAGCTGTGCTTAACTGTACCCCACTTCTTATTCTGGTGAGAGTCAGGTTATGAACGAAAGACATCAAGTTCCCTGAGTCAGGATGACTTGACGTGAAATGTACTGGTTATTGGGACACTGTCTGCTCCCTTGTTTTCATATAACAATTAGAAACAAAACTCTGCCCATGTGGTACCACAATCTGATAACATCATCACCCTCTAGTGATGAGGAGGCTGTCCTATGTCCCAATTATTTTGATTATTTATAAAACCAAGCAAGGTGTTTTATTTGTTAAAATTATGCCCTTAACAGAAAACGCTCCCTGCCTCATAAATCTGGATGCTGTACTCTGCTTATTGAATTTGGTATGCGTGCTGGAGACATTGGCATTGGGGATACATGATTTGAAATGCTTCCACAAAAAAAAAAAACCCTCTAGACGATTTAGAAAAATATGAACAAAACTGAGCTAGAGTGGAAAGAAATTTACAACTAGGGCCCACTTGAGGTGCATGCCGTATGAGCACTGAAACATGGAGACCGTGGTTCTCTGAAGTGCCCATACACATTTATTTGGATAAAATGAGAAGAAATGGCATTGTTTATGTATTTTTTTTCCCAAATCAGTATTGGTAGAATTGTCTTTTCAATTGTATATAGTTCAGGTGTATTTGGACTTTTATGCTCCAATCACTTTTTCGTTCACAAAGAACAGTTATAGTCAGCTAGCACTGTGTAACAAAATTCATGGGGTGGAGGCTTGGAGAAGAGAAATTGGCCACTCAGAACTCTGGAGGCTGGAGAGGCTGAGGTCACAGGGTGTCTTGTTTGGTTCCTGGTAACCGCTCTCTTCACCACTTGATGGATGCCTCCTTCATCTGCATCTTTACATGGTGGATGAAGGAGGGAGAGGAGGTGGGGAAAGGGGGTGGTACAGGAAGGAAAAGGAGGAGGAGGAGGAGAGGAAGCTAGAGAGGAAGAGATTTTACAGAGCACAGTGTGATAGTATACTAGTGGTTTCATTTAATTTTACTTATGTGCTGAAGATCCTCTTTCCAAATATCGTTACATCGGGTGTTAAAACTTCAACACAGGAATTTGGAGAGTCGGTTGAAGCCATAGGGAGAACTTACTTCTGGGCATGCGGTCTCTGCAAAGCTAAGGCACCTCAGTTGCCACATGTATTAACATCTCAGAAAGTGTATTGATTTAGTTCACGAATTCCCCAGCCCCCATGGTTCCATAAGCTTGATAGAAAAGTCCAGAAATTTCTTGCTGTGTGTATTAACACATGTGCCTGTCTCCATTTCGTTGTCTCTAAGCATCGCCTAAAATAGCCTTTAGACTACTTGAAAGCAGCCTCTACATTAGCCCTAATGAGGACATTAACATAATAATAAAAATTAAAGAGTCGAAGAGGCTTCAAAGAACAAGGGAAGGATGATATCAGGAAAGGGGCCTTGCCGCAAGCCTTCTGTGAGAGACCTATGTGGCTAACCTGCTAGCCACAGAAGACACTGGACACCAGAGAAGCAAGGAGATGTGGAAGAGGTTCCCAATTTGGGATTTGAGGGTGCAAAAAGAACAGCAGTGTAGTGTAACCCTACAGTTAAGCAACCAGCTCCACACGCTGCATGCAGTATGAGTAATTAAGTTGCTTGGTCCTTTTCACTTCTCTGTGATCTTTGGCAATTTACAACAACGATTTTATCTTATTTATTTCATTTTGTAAAAATTTTAATTTTATTTATTTATTTTTAAAGAGAGCAAGAGAAACAAAGAGAGAGAGAGAGAGAGAGAGAGAGAGAGAGAGAGAGAGAGAGAGAGAGAGGGAGAGAATGGGCACACCAGGGCCTCCATTCATTGCAAACGAACTTCAGACACATGTGCCACCTTGTGTATTTGGCTTACATGGGTCCTGAGGAATCAAACCAGGGTCCTCTGGTTTTTTGTAGGCAAGTGCCTTAACCGCTAAGCCATCTCTGCAGCCCAACAAAGATTTTATTTTAAGGTACATAGGAGTTGCAAAGATGCTGCACAGAGCATATGAGCCCAGCGACCCTCCCCTGGTGTTGACGTTGTGTGACATTACTCCTGTCATAATTCAGAAATGACATTGGTGCACTATTGCTAAGCTCACCATTCACTATGATTTCACTGGTTTTCCTCAAATCGCCTCCCTTCCATAGTGTTCTGTTTCCCCACTGTAAAGTTAGCCTCCCTCCGGCATTTTCATAAGCTGTTCTCCTTTGAAACAAATCAAGAAATGCAAGTTACACTTGACGACAATCAGGGAAGGATTTTTTTTTTTTGATTGTTGTAAATGTATTCAGTCCCCTTCTCCTAACATGATGCGTAAGTGAACCCCTATTCCAAATTTAATCTTAACCCGATGGGAAGACGTTTTCTGCTCATTGTCCCCTTTATGCTCTTCCATCTGCTGTGTCCTTCAGCTTTGTCGGGTTTCTTTGTGTGCACATGGTGTTCGAAATCCAGATTAACACTGATCATCGTCTAGTTACCCCCATGCTTGTACTTAATTGTACTTAATTTAAATGTTTGCCCTCCGCCTAAAAGTTCAGATATGAGCTGAAAGTTATCTCTCATCACAGCGTTCTGCAACACGGGATTAGGGACTGTCTTTGGGTGCTGGGGTTCCTCAGTGGCTGCTGGATTGTGATAGAACGTCACGTGACTCGTCTCTGCCCTGCCGCGCTCACAGCGCACACTACAGCACGCCCCCGAATGCATGGTGTGGCTGAACGCTAAAGCCTCCGGATCAATCAAGCTGCAAGGAAACAAGAGGGGAGGATTAAGGGACGGGAAGGAGAGAGTGTCCATGGACACTGGTTGAACGGCTGGTGCTGGAGAGCCAAGGAGGAGGAGTGGTGCTGTCGGGAAGTGAGCGCCCGTGCTGGGGAGCTGGTGGGAGGTGGGCTGAGGCTGCGGGCTCGCCGGATCTGGTCCCCAAGGCGCACCTTGGTAATCGTCATCGTTAGCAGCACTGATGCTCATCTTGATATTTCAAAGCCGTCACGACCATTCCCGACTTTCTTTCCCCAAATTCATTTCGCAGCACTCAGCCTGGCTTTCTGAGTAATTACTACAGTATTTCAAAATTGTTTTGCATGCTCGCTACTTGGGTGTGAACTCCTCTCACTTGGAAACTCCTTGGGTGGAAGGTGCCATGTCTCGGGCATCTTTATAAATCAACAAATGTTTGCGGGGGTTTCAAAAATAAAGAATCGGGCTGGAGAAGATGGCTTAACAGTTAAGGTGTTTGCCTGCAAAGCCAAAGGACCCAGGTTCAATTCCCCAGAACCCATGCAAGCCAGATGCACAAGGAGGCGCATGCATCTGGAGTTTGTTTGCAGTGGTTGGAGGCCCTGGTATGCTCTCTCTCTCTCTCTCTCTCTCTCTCTTCCATTGGCTTCACCATTAGTCACATTTTGCAGGTGGGTCCACCGAAGCTTGGTAAGATTAAAATTTTATTTTAAACACTTGGCGAAAGACAAAGAACTGGGGACTTTAGCTGGCATCACTGAAATTAGTTGCTTTTGGGTAACTTGAAGGAATGGCCATCATTATGGCTAGGGATTGCTAGACTCAAGCAACTATGGTTTTGTTGTGATTTAATAATATAGTTATGCCCCCTCCCCCGCTCAGTGTTCATCTATTTACAAACGTTTGGTGTGCAAGATGGCATAATTGGAAGGGGATATGGACCTTCCAGAAACTGGTCCTAACCGAATGTCCATAGGTAATTTGTACTCTGCTCTGGCCCATGGTGTGACCCCTTTTTCCTGTTTTAGATCCTGTCATGATATGGTAACTTCACAGAGGCCAGATAAATGGGTCACCTGATATTGAACTTGAGGCTCTAAATTGTGAGCTAATTAAACTTTCACTCTCTGTAGAGTTAGTTGCCTCAGGTATTGTGTTGTAATAATGCAAGCCTGACTAACACATGAAGGGATCCATAAATGCAGCTGTCATACACGGATGTCCACCTAGATCAAACTGCAGGTCGAACATACTTAATCCAAACTGCACAGATTTGAAGCACTCCAAAATCTGCGAGTATTTGAGCATCAACATGATGGCAACAGGCATGATGGTGAAGTGTACACAGATTTTGTTTCATCTTTATAATTAGTAAAAGGTTATATAAAACTGTCACTAGCCTATGTGTATGTGATGCATATAAAACGCAAATTGATTTCATGTTCAGAACTTGGATCTCAACCCCCAAATATCTCATTCTGTGCATAGAAATATTCCAGATTGTGAAAAGATGACTCAAATCTGAAAGACTTCTGGTCTCAAGCATTTCAGTTAGGTGATATTCACCCTGTACTTCTGGAGTTCTTCTCGTATCTTGAAGGACCTTGCAGGGTGACCCAGGTGCAGCGTTCCAGAGGGGCTCTGTCGAACCTCTTAATGGGGATTCTGGCCCCCCTTCTGCACAGGCTTTGTTCCTCTTGCACCTAAGCATTCTGTTATTTCCTTCCTACTTTATTTATTTATTTATCTTGCTCCATTACTACTAGTCTTCCTAGCGTAAGCAAACATAAACAGAAAAAACAAATCTGAGCTGAAGAAAACACCTTTGTTAGTTGAGAAGCTGCCTGGGCCTTAGCTCTTACTTAGAACACTTCCCCTCCAAGGTTGCATGCTCACACCGGGGCGGTTTAAGGACTCCAGGGAAGTAGAACAAAGGATGTCCCTTCTGGACAGGGAGAATGTTGACATTTAGTGACCTGGGGAGCCAACTGCTGAGAGATGCAGAGGAAGAAGGAACCAGGTAGAGCGCACCAGGGCCCGAGACTTGCCTTGGCCTGTGGGCCAGCTCTAGCATGGGTAGAAAGACAGACAATGCCTCTGTTGGCCCAGCAATGAAGAAATGAAGTCACATGGCAGCTATTGTCAACTCTATGAGCATCCTCCACACTGACTTCCACAGTAGCTGCACCGGTTTTCCCTCCGTCAGGGAATGAGGGTTCCCCTTGCCCCCACACCCTGCCAGCGATTGTTTCCTAGGTTACCTTCATAACAGCCATTCTGAAAGGTCAGGTGGCATCTCAAAGTAGTTTTAATTTGCATTTCCCTGATGGCTGAGGATGTTGAACACTTTTAGGTAATTTATTAGTCGTTTATATTTCTTATTTGGGGAATGCTCTGTTCAGTTCTATGGCCTGTTTTTTAATTGGGTTGTTTTGTTTTATGTTTCGGGTTTTGTGTTCTTTGTATATGCCAGATATTAATCCTCTGTCAGATGCATAGCTGACAAAGATCCCATTCTGTAGGGTGCCTCTTTACCCAGTTGAACATTTTCTTTGTTTGGGTTGTAATTTCGTGAGGTCCCAGTTTTCGGTTTTTGCCCTTACTTATGACCTGAGCAACAGGGATTTCCCTTGAGTCCATTTCAGAAGGTCCTTCCTGTGCTTGTATCTTGACATGCACTCCCTACTTTCTCCACCAGCTTTTGCAGAGGTTCAGATCCTCTGTGAGGTTGGCATTGATTTCTGTGCAGGCTTGGAGACAAGAATCTAGTTTCATTCCTTCTGCATGTAGATATCCAGTTTTCCCAGCACCATGTGTTCAAGATGCTTTCTTCCAAAATGTATATTTGGAAACTATCAAAATTGTGATGGTTGTAGTTATGTGGACTTAGGCCAGAGTCCTCTGTTCTGTGAGGAGGTGCCCTTCCTTTCTCTATCCCATCTGGATGCCAGAAGGTTTTTTACTTTTCATAGAGGTCCACTAATTCATATTTATACATTTTGGGTATTCAATGTGGACTCTATTTCTTTCAATTTCTCCCTTTTTAAGAAATAAGAAATATTCATTTTAAATATTTATTTATTTGAGAGAGAGAAAGAACGAGGGAGGGAGGGAAAGAAAGAGAGAGAGAGAGAGAGAGAGAGAGAGAGAGAGAGAGAGAGAGAGAGAGAGAATGGGTGCTCAAGGGCCTTCAGCTGCTACAAACGAACTCTGGACACATGTGCCACCTTGTGTATCTATCTGGCTTACGTGGGTACTGGGGAATTGAACCTGGGTCCTTAGGCAAGTGCCTTAACTGCTAACTCATCTTTCCAGCCCCACAATTCCTCATTTTTGAAAATAAATTTTTGGCCTGGAGAGATGGCTTAGCAGTTAAAGTGTTTGCCTGCAAAGCTAACGGATCCCAGTCCAACTCTCCAGGACCCACATAAGCCAGATGCACAAGGGGCACATGCGTCTGGATTTTATTTGCAGTGTCTGGAGGCCCCTTCCCTCTTTTTCTCTCTCAACTAAATAAATAAAACACATGTTAAAAATAATAACTTTTTGTCCTTCTCTTTCTTCCTTTTCTTTCCCCCTCCTCCCTTCCCCCTCCTTTCCCTTCCCCTCACTTCCTCTCTCCCTTCATCCCTTCCTTCCTTCTCTGCCCTCTTTGTTCTGCTTTCTTGTTCTGGAATATCTGTTAAACATTTATGATGTTTCTGTACTATTATTTTCACAAAGTTTAAAACTTTTTCTTCCCTCTCTGCCTCTTATCTCGGGCTTCTTTCATGCTTTTGAGCCCTCTGGGGTTCTAACTTTGTTGCATTTAAAACTTTTAAATTATTTATTTATTTATTTGAGATAGAGAGAGGGGGAGAGAGAAAGAGAGAGCTAGAGAGAACAGGCACTCCAGGGCCTCCCGCTACTGCAAACAAACTGCAGACACATGCGCCACTTTGTGCATCTGGCCTTACTTGGGTACTAGGGACTTGAACCCAGGCTGTCGGCCTTTGTAAGCAAGTGCCTTAACCACTAGCCATTCTCCAGCCCCTGAGACATCTTGTAAGATGATGTTTGAGTTCCTTTAATGAAATCTGAGCTCTCTTACTCTTGATGTCCATGTTAATATTTCATGCTATCTTGTTCTCTGATCTTTGAATATAAGCCATGTATATCTATGGACGCCTCTTACTTGCCTGTTATTCCTCTATCCTTGTATTTTTTGAACATCTCTCATTATACATTTAGATTTCTATGAACAAGCTTCCTGTCACTGACTGCAGATCTACATACTGTGGGAGCATTATAAGGTCCCCTTAAGCAGGAAGAAGTGGCTTGGAGTGATTGCTTAGAGGTTAAGGCACTTGCTAACAAAGCCAAAGGACCCAGGTTTGATTCCCCAATACCCATGTAAAGCTGGATGCACAAGGTGGTGCATGCATCTGAAGTTTATTTGCAGTGGCTAGAGACCCTGGCATGCCCATTCTCTCTCTTTCTCTGTCTGCCCCTCTCTCTATCATTCTCTCTCAAATAAATAAATTAGCTACATTAAATAAAAGAAGGAAGAAGTCAAGGACAGACATGAATGCATATGAGTGGAGAACAAAATGAACAGAGTCCTGAATGAGTTCCTGGTTGACAGGTGAGGCAACATGGCTGGCCTGAAGGTTGGAGGGTTCAAACCACAGGGCAGGTATGACATTCTTCCCCCCGTGCTACTTCCCCGTCATTTCTTCTCTTTACCTTTGCCGCTTGGAGCATTGCAGTAAGTCTTCCCTGTGGGCTTAGCACAAAGAACACGCTCTCCCTGCCCCCAGAAAATGCTTTGAACCCCCTGCCATGGGGCTTGGAACACAGAGAAAATGAATTCTCTGTAGTCGGTCTCTGAATGACACAGGTCACAGTCAGTGGCCTCTTTTCTGGCTTTCACTATTTCTTCCTCATTGTTCTGTTTTGGGTTTTTTTTTTTTTTTCCGTTCTTTTGTTTGTACCTCAGTGAGCTTCACCTTAGCACAGAGCATCGGGATTTACTGAGTGGAGCTCCCTTTCAACCAGGCCATTTACCACGACTCAATTTCTGACCCTAGAAAGTAGCAGAAGTTAGACAAGAGTATGTTAGTAAGAGGGGAAAAGGCCTATTAAACATTTTAAGCCAACAGTAAAGTAATCTTTCTCTTTAAGCTGTCTATTATAAATGCCAATGTACCCAGAATATTTGAGTTGAAAGGGATTTGAAAAGATAGGTTCCCCCTTCTTGCTATCCAGTAGGAAACTGAGCCTCAAGAGGCTGCCTGGCTCATTGCTATCTCACAGAAAGTGATCAAAAGGCCTACTTAATCCTTCTTGTATTTCTTCTCCTCCTACTCCCCAGTTCTTCCCACTGCTTTGGTATTGACATTATACTTTTTTTTTTTAGAGAGAGAGAGAGAGAGAGAGAGCAAGATCGAGCATGTCTGCGTGCGTGCGTGTGTGCGTGTGTGTGTGTGTGTGTATGATTCTGTCATTGGCTGAATGAGGTGTACATGTCCCGGGGCACACGTGGAGGTTTGAAGAAAACTTTCAGGTGGAGTTTCCACCTCCTCACACTTCATTTCTGAGGAAGAGTCTTTCCCTGTTCATGGCTTCTTTCACCACCCTAACTGGCCTATTGCAAGCTTCTAGCAGATTCTCCCTTCTCCACCTCCCCTCTCACTGTAGGCATGTTGAGAATACAGACACCTGCTACCGCATCCGCAGCATGTGGGGTCTGGACCCAAACTTAGGCACTCACACTTGCTCGGCAAGAACTTTAAACACTGACCGACTCCCTCGCCCTTTAATCGCGCCTTGTTTCTTCCCTTGTTTACCACAGTCCATGCTTTCTCATGCTTGTTCCAGTATGATTGTACATTTGTATGTTTCCAAATTAATTGAAAATGTTCCCTAAGTCTGTTTCTTGCCTGTGGTTGGTTATTAATCCTGTGTTTCCACAGAAGGTAATTTCAGCAGGAGGACGCAGTGGCTTGCTGACCACAGCTGCAGTGCCTCACGCGACTTCATGGTGCTGCTTGACTTCCTTCCCCAAAAGTCATGTAGATGTGGGCTGGAGGAATGGCTTAGTGGTTAAGGCGTTTGCCTGTAAAGCCAAAGGGCCCAGGTTCGATTCCCCAGGACCCACGTTAGCCAGAAGCACAAGGGAGTGCATGTATCTGAAGTTCCTTTGCAGTGGCTGGAGGCCCTGGTGTATCCATACTCTCCTTCCCTCTCTCTCTCTCTCTCTCTCTCTCTCTCTCTCTCTCTCTCTCTCTCTCTCTGTCCAACTCTTTCTCTGTCAAATAATGAATAAAAAACAATAAAATATTTTTAAAAAGTTATTCAGATGCTATTACCATTGGAAATAGAATTTTGAATGTTTTTCTTTTATTTTTCTCTTTTTGGTTATATTTTAGGGTCTCACTCCAACCCAGGCTGGCATGGAACTCACTTTATAGCTCTAGGCTAGCCTTGAGCTCACTGGGATCCTCCCACCTCAGCTTCTTTTGTGCCTGCAGAATTTTGAACTTCTTTGAGAATTGCCTGTGACTGTGTAACTGGCGCTTGCCTCGGCATTGCGCATGCATCGATGTTGATTTTCACCTCCCTCCTGCCTGCAGCATTCTTAAGTGGAACTTTCTTAGCACTGCTTACCTTGCATGTAGAGGCACATGTCTATTTAAAATCAAAGAGCCTGGCTGGAGAGATGGCTTAGCGCTGAAGTACTTGCCTGTGAAGCCTAAGGACCCCAGTTCAAGGCTCAATTCTCCAGGACCCACATTAGCCAGATGCATAAGGGGGTGTGCATGCGTCTGGAGTTCGTTTGCAGTGGCTGGAGGCCCTGGTGTGCCCATTCTCTCTCTCTCTGTCTGTCATTCTCAAATAAATAAATAAAAATAAACAAAAATTTAAAATGAAAGAGCCATCCAATTATATTTGCCCGACAAAGCAGTTGAAACTTTCAGGCATATGTGTTGAAATAATTGTGCCCAATGGGCGAGAGTTAGGAATTAAGCTAATTTCAGTGAAGATGGAAATACAGTCCCTGGAAAAAAACACTATAAGTGTATTTGGAGTTAGCTGTCCATTCGTGACCTGACCTCTAACAGTGACAGCAGACTTGATTTGTGGCAGCACAGTTTATCTTCTGCCCTATAATTATAGTATAAACCTGAAACCTTGAGAATTTTTGACTCCTTTCAGTAATGCTTTCTGGATTATTTGCATAGAAGAATCGAGTAAGATAGTTGTCTTTTATGTGTATTCTTTTTATTTTATTTTATTCTTTTCTTTATTTTTTAAAAATTATTTATTTATTTATTTGAGAGCGACAGACACAGAGAGAAAGACAGGTAGAGGGAGAGGGAGAGAATGGGCGCGCCAGGGCTTCCAGCCTCTGCAAACGAACTCCAGACGCGTGCGCCCCCTTGTGCATCTGGCTAACGTGGGACCTGGGGAACGGAGCCTCGAACCGGGGTTCTTAGGCTTCACAGGCAAGCGCTTAACCGCTAAGCCATCTCTCCAGCCCTTCTTTATTTATTGACTGTATGTGTGTGTGTGTGTTTGAGAGAGAGAGAGAAAAACAGAAAGAGGGAGAGAAAGATAGAGAATGGGCACACCAGGGCCTCCAATCATGTACCACCATGTTCATCTGGCTTACATGGGTTCTGGGTAGTTGAACCTGGGTCCTTGGGCTTTGTAGGCAAGTGCCTTAACTGCTAAGCCATCTCTCCAGCTCTGTGTCTATTCCCTTAATGAGTCCCATCATCAGCACAGCTTTCACTGGAAACAAAAATGAATTCTTTTCCAAATCGAGATGTGTCGTCTCTGTTTAGTGGCTCCCCTCTGACTGCGTTCTATGCTCACCCAGGTAGGATCTCTCCAGAAGCCTATCAAGCTATAATGGCCAGTATCACCATCACTGTGCCCCAGGCTGTGAGCCCGTTTGACACAACAGTACTGCGGTTCAGGACATGTGCATAGTCAGTCTTAGTAAGCTGCTCATGATCTAAATCGAGTAGTATCATGGGCCAGGAAATAGGGAAAATTCAGACTCATCCATGTTTGTGTCTGGAATTTATAGTTTCTCTGTCAGCAGAGCAACCAATTAGAGTGAGTAGTTAATACATGGACCAAATTTTCCAAGCGGAATCTGCTTATAATTTTATAAGACTTATTACAGTGAGATTTTTACCCACACTTACCCAATTCAATTAGTCGCAATCATACTGGGCAGCAAATACTGCTCCCTCATATTTTTTCTGGAACTTATGAACTATTTCGACTCTATTAAATTTCTAGGAAATATATCTTGAAATGTTAAGGAAAAGACAGAAATATTATCTACTTTGGACTTTAGATCACAAATTTCACTGTATATCTTGTTTCCATTTTCATTTACTTACCCTTTGGGCCTTGTCTTATTGGTCCACATGCAGTAAACTGAGTTGACACAGGTTTCAGAGATAAGCACTGTGGTTTGTTTGGATAGACGGCCCCCAACATAGTCAGTGTTTTATTAGTTTGTTGTTTGGATCTGTAGCCACCTGGCTGGAGGCGGTGTCGCCACTGGGTGGATCTTAGTGCCCAGCCCTAAGGTGTGGTGGTGGGTTAGAAGTTTCAATCTAAAGGTATGCAGAGTGCCTGGTTTCACCTGGAGTTCCTGAAGTGTCCTGTGTGGCTTTTGGATTTTGGCTTGTGGCATCTCTCCCTCCCTTATTCCCTCCCTCCCTCCCTCCCTCCCTCCCTCCCTCCCTCCCTCCCTCCCTCCCTCCCTCTCTCTCTCTCTCTGTCTCCTTGGACCTGTGAAGGCAGGCCAGCTTCTTCTGCCATTATGGAACTTCCCCTGGATCTGTAAGCTCCAATAAATATCCCTTCCTCCATAACTCTGCCTGGTCTGGAAGTTCACGTCAGCAAACCTGAAGCTGTCTGCTATAAGCATCACGTAAAAGAATTATAAAGCTCACTGGGATGAATGTCGACTGGAAGTCACTATTTATTGAAACCTGACAACATATTCTAGAAGGGTATCACCCCCATTTCTTCTCCTGTGTATGTGTATGAGATGGTAGTGTAAGTATAAGTATCTGTGTTCGTATGTGTGTGATCACGCGTGTGTGTGTGCATGGGTGCACTGCATGTGGAAGTGGCCCTCTTTTGAGTTCCTTCAGCATACCGTTCACCTGTTCTTTTTGAGACAGGGTGTGCAGTCAGGTTTGCATTGCTGGCAGAAGACACCTGACCAAAAGCAGCTTTTGGAAAAAGGGTTTATTTTGGCTTACAGACTCGAGGGGAAGCTACATGACGGCAGGGGAAAATGATGGCATGAGCAGAGGGTGGACATCACCCCCTGGCCGACATCAGGTGGACAATAGCAACAGGAGAGTGTGCCAAACACTGGCATGGGGAAACTGGCTATAACACCCATAAGCCCACCCCCAACAATACACTGCCTCCAGGAGGCATTAATCCCCAAATCTCTATCAGCTGGGAACCTAGCACTGAGAACACCTAAGTTGATGGGGGACACCTGTATCAACCCCCCGCACAGGGACTCTCATTGGCTCGGAGCTCACTGATGAAGTTGGACTGGCTGGCAGTGGGCCTCAGGGGTCCTCCTGTCTCTGCCTCCCCAGCACTGTGATTATAGACATGCGCCACCACGCCCAGCATTCATCTGGGTGCCGGGTATCAAATTCAGTTCCTCAGGGGGCTGGAGAGATGGCTTAGCAGTTAAGCGCTTGCCTGTGAAGCCTAAGGACCACGGTTCGAGGCTCGGTTCCCCAGGTCCCACGTTAGCCAGATGCACAAGGGGGTGCACGCGTCTGGAGTTCGTTTGCAGAGGCTGGAAGCCCTGGCTTCTCTCTCTCTCCCTCTATCTGTCTTTCTCTCTGTGTCTGTTGCTCTCAAATAAATAAAAAATGACAAAAATATTAAAAAAAAATTCAGTTCCTCACACTTGTGAGGCAAGCACTTTACCAGCTGAACTGTCCCTTCCACGCAACCAACTAAATTCTACAGCAAAATTCTATAAAGCTTTGTTGAGAGTAACTGAAAGTCGGCGTAGAGGTAAAGTACTGCTGAGCCAGCAAGTTGGTAATTTACTAATTAAGGCACAATGGGAATATAAAGCAACTAAAATAAATATTTTGTTTGAGTATCTTTACATTAAGTGAAATTAAATTTGGCATAGCTATTTCAATAAAATCCTTTAACAAGTATTTGTTTTCTCACTGTAAACTGTGACTTGAAAATTTGTGTACTATATTGCTTTCTAAGGAAAAGAAAATGGAAAGGCAAAAAAATGGTTACTAGAATCAACTTTTTCTGATAAAGTTTAGGGAAATATAACCAAAGAAATGATGTCAACAGCATGAAAACATCCTCAGCCCTTTCAGTCCTTAAAATAGCTACGTGTCTTGGGACAGTTCTAACTCCTTAAATTTGTAAGGTACCTGTCTCTTTAGAAGTGAGAAGAATATTATACTAATATGAGCCTTAGACTTCCAGCTGGTGGTACCAATTTCATGACAACTGCATAGTCTGTGAAAAGTTAACACATTCTGATCCCCAAATTGAAGATGGGACAGTGATACCCAGGTTAGAATCGCTACATAAGCAAAGTCATTTTCCAATCAACCCCGAACAACCAGGGTTCACTGGACTTCTGTTGTGTAGCAAGCAGATGGCTCAGAAATGAAATTTTCCCTCCTGAGGAGAGGACAAAGCACTGGGGATTCAGAAGACAAGTCTGAGAGAACCGAAACTTAAAAGGCCACATGACCACTCCTCAAGGTGATAGGAATGATTAAGGCCAGACTTTGACCAATGTGAATGAGGAATTGAAATTGAAGTAGTCCCTCCCGGAAGTGGGGAGTGGGAAGGAAACTCTGGGGAACTCAGAAGGTCAAGAAGCCTGATTGAGGACGCTGCCTCAGGATGTAAAAAGGGAAAACGACTGCTTGGGGATGAGAATCTCTGGCAGACTTGACTGCAAGATGCATGGCCTGCCGAAGATGCCCAGCTGCCCGCGGGCTATGCCATGGGAACCAGAGCTGCAGGTGCCGGCTTCTCAGCGAGGCGGCTGCCTTTGTGCCATCCCTTGCTCCTGTAGGCAGCCCCCCCTTGCTCTATAAGCAACCCCAGTAAACACTTTGGCTCGCCAACACTGGTTTTGCTGCGGTTGTACTTTGGTCTCTCATCAGGCCCTGGCTAGGGTGAAGAAGTGTGTTCATGACTACTCAGGGAAAGAGTTTCCTGAAATAACTTCTTTTTTCTAAAAAAAAAAAAAAATCAGGGCTGGAGAGATGGCGTAGTGGTTAAGCGCTTGCCTGTGAAGCCTAAGGACCCCGGTTCGAGGCTCGGTTCCCTAGGTCCCACGTTAGCCAGATGCACAAGGGGGCGCACGCGTCTGGAGTTCGTTTGCAGAGGCTGGAAGCCCTGGCGTGCCCATTCTCTCTCTCTCCCTCTACCTGTCTTTCTCTCTGTGTCTGTCGCTCTCAAATAAATAAATTAAAAAAAAAATTAGTGTACATTAACATACATAAAATAAAAGTTCATTTTGTAATTGAGAATAACTACGTATTAAAGGGTTGGGAAGTTAACATCTTAGGTTCCTGTGCCCATGGGCCATTGCTGTTTGTGATGTGCTGTCATGAACAGATGGCAAAGTTTGATGACATGTTTTCTTTTCCAAATTTTTTTGAACAGTGAATGAATTCCCTGTGTACATCAAAGCTACATTTAAGGTGATATTTATATGCAGCCATACATATACATGTACTTTTTTTTTTTTATTTATTTGAGAACGACAGACACAGAGAGAAAGACAGATAAAGGGAGAGAGAGAATGGGCGCGCCAGGGTCTCCAGCCTCTGCAAACGAACTCCAGACGCGTGCGCCCCCTTCTGCGTCTGGCTAACGTGGGTCCTGGAGAATCCAGCCTCGAACTGGGGTCCGTAGGCTTCACAGGCAAGTGCTTAACCGCTAAGCCATCTCTCCAGCCCCATATACACGTACTTTGATAGATGACAGTTACAATCATTTCAAGTAAGGTTTTTCTTCTTTTTTTTTTAAATTTTTTTTTTTTTTTTTTTTTTTTTTTTTTTTAGGGCACATCGTTCCCTGTTCACGGCCTTTTCCCAAACCATGTCAGCTTAGTAAAAATCATTAGGTTCTGCTTCTCTATCGTTTGCTCCCCTGTTCTACAACAAGACCTCAAACGACTTCAATTCCTTTTCCATCTATTTACTAGTGTTCCTAGGGTCATCACAGTGGTTTTCAGCATCGCTCAGCAAATAGATGCTCAGCAATTTCCAGGGTTTCACCAAAGTGCTTGGCCCCGGCCCCCATTTCATCCTCCGCGGCCACATTTGAACTGCCTGCAGACAAGGGCTGCTCACTTAGGTCTTTTCACCCCATGAGTACGGAGTATGAAGGCTGCTGCATCACACTCACTAGATCCCGGGACCACCCGTGTACTTCCGGTGCCATTCAAGGTTCCTAATTGCATTGGGCCAGAGCACCTCATTTAGTGTGCCTGGTTATGCTTAAGTCTCATTGGCTTTAATCCCATACACAGTGCCTTGTCCACATTCCATCCCCATGCCTTCCCCTGTGTGTAGAGACACCCCTGGAATTTGCAGCTATTGGGGACACGGGGAAGGAGAGGGAAGAGGGAGGATCACATAAGACCGTTTACAGCCAGCCCTATGCGCGCGACACAGGAGCACTCTCGTCTCACTGGCCACCCAGTCTCACTGGCCCTAGTTAACAGCCGAGCATGCAGAGTGTTGCAAGATCATGCACTCTGGGCTGAGCTTGAGTCAAAAGTCTCCACGCGACTGGAGGGAGCTGTAAATTAAATATGCAGCTGGCATCTGCATAATATTCATTAAATTGTCTTGTTCCAGGAGTTTGCATCATGACCTGTGAAACTTCAATATTTAAACAGTTACTAAAGCTATGCCTTCATAATTTATTATTTGGTAGAATCATGGGGGAAATGCTTGTTTTTCTGTTTGAAATATGATGATACAAGTGGATAGATTTATGTTGTTATTAAAAATCTGTAACTTCTTAAAAACATTATCTAAATTTTATTCTTGACTATCAAGTTCTACTTTGACTCAGTATAAGATATCTTTTCCTATTTAAAGTCGATATGAACCCCAGCAGAGCCATTTCTTAAGACTGGAACAATGGAAATTTTAATGGCAAGACAACTCACAGGATGAATTGCTTTAATGTCGATACTTATTGCAGTCAGTTGTGTTCTCTATTTGAATGATTTCCTCCTATTTAGAATACCATGGTTTCCTGAAATGGTGCTCTTTAATAGTGTCACAAAGCAGGATAGAGTCCATCAGCTGGATGGCAGTGGTGGAGAAGCCAGTCTTAAGGTGCTGGCCACTTGTGCAAGCTTCAAATTCATTCCTTGGGGCCAGGCTGCAGACTGAATTCCCAATGGTAGCCCAGGCATTGCTGAGACATCAATTCCATGCTGCATGACACGTATCTCAGAGGCCTGTTTTGGAGACTCGCTACAGTACCGAGGGCCCCAGGATTAGTATACTGATGGGATTTACTGATCATGAACTGTACACGGTTCTGTTGTGGGTAATTCCATGCATGGCCCTCAGTCCACACTTGACCAAACCTTGACCAGAGTTTAGGGCATGGATTTTTGCCTGGTATTCATTCAATGCCAGATGGTCACAAATATACTATCTGTAATGTTTCCAACCTCACCCAGAACTGTGTTTCAGCTTAACGTGACATATCACAGTTGTCAGGGCCCTGTGGAGTTGATATTGTCCAGTATAGTAAGCTTCACATCACTGATGAGAGGCTAAGAAATTCTCCCACAAGGAAACCTCCAATGGAAGGGGATGATAACAGACTTAAAACAGTAAAAACACCGAAAGACTGGTATTCCTGGAATGACCACTGCCACCGTTCTAGAGAAAACAATGACAGATTTGACATTGACTCTAAACCTAGAAATGGTTGATACGCTTGGTCTGAGTTGCCATCTTGATGACATAAGGATGAGCGAAATGCACCAATGTGTTTGCTGGGGTCATTTGCAGAGAGGACTGACCTGTGGGAAAGTGGCACTGTATAGAAAAGTCCCCACCTTGGGCAGGGGCTGAACGCTCCAGTGGGCCAAGTGTCTGGATGAAGAAGGGAGGTGTGAGTGTGCGGAAGGAGACGTGGAGCCAGCACGTCTCTTCTGTTCTGCGTGGTTCTCTATCAGGCTGCTGCCCACTGCCATCAGAGTCAGCTTCTCCCACAGTTCAGTTACAACTCGCTACCACTAAGTGTCTTGGGAACTATCATGCTTTCAGAATTGCATTAGGATTGCTAAGGCATCCCACTTCCTAGATGGGGAACCAGACTCTATCTCTCCAAGGAGCAAATGGCCATTGTTGGACTACTTATCCTTATTTTATAAGCCAGTTCTATAAGTCACTTTTATTATTAGACATGAACATATTTAGTATGTAAGTAACACATGTTGGTACCATCTTTTCCCTCTTCCCTACACCTTTTCTGAAGAGGCCTGCCTTGTTGGGGATGCAGGTTAACCCCATGGGGATTTTGGTTGTGCATTATGCGGGCGGGGGGTAGGCAATGTCTCTGTGTAAAATGTCCCAACTTGAGGCTCTAACAATCTTTCTGGTCCCCCTCTTCTGCAAAATTCCCCAAGCCATGCTGGGAGCATTTTAAGTCTACTTCAGTGATGGGCACTTAGGAGACTCTGGATCTCTGCTTTGGTAGGTGTGGAGTGTCCTCAATGTCTGTCTCCTGCACCCTGGTGCTGATATCAGGTTCACTAAGAAAGCAGCACTCTTACTCATTTACCCAATTCCTCTGTGGTTTCTCTATAAATCACTCTTTACAGAATACATGTGTGCATTCTGTTAGTTCTGCTCCAGTAGAGAGAACACTGCCCAGTACAACCGAGATTCTGAAAAGTACAGACTTATGTCTTCTGTGGTTAATTAAACACCTGTCTCTGTATGTTTCATGCAAGATATAAATTGACGATCCTGTACGTCCCTGGAACTTGAACACCGAGTGTTCCTGTGGGGAGCAACGCAGGACTTCCTGGACCACCACTGAATAGTGTAAATTCTGTCAGGAAGTTCTGTGCCATCTCCTGGACACTGGCTGGATCACTGACCACAGGCAATGCGTGAACTCAAACTCAGGCTCTCACATTGCTTATGATGGCATCATACAGTGTGAAGCCACGTTATCATGGCTATGAAAAGCAGCAACCATGTCTGAGAGATCAACATTCTTACAATTGACTTTTCAGTACCAAGACCAAACGCCCAACACCCAGAAGCATCTTATGGCAGGGCAGGGTTTATTTTAGGGTACAGTTTTGAGGGGAAGAGTCATCATGGCAGAGAAAGCATGGCAGGAAGAAATAGCAGGACATCACATCTTCTCTTCAGTAGGGAGAAGCAGCAAGAGCAAGCTGTCCAGCACTGGCAATCTGGGCTGGACCATGAAACCCCAAGGCCTGCCGCCAAGGACACACCTGCTCCAGAGGCTCCACCATCTGGGGATTAAGTATGAAGCTTAGTAGCAAATGCTTAAAGCTGCAGGGGACATTTTACACTCAGACCACCACGGATTTAGAAAAGGGAGGGAAGGCATCAGTTTCTTACTTGGTCTCAACATTTCAGAAACTGCCCAGTGACAGATTCACACATTCTGGTATAAGGAATTGAGGTCATGTCATAATGATATTTAGGTTTGTTGTTAGAGAATAGATGCTTAAATTTTATGGATTCAACTGCCTGAAAAGTAGAATTGTGGGCTGGAGAGATGGCGTAGTGGTTAAGTGCTTGCCTGTGAAGCCTAAGGACCCCGGTTCGAGGCTTGGTTCCCCAGGTCCCACGTTAGCCAGATGCACAAGGGGGTGCACACGTCTGGAGTTCCTTTTCAGTGGCTGGAAGCCCTGGCTCGCCCACTCTCTCTCTCCCTCTATCTGTCTTTCTCTCTGTGTCTGTCACTCTCAAACAAATAAAAAATGAACATATATATATATATATATATATATATATATATATATATATATATATATATGTAGAATTGTAAGTTATTTCTTTTGGCCCACCAACCACTGTGAGCAAATAATGTGATGTCCAGGACTCTGTAACCCAAGAAATTTTGGGATCTTGAATTCTAAGTCCAAGAAACATAGCAAGACATTTTTGAAACTTAATATAAGACAAAACCTATACAGTGTTCCTGCAAAGAGTGTTTCCAATCATATTTGAGTAGGGAATACCAGGTCTGTTCATGTGCTTTGAATCTTTTTGGAGATCTCAAAATAAAACAAACTTTATCTAGTCTACAGATTTGCATTGGTTCAAAGTCTGCTTCAGTTGAGAGGGATAAATTTTCCTTAAATGGTGACTAAACTTCCAAAAATTAAAAAAAGTTGTCTATTTATTTATTTGAGAGAGAGCTAGAGAGAAAGAGGCAGATAGAAAGAAAGAGAATTGGAGTACCTGGGCCTCTAGCCATTTGCAAATGAACTCCAGACACATGGGTCCCCTTGCACGTCTAGTGATATGTGGGTACTGGGGAATAAAACTTGGGTCCTTAGGCTTTGAGACAAGTGCCTTAACTGCTTAGTTATCTCTGCCCCATTTTTCTTTATTTCGTTTTTTTCAAGGTAAGTAGTGTAATTTCCAGGCTGACCTGAAATTCACTATGTAGTCTCAGAGTGACCTTGAACTCATGATGATCCTCCTACCTCTGCCTCCCAAGTGCTGGGATTAGAAAGTGCTGTATTTAATTTATTTTTATTTTTAATTACATTTATTTGTTTTTCAGAGAGGGAGAGGGAGGAGAGAGAGGAGAAAGGGAGAAAATTGGTGTTCCAGAGCCTCCAGCCACTATAAACAAAATCCAGACACATGCACCACCTTGTGAATCTTGCTTACGTGGGTAGTGGGGAATCAAACCTGTGTCCTTAGACTTTGCAGGCAAGTGCCTTAACTGCTAAGCCATCTCTCCAACCCTCCAGCCCTATTTTAACTAATTAATTAATTTAATTATTTGAGATAGAAAGAGGCAGATAGAAAGATATGGGCTCCAAGAATTTTCACTACCATGAATTTTCATTTGATTATTAATACTGAGATGAAATGGATTGAAGGCACTTCTTCCCAAACATTAAACTCCCTGCATGTGTCCCTGATAAATGGATGTGAATTTCCTTGGAGTTGCATCTTCCAGCTTTTCTACAAGAAACCTGCCAGACCTCCAGGTTTGAGTCCACTGCTCAAATGCGTCCTTCCCCGCTCTGTCTATCCTGTGGTCCCTTGTTCAGGTCCATGGAGAGCCTTGCTCTTTGTGCCTGAGTGTTTTGGGTTGATGAAAAAGGCAAGCTGTTTTTGTCCAGATGATCAAGACTTGCTTTGAAGTTCAGGCTCAACTGAACTTTTTAGAATTCCTCCTGCAAATTCTGACAGTGGCATCCCTGAGTCATGATCTAGAGCCGCAGCTCCGAGAACATTACTGATCCTACTCTGGAATGGAAGTGGATCCCCAAAGCATGTCAATCACCCTAGTGCTCCTTCCCTGTCCCTTCTTCAGTTTCTCTTGCTAGTCTCGTTGGTGAGTCACTTCACATATGTGTATGTTCTGCATTCCTAATTGGGGGTTCCTGAGTGGTAGCTCCTCCTTTTCTTTGTCCATCATTTTTTACCTCATAACTTCTCACTCATTGTTTCCACTATTCCCAGCCATTCACCCTCCCACCCAAGGTCCTTCCACACCCGTAGCTTGCAGTGAGCC
Source organism: Jaculus jaculus (assembly GCF_020740685.1). Lineage (NCBI taxonomy): Eukaryota > Metazoa > Chordata > Mammalia > Rodentia > Dipodidae > Jaculus > Jaculus jaculus. Next base: position 86,961,233 of record NC_059114.1, read on the forward strand.
CACTAGACCAACGCTTGGCTGTCATTGTCTCCTGCATTCATTCAAATGTTAGCAGATTATAGAGATTTGTGCTTGGAGACTTTGTAAACATCAAAACCTGTACACTTCAATTCTAGTTATTTCACAGTTATGCCGTGAATGCCCAGGCAGCCTTCTATCCGATATGCCCAGGCATGTCTGTGTGTTTGTCATGTCATTTGCTGGCTTTAAAATGCAGATTTCTATGCCTATACATTACATGAGGTCTGACTGTGAATTGTTTTTCATAGGTTAAGACTGCATACTCAAAAAGTGATCTCCAGCAAATACGTCTTCCATTGTGCAAATTCTGCTAAACGATGACACTCTGCTACTGTGCTGACATCGCATATGTTACTACAGATACCTATGAGCCGAAATAAGGACACATCCTTTATGGCCTTCTACCTTACTGTAGACATGTATGTGTCCACTGCAGTAGTGACAAGACAGCTCTGAGCATATCCTAAGGTCGTGTACGGTATATTAGCTCACTTAGGCTGCTATAGCAATGTGCTTAAAACAACACAGATTTATCATCTGTGTCTGGAAATTCAAGGTTAAGTTATTGGCAAGATTGTCCTTTGAGTGCTATCAGGGAAGGGTCTGTTCCGGTTTTCTCTCTCTGGCAGTCGGTGTGAATTTCCTGTTTTCAGTCGGTCTTCTCTTGTCCCTGTGTTTTCATCGCTCCTCTTAGAAGAAGGCCAGTCACCTTCCATCACAGCCCACCCAAGTGCCCACATTCCCCCTACTCTTCTCTACCTAAAGCTCGGTATCGGTGCAGTTGTAATCTGAGGTACTAGGCTGCTGTGGAGTGAGATCGGAGCAGACAGACATGATTCAGATCATAACACGGTATGTGTGAATGAACAGAAGAAAAGGTCTTGAAGAAGGACAGAAGAGTGAGTGAGTTTCAGTAGGGAGGGATGGTGTAGCAGTAGCCTCTTCAGTGCTGGGCAGGAAAGAGTTTATTTTGATTTCATCGTGGTGGTCAAATCATACCCCCAAGCAGGCAGCTGAGGCATCACAACTTGCCATTTCAGCAGAGAAGAATAAGCATGGGTGTTCTTGCTTTGCAAGTAGAGCTGGACTATAACACGCCAAGATCCAACCCCAGTGATACACTCCTCCATCAGGGCTGTACCTCCCAAGGGGAGCTGGACTATAACACTCCAAAATCCAATCCCAGTGATGCCCTCCTCCATCAAGGCTTTACCTCCCAAGGGGAGCTGACTGTAACACTCCAAGGTCTAATCCCAGTGATACCCTCCTCCATCAAGGCTTTACCTCCCAACTGGTCCACCAGATGGGCACTGAGAATGAAGCTTCATCATATATGAGATCTTTAACGGCTGAGCCATCCCTCCAGCACTATAGCAGTTATTACTATTATTGTTTTTATTTTACTTGTTCATTTACTTGTTTATATAACTACCATGTAGTCCTTATATTTCTACCATTACATCATCCACTGTGTTAGTTACTGGAAACATAGGAATGAATGAAATAAGAGAAGGTCTTTGTCCTCAAGGGAAAGGCAGCCTAGAAGTAAGTAAGAAGGGCTGAGAGATGGCTTAGTGGTTAAGGTGCTTGCTTGCAAAGCATAAGAAACCAGGTTCAATTCTTTAGTACCTATGCAAGGCAGAAGCACAAAGTGGTGCATGCATGCATCTGGAGTTCATTTGCAATGACTACAGACCCTGGTGTGCCCATTATTTTTCTCAAATATATAAATAAAATATAAATCTTTTTCAAGTAAGTAAGTATATGGTAAAACATTATATAAGATGGTGTTAGACCTATGTAAGAAAACCATGAAGTGCTCCTGCTTGGAGTGGAGTATGTATATCTACAATTTTGTGCAACCGATTGTGAGAAGGCATCACTTCACTGATGAATAATAAGGGAGTGACATATGAATCTGTGTGGGCAAGAAGTATCCCTTAGAGCCTGGCACAACAAACATAAAGTGGTCTTGTTATATTCACGTAGCAGTAAGGAGGTCAGTGTAGCAGGAACACGGGGCTTAAAAACAATGTGTTGAATAGCTTTGCACCATGAAAAAAAAAACAAAACAAAACACAAAACTGATGGTTTTCAACAATTACCATTCATTGAGCCCAGTTATTTCGTTGTAAGCAAGTTGGCTGGGTTCAGCTAGACAGTTCATCTGCTAGTCTGGACTGGGAATGTCTTTGACCTCTGTCAGGAAGCTGAGTGCCAATCCTTCCTGGAGATCTCAAGTGGGGTGGCTTACCTCTGGTCAGTCATCTTCCGACAAGTGATCCTCTGCTTTTTCACATGGCACGTCTCTTTGGACACACTCTATTGGCCAATGGCAGTCTCAGGCAAGTCAGCTTCATCATAAGAGGAAATGGATTCTGCCTGTCATGGGAGGAGGCATATTGTCATCATTTGTGCAGTCCACTCCAGTGATAGGGACAAGACAGGAAGGCAGAGTCCTGGAGCCCCATACATTGTAAATGTAACTTTAGGTTCCGTTCTATTGCCAATTGCACATACACATTGGAAAGGCACTTGAGAATTTGGAGTGGAGCTCTAGTGCAAGATTGTGCAATAATCAAAAAGCATTTCCCAGTTGATCTGTGCAAGAGACCTGAGAGGGATTAGGCAGATGCAAAAATGCCCAGGTAGAAAGCTATGGTAGTAATCCATGTGATACTTGTAGGTGACTTTATCCTGAGAGGTAATAGTGGCCATATTCCAAGTCTGCATCCACTCTCTGTTGTCTTTGTTCACTCTTTCTGCCCATTTGATTGAAAGTTTTTTGTAGGCAAGAATTGTATTTTCCACAATATTCTCAGTACTTGTGGCCTTGGCTGGCACCTTGCAGATCTTTCACTGTGCAATGGTTAAGTGAAAGAATGAGTGAAGCAATGGAGCTTTGCATTTCCAAGTTGAGTTTGCAGAAACCAACAAGGTCCCATCCTCGGAAACTCTGTAGGAACTCCCAGGCTCCAGCTGCTCACGGCACGCTGTGCAGTCAGAGATAGGCCTGTGCTTTCTGTCCTTGGAGCATCTGCTTGGCTGGGAGTGTCCTTGCGTTAACTCCTCAGCAGAGCATGTGGGAACATAAAGCCTAGGGAGATCCATTTGTGAAGGATTACTTAGTAACTCGTTCTAACCTACTTCATTCTGCTTCGTTGCATTCTGCGTTGTTTCTTTCAATCTGTGAGTCGAGTTTTTATTACTACAAACAGAAGTGATAAAATGCAGAGCCTAAGGTTTTTGCTTGCTCAAGGGGACTAATTAATAGAATAAACTTGGAAACTCGAGGGTCAGTAAGTCAGTAAACCTAATTGTCTTTGTGGCTTATAGAAACTCAATGTCCTCATACACATACCTTTCACGCCTAAAGTTTCTTGAGTGTTTTATAGCTTCAATGCTTCCAATTGTCACAGCCTTAGGGACTTGAAAGAATTAAAATCACTTCTCCCCTAACTGCTACATAATGTCAGAGTTGTGCCCCACTGCATGACCTCTCTCCTTCTGGAACTTGAGAGAAAGTATCGGCATCCTCAGGAATTTGCTTTTCAGTGTCTTACCCTGTTCAGCCCAGGTGACAGCTCAAGGACATTTGCCCCCAGAGCACTTCCTTCCTTCTCTACTCTTAAGTGTCACTTCATGCTGAGACTATTTTCTTTATTTAGTTATGTATTTTTTGTTGATCAATCACATTTAGAGATTTTGTACAGAAAGGAAGTGTATCTGTACGAAAAAGTTGTTTTTCCAGAATGGATGTGAGATGGGATCAAATGTCTTTATGTTGTTGCAGACAATAATGTGATTTCTTTTCCATTTTATTTTATTATTATAATTATTTATATCAAAATATATCTTTAAAATTTTTATATTATGTGAATAAATGTTACTTATAATTGGTGGCCATTTTAAAGTATTTTATTTATTTATTTGTGTGTGTGTGTGTGTGAGAGAGAGAGAGAGAAAGAAAGAAAGAGAGAGAGATAAAGAGGCAGATAGAGATAGGGAGAGAATGGACACACAAGGGCCTCTAGGCATTGCCAACAAAGTCCACAGGCATGTGCCACCTTGTGTGTCTGGCTAACCTGGGTCCTGGGGAATAGAATCTGGACTTAAGCACTAAGCCATCTCTTCAGCCCAAGGTGATTCTTTTTTTTTTTTTCAGTATTCTGTGTAGCTGTGTATTCTATTCACTGTTCTATTTAGGATTGCTGCATGGATATTTAGATTATTTTCTAGGATCTAATTTACATAGACCTGTACAGCCCCAAACTCTTGTTCTCAAACCTGACAGGTCTTGCACGCTGTGGAAGATGCATCTCCAGTCTCATTCTTTTGTTATTCTCCTCTTGGGTTCTCTTTGTTTCCCTGAGTGCCTCAGGTTTAGTTTGCTTTCATGTTTTAGTTTTTAATTTTTAATCCTAATCCATCTTGTGTTGAGTGTGCAAATTCTTTCATGTTCACAAATAGCTGCCTACTTGGCATGCTTCCCCGTATATCTAATGAGAATTTGAACGTGAACGGAACGAGCGTGTCTCTCCTAACCCCATGCCAGGGCATGCTGGGCCTCACTGGCATCTGCAGGTGCTTCTGCTGTCAGTCAGAACCTCCTCCTATTGGGACCAGTTGTATCATCTTCTGCGTGGGGGTTTCTGCTTCTCTTCTGCCCAGATTCATGTTCTGTAGAGAAACTACGGCCGTATCACTGGTCCTCAAGCCCCTTCGAGCTTGGTTGGACAGGCAGCTAGAGTGAGAACCGTAACGCCCTTAAAAGGACTTAAGATCTCCCCAGCCTCGGCTGTGCTTGCTTCGTAGGAGTCATTTCCTGTCACTGGTTCTTTCCTGGACCACCTTCTACTCAGGTTCTCCATGTCCCTACGACCTGTCCTAGAGCTTGGTGTTCTGCCCTCTGCCCACACGGCTGCCCCGGGATCTGCTCTCCTTGTTGAGTTCTCACCCATGCCTCAGCCCTCTGGATGAAGTACTGTGGCCACTGGGATCTGGTTTCTCCCCCATGCGCCCAAGGTTTGGGGACCAGCTTGTGGCACGATTGGGAAGTGGTAGACCGTTTAGGGGATGGGACTTCACAGAACGAGGTTAGGTTATTGGGAGCATGCCTTTGAAGGGAATGCTGAACCGCCTCCCACTTCCACCCTTTCCCTCTGATTTCCTGTCATGAGGTTAACAGGTGTCTTCTGTCATATGCTGAAAAGCAGTAGAGGCAACTGTGGGCCAAGGGCTCTGAACCCCTGGGCCAAAGGAAACGTTTCCTCCTGTAATTACCTTAGATATTGTCTCACAGCAACTAAGAAGTGACTTACATAGATGCCTTTTGATCCAAGAGGCTTCCTGGAATTCGAAATTTAGGTACGTTCTTCCTCCTTCCTCTGTTTAGAATGCCCTGCACCTGCTGTTCACTCCTTACAGTGTATGCTTATTTACGCAGTGACCCCTTTGTACACGCTCCATCTAAGACCCTCATTTTCCACTCGTCTGAGTGCCCGGTGAGCAAGGACTTCCTGTCTTTCACCAGTGCCTGACCAGCATCAAGGACAGAGGAACCATCAAGTGAATGTGAGATGAATGAATGAATTTTCTTGCTGGTTTACTTTGGAAGCCACTTGAATGTAAGAGAAGCAGTCACCACTTCTGTGAGCTTGTCACCTTTCTGTAGGCCCGGCTGTCAGTGTTACTGGTAAAACACTGCAAGTATGCAAGATATATAAATTTAGTTTAGGAGCACAAGTAAAGAAGCTAGCTGCTAAAGATGTCTATGCAAATGAATCAATTTAAGAACGGTTTGAACCATTTTATCATATGGTTTTAAAAGATTAGTGAATAAATATTCTGCTTGGATAGTCAGGAATAAATAATTCACGGCATCTTCAATGAGCCATATTATAGTGAAGCCGATATGGTCATGTTTTATTTATCTCTGTATTGAAGAAAATCAATTTGAGGAATTTTCAGAGCAATCCTGGCGCTCAGCTACTATTCCCTCTGTGTCTTAAGTTAGGTGGCTCTTCTCAATAAGTATGATGCCCCCCCCAATACTGTGCTCTCATTTTGCTCCAGTTCCTAATCCCTGGTGCACTCAGCACTTCACTATTGGTATGTTTGTTCTCCCCACCTTGTGACTTCAGTCATTGCTCTGAAATTCTAATCACTAGGGTAACACTTATCATTTACATTGGAGTTGTACCCTCTAGCCCGCAGCCCTCCTCACATGTGCTGGCTGGGCAGTGTGGACTCACCTGGAGCTTATGTCTTGTATTTGAAAGAAAACCCTTAGCATCTGCCACTGTCTGACCCTCCATGAGGAGAGGGACTGCTTGGGACAAAGCAACTTCTGCTGCAAGATACCCCATGCAGCTCTCCATGTCCTGTCTCCTAAACATCCCCGCGTCGTTCACAGCTTCTCTTGCAGCTTTTCCCCTTGAATGGCGTCATACCTTGGAACAACTTCCAGATGTAACAAAATGCAGTGCCATCCTGCAGAGTGGGCTAATAGCAGCTTCTACCCATTTTTAATCTCCATAGCCTCAGGGTGATTTTTCACAAATCACTCTATGATCATTTCACAGTGTCAAAGCAGCCAATGTGAAGCCAAGTGCCTAGCATTCATTTCTAGCAGAAGTTCATTTCGTAGTGGAGAATCTATTCTGAAGCATCCATAACAGCAGTCGCCTGCAGTTTAGGGGCTGGAGGTGATACTGAACTCGGCCATGTGGGATGTTCTGAGTGGCTTCCACTCCTTTAAGAAGCTAGGGTGTGGGGTATGGGGTAATGCAGAATGTTCTGTATTTCTGGTGACAGGTAACCCCTCAGGCTCTGCTCACTGAAGTTGTGGTCAGTTTGATTTCATACAGACAGAGCCAACTTTGTGGTTATAGTAAGACAAATAGATCCTTGCCTAAGTGTGTGTGTGTGCGCGCTCAAAGGGGGTTGCTAGTGATCAAATCCAGGGCTTTACTCATCCTAGGCAAAGGCTTGATTGAGTTACATCCCTATTCCTGCAAAATTTAGCTCCCTCAAAGCACTTCAAAAATAGTGTAATTTTAGCTGGGCATGGTAGCACACACCTTTAATTACAGCACTTGGGAGGCAGAGGAAGGAGGATCACCGTGAGTTCGAGGCTACCCTAAGACTACATAGTGAATTCCAGGTCAGCCTGGGCTAGAGGGAGACCCTACCTTGAAAAAACAACAACAACAAAAAATTTTTAAGTATAATTTTAAAATCACTGTTTTTGAGGCAGGGAAGCATAACAGACTGGCCTTTGTGGAGAAACAGCGGGAGTGTGCATGTGCGAGAAAAAATTGGCACCATCGGGCTTCCCGCCACTGTAATTGAACTCCAGATGCATGCGCAACCATGTGCGCATGTGCAACTTTGCCCTCACGCCACCTTGTGCGCCTGTGCGACCTTGCATTTGCGTCACCTTGTGCATCTGGCTTATGTGGCAAGTGGAAAATAGAACGTGGGTCATTAGGCTTTCCGGGCAAGCGCCTTACCTGCTAAGCCATCTCTCCAGCTCAGCAAATGTCACTTTTCCTGTCAAAGACAACTATGTGAAAAGTAAAAACATCTCCAAGTTTTGATTTAACTGGTGTGACATTTTCATATGTCTTTATTCCTTGCTTGTGGCTTTTTGTATTGACAGGCACGTATGATGTGTGTGCATGATGCGTGTGTGTTGGCTCGTGCAGGCACGTGCATGCGCAGAGCGTGTCTGAAGGTCAGAGGACAGCTCTCGGGCGGTGGTCCTCACCTTGCACCTCATCCGGGGAAGGTCTCTCGTCCTCAGTGTTGTCCCTCCGTCTGTCCGTTCCCCAGGCTTCCTGGTTCGTGAGTTCAGGGGAATTCTCCTGGCTCTGTCTCCCATCCACCTGTCATCACGCCGGGAGCACAGAAGCCCACCATGCCTTTTCACTTTCCGATGGGGTTTGCGATCCAAACTTGAGTACCCAGGATTCTGGGGCTCATGACCCAGGCTTACTGGTGAGCTCGCTCTCTTCCATACGACCATGGGACTATGACATCAAGAGGTCCTTGTCCACTTAGATCTTCGCCAAAGAGGAAGCCAGAAGCACAAAATGCAAGAGCCGAGCTCTAGAAAAGCACAGGAAGAGAGCTAAGTGCATAGCTAATGCAAGTGTTACAAAGGGAATTGATGAATTAAGGAACCAGAGGGCACTCATTATAAAATAATGGCTGAAATTAGACTCACAAATTTTGCCTTAATAAGCAGATGGGCTAAATATTTCATCTTAAGTTATGCTTCTTGCAAAATGCCCTTTACAAAGTCCCACCTCGGCTTCTGTTAAAAATGTTCCTGTAGAGTCCAGACTCATGCTCTCTGTTCATGAACTTCCCTGACGGCGAAGGTGTTTGTTGTTGCAAACAGATGAAGTGGTCACATGCAGCACTGGGCACGGAGGCCAGAGTGGGGTAAGCACAGGTAAGTATTGTCAAGCACAAAGGCTTAGGTGAAGGTGGTTTTCGTTTTCCATCCAAGGACTCAAATATTGCAAACAATGATCTAAATCATCAAATATTCAATTAATCAATGGCAAAATGAGAAACTGTCCTGTATTTAAATTTCACATTAATTATTATGGCGGTTATTTCTTCTTTTTGATTAGAGAAGTTCATCTCCTAAGGATGCTGGGAACAGACCAGGAGGTCCTAAGAACTGACGGGTTGGGCCATGCAGCAGTTTTGGACTAAAAGTAAAGGTCACTGCTGCATACAGAGCAGTGCTTTCTGGGAGATGGCCCAGGGTTACATGTGACAAAGACTGTTTAGAGCACCTTAGACAGCTGACCTGTGAGCCTAACAACCGCAACGATGAAAGAAAGCAATTCCAGCCACTTTGCTGAAGGAATTTATCACCTTTAGAAGTTTTAAGATGGAGACTTTTGTGTCACTTACGTATGGGATCATGTCATCTGCAAATAGGGGTAGATCTGGAAGATTAGGCTAGATGTTCTGGAATGCCGGAAACAGAAGTTGAGTGACGTTTCTAACGGGCTCAGAAGATCTGAGTAGGAGTGTGGAGAATAAAAGTGACGTCAATGACGTTTTCGTTGGAAATGAGTCGTGTTGGAAATTGGACTAGAGTCCATCCCTGTTACATCATAGCAAAGAACTAAAACGCACTTTGCTCATGCCCTGGTCTTTATAGAAGGCTGAGATTAAAGAGGATTGCTAGTTTATATGGTGGTCTGTAGGTAACAAGGCATGCAGACTGTGGTCTGGGTTTCACTGGGTTCTTTTAGTCACATTTCTAGTGAGAATCAAAACAAAGAGGACAAGAGTGAAAAAATCAGGGGAAAATGCATCTTTCCAGAAAAAGGTGCATGCACGAAGGTGCGGCCAAGGTAGACACAGTTTCTACGTGAATCACAGGACTCTAAGGGCTTTGAGCTGGGGCAGCAGGTTGGGAATTGTTGAGGCCGCCACCACACAAGCTCAGAGGTGAAGAAATGCAGAATTCTTTCAAGGACTTCTCAGGGCAGAAGCTTCGCAGAGAACGCCTTACTAACCTACTGCCTGTCCTCAAAATCTCCCAAAAAATTTGTTTGCATATATGCAGTCAGAAGGGCAGCAAAGGTGTTACAGTCATGATGGAAGCAGGACTGACGGCAGCTTGCCTTGGCAGGAGATCTTGGTGTGTCATGCACGTGATGCTGGCCTTGCCAACATCTTGTTGGAAATTGTAGGTCATGGTAGCTATCCCTGAGATTTTATTTCTTTATTTATTTATTTGACAGAGAAAGGGCAGGGGAGAGAGAGAGAATGGATGCGCCAGGGCCTCTCACCACTACAAACAAACTACAGATGCGTGTGCCCACTTATGCATCTGGCTAACGTGGGCCCTGGGGAACCAAACCTGGATCCTTTGGCTTTGCAGGCAAACACCTTAAACCACTAAGCCATCCCTCCAGCCCCAGCCCTGAGATTTCACAGGGGAGGCTAGGTGGTATTATGTAGGCCTCTATATCTGCAGCCAGCCTCAAGAGAGTGATGTGGGTGCCATGAGGGGATTTGCAAAGCTGTAATGGAGACCCCAGAGAGTTAGTGCCCCCAGGAGCATACATCGAGTGCAGAGGGAAGCTGCGGGTAACGTGACAAAGCAGTCTGAGAGAAAGGCCAGGGGCACTGCAATCAGCCAAGCTGCGGGCAGTGCCCACACCCAGCGCAGAACCCACCAGGCTGCCGAGTCCCACCGTTGCACCTTGGAAGTACGGAAATCTCTTCTCGTCTTGTTTTCACACAGCCGCATAGCTGAGTTGCCTTGTGTCCCAGAAAAGCCTTCAAACTTGACCTTTGAACAAGGCTGGAGCCTATGAACCTTACAAGATCCTTGAGGATGAGCTACATTTATTTGTGTCATGAGCTGTAGTTTGGATGTTAGATGCCTTTTGTTCTCTATTTTTTTCAAAACATATTTACTTATTTATTTATTCATTCATTCATTTAGAGAGAGGAAGAGAGAGAGAGATACAGATAAAATGGGCATGCCAGGGCCTCTAGCCACTGCAAACAAACTCCGGACACATGTGCCACTTGGTGCATCTGGCTTTATATGGACACTGGGGAATTGAATCTGGGTCCTTTGGCTTTGCCTGCAAGCACCTTAACCACTAAGCCATCTTTCCAGTCCCTGTTGAATACTTTGTGAAGGTCCATATTGAAGTTTTTGTTGGTCCCAAGAATAGACCTGTTGGGTTGAATTGGGACTTTTCTTCAATATTTTGCTATACTGATGAAATGCGGACGAGTATAGATAGGAAATGAGAGAAAAAAAAAAAAAACAAAAACATGCTTTTTAATCAGTACTCTCAGCAGTTTACTTCTGGTGCCAGATGTGTGAGGAGGATGTTTCCCTATCACGAAGTTCTCCATGATTTAACTGCCATCTGACCCGTATCTGCATTGAGCTGGATGAGGTAGTGTCGGGTCTCGGAGGTGGAGAGGTCAGACCTAGAGGATGGACCCCGCTTTGGATGCCGGCCACAGGTCTAAGCTGAATTCTTTGCTGTCCTTATGGGGTTCGGTAATTTGCTAGACCATCGCATGGAAATCAGGGAAGTACGGTACTTTTATTTATGCAGTATTCAGGGCATGACTGTGGAATGACCAAATGCAGAAGAAGAGGGCAAGATTGATGGCAGCGGGCACAAAGTCACCCTCTGAGTACCAACCCAGAGTTCTCTGAACTCTTTCCTTTGGGTATCTACGGAGATCTCAGTCCATCCCTATGATTAATGAATTCACTGGACATCCGTGAGCAGCTCAACCTTCAGTTCTTCTTCCTTACTGAATATCAGAGTGCGGATGTAATTTCAAGGTCTCTGACCTCACGACTGGTTTCTCTGGCAACGGCCTCATCACAAGGCTGTTCAGATGCTGTCAGCCCCCCTCCGTCATCTTGTTTGCAGTCAAAAACATACCTTGACAAACCAAACCAAACAAAAAAAACCCATACTTGTGACTTCAGAGGTATCAGGGGTTTTAAAAGCTAGATGTCAGGACGTCGTGGCAGAGACCGAATGTATGCTTTATGTCACGGCTGCTTGCAGCTTGACCTGGAAGGTAGGTGTTATTCCCTCAATTTTTTTTTTTCATATGAGGACACTGAGGCTGTGAAGGTTAAGCAAACCTCCAAGGTTAAGTCGGAAAAGGCAGAGTTAGGACGGCCCTCAAGAAGACCAGACCCTTCCTAGACATGCGGATTGGCCACCAGCAGCAGCAGCTGGTGGACACAGGAGCAAAGCGTCACCCTTGTGCGCACAGCCATGCGTACACAGTCCCCAAACACTCTGTGATGCACTCCACTGAGAGCTCTGCTTCTTCAATTGCGGGAGAAAAACACCCTCATGCGACTCAGCTCCGGAAAAACACTGTCCTTGGTTTGTGTTGTTGTGGCCTCATCATGGGACGAGACCGTAGTTTCCAGAGGGTGACTTCCCAGGCTACAGCCTCGGGGCTCTCTCAATCCAGTTTTGTAGCCAACAACGCCTCGTTCTCTCCGCCTCTACCAGCTGTGCTGGCAGGGAACGTGGCTGACCTGACCTCCCCTTCTCTTCCCCGCCCGGAGCTTGTCCTGTCTGGACAGCCAGGCCGCTCCTTCCTCTTAATAAGAAGCAGAGGTAAGACTGTGCCTTCCCAGGTCTGTGCCCACCATCGCAACCCACCCCTGCCTTCCTCCTCCACTCTTCTGGCTAAGAAATGCCCAGGCAGAGGTCTTTGCAAGCGCGTATGTACGTGGGAGGGGCGCATTTAAGATGTGTGGCTTTGTAAAAGTTTTGCATCGGTTACCTTCTCATGGCGGGGAACAAATACCCAGTGAGAAGCAAATTTCTGGAAGGAAAAGCATTTAATTTGACTTCCAGTTCCAGAGAATAGAGTCTGTCGTGACGGGAAAGGCATTATAGGAGTTTGTCACCTTGTCCCATCAGGAAGGAGGAAGCTGAGAAAGAGAAAAGCAAGTCCTGGCTATCAGCCCTTAAGACCCCCCGCCCCCTGCACACACACCTCCTCCAGCAAGGCTGCACCTCCTACAGGTTCCACAACCTTCTAGAACAGCACCAGCTGGGGATGAGGTAGCCACGTGAGCCTTTCGGGGACATTTTACGTTCAACCAATCATAGTTTAATTACTCAGAGGGTAAAAGTGACTTTATTGTTCTATTTGGAAAGCATGTCTAAGTCTGTTACTTCCAGTCATGAAACTTCTCTAAGAGGTTCACTGAAAACCAAAGCATCCGTTAGAAGGAACATATCCTAGAAACAATAGGAGGATAATCTGATTTTCAGAAAAGGTCAACAGTGCTTCTCTCAAGCCCTCTTGAGTTTTCCTCATTACTTAGTTCTTTTCTCTGAGCATCTTGGCAGAGAGCTGCTCCAGGAAGCATGCTCCCGCACCTGGTGACAGGGAACATGCTGTGAAAGTCCACTGCTGAGATTTCCCACTGCTGTGTGGGGGGCTGCATAGTTGTTTCTTCTGCGCCATTTTATTCTTCTTTTGATTTTTCATGGTAGGGTCTCACTCTAGCCAAGGCTGACCTGGAATTAACTATGTAGTCTCAGGGTGGCCTCGAACTCATGGCGATCCTCCTACCTCTGCCTCCCAAGAGCTGGGATTAAAGGCGTGCACCACCCATACCCGGCCCATTTGTTCTTTAGCATACATGCTTATGTCATGTGTCATGTGTCATTGACTGGTGCTTTGAGAGCAGCAGTCTGTCGTCGTGAGGAGGGCTATGTCTCTGGATATTCCCTCCCACCCTTGGCTCCTACATTCTCCCCTGCCCTCTTCAGCATACTTCCCTGAGCATTGGTGGGCGTGTTTTAAGACTCCTTTAGTGTTGAGCTCTCAGCAGCTTCTGGATTTCTGCTTTGGTGCATTTTGAGTGTCCTCAGTGTCTGTCTGCATCGTCCTGGCCCAGGCTACCAGGTGCAACCCCTTCCTTACCCAGCGGCCTCTTCTTACTCATCCTGCTAAACCTGGCTCAAGTGCCACCTTGTTCTGGAAGCTTCCTTTGGAGACTATGGCAGAAGCAATCTATCAACATACTAAGCATCATGTTTATCTTTCTCCTGAGCACACACAACCTTGTGTTGTGAGTTTTAGATTTTGTTCTGCTTGGGCAATGATCTTAGCCATTCTGACTAGAGAGAGATGGAATCTCAAGGTAGTTTTAATTTGCATTCCCTGATGGCTAAGGATGTAGAACACATTTTTAGGTGTTCATATGCTATCTGTATTTTTTTTGGTAAGAACTCTATTTAGTTCCATAGCCCATTTTTTGATTGGGTTGTTTGATTTGTTATTGTTTTGTTTTTTGAGTTCTTTGTATATTCTGGATATTAATCCCTTGTCAGATGTGCAACTGGCAAAGATTTTCTCCCATTCTGTAGGTTGTCTCTTCATGCTATTCACAGTGTCCTTTGCTTTACAAAAGCTTTGTAACTTCATAAGATCCCAGTGGTTGATTAGTGGTTTTATTTGCTGAGCACTTGGAGATATATTCAGACAGTCATTACCTATGCCAATATGTTGAAGGGTTTCCCATACCTTTTCCTCTAACAATTTCAGAGTTTCAGGTCTGATATTAAGGACCCTGATCCACCTGGGTTTGATTCTTGTGCATGGAGAAAGACAAGGATCTGTTTTCATCTTTCCACATATAGATATCTAGTTTTCCCAGCACCACTTGTTGAAGAGGCTGTCTTTTCTCCAATGAATATTTTTGGCATTTTAGTGAAAAATCAGATGGCTATAGCTGACTGGATTAACATCTGCATCCTCTATTCTGTTCCATTGATCTACCTATCTGTCTTTGTGCCAACACCATGCTGTTTTTGTTACTATGGCTTTGTAATATAGTTTAAAATCTGGTATGGTGATATACCACTAGCCTTTTTGTTGCTCAAAATCATTTTGGCTATTTGAGGTTTTTTCTGCTTCCAAATGAATTTTAGGATTTTTTTCTATTCCTGTGAAGAATGCCATTGGAATTTCAATGGAGACTGCATTAAACATGTAGATTGCTTTTGGTAAGATTGATTTTTTTTTTCACAATATTGATTCTTCCAATCCAATAACATGGGTTATCTTTCCATTTCCTTGTGTCTTCTGCAATTTCTCACTTGAGTGTTTTAAAGTTCTCATTGGAAAGCTCCTTCACTTCCTTAGTTGTATATTCCAAGGTACTTTATTATTTTTTTGAAGCAATTGTGAATGGGAACGATTCCCTGATTCCGTTCTCTGCACATTTGTTGTTAGTATATAGGAAAGCTATTGGTTTCTGTGCATTTATTTTGTATCCTGCTATGTTGCTAAAAGTGTTTATCAGCTCTAACAGTTTGCTGGTAGAGTTTTTAGGGTCTTTTATGTATAGAATCATGTCATCTGCGAATAGTGATAATTTGATCTCTTCCTTTACAATTTGTATCCCTTTTTATGAGTGTCTCTTGCCTTATTGCTATAACTAAGACTTCCAGTACTATGTTAGATAAAAGTGGGGGCAGTGAACACCCTTGTTTTGTTCCTGAATTTAGCGGAAAAGCTTCAAGTTTTTCACCATTTAGTATTATGTTGGCTGTAGGTTTGTCATAAATAGCTTTTATTTTGTTGAGATTTGGTCCTTCTAGTCTCATTTGTAATACTTTTACCATGAAGGGATGTTGGATTTAGCTCACACTGAGTGGACGTATGTGTACTCATACTGCAGATACTTACATTGGACTTTTCGTGACAGAAGTTCTCGAATCAAGAACGGAGGCCCAGTCCAGCTTCACGTACTAGACACTGCACATTCAGCACTTAGCTTTGCGGGCGTGTCTTTCCTCTTACCGACTCTTCCTCTTCTTGCTCATGCAGCCATTGACTCAGCCTTTAGAACTCAACTAAGGAAGTAAAGTGAGTCATGGAGACATTGGTGCACACCTGTTTTGAGATACCTAAGTTTCTTTTTCTGTTGCTATAGCAAAATGCCTGAGGCTTGGAAGTTTACTGGAAAATGATTTAGCTCACAGCTTTGAAAGCTGGAAACCCAAGATCAGGCGTCCCCCTCTGTCCAGCCTCTGAGGAAGTCTTCATGGCGGGTGGTGTCATCATGGCGGAAACCCATCACATGGCCCAATTGGAAACGAGTTATTCGAGGGCCGGCATTGTTCTTGTAGCAATTCTGTCTCCTTCCAGCAGATTATGTCTTAGATTTAGTGACGTCCCACTCAGCTCCGTTGGGACACACACCAGCATTTTCACACTGACGACCAAGCTTCCAGCACATGAGACTCTGGAGGACACACTCACGCCACGGCTCACTGTAGGGCAGCTAGTGTCACATGCCCCTTACAGAGGGCAACATGGAGGTCTTGATGAGGTGAGGTACTTGGTAGCAGGGTCAGTCCAGAGCTTTAGCTATCCCAGCACACCGTGCTTTCCTCCATTAGCTAAGAGACAGACACGTTACAGAAGGTTCTGCATTCCTCAGCGGAGCTGTTCTGCCTCCTGCCGTAGTCCTTCATTACCAAAGGGGCTGTTGGGACCACCAGGAGAACGTGCAGTGAGTGGAATGAGCTGAAATGATAAGGGAGTTGCTTGCAATGAAAATTCTGTCCAAAAGTGAGGTTGGAAACATTGACCATTTTACTAATCGTCTTTGACAAAGGCACATTTAAAAAAAATATATTTTATGTTTATTTATTTATTTATTTGACAGAGAAAGAGGGAGGGAGGGAGAGAGATGCATGCGCCCTCTCGTGCATCTGGCTAACATAGGTTCTGGGGAATCGAACCGGGGTCCGACAAAGGTGCGTTTTTAAGGCCATGTGGGGAGAACAAGTCAGTGCAGCTCTGATCACATCCTGCTACCTGCAGCTCCTCTTGGGTGCAATGTAGTCAAACATAATTAGTCCTGAATACGTAGCAGGGGCAATGAAACCAAATGCACGTACATAAACATAGATACATACCTTTAAATCATATAGGGCAGAATCAAGCTATTAAGACTAACTGTATTAGACAGTTGGCACTTACGGGTTGTTTCCTTGGTTTAAAATAATGAAGAGTACCTGCTTTTGCTATGAAAAAACAATTGCAACAGGGAAGGACTTTAGAACTGAAAAGGTGAGTGCATTTTTCTTTCAGTACTTGGAATGGTATATCTGGATTAATAAACCATCGTCATGTATGAAAGTTTATGATGGCACAAGCAACTGAACAAGTGAATTGACATAAGGGACAGTTGTTGAGGAGTTAGGAGCAGGATAGGAGAGGACTCAGTAGAATCACTATGTGGACTGGGTACGCTGCACTTCTTAGGCTAATACTTTTTCATCTGCTCAAGTCAGGTCTTTCCGGGGATATTGTTCTGAGACACCACTTTACAACTAACCATCCTTATCTCCTAGAAGCAAACTTTCCAGCCTTGCTTGTGTTTTGTTCCACCTTCTGCTCACAGGCCTGAGGACGGCCAGATAGGAAGTGCGCAGGCTTGTAGAGTGTGTACGCGCCCTCTTTTTCTCCCAAAGACACTCTTCTCAATGAAGGGCAGACTTCCTTAGAGGGGTTTCTGGGAAGACGTTGCTCAGAAAGGCTCATTTCACTCGGGCGGCAAGTGTCCTTGATACTGGCCTTTCACCGGTGACTCAGCCATTACTACCCCTCCCTGCTTCAGGTCCTTGGGCTCTTTTTATTTTGATTCTCATTTAATAAATCAACCTTCACACTGATCTCATCTTCTCCTAGAATTGAATTTAGAGCTTTCCTGTATTATCGGGTCCATAGAGCCTTGGCTCACTATCCTCCATCCTTTTCCTGTTTTGTTCCCTTTCCTCATTTGTAATCTCTAGGGCCCAGGCCCAGGTACATAGATCTGGACACACATCACAGAAACCCCAATGTAATTCTCACCTAGGGTTTATTCTCTCAGAACTGAAAACTACCCTAAAGACATCATCATGGTCTTGGAATATGGCTCCATCAAACCTCCCATGATTTTCAGGGTTTTGGAAGAAAATTGAAGTTCTGAATTCTATCCAATGGCATGGAACCCTCATAGCAACTCCTGGAGCACTTGGGGAGCTGTCCAGGCACCTCCTTCCCTTTGTTTTGTACTTTTGAGACCGAGGCCCAGGCATCTCAGTCAAATGGAGTGATGGTTTATGGACAAGACCCCGTCTAAGTACGTGCATCTCCAGTAGCCAGGGGCCTACGGGGAGTGAAGGTTGTTTTCATGTAGGAAAGTGGTCTTCGCTACTCAGTCTTAGAAAAATTACAACCAGTGATTTGGGAGTTTGCTTTTCTTTTTGATTTATGTGAATTAAAATTAGATTGATCAGCATCACCTGGTAAAAGGACTTTTTAAAATACATACATATATATTTGCAACAGAGATAGCATGGGAGAGGGGTGTTGCTGGAGAGTGCCAGGACCTCTTGCTACTACAAATGAACTCCATACATGCGCCACTTTGTGAGTCTGGCTTTACCTGCTACTGGGGAATCAAATTTGGGCCACTTCTTTACAAGCCAGTGCCATTAACCTCTGAACCATCTCCTCAGCCCCTTGGTTGACATCTTAAATGTGTGTATCAGTTACCTTCTTCTCAATGCTGAGACAAACCATCCAACCAGAAGCCACTTGAGGAAGTAAAGGGTTTATTTCGGCTCAGTTTTGAAGGGAAGTCTGCCATGGGTGGGGAAAGCGTGGCAGGAGCAGGCAGCCAGTGTCACAGTTTCACATTGGCATGAAAGAATATAAAGCATGAGATCAGTCCAGCAGGACTGGGCTACAGCCCCTCCAGACCCTCCCCAGGGAAATACATCCTCCAACAAGGCTCCATCTCCTAAAGGTTCCACCACTTTCATAAATAGCCCCAGCAACTGGGGATGGAGCATTCAAACACATATCTGTGGGGGAATATTCCACATCCAAAACACCACATTGAGTGACCATTAAAACAAAATGAACAGCAGCAGGAAAACTACTCTGTAGTATTTGAGGACAATGGTTACCTGAACAATATTGAGCCTTCTAATCTGTCATTTATTTCAATCTTTAAAATTCAATTCTAGGCTGGATGTGGTAGCATATACCTCTAAATGTAGCACTCAAGACACCAAGGTGGGAAGACCTGGAGTTGGAGAACAGTTTGAATTACATTAAAAAAATGTCTGTTTAGGGCTGGAGAGATGGCTTAGTGGTTAAGCACTTGCCTGTGAAGCCTAAGGACCCTGGTTTGAGGCTCGGTTCCCCAGGTCCCACATTAGCCAGATTCATAAGGGGGCACACACGTCTGGAGTTCGTTTGCAGAGGCTGGAAGTCCTGGCGGGCCCATTCTCTCTCTCTCCCTCTATCTGTCTTTCCCTCTGTGTCTGTCGCTCTCAAATAAATAAATAAATATATAAAAATTTTTTTAAAGTCTGTTTAAGTAATTTATAATTTTTAGTGTTTTTAATATAGCATCATTGCTATGTTACTTTAAGTGTTTTCAATACTTGAATATGACAATTTGTTGACTGACCTTGTATTTTCAAACTACACTCAATACATTTATTAATATACTCAATAATTTATTCATATATAAGGTTTTCTTTACTGATTTGTACACGGGTAATCATGCAGGCAGACACAATTTCATATTTAATCTTTTGCAGTTTTTATACATTTCTCTTTTGCTCTTGCTCTGTTGCACTTGCTAGAACATGCTGTCCAAAACTGAATAGAAGAAACAGAATGAACATCTTCATTTAGTTCCTGATCTGAGGGAGGAAAGCATTTTTGTTTTACAAGTCGATGTGATCCGGCTTCAAGTGTTCCATAAATGATCCTTTCAGGTTAAGATGGTTCTTCTCCATAATTTCTTCATGGGTTTTACCATATGTAATGAGAGAATTTTTGGCTTTTTTTTTTCATGTTTAGTTTCTTACATAGTCTGTTAGTTGATTGCTACTTCCCTAATACATCAACCTCGCATTGCTGTTTCCACACCACTCACACGCGTTACCATCTTTGTGTATTGCTAGAAAGAATTTTTTTTCTCTCTATCCATGTCTAGGAGGAATGTTGGTCTGGGTTTGTTTTTTCCTTGAGATGTTTTTGTCAGGTTTTTGCGTCAGAGTTGTTCTAGTCTTAAGAAGAGAGTTGGGAAATGTTCCATTTTTTTAATTTTCCTAGTGAAAATATTGATACTATTTTTTTTTAAATTTAAATGTTTGACAACTTCTGTTAACTATCTGGTCCTAGAAATGTTTGCTGGCTTGTTTGTGGAAAGATTTGTTTAAAAATTCAGCTTATTTTATATAGGGTTATTCATACATCCATATCTCCTTAGGTCAACTTTGGTAAGGAGATTTCTCTATTTCGTCTCTGCTATGAAGTTAATGGGCATACAGATTTTCCTGCTTCTGTTTTTTAAATTTTATTTAAAATTGTTTCCTTATTTATTTGAAAGCGAGGGGCAGATACAGAGGGAGAGAGGGAGGAGGGTATGCTACTGCAAACAGACTACTCCAGATGCGTGCACCACCTTGTGCATCTGGCTTATGTGGGTACTGGGGGATAAACCTGGGTCCTTTGGCTTCACAGGTTAGCACCTTAACCACTAAGACATATCTCCAGACCAAGTTATTTTATCTCTTACTCCTCTTTTCATATTTCTGATCAATCATAACATGTCTGTTATCATAAGCAATTTGTTATTAAGTTTTCTAATAAATGATCCCAGTTTTTTCACATTTTTTTGAGTTGTTTTGATTTCTTTCATCTTTCTCAGGCAAAGCAAGTTCCTTTTGTCTGATTTCATCTCAGTTCTGATCTGTTTATGGACATGCTTTTCAAGCAGAGCAGGCTTAGGACAAACCACGAGATTACTCTTCTTGTGCAGCCAGCAAAACAGTTCTCTAGAGAGCGGACCTGCTGGAAGGGAGTGTTGTGTCTTCTTGTCAACTTGATTCTACCTTGAGATGTTTTCTGTCCCTATTTTCATTTCAATCCCCACCTTCAGGCTTCAATCTAAACATCATCTAAGGCTGATTGAGAATAGATTGCGGTTAAATTGATGTGTTTCTCTCTGATGAGGACACCCTTTAGAGCAGGTGTTCTCTCGGGAGGCCCTGGAAGTAGTGCCGTCATGCTGCAGACCCATCAACTTACGGTTCAGAGCCGTCCTGCCCTGTGCAAACAAACGTGAAACAGCGCTTTGGATGGGACCCTTTCGTGAATGCTGTATGAATCTCCTCTCCTAGCCAAGGCTGGTTTCCTCTGAGCACATGGTATTTTCTGGGAGGAAAGTGGATTCTAGATGGAGGAAACAGTTTAGCTCTTTCAGAAAAACAAAATGGCTCATCTCCTAAGCTGCTTCCTAGAAGCCCAGTGGCTGCATGCCTTTCTCAGGTGTTTTTTTGTTTTGTTTTTTTGTCCTGCTAGTGGAAGCGATTTATGCAGGGGAGACTTCAGGCCTTTTTTATTTTAAGATTTTATTTTGATTTACTTATTTATGAGAGAGAGAGAGGGAATGGGCATAGCAGGGTCTCTAGCCACTGTAAATGAACTCCAGATGCATGTGCCATGGATGTGCATCTGGCTTACATTGGTTCTGGGCAATCAATCCTGAGTTTCTAGGCTTCATAGACAAGTGCCTTAACCTTTAAGACATCCCTCCAGCCCAAGGCCTTTTTTTTTTTACTTAGTCTCCTCCCCTTTCCTTAAAGATAGTTCTGACTTTTTTTTTTTTCCTTGTAGCTTTTCTTCTCTGAAGGCAGTTTCATAATAAACCTGAATTAACCTGTAATATTTTTGGTAAGAGTAACAACACTGTGGTTTGACAGAAATCTGTGGTAATTTGGGGGGTAATGGCTAGCCTAATTTCCCAAGAAAAACAACCTGCTGGCAAGGACCATCACACACAGTGACACCAATTATATATTATACATTGTGTCTTTTTAGAACTGATGTAAACACTCCTGAACAGCTGTGCTTAAAGGAAATCTAAAATAATTTATGATAAAAGTTTATGTTTTTCTAAATTTGCTCAAATGAGAGTCAGGTCCTCGAGACTATCTTCCTAACGTTAGCATTCATTTCAACTACAACTTGCAGTCCACAGAGGCATTTGCAGATGCCATTTATAGAGCTCAGGTCAGATGCAGCTGGCGTAGCAGGCTAAGATGCCAGTGGGGTTTTCCCTTTCTCACAACCCTTTCTGAGAAGCTTAATCATACCTATCTTGCTCTTCTTATCAGATGCAGGCTCTGCCTGTTTAAGCAAGCAGAGGAGGGGTCAGGGCAGACAGAGGAAGGAAGAGCAGATGGAAGAGGCAGAGAAAGGCAACTTAGATGGAGCTTGGGCACTGGAAACAGATCTGAGTGTGAATTCTCACTTGTCAGTTCACTGATGCTGGGACCTGTTCCTGCAGCAGCAATGCAGCGGGTTAGAAAAGAATATTCCACTCGGCAGTCGGAAGGTAATGGAAGCCAGGGTCGGTCTCCTTACATGTCAATTGCTGGTGTGTTCAGCTGTGTGGGGCACCGAAGGGGAATGTGGTTCAGCGTCTGTCATCATGAAACCTGTAGTCTGTGGACCTCGTGGAGACCTCAGAGCACCCTCAGAGTGAAGTGAGAAAGCAATTAACACTAAGCGGATATGTCAACAGTGGGTTTGGTGGCCAGGAGAGAGGGATCCTGACTGTGAGCAAAGGGATGGCTGTATAGATAGAGTAGCATTCGATCCAGAAGGGAATGGATGACAAGACGGGACCCAAGGGATGAGTGGATGGCCTTTGGGAGAGTGAAAAAAGTCAGCTAAACTGAGGTGAGGGCTGGAGAGATGGCTCAGCAGTTAGGCGCTTGCCTGCGGAGCCTAAGAACTCGTGTTCACATCTCCAGGTGCCATAGAGTGGGGCGCCCAGTGGTGCAAGCATGCAGTGTCGCACGTGCACCCCAAGGGGGCTCAAGCGTCTGGAGTTCATTCTCAGTGGCTAAAAGGCCTTGGCGTGCCCATTTTCCTCTCTCTCTCTTTCACACACGCACACTTAAAAATAAAAAGTCAAAAGGCAAAAACTGAGTTGAGAGATGTCCCTCCTTTATCTATAAAGCAATCTCTTCATGCTATTTTTCTGCTAACTAGGGCTCCTCTTTTCTGTCCACCGAATCCACCATTTACATAATGGTTTAGTGTTGATTTCTCTCTCACTTCAATCCCAGAGAGCTCTGAGGTCCGTGCATAGTCCCCAGACTACAGGTTTCATGATAACTCCCTCATAGACCTGTGGTGGGAATTAAATAATTTAATTCATATAACTCCTTTGAAAGATATTCGGATGTCTTAGTTCTGTGTAAAATATAGGTTGTTATTGTTAAATTACTTCTGATACATGGGTGAGTGTCCAACAAGAGGAGCCTGGTGGTTCCACTTTTGTCAGGAATGGCATTTTATTATGCAGATATGAACAGATTTTCAGGAATTTGAGTCTCATATATTCAAGTAATATGGAAAGAAATAAAATGAAACATGTAGATCCAATCAGCTGTTGTTATATTACTTTCTTGGGAAGAAAGCTAATTGAAAAGTTCAAAGAAAGACTCACTATGTCCTTGATTATAGTGGCCTGGAATTAGCTATGTGAACCAGGCTGGACTCAAATTCATGGTAATCATCCTGCTTCTGCCTCCCAAGTGTTGAGATTATAAGCATGCATGACAATAGCTGGACCTTTAAAGCAGAAAAGTGTATTTAGTCCTTGAAAATTTTTGCTCATTTCAAAGCATCTTTCAAAGTTAAGTCTAGTCCCTGGGTTCTGCCCGGTAGAAAGATCGTTCCCACTAGACTCATCTTGTACTTATATTGTTCCAGTAGATGGTCTTTGAGCTGAGCCTGTAGATAATCTATGCCTTCGAAGAGCAAGGATTCTGGCTGAATTTCTTAGCATGGAAGACAGAGGTATTTTTCCTAGGGGAATCATGTGTAGCAGTCCTTTTTGCACATTAATGGTTGACATAGGAAGGGGCTATACAATGTGGGCAAGAATGTTACCAAGATAACGTCAGGGTCCAAAAAGGAGAAAGCCTCATTCTCAGGACCATGTTTGATTTGGTTTTTCCTCATTAGCTATTTGGGGAGATGATTTTACTTTAGTGGCCAATAGGTGTATGAATGCATTTACTTTCAAACACAGTTGTATTATACGTGGAATAAGTTGAATGATAGATCACACACACACAAAAAAAAAAGTTCAAGAGATTCATTAGAGATGTGTGCAATATACCTTTATTTAAAATTAAGCTTTAACGCTGCTCAATACTTCTTATATCCGTGGAAAAGGTATCGCGCTTCCTTGAGCACTGCAGCCAAGGGAGGCTTTTTGCTCCCTGCTCCCTTACCTTTAATCATTTTAACTCCACGCTGGCAGGCATTTGGGTTTTCAGCCATTTTTACTTTGTCCTCAGCAAAATAAGGGTGAAGTGTCCATGGTTCTTCCTCTTGGCTATTGTCACTTAACTCATTTCACACCCCTGCCCAGGAGCAGCCACACTCATGTGTTTGAAGCTCAGCTTACAGGAAGTCTAAGTGACCTTGAGTCAGAGCTAGAGTGGCCACTCCCACTTGCTAGGTCCTGGGAAACTCCAAGGCTGTGGTCCAGCATCAACACAGTCTTGCCTAGTTCAAACATCCATTAAAGCAAACAACCCTGTGCCTACGACCGCCCGTATTGTCACTGACCTTTGTAGCTGAGTGTAGACCAATTAATGAGTAGGTCTAATTGAAGTTAATTATTATGACTATACAATCTCGAGATGCTCAGTTCTAACTTCACAAAGTTACATAACGAGCCTGCAGTATCATCCGGGCCATTGGCAAGACGTAAGTGAGGACTGTTCTTGGTGACTCCTCCTCACTAAGCTTTCACTACCCAGAATTCCCATGCAGGTATATGTGTTTTAACAAACTGACCTCCAGAAGAAAATCAAATACAGCGAGACAGAGAGAGAGAGAGAGAGAGATCATCTTTACCTCACGAATGTAAAAGGATGAGACATTTTAGAGTCATGCATGACGGCATATGGTGCAGTGCCCATTGCTTGGGAGGCTAATGTCCAGAGGTTATGAGTTCAAGACCATACTGCATAGTTAGACACTGTCTCAAAAATTTAAAAAAATGCATTGTTTTTATCTGCCTGGAGTGACTAATGAATGAATTGATGAAGGGTAAGTTAATGCATAGAAATGTGGTAGCACCCATTTCAGACAGACACCAGATTTGGATAGTGTTAAGATATTCTCTACCAGGGATTTAAGACAAGTTTTAATGAAATTCCAAACTAAACAAAAATAAGTGACATTGACAGTGTACATATGTTTGGTGATACCAAATGTAAGATGTTTTTAAAATTCAAATACCTCACAAGTGGAATAAATATGTTTCAAATTATGTTGGAAAGATCATGAGCAAAGCAACATCAAAAAATATTCTAGAAATACTTATTGACTCACATATGATAATAAGATAATGTAAACTAGCTAAATTATTCATTCAGATTTATAAAAGAAAGATCTATGTTTTCAGTTAATGAAACTTCATATTAAAATAAGAGTAATGTGTTTATTATAGCAAATAACTATTGATTGGTATGATTTTAAGCAAATGATTTTAGAGTACGAACTATTTGAAATGAATGCTGACTTTCAATCTGTGACAAACACAGAATTTGATAGTAATACTCAAGGTCAAGTGCAGATTTAAAAAATACAAGTAGATTATTTATGAGGTATACATACAATGGGAGGGAGGAAAGGACACAGAGAGAGAGACTGCCTAGGGATGAAGATTTTGTATGGTGTAGTTTTATTATTAGGATATTATTATCATATATTCAGACTTAAGGTAAGTATGAGTTTTAAGAAATTTCAGATTTATCCAATGGACACCAAGTGGTTGAGCTCAGGTTTTAGAAAGTTGTGTTTGAACTGGGCTTCCTCTGATGAGCTTCATGCGACAGCAGTCAGAGCTTTCTCCTACAGACCAGGGTCATGGGAATTGGTGCAAGTTTCATTGCTTCCTCCCCAACTGTCAGAACAATGCCAGTTGTTTCTTTCTCTCAAGCATGTGAAGTGAGAACATGAGTTAACGGCGCCCCTGAACAATCTCTGAGCATTAGCACAGCTAGCCCTCTTGAACACTGATCTCTAGAACACCATGTCATTTTCCGCATTGAATACTGTGTACCAGTTGCCATTCAAGAGTTTCTAAGATACTCCATTTGTGTACAAATTCTAAATCTTGACAAAAATGCTTCATGGATTAACCACTAATTAACAGAAAACCTGTTACTTCTGAGTATATGAGATGTACCAATAACAGATAAAGTACAATTTTATAGTTGTCTTATGATTACTTTAATATGTTATCTTAAATGACCTTTTCTCACTGATTACATTGTCTAGCTCATTTGATTTTTTTTTTTACATTTTTTTTTTTTCTAAAAGAGCAATGGAAAAATTTCTCCCTTTTAAGAACCAATGCTTTAAAGTTAATATGAGAGAGAGGAGTCCTCGCCATGTTTTGCCAGTGTTTTTGATTTCAAGAATTCATGGAAGATAATATGATTACCAGTCACTAAGTGTCTCTCCAGCTACTCACACTCAATGCTCTTGTCTAGATAAAAGCTAGAATAAACTTGCAGAGTGGTGAATTGCTGAAAATAATATTGTTAAAGGTATTTTTATTAATCTTGATCTGCATGGCTATTTTTCATAGCCTGGATATAATGCAAAAATTTTATTTGGTGGTTGATCAGGTGGAAAGGGGTCTAGTTTTATGAAGCGAAATACAGGGCTGAAATGTGTTTTTAAAAATCATACGCAGCACTTTTTTCCTCACGTGCCTCTGTTTTTCTTTTAGTGGCAGAGCATTTCTATAACACTGGTTGAGAAAGTTCAGATGGTCGCTGTTATCCTAGGATCCCTGTTCTTAATAGCCAGTGTGACTTGGCTCCTCTGGTCAGCCTTCAGCCCCTATGCAGTGTGGCAGAGGAAGGACATCCTTTTTCAGATCTGCTATGGAATGTATGGTTTTATGGATCTAGTGTGCATAGGTAAGACAACGGCGTCGACACGTTCACACTCTGTTAGTAATCCATTTCTTTCAGCATTCGCCTCTGTACCAGTCGGGTATAAGACACAGAGAATGTTGTGGTTCATCGTGTCTTGATTTCCCATGAATTATCTGAGGTGGGGAGGGGAAGGGTGCCATAATTTGGCTACTTTTCTGAAAAAGCGTAACATTTCTATTGCAGGGTACTTGAGAAGGAGAAAACAACACAACACCAACAAGCTAGTGTTCATCTAACGTGGCACATTTTGCAATGAACAGGAAAGTGGGGTAGTTGGAGAGGTTGTTGGGGATGAGCCCTGTGAGAGCAGCTGTTTGCATCTAAGGTGGGGGTGGGGGGGAAGCTGAGGAAACCAGGACCAGCAGCAGTGGTGTGGTTTGCAGGAAGGACCACCTTCCCAAAGACCTGCCTCATGATTCGAGCTCAAGCTTCCTTGGAAGAGAAAGGGCACCTTGGAAAGTTAGAGAAATGGGAACAATGTCCCTTGGTTATTTGTGTCTTATTGTTGTTCTTAATAAATTCTGTGGCTTGGAAAAAGCAATGCCTCATGCACTTAGCTAAAATAGACTCCATTAAAGGTTACTTCTGTGTTTCATTTGACCAATCTGCCCTTTCGCTAATACCACAAGAAGATGTTGATTGGTGCAGCATTTATGTGGAGAGAGAGAGGCATCACTGGCCCTGCGATGGTGATGGTGGGGGTGGGAAGAGGGTGGCCAGGGAGGACTAGCCAGTGTATCAGGAATTTTCCTGCTCAAATGTGGTTGACAGCCTCAGGGTTGTAAGACAGAGCTGAAGAAGGAGGTAGACGTGATTTAAAGGAGCCGTTCCCCCAGTGAGGGTTGTGGGCCACTGGCTAGCAACATTCCACCACCTTCTTAGGAGTCCACATTCACAGACCTACTGAATCAGAAACGTGAGGTGGGGGGACTCGGAAGCCATCTACGTCGCTCACGCTGTCCTCAGAGCCTATGGACTCCGAAGCTTGAGATCTGCAGGTCTAGGGGATGCATGCTGAGCTCGGAATTGATGGCTTGGTTTCTAACGCTGGCCTCTGCTTTCATACGCCAGCCTCGTCTCTCCATACTCTGACTTCTCACTCATGAAAATGGAAACAGTAATCCCCACCATGCAGCTCTGAGTAAAGGAAGCAGCGATCATTGAAGAATTACGCTGTTAGAAATGCCATATCGGACATATTGGAATGAGACAGAAACACAGAAATAACTTCACATCACTTAATGTCTGCGCTTGCTGTAGCCTTCATTTAACTAGAAATTTCCATATCCTTATTTTTTTAAATGGACTTTATCTATAAATATTTAAAATATAGTCAGTTTAGTTTGATTTTTTCCTTCCTTGTCACTAATGTAGGACTGTTAAGAAAGAAAATGATGAAATTTCAGGCCAGAACAAAAAATATAGAGGGAAATGTTATAAATGATAAATAAACTAAGCAGATGTTCCCTGAATAATTGGACTAATCATGTACATGAACGCTTTGCATTAAATGTGCTAATGCATACAGAAGCATTTGGAAAGTCTAAATCTCTATTCACATTCAATCTCTAGGGCATTGCTCTAAATAAAAAGGACTCATAGAATTGTTCTACATATCAAATCTCTCAACCAGCTCAAAGACAGAGTTTATTCCTTCAATGAATTCATTATAAGATGTGCCATTAATATTGAAAAGAGGAGAACTTAATGAACCTAGAGGAATGGATTTTGAAAGTTTTCACCATAAATTAATGATACATACTTGAGGAGATATACATGTTTAGCCCTGAATTTAAATATCACACAATGCATATACATATATGGAAATATTACTCGGTGTCCCCCTAATGTGTACAAACTTTATGTTTTTATGCACCAGTCCAAAAATAATCTTAAGAGGCTTAAAAGATGGCTCTGTGTGTAAGAGCACTTCCCTGCAAGCATAAAGGCCTGAGGGGGTCTCAGGCCACCTGAGTTCCGTTTCTCAGCACCCATGTAAATGGCTGGGCTGGGCATTGCCCCACATGTCTAACACCAGTCTCTGAAAATCACTGGGGCTCATTAAAACAGCAAGCTCTGGAGTCTCTGAGCGAATCCTCAATGAACCATGTGGCTGAATTCTGGGTGGGAGCTGCCCCACATTCTCTTGTCTCCCCACGTGCACCTGTGGGACAGCACACACATCTGCACACCGATGCACTCATCACACACACCACACATACTTTGCACATGCAAATAATAGTACTAATAATAATAAATTTAAAAGAGGTACAAACACCAAACAAACACCAAGAACCATTAAGCTCACTTCTGTACTTGGAAGAAAAAAAAAAAAGTTGAGTTGACTTTCCTAGTACCATTGTAACACGATGGAGGACGTGCCATTTTCTGGTTAGGACTTGGTGTTTGTTGCTAAGTTGTGGCACCTTAAATTTGACTGCTGCTGCAATCTTTTAGTTGAGGATATCATAATTCTGCCTAGAGCAGTGGTCTTTTAATAGTATGTAACATATTTGGTCTCCTCTTTTGAAATTTGAACATTTACCCCTTTTATATTCTAATTTCTTAGAAAAGAAAATAGTTGCCATTTTTGGAGATATGTTGGAAAAGTGAATTTTCATCTAAGTTATTAACATTGAAAATGCTTCTCATTGTCTTTTTGGCTCATCAAAACTTATCAGTGATCTATTTGTACAGCTTGAAAAACATTATGGATATCAGACTGAACATTATTTTACTTGGCACCCTCACTAATTAGTCGGTTTTAGTCAGTGAAAATCATACCTTTTACCCCAAGAAGCTGGAAAACTAGAAGAGTAAATGAGGCACTAGCCAACTGGATCATGGCCAGTATTTGCCCTTGCTAACATTTCAGATTAATTCAATAGCCTGCTAATTAAACATACACAAAATTACACTGATAATACTTTAAAAACTACTGACTCCAGACTTAGCGGCAGAGCTAGATAAGTGTCGGGTTTGCAACTGAGTCCAATTCACTCAGGCAAATTACCAGGAGTATTCTGTGTGTCAAACACGGCATTAGGTGGTAGGAATACAAATAAAGTCAGCCACTTTCCTGCCCTTAAGAATCCAGGACCCCATGGGGCTGTGAGTGTTTTCAGACTCAAACTGAGTCAACTTACCTAGCCCTTGCAAAACTCAATCAATCAAACAAACAAACAAACAAATGTGCAAAATTGGAACACTGTTGGGGCAGGAGGGGTCTCCATACTTATACCTGATAAGAAGCACCCCAGAAGACACCCAGAACCACAGCTTCATGCAAAGACTGCCACAAACACAGAAAATATTCCTGGAAGAACACCTTGACCAGTTGTGGCCTGTTTGGCTTCGAATTGGTACCACCTTTGTTACTGATCCTAAACATTGCTGATTTTAGTCCTAGTGGCCCAGGGTTGCTGTTTAAAATTCTTTCTTTTTTTAAAATTATTTTTATTTTTATTTATTGTATTCCTTCTCACATTCCCTTTAAAAACTTCCCTTGCCCTCAACCTCTTTGAACATATTCCCAGTTTGCTGTGTTCACATTACAGTGCCACTTGTTATCTAGTTTAGCAGAGAAGATAGATATATAAGCATGTGGTTAGGCTGTATCGGGTTGGGCGGGGCAATGGAGTTCAGGACTAGAGAGAGAGATCCAGGCAGGGATGTGGCTTGGAGGGGAACTGTCCAGCCACATATCATGGGGGAAGAAATAAGCAAGCAAGTTGGCAGCTGGACAGATACTTGACACATGACCTGATGCTCCACACTTCCCACCACGACAAGATGTGACATTGCGGAAGGTATTAAAATAGTTGGAGCTAATCTTATAAGAGCACCAAACTTCATCATATTTGTAATGAGAAAAAAAATAAGCTGATTGACAACTTTGCATGTTCTTTTAAAAAAAAAAAAATCCTCTGCACAATCTATAGACAAGTTCCAGGACCTAAAGAGATTAAGATCCAGACACTGCATACAATACTTAGCAGGAAACTCAATCAAGAAACATAAATTTGAGGATTTGCTGAACATGTCTTGACTTGGGGAAATCTGATTACTTACTTCCAGTCTCACTGAATTTGCTTATTGTTTTCATTTATTATTAATTAATAAATGTCCTTCCCACGATTTCACTTCTTTCTGTTAATAGTATTTTAAGTTCTCCCAAGTTTCTGAGTACTATTATAGTTGAACTGTTGACAACAACCAGTCTGTCCAGTAGAATGTTCTGCAGTAATGACAAAGTTCCAAATCTGGGCTGGGCATACCGTGCTCATGGACATTTGAATTGTGGTTAGTGAAAATGAGAATCTGGGTGTTTTTTTTTTTTTTTTTTTCCCTTGGGATAGAGTCTCACTCTAACCCTGGATGACCTGGAACTCACTCTGCAGTTCCTTGAATTTACAGCCAGTCTCCCCAATGCTAGGATGAAAGGCATGCGCCACCATGCCCAGCTGAGAAGCTGAATTTTTTTTAATTGAATTTTTTTTCAAATTAAATGCAAGATCACTGACCTATGGCTAGTGACTGTCATACCGTACAACACAAGAGCAAATGGCAGAATAGAACGGAAAGATTTAGGATTCCAGTAACAAGTCACCTTGCGGTACAAATAGTTCTCAAGTGACAGAGTAACTCTGTTCTGAGAAAGTAGTGGCTTCCAAAGGAGTAAGGGGAGCGCGTGAAATGTGGGATAGACAGACAGCCACAGAGGGAAGTCTCGTTCAACAGGTGACTCTTTGCTGTTACTAAAAGTTCTGTCTAGAAGACTTGGGTTAAGTGTGAATTAAATTTTTTCCCAGCCTATGTTTTGCAGTTGATATCCGTTTTAAGACAACTGAAACATGAAGAGACAGAGCCTTGTCTTTGGAAGTCTCTTTTAAATATTTAAATGGGTGACACGCATACAATGGTTGCTCACACTACAAATAATAGACAGGGTTTATATCTCTGAGACATTGCCTGTGATGGTAATCTGGGGAGAAGCAAAAAGCATCCCGGGCTTGTGCTGGCTTTGCCTGGGAAGTCAGGGAAGTGAGTCAGGGAAGACTGGCAGAGCCAGAAAGGAATAGCAAGTGTGGAGGAGAAGGCATCGGGCAAGGGACGTGGCTTTTCACACTTTGCACATTGAGAAAACAGATCACTATCACTTGGATTGATTGTGTGACTCAGAGCCTGCCCAGCAAGCAGAATACGCGCATTAGTGCTTAACCCCGAGGGCCTCTGGGATGACCATGTGAGGACAGGGAGTCGCTGGTCACTCGCTGTTTCAAACAAGGCATCTCTCGAGCGTCCCAGGCTTAGAGCAACGAGGTGAAGTCAGCAGTCCCATTCCAGCCGTAGGATTTCCAAAAGAGAGATTGCAGCGCCTGTCCCTCATCTGAAACACGTTCTTGTAGCAAGTTCGTGTGCAAGCCAGAAAGAAGAATACGGTCAGGAACTGGATTATGTTACCACATTTTAAAAACACGGGTTGCTTTTGTTCTTTGAAAAAGATTTTAATTTTGTACATATTACCTATATACAAATGTGTAACTGTTGCTTATTATTGTAAAATGTATAAAGTTACAAAAGGCCACGTCACTTGCACCGACTTTTGCTCTGCCACTCCCTTTGAAGGAATGTCTCCTTTCAACATTTGAATGTCTGGCCTCCAGATCAGATTTGTTCGTGGTGGTACACTGATGCCGCAGCCAGTTTGTTAGTGATGTGTGTGAGATCACAATCTACAAGCATGTAGAGTGACTCTCCTTTCCCCACGTAACAGCCTGTTCTTGAGGCCTTTCTCTGTTCAAATAGATGCATCTTGATTTATTTAGTTTTTCATATGCATCTGATTATTTTGGTTATTCAATGTCACTTTTGTGATAAGGGATAGGGCCATAGAGGACATATGTTTTACATTTTTTTTTTTTGTTTTGTTTTGTTTTTTGTTTTTCGAGGTACAGTTTCACTCTAGTCTAGGCTAACCTGGAATTCACTCTGTAGTCTCAGGGTGGCCTTGAACTCATGGCGATCCTCCTACCTCTGCCTCCCAAGTGCTGGGGTTAAAGGCGTGTGCCACCACGCCCAGCTTGTTTTACATATTTCTTCTTGTTTTATATATTTCTTAAGGCAAGATCCTAAAAGTGAAAAATCTGGATTGAGTAGTGGACATATGTTAAATTTTGTAATGTCCTTTTAAGTTGTGTATTATAAAGTTGCTACCATTTGTACCTCCTCAAAGTATTCCTATTTCCCCCCGTCTTGCCAACCATAAACAACACCACTTTTTGACATGAAAATTGGTGGGTTTAATTATATTTAACAGTGTTAGTCATTCTTTTCAAGCCAATTCTGTAAGCTGATGGGATAGTTTTATCTAAGGCCATAAGAATGACCACCCAAGATCTTGCTGATGGGTAGCTTGTTCCTACCAAGAGTCTTTAGAGACCAGGGGTATGGTGTTGAGAGACATAGATCAGGCCTTGGATGAAACCCATTCACATTTTCCCTCAGGAGTGATGGAGGTTAGTGATCATTGAGTGTCAGACATCCTGCAGCCTCCGGCACATTAGGAGCTCTGGGGTCAGGTTTCGCTATCTGTTGTTCTAACACCAAGGGGATTTCACCACTCTCTGTCTGTTTCTGGTTAGTGTAGAATGTGCTTTCTGAAAATAGTTTAAGAAAACAGCCTCCCTCACTCACTTGGCCCTGCAACTAAAATGCTAATCTGTTACATTTGTTCAACTATTGCTTTGCTTCTGAAGCCATGGCCCAAACGCGCACATATCCCCCCCATGCTGACGGGCCCGCCAGAACTCACAGGATCTCTCGGGGCTCCTCTAGACTCTCTATGCCATCTTGCCTTGGAAAAGCTACAGAAATTAGGAAAATCTGAAGAGTAAACTGAGAATGACAAGCTGATCAAAATATTGTTCTTCCGGGCTGGAGAGATGGCTTAGTGGTTAAGCGCTTGCCTGTGAAGCCTAAGGACCCCGGTTCGAGGCCCGGTTCCCCAGGTCCCACGTTAGCCAGATGCACAAGGGGGCGCACGCGTCTGGAGTTCGTTTGCAGAGGCTGGAAGCCCTGGCGTGCCCATTCTCTCTCTCTCCCTCTATCTGTCTTTCTCTCTGTGTCTGTCACTCTCAAATAAATAAATAAATAAATAATTTAAAAAAAGAATTAAAAAAAATATTGTTCTTCCAACTGTACCAGTTATGTTAATACAAAAAAAATTGCCCCTTCTGCAGCTCTTTAATATTCTATGAATTAAACTTTTATCTTCTGATGTTTTCAGACAAAATAGTTGCTTAAGTTCCTATCAGTTCTTATAGTTACGATAGCCCCTTGGAAGAAGTCCTCTTTGTAACCATCTGGTTATGTGACTGAACTCCTTGAGTACCACATTGCTTGGAGTGGGTGATATGCTGGCAATTCATTAGGGTGCTTCAGGTCTATCATATAGCACAATATCTGATTGGTTAAATCAGATATAATCTGCATTTTGATAGCCAAGATAATATTTCTCTCATTTTATTTTTTTTTTAAAAAGTGTATTATTATATTAGCATTCAAAGCAGTGGGCAATATTGCTTCACTTTGGTAGTATTTTCCCAGTCAGAGAAGCTAAAAGTAATATATGATTTAGCATTTTATTGACATGAAAATTTTAAAGCCCATTTTCTAACTGTGACATTGGATGAATAAACATGAACAATTTTATTCGAAAGAAATTTCAGGATCATTAAGCTCATTTACCATAAATCAGTCCCCCACATCAGTGTTTCCTAGGAATGTGGGTCATCTTGTTGTTTTCAGTGTGTACAAATCAACTTAGCACAGCAAAACAGGATGATGAAGCAAATCTGTTGTTAAGGAGGCATAACATTGTAATATATCCCAAGCAAAATATAAGTCACCTTTACTCTTTTGTAGAAAGAAAAAGGAAGAAGAAAAATCTTTCTTTTCTGGCACCTGTTAGCATGACTCAGAGTGAGCAATATTTCTCCAGTACTTAGGTGAAAAAATATATACTGAGAAGATGAAGGAGTCAGAAATAATTGTTACTAGGAGGTGAAGCATTTATAAAATATGGCAGAAAAATTATATGCAGGAGTTTCTTAGGGCAGCAGAAAAGCCTGGAGTCTTACCACATGGGATCATCTGCCATAGATAAGTGTGAAGGAAGCAGTTGCTAGTGACGTTTAGATAATTTATCCTTTTAATTTGATTTTGATTTTGATTTATTTAATTGAGAGAGAGAGAGAGTGAAAGAGGCAGAGAGGGGAGAAAGGGCGAGAGAAGGAAGAGAGAAAGAGAGAGAATGGGCACACTAGGGCCTCTAGCCACTGCAAACTCCAGATGCAGGTGCCCCCTTGTGCATCTGGCAAACGAGGGTCCTAGGGAATCCAACCTGGGTCCTTTGGCTTTGCAGACAAGTGCCTTAACTGCTAAGCCATCTCTCCACCCCCTATAGATGATATTTTTAGAGCTGTAATATAAGCATGGATACATGTAAAATTCGTTAGATGTTTCCAAGTCAATAATGCAAAACTGCACAGGAGCAATCAGCATGCTGTCACCTCTGTTTGGGTTCTATAGGAGCCCTGCTCCACACAGAGGGGACTGAGATGTATGAGTCAAGGAAGCTCTTTCCTAGGCCTTCCTTAGGTGAGGCAAGTAGGACTACTGGAATCCAGTGTGGCCTGGCATGGGACACCTCCACATTGAAGATCTTTCTTTGGATGAAGTTATGACCATAGATACCATTCATCACCACCTCAACATATCTTAGGATGGCTCATACTGGGAAGGCCTTTCCCCATTCAAAATTGCTAGAAATTTCAATCAAAAAGATTTAACAAACACATGAAATGGGGCTGGAGAGATGGCTGAGCAGTTAAGGCACCTGCCAGGGTTTAATTCCCCAGGACCCATGTAAAGCCAGATGCACCAAATGGTGCGTGCACATGGTGTTTGCTTACAGCAGCTGGAGGTCCTGGCTTGTCCATTCTGTCTGCTTCTCGTCTCTCTGCCTCTCTCTGCTTGCAAATAAATAAAAATTTTAAAAGTAATGTTTAAAAGTGTGAAATAGGGCTGGGGAGGAAGTTTAGTGGTTAAGGCACTTGCCTGAGAAGCCTAAGGGCCCATGTCCAATCTCTTTCCAGATCCCACTTGAGCCAAATGCATAAAGGTGAGGCAAGCGCAAGGTTGCCCATGCCCACTAGGTAGCGCGAGCATCTGGCGTTCTACTACAGTGGCTGAGGCCCTGGCACACCATTTTTCTCTTTCTCTCTCTCTCAAAAAAGGGGGGATAGGTTATTTCTTCATAAAAATTTCAGAACTCAGGTCCAATATTTCTTCACAGCCCCCCCCGTCTCTCACCTCAGTTACCACCATCACTTCCCAGTTTGGAACCGAGTCAGAGGGGTTACTTAGGAAGGCAGAGTTTTGCAGTCAGACCAGCAGCATTCAGCTATCGAGTGGGGTGCTGTATAGAGTGTTACCACTGGGGTTGACCTTTGGGTTATAGTTGAAGGCGAGCTGTAGGAGGTGTTGATGTAATTGTCTTGTCCTGGGTTTTGTAGGAAGCACTGATGTGGATTAAGTCTGTGTGAATCACAGGCCTGTGATAAAGGGAGCTCAGCCTCACCAGCGTTTGGCATAATAACCGGGGAAGTTGATTAGCACAGTATTTCCTTTTGTGAGCACACACGTCACTATAATTTTCTCTCTGCCCATAAGAAATATGTCCAGCCACTTCTGTTCCGGGGAATTTCTCTATTTCCTGTTCTATAATTTGATCAGGGGCCTGTATCCCTCAGTACCAGAATTTGGCTGCTTGGGAGACCTTTGGGCAGCTGCTTCTGTAGGAAGAACAGGAATATTTGCCCACTCTTGTATTAAGCAACTCTGGGTTTCCTTGCCAAGGGAATCTCAGGCGGAGGACTGGCCTGTAAGGTTGGCTACACTGCCAGGGCCTGGGGCAGAAATCCACGCTCTGCTAGCTCTTCCTGAATGATCCTTGCAAAGGAGCTTAATTCCTTTCTAAGGACAGATCATTCCTCTTTGACTTCAGTTCATATCAACTCGCTCTAGCGTCTAGGAAATGCCGTTGCTTCTTTCTTACAAGCAATCATCCTGAAATACAACCTGAGTCCATCCTGCTTACCAGCATCACTTTGACCCCATTTGGATACCCCCCCCCATAGGGGAGGGCACGGGAAGATGGCCCTGTACAATTTAAAATGGCTAAAAGAAACAACTACCCTTCACATACTTTGAGAAGTAGGCCGTTGACTCTTTTCTCTAGAGGTACAAATTACAGGCCTTCTTGTACCTTAATCACAGTGATACTCACCAATCTCTCTAAAGATTATTAGCATGGCTGGTTATTCGTGATATTTTTGCTTTTAAAACTCCAGGAAATAAAATAGAAGGAAACTTGTTTTTGCTATTTATTTTTCAATGTTGTGCTAGAAAGGTCTCTTGAAGCTAATTAACCCTGTAGGTCTCCCATGAGGAAGCATGAAGAAAAAAATTCCTCTTGTGTGACCTTTTGAAGTTCAAGGTATTTTTGAAGAAACATTAGCATAATAAGCTGAGCAGCAGACCAAGTATGTTGTTATTATTATTATTGACTTCTATTTCCTCTATAGGAAACTGTGACACTTTCAGCTCTCTCTCTCTCAGCTCAGCTCAGCTCAGCTCAGGCAGTCTAGCCAAGGGCTAGTGTTAGTTTAGTTACCTATTTAGTTACCTGGTTGAGCCATATGCTACTTGGACTGTGTATTTCCAGGTATTAATCATAAAATGGAGTCCTGAGGGCTGGAGAGGTGACTCAGCACTTAAAGGAACTTGCTTTTACAAAGCCTGATGTCCTGGGTTCAATTCCCCAGTATCTATGTAAAGCGAGATGCACAAAGTGGCACATGCATCTGGAGTTCCATTGCAGTGAAAAGAGGCCCTGCTGCACCCATTTCCCACTCTCTCATTCTCTCTCTGTGCTTGAAAGTAAATAATTAATTAAATAAAGAATCCTAGCCAGGCATGCCTTTAATCCCAACATGTGGGAGGCTGAGGTTGGAGGACTGTTGTGAGTTTGAGGAAAACCTGGGCTAGAGTGAGACCCTATCTCAAGAAAAAAAAAAAAAAAATTGAATCCTAAAATTCTAAAAGCAGAACAAGATATGGCTCAGGGGCCAATCTAACTCATTGCCCTATTTTGTACAATCCATGACCTAAGAATGCTTTTCATATTTTAAATGTTTGAACTACATTAAAAGAATATACCACATGCAATACATCACACTATTCCATGGCATGTAAAAGTTATAGCCTCAATGCCAATGAATAAATTGTATTGGGACATAGCCACATCTATCCACGTATGTGCTATGTCAGTGAAGTTGCAACAGGGGTCAGAAGGTTTGCACACCCTGAAATGTTTGCTGTCATCTCACCCCTTACAGCTTGCTAAGTTGGAATATAGCATACCCCCTGCTTTTCCATTCCATGCAAGAAGATAGTCACAGAAAGAAAGCAATTTAAATACAACCTGGACAAATATCAGGAGAAAAATATCTGTGAGAACTGATGGGGGAAGCTTAATTATACTTATGCCAGCAGAGTCCATGGAGAGGAAGAAAACATTGAAACGAACTTTAAGGGAGAACAGGAATTAGAAAGGGGCTCAGGAAGAAGGAACTACTGGGGCATATCAACAAATGGGGGATAGTAGCATTTGCCATTTTATAAACCATAGGTAATTTTTTGTTTGTTTGTTTTTTTAGGTAGGGTCTCGCTCTGGCCCAGGCTGACCTGGAATTCACTATGGAGTCTCAGGGTGGCCTCGAACTCACGGTGATCCTCCTACCTCTGCCTCCCGAGTGCTGGAATTAAAGGCGTGCGCCACCACGCCCGGTACCATAGGTAATTTAAAAGGGCAGGAACAAAAAGATTCTTCATGTAGCCACAAAGAAATGAGGTCTAACCCATGAAGAAAGACCCTGAGGGTAGAGCTTGCGGGTGAGAAGAAGACAAAGGCTCAGAGGCCTCCCTATGATCCTTTCCAGAGTGTGGCTGGTTACTGTGCCGTCTTTGGCGATTGTCATAGTCAGATTCACATTGCTGGCGGGAAACACCCAACCAAGAGCACATTGTGGGCAAAAGGGTTTACTTTGGCTTACAGACACAAGAAGTTCCATGATAACAGGGAAAGTGATGGCATGGTGGGCATCAACCCCTGGCCAATATCAGATGGACAATAGCAACAGGAGAGTGTGCCAAACATTGGCAAGGGGAAACTGGCTGTAACACCTGTAAGCCCGCCCCCAACAATACACTCCCTCTAAGAGGCATTAATTCCCAAATCTCCATCAGCTGGGGACCTAGCATTCAGAACATCTAAGTTTATGGGGGACACCTGAATCAGACCACCACAGTAATGATGAAGCATGGAGTAGAGAGAGTCATACTGGGAAGGTCAAGAAGGGTACTATAATAATCTCGGGAAGTGGCTATTTTTGCTTGCATCTCGACTAGTGGGAATTGCTGTAAAGAAAAGAGATTGATGAAAAGACACCATGATCATCATGGTGGGCAGAGGAGGATGTTGGGGGATGCAAGGGTGAGCCCATCAGTGGTGATTTACAGAGGCAGTGTTAGTCTATGGAGGAGGGAATCAGAATAGAATGAAGAGAGAGAAAGATCACAGATTCCTTCTGAACATTCTCTTTCTTTGCAGAATTTCTAGGAAACCCATGTGGGTAGCACCAGTCAGCAGCGGGTTTTACAAGTCTGTGGCTCAGGGTGGAGATTGGAGCTAGGATTTGTATGTGGGAGTTGAAGCTTCAGGGGAAGCGATTTGGGTATGATGAGCAGGCGGAGGACACGCAGTGAGACAAGAAGGACACGGGAAGGCAGCCAAAGAAAGACACGAGTGAGCCGGGCAAGAGGAGGAGGGGTGAGGGACTCCACCCATGAGGAGCCATGTCCTGGTTGGTGGCGGGAAGCCACTATTCATCCACTAGATGGGCAGGATGGAGGAAAGATCGGGAAAGGGCAAGATTTGCAGGAAAGTGAGGATGTGTGGATTGGCAGTAGGAGCTCATTCTGTAAATTCACAGATCCTAACTGACAAAGGGCACAGTTAAATAAGGAGAGAAGCTAGAGGGGAGTGTGGGATTGAGAGAGACTTTGTTGGCATGCCTGTGTGTTTAAACGGTATAGTTAGATGTAGGAAAACCGTGAGAAGAAATGCCTGGATGAAATCTGAAGGAAGTGAAGATCCAGCTGTGGCATGGAGCAGTTTAATGTCACAAAGAGCACAGAGTCCTGAGCCCGTACTCCTTGAGAGAGTGTGCCATGCAGAGGGGCTACTCCTGCCCCTAGTGAAGGGTGGGTCCAGCTGGCGGAGTGCTAATGGGATGGGCTGTGCTTCTTAGTCGGATATGCGGTGTGGGCAACCGTGGTGTATGTTGGAAGAAGGCTCTGAGGTGATGGTAACCAATTGCTAAGGGCGTGAGGAGAAAAGGTTGAGGCAAGAAGACCTGTAAAACCTCTTGCTGTGACTGAGTACGTGATTAAAGGCCACAGCAGAGTGACCCTGCAAGACACGACTGGATGGTGGCCCTTGTACCACAGAAAGCAGGAGGAGATGCACAAGCGAACAGAGGAACTGGGCTAAGGCTGGTATTGGTTGTGCAGAGCCTCTGACGTCACCACTGTGGAGGATGGCCACATGGGGCCCTGAGCTGTCTTGGCTGCTCATGAGGGGATAGCTGTCACACAGAAGCCAGCGCACTGGGAAAGACCCTGGCAGTGAGCGACTCAGGAGATGTGCAGGAGGAAGCACTGTTGTGAAGAAAGTGCGTGACGGAAGTCCTGGGAGATATTGTCCGCATTGGGTTGGCAGAGTGTCAGGGCTTGGAATTAAGATGTTTCTAGAAGGACAAGGCCTGCCACAGAGGAAGGGGCTTCGTGCACATGCCCATGGAGCCTGCATCCACAGTGACCCTGCAGGGATAAGACCGCGTGTGATTGTGCCCTCTGTTCTCCCATGGGTGCACAAAGGTCCCCACTTCTACTGGCATCTGGAGGAGTGGCCGTGTGGGCACTAAACGTGAGCTTTGGGCATGGCAGCGGCAAACTTAGATGTTAGTGTGTCCTGCGACATTGGAGCATAGGGTGATGTCGTGAAAAATTCCTGGAAGAGTAAGAGGAAATCAGATTGCATGCCAACAGAGCCTTAGAAGTGGGTGGGCCTTCCCTCATTTAGGAAGGCACAGACCAGGCAGCTCCCTCCACCCCCAGATCTGGAAATCGTTCCCCCACGGCTCTTTGCGGATTTCCCGACTTCATGGTCTTCTGCAGTAGAGGTCTTTCCTTCTAGCCCAAGGAAATGTGACCCGGATGATTCTTTGAGATGACAGCTTGGGCGCTGAGTTCTGACAGAGAGAGGGTTACCAACTCTAGATTTCACCAGGAACCACAGAAACTTGTATACAAGCGGAACCTGTATATGTTTTCAGCTGTTCACAAGTAATAGAGAAGGTTTAAAAAAACAGTCTTTCGGTGATGTTTGAGATCACACTTACTAGGCTCCATGCA
This sequence comes from Jaculus jaculus, assembly GCF_020740685.1. Lineage (NCBI taxonomy): Eukaryota > Metazoa > Chordata > Mammalia > Rodentia > Dipodidae > Jaculus > Jaculus jaculus. The sequence continues at coordinate 87,002,482 of NC_059114.1, forward strand.
GCATTTTAATCACCTCTGTTTTCACACTTACTAATTACACTGGTGTCATTCTTACCTCAGAAATGAGAAATCTCATAGTGAATTACAGGTCAGCCTGGGCTAGAGCGAGACTCTTAACTTGAAAAACAAAGCAAAACAAACAAACAAAAAAAAAGAAATGAAAAGTCTAAAGCACAGAAGTCACTACCTCAATGGGTTGTGGTCACAAAGACCAGAAGCAGGGCACAAGGTCAGAATTCCTTTTTTCTTAAAAAATAATTTATTTATTTTATGTATTTGGGAGAGATAGAAAGAGGCAGATAGACAGAGTGAGAAAGAATGGTGCCAGGGCCTCTAGCCACTGCAGAGAAACTCCAGAAACATGCACCATCTTGTTCATCTGACTTATGTGGGAGCTTGGGAATCAAACCTGGGTCCTCAGGCCTCCAAGCCAAGCGTCTTAACAGCTAAGCCACTTCTCTATTCCTGGAATTCCTTTCTTTCACTAACTAAGAATGTTTCCGTGACTCCGGTAATTATAGTTAGTATTTGGCTAAAACCCTCTCCTTTGATTCTGATCTCGAATAATTTATACAATGTTGTCCACACAAGAACGTTCAAGTATGTCAACTATGTAATACGTACGACATATGGAATTAGGACCTTTTGTTAAGAATAAAGGAATTGGCTTTTAGATTAGAAAATAAAAAAGCTTTTTTTCTAAAATCCCAAAGAGATGTAGATGCTTAGATGTTTTATGAGCTATTTGTACATTTATTCAGAATTAATAAAATTAAATATACAAAAACAAATTAATAAAGTAAAGGGAAAACACCACAAGCCCTCTCTCCCCCCCCCCCTCCTGTCTTCAGGGAAACACTTTTTAAATAAGAATTATCAATATGGAGAATCACATGTTCCTCTTGAATTTTTATACTTACTTGGTCACAGAATAGAATATTAAAATCAAGCCCTGAATATTTTTATTTTATGTTAAAATTCTCATTATAGTCTTAAGTAAAATGTTTAACTAATGTCATGGAATGACAGAAGAGTGGGAAGTTAATCAGAACCATCCATTTGGAATTTTTTATCCATTGCTTTATGATCCAGGAGAAACACTCAAAAGAAGTCAACAAAAATGAAATAGGCCATTATAAATCACAAAATAAACAAATTTTAATTTACTAATTAGGTATTTCAGTTTAGATCTTTTAACATAATTTTCACCTATCAAAGATAACTAACAAACACATGTATCATTTACGCACCAAAGATCTAGCAATATCATGTTTTTTGAGTTTGCAGCAGCAGTTTAAAAAAAAAAAACCTGGAGAAGTAATAGTAATATAGCTGTATTTAGTTCTACCTCTAATAAAACAAGACCACTTGTGGTCTATAAACATCACTTCAGTCTGTGGTCCCAAGAGTTTTAAAGAGCTTTAGTTAACACAGAAAATACATGTCTATTGTTACTTTATATTTTAAGAAAACATTTGAGAAATATGCTGACGGTAGATGTGTGCTCCAAGGTTGGGAACTGAACAATTCAGAGATCTATACACCGAGGAACAAAAGCAAACAGTTGATTGATGAATTGTCTTTTCCAAAACCAAGTGCTGAGATGAATGGGGGGTGGGAGGCTGTTCGTTTTGCTGGTTTACCTGCCAACAGCAGAGAGGCTTTGCTTCTGAATACAGCCATTTTGTACCTACTGGATGTGGTTCAGTATCTAATGACCAGGCCAACGAGGCAGAGAGGACTATATGGCTACCCGGTTTACTAAGGATTAAAAATAAATCTTGTAACTTTCTTGTCTCCACATTTGCTTCTGTGCATATGCTTTGTTTTTGCTCCCCCCAAAAGGTAAAAAATATGGGCACTGCCATGAAATCTGGGCACTGATGCCTTAAATCCTGTCTGAATCTAATATGAAAGTGCATGGTTCAGTTTGTCTTTGGCACCTTAGTATATTACCTTAATATTACAAAGGGCAATAGTTAAAATCTATTTCCATTATTAAATAGTGCTATTACAAGTAGACAAGTCCAGTCCTTAGGTTGAAGAGGCCTTACTCTTTCTTGCTGGAATTCATCAGAGATTGACAAGAGTATTCCATATGCCAAAAAACTGAATAGGTTCCCAAAGACGAAAAAGACAGGGTTAGCCTTGCTAGGGGCACAAGGTGATTAGAGATCCCAGCATTTAAACATGTTGGTGCTGTAGAGGGAATGAGTGACAGCTTGCCGATATGGTCACTGGAAGTCAGAGATGGTCAAGCGGGGCCGATTGTCCATTCACAATAAGTGGCAGATGGTGGAAGTGAGGCCAATTGACTGGGCACTAGAAGGGGGAGATGGTGGAATTGGGCTGGCTGATTGTGCACCCGAGGAATGTCTGAGCAGAGAGCAGGACAGGAGCTAAGTCTTGAGGCTTGATTTAAATAATTTTTGAATGTGAGAGTGGGCATTTTAGGAATTTCTTTTCATTTTTGCAGACCCAGTTTTGCTAAAAAGACAAAAATTAGCATAATTTAGTCCAGCATGAGAGGAGTCCTGGTGGACTTCCCGGCTTGTGATTTAATTGACTTGGGAATGGTCATTAACTGAAATAGGGATAACGGGGCAAGAAGCTGTGAGGGAAGGTTTTAGGAAAGAATCTGCTTCAGTCACCTCAGAAAAGTTTATACTCTACCAGAAAATGGGGCTTTGAATCCTGCTGTCCTTTCAGCTGTGGTGACTTCAGCCGTGGAGTTCCAGCTCACGTATGTTTTCCTCCCTTCTAGGCTGATGAATGCAGATATCAACACAGGAGCAGAGCCCGAGCACGCCCCATCAGTTTCATTTTTTTGCTCAGAGAAACTTTGTTATCACCTAGGGGCCCCAACATTATAACAATCATCTTGTTAGGTGGCTGTGCCCATTGGCATTTAGAAATTAGCCAACCTCCATGCCCAGGGATTGTGTGTGTGTGTGTACGCGCGTGCGCCATGGGAAGTTTTCAGTGTCATTCATTGTCTTCCCAAATTTCTCACACAAAATACCGTATGGCCAGTGATAATGATGAAGGTGTTTGATGCCAGCTCTTAGAGCGACATACTATTTCTCATATGAGCCTGGGGAATTTCACTTGACTTTAGTGAATTCTAAGAGGAGCAAAAGTGTTTACCATTTACACTCCATAATAGAGAAATGAAAACATCTTTTATGGATATAAATGAATTTTGTGTTGGCTATTTCTTTACATTATTCATGTATGAACAACACTGGAGATGTGTATTCACCAGGTCTTATTTATAATCAGCTTGTTGTTATTCCCAGAGGCTTGGGTTTGAGGACATCAAATTTTTGACAATTTTGTTTTGTGACCTTGGTGATTTTTGTGATGGCACATTATTACCTTTCAGTATGTACCTCTTAAAGTTTTATCTGCTTACATTGTTGTGTGTTTTATTTTTATCTCTGTGTACAATAACAATAACAAAAGCAGCCATCTAGTACATATGGAAATAATCATGATTTTTGGTTATTGTTTTCAAGATTAGTATTAGCAGTGAAGAGATGACTTTTTTTAAAAACAATTTTTTAATTAATTTATTTATTTGAGAGCAACAGACACAGAGAGAAAGACAGATAGAGGGAGAGAGAGAGAATGGGCGCGCCAGGGCTTCCAGCCTCTGCAAACGAACTCCAGACGCGTGCGCCCCCTTGTGCATCTGGCTAACGTGGGACCTGGGGAACCGAGCCTCGAACCGGGGTCCTTAGGCTTCACAGGCAAGCGCTTAACCGCTAAGCCATCTCTCCAGCCCAAGATGACTTTTAAAGCAATTACCTCCATACTCATATCTAAGTTTCTCTGACTGTTGGGGATTTAAATTGTGGGTAAGCAGCAAAATGGTGCTGGGAGAGTCGGTGTCATGGACTACAGTCTCATTTAGTTAATCCACACTAGGTGCTTCTCCAATTGCCAGCAAATAAGTAAATAAATAAAATAAAGGAGTGAAAGTAGGACTAACTGATGAGATAAACTCCAAACTGTTCTACTGCATGGGACTAGACCGTCCTTCAGCCTGCTACTAGGACATACTGACTATTTGGGGTGACTCAGTTTGTATTTATAGAGACTGAAAGCAAACATACAGCGAGGCACATCTTGACGTGCAAGGAAGGGGAGCTTTAACCTAGAAACTGTGGGCAATTTCACAATCCAGGTCTTTGTCTGACCAGATGCTTACTGTGGGTCGGTTTTCTTCCCCCTTCCCAGGGGCATTTTGGTTGCACAGCAGTGCGGCCCTCAGAGCCTCCTGTCACAGAGGGTTGACTTGTCTGGGAAACTTGAGGGTGACTGTGACTTACCAGAGAAGATGCCAAAGCAGCCACACCTTCCAGTACTGGTTTCAGATAAAGGCTCTGTCATCACCTTGTGTGTGCGTGCGTTGGCCAGGGATGGGATAAGGGTCATGGCTGCTAATCTTGGTGGTTGGTTGGATACAGAATGAATCCCAGTGACTCAAGTGTTCTGTTGAAGGCTTGCTCCCTGATTCCATGCTCAGACTGGGCTTTTGAGAAGTGAGTGTGTCATGAAGATTGTGATATACTCAATGGACTGACCTATTGATGGATTCTAGTTTGATGGCAGTAGTGGTAGGAACTAGGAGGTAAGGCCTCCCTGGGCCGTACACTGGGAGTGTGTTTTGGACAGGATGTACTTGTTCCCAGACACCCTCCTGCCTCCTGGCTTCCATGTGAGTAAGGGCTTTGCTCCACCATGCTCTCTGATTTGCTTTAGGTCCAAAGAATCATGGACTGCAGCCTCTGAAACAGTGAGCCAAAATAAACTTTTCCTCCCTCAAGTTGGGTTTCTTAGGTATTTTGTCGAAGTGATAAAAAGAAATAACTAACACAGCATCCTAGGAGTCTTAACTGAGTCAGTGAAACACTGGGGATATTGAAGTTATCAGCTTACTGTATAACTACTCAAATCACAGCTTTTCCTTTGAGCTATATTCCCATACTGAGGCTTTGTTAATCATAACACTTTTAGATGAGAATACAGAAACAAATGATGTGTGTGATGTCAGGCATATGTCCAAACACGTCATCAAGTGACTATATGTGCATTGATAATGACCCTCATTTCTTAAGAGTTTCTAGATCATAGTCTGTTTCCATAAAAAAACAAATTGCAAGAAATGTGTTACTTCAAAATTTGGGATATATTTACTAAAACCTTTTTTTATATCAATGAAATAAGACACTAAGCCTGCTTTGATTTTCAAGATTATTCTAAGTGTTCCTTTGCATATCAACAAGCTGTTTGCACTTAAATGTTTTTGACAAGAAAATAAACACAACCATTCACAACACTCAAGTCTCAAAACAACATATTCCCATAAGTTATACTTTGTTGACATCCATGCCATTCAATGTAGTGAGTATCCTATATTTAAAATATACATTTTATCAAAATCATCACTGTTTTCCACTCCAGGTCTAGTGAGTTTGATGGAAAAATAAACCCATGCTTCTTCTTATGCAACGTGAAATATCAGAGCAACAAATTTGCTTGATCATCAGTAAGGCAGTGTACTGTTGTATGTCTTCAGGGCGGGATTTTCAACACAGTGAATTGGATGTGAACAAGCCTTTTACCTTGAATTTAAGGTCATAGTAGCCATAGCTTCTCATAACTACTAGTTCTTAACGTATTGGCCACAACTTCAGAACATTTAATGAAGGAAAATGCATAGTGCAGAAAACCCTTGGGGGTAGGATGGAATTCATCATCTTTATGGAAATTTAAACTCCCATACTGGGAAAGAAATATTCTGAATGCTCCTGGGGAATCAAACAAAATCTACGTATCACTCATGACTTCATGCAATTCTGAAAGAGCCCAAAGGAGTTGTTCATTCAAAAGGGCTGTGTCTTCATGAGGACGTAAAAGTAGTTCTCTTTGTATTCCTTTCAGAATGTTCCCAAATGACCAGTGTGACTTATTTCTGCACAGCGATAGGTTTATATATTTGAGGATATATTCTTAGGAAGTGACTTCAAACTCTAGTAAGTTACATGATTATGTCAGGTATGGTGGCTCACGCCTTTAATCCCAACACGCAGGAGGCAGAGGTAAGTGGTTCACAGTGAGTTTGAGGCCACCCTGAGACTCCATAGTGAATTCCAGGTCAGCCTGGGCTAGAGTGAGACCCTATCTTGAAAAGCCAAAAAATAAATAAATAAATAAAAATAAATAAATATTTAATTTCTGGCCAGTCAAAGAAATTTAACAGAAGAAGAAGAATCCGAGGAATGAATGGTTTCCCAGGGTAGAGCTGCCCCGCAGCCCTTATGCTGCATGCACTCAGGGTGACTGTGTCTGGAGCGGTCATTGTTTTGTGATTATACCACATAGACCCACTACTGCTTTTTTTTGTTGTTCATTTTTATTTATTTATTTGAGAGCGACAGACACAGGGAGAAAGACAGATAGAGGGAGAGAGATAGAATGGGTGCGCCAGGGCTTCCAGCCACTGCAAACGAACTCCAGACGCGTGTGCCCCCTTGTGCGTCTGGCTAACGTGGGACCTGGGGAACCGAGCCTTGAACCAGAGTCCTTAGGCTTCACAGGCAAACGCTTAACCGCTAAGCCATCTCTACAACCCCACTACTGATTTTTTATGTTGTTTATTTACATAGTTGCCATCGCAGAGAAAATCTGAGATGGTGGATTGTAATTTCCTTTACATTCTCCCGCTAGATGCAGAAAATAGGTATTCTGATTGTACTTTAAGAAGGAAAAAAAGAAAATCAGAAAGGTTAAAATACTGGCCATAGAGAATTCAGGATGCTAATAGAACCAACAAATAAAATCTAGTGATCTTGGGCTGGAGGGATGGCTTAGCAGTTAAGGCATTTGCCTGCAAGGCCAAAGGACCCAGGTTCGATTCCCCAGGACCCACGTTAGCTAGATGCACAAGAGGACACATGTGTCTGGAGTTCCTTTGCAGGGCTGAAGGCCCTGGTGCACCCATTCCTCTCACTCTCTTTCCCGCTTTCTCTGTCAAATGAATAAATAGAAATTTAAAAATACTTAAAATCTAATAATCTTGACTTATAATTCTGACTTCTTCCTGAAAATACATGGTCAGTGGAGTCAACTCTGATTTGCCTTTGGAAAAAGAACTGTCAGATTTTTCTGAAATTGTTTTAATTAGCAGAAATTTACGTTTCTCATTATTTTGGAAAGGTACGTAATTGGGCTTAAAGAAGTATTTACTTATTAGGTCAAATGCCTTTTAGTGACCCCTGTAAATATCTCTGGGAAGATTTTAACTCACATGTACAAGGAGTTTATTTCCTGCTGAGATAAATAGGTATAATTTGGTCTCTTTTTTTTTTTTTTTTGCCCAAAAGTAGATATTTTTATCATCTACCTGGCATTGTTTTAGCTGTCAAAGAAATGGAAAGACAGAAAGAAAAAAAGAAAAGAAAAGCAGGCAGGAATATCTCTAGCACAAACGTGCTCAAAACTCTTACTTGTTGAAAATCACTACCATTATTCCAATTGCCCATTCCTTTAGCCTTAAAGCCATGGGACTGTACTGTGCTCACAGTTCTTCTGTTAGGATTCCTGCCACTGTCCCATCTTTACTTACCCTTGGATCCCTCTGCATTGGACCTTCTGCTGCTCTGCTCTTCACAGATGGTGTGGCAACCTCCTTGGTTTCCCCAGCTTCCTCATTCAATTTTACATTACTAATAAAACGTCAGTTCTCTTGGAAATTTTGAATTATTCAGGTGCAAAAAAACTGTATTGAATAATCCTGAACAGCACTTGAAATATTGTACATGAAATATTTAAAAAAACTTGAAAAATTAAATACTTGAAATATTAAAAACAACAATACTTGAAATATAATTCAAAGCCTGCTTGGAAGCCCCTCACTAATCTCATTTATTTCCTGCCTCCTCAATATTGCATCTTTAGTCATTATGATTTCTATGTTTTTTATCCATTAGTTCATATGTTTACCAAGAAAAATGTTCAGGATTTTTTTTTTCACTTCAATTATTTGTTTATGAAGCCTTTCATTATTTTCATTGTGGCTTTGAGATTATTTTTAAAAATATTTTATTTTTATTTATTTGAGAGAGAAAGAGATACAGAAATAAGCAAGGGGGGGGGGGCGAGCGAGCACCAGGGCCTCCAGCCACTGCAAACAAACTCAGATATGTGCACCCCCTTGTGCATCTGGCTTACGTGGATCCTGAGGAGTCGAACAGGGGTCCTTTGGCTTTGCAGGCAAGAGTCTTAAACACTAAGCCATCTCACCAGCCCTGAGATTCTTTTCATGAAGAGATATCCTTGGTAGTATATATGACTGTTCTCTCCCTCATTGCTCTCACCCATGGGATCCATGCTCTATAACCCATCCATCCTCCTGAGGATATATACTGAAATTGCTTGTGATAATTATGCAGTAAACATTCTGATCATGTTTTCCTGTTTCAGTTAGCTTGTGAGTATCTCCCTGGAGCTCACACACTTGAGTCCAAATGCTGAGGAGAAGGATCGCTCATCTCAGATCCTGCATTAGGGAAATGATTGTGCCCACCGGCACGCTGCACTTACATTCCGTCCTCCATCTTTCCTGACCTCCACCCATTCCAAATGCCATGTCAGCCTCTTCCAAGGCAAGAATCCATCCTACTCTCTCCATCTAAAGGGCTATCTCCCCCAGAGCCTCATTTCATTTTTTCTTTTCTGGGAGGAGTCAGACATTGAAAAGCTTTGGAACCAAATGCTGAAGTGTACACACATAAAAAATGCAATCTGTGTGGTTTGGTGTGGAACAGGGGGAATGGCTATATGCATGGCTGTCCCATGTCTGTCATACTGGCAGGAAGTTTATGATTTCTGGGCTTCTCATATTATCTTTTTAAAACTTTCTTGAGCCAGACACAATGGCACATGCCTCTAATCCCAACACTCAGGAGGCAGAGGTAGGAGGATTGCCATGAATTCAAAGTCACCCTGAGACTGCATAGTGAATTCCAGGTCAGCGTAAGCTACAGAGAGACTCGATTTCAAAGACCCAAGCATAAATAACAACAACAGTGAAAACTTTCATGAGTGTCTGCCTCAAAATAAAATAAATGTGACCATCAGATTAACTGCCTAAATACTAGCTAAAAGCACGGGCTCTAGGGTTGGCCTGCCTGGGTGTGAGCCTGGTCCCCCCTCTTATAACTGTTTTCTGGAGGAAGCTCTTTGACATTTCGGTAGCTAAGCCTCTGTGTTGGCAACATGAGGTAAAGGAGAGCATTTACTTCATAAGGCTGTGGTGAAACTTCAATGAGGTAACACCCGGAATAATGTCTAGAAGGTGTTCATTCCTGAAAGTATGAGAAACATGCTGCATAATATGCTTACTGCGTATCAGGGATTGCTTTGGGAACTGAGAAAATGGCAGGGAGTTTAATATATGCTTCTTTTCCATATTAAGCTGTCACCCTGCTCCACACCCATAATACATTTTATGATACATAGTGGAATAAAAAAAAAAATCAACCCAATGAGTCTCTGAAAACAATATTGGTGCCCAAATTGTATTCTGAGCCATGATGGGGAAAGGGAATTGGGCCCACATGTAAGTACATTCTCACTCTAAATGCTGATTGTTTCTGTGCAGCATTTGTCTATTCCGACTGTCATTCTTTGCTGGTGATAGTAGAGAATGGACTAGTTCTTGATTCCGCGCATTGGTGCAAAGTCATATTCCCAGCATATGATCCTCACCAGTCATTATCTTTTGTCCCCTCGAATTGCAGGTCTCATCATCCATGAAGGGGCTGCAGTTTTCAGAGTGTTCAAACGCTGGCGAGCCGTTAACCTGCACTGGGACGTGTTAAATTATGATAAAGCCACGGACATGGAAGAAAGCAGCCGAGGCGAGTCCTCGGCCGGCAGGACTTTGTGGCTACCGCTGACGGCTCTGCGGAACCGGAACCTGGTCCACCCCACGCAGCTCACCTCCCCGCGCTTCCAGTGCGGCTACGTGCTGCTGCAGCTCCTGAACCGGATGAGGACCCGCGAGGATGCTCCGGGAGATAACAGCTCGGGCGAGGTCGTGATGAGAGTGACTTCGGTGTGACCAGGGCGGACCCCACCCACACACATTTTGGAATGTAATTGCAATGAAAGGCGAAACCATAGCACTTCTAACAACGTCGTACATCGATGAACTTTTTAAAATCTATGCTTTTTATATGAACATTTGAATTGCAAATACATTTTCTGGAAAAAAAAAAAAGAGTCCTCTTGTTTGCTTTCCGACTTGTTCCATCTTTTATAAGTTAGTACTTGAAACCATTATACACACCCCTGAACTGGACTTGGTTTAAAATAATAATGAGAATTATCATTAAAGCCAAAAGTATTTTTCTTGATTATTTTAAATATATTTGTACCAAACGTCTTGGCTGCGTGAGTAGTTTTTCAGAGGGACGGGGCAGCAGTGGCTGCTGGGCACAGATGCCAAGCTGACTGTCCAGGGCAGAGCGCCGGGGGCCCCTCAGCACAGGCCTCGGGCAGCTCGGCAGACTCGATCGCCACCTTTCGCTGTGATGGCAAACAACCCATGGCTGGGGACAGAAGACCTAGGGATGATGGCAGGCTTTCGAACTTGAGAACAGAGAAAAGTGAACCGACTAAGATGCTTCCCCCCTAGTCCATGAAAACAGACAGCTCATGGAGCATTTGTAGCCCTCTAAAGCTCAAAAACAAAATAAAACAAAAAAGAAAACCACTGCATAGTACCCATGCCATTATAATACACACTCCAAAAAGCCTCCTCCTTTCATTTGCATAGCCCTCTAATAGACCTATCATAATTAATTTGGTAAATTATTAGGGCCTTGAATTATATGGCCACAACCTTAATTAGATTTTCTTTTTGTAAAAGCTTATGTACCTTCTAAATCACTTAAGCACTAATCCTATTACTATGTTTAATGAAGTCCCCTGAAATACGTTCGCCCGCAGTCAAAATCTGTTTCATTAGATAAATATTCACTAGATCAGATTTTTTTTTTAATGAAAAGAAGAAAACGAAAGTGAAGTTATTAACTCCTCCCCTCCCCCCGGGGCATAGGTTGCTAGCCAACCCTGCCTGGGGATGTTCCCCTTTCCATCTCCTTCATGGAGGTAAGTGGATCAACGACTGGGCCAGGGAGGTGACCTGTCCGTCAAAGGCACTTCCATATGCACCTGCCGGCCCGAGGTCTGCTCCTTGGGGCTCATGCGAAGTGTGGTGCGCAGGTCTGTGACCCCAGCACGCTTGGGGCGATGGAAGGCAGGACAATGAGTGGCCAGAACCTGAGGACCAACTGGACTGGCGCATCTGAAGTGAAGTGGGGGTTAAAAAAAAAAATAGCAAAAGAGGTCCCATCGCCAGCAGATTGGAGGGAGAGGACAAACACCCTGATGATGTCCCCAAACCTCCAGTGAATGCCCCCCCACACACAAGAACAATGGCAATGCAGTGCTTTCCTGTACAACTCAAAGGCTAGAGAGATTGCTGAGTGGTCAAGGCCCTCCCCTGGGAAGCCTAGGGACTCATGTTCGACGCTCCAGATCCCATGTAGGCCCGACGCACAAGATGACACAAGCGCACAAAGTCACACGTGCGCAAGGTGGTGTACACGCGTGGAGTTCGATTTTAGTGGCTGGAGGCTCTGGAGTGCCAATTCTCTCTCATAAAAATTAAAAAAGAAAAAAGTAAAAAGAAAAAAAAGAACCTTGAGTTAGTACTGGCTGTTTGAAGTAATTAACCAGATTTAAAAGCAGATGAAACAGTATTTTCTACTCTAGTCTCTACGCTTTTCCATGTTTACAAGCAGTGCTTTTTTTCCCTCGACAATAAATTCTCTCAAAACACGTAACATGTATTTTCAGTTAAAAATCTGAGTCACAAGTTACCAGAAAAGTGACAACTTGCAGAAATATGAGAAATAAAGCATGATGTCATGAAGGAAGGAAAATCTGACCAGATGTAGGAAGCAATAGTGATTAAAAATCCTATTCCCAACTAGATTGGTGTTGGCTTGTTTCGAGCTGACTTTACAAGGGTCCTGTCCCAAGTAGGTTCCTGGGCAGTTTAATTGCTCAGACGAGTCGTCAATAGCACAAGAATCAATGGAGAAGAGTTTTTGTTTCCTAGTGACATTACAGTGCACAGCACTCTGTTAACAACCCTGGACCACAGTTTTAAGCACAGTTTAGACTGTTGGTGCTCCTTTATATAGCAAGCCTGCCCTTGGAATTGGAGTATACCATTGCATTCATATCAACTCACAACAAAAGGAGAACCCTCTCTCCTCGGCTTCTGTGCACGGTGGGGAGAGGCCGGGCTGAGAGGAGAGCGCTCGGCAGAATGATCTACTTGGAAGGAGGCTGACCTCCTTGCCAGGACTCCAGTAGGCTCACCTCGGCATACACCCCGTATTTCCTCACCTCCTACTGTTGCCTCAGAGAGCTTAGAACTCCCAAGCCAGTGGCTCTCAAGCCTCGAGTTCTCATCCATACTTATCAAAGAATTGAGAATTGGAGACATGGATAAGGGTAAATTCTGAAAGATTTCTTTTAGGGAGAGCTGAGAGAGGAGGGGAAGCAGGAATGTTCTGAAGCCAGCAGGTATTCCTCCCGAGGATAGAAAGACGTGAAAAAAAAAAAAAAACTCAAGTGGAGGGCTTGGATCAAGTCCTATTTATATAAATTGGGCAGTCAATTACAATGAGTCTCATTGCCAAGTCCAAATATCTGTGAAACATCTTGATTGGTTGTTGAGCTCTGGAGAAATGCTGACTCAGGAAGGGCCCACCCATGGGTGCTAAGTGCCATAAAAGTACAGAGAAGAGTCAGGAAGAACCAGAAAACTGCTGCTTGTCACCAGTGTGGATGAGACTGAAATGGGCAAGTTCTAGTCTCATCAGTTCACCAGGGCAGAGTGACATTCATGTCCCTAACTGCCTGTGATCCTAACCACCTATGAAAAAAAGCTATCTTGCTATTAATCCTTCTTACTAACACACACACACACACACACACACACACACACACACACCACAGAACCCAAGTCAATACAGGAAAAAAGACCTAGCAGCATCCAAGAAACTTAAATTCACTGTTTTAAAATAATTAAAATTCTTAATACCATGCTACACAAGCTATGGCGATACAAACAATTAACTTTTCGATTGTGAAGGCCATAATTCAAACTCAATCTGCCTTCGATGCCAAAAACAGTTGTAGTTAGGAAATGAGTTGGAAATATTGTCAACTGTTATTTTCAGACTCACTTCCAATATGACAAAAATGCCCAGGCTGTGAGCCGGCCGTCTCTCTGGAAAGAGGGGTTTGCAGTACAAGCGTGGCTGGAGTGCTTTGTGTGCGCCGGCAGTATCGGCCGCATGGAATGTGCCAGGTACACGGATGGAGACGCGCCGTTCTGTATCACACCACTGCGGCACAGGTGAGCTAAGAGCCGTGGCATGCTGGGGTGGGATGTAGTCCTGGGACATTTGGGGAAAATGTCACTGAAGAGGAGCAGAGCCTGGTTAGCAAGCCTGAGTGGATATTTGCAAATCAAATAGAGGAGGGATGAGCATTCCAGGGTAAAAGCCATATTCCAGCCTTGAAGGCACTTCGTGTAGCTAATCTCAGACTACAGGTGAAGACAGGGTCCCTCCTACAGGGCTGCCTATAGTCTGGGACCGAGGGCCCCAAGGAAGTGTGAGGAGATCGTACTGGGCATGTGGTGCGCTTGACAAGGTCAGTCCTGAGACGAGGCATTCTCTGTGTACCCACTGCTACCAGTGAGACAAAGCAATAGAAATACTGAGCACTGGGCTGGAGAGCTGGCTTGGCCGTTAAGGCGCTGGCCTGAGATGCCTAAGGACCCATGTTCTACTCTCCTGGTCCACAGAAGCTAGACACACAAGGTGACATAAATGCACAAGGTGGCTCACGCGTCCAGAGTTTGGCACGCTAATTCTCTCTCGTGCTCGCTCGCTAGCTCACTCACATTCTTTTTCATTAAAAAAAGGGGCTGGAGAGATGGCTTAGCGGTTAAGCGCTTGCCTCTGAAGCCTAAGGACCCCGGTTCGAGGCTCAATTCCCCAGGTCCCACATTAGCCAGATGCGCGCCCATTCTCTCTCTCCCTCTATCTGTCTTTCTCTCTGTGTCTGTCACTCTCAAATAAATAAATTTTAAAATTTTTTTTAAAAAAAGCTCAGTCTGCTGGGCTTGCCTCAGAAAAGAAAAGAAAAGAAAAGAAAAGAAAGAAAGAAAGAAAGAAAGAAAGAAAGAAAGAAGGAAGGAAAATAAAAGAAGAAAAGAAAAGAAATACTGAGTGTCTTACAGGCTGTTTCTTCCCGCCCCTCTCCAGGAAGCATCAAAAGCTGGATTGTGGGAGGAAAAGACTTCTCAGAAATTGTGACACATAAGACATGTTCTTCACTATCAACCTCCCCCAAAGGATTTTTGGGGTAATTAAATTTTACCACCTGGCTTCTCCTAACTGTAAAGTGTAATTATTTTTTTTCTTATATAAAACATCAGGTGAAAGTACCTAAAGAGCAGAGCATTTGTCTGGCCTGCACAGGCCAGGCCCGTGTTCAGGTTAGTACTGCACACACACATACACACACACACACACACTCACACACTCACACACACTCACACACCACCGGCGATATGGCATAGTAGACCAAGCATGTGCTTTCACACTCGCTCTCTTGCTCAGCCCCTTATTTTGCTTCATCGCAGGATCGCTTTCCCTGTCTATCCCAGCCCATTCATTGACCATGTTAGTAAGGCCCGTTTCTGTTGATCTAAATGCTCCTTCCTCCATCTCTTTTCTTTGGCATGACCCAGTAAAATAAACTTTATTTGTTGTCCCAGAAATAAATTAGGTGTAATCTAGTAATATGTGTGCCATTTTGAACATATTTTTAATATTTTATTTTTATTTATTTATTGACAGAGAAAGTGGGAGAGAGAGAGAGACAGAGAGAGAGAGAGAGAATGGATGCGTCAAGGCCTCCAGCCACTGCAAACAAACTCCAGATGCATGCACCTCCTTGTGCATCTGGCTTACCTGGGTCCTGTAGAATTGAACCTGGCTCCTTTGGCTTTGCAGGCAAACGCCTTAACCACTAAGCAATTCCTCCATCCCTGAACACATTTTTAAGTAGAGGTCATGTTTTATCCGTATTTTCCTTTTGTATTATTTTTAATTACATCTTTTATTATGTTTCTGGTAATTATTTTAATTTATTTACTTGTCTATTTATTTATTTGAGAGAAAGAGAGAAAGTAGCAGATAGAGAGAGAATGGGTGTGGCAGGACCTCCAGCCACTGCAAACAAACTCTAGATGCGTGTGCTACCTTGTATATATCTGGCTTTCGTGAGTCCTGGGAAATCAAACCTGGGTTCTGAGGCTTCCTAGGCAATCACCCTAACTGTTAAGTCATCTCTGTAGCCCTTCTTGTAATTATTATTATACAGGGTTGCATAAGGCCATCTTCATACACGTATATGGTATATTTTGAGCATGTTCCCCTCATATCCCACTGTCCTCCCATATTCCCCTTAAATTACGCATTTTAATGAAAATAGTTTATAAATATCTCATATTTTAAACACCTTTTCCCCAAATCATCCATTTTCAAACTCAGATATGGAAAAGTTTGATTTCAGACTCTCCCTACAATATATATTATAATTGATATGGCAATATTTACTAAATATCATGTGTTATATAAACAGGTATCTTATATAACATATAATTACATAAATTATATAGTAATTTTCTATATATTAAGAAATAATTAAGCCAGGTATGGTAGCACATGCCTTTAATCCCAGCACTTGGGAGGCAGAGGTAGGAGGATTGCCATGAGTTCGAGGCCACCCTGAGACTGCATAGTGAATTCCAGGTCAGCTGGGCTAGAGTGAGACCCTGCCTTGAATACCAACAACAACAACAAAAAACTGATTTAAGACCTTATGATGATACTCATCAACTCAGAAAATAAGTTCCCATTATGATTTCATGTTAGAGAATTGTAGCAAATATTGTAATTTATTTAAAAAAAAAAAGCTCAAAGTTCTGGGCCCAGTAGTACATAGAGATTAATTCATTGCCTTCATAAAGGTGCCAGTTTCCACATCATGAATTTATCATGTATTTAGTCGAGGGTTTCAAAGTTGTTTAAGACAACGTTCTCCTAGTAAGTACAGGTCATTTAGAGTCAATGGAAGTATGAAAATAAAGTATGATTTCCGAAGTTTTCACATATTTTGTTAAGAAAAAATACTATAAGCTGGGGCTATAAAGATGGCTTAGTGGTTAAGGCATTTGCCTGTGAAGCCAAAGGACCTAGGTTCAATTCCCCAGGACCCATGTAAGCCAGATGCACAAGGAGCACATGCATCTGGAGTTTATTTGCAGTGGCTGATGCCTTCTCTCTCTCTCTGCTTGCAAATAACTAAAAATTTTAAAAAGCTATAAACCTTAATCCAAACTGTATACATTTCTAAAACAATCATCAGTCTCTACAGTGTTTTTCAAGTTCTCATGTTTTCATGTGTATTATATTTGCAATGTGACATTTTAGGGGAATTCATCTTTTTCTATTGTCACAAGTAGAAATAGAAGAGCTTGCTGTATGTACACGGAGGAAAGAGCTTCGTGTGTGTCCGTGCACAATGGTTTGCTTTGATTGGTTTTGCCTCACGATCCCATCAAGGAGAAATACTCATGGAAGGTGCTGGAACACCAAGAGGCAGGGAGCTGTGGGCCAGAGAGCCAAGCAGAGAAACGCCTTCCACAGCATTGTCTCCAGCTCTTTCATCTCAGCTTCTGAGGAGCTTCAGAACCACGGAGTCCTCTCCAGAAGCTTCAGCCACCAAACACGCAGTCCATGGAATCTCCACGTGCTCAGTGGGCCAGTCCTCTTTCCCATGAGACTCTCAGGTCGCTACAACTTAAGGAAAGAAAATAAATAAATAAACCTAAAGCATTGATCCAGAAGTCAGGAGAAAGAGACCATCTTTATTGTCCCCTTTGTGACGCAGCTGTTTTGTTGCTACAGCAATGGGGACATGAAACTTCTTGTCTCTTCATGTCCATTGGTTCTGGTTTGTGTAAACAGGGCAGCATTATTCCCTTTATGCCACTGTTAATATTACTGCTCCCCCTAAAATTAATATTAGTCCCCCAAGGAGGCCCCGGCTTGTTCCTGTTTGGAAGGTTAATACAGTCACTGGCCCTTGTTTGAAGGTAAGAAAAAGCCAAGCAAGGCACTATGAATGGATGTAGGGGGGTGGAGAGAAAAGTGAGGCAAGCAGAAAAGAGTGTCAAGTGTTAGCAAGTGAACTTCAGGGCCTGGGGGAAGATGACGTGACGAGAACCACCGCTGTGAGTGTGCATGTGTGGTGTCGGGTATCGAACCCGAGACCCCAAGCCTGCCAGGATACAGTACCAGTACCTCTGGGCTACATCCCTGACGCACGCTCTCTTCATGACTTTTCATTTTCAAACAGGGTCTTGCTACGTGGCCTCAGCTTCCGGATTACGGGACTACACCCCCACAGGAGGCAGGTATTTATTTAGTCGCAAGTGTTGTGATACAGACATGAGAATTCAAGGAAATGTCACAGAGGGAAGACTGGGGTAGTTTGAAAGTAAATGCCCCCCATATTTGTGCGTGTCATGTGTGCTTGATTCCCCGGCTGACGGTGCTGTTTGGGAGGACGTGGGGTTTTTTCTGAAGGAAGTAGATGACTGGGGAGCACCCCTCATGGAACAATAGCCCAGCCTCATGTGTCCCCCTGTTTCCTGTCTATGTGCGAGACAATGCAATGCAGGCTTCTTGCTCTGGACTTCCGTGACTTTTCCACCATGATGAACCCTCCCCTGCCCCGCACAGTCAAGCCAAATTAAACCCTCTTTCTCCCATAAGCTCCTTTCCGTCTGGTGTTTTTTCCCTGCAAGCAATGAAGAAGTAACTTACACAAGGACAAATGACTCCGAGGGTCAGGGACACGTTCCTGTAGGAGTCAGGAACACAGGCGCTGTGTGATGAGGTGGGGGAGGGACTTCAGCAAGAGTGACCTGACTCAGAATAGAGAAGCAGACCCCCCCCCCACCCCAGGGTGAGAGGTGGAGGGATTGCTGGGAGAAATGAGAGCTATCCAGGATGGCTCGTGCCAACCTTGAGACAAGGCCTTCAAGGCAGGATGAGGTTGCCCAATGAGGGAAAGAGGGAAGGAGATTGGGGTAGAGGGAAACAGAAAGAAAGAGGGGGAGAGAGAGAGAGAGAGAAAGGCATTAAATGTATATATTCAGAGGTCAAGGGGAAAGACTGCTTCAAAGGAGGAGAGCTCAAAAGTAGCAAATGTAGCTGGAAGTAAGAAAGTAAGGTCCCAGAACAATGATTGCATTTAGCAGCAAGGAGAGTCTCGGTGCTCTGGACAGACGCCGTTCCAGGGACATCTCAGGTGGGAGAAACCACGCTCTACCAGTGCATGGCAACGGACACCGCAAAGTTGCTGTCTTCTCAATGCAGGGTTTACCAGCACTACGCTTTCCTTTTTTAAAATTTTGTTTAGTTTTATTTATTTATTAGAGAGTGACAGACAGAGAAAGAGGCAGAGAGAGAGAGAGAATGGGCGTGCCAGGGCCTCCAGCCACTGCAAACGAATTCCAGACGTGTGCGCCCTCTTGTGCATCTGGCTTATGTGGGTCCTGGAGAATTGAACTGGGATCCTCTGGCTTTGCAGGCAAATGCCTTAACCGCTAAGCCATCTCTCATTATTATTATTATTATTATTATTATTATTATTATTATTATTATCTTTTAACACTTATTTGTCAGAATTTCAGAATCAGGTTCTCTACCTGGTAAATAGAAGAGTAGAAACGTTTGCTACTTCTAAAAGGCAATGATGACAACCCAGTAGTACATCCTCAGGGGAGCTTCTCTAGGACTCAGACACAGAGAGTTCAGTCTGCAGTGTCTCTGCAATGACAGGCATGGACCTGTGTCCCCACATCCTGAGATTTGCGGGTCATTTCTCTGTGAAGCTGGGGACGAATCCAAGAGGTCTTTCTCGGTCCCACTAGCTGGCCCAGTCCTGGAACTGGAAGCAGTCACTCACTGTCTTCCACACTGTGTCGCCGGGTGAGGCCTGGGCAGTCAGGATGAGGCTCTGGTTAATGCACGGTTGCTTGCTGCCCTCGATCTTCACTGCTACACAGGACTGGAGCCTGGCTGGGTGTGGCTTCATCATGAGCAGGCTGGCGGTCAACCATGCTGATCACTTGAAGGCAACATCTCCACAAATCTCACTCGATGGGGTGGAGGGATGGTTTGGTGGTTCAGGTGCTTGCCTGCAAAGCCAAAGGACCCAGGTTTAATTGCCCAGGACCCACTTAAGCCAGATGCACAAGGTTCTGCACATGCATCTGGAGTTCAGCTGCAGTGGCTGGAGGCCCTGGAGCACCCATTCTCTCTCTTTCTCCCACTTTGCCTCTTTCCCTCTCTCAAATAAATAAATAAAAATAAAATATTTTTAAAAACTCACTCGAGGATTCCTATCCTAAAACAGCATTCCCATTCCACACCAGGGGGGCCATGCCCATGTAGCCCTTAACTCTCCTGGGCAGCTCTGCAGGCCCCATCCACATAGGTCTTGAAGTCCACGGATGCCATCTCTGGGTCTTTGGGTAGAGGGAGGCCTCTGCCAGCCAGCATCTCTGTCTGACTGTAGAAAACCAGAGGCTGCACCGTCACGCCCCCCACACAGCAGATCTGACCCCAGAGACCCAACGTGGAGCAGGGGTCCACCAGAGGCCAGTCCCCCTACCTACCCCTAAAGGTCATGGGGTGACCATCACCCCGCCACTGAAAATTAATTTTTAAACTTTAGTTATTTATTTACAAGAGGAGAGAGAGAGAAAGAGAGAAAGATAGAGAGAGAGAGAGAGAGAGAGAGGGAGAGAATGGCTGCGCCAGACCCTCTAGCCACTGCAAACGAACTCTATATGTATGCGCCACTGCATGCATCTGGCCTTACCTGGGTACTGGAGAATCAAACCTGGGTCTTCAGGCTTTGCAGGCAAACACTTAACTACCAAGCCATCTCTCCAGCCCTGAATGTCTATTATTTTAAGCCACAAAGGTCTGAGTAGTGTCTTAAAGGCGCCCTAGGAAACTACAGTATCTACTTCCTTCCTGCATCCCCAGCTCTGTTGCACGGCAGCGCCATCCTTTCAGAATGCAGGTGAAATCATGCGGTTGCCCTGCTCGGATGCCCTCTGTTGAGAGCCCAGCCCACCGAGCATGAAGGTGGGGTCCTTGCAGAGTCCCATGGGACCTGCTTCCTGCTGCTTCTTTTGCATCAGCCCCTTGTTTGAAGGTGAGCCGGAGCCTACGTGTCAACTCCCTTCCACCTGGAACCTTCCCCAAGTGAAACTCGTGACAGGAAATGTCTCTTGGTCCCCATATTATAAGGTCCCTTGTGGTTGCGTTTGTCCAGTCAGATAATCCAGCACGATCTCAGAACCTCTAATCAGATCTGCCAGGCCCTTTGTGCGGCGTAGGTAATGTATTTGCTGGGTTCAGAGCGGTGGCATTTCTGTAGGGCCTCCGCCTGGCACAGAGTGCACCTCTGCTCTACGCTCTTCTGTTGCCAGGAGTGTTTAGCCTTTTCCTATGGCTGTGCCTTCCAAAATTGGGTGCCAGATGGGCATGGGTACCCTGGAGCATAATTCTCTCCACCCACCCAGGTTTATCTTCAGAGATGTCCTCATTACATTGGAGTTCTAAGGTATCTTCAGGTAAATCTCAGAAGTGTATAGGATCTAGATCACTAACAGTGCATCCATGAAAAGTCAGGAAAGGGAAACACGGCTCTGCCTCCACTCCAGGACTGAAAGCTGTCAGGGCAACTGAAAAGCCAAAGTGCTTTGCTCCAGGATGGGTGGAATCAAGGACATGTTAGTGTGTGAAACAAGCCAGACCCAGAAAACACAAACACACACACACACACACACACACACACACACACACACACACACATCACATGATCTTACAAGTGGAACAGAATGTAAAATATTAAAATACAGAGAGAGTAAAATGGCTTAACAAGGTCAAAGTGGAGGTGAGGAAGGGAGGAGTGGATGTGTTGATACATAAGGTGGGAAGGTTCTCTGTGACGGAGGATTTAGCTGCCACTGTTACACTGATTCAGCGTTTGTGCTCCCTGTGCAGACGACAGCCTCTCGCCATGGAAGGGCAGGGTGGATAAGCAGCTCTGCGATGTTGAATACGGTCTGCTGGAGCAGCCTTTTTCCCAGACATAGTTGTCAGATGTTGTTGTATACCATAACTATACTCGGTAAATTTTAAATTAAAAAAAAATTAACACGCTGGGTATACTGTTTTTCACATTCTTCTCCCAGCTACGAAGTGCTGGCTGCTCACACTGCACAGGGTCTCATCTGCCACTGAACATCTGCCTCCGTTTCTCAGGGGTACCTTCATGACTGACAGCTTCCAGGGACACCTTCCGAATTAACAGTCACAGGATGAGACGAGATGATGACATGAGCTGAGATGGGATGACAGAGATCCCGATTCCTCTTGCTTTCAGTTTTCTTATTGGTATCTAATTATATAATTATTTTAAGTACATACTTTGAAAATTGTTTTGCATGGGACGTTTCACTAAGGTGTCATTTTAGAGTTTAAATCAAGATTTACCACCTAAAATGCAATTTTCCATGATAGTCATGAAATACCATGATATTTGAAGATCTTCAGAACTCCTGATTTAATAAAGTCATAATTAACATGATCAAATTCTGGCTTTGTGCTAAGTATGGTTTGGGACACAAATTGTTTCTATTTTATCAAATGTGTGATGATGCTTTTCAACCCTGTTCCAGATACAAATCTAATTGTGTTACTCTGTGTAAGAGAAAATTTCCAAGGCTTCATTCCTGGCCATTAAGGATGAAATCCAAATTCCTTAACATGATGTCTCAGAGCACTTCTGTTGCCATAAGACAATAATTGAGATGAGGATAAATATGCGCGGCTGATGTAGAAGGACCACAGCAGCCCAGCGCTCGGGAGCGAGCTCTAGGTCATCCTGAGCTAGAGACACACTTTGACTCGAAAAATCAAAATATCAAAATAAAAAAAGCAAGCCGGGCATGGTGGCACACACCATTAATCCCAGCACTTGGGAAGCAGAGGTAGGAGGATCATCATGAGTTCAAGGACACTCTGAGACTACATAGTTAATTCCAGGTCAGCCTGAGCTAGAGTAAGACCCTACTTCGAAAAACCAAACTAAACTAAACTAAACTAAATTAAAAAAAAAAAGCAAGAAAGGGAGAACAGAAATTTAGTTGTTCATGGCTGGCGTTCCAGAAACTTGGCGTTCTGGGGCGTGGCAATGCTGAGCACCCGGTGAAGGTCTCCCTCCTACCTCCCAGCGCAGAGCAGGGGGTGGTGACGTTGGGGGCCAGAATAAATGCCAGCTCAAGTGTCTCTTCCTTTTCTCACCATGCTGAGTCACATCATTAGGGCCCTGTCCTTACATAATGCCAGTTACTTCCCCAACTCCCCACCTAGAAACACCTGTGGCATATGAATTTGAGGGCTCAGTTTCACCAGTAGCTTTGGAGGGAACGTTCATACCATGGCATGTGGTACCCTAAGGCCTGGTACCTGTCAATCTCTCCAGCCTCATGATTGCCACACTCGACCTGCAGCCAGTGCTCCTTCAGGACCCATGGCTCAGCAGGGGACTGTGCGAAGAGAGTGGAGGGACTGTCCAGAGGCACTGCCCCCCACCTTACAAGGACTGACTGATGCTCTCGCATCTCATAATCCTGAAACCCAGGAGGAATACCAGCAACCCCACAGAGGAGGGCTCTCAGCAGAATGGGGGAAAAGAGGAGGGAAATGATGGTACTAATTTATGATGTGTCCATACAACTTTCTACTTAATAATAATAATAATAATAATAATAATAATAATAAAAAGGCCTGAAGTCTGTAGCAGACAGCTTCAGGTTCACTGAGATGAACTTGCAGACCACGCATAGTTATAGAGGAAGGTATTTATTGAAACTTACAGATAAAGGAGAAGTCCCATCATGGCAGTAGAAGTTAGTCCTCTTTCACAGGACCAAGGAGAGAAAGAGAGAGAGAGGGAGAGAGAGAGAGAGAGAGAGAGAGAGAGAGAGAGAGAGAGAGAGAGAGAGAGAGAGAGAGGAGCCAAAACTACAACAAGCCAACACCCTTAGGAACTCTGGCAGAACTCAGGCACTCTGCATGTCTTAGGCTGGAATTCAGGCCCACCTTAGGGGGCTGGACCCTAAGGTCCACCCACAGTGACATCTCCTCCAGCCAGGTGGCTATAGATCTGAATTATAGTCTTTAATAAACTCCTGAATATATTGGGGAATCATCCATTCACATTACCACAAAGTCTGAACACTAGTCAAAAAGAAAAGAAAAAAGATAAAAGAATGAAGTCTGACAACCAGATGACCCAGGGCTGGAAAGCATGTATATGACACGAATGTCAAAACAAGGGTCAACTCCAGGTTTCATAGCTGTTAAGACTAAAATTGCCCTGGAGCCCCCCCTCACTGAGTGGTAACTGGGGCGGGTAGGGGGTACTTAAACCTGGCAGATTAGGTTAAGTCTCATCTGGCTTCAAATAAGATTTTCAAGATTAAAAAAAAAGTGGAGCTGGAGAGGTGGCACAGCAATCCAGGTGCAAAGTCTAATGGCCAGGGTTCATTTGCCCAGTACCCACAGAAGCCAGATGGTCAGAAGTTGGACATGCATGTGGAGTTTGCGTGCAACAGCTGGATGTCCTGGTGTGCCCGTACTTTCTGCCTGTCTCTCTTCTCTCTATCTTTCTGTGCTTGAAAATAAACAAATAACAATATATATGTGTATATATATATATATATATATATATATATATATATATATATATATATATTTTGACAGACACAGAGAGAAAGACAGATAGAGGGAGAGAGAGAGAATGGGCGTGCCAGGGCTTCCAGCCTCTGCAAACGAACTCCAGACGCTTGCGCTCCCTTGTGCATCTGGCTAACATGGGACCTGGGGAACCGAGCCTCGAACCGGGGTCCTTAGGCTTCACAGGCAAGCGCTTAACCACTAAGCCATCTCTCCAGCCCGACAATATTTTTAAGTGGTATCTTTGGGATGAAATATTTTTTTCCAAAAAAATGCCTCTAAAAAGGTAACTTTAACCTTCCCTTTTTTCTTTCTCTCTTTTGCTCACAGAGCAAATAAGGGGACTGTTCACAGAAGGCACCGTGGTAGGGGAGGTGACATTGGTTGTTGTCTGGTCTGACTGTGATCTTACTTTTCTTACAGACCCCTTTGCCCTCTATCTGGGGCAAGTCTGGGGCGTCCACCTGGGTGGTCATTGCATCTGCTGCTTCCTGGTCATCTGGTCTTACATGGTGGCTGCTCCCCAGTCTGACCCATGTTCCCTACTGTGTTCTGCCCTTTTGTCTCACTAAGGCACCCATCATCGGGAGCTCACGGGGTTGTATAACCTGACCCAGGTTAAGACGCTTCCACCCTTATGGAATTTTCTCATCTCAAGTTTTATACACACCCTTGACCCTGGTGTCAATTCATTTTGCTGGTCAAGTGATTTAATTGCTGTTATTGGACAGTCGGTCTACACAGGTGCACCTTCAGCATACAGTGAATGACATGAACGCATGCTCCTGTGCAGGAAGCCGCTCAGCTACGATGCAGAGCAAATGCTTCGTGAAGAGTCAAGTCCTTCACACAGCTCGTCTTAGTGTCTGCACCACAGGCAACCCCTGTCCAATGTCTACCAAGGAACACTGGTTAGAACATCCTATAAACGGAACTTCATATAATTGAGATAAATACAGAGCATAGATATACTATATGTGACAGTAGTGCTTCTTATTTGACAAATTTATCTTTTCAATATTTTTTGGGGTTCCATTCATATTGTCTTACATGCTTGGATGCCTGGGTTTATGCATTTCAGAATAGTATTCTAATACCTATCACAACTTGTTTATCCATTATCCTTTGATGGACATTTAAGTGGTTTCTAATTTCTGGCTGTTACAGGGCATATGGCTATCAACTTTCTAGTGTAAGTATTTATGAACATGTGGTTTAAAATAGTACCCTGTGGGGGGGAGGGCTGGAGAGATGGCTTAGCAGTTAAGCGCTTGCCTTGAGCCCTAAGGATCCTGGTTCGAGGCTTGATTCCCCAGGACCCATGTTAGCCAGATGCACAAGGGGGCACATGCGTCTGGAGTTGGGTTTCAGTGGCTGGAGGCCCTGGTGCATCCATTCTCTCTCTCTCTCTCTCAAATAAATAAATAAATAAATAAATAAATAAATAAATAAATAAATAAATAAAATTTTAAAATAGTGCCCTGGCCTAGGAAGATGGCTCAGTGTTTCAAGGTGCTTTCTTGCCAAGCCTATCAGACAGAGGTCAGTTCCTCAGTACCAATGTAAAGGCAGATTCACAAAGTGACACATTTGTCTGGAGTTCATTTGCATTGGCAAGAGGCTCTGGTGTGCCCTTTCCCCTCTTTCTTCTCTCAAAGAGCTAAAAATAACTTGAAAAAGGAATAAAAATAGGGTTGAAGAGAAGGCTTGGTGGTTAAGGGACTTGCCTGCAAAGCCTAAGGACCCAGGTTCAATTCCCCAATACCCATGTAAGCAAGATGCACAATGTGGCACATGCATCTGGAGTTTGTTTTCAGTAGCTAGAGGCTGTGGTGTGCCTCTCTCAAATAAATAAATATTTTTTATGGTTTAATGTTTACACAAGGGAGTTTTATTTTTATTCCTTTAAACAAAAAACTTTCCCCTGTGTAAACATTAAACTACAAACAGCAATTCTATTTACAGATATTATAAATCTTTTGACCTTTACATGTAAGTAGGCCCTCTGCTCCTCCTCCTCCTTATTCCCTCTCTTTCTCATCAAAATAGATTTAGTTACTCTATAGTCTCTGCACTTTCATGTTTATTTCATATTATTCCGTAATATTTCATATTTAGAATTAAATTGTCATTAAAATAAATATTTGGGCTAGAGAAATGACTTAGTGGTTAAGGCAATTGACTGCAAAGCCTAAGGATCCATGTTTGACTCTCCAGATCCCATGTAATCAGACAAAGAAGGTGACGCAAGTGTGCATGGTCACATATGCGCACAAGGTGGCACATGAGTCTAGAGTTCATTTACAGTGGCTGGAGGCCTTGGCATGCCAATTCTCTCTCTGTCTCTCTAGCTCTCACTCTCTTGCATGCAAAAAACATGCCAATCTTTTGGGTTTGCCTCAAAAACAATAAATAAATATTTGACATTATACTGAAGTTATAAATGAAGTTTGGGCAAATAGATATTATAACAAGATAAAATCCTTTAATATAAAAATGTTCAGAATTTCATTAATTTGTCTTAGCCACATTTTTTGGTTTTAAGTATAAAGCTTTTCACCTTTCATGAAAATTACTTCTAAGTATTTACATTTTTATGTTCTCCTACATGGTGTATTGTTTTTGTAATTGCTTATTGCTAGTGAATAGAAATATATTGATTTTTCCATATGGAATTTTTATTTTGAGACCGTGCTTAATGCACTCATTGCTCATACTGGCTTTATTCTTATTGAGCCTCTCATTTTCCACATACATGATCACGTCTTTATCCACAGGTAACGACTGCACTGTTTCCTTTCTTCTCCCACACTTGAGCTTTTGAAAAGTTATATCGTACATGTAGCTTATGAGAGGGGGAAGCTTAGATCATGGATTTAAAATCATAATTACTTTCAAATATAACCACTGAAAATTGTAGATTCCTAAGTGTCTCCTGTATTTTTGGATGTATTACTTTATCTATCATCCTTTTAAAAATATTTGATGGGGCTGGAGAAATGGCTTAGCGGTTAAGCGCTTGCCTGTGAAGCCTAAGGGCCCTGGTTCGAGGCTCGGTTCCCCAGGTCCCACATTAGCCAGATGCACAAGGGGGCACATGCGTCTGGAGTTCGTTTGCAGAGGCTGGAAGCCCTGGCGTGCCCATTCTCTCTCTCTCCCTCTATCTGTCTTTCTCTCTGTGTCTGTCGCTCTCAAATAAATAAATTAAAAAAATTAAAAAAAAATTTGATGAATTCTTATGAGGTTCTTTAGCTTATAGAACCACGATACATGTGTGTGTGTACAAGTATGTATATGTGTTTTATATATATATATATATATATATATATATATATATATATAAAAGATATATATATATATGTAAAAGATATATATATATAAAGAGATATATATATATATATATATATATATATATATATATGTATTTATCAGAGAGAGAGAAAACGAAGCAGAGAGTGATAGAGATAAAGGGTGTACCAGGGCCTCTACTGCAAACAAAGTCCAGATGCATGTGCCACCCTCTGCATCTGACTTTACGTGGGTAATGGGGAATCAAACCTGGGTCCTCAGGCTTTGCAGGCAAGCAGCTTAACCGCTGAGCCATCTTTCCAGGCCCCATCATAATTACAAAGAACTTGTTCCTTCTCCCTGGATATATCTTGCCATTGCTTTAAAACATGGTTCACTGTGGCCAGATACCTTGTGTGACTTAAATCCATTCACTTTCATTGAGATGGTTTCATGGCTGGGACTCTGTTAGTGTATTAGCAATCTATTGCTTCTTAACAAGTCACTCCAAAGCTTGGTAGTTTAAGGCCAGAATTGTGTAAGGGGCATGGATGGTTCCTCTCCTAATTTCCCTTGAACTTACTCCCGGGCTTATATGTGACTAGGGGGTTGTCAGGGAGCGGCAACAAGTGGGGTGTGGGCAGTGATGTGACGTGTTTGAACTCCAAAGTGGAATTAGATTCCACAAATGTGCAGGACATCCAAGGCCAGTGGACCTCAACTTTAGGTCTTTGTTAAAGGTAGCAAAGAATTGAAAATGCAGACTCAGAAATTTCTTTTAGAAAGAGTTAGAATCCAGAGGGCAGGAAAGACTAACCCAAAAGAAGTTCTCCCCCTTCCCAGCCAGGCTGGGAAAGGAGAAGGGAGATGTAAAAAAATCTCCCTTCACATCTACAAGGAATAAACACACACACACACACACACACACACACACACACACACACACACACACACTGCTTGAGCCCAAAAGACTGATACATAGCGAGGTTCTCAGAGCTTAGAAGATTAGAGATTATACACATAACACAGCAAGAAAGCACTCAGAACAGAACACACATGAAAAGCCAGCAGGAAAAACACCTAAGAAAAAGAAATTCTCCTTCCCATCAAGGCTGGGAGCAGGAGGGAAAACGGGATTATTCACGTACTGAGAGAGCCAAGATCTTAGGAAAGGCAGCCAAGAAGAAGGAACGGGAGACTCAGGCCAAGAGCCATAAGCAGAGGTCCGCAGACTGGTTGATGGGATTCATAGGGTCAAACAAACATCTGACCATGGCGACTCTCGTCCCCTGACTCAGATGTGCAAGGGAGGAGCCTGATTGGTTGTTGGGCTCAAGAGGGGGCTCAGGGAGGGCCAGCCCTCAGGTGTGTGAAGACTGTCAAAGCCAGAAGAGGCAGAAAGCTGCTTGCTGCTGAGGAATTGTTTGCAGACATTTTGAATAAGACTGGGTCTGACACAGGTTCTAGTCCTGCCAGGGGTGGTGAAGTGGCATGCTTACTCTCTTTGCTCATAGATGATTATATATGTATATCATAAAGGTCAGTCTTGCAGAGTGGCAGCAACATTGCAGAAGGGTGTGGACAAGTGACATGCCCTTTGAGATTTGAGGCCTTAATCATAAGCAGATAACATCAATTCTGCCATAGTCTACTGGTCAGAGCGTGATAAGCTCTGGTTAAAGCAGTGGCAAAAGATACTCAACCACTGAATGGAAGGAGGGACAATTAACTGGAGACCATGGGTCATGGATTCTGGAAAAGAAAGTCTTGCAATTGTTGGGTGCATTGTTATATGAACTTCTTTTATCACAGCTTGGTCAGTCATTTTCAAAAGCTATGTGCTTGCAAGGTAGGGTCCCACTCTAGCTCAGGCTAACCTGGAATTCACTATGTAGTCTCAGGGTGGTCTTGAACTCATCGTGATCCTCCTACCTCTGCTTCCCAAGTGCTGGGATTAAAGACATGCGCCACCACGCCCTGCTTGCACATTTTTAGTCTATATATTTTTTAGTCTATATATTTTTTCCCAATTATTTTGGTATTATTGTATATCTACTAGTTCTCTTTATGTCTTTTAAGTCTATGTTTCATGTGTTTTGAAGGACTGTTCTAATGCATAAACATGAAAGGATAATTATCTCCTGATATCTACATTGAAGTCTTCTTTATCTCCTATAGAAATGCTTAGTATCTTTTGGCCACACTGACTTTCTTATGGTTCGTGTTTGCACAGCACCTTTTAAAATTGTTATGCTGAGGATTAAGCCCAGCATGCACATAATTGACTCCTACTCTTCTTAGTCTGAAAAATATTACTGTAAAACACCTCTTTGCCATATATAGTAGTGCATATAGAATTTGGATATATTTAAAGGGAAATTCTTCTGTGTACCAAATAACCAATTTCCCATCCCTTCAAATATCTAGAGCGATTCTCCTCATGGGAAGTAATGGTAATAATAACAATGATAATTGAGCCAAAATAAAAACAAATAATTTCCACAACAGAAAAATTGCAAAAAGTCTTGGAGATGGGGAAAATAAATGTTTCCTTTTGCTCTTTAGCCTCCTCTGGACACTTAGGTTTGAAAAAAATGATATTGATTAGTAGTTTGATAATTTATCTTTCCCCATTTTACTTCCTTTTTCCCCAAACTTGTAAGACCTTAACATCTTTCAAAATAGAAGTACCATTTGAAATATCACTTTCTATGATATTTTATCAACTTCTATGCTCAGAAAATCCATCATTAGTTTAGGGAAAGATGGATTTCCTCTGAGACAAGGAAAGTTTGAAATGCCAGAATGTCCAGGGGGAAGTATAGCATCTATTCTTTACACTTTTAATCTTTGTTGCTTGCCCAGATCTGGTAGATTTAAAGGAATGGAATTCTAGCTGTATTTTTGTGTTATATCACAGGAGAATTATACTCCAACAACATCTGTTCTATTGGAAATTGTCAGATACTCATGCTTATGAAGAATTTGCATCAACCCCTTCCAAATAAAAGTAAATTAAATTTACAGACAGAAGTCTGGATGAAAGTGTTCTTTTATTCTTCCATTTTACCTAAAATATTCCTGAATATAACTTAGATTGGACCTTTTCTACTGCGGATTGAACTAAGTTCAATCAAAATGGCAGATAAATGTTTTCTGTAGGAGTTTATGACTCAACTTCTATATGGGGACTAAATCAATAGTAAAGCAACCACCCAGGTCAAGTTAACTGCAGATATTTCTTCCATGGGTAATAGTCTTCTGGGCACAGCAGTAAATATGCTTGAAAATGTAGCACTAAAACTTAGTGGGGTTTTGTCTGCAATATGTGCAAGGGTGCAAAAATCTGTGAATAATAGTGCACTATTGCAGATGGTCAACATAGCCTGCTGTGTAAGTCCTCAGAGGCTACTCTGATCATCAAGGTGCAAAAGTGCTTCTTAAATACATCCCCTAAATGCATAGCTACAACATCCTAAAGAACAGCAAAGCAACCATTTGCTCCAGTCATTTTCACTTAAAAAAAAAATTATCACTACTAGAATGTAGGTCAAGGAGGTGACGGGGCTACAGAGGAGAGACATGGCTCTTTATCAATGTCAGAGGAAATGTCATCATCAGGATAAAAGACGGGTACAGTGTTCAAGGTTCCATTCTCAAACGTCTGATGTCTGCTTTGTGCCTGCAGTCATTGAGCCAAATCTAATTCTCATCCATCCTGCTTAAGCTTTAGAGCCACTTAGAGTCAATTCTAGCTGAGCTCAGAGGTGTGCCGAGAGTCTGGCTCTTATCCCAGCTTTATGGCCTCAGTCCAGCCTGACAATCTTAAACTCCAGCAGTGCCTGAGAATGAACATGGAAAATTCTATGATTATTTTTATTAATTTTAACTGAAATAATTATTCTACATCAGGAGATGCTGGGTGATAATTTGATACATGTATACAATATTTACTAATCAATTTAGAATAATCAGCATTTGTGTTTCCTTAAACACATCATTTCTTGGTGTTGAAAGCCTTCAATGTTCTCTCTTCTATTACTTAATAAACTTTGTAATAAACTGTTGTCAAAATTGTCACCCTATTGTGCTATAGAACACTAGAACTTATTCTTCAGGTCTAACTGTGTCTTGGTAAATGCTATCCAACTTCCTCCTCTACCCCTCAGCCCTTACACTTTGAATCATGCAGAAATGACCATTCTACCCGATTCTTCCATGAGATCAATGCTTTTAGCTTTCATGTGTGAATGAGAATGTGCAGTATTTGTTTGCTGTGTCTGGCTCATTTTACTTAAACGTGATGTTCTCAAGTATTCCATGCATGCTGACAAGACATTCCATTATTTCTTAAGGATCAGTACTATTCAACTGTGTATAGTACCACGTTTTCTTTATGCAGCCATCTGCCAGTGGATACATTGATTGTTTCCACATTTTGGTTATTCTGAACAGTCCTTTATTGAACAATGAAGTGTAGGTATCTCTGATACACTGATTGCATTTGGATATATACCAAGTACGGGCACATCTAGACCAGATGGTATTTCCATGTTTACTTTTTGGAGAAACCTTTATACTGTTTTAGAGTCCATACTCATTTACATTCCCACATTAGGGTCTAAGACTGTTTTATGAGGTGGAAGATGGAGAAGAAGAGAGAAACCAGGGAAGAACCAAGTGGGAATGCTCTGGCCCTGTGCCCCAGAAGAGGTGCCCCAGTCCTATGTGCATCACTGACAAGGTGCTGTCCTAGTCTCTTCCCAGTGCACAAGGAACCCGGATGCTGAAACGTCATGCCAACCTAGAGCCTTTTTAAAACCCAGCTGTTCTCAGGCCACAGAACCCAGCATCTTGCCTTCAAATAGTTCAAGTCTGCCTCCTGAGCTTCAGTGGCGTGCTTCCGCGGGCTCGCTTTCCCGACCTGCTGCCGTTAACCGTCCTCTAGTATGACCGGCCCTACCACGAGGGGCTGACCCACAGTGGCTGATGGCTAAACAGGCTGGGTGAGTGAAGAGTGCCCCAAGGGCTGCCAAGTGCACACACGTGACTGAAACCTTTTCTAGTAGTTACTTTCTCACTGCTGTGACAAAATACCTGACCAGAAGCAACTTAAGGAAGGATGGATTTTTTGTGGCCCACAGTGTGAGGCTACACTCCATCGCGGCAAGGAAGAGACGGCAGCAGGAGCATGACAGCCGCTCACATTGTGTCTGCAGTCAGCAAGCAGAAAGCAACGGACTTCGTGGGTTCAAATAATAATGACAAGGCTGGAGAGGTGGCCTAGTGGTTAAGGCATTTACTTGCAAAGACTAAGGACCTAGGCTGGACTCCCCAGAACTCATGGCGCATGCACGTGGAGTTCATTTGCAGTGGCTAGAGGCCCTGGAACACAAAGTCTCTCTCTACGTTTATATATGCCACTCCCTCGAAAATTAAAAAAGTAATAATGACTGATAGTTATTAATAAATAAGTAAATAATAGCCTTTTCCTCAAAGTTGTAATTGGGAGGAGCTCAGCAAGGTGGTTCTTCTTTACTCTTCATGGTATAAGTCATAACGTCTTCCCTGCGGACAGGAGGAGCTTCTTTCAAGTTCATTTACATTGCTGTGGAGTGGGTACTGGAACTGAGCTGGAACTCATTCAGGATTGTGAGTGAAGGCATCCGTGTCCTCTCTGTGCAGCTTATTTTTTTTTTTTTTTGTATGCACTGTTTGTAAGCATTTTGTTGTTGCAGTTATTATGACTTTTGCTACATGGGGAGGTATAGTTTTATGGCACCTCAGGTGGTACGGATTTAAAAGGACCACTTGGGGCCTGGAGAGATGGTTTAGTGGGTAAGGGAGTTTGCACAAGCATGAGGGCCTGAGACCAACTGAGTTTGATTCTCCATGACCCGAATAAATTTATGGGCATGACCATATATGATTTTAACCCTAGACCTGGGTGGAGGAGAGACAGGAGAATCACTGGGACTCCTGAAAACTGTAGCTCTGTGTTGAGAGAGAGACAGAGAGAGAGAGAGAGAGAGAGAGAGAGAGAGAGAGAGAGAGAGAGAGAGAGAGACTCTTTTGATGAAAATATGTGGACGAGTAATAGAGGAAGGAAAGAAACCCAATGCTCATCTCTGGCTTCTGTGTTCCTGTGAGAGCACCGTGATATATGCACATGCATACACCCACCTGTTCCCTCACATACAGAAGGATCACTTGGGATCATACAGTTTGGGTGGAAATGTGATTGTGATTTTTTTCTAGGACTTCCTGACAAAACATTCTCTCTTCCTCTTTGTCTCTCTCTCTCTCTCTCTCTTCCCGCCCTCTCTCTCTCTCTCTCTCTCTCTCTTCCATGTCACATACATTCTTCTCATTCCAGTCTTTTCTAAAACTAGTTCAAAATAAAAGTAATGGACAAAATATTCTCAAAATGTGTGCCTGAGAAGAGATGTGGCCACTGACCATTCATCTTGCAATCCCTCTCCTGCCAGGGTTACCATCTCAAATGCCTCATGAAAACGCACATGAAAGAAAACATTTTTAAAATGTAAGAATTAAAACCATTTTCCCAAGTGAGACTAAAATGCAGCAAGATTTGCTGTCTCAGATGCTTAGCATTTCAGCATTCTTCAATCTTTGGTGAGTACGTGCAATCTATCTTTAGAACACTAGAGGAAAAAAAAATCCGAAAATGATACAGAGAGAATCCATCTGGAATCAATTGTTTAAAATGTTCAGCAAACCCTCCTTCTCTCTGGAATGCTCCAGTCCCTGAATAGAGTTGAGATTAAAATAACTCCCATCTCATTCCTTGTTGGAAAGTTTTCGAGAAAAGGGTGTTCCAGCACTAAGAATCCCACTGAAGAATTCTATCTGGTATATTGTGTGTGTGTTTGTTTTCTTCTATCTTGAACCTTCTTTCTGTTGTATTTCTATGTTTGTGGCATACATGAATGTGCATATGCACGCTTACATGTGTATGGGTACACGTGTGTGCATGCATGTGCATGTCCATGCCGAGGCCAGTAGTTGACCTCTAGTGTCTTCCTCAAAAGAGCGTTACATTTTTTTGTTAGTTTGTTTAGTTTTGTTGTGTTTTGAGACAGGGCTCTCACTGGCCCTGGATTTGGTTAGACTAGTGGGCTCTCAAGTCCTGGGATGGTCCTGTTTCGGCCTTCCTGGTGCCGGGACAGCAGACGCACCCTGCCCTGCCTGGCTTTTACAGAATCCGAACTCAAGTCCTCATGATTGTATGCCAGGGACCTTAGGGACCCCCCAGCCATTTTTTGTTCCTTCTTCTAATTGTTCCAACCTTATATGAGCCTAGCAGTTGACTTCTTTTCTAAGTGAAGGGAATTGTGAATTTTCTCCAAGGAAGAGAAGCTAGCACCAGAATGTCCAAATAAAATGGTTGATGATCAATTGAACCATCTGGGCATTACACCAGCCTCAGCTAACAGTGTGTTCAGCATTGCACAGTGGGATGCATTTTATCACACAGGCAAAGGGAAAAACATCTTTTTTATACAGGCCAGGCCAAAAGACACATTCTTTATAGGGCGTTAAATTCAATCCTTTTTCCAGCTAGGACTCTTAAGTCTCCTTCACACTGACTTTCTGGCCTATGCTTTCTTCGGAAATCTCTGTGGTTCTTGCTTGGTGAAAATTTCCAGGCATAAATAATGAACCAGACTCTGTATCAAGTGATTTTCCAAAGCACTGTAAAAAGCACATTTCCTCTCATCAAGTGACCCTCACTACTCATGATCCCAAACTTCGCATCTCACAGTCTCTTTTACTCACCCTCATTAGCAGCACCTTGAACCCTGTGTTATTCCGTGGCCAGCAGCTCTGTGCAGCCTGGCAGTACCCATCCCCTGAAACTTCCTCTTTTATGACCAAGCAAAGTTTCTGCTTTTGATTTACTGCTACCCAACAAGCAAAAAGACCATGTGCATATCTGACACATACTTACCTGGCTGGCTGTAATGTGTTTCTTTCTGAGGACATTTAAGGTTTTGAACTTGTAATGGATAGCGTGCGCTTGCTTGGTTGCTCGACTCAGTCTATGGTGTGGGCATCGGGATCCGGTTTGTAAGGAAAAACTCCTTACACAGTGGGTGGTGGGATGTCACGTAACAAAGGGACGAGCGTGTTGTTTGTCCTCCAATTCTTTGCCTCAGGGTGGCTGAGCACAATCTTCTTGTGAACTTCTAAGCTTAGTGGAGAACTAGCTGGGAATATCTCATCTCCTTTCTCTATGCCCCATCTGACGAGCTGAGGGTTGGGCCTTGGGTACTTTTATGAAGAGGAAAAGAAAATTATCATAGCATGTATAACCCAGTTTAGAACCCACCTTTTCTCAAAATTAGTGACATACATTCAATTTCCATTCAAGTTTTACTTATCCATGCTGGGCTCCTGCTGAGTACCGTGGACTTCTCAGCTCATGCTTGGCATCAACGAGTGCAGCCTAAACACTCCTCTGTGGTAGATACAAGAGCCATGAACAGTAGGCAGCGCTGAACACTCCAGGTGCCAATTTCTCCAGGCCCCTGGTACATACTAATGCCCAGTTTCATGTGTACGGTGCCCAGCTTGGGATGGCACTGTGTCTTGTTGTTGTTTATTCCAAGAAACACACATGCATCCCTTTCATGGTGATACCCACAGGAGGACAAAAGTGCCTGTGTGTTGGCTGGTATCTGACCTGAAAAAGCCAACCACTATTATGCATTCATTCGGGTTTGACAGCCGGATGGCTGACCACACCCCTGCATCGTCTGCATTATCTTTCTGTCGGCTCATAAGCTGTCTAGGACTGGAGGGGAAGCGCTTCTTACTCAGTATCGGGTTTCACATGAAAGTCATGGTAGGCAGCACTTTTGGACCAGAACCAGCCTCAAATCTTGCTGTCTTTACTTAAGTGTCTTCTGACGCTGCCCAGTCCTTCCCACTGGCCATAGTATCTCTTGCCAACCTCCAAAAGCTACTAAAGTTAGATTCCATGAAAGTAAAAGAAAAACTCCTGGGATTGCTCCTGTGCTTTAGTTTTCATATTGGTCCCTTTGGGAAATGGTCATCTACAGCCCTAATCTCTTGATAGCACGCTTTCAAAGTGCCCAGTGTGAGCATTCGCCTCCGTGGCTGAGCTGCTGTTTCCAAATCGCTTGTGCTGAGAAATACCCTTGCTGCAAGGAGGGAGGATCTACATACAGAAATGTGTTTCATTCACTTATTTGAAAAAAAATATTTACTGAACACCTTTTATGTACGAGATCAGATGGAGGCATGAAGGTTTCAGGGTCACAGGAGGACACAGCTGAAGTCAAAGAGAGGTGATAAGGCCTTGAAACAGTAAAGCTTGGAGACTACAGGCACTTAGTGAAGGAAGCCTGGCCCTCCCTGGCTAGGGTAATGATCTTCATGAAACAAAGTTTTGATCCTGGAGAGATGGCTTAGCAGTTAAGGCATTTGCCTGAAAAGCCAAAGGACCCCGGTTCATTTCACCAGGACCCATGTTAGCCAGATGCACCAAGTGGTGCATGCGTCTGGAGTTCCTTTGCAGTGGCTAGAGGCCCTGGTGTGCCAATTCTCTCTATATATATCTGCCCCTCTCCTTTCTTTCTTTCTTTCTTTCTTTCTTTCTTTCTTTCTTTCTTTCTTTCTTTCTTTCTTTCTTTCTCTGTCTCTTTCTTTCTCTCTCTCAAATAAATAAAAATAAAATATTTTACACAAGAAGTTTCATAATCCCAACTTTCTTCATGAGTTCTGAGTAGCTAATGCAGCAGGCATGCTATTTTTATATCGTATGAGATTAATTTAAAGTCTCTGGCTGCACCCCTTGTCCTCATGTGACTCATTTGTCAGACACAGCACTCCTATGATCAGGAGGCGGAAGGCAGGGGCAGGTGCCAGGGCCATGGAGTCAGACTGTCTGGACTCATACCTAGCTTCCCCTTGCTGGTGATGTTACTTTGGGGAACTTACTTGCTTGTGCCTTGGGTTTTTAATCTGTGAAATGACATGCTGTCATTTACCTTATGTGGATGAAATGAATTTTAATAAAATCAACACCCCAGAAAGCACTTAAATAGGGTCTGGTTCATGATGAGCCTTCTGAAAATGTCAGTTCCTACTACAATACCTTGTGGAGGGAGGCAGGCACAAAATGCTTTATGGATAAAATGAGTTCTGAACCTTCAAAAGTTCGATAGTGAAACTTTATTTTTCTAGGATGTGGTTGAGAAGAAGTGAGTCAGTTCCATCAACAGGCTTTCTGAATCCTGAAGGCTACAGTTGCCCATTTCCAAAGTAGTCTAGACAGACGCCTGCCCTGTTTAAGCGTCTGCTGGTTTCTTCCACAATGCTCCCTGTACTGGCCTGCTTTCTACCAGTGTGAATTCTTAAGAAATATCCACTTTAAGGAGAGACTTGTTTGGGTCCCCAGTTTTTCAGCTTTGGAGGATTCAGTTCTTGATCACAGGTACTGGGTTCTACTTCTCCCAGTCCGTGATGGGTAGATTTTTCAGGGCAGGAGCACAGGGTAGAGCAAAGATGCTCACCCCTGCCGGCTGGAATAAAGAGAAAAGAGAGAAAGAGAGGGAGAGAGAGAGAGATGAGAGATTAGATAGATGATAGTAAGATAGATAGATAGATGATAAAGATAGAGGATAGATAGTTATAGATATAAACAGATGATAGATAATAGGTAGAGATAAATAGATAGATAATAGAGATAGATGATAGATAGATGATAGATAGATTACCAGAGATCAGGAATGGGAATAGCCAGGGGCCAGGGAAAAAAATGTACCCTACAAAGTTATGCCCCTGGGACCTACATCCTTGAATGAGACCTTACCTGTCAAGCGTCTACCACCTCCAAGTAGTCCATTAATTTCGGAACCACCAATAGTTCATCCATTGGTGGGATCAGAACGCTCATAATTCAATTACATTCCAAAATCCCCACCTTTGAATTATGCTGCTTTAGGGAGCCTGCTTTCAACATAGTAGCTCTGACATTCATCCCAGATCCAAACAATGATGCTCTCTGGACACAATGAGGACGCTGTTGCCAGAGACGCTTCCCTACTCTGGGTATGTGAGACATGGGTTGATTATTTCAAGACATTCAGTCTCTATGACTCCTTTCCTCATGTTTTTTTCTTCTGAGAACCCTACCTCATGGCAGCCTCCACCACTATTCACTTAGCATTCCTAGTTCCATATAAACAGCAGTTTTATTTACCTCTTTGCTACATGGTAATTGTTGGAATCATCAGTACTTTTGGAAGAAGATAGGAGGTGTCGGGGTGACAGGAGGAAGCCATTATTGAAACCATGATAAGTAGGAAGCTTGAAAATGAATGATTAGCGAAGGAGACTGTATATTCTTCGCTTTCCAACTTTTATTTGATCCCAATTTTATATCTGAGTAGGTTTAAATTTATTTTTCTTACTCATGGCTTCTTTCTCCTGTGATGTCTCATGACTCAGAAGCAACAAGAAAAGAAATATAAATAATCAGGGCCTGCAGCGAAACCTTCGAAGTCCAAGCTTCATTTGTGGTTACTCAGACTTTGGTTTCAGCAGGATTAAATGGCAATGTCTCATAGGGCGTGGGCGGGTTAAGAACAATGCTTCAGTTCTTTCTCTATGTACCTTTATTTTTTCCCGGATGCATCTCCATCCATGTATGCATGTGCTCATAGATCTGTCCATCCTCCTCCCAATTTCTATAATGGGTATTCCTGGAGGATGAAGGAAAGATGGCAAGACTGTTTCCAGGAGATCTGAACTTTGAGGAGTAAGACACTTTACAAAATGCATATGTTTAGTGTGAGAAACAGCCGAACACTGGTGTACCTGACTTTTTCTCCAAGAATCATCTCACCCACCACATTCTTCTGGGTGAACTCTTCCTACTCTCAATATAATTTCTAGGTTTCATTTCAAAAGAAAAGATGTCATATGACAGTTTATTTTAGAGAGAGAGGAAGAGGGAGGGAGAGAATTGGCATGCCAGGGAATCAGCCACTGAAATTGAACTCTAGACACTTGTATCACTTAGTGGGCATGTGGGACCATGCGCTTGCCTCACCTTTGTGCCTTTGGCTTATGTGGGATCTGGAGAGTCAAACATAGGTCCTTACACAGGCAAGCCCCTCAACGGCTAAGCCATAAGAAGTCATGTGCTCATTAGTGGCTTTTTAATTTGGCAGCCCCACCCACATTGAGCATGACATTGTCCGACCCCTCCTCGGGCCTTCAAGAAGCTCCTAAATACTTTCTTCTTTTGCCACCCTTGCCCCGCCACTCCAAGTCCTCACAGCTGAATGTCCATTTTTGTGATATTTCAATGAGATACTATTCCAAAAAGATTAAGTAGTTCAGGCATTCTTGGTTCATAATAAAAAATGTTTCCACAGTTACTTTCAACCCTATGAACTAAGAACTCATGGGCAAGTTTCTCATTACTCTCTTTGCTAAGCTGGACCTGAATAATGGGCAGGAAATCCTTCTCCTGAGGATGGAAACAAGGTCAGTGGAGACCTGAAGACGAAGCTGTGGAAAGAATATGGGAGATATGTGTGACTGTATGACCTTGGCTGGCAAATCTTTCTGTCTTTCTATCCTTCCTATGACCTAAGACTCTGGAGGCCTCAGAAGGCTCTGCCCATCAAATAAGGTCATAGTGATGGAAGATTTTGAAAACTGTATTTTGTAGGAGTATGATATTCCCCACCAATAGCACTTCCATTAAGCTAAGAGCTGAATCATTGAGGCTGGCAAGGAGACAACGGATGAAGAAGAAAAGGTCGTGGAAAATCTAGACATAATATTGAGCTGAGTCATTCTCCTTGAGCCTTACCCCGGGGTAAGTCAGTGCAGGGCGAAACAGCCAAGGGCATGTCAGGTGAGCTATAGGGGAGAAGGAGGGTTGTAATTTTGTCTGGAAAATGAGTCAAATGCTGGAAGGAAAAAGAAGAGGGGATTTTTTTTTTTTTTTTTGACAGCTGAGGACACCTGCCAGTGAGAATCGTGGATGACGTATTCGCTCCGTTAGGAAGTCACTCTGTTTGCTTGCACTAAGTACCTACTATGAGCAAGGCACAAAGGCTGTGGGGTTACAGGGGGGCTGCATGATGCAGTTCTTACCACTGCTTACAGAAACAACCAAAACAAGCAAAATATAAGATGAAATGAACATCATTCCCCAGTAATGTCTTTACCTTTATGTACATTTTGGGCCAGCTTGAACTACCACCTCAGGAAAGTGTGTAAAGCTGGTCTTTCCTCTGTTGGAGAACTGGATGTTCCTTGAATGGGGGGGGGGGCATGTGACCTAAACCAGATAGCTACGTGACTTTATGGAGACTTAACAGCTTTGAATGAAGCTCTTCAGAGAAATCGGGGTGTTAAGAATGTGGCTTGGTCACCAGCTAGTACATAGACCAGCCTTCGAGTTGGTCTAGTGAGCAGGTTGTCATTTTAGTTCCTCATCCTGTATCTAGGTCTCCAGTTTACCTGACCACGTATCCCCTGACTAACTCACACGAGACCTACCGGCCTCAACTTTCTCATGTGTAAAATAGAGTTCAGAACATCAACTCGTCGGGAATGTTGTGACAATTAACGTGGTGAGCCATGCAACTTGCCAGTCACGTGCCCACACAGGGGCATTTGTGGCTCTTTGGGCCAGGTTTCAACCAACAAGAAGACAGTGCCTCAGTTACTGTGTTCCA
This sequence comes from Jaculus jaculus, assembly GCF_020740685.1. Classification (NCBI taxonomy): domain Eukaryota; kingdom Metazoa; phylum Chordata; class Mammalia; order Rodentia; family Dipodidae; genus Jaculus; species Jaculus jaculus. The sequence goes on from NC_059114.1 coordinate 87,043,577, forward strand.
GAAATGAATATGGTTGGAAGAAAGTGCATTTTAATCATGTTTTTCTGCTGAGTACAAAACTTAACCTATCATGTCATATCAATATCAAAATTCCCCTATGCTGGCTTTTTCAGAGATTCTCAACACATAGAAAGGACCTTCCTGTTGAGGGCAATTATTGACTAGAAGAAGGCATACATAACAGATTGGGTTAGTGAACACCAAGGGCTCATGTCGGGCTGCCTCTGAAGTTATCTGAACAGGGTCAGATTCTTTGGAAACATAATTTTCAAGGGTAGCATTTGGCTGTCTTCTCAGTTTGCAGGAGGCTACAGTGGGTGAGAACAGTTCTACCTGCAATACTGAGAGCTGGGACTAAGGAATCTTCATAGCTTTTCAAACTCATATAATCTGATTTAAAAGCAATGAATAATGGCAGTATGGAAAGATGTACTTGTTCATGGCACAATAAAAAATAGATGTCCTTGCCACACAAAGTTCTTAATGTCTTTCCCCCACAGGGGAAAACAATCACCACAAGAAATTAAAATTTCACTCCTTGTTCTTATTCCTTCAAAAAGGCTCAGTGTCACTTTCTGAGATTTGATCCAATTCTTTGCCCATTTTAAGTGCAGAATATTTTAGGATATAAATGTATATGCATAAAATATATACAATAATATTTTTCTTACTTGTATTTGGCATGTTGCTACCAGAATAAATTTACATTTCATTGAACTATTTTTGTCCAAAGAACTCAACGCTTTAGAAGTTTTAGTTCAGCATGCAGAATTTAGACACTTTGGGTCTTATTCTCTCTAATTCACAGAGAAGTAAACAGTACTCGGACAAGCCCAGAATCTCAGAGTCTCTGACATGAAAAGCCTCTAAGTGGATGTGAATTGAACATGTCTTTAAGGAAAGAAGAGTGTGTTTGGGTCAGAGAGGAAAGTCTGATGCTAATCTCATCTGAAGAAGGAAGGCCAGTATCACCACCTGGAGGGTGGAATTAAGTTCTATTCACACTACCATGATATTTTTCTACTTTTTGATTTTATTTTTATTTATTTATTAGAGAGAGATATACAGAAATAGGGAGAGAGAGAGAGATAATGGGCACACCAGGGCCTCTAGACAGTGTAAACAACTCCAGATGCATGCACCCCCTTGTGCATATTGCTTACATGGGTCCTGGGGAGTTGAACCTATGTCCTTTAGCTTTGCAGGCAAATGCCTTAACTGCTAATCCATCTCTCCAGCCCTACTGTTTTCAATGGTGTGGTAGAAGAGTTCTGATGTATGTAACCTTGTGAATATCACTCAGTGGTTTTGGAGCTCAGATTTATTATCTGCAGATGAAAAAGGGTTGGATGTAGATAGAAAGTATCTGTCTGACTTATGCCAACATCAGACATCAGCCACAGTCATGGCACTGGTTCTTGCTAAGCTAACATTTGGCCTGAGCATATTTTTTTCAACAACATAGTAGTGATGGTTAGTCCTCACTGTCACCTTAACTAGCTGTAGAATCACCTAAGGCCACTCTGCTGGCTGTGGAGAGTGTTTCTAGAATAGTTTACCAGAGGACAGAAGACCTGCCTTGAATTCTAATGGGGTATCTGGAGAATCTGGCATTCTGGACTGAATAAAAAGGGAAAAGAGGGGAGTGGTAGTTTAAATGTAAAATGTCCTCCATAGCTAAGCTAAGCCCTACACTTAATCTCCGGCTTTAAGGAAAGAAGAGTGTGTTTGGGTCAGAGAGGAAAATCTGATGCTACTCTCATCTGAAGAAGGAAGGCCAGTATCACCACCTGGAGCGTGGAAGCCCGGCTGGTGGAGCCTTTATGAGGTGGAGGGTTGCCGGATGAGGGGATGAGGTGTGTCTCTGTAAGTGTGCTTTGGGGTGTCATAGCCCAGCACCTCTTGCTGCATCCACTGAGCACACTCTCTCTACTTCTTTGTGGTGGAGATGTGACACAGACTGGTTAACTGCTGTCATGCTTTCCCTGACAAGACGAAACTGGAATAAACTCTTTCCTTCCATAAACTGCTCTGATGAGACAGTTTGTCCCAGCAGTAAGAAGGTAACGGCAACAGGAGAGTTGAGCCCCAGTATTCACCCCTGTCTGCTTCCTGACCAGGTGCCTCCCATGCCCACTGCAACATCCAATGCCACCCCGGACGCCACACCTACCCTGACCCGCCAACATCAGCCTCAAATAAACTCTTTATGTAAGTTGGTTTTGCTCAGGTATTTTGTTGCCACGATGAGAAAATTAACTAAGTGGTAGGTGCTTCCGGTAGTCAACAGGAGCTGATAAGATTAGTCAAGGAAGGAAAACTGATCTGGCCCACTTGGGCTGGAAGATTTTAAAAGCCCCATCTCAAATCCTGCCATTCTATTCCTCACACAGCCTCGACGTTTCCATAACAATGATTTATACCCACTGAACATGTGGAAAACACCCATAATACCCTTCGCTATAAGGGAGCCCCAGGGGACATCGCCCCAGACTAATGAAGTACTTAAAATGTCACACACATAGCCCAGGGCAGGCAAGTGCTAACTGATGGGCTGTTGGGGACTGACCTCGGGATATAGAGATATCATCTGGTTTCTCCCAAACATAAGCTATGCGACGTGATTCTCAAACTATGCCACAAGGAGAGGGGAAAGGGAACATCCAGTCATAAAAGCTCCAGCTATTGGCAGCAAAGCACCATTAGATCTCTGTGGAATGTTTGGTTGTGCTGTGGTTGAGATGACATTGCAAATATGCAGAGCTCTGAGCACAAGCTCCCTTAGCCTTCTGTGCCTCTCTGGGCCTCTGGTAAGGAGTTTCATATTTACATATATTACCCAGGGCATGGGACTTAGCGAGAACACAGTGTTCAATAATTGTGCTGATTAGGTCTCTATGAATAGATGCTGCAGAATGATGTCCCCAGTTGTTTCTTCTATTTTGCCCTGGACTCTAATTTTTTTTTTTATTTTTATTTTTTTGCCTAGCAAAGCTAAGACATTCGTAAAAGAAACAAGGCCTTTTTTGAAAATGCAGCATTGACGCATTTCTGCAGGACAATAGCTGTGGCGGGATTGCCCGCTCCCTTTGGTCTCTGTTCCTCTTGGATGACTTGAATCTCGGCCACTTTCCAAGCTGGATGGACAAAGCGACACAGGTGAAGATATGCTGTAGAAGGCCATGCTCACACGCGGCCGTGGGACCTGCAGGGCGGAGCTGCCTGAGATAATCGAGGGAGACCACGCCAGCGGGGAAGCTACAGCCACGCGTGACTTGCTTCCAGTGTCCTGCGACCCGCAGTGGCCCTCCCTCCTCAGCCCAGCATCACAGACGTGTGATAACACCACACACCAGGGCCGGGATGCAAGACACTCATTCGCTCACAGTTCTGGGGTGTGGAGGTCTGCTGAGGGCGCGGGAAAGGACCCAGTCCAGCTCTCTCTGTTCTTGGTTTGCAGGTGCTCCCTCGGGCTGCCTCACGTGGCCATGCTGTGTGCCTCTCTGGCTCTCCTGATCTCTCCTCTAAGAACATCAGAGCCCACCCTAATGGCTTCATCTTAGCTCAATCACCTCCGAAGCACCCTGCCTGCAAATACGGTCCCATGTGGATGTACTAAGCTTTCAAAGTATAGCGTACCATAGGAGCGCTCATAATTTAGAGCATTTTCCTAAGTTAGAATATTACCTATATTACTTCATTTAATTCACTGCCTTAGCTCACTTATGAGTAAAGTACCATATCGTTGGCTTGTTTTACAGGTGGGGAAACTGAGGTTCAGAAAGGGGAAGGACATGCCCAAGATCCTCCAGCTACACAGATGCGGTCTCTTTAGTTGACAAAAATCCATTTCTTAATTCTTCCAGCAAGGCCACCTCTAAGTATCATCCTAGCTATTAGCATGCTCATTAGCACTCTTGTACTTACAAGTTTAGTAATTATTCCTTTTTATGTATGAATGTGCAGGTCCGTGTGTGTGGGTACACCTGTATGCACACAGATGCATGTGGGGGTCAGAGGACAGGTTTCAGGAAACCATTCGGTGTCTTTGTTTTCTTTCCTTTGTTTTAGATAGGACCTCTTGTTAGCCTGGAGGTCACCAGTTAGACTGGCCTGGCTGGCCTGTGACCCTCCAGGGTCTGCTAATCTCCACTTCCCCCAAATATTTGTTCTCTGTTAACACACGTGTATATGTAGAGATCCTTTTCTTTTCTTTTTTTTTTTATCAAGTGTCTCTCTTTCAGTAAGTGCCTCATATTTATTAATTTGATTGAAAGCTTTTTGAAAATAGGATACAATGAATGAGATGAAGGCTAGGCCACTAACTAGACAGTTTAGGCTCCAAGGACAAAAATCCAACATGAGGATCAGGGTGGCGAATCTGTGATCCAAAGAGATTGCTGAAAATCTGATGGAGCTGCTATATCGCCCTTATTTTATTAAGACTATGGATTGGTAGTGGCAGTGATGAAGGACTTGAAGGAATGGGCATAATTCTAACACTCGGTTCTAGGAATTCCCTCTGTGCAGGCTAGAAAAGATGAAGTAAAGGTAGGAAACTTCTTCCTCAAGGTCATATTCCAAAAGTGAGGCGGAGGCCATGGCAACAGCAGAGTGGGCAGGTACCCGTCAAACGTTTTCTATCCTGTAGGATTCAGGCTGTGATATTTCAATTTCTTATGTGGTTACTTTTGTTCAGTTAAACAGAGGAGGGCCCCTGCGGAATGGGACAGCAGGGAAGGAAAAGAGGGTACCAATACATGCTGTTTCCATACAAAGTATGTTCTTTTTTAAAACTATTTTTTAATGTGTTTTAATTAATTAATTATTTATTTGAGAGAGAGAAAGACAGAGGAAGGGAGAAGAGAGAGAGAGAGAGAATGGGCATGCCAGGGCTTCCAGCCACTGCAAATGAACTGCAGATGCATGTGCCCCTTGTACATCTGGCTTACATGGGTCCTGGAGAATTGAACCAGGATCCTTTGGCTTTGCAGGCAACTGCCTTAACCGCTAAGCCATCTCCCCAGCCCAAAGTATGTTCTCAGTAATAAAAAAAGAAGTCAAGGTAGACCATGGTTCGTGTTACTTGTGCATGCAGAATTTATGTGAAAGGTACAAGATGGAACTAGACATAGACAGTTTATGCAAGAGCTACTGGGTTTGTTTAGGCAGAATTTGAAGCCCTCATATTAGGGTTTGAATGTGAAATGTCCTCCAGCAGCTCACTTGTCTGAACACTAGCTAACCAGCGTTTGGCGCTTTTTTTTGAAGATTGTGGGACCTTGGGAACATGTGGCCAGCAGAGAGGCTAGCCTTGACGATTATGTCTGCTTGCTGATCCGCCCAGATTCAATGAGCAGCTCTGCTGCATACTACACAAACATAAGCTCTGCCATGCCTCCTACCATGACAGTAGGGCTGTGACTGAAGTAAATATGTCCTTCCTTAACTTGCTTTAGTCAGGTATGTTCTCATAAAAAAAAAAAAAAAAGTGATGAATTTGCCAGGTGCAGTGGTGCGCACCTTTAATCCCAGCACTTTGGAGACGGAGGTAGGAGGATCCCTGGGCATTCGAAGCCACCCTGGGACTATATAATGAATTCCAGGTCAGCCTGGGCTAGAACCTCAAAAAAACAAAACACAAACAAAAAGAAAAGTAATGGATAGATTTCACCAGCAACATAAGCTTTGCTCCACATAAGGTCATGGCATAATGTTTTCTCTTTTCTTTGCCATGGTCAAAGGGAAATAACTGAGTCCATTTCAAAGAGAGATGGTTTATATATAACAATTGGTTTAAATATAACAATTTCTTGTTACGAATCCCATATCTTCCTTTGGGTTTTCCTTTTTGTGGTCTGATTTCTTTCTTATTTATTTATTTATTTTTGGTTTTCTGAGGTAGTGTCTCATTCTAGCTCAGGCTAACCTAGAATTCACTATGTAGTCTCAGGGTGGCCTCAAACTCATGGCGATCCTCCTACCGCTGCCTCCTGAGTGCTGGTATTAAAGGCATGTGCCACCACGCCCAGCTTGGTCTGATTTCTTTATTAACTCACACCAAGGTTCAATGATAAAAAAACAAACAGCATTCTTCATTTACATTTCTTCTCCCAAGTTTGTACTTATTACTAGAGCAAGTCATTTAGTGACTAAAGCTTAGAAACTAATGGTGGCCTGTCCTGGACTTTAAACTGACCTCAGAAGATAGGGAAAGGAAAGTAGAGACAAGTTTTGGATTCAATCCTCTGTTTTCCAGATCTCCTGCTCCAGGATACAGTGTGATCGGTGATCAAACTACTGGATGTAAAGAAACAAATGAGTTCTGGAGCCATCGTATGGAACCAGGAAACTTGGCATAACCTTGACATCACTGAACCTTTGATGGAAGAAAGCCAGTCTCTTGAATCTTCTTGAATGTGTGCTTTGAGCTTGAGACATACATTTACATATTGTGCACAGCTGTGGCTGTTTGCGAGCAAAAACCTCTGTGATGATGGCTTATGCTTTATTTTGGAAAGAAATTCTATACTTGTATTCCTCGATAATGCTCCAAACGCTTTCTCTGTGAGACTAGCCTTTGGGTTCTAGCTTATGTCTCTAATTTGGCTTTGGTATAAGGTAGGTGGCATCTTCAAAAGTTATTTTCCTTGAAGTAATCTGTCTGACCCATTTGTGTGAAGAGATAACTCCATCTGTCCTTGTGCAATGCTCTGAAATCCTATGAGTCAAAAATCCAAACCTATTCTTCTTAGGAATATAGACAATTGTGAGGTTACTTCCACCAAAATAGATAAACATGAGGCTCTATCTTAGGTGAGTGGGGAGGGCATTCAGTTCTGAAAAATTGTGCTTTCTTGAATGTTATGCCACTTTAAGAAATGAAAACTTAAGGCATAACAAAATCACAGTTTTCCTCTAAAAACAGGATTTATAAAAATCATGTCTCTGGTGTCTCAATAGCCCAATAACCCAAGGGAAACCAACAAACAGAATTATTATTTTGAAAACTCTAGGTTAGCAGGATAATGCTTTGTAGTATCATTGTAATTCCCATTTGGATAATGTAGGCTTTTCCCCATCAAGCAGTCCAAGTTTGGAGAGTGAGGCTTATTGCTTAGCAGGAATGGGTAGCTATTAGTTAAAATAACAGTGATTATAACCATAGCAGCTAATGCTTGTAGAGCAATTATCATGTCACTGACCTTGGTCTCTATAGTTTGGTCTATAGTTTGCATCTATCAGTTCTGATTCCCATCTTGCGCCTAATACTAAACAGGCAAATACTCAGTCTAGTCTCACGCAGAAACTGCCTCAAACTTCCAAAACAGAAATCAAGATTGAAACTCATAATATTCAAAACAAAATATTGCACTTCTTCAATATTCTTTGTACGTGCACTCTCCAGAAATCTAGTTTGGGAATGGAATTCTGTCAAGTTTTTTAGTAGACACCTTGGTCTCTCACGGAACATGAATGGAGTCAGCCCTTGGCATTTGCTCATCCGGCCGAGCGCAGATTGGAGAGAAATGTTTTAACTTACCTGTATGGAAGGCTGCAAAGAGATCTCATTAGACACAGCACCTGCCATGCAGCAGGAGCCCCTGAGTTTGCATCCCTAGACCTCATGTGAAAGTGTTCACTGAACTAGACATCTGTCAGGGAAGCAGAGAAAAGAGAACCTCCTGGAAGGTTGTGGGCCAGCTGGCCTGGTGAACACAGCAGAGAATGAGAGGACCTGCCCCAAAGACCAACACCAAAAGTTCATCTCTGACCTCTGCATTCACGCCATGACCTACATGCGCCCACGTTCAACCACAGAAGCAGACTCACCAACAAACTCACCTATCTGCTGAGCACGCGCGGGCTTTCGTTCTCTTGGCCTCACTTCCTCAATACGTACAGCATCACAACAATATGCACGTCACTTACACCACATTAAGTTCTGTGGCAGTTACTGGCTCATTGCTGGCACAAACCCCTGACTGGCCAGAAGGAGCTTAGGGGCCGAGAGAGTTCTTTTCAGCTAACAGGTTCCAGAGGAAGCTTCTTAGTGGCAGAGGAAGACAGCTCACCTCATCAAGCATCCTTAGCAGAGAGACAACAGGCAGCCCCAGCAAGAGTGAGCTGACTTTCCACACACCATAGGGCTGGCCTCCAGATCTGCCCCAGTGACGCATCCTCTGCAGCAGGGCTTCACCTGCTAGAGACTGAAGTAGGATGTCTAATCTTAATCAAAAATACCTGAGACACGGGCTGGAGAGATGGCTTGGCAGTTAGGCGCCTGCCTGAGAAGCCAAGGGACCTCAATTTGATTCCCCAGGACCCAGGTAAGCCAAATGCACAAGGTGGCACATGTGTCTAGAGTTGGTTTGCGGTAGCTGGAAGCCCTGGTGCACCCATTCTCTCTCTCTCTCTCTCTCTCTCTCTCTCTCTCTCTCTCTCTCCCTTCTCTCAAATAAATAAACAAAAATAAAATATTTAAAGATACTTGAGGTGGGCTGGAGAGATGGCTTAGCAGTTAAGCACTTGCCTGTGAAGACTAAGGACCCCAGTTCAAGGCTTGATTCCCCAGGATCCACATGAGCCAGATGTGCAAGGGGGCGCATGCATTTGGAGTTCATTTGCAGTGGCTGGAAGACCTGGTGGGCCCATTCTCTCTCTCTATTTCCCTCTTTCTCTCTCTGTCTGTTGCTCTCAAATAGATAAGAATAAACAAAAAATTTTTAAAAATATCTGAGGTGAATGGGCCATTTGCATTCAAACTACCATCAGTACTATACGTCGTTTAGAAATGATTTCAACTGCACAGGAGGCTACACATAGCTTCCATGCATCACTATACCATTGTAGAAAAGGTACCTGAGCATTTGGGGATTTGGGTACCAAGAGGGAGCTTACTGGAATCAGTGGCCTGGAGGTAGTAACCGTGGCTATGTTCAGTTGCCTCCTCTTCTGCGCTATCTTAAGAGTCATCGCCAAGTGTCTGAGTAAGTGGTACAGACGCTGGACTCAGGTCAACGCTGATCTTCTTCCTCATGGCCAGACCAGTGGTTCCATATAGTGCAGACTCAGCTCACCCACAACAGCTCTGAGGAAAAAAACAACCCTGCTAGTCTGTAGAAGGTACATTTACTAAATCGTAAAACTCCTTACAGCCTTGGATAAGATATGCAAGAGAGTATTTCTTTGAAGGAATGAGTATTATCTCTGAGGCTTGAATAGTGACAAAGTATTGCATTAAACTGGACTCGAGAGATGGCTAAATAGTTAAGGCACTTCCCTGAAAAGCTTAATGACATGACTTCAGTTCCCTAGTACCCATGTAACACCATATGCACAAAGTGGCACGTGTTTCTAGGGTTCAATTGCAGCAGCTAGAAATCTGGGCATCTCACTGTCTCACTCTCTCTGCCTTTCTCTGCTTGTAAATAAGCAAATGAATAAATAAAAATAATTGAGAATCTTTAAAAAGAAATATTGCATCAAACCAATAAAACTGCTCAAACTTCCCCATCTTCTTTCTTGGCAAAATGTCCTAAAGTTCCTATAGCCTTCTAGTGCAGGGAGCTGGAGAGATGGCTTAGCAATTGAAGGAATAAACAGTATCTCTGGGGTTTGAATAGTGACAAAGTATTGCACTGAGCCAGGCTGGAGGGACGGCTAAGTGATTAAGGTACTTGCCTGCAAAGCCTAGTGACCTGGCTTCAGTTCCCCAGTACCCATGTAAAGCCAGATACACAAAGTGGCACATGTGTCTAGAGTTTGATTGTTGCAGCTAGAGACCCTGGTGTGCTCATTCTCTCTCTCTCTGTCACTGTCTCACTCTCTCTGCTTGCAAATAAACAAATAAATAAATAAAAATAATTGGGCGTCTTTAAAAAGAAATATTGCATTAAATCAACAAAGCCACTCAAACTTCCCCCAAACTCTTCTTTGGCAATATTCCCGAAAGCCCCTAGAGCCTACTGGAGCTGCAAGGGGACACGCCTCTCGGTGAGAGGGGCTGTGTGTTCTGGATTCAGGGCTGCAGGTGTGGAGTGGAGCAGCCTAGGGATGTCTCCAGTGAACTCTCTTTTCTTTGTCTCTCAGCTGGAAGCGAGCCTGACCTGTGTGTGGTGCTGTCTCCACCCAAGAGGTGCAGAAAGAAAGCAATTATGCAACCAGCATGCAGGGATTGGAGTCTGAGCCTCTTCAGCATTCATGCTCCTGGGGGGGCTGTAGGGAGCCCTGTTTTCCATTGAGTACCACCTGCTGCTAGATCTTGTGAATTCACATCTCTAGTGGGTGTCCTAAAAGCTTCACACACTTGCTGCATCGTCTCTCAGTCTGTGGGTCACATGGGAGCTATGAGCTGCTTGGTTTAGCTTTTCCTGTTCATCCCACAGTACAAAAAATATGGGGTTCAACTAAGAGTCAGCTCCTCAAAACATAATAACACATTTTTTTAGGAATAAAATGTTGTTTTATCACAATAATTTTTGAATCTTTTTTTCTAAATCACACCATACTTTTTGCTCTACAATGGAAAAAATAGCCTCTAAAAAATCTTATTGACAACTCATCTCCCCCACTTTCCCCTTTGAAACTCCACTCTTCATCATATCCCCTCCCCCTTTCAATCAGTCTTTCTTTTATTTGATGTCATGATCATTTCCTCCTATTATGATGGTCTTGTGTAGGTAGTGTCAGGCACTGTGAGGTCATGGATAGCCAGGCTATTTTGTGTCTGGAGGAGCATGTTGTTAGGAGTCCTACCCTTCCTTTAGCTCTTACATTCTTTCCACCACCTCTTCCACAATGGACCCTGAGCCTTGGAAGGTGTGATAGAGACATTGTAGTGCTGAGCACTCCTGTCACTTCTTCTCAGCACTATGGTGCCTTCTGAGTCATCCCAGAGGTCACCACCATCTGTTTATCTCCACTGGCAACTTCTCCCTCTCACTCATAGAGCTGCATGGAATATAACTTTATCCAGCTTTCAGCTGGTCTACAGGGAGGAGGTTTTCAGCTCAGCTCTACCAAGATTTCTCAGTGACCTTGCAAAGCTTAAGGACCTACATTTACCTTCCCAGAACCCCATTTAAGCCAGATGCACAGGGTGGTGTGTGTGTCTACACTTCGTTTGTAGTGGTTAGGGCCCTGGCACATCCACCCATTCTCTCTCTCTCTCATAAATAAAATACAAATGAAAATTAAAAGTGTCTTCATTGGTTAGTAGTAGCAGGAGTTTGGAGCACATGTTCTTCAGTGGTGTCGTCACTGGCTAATTTGCCCAGACTCTAATAAGTAATATTTCACCCATGCTTATGCACGCAACTCTAGGGAAAAGAAAATACATGGGCTGGAGAGATGGCTTAGCGGTTAAGCACTTGCCTGTGAAGCCTAAGGACCCCGGTTCGAGGCTCGATTCCCCAGGACCCACGTTAGCCAGATGCACAAGGGGGCTCATGCATCTGGAATTCGTATGCAGTGGCTGGAGGCCCTGGCGCGCCCATTCTTTGCCTGTCTCTATCTGCCTCTTTCTCTCTCTGTCTGTTGCTCCTAAATAAATAACTAAACAAACAAGCAAACAAAGAAAATACATGAATATAGGATGGAAACTAACTGGAAAGAAGGATTTTAGTGGGAGGGAGATAAGAAAGCATAATTGAGGGGATAAGATAAAAATACATTATATGCATATGTAAATGTGTCAAAATAGTATAATAAATGTTCTGAATTGAATTGAATCTCATTTATAAGTACATTATCATGGAACTTTGGTAACTATTAAAATAGTTCTCTCTCTTGAGAGGCAAAGTTGTTTTAAAGAAATATTTGAAATTAATTTCAAAATATATTATGGGAGTATGGATAAGACACAATAACGGGTGGTGAATATGATCAAAATATATTTATGTAATTCTCAAAAATAAAAAAAATAAAGTTGTAAAGAGTTTGAAAGTAGGAGTTAAATACATTTGTTTCATATATACGGATGTCATAGGCAGTTTCATGTTGCTGGGATGAACATCCAAACCAGATACAGTTTATGGGAGGACCAGGGCTTACTTCATGCTTACAGATCCAGGGCCAGTTCCCTAAGCAGTGGAAGAAGGTGGTTCCCTTTCCTAAATCCAAGCAGGGAGAGAAACCACGACTACCAGCAAACACTCAAAAGCAGCGAGTGCCAACTGGCAGCAAGCAGGACCCACGGCTCAGACAGGTCTGCATACCTCGTGTTTGGAATTCAGGTCTTCCCGCAGATCTTTGACACCTCCTTCAGCCAGGCAGCTGGAGACCCAACAGCTTTAGTAAACACCTGAATCAATGAGGGTGGTGCAGTCAGGTTCACATTGCTGGCAGAAAACACCTGACCAAAGAGCAGCTTGTGAAAAAAAAAATAAAGGTTTATTTTTGCTTCCAGACTCAAGGGGAAGCTCCATGATGACAAGGGAAAATGACATCATGAGCAGAGGGTGGACATCACCCCCTGGCTGACATAAGGTGGACAATAGCAACAGGAGAGTGTGCCAAACACTGACAAGGGGAAACTGGCTATAACACGGATAAGCCTGCCCCCCACAATACACTGCCTCCAGGAAGCTTTAATTCCCAAAACGTGTGTGTGTGTGTGTGTGTGTGTGTGTGTGTGTATTAAATTGAAATCCTGAATATGTGTGAAAGCATATTATTAGTTCACTGTAACTACCGATTGCATCAGTAATTTCATTGCATAACCAGTGGAAAGAATTGGGGAAAAAATGTGCTTTATTAAGCAAATATGACAATGTGCTTCTTTGTTTTGTATATGTTTTTTAGGGATATCTTCTTTATCTGTGGAAACCATTAAGTCAAGAATTGAAACAAATTGGCATTAAAACCAGATCTTTAAATTTCTGTATTAAAAATTCAAATTAAGATTTCTAAAAATAAAGAAACGCTTCTTTAATCTCATATTTCTCCCTGAAATATACGTATACTGTTAAAAATTTTTTTTTTCTGGGGTTGGAGAGATGGCTTAGTGGTTTAAACACTTGTCTGCAAAGCCAAAGGACACAAGTTCAATTCCCCTGGACCCAAGTAAGCCAGATGTACAAGGTGGTGCATGCATCTGGAGTCCATTTGCAGTGGCTGGAGTCCTTGGTGCACCTATTCACTCTCTCTCTCTCTTTCTCTATCTCCATCTCTCTCTTTCTTAAATAAATAAATAAAAATAAAATATATTTAATTTTTTCTGTTAATCACTGAAAAAGGTTTAAGTTAACCATTTTAAATAGAAGATTTACATCAACCTTGCATATGCAAGATAAAACAAGGACACTTTCTTAAGCAGGTACTATAAGTTGCCAGGAAAGTGATGTTCATCAGTAGAACACCTCTTCTATCTGACAGAGGCGCATCCCCTCCTGCAAAGACGGCTGGATCCCATTAGCAACTCCAGAGTGGTCTTGAGGAGGCCACACGGCTGCCTTCATGCACGCCAGCTGTCTATTCTGCGTCAGACATGGCGAGATCACCCATTTCATCCGCATCAACAGCTCCATGATGGAGACATTCACAGTCAAGGAAGCTGAGGCTAAGATAGTTTAAACAAACTTGTCTAAGACGACATAACTAATAAATGATGGAAATGGCAGTTCAACTGAGTCTGTCTGCCCCAAATTTCATGTTATGGCTGGTACGCTGTGAATTTATGTCTGCTAGATAGAAAGTTGAATATTGAAAATTGAACAGGGAGGAGCCAGAATTTGCATGAAGGCCAGTGTGGGTCATCTGAGGTAACTGGCCCACTGTAGACATTCCTTTTACTTCCCTCTTCCTTTCTAGCTTCCTTGCTATTTCCCTGATTGAACTCTGCCAGGGGCATCCATAGAAGACACCAAATTTGGCATACAGCAAAATAAAACATCGAATGGCTTATCTTCTCCCAGGAATCACCTTTGTCCCTCAACTCTGTCATTACTTGGTACATCATGTCCACTGGCTGGAAAAGTAGCCTACATTTTATAGAGCTAAATAGGAAGATCAGAGGAGTAACCTTTCTACTCTTTAATTCATTTTATAGTTCAATTTCTGTAGAATTTTAAGGAACAATGCTGTGGGTGGCTCTTGCCATGTAGCTGTGGTGAAAGGGCTCTAGCAGGTGAAATATTTTGGAAATCTACTCTTGGACCCTTTAGGTTGCCAATTACTAGTATGTGTAAGGACCATCTTTGGCATAGCTTAACCTAAATGGTATTTTTATTTTCCTTTCTTATTTGTTGAGTTAGGGTCTCACTGTAGCCCAGGATGGCCTGGAATTCATTATGTAGTCTCAAGCTGACCTCAAACTCACAACAATCCTCCTACCTCTGTCTCCCAAGTGCTGGGATTATAGAGGTGCACCACCACTGGCCTAAATGGTGTTTTAAAGGACAAAATAGAAATCAATTATGGCTAAGCAAAGGGTGAAAAGAAGGAAAGGTAGGAGCTGGAGGGGGAGGCATCACGGAGGAGTGTGGCTGACATGGCATGACTTTTATTTGTGCTATTGCAAGCTCTAAGCTAGATGTGATGCTAAGATGTTGTGATACAAGAACAACAATAGGGAAAATCGTATTTTCTTGATTGCTCTGTGGAGCGATATGAATATTATTATAGAGACACATTAGTGAGCTCAAGTGGACTCATTTTGTCTTCTTCGTCTATGTCTGGCATTAAAACAGTTAAACATAACAAACTACAAAATAATGAAGGAAGGAAGGAAAAGACGGAAGAAGGGAGGGCAAGACCAGTTTTTTTTTTTTTTTCAATGTTTTCCTTCTCCACCAACTGCCTGAATGGAAAGGGCCAGACCTCCTTGCCCTGCCCATGTGCCAGCTTCTCAGGAGACAACCGCCCATGATGTCAGCAAGGCAGGAGGGAGGCTTTGGTTCACACTACTTTACCTGCCCCCAACATCTTTGATCTTCAGGGAGCCCCCGAGACATCAATCTCACGGAGCGCATCTCTCGTGAATGGGAGCTAACCCAAGCCGAGAAGGCCAGTGCTTTGAAGGGCAGGAGTCCGTCACAGCAATTCTGGGTCTCTAAAAGCCACTTGAGATGCTGCTTAGTGTGTACGGTGGAACTCCAAGGAGCTGTCCTTGTTTTTCCTGCAGGAGAGGAATCACTGGCCACCCACGGTTTTTTCACAAGTGTTTGCTGAGGTAGGATGGCGGCGGCCTACGTGGGTCCTGAGGCATCACAGGCTGTTCTCTGCTGCCCAGCATGAGAGAAGCGCAGACACAGCATCAGGTGGCTTGGTGCTGGGAGCCTGGGCTCTGGCTTCAAAAAAAGAAAAATCAATGCTTTCGATTTTCATAGCATCCCTAGTGTGTAATCATGCATGTGCAGTCCATCATTTGGGGTAGTTTCATTCCTTTCAAATAGGCCTGGAGCTATTTTCTCTTTTTTCTTTGAGAATAGTTGCTCAACTTTTATGGAGACCCACTATCGGGTTCTTTTTTTCTGTTAAAGAAAAATAATGTAGTAATCATTATTTGTTCAGGGTTGGTTTTTGGACTAGATGAAGCAACACGATATGGACTGGAAGACTGAAGCTGTTTTTCTCTTTTTTTTTCTTTTTTTGTACTTTCTGTAAGGACACTTTGTCACTGTGTTTTGCAAATTCCTGTTGTTATTTCTGTCCCTTCCATTCTGTTTCTTCTTCATTCCTTCCAAAGACTGAGGAAGCTGCCACCACGGAAATGTGAAATGATTTTTCACTCGTAAGGCCAACCTTGACCACCTAATCCTGGATAAAATAGAAATACCCTTTTATATATTCAAAAATTCTGGAGGTCTACTTTTTAAAATGACAGATGCAGCATAGACTCCACAGCTGTCAAGAGCTGTCTTCAGAATCTGGAAAAGATAATTACAACTTAGAGTGCCTGGTCTAGTTATAGGCTAGCACCCATAATAAACCTATTTTAGGGAGTCTTCTTTATAATTTTAATGTGCATGCGTAGACAAGAGACGGAGAACATATACCCCACAACAGCACTTGTGGACAACTCTGAATTCCTGATAAGCAAGCAACATCAAGACAAATAGGGCAAAAGAGCCTTGGCTTTCAATGATGCTCATAGCCCCTCATTCTTCAGCTGGAGAGATGGCTTAGTGCTTAAGGTGTTTGCCTGAGAGGCCTAAGGACCTGTGTTTCACTCTACAGATCCCAGCATAAGCCAGACCCACAAGGTGAGGCAAGCACAAGGTTGCACATGCCCACTAGGTGGCGCAAAAAACCTGGAGTGAGATTGCAGTGACTGAGGCCCTGGCATGCCAAATACCTCTCTCTCTCAAATAAAAACATAAATAAGTAATAAAACTGATCCTGTCTTCTATTTTACCTTCTTTACTCTTTTACCCCAGGACAAGACTAAAGGTAGAGAGAGGGTGGCATTTCCAGGCATGGCCGACTGGAAATGGCACTGCCATCATTAAGGTAATACTGGTGCTCCATGTAATTCGTGTGGGCATGAAGTTGCATGGTCCTAACACCAGCTCTTTCACAAAAACCTACTGTGTTCTAGTTTCTAGTGGACCACATGTAAGCAAGAATTCTTGATTGTAATTCATTAAAATCAAAACCAAAAATACATCAGCAAACAATTAAATCTTTGGGTGACCCAAGTAGACAAGGGGTTTGCTTTGTTATTTGTTCATTTATTTATTTACTTTGTGAACACGTAGTATAGTGCTCCGATCAATCAGGGAAATCACAGGACAGAGCTTGGAGAAAAGTTGTAGGACTTAGGAGCAAAAAATGTTAGTTGGAGGGAAATACCATTGCTACCAGCAAAAAAAAAAAAAAAAAAAAAAAAAAAAAACCTTAGGAAAGCTCAAAGTTCCTCAAAACACTGCTACCACCACCTATAATCACAGTGGAATGTTGTAGCAGACAGCTTCAGGTTCACCAAGATGAACTTCCAGACCAGGCACAGTCATGGAAGAAGAGATTTATTGAAGCTCACAGATCCAGGAGAAGTTCCATAAATGGCAGAAGAAGCTGGCCTGCCTTCACAGGCCCAAGCAGAGAGAAGCACAAGCCTAAAAGCCAAAAGCCACCCAGCACAGCTCACTTCAGAAACTCCAGCTAGACACACTATGCTTGTCTTTAGATTGAAATCTGAAACCAATACACCACACCTTAAGATCCACCCAGTGACACTGCCTCCAGCCAGGTGGCTGCAGATGCAACTACAAACTAATAAAACACTGGACATATTGGGGACCATCTATTCAAACTACCACAAATCTCCTTGCTTTTTATATCACCAATCCAAAATTTGGAGTCAATAAATTGGATTAGTCTATCTTTGGTCACATGGCTGAGCCTTAGCTATGAGAGCAGCTAACAATATAAAAATGTGGGGGGTTTCTGCACCTATAGTGAGGATCGACCTTTCCCTCTCACTGAGGCTTGTTGAAGGGAAGGCTTCAGATGCTTGGTGGTGGTGGAGGCAGTGTGTGTGTGTGTGTGTGTGTGTGTGTGTGTGTGTGTGTGTATAGAGACAGAGAAAGAGAGAAAGAAAGACAGACACACAGGAAGAATTTACAACATTTTCTCTTCTGCAAAATGAGCAGGTCAGACTGAACCATCATGAAATTGTTTTAACTGTTCAGATGTTCTGGTTCTAAATCAGTAATACTCAATTGCCTATGCATAATTATGGATATTTTCTTGTCGTTTAAAAAGAGAGAGAAAAAACAGAACATATACCATCTGCTTTCTGAGCTCCTTGTACCTGGCAAGTCATTTCATATTGTTGTTTTAATGGCAAATAGATTTCACCATGCATGCTGACTCCTATAGATGGGTTTCATTTTCCAAAATGATTATGCAAAAATGTAAGTTGTGAAATGACCTTGTATGCATTAAGAGCTTTGGAAATTCCTTTTGGAAGTCTGATAAAAGTGAGGAGCCAGTTCAGGGTAAAGCTATGCACAGAGTACATGTCACATATCTATACTCAACTACACTGAAGGATTTCTACACAGGGACTGGACTGGAGAGATCAATAGTTTGTGATGTATCCCTGTGCTCTGAAAAAGTATCTCCAAAAGGCTCCACACTGAAGACTTGGGCTGGAGATGTGGCATAGTTGACAGGGTACTTGTCTATTTGGCACAAAGCCCTTGGTTCAATCCCTAGCACTACATAAACATGGGCATGATAGGGGCTGGAGAGGTGACTCAGCAGTTAAAGGTGCTTGCTTGCAAAACCTGATGGCCTGTGTTCAATTCCCCAGTACCCACATAAAGCAGATGCACAAAGTGATGCATGCATCCAGAGATTGTTTACAGTGACAGGGGTCCTGGTGCACCCGTTTCCTCTCCTCTTTCACTCACTCTGTCCCTTCCTCTCCACCTGTTTGCAAATGAAGAAAAACATAAAAGTGAAAGCATTTAAAAATGGGCATGGTAGCACGTGCCTGGAATTCCAATATTCAGGAGATGGAGGCAGGAGAATCAGAAGTTCAAGGCCATGCTTCTCAGCTTTATAACAAGTGCAAGGTCATGAGACTATCTCAAAAAATAATTTAATTACAAAAACTAAAAATAATTTTAAAAGGATAACAACACAGGGCTAGAAAGATTTCTCAGTGGTTAAAGGCTCTTGCTTGCAAAGTCTGACATCCCAGGTTGGAATCTCCAGTTCCCGCGTAAAGCCAGTACAAAAGTGATGCCTGCATCTAAAGTTCATTTGCAGAGGCAAAGGGCCCTGGTGTGCCCATTCCTTCTCTTTCTCTCTCCCACTCCAAGTCTCTCTCCTTCCATTCTGTTTCAGAATAAATAAATGAAAGCTATTAAAAACTGGTAAGAACAAAGCTGTGTCCCAGCTTGTGGCACTCCTGGAAGGTGATAAACCCTTTAAGAGGTGAACCCTAATGGAAGGAAGGATTATCCTTGAAGGAGATGCTGGAACACAGCTCTTTCCCTCACTTTTGATTCTTGGTCATCAGGAGGTGAGCAGCTTTGCCCTACCACTCACCTCCTTCCAGAATGTTTTGCATCACCAGAGACCCCAAAGTAAGAGTCAACTAACCATAGACTTAGCCACTTAAAACTGTGAGCCAACACAAACCTTTTCTCCTTTGAAGTTGATTATCCTGGGTATTTTGCTATAATAACAGAAGCCCAATATACATATCTACAAAATCTAGCCTAAAGTAAGAAATATTATTGGCCAGAACATTCCATGATAACCTTTCTCACCAAAGACTGACACAGTGGGAACAGGTTTGGCTGGAAAGCAGTCAGGACTATGCCTGGCTGGGCCGCGGGGCCAGGCTGAGCCACAGCTGCATAGATTCTGCATGGACAGCAAGAGACTCCATGGCCTCAATCTCCAGTGCATACACTTGTCCTCACATGATTCCAGTGGCCTTAAATGACCTCACCAGAGACATTTCAGAGGACCGTGGTGTAAGAATCAAGGGCAGCTTTTCCTGGATTGAGGGGTTGTTTTTCCCAAAGTACAGACCCTGGGGTAATTTCTCCAGAATCCTAGGCACACCACCATTAAATAGTACAGTCGTGTGGTGGTTTGAATAGATGGTCCCCAATATATTCAGCTGTTTGTAGTTTGCATCTGCAGACACCTGGCTGGAGGCAATGTCACTGGGTGGATCTTAAGGTGTGGTGGTGGGTTTCACATTTCAATCTAAAGATATGCAAAGTGTGCCTAGCTGGAGTTCTGGAAGTGCACTGTGCTGTGTGGCTTTTGGCTTGTACTTCTCTCTCTCTGTTTGGTCCTATGAAGGCAGGCCAGCTTCTTCTGCCATTTATGGAACTTCCCCTGGATCTGTAGGCTTCAGTAAATATCCCTTCCTCCATAACTGTGCCTGCTCTGGAAGTTCATCTCAGTGAACCTGAAGCTGTCTGCTACAGTTGTTTCCCTACAATGAATACGTAGATGTTTTTGGTAATATTTTTTTTATGAGAGAGAGAGAGAATCGGCACACCAGGGCCTCCAGCCACTGAAATCGAATTCCAGATGCGTGCCCACCTTGTGTGCATGGGCCACCTTGTGCTTGCGTCACCGTGTGCATCTGGCTTATGTGGGACATGGAGAGTCAAACATGGGTCCTTGGGATTCATAGGAAAGTGCCTGAACTGATAAGAAAGCCATCTCTCCTGCTTGATATATAGATTCTTTTAATTAATTAATTAATTTGAGAGCAACAGACAGACAGAGAAAGAGGCAGAGAGAGAGAGAGAGAGAGAGAATGGACACATCAGGGCTTCCAGCCACTGCAAATGAACTTCAGACTCATGTGCCAACTTGTGCATCTGGCTTACGTGGGTACTGGGGAATCAAGCCTTGAACCAGGGTCCTTAGGCTTCACACGCAAGCACTTAACCACTAAGCCATCTCTCTAGCCTCCTGACATATAGATTCTTAATATGACCTTTGGCACTTGCTTGGAAATGAGAGACTGGTTACAGGAGAGTAGAAATTTTTGTTGTTGTTTTGTTTTGTTTTCCGAGGTAAGGTTTCAGTCTAGCTCAGGCTGACCTGGATTTCGCCATGTAATCTCAGGGTGGCCTCGAACTCATGGTGATCCTCCAACCTCTGCCTCCCAAGTGCTGAGATTAAAGGTATGCACCACCATGCCCTGCAAAATTTTTAATCATTTGCAATCTTCGTTTGATATGGCCCCTTGCCAATCAAGTATAGGTAGACCCTTGCCCTTCTAGTAGATTTTAACATATTTAAATCACTGTGACCAAATCATGAAGATAAGAAAAGGAATTCTGAAGGTCTGAGAACAGTTGATAAGACATAGCTTTTTGGAAGATGGACTAGATACATAACATTGTTTAACATAAAAATTATTCTTTAAAAATATTTATTATGGGTCTGGAGAGATGCTTAAGCAGTTAGGGTGCTTGCCTGCAAAGTCTAAGAACCCAGGTTTGATTCTCCAAGTCCCACATAACCCAGATGCAAAAGTTGGTGCATGCATCTGGTGCTTGTTTGCAGTGGCTAGAGACTCTGGCATGCCCACTTTCTCCCCTTCTCTCTTATTCTGTCTCCCTCCCTCCCTCTCTCTGTCTCTAATAAATAAATTAAAATTAGAAAAAATACTTGTTATGGGACTGGAGAGATTGCTTAGTAGTTAAGGCATTTGCCTGCAACACCTAAGGACCCAGGTTCAATTCCCCAGAACCCACATAAGCCAGACTCACATGGTGGTGCATGCATCTGGGGTTCGTTTAGCAGTGACTAGAGGCCCTGGCGCACCAATTCTTTCTCTCCCTGTCTCTTTCTCTCAAATAAATAATACTTATTATGGAAAATACTTATTATGAAATATTTCAGACTCATGTCAAAGGATAGGTAGGATGATAAGCAAGTGTGCCTTATTTATCTGAGCAAGAAATGGTAAATTCCCATTCATACACAACTATAAGATAGAAGTCAGTTTGATACTTAATCTGCTCATGTAATTGAGAACTCATGAGTGCACAGATCTGTGTAAGTGTGCGAGCCACAGAAGGACACCCTCTGTAGTGGTCTGAATGACTTAGTTGTTTCTAGGAGATAATGGCTGTCCCCCATGTAGGGATGCTGAGAGAGTACATTATACTCTTGAAGGCCATCTTGTGATATGGTACCACCAGAGAGAATTTGCTCAAAAGCAGTATCATTGGAGTCAGTGTACAAAAGAAGAAACAAACAGTGACTTTACTGTGTAAATTCTTGAATGATCAAAAATATTCATACGTCTGTTTATATGACGATCTTCACACCTTTATGGAAAGACTGCATAAATTTTCACGGTCAGATTTGTAAGTCATGCTGTAGGGATGCTTATTTTTAAACAAGCCCTGCATCTCCCCCTCTCCAGTCTGCTCCTCACATTGTGTTTGTCCTCGAATCATAATAATGATTGCTCTCTGAACCTCAGATACGAGGTGTACGTCTTGTCGGATAAGGTGGACACCAACGTCTCTTCTGCTTTTTCTCTTGATCTATGTGATTGGAGTAAATCCTCTGCATTTAAGTATGCATGGGATTGTCACAAATTAAGGGCATCAGGTTTAGTAAGACTGCATAGAGTTGGAGTGAGAAAAGCTGAAATTCCCATCTACTGATTTCTGACACCTACAACCATTGGCACCAGAACCTCGTGAGATAACAAGACTTCTCTGCAACAAGACCTGATTTCCATGGAGGTGGGAATGGACATAGCTCTCTGTGGTCTACAGAGAACGCCTCTTGAGTTACCATGCCTTGAATTTCCCCAGGTTTTAGCCAGTCTGATAAGAGCAAGTTACTCAGGGCAGAGCAGATCAGACCAGACCACAGAATATGTGTCCCAAACCTAAGTGAGTTGGTCTCTCCACATGAGGCTTCTCCAGAGAAGCTTGGCTCCCTTTTCTGAAGGTAGATGGTTCATACTCCTCACATTGTTGTTACGTGACCCGCTGATTCATCTAGAATGACAGGTGCAATGCACAATATGAGAAGATGTCAAACAGAAAGTCTTCCCCTTAGAAACTCTGCAGGATCTGTTCACTACATGCCCTTGTGCCTTGAGACACACCACCACAATAATTTATACTGCCATTTTCCAAGAGAACAGGGAGTGTTCATTTTGAATCCCCAAAGCATAGTTATGTACTAGATTTTATATTATTTATTTATTTATTTGGTAGAAAGAGAGACAGAGAGAGAATGGGCACTCCAAGGGCTTCCAGCCACTGTAAATGAACTCCAGATGCATGCACCCCCTGTGCATCTGTCTAACATAGGTCCTGGGGAATCAAACCTGAGTCTTTGGCTTTGCAGGCAAACACCTTAACCGCTAAGCCATTCCTCCAGCCCTGTACCCTATTTTTTTTTTTTTTTTTTTTGCCAAACAGATTTAGAATTGTTCCATGGAGTTCAAATAAATATTTACAAGTTGCTGAGAAAATCTTAAGGGGCAAACTAGAGAACTGTCATTGATTGAGTGAGCCTCAACCAATTATGGATTTCCAGTTTAAAAAAAAGATATCTTACAATGTTAGCTTCCACCTCCTTATACATGTTTATTGGGGAAAGAATAGATTCCCAACCTTGTAGCCCCATTGGAACAAGCCCTAGTTGCATCTTTAAATTGAAGTTTTAAATAATCACTTTTGCAAACGCGCCTAAAACTTGTGGGTGGTTGTGGTTTAAAAAGTCTTATGTTTGCCTCGCAACCAAGGGCAGCTACTGCTGGATAGCTGGTGCTCTCTTCCCATCTTCTCCCAGTGGAGAAATTTGACATACTGACCCCCAAATTTCACTGTTCTATAGAACTATATTCAGCGTTGGCCATGGCCAGAGTAGGCTGGCTTTGGACTTTGGCATGTGACTTTGACTATAAGAGCACCCTGCTGCTGTCAACGAATTGCCATGAAGTCATTGGCTTCAAATGATCTTCGTATGTTATTCCGCAAATTCTGTTTATCAAAGGAACCAGCCTGGTTCCTGTGCTTTGAGTCTCAAAAGTGCTAAGTCGGTGGCTTTACACTCATGTAGATGCGCAGAACAAACCTACTTCAAGTTCATTCACAGTGTTGGTTGGACTCAGTTCATTGCCAATGCGAGGCTGGGCCCTGCACTCTGTGCTGGTTGTCATTGATTCTGTACCTATTGGCTATATTTCTCCTCCTGCTTTCTATTCAGCCTCTTCCAAAATTTGGGGCGGGGGGAGGTTAGAGGGAAGAATTTCTGTTCATGCCACAAATCCATTTCCATCTTTCTTTCTGCATGTGTAATTGAAGCAAATGTTCTGCTTTTAAGTACATTTGTGATTAGATTGGGCCACTTAAATATGATTGGTTAATTTCCTTATTATAAGGTTCATGATATTCATTATATCTTTAATAAATCCAACTCATAGGGCTAGATTTGAAACAAGCAATACAGTGAGTTTATTCATTCAGGAAATGAATGCTGAGTTACTAACCTAAGCTGATCATTATGTTAAAAATTAAAGAATCACAGATCTTTTAGACAAACTTCTATCTCTAACAAATTTATGCTGTGTTACAAAGTGAATTTTATGAATGTTAAAGCAATCTGTAAGCCCAGGGAACTTCTCCTTCTCACTTACCTCCCATTACTCCTTTCCCATTAAGCACTAGCTACTTTCCCATATCTCCTATCTTATTTTCTTCTAGCTTGTCAATCAGTGACTGGCTTACCATAAGAAGTAATCTATTTCAGATCTTATCCTCACATTGTTTTTAATATTTTTCCAAGTCTTTTAAATGCCTGACTTCAAGGTACATAATTGAATATATTTTTATAGAAGCATATGAAGAATAAATTGCCTCATGTTACTCATGTGCACCAAGGTAGAAAGGTTTCACTTCAGGGAGGCCCATATCACAACAAGCAGAGAAGCCTTTCAGTTGACTAACTGTTCTTAGACCTGCTGAACAATGAGATTATTCATTTTCTTCATTAATAACGTTTACTTCAAGGTATATATGACAAAATACTAAAACTCAGCTATATGAAGCCATTACATGCAATCCCAAATAAAAAGCTATAATAGAAATGTTCTCACTCTATTCATCATTGTGATCCTGCAAATATCCATCTTCCTGTGTACTTGCCCGTCCAAATGGAGCATTTCCGTCCGTGCTGTGGCCCTCCATGGCTCTTTTCTCCAGGCACCATCGTTACTGGCAGGAAAACTTACCGTAGGATTTTGGGAGCACTGCGTGGTTACTGCCCGTCCTGCTCTTTGAGCAAGTTGGGCTGTTTTCCAGATTTTTTTCCATCTTATTTCCTGTTTGCGTTACATTCCTGTACCAGACAATATTTTCTTCTTGTGCTGCTCCTTAACGTCAAAAAGAAAAAAGCAAAGAAAAGAAAACCAGTGTTAGGCGTGCATAATATGATGAGTTCTAGACTGATTCATCCAACAGACAGAAAACTGGCATTGAAACGTGCTCAAGGACCCAGCAACACCTTCCCAGGAACTGCTGGGCTGTGATAACATTCTTCCTTCTAAAACCAACTTGGAAAAAACAAAAACAAAACCAAAAAACAAAAAAAATAATAAAATAAAACCAACTTGGACAGTGGCTGCACGGACCCCTCCCGTTCTTTTCGGGAAAGGTTTCTGGTGCAGGCCCCACATTCACTCACGGGCTATGGGGAGTCACTCATTCACCCCCTCACTTCCTCAAAGACTTTCTTACCTTGAAGATAGTCCCATATACACCAGTCTCGTGGCAACGGACACTGTACAACTATACTATCCAACAGCCAACAAAGTAAGAATTGGCAGCAGGCACTGCTAAGGGACAGATCACATTCTGTCTAGGAAAGGTCCCATTGGGAAGCATGGTTGGTTTGTCATCCAAGGCGACACATGCCAGAGTATGATATCCGCTGCTTGGTCCAAAGACCCAGAAAAGATGACTTTCTTGGACAAGGCAGTCAGGATGCAAAGGGTCAGGATCTAGAGGGACAGTAAAGAAACAGTAAGGAGGTTGAGAGACGCAGAGACGACAGTGAACTGCTAGTTTACAGCAGGGGTTCCTGAGAATCCCCTGCCTCGTTTTCTCTGCAGCTTCGAACACAGCATCCATACTAGGGCAAGAATACAGGCTCTGAACATACTCTATATTCCAGTTCTTGGATTTTCTCTTCTGTTTGTTTTGAGCCCGGATCTCTACTCTGTAGCCAAGGATGGCCTGGGACACATTATAATAGCCTATAACTCCTGATAATCCTCTTGCTTTAACTTCTGAGTGCTGAGAAGACAGGTGTGGACTACCATGGCGAGTTGATGTCCTCGTCTGGAAACTTCACAGCATGAAGATTCCTTCAGTTTTCTCCCCACCCTGGCATAGGCAACTTCCAAAGACTGGGTCATGCTTTATCAATGTCAATGCTTTACAATATTATGGTTAAAAGATAACTTAATGGTCATTTGGATTATTTCATTGCTGTTAAATATTCTTAGCCACTAAAGCGTATTTTCATATTAATGTGAGGCTATTGCAGTGTACGTCTAATCAAAGAATCAAAGGCCCCAGCAGATGAAGTAGTCAGGACACTATTTCTTCTTGGGGAGGGTCCTGCTCACAAATTCATGGGTCTTGGCTGATTTAATTAGACTATAATGGGCATCATCACTTATTCCTACCTCTATCCTCCAATGGACTGAAAAACACTTGGACCCTACTAGGCATTTCAGAATTGTTTGTTGCACAGATGAAAGACCTTTTTGCTCCTTTCCTATGAACAAGGTCTATTAAGCAAGGTAATAGCACCAGACCACATCATGCATGGAAATAGCCCCCATGTAATATTTGCTGCTGGAAAATGGAAATCGGTGTAATTCTTATTAGGAAGAAATGTAATTTCTATTCCAAAGACACTTGAAGGGGAGTAGCTATAATGAATGATAAGAAGAAAATACTTACAGGCTTAATTAAACACACATTCTGAAGAATCATCAGTAAAAATCAATACTGAGGACATTGGGGTGCCCGTAGTGCCGAATGCAGACCGAGCACAGGGAGCTAGTGTGATGGCTTGAACTCAGATTTGCATGCCAACTGGCCAAGGACCGCCTCTGGTTGGGAGGGTGTAGATTGGGGGTGGATTGATTTTGTGACTGGGGACCTCTTTTCATTTTTGGTTGTAGGGAACTAATATGGGACGTCATGAAGGACCCGGTGACCAATACATAGTCACGTTCTTGCAAAGTGAAAAGCAGTAGCCACTTTTTTTTTTTTTTTTGGTAAAAGCAGTCCGGTGCTGGCTTGCATACCCCTTCAAGTAGGACACAAGCTAGGCTTCAATCCCTACATACCCAGACAGCCACATCTGCACCTGAATGTGGTGGTCTTGATGCTGGGCTTCCCTGGGTTGCTCACCCTCAGAAGGGAAGGAAGAAGATGACCTCCTGGTTTCTGGATATTTTATTCCTGCTGCTTTTCTGGATATCAAAAACAATCTTCAGGTAGGCTTATTTAGAGCTTCTCTAAGCCTCTGGACATTTAGGAAGTGCCGTGAATAGATGACTACCAGGCTTTTTCTTTCTATTCTTTTGCTTGTTTGCTTGCTTCGAGGTAGGGCTTAACTCTGGACCCCTCGGCTACCCTGAAACTCACTCGTAATAGTCTAAGGCTGTTCTCCAACTCATTGCCTCCTATCTCAGCATCCTGAGCGCTGGGGTTAAATTATACCCAGCCAGATTGTTCTTTTTAAAATATTTCTATTTATTTATTGTTTAAGGGGGGAATGAGACAGAAAGCAAGACAGAGAGAGAGAGAGAGAGAGAGAGAGAGAGAGACTGGGTTGCCAGGGCCTCCAGCAGCTGCAAATGAACTTAAGATGCATAAGCCACTTTGCACATCTAGCTTCACGTGGGTATTGGGAACTCGAACCAAGGTCATTAGGCTTTGCACGTAGGCACCTTAACTGCTGAGCCACCTCTCTAGCCCCAGATTGTTCTAGAAGGATCTCACATACTTCAAGAAATTTTCTAAGGAATTTATAACCCAAATACTTGAAATTATCGCCTTAAGTATCTGTTGTAACTCAAGGATTGGATCAATAAGCATGAAAGAGAGAAAGGGATCTAACAAGGACTCAATTACTCTTTGGTTTTCATGGTCCACTGAGCACAGCAGAAATACAAACCACTTTGTGTACATCTGCCATCCAGAGAAACTCCCAATCTTTACTGGCTTGGGCTACATAGTTCTTGTTTACTCTAATGAAGAAGTTTCCAATCAATAAATCTAAAAGCCTCCCAAGTATACAACAAAAGGTCCTGAAATATGTGATCCTTGAAAAGTTGGCAAAAGAATAATAATAATTTTGTGTCCCAGTTAAGCGAAAGAAAGTCCCAGTTGGTACTTAGGGAATCCTGTTTGGAGTCAAGTTTAATTCCTGTCTCTGTCATTAAGTAACAGGAGTTTGGCAGACGTAGACAACTTAGTGAATTTTTCATATGCAAAATAGAGCTAAGTAAAATATCTGCCCATATCTCAGGTTTGTTAAAGGGAAAAAATACATGGGAAATGCTTTGCCCAATCCTTGAAAAACAATCAGAATTTTATAAATGTAAATTCTTCCATATCTTCATATAGTTATCAGAAAAAGAATCTACCAGAGGTATATAAGGTAGGTACTTTGACCTTTTCTCTGTTTTGTTCTTTCCTTTGACGCTGTTCCATTCTGCTACTGAGACAGAACACCTGTCCAGAAATAGCTTTTGGGGAGGACAGGGCTTATTCAGACTTATAGTTTCAAGAGGAGGCTTTGTCATGGCAGAGAAGAGGCATCACAACCTGTCACAGCAGCTGGGAAAGAGCAACAAGAGAGACTTAGCTGGTGACAACCCAGTAGGGCCGGCCTAACAATAATGACGATGATAATAATGAACCACAAGGTGGCTCCAGCAGCACACTTCCTCCAGCAAGGCTCCACGTCCCAGTGGCTCCACCAGCTAGGGATCGAAAATGAGGCTTAATCACAAACACCTGAATCTACAGAAGCCATTTTTCATCCAAACTACCACCTCTCCATGTGTGTGGTTTGGGGGGGGGTGTACACATGAGCATCAATGTGCATGCGCACATGGCACAAAGAGGTGCTCAGGTGCACATGGCCTGTGTGTGCATGCGAGGAGGTCAGGGCAGATGTCGTGACCCCTCTCACTCTCTTCCTCATTATGCTCCACATTATAATGATCTTGAGAAAACGCCTCTTACTGAACCTAGAGGTCTCTGGTTTTATTTGTTTGTTTGTTAGCCTCATTGGCTGACCAGACAGCTTCCTGATTTTTGGTTTCCCTGGGTGACCAAGAAGCCCCAGAAATCCTGTTTCCCGCCCCTCTTATTACTGGGGTTATAGGCATGCATGACCATGCTATTTGAAGTTTACAGGTGTGCTAGGGTTCAAATGTAGACCTGCATACTTGTGCCGCCCATCGCCCTAGCCCAGCTTTGAACCTGAAGGGAGGGCGGTGGCGGTGACATTTCCTTTTCTTTTCTGTTGTTTTCCCCAGACTGGTCTCATTCCATGTAATTTCAGAAGCAAATGCTGCTATTTTGTAAGATATGAGATACATTTCTCCTTATGAAACCTTTGAGATCAGCTAAGATAAATTTAACATTTAAATAATTTAGCAGCTGTTAACAATGTACAAAGAAAGGGATTTAGAGAGCTGACATTGGCAAATGGGCTGAAGGTATCAAGATGAGACAGCAAGCGGAGTATATGCATTGGGTGACCCAATCAGGAGCAGTTCCACTTCCTTTGGATCTGGGTTTCAGTACAAGCCTGGACTGCTCAAGCCTCTGGGAACCACTTTCATCTAGAAGATGGTAGTCAACCCACAGAGGGCTGAATATTCAGGAAATAGCTAGGCCAACTTAGTCTTTAAATCCTTGCCATCTCCAGCTATTTCCCTATGCAACTAGACAACTGAGATCTATTTTCCTCATCTTTCTTTTAATTACAGTCAGAAAGCATGCCCTGGTCCTGCATACTTTCCTTTTGGAAGGTTTTAGGTGATAAGTCAGCTAACCTGTGGGGGCAGGTTACAATATAAGATAATCAAGAGTCATGGTATCCCAGAAAGCAACAACATACCCGTTTTTTAAAAATTATTATTTATTTACTTGACAGAGAAAGAGAGAGGGAGAGAGATAGAGAATGAATGGGCATGCCAGGGCCTCCAGCCACTGCAAACGAACTCCAGATGTGTGCGCCTCCTTGCTCATCTGGCTAACATGGGTCCTGAGGAATCAAGCCTCGAACCGGGGTCTTTAGGCTTCACAGGCAAGCGCTTAACCACTAAGCCATCTCTCCAGCTCGACATACTCATTTTTAATGCAGGCTGCACGTCACAATCAATGAGCACATATTCATTATTATTCAGATAAATATCCATGTGCCTGTCCCAAGACAGGCCTGTGAAGCAAGCCAGAAGTGTGCTGAAACATTTCCAAGAAGAAGAGAAAAATATTGTTTTAGTAGGGCCATGTAATAAAAAGTAAACTTTTAGTACCCTTTGAAGAGTAATCATTAAGTATGAGCACACGGTGCCGTGGCAAATGGACCACTGTAAGTAACGGACGGCGCGGGGCTGCGAACAAACGATCACCTCCGTTCTGCAGGGGCGAGAACTCGGGACTGAGGTGTGCTGACTGGAGAGACACCTGGATTCAAGAGAAACAGGAGGATCCGAGGTTGAAATGAGAGTCTGGTTCCCATGTGCCCCTGCGGTGCCTTTTGGGGTTTCGTCTTCATATATCTTAGGAAACTATTTTGGTCCTGACGTCATTTATAATCTGAGTGGGAAATGCATAGTCCTGTCTCACGGTGTGCAGAGAATGGCAGAATGTTGGTGTAGCGGTCAGCTCCACGACGCTGGGATGGACAGCCAGCCAAGCGCGGGTTTAAGGAAGGGGTTTATTAAGCTAACAGCTCTAGCAGTCCCACCAATGGCGATGGCACAAGAAGCTGGCTCCCGGTCATAAATCCAAGGAGAGAGAGAGAATCCACCACTCGTCAGAAAACACCAAAAGCAGCAAGCACAAGCGCACACAAAACCCACCAGAACTCCGACTTCTCTCTCACCTTTGGGCAGGAGTTCAGATCTCATCTGCCCACATTGACACCTTAGGGCTGGACTCCAGGATCAGCCCCAGGGACCCCTCCCCCTGCTGGGCAGCTGGGGATCCAAGCGACAGGTTTAATTTTAACACCTGAGTCAGTAGGTACATACATTCAAACTACCGTAGTTGGATATCCGTTTTGAGCTGGGCCAGTCACATCTCCCTCCCCAGGGCTCAGTGACTTACCCGGAGCTGAGGACACGATACAGTTAGGAGACATACTTTGATAGTACTGAAGCCCAGTAAGGGTTTTCCTTTTTTTATGTATTAGTTACGTACACAGTGTATATACAGCCATGTTGGTACCATGGTTAGCCTCCTCGCTGTCCTGC
This sequence comes from Jaculus jaculus, assembly GCF_020740685.1. Taxonomy (NCBI): domain Eukaryota; kingdom Metazoa; phylum Chordata; class Mammalia; order Rodentia; family Dipodidae; genus Jaculus; species Jaculus jaculus. The sequence goes on from NC_059114.1 coordinate 87,074,556, forward strand.
CCCCTCCACAGGGACCCTCTGCGTTAGGGAATGTGGGTTGTGCATTATGGGGGAGCCATCAGTTATGGGGAAGAGACAGTGTCTCTGTGCATAATGTCCCAACATGTGGCTCTAACAATCTTTCCGCCCCCTCTTCCTGAGCCTTCCTTCAATGTCTGTTGTCGGTAAAGATGGGTAATTAATATCCATTTCCTCATAGATGTAAAAGATGGCAAGAGAATAAACCATTAAATTTTTTTTTTTTTTTTTTTTTTTTTTTTTTGCTTACTGGGAGGTAAATGTTGACTTGCTGAAAGCTGTAAGGATGTTAGAAAAGGTTCCAGAGATCAAAAGTTGTTAAAGAAAAGGAAAGACTGCGGGATTGAGCATTGGTCCCTTTTGGAACGATGTGTATGCCCGCCCAATATTTCATGTCTTCCTCTTTTACCTGTGTTGTGGTTACGTAGTGAATTCTGTGACATGCCACCTTAAGGCTTAAACTCCCTATCTCTCTAGTTGTCCCTACATGATATCAGTCTTCAGGAAGTTCCTTGATTTTATAAAGTCACCCATACCAAACTCACGACTATGTCCCAAGGCAGCCCACAGGAATTGGTCTCTCCGACAAGCATGGAAAGAAAAACTGCTAGTCGGTCTTACTTTCACATGGAGTCTAAGACAGAAAAAAAGAAAACAAGATAATATGCAAAAATAAAGAATAAAATGGTTGCCAGAGGTAGATCCCTGTCAAAGGATGCAAAGTTACAGGCACATGAAATGAATAACCCTAGTCTTACAGTATGTGACGTGCGGATTGTAGCTGATAGCATCGTACTGTTCTTGGGATTTTGGTTAAATGAAGGCTTTAGACACTCTTGCCACACACATGCCAACAGCTATGAGATGATTGATGCATGTTTGACTACAGGCACCGTATCACTGTGTACACTTCAAAACACATAGTATGGGTGAATTGTCAACAATTTTTTAAAGATTATACTCTTAAACCTCCTCTATCTCACCCTCATTCTACTGAAGGCCACCGCAGTGGAGTTATTGGTACCCACTGCGGGGTCTTGAAGGCCTCAGTCAGTCTCTATGGGAGGGGACCATAAAGAAGACAGAAAAGAGAATTTGTTCTTTCTCTCCTCACCCCTCTCCTTTTTACAAGGTAGCTGCTGGAAGCCCAGAGAGACCTTGCCAGGAGTCAGACCCTTGATTTGGGATTCTCAAACCTTTAGAATTGTGGGGAAAAATGAGTAAGAGTTTGTTATTCAATCCAAAAGTCAAAAATCAGAATTTCTAACAGATTTCAGACACATCTTTCTTCCCTGGTGATTTCCCAAATGTGAAAGTGATACACAAGAGGACTGCTGCTCTGGTCCCATGAGGAAATGAGGATTCAATTTGTGGGGGGTGAAGTTAGAGAAATCACCGAAGTGCTTATATTGCCCTGAAAAGTTTTTGATAGCTTAGTAAGATGGGACTTGGTGAACAGGATGTAGGTTAAAGGAAATGGGCCATCACATACCATGAAAACTGAATGAAGAAAAAACAGGGCTGGACAATTCTTAAACTGTGAGTACACAGCTCCAACAGAAAAAGAAGTTGAAAGGAAGCGAGATTATATTCCACACAAATGGGATATTCAAGAATTGTGCCAGCAAGACACAGAAGATGGTGACAGGTGCTGCCTAAATTCTCTCTGGATGAGAACGATCACAGTGTGATTTGTCATTTGAGTATATCTAACTTAATCGTGCCACATGCTTCACAGCAGCGGAACCACACCCTGAAAGGCTCTTTTCTGCCTATCTGCTGCTTTAAACCGAGAAGCCCTCATTGGTAGACGGGGAAGGGAATGGAAGATGAATGGAGAAATGTAAATGAAACTCTGGCTTCTCTACCTTGTTGGCTCATACTGCTGCCTTCCAGGGACCAGAAGTAATAATAGCTATGATTTATGGGCTTCTTACAAAGTTCCAGGCATCACACTAAGTACTTTATGTGAACGATTTCATGTAATCTGCAGAGAAATTCTTTGAGAGTAGGGATTCATTAATATTCTCATTTTACATATGAGAAAAGTCTAGCTTGGAGTATTCTCATGCCCTGTTCTAAGGGGGGGAGAGCAAACGCTAAGACAAAATGAATGTTCCAGAATACTTTTCTGAAGACTGTTTCAAATGAAAACAGTAATTCATGTCCTGGGATCTTTGGGGGACTATGGAGGTAAGAAATCGTGTCCCTAGAATGAGAGCAGAGAACAAATGTGGCACAGAAAGAGATCATGAGGACTGAAATATAATGATTCTCTGCTGGCAGACAGGCCCTCAGCCCTGGGGTGACATCCAGATGAAGGGGTTTCCCTGTCTATCTGGTCTACCCAGGCAGCATTTACTTTGCCGATCCACTACCTGGGAGTGGACGCATTCTAATTTTCACAAACGTCCCCTGTGCTTTAGAGGCTTGGGATTAAAAAAAAAAAAAAAATGGAATGGATCATTAAATAAATGAACACGAGAGGATTAAAGAGGAAATGTTAATGCAATTTTCAACAAGATGAATAAGGTAGATTTTGAAGACTAGCAACTGTGTGATTAACTTCAATCTTAGACAAGATTCCTGCAAAGGCTCACTGAAGAGATGATTGGTAATGCAGTGTATCACTGCTCAGTGAAGTCAGGAGCAGGGATCCCATTAAGCCGCCCAACCTACTCAGGGGAGCAGTCTCACCTGAGGTTTACCATGTGTGACATACTTGTATGGGGGGTGGTTATTTCAAGGTAACAAGATCTCAATAAATGTTTGAGAATGAGTAGTTATAAAACATAAGAATAAACTCAAATGCTTCCATTTACTCTCAGGATATAGTCTTGAATACAATCACATCAATGACTTCATTGATTTTTGTGGTCTCAGATTCAATATCCCTTCCTTAAAGAAACCTGGCCTCTCTCAAAATCGAAATCAGCCCTTCTCTGTTTCTTTTGTTTAATGTATTTACATTTTTACCTTGCCTCCAGTTATCATGAGTTGTTACTTATGTCTGCTGGGATGAGGCATTTAAAGCCATTTACCGCAGTACAGGTTAAGCCTGCTATTTGATTTTGTACCTCCAAGGCCCAGCATTGTGTTTAGCATGTAGTGACTGCTCAGTTAAAGTTTACTGTCAGCATGCCTTTAATCCCAGCACTCGGGAGGCAGAGGTAGGAGGATCGCTGTGAGTTCGAGGCCTCCCTGAGAATACATAGTGAATTCCAAGTCAGCCTGAACTAGAGTGAAACTCTACCCTGAAAAACAAAAACAGCAACAACAACAAAAGTTTACTGACGTGATGAAAGAAGAACAATGCCTCTGTTTACAAGTAAGATCCAAACTGCACTGGGTCTTACACTTTGGTTATTTATTTATTTTTTTAAATATTTTATCATTTATTTATTTGAGAGGAAGAGAGAGAGAGAGAGAGAGAGAGAGAGAGAGAAAGAGAATGAACGTGCTAGGGCCTCCAGTCCCTGAAAATGAACTCCAGAAGTATGTAGCATCTTATGCATCTGGCTTACATGGGTTCTGGAACATCGAACCCGGGTCCTTAGGTTTCACAGGCAAGCACCTTAACCACTAAGCCATGTCTCCAGCCAGAGGCTCTTCCACTTTAATTTCACATGGACAAAGAAGAGAGCATTGAGATGGGATCAACCAGCACTTTACAAAAGTTAGCTCTGAGCCTGAGAGAGGATTTAATTTTAAGTTATATGAAGGTGCATCGTCATTTCAAAGCCTTATTGAGAACAAGCGTGAAGATTTGGTAAAGGTTGTGCATAGGAATTGTTGACAGGCTGCCTTCTGACATCTCATGGTCCTTTCTCAGCAAGTGTGTCTTCACACACCTGTGCACACTTACACACAGCCCCTCCCACCCGGCGACGGTCTTAAATCAATGTTGACAACTGCACTTGCTGGAAAGTGGACATTTGAGCTCAATGGGAAAAAACGAAAACAAAAACATTGTTTTCAGTGCTTCCCAGTAAAGTGGTCCACTTTAGGAAGGTCTCAGATTTTTCAGCTAGATGCCATTCAGTGGGCACATCACAGTTAAGAAGCGGGTAGGAGTTGCCTGGGCGGCATCAGTCGAGCCCCAGACAGTCCTGGCTGGTTAAGGCTGCCTGACTCTTGGCTGGGTTGATCAGATGACCTTTGGGGCTTTTCTAACTCCAAACTTCTGAAGAAAAAATGACAAAAACTATCGTTTCCTAGAATTTCAATCATCCTCATCTTGTTGGAAAGAGGCTGATCAGAAATTCTGGCCTCTCTACTTGAAATGTATGAAGCACTTCACTGATATAATAGATACTGGGTGTGCGTGCGCACGCGTTGCGTATGAATGCATGTTCATATATGTATGTGAGCACATGTATGTGTGAGTATGTGTGTGTGTGTAAGACCAGAGGTTAATGTGAAGTGTCTTCCTCAGTCACTCTCCACACTCGCTTTTGAGGTGGGTCTCCACTGAACCTGAAACGCACTGCTAAGCTAGACGACCCGGCCCACATGCGCTGGAGTCTCTTGTGCCTCTGCCTCCCCAGCACTGGGATTCCAGGGGCATGCTTCCATGCCCAGGTTTTTCATGGTAGCTGGGGGTCTGAACTCCAGTGTCAAGGACTTTACCAACGGAGCCACCTACTTGGCCCCTAATAGTGAAGTTTAATAAACTCATAACAAATGGGATATGATTTAATAAACTTCGCCCTTTCACATGGAACATGAGAAATCTAAGCAATTGGCTCAAACTGCATAACTGTTAACCTTGATTTATTGGTAACAAAAGCAATTACATATTCATGGTAATGTAAGCACCAGGTAGACACTGTATTAATATTTATTAAAACGGTCTTCCAGTAAGACGTGAACTATTTTTCTAGCAAATCAAATTTCTGTATCATTTTTATTAGGAAATCATATTGTTATACAAACTATAAGTGTGTAACTCAGACTTTTAATCTTTATAGAACTCCATAATCCTTGATTAAATTATTGTAAACCAGTACAGGCATAGATGCAATTCCAGCCAGTTGTCTTGGTTCATCTCTACTCACTTTATTTAGACAACAGAATGAGAATTTCAATATGCTGGAAAATTTTTGGCCTTGGTCTGAAGATAATGTTTCATTGTTTCACTTATATACCATTTATATTAATTTTTCTCCATCATTTCTCATATATATTTATATATATATGTATATATGTGTGTATGTGTTACTCTTCACTACTCATAATATCCATTGGATCTGAAGCAATGATCATGCATCTGATGACAGTTTGGGGGACACTGGTTATACTATTTCAGAGGTGCATAAAAACTCCTTGGATTTAGCAAGGATTGTCCCTTTCTCAATTACAATTAATATTGCACAAGTTCTGTTGCCAATTTTTTTCAGCTCATATTTTCCTTCAAATTTCTTCTTAATCTTATTTCTTTCCCACAAATTATGAGGCAAACTGGCTGTACGGAGGCAATCTTCAGTACCAATAAATCAAGTATTCCCATAAAACTGCACAATTTCTTACTGATGGCACTTGAAGAAGAAAGTTATTAAATCATTACTCATTTAGCATGAAGTTTTAGGAAGCTCAAATATTTCTTGTTATGTACTTTGCCCTCTCGGATCATAGTGTGGAAATTTAGATATTGTATGAAAAACCTGGGCAGGGTTTTAATGGCTTCCAGTGTTGAATACTTGATTTGTGATTTCTGATGGCGCAATGGGCGAACAGATATTTTCCTTCAGTGGCATGGCTACTGGCAAGTTGCCTCCATATCTGTAAATAACAACCTCACCCTGCTCCTGTAAGTAGCTCATCAAGCTTGTCAGTTCATACTCCTGAAAAGAATATCCATTTCCTTTCACTGCAATTTGCAGAGCTCGGTGCCACACCAGGCAGACACAGTGCTCTGCAGTCAGGGCAGGCACGTGCAGTAGACTTGCTCAGCCATTTCCTGGAGTAGGGCTCCCTTGTTCCTCTCTACGTTCTCATAGCTTGAGCTACAGGCAGAGGCACCTGCAACACGATATGCATACATACATATATAGATATGGATATGTATGTTTAAAGAGAAGGGTCAATGCTTACTTATTAAATAGAGGAAGAGAGGCAGGCTCATGTACTTAAAGAGACGGTCATCTTCCCAGGCAAATAAGCTGACCCTGTCCTTTCTTGGCGACGATGTGGTTGGAGCAGGGTTCCGTGTAGCACAGCATCAGTAGGCTCTACCAGTAGAACACTGGTTCTTCTTGGCAGGCCATCACTCGGTCACCTGGAGCACATGAAAGTGCCGCAGGAGACCTCAGCATTTTATTCATAGTCCACAGTTGGGAGATCTTAAAGGATGGAAGAGCCTGGCTAAGAAACTTTTTTAGTAACTATTAGTTCCATCATCAGGAGTAGGGTTATATATCTTCTTGAACAGAAAGAAAAACCTCTCAGAAGTTAACGTTTACTCTCTTGACTTCCACAATCCCAGTCAGCAAGCTTCTGCCCGTCTCGCTCAATGGTGTCTTCTTGATTAGCATGCATTATGTAGAGTACCCAAGAAAGCTGAATTTCTCTCTGCACTGTGCTTTTACTATAAATATCTTCACAGTTATAATGCTAACCACAACAGTTTGAACACTAGGTATTACCATTTTATACAAACACCACAGCAGTAGGTCCAACCCATTGGAAAATTCTACGAAGACATTTGAATCCAAATCCAGAGGTTTTCAGTTAGAAACTCATATCTAAATTCTTCCATTACAAATACGTTTTGCCTCTTATTATTGTCCTCTTGCTTTAAATATTTTTCTCTACTATCCTTATTAGTGACGAACATATCAAATCATTAACAACCGAGGATGAATTTGTCAAGTATATGAATAGGAAAAGGCAGGGAGATAAGAAATTTCAAGCTATGGTGGGAAAGTAGGAAAAGATTTAAATAAATTGCTTTTTATAACTCGGATGGTAGGATCATAACCAGTCTAGAGGCATACATTTTACCAACTCTTTGATTTCAAGCAGTTTTTCAACTTTTTCACTTGGATGGGTCATTTATCTTATACACTGTAGGGTGCTGGGCAGTACCACTGCTGTGTACACTAGTTACCAATTGTACCTCTACCCCAGGCCTGTGTTGACTCCCAGAAGTATCTGCAGACATTGTCAACCGTCCCCCAGGGAGCAAAATCTCCCTTTCTCCAGCTGAGAACGTGTGGTCTAATGGACTTCTCAAGGTGTTAAGGGTTGGGTTCTCCCATAGATGGAGCTCTTGTTCAAGGAAGAGCTTCCCTGAAAGGGCAAACACACACGTCCAACCAAATGGAATTGTTCTGCCAGCTCACCAGTCCTTGAATCCACTGCAAATCGCCGCTGGCTTTTGTTTCTTTCTGAATCAATGGCAGATGGACATTGCTGGATAACCTCGGATGCTAATGCGGGCTTGACCCTTCCTGGGCTCCTCAGAAGAGCTGAGTCTGAAGGTGGGTGCTGCTGGCTTCCAGGGCTGCCCTCCTCACCAGGGGCTCCCAGAAGAGTCTGGGTAGATGCCGATGCTTACAGAGCATCTCCCCAAGTGGTGGCTCACTCACGTGCTTTCATTATTGCGAAGCTGCTTCTTGTTACCCTCCACGCTTTGTCTTTAAGTGGCTTGCATTGTGGTCCACAGCTCATTGCTTGCAGGGTGTAGCCATAACATTTTTAGCGGGCAGCTCATTTAACAGAATTCCCTTGCATTTTTAAGCCAAGGAGTCAACATTAAGTTAGACGGTGGGGCTGAGAGCTTCAATAGCCAGCCCAGGGATAAGCACCAACTTCCAATAAAATGCTCTGTTACCCAAAAAGAAGACGTGTTTCCTGAGTACTAAAAATGTTGCTGAAAAATGCATTTGGCCAAGATTGTAGAGGACTTTTGATGCTTTGGACAAGTTGCAGTTCTTCCTCTCCAGCTTGGGAGTAGGCTTATGATATTGAAAAGCAAGGAGGCTTCGTCCACACTGATGCACACTGCAGTCCACAGCCACTTGTGTAACATTCTTATATTTTGCCCCTGGCAGCAGAGATCCTAGTACAGAAAAATGAGAATTCATTGTAAGTGGGAACGGTCAGTGAGCCTGGTTATCTTCCATGAACTCTTTCCCGTGACTTCCATAGAGACTAGTCACTGTTACACGTATACAAAGATACTCCGGAGACCTGGGGGCAGAGGCTTGGGTCCGTGGGAAACTTACTTGAGATTCATGAAGTCAGCAAATACTCTTTAAGTGTCTGTCACGTGCGGACGCAAACTTCATTCCATCTGAGACCAAGATGCCATTCCCAGGCAGGGGGACAAAGATCTGCTTCCCTGAAAGCAAGTAAGCCCATTTGCAGGAAACCGTTCTGTCAAGACTGCTCCCTCAGCACTCAGGACCCCCTGGGGACTGCTTTTATTTCTTCACAGCAGTGGTAGTGGTAGTAGTCCATGGGACAGGCTGTACCTTCCTTAGCAGGATGAAAGGAGTTCAGGGAGGTAACTGAAGTAAAGCACTTTCATAAATGGTGGCCTCCACGACCAGTGGCCAACAGAGGGGGGAATGTAGCACGTCCAAGAACCTGATTCAAGTCAAGGATGCTGCCTGGGCTTCTATTTTTGTACCTGCTTTGTTGTTTCTTCTGAGTGTGGCTGGCCTGGAGCCAGTGTTTTGGTACAGAGATGCTTAATCCAGACTGGACATTGTCACCGCCCATCATTTAAAAATGCTGTTGTGCTGGGCATGGTGACACACACCTATAATCCCAGCACTGAGGAGGCAGAGATAGGAGATCACTGTGAATTCGAGGTCACCCTGAGACTACATAGTGAATTCCAGGTCATCCTGGGCTACAGTGAGACCCTACCTCTAAAAACAAAACAAAATAAAATAAATAAAAATAAAAATTCTATTGCTTGAGCCACAACACTTCTGGTTATTTACCCAAAAGACTCTAAGCCAGCGCATCAAAGTCGTCCCTGCACTTAAATGTTTATTGCAGCGCAATTCACACTAGCTAAGTTAAAGAACCGACCTGGGTGCTTATTAATAGAAGAATGAGAGAAAATGTGGGCTGGAGGGACAGCTTAGCGGTTAAGGTGTTTGCCTACAAAGCCAAAGGACTCAGGTTTGATTCCCCAGAACCCACATTAGCCAGATGCACAGGGTGGCGCATGTGTCTGGAGTTCGTTTGCAGAGGCTGGAGGCTTTGGTGTGCTGTCTGTCTGCCTCTTTCTCTCTATCTCCCTCTGTCTCAAAGAAATAAAAATTAAAAATATTTTTAAAATTTTCAAAAAGTAAAGAAAATGTGACTTGTACACAATAGAATTCTTTTCATCCATAAAGATGAATAAAGATAGTTGCTTACAGAAAAAAATATATATCATTGGAGATAATCGAATTAAGTGAATTAGATTGGTCTCATAAAAACAAGTATCACATTTTCTCTCATTTGAGATGTTATAGTTATATAGATACATGAAACTCTTGTATGTATATATGACATGAAAGCAGACTCAAAACTATGCAGGAGAACAAAGTGGAATCATGGGGTGAGAAGTGAGCACACAGTTGTATATGGGAAAAAAGAGAACATTATAGACTTATATGACTATATCTCTTGGAAACCCAGTACAGTGTACTATAAGAAAAGAAATGGAGAAAAATACTACTTCTTGAACTAAAGAGGATAGAGTCTTCTCTGTGGGAACGTTCTGTATTTTATACCAGTGGTTCTCAATTCTAGCTGCACACTAACCTAGATTCTCAATATCCTGATGACTGTGCCTCATTTCAGACAAGAAGCCTCAGCTCCCCAGTAACTGAGAATAGATAACTTGGAGCCTATTGATGGACTTGTGCTATTTTCATATACAGACTGTCTAGACAAGAAATCACAACCAAGGAACCTACTGAGGAAGGCCCTCAAGAGAAATGGGAACCGCGGGTGAGAAGATACAAGACTATAACCTATGGAAAAAATGTATATATAAATGGAAAAAGAAGAAGGGATTCAGTGGAAGGAGGATGGTGATGGGAGGTGAATATGACCATGGTATACTGTTTGATTTATGGAAGTTTCCAATAGAAAATCACAGTATTTAAAAATGTAAACACAATCTTGTGTGATTTTCTGCATACCAAGAATCAAGAATGTATGGGAAGGAGTGTATGCATATGTGCATGCGTGTGTGTGCGTGTGCATGTGTGGGTGTGTCTTTGTCTGCATCTCTGTGTGTGTGTCTGTCTTTCTGCACAGGTTTGCACGGACATTGGCAAGGCAAAATTCTTAGGCCTCCACTAAGATGAGGAGGAAGTTCACAATCACGAAGAGCCTCTCTTAACACATCCTTTACGCCAATTGCTGAAAGGGAAATTGGGATGAGTTAGGTGTTTTTTTTTTTGTTTTTTTTTTTTTTTGTGATTCAGAGGCTTACAGTGCAGAGTTTATCAAATTAATATTTCAAAACAAGAGGGAAGAAGTAGATTTTTTCTCATGTTCCCAAGTCTATTGCTTTTGTGACCTTGGAAGGGGCCCTGTTGCTTGACTACTGTGGATTGGAGAGACTTTCCTTTCATTCCCTCACCTTCCCTATGATCGCCTCTTTCCGAGTAGCCACAAGGCTCTTCCTCCCTGGCACTCTATTCACTCACCTCCTGTGGGCCACGTCCATCACTGCACCTGAGCCCCACCTCTCCCAATTGAATCACCCTGTCATACATCCTATTCCCTGAGGACTTTGACTTTGGGCCCCCTCAGGGATGGCTGGCGTGTCAGGGAATTCTGAGGCGGTGACTTGCCAACGAACAATGATGGAAAAATCTGTTTCTCTCTGAAAGATGATTATGAGAAAAATTCCCAGGGATCCCATTTCCTGGTGGAAATAGGTTATTTGTGAGAAAGAAAAAAAACATGTCTGGTTCCTCAACTAACTCCAAGATTCAGCTCTTTGTCTTGTGCGGGATCTGCCTCTAGAGAACTTACTGGTGTACTCTTGAGTTCCAGTCCCTGAGGCAAGGAAAGATTGACTTCTCTTGACTCAAGAGTTACTAACACGGGAGCTTTCAAAGTTAAAAACTCAAGACTTTGTTCTTTTGCAAATAGTAATTAATTTGCAAAGAACTCATTTTTTTTTTTTTAAGTTAAACAGAATACAAGAAAGTCTACACAGGTAACAGAACAGGTAAGAATACGTGTTTCTCCATTAAGGTACTCAACTCAACCAAACTTGCCCATAAGTGAATGAATGAAAACAGTGTGAAACTTCCTCAAAAAGTTAAAATAGAGGTCATTTATGACCCAGAAATCCTACTTCTTGGTACGTATCCAAAAAAATTCAAGCACACACAATGGGGAATCATAATGCCTTTTATAAATGGTTCCGGGAAACTTAATATGCAAACAACTGAATTATGCCCACATCTTTCACAGGTTACAAATACCCATAGAAAATGGATTAAAGGCTTAAATGTTACACCCGAAACTCAGTAATGATATTTCTATACGACCCCATATGGACAGAAATAAAAACAGAAACTGACCCGTGAGACATATAATTTGAAAGATTATGAAAAGCAATGGAAACAGTCAACAGAGCTACCAACAAGCTACATAATGGGAGAAGATACTTACAAACTATGCATCTGTCAAGGCATCAGTGTCTAGAATATAGTAAGAACTCAAATAATTCACTATAAAAAGAACCACATAATCCAATTTTTAAAAAATGGGCTAAAGAAGCCAGGCGTGGTGGTGCACGCCTTTAATCCCAGCACTCAGGAGGCAGAGGTAGAAGAATTGCCATGACTTGGAGGCCACCCTGAGATAGAGTGAAACCCTAAATATCTGAATAGACATTTCTCAAAAGAAGACACACAACATGCAAGTGACCCACACATGTATAAAAAAAAATAGCATTAGTGAAAAGAAATGTGAATCAACACCATAAGGAGAAGTCACTTGATGCAGGCAAGAATGATAAAATGACAAAACTAACAGCTTCTGGGGAGGATGTGAAGACAGATGGACCTGTATGCACTGTGGCTGGGAATGGGGGAACAGAAGCAGCACTCGATGGTCGACCAGCCATTCCCGTGCCACCAGCTCCTCCACAGCACACATCTGCGTCCTTCCAGTGCATGGACTACAATATGGGGAGCGATCAGATAGTGAATGAAGTACAACATTGCAAGCAAACAGGTTCTGGCTTTTCATTTGGGATCCTCTGATAAACATTCTCTCTCTCTCTCTTTCTCTCACACGTTCTTTAAACTTTGCCATTCTGACTCCAGAAAGTGAACCACAAATGTGTACTGATTTGTTATAATAACAAATCTATTCCTAAGACCATGTTATCACATGTTGAAGAAAACATAGTCCTGCTCAGTTCACTTACTAAACAAAATGAGTATTTCTGAAATCTTGAAAACTTCTTTTATGGTTACATATTATTATATAGATACGTGTTTCCTAAAGCATTTCTTATTATTTTCACCTTGACATTTTTACATGCTTTTTTTCCCTTAACATAAACAATGCCGTGACAAACATTTTCACATTTTCAGACACAGCTCTGAACATCAGGTTGTCCATCCTCAGAAGGTCCGTTCCCAGGTCAAATGCTATCCAGCTGTCTGTCCATTGTTTTTCTGCTTTATGTTCTACAGGCATCATTACTGAGACTGGCCTGCATCCAGCTAACCCAAGCAGGGTCAAGAAGATCAAATGAGGGCTGAAGAGATGGCTTAGTGGTTAAGTGCTTGCCTGTGAAGCCTAAGGGCCTCGGTTCAAGTCTCAATTCCCCAGGACCCACATTAGCCAGATGCACAAGGGGGTGCATGCATCTGGAGTTCATTTGCAGTGGCTGGAGGTCCTGGCACGCCCACTCTCCTCTCTCTCTCTCTCTCGCTCTGCCTCTTTCTCTCTCTGTCTGTCACTCTCAAATAAATAGATAAAATAAACAAAAAAAAAGAATGTCAAATGATTTACATTCTGCTTTGTTATCATTAGCGAGCAGTTCATAATTACTTAACAAGTTGTTTCTAAACATTAGCAATCAGTATTTACTCTATTTGACCACATTTATTATTATTTATTATTGTTTGTAGTCTCATCAAATGGTGGTATATAGTTCTAGAGCTAACATGTCATATCAGTGGCCAGTAGAAACAGGTAGAACCAGAGTGTTTCTTACTCTTCACAACTATTCAAAAACGTGCAGTATTTCAGCCTATCTTCTACCTGGCTCACTACTTCCATATGCAAATTTCTTATCTCCTTTCTATTCTGGTAGCTGTAACTTGAGTATGGTTTAAAGGTGGTCCCCCACCCCAGGGTTCATGTATTGGAAGTATAGGCCCTAACGAGGCAATGACCGTTGGTGGAGTCTTTAAGAAAAGGTGCCTGGTGGACTGTCCATAGGTATCTGGGAGTATTGTTACAAGTAGGAAATACAGATCCCTTGTAGTAAGTTCTCATGAGAGACTGGGGGGCCATAATTCCTGATTTGGATGCCTGGGACTATTTCTGGTTGGTGTATTAGTCAGGGTTCTCTAGAGGAACAGATTTGATAGAATGAATTGGTATTAAAAGGGAATTTTGGGCAGAAGGGATGGCTTAGCAGTTAAGCACTTGCCTATGAAGCCTAAGGACCCTAGTTTGAAGCTCGATTCCCCAGGACCCATGTAAGCCAAATGCACAAGGTGGTGCATGCATCAGGAGTTTGTTTGCAGTGGCTGGAGGCCCTGGCATGCCAATTCTACCCCCCCCCAACCCACCTCTTCTTTTTTCTCTCTCTGTCTGTCACTCTCAAATAAATAAATTAAAATAAACAATTTAAAAAAACAGGGAATCTTATTAGATTAAACCTTTGGTAATCCCATAACAACTACCTCCAGCCTTGAGAGTCAAGGAACTGGGTAGCTGTTAAGTCTCTCTCTCTCTCCTTCCCTCTTTCACTCCATGGCTTTTTCACTGATGCCTGTTACACAAATCCTGATGAGAAATGGACCATCTAGGGTCATCGAGTGCAGGTCACTCACACATAGAGTGAGTGAGCAGGTAGAGCAGGTAGAGCAGCATTTGAAAGTGTCAAAGGGAGATGACCAAGGATGAGGATGCATTTCTTAGGCAAGGCTGCCCCTATCCTTGGGAGTCACCCTGGTGCAGAGAGGCAGGGTCTAACCTGGGTAGGAGGAGCCATCGTCTATTGACTGTTCATTCTTTATCTTTCATTCTTCATTCTTTATCTTTTCATTTCTGGACTGGGGTCTGAACATTGACCTTATTGATATCTGTTGGGTAAGCTACTCATTGCCATTTACTTTTTTTCTTTTTTAGCTTTAATCAGCCTATTGGTAATGCATCTCTTCTCATAAAGCTATTTTAGGGATAAAATAAGAATAAGATTGTAAATGGTTAGCACAGTGCATGGCACATCACAACCTTCATATAACCATTACTTCCTATCACTATTGTTACTATAGTATGATTTTTTTTAAATTTTATTTTAGCATGAGAGAGACAGAAAGGGGGGGTGGAGAATCAGTGTGCCAGGGCCTCAGCCACTACAATCGAACCCCAGACACTTGGGCCACCCAGTGGACATGTGTGGCCTTAAACTTGCCTCACCTTTGTGTGTCTGGCTTATGTGGGATCTGGAGAATAGAACATGGGTCCTTAGGCTTCACAGGCAAGTGCCTTAATCACTAAGCCATCTCTCCAACCCTATAGTATGATGTTTATTATTATGTGGCATGGTGATTTGAATTAGATGTCCCGTAGAAGCATGTGCTTTGAATGCTTGGTTCTCAGCTGGTGGCAACTTGGGAGGTGGAGCCTGGCTGGAGGAGCTGTGTTTCTGGGGGTGGACCTTGAGGTTTATTAGCTCCTAACTTGCCAGTGTCAGTGGACTCACTCTCTTGTTGCTGTTGGTCACCTGGTGTGGCAGAGGTGATGTACAGCCACTGATCCACCATCTTTTCCCTGCCACCATGAAGTGTCCCCACAAGACTGCGTGTCAAATTAAATCCTTTCCTCCCGTCAGCTGCTTTTGGTCAGGAACTTTATCCTATGAATGAGAAGGTAAAATTAACAGACTGGAATTGTGGTTTTTCTTATGGCATACACTCCCACCATCTGCTATGCCTTGGCGCCCTCTCTGGGAGCTACATTCAGGCTGTTTGGATTTCAGCCTTCAATATTTTGAGTTAAGTCAACTTGTAAAGCAAGTGTTTCATTGTAACACCACACAACATGGACTAATGAACTGGTTGTCTTTCTTTTTATGTGTGAAGTACAAGAGCTGACAGCTTCAAATGGACCCCGAATGCTCTCCCTCTCCACCATACCTCTGCACATGGAATGGCATGCACTGTCCACTGTATTTCCATTGAATTTGTATGTGTTAGACCATGACTGTCTTAAACCTACCTTCCCACCCTATAATTTGTAATTATTTCTCATACATCTGGACACTAGCTCTGTAGCAAAATAAAATGACAACCACCCTGAGACTATTTCACCCAGTGTTTCTGAGGTCGATGATTATTTTCCAAGTTGCATTTTGTCTTATTCTTTGGCTCATGTTATCTTTGCTGCAATATATTCTGATGAAACTTCCAAAACATTTTGTATAAAACATAAACTTTCAGAATGAAATGCTTTATTTGACATTATGACCAGCATTTCTAATTTATCATTGCTTCAGCTGTAGTTTGTTTCATATATGCCTCTGTCTATACATGTATGTATGTATGTATGTATGTATGTATGTATATATATATATATATATACATACACACATACACACATACATATATACATAAACATATATATGCATTATATATTCCAATTATCAGTGATATAGATGGAATTCAGGGTCTTACATTTGTTAGGCAGCTGCTCTGGCAGTGAGCTGTCCCACCAGCTCTTCAATTTACTTTTATTTATGATCATATTTACTTTTCTCCTATGAGAACTTTTAAGATGATGATGTCCTTATTCTTTTTGTACAAAACTTTGAAATTTTAATGTTTCTTTTCAAAGCATATGTTAATTAGATATGTCTTTCAGTATAATGTTTCGATACATGTATGTAACACATTTTTATTGCATTCACTCTCCATTACCCACTCTTGTTTTCCTTCCACTACTTTTGCTCTCCACACTCTTCCCAATTAGTTCCTTTCTACTTTTGTGAGGTTTTTTTTTTTGTGTGTATGTGTGAACCAGTGAGTTTCATTGCTGTTGCTTAGAGGATCCTCAGTGAGGGATTATTGACAGAAGCATGAGCTCTGTAACAGCATTTACACCACTGAAGAAAATGTCGCTTCCAACCCCAGTGACCAGTAACTACCTATAGCTACTCAGGGAGGAGTGAAGCAATGTGGGCTCCTTTCCCCAGCCAGCATCACCTAGCTAGCAGTCCTCATGAGGCAGCCAGGACTCATAGCCACGCTCCCCTCCCCCATGATACCAAGTTGGCGGACCCAATCTAGTGCAGGCTTTCTACTGGTAAGAACAACAGCTATGAGATCAAGAGTGAATGGCGATGCCATGCTCTGCAGACAGAATCCTGTCTCACTCCACTCCTTCCTTTGGCTCTTATTTTACATTCTTTACACTCACTCTTCCACATACTACCTGAACTTTGAAGTGGTTGACATAGATGTCTCCTTATGGTTGGACACTCAGCAGTCACTTACTTTCAATGGTTTGACCAGTTATGAGCCTCTACAGTTACTGCTGCAAATTGCAAAAGGGAGACTCTGTGGCCCAAACTGACAGTGACACTAGTGGATATGAACATAATCATTTAGAGAAAAATGCAATGTGATGGAGATGTCATGAAACTATGGACACTTAAATTAGGGTTTTTTTTTTTTTTAGTTGCTTGTATCCCTTAATCTTTTGGAAATAAAAAAAATATGACTCATTCTCTTCAGTATCCCTTCCCACTTTCCTCTTGACTTCAAACTTAGCTAATTTCTTTTAATTCAATGCTGGATCTTGTATTGGCATCTTAAAGTAGTATCTGATTATATTAGATGCCATTAATTTCTATGCCTCGCCAAACAGAAACCCAACTAAAATGACTCATGCAGGAGGAGGAGACCACAGGAACAGGGGAAATTTGAGCATTTATGTGATAATAGGTATAGAAGGAAGAAGTTCTGGTGTGTTCTAGAAATTCTATAGTGCTCCAAATATTCAGGGTCAGCCCCTCTTTCCCAGTCATCTCGAGCATGTGCCATTCACTCTTACTGCCCCAAAGTGACTCCTCCTTCTGTGTGCTGACTGTGGTGCTGAGAAGAACAGGGAGGGGATAGAAAAGCCATCAGAAATGATCTCATATGGTAGATATTAAATTTGATATTAAGAAATAAAGATTAAAGATCGGTAAGGAAGAAGAGATGCTCAGATGCTCATTACGGAATTCTATGGATTTTCTAGAGATCATCTTGTTCTGTCTTAATTCTTGTGTCCTGTATCACATCTTCCACGACCATAGTTTATTTCCCTGTTTTATACATTTCCTTAAATATGCTTTATTTGATTTCAGTTTTTGAACATTGATCTCTGGAGTCTTCTCTTATCAGACTCTCTTGGTGTTCAATTAGAATAAACTTCACTTATGAACTCAGTAGCAACTTGTAAGTGTGATCTCCGTTTCGCATCCCCCAGTGAAGGCCTATAGGACGGGCAGCAGCCAGACTCTGAAAGCGCTTCAGCTCCCCTTGATCTTAATAAAGTGAAGACTAGCAGGTTTCTAACTCAAGGGGGACCTTTCACCTGGCTACCTTGTGCTGTACGACCGGTCCGGATGGTGTGTTTTGCTGTAAAAGTAATGGTAACAGGAAAAAAAGAATCAGAATTTGATTAACCGTCTTTTGCAAAGAAAATGTGTGTTCTATGGAACAAAGTCATAGTTTGAAATTGCTCATATTTGAGCTGGCCACCCATGTGCTGAATTTTGCTGAAGATAATTATGAAAAGAAGGTAAAAACTGGGTTGGCACATGATGTTAAATAATATCGTCTTTGTGTGCTGTTGGGATTCTTTTATTTTCTATTTCAAGGCATCTCATAAAAATGTATTTTGACAACACCATCCTGATGGATGTCTAAGCTTTTTTCCAGATCGTAAAGCACTTTCTACCAGGAACCAGTTACCACCTCACACATGCTCTGTCAATTAAAGGAGCTCGGGAGAAGGTTCATCTGACTGCAGCTTTAGCCTTTTGTTTTAAAAGACAGAAACTTTAAAACCTGCAGTAGAGAAAGTATGAAGCTTGAGGTGATGTTTTATTTTAACATGTGCTTAAATTCTGTATTCCATATTGACATAATGCAGAAACATGAGTGAAGGCAAGTGAAGAGAAAAAGACATCAGAAGAAAGAGCAAGTTTTTAGACACAGGGAGAAACAGAGTTGAGTAGATTATTTTATATTTTATATTTTAACACAGCTGCTCTCTTCTTGGCATTAATAGCAGCTTCTGAAGTCTTTATTAATTTATTACCATCTTTCAACACACGGTTCCCTCATCATGTACTGCACTGCCACGGGCTTAAAATGCTGGGGATGGTCAACCACATCCAAACCACCTGAAGCTGTCAGCTAAAATAACACTTTCCTCCCCCAAAGCTGACGTATCCCAGGTATTTGTCACAGTGACAGAAATCTGACTAACACACCCTTACTTCTATAAAAGTCTGGTTTTTTTTTTTTTTACAACATTTAAAATGTACAGAAACTTATTTAAGAAAGGCAATTTCACAAAGTGATTCTGTGCATTAAAAATAGACCATGATGTTACACAATCCAGGGTCTTGTCGAAAGAATATCACACAGATTTTTAATGTGTTCATACATGTATATAACGTATTGATCTTATTCCCCCAACTAACCCCTCTTAACCTCCTCACCCTCTCTCACTAAAACCTTGCTTCCTCCCAATTAAATCCCATCCTACTTTCATGCCTTATTTTGGACACACTGAGTTAAATTAGTGTTGCTTGAATGCACATGGGTGGGAGGTTATTTACTGGGGAATGGGCAAATCATGAGTGAGTGGCTACACCTCTGAAGAGCATGGCTCCCCCCAACCCCCGCCATTCCCGCCAGCTCCCAGCAACTAGTAACGACCAATCTGCCATTGACTACTCTGGGAGGAGTTGGGTCTTATGAGCCTTTCCCTTACTCATTATGAAATATTGACAGGACATAGTGATTTTTAATTTCATTGTCTCTTTTCCAAGTCAACAGTGAATAGAATGAGGAAGAAAATAGAGAAAAAAAAATATCCCCATATGGTAGAATAGCAAGAGAACTGATAGAATTTAGGTCCTTCCTTCTAATGCTCCTGACAGCATTCACACCAGATATCCTGCCAAATCTGATACACTGTCACCCTAGTCCTCATTCACAGAACCACAATTTTATCTTTATTTGTGAATATTGCAAGTATGTCTCCCATTCTGCATCTTTCTTTTTTCTCACCCCATGACAGCTTATTGTTTGAAGAGAAAAAATAACATAAAACCCAGTATAAGATAGCAAATGAGTGAAAATATTTTTCCTCCATGAATTCATTATTTGTTGGAACTACCTTGGACTTCATTTATTGCAGAAGGCTTAGAGCAATTATTCCCAGCACATCCATTGTGATGTGGAAGCTTAAGACTTGCATATGCTCTTTTACAACCTATTTATATTTTTGAGACTTTTCAAAAATTAATATGATCACTGAGGTCCTCTGGCAATTGTCTTTTCAATTGTACACTTGTCACTTGATGGGAGAATCAAATCAGGTCTCTGCTAGAGTTTTCTGATTATCTGTCTAAGGAAAGGATGGCTCAGGACATTCTCAGTGTTGGTACGGACACATAGTGTCATTTGCTACTGGACACCTTGACCTTTTGGAGCTGATTTTCTAGAGGGATGTAGAAGGATTTGAAACCTTGGCCTAAGAGAGGCCTTGCAGTGCTGTAAATACAGCTTGATTGGCTATTCTGGTCAGAGTTGAAAGGCCTGAATGCAGTAAGATCTACGGACAGTGAGGTTTGGCTTATGAAGGTGAGAAAGAGCTTTGCCTGGACTGGGATAGCAGTTTGTGTGAGAAGCTTGCTGTTATGCCCATGTCCTGAAAAATTGTGCAGGTTTGCTATGTGTAGAAATGGAGTGGTGTGAGCAGAGGGATATGGCATAGAAAAAATGAAATGTTTGTGCTAAAATTTCTGCCTGTTCACCTGCAATTATATGAGAGATTACAACCTTTGAAATTGGGCCAGCTGACCTGCACTGGGGAAACAGGCCCTTTGGAAGGGGCCTGAATGCTGAAGGAGTGTCCTGTCCTTCAAAGTTGGCTTTAATCTCCCCTGGATTAACAGATTGGCACTCTACCTGGTATGGACTACAAGAAGTGCAGGGAAGAAAGGGTCATTGAGTTTGCAACACGGTCTTGTGTTTTGGAAATGGCCATGGTCAGTGTGAAGCAGGTTTGCTGGATGCCTGCATGGAGACCTGATGGAGCCATGAGGTTGTACTGTGGGTTGCAGTGGAGACCCAGTGGAGATGCTGGGACAATGAGATGGTTGCTAAGGAGAGCTGCTGGCCGGGATGAAGTTCTCCAGGACTGTGAGTAGCCTAGCTGGAGGGATGGAATTGGAACTCCAGAGACTTGTTGCTGGTTAGCATTATTGGACCTGGAGATTTGCAACTGACTAGAGTTATTGGGCTTGGAGCTACAGAGTTTGATGTTTGCCCTGTTTAAATCTTGTATTGGGTGAATTTTTCTTTCCATCTTTTGCAGTGTGAATGTTTATTCTGTGCCATTATGGGTTTGGGGGGTGATTTTTTGGTATTATGGATCAGTTAAGACTTTGGACTATGGGCATATTTGAACATCATTAGGACTGATAAAAATAAGGGGACTTTTAAAGTTGGACCAAGTGCATTGCATTTTATATCTTGGATAGTTATCAGTTTATGGGGGCCAGGGGCGAAATGTGGTGGTTTGATTCAGGTGTTCGCCATAAACTTAGATGTTTTGAATGCTAGGTTCCCAGCTGATGGAGATTTGGGAATTAATGTCTCCTGGAGGCAGTGTATTGTTGGGGATGGGCTTATGGTTATTATAGCCAGATTCCCCTTGCCAGTGTTTGGCACACTCTCCTGTTGTCCACTTTATGTTGGCCAGGAGGTGATGTCCACTTTTGCTCATGCCATCATTTTCCCTGCCATTATGGAGCTTCCCTTTGAGCCTGTAAACCCACATTAACCCTTTTCCCCCCAAGCTGCTCATGGTAGGGTGATTTCTGCCAGCAATGTGAACCTGACTGTGACATTCAGTATGAAGCCCAACAGAGGGATTAACTGACAAATTTCTGTACTGGAAATGCATGTTTCAATGATGTCTTTCTGGAAATTTCTCTGCTTAAGCAAACTGTGTTGTGTGGTGGGTATGCCTTGTGAGCTCACCTGTTTGTTGTCTAACTTGGGGTGCAGAATAAAGGGGGCATAGTATTCGATAGTGAAGGGGAGGCATTTTCTGACAAAGTGTTTGTTAGTTTTCACTTATTCAAATGAAAAATTGTGATTGAGATAAATATGGCATGAAATCTAGCAGTGCCACCATTGTATGTGCATGCTCCCATGTCATTAAGTATGCCCATGTTGCTGTGAAACCTATACCACTGTCCATCTGCAGAACTCATTTTGTCCTGTAAAACAGGAATTCTATACCCATTAAATAACAACTCATTTTCCTCTCCTTGCAGATCCTGGCAGACACTAGGCTACTTTCGAACTTTATAATTTTTGACTACTCTAAGAACCTCATATAAAGACATTATATATTTGTCATTTTGTTGCTGGTTTGTTTCACTTATAATAAATTCCTCAATGTTATAGCATAGCTCAGCATTTTATTCCTTCACAGGCTGGCTAATATTCACACACTCATGGATGTTCATCTGGATTGCATCCTTTCCAGCTATTATAAAGAATATGGCTTCAAGCAAGGATGTAACTATCTCATTAAGACTCTGCTTTCAAGTCTGTGGTTTCTTCTCACAAGTAAAACTGTTAGATCAAACAGTAACTGTATTTTGAACTTTTTGGGGGATACATCATTCTCTTCCACAGCAGCTGCCCCATCTTCCCTTGCTATAAGGTGCGCAAGGGCTCAAGTTTCGTGGACAAGAGTCCAAGTGCGGGCTGGAGAGATGGCGTAGCGGTTAAGCGCTTGCCTGTGAAGCCTAAGGACCCCGGTTCGAGGCTCGGTTCCCCAGGTCCCACGTCAGCCAGATGCACAAGGGGGCGCACGCGTCTGGAGTTAGTTTGCAGAGGCTGGAAGCCCTGGCGCGCCCATTCTCTCTCTCTTCCTCTATGTCTTTGTCTCTGTGTCTGTCGCTCTCAAATAAATAAATTAAATTAAAAAAAAAAAGAGTCCAAGTGCATTGGAGAAGGCTGTTACATTGCTGGTGTTGGACGTTTCTTCATATGTCTGTCACTGTGTCAATCAAGCTCTCTATTTCCTTGCTTACTGTCTGTCTGCCTGGTTTTTTGTATGTCTTATTGACAGGAAGATCTTAAAATCCTGAACTCATATTGTTTTGCCCCTCAATTTTTTAATTTAATTTAGCTTAATATATTTGGTGAGTCTGTTATTAGATATATAGATGTTTAACATGGCTGTATCTTCTTGTTGTATTGAAACTTTTATTGATATATAATACTTTTTGTATCTGGTAACCTTTTAAATTTTTAAAACTGTTTTTTGTGATGCCAGTATTCCTCCCCTGATCTTTGGTTTACTCGTTGAATCATCGGGCACAAAAATGAGTTTCTTGTAGACAGAGTATTATTTGATTATTTCAAATTACCTATTCTTCAAATTTCCGTCTTTTGATTGGAAAGTTTAATTCATTGGCATGTAAAGTAATGGCTGAAAGGGACGTATGTGGTCACTTTCTGGCTTGTTTCTATGTACATTTTCTTTTGTTCCCTCGCTTCTTGCATTATGTCATCTTTGGGTGTGGCATGGGATGGCTTAAATTTCTCATTTTGTTTGATGTATGTTCTGTAGCAGTTCTCTTTGTGCTTAATGAGGATAACATGGGCCATCCTAATTATATCTGAAATTACATCATTCTAATTTGAATTTATACCACTTGAAGTTCAGTCACATATGAAAACTATATTTCTGTGTACACCTTCTTAAGTTGTTAGTGTTAAAAAATAACATCTTTATTCAATGTGTGTTGAAAAATACAAAAGCACAAATCATTATGGATTCATCACTAGGATTACTGCATGAGAATTAATATAGTAACTCTAGAAATTATATTCTTCACTTTTCCCATGCTTTTAAAAACTATTCTAATTTACTTTTTTTGCAAGCAGGGAGAGAGAGAGAGAGAGACAGAGAGAAATAAAGGGCACACAAGGGTCTAGCCACTGCAAACAAACTCCAGATGCATGTGTCACTTTTTGCTTTACATGAGTATTGGGGAATTGAACCTGGGTCCTTAGGCTTTGCAGGCAAGTGCCTCAACTGATGCATCATCTCTCCAACCTGCCCATTTTATTTTTAATTTTATGATTTTTTTTACAATGTTATAAGCTATCTCTGTTCTGAGAGTCAGGCTGAGTTGTAAACTTAAGGTCTTTATAGGTCTTTTCTGGGTTTGTGTTCTTATCTCATGTTATTTAATGTTACTTTTAGTTTATTTTTCACTTCATTTTTTAAGAGAAGATGCCATGAAGCCAAGGCTGGCCTCAAGCTTACTAAGTAATCTAGGCTTAACTTCAACTGGTGATTCCACACTGGCCTTCCTGGTGCTGGGCGTAACCCCAGCTGGACAGTAACACATCCAATTTGCGTGGTGCTTAAGATCACTTGGGCCGGGCGTGGTGGCGCACGCCTTTAATCCCAGCACTCGGGAGGCAGAGGTAGGAGGATTGCCATGAGTTCAAGGCCACCCTGAGACTACAGAGTTAATTCCAGGTCAGCCTGGACCAGAGTGAGACCCTACCTCGAAAAACCGAAAAAAAAAAAAAAAGCTCACTTGGCCCAGGGCTCTGGGCTAGACAGACCCTCTGCCAACCAAGCTGCATCTACAGCTTCCTTGCCATGGTAAGTGACTTGTCATACGCCACCCTACTCCCCAAACAGTGGTTGCTTTTGAATATACTACTTACTCTTTATTATCTGACTCCTGAAAGGGAACACTGGAAAAATGGAAAGGGTTTAAAAAAAAAAAAAAGCAGTTCTAGCTGGACTGGGGAGAGGCTTGTTGAGTAACTAAAAACACTTGCTGACCAAGTGTGATGACCAGAACCCGCATCAAAGCTAGATTTGGTAGTGTTGTCTTCAATGCCATTTTACCTCTGGCAACACGGGAGGTAGGCACAGGACAGTCCTCAGAGGAGCATGCACTGCCCAGCCAGCTGGCATACGCAGTGGTTCATTTTCCTGAAACTTTCGTACGTCTTCAAGGGCAGGTAAAATTCCACTGGGTATGTGTGCGCCGCATTTCCATCGGACCTGTTGGCAGACACCTAGGCTGAGTCCATGGCCTAGCCGTTGTGAATAGAGCTGCAATAAATATGGCTGAGCAAGTATCTTTGTAACAGAGTGTAGAGACCTTAGTGTGTATGTCCGAGATTGGTGTAGGTGGGTCACATGGTAGATTTTATAATATTTTATTTTTGTTTACTTGAGAGACAAAGAGACACCTAGAGAATGGTGTGCCAGGCCCTCCTGACACTGCAAACAAACTCCAGATGCGTGTACCACCTTGCACATCTTGCATACTGGGCTCGGGGGAACCGAACCTGGGTTCTTAGGCTTAGAGGGCAATCACCTTAACCACTAAGCCATCTCTCCAGCTCCTCACATGATACTTTTGTTTGTCTGTTTTGTTTTGTTCTGTGAGAAACCTCCGCACTGATTTCCACAGTGGCGATGCCATTTTACACTCCATCAGCAGTGAGTAAGTGTCCTTCCTTTCCCAGCAGCATTTCTTGTCATTTGTTTTCTTGATGATAGCCATTCTGACAGGGGGGGAAATGGAATCTCAAAGAGGTAGCTTTAATTTGTATTTTCTTGATGACTAAGGATATTGAACTCTTTAAAAAATATTTATTGGCCATTTGTGTTTCTTCTTTTGAGAACAGTCTGTTAATTTATTGGTCCATTTATTGGTGGCTGTTTTGTTTTATTGGGGTTTAATTTGTACAAGTCTTTATATATTCTAGATTTTAACCCCCTTTTTGACCATAACTAGCAAAACTTTTCTCTAATTCTGTCGGCTCACTGCCGGTAGTTTCCTCTGCTGTCCTGAAGTCGTTTGGGTTCATATAACCCCGTGTGTCAGTACCTGGGAACATTTCTTGTGAGATTCTATCTGGAAAGATCCTGGCTATACCCATGCCTTAAAGCATCTCCCATATGTTTTCCTATAGCAGCTTGTATTTCAGGTTTTTCAATGCATCCGTTTTGATGTAATTTAAATTAAAATTTGTGCAGCGTAAGTGATATGAACCTAATTTCTTTCTTCTGTAGGCAGATACTTAGTTTTGCTAGCACCATTTGTTGAGTAGGCACTGTTTTCCAGTGCATGTTTTTGAGAATTTTGTCAAAAGTTAGGTGTTCATAGCTCTGAGGATTTATATATGGGTGATCTAGAATATTCCACTGGTATACATTTCTGTTTTTTTAATTGTACCATGCTGTCGTTGTTACTGTGGCTTGGTAATTGTGGGAGTTTGAATAGATGGTCCCCAATATATTCAGTGTTTTGTTAGTTTGTAGTTTGCATCTGCAGCAACCTGGCTGGAGGAGGTATCACTGGGCGGATCTTAGGTGTGGTGGTGGGTTTGAGATTCCAATGTAAAGATATGTCAAGCGTGCCTAGCTGGAGTTCCTGAAGTGTGCTGCGCTGTGTGGCTTTTGACTTTTAGGCTTGTGCTTCTTTCTCTCCTTGGATCTGTGAAGGCAGGCCAGCTTCTTCTGCCATTATGGAACTTCCCCTGGATCTGTGAGCTTCAATAAATATTCCTTCTTCCATAACCGTGCATGGTCTGGAAGTTCATCTCAGTGAACCTGAAGCTGTCTGCTACAGTAATATAGTTTCAGATCAGGTATTGGGATACCTGTCTGTGTTCCTTCTGTTTAGGATTACTTTGCTTGTCGGTGAGCACAGGGTAGGCAGGTAGGGAGAGAAAAGTCATACACAGGTTGGAGTGCCTTGGGCCAGGCTTATGTCTGTCACCCACAGATGGGTAATAAGGAGGGAAAGGCAAGGAGCTCTCTAATCTGCTGCTGGCTAGAGCCTCTGGGATTATGAAAATCCTTATTCTTCCATTAAAGGAATCCATGCCATTGAGTCAGGCCTACTCAGGATAGACTTCCATTAACATAAGTCAACTGATTAAGGACTTTAATTACATCTGAAAAATCCCTTCTCAACAGAACGTGTTTGGCTGAATGCATGGGAATACATTAGGCTACCATCTGGCTGCTTGCTGACTTTATTCTTTTCATCCAAGCCTTGCATGAGAATGACCCACCAGGCACACTCTAGGGAGGGAATTTCCTGACTCTGAGCTGCGGCCTGGACAAGCTAGTGGACAGGTCAACAAGCTATGACTGGAAGAGGAGAGTAAAGCTGGAGCACCCAGTCATGGTTTTGGAACACTGGAACGGGCTCTGGGGAGACCAGCGTGCACACGGCAGGCAGGGAGCGGAAAGGTGGAAGGGCCTTTTCTATTTACATCTTGTGTTGCTATCATGATCCAGTGCAGAAAGGATGGTCATAGAGAAAGTAAGAATACAGAAGGAACAGCACACTTCAAGATCAGTCCGCTTCATGCCAGATGTCTCCTCTGTCCCAGCCTCTATGAGTCTCCCCGCATCTGCAGGAGCTGTGAGGCAATGGCTCCTGGGGACTGACAGATGATACCCAGACCAAGACTTGCAGTTTTGTCTTGGAGTTTACTGCATGGTAGTAATATTCACACTTCTTGGATTGTTGGCCTCTTAGATACTCCATAAAAATGGCATCTACTCCACTCATCCTCCAGGGTGTGTTCACGGAAAAATGGAGCATGTGTGAGGAGAGGGTGTGGGGAGGGGGCAAAAAGTCTTTTCTTTAACTCACTGCTGCGTTACAGCCACATGCAGACCCTCCAAGGCAGCTCTGGCTCATGCTGCTCAGCCTCAGACACTCATCTTTGGAAAGTTAGAATTGCATCTGCTAAGCACCCATTACTTTCTGGAACGTGTACAATGTGATACCTTATATTTAAAGGGGGAGGGAAGTGACCCATGGTAGTTTTTAGTGCATTCACTCTAAGCTTATGGGTTTATAATTTCAAAAGTTCATCTGTTGAATGCTAGATTTAGAAAAAGAGTCTAGAATTGTCATGTATTGAGAATTAATTGTTTACTAATATCTATCTGTTCCTATAGCTGTGTCTATATATGTCTCTAAAGGCAGTCTAACCATCAAGCATCCATACTTCATAAGCAAAGTTTTGCCAAAGATTTGCAAATAAAATCTTACTCTTTTTTTTTATTAGCTATGTACAGTGTGTATACAGCCATGTTGGTACCATCGTTAGCCTCCTCCCTGTCCTCCCCCCTCTGCAGGGACCCCCCTTATTGGGGAGTGTGGGTCACGCATTGCAGGGTTAGTCATCAGTTATGGGGGAGACGTAATGTCACTGTGTATCATGACCCAATGTGTGGCTCTAACATTCTTTCTGCCCCCTCTTCCATGAACTTCCCTGAGCCATGTTGGGTTCATTTTAGGTCTGCTTCAGTGATGAGGTCTTGGGAGCCTCTGTGTCTTTGGATAGGATTAGGGTTAGCGTTAGTTGGTTTTTCGAGGTAGGGTCTCACTCTAGTCCAGGCTGACCTGGAACTCACTAAGTAGTCTCAGGGTGGCCTTGAACTTACAGCAATCCTCCTACCACTGCCTTCCAAGTGCTGGCATTAAAGGTGTGTGCCACAACTCCTGGTTGCAAAGTTTTACTCTCTTAATAGATGGCGGAGAGAAATTTTGAATCCATGTCTTTCAGACATAAGAATGTTTTGGTTATCATGACACATTTTGCATAGAAGGATATTGATGACTCTGCTCCACAGTCCAGAGCACATATTCCCATCAATTACATCCTTTTAATAATCAATAGGAAAATAGCATCCTCAAGTATTCCATTACTGTATTGCTTACTCTGCTCACTGCTGCTCATCTGACATGAAGTAATTGAAGGAAGTACGTATTTGGGCTTAGAGTCCCAAGGGATACAGTCCACCAGGAAGGGAAAGGTATGACGGCGGGAGCAGAAGGTGTCTGCTTACATTGCATCAACAGTCATGAAGCAGAGAGTAAACAGGAAGTGGAGTGGGCTATAAAACTTCAAGGAATGCTCCCCTCCCCAACACACTTCCTCTAGCAAGGTTATGCATCTCAATGGTTTCACAACCTTTCCAAACAGTGCCAGCAGCCAGGGACCAAGTCTTCAAACACATGAGCCAAAGGAGGACCTTTCTCATTCAAACCAAATATTATTGAAAATAGCATTAAACATGAGGGCCATAGCCTCATTGGGAAAACATAAGTGTCTAGTAGTGAAACTGGATGACAAGAAATCTAAAGCCCCTAAAGAGTACTGTTTGATTGATGAAGGCATTGCGATCCAGACAAGTAGGATGAATAAAAAGACAACTGTGATACAAATCCTGAGGCAAGGGGTTTACATCTGAGTGTGGACAATAGCTATGGCATAGTGTCCCACATAACAGCAGAGATGGTTATAAGAGAATAGAGCAGACTCTTTGATAAGACAGAGAACAAATATTTATGACATATGCACCATGGTTTATGACTCTGTCGTAAACTACTTTAGAGGATTACTGTTTGGAAATTCAGTCGTTCTGAATTTGAGTTAGGCGCTATGTCCCTGGGAGTTTGCACAGCCACACTGACTGGCAGACAATGGGACAAGCGTGTGTAGTAAGCCAAAATGTCATCAGTGGCCTTACAAAGGCAGGACGCCCTCCGGTGTGTATTGAAACTGCATTTTTCAATTCAAAACTAATAGTTATGCATATGGGTGAATTTGTGAACTGCACTTTGATATGTCCATACATGTATACATTATTTAATGATCAAACCACTGTGATTAAGATATCCATTGTCTCAAACATTTGTCACTTCCTTGTGATAAGAACATCAAAATTCTCTTTGAACTATTCTGAACTATATGGTACGTAATTATTATTGACTGTAGTCACTTTACTGTGCAATAGGACATCAGAACTTATGCTTCCAATCTAAGCTTAACTCCCTTTCACCAATTCTTCCTTATTCACTCTTTCTCCTGCTTTCCTCAGATTCTGGTAATGACCATTCTGTTACCTACTTCTGTGGAACCTACGTGTTAGATTTCGTCTGTGAGTGAGGTCCTGAGGAGTTTGTCCTATGGTGCCTGGCTTATGTCATTTAAAATACATTTCCAGTTTGTAGATAGATTAATTCATAATAGGGTTTGGATTTGTTGACTATATTATTCGAAGTCATTACATCAGCACTTCAATGATTCTCCTGGTGTCTATCTGTCTCTGTCTCTCTGAAAGAAGTAGAAACGAAGGGGCAGCAAGACACAAGCAGAGAAGGATGGAGCTCTTTCTTTCTCGCTCATCATCATCATTTTCTCCCTTCCTCCCTCCTTTTTCTTCCTCTCCTTCTCTCTTTCACTTTGTGTCTTTCTCTCTGGTGTATGTTCCACAAATGATGATAGAAAACAGGCTGGCTAGGGCCAGCAAGTGAGTGAGCAGGCAGAGCAGCATTTGAAAGTGTCGAAGGGACATGGCTGTGTCTTAGAGTGCATCTCTTCTTCAAGACGGCCCTCATCCTTGGGTTTACCTGGTGCAGGATACAGGTCCCAATGGGTAAGAGGCACCATGGTCTATTGTCTCTTCCACTTCAGCCTTTATCTTTTTGCTTTTGGACCAGATTCTGAACATTGACCTCACTTTGCTACCTGTTGCATAAGTTACTCAGTCCCACTTACTTCCTCTTAGCTTTAATTCTCATGTATAAAATTATTAGCATCATGCTAATATACCTTATCTCACAATAGACAAGTTGTCACAGAGATAAATTAAGACTATGGTTGTAAATGGTTAGCATGGTGCTTAGGACAGAATACTCTTCATATAAATGTCACTATTGCTGGGCGTGGTGGTGCACGCCTTTAATCCCAGCCCTCGGGAGGCAGAGGTAGGAGGATTGCCATGAGTTCAAGGCCACCCTGAGATGACAGAGTTAATTCCAGGTCAGCCTGGACCGGAGTGAGACCCTACCTCGAAAAATCAAAAAAAAAAAAAGTCACTATTGTCATTATAGTGTTCTTTATTTATTATTCTGTCATAAAAATTCCTCAATGAGCCATGTAGAATATTCTTTCATACAGTTATTACTTAAACAGCAAATATGGGTCATTGTTAAAATGCCTTCAAGTTTCCATCACGTATACCCTTATAAATCTAAAACATGTTTATCACCAAAATATCTAAAATATTACAATAATAAAGAAGATAAGCTGGCCAGATTTTCTGATCTTAGACTTGCATACTACTAACCTGTAATGCATTTTATTTCTATCTTCTGCAGGAATTATTATATGGTTGTGTTGAATTTGTATGAATGTGTAGGCTGCATTTTTAAATTTTATATTTCTGATCTAAAATATGTTCATTATACTTCAAAATGAAATATTTATAGAATCTATGCTCAAAACTTTAAAATTCCATATTTGTGGATATTTTGGTTGTGTTTTCCTAAAGCCTGTTTTGTTGGTTTTAATGAAAAGTAGTTGAAATCATTCAATGTATGCATTTTTTAAATTTTTTTTTTAATTTTTCTTTTTTTTATTAACATTTTCCATGATTATAAAATATATCCCATGGTAATTCCCTCCCTCCCCACCCCCACACTTTCCCATTTGAATTTCCATTCTCCATCATATTACCTCCCCATTACAATCATTGTAATTACATATATACAATATCAACCTATTAAATATCCTCCTCCCTTCCTTTCTCCACCCTTTATGTCTCCTTTTCAACTTACTGGCCTCTGCTACTAAGTATTTTCATTCTCACGCAAAAGCCCAGTCATCTGTAGCTAGGATCCACATATGAGAGAGAACATGTGGCGCTTGGCTTTCTGGGCCTGGGTTACCTGACTTAGTATAATACTTTCCAGGTCCATCCATTTTTCTGCAAATTTCATAACTTCATTTTTCTTTACCGCTGAGTAGAACTCCATTGTATGAATGTACCACATCTTCATTATCCACTCATCTGTTGAGGGACATCTAGGCTGGTTCCATTTCCCAGCTATTATAAATTGGGCAGCAATAAACATGGTTGAGCATGTACTTCTAAGGAAATGAGATGAGTCCTTTGGATATATGCCTAGGAGCGCTATAGCTGGGTCATATGGTAGATCAATCTCTAGCTGCTTTAGGAACCTCCACACTGTTTTCCACAATGGCTGGACCAGATTGCATTCCCACCAGCAGTGCAGAAGGGTTCCTTTTTTTCCACATCCCCGCCAACATTTATAATCATTTGTTTTCATGATGGTGGCCAATCTGACAGGAGTGAGATGGAATCTCAATGTAGTTTTAATCTGCATTTCCCTGATGACTAGTGACGTAGAACATTTTTTTAGATGCTTATATGCCATTCGTATTTCTTCCTTTGAGAACTCTCTATTTAGCTCCTTAGCCCATTTTTTGATTGGCTTGTTTGATTTCTTATTATTTAACTTTTTGAGTTCTTTGTATATCCTAGATATTAATCCTCTATCAGATATATAGCTGGCGAAAATTTTTTCCCATTCTGTAGGTTGCCTCTTTGCTTTTTTCACTGTGTCCTTTGCGGTGCAAAATCTTTGTAATTTCATTAGGTCCCAGTGGTTAATCTGTGGTTTTATTGCCTGAGCAATTGGGGTTGTATTCAGAAAGTCTTTGCCAAGACCAATATATTGAAGGGTTTCCCCTACTTTTTCCTCTAGCAGTTTCAGAGTTTCCGGTCTGATGTTAAGGTCTTTAATCCATTTGGACTTAATTTTTGTGCATGGCGAGAGAGAAGAATCTATTTTCATCCTTCTGCAGATATTTATCCAGTTTTCAAAACACCATTTGCTGAAGAGGCTGTCTCTTCTCCAATGAGTATTTTTGGCATTTTTATCGAATATCAGGTGGCTATAGCTACTTGGGCTTACATCTGGGTCCTCTATTCTGTTCCACTGATCTACATGTCTGTTTTTGTGCCAGTACCATGCTGTTTTTGTTACTATGGCTCTGTAGTATAGGTTAAAATCAGGTATGGTGATACCACCAGCCTCTTTTTTGTTGCTCAGTATTATTTTAGATATTCGAGGTTTTTTGTGATTCCAAATGAATTTTTGGATTGTTTTTTCTATTTCCATGAAGAAAGCCTTTGGAATTTTGATAGGGATTGCATTAAATGTGTAGATTGATTTAGGTAAGATTGCCATTTTCACGATATTGATTCTTCCAATCCAGGAACAAGGGATGTTTCTCCACTTTCTAGTGTCTTCTGCAATTTCTCGCTTGAGCGTTTTAAAGTTCTCATTGTATAAGTTCTTTACTTCCTTGGTTAGGTTTATTCCAAGGTATTTTATTTTTTTTGATGCAATTGTGAATGGGAGTGATTCTCTGATTTCATCCTCTGTGTGTTTGTTAAAATTTTTTTGTTCATTTTTATTTATTTATTTGAGAGTGACAGAGAGAGAAAGAGGCAGAGAGAGAGAGAGAATGGGCATGCCAGGGCCTCCAGCCACTGCAAACGAACTCCAGATGCATGCGCCCCCTTGTGCATCTGGCTAACGTGGGTCCTGGAGAATCGAGCCTTGAACCGTGGTCCTTAGGCTTCACAGGCAAGCGCTTAACCACTAAGTCATCTCTCCAGCCCCAATGTATGCATTTTAAGTATACAACAAAGGGATATTATAGATCCTATATGAAACAACTTTGTAAAGGATTATTTAGTAAGACAATATGAGCCTTTGAATAGATTTATTAGGTTTCCTAATGAATTATAACTGCTTTCTGCATCTCGAATTATAAGAGACCTAAATTATTACTTGAATAGCCTATGATATAATTGAATCTCTCTCTATATATATTTATTTATATGACCAAAATAAACAACAAACTTTTAGAATTATAGTTAAATCAGAGTCTCAAATACCCAAGTATTTAGTATTATTTACTTTACTTGGCACTGTAGCCAAATGCCTGACAGGAATCAACTAAAGGGAGGAAGGATTTATTTTGGCTGCTGGTTTGAGAGCTCTAAGTCCATCATGGCAGGGAAGGCAAGGAGATGGGAGCTTGAGACAGCTGGTCACCTTGCATCTGTAGTAGGAAGCAAAGAGCTGATGTTTGTCTTATCTTCTCCTTTTCCCTCTTTTATTTGTTTCAAAGCCCTAGTTCATGGTATGACACCACCCACATTCAGGGCAGGTCTTCACTCTTCAGTGAAACTTCTATGAAAGAACCATCACAGATACTCCCAGAACTGTGGCTCCTCTACGACTCTAAATCCAGTTAAGTTGACAAAGAAGATTAATCATCACAAGTTCACTCTTTGTCATGGTGTGTCAAACGGTTCTCTGCTACTAAGAGTCACAGAGGAGGAAGTGAATGGCCAAGGACAACTCCCAACTGATCTATCCTAGAGGCTTAAGTAATTTGCCAGAATATAGGTATATTTTGTTACTCTTTTTCTAGAATGCAGTAGTCACTTTAGACTTATACTCTTATACTTTAAAACTCAAGTTCATCGATGTTTATAAATATGATAGCTTTTGAAACATATCATTTCTTTGATTGTTAAATCTGTAGGGTAGGTCTTTCAGGTCACCATTCATATCTTCTTTGCACACAGTTCTGTATTTCATTTCCTTCAGGAGACAGACAATCTTTTCAATTAACATCATTGCTAGATTCCTCACAGTAATTCAATATTCCATTCATTCCCTAGTCATGTCATTGTGCTCATTTCTTCAGCATTCACTTTCCCTTTCTCTTTCTCTTATTTTCCATCTAGGTCATATTTTCCACAACCATCAGTTAATGGCAAATTTCCCAAAGTTTCTTATAAATCGTATAGCAAATCATTTTAAAGAACATTTAATGTTCTTTTGAGTTTTTAGGGTGATGATTGAATGTTGCACTTAATCATAAATTCAAAATTTACGCATTCCATCTCTGAGATACAAGCAGGTCCACTGTGAATTTATGGACCGTAGATTCTTTTGTTCCATCACCGTAGTTGCTGGTAAAGGCCTTGTTGGGTTCTGTTTCTCCACCTGAGGCACCGAAGTTCATAGGGCTATTTTGCTTTCTGGTTCTCACATGGGCTCAGCTCATGGAATTTGTAACAGGAGCTTGGAGAATTACATAATAGTGGGACTGGAGTCTCGCTTCCTCTGGCTCCCTGCCCAAGATTGCTGATCTGGCTCAGGATGGCATCTTCTTCTAAGGCAACCACCCATTCAACTCCATCTGTCCACCCTCTGGACACTCCTCACTGTCCCCCATTCTGTCACGTGTCCAAAGAAGGACAGCTCTGCTGCTGCAGCCTCTACTGGAACCAGTTTTGGTTTCCTCTACTTCACCCATTCTTTTGTATGGTCCATTATTCAGCTTTCTGTGGTGGTTGATTTGGTGTGTCAACTTTTCTAGGCTGTCATGTCCAATCTTTTGGTCAATTATGCATATAGACGCAGCTGCGGTGTTGTAGATGTGATGAATGTTTATAAGTAACTGGCTGTCGGTAAAGCAGATGGCTCTCCATTATGTGGATGGGTCTTGTCCAATCAGTTGAAGACCTTATCAAGAGCAAAAACTGAGGTTTCTGAAGGAATGATGTCTCAAGAATCATGAGTTTGTGATTTTCTGAGGCCAGTCCTAAAGATCTTTTTTTTTCTCTTTCTCTCTCTTTGTTTCTTTCTCTCTCCTCTCTATTCCTCAAAATGGATGTCTGATTGAATGGGGTCCTTGACAGTTGTAAAGCATTTAATAGCTATAGTAAGAGAATAGTGAGGCACACCCCTATATTACTTTCTCAAACTGTCATTTCCCCTATCTTCAATTTTTTTTTTTAATTGGCAACTCCTCCTGTGTTTCTTTGTCCATTAGTACTCCTGGCACCAGGAACTACACACTGGGAAGACACTATACTCATTTTTGTTCTAGGAATCCTAAGGATGGTGGTGCAACTCAGTCGGACGGAGGGCCTGAGAACCAGGCCAGCTGAACATACAACTCGCAGTCCATGGCCAAAGGCATGAGAAATGTAGAACAAGTCCCAAGGGCCCTAGGCCCGACTAACAGGAGCCCTGTGTCCAGTTGTCTTAGCCCAAGAGAACTTCCTATCAGCCTTTTCTTCTACACAAGCCTTCCCTGGACTAGAAGGGGCCCACTCACACTGCTCTTCTTGAACCCATGATCCAACGCTGATACCTTTCCAGGCACACCCAGAGAAATGCCTTCCTAGTCACCTGGGCATCCTGTAAGGCAGCCAGGGTGCCTAATAAAATTAACCCTCACGTAGTACAAATGGAATCCTTTACCTATATGTTTATATTGATATTTCACGATCCCTTTGCCCTCCAAAATTGAAGGATATAGATCACAGGAAGAACCCAACTCCTCAACTTCCCTGTTCTCTGGGCCGTTTCTACTACTCCCTCTCCTTTGTTCCAGAATGTTCCTCAACCTCCCTCTTTCATCCTTTGTGGTTTCAGCCTGCCTGAAGAGTTCACGGGGAGTTTCAGTATCCAATGAACCTAAGTGTGAATCTTTCAAATTACATATAACTGCCATTACCATATAAAAGAGAAACTAGGGCTGGAAAGTAGGCTTTGTGGTTAAGGCATTTGCCCGAGAAGCCTAAGGACTCATGTTCAATTCTCCAGGTACCGCATAAGTCAGACGTACAAGGTGATGCAAGTGTTCAAGGTTGCACGTGCACACAGACTGCTCACTCGTCTGGAGTTCAATTACAGCAGCTGCAGGCTCTGGTGCACCAATTCTCTCCCCTTTGTCTGTCTCTCTGATAAAAAAATAATTTTAAAAAGATTTTTAAAAAGAGAGAGATAATGCCAAGTTTCTAATTCGTTCTACCTTTGCTTTTCCTAGCTAGAACCTGGTGTTCTATACACTCATTAATTTTATAGCCATTGTAAGTTCCCTCAAATTAAATTCAGATTTGTTATGCTGACTTATCAATTGCTCATTTGATTAACTCATTGATCTTTAGCCAGAACTTTATAAAAGCTGGAGTAAAATTCAAGAGGATGTTGGGAGAGTTTTCTTAGGAGCTGCCTGCCAGATGGCATTGCAAAACCAGAAGTCTGACCCTATCACTGTTGATAAGGGGATGAGACTCAATTTCATTTGTGTAAGGGATGCCTGTCTACGAAGGCAGACTTTTGATTGAGTCAGAGGAGAATTTTCTCGGACATGCTGGGTGATTTCTCCATTCTCGAGCTAGTGTACACGTACTGCAGAAGTTGTTCTCGAGTGAGTGGGGGATGGTAGGTCTAATTGGAGAGTCTGGTTTTATAAGCAGGCGGCTTTCATCTTGTTCTTCTTTGGAAATAATGAGGTTTGTAAAATCACTGTAAATATATGTCTGAACATGTAACCCTCCTCACCCTCACTTCTCATGATTTCATAAGCAGCTGGCGTTACCATGGCAGTGGAACAGGATAAACGTGCTCCTCTGAGGACATCTGCATCCAATATAGCCTCTCTGGCGAGTCTGTGTCCCTCCCCTGTGTAACATGATGGAAAGCAGGCTCGGGGTTTTGGGTTCCCGCCTCATGCACTTCTCTGTATCATGGAGTGGACGGCCATTTCCCATCCAAGTCTCATAAATGCTGCAAGGATTTTCATTTTGCATCAAGAGGATGGGATTTTCTCGCGCGTTGTGGTCTTACAAGTCCTTGCAGCTGGGGCTTTGAAGAAAGTGAAGAAAAGGCCCCTAGATGCTCCGTTTGCCTATATGTGCTCCACAGCCTCATAATTCCAAAAACGGAGTTGCAGCTATCCATTTTGGTTTGGAAATAAGAACAATTGGCAATAAACAAGCCTTAATCAATAACCAGAACTGAACGATATTGGGTGATGGTTGTATATGTGTGTATGTATTTGTGTATCTAATTCACATCCATGTCTTTAATTTACTCTGCAGTTTTTAAAATTCCCTACTCCATGATAATCATGATTAAAGCAGTCAAGGTATATTTTTGCTTGTGAATTATGATGAGTTATTTTGAAACAAATATTGAATATATTTATTTAGTTTCACTTGATATTGTTCAATTTGTAAAAATATAAATAAATAAAAAATAAAAAAGTACTTTACCAATAAAAGCACATCTTTAGCAGAGTTAATGGCCTGTTACAGTGGTTCTTGGTGTGTGCTCCTCAAAAAGCACTATCAGCATTCCTTAGCAATTATTAGGGATGGGAATTCTCTGACCACATCAAAACTAAAAGATCTGGGGGTAGAGCCTATCCATATATGTTTTAATATCTTTGCAGGTTATTCTGATGAATTTTAAAATTTGAGAAACTCTGGAATCTAGAAGGGAACCGGTGTAGTAGAATCAAAAATAAAAACAACATCTCAGCCAGGAGTGGTGGCACATACCTTTAATCGCAGTACTCAGGAAGCAGAGGCAGGAGGATTGCCGTGAGTTCGAGTTTACCCTGAGATTGCATAGTACATGCCAGGTCAGCCTGGGCTAGAGTGAGACCCTACTTCAAAAATAATTAATTAATTAATTAATTAATTAATTAAATATCTCTGCAGTGTTTGTTCAGATCATGACACCTTAGCCTGGAAGGTTTCTTTCCTGTGAGTACTCGCCTGTGTGATGTGGCCGCAAATAAAAAGAAACGAGCAGAATTTTTCTGGAGATAGCCATAGATAGTTGAACAAACAGCACATGAAAACAGATGTAAGATTCTTCTGGATTTGCAGCCTGAAGACTCTGGAGGAAGTACAGGCTAGTTATTTATTACTCCTACTTTTGCTAGGTTTTGAGGCTGACGGAACACGATCATTCATCATCTCTCACCTCTCATCTTATAACCTGGGAATGAGATCTGGGTCAAATTCCCACAAGTGAAAACTAAGGTTGTAAGGGGTGGGGGGGGGTGTCTTTTCACTACTCTTTTAATCTTACTGGAGAAGTCCTACAAATTAGACTGATCAAAGATAGATTACCAACAATCAAATATTTACTACCATACTCACACTTCTGCCCACGCATGGGGGCATTCAAAGTGGAGCATGGCAGTGGTTAGCCTTTGAGACCTGTAGATGGAGTAGGGAAAGGGAGAGAGAGAAAAGCAAGTGATATATATATATATATATATATTTTTTTTTTTTTTGGTAAAGGAAAACAGCCCTCCGGGAGAGTAGGTGGGAGATAGTATAGCCTGCGACAATGTGTGCCTGCCTGGGTATGATGTCAACTTCTCTTCTCCGAGGGAAAGTTCGTGTAGCCTCAGGAAAGGGATTTATGACAATTGAGTCATTTTGGGAGCTCTGCTTTTAGGCCGATAGCAAATTTCAGGATCTTAAATGGAATTAAGGACAGAAAGCGTCATGTTTGGGGGTCATTGTCATGGCTACTGAAGGTAGAAATGGCAGGTGTGGCTCCTGTGGTCACACCGTTAACATGGCATAAAGAGGGAGTTCTTGTCTGCAAGCATGTTGCAGCCTCTTAAGTGATGGTAGTGGCCATAAACAAGGGGCGAGTTAGAAAGTATAGGAAGTGTCCCCTCTGGTACAGGGGTCAATGGAGACCGTAGTAAATGGCACGCAGGGGCCAGATGACAGCTTGCAGGTGTTGCTCCTTACTTTCCACTTCATTTTTTTTTCTTTTTAAAATTATTGTTTTATTTTATTTGAGAGCGACAGAAAGGGAAAGAGGCACAGAGAGAGAGAGAGAGAGAGAGGGAGAGAATGGGCACGCCAGGGCCTCCAGCCACTGCAAACAAACTCCAGATATGTGCACCCCCTGTGCATCTGGCTAACCTGGGTCCTGGGGAATTGAGCCTCGAACCCGGGTCCTTAGACTTCACAGGCGAGCGCTTAACCACTAAGCCATCTCTCCAGCCCGCTACTTCATTTCTTGAATCAAAAATTGTCCTCTCAATCTCTGTTGTTCACTGCCACACTCACTCGGGGCTTATGAGTGTCTGAAATGTGTCCTGTCTCATCTTCCTGTCAACATGCTGGGATTGCAGACCGGGTATGGCTGTGAGTTTTACCCAGGGTCTAGCCATCAAGGTTTGAGCTGCAGGCACTTTTCCCACTGAGCCGTCTCCTCAGCCCTGTGAACAGCATTTTCAGCACACTTCATGACCCTTCCAGCCAAGAAATGGCAGCTGATGAATTCTATTTCCTGGCCTCGCAACCATAACAAGTGCTGGGAAAGAGGCACTCTGGTCATCAAGGCATCAAGTGTGCCTACCTATGGGACCTGTGCACTTGAGTCAACAAATAAACACTACATTTTAGTTTTTACTTTAAAACACTGAACATTCCATGTTAGTTCTTGCAAGGATAATGGCTTCAACTGATAGCCCATGGAAAAAATAATTACCATTTACATTTAACAGAGATCTGAAGGGAAGTCCTTGATGATCAGGGTTTGTCTCTGGCATAGTGAAATGGAAATATTTGGAATAGCTCTGTGTGTACCACACTCTAAACACTATAATAGGAGCTGATTTTCACCAGCCATACCATCTTAGGGTGCATAAATATTTACATCCCCTTTATGAACAGGAAATACTACAGTAGTTTTTAAAAATAATAATAGAAGCGGAAACATTTGTGCATTTTCCCTTATCTAAAGGGAACAACATTTTCCTGGCTGTGAATTTCTTCCCATCGCCTCTTCCCAGCCCTTCCCAATAAGACCTCATGCTGCTAAATTACAATATCAAATTAGGTTCTGGAATTTCTATTTGACCATAAATTTAGCAGCCCTGAATTACTGTAAAACTTTTCTGGGCCAAGAAGAACTCTTCTGTCTCCTTGGGGGAGCAAGAAAGATATGTCAATCAGATCTTTTCTAAAGGTCGGCTGGGGATGCCTGTTTCTGGTCTTCTTTCCTCTGCACCCACTAGCTCCTTCCCAATATACGTGGTTGGGAAAGTGGCTTATCACATGCACAACATGCTAATAATTTCTACAGGGGAATGAAGGTGACAAGTAGCTGTTCAGGTGAACTTCAGAGCTTCATGGAGAAACAAGACCTTGGGTTTAACAGGAAACAGAAATAGCTTTTTTTTTTTTTTTTTTTTTTTTTTTTTTTTTGGCACCTGTCTCCCCATGGCCATCACCCAGCCAGGTGAAGGTTCAGAGGACCAAGGAGTTGCTAAGCAGGATGACCACGCTTTTGATACTGATATTGAATACGGTTGTTCTCCCCAAAGCTTGTGCATGAGCTTAGCTCCCAGTCTCACAGCGTTGAGATGCGGTCTTTATGAAGCAGCTAGGTCGTAAAGAAGGACCAAGCCTTTCTTGGCAACAGTTCTCACTGTGGAAGGATGGGTTAGTTACTGCTAGATTGGGTCAAGTCTACCGAGCAAGTTCAGACTCCTCGCCTGCTTTGCTCCTTCCAGCACTCTGTGACCTCTCTCCCACACCTGCTACTTCTCTCTGCTTTCCATTGCGAGATTTTCACCGAGAGCTGGGCAGATACAGGGCCATGATCTCGGACTTTCAGAACCATGAGCTAAACCAGCTCCTTTCTTTTATAAGTTACCTAGTCTCGGGCCTTCTGTTTTAGTCACAGATAGGCACCTAAGATAGATGCCTGCACAGGTTCACTTGGATGTCTTCCTATGGGGTTTTTGTGGTTTGAGTGCCTTTGGCTAGGATCCACACATTGAGATTTAATTCCCATTGTGAAGTTTAAACAGGATGGCAGCTTAACACAACTCGAGGATTTAGAGGTAGGGCACTGGGGAAGTGGTTAATAAGAAGTCCTCAGGACGTGACTTCTGTGACTACAGTCTGGTGGCTTTATAACTAGAAAGGGACCAGCCAGAGAGACACTTGCACGAGTCCTGTGTTTTAGCATACAACGTTCTGTGCAGCCTGAGGACTATGCTACTGCGAACATCACCAGCTGAGCAAGACTGTAAATACTTATTCTTCCAATTATAGAAGTTGTCAGTAATAAAGAAGACAAAAAGTAAAAATAAAAATAAATAAAAATTATACTCCCAGAAAATAAAGTAAAATACAGAAACTTTTCCTCTGGTATTTTGTTATAGTAGTAGAAAATGGGTTGATACATATTTGTTAGTATGATGATTCTCAGCTGTTTTATTCCTCATCACCAGTGTGTACATTTTTATAATTCAAATCAGATTGTGGCCAATTCTGATATGGCCATAGATTTGAAAACAACTGACAGTTTCAGCTTTCATTCTCAGTGGGAGGACATAGCATGCATTAACTTGCTAAAGCTACCATAACAAGGTAGTGGGGA
Organism: Jaculus jaculus; assembly: GCF_020740685.1. Classification (NCBI taxonomy): domain Eukaryota; kingdom Metazoa; phylum Chordata; class Mammalia; order Rodentia; family Dipodidae; genus Jaculus; species Jaculus jaculus. The sequence continues at coordinate 87,116,230 of NC_059114.1, forward strand.
GTAAGGCTCTTGTTCTTAAACAACAGAAACTTATGAACTCAGAGTGTTGGAAATCAGAAGTCTAACATAGAGGTTCCTCTGATTGGATCATGCGAGATTCCTCTCCTTGGCTTTTAGGTGTCCATTTTCTCCTAGTGTCTTCACACGTTCTTTCTTGGGTATATGCTTGTGCCAGAATTTCCTCTTATAATAACACCAGTCATACTGGATTAGATTCTCCTGTAGTGAATGAATTTGAATTTATTTACTTCTTTCAACACTTGGTCGCCAAATGCAACTTTGGGGTACAGCAGTTATGGCTTCAGATACGAATTTGTAGCCATTTAGACTGAGTCTAGATTCAGAGGAGGGGTGTATCTGAACCATCTCCTGCTGGCTTCCTGGTTTTCAAGAAAGAACACTGATGACAGACAGCATTCTTGCAATGCTGGAGGGATCAGCTAAGAGGCCCTGGCCTTCAGCGGTTCACTGGTACTGTCGATGATGGTGACTGTGGTGGTGATGATGATGGTGATGATGATGATTGAAAGCAGCAAGACCCCCACACCATGACAGCCTTGTGCATCTGGTCCTTAGAGTTCAAGCCAGCACCAAGAATCATTTTGTTTTGGCTGAGGCATTCATAAGTAACTATTTATTGGAATATAAATCTTGCCTATGCCAAAGTGGCAGTGCATAACTTTAAACATAAAGAAAAGTGGAAGGCTACTATTCATTAATTATTTATGAAGGAATAGTTGATACCTGGCAAGTGCTAAAATGATGAGTTAGCCTTTAAAATTCTTTTTTTTGTTGTTTCCTGGAAATAAAAAACATAGTGAAGTATACAGAGATATGCCATTTTCTCAGAGTATTAAAAGAATACAGGCAAGCTTGTCTGCAGGGAAAATCATTTTCCTGGAACTAAACCCATCTAGAAATTCATTGTGTGAAGCATTTTGCAGAGATATTAGTGAATTAAAAGTGCTAGATGTTGAATAATGGGTTAACAGGTCATAAAATATACAATGTCTTCAAATAGGTTTAGTGAAAGTAATTATTTTTAAAATATGTTTATTTATTTATGAAAGAAAGAGTATGTGTGTGTGTGTGTGTGTGTGTGAGAGAGAGAGAGAGAGAGAGAGAAAGAGAGGGAGAGGGAGAGAATGGGTGTGCCAGGACCTCCAGCCACTGCAAATGAACTCCAGATACATGCATCTCCTTGTGCATCTGGCTTACATGGGTCCTGGGAAATTGAACTGGTGTCCTTTGGCTTTGCAAGCAAATACCTTAACCACTAAGCAAACTTCTCCAGCCCAAAAGTAATTATTTATAATGAAACTGCCTTAGAACTAACTTTAGTCCCATAAAAAGCACTTGGTGTAATACATATTTTTGGGAAATATAATCTTGACAAAACCGTTTAGGTGGTGACTATTAGTGGAGAAAACACACCGTGAGATGCTGCATAACCTACCACGGTGCAGAAGCCCATTAATGAAGCTTTTCTCATTCAGTGCATGTCTCAAGATGATCTGATCTTAGGAATCAGCAACACTGAGCGGCATTTCAAAAGAAAATGTGGAAACTTCGGTACACCTTTTTATTTTGTTATTTTTCCTCTGTGTTGCAGTCAGGTTTGCATGGCTGGCAGAAATAACCTGACCAAAACAGTTTGTGGGATAAAAGTTTTATTCTAGTTTTCAGACTCAAGGAGAAGCTCCATGATGGCAGAGGAAAACAATGGTATGAGCAAAGGGTGGACATCACCTCTTGGCCAACATCAGATGGACAATAGTGACAAGAGAATGCACTAAACACTGGCAAGAGTACTTTGGCTATAACACCTATAAGCCCGCCCCCAACAATACACTCCCTCCAGGAGGCTTTAATTTCCAAATCGCCATCAGCTAGGAACCTAGCATTCAGAACATCTAAGTTTATGGGGGACCCATGAATAGAATCACCAAGCTCTCCATCTTCTTCCCTCTCCTCTTCTTCCTTGTCAAGTCTTTATTTCTTCTGGTCTCTGAGAGAGAGGGTTTATAGTCTACCAGTGGCATGGCTGAATGACAAAAGCTAACTGGTTTTCAAGAAAGAGATGCTGTGGGTCTGGAGAGATGGCTTAGTGGTTAAGCACTTGCCTGTGAAGCCTAAGGACCCCAGTTTGAGGCTTGATTCTCCAGGACCCACGTTAGCCAGATGCACAAGGGGGCGCACGCGTCTGGAGTTCATTTGCAGTGGCTGGAGGGCCTGGCATGCTCATTTATTCTCTCTCTCTCTCTCTCTCTCTCTCTGCCTCTTTCTCTGTCACTGTCAAATAAATAAATAAAAATAAACAAAAAAATTTAAAAAAGAAAGAGATGCTGTGAATTCCATGTATCCATGCTCCAGGAGGCCCCCCAATGATCCCCACTTCTTGGAATTCATACCTTTCATAGGATCTCTTCCCTGTTGTGTTAGGGCCAGACTTTGTGACCAACAGGATAAAACAGAAGTGATAGAATGTTACTCTAAGACAAACTCATTGAAGACACATGGCTTCCCACTTGCTGTCTGTTTTGTCTTGACCACACACACACCACTTGGGAAACTAGATGCATAACTCTATCGAGAGGCCCATGTGGACAGGAGCCAGGTCTTCCAGCCAACATCCCTGAATGAGGCTGGAATAGGTGTGAGGTTCCCTAGCCCACCGAGCTGTGTGATGGCAATAGTGTGTGCTGCTTTCACTGAGACCCTTAGTCAGCACCCCATAACTAACCTGGCCCCAATTTCCTGACCACAAAACTGTAAGATAATAAATGGTTGCTTTAAGTAGCCTATTTAGGAGTAATTTGCAATCTGTATGAGGAAACTAATAGCGACATTCAGCTGCAAATTGTTTGAATTAAATAAAAATAAGGTCTTTCTCTTTCCTGCCTCAAGGTATCTTTTCAGAGAAGTTCTTTCTGACCAAACCATCTGAAGTAGCACCCAGTTTCTTTGGGCATGCACCCTCCCTTTGCCTACGTTAATCTCCCTGTAGTCTTCACCACTGTCCTCTTTGATTATAGTTCCTTTGTCTCTCAGCAAAGTGAATTTCACAAAGATAATTGTCTGTTTTGTTCAGATTTCAGAACCTAAGAAAGTGTTTGGCATATAGAGCTTAGGAAGCCTTGGCTGGGTAAGGTAAGTCCTTGGAGACTGAATTCTGGGGTGAGCAAAAGCAACCATTAAGATCCAGTGAGGGCGGGCTGGAGAGATGGCTTAGCGGTTAAACGCTTGCCTGTGAAGCCTAAGGACCCTGGTTCGAGGCTCGATTCTCCAGGACCCAGGTTAGCCAGATGCACAAGGGGGTGCACGTGTCTGGAGTTCGTCTGCAGTGGCTGGAGGCCCTGGCGTGCCCATTCTCTCTCTCTCTCTCTCTCTCTCTATCTGCCTCTTTCTTTCTCTGTCGATCTCAAATAAATAAATAAAAATGAACAAAAATTAAAAAAAAAAAAGATCCAGTGAAGGGATGACCAGAGGAGATCAATGAGTGCAGAATCATAACCTGGGGGATGACAGTTCCAAACTGATTTTCAGAAAGTTCCTTGGTGGGAAACTTGATAAACAGTGATGGCTGCAGAACTTCTAAAAGGAGATGTTATTGGCAGGTGATGTGACTGTAGATGAATAACTCATGAATGACTGGGAAAAAAAAAATCTCAGGAGCAGAGAAGAACCCGGATGCTGTAGTCATATTGACATTTAGTAATCAATACATAATCACGTCTCCACATCCCTGCTGTTCAGTGAGGCACATGCCAGCTGGTTGGCATTGTACTTGCCTTTCTCTATCTCTCAGTCTGCAGCCAAGCCTGAAACCAATTTTTCATGTTACCTTAGAAACCTGCCCAGGGTGATCACTTGGCACCCTTCCATCTTCATTACTCCCATCCGAATCATTTCCACCTCTCATCTGCATTGCCACAGCAGCTCTCTCGCTGATCTTTTTGCTTCTACCCTGGTGTTACTTTCGTCAGCAACAAGCCAGAGGTGCTCTTTACAATTTCAAACAAACCATACATGTGCTTCTGTTTGAAATCCAAATTCCCTACAATATTCCCAGCGACTCGTGACCTGTGGGATCTCCACTGAGGTCCTGGATGGCTCTGCCCGCCCCGCTAGGCACTCTCTGCCTCAGCCTCACAGGCCTCTGCTGTCCCTGGATCTCTCCAGAAAGGCTGCTGCCCCTGCCTCTGTCCTGCATGGTATTTGCAGATCTGGCTGCCTGGAATGCCAGTCTTCCGACACCCGCTGGCCTGTTCCCTCTTCCCTCGCCCTTGCCAAGTCTATTCTCTTTTGTCCCCTTTTCAGGGGAGACTTTTCCGACTTCCATTAAACCATGAGACTCTCTTCTCTGTACCCCCGCTCTCCTTTCTCATTCTGCACCATGGGATTCCCCCTCAGCTACATGTGTGTACAGTCTCAATCATCTATGCATTCTCTTTCTCAATTCATTTGTTTATTTTCATTATCTGCCTTTAATAGAAAAAAAAAAGCTTTTTGACCTTAAATCTGAGAATTCTGTCAAAGTTTCAGGTCAATATTCATTCTGTCTCTCTGTCCTTCCATCCCTCGTTTCTGCTGGGGATGGAATTCAGGCCTTGTACCGGTGGATGGTGTTTATCACTGAGCAGCACGTGCCCTCAATTTTTGACATCCCCAGCTTATGGGCTACACTTTAAGAAGCAGAGGGCCAGGCTGGAGAGATGGCTTAGTGGGTAAGCGCTTGTCTGTGAAGCCTACAGACCCTGGTTCGAGGCTTGATTCCCCAGGATCCACATTAGCCAGATGCACAAGGGGGTGCATGTCTGGAGTTTGTGTGCAGTGACTGGAAGCCCTGGTGTGCCCATTCTCCCTCCCTCTCTCTCTCTCTCCCCCTCTCTCTCTCTCTCTCTCTCTCTCTCTCTCTGCCTCTTTCACTCTCGATCTCTCTCATATAAATAAATAAATAAATAAATAAATAAATAAATAAATAAATAAATAAAAGAAGCAGAGGGCCATGTTGTTCAAAATAGTGGTCACTTGCCACGGGTGTTTACTTAAATTAATGAATTAATGAAAATGAATACAGTGTAATGTTCAGTTTAACAGTGTGGGAGCCACATTTCTTTAATCTGGTGTGCCCTGGCTATAATATGAGATAACAAGGGCACAGAACAAGTCACTATCCCCCAAAGTTTAATGACTACTGCTCTAGCTAACTGAGGCTGCTCAAAACTTAAAATAATTAAAGTTGAATAAAATCTAAAGCTGCAATGCTTCATCCATGCCAGCCAGATATTAATTGTTCCATAGCCATCTACGACTAGTGGCTACTGTCTTGGGCTGCAGACTTCACGAACATTCCTACTGTGACAGAAAGCTCATCTAGCACAAACTCCACGAGGGTGTGAGATTTGTTTGTCTTGGTCTCTGCTTTGTCTCTAGAATCTAAAAGAATGAGATGCTTTAGTGGGTTTCTAAGAAACATTTCTCGATTTGAATCAAAATGCCTCCTACCTGATCATCTTCCCTTAATAGCTGGTGGATGCCATACAAAAGGAATTATATCTGCTCTTGATCAAATCCCCAATAGAAGCAGAAAGGCCATCAAGACACTTTTAATAAATGGGATGTTCTGAACATTGTCAACTTTCTAGGAGTCTGGCATATTTTTGTGTGGAAAGAACGTGGGGAAGCTGAAAACGTGACAAGTACAGGAAGATTCTAAAGTCCGTGGGACCTTTTTGAGTTGTGGCTCTACTTTTCTAATTTGGTGGGCTACAGGGCTCTGGGACTGCTGCATTTTTCAATTTAAGAAAAAATATTGCTTGAATTACCTATGGAAACCAAACTGTGCTCCGGTAATTTCTGCTCTGCACAAGCCAGCTGTAAATGGTGCTCTCCTCTTTCTGAACACTAATCCACACTTCCAGATAGGCTGTGATTTAAAAAATATTGTTGTTTTCAAATAGTAGCAATGTAAGACCAAGAGGTACTTTTCACATCTTTAGAATAATTTTTTGCATCTATAGCCTTTTCATTGTATATTTCCACAGTCAGACCTATCAAATAGAAAAAACACTGAGGTGACACACAGAAAGTTTGGTTGTAGTCCTTGAAAATTATTTCCCTAGGAAATTGGGTATTTCTTCTTATCAATGGTTTTCACTTTGCTGTATTTTTTTTTTTTTTCAGAAAAGATGTCTGGCTAGAGACGTTCAAAGATCAGTTACAGTGGGCACATTTCACTACTACCCTATTAGCTAAAACCGAGGTGTGCGTAGTACCTTTTGAGCTTGGAACAAGCAGACTGGAATTTTCCTTTGCTACCTCTTGTGTACAAAATCTTGTTTATAAAGTTTCAAAAGGAAGTAGTTAAACCAGGAAAGAATCTGAAGTCTAAATTTGGTTTGTGTGTGGCAGAGTTCTTAGGAAGCTTCTGAGAGTATAAAATAAGTGTTCAAAAATGTAAAAAAAAAATACATATATTGTGCTTGGCAAAAGGGAGACTTTTGAATGCCATTGATGAATGCTCTCTTCTTCAGTCACAGTAATTAATACTGAGGAAAATATCTAGGCCATGAGGATCTGTCTGCACTCTTTCAGATGGTTATTTCTCTCCCTGGCTCTCTCCTGCAGCTGTCCAATTGTGTTGGCTGAATCAAACGTCTTTTTTTTTTTTGTTGTTGTTCTCATTCCAGCATCAAGAGAATATCTTACTCTTTTATTCTTTCTAGTCATACAGAGTGGAAAGATTTGGAGTGATTTCAATAAAAAGTTGAGGGCAGATGCTGCACTCAATATTTTTGATAGATGTAGTTTCATTTCTGTGTTGTTTTGTGTTGTGAAGTTAACGTGCTTCCCAAAGCTGAATGGAATACTAAGCTAGTGAGAATTTTAAGAACTTGAGCATTTTTTGTGATGGCTTCAGCGCTGCATATTCCCTAACGATACATACACAGATGCACATACATGCACATGTGCATTTATGTCTATCATCTGTTCATTATCTATCATATATTATCTATCTATCTTCTTTATGAAAACTTGCTTATCATTGAAATATGAGTGATGGCCATACTTGAAAAGAGCTTGTTCCCTAAATGACTGTTGTTCTCATATCCTTTAACATAGAAATTCTTTTAAATATTAACACCAGTGGCAGAACTGGAAGCAACTTCTTTTCTGTCTAATCTAAAAACTAACTAATGAACAAGATCAGACTGGATCATATTATGAAAGTTAAAAACAAACCTTTATTTTGAGCCTGTAACATGTGTCAGGGGAAGAGCTGAGTCGTGTCTTGGAGTCTGTTCTCTGGAGGGTCCCTGGTGACTTACGGTGTAGCTTTGTCTCGGTTCACAACTGCATTGAGAGCCCTTCAGCATGGACTTTGGCCGTCAACAGAAATGCTGATGGGATACATTAAGATATCACATTAGGGTCTGGAGAGATGGCTTAGTGGTTAAGCGCTTGCCTGTGAAGCCTAAGGACCCTGGTTAGAGGCTTGATTCCCCAGGTTAGCCAGATGCACGAGGGGGCTCACGCATCTGGAGTTCATTTGCAGTGGCTGGAGGCCCTGGTGCACCCATTCATTCTCAATCTCTCTCTCTCTCTCCCTCTTTTTCTCTCTGTCTGTCACTCTCAAATAAATAAATAAGAATCATTAAAAAAGATATCACATTAGAAATCTCTTTGGACACATCCTCAGTGCTGGCCTGTGACAAATGTAGGCTCAAATGTAAAAATGGTGAGAAAGGGGCCAAGAAGAGGTGAACTTCATGTATTCTGAGACCTTTGGGTATGCTCTCTCCTTTCAGATTGGAGTGGTATGGAGATTTGGGGAAGGTTAGAAATGGGGTTCTAAAGAATTTCCATCCGCTATTCCTATAAGGCAGTAGGTGGCAGCTCAAAGTGGAGTTCTGGAGCATTAGTTTTTCAGATGTGCAAAATTTTACTGATACTTGCTGCTTGTTATTCTCTTGAAGTGGATTAAAATTCATTTGGATATTATTAGTATCTTGGAAATAAATAGATAGTAGCCTGAGCTCGGCTACTGTGCAATTCAAGGGTAGAGTTGCCATTAAAATCCAAATGGAAAGGAAATAAGGCTTTTTGCCGATAGGAAGCTTTTAGACCAGTGGGTATTCCCATGAGACAGGTGAACTGAAATGCAATTACAATCCCTTCAAGTAGAATTGGACTACTTACAAAATGAAAATGTTTTAAAAGTTCCTACTTCTATTCTATTTCTATTTTAATTCACTGATAGGCATGTGGAAGGAATATGCTTGGGCAGTTAAAGCAGGGAAAAGTGACTTAACATTACAATATGTATTTTCAAGAAACAAATATTACAGCTATGTTTGATTCATCTCTTTAAATAAATGGCTTTTAGAAATTATTGAACCAAATTGATCAAAAGTCTGGAGGTCATTAACAGTCTTCAACAGACAGGCTAAGAGCACGTGTATTAACTACTGCTTGCTGTGGCCAAATGCCTGATGAGAAGCAGCAGCAGGCGAGGGAATATTCTGGATTGGAGTTCAGGAAGACTGTGGTGGAGGAAGCATGGTAACAGGATTCCATTGCCTCCAGCCAGGAAGAGACAGCCAACAGGAAGTGTGGCCCTATCTATTAAACCTCAGAGCCAACCACCCAGTGACCCACTTCCTCTAGCAAGCATCCACGCCTCATTGTTCCACAACCTTCCCCAACCCGCAGCACCAGCTGGGAACTAAGTGTTCAAACACACGAGACTATGGGGGACATACAGACCTCACCAGTAGGGAAGTGAAATGAACCAAACAGCTCCGTGAATATACGGCCTTCAAGAAAAAAAAAAAAATACTAAAAGCAAAAGGAATCATTATGTAACATGATCAACTTTTAAGATCATCTTGCCGCTTGCATTTGAGATCAAGCATAGGTCTTGACAAGAACGGGAGTCGAATGCCCTCCCGTGGCAGTGTTTGTGTTTCCCGCCGCCTTTCTGTGTGTGCTATTTTACAGAGACACACCGAACACAGGAGCCCCGAGGCCATGGTGCCAATGAAACAGTGCCAGGCTGGAAATCCGGAAGGAGACTGGCTTTCATTATGTGAGTGAGAGGTCATTATTTGAATGTTCCTCAATCTTTCTTTAAACCCACAGGCTCTTGATATCCAGCCTTGCAACTTGTCCATGGTCATTATTTTTTGCAGGTTTTAAAAGTATAAACACAGAGGAGAGCCAACTGGAGTCCCATGGTCCCAACTAGCTAATGGAAAGATTTTGCTGCACGGCTGCCATTCACATAGATCAGCTGTGTCATAAATCACACACTTGCCTGTGTGGTTGCAAAGAGAACAGGAGAAATGTGCTGAAAGCATTCGTTCTTCTACAGCAAGGTTCGTTAGGGGAAATGTCTCTTCGGGCACTTTACTGAGTGGCAACAGAGTATGGAAAAATCAAACCTTTGCCATTATTAGCGGGTGAGATGGCAAAATAAGAAATCATACAGCTGAACTCAAATACATTTTTGTAGTTATTCTTAGTGTGGAAAAATATTTTAAAATGTACAAGAAGAATTGCATCTGCTCTAGTTTCCATATCTTAAAAAAAAAAGGAGGAGGGAAACTTTTGAGATAAAGAAGAGAGAGGTTATTTATCAGTTGTGACAACATTGGCCCTCTATCTATTTTCTCATAAATAAAAAGAAAGGCCATGACAAGTTTGTTTAAATTGTAAATATAAATATCCATGAAAAACACGTTCATGATGGAAAACCACAGTGGGCTTTTGAAGAAGTTTTATTGATACAGGGTAGCAAGGTTCATTAGTAGTTGGAAGAACACTGACCAAAAAGTGTGTATCAATTACCAGTTATTCATTGTAATTAGAAATCCTCTCTCCTTTTTCTTTTGCTAGCCTATCTCAAATGAGCTTAATAAGCCCACTCGGATTCTGAGAGTCACTTGTAGCTCTGAGAAACCATGGTAACCATCATTCTGCCTGCAGAGAGACAGAATTTAAAAGCCTTCTTGTCACTTTCACACTTTTAACTGCTCTATTTGCCTCATTATTACTGAGGACAAATAAATTCATTCACTACCTTAATAGAATTTGTGGTTTCCAAGAAATTATCCTCAGTGACATAAGTAAAGTCCATTCTCTGGCAATGCTAGAGGCTATGTAATGAATCTTACATGGGCCACCCACTAGTTTGAAAGTACTGAGAGAGCCTGTTCTCCCGTGAAGGGGCACAGAGAGAATAGCAAGTGGGACTAGTCTGTAATAAAACCTCTAGGCCTCTCTGCTAGCGACATACTTCCTCTTGCAAGTCTCCACCCACTAAATGTTCTATAACCTTCAAAATAGCATCGACTTTGCTGTGAACAGCAAGGTGTTCAAACCAAGTGCTCAAACACATGAGATTAAGGGAATTATTACATCAGACCCCCACTGCTGTCCTCGGCCCCTGCACTTCCTTACTGGGGTGACATGTGAAGTTGGCTTCTGCTCCTGTCATTGGTTCTCTGCCATGAAGGACTCTGCTTGCTGGAAGTACACACCAAAAGAAGTTCTTCCCTTCTCCAAGCTGCTTCTGGTCAGGTACTCGGTCCTAGTAACAAGAAAGTAACAGATACGGAGATATACACCAAAAGGGTCCACGTTGGCTGAACAAGCCAAGGATAAGGATTGAGGGAGAGAACAGTAAGATTCTGGGGAATCATGATTCCGTGTTCTCAGCCATAGGGCTGTGTTTGGACCATTGCTTGCATGTTCCGTTTGAGAGGATGAGCAAGCTCTAAGGATCTTAGCTTGTCAAAGAAATTACTGCTCAGTATTGGTTTCATACTCTATGCCTCTGTCCAACAGCTATGTGTGTGTATGTGCAAAACAGAGTCGTCATATTTAATCCAAGGGAGATTCCTGCGAGCCTGTACTTCATATAGTCCATGCTTTGATGATGCGTATGCACAGTAGACAGAAATCAGTTCATTCACGTTATAGAGAACTGTCTCTATGAGTGGGTTCCATGGATATAGTGTAGCATATTCCATGGTATCATGTTTTGTGAGCAGCACACATCATCAGAGTATGTGTGTGTACACGTGTGTGTGTGTGGAAGCCAGAGGTCAACCTTGAATATCATTCCTATTGAGCCATCCACCCTTTTAAAGAATATATTTGAGAGATGAGGGAGAGAGAGAGAGAGAATATGGGGGTGCCAAGGACCCTAGCCACTGCAAACTAACTCCAGATACTTGCGCCACCTTTTACATCTGGATTATGTGTGCACTGGGGAATCCTTAGGCTTCACATTTCTCTAGCCCATCAGAGAGTATGAAGCCTACTTCAAGGTCTTTTCTTCTAAAAGGTATTTCTACGACTTGCATACCTCTCCTATCATTATTATTTAGGTAAATCATGAGGGCCAGAATCTCAGTGACAGATAAGTACTATCCTCTCAATGAGTTTGAATTAACTAATGAGCATCACCATACTTTTATATTTAACTCTCCAACCCTAAGCCATTACATGGTATTAATGATATTTGATCTGAGTTCATTTAGAGAACGTGTTCACCCAGAACCTGTAATCGCATCTGACATAGAGTAGATGGTTGATAAATGATGGTTTAATTTTTTTAATCATGTACACTTTCTGGATCATGAATAAAGTGGTAGCAATCTCCAGTGTCCATTACTGTATGTTAATCATTATTTGAGCTGGGATAGAATTTAAATAAACTTATCTTATTGAATAAAATTTAGTAGCCAGGAAGCTGCAAAGATAATATTTCATAACATAAATGACTACTTGAGAATGTTTGGGTAAAGAATTTAAGGAAATGTGATTGTTTGAGACTCTTGTCAGAAAGCTGGAAGTGCTCACGGATGAATATGTGAGCAACAAGCAGAGCTTCATGCAGTCTCCCTGAGTGGTCCGGGAGACGGGCACCTGAGATGCCAGCACTTCATTCTGCAGATGCCTCACATGTTTGGTCTAGAGGCCGGGCGTGTGTCCTGTGCAGGTCCCAAGTGGAGATGTTATTTCCTCTCCCATGGCCTCAAATGTAATCTGCCTGCCAACTTGAGAGACGAGGGACTCTGTAACATGAACTCGTGGCTATGGGAAACGATGCACTGAGAGCAGAGAGGAGGAAGAAGCACGTCCCGGAGTCCGTCCTGTGGCAGTGTCTGCAACCTTAGTGTCCTCAAGAGTGTCTCAAACCTTATGTGAGTGGATTGGTCTACCTGGTGGTCATCTTCATGAAACTTGCCCAAATTGCCTGTCAGGTAATGAGCTGTGCCTAAGCACTTATCTCAGTGATAACATGAGCATCCCCCGCCAACAGTACACCCTCCTGCTGCAAGGACCACCTCAGTGCCTGACCCAAAACAAAACCCAGTGGACCAGCGGGCAAGAGGAAAACCAATTTTGCTACATAGATTTCTTGCTGAACATTTTCACTGTACTATTTATCCAGCATTTAAATGTTTCCGCTCTGCCTTCTGGCATCTATTTCGCATTTTTCCCAGTTAACCTCCCTCTGGAGTAATCATGAGATTGTGCCACCTCTCAGTGATTTCTCTGTGATAATTGTAGACATGGTAAACAGTTTCACTGTTAATTTCCTCTTGAAATATTTATTCTTTTTCATTTTGCATCCTCTTGGATATCAGACTTCTAGAAGGCTGTTTTTACTTGTAAATAAATATCATAAATTTCAAAGTCATGAGTGATGAGATGAAGGTGCACGGATTTTACTCTGCCAACCCTATCCTAAGACTGTGTCGAGCATTGCATCGAGTTACCTGAAATTAATGTTCCCAGGCAATTAATAGTCCTGCTGGCTTATGCAATCATTGTTAAGGCAACACAGGTTGAGAAGTCTCAGACAAATGCATGTAGCATTGATACCTCCTGCAGACTCCCAGTTTAGAAGGATGAAGTTCTACAGGAGGTTATCAAATGCTTATTTCCAGACATATTGCTCTTGCAGACCTAAATATTGACATGAGGAGGGATAAGTATGGCATTTCACTTTTTCCAACTGACTGCCATTATTAGTATTTTGTTTTCCAAGGTAGGGTCTAGCTCTAGCCCAGGATGGCCTGGGATTCATTTCGTAGTCTCAGGCTGCTCACAGCAATCCTCCAGCCCCTATACCTCTCAAGTGCTGGGATTAAAGGTGTGGGCCACCCAGCCCGCCTGATTTCCTTTGTCGTCACAGTTCCTCCCAAACATGAAAGCTCTGTGATGCTAATGGTGAGTATGGTGTTGAAGATATTTGTAACCAGAGCCAGCGTATAGTGAAGTCCATACTTATGAATCCATAATAATAAAATCCAGATACTCTGAAAAAATGGACTATTTTCATCAGGTATTACACAACTTAATGATGATATTACCTGATCTGAGCTAATACATGGGTATTTATAGTCTGACATAAAGTTTATTTAGTGACTGTCCATATCTGTTAGTATAGAAATAATAACATATTTGATTAAGGGTGTTCTCCCGCACTATACTGTAGGAGTTACAAAGTGTACCAAGTATCGCTTCTTAAAATGTGCAAAATTGTAAATTCTAAAATGTGGTATCAAAAGTTGGGTTAAGAAATTGAATCCTTGAGCTAACCTGTGAAGGTAATTTTTCTTTTCACTTACCTGTTAAGCCAATGTCTTAAAATCAAGGGAGGTGACCAAACCGTAGAGCCAAATTGAAAGGGACAATGGCCTCAGTGAGCTTGCATTTCTGATTGTCCCTGTTTGAAAACCACCATCCTCGGGCAAAAGTATTAATGATAAGTTAAGCCTGATTACCAACATATTGCTTTATTTCTTGGTGGTAGTAAATTAAGGCTTTCTAGAGTCATACAGCACGCAGTGATTTGAACATTAGAAATAAAACAAACAATAATGAGCATTCAATTTAGCACAGCCAGGAAGGAAGCCATGTTTTAAAACAGATACATTTCCTAGTGAGGCCTTTTTGCTTGAACTTAAAAGAAAAAAAAATCTGCTGATCTGTTTCCCAGTAACCTCTGTCACAGATTCATACCCTGAGGTAGAGCAGAATGGATGAAGAGGAGGCTGGGAAAGGGAGGGAGTGGGGAAGGAAGGCAGTATGTTCTGGGCAATCTGTGAGTGAGAACGGTCCGGGGGTGTCATGCTTGGAAGACAGTTCAGGTGTTGTGGGCAGTTGATAGTGATAAAGAAATTCAACAAGATCAAGGGCAGCATTTTGGATCCTCTTGTTCATTATGGGAGAATGAATCCAGGCCATTTGGAATGTCCCAGAGTCAAGGGTTTCAGACCATTATTTGTGACTCTCAGACTCTGAAACTTTAGGCAGAGGTCACCAGTCAAGGAACAGGAGGAAGCCTTCAACTTCTTTGTAGCTTTAAACCCTGGCTATCACTAGATCCTGTTCTCAGCCAAGCCTTTCCTTTTCTCCATGGCACAGTCATGATCGCCCGTCAGCACTGATAAGGGTGTGAACTGGACAGGAAGCTGTGGTTCACCTGATGAATGCAAGAAACCTCCTGAAGAGGTGCCGATTCATCTCTCTACCTCCTTTGCAACGTCAGACAATGGTATGCACCGGAGCCTACAGCGAGAGTGCAGTTGTCGAGCTGTGCAGCGTTCAGCATGCTTCAACAAGTTCAGGCTTAGACAGGCAGAAGTTCAGGGACTGGAAGGGGGACCCTTCCTGGGGTGAGCTGTTTGGGACTGGACGGGGGACCCTTCTGGGGGTGAGCCATTTCAAAGGTGATGGAGAAGCAACATGACCACAGAAACATTTGAGAAAGGTCCTGTCTTAAATGATATAACTGGATTTCATGAAAACAAGCAATGGGATTTTTTTTTTTTTTTTTTTGGCTGTCAGATTCCTCATAAATGCGACTAGCAAATTGATTCTCTCCAGATAGGACCATGTTGAAAGTCCACCCACTTAAAGTTCCTCTCTTGAGATCTTAACATTCTGTTTTGAGGGCTCGCTTGGTGGAATAGCAGCACTGTCTTATCCATGTGTTCTCTCTTCCATTTGCGTGGTAATTTTGAGTGAAAAGTATTGAAACACTTGAACGTCTGCATGGTGTTCTTTAGTGGAAAACATGCAGACAGCCAAGCATGGCAAGAAAGGTGACAAGTCACACAATCACACACTTACAAACTTAACCTCAATAGGCTTCATGTGATGAGGAAATAAAATCCGAATGGCAGAAAACCAAAGCTCCCCCTTGGGGCTGCGGGACAGATGGGTATGACCCTTGGCGTATGTGCGCTGAGCAGGATTAAAGAAACTCAGAGGACGTGTGCTCCCTTGTTAATTAAAAATTGTGAGGGCCTTTCCTCAGATTTGCAAGCACTCAGAGGATGCAAATGACCTGGGGGAGTCCAGGTTTCTTGGAATGAACCATTCTCAGGGCTGCTTAAGATGTTTTGAAGTGCAGGAAGCACTTGTGTCCTGGAAATCAGTGTCCAGCGGGGTGGATGTGCAATGGCTTAGCCCAGCAAAGCAAACAGGGAGATGGGGGCAGTCAGGTGAGAGCCAAAGGGGACCCTTAATACTGACCCACCTGACCATGGCACCTTGGAACCTCCTGAACCCATAGCCCATCTGCAGAATCAGTCCTCTTGGAAGAAGTGAATGTGTGTGTGCCTTATAGCAAAGCTCTTGGGCTATTGTCTCTCGGTTCTTTCAAATCTGAAATGGGCATGAAGCTCATTCCCGGGCTGGATGGCCTCTGAGCCAGGGTAGAAAGCAGAAGGCCAGAGAGAGGCCAAGGTGAGGCCGAAGTGACAAAGGAAGGCAGGGACAGAGCTGTGGGGAGAGCAGATCTCTTCTCAGTACACACTGCTCATAGTGGATCCACTGATTTATCTTTAAGAAACAAAAAGTCTTAGGAAGCTCTTGGCGCACACAAAGAGCTGACATTAATTTAAGCACAATTTGCTTGGTGTGGGACCGAGGGGTGGGTCTTGTGCCCATCAAATGCAGAGGGCCTCGTTATTCTGAGGTCTGTTTGTTGCTACTGCTGTGGCATGCGGGGTGCGGCGTGGGGTGGGCGTGTGGAATTGGGGTGGGCGTGGTCTGTATCTGGATGGGGGAGCAAAGGAGAAAAGTGAGGCACAGTTCTAAAGACACTGCAATAGGCCCACTGAGGTACATCTTTTTTTTTTTCCTTTTAATGAGAGGAGATCTGCCTACAAGTTACCTGACAGAACCAGTTTGTTATGTTAGAAATTTGCCCCCCCCCCCAACCCACCCATTCATTTCTTTGACCTCTGTGGCTCCTGAGAAATGAAGAGAAATGAAAAGCCAGATTCCTAAGCACTTTTTCTGCAAGAGATAGCTGTCATGAGTGGGTGGTGGGTGGGTGGGTGGGGGAGAGGCGCCTACATATTGCTGCATTTACAAAACATTGCGTTTGGTTCGTGCGGGTGTGCAAACGCGCCCCTGGGGTGCGGGGGCGCCGTCCGTTCAGAAGAAGGCAGGGTTCGTGTGCTCGATGACGCAGCGTTTGCAGTGGCGCTTCACGAAGCGCAGCGCCTCCACGGACACGTCGCAGTCCTGCACGTTGAGCATCTGCAGGTCGAAGCAGTTGGCGGCCACGATCTGCAGGCCGTGGCCGGTGATGCTCTCGCACGACTTGAGGCTCAGCCTCTTGAGGTTGAAGCAGTTCAGGGCCAGGCACTCCAGGCCCGTGTCGGAGACCAGCGGGCACTTGCCGATGTCCAGCGACTTGAGTTTCGCGCAGTTCTTGGCCAGGCACTCGACGCCGTGGTCCGTGATGCCCTCGCAGCCCCTGGCGTTGAGGTAGCGCAGCTTGCCGCAGTACTTGGCCACGTAGCGGATGCCCACGTCCGTGACGCGGCCGCAGTGGGCGATGCCCAGGTACCGCAGGCGGGACTCGAGCTTGGCGATCTCGCGCAGGCCGAAGTCGCTGACGAAGCGGCAGTCGCTGACGCTCAGCTCCTTGATGGACGCGCAGTAGATGACCAGGTAGCGCAGGCCCTCGTCGGTGAGGCGCACGCAGCGCCGCAGGTAGAGGTGCGTGAGCTGCGTGCAGTGCGCCGCGATGGTGTGCAGGCCCTCGTCCTCCAGCACGAAGCAGTCCGTCATGTCCAGGTAGCGGATGGAGATCTGCTTCCCGTGCAACGGGGACAGCTTAATGGACGCCTCCCGGGTCAGGCTGATGCAGGTCACCTTGGAGCAGCCTGCGCAGGGACACAGAACGCATGCTCAGCGCAACCTTGTCACCATCGGGGCTGCGTTCCCTCCCCCCACCCCGGGGGTGCCCGGACTGAATCTTAACTGACCCTCAAGCCTGGCCAGGGGTACACTTCCTGACATGACCTCCATAGATACACAAAAGAAAGAAAGAAAAAAAAAAGGTTCTGTGCACACATTGCATGACCTGTCTATTCTCTTTTTGCTTGTTTGGCCTTAAGGGGCATTCACAGACTTAAAAAAAAAAATCAAAAATACCAAGACCAGGGCTGGAGAGATGGCTTAGAGGGTAAGCGCTTGCCTGTGAAGCCTAAGGACCCTGGTTCGAGGCTTGATTCCCCAGGACCCACGTTAGCCAGATGCACAAGGGGGCGCATGCGTCAGGAATTCCTTTGCAGTGGCTGGAAGCCCTGGCGTGCCCATTCTCTCCCTCCCTCTCTCTCTCTCTCTCTCTCTCTCTCTCTCTCTCTCTCTCTCTCTCTCTCTGTCACTCTCAAATAAAAAAAAATAAATAAATAAAAATCAAGATCAAATTCTGGGGCCATTACGGATTGACAGTGATTGTTTTGGTCTTAAAACTGAACATAATTTCCCTTGCAATGGAGCCAAAAAGAGGTGAGTTCAAGTATGTGGGTGTCTTGCCTTGACTGGAAAGTTCAGGAGTCCCCTTCAGTGGTCCCGTAGCTCCTTGGTTCAAGGAGGTGAAATGTGTGAGAGAGAGCTAACTTGAACATGGCCTTAAGTGCTAGATTCCTTGGGTTGGGAGTTTGGTTTTGGACTTTTCCCTTTTTCTTTCTTTCTTTCTTTCTTTCTTTCTTTCTTTCTTTCTTTCTTTCTTTCTTTCTTTCTCTCTTTTCCTCCCTCTCTCCTCCCCTTCCTCCCTCCCTTTCTCTGCATGTGCACATATGTGGCATGTGTGTTTTGTGTGCGCACAGATGTGGTACTCCATGTGACTGCCAGCATCCAGAGGGAAACATCGGGTCCGCCTCCATCACTTATCTCTACTGTTCCCCTTTAGGCAACATCTCTCACTGATTCCAGAGCTTGCTGTTTTTTTTCCACGAACCTCAGCATTTCCCCAGACTCTACTCCCCTCCTCCCAGCACATGGGTGGCAGTGCCCAGCTGTTCATGTGGATCCTGGAGAACTGACCTGGGCAGCCCCGGGCGTGCCTCCCGCTTTCATGGAAGTGACTTCAGTTGCTGAGTCATCGATCAGCTCTATGTTTTGGATTTTTCATCATTTTTTTCTGGTACCTTGTGTGTGCTAGGCAAGTGATCTACCACCGAACTGTATCACCTTCCCAGGACTACTTTCTACTGCTTCTAGCACAAGGCTAAGCTCTTGTGCATCCAGGACTGTGAAACGCAAGGACTAGCTGGAAATGCTGTACTTACGATGAAGTGAGATGGACGGAGGTGACTTGACTTTGAAGACTATGGGGAATGTGGGTAATTATTACTCTAGCAAAGTTAAGCTCTAAGGACTTGATTCAATCGTTACTGGTAAAGGAAGATGGCAGTGTCAGCCCCCCAACCTGGTTCCCTGCCCTTCTCTGTCTTATCTCCTTCGAATGCCCACACAACCACAAGAAGACCTATAAGGGAGGCTCAGGCCGTCTCTGCACAAGCCTTGAATGGCTCCCATTTTACCCATGTGTATAAGGAATGCCTAACAGGGTCTCAAGGGTTTCACCTGTCTTCTCACCTCCGACCCTAGAGGCCTCATGGCCATTTCTCAGATTCCTCCCTGTCCACTGCCCACAGCCTCTGGGTGTATTCCAGAAGGAGCCGCTTCAGATGGTTCCCCGGTTAATCCCCAACTTTCTTAGCTCTCCAACACAATGATAGTTTATTAGACAATCCTTCCCTGACTGCATTTTCTGCACTTAAAAAAAATCATTTTCAGTAGCATTATGTGTTTATCCGTTTACCCGTTTACTTGTTGTTTCCTATTGAGTGCCGGCTGTTTAGTAAAAGACTGGCTGATTCATGCCTGTCTGTCTCACAGCTGGTTGATGAGTGGTAAGCACCAAGTGTATGGAGAATGAATGAATGATTTACAGAGGGATTTCCTAGTCAACCAGATGACAGAATTAAACTTACAAAATTTATATACCCACGGAATTTGACTTTAGATTAAGTACATCTGCATTAAATAACACTTTTCTGTTTTAGACTAAGTTGAAATGTTGTTAATTTGTGCCGATCTATGACAAAGTACTTTGATGAATACTTTTGCTTTGGCTCTTAACTCATTTTAAAGACCAGGATATTAATGTTCAAGAAGGTTTCTTTGAATAATTCTCTACATGGCAGCCTTAATCCTCTAAGATTCTATGTGTATATAAGTTAATATATAATATATATAAAATCTCACTACATGGTACAATTATTAAATGATTATAAGTTATTTATGAAATATTCATTGAGTATTTCAGTTCAGAAAATATTACTTTACAAAAATAAATACTGCGAAATTATATAAATGCAATCATCATCAATATGTTATATAAACATATATTTATACATATTTCATTCACCACATAAACTGCTTAATAGATTACTTACACACATGCACACACACACGCACACGCACACGCACACACACACACACACACACACACACACACACACACACACACATAGACTCATTATTTTCCTGCTCTTCTGATAGATTCCCCTGTGGCAGTTCTACAACCAGGAAGATCACTATAGACACGTCCGCATCTTGACTCTTCGAGGCGGAGGGTCTAAAGCTTGTGAGTGGCTAAACCCCAGTGTGGCTGCAGACTCTTCCCCCTCTTCTTGGAAGGCTGCCCAGGGAACTGATAAAATACACGTCTTGGGAATCATGAGGTTCAAACATAATATGATACCAAGTCACGAATTTTAAGGCGAAAACAGGATTGGAAAACAGAGCTGCAACTCCTCAGAGGTGGGTCACACCGCTGGAGGGGGTCGGAGAGGGGCTTCATGGGCTTGTGAGAGAAACTTAGCTATTCAACCTCCCTTTGTTTTACGTTTCTTTTTCTGGGATGAGCATACTCTTGAACAGCCCACATTTATTCTGTCATTTATGATGCTTTTGTTTAGCTTCGACACATGACCTTTATTTGTGCATCTTGCTTCTAGTTTCTTTATTGCTTTAATATATTTCATTAATATTTATTTATTAGGGAGAGAGAGAAAGAGGCAGATAGAGAGAGTGTGGGCACACCAGCACTTCCAGCTGCTACAAATAAACTGCAGACGCATGCACCACCTTGTGCACCTGGCTTACATGGGTCCTGGGGAATTGAACCTGGGTCCTTTGGCTTTGCAGGCAAGCGCCTTGACCATTAATCAGCTTCTCCAGCCCCCCTTTTACTTTTTAATATCTAGCAAAATCTATTGTACTATAATATTAAGTGTATATAATTTGCCTTAATTATTTTAAAGTGAGTTCCACATTTCATCAAAAAATGTTAGTTTAGTACAGTTGTGGTAAATATCATTGTATTATTTCTTATCAATAACTGTTTTTTTTAAATTTGTGTTCATTTTTATTAATTTATTTGAGAGTGACAGGCAGAGAGAGAAAGAGGCAGATTGAGAGAGAGAATGGGCATGCCAGGGCCTCCAGCCACTGCAAATGAACTCCAGATGTGTGCGCCCCCTGTGCATTTGGCTAACATGGGTCCTGGGGACTCAAACCTGGGTCCTTTGGGTTTGCAGGCAAAGGCCTTAACCATTAAGCAATTCCTCTAGCCCATCAGTAACTTTTAATGTTAGGGTTGTCCCTAGTTATTTACAGATATGTTGAGTTTTCATTAGAAAGAAAACAGATTGGTTCAACAAGTACTGTTTGTGAGACATGTGTATTCACGTATCACAGACACAGAGAAACCCTTAGGAACCATTCATCTAAACCTCCGTTTTAAAAGATGAGGCATCTCTGGTTTAGTGACAGCATGTGACTTATACTCTCAGATCAAGTTTCTTGAACGTTGATTCAAAGCTTCAATGACAAGAGCAGAGATAAGAAATGACGATGACATGGCACAGAACTGTTGGATTGACGCAAGGGTTCTGTCTTCTTAACTCCATGAGCCACAGATCTCCCTTGTTCCAGTTTCTGTGTGTGCAGATGACAGGTCCCTGGTGACCTGCCAAGAAGCTACACAAGTTTATCTGAACCTACAAATTAGGCTGAGGAATCAGTCAGCAAGACTAGTAAATCAAGGGCAGAGCAAGGTCAGTCAAGCTACAAAGCCAAACATTCCCTAACAGCTGATGTAGTTTCAGCAGTTCAGCATTGCAAAAGGACCCTGAGAGAGAGACCACAGTTACCTGCAGTTTGCTAGAAGGGTGTTTGGGAAAGCTCTCACAGCGATGAATATTCCAAACACAAATCATTTTTTTTTTAATTTTAATTGCATAGCATCTTATTTTTTTTTTAATTTAATTTATTAGTTTTCTTTTCAGTAAATACAGGCAGTTTAGTACCATTATTTAGGCTCATCTGTGATCTACCCCCTCCCATTAGACCCTCCTTGTTATTGAAAATGGGTCGTGCATTGTGGAGTTAGCCCCCAGTTATTAGTATGATAAATGTCTCTGAAAATCATGACCCAACATGTAACTCTGACATTCTTTCCGCCCCCTCTTCTGCAAAATTTCCCTGAGCCATGTTGGGTTCATTTGTGGTCTGCTTCAGTGCTGAGGTGTTGGGGGCCTCTGAGGCTCTGGCTCTCTGATTTGGTAGGAGTTGATTTTTCTCTGCATTGATCTCCTTCCCCTTTGTGCTGGTATCCAGTTCACAGGAAAACATCACCCTTGCTTATTTCGCCAGTTGTCCTTAGTTTCAGTTGGGCCCCTTCTGAGGTATGTTGGGGCAGCTCTCTTCTTAGGATCTGCATCTATCTTTTTTTTTCCCTGGTTGTTTGTAGTGCAGCTAGGCGGTCGCCATCTTGACCGGAAGCCCCACAAATCATTTTTTAAAAGGTAATTCTATTTATTTATGAGAGAGAGAGAGAGAGAGAGAGAGAGAGAGAGAGTCCATGGCCTACTGCCACTACAAGTGGACTCCAGTCCCATGAACCACTTTGGGCATCTGACTTTACATGGGTGCCGAGGAATCGAAACCAGGCTGTCCGGCTTTGCTTTGCAAATGAGCGCCTTTAACTGCTGAGCCATCTCTCCAGCCCCGTGAATCATCCTCTAATCTGAGAAAATTAAACAAGGTGTTCACTACATGCACAGATAATTAAAATGGTTAGGATTAGAATTAGAAAGAGATTTCCTTATAAAAAAAGAGTGTTCAACTAAAGGGGACCAAAAAAAAAAAAAAAAGCACATCTAGGGCTGGAGAGATGGCTTAGTGATTAAGCGCTTGCCTGTGAAGCCTAAGGACCCCGGTTCGAGGCTCGATTCCCCAGGACCCACGTTAGCCAGATGCACAAGGGGGTGCATGCATCCGGAGTTCGTTTGCAGTGGCTAGAGGTCCTGGTGCGCCCATTCGCTCTATCTGCCTCTTTCTCTCTCTGTCTGTTGCTCTCAAATAAATAAATAAAAATATTTTTGAAAAAGCACATCTAGTGTGGCTGGAAGAGCTATGTGAATTGCCTGTCACGAGGCTTTAAAACCAGTCTCCGCCACAATGATTTCTCTTTCCACAGCTCCTTGGAGGAAAATTGTAAGAAAAACCTCCTTGTTTCCTGTTTCTCGAAACCAGTGACTGGGCATATAGTTCATTACTATGGCTTTGTCCTGCAGCCAGCTGAAGTTGGGGAGCAAGCAAGTTGCTTTCTTACAAGGGAAAGAAATCTGCCAAAAAAATAATGGGCCGTCAGCTGAAATGTTTTTCAGATGTCAGCTTCTGAAAGAGAGAGCAAGCCGAGAGCAGATCTACCTCTGAGTTATTGGAGGGCATCATTTACCTCAGGTGCCTGTAAATCCCAAATTCTGTTTATTTGCCTGACGCTGTCATTATTACTTCTTGACCATCCCCGGCCATGCCCCAGGTCACAGCTCATGCTGGCTCATTTCTTTAAGTCCCTAACACAACACACACATTTCAACCTCTCCAGTGTTCATCTTTTGCCTGTTACGGCAGCTGAGATAAAGAAAGGCTGTTAGTCAGCAGGACCCATGTCTGGCGCCAAAGTATGACTCTGGGCTTTAATTCTTCCTGCCTGAGAGGTTTTTCAAGCAAAGCAACAATACATTTCTATCTTTAAAAGAATGAAAGGCTTGATTCAGAAGACCTTATCCTGGTACTATGTAACTGAGGATTATGCTGAAAAAGAAATCAAATCAGGGTTGGAGAGGTGGCTTAGCGGTGAAGGCGGCACTTGCCTACAAAGCCAAAGGACCCAGGTTCAATTCCCCAGGGCCCATTTAAGCCAGATGCACAAGGTGGTGCATGTGTCTGGAGTTCATTTGTAATGGCTGGAGGACCTCACTCAGGCACACACACACACACTCTCTCTCTCTCCACACATAAATATAAATGAATTTCTTTTTAAAGAGTGCAAACTCACCCAGAGGTGAGAATGGGGAAAACACCAGTCACGTCACCACCATGGGTTTCCCTCCATGTCTATGGAATGGGGAGCCATCCTGAGCTCGCCCCCCCACCCCCATTCACCCTGACAGTGAACTCCCGGGTAGGTCAAGAGCTGGGAAGGAAGCTCCCAGCAACATGCAGCAGCCTCGGCATGGGATGAACCGCAAACAGGTGCACAAAAAGGTCTCTGGTTGCTAAATAGCTATTTGGCTCCTTCCAGTTACCAAAATTAGATCTTTGGTTTCTATTACTTAGGGGTCCTGTGAAATAAATGAGCATTCTGTATAGGAAGGACACACAGGGCCAACGTCCCTGGAGCTCCAGAAAGAAGCAGACATTATTTTATGCAAGGGTTACTTCTGGCCTACATGGTCCAGATGCTGGAGAGAGTTTTTTTGTTTTTTCTTCAGAATTATTAGCCTTCCCACCACGCACTACCCATGTGGGTACCCAGCAAGAAGGGGATCCTGCAGAGGTTTCAAAGTCTCTACCACTTTGGAAATGGCTGGAGAGATGGCTTAGCAGTTAAGGTGCTTGCCTGCAAAGACAAAGGACCCAGGTTCAATTCCCCAGGATCCACGTAAGCCAGATGCACGGGGTTGGGGGGGGGGATATCTGGAATTCGTTTGCAGTAGCTGGAGGCTATAGGTGCCCATTCACTCTCTCTGTTTCTCTCTCCTCCTCTCTCTCTATCATTTATCTATCTATTTTTTTGGAAAAGAAAGCCCAGGCTGGGAGGTCAGCTTGCATTTACCTGACACGTCCAAGTGCTCCAGGTTGGGGCAAAGGGATACCACATCGAAGACGGCCTCGTTGGAGATATTGTAGCAGCCCGAGACTTCCAGGCGTCTCAGCTCGGGACAGCACTGCGCGATGGTGTAGAGCCCTCGGTCTGTGAGCCTGCGGCAGCCGCTGACGATGACCGTTTCCAGCATGAGACAGACATTGGGGGTGTCCTGGCAGAGCCTGCGGGTCAGCACCTTGAGGGCACGGTCCACGTTGATGGTCTCGCCCGTCAGGCGGATAGTCCTCCAGAGGCGTGGGTCCCAGGCCAGGTTGTACCAGCGGCGGCACACGCGCGCGCAGCGGCACAGCTGGTTGGTGGGCAGGAAGGAGAACACGTGCACCATGGAGGGGTCCGGCAGCCGGTCGATGCTGGCCTGCTCCTTCTGCGGCCTCGAGGCCAGCCGGATGAGCGGATGCGTGAGGCGGGTAGGGGGCGGGGAGTGGACCATGGCCACTGTCTCCCCGGTGATGGAGGATGAGGAGGTGGACGAGCCCCGTCCATTCTGAAATCCTGGCAACGTCGGTGGACATATCAAGGCTGGGCTGGGCGTGCTCAGTGTGCGCATGCTCAGGTCGGAGTCTGGTAAAGGATAAAAGAGAGAAGAAAAACAAAATGAGTTAACTAGCCCATGGTGGATGTTAACCACATTGCTGGTACTGAGAGTTACAGGCCAGCATCAAAGAAAAGGAAGAAAAAGATAGGTAATTTAAAAGAGATGGGGGGGGAGGGGAGGGAGAGAGAGAGAGAGAAAGAAAGGGAGAAAGAGAGAGAGAGAGACAGAAGATTAAGGTCACTGTTCATCATACCAGGGCCCTTTGATTCAAGCGTTCCCACTAAGGACCTGATGAAGGTTCAACCATTTAGTCTGTCTTTTAGGATGTATAATTTTGTGCCATCACTGACATTGGGGTCCAGTTTTGTGTCCCCCCCTTCCCGCCCCTCCACCTCACCCACCCTATTGTCCAGTCCTTGAGATGCTTATTAGGTATGTTGGCATCTTGAGCAGATTCCGGTTAGGAGCTGCAGATGAGTGAGACCATGCAATGATTATCTTTCTGTGATTGGGCGAGTTCACTAAGAATGATATGTTCCAGGTTCGACCATTTCTCTTCAATTTTTATTGTGTCATTTTTCCTTACTGTTGTGTAGAATTCCATCATATAGATATACCACATCTTGGTTATCCATTTGTCTAATGATGAGCATCTGGGTGGATTCCAGCTCTAAGCTATTAAGAGCTGGTCCTACAAGAAGACAGATTTCTGTCAGAGTACTTAATGATGCACCAAGGTTAGTGGTAAGACCCTACTGTTGAAGACACCATGTGCTATTCTATGGACCGTGGAGTGACCTGGCTGGAATCTGGAAGAGATTCAGTCCCCAGACAGCTCATCTAGTGCCAAAAGATGCTGGGGGAAAATGACCAACATATGGCCAAGCAACTCATGGTCTAAGCTACTCAGTAGCAATCAACCTGACGTGATGCTCACACAAGTGCAATAGTGGTGCACAGTCATGGTGGGAAACCAACTGCTCTTGATTTGGTTAACTGATCTGCTCAGAGGAACGGAACCCATAGCTGGAGCTGGGAAACAAGTCAGAACCATATCCAAAAACGAGCTTGCTCTCCATTATCAAGTTCCCACCAACCGTGGGCTACAAGAGGGCCTACACCTATTAAATTCTCTTTAAAATAACAATGGTTATCCCATTTATCTGGTGCTAATTTCATTGTCCATTGGAGAATTTGCTTCTTTTTTTCATATGGACGCATATCCTGAGGAAATAATCAGCCCAACACATCCTCAACAGGGTCCCAGCTGAAACTAAGAATAATTGGGGAAATGAGCAAGAGTGCTGCTTTCTTGGTGAACCTGGTACCAGCACAAGGGTGAAGGAGATTGACACAGAGAATGCTCACCTCCTACCAAACCAGATATCCAGAGACACAGAGGATCCCAAGACCTCATCACTGAGGCAGACCAAAAATGAACCCAACATGGCTCAGGGAAATTTGCAGAAGAAGGGGCGGAAAGAATTTCAGAGCCACACATTGAGTCATTATACACAGAGACATTGCCTCCTCCCCATAACTGATGGCTAACCCCACAATGCAGGACCCACATTCCCTGATGAGGAGGGTCCCTGCGGAGTGGGGAGGACAGGGAGGGGGCTAAAAATGGCATCAACGTGACTGTATACACACTGTGTACATTAGAAATACAAAGAAGAACGATGGCCTTGACACACTCTCGGGGAGGAAGGAACAGCGGGATGTCTCCCAGGAGACATTCACATTCCCCTGAAATCCTGTGTGCCTGGTCCCCTTGGTAAGGGGCTGGCATGCATGCATCCCCCAGCCCCAAAGTTGCTCCAGTGGTCGTCAACTGCACTGTGCCCTGCTGACTCCGCTGTCGTGGGCTCTCGTCTCCTTTGCACTCACTCATGGTGCCACAGTCATGACAATCTGCTGCTGACAGTACGGAAATGAACAGGTATGGCTGCTGGGGTACAATCTGTCTCACCCACGCAGACCACGCAGACAGGTCGCTGGGCGGAAACCCCCTCAGGCCGTGGCTTCGTGCTGCCCTGTGCTGCTTAATGCTGATTATCTAAAGAACACGACCTCAAAGTTGGATTGCTGTTCCTCTAGGGAAAACCCTAGGTAAAAACAAAACTCATTTGCTTTCCTAATACATGTCAGCCAGGTGGAGGGTTGTGTCGTGTTTTACCTGTGAAGAGAATATGGCACAGAAGAGAAGGAGGCTCGAGCATGAGCTAGAGAACATTTGCTGCCTCTGCCCTTGCTTGCCCTGGCTTGCAGACCATCCGCCTCTTGTGATCGCAGATTCCCAGCCATCTCAGAGGGTCCATTAGTCCTTCATACTTTATGTGTTTTTCTTATTAACAGCCTCACATTTGCATTTGAGTAATCTGAATCATTCTCTTCCTGGAGCCAGGAAGATCTCTTGATGAGGGTGCAAGTGGTTTCTAAGTCTATGAGAGACAGAATTCTTTAGAATCCTACTCAAAGAGCTACCTCAGTTCCTTTCCCTCTCTCCATACATACAGTAGAGAATTTACTCTATCTCTACAAATAGATGTAGATATTATATACTTTATATATAGATATACTTAGGAAACTGTATTCTCAGTATATTTCATATAACATGCTTTTATTTAATTTCCTTTACACACACTTGGCAAAGAGGTAGATAGAGACAAGAAATTTATCTCCAAATTCCATATTCCTTCACCTATAAAATAAGCAACTGGGCACAATGATGGCTAAGTCATTTCTGGTTGTCTATTTCTCTAAAGGCTAAAGATCTATCCTTCATCGTTTTCCACACTTCATTCCATGGGAACTCATGTAACACCACCTTTGCAGAGAACTTCCAGGAGCACCATCCAACTCAAGGACTTTAGCTTCTTTTAAACAATTAACTGTGTGAGTGTGTGTGTGCGCATGTATGTGCATTTGTATGAAGTGTGTGTGGGTATAGTGGAGGGCAGAAGACAACCTGGGAAACACCATTTTTTTTCTTTTTTTCATATTTGAGAGACAGAGAGCATGTGCATGTGCACATGAGGGAGGGAGGGAGGGAGAGAGAGAGAGAGAGAGAGAGAGAGAGAAATGGTGTGCTAGGGCCTCAGCCAGTGCAATTGAACTCCAGATGCTTGCGCCACCTAGTGGGGATGTGCAAACTTTCGTTTGCCACACCTTTGTGTGCCTGGCATATGTCGGCTATGGAGAGTGGAACATGGGTTCTTAGGCAATTGCCTTATTCACTAAGCCATCTCTCCAGCACCTCTTTAGTTTCTCTAAGAATGTTTGTGAGACAGAGAGTGGCTAGTCTAGTTTTCCCCTAATGTGTCCACTATAATCTCTTTTTAAGTTTGGCTCTTTCCCTGCGCTCTCATGTCCTTCATCATGTAACTTTGCAGTTGCTCCAGGTATGAAGGCTCTGAACTCTTTTCCCTGCCTGCCTAGGTTCCACTCATCTGGAAAGAGAAGACGCTTAACTGTGCCCTGCAGAGCTCTGCCAAGCTAGGCCCCTGAAGCCTAAAATGTGCTCACCCCCATGGGTCAGCCTGAGGGGAACAATGTGAGTAAACCAAGACTGCTTAGCACAGCCTTGTCTTTACAGATGACTCAGTCCTTCTCTTTTCATTATTAATAACCATTCCAGAGTGCTCAAGGAACGTCCACCCAGAAGAGAACAACACTTCCTACACCTCCAAGAACATTCTGCCGCGGGGGAATGAGGAATCTCTCTGATAGCTTCCCAATTCAGAACTTAGCCTTGGGATTCCCAGAGGAATTGCACGCTGTCCTTCACAAAGTGCGGAGGCAGCCTAGAGGACTTCTGGAAGGAAAGCTGATGTCTCCTTTGCCTGAGCACATGTCAGGACTACCTTGTTCCTTCTCTTATATTTTACGACAGGCCAAGAATCTTCAGAGGACTTCTGAAAAGTCATGGTTTATCACAGCAGAGTCTAAACTAGCACCTGAGAATCAAAAACCAATAAGGTGATCTGCAACGCTGCAGTATGCATCCCAGAGGTTGCCACAAAGTATGCTTCTTAATATTGCCCCAAATGTGTAAGATTTAATTATCAAATTTTAAAACTGCATGCATATTTCATAAATGTGTAGGTATGCATATACATTTATAAATATAATCAAGTACAAGTAAGATATACATAACATGTCACACACAATGTGTCAAGGAACCATTGATTGGCACAAGATGTAATTTTCTTATAGAACTGACACCACCATAGTATACTGCTATGCCAGGAATGCAGGGCACTTTCCATTCTCACCAAGGACTGTCTCCATCCCCAAGGAACAGACTTTATGTGGACTTTTTGTGGAAGTGACAAATAGAACATAGGTGACCAAAAGCTTCTACCAAATTAACTACTGTTTGTCTCCTGTGTCCTTAACTTATGATACCCACCCGAAGATCATAGTTATTTTATTTGACAAATAATATGTCACCTGAATTATCAGTGAAGGGCACACACAAAATCTTAAGAGTGCAGTACATTTTCATAAAGTACTTTTGCAAACCCCAGAACATACATCAGGTAAGTAGCATTTTTTAAACCCACAAAGATAGCTCTTCATCCAGCAGATAGTCTTTGGGCAAACTTTTTAAAATTTTTATGGGAGTAATTTGGTAAATTGATAATGGGTTCCATTAAAGGTAGTGTGGTAGTTTGAATGGATTTCCCCCAAGAGATTCAGGAGTTTTGTTCAAGCTCATAAATTGGTGTCACTGTGGGTGGATCCTAAGTCCAGAGCTAAGGTGTCTGGGGTAGATCTGGACTTTCTAGCTAAAGACAGGCATAGTGCTTGAGTTCTGCCTGCATTCCTGGAGTGGGCTTGCTTGTGTTGGTGACAGTTTTTGTTTTTTCTCTCTGCGTGGACCTGTGAAAGCAGGCCACCTTCTTCTGCCATTATGGAACTTCCTCTCTATCTGTAAATTTCAATAAATCCCTTCCTCCATAACTGTGCCTGGTTTGGAAGTTCATCCCAGCAACGTGAGGCTGACTGTGATAGATAGACTCATTGCCTCACAATTATGTCCCATGTAACAACATTATGGTCAAATATGTACTACTTATATCATGGTGGTTGCATAAGGTCATACTGATTAGTGACTCTACATCCATCTTAGCTTGTAAAATTTAACAACTGTCAAATAATCTAATGATACATTGTTGAGAATGTAAGTCTGCTGTCATGTGGTAAAAAGCTGTACTTTATAGTAAAGTATGTGGATGAATTGAGGGATAGATAAAGAAACCTATCAGGGGAGAACTGATAAATTTTCAGTAGGAACACTTACAGTTGGTATCAAACAAAATAATTAGAAAAGATGGTTTTTACTTTTTAGTTTTTAAAAAATATAAATTGATTTGAGAGAACAGAAAGAGGGAGAAAGAAGCACAGAGTGAGAGAATGAGCACACCAAAGTCCCCAGCCACTGCAAGCGAACTCCAGACGCATGTCCCACCTTGTGCATCTGACTTTAATGGGTCCTGAGGAATCAAACCTGGGTCCTTAGGCTTGGCAGGCAAGCACCTTAACCACTAAGCCATCTCTCCAGCCCCCAAAAGTGTTTTTAATTATAAATATGTATGACTTGAGAAAAGGTAGAGATGAGCATAATCTAAACGTGATGAGTAGAATAGGAACATTTAAGGAGAAATAATCACATAACTTTAAAAATCAAGATGTGTATTTTGTGGCCTGTGTCTTAATGACATTGAGAAGGTAAATATATCAAAAAGATGAAGAAATAATAAAATATGCCATATTTTGGACAGAGAAGAAATGTTTGGAGGCAAAAGACAATTGGCATTAAGATTCTGTAAGCTGTGTACTGCATATTCCTGGATTACATGGTTGCCGGAAGAGAATATGCATTCATTGATTAATTTAACACACACTGTTACTTCTGTCTAATTGAGGTCCAGGAAGCGAGTGATCGCATTTGACTTGATTATAAACCAAGTATCTGCTTTTCTTACCCACAGTCTCATTGAGGTATCTCGACAGAATAGACTGTGGCATCTGTAACTTCTTGTAACCCTTTGGGGAGATAGGAAAATGAGTATGTTAAGAAAAGTTCCAAGTCGCCCACTTTCTGGCATGGAAAAGGGAAGAAAAGTTAATCAGTCTCAAAGAACAGTAGTTTTCAGAAGTCCAACATGAAAACAGTAAATGCCGAATCTCCGGTAGTTAGGAACCTTTTATATTAAAATATCTTAAGTATACTTTTGTATTTTTTTGTCAGAATGAACTTAATCTTTGACACAATGATGATATTTAAGTCAAGTAAAAATAACAGTGCTTTTTGTATACTAATATATTCATCTGATGACAAAACTAAGAGATTGTGGGTTCTTTAAAATTAAAGAAATTAATCTTTTAAAATATTTTCAAGGGCTGGAGAGATAGATGGCTTAGCAGCTTGCCTGTGAAGCCTAAGGACCTCAGTTCGAGGCTCGATTCCCCAGGACCCACATTAGCCTGATGCACAAGGGGGCGCACGCGTCTAGAGTTCGTTTGCAGTGGCTGGAAGCCCTGGTATACCCATTCTCTCTCTGCCTCTTTCTCTCTCTCTGTCACTTACAAATAAATAAATAAAAATGAACAAAGAAATTAAAAAAGATTTTCCCTTAGAAAAAAAGACAACTATTTTTTATACTCTTTACACATTTAAAATAACTTCAGAATATAAAGCAAACTTTTATGACAAATTGTATGCTTGAAAATATAGTTCTTAATTTTTTTCCTTATGGTTTCAAAAGTTTTGGATATTTTACATCTTAGTAATTTTAGCAGAGTATCAAAACTATTTAAAGCATCTTTTGCACACATGCTCATTAGCCACATTTCTTCCAACTAGCGAGCTGCCTGTTTTCATGGTTTTTATTTTCAAACCACTGCTGTTTACACCATAGGAAGCCTATTTACTTTACTCTGGGCTTTCAAGGTCAAAATTTACAATGCTATCCTTGCACCTCCCCCCTCTGATTACCAAAACTTTTGTGCAAGATGCCTTCCATTATAACGTGTCCTCCTCCCCAAGAACTATTGCCATAAAAAGCAAGGTTTCTTTTCTTAGCTTAAACTCAAGCCTAGAAAAATACATCTATAAAACCTCGTTAGTGAGAAAATAATACACTCTGAGCGATCACTTATCATCGTGTTTTATTTCAAAATATTTTCCTTTAATGTGGCTCAGATCATATAAGCAACGTAGAGGAATGGAAGGCACTAGTTACCATCAAATAGAAGTTTGCATACAGAAGGTTAAACTTGCATTTCACACGGATGGAGTTACGTTTAGGATTCCAGAGTTCTTGCTGGAAACGGCATCAGAAATTGATACCTGCAGGATCAAATGATGGCTGGGAGCAGTGTCTACGAACGAAACTACTGCTTTGCCATTCATCTGGACTAATTCCCTGCCGGTGGCACTGAAGTGACTGACTCATGACATCTCGGTGAAGACCGTGGGCTTTTTCCAGACCAGTGTATGTGGCCCAGTCTTGTGTTCAGCTCTTTACATACGCTTGACCACTGGTTTCCCAGGTTGCTCCAGTGTCGGACTCTCTGTTCCATTTGGCTTTAAGCTCTTTTAAAACGGAATAATCACACTGTTAAGGAAGCATTTAAGCTACACTGCTTTAAAAGCCTTTCATAGAAGCAGTTGAAGTTTATAGACTAGCTTCTTTGGATTTTGCTAACAACATGAGTACCTAGCGAGGATCTTTCTAGACATTCTGCCTCAAAAGCAGATCAGGTGGCCCAAGAAACCAAGACTTTGGTTGTAATTCCTTTTAGTTGTATTTTATGTTGAATGATGACTTAGAATACTCCTTTACCCTTTCTGTGAAAAGTCAAAGAAAGCTGTCATTAAATTTTTATTCTTTGATGGAAGGTGGGGTTTATCATCCCTGAAAAAGCACCTCTGTTACTAAAAGCTGTTTGTATTTTCATAAGAAGTATTATTTACTTTTTGTTCTTTCTCCCTTCCTCTTCCTTCCTTCCTTCTTTCCCTCCCTCCCTTCTTCCCTCCTTCCTTCCTTTCTTCCTTCCTCTTTTCTTCCTTTCCTTCCCTCCTTCCCTCCTTCCTTCCTTCCTTCCTTCCTTCCTTCCTTCCTTCCTTCCTTCCTTCCTTCCATTTTTTCCTCTCTCCCTCCATCCTTCCCTCCTTCCCTCCTTCCTTTTTCTTCTTTTGTGACTCAACATGAAATAACTGAAGGAGGAAAGCTGTCGCGAGCACTCTCAAAGATGATCGGTTGAGAGGATTCTGCCGGCGAAGGTCAATGATACTCAGACGCTGGTATACTCGCAAAGGAGTTTACTGGGATGAAAGTCACGCACAAGCAAGCCCAAACGATCACAAATAATATTATAGCTAATATAATATTCATCGCTACATTACTAACACAAGAATATTTCTAACGAGTCTAACATGTATACGACCTGACAATGCGAGATTTGAGTTGCGACACTTTATGACCTGACCAATGCGAGGTTCGAGCTGCGACGTTGTTTACTTTCGGTTCGCTGTGCTCCAAGCCGAGTCTTGGTCCGCTGGCGTAAGCTAGTGCTCTGGCTTAAGGATGATCATTCGGACAGAGTGTCGGGCTGATGAATTCGGATCGGTGATGTACTCGCGGGGGTCTCAGTCAGGACTGCTGAGCAACCTTTCAGTCAGTCATAGTGTCGGGGAGACTGAGACAATGGTTGCTGAGCAGCTGGGGTTCTTATACCTTCCAATGCTTATCTAATAGTTTCACACACACATCTGCTAATCTCTACTACGTCACTGCACACAGAGTTTTGCTTACAAGCTTTGACTTTGCATTTTTTACTCTCACAACAAACTTGTTTATCCTAAACTGGCCCTGGACCGTATGCTGGTCCTTACATGCTCATAACAAAAGTGCACCACGGGGGGAAAGCACAGTGGCGGATGGCTCCGTGGTGGCAGGGAGATGCAGCTGGTGCGCTCCCATCGTTGGGACAGGAAACAGGAAAGGAAGTAGGCATCAGGTCGCAGCTGTAAAACTGCAATGCCTGGCAATAGGACTCGACTTCCTCCAGCAAGCCTCCCCTTCCCGTAGGGCCAGAACATTCCGATATGGCATCATGAGCTGGAGACCAAGTGCTTGAACACGTGAGCTTATGGGGGGGGCGGCATTTCACATTCAAACCACAGCATAGGGTAAGATAATCTCGGGCTGGTGAAATGGCTGGGTGGTGAAGAGCTTGCAAGCGCGGGCCCGGCGGAGGCCTGAGGGACTACTTGAGGTCTAGTCCCGAAACTCCCTTTATAAGCAGCTGGGTGATTATATGCACCAGTCAGCTCAGACTTACAGGGAAGCAGAGCCTTGAGAATTGCTGGAGGCTGTGAAAAATTAGCAAGTTCTGGGATCAGTAAGATGCTTCGGCTCAAATAATATCAGGAGGAAGAGGAAAGGAGTGGGGTACCCAACATTCCACTTCAGCCTCCCCAGGTGAGTGTAGCCTGCTGCAGGGGGACACACTGGGCCCCATAAGGGGACATACCTGTCTGTACAACACACACACACACACACACACACACACACACACAGGTAAGAATATATATATATATATATTTTTACAATGGACAAGGGCATGTTTTTAGAATCTCTTTAAGCATTTGCTAACTTATCATCTCGATAGAAAGAAAACAGGCTTCAGGTTGAGAGGCTTTGATGGGCAGCAGTATTTACCTGGGATTTAATACAATTTTTATTGATTTTTTTACAATTGATTTGTTTTTGTAGTCTGTCCTCTGGGTAGGACGTGGCTGCTGCCTGCCTGGAATCAGGCAGCTGTGATTATGTGCACAACCTCCACAAGACTGGCCCATTAACATTCGTTCACGGAAGGGAGAAAGGGTGAATGAATGGGCTCAAAGGGCTCATGAAGCCCATAGCATCTGCTAGACCCTTCTTCTCCCTGAGACAGTATAAGGAGTTATCCATCGCCAGTGTGTGTGTGTGTGTGTCTGTGTGTGTGTGTCTGTGTATGTGCATGTTTGTGTGTCTGTGTATGTGGGTCTGTGTATGTGTGTGTGTGTGTAGTGGCGGGGGCAGGGAGAGGTTCGTGTACAATGATGTAGTTTGTCCATGCTCCTATAAGTAACGTCTCACCCGTGATCTTGCATGTAACCTCAACTAAACACGCTGGTTCACCAGGCTAGATGAATGGAATACTTTCTTTTGTCTGTCGCAGATGCCAGATTTAGGGTGAGTATACATTTGTTCATGTCTTCTTAAAAAAAACTGTATTGCAACATTTGGCATCCAAACAAGAACGTGACAAGACCCGGTGACTCTGAGAGGAACAGTCTTGGGCGATAAGAAATTCAGTAGAGGACACATGCTATTTGCCTAGAGAGCAAATCATGGTTGGAAAGTCTACCAGGGAAACACTAGTGGGGCCATCTCCTTCTATTTATTATGGGGTGATAGACCTCATTCTTATAGATTGAACTGTATTCTTTAAAAGGTATGTTAAGTCTTAAGTCTTAATTTTTTTAAGTATTTTGAGGTAGAGTCTCACTATAGTCCAGGCTGACCTGGAACTCACTATGGAGTCTCAGGGTGGCCTTGAACTCACACAATCCTCCTACCTCTGCCTCCCGAGTGCTGGGATTAAAGGCGTGCGCCACCGCACCTGGCTAAGTCTTAATTTTTGGTGTTGGTGTGTGGGATGTAATCTGGAAACTGGGTTTGTGTAAACATGACCGAATTAACACGAGGGCAATACTAGAGGAGACGCTAGTGCAATGTGATTGTGTCCTATAAAACACAAAATGGGGTCACAGGCAGAAGACACAGAGTGACAGAGGTGGAGAAAATTCGGTAGTATTCATATGTATGCAGGCAGTTATGTTGTCACAGCCCAGGAATGCCTTAGGTTACCATAATATAAAAGAAGCAAGGGTGAATTTTTCCCCACATTTGTCCCAACACCCTGTCTTGAGAATTTGAGCGTCTGGAGTTTGTATGAAAGGAAATTCGATTATTCGAAGTCACCTGGTGTTGTAATTTGAATGTTCTAAAGCCCTCGTAGGCTCATGTGTTTGAACCCTTGAACCCCAGCTGGTACCGTTGTTGGGAAGGCCAGGAGGTGGAGCGTTGAGGGAGGAAATGTTTCAACTGGGCTGTGGATTTGACAGGATTTAGCATCATTATGGCAATAACTCACTGGACTCAGTCTAGGAGGGATTTTCTAGATTAGATTACTTGAAGTGGGAAGACCCATCCCTAGGTTGAGAGTCACCATTCCATGGGCTGGAGCGCTGGACTGTATGCAAAGAGTGGCGGCTGAGCATGACCATTCGTGAGTATTCATCACCCTTGGACTGCTAACGGCGATCAGCTCTGCTTCTTGTCCTGATAGCAAACCTTCCCCCTTCATGATGATTGTACAGTGGACGACAACACAGGAATCTCCTCCTGTCTTAAATTGCTTCTGACTAGGGGTTTGGTCACAGCAAGAAGGAACTAAACTAATATGGTACCTATCTCCCATTCCATCTCACTTCACACAGTGCTCTCCTGTGAGATCCGGGGTCTTCCCTGAGAGCCAACGTCTTAACAGAAGTTGTTCAACAAATGTACGAAAGAGAATATACTTTTCTTGCTCCTAAAACAAATCTTTGTGACTTCCTTCTGGCTGCATTGCATACTCTATTTTTAAAATATTTCATTTCTATTTATTTATTTGAAAGAGAGAGAGAGAAAGGAAGGAAGGAAAGAAGAAAGAAAGAAAGAGAGAAAGAAAAAAAAGAGAAAGAAAGGGCGCACCAGGGCCTCCAGTCAGTGCAAACAAACCCCAGATGCATGCACCACCTTGTACATCTGGCTTATATGGGTCCTGGGAAATTGAATCTGGGTCCTTTGGCTTTGCAGACAAGAGCCTTAACCACTAAGCCATCTCTCCATCCTGAAGAATACTTCAGATTAATTAAGGTGAAACATAAGCCTTTTCTCTTTGCTCCTTCGTTTAGGTTGTGATCATGCACCCACTTAGTTTGATAATATTGATCTGTTCAGAGATATTTAAAAATATACACACATATACAAAACCACACTTGGGCAGGACACATCACATAAAGTGTGTCAAAGACAAATTTTTAGAGTTAATTTTTTCCATAACTGCTATCACATATTACCCACATTGTTTCTTACTGCTAATAAAATTGTATGTGAAAACTCACATAAAAAAATAAACAGGAATAATACTTTTGCATTGGCCTAGAACTTTAAGACCTAATTCTCTTGAAGTTTAGTTACCTAAGATAGAAGAGGAACTATTTTTTTTTCCTTTTTCTAACTGGTTTACATATCAACAGAAACAATCAGAATTGGCTTTTCCTTGGCAGTGTGAGAGAGATAGAGTATTGTTCTATACTGTCCTCCAGAGAGTTCACAGATAAATTGGGAAATGGGACAGCTCTTGTCTCCAGAGGAGAACAAACACACAGATTTTCATGCAAGGGGCTGGAGAATCTAATTTGCAACCTTCAAGTTGCACTGTGTAAGGCATCCCTAATTGTTTCCCGTGTGCAATTGTCAGACAATACTTCAGCCTCATTTCCTCAGGAATTACCACAGACTCCCTGTGTTTGCATCTTTTAAGGTGCAGTACATGGACCCTTACTGAATTTATATTGTAGTAAAGAGATGCTAACAGCTCTTCAGTTCACAGCGAAAAACAAGCCCCATTGGGAGCAAATTTAACTTTGATGAGAGTCAAGATAAATTTCCAACAAACTTATGACCACATAGAAGATCAATAATTAATTAGAATGTGGTCAAAGTACAGGAAATTCTTCACTTTTAGTCATTGGCCAATACACCAACTGTTGCTGAAACAAGATTTTTTTTTTTAATGTAAATGAGTACAGAAAGCATTTATTATATAAAGCGGCAATTCTGCATGTGAATGAAAATGCAATATTTGTATTCCAGACTCTGGTGAATCTTTCTCAAGATAATACTCTCTAGTACTATCCACTTTCCTGGAAATATCCTAATTTCAATCTTCTTTAGAGCTGAGTAAAATTTCACTAGGTACAGGGGCCACGTTGTCTTCCCATTCACCTAGGCTGGGTCTGTGGCTGGCCACTGGTGAGCCTCCCTCAACAAACAGAGGAATGCAGCTATCGCTGGAGTAAACAGGCTTTGCTTCTTTGAGGCAGTGTTACAGCTGCATCATATGGTTGATGCATTTTGGTTGTAGTTTTGATTTTTTGAGGAGTTCCACACTGCCTTCTGTAATGACTGGCTGGCGTAGTTTCGCACTCTGACTCAATGTTCCGGCTCCTTGATGGTATTTCTTGTTTTTGAGACACTTGCTTACTTGGTGTTAGAGTTAGAATATCTCTCTGTTCAATTAGTAAAAGTAAAGCATGCCAAAACACACAAAAATTGGGATTCATTCTTCATGTGACTGAACATAGGAGAATGGAACCGAAGCCTTGAGGTAAACATCATTTTGAACCATTCAAT
Source organism: Jaculus jaculus (assembly GCF_020740685.1). NCBI lineage: Eukaryota > Metazoa > Chordata > Mammalia > Rodentia > Dipodidae > Jaculus > Jaculus jaculus. The sequence goes on from NC_059114.1 coordinate 87,154,868, forward strand.
ATGAAAGGCCTGCAAAGAGATATCTTTTTCTTTTTAAAAAAATGTTTAGGGCTGGAGAGATGGCTTAGCGGTTAAGTGCTTGCCTGTGAAGCCTAAGGACCCTGGTTCAAGGCTCGGTTCCCCAGGTCCCACGTTAGCCAGATGCACAAGGGGGCGCACGCATCTGGAGTTCGTTTGCAGAGGCTGGAGGCCCTGGCGCGCCCATTCTCTCTCTCTCCCTCTATCTGTCTTTCTTTCTGTGTCTGTCACTCTCAAATAAATAAATAATTTAAAAAAATGTTTAATTAATTTATTTATTTACAAGAGGGCACGGTGGGGGAGGGATGGCCTCTAGTCACTGCAAACAAACTCCAGATCAAGCATCACCCTGTGCCTCCGGCTTTACATGGGTACTGGGGAATTGAACCGTGGTCGTTAGGCTTTGCAGGCAAGCATCTTAACCGTTGAGCCATCTCTCCAACCCAAGAACTCTTTTTCTGGTTACATTACTTGTAGGCTTTGTATATAGATTGTTATATATACATTAATATATATATATATATATGGATTAATATTTTTTGGCTATAAGAGCAAATCTTCCAAAGTAGGTCAAAAAGAAGAAAGAAGATACAAATGGTACTTTAATTTTCTAAAGAGAAATTTTAATGTTTTAGTGTTTTGGAATTAAAGGTTAATTATTTTGATAAAACATGGATTATACTAAAAAATGATTATTGCACATTATGTCATGCATTAGCATGATAGAAATGATTTTAAAAGCCTCTAGTGAATTTGGCTCCTTTGGTCATATGAAAAGTCATGTGGAAAAAAACAGCCGAATAGCTAGCCATTGTGATGCTTAAATGCAGGGCCCAGGAACACAAGCTACCAAGGATGGAAGATGCTTGTGTTTGTAATGCCTTCACTGGCCAGTAATGTTAACTGAAGCTCACACACTGTTCTCATTACCAAAACTACAGTCCAGACAAACACAGTTAAGTAGCCGTGAAACAAAAATTATTTTGTCTTTGCTAGGTAAAAATTTAAGATCTTAATCATAACTGATGGGTGGAATAATCAACAAATGGGTAGTTATTGATGTAACATGCTTGTTTTTGTCTTCTTAAATCCCTGGAAACAATTTTGACCTTTGTCTAAAATATTTTTTTAATATGAAATGGTTTTGGCTCTTACAAGCTGAGTTGTGAAAGACCAAACTAAAATCAGTAGCAAACAATCTCAACCACAATCTAACACCTAATCATGCAGAAGCATCTCTTTGGCCACAAAATCCACCAAGGGCATAAAAAAAATTCTTCTTTTAAAAGTTTGGCTGGGCTATATAATTAAAACAGGGAATAAAAAGTGGACATTCACATCACAGTTATAGTTTGTAGGTTGTCACTGTGAATGTGTATTTAAAATGTCAGAAAAGGGCTGGAGAGATGGCTTAGTGATTAAGTGCTTGCCTGTGAAGCTGAAGGACCCTGGTTCGAGGTTCGGTTCCCCAGGTCCCACATTAGCCAGATGCACAAGGGGTCGCATTAGTCTGGAGTTCGTTTGCAGAGGCTGGAAGCCCTGGCGCGCCCATTCTTTCTCTCTCCCTCTATCTGACTTTCTCTGTGTCTGTCACTCTCAAATAAATAAATTAAAAAAAAATAATTTAAAATGTCAGAAAAGATTCAGTTACAATTTACCACATTTGACTAACAGATGACCTGGTAGGAATATAATGCCTCCAATCTTTCAAATGTATTAAAATGGAAGAACACAACTTTGAATAACAATCATCAAAAAACCTACTTAAAGTGGTCCTATGCTTATTATTCGTGACTTAAACACTGTGGAACAGTGTATCTATGAAGACTGAGAGGTGCCACCCTGAGCATCACACCCTGAAACATAACCATGTTGGAGGGTAGACCAAAGGTCTGTATTTCACTGTGCTAACCTTAAACTTAGTTCTCTAAAATAACCATTATTTCTCTACTTCTTCCTCACTTTAAATAGTGTATAAAAGGTGACATACAAGAAACTTATTACCCGTGAAGACCCTTCTGCTTCACCTGTTCTGGGCTTCTTTGAATGAACGAGCGGCACTCTGTCCTCTAATGTGTTTTTAAATCTTTGAGTTGAATGAGAGGAAATGAACATTAAGTCAATTGGTTGAGATACTATAGAATTATCTAGTCTTTCAAAGATACCATTATGAAGTCTTTTAAAGGATTGTTTTCTCATGTATATGGAAGGCAGCGAAAAGACAAGGATAAAACTAGATCCACCCACAAGGCTCTGGTTTTTCTGGAGGTTAAGTATTCCAGGTCAGAGAAAGATAAAGTGAATTTCTGTCAGATTCCACGGTGCTGTGACTGAGCCTCAACCTTCGCCTTCACGTGTTAAAGTTAGGACTGTTAAGAAACATTTGCTTTCCTGGATGGGCCTTCTCCCTTTCTTTAAAAGAAAAGGTTTTATTTTTATTTACTACAGAGAGAGAGAGAGAGAGAGAGAGAGAGAGAATGGGTGCACTGGAGCCTCCAGCCACTGCAAACGAACTCCAAATGCATGAGCCACCTTGTGCATCTAGCTTATGTGGGTCCTGGGGAATCGAGCCTCAAACTGGGGTCCTTAGGCTTCACAGGCAAATGCTTAACTGCTAAGCCATTTCTCCAACCCTTTTCTTTCTTTCTTTCTTTCTTTCTTTTTTTTTTTTTTATTCCTGACATGATACACATAGGGTTTGAAATGATCTCCAATCCTAATGTCCTCATGTCTGCCTGACCTCTCACATGACAGATTGCCTGCAGGTGGCTCCCAGAGGCCATCAAAGTGGTGGCTGCTTTCCCTCCAAAGTCCTTTGTTAAAGAGCTTATGAACTCAGATAAGTGGTAGACAGGCATTATTCAACCCCAGAGGGATTACTCAGACCTGCTGCTTGGAACCTCCTTTGACATTTTCCAAGGGTCATTAGAGTCTGTGCCTTGCTGACACAGAGCTCACAGAGGAAAGATGATGGATTCACCAAGAAGGAAGGACAGTGGCAACATGGCCTTGACTCTGAGGCAGCTAAGTTCCATCTTTTTTCTCTATTGAGAAGTGTTGGCAAAAGAACTGTGCAGAGCCAACGTGAAACCTATTCAGGCAGCCTGAAAACAGAAGCTGGAAACTTCTCCTAAGGAGTCACTACTTGACTTAACCAAGAGCAAACACTCCAACATGTCATTAAGACCGACCATAAAACCGATGACAGTCTGTCTCTTGGAAAGCAGGTTACACTAACTTTTTCAAGTCATCTGTACACTTTTTCTTTTAGTCAAAACTGCTGAGATTTTTTTTTTTCCTGTATGTTATTTAGTTCTCTTTTGTCAACACAATGACAGCAAATAGCAAGAATGTGCTGGCTCAGAACATCACACCAGAGGTAATTATTGTGTAGACATCGCTGCAATTTGGACAGTTTGTACTAGAGACGCTCAGAACCACCGGGCTTCACATGTCAGGACATCTGTGCTTTCTGAGCAAAGCAAACTGATGCCTCCACAGCTTTGCACATGTAGTTCAATCCCAGATACTGAACATATGCCATAAGGAGGAGAAACATAGGCACGTGGAAGCAAGACAAACAATATAAAGCTGTCATGGCGAGAGAGAAAGCTAGGAACGGTCAGTTGAGAGTCAGCACATGAGCTCTTTCCCATGAGGAAAATTAAACAGGAAATGGAACAGAATGTTATTGGAATGGACTGTGCATGGGTCCGAGTTAAATGAAATTTCTGGCTGTACAATTATAACATGAACTGCAGGGATATCCAACCTTTTGAGATTGTGACATGATATTATCATCTACAAATGTGTTGGGCCATATTCATAGCTATCCTAGGATGCATGTGTCCTGAGACATGTACGTTGGATGTGCCTGGCCTCTGAATGAAACGAGTTAGGGGCTGGAGCGATGGCTTAGCAGCTAAGGTGCTTGCCTGCAAAGCCAAAGGAGGCAGGTTTGACTCACCAGGACCCACATAAACCAGATGCACAAGGTGGTACATGCAACTGGAGCTTATTTTTAGTGGCTGGAGGGCCTCACATGCCCTTTCTTCCCCTCTCTGTTTCTCTCTTTCTGTCTCTCTCTCTCTCAAATAAATAAAGAAAAATATATTTTAAAGAAAGAACAATTTACTAAACTGAAGGATAGAGTTAAAAATTTTAGGTACTTACATCCGAAATGTATGTTAACTTAAATAACTAAAGATGTACATTTCACAGTAAAATATACAATTGCATCCAGGGTAAAATTTGTTAAGAATTAAGATTAAGATCCAACTATTTACATTCATCTGTGAATAGTGCTTTATGCTGAATATAATTCAAAAATCCTTTTGCGATATGAGAAGTATGTATGGACTGTTCCCACACAGAACACTAGTACTTTTTTCATGTAACCTGGTGCTATGATGGAATTCTTTTTCACTTTTACTTTTTGGACACATTCTTATTTGCTCCACTGTCTTGCTTCAAAGGAAAGATTCATGTAAGGAAATGAGCTACAGATTATCAATTAAAAAAAACCACAGTAACAAGTGGAGACTATTTTGTTCTTCCAGAATCATTAATAATTCCCCATATTCCTGAACTGCTCCTAGGTTCAAATCCAATGCCGCAGTTGACTGTAGTTGGAGATAGGTCCTGAGCAACAAGACTATTAGGTCATGGCAGTGGCAGCTTCACACACGGCCACTGGAGCCCTTATCATAGTGACTCTGGACACGGCGGCTGCCGTCCTCTACCACCCAAGACCGTGGTGAGAAGACAGACACCCACAAGCCAGAGTGTGGCTCCCTCGAGAAGCTGCAGAGCTTTGATCTTGGACTTCTCATCCACTCAGCAGTGAGAAATGACTTCATGTTGTCCGTAAGCTGCCTAGGCCTCAGTATCGCGGCCAGCTGTGGTGGCGGGATACAGGGCCCCTCGGAACCAGAGGACACGCTGAAGCAGTGGACTAAGGAATCTACTTCTGAACCTATGTGCAATTTGGAAGTAAAGCAAATTTCTGTTCAGTACTTTTAAAAAATAGAATTCAGGTTTCAATAAAGTGTTTAGAATGCTCTACCCATAAAGATTCTTAATTTCAATTAGACCCTTTTCATGAAGCATCTATCTAATGTATCTTCAGAGTATGAAGTAAAACTGTTCTTAAGCAAACCAGACATGTTTATATTGGGCCTCAAAGTGCACAGTTTTGTAAATATTACAAAAAAGTTATAGTAGTGATTTTCTTTTTCTTTTTTTTTTAATTTTTATTTATTTATTTATTTGAGAGCGACAGACACAGAGAGAAAGACAGATAGAGGGGGAGAGAGAGAATGGGCACGCCAGGGCTTCCAGCCTCTGCAAACGAGCTCCAGACGCGTGCGCCCCCTTGTGCATCTGGCTAACGTGGGACCTGGGGAACCGAGCCTCGAACCAGGGTCCTTAGGCTTCACAGGCAAGCGCTTAACCGCTAAGCCATCTCTCCAGCCCTGATTTTCTTTTTCCTTGAATCAAATTGTTCACATTTTAGCTCATTAATACTACTTTAGTTTTTATAATCATAGCTTTTAGTTTTATTAATTGATTTCTTATTTTATTTGGAATGTGTATGGTTAATCCATAATCCAATGTCCATGGCTGTAGTTCCTAGAATTTATCCAGTTATTAGTTTTTATATGTCACTTTAATTCATATAGGATTTCCTGGTAAGTTTCCAGGGAATTGGAATGTACATCATTTAGAATAGCTAAGAAAAGCCCTTCTTGTCTAAAGCAAGGGGTTCTCTTTGCTTAATGTTTCCACGTGCCATCCTGCCTCTCTCTGCAGCTAGCTTGCAGATGGACCCAAGTACTAGAACAGAAGATTTCTCTTTGGTCTTCACTGGTATCCCGTACCAGCTGATCTTCATAGACGGCGGAGGCTCAGTGTGTGGGGAAGGATTGAATCCAGTGTTGAAGAATGCAGAGAGGAAGTCTGTCTTTCTCCCTTGCTGAGGACTTTTGGACTGTAGAGCTGCTCTTCTGTGTTCTCCAGCCAACAGGAGAATGTTCCAGGAACTTGTACTAAACCACCACTGATTTCGGAATATGAATACATTAATTATATCGTTTGTGAGGTGGGTTAGGCAACACAAGGTTGCCCTAACCAGGGACTTTCTTTGATTTAGTGAAGAAAAATGAACCTGAACAGAACAGATTGAGAACTCAAGGATACAAGCTGTTCTTATCTTAAGGGCTTCCCAAATGGGTCTCCTGGAAGCCAATTGGTTTTTTTTTTTTTTCTTTTTCAACATTCTTTTTTAAGTTATTTATTTATTTGACAGAGAGAGAGAAAGAGAGGGAGAGAGAAATCTGGCTAACATTGGTCCTGCGAAATCGAACCTGGGTCCTTTCGCTTTGCAGGCAAATGCCTTAACTGCTAAACCATCCCTCTGGCCCCCAATTAATTATGGTACTAATAATGCTCAGAACTCAGCACCAGGAGCAGGTTCCTGATGACTGGGTATGCATCTTTAAAATGGCCTTAAAGACTACTTTCTTATCTTTGATTATAAAGGCTACCATTCTTATAATATTGCCATTAAGAGCTTCTTCCCTTTCTCAGTTCTATCGGTAGTGAGATCCTTGTGGGCTCTGGCCAGTTTTCCTTTGCATTAGTGGTTTATTCTGTGGTCTTCTTTTACCTTACACGTTTGGGGCTCTGAATAGCTCTTGACTGGGCCAGGTTGTATGGCGTCACCCTTCTGGACATGTATGCTGGAGCTGCTCACCATGTCCTAACAACTGCAGGATGCAAACCACTGGCACTGGGGCAATTATTTTGATGTCTTTAGAAGTTAAGCCCATTCAAAAGTTACTTTTAGGGCTGGAGATACAGCCTGGTAGTTAAGGCACTTGCCAGCAAAGCCAATGGACCCAGAATCGATTCCCTGGGAACCACATAAGCCAGATGCACGAGGTGGCACATGTGTTTGGAGTTTGTTGCAGTGGCTGGAGGCCCTAGCATGCCTATTCTCTCTCTCTCTCTCCTTGCAAATAAATAATAAACATATTTTTTAAAGTTATTTTTAGACCTGCAGTCTGGCTAAATGCATATCTTATGCTCACCAAACTTCCCTGTACACACTTTTGTAAATGTTTATACCCATATATTAATGCTACTCTCATTTTGGTTCAAGAAGCTTCTTTTGTCAGAGAACAGTGACCACTGGGGTGACTCAAAGCTCACCATAGTGTTTAGAAGAAATAAGAATGGAGTGTTCAGCCTTAAGTGAAACATATCTATCACACCCTTCAAGGTTAAGGGTCCATTGAGAAGGGGGTGGCAGAAAGAATGTAAAAGCCAAAGGAAGGGTAGGACTGCTTACAATGCAATGTTCCAGTCACAAAATGTCCTTGACATTCATGACCATGCTGTCTCTGGAACTGTAGACACAAGATCTTGATAATAGGAGGAAAACATAACATCAAAATAAAAGAGACTAATTGGAAGGGGGAGGAGATTAGATGGAGGGTGGATTTGAGAGTGGGGAATAAGGAGTTGAGGGAGGGAATAATCATGGTTCTATTGTCTATGCTTAAGAAAGCTGTCAATAAAACGTTAAAAAAAATGTTTCCCCAGGCCAGCGGGCTCACATTCCCCCAGGAAACCTCCACCCACTCACCACCGCCCCCCACCCTGTGCGCAGATGCAGGCTAGGGCTCCTCCCGCCACCGCTGGGGACCTCCACATGCCATCCATGTGTGGACCCAGGCCAGCAGGCTAGGGTCACCCGCTCCCTAGGCTCTCCCACCACAAGGGACCTCTAAGCACCTGCCTTCACCCTGGTGTGTCACCTGACCCATATCCCAGCCCTGCCCTGTCACAGGGTCCAGCAGTCTCGTCCACCCATGGTACAAGGTCTCAAGGGACCCACTGTCCCATCCCTTTACACTTCAGCATCACAGAAGCACCACGCATTCTCATCCTCCCCCTTCTCAGCCCAGCCATAACACCAGACTGTTTTGTCCCTTTCCTCCCTAGCCCCTGTCCCCTTGAACCACCTGACCACACAGTCCCATGTCCCAAATCACAGAACAAGCCCTTTCATCAGGTCCCTGACCCCCACCAGAGCCTTATAGGCTCCTTCCCTCAGAGCAGGCAGGCCCCATTGCCATCAGAAGCCTAGTGGAAGCAAACATAAAAGGGAATAATCACTGAAGACACTTCAAGGGTAGATTACAGCTTCCTCCTGGAAATAAGACTCCTACACTGTGATGGGCAGACCACAGCGCACAAGGAGTAACATGAAAAATCAGATGCAAGTAAATCCAACAAGCTTGCCCAGTCCCACAATAGATGTCTCTAATCAAAATGTCTCTATACAAGAGACAACAGGATCAGAACCCCAAAATGAAGATACAAGCTATGCAACGCCGACCAAACATATAGCAGAACTTGCAGAAAAGCAACAAAGGCTGATAATAATTTTTCTCAAACTGTGCTACACAACTGGAGAATAGAGAAAGCTCCTCAACTCCTTCTATGAAGCTAGTATCACCCTAATACCAAAACCAGGCAGAGATGCCACAGGAAAAGAAAGCAATAGGCTTAATTCCCTGATGAACTTAGATACAAAGATCCTAAACAAAATCCTTGCAAACTGAATTCAACAATACATGAAAAGCGTTATCTACCTGTTTCAAGTAGACTTCATCCCAGGAATACAGGGGTGGTTCAACATACGGAAATCTGTCAATGTAATACACCTCATAAATAAGCTTAGACACAAAACACACATGATCATCCCTATAGATGCAGAAAAGGCTTTTGACAAAATACAGCATCACTTAATGATCAAAACTTTGGAGAAAATAGGCAAGGATGGTTTATATCTTAACATAATAAAGGCTATATATAAAGCTCCTAAAGCCCAAATAATAATTAATAGGAAGAGATTGAAGGAATTCCCACTGAGCTCAGGAATGAGACAGGGGTGTCCACTCTACCTCTGCTCTTCAACATAGTACTGGAGGTCCTAACTCAAGTAATAAGACAGGAAAAAGAAATAAAAGGAATACAAATTGGACAGGAAGAAGTTAAGTTAGCCCTATTTGCACACTACATGATTCTATACATAAGTGACCTGAGAACCTCCATCTCAAAACTCTTAAAGCTGATTAACTCCTTTGGCAAAGTCATGGTTACAAAATCAATGCACAAAAGTCAGTAGCTTTTCTATAGGCAAAAGACAAAGATATAGAGAAAGAAATAAGCAACATTGTCCCACTTTCAATACCAACAACAAAAACAAAAACTAAAATACCTTGGAATAACATTAACAAAGGATGTGAAAGACTTATTCAATGAAAACATAAAAACATTCAAGAAAGAAATTGAGGAGGACTTGAGAAAATGGAAAGACCTCCCATGCTCCTGGACAGGCAGAATTAACATTGTGAAAATGTGTGCTTGCTTCGGCAGCACATATACTAAAACTGGAACATTGTGAAAATGGCAATCTTACCAAAGGCAATATACAGATTTAATGCAATACCAATAAAAATCCTAACATTTTTTTTCACACAGATAGAAGAAAGATCTCAAAATTCATATGGAAAGGCAGAAGGCCTCGGATATCCAAGCATATCCTCAGCAAAAGAAAGACCTGTGGAGGCATCACCATGCCTGGTCTAAAGCTATGTTACAAAGGCATAGTAATAAAAACAATATGGTACTGGTATAAAAACAGGATTATAGACCCATGGAACAGAATCAAGGACCTGGACTTCAGGTCAAGCAACTACAGCTACTTGATATTTGACAAAGGCCTTAACAATGTAGGCTGTGGAATGTAGAATGTGGGAAAAAAAAAAAAGATAGCATCTTCAACAAGTGGTACTGGACAAACTGGAAAACCACATGCAGGAAAATGAAACTCGATCCACACATCCCACCATGTAGTTACAATGAGTGCCATGAGAGAAACCAAGTGCTCTTTGGATCTGAGACTCTTTCCATGGGAGGACATTCATCCCTGGTACTGCAAATCTAGTGCCAAACCTACGGCTGGGAAGGTTGTGGATAACAGGGAGGTACCCACTACTGTTGACTGACTAAAAAGATATGTTGCACCCATCAAAGAGCCCTCAAATATTTACTTTATGTTTATGCTCCTATATTAGTGCTACTTTATTCTTTAGCCAGGGAAGCTTCTTTTAGTGGACATCAGTGACTATCACTGACATGCAAAATTCACCAAAGGGTGGACAATAAGTGAAATCAAGGGATTTGATGCCAAATGAGGCATCTCTTCATGCCTTCCAAGGCCCAGGGGATATTGCAGAAGAGGTCCAGATGGTTCTGAGGAGCACTTTAGGACACTATCTTCCAGCTTCATGTCCATTACTTCATAACCTCACAGTGGCTGTCTTTATCTCCACAAGTCCTCTGCAATATTGAGCTCATCAATGTTTCGAATGTCTGGTGGAGTTGGAGGAAAAAAGTCTACAAAATGAATATTTGGAAAATATAAAAAAAATTGGAAAGAAAGAGCAATCCAGAGGAAGGGAGGAGGGCAAAAGAAGGTATTGGGAAGGGATTATGATTAAATTAGATCATGTTCATATGAACATTGTCAATTAAAAATAAAATTTTTAAAAGAAAGAAAAAGGAAAGAGAAGCAATATCTAAAAGAAATACAAATTACAGAGCATGAGAAGTGGCTAAACGGTTAAGGTGCTTGCCTGTAAAGCCAAAGGACCCAGGTTTGATTACCCAGGACCCACCTAATCCAGATGTACAAGGGGGCATATGCACCTTGGAGTTCATTTGCAGTGGCTGCAGGCCCTGGCATGCCCATTTTCTCTCTCTCTCCCAAATAAATAAATAAATAAATATAAATATAAAAAGAAATACAAATTACTAGCCAAAATATAAATACTGGGCTGAAGACGAACCGATGTGATGAAATGACTTCTCAGCTGATAGGAAACATGAGCAGGAAACAGCACTGCAAATGCATGTGATATTGAATGGATACAGACACAGCTTTGAGCTGTAGTGTTTCTGAGGGCAAATGGATGAGTTAGGCTAAGAATATACTGGGAAGTATTTCAGGTAGACATATTGTACTCTCTGATACACATTCTTAGCTTCAGGCTAAGTCCCAATTTTACCATAAGAATCCTTTTTTTACATCTCTGCACCTAAGGACAACTTTGTTAGAATCAACCACAGATCTCCCTCCCTTGAGAAGGAAGAGTGCTCAAGTCAAATGTGTCAATTCTCCCCCCTTCTCTCTTACACACACACACACACACACACACACACGCACACTAAGGATCTATCAGCCAATTACTCAAACTGCTGGCTGGCCTTGTCCTACTACTGTAGATCACCGTCAAGATTATAGGGCTGGAGAGATGGCTTAGCGGTTAAGGCATTTGCCTGCAAAGCCAAAGGATCCTGGTTCGACTCTCCAGGTCCCACATAAGCCAGATGCACAAGGGGGCACATGCGTCTGGAGTTCATTTGCAGTGGCTGGAGGCCCTGGCAGGCCAATCTCTCTCCCCCTTCCTCTATCTCAAATAAATAAAATATATTTTAATAAGAAGGTTTATAAGATTATAGGCTGATTGTTTTTTCCAAGTAAATGCGACTGGGGAGATGCAGCCGACTTGTCTTTGCTCTCCCAGCAATGAGTTCAGACCCGTAGCTGATAATCGATCAAATGTTCAAGCTCTTGAAATTCCCATCTATGCTGAGTTCATGTGATTCATGGCTTAGGTTTACATGGCTGGAGGTGCACAGGGATGAAGTCTATCTAGACACACTTATTTTCATTCGATTTTTTCATATCCATGTCATGTGCACTACATTGTCATGCTGACTTTGCAATATGCCTTATTACTTGCATAAGTCCCAGTGCCACTTGGAAAGACGTTTGGCTGGGGGTACATCTTAGTGGCAGGGTGCTTACCCAGCATGTGCAAAGACCTAGACTCTCTCTAACCCCGGTATGACAAAAGCAGAAAAGAAAAAGAAATGAGAGACTGATCAGTCGTGATGGTGTCTCAATGAGTGTTGCACCTTTTGTTCTTTTCCAACTCTAATCCATTTTCACTGGGTCCATTTTCTTAAAACCTGCCTGCTGTTCACATGCCCAACAAATGCCTACTGCCTGCTGAATTTAAAATGAAGTTCTTATCTATACACCTACAGCTGGCTTTGTTCCTGCTTCAGTGCGATTTTCCAACCTCTTCTTTTAGTTCCTCCCTTGACGTGGCCTGATCTCTGGACAAACTGGGGTATACACTGTATTTTGGAAGGGGACTTCAACTTTCCCACCCATAAGGCTAACTATACCTATTCTCCCCTTTCATTTCTCATCCATCTTGAGAATTTAGGTTGTTTTAACATCTACTCAAGACTGATTCCAATGCTGTCTTCTATAATATGCACTTCCCGATTCTTTCAACACAGGTGCATGCAACATTTAACTCATTCTGGAACTTTCTACCTTACAGATGGACAGAGTGCGCACACTGTCTAAAAGCGTCCTAAATGTTCATGTTTACTGCTACTCTCAGCCCTGCTCAAGAAAGCTTCCTTTTATTGTAGGCAACAGTCAATGCGCAGAATCATAATTGGTCAAAATGCTTAGAGTGAGTGGCTACAAGTGAGTTTTCAGTCCTAAATGGGACAGTTGTGTCACTTCCCCCAAGGTTCAGGGAACAGCTCAGAAGAGGGGGCAAAAATCGTATAAGACCATAGGATGGAGGGGAATGTTCTAGAACTCTGTCCTTTGGACATAACACAGCTCTTGTGCTCAGGAACTCACTGTAGCTGTGGTTACCCACACAATAGCAGCAGCAAGACTTTCACAGCCCTGTCATCATCCCATCACGGAAGGGGCGGGCCCTGGGAAGCCCTACCCCTCTTGGAGGAACTGTTGGCCATTGATGTTTGCTCAGGGAGGAGCTCCCACGTTCTTCTGCAGTGTGTTCACTGGTAAGTTGCCCATGGTCCAGGAAGTAACCTTCTACAGTGCTCCGCACTCACTCAAATCGGTGGTTACCCAGAATTAATAAATCAATACATGTAAGTAGGAGGGGACCTGGTTGATCAGAAGAAAAGGTTCAGGTGGAAATGGAAGGGGGCAAGAGAGGCTAATGGGGCTGAATATGGTCAAAATATATTATACATGCGTATGAAATCATCAAAAATATAATTAAGAATGTGTTGATCATCCACCTCATCCGACTTAAAGCTCTGTGACAATGTGTGTCCTGATCTTGTTGTCTATAACAGTTCCCAGGATCCATAAATGTGCTACACATTGATAAGGCAAACAATAAACACATTCTGCATATGTAACTAAATGGCGTTGACTACAGACTTGACGCCTTAGATTTTTCCTTTTACCTCCTATAGAGTCCAACTAAGTGATCACACAGACCAAATGAATATTTGCTGAACTGATATGACCCTACAAAATTTTTGTTGAATTAGGAAAAATTGCATTTGCCACTCTAGTTTACAAAGTAACTTTAGATACATTACTTTTTCTCAGACTTAATGCTCAAGATGGGCTATAAGTTTATTACTTTTTTTCATTTTCGAGATGAATAATTAATGCACATAAATAGTGGGCAGTAGCCTTGGGGAAGGACTACTAATCTTGACTGATTTTGAACAACATGGGCTTAGGGAAGCTGCCCAGATAATCTACATTTCAAAGGATAGGAGAGAGAAGGAACTGGCAGGAGTTACTCTAATCAGCCTGTGATGTGGGCACACCAGCTGGAGAATGTTTCCCGTTTGGTCCTCCAGTGCCATGGCAAACAGCTTGGCTTAAAGTTGGCCTTCTTCACTGCTCCTGAGATACCCTGTCCCCACAGCAGGAACTCTGTGAGCTCCATGGTGTGTCTACTACATTATAGATTGACAATTTTTGTGTCACGTGACCTTTCACTTAAGCTCTCATTTTTCTGACCTAACCATTTAAGGTCAGTGTGGAAATTCTATCATTCGGTTGACCCTGAGTTGACGTTTTCAAATCCCAATGTTACAAGTAGACTTGGGCTTAAAAAAAAAAAAATGCTGGACCTGGTAGTACATGCCTGTCATTTTGAGAGACCCAGGCAGGCAGAAGTACCTTGAGTTTGAGGCCATTCTGAACTCCAGAGTGAGACCATGTCTCAGAACACAAACAAAAACAGAGATAATGAAAAATGTCCTCTCATTAGATCTGGATGATAATTTCTATTGACCATTGCTTCTTTTTTAAAAATTTTATTTATTTATTTGAGAGAGGGTGAGGCAGATGGAGAGAGAGAAAGGGTATGCTAGAGTCTCCAGCTACTGCAAACAAACTCCAGATGCATGTCCCCCCCCCCCCTTGTGCATCTGGCTTACATGTGTACCGGGGAATTGAACCTAGGTCCTTAAGCTTCACAGACAAGCACCTTAACTGCTCAGCGATCTCTGCTGCCCAAACCCAGCTTCTTCAATTACGGTTTGGGACTCTGCATAAGCTTTCGCTACTGAAGATGGGGGTTATGAATAAACTGGCAAGAATAAATTTCTGAATGTGCAATGACCAAAAATGAATTCAGGATCAAATGGATCTGAGCTATTCCTGGTAGCGCTCCCACATGGCCTCACACATCACTGCGTGATCACTGGTGCTGAACACACGTACGTACACTTTGCATAGAACATGCTGCCTCACGTTACAACACCCCTGGACGCTGTCTGATACTCCTCAGCTGAGATCTTAGACTACTTGATGTGGCAAACTGCATTGTTCTGACTATACAAAGTTTTCTCTTCTTGTGCTAATACAGTGGCTTAATTCCAGAAATCAAAGACATCGAATGTTTTTCTAACCATTATCCCGAACAATATAAGTATCAAATCAGTAAATCTTTGAGTTGTATAATGTTAGAATATCAGATTTAAAAAACAAACAAACTGGCATTTGATTTTCTAACTTGAGTTTCGCCAAAAAGGGAAGAAATAAAGAAAGACCGAAGAGAGAAATAAAATCATTAAATGAATTTTGATTTGGGATTAGGCCAGAAATTCCAAAAAGCTCTGAAATGACCTTAAACTATGTTTAAGCAGTATTCTCAACTTCAAAACATCTACCAGCTTTGAAAATGTTGAAGATGCTGTAAGTACTGTGGTATCAGCCAAGAGTAAATACTTTTGGTAAAATTTAAAGGAGCACATCTAATATTGCTAGGGTTTAATTTATGTTATGAGAGCAAATTTGCTCTCATCTTTAACATATTGTAAAATTATATGCATATCAAAGAAGTTTTAAAACAATTTGTTATGATTTATAATCAGCAAATGTTTTATTTGTGTACCAATTTTGTATACCTTCTTCAGAGAAAGAGGGTTGGTTCTGAGTGGAAAAGGTTTAAGAAACTGTAGAAAATGAGACTTAAAAGATCAGGCATGTTAACCTATAATGTGTTCAAATAAAACACTAATGCTATACAATGATGCCAGCTTAGAGCAAATCATTTTCTTAGTATGTATTAAATTTTATCCTGGAAAGTTTAAAAGGATTTTCAAATATGTTAAGGCCTCCTATAAAAGTTTGAGTTATACTCCATACATATGTTTTATACAAGCAAGAGACTGGATTTCCTAGCATTTGAAATGAAATAGATTTTTTAAATTCTCAAATAGCTTTATAGAATGCCAGTTTCTAGATAATAATATGCTAGCATGCGTATGAAAATATGGACTGTCACAAAGAGGTAAAAGATGACCTCAGATCCTCTTAGTCATAAGTGATCTTGGTAATGGTGTGGTGTATCCACCTTTCTAAGCACTGGGAGGTAGGGAGGTAGGGCGATCAATGAGTAGAGCAGACAGGACAGGTTTACATGGGATGCTGACAATTTTGACTGCTTCAGAAATGGAAACGCTTTGATTTTTAGGATTTGATAATTCATTTCATACAATGGCTAATTCAAAGTCTCTAAATCTTTACAACTTTCCATTGAACTGCTTTTAAATGTTGATTTTATTCTCTTTGGTGAAGCAGCTTGCTATCACCTGCTAAAAAAATTGACATTCTGGGGTTGGAGAGATGGCCTAGTGGTTAAGCGCTTGACCCTGAAGCCTAAGGACCCCAGTTCGAGGCTCAACTCCCCAGGACCCACGTAAGCCAAATGCACAAGGTGATGCATGCATGTGGAGTTCGTCTGCAGTAGCTGGAGGCCCTGGTGCGCCCATTCTCTCCTGTCTCTGTCTCTCTCTCTCTCTCTCTGCCTCTTTCTCTATTTGTCTGTTGCTCTCAAATAAATAAAAATTAAAAAATTGACATTCACCTTGGTCAATCTAATAATAAAAAGACTCCGACAATTAACTGATTGAACGTTATTCTAGTCCTGATGGCTGCATAACTGAGTTGGAGTGTAGACGTTGGGCAGATTTCCTGCATGCCTTTTTATGAGTCTGCCTTTCATGAGGGTTAATACTGACAAGGCCTCTATCCCTTAAATGTTCCAGTGCGTGTAGACATTCTCTACACATACATTGAACATGTAGTGGAGCTTGTCCCTGGCAGCTTCCTATAGGATGCTTTATAAGTCATTCCTATAGACATCAGATAAGATCACAGCTAGGGCTGGAGAGATGGCTAAGTGGTTAAGCGCTTGCCTGTGAAGCCTAAGGACCCCGGTTCAAGGCTCAATTCCCCAGGACCCACGTTAGCCAGATACACAAGGGGGCGCACGCATCTGGACTTCATTTGCAGTGGCTGGAGGCCTTGGCGCGCCCATTCTCTCTCTCTCTCTCTCTCTCTCTCTCTCTCTCTCTCTCTATCAGCCTCGTTCTCTCTCTGTCTGTCCCTTTCAAATAAATAAATAAAACGGAAAAAAAAATTAAAAAAAAGATCACAGCTAAGTACGCACACAAATGCTGCATAAAATATAAGTGTTGGGGCTGGAGAGATGGCTTAGTGGTTAAAGACACTTGCCTGCAAAGCCAAAGGACATTGATTCAATTCCCCAGTACCCACTGAAGCCAGATGCACAAGGGGAGCATGCCTCCGGAGTTCGTTTGCAGCGGCAGGAGGCTCTGGCGCACCCATTCTCTCTCTCCCTCTCTCTGCCTCTTTCTCTCTCTCTCTCTTAAATAAATGAATAAAAATAAAAGTTTTTTAAACAATATATAAGCGTGTATGTAAAGAGCACCCTGTGCCCACTATCAATGCGCACCCTCTCTACAGTTCTGATGGCAGTCACGACTTCTCGGCTATTTCTGGTTGTGACCCATTGAGTAGACAGACGTGTCTCCTATTTCAGTATGGCCTGGACCAGAAACCTTGCTAGAATTTAATTTTTGCTATTAGGTCATTCTTTCTGAGGTATCTTCTGCGCTCCAATAGCCAATTAAAAATCACAGAAGTTCCTATGACACATCTGTCCCTGTGACTGCTTCGGGTGACCCCTGTTGTCCTGAGGGAAGTACCTTGCTTTTATCATGTTGCTAGGCTTCATTTGATGGACTGGAGTTTTGCCCAGATGGGAAGTGGATCAGAGCTCCACATTGACTGGGTGTCTGCACTGAGCCTCCTTAGCACAAGGAATCATGAAGAGACATGATTAGGTTCACTTTATACCAGTCGGGGCTCAGACAGTTTGTAATATGAGGTATTGTTCTTATACTCTTTACAACATAATTAAATTGTTTCATTTCAGCCAGCTGACCCATTTTGGCTAATGCTGCATTAGAAATGTAAAGAGAATGCATTATTTCATTATTATTCAATTGGATGCTGTAGATAATAGCTACTTCAGAATGAAAATAAAAGTCCTTCTAATCAGGTCATGCTTTTATGCAATAGGTCTACTGAAATTCAGTGGGTACTTAGCTGACTGCTGCCATATTTCTGATGCACAGTGTGCTATTAAAATGAATTGTTTGAGTGATGAGTTCTTAGGCCCCTCACGGCTCATTCTGTGCACATAAATTCAGTACTGATTTGCAACTCCCCAAATATGATGTTCATTGCTTATATTAAAATGGACATAAGTCAACGTTTACCATTTTCTTTTTCATAATTTCATACCACCATTGAGGAGACATTGTCAAGTGTTTGCAAAATAAACAATATATGTCCTTGACTGTCCCTTCCTTTGGGGACACTGTGGTTTGTGAGAGGGCACTTATTTGAAGTTAGAGAAACTGATTTCTATCTCACCTGCCCCTGACAAAGAAGCCTTGCACACATCAGCCTTAAATCTCTGACCCTTAACTTCTTAATCTGTAAAATGAAGAGTATAGTAACCATCTCATAGCATTGCTACACAAACACATGGGAAATAGATGAATCTAAGTTAATGCTCATGCAAAAAAATGTGGTACATGGCGAAGGTAAAATAAATATGTTCTCACTTCCCATGAACTTTGGGGCCGTGTGAGCTCATGTTCTGTACAGAGTGATTACCTAATAAACGTATATCAATGAACTAAAAACAAAATGTAACACAGGGCTGGGGAGATGGCTCCGAGGTTGAAGGGGTTTGCCTGAAAAGCCTGCTGTTCTGGGGTTCAATTTCCAAACCACTGGTGTATACCAGATGCAAAACATGGCACAAGCTTCTGGTGTACAGTAGCAGGAGGTCCTGGTACACACACACACACACACACACACACACACACACACACACACACACAAATAAACAAGCAAAATTTTACAAAAACATGATGGGGTTTTTCAAATACAAAATTATCAGGCCAGTGAATTCAACTCCCTCAATGGTTTTCATAGTCCTGCACTCCAGTCCTCTTTGAATTATCACCCTCTCATCTGAACGTCAGCTGTCCTCTGAGACTGCAGTCATTTCCCCTAGGATCTGCCTTCCACATCCACATTCCTTCTCAGCTAACAACTGCCCGGCGACACCTAAAAATCACCGCATCTACGCTGATCACCAAGGCCTTGCAGAACACTGGAACCTAGATTATTGGCTCCTTCCTAACCACAGTGATCTGGCTTTCAAAAATGTCTTCTCCTTGTTTGCTGAGTTTAGAAACCCCGTGCTGCGATTCCAAGAATGTGTGAAAGAGCCCCCTTTCAGGGCGTAACCCTGGGTGGAGTGCTGTCCCCAGAGAGCCTGAGTGGCTCGCTTGCCTTGCTCCCAAGCCCTTCCCCGCGCCTCCCTGCTCTCTGTTGCAGGAGACTGACCTCTACAAATTGCTACCCCTGGCTCTGTGGTTGTCAGCCACAGCGCTCAGGAGACTGGGGACCAGCAGGCAGAAGGTGTTGAAGTCTGGTCACAGGTTACTGTTTGCTCTCTTCGTGCGTGGCGCTTGGGGTATTGGGTGAGTGTGCTCCCATCTGGTTTCCGCCGCTGGTAGACAGCCTCTTTCTCTTGGCAACAGCCATTGACCTTGCTGAGTTCCAGCATCAGCACTCCTTGCGTCAGCCCATCAGCACGGTGGGTGGTAATTTCCACTCTAACTTGTGCCTCAGCATTATCTGCCCCTGTGCAGAAAACACCTCTGCTCATTTCTCTTCAGCTGCTCATTCAAATATAAACTCTGTTGCTTCTGGGAACCAAACTGGCACCAAAAGTCACCTTTAGGGAAAGCCTTTCCCAATAATCTCTTCATTTATTTATTTTATTTTATTAATTTATTTTATAGAGAAAGAGAGAGAATTGGCACACCAAAGCCTCAGACACTGCAATCAAACTCCAGACGCTTGTGCCACCTAGTGGGCATGCACGACCTTGTGCCTCCCTCACCTTTGTGTGGCTGGCTTATGTGGGATCTGGATAGTCGAACCTGGGTCATTAGTCTTCACAGGCAAACCCTCCAGACCCTAAGCAATCTCTACAGCCTCCAATAATCTATCCAAAATGATTACCTTTTATCACATTTAAACGAGCTCCATCCACCTTACCAGCACCCGACGTGTAATGTTCTAATTAGTGTATTGTACGTGTGTGCCTCTCTGGAGCTCCACTGGACTTTAAGCTCAGTAATAGCTTTTGTTTTTATACACATCTCTAGTGTTTACCATATACAAAATATGTGCAGAGTTAATGGTTTTTGAAATTTCATTTTTTGCCCATTCCAAGATTTTAAATGATAAAGGCATTAGAGTAACATGAACGGAAGCTTTTGTTTTCGGTGCAGATCAGAATTTAAGGGGAATATGGTCCATAAAATTGTTAGAAATCTGACTTTATCTAGGTTACGCTTATAAACCAAGAACTTGGTTTATCTCTAGCTTGAGCAAGAACTTAAAGCTACTTAAACAATCTGCTTTCATGACATATTTCAGCACATATGGAAGAATCAGGAAATGAAGAAATAGGTAGCTGCTTTTTGTGTATTTGTCACCTTGGGTATATAAATGGTAATAGCTCGTGTTGATGACAATATAACAGATAAATTATGCAGAAAAAAATCTAATAACAGCATACAGCACAACTATAATCAAGCTAGAAATTTTCTTCCCAGATGACAGATATTAATAAGTTTTTGATTCTTTTAATTGTGTACATGGGTCACTGATCTTTTAAGCATATCACTACTTGTTCACATAATTTTATTTTTATTAAAGATATTATCACTGAATTTATTACCAGAAACTAGTTAGTGGATATTTTATTCTCACCTTTCTTAGAGTATTTAGAGATTACAGAGTCAAGGGCAAGACTGGGGAGTGAAAACTCTTGTTGGAGTTGCATTTATAGGTCATCTTTAAAGAATACTAAAGCTGAGGTCAGCCTTAGACGATATAGTGAATTCTAGAGCAGCCTGGGCTAGAGTGAGAACCTACCTCGAAATGCCAAAAAAAAAAAAAAATTAAAAAAATAAATAAATAAATAAAAATTCTGATGTCTGCCAATGTTCTGCTGTTTACTTGAAAAGCAAGAAAGAAGGCCAAAATTCCCACAATTTTTTTCCATTCCAAGGTCAGTGATACGAGAAACCCACTTCAGGTTATGGATGAATGGTCTGCTTGCCTAGGACCTTCCTTCACTTCCTAAGTTGGCCTGGGTTATGGCACCTGGTTCAGTTTGGGGTTGTTTGACCTTATAAATCTTAATCCTAGTTTTCAGCCAAGAGTAACTCTTGAACAATCATGTGTTTGTGGATGAAAAGGATGAGCGGGCCCTGGGGACTGTATAGGAAGCCCCGTGCCGAATAGCTGCAGGCCCGTGCAGATTCTCCATTCCCAGACTTGGCTGGAGGTTTTAGTGAAAGTTGTGATGCCTGGATTTTACCCCAGGGGTTTTGGCTTGATGGTGTGTGGAGTTCACAGGCACTAGAATTGTCAGAGCTCCTGGGTATTCGCACATGGGAGAAACGTGAAGCAGTGCTGACCTGGGGAATCTGAACATCGCCGGCACCGTTTTAATGCAATGTTAAGTGGAGTCCAGTCTTAAATACGTGATGATATTTCAATTCTAAAAGCACTGCTGGTCCCCGTATCCCACCCCCCACTGCAATTGGGTCCATTAGGAACCCGTGTTGTCAGTTATTTTCTTAGCCACGAGGGTTTTGGTTTCATAAATGAGGAAGATACTGTGAGATCAAAGTAGCATGTGAGGTGCCTTAATATATCACGTAAAGAAGAACCTATCTTAATACATGTATGGCTCTTTGGGGCATATCAGGAAGTGTGGGGTAGCACTTCCTTCTGAAGAAAAGAATTAATGCTCAGCGCGCTGACCTTCAGCATCTGGGACCCCCATTCTGGCGTTTTCATTGGCCTAAATCTGCAAAGTTCAGGCACACACGGGTTTGCGTCACCTGTTGTTTATTGAGATCATTAGTGTACTCTCTTTATTTGTTTAGGTATGGTGGCTAGATTGAACCTAGGGCCTTGTGTGTGGGGATAGGGCTCCAGCACTGACTTGGCCTCCCTTCTCACTCGTCTGCTTGTTTGTCTCGTTGGATTCATGGTGAATGCTGGTGATGTTAGGACCCCAAGATGTGGATACTTCCAAAGCCATGAGCAAGGACAGAAAGGGGACAAGTTGCAATCATGCCGGAACTCCTAGAAATCAGCTCAGGAAGAGAAAGATTACCTTTTCACCCTCCATGGAGTCAGAGGACATCTGCCCCTGAGGTAGAGTGGGTGCTGGAAGGACGGTACAGGCTACGTGCCCTGCTCCTCATTTCCTCAACAAATGCTTTTCTAAATCTGATCAAATACGTTTCTGAAGGAATGTCCCTGGGTGCACTGGTCAATTTTCATTGTCAATTTGATTAGAAGAACCTAGGAGATGACTAAAACATCCCTTTCCAAGTGTTTGAGGGCACATTTTCAGAAGGAATTAACTAAAGGGAGAAGACTCACTCTGCATTGGGTGGAACCATCACACAGCTTGAGGTCAGAAGGGATAGAGGGGAGAAAAAAAGACAGTCAAACTCAATGCAGACATTCTCTGCTTCCTGTCCACCACATGCTTCTGCCCATCGTGTCTTGCTCAAGTCAACAGGTCACCATCGAATGAATCTCTGAAACTCTCCTCCTTTATGGTCTTTTTTTTTTTTTTTTCTGTCACATATTTGATCACAACAAGGAGAAAAGCTTATACTGACAGACATTAAAGTTAAGGAGCAAAAAGCTCAGTGGCTTCTGGGAGGCACTGCAGAGGGCATTTATAAGGCAAGCATGAGAAGTAGTTCATCAGAATTGGGCAGTCCATCAATATTATTATTGAAACTGCTCTGGGTGTTGATGCACTAGGAATTTGAATTAGTTACTGTGAAAATACTTGATAAATGCCCCTCCAGTTTCCAGTGTTCTACCAGATGGCTGGGCTGGGGAGTGGTATTCATAGGAAACTCTCAAAGATATCCAGAGCTTACAGCGCTGTTCTGACCCCCGGCGCAGGAGGCTGCAGAGGTATGCTGACGTCCATAAAAACACATGACCTGCCTAGCAGGGCAGCATAGTAGAAATGCAGAAATGATGAGTCTCAGAATAAGTTCTGAAAACAATGGCATCCTTTTTTTTTTTTTTTTCCCATGGGAAGCAAGAATGTACTTAAGATGATTTCACAAATACTAACACACAGCCAACTTTCTATAGTTTACCAAAATAGCCCCATGGGATACTTTAATTCCCACAAAGGAGCTATCTTGTGCATGGCTACCCAGAGATTGCAGACACACAACCGTCCTGGGTGGCAGAGTTAGTACTGGCATAAGTGTGTTTATGAGGGCACTCATCAGCTCACCATCACCAGGGGCGTCCCTTCGCAGAGCCCCCAAAGGCACGCGG
The DNA here is from genome assembly GCF_020740685.1 of Jaculus jaculus. Taxonomy (NCBI): domain Eukaryota; kingdom Metazoa; phylum Chordata; class Mammalia; order Rodentia; family Dipodidae; genus Jaculus; species Jaculus jaculus. The sequence goes on from NC_059114.1 coordinate 87,178,128, forward strand.
TCAATGTTTACACTCGCCCGGCGCATGGAGATGCTCTGGAGCCGCGGCTCACAACAGCTGTGCAGATGGCCCGTGTTGTGGCACTTTTCAGACTCAAATATCCATCTGGCAGTTCCCTCCCATGTGCAAACACGGAAAATATGTTCTCTGTGAGACGTGGCAGAATCCAATTTGGAATTTAGAAGCCAGCCCAAGGGGGATCTTCTCTCCTCACAGCGACAGCGCAGCCAGCCACGACGCTCCCTTGAGAAGGTCCCGAGCTTGCTCTTTCACGCTGTCATAAACATGGGAGTGAAACACTGGCTGGAAATGTAAACTTGGATCAAGCTTCCCAAACACGACCGAACAATTGGTGGTCATGTCAATTCTAGTCCTTTCATTGGACAAAACCATAGCCTTGTCTAGGCTGCACTGTTTATGAGGTTCATCCCCATATATAAACGATTATTTTTAAATTATGGGAGACCCCATGTTTAAACGTGAAATGAGCCTTTGTTTAGAAAAAAGCGATTTATCTGTCTCTTGAATTGGTGAGTTTTTTTTTTTTTTCTCTTTCCTCTTACAGCCCAAAGCAGAACAAAGCACTACTTGGCCTTTTAATTGAGGCTGAGTCACAATGTAAAGTCTTCATGGCACTTTAAATCATTTTGGGGGGTGGGATTGTTGTTCGATCTGCAATGTTGCTTTGCAAGCCATGACTCTTGGAAAATATGTGCTTATGAGAGTCAGGCACACACATGTGCACGTGTATACTCTTGGGCAAAACACGTATGCAGCTCCCCAAGTTTATCCGATTTTATGAGATGATTTTCTCTTTGGCACTCTGCGTATTATTTGTACCCTGCTAATTAAAGGAAGTGGAAGATCCTTGGTTTATGGGGTGAAAAGCTCCTTTGGCAGGATGGTTATCCATAAACCAGCATAATGAAGGGGCAAAGCAGGGATCATTGAAATTAGTCTCTAATTGAAGATAAAACGTAACTTTGAAGAAGTACTACGTAACATGCACTGAGGTTACTGCTTATAAAAAAAAAAAAACTGAGAAAATAATGAATGCCTGAGAAAAGAAATAGCTTTTGGGGACAGAACTTAGACCTTTCCAACTTTAAAAGTCCCTCTGCCCGGTTTTATAGCAATAGTGAAAAAGGACCATGGTAAATATACAAGGCCACCCACTGGGACATCAATTCATTGCCCTGTGTGTGTTCTCACTGTAAAAATACACATGGCAACACACACACACACACACACACACACACGCATATGCACCCAGTTGAAAATTACGCCTTGGTGGTCTGGTCAGCCAACTTAGAGAAACTGAAATGGGGGAGTATATTTGGCAAAGAATCCCCCAGCTGTTTGAGCTGATGTCCCCTTCTCTCCTTCGATAATTTGCTCACATATAGAACAGTAAGGTGCCATTTTGAAAAATGTGGCTAATGATGAAATTTTAACCTGCCCTGTGTGCTTTTGTGCATTGCCACAGAATGGGAGGCAGGTATTGGAAAGATAATTGTAGGCAGTTTCTAATCATCGTGTGGCAGCTGATGCTGAGAACTGCGGCATTTACTGGACCTTCTGCTTTTCATTTTGTTGCCGTGACGGTGAAAATCAGCCACCATTTGTCCTTGTATCTGTACTGGTGTGACTTCATATTTCTATACTTGTATGATCATTTTTTAAAGTGTATTATTCTTTTTTAATATTTTGTTTATTTATTTATTTGAAAGAGAAAGAGGGAGGGAGGGAGAAAGAGAGAGAGAGAGGGAGAGAACATGTGCACCAGGGCCTCCAGCCACTGAAAACAAACTCCAGAAACATCCACCCCCTTGTGCATCTGGCTAATGTGGGTCCTGAGGAATCGAACCTGGGTTCTTTGGCTTTGCAGGCCAATGCCTTCACCATGAAGCAATCCTTCAGGCCCTACTGCATTATTCTTTGAAAAAATGAAATTTTTTCAAAAAGTGGCAAGAAGTTGCTTTCTGGATTTTATTCATAGAAGACTGTGATGCTGCTCTGTTTGCTCACTCTGATGATCAGAATGGTTTCATGGAGAAGCACAGATGACAAAAAACCAAGAGGCCTCTGACCACCGGCCCATAAGGAACAAAGCCCCGATTCCATCAGCCCGTGAGGAAATGCACCCTGTGTCTGAGTGAGGTGGGAGAGGACCCTCCAGATGACTGCGCCCCAACAGTACCTCAAGCATCCCGTCTGGTCCTACGTGTGTTTCAGATACTCTAAACTAATCACTGACTCTCAGAAGTTATAAGTTAGTGAATGATAGTGTTTTAAGTCACAGATTTTGGGGGATAATTAGTTGTATAGAAGCGGATAGCCAATACGCTGAATCTAGAAACATTCTTCACCATATTGGCAGACTTTGGATTTTTTTTTTTTTAAGACTAAAACACATACAAATGTCAAAAGCAGTACAACTTGTTCTCAGTTTCCTTTTTCCCTTCAAGAATATTTTACTTTGGATCCAACTGTTTTCTTTCTTTCTTTTTTTTTTTCCTATCTGAAACAATCTGTTAGAAGTATAGATCCAAGTGGTAAGTTTTCCCATATATTAACTGAATTCACCACACAGAAAAACTGAATTTTGTGTATTTTCAGCATGAATTTGATACATTCTTAAAGAATCTGTACTGAAGTGTTTCTAAGAATCAGATATGAACACAGCTCCGTGGCATAAACCTCTGGGCTCGGCTGCACTCCCGTCAGCAATCATGATGTGCGGAGTTTTATACGTTGATACGTAAAGTGCTTTTTCCTTTGCTTTATAACAGAAGGCTTGTGCGAAAATCCAAATGTTGAAACCCTAAACCCCAGTGAGGTAGTATTTGGAAATGGAGTCTCAGAAGACATGGTTCAGGTAAAATTAGGATGTAAGGGCGGGGATCTGATCCAGTTGGATTAGCATCCTTACAACTTGTAAGAATCCTTATGAGCAGGCATGATCGAACTCACTCTCCCTGTCTCTTGTGGGTGAACAGAGAAGTAATGTGGGTGTATAGGAAGATGGTACCAGGTCCCTTGTCTGCACTCGGATCTCGACCTGAGACAGCATTAGGAACAGAAGCAAGCATGTCTGCTGTTGAGGCTTCCAGCTAGTGTTTGATTATGACTGCTCAAGCTGACCAACGAACACTCTTGCTCTGGTATTGTTTGGTTTTTCAGCAATAAATAACAGACCATCAGGAAAAATGCAATTAGTTACAGGTAGGCTTACTTTATCATCTGAAGGCAAGGCTGACTTTTATAATATAAAATTAATCCAAAAGCATTGGGTAGTTGCCCACGTTGGATCTTATATTGCTCACTTGGGGGCATAATGTGATATTTTTCAAACAGATTGCTTCTACTTGGAGTAGCCTTTAAAAACACACACACACACACAACCCCATGGGGAATACCAGCAATCCCACTGAGGAGGGCACTCAGTGGAATGGGGGTGGAGGGGGAGGAATGGGGGTACCCACATATGATGTGTCCATACGAAGTTTTTACTTAATAAAAATGGATTTTAGTGAGTCGGTGAGAGGGCTAAGTGGTTAAAAGCACTTGCTTGCAAAGCCTGAAGGACTAGGTTCTGTTCCTCAGTACCCACATAAAGCCGAAGACATAAAACCTCCTAAGTGTCGAGTTCGTCTGCAGTGTCACGAGGCCTGGTGTGCTCACTCTCTCTGTCTCTCTACTTGTGAATGAATAAATGAATGAATGAGTGAATGAATGGCTTTTTAGCAAAATAATTTGAAGGTCCAGCCTCATATTGTTTTCTTATCCTTCTAACTTAAAAATTGTCCTCCGCCATTTAACAAATCTGAGTGGCCAATAAAAGTAGCAATTTGGCTAGCAAGTGACCATGTCTTAGACCCGCTGATAACATTTTCTCAGAAAAGCAAGCAAACAAATAAAAACTACTAACAAACCCAAACAAAACAAAAACCACACCATCTGAAGAGTGGCCTGTGATGTCGATGCCAATTTGGGGTTAGAAAACACATTTCTGATAAGACTAAAACCTGATGGAGGAAGGGCTGGCTGTTAGAAACAGATCTCACGAGAAGAGCCTTTGAAGGTTCTACTAGATTCCGGCTCTGGCGTTAGCATTTGGCTTCCTGGTGTGACCACCACAGGAGTAGCTCTGCCACGCACTACCTTCTTCACAGATGGAGCGACTCCCACGAACACACATTCACATTCACTTCCATGATAAATGTGCCCACTCAAACCCTGAGCTAGAGGCTGGAGAGATGACGTAGCAGTTAAAGTACTTGCCTGCAAAGCCTAAAGACTCAGGTTCGATTCCCCAGGGCCCATGTAAGCAAGATTCACAAGTTGGTATATGCATCTGGAGTTCATTTGCAGTGGCTAGAGGCCCTGGCGAGACAATTCTCTCTCTTCCTCCCTCCCGTCCTCTTTCTATATCCATCTGCCTCTTTCTCTGTCTCTCAAATAAATAATTAAAATCTTTAAAATACACCCCCCCCCCACACGAATGAGAAGAAGCTCTCCCTTTCTTAAGTCACTTCTGTCAGGTCTTTTCAGTGATAAGAAAACGATCTAATACAGTGTATAATAGCCTTTCTTTATATAGGTTTAGAAACATGAGTATCTTAGAATTTATTTTCAATAAAAGTCAAGCAAGTTAGCATTTATTTTTTCCGCTAGGGAAAACCAAAACCTACATAAGATAAAATCAAACCTTAAATGATTCATGACAAAGTCTACAGAGATGGCCCAGCAGTCAAGTGCCCTTTGTGCAAGATCATGGGGCCTGAGACTGCCCAAGTTCCAATCTCTAGATCCCACACTCACTGGTAACCCCAATCTCGCTGGGGAAGAAAGGCCTGGGAAGCATTGTAGCCTTGCAAGCTCTGTTATTAGTATAAGCAGACTGTAACTCAAACCAAGACCATGTGGAAGAGTCGTGGAGCAGTTCACCTTAAGTTCTGGTCTCCATAGGCAAGTGTATGCAGTGACAAAAAGGCACATACATGTACACACACTGCACTCATACACACCCTCTTATACATGCATGCCCACACATGAGAAAGAAATAAAAAAAAAATCTTTCCATGTCGACGGTCAGTGCCTAGCAATGTGCATTCTTTGGGATCTCCTGCCCTTTCTCCGAGCTGTTAGCATTTATCCCCACAGAGACATTATGCCAACACGGCAAATGAAGATTAACCAAAATCTTCAAATTTCCTACCTACCTCAAGTACTTGTATGGTATGCAGTCACATGCAACTGACAAAAAATACAAAGGTGGTTTTAGTTATAATGGAGAATTTTCTAGTGCTGGGAGTTAGCTGCCACTTTGAGAGAAGAAATAAGTTATGATAGAGCATCTGAAACTGGGAGGGAGCAGGGTGACCCCGTTCTATTGTTTTTCACAAATGACTGGGTTCGTCCATAAGAACATTCATTTTGTTTATAATATATGCATTAAAATAACCTACATTATTTTTCAATTTGAAAACTCCGTCATTGTAGCTGTATTAGAATTTGGAAGAATAACTCTGCTCGCTTGTTCCATACTCATGGGATTTCCTCCTGAAATTCAATAGTTTGACCTCAGCTTAACCTTAGGGTTTTGTCCAATGAGAAGGAACCGGGTCTGTGCCCACATGGTGTGTTTTCTAAGGAGAATGATTGAGAAGAGATTGCATTTATTGCAACAAAGTCCATTTGGCTTCCTAAGACTGATTGCCAATTCTCTTCTCCTCAGACCACTAATGTATTTTTCTGCCTTGTAACTTCTGCCAGGTCTGAAATGTGACTTTTATAGAAATCTCGGCAGCGTCAGAAGAATGAGAGAGCTGGAATGATTCCTGCTTATTGTGAGCAGACACTTCCTGTCTAACATGACCACACCTTGGACGAAGCCACTTACCCAGAAAGAGTCCTGCACCCTTGACACCAGCCTGTTGTGCTTTGAGGTCACCCGACCCCTAAGGGCCTTCACCCCCATCTCTGGCCAGCTTAGTAACAGGAGCTTGGTGGACCCACAGGCTGGGCTTCCAGGGGCATTTTTTGCATTCCCAGGTTCAGTAGATTAGACGTGGCCCCTCAGAATTCCCAAATACATATTCAGTCGTAGACCAGGGAAGATAACAAATAAATGTATTAAAAAAAAATCACTGACCATAATGAGCCGGACGACCTTTTAGCTGTCCTTGGTTAGGGAATCCGTGAGAGGAAGGGGCAATGTGGACAGTGAAAATGACTGAATTGTATGCGGCTGGACTGCTTAGGACAGCTAATCTCTCCATGCCTCGGTGTTCTCATCCCCAAAGTGGAAATTAACCCTGTAGCAAGTTCATTTGCTAGTAAATCTTTAAATAAGTGCACTGCAAAGCCAGACAGATGTTTCTCAATATATTATATGCTCACGGTACTTTTATTATTAATACAAATTAAGACTTTTTCTTGGCGTTCATAAATCGCAGTTATTTTACAATCCAGAGCCCACATGTGGGATGAAATAGTGGTTCTGTAACACTCGAAGGGCTGAACGGTTATGGTTTGGTTCTAATCCATCGCAGTCTCATACTTTGGTGAAATGTAACAGAAATGAGTTGTCAGAAAACTGAAGTAAGAATAAGACGAAGGTTTTCAAAGCCGTAGCCTGCGCAGCTGGAGAGGAGTGACTTCGTTCCCTTGATTCCTGACCTTAGGCGTGCAGGAGCATGCGCAGCGCCCCAGCCGGTGCCAGCCTGCGGTGGAGATCACTGAGGCAGGACAGCTGCTCTCCTGTAGGACCATGCACACCCATTGCCAGACTAAAGAACATATACTTGGTCTCTACAGCCTTGCTTAAAGCCAGACAGCAGTACAGACATTGTAAAATAGCCTTAGATAAGGAACTAACTGGCTAACATACTGACCTCTGCTTCTGTAAACCTTGCTTGCTTCACTGCAGTACCCCCCACCCAGACTTCAGACTTCTGGGAAGCCCCCCACCCCAGAACCCTTCAGAAAAACCTAACCGCAGGACATCTGGCCTCTTGCAAAAGATAAGAGTCTGCAAACAGTCTGCTGACCAGAGGTCTGGAGACAAGAGTAAAGCAAGTAACCAAAAATGTCCCCGTGCGCGCCCCCTTAGAACCAATCATTTTTAAAAAATACAATGTGATGTAACCCCTTTGTCCCCCCCCCCCCCGCTCTTTTTCCTTTATAAACCCCCACTTTTAGAAGGACGGGGCTCTCTCCCACTCCCGCTGCGTCGGTCTGTGTGGACACAGTCCCTGCTTAAGCTTGATATTAAAAGAATCCCGTTGTTCTTACAATCGAGTGCATCGGTTTCCTGGGTTCACTGGGTGACTCTGGGATCCCCACCTTATTTTGGGGAGGGTCTTGGAGCTTCACCATGCCTGTTCCTGCACCAGGAATTCCTGTTCCTCTGATACTAGACCTCAGCTCTGAGGGTGGGTGCGGAACGAGCAAATGTGGAGCACCCTCAGTCACTTTTGCAGGGAGGACGGGCCTGCAGCCTCCTGGGACCAGGGAGCCCCGTAGACCAGGAGGCTAATGTGAGGCGGCGGAATAATACGACCTGATGCGGGGCGCCCCGCGCCGCCCTCTGCTCCCCACAGCCGCTGTCCACAGGAGCATCTTGAAGTGCAATGAGCTCTACCTCCAGGGGCAATAATGAAAGTGGTCTGGAAGCATCTTAGCATGCATCTGAGAGAAGTGGCCCTTCAATATCTTGTCAGATCTAAGGTCCACCACCTTTGAGGTGGAACCTCTCTGGTTTTCAGGTTCGCCTGGGAGTCAGTGACAGCTTTGTATTTTGAAAGTTATTTCTGCTTAAAATGGTGAAATCCACACATAATTTGCATGGATTAAAAAACCATGACGTCATACAGATATGCTAGGCTAGCATAAAGCATCTTATCACATTTGGCTGTTTTAGAGATGTTTGTGACATTGCACTGACGACTTTTTAAAGAAACGCCTCACGCTACTCCAAAACCAGGTTGGAGATGGATGGGCAGCTTCTATTTCGGTCTGACAAGCTGAAGTGACAGAGGCTAATAAGTAAGCCGTCTGCCACGATTATGCAGGAAATTGGTTTCCCAGGTGGTCCTTTCCACGCTGGATGGATTTCCACGGGGAAGTCACTCTTCTGCATGCCTTGCAGCTGATTGCCCACTTCAGAAGACTTCTCAAGCTGGCATCTCCTGTCACTGAATGGTTGACAAATGGTAAGTTTCTGCTCAATTGTTAATGGCCTTTTTAACCTCCAGGCCTCCAGACAAGCTAAGTATGGTGACAAGTGACCCTTGGATACATGTTTCTGCTGCTGGTCAGGTGTGAGCAAGGCTGAGCAGGCACCTTTTAAAGCTGTTTTAGACTTAGGGGGGAAAAAGAGATTCAGTCTCTCTGGGAACCAGGAGGCTGTTCTAGAGGATGTCTTCTGGCCAGTATGAGCTCTGAACATCCTATATGACATGCTAGCACATTTGCACAAACTCTGATAGGGGAAAAAGATTAAAAAATAACAAACTACAGGAAATTTTCATGTCGTGAGTTAGACATGCTAGCAATTTAGTTTGATCATCTAGAAACAAATAATTTCCAGGAACTAAACCAAATGGTACACTGCCAACCAAGGATATCATAAAGTGACTTAGGGCTGGAGAGAGAGCTTAGTGAAGCCTAAGGACCCAGGTTTGATTCCCCAGTACCCACGTAAGACAGGTGCACAGGGTGGCACATGCACCTGGAGTTCGTTTGCAGTGGCTAGGGGCTTTGTAGTACCCATTCTCTCTCTTTCCCTCTCCCTCTCCATCTTTCTCTCTCAAATAAATAATAAATAAATAAATATTTCTTAAGTGACTTAGTGTGGTCCCACTTCTAGAGATGGTGACACAATTTGATCTAGGGGGAGTCCAAACATCAATATTTTAGAAAGACTACCAGATAATTTAAATGTGAAGACAAGACTTATAGCCATTTCTTCTCGTTCCTAGTGGCATTCCTAGGTTATATTTTCCCTTCTGGGGAGGGGGGAATATAGCCTGCCTTCAGGATAGCCATTAGGGGAAAAAGAAGTGTAGGGGACTTGAAATACCAGTGGTTAGAAAGAATATAGTAAAGGGAACACTTGACCTCCTTTAAAACGTAACCCGTGGGCAGAAAACCCTGGCTGAGCCACCTCTGAAGTTCTTCGTTCTGTCACTTGTGTGACTGCTGGAATCATGTTTACTGTGGATGGAATGCAGAGTAGAGCAGTCAAATGGATCCCCAGAAGGAAGGAGTTAAGGTTTCCTGCAGGAAATAAGTCAGACTCAACATCAGAGAAATCCTCAAGGACGTGGAGATGTGGAAACCAGATCGTGACCTGCGAATGAATTATAAATAATTTGCAGATCATTTCCAGGCACTATCTCCTGGGTGGAGACTAAATCTCAAGCCCATGTGTTGGATCTCACATCTCCAGGTGAGGCTGCTGGGGTACTTGGAAAGAGCTTTGGTGGAAAAGGCAACATTAGTGGGTATTTTTAGAAAGCACTCAAATTTGCACTGTTTGTGGTACATCATGTTAATGCATGCATTTCTGTATTTTTATGTACAGGGAATTTAACAGAAATAATAGCATATATAGCCGTGTGTGTGTGTGTGTGTACCCTCCATTGCAATTACTTTTATTTTATTGTTTTTTTCATATGTATATTTGTATGTGGTATATGAAAAAGTGTGTGTGCATTCACGTGTGTGTGTGCACGCGTGCGCAGTTAGGTATCTTAATCAATTTGCACCTAACTTTCTAAGAAAGGGTCTCTCATTGAATCTGCAGATCACTGGTTGGGTTAGACAAATTAGCCACTAAGCTTCTTGCCTCTGCCTCTCCAGCACTGAGATTCCAGGCCTACACCTTCCACATCCAACAGCATCTCCTGAGTGTGCATGGACTCTAAACTCAAGTCTCCATGCTCGGTGGTGAACACTTGACTGGCTGAGTCATCTCACCAGCCTTAATTTCAGTGAATGGATGGGCCATTTCACACCCTGCCTTAATTCCTATGAAGGCAGATTCCCTGCAACTTCTGCATTGCTTATGATTCCAAGATACATAGCTTACCTTAAGGGTGTGTACCTTAAGGTAGGTCTTTCCATGTATTGTCGGTCAGACGATTGAAGGATTTTGCTGCACCCCCCTGCTATGCTGAAGGTCAGCTATTTTGTGAGCGCCTTAGCTTGGGAGCTGGTCTACAGGTGCCCACATATGGCCTACCTGTGTTCCTCCAGAGGAACGCATGATGCCAAGCTTAACCTGCGTGGCATTTGGAGTACAGAATACTGGGGAACCCTGAAGAGGTGGGGCCTAGTAGGAAGTTCTCAAAAGTCACTGGTGGTAGGAGGGAATTCTCCTGCGCTTCTCTGGCTGTTCTCAGAGAGGGAGGTCATAAAAGCTCCAGCCTGGCCCCACCCAGCTCTCGTTCCTGGCTGACCTGGTGCCCACTCCCCGTGCACGTACTGCGGCCTGCCCTGTCCCGCCAGGGCTATCCTTGATCGTTCACCTGATCGTCACTGAGGCAAGTGCCGCCTATTTTACCTCCAAAACTGTGAGCTGAGTAAACCTGGTTGTTTTGGGGTGTTCCATCCCAGTGGAGAAAGCGATGAACGCGGCAGCCGTGAACAGGCGGGCAAGCCAGGCAAGGTCAGAGGTCATCCAGGAAACTACGCGAAACCTTGAAAGACGATCTAGAGGTGGGGAAGACTGAAATTCTTCCACAGGGTATCCAGTTATAGGCCTCATCTGCCTTTTTCAAGAAATATTAATGAACTCTAATTTCTTTAGCAGCTGAGTGATTGGAACAGTAGGGACTTAGAAACCACTGCTAATTACTTTAAAGGGAAAAATCAGCACCAGAGATACGATCAGCAATGCACAAAAGAAATAGACTAGAAATTAATGTTAGTCTAATTTTCTCTGTTTGGTTTGCTAATTTCCTGTATTACAGGATCTGTGTTTTTTTTTTAACATGCTGAGAGATGGCTTCAAATATTAGTTTGAAATTATTTCATTATTCTGTGTTATTTGCTTTGCCATTTGCACAGATCTAAGCAGCAAGGAATGAGGGTGACAAAGATGGCTATTCATGGTCCCCGAGTTGCATCTCTTTAATCTCCATGGGGCTGAAATATGATTAAATGGAACTGTCATGTAAATTAACAGGCAATATGGAGGGAATTGCTATCCCTGTTACTGCTCACATTAGTATAGCTTTTTTGTAACTATTCCATTAGAAAGTCAACAGGGACTAGGAAAAGTGACTGAGTACAACTCTTCTATTCAAATTGACATACAGGCTTCATTCGCTTTCCATAACCACAATATAATCATGAATAAGCAGGGAGGTTTTGGATGCCTATAAATTTGTCTCCATATTTCTAGGGAGAAACTTGCTGTAAACTTCAACAGTTGCCAGCATGCTATGATCCAGAAGCAATGGGATGCAATAAGCTGGAGGTATAATTGAGTCTGAGACTGCCTGTGCGCTCAGATGCAGGCCAACTGACTTCCTTGAGTGAATACAAGGTAGTTGGAAAGTGTACTTTCTTAAAATGTTCAATGGATCTCTGTAGGAGAAAATTCACAAATGTTTGTTTAATGTAGATGTTTTACAATAATAAATCTAGGATTTGAATGTTCACTCACAAAATATTTACCAACTATTTCCCCTGGATAGAGCTCTGTGCCCCATACTAATAAAGCTGATGGCTTTTAGAAAATCATTATACATCACATAACAAACTTTTTTTTCCCAAAAAGAATTACCTGAGTTTAACTTTCTAATTATCTTAAAGCAATTAAAATAGAAGCAACTATGTATTAATAGTAAGTGGAAATTAGATTTTAGATGTACCAAGTGCAAAGTAAAATGGCTTAAAATCTGGCACAGCCTAATGGTGGATCGCTGTAGGAAGTGAAGTTATCTCCGCCTCTGCCTTCTTTTGAGGCAAGCCCAACAGACCGGCCTTTTTTTGTTTTTAAATTTTTTTGTTGTTGTTCTTATTTATTTGAGAGCGACAGAGAGAGAAAGAGTGAGTGAGTGAGAGAGAGAAAGAGAGAGACAGAGAGAGAGAGAGAGAGAAGGGGCATGCCAGGGCCTTCAGCCACTGCAAATGAACTCCAGATGCATGCGCCCCCTTGTGCATCTGGCTAACGTGGGTCCTGGGGAACCGAGCCTCGAACCGGGGTCCTTAGGCTTCACAGGCAAGCACTTAACCGCTAAGCCATCTCTCCAGCCCCCCCCCCCTTTTTTAATCTGTGCGAGGGCGAGCTTGAGAATGAGAGTGAGAGAGAGAGAGAGAGAGAGTGAGAGCGAGACAGAAGGAGAAAGAATTGACATACCAGGGCCTCCAGCCACTGCAATCAAACTCCCGATACATGCGCCATCCTGTGCCCATGTGCAAACTTGCGTCATCTCATGCATCTGCCTCACATAGGACTTGGAGAATGGAACGTGGGTCCTAAGGCTTGGCAGGCAAGCACCTTAACTGCTAAGCTATCTCTCCAGGCCTAAAGCTCGCCTCTTAACTCAAAGTTCAAGTTTAGAGACTGACAGAGTTTTAAGATCCAAATATTACCTACTCAAGGGCTTGAACTTTCTGAGTATAAAATCAACAAATTGGATGTGATTATTAATGAAAACCATAAGACCATATAGCCATGCCATGTTCTCCAAGAACTATAGCTCTGCTCAATGACAGTAACTTTAAACATTTCATAACAAAATATGCACTCAACTGCCAAATACGTTTTGGGATCCAGCTATTATTCTGGGCACTGGTCTCACCAGAAGTAAATGGAAAAAATAATTTTAAAGATAAAAATTGTTACTTAGTAAAATATCTAGATAAGCCATTGGAGCAAATTGGTCAATTCTATATTATACTAAACTACACTAAAGGAAGGAAAATGTGCAGTTTGATGTTGCAGGACTTTTTTTTTTTTCGAAGTAGGTTTCTTACTCTAGCCCAGGCTGACCTGGAATTCACTATGTTGTCTCAGAGTGGCCTTGAACTCACAGCGATCCTCCTACCTCTGCCTCCCAAGTGCTGGGCTTAAAGGCATGAACCACCATGCCCGACTTCAGGACTTTTTTTTTGAGTGAAAAAAAAATCATATATATTTCAACAGTAAGTCTTGCTGATATTAAACTAGGAAACCTATAACCAGGAACTGCCATTGGTTTATAACAAGCCACTATATGTAAACAGAAAACTGTTACTCATAATGACATCAGGGAAAGTGTGTAAACTGGGAATGTCCCATGTAGCCGGGTCAGTATGCAGTGGAAGTGTCTTTCTGCCATGGCTCTGAGAACATCTATTTTCTGGTGCACTCACACCCTTGTACATGATGTCCTTTCAAATAAGGGTGGACTGAATGACTAACTCATAACAAAGGGAATATGGGGTGACTCATTATCTCTTATACCATTATCTCTCTGTCACAAGCCTAAGTTTGCTTGCTTTGGTGAGATGCTCAATGTGGCCTGGAACTGACATAAGCCTGCAGTCAGTAGCGAGTGAGAAACCAAGACTCTCAGTCCAAGAACCCACAGTGAACTGAAAATGGCTGAGAACCACGTGTATAGACATGATCACGGCCCCGGAGCTCACCTGAGCCTAGATTCCTGACTATGGGAGCACAGAGAGGATAAATACATATTGGTTAAAGTTGCATATGTTTTACATCTCAAAATAATCTTTACACATCATTAGACAACTAATACATAAGGTCTCTTAATAATAAATGTTATGGTTAAAGAAAAGAAAGAAAAATAAAGCAAGGACAAGGAGCAGAAAGTTGTAGAGATGGGAATAAAGGAGAGGTGAGGGTTGGAGGGATGGCTGAACAGTTCAGCTGCTTGCCTACGAAGCCTAAGGACCCACGTTCGACTCTCCAGAACCCACGCAAGTCAGATGCACAAGGTGGTGCACATGTCTTGGAGTGGCTAGGGGCCCTGGCACACCAACTCTCTCTCTCTCTCTCTCTCTCATAAAAAATAAATAAGGTGTCTGAGGAAAGCCTCATTGAGATCCCTCCATCACCGAAGTTTAAGAGAAGGTAAAGACATGAGGGTGCATATACTTCAGGGAGATCCTTCTAGGCTAACAGGCTGGATGTGCAATGAGGCAGAAGCAGCAATGCTGTGCTAATCACCTGTGGGTGGTTGACCTACTCTGTGCACAGATGCAAAAGACAGATCATGCGTCCCTCAAGTCACAGGTGAAGACAATCAGAGTTAGTGTCCCTGAACTGCCTCTGCACCGCATCAGCTCTGGGCTGTGACACCACTCTGCTCAGTAGTGTCCTACTGGACAGTCACACTGCTCAGACTTAGTAGCTTAAGCAATGCATGTTTATTTATTTATTCATTTACACATTTGTGGATCAGATCCTAATGCATACCTCACTAGGCTAAGATCAAGGTATCTCTAGGGATGTAATTCTTTCTGGAGGCTCTAGGGCAAGTCCACTTCCTTACTTATTCAGGTTGAGGAAACTTCTTTGTAATTGTAGGACTTTGATTTCAAGGTTATGGTTGGATATCAGTGGACACATGCTGGCAAATTCTAGAGAATACCTGCATTCCATGAACCAGAACTTCCTTCCTATATTAAAAACAACAACAACCACAACAAAAAACAAATTAAAAAAATCCCCAAAAAGCAAGCAATGGCAGATCAAATCCTAATACTTCCAATTTTTCTTGTCTCTTATGTGATTATTTCTTTCTGTTTCCTCTTTCAACTTCATGGACTGCAGTGATTAGACTGGATGCTTGAACAACCTGAATCAACTGCCTTTTCTTAAGTCCCATAAACTTACTTTCATTAGCAACCTTCCTTTTGCCACATTGGTAACACACCCTCAGGTTCTGAAGAGCAGAGGTGGATGCTTTGGAGGTGCTTCTTTGATTTTATTTATTTATTTGACAGAGAGAATGAGGGAGAGAGAGAGAAAGAATGGGCGCACCAGGGCCTGAAGGCACAAGTGAACTCCATACACATGCGCCACTTTGTGCATCTTGTGTGTCCTGGGGAATTGAACCTGGGTCCTTTGGCTTTGCAGGCAAGTGCCTTAACTGCTAAGCCATCCCCCCAGCCTTGAAGATGCCTCTTATGCTCATCACAGAGCAGCACTTTGGAGAAATAGGGAAGGTGCAGGTGATGTTCTGTGCAAGTGACCCAGTCCCTGTTGGGATGGACCCACAGGGACAGATGTCATCTGTGGAGTCAGATATTGAACTCCAGACTAGAAACTTCTCATGCAGGCTTTCCTGAGAAAATGCACTTGAAGTGAGTCAGGGTTATTCAGGAGAAGGCAGGGACGATGGACAGAAATCCCTGACCAAAAATCACAAGCTGAATTAACACCATGCCTGGCTTAAAGCACTTGGGGGTAGTATCCCATACTACCTGCATCTAGAGAAGAGAAAGATACGAGCAATTTCAGATCTGAGAAAGAACAAGGGACACAGTGCAATTATCGTAGTGCTGGATTTTATCCTGAAACATGAGATTAAATTTATAAGTTGATTTATAGGCTTGTGGAAGAAACTTCTTTATGACTTAACACATTCTAGTTTTTTAAACTAAAATCCATCTCTCTAAAGTTTCTAACTTAATTTGCAGGTTAGACATGGGCAAAAGTTGAATCTTCCTACTCCGTTCCAAATAAAATGATGGCCACAGTGACAGAATGAATGTGAAAACTATAGAAACAATTTCTCAAAAGTGATGCATGGATTCTTTGGATCACGTATGGCTTTGTGCATGGATGAGTGTACATGCTTGCATAGTGTTTTATTTGTACCCTTTCAGATTTTCTCTGGTAGGCACTTTATAGAGGAGACATTGTGAAGTTAGTGGCTTGCCTAGATGTAGATGTGATTAGGGACATGTCTTAGGAGCTTCACTTAATTGATAATTGTTCAGGGTCTTAGCTCATTATGACCACATGTGAGAAAGTACAGGATTACAGCCATTCTCTTCATAATAAAAATTAAAATCTACATCTGTCACATTTATTTATCACTTCTGGGGAAGGTGACATTTTTCTCAGTGTCAGATTGAGTTGAGTAGATTTTGTCTGAGGGAGAAAGTTCACACAATTGTTTGTTTGTATGAAATGTTTGGCCATGGTGAGACGTCTGGACTGAGCAGTCCCATTGTTGATGTCTTTGCCGATAATAAGAATGGGTAGGAGAGCTGTTCTTCAGGGAAACCAGAGGATTACATGTTCTGATGTCAGGAAGGGAACAGTTCCTTTATGTGGCTATTTTCCCTGCAGCCAGTATTTAGGGGATTGTTTTCTGTGACCTTTGAAACACTTTTAATTTTCTCAACATGGAAAGGTCAGTATTTCATCTCGGCAACAATTATAGTGAATGTGGCTCTAAGTAAAAGTTGATGGAAAGGAATTATCCTTGCCAAATGGTACTATTGTGTATTGTTTTTAAAAGCTATTTTAAAGGGAAGGGGGCAAGGAACAAGTAGACAAGAGGGTGAGGAGTGAGGGATGGAGGGAGGGGAGGGAAAGACCAAGAAAATAGGAAAGATGGGAATTCAAGAAGCAAGAGACAGAGAGAGAGAGAGAGAGAGAGAGAGAGAGAGAGAGAGAGAGAGAAGGGAGAGGGAGAGGGAGAGGGAGAGGGAGAGGGAGAGGGAGAGGGAGGGAGGGAGGGAGAGAGAGAGAGAGAGGAAGGAAGGAAGGAAGGGAGGGAGGGAGGGAGGGAGGGAGGAGGAAACAAAAGACTAGATGAGGACGTAGAGGCAATGGAGAAAGATACTGACACATTCTCACTTGCCTCTGTGAATTTGGACAGTGTGGCGGGTCACTTTGTTGAAGTATAGTGGTGACATGGATGTCACATTTTTTAAAAATAGCTTTTAAAAACAATACACAATAGTACCATCTGGCAAGGATAATTCCTTTCCATCAACTTTTACTTAGAGCCACATTCACTTGCTTTCCTGCCCATTGTAAGAACCACTTTCCAGTCCAAGGTTTCCTTTGGTACCTGGTGAATAAGCAGTTAAGCTTACTGAGCTTTTCCATTCCAGGATTTCAAGTTCTCATGCAGCCCTGAAATGGATCTCAGTGGTTCCCTTTGTCCCATTGGGACATGCCCATGTCCTGCCTCAGGGCACATAGACGGAGCTGTCTGTTGCTCTCCTCTCCATTGGCTGTTATAAAAATGATGGCTACTCGCCCATCACTCACTTACTGGGGGGCTGTCATGGATTCGTGGAGGCAGAAATGGTTTGTCTGCATGTGAGATTTTGAGTTTTAGCCCATGGATGTTTAAAATTATAATTCCTGGGTGTGGAGAGATGGCTTAGCAGTCAGGCGCTTGCCTGAGAAACCCAGGAACTTATGTTCTAATCTCCAGGTCCCACACAGCCAGACGCAGTGACACAGTGTGGACGTTGCACACGAACCACAAAGGGGCACAAGCATTTGGAGTTTGTTTGCAGCAGGCTGAAGGTCCTGGCATGCCCATTCTCTCTCTTTCTCTCTGAAAATAAAAAAAATAATTAATTCTTCCATTTATGTAAAAAGAAACGTTCAGTGACTGAAAGTGGCACTTGCAGAAATCAGAGGCAAGTCAACGAGGGAGAATCAGTTTTCTGAGACCATTCATAGCCCATCTGAATTCAGCCAGTCAGAAATAAGAAAAGATCAGATTTTTTTTCATTTTTTAAAAAATTATTTATTTATTTATTTGAAAGCGACAGACACAGAGAGAAAGACAGATTGAGAGAGAGAGAGAGAGAGAATGGGCGCGCCAGGGCTTCCAGCCTCTGCAAACGAACTCCAGACGCGTGCACCCCCTTGTGCATCTGGCTAACGTGGGACCTGGGGAACTGAGCCTCGAACCGGGGTCCTTAGGCTTCACAGGCAAGCGCTTAACCGCTAAGCCATCTCTCCAGCCCTTTTTTTTTTCATTTTTATCAGCCAATAAATTCCATTTTGACTTGAGGCTACTTTGAACATGAATGTCACTCCTAGCAATGGGAGTGCGTGTAGGTAGCGCAGTATTTCCTGCATGCTTTTTAGCCTGACAAACCAGAGCGTACTGATGCTGCCGAACCCCGGTCGTTTACTGAAGCCTCGTCCATCAGCTCTGGCTGTGTTCAGCATTAACAAGTGTGCACTGTCTCTGGCTCTTCCCATGAAATTCAGCCAGCTTTCTCTGTGACACTTGGGTTAAATTATTCCTGCTAAGATGTGCTCTGTTCCTTTCTGCTGTGGGAACTGAAGACAAGTACTCTATTCTTTTAAATTTTTTTTTCATTATTTTTATTTATTTGAGAGCAAGAGAGAGAAAGAGGCAGATAGAGAGAGGGAGAGAGAGAATGGGTGTGCCAGGGCCTCCAGCCACTGCAAACGAACTCCAGATGCATGTACCTCCTGTGCATCTGGCTAACGTGGGTCCTGGGGACTTGAGTCTTGAACCAGGGTCCTTAGGCTTCACAGGCAAGCGCTTAACTGCTAAGCCATCTCTCCAGCCCAAGGACTTTTTTTTTTTTTTTAATCACCTGTCAGTCCTCAATATCCTCCAGCAGGTCACTAATGATGGAGTATATAAGAGTTTACTTTTTTTTTGAGGTAGGGTCTCACTCTATCCCAGGCTGGCCTCGAACTCACAGCGATCCTCATATCTCAGCCTCCTGAGTACTGGGATTCAAGGCCTGCACCTCCTTGTACAGCAGGAAGCTTACTTTTTAAAGAAAGGTTTGTCTTTTTTTTTTTTTTAATGTTCTGGAGGTCAAGGGGGTTCATCTTGTAATGAGCATCTTGCTTTCACAGACCATAGTGACCCAGAGAATCACATGGCCAGCATCAGATAGCATGTATGCTGTCTTCTCTGATCTTGTTTCCTGCCCTTATAAAGCCTCCGTGATACAATCATGGGGCCTCCACCCTCCTGCCCTCTGCGAATTGTAATTATCTCCCAAAGCCCACCTCTGAACGCCAGATTCAGATTAAGTTTCCATCTTCTTA
The DNA here is from genome assembly GCF_020740685.1 of Jaculus jaculus. Lineage (NCBI taxonomy): Eukaryota > Metazoa > Chordata > Mammalia > Rodentia > Dipodidae > Jaculus > Jaculus jaculus. The sequence goes on from NC_059114.1 coordinate 87,197,173, forward strand.
GCAACTCTCAATGGAGAATACATTTCAACATATGAAGCCTCAGGAGATGTACAAATCACATCTAAGCTACTGCAGGGCAGTCCTCATAACTCTAGCCTTGGAAGGACAGTGACTGAGCTCCAAGATATGGCAAAAGCACATGGAAACTGCAATAGAAAGTATTTCTTATCAAAATGAAGTCACATCGACCATTCTCCCAGGATGCCATGCAGATTTATTTATTTATTTATGAGAGAGAGGGAGCAAAACTGGATGAACTAGAGCTTCTAGCACCTGTAAACGAACTCCAGATACACACACCACCTTGGGTATCTAGCCTACATGGATCCTGGGGGAATTGAACCTGGGACCTTTGTCTTTACAGACAAGTGCATTAACCACTAGCAACCTCTCCAACCCATGTGCAGGTATTTTTAAAAGCTAGTTTACATGGATCAAACTAGCTTTGTACTGGCTAAAATTCTGGTGTGATTGAGTGAATACAGCACTATACTCTGGCAGAATAACATCAACAAGATATCAAAATTCTATTTCTGAAAATGCTTGACTCTTGAAAGGAAACTGATGACCAGAAAGCACAAACATTAAGCGCAAGGTTAATGCTGGACATCTTTAATTATTAGGGATCTTCTTAGTCCCTTTATAGCCTTAGGTTCTGGCTTTCCATCTTGGGCTTTTATTACCTACTGACGCTCATACTAGAGCACAGACAAACTAAGATAATTAGAGCGGAGAGTCTGCCACTTGGCACTGCCCTCCGCTACCTTTATCAGAACAGGCTGCTGTTTCAATATTTGCCATGTTATCACATGTGAGGGGCATGTTCAACCATGATCTCCATACACAGAGTGCACACACACCTATGTAAGAGCATGCGCTGGAGGACACTGAAGGACACACACCGTACCAAGCCTGAGCCGGCCAGAAGCTTCCTGTGGTGAGAAGAGAAGCCATGCCAGCGTCACGTTTCGCTTGTGGCACAAGGTGGAGAGGAAGGGGGGCCGGCCAGCAAGCACGTGGCCCACTCCCTGGGACTCTTAGAGCTGGCACTCTTGTCTGCTGCAGGGAGCATTCTTCTTGCTGTCTTTTTTAACATTTCTGAATTTTGACCAGGCGTGGTGGCGCATGCCTTTAATCCCAGCACTTGGGAGGCAGAGGTAGGAGGATCGCTGTGAGGTCGAGGCCACCCTGAGACTACATGGTAAGTTCCAGGTCAGCCTGGGTTAGAGTGAGACCCTACCTTGAAAAACAAAAACAACAAAAAAAAAAACCCAAAAGATTTTTATTTATTTTTAATTTTATTTATTTATTTTTTTAAATTATTTATTTATTTATTTGAGAGCGACAGACACAGAGAGAAAGACAGATAGAGGGAGAGAGAGAGAATGGGCGCGCCAGGGCTTCCAGCCTCTGCAAACGAACTCCAGACGCGTGCGCCCCCTTGTGCATCTGGCTAACGTGGGACCTGGGGAACCGAGCCTCGAACCGGGGTCCTTAGGCTTCGCAGGCAAGCGCTTAACCGCTAAGCCATCTCTCCAGCCCTTATTTATTTTTATTTTTTTGAGAAAGAGGGGGAGAGAAAGAGAGAGAGAGAGAGAGAATGGGTATACCGCGGCCTCTAGCCACTCCAAACAAACTCCAGACGCATGCACCACCTTGTACATCTGGCTTACGTGGTACTGGGGATTCAAACCTGGGTCCTTAGGTTTTTCCAGCAAGTGCCTTAACTGCTAAGCCATCTCTCCAGCACTAGCATTTTTATTTCTGCTCCAAATCAGGAGTGCCCCCCCCCCCGCCACTTTCCCCTGCCGTTCCTGGGGCATAGTTTTCAGGGTGGGAGGTTCTTGGTTCCTATTTTCTTCTCTCCCCGTGCCCCTGGAATCGGGGACGACCAAGCCCAACTCCTCTCTGCTCTCCCCTCATTAGCCGTTGACTGTGAGACTCAAGCAATCATTGCTTCTTTGAGTCCGTTTCTCTACTTGAATTTGGGGATAATAACAACCTAACAGGTGTCTTCTGAGGTCTCAGTGCAATAATATACACAAATGCCCCTTTTTTTTTCTTTTCAGGGGAGAGACAATCACACTTCCCCCCTACCACAAATTATAAAGTTGAGTTTCTGGCGATTGCGGGAACCGCAGTGTCTGCACATCTGGAGTGCAATGGCTAAGGCTTGCCCTGGGAAAACCATCTTTTTGATCTTGGTGTCTCCTCTTCCAAGTGTCTGGCTTTTGTAAATGTTCAGTGTATATTATCTCTTCATTCTCTTCCTTCTATTTCCAAAGAAGGTCAGTGATAGCTATACTCATAAGTTTGTCATTTGTAACTGTATCCTATGGTAATTACTATCCCCATAGCACATGCCTCATAGACATTTTTTTTTTAAATATTTGTTTTGTTCATTTTTTTATTTATTTGAGAGCGACAGACACAGGGAGAAAGACAGATAGAGGGAGAGAGAGAGAATAGGGGCGCCAGGGCTTCCAGCCTCTGCAAACGAACTCCAGACGTGTGCGCCCCCTTGTGCATCTGGCTAACGTGGGACCTGGGGAACTGAGCCTCGAACCGGGGTCCTTAGGCTTCACAGGCAAGCGCTTAACCGCTAAGCCATCTCTCCAGCCCTCATAGACATTTTTAATGAATAACTAAGTACAGTCAAACTGACTTTATATCATCAATTTGTGCTTGCAGAAGGTGGGTGTAATTTAGCTTTTTCCACAAAGAGAGTTGAGGTAACATGATGTGCCATGGTAAGAACGTGTTACAGTTCTCTGATGGAGATTCCAACAACGTGCCACTGCGCAAGGCAGGCGCCTGTCTTGGGTTCACGATCTCCCCTGGGATGGTACCACTGGAGCTGCTTGCAGCCTTGTTACTATATTCTAGAAAAGTCTTTTCTATATCTGCTCAGTCTAAATCCTAGAAATTTGAGGGACTGAGGACTAAAAGTGCCTTTCATCCAATCCTTGATCAGTGGCTATGAGAATTACAAAATGCTATCCATTTTCCCACGGAGTCATTTTCACGCATGTCTTTTGTCAAGATGTCCATATAACCATCTCCTCTCTCAGACACTATGCAGAGACACCTTCTGCTTTCAACACCATAGGTGGCTGAACAAAAGAAGTCTTTGGTTCCTTGGGAGATATCAAGGTTTTATATTTTATCTTCCAGGTTGAGTTGTTACTGTTGCTTGTTAAAAAGGCAACAGGTATGGGAACAATGAAAATGCAGTTATTTTGACATGATTTGTACAAATGTGGTGAGTGGTGGTCAGGTGTAAGGCAGGATATTTCTCCATATTTGGAAGCTAAAACTTAAGAGCTTCGGAAATCATATAAAAACAAAATATATGATTTGACTTGGCCAGGACTGGCTACCCTTAATAAATTGGCTGTCAGATATGAGAATTATGTGCCTCTATAGAAAATCATTGAACCAAATTTCATGATCAATAAGTTACTGAAAAATAGGAATTCTAGGTGCTTATATATTTTTCCATGTCCTCAGAGCTAAGCTTCGGATTACTAGAAATATTTTTTTCTTTAACATTTATGGATATCAATCTTCAATGTCTTTATAATTTCCTCAAGGTAGTCTCCTTTTGTAAATCTAGATTTTCTGATTTCATTTCCTGCTACCTGAAGAATTTGTTTTATTGATAAAGAAGTTCTACTCATGTTTAAACTCACTTTGATTTTAAATGCACCAGTCACAAATTATGTACCTTGAGCAAATTATTCAAACTGTTGCCTCAGTTTCCTGCTTGTAAAACAAGGCGTGGCACCTCAGCCTCAGCATGAGGGGTGTCTGGGGTGGGGGGATGACTCAGCAGCATCATGCTTCTGGGACAAATATCCATCCAGAAGCAGCTGACAGGAGGAAAAAGGTTCATTTCAGGCTTACAGATTCCAAGGGAAGTTCCATCAGGACATAAGAAGGTGGCTCACCTCCCTAGATTTGAGCTCAGGGACACAACCAACAACCAGCCAATGCCAAAACTCAGAGCTTAAACTGACCCCTAGCACACCTTAGGGCTAAAAGATTCACTCACAGTAATGTCTCCTTTAGCTGTTAGAAACTTAAGTTGAAAGCATAATCAAAAACACCCATAAGAGACATCCATTTGCACGCAAAGCACCATACCCAAGGTCTCCATCCAAGAGATGTCAATGTCCACCAGTAGCCATGGAAACCAACAGTATCTCCACAAGCTAGAATCTCTGAAAGTGGGGGGTGAGGTGGAGGGATGGCCTAGTGGTTAAGGTCTTTGCCTGCAAAGCCAAAGGACCCAGGCTCACTTCCCCAGGACCCACATTAGCCAGATGCACAAGGTGGCACATGTGTCTGGAGTTCCTTTGCAATGGCTGGAGGTCCTGGCGCACCCATTATCTCTCTCGCTCTTTCTCTCTCAAATAAATAAATAATAACATATTTTAAAAAATCTCTGAACTAGAATGATGATGCCTATATCATTGTGACTCTGAGAGTGGAGAATAAAAGGTGGAGACAAAACGCCAAACGCAGTAGTCACCCATTCACCCGCCTCTGGCTGCATTCCTGTTTTTATACCAGCGCCCTTCCTAGACGAGGTCCAGCAATCCTTTAGTCACTGCTACATCTACTTAGCACTCAGGTATAACACTTGGATGATTGCCCTGGTCTCTTGATGACGCCAAGAAGTTTTAAAACTTAACTTTAAATAACATGAGGGCTGGCATGATGGCCATGCACCTTTAATCCCAGCACTTGCGAGGCAGAGGGAGGGGGATCACTGTGAGTTTGAGGCCAGCCTGGGACTACAGAGTGAGTTCTAGGTCAGCCTGGGCAAGAGTGAGACCCTACCTTGGGAAAAACATCAAAAAAAAAAAAAAAAAAAACCAAACAAACAAAACAGCCTCCACTATAAGTTATATGAGGAAGATGGGTAGAAAGACACAAGGTATTTTTTATTTATTTATATTTATTTATTTATTTTGTTTTTCGAGGTAGGGTCTCACTCTGGTCCAGGCTGACCTGGAATTAACTCTGTAGTCTCAGGGTGGCCTTGAACTCACGGCGATTAAAGGCATGCACCACCATGCCCGGCACAAGGTATTTTTTAAATTCCAGAATACTAAAAAGGAGACATTATGTATGGAAACATTTATTAACTTATAGGAGTGAAATATTTTTCCAGGCTGCATTGTATATTAATAAGCCTAGCTCTTAAACATAAAACATTTTATTATATTGTTTCTGGTAATCTGTTGATACTTACAAGTACAGCAAGAACTATACAAATCACACGTAGTGAAAAAAGAACAAAACCTGTGAGGTTGCTCTACTTTGGCTTTGATTAAAATCGATGGGCGTGGTGGCCTCAGCACTCAGGAGGCAGAGGTAGGAGGATCACTGTGAGTTAGAGGCCACCCTGAGATACATAGTGAATTCAGGTTACCCGGGGCTAGAGCAAAACCCTTCCTCAAAAAACAGAGAGAGAGAGAGAGAGAGAGAGAGAGAGGGAGAGAGAGAGAGAGAGAGAGAGAGGGAGGGAGGGAGGGAGGGAGGGAGGGAGGGAGGGAGGGAGGGAGGGAGGGAGAGAGGGAGGGAGGGAGGGAGAGACACATTATTTAAATCAAAATACAGATCCATAACAATGTGGCTCTTTTAAAACAAAGGAAAGATGAACAAAAACCTCACATCTAGCTGCACTGCTGTGATCCTTAGTGGATGTGTGATCAGAAATAATTGAAACCATTGCAGTACACAAATATACACATTAGATAGCCCCCAAAGCATCTTTCTGAAGAGGAAATAATCACAAATAGGGATGTTTATTATTTGACTTTATAAACCCAGTTTTCAGGTTCCCATTGAAGCTAACCACTAAAGACAGCCTTACACTGAAAAACCACAGGTTTTTTTGTCAGAATACCTTCCTGTCATCTAGTGAATACCAGAAGACCTCTTCCCCAAATAAAACATTGGCTGAATGGCTTAGTTTAGAATAATCCTTTATTTCAGCTAACAATGATAATATGTCATTTACGGTTATTTGTTATAAGAGGAATTATTTGAATTTCTGACACAACTGAAATAAATTACATACACATATATTATATATATAATATATATAAATATAAATATAAATAAATAAATAAATATATATATATATATATATATATATATATATATATATATTCTTCTTTTTCTATTTTTTCCAGTGGCTCTAAGGATGGAGTGTGTCTTCTTAGAGTGGTGCAGAATTTTAATATTAAGAAAGAAATGGAATAAGACTGGAATACAATACAATAAACTTGGAAAGAAACCAAAACTGCCATATTGCTGAATATTATAAGATTTGAGCCAGTGGGCCAGCTTGGAACGACTGCTTAACCTGTCTCCTTCTATTTCCTCAATTTATGGCTGTTAGTCCTTGAAAGACAAACATTTCAAACACATGCATGAGATAATTATACACACACATATGCACGTCTATCAGAAGCTGTATGTTTTCCACTGAAAATCGTCCCTTGAAAATCATTTCACGTCTATCTGTTAGGAGTTAAACAGATTCACAACTTTATTACAACTGAAAGGAAATCGTCTATTTCTGGATAATTAAGCTAAGTTCTATTTTCTGACCCTAATCCAACTGTGTTACTTTGTTAATTTTCCCAAGGCCATAAGAAAATACTTGCCACTTTTACCAACTTTGTTAGAACAGCCTCTAGTAGTTTCTCGCATAGAGAACATTGGTCTTCCGACTATGATCTTAAAAGTTCTAGGGTTCCACGGACATGTATCAGAAGTGGCCTGACAGACAAAACAGCCATGATGCAGGTTTAAGGGCTCTTCTCTACCTTCAGTTTCCTTTACCACAGTCTCAACTTAGTTTAAATAGTAAGTGGGATATTAATATCCTTTAGGTAATTAGATGTCATTGGATTATTCTTTTGGAGGACTCATCACTACCACTCAAAACTGTACTATGAGTTTCTCAAGCTCTATGGAAGGCCAGCTTGGAGAAAGGGTGAATTCATTTAACTAATGTTTTCTTCTACCATTCTAGCTAGGCTGCTTTGGGGAGGGGAGAGGAGATAGGAAAAGGGAAAGAAGGAAAGAGAAAAAGAGGATGGGTTTTGAAGATCACAATTTGCAAGCGACTTCCTCCATTGCTTCCTTCGGTAGAAAACAAAAGACGAATGGGAGCTGGTGGGTCACTCACGGCTGACAGTCACAGAACACCAGGACCGTCCATGTACCAGGGAGTTGCTGTTGGAGAGAAATGGCCCCTAGGATACAAAGCTATAGAGGTGACCACCAAAATTCCTAGAGTTGCTCAGGAAGAGGAAAAGCACTCTGGCGGGGTTGTGGGCTTTTCAAAGGAGGAGATGGCTCACAGGGGTGGATTTGTTCTCTTTTACATAAGAGGGTCAGCGTGATGTCTAAGGTCAGACAGTGTGCGGCAAAATTCTCAGGGCTCCACCAGACCTGGGATTTCCATAGCCACTGAAGTCACTTGAGATGAGCAGCAATTTAGTATGGAGAGCCTCAGCATCTGGAGGCTCAGGGCCTGGGGACCCTGGAAGTTATTTCCCTGTAGCTGCAATGAGCTACGTCCGTGGTACTGGATCGTGGCCATCACTCCTATTGGGTATATTACGTTCATTGATAAGATTTGTCAGTTTAGCCTCCCAGTCAATTCAAAAGTCTTCCTATATGTTAGATCAGGCTTGTGGAGGCCACTGGCATATGGTAGACAGTCTATACAACAAACTGCAGCTACACTTCATTGGTCAGAAGTGTCACATGCTCAATCTTATTTGCAAAGGAAGTTAGAAACTAACCTCTTGGACAGGGGACCTAATCGGCACCAGCAGGACACAGGTTGGATTGTTGAAAAGGATGAGCAAGCGCACTATGTGGGAAAGCTGTCCCATCTGCCGCGTGAAGGGCCATTTGAGGCCACATTCTCCATTGCCTGTTTCAGAATCAACCTACAGTTTACTATCCCCGTTCCTCTCTCTCTCACACATACATACCAGCTCTTTCTCTACCTTGGATGGTATATGGGGATCTCTAATACTCATGGCATTTTTGTGGTCTCTGCTAGGTTAGAATTGCTCTTGGGAGCAACCTGCTTTAGAGCAAGTAAGTACAAACATGGAAATCTGCAATGCATGCTAAGAGTTTGGATTCTATGGTCATATTGTGAATTTTAATGATGGCTTCGCAACCCACTGGATATGTTGACAGAGTAATATGAACTTGCCTTCCTGCTATGCCTCAGCTTATCTGCAGTTTTCACTGTCCCCAATTACAGACTTAGTGCATAGATTAAATGACTTTAAACTAGCTTAGAACAGTACTTGGAGTTCTGAGGTGTCCATCACCTATCTATTCATGGTTATGCACATATTTAAACTACAACTGAGCTGAACAAACTTATGCTCAGTGTTCTGATGAATGATCTCAGCTTCTCTTTAATTTAGGGTCTATTGATAACATCAATACAGGGCACTCATATAATATCAGGACAGCAGACACTGGTCAAACATTTTGGAAAGCAATTTTACCATATTAATAATTTAATGTGTTAATAGTTTCAGTCTCTGCAATTTTTAGTTTGGCTAATTTATCTTACAAAATGATTATATATGCATGAAGATAAATATAGAAGACTATACTGAAATATTGTTTATAATGACCTGAAGTATTTATTTCTTAACTGATTCGTTATGATAAATAATGCTATATTAGCTGAAAGCCATTTAAAAGGAGTTTCAGTCTCATGGAAATAAACAGCTAAAGGGGTTATTAAAAAGCTTTAAGGTTTTAAAAGTATATATATATATATATACACACACATATACATACATACATATATACATACATACATACATACATACATACATATCTATCAAGGATACATAAACATATAAAGAAAGAAGACCAGAAAATAAATGAAAGCAAAAAAAAAAAAAAATCCTTAACAGGGCTAGAGAGATGGCTTAGCAGTTAAGGCGTTTGCCTGCAAAGCCAAAGGATCCCAGTTTGACTCTCCAGGACCCATATAAGGCAGATGTACAAGGGACCACATGTATCTGATGTTCATTTGCAGTGGCTGGAAGCCCTGGTATGCCCAATCTCTCCCTCTCCCTCCTTCCCTCCCTCACGCTTGCTCTCTCTCTCTCTCTGTGTATGTCTTTCTCTCTCTCAAATAAGTAAATAAACTATATTAAAAAAAAACTCCCTAACGTGGAATGTAAGAAATTCTACTTACACTTGTACACAAATACATGTGAATGTATTTGTGCATACATCCATGTCAGGTAATTAACAGTAGTTATTCTTGGGTGGACTTACTCACTTTTCGTTTCTGCCTGACCTCTATTTCTTTGTTATGTAAACTTTGCTTTTTTTTTGTTGTTGTTGTTGTTTTGTTTTGTTCTTTTGCTTTTTTTTTTAGGTAGGGTCTTCATGTTGTCCAGGATGACCTGGAATTCACTATGCAGTGTCAGGCTAGCCTTGAACTCATGGCAATCCTCCAACCTGTGCCTCCCCAGTGCTGGGATTAAAGGTGTGCACCACCACGGCCCACTTCTGCAAACATTTTAATGTAAATAAACATAACTTTGTTAATTAGGATAATATAACGAAAGCATAATTTTCTTTCAGACACCAATAGACTATAAAAATCAGACAAGCTGAGTTTAAATTTTATCTTTGTAGCTTTTTTTTGCTTGTGTGTGTGCAATGGGCTTATGGTGCATTGTGTGTATGATTTATGGTGTGTGCACGTGTGTGCAGACGCTCATCCTCATGCATGGGCACACAGAGGCCATGTGAGAACTTCTTGTGTTGCTCACCTGTGCATTTCCTGGAGACGGGATCTCTGCCTCAACCTGGAGCTACTGCCCGTTATGAGCCCCAGCAATTCCTTTGTCTCTGCCTCCCGAGGACGAGCGTTACCCATGGCCATGGCCATAACTAGCCACGTGTTGAAATGTGGGCTCTGGCCCAAGAAACCCTTATGCCTAAGTGGCAAGCGTTCGTAACTGCTGCACTATCTCTGCAAGCCGTCTATGTCACTTTTGGGCAGTGTCACTGGGCGAACTATTAAAACTCTGAAGACTTGTTTTCTTAGCTGTGCACTATACAACACTGAACTGTTTTTGACATTCAGGGGCTAAGAAAATATCATCCAACTTCTCTAGTACAAAGTCTGCCAGACCATAAAAATTCCAGAAATGGCATTTCTCGCCCTTCATTCCTATTAATTGCACAGCATGTACATAGTGAACATATTTTATTAAAAATAGACATACACTTCCTTTTAAAATATTTTTATTTATTTATTTGAGAGAGAGAGAGAGAGAGAGAGAGAGAGAGAGAGAGAGAGAGAGAATAGATACATCAGGTCCTCCTGCCACTGCGAATGAATTCCAGGTGCATGTGTCACTTTGTGCATCTGGGCTTTGTATGGGTACTGGGGAATCAAACCTGGGCCATCAGGATTTGTAAGAAAACACTGCTAATTGCTTACTCATCTTCCTAGCCCTAAAAACATATTTCTTTACAAATATTTTTACTTAGTTTGTTTTTATGTGACACAAATTTCTGTTTACTTTTTTTTACAGATACCAAATTGCCTAGGTTTATTATTATTTTAGAGATATAGGAAAATATATAATCTAAGGTAGGTATGAAATACTTAACATCTAATATTTTATAGTAGGCTCTTTTATATCCTGGTTTGACAATAGCCCAAGAAGACATTTCAAAGGGAAATAGAAAAGCAAAAACAACCATGTAGAAAAGTATCTTAAAATGTAAGCTACAGCCTTGATAGTGGCCATGAACTGTAAAATTACATGTAAATTCCTTTATAAGCTCTCCTATATTTTACAGATTTTGAAAAACTTAAAAATTCATTCTGAAACAATATGCAATTAAGTTGCAAACTTTTATTTACTTACCTCTAAAATGTATAGAATGAGAAAATGATGGAAGATACAAGATCTTAGCAAATCATTTTGCTTTCATCTTTTATGTTGGTCAGAATCACCAGAGTGAGCTTAGTAACTATGTGTTTCCCTACATTTGGATGAGGTCAACTAATCTCTACAAAGGAAGTCAGAACAATGGATTTGGGCTTGTTTCTACCATAAGGAAACACACTGCTCTTATCATTTCGGCAGTGGATGGGCACTGTTGCTTCATGGTAAACAATTCAGTACAACATTCGTCAAAAAAGTTGATAAGGTATTATTGTGGGAACAGCATTTGATTTTTGTAGTTTGTCAGAGTCTGTTATGATTGAGTCATTTGATTACGAGATCTGTGAGAAGGGCGTAGCCATCATAAAGCCTATTTCAACTAGGACTTCAGAAAGTTGCTTAGGTTTGGACAGTGGCAAAGTGACGTCAGTGGAAGCATCCATTTGCAGCTGGTTCCATGGTGAAGCACAAATCTGGAACAGGTGTGCAAGCCTAGGAGGATATACGAAGTCTTATGTTCTTATCATATTATTCAAGAGGACATAAAACCATCCAGCTTAGTTTCTTTTTTTGATAGAAAAACATTCGATTTGAGCTTGAGTCACTTTATAACCCAGAAGATCTATGTCTTCAACGTCTCTCTTCTTTCCTTTCCCAAAGCAGGATCCTGCAATTAACATTTCAGGAAGGCCATGGGAACAGAGCCCAAGATTACCTAGACAGCATCTAAAATTTTTAAAAATGCATTGAAATTTGATTTTCATCCCACCTTTTTGCTGGCCTATTAATGATGCGTGACTATTTTATGGACAGTTGCATGGTGAAAAACACTTATTGGTTTGCATGTTCAGATGAAGCCACCAGGCTTAAGCCTTGTCTAAATATTTGCCGGATGAATTATTAGCAGATGGTTATTTATTGTATGGATTTCTCAGCTTCTCACTCTGCTGCAGACACAAGTGCCAGGATCATGTCTCTAGAGGCACAGAAGAGATCAGAGTAAAGAAACTCCCAAGTGGTCCACTTAATTCTACTGAATATTTGGTCCAGTGGCTTGGCAGAGGGAACCTTTGCAAATGCTGATGAAAACAATCTGTTATGTCTCTGTCTGTCTCTGTTCAACAGGAGACTTGAAAAGATCAAATATCCAATATTATAAATGGGATATTAAGAGTTTTTTTTTTTAACCTAACAAATTCAAGCACTATAGAACTGCAACTTTGCTTTTCTAAAACTAATCAGTGCAGGGAACATTCATGGACATAAGTCATCTCATCTTGTCCTGAACTTAACATCCGTCCCCTTCTTGCCCTGTAGTTAAGGATGAGCCCTGCAGATGGTTGGTTCTCTCTAGGCAGAGCACACATCACCTGAATTCTGGGCCAAAGAGTTTGAACCATGGAAGCTCAGGGTGATAGTGTCCTCGAGGAGCCTGCCTGTCCATTTCTCAGCATTACCCAGGCCCATTGCCATGGTCATCAGGCAGGAGTGAGCGTCATCATCCTCCTCCCAGGAGGAAGTGCTCCTTTCCACGTGCTGTGCTCCCCATCCTGCTGCAGACACCACTTCCCCAAATCCTGCTCCATGAACCACTTCTCCCCATCCCATGCATGTGCCACATCGCCCCATCCTGACAGCCACTTCTCCCCATCTCTCTGTATGAACCCTTCTCCCCATCTCTCTGCATGAACCACTTATCCCAGCTCTCTGCATGAACACTTCTCCCCGTCCCTCTGCATGAACACTTCTCCCCGTCCCTCTGCATGAACACTTCCCCCATCTCTCTGCATGAACCCTTCTCCCCATCTCTCTGCATGAACCCTTCCCCCCATCTCTCTGCATGAACCCTTCCCCCCATCTCTCTGCATAAACCCTTCCCCCCATCTCTCTGCATGTATACTTCCCCCCATCTCTCTGCATGAACCCTTCTCCCCATCTCTCTGCATGAACCCTTCTCCCCATCTCTCGGCATGAACGACTTCCCCCATCTCTCGGCATGAACCCTTCCCCCATCTCTCGGCATGAACCACTTCCCCCCATCTCTCTGCATGAACACTTCTCCCCATCTCTCTGCATGAACCCATCCCCCCATCTCTCTGCATGAACCCTTCTCCCCATCTCTCTGCATGAACCCTTCCCCCCTCTCTCTGCATGAACCCTTCTCCCCTCTCTCTGCATGAACCCTTCTCCCCATCTCTCTGCATGAACCCTTCTCCCCATCTCTCTGCATGAACCCTTCCCCCATCTCTCTGCATGAACCCTTCCCCCATCTCTCTGCATGAACCCATCCCCCATCTCTCTGCATGAACCCTTCCCCCATCTCTCTGCATGAACCCTTCCCCCATCTCTCTGCATGAACCCTTCCCCCATCTCTCTGCATGAACCCTTCCCCCATCTCTCGGCATGAACCCATCCCCCATCTCTCTGCATGAACCCTTCCCCCATCTCTCTGCATGAACCCTTCCCCCATCTCTCTGCATGAACCCTTCCCCCATCTCTCGGCATGAACCACTTCCCCCATCTCTCGGCATGAACCCTTCCTCCCATCTCTCGGCATGAACCCTTCCTCCCATCTCTCTGCATGAATCCTTCCCCCATCTCTTTGCATGAATCCTTCCCCCATCTCTCGGCATGAACCCTTCCCCCCATCTCTCTGCATGAACCCTTCCCCCGTCTCTCGGCATGAACCACTTCCCCCATCTCTCTGCATGAATCCTTCCCCCATCTCTCTGCATGAACCCTTCCTCCCATCTCTTTGCATGAACCCTTCTCCCCATCTCTCTGCATGAATCCTTCCCCCATCTCTCTGTATGAACCCTTCCCCCCATCTCTCTGCATGAACCCTTCCCCCCATCTCTCTGCATGAATCCTTCCCCCATCTCTCGGCATGAACACTTCCCCGTACCGCACGCTGCATGAGGCACTTCCCCCTTCCCACTGCATGAGCTGCTTTCCCCCATCCCACTGCCCATGCCGCCTCTCCCCATCCTAATGCATGCGGTGCCTCTCAGTTCCAAACCTTGCATGAGCTGGCCTTTTATTTTTTTGGTAGGTTTCTCTTGTCTTTCTCTTTCAACCAGAAACCAGCTTCTCGTCCTTCAAACCTTCCTTCAAGATGTCATGCTCTTGAAGGGTTTGAAGCACAATCAGACCTTGATCATGACCCCTTTGTCTCAGGCTGGGCAGATGTCTCCTGCTGCCTTCACCATGTGTTAGTATGGCACAGTGGATCTGAACAAGGACTCTGGAGGCCAATGGCCCTGGACTCTAAGCCTGGCCTTGCCTTTCCAGTAAGTAGGGTTGCATAAGGCAAGTAACTTGCCTCAGTTTCATCTGATCAAATGGATCTGTGGCACTCTATCTTACAGGTTATGAAGTTAGATTAACAGACCTAACCTAATGTATAGAGTCACAATGCCTCATTCCCCCACAAGTGAATGCTCAGTGAGCTTGAACTAGAAATGTGCTTGCCTGTCATCCTTAAGTCTAGATTTGCTTTCCTAAGAAAAGATGCCTTAGATGGCAGTATATTCTCCCCGCTGGCACAGTGTTTGGTATCCAGGAAACTCCACTTACGTACTGAAGTTGTCAAAGTAAGAATAACGTCTGAGTCATAAAAACCCTGGAACTGGAAGGGCTTAAATATCAACATTTAGTTCCAAGTTCAAGAAGCAAGGAAGCACTTAGGTAGGCACGGAGTGCCACTTTTTTTTTTTTTTTTTTTCCAGGGAGGAAATAATGAAATGTTGAGATGATTCCGCCCTGCATTGCAAGCAAGGGCCTTTCTGAGTTATACCCAGAGGTTTGTGTCCATGTAGAATAGTCTATTATTGTTTCCAACAAAAAGCGTAAATTACAGGATGCCTGATAAATTCATTCAGAAGTGTTAAGAAAAACAGATGTTATTTTCCAAACCTCCTTATCTAACGATTCCCTCTCTCCTCACTCACTCGGACAGTTGAGAGCCAAATATAATGGAAAAATAAGTTGCCTGCCCTGATCGCTTACACACTCCACGGGGAGGGGCTGGGAGCAAGTCAGACATGTAAATTTCCCACACTCTCCTCATCCTTCTCTGAGTGGTTTAAAGAAAATGTAGTACTTGATTCCTTCAATTTTTCTACTCATGCAAGATGACAAATGCAATGGTCAAGCTCATGAATGACAATCTTTATTTTGTGTAATCAGAATTGTTCCATTTCCGCCGTATCCAGTCCCATCCCAGCGAGATCTTGTGCAGCCTGCAAGGACAGCATCAGTGAGCTGCAATCTGGTAAGGACTGGCAAGCTTTGGTAGGGAGCAGCTCCCCGAACACCACAGGTCCAGCCAGCTTCGGCCCTGGAGAAGTAGGCAGAGCCTACAAAGGGGAGGGTGAGTCGCTCCTGCCCGGCCATTGGCATTCTCGACATCTCCCCAGTCAAATTCAAAACCTCTCCCCTAAGAAGGCCAGACGTTCGGTGTATGGCTTTACAAGAGTCAATAACTTGTTTCGGTGTGTCACCAGCGGTCTCTGGGTACTTCAGTGCTCTTGGCATTTTATGGAAACAGTTAAGGGGAAGGCACACAAGTAGGGAAGCAGCAATAATGATCGCTACTGAGACTGACGCGACAGTAAAAGTCCGACATGAACCGTGACGAGGGGGCAACACGGAGCTCAGGGACCAGGGCTCTGGCCCAGCGCCTCTTTCCAGAAGTCCACAAGAAGGAAGGGCCAGTTGCCAAGGAATGTGGGATGGGTGCTCCTCTAATTTGATTGGCACATCTGGGATAAATAACATTTTCTGTACTTCATGCTCTTACTCTTTCCCATGATGCATCTGATTCTAATCATCTGTACACCCACTTATCATTAGGCACAAGACAGTAAACATGGGTTTCTGCCTAAAGGTTTGCTTAGAGGACACAGTTTGCATACAATATGCTCTTAAAACCTGTCCAGGCTGGATGATTTCTGCTGTTTTGATTCTGAATCTCAAAATAGTATTCATTTACTTATGAGAGAGAGAGAGAGAGGGAGAGAATGGGCAAACCAGGG
Organism: Jaculus jaculus; assembly: GCF_020740685.1. NCBI lineage: Eukaryota > Metazoa > Chordata > Mammalia > Rodentia > Dipodidae > Jaculus > Jaculus jaculus. Next base: position 87,213,194 of record NC_059114.1, read on the forward strand.
CCTCCAGCCACTGTAAATGAACTCCAGATGCATGTGCCTCCTTGTGCATCTGGCTAATGTGGGTCCTGGGTAATGGAACCTGGGTATTTAGGCTTCGCAGGCAAGGGCCTTAACTGCTGAACCATCACTCCATTTTTCTAAGAACATATGTGAGTAGGAACTGACTGAATAATGGTTAGTTACTTTTCATTACTTAGATATTACTAAAGGGAGGAAAAACCTAGCTCACTGTTTAGAGCAGGGTGTAAGGGCAGCTCTGAACAGGTATGGGTCCCAAGTTCCCAACACATTGTAAGTTGCATTGTTTAAGAGAAGGGTGTGCTTACAGTTCAAGTCAAGCTGTGTCCTTAGTGGCTATTTTCTATGCTTGCCTGCGGAGTTTCTTAGCTTCCTTCCTTCCCTCTTTCTTTCTCTCTCTCTCTCTTTCTTTCTTTCTTTCTTCTTTCCTTCTTTCTTTTTCTTTCTTTCTCTCCCTCCCTCTCTTTCTTGTTTTGATTTTTCAAAGGTAGGGTCTTGCTCTAGCCCAGGGGCACCTGGAATTCATCTATAGTCTCAGGCTGGACCTCAAACTCATGGCAATTCTCCTACCTCTGTCGCCCAAGTGCTGGGATTAAAGACCTATGATACCATTCCCAGCTAGATTATTTCTTAAGAACATATAGTTTCCTGAGTCATCCTATCCATTTTGGTACATATTTCCATGGATAAAACAATAAAATAACACACAAGGTCATATTTATCCTTAAATATCTATAGCTTCCACAGCTATATCAAGTACCTATTAGAAAGCATTATCAGGAAATTGAAAGCCACAAGACAAGATATAGTAAAATAATATTTATTTAATTCATATGGACTCAACCTGGAGAATCCCTGTATGCTATAGACTCACTGTGACCCTCTCTCACTCACAGGCGTACAAGGGTAACAGGGTCATTATGCTGCAGGACATATCTTAAAAGAACAAAGTGAGCCATTATAACATTAAGTCAAGGAGAGTTCTACTGCTGAGAGCATGAGATCTGGCCTGTCGTGGGACCAGGGAAGGACAAGCTCTTGACAGGGAAGTTTTTCTTTTCAGCACCATGGTTCTCCAAAGGGCGAGCTTCGTGTGAGTGACTCCGGTGAAGATTGCGCCTGTTTTCAACTTGGATTCCATTTTGCAAGCTGGCCAAAGCTAGAAAAAGGGCCGCTTATGCATCATTTTCAAACAGAAAGCACTTGGTGCCCAAAAATTTCTCCCACCAGGGGAAAGATACTCCAAATAGACCAGTGGATTGCAAGTCAAAGGGGTGACTGTGAACTTCCCTGGCAGCATTTCTTCAGGAAATGGCTGGGTGTGCGTACATCCTTGCTGATTACACAGAATGGCCCCAGTGCAATGCTCTGAATTGACAGGGGCTGTGTCCCAGAGCTGTGTTGATGATGGCACATTTCCTTGAGTGTGTGCATGGCAACGATGGACACAGTGGAAGCTGTGATGTTTAGGGAGGTGGGTGTCAGAACAGTGCGTCTGGTTCAGGTCCCTAGCTCCTCCTGGCTAGGAAGTAAACCCAGTAATTACTCTGCTCATCTCAGCTATTTCATTCGCACAATACGAACAGAGTTCGGTTCCTAGGAAAACTGAATCAATTAAATGAATACAGATACAGTTTATAAGAATGGCTAAGACAAGTCTGTAAAGATTTTAATTTCTTTTACGCTTAAATAGATAAGTTGGGTGGAGGTAAAATGTCATGCCAGCAATCTCCACATTCATTTCCTGAGATTAAGAACCAAATGAATACACAAAAGCCTGCATTTTGAAGTTACAGTGATTGTTTTTAATGTATTTCTGCATGTGCACATGTGTGTGCATGTGTGTGGTGTGGGTCCATGTGTGTACAGGTGGGGGTACACCACACGCATGAGTGCAAAGGCCGGAAGGGGACACTGGTTGTCCTCCTCGGTCACTTTCACTTTCTTTCCTTCACAGAGTTTCTCTCGCTGACCTTGGAGCTTTTAACTTTCTCTTACACTCACTGACCATGAGCCTCACTGAGTCCCCGTCTCTGTTCCCCTCTGTCCCGTGGGAGGAGGCGTCTGTAGCCTTGCCTGTTTTTAGGGAAGCTACAGGCAATACTAGGGATTGAACTCAGGTCCTCATGCCTTTGCAGCAAGTGCTGTTAGCCACGGAGCCATTTCTCCAGCCCCAATATTCCTTTATCTCGTCATCCATTTGCTACCACGTTTATTAGCTTTCACTTCAAGATCCCTCTCAAATATAATGAAAGGAAAAATTAATTGCAAACTGTAGCCGGCAGATCAAGAGGAGAGTCACACACTGCATTTGGTGTTCAAATAGCTTTTTAGTACTTCTCTTTATTCATGATTTCTTTCTGCACGCCCATTACCTGTGGACAAATGCAGTCGGATAATATAGACAATTCCACAAGGATAATTGTTTTAATCTGTGCACTATTTACTGAGAGGCGCGTGAGAGAGTCATGTGTTGTCAAGTTCTACCTTGCCTAGTATGTAAATCACTCCTTTGCCCAGCATGTCCATGTCACATACACTGCCCACCCATCAGTCACTCAGTAACTGAGTACTTCAACATCACAGTGCTTAGACAGAGAGTTTAGTACTACTTTTGGCTTCATGTTCCCACTAAGGCCCTGGAATGCATCTTCTGTTAACAGTGTGGAAACTGATCAAAGTAAATGTGGCTTTATGGTCACAAAACATTTAGATCCCAAAGAAAATATTCATATTTAGGGTAAGTGGAAGGCCTTGAAGTATTTTTACTGTGTGAGAGAATCACATGTCACATTAGGAACAGGTGGGAAGGCCTTTAAGTGTTTCCAGTGTGTGAGAGAAACACTTGTACAAACCACACACAAGTAGAGCTCATTACCAGGACAATAATTTATACTTTCAGCCTTAAGAAACCTCAAAAACATACTCAGTCTCAGCAGATGCCATCTTGAATTTAGTTTTCCAGAGAAAGAATGATTTCAGGCAACCACATTTGAAAGCATTAACCCTTGGCTTTGTTTCCTTTTAAACAGCCAAGGATTCAGTGCTCCAGTTAAAAAGGATTTTCTGCTGAAGAAACTAGGCTCCTTCTTTTCCCTGAAACAAATTTCTGGCTTTCAGCCACAGAGTTTTATTAGCGAGCTTTCTCCGTTAGTTAAATGATTCAATTAAAGCATGCACGCATGCATACACCAAATCGTTTTCACTTTTTAGTATGGTGTGTGCTACGATGAGTTTCCTTTAGGAAAGGGAGAATGACCTCACTGAGGCAGAACTGGTAAGACACACAGAGAAAAATTCAAATTTACACTGAATTATCAACTTATCATATCATATTACTCATTCTGTACCAAATAATTGCACATGTGACATACTGTATCTATCAGCTTATAATGTCTAATATATTTCTAGAAGTACAATGGATGGGTATATTAGTCACCCATTGCTATGTAGCAAATTATCACAAACAATATATCTTTGACCACTATTTAGTATCTCATTTGTGTGTGTGTGTGGGGGGGGGGAATCATCCAAGTCCTTTGCTTCGGAAGGCTTCAGTCAAGATGTTGGGTGGATGGGACTCTTTCTCTCCTATAGGGAGAATTCCGTTCCAGGAGCAGAAAACTAAGGTTCCTGCTTTCTTACTGGCACTAACTGGTGGCTTCTCTCAGCTACTAAAGAACCCACATGGGTCCTTGCTACTTAGTTACAGACTGTCTCATAACACACAGGTCATGTCTTTAGGACCAGTAGGAAAATCTCTCTCTTTATGAAGTTCCTTGTCTCCTTCTGAAAGCATGCATCAGATTAGACCCAGCTGGGTAACAGTCCACTCTCAGAGTAAAGTGAAACCAACTCATGTGGGCACTTAACTTTAAGAGCTTGCATAGTCTATGTGAAATGAATGAAAGAAACCCTATTGCACCCATGGGTCTTGCTTATGCCCAAAGAAGGCAATCAAAAGATGTGTAAGAGGGCAAGAATGTAGGGACCATCATAGAATTCTACCTGGCATTATAGGTAAAAATGCCTAATTTGAAAATGTAGATACTGGCTAATTTGTACTCCAGAGGGCTTGGAATAATTAATTATAAGTGCACCAGACATGTATGAATAGTCTATGTCTCCACATGGCATCAATTTTTAAAATATTCTATCTTTTTTTATTTATTTGAGAAAGGGAGCGAGAGAGAATGGGTGTGCCTGGGCCTCCAGCCACTGCAAATGAACTCCAGACATGTGTGCCCCCTTGTGCATCTGGCTAATGTGGGTCCTGGCGAATCGAACCTTGGTCCTTTGGCTTTGCAGGCAAATGCCTTAACTGCTAAGCCATGCCTCCATTCCAACATCAAAATTTAAAAATGTCAGTTCTTTATTTTGCAACCTAATTGGTCAAAAGTATTGTGATTTTAATACTGATCTCACTGACAAGGAGATTGAGCACAATCACATATGCTCACGAATGCTCTCAATATCGTTTTTATTTACCTTTTGTATGGATTTTTTCTTTGCTGAAATTAAATTGCTTATTTTTCCTATTTACTTATGGAAACTAGTTCTAGAACTATGGGTCAAAGATACCTGCATGTGTTGTATATCTTTTGTATTTATTTATTTGTCTTTGAAATAAAATAGGTACCTGACCCAAACTTCCCCGGGTGGACCAGTAACTTGCTTGATCTGGAAACATAAGCAAAATTCAACAAGTTTTTCCTTAAGAATGTCTGCATTAGACACACATCCACACACGTGGACTTCCATACATGAATACACATACACAGGCAAAACATAAATTTTAGAGAGGTTATTTCAGTGAATCCCCATGTACTGCCAATGGCTTTGGGCATTATCAGTTTGCTCAAGCTTTTCTTTTTGTTTTCTTTATATCACTCTACCCATCTCAACATACTTTTTGAGGCAAATTGAAAACTGCAAACCATTTCATCCACAATTACTTCCATGTGTCTATATGCAAATTATTAAACACTCACATAACTATGAATAAAAGAATGTCTAAATTTAAAAACAACAAACAACAACAACAAAAACAGCAAAAGAAAAAAAAAAAACCTTAAGCCCAACCAAAAAGCATTAGTCAACAAATTCATCACCATGTAACTAGGAACTTTGTAATGGGAGGGACCAAGTAAGGCACCTCTCTAGCTAGTACAACCAAGTTTCTGCCCCACTTTGTGGCTGTGAATGTCTTTCTAAAGCTTCCCCATTGTGTTCCCTCTATGGGGCTCCTCAGACACTTTGGATTTAGAGCTAGTTCAGAAGGGCTTGTTTGCTGAAATAAATCTTAGAATTGTATTGTATTTTGACATCCTTCCTAACAGACCTTGCTGACTTATATTTTTTTCTCTCATATTTTTAAAAACAAATGAAACATAATAGTGGAAAATCAAAACCAACTTAAGTGTCCCTTAGTTTGTTGAAAAAAATTACCTTATAGTCACAAGAAGCAGAAAAATGATGTGGACTCATAAGACACAAATACACAGAAAAGAACTCAAAGTTGCAATTAGTTAGAGACATGTTGTTATAGTAATCTATAGCTGTAATCCTATAGGTTATTAAAACAGAACACATGGGGGCTCAAGAGATTGCTTAGTGGTTAAAGTGCCTGCCTGCAAAGCGTAACAATCTGAGCTCAACTCCTCAGTACCCATGCAAAGCCAAATGCATAAAGTGGTGCATGTATCTGGAGTTCATTTGCAGCAGCTAGAGGCCCTGGTTTGCCCATACCCTGTCTCCTCTCTCTCTCTCTGCTTGCAAATAACTAAAAATGTTTTTAAAAACATGTGATATATATGCATATATATTTATTTAAATAACCTAATATTCATAGTATATATGCCCACACAGGATAGCTGACGTATATCAGAATTGGATTAGAAACTGAGCTTCCCACTTTGAACAGTTATATATTTTTTCCTTTAATTTTGCAGTAAGCTAAGTTTTACTGTATCGATGAAAAGAAGATAAGTAATGACACACTGATGTTTAGTCTACCTCAATAGGAAGCACTGGATCTTAATTAATCTTAGTTGCATGCATATTATTGTGTTTTATATTTGAGAGACGTACATTTGGCCGTATGAGCTCTTTCCAATTCCTTATGCTAGGTGCTGGCATATTCTTTATTTTTTTTTAAAATATTTTTTTAATTAATTAATTTATTTGAGAGTGACAGAGAGAGAAAGACTGATAGAGGGAGAGAGAGAGAGAGTAGGCTCGCCAGGGCTTCCAGCCTTTGCAAACGAACTCCAGACGTGTGTGCCCCCTTGTGCATCTGGCTAACGTGGGACCTGGGGAACCGAGCCTTGAACCGGGGTCCTTAGGCTTCACAGGCAAGCGCTTAACTGCTAAGCCATCTCTCCAGCCCGCATATTCTTACTTTCGCCAGCTTGGGAAAGGAGACACTGGGCCTCAGAGGGTCTGCCACTGTGGCTTATGGACAGGCGTCTTGTAACCTGGCCGCTCAAACCCCCAGCGGAGTGTCTACCTCCACCACCAATGACAACTTAGCGCAGGCACGCAGTTGTATTGGGCAGATGCGTGCAAAAATACTACGCAGAAGAACGGCGTTTAGTGACAGAGAAGCATGCAGAAATACGACAAACAGAAAAATCTTTGAAATACTCTCCTCAAGGTGAAAGGAACCGTTCCTCCGCAGTAACAATTTGCGCACAACAGCTAATTCAGAGGGGTCAGTAGACTCAGCTATCGACTTGTGTAGTGTTGGTGACGAGGCAGGGGACAGTCCCAGCTTGCAGGCTGGCTTCACATCTGGCATGCGACTCACCAGGCTATGGGCTGAGCTCAGGAGAGGGTATTCTGACATTAAGGTGGCTTAAGGTACAACTATACCCTACTGGGTCACTGGCTCTCGGGGCTTTTTTTTTTTTTAAATTAATTATTTATTTATTTGAGAGCGACTGACACAGAGAGAAAGACAGATAGAGGGAGAGAGAGAGAATGGGCGCCCCAGGGCTTCCAGCCTCTGCAAACGAACTCCAGACGCGTGCGCCCCCTTGTGCATCTGGCTAACGTGGGACCTGGGGAACCGAGCCTCGAACCGGGGTCCTTAGGCTTCACAGGCAAGCGCTTAACCGCTAAGCCATCTCTCCAGCCCCTCTCGGGGCTTTTTAAATATTCATGACTCGGTTATTTCGGCCGTATTTTCTTTTGAAGAGATGAAGTCTGTGAGTGAGAGTCGCTTTTCACACAGGAATACGGCCCTGCACGCCTGCTGGAACATTCGCCCCCTTTCTGGCACCGCTGTTAGGACTTCTTGGGGAGTCCCATGTACTCATGGGGTCACGCTGCTCACAGAGCCTTGGCTTTTCTGTCACCCTAAAGTGCATCTTCTATTGGGATCTGAGGGAAGCAGTGGAGGCCGCTGGAGACAATGGAGGAGGATCGGTCATGGTCTCTGCTGTAACGTCCTGACCTCAGCTCACTTCTGTAGCTCAAATATGCCACATACCTTGGCCTTGATGCTTCGCCTGACTTTCTCTTCTTGTTCCACGGGTGCACTGAAGAAAAGCTCTGCAAGCGGCCCCCACAGAACCAAAGGCCAGCACAGGGCAGGTGTCCTAACGTCACGGCGACTGCTGTGTACTTGCAGTATTGAAGCCAGCTAACTCCACGCCTTCTGACTGGGACAGGAGTAGGGAGCAGCTTTTAGGGTGAAAGTGCCCACTAGCTATTGGGATGCCCTGGCAGCAAAGGAAGCCGACCTCAGAGTGAGCAGCAGGGAGATCCTTCCCTCTTCCTAACACTGAAGCACAGTGAAGGGCCAATCACTATGCAATTAATAACTTCTAGCAACTGCTTTTCCCTCTCCTGTTTAAAAAGCAGAAATCCATATTTAAAAAAAAAATTTAGATTTTTTTTTTTTTTTTGATTTTTCTAGGTAGGGTCTCACTCTAGCCCACGCTGACCTAGAATTCACCATGTAGTCTCAGGCTGGCCTTGAACTCACAGCGACGCTTTTTCCTCGGCCTCCCAAATGCTGGCATTAGAGGTGTGTGCCACCGTGCCCAGCTTCAAAAAAGGTTTCACCTACTGAGCCTGTCTCATTTCCAGGGCTAAACTGCCGTGACTGCCTAGAGTATCCGCAGGCAGTCAGAAGTAGATCTATCAAAGGAAAACAGAGATTCATTTTTGTTTTTAATTTTTAAACTGCATGTGGCATTTCTCTAGAGAAGTGGGGACTAAAAGTTTTAACCTAATCTTTGGAAAGCACATATATTTTGCTAGCCCTGGACATAAATTTATTAAAGGTTATTCATCTAATGTCTTCTTGGCATTTCGGTTTTCAAATCTTAAAATTATTTTATGAATTTACGATTTTAAAACAGACAGATCAAAAATAAAATTACATCAATTAAACAACAAATGTTATGCCTCTAGAATTCTTGGACATTCTAGAAGTTTAAAATTCTACTTTAATTAATACTCCAGGTATAGCAATCTGAGGTGAGCAATTCATGGACATTGACTGTTTTTGGAACGCTATTTTCTTTTGTTCTCTTAGGATACATGACGTTAGGCATATTCTTAAATATCTGAACAGTCATCCACAAAGAAAGCAAGATTCATATGGCCTTGTTCATGCAAATATTTGCTGAATTCCTACCATGTAGGATGGTATGTCACAAAACAAAACAGGCAATGATTTCTACCTTTTGTGGCTTCATTCACATGGGGCACTCACATAATAAGCCAGCAAAGAGGGCTGGAGAGATGGCTTAGCAGTTAAGCGCTTGCCTGTGAAGCCTAAGGACCCCGTTTCGAGGCTTGGTTCCCCAGGTCCCACGTTAGCCAGATGCACAAGGGGGCGCACGCGTCTGGAGTTCGTTTGCAGAGGCTGGAAGCCCTGGAGTGCCCATTCTCTCTCTCTCCCTCTATCTGTCTTTCTCTCTGTGTCTGTCACTCTCAAATAAATAAAAAATTAAAAAAAAAATAAGCCAGCAAAGAAATAAACAAGTGTGTTTGCTGAGGTAAAAAGTGTTGTGGGGCTGGAGAGATAGCTTAGCGGTTAAGGTGTTTGCCTGTGAAGCCTAAGGACTAATTCCCCAGAACCTACATAAGCCAGATGCACAAGGGGGCGCACACATCTGGAGTTCATTTGCAGTGGTTGGAGGACCTGGCACACCCATTGTCTCTCTCTTTCTCTCTCTCTCTCTCCTCTCCCTCCCCTTCTTTCAAATAAACAAAAATAAATAAATAAAATAAAAAGTGTTGTGATATCTGTGAGACTTGCAATCATTTCGTGAAAGCTACAGCTATAAACATATCTATTTAAACAGCCAGAAAATAGAATAATTAGTTAACAGCATTAAAAAAAAATCAGGGAAATAGAGCAATTTTTCAAAAAGTCAATTGTCAAGAAGTTAAAAATCTCATTCTACAGGGCTGCAGGGAGCCTCTCTAAGGAGAATTAACATCCCAAATATTTGGTCAGGAGGGGAAACAGCGATGATGGTCCTCTTCCAGGCACTGGAGTAAGAGACCCAGCCCCCAGGGTGGAAAGAAGTCCGAAGGGTCCTCAGAGCCCACCCTGGCAGAAGCAGGCACCGAGACCACGCTGCTTCACCCTGAGGGTCAAGTCCCATCTGAATTCTTGGGCTTCCACTGTGCGCCTGTTGAATTCTCCAGGCTGGTGCCAGAGATTGAACGCTGGGCTTTTGGGATGTCATCGGGTCCTGCGAGTGAAGCTCTCACGGACGATCGCATTGACTAAAAAAAGCGACCACAGAGAGATTCCTCACTCCCTAGGCAAGGACACAGCATGGTTGGTGGTTCTTGGTGAGTGACTGACCATGGACTTGTAGCTTCCAGAACTAAGAAACACATCGCTGTTGCGTGGAAGCAACAGCGTGAACGAACTATACGGTATGGGAGTGGGATGTTTGGGACTTTCTGGGGCCACATCAACCCATGTTTCTTCCTGGTCTCCAACACATGGGACCACAGTGTGCTGGAACCCTGGACACCAGTCCTCTTTCTCCATGGCCTAGCAGCTGCGTTCCAGGAAAGCATCATAGAAATGTCAACAAAATAAAAAGATGAAGATCTGTTTTGCTCCTACACAAGAGCATTCTTCATCTTATTTTTGTTTTCACACTAGATGTTTCTTTTTGTTCTCCCCCCACCACATCACCTGGGGTGCTCTCCCATAATTTTTCTTTAAATGATAAGTTTCAATATTTTATCTCAAAAAAATGTCCCTTCCAGTTTAAAATTAAAAAAACATGAACAACCACTGAAAACAAAATGTGTCACATAGCTACAGCCTGAGACCAAAGCTATCAAGTGTAGAACGTAGTTTCCTAACTGCTACGGAGATAGTTTCAAGGAAGATGTTTTCCACCAGAGTTCTAGCTATCTTTGCTTTTCACAATACTTTAATATTAAAAAATAATTTGGAGGCTGGAGAGATGGCTTAGCAGTTAAGCGCTTGCCTGTGAAGCCTAAGGACCCTGGTTTGAGGCTCGATTCCCCAGGACCCAAGTTAGCCAGATGCACAAGGGGCGCATGCGTCTGGAGTTCATTTGCAGTGGCTGCAGGCCCTGGTGTGCCCATTCTCCCTCTCTGTCTGCCTCTTTCTCTCTGTCTGTCACTCTCAAATAAATAAATAAAACAGAAAACAATTAAAAAAAATAAAAAATTCTTTTTGTTTTTCCTTTTATTTTTCTTCTTCTTTTTTTTCTTTTTTACTTTTCTTGAGAAAGAGAGAATGGACCCCTTCAGCTGCTGCAAACTCCAGACACATGTGCCACCATGTGCACCAAGCCTGTGTGGGCCCTGGGGAATTGAACCTGGGTTCTTAGACTTTGCAGGCAAACGCCTTAACCACTAAGTAATCTCTACAACTCATAAAACAAAAATTTTAGAACTGGAAAGTGATTAGCTAATGCATTATCTACAGAGGGTGGTCTAGCTTAGTTCTACCTAGAATTTGACTCTAATCACCTTCACTAGACTCAATCTAAACATGCTTGTGTTAATGCCAGTTGTAAACAAACATAAAATTCTCCTTAAAACAAGCTTATCTACACTAAGTCCAACTGTAGTCTCTGATTAGCTCTTTGCAACTTAAAACATATTATGGTTTCTTTTCCTTTTGACAGTCAGCTCTATAGGGGAAAACTGTCTCAAAATGCCTTGGAATACCATTAAATGTCCTGGAATTTACTCTGTGCATTTTAAAAGAACAGGCTCATACTGACCTTTATTGAGCATGCGCAAGTAAAGGAAAATTAAAGAATTAGTGTTACAGGAAATATTAAGGTTTTAAGGTTCCAATATGAAAAGATCATTTTACTTCATAAGAGAGTGCCATTTGCAATGTTTCATATTACAATGAAACTTTATGTCTGAAGATTACTGTGGCTTCGCTCTGAAATGGGCAACTGCACTCCACTTATCAATAAAGCATTAGCCACCCCACTATTTAGACTCATCAGTAACATCATGCTTATGCCTGAAGTTTCTTAAGACTATCAATTCTGGATGTTTCTGCTAGCAAAAGGGAGATCTAAACATGAAAACTCTATTCTGCAATGACTTGTCATGGGGGAGGTGGCAGAATATTCCAAGAGCTCACAAGTGGGATCATTTATGGGCAAAGGGTGAAGCAGTTGACAACTTATTCTGTATCTCCTGCTAAGGTTCCTCCAGGAGGTTCTCACGAGATAGGATGTGACAGCCCGGACATCTGGTTGACAGGAGACTGAAGCTGGACTCATTTTGCTCTCTGCTGTTAAACTTCACGACTTCTCCAACAAAATAGGACCTGTTATGTATATAGGAGCTGGTTTCATATTACCTCTGAAACACAAGCCTTCCCACTGTTCCTCTTTCCAACTTCCCCCAGGCACTCCAACAAATCAGGGCCACTTCTGCATAGAAACTTAGCATGGCTTATCCTTCTGTCTGGGGTTTCCTTATCAGAATATCCATAGAATGCATGCCTAGCATGAGTGATGCTCCAGGTTCTAGCCCCACCATTGTAAACAAGATGAAACATCAAGACAAAATAAAATGAAACTTACCACTTGGCATCATACAAATGCTTGCTTAAATACCAACTTTGCAGTAATGCTTACTTGGGGCACCTTATTTCAAATTCCAGTCCATCCCCTGCCATCTAGATCTTTCTGATCTCTTAGCATGACTTAGATCTCCCCTTTCCTTTGTTCAGGATACAACTTATCTGTTTCCAGAGTACTATGTATTTTTCCATGTATTCTTTTTGTTTTTCCTTTTATTTTTCTTCTTCTTTTTTTTTCTTTTTTACTTTTCTTGAGAAAGAGAGAATGGACCCCTCAAGCTGCTGCAAACTCCAGACACATGTAATTCTTAAGTTTTCTTCCTTTGCTAGAAGTAGACTGACTTTACCTTGTTCACTGGTATATCTCAAAGTTCTGAAAACAATTCCTAGTGTGCAGTAAATATTTAATAAATGAGTAAACGAACTTGGCAGAACACTACATAAGATACATACACCACGAAGGATGGACAGCAGGTGGATTTTGTGCACCATGGTGTCCTCAGGACCTACGGCAGTAACCAGAAAGCTGATTTGTTGAATGCGTGAGAGTGCAGAAGTTGCTCACAATCTTCGTAAGTACAAGAGCCTGCATCTTCCGAGATTTCAGTTAGGCACAGTCAGCTACTAACCATAAGTACTAGGTACAAAATTCTGGAACTAAACAGTAAAGAAATTTTAAACATTTTATTACATTGTTACAATTTTTATATGGTTCACTTTCATTATTATTAATAATTATTGTTGGTCCCTGAATTAAAAACTAAATGTTATGGCAGTTAATGTATAGTCTGCAGAGCATTTAGTAAGAACTGGAGTCTTCAACATCCATTGAGTTCTAGTAGGAATGATCCCCAGTAGAAAAGAGAGGACTACTGTATTCATTAAAAATAAATTATTTTGGGCTGGAGAAATGGCTTAGCGGTTAAGTGCTTGCCTGTGAAGCCTAAGGACCCCGGTTCATGGCTCGATTCCCCAAGACCCACGTTAGCCAGATGCACAAGGGGGCGAACGCATCTGGAGTTCGTTTGCAGTGGCTGGAAGCCCTGGAGCGCCCATTCTCTCTCTTCTCTCCCTATCTGCCTCTTTCTCTCTCTGCCACTATCAAATAAAAAAAAAAAATTAAACAAAAAAATAAAAAAAATTATTTTGACTAGCATGGGGTAAGTTCATACCAACAACAACTTCCCAGAGTTCTGTAGCTGACTTCATATTATCCACGATACTACAAGAAACCTTATTAAAAAAAAAAAAAACAACTTATTTTCATCGAAAGTTTTTATATATGTATATAATGTATTTTTATTTTGATCTCCCCTTTCATTACCTTCTCTGATTCTTCCTTCTTCATTGCTTTCCACTGAATCCCTTCTTCCCAACTCCTCCTCCCTCCACTGTGATGTCCTTTTATTGTCCTCCTCTGCCATCCGTGACAGAATGTGGATGGCCAATTATTCGGTGGGTCTTTCATTCCCCCCCCCACAAGATCTTCAAAGAGTGATGATTTAAAAACAAATTCTGACAAAGGTGTCAGCATCTTTTCTACGAAGTGAAAAGTATGTGAATGATTTGTTCTCTGACAGAAACATCCAGGACTCAGCAAGAGCATGAGACTTCTCCAGTGTGGTGTAAGGAGGTCAGACTGCCCTGCACCAGTGCCCCGCACCACCCCAGATGCAGGGTCAGGAAGTTGCTCTCTAAAGACCTCTACTTTTCCATTGGAAAGATCATCAGCCTTTCTGGGCTGCTGCCAAGCTGAAAAGGAGATGTCGGGTAAAATACTTGGTATTTTTCCTTAGTGCTTATATAGCCGGTGATGGCCTTGAGTAGTTATTAATACTGAGTTTCTTAGACATTATAGTCTGCATGAGGGTAGAACAGTAATTCATAAGTCACCCACTATTTATATTTGGGAGCTGTTAATGGTATATGTTTATTCCTGTTAAGTCATGACTTGATTACCAAGCAGAGTGACCCTTAAAATACAAAATCTGTAGTTTACAATGAGAAGTCTGGCTCAATTACACAGGAGTGTTTCTTATTGAAATGGGATAAACAGATTCTGTAATTAAAGAATAAACAAATTAGTAATCAGTGGATTTGTTCATATTTTCTCCTGTTATATATTCAAGATGTCAACAGTGCAATGCACATGATGTTGATGCGATTGAGAATGGAGCTCCCAGAAGTCTAGGATTTCAGCATTGACACATGCATGACGTAGAGAGAGAAGGAAAGGACAGCAGTGAGAGCTGGAGAACTTTCTGGGGCCACAGTTTCAGTGGCAGAGCTTGTGCTTTTAACTCCTAAGAAGGAAAAGTCAGGTGATGGCACTGAATTCATAATCAGGGAGATACTGTATTTCAGATTGTCCAGCATGCTTCTCCCAGCTTCTGTTCAGAACAGTCGTAATTTTGTTTTACATGTGGCTTTCATGGAAAGGAAAGATATCATTGAAAAACACCATATACTAATCAAGCCAAAGTGTAACTTTCAAAAGTTTAAAAGCATGAATCACAAAAGCACAATGTATAAGGATCCTCTTTAATGAAGGATACAGCAAGATGGATGTGTGATTCAAAGGCAACTGAGCAAAGACTGTGTAGATAGTAAAGAAAGAATTGTGGAATAAGGTTTCTGAGTCAGCTACAAAAACTCAAGGCAAAGTTGCACAGGAAAGAAAAAGCCCTGTTTTTGTTTGTCTTTCAAGTTAAGGTTTTATTCTAGCCCAGGCTGACCTGGAATTCACCAGGTAGTTTCAGGGTAGCCTCAAACTCATGGTAATCCTCCTGACTCTGCTCCCTGGGATTACAGGCGTGCAGCACCACGCCCACTGGGAATCCCTTTTTTGTTGAACTTTCTAGAACAAAAATCTCCATGTTGGCATGTGACATCATAGACCGAGGCTTCTAGTCAATAGCTCTTAGCCAGTCAGAGTTACATTCCCTGTGTAAGTACACAGATCTTGGGTGGTCTTACTAGCCAGTGACACTGAAATTATACGTTACCATTCTTTGCCTAATTTCTAAGTTTTTGTGTAACTTCATTCCTAGTAAGAATCCTACTGGAAACTGAAAATAGACTATCATGCCCAGGACTTTTGCATATTCCTGAAAATCACTCAAAACTGTACTGCTTTAGAATATATCAAGGAACAAATAACTCGCTTGCTTTCTCCCCCAGAAAGCACGATTTTTAGGTTTGTTCAGACAAGAGTCAAGCAGATGTAACACAATCATATTTCATGATATTACAAGGCTGCTGTCCTCAGAGGTTACTTGCTTTTATTATGTTTTTTTCCACTGTTGAGGCAGCCCAGACAGCTTTCTCTATGTGCTGCCCTTGGGGGAAAGAGCCATGCAAGGAGAACTTTAAAAACAGGCCTTTGAAATTCATAGCAGAGACAACAGTCCTCAGAAACAGGATAACATAAATGCACCAGAAAGGCCTGAGACTGCCCAGGAAGAAAAATTATGTTGGGTTCATTAAGCAGAGGCTGGAGTATTTAGAGATATTTTACCATAAATCCTGGACAGGGAGGATGCTTCATGATTTACAGCTGCTTTTTTTTTTTTTTTTTTTTTTTTTTTTTTTAACTCTGAAGGCCAAGAGATAGGATGAAAATGATTACAGTGTGTGTGTTGGGGAGGGAAAGAAGTCCTGATGAAGGGTCCTGGACAAAGTGAGGCCCACCGATCTCCCAGCGCAGCGGCTGCATGTTCAGTGTGTGGAGCGATTGCATGCAGAGGCAACTGCATACAGATTGCTGTTCATTACCTTCATTCCTAATCAAAAGGTACTGCGATCATCCCCCTGCTCCTCAACTCCCACTCCATCCCACAGCCTTTACACCCCCTTTGCAAGAGAGTTTTCTTTCTATTCTTCAGGACAGCATCCGGATACATTGATTTGAACTATGTTTTCAAGACCAAGAGCCCTAGAACACAGTCCATAAAAACAGACATGCAGTCGACCCCTGCCTCTTAGCCTATTAAAACATTCCTGAGAGTTGTGTGTTTGCCTGTGTACTCGGGCTTCCCTGCAGGGTCGGGTCTTAGAGATCTGTGAAAAAGCGTAGGCATGGCTTTCCTGAGAACCCTTCTGAGAGCCCAGAAAGCTATGCATTACTTGGTCAGCACATCGTAGAACCCCAGTCAGCATCCTGGCTATGGGGTCCATGTGTCCTAGACATGCCTCCTGGGTCAGGTCTGCCCCTAAAAGGAAGAAAACTACTGAATACCATCTGAAATATCAGAGGACACTGTGGCATTCAATGTGCAGGAACTGGCATTGGCAAGGCCTGAAAGGCACCATGTCTTGTAGACCCACTATTTAGGATGGGGCGATTCCACCCCAGCTATTCATCCATCCAGCAAGGGGGGCATTACTGAGAGTTCCAATGGAGCTGTGCGTCTGAGGCACACTGCCTGTGCCAGCAGTGCATGACGGTTTCCAGATCACACTGAAATTGCAGTATTTTCCCCCCTAACTGTATATGGGATAAGACGTCATTGGGTTTAGCATTTTGTCTTCAGATTATGAGAAAGATTTAGATGCCAGGATTGGGACTGGAACCCTTCTGATTTGTGCATCTCCAGGTATGACGATTTTGGTGAAATAAAAGAGAAAAGAATAAACAGAGAGGACAGTGGGAAATTGCTCTTGGTCGGCAGCGAGCAGCTCAGCCTCAGGACAGGGTTGTGCACGGAGCCAACCACCCCCCCACCCCGGCTCAGTCTGTCCACAATCCCCCCATTTCCACTCACCATCCCATGTTTCCTAGGGTCAAAGACTTTAGGGACCAAGATCAGATCCATGGTCAATATGTGCTTCATGGACATAATTTTCATAAAATATGGAAACTTAGTAATAATTATGTAAGTAAGGCAATAAATTACACTTTGGACCTGGAGTGACCCTCAGTTCAGCTGGGCCTGAGATCTGGTATCCTCTTTAAAGTTAGTGATGGAAGGGATACTTAACTTTTGAAATATTTTCAAACACCTAGGTGAGTCATTTTTAGGTCTCTCCCAGGACAGGCTAGCATGTTCTGAAGTGGAATGCTCACTGGCTTCAAGGCAAATGTAGCTTTGCTGGAGAGAGGGTTGAAAATCACAGGAAAACGTGGCCACAAACATGCCAAGTGTGCCCTTGCTTAACTTGTCAACATGAAATTCACAGGGTGTGCATTTCAAATGTCAATGATTTTGAGTTCAGTTGACTTTAATTCCCCCAGTGGCCAACCAGACAAGAAGAACGGACCCAAGCACAATCTCCTTCTGGGTCTCCACAAGGGAAGTTGCCATGCGGCGCATACTATCAAATTGCTAATAATATGATAATGTTTCAAAAGCAAATGATGATGTCCAACTTTCCAGAGTTAAAATAAGTACTAATATGCTTACTTTCTAGGAAGACAAACTGAGTTGAGACTGACAAACTTCAATGTTAATCAGGGACTTTTAAAGCAAAGAGTCAGTAAGTGTTAAGATGAGAATAATTGCATATCATTGCAAATCTCAAATCATTACCATATGTGACTTGGGTGACTCTCCACATTTGAAAGAAATATGGGAAAGGAATAGAAATGTGTGTTTCATTTAATCACTTATTTCTTGAGATGATGTTGAAATATGGCATTTAAATGCATATGAACTGTAGTTGTGTTTTTCTAAATTATACAAAGTGTTCATTGAAAAAAACTATATGATTCTTAGTAAGTTTTGAATTTAAAGATGTCTAGGGACTAATAATTTAGCACAAATACAAAAAAAATCAATAAGCAAAACCCAGGACTTAAGACCTGGTTCTGTGGATAAAGTGCTTGCTGCTCAAGTTGGAGTACCAGATTTTGCTTCCCAGACCCCACATAAAAATCAGAACCCAGCCAGGTGTGATGGTGTACACCTGTAATCCCAGCACGCAGGAGGCAGAGGGAGGAGGATCATGATGAGTTCAAGGCCATCCTGAGACTATATAGTGAATTCCAGGTCAACCTGGACTAGAGTGAGACCCTCCCTCAGAAAACAAAACAAAAAAATCACAACCCATAAGAGTCTCCCGTCATCTCGGCACACTGACAAGCTGATGCTGACTGGATTTCCACAAAGCTCTGAGCAAGAGAAACTTAGCAAAGAACAAGAGCATCCAGATCCACAGATCCTCTAGTGAGGTGGAAAGATGAGCCTGGCATGTGTTCTCCTCTCCCTCTCTCTCTCTATCCCTTCTCTCATGCACACACACAAAATGAAAAAAAAAAGCAATAATTAAAAGAAACTATAAATACTGAGATGCATTTAAACCCTCCAAGACAGTTACTATCAATGAAAAAGATAAAAAGAAAGGCTTAGGATGGCTTTGAGACATGAAGGGTTAATTTAATGCCATTCCTGAATAAGGATATGGATTTTAACTAGCTAGCGAGTGCACCCCGAGAAGCATATGTCACTAACACCCTAACAGTCTAGGCTACCGGTCTGGGCAGGATGATATGAGTCTTGTCATTCTAATTAATAATACATTACTAGCAAAGATACTTTCACACTTCATTTCTCCTATGTAATTAAAAATTGCTCATAATCCAGAGATTTATTTTTTCAGAAATCAAACAGTATCAGGCTAGGTAGAAAAACCTTAATGGCAGGTTTCCTATGGTATTTGCTGCATTGTCTTCCTCAAAGCCCTGAAGTTATTTCAGAGTGATTTGATGACATCTTGTGCACATTGTATCCAGACGGGCATCTCCTAGATAGTAGCTTAGCTCTAGGATTTCCACTATAAATTCTGATGGGTCTTTCCAAGGCATCCTGGCAGATCTGTTGACTATGCAACCCAACAATCCATGTTGACAGCCTTCCACCTCACTGCCTGTACCAATCACGCAGCAAGAGAAGAAAAGGCTCCTTGCTGGAAGGGGCTCATACGTTTTGTGGGATCAATGGAAACAATCCTTTAAAGTGGCATTTCGATGAAGGTTTACTTGTTTATTCAACTCATATGTCAAACTAAATATACAACACCTAGCTAAATCTTAATTTTATGTAATGAAATTATTTTAGGGTATTGGTTTGTTCCAAATATTGCATAGCACAAATTTAAACTGATGAAATTATATGCTACTTGCCTGAAAACCAAATTTAACTGGTGCTCCATATTCTTATTTGCTAAATCTGAAAAGGGCATGTCAATCGAATGCTATAAGAAACAGCCAACAACAATATCTACATGGCAGCCGGCTATTTGGAACTTAGAAGATTTTATGTGTTCCTACTATGGAAGTCAATTCATGGAGATTTATTACTTATCCATTATTCAGGTGGTGAACTGGAAACACAGAGAGAAAGGAAAAGCTGTCAGGTGAAGGTGAGTATCTTCAACCCACATGAGAAAGCTTGTGTGTGATTTCCTCTCCTGACAAGGTCAAGGTTTTCCATTCCATGCAGGGGAGAGGAGAAAGTCTTGAACCTCTTGATAATTAAAGATAAATGCTTGATCAAAAGCCTTAACAAGGGCTGGAGAGATGGCTTAGCAGTTAAGTGCTAAAGGACCCCGGTTCGAGGCTCAGTTCCCCAGGTCCCACGTTAGCCAGATGCACAAGGGGGCGCACGCGTCTGGAGTTCATTTGCAGAGGCTGGAAGCCCTGGCGCGCCCATCCTCTCTCTCTCCCTCTATCTGTCTTTCTCTCTGTGTCTGTCACTCTCAAATAAATAAATAAATAATTTTTTAAAAAAGCCTTAACAATTTTGTTATGGGCTGTGATTTTACACTTTTTAGTCTGAAAATGTTCGCTGCAGGTGCTACCAACTGCCGTCACAGAGCAATGAATGTTTGAGTTGTTCTAAGAAAAGTTGTCTACAATTCCAGTCCTGTTCTAGTGGCAGGCTTTGGATGTCTGACTCCTCCAGATCTCATGGGGAGATGTGATTGCTACTGTGACAATATGAGGAGGAACCACCTTTGAGGGGTGAGGGGGCCTGTGTGGGCTTCACACATGAAGGAGTTAATGCAGTCTTTTTAAAAAAAAAATATTTATTTATTTGCAGCAGAAAGAGATAGAAAGAAGAGAGACAGATAGAGAAAGAATGGGCATGCCAGGGCTTCCAGCCAGTGCAAACGAATTCCAGACACGTGTGCCTCTTGTGCATCTGGCTTACATGGGTCCTGGGGAATCAAACCTGGGTCCTAGGGCTTCGCAGGCAAATGCCTTAAACGCTAAGCCATCCCTCCAGCCCAATGCAATCTTTAAACAGTGTGTTTGTGATAAAATGGTCAGTGTGCCTCTGTGTGCGCCCTCATTTTTACTCCATCATCTACCACAGCGTAATGATGCCACAGGAAGTATGTCAACAGATGCCAACAGCTTGATTTTGAACTTTCCTAGAAGGGAGCAAAATAATTTCTTTCATTATGTATTCGTAGATTAGGGCAGTAGCCAAATCGCTTGTCCTGCTATTCGATATGCCCTATTTAAATGGAACTGCCGAAATGAACATCTTGACTTTGACATAACTCCACTTAACATGCACGTGTGTTAGATCTCGCATCTAGGAAATCCAAAAACACATTAGATAGAGCTACAAAAAGTCAGACAGAAGAGGCCAAGACACTGTGGGCTAGACAGACACCGCGTGTGTAGCTCGGGGCTCATCTTGCTTGGACATGACCTTTCTTGATGCTGAGACAGCCTGAGCACGCAGTGATGTCGCAGCATATGAGCTGAGTGGAGCAGAGAGAGGTCCCAGAAGACATTAGTGCCGCCCGTGTTTTCCCTGCACTCAGAAGAGGGCAATCTCCACCCAGGAGCTTGTTTTCTCTAAGCACTCACATTCTGAAAGCCAACACCGCTCGGTGAGCATCTTCACCTTAGCCCTGCTGGGTGAAGTAAGGAGCAATCTAAATATTTCATAACGTGGACTCCTTCTGGCACTTTCAACTCAGTTACGGCTGAAAATAAAGGCTGCCAGGAGTTGGTACTGATAGTGGCCAGACGTCCCCAAAAGATCACAAGAAACTCTCCACCCGCTTGGAGTTGCCTTCCATAGAAGCCTTCTTCAATGTCTGAGACCTCTCAACTAGGGGAGGAGTGTGGCCCACATTTTAAGACCCTGATTTGTCATTTTTTCCTCGTGTGTGTGTGTGTGTGTGTGTGGTACACGGTGTATATGTGAGTGCATGCACATGGTGTACGCATGAGTGTGCAGATGCATGTGTTTTGTGTCCATGCCTGTGGGTGATGCCCTCCTCTGTTGCCCTTCCACCTCGTCTCCCTGGCACCGTCTCCCACTGAACTTGGAGCACCCTGTGTTTCAGTGAAGTGACTGACAGGGAGCAGCCGTGGTCATCCTGTCTCTCTGCCCACGTCAGCACTGGGGTTATGGGCATAGCAACCACGGCCTAGCTTTTTATGCCGGTGCTGGGGAAACAAACTCAGGGTCTCGTGCTTGCTGAGCCAGAGCTCTTACACACTGACACACCTCTCCAGGCCCTTGTCTCGAAATTGCCAGGTCACTGACGCTCCCCTAGGAGACACACGTGATGATCTTCAGGCCACAGTGAGCTCGGGCACAGGAATCCATAGAATCTAAGCATCTCTGGGATGGCTTCTTGCGTGGTGTAGGAGACAGCCTCAGGTTGCCGGGATGAACCTCCAGACCAGACACAGTTTATGGGAGGAAGGGATCTATCTGAAGCTTACAGATCCAGGGGAAGTTCAATAATGGCAGAGGAAGCTGGCCCCCTTGCACAGGTCCAAGACTCGACAGACAGACAGACAGACAGCTACAGCACCACAAGCAAGCATCCACCAGCCGCTCCAGGCGAAGCACAAGCGCTCTGCGCACCTTTATACAGAATGCCAATTCTACCCCACACCTTAGGGCTGGACCTAGGAGCCACGCACAGTGACACCAAGTTACAAGCTGGAATAATACTCCTGAATTGTGGGGGACACCCATTCTAAGTGCTGAACTTCTCCTTTACTCCCTCCCATAGGAGATAATTAAAATCAACAAATACTCTCAAGAATTTTAATTCTATACGTTAAGCTATTAGATGGAATTACTTTTACATATTTGAATTTCAAATCGTAAAGTTTAGAATAAAATTCAGGAGAGCTGGGAAAGTACACAAAACACCAAGGATAACATCTCCCATGAAAGTGAAGGCATGTGAATTCAGAAATTAAAAACCATTTATGAGCCGGGCATGGTGGCGCACGCCTTTAATCCCAGCACTCGGGAGGCAGAGGTAGGAAGATCACTGTGAGTTCGAGGCCACCCAGGTCAGCCTGAGCTAGAGTGAGACCCTACCTCAAAAGCCAAAACAAAACAAAAAAATGTTTATGATAAAACTTCACAGCATTGTAGTTCACAAAAATAATTAGAATAATTTATATTTTAAAAAATAGTTTTATTATTTTCAAGCAGTGAAAGAGAGAATGATTGAGGATGGGTGTCACAGGACCTCTGGCTGCTGCAAATGAACTCCAGATACATATCCATTTTGTGCATCTGGCCTTATGTGTGTAGTTGGAATCGAACCCCAGTCATTAGGCTTTGTAAGAAAGTGCCTTAAGCACTTAGCAATCCCTGCAGCCCAGGAATAACTTACAGTTTGATGTGAATATATCAGGCATACCTTATTCAGATGCATATATAGTCTTGTAGGCTCAAAGCCAGTGACAACCTCAAACAATTCTAAACAAAGAAATTCCAAAGTTCCGCTTATAATCTATTGTAAGATATATTTGGCACTTTAAAATCCAAATTGTGATTTCTTTTTTTTTTGTATCAAAAGTTCATATCCTTTATAAAATCTTTTTTTTTTTTTTATCAAATAGGCATTACTTTACTGGACTGAATTCAAGTAACACTAATATTTATAGATACTTTCCAAACTGTCTTTGGTTTGCAGTAATACCAGAGTAGGAATGGCTAAAATAGTTCTATTAATACACTCACTTTGGTTGGAAGCCACATTAGCAAGCATAACAAAAAACATAAAAAATAAACATTGAAAACTGGACTTTTATGGCATCTGCCACAGCTTATAGGTTTCATTAAATAAATACGAAGATAATTAAATTACCACAAATTTTAACTAAAAGTTTATTATTTATTTTGGCTTAACATAAAAAACCCAGAAAGTTTATAATATCTCATGTTCCAAAAATTAATATATTTGATTTACTAATATAAAAACATATCACAATGAATTAGGCTCACATCTGAACCTCACAGGCTAGCTTGAAAATTCATCTCACTGCTCGGAATGTGGGTTTTAAATTTGTGAAAAGATTGGTCTGGAAATTTCTAAAGTGTCCTAAGTTATGAAAATTTCTGGTTCAGGGAATAGTTTTCAAAAAGTACTGAGAGTACATTAAAATATGCTAATACTAGATCAGTTACAAACATCTAGTTCTGTGTTTTTCTACAGAAGTAAGTGTGTGAGTCTGGGGTATTTAAAGCAATGATAGAAAGAGCATAGGATGTGTTTCCCCCAAGAAGATGGAAATCGCTATAATTTGAAGTCTAGAAATAGAATGTTCTCCTTTGAAACACATTTATCTTTGAAATAAATGATTTGAGCTGTAGAACATATTTAACTTCTTTTAAAGAGACAAATTTTTAATCTAATTTTCTGGGCAAACACACGTGTTAACAGCAGAGGGCGCCACAATCACAAGCAAAATAAACAAAAGAAAACCTGGATGGACTCAGGGCCGGAGGTGCAGGAGAACGCGCCTGGGCGCCAGGGCCACGGTCAGGTGGGAAGGACAGGTTTGCTAAACGCATCTGGGAAGCAGACGATGCAAGTTTAGGTGGCATTTCAGCATAGGGAAGCGCTGTGATCCTCATCCCTGGGTGTGTTTGGAACATTTCATTTAAGTTGGGACACGAGGAAGAAGGGCGCATGATAGGTATCCCCTACCAGGACGCCCTGAAGATGGAGGCAGCCACAGCTCGGACACTGGGTCCCGGGAGGTGGCATGTCTGCAGGTTAGAGAGCGTCTCCCCTGAGGCTTGGAGCAGACTTCGGTCACCAGGTCTGGAACACGGAACTCCTAGGATTGCATGCTTGGAATAAGTGTGGACAAGGGCCTCAAGGGCATCATAGCTGTTCCCAACAGCACCAGGTGACTTGGGGCGTCTCTAAGCATTGGCTACCTGAACTTCATTCATGGATCCCATAGCCATGAATCTGGAGAGAGGCTGCCCGTGATCACTAAGAACTTGCAGTCCTAATGCATTAATTATGCTTGTCATTATGTCAAATTACGGCAAGTCTGATTTCCTTCCAGGAAATAACTATGAGATTACATATGCTTTTGAAACACAAGCCCATTATTTTCAAATGACAGGTTATGGGGAGTTTGATGAGCTCAGAGATCTGTTATTGAAAGTAACTAATGATCATAATGGTTCAAATCAGTACAATAATGATGAAAGAATTTGCTAATGGATGCTTCTTGTTGACAGACATAGCTGAGGAACACAAGTGTGTGTTGTCCACAAAACACATATGCATCGTTATGTACAGAAATTGCCTTACACGGAAGCCATCGCTCCCACGAAGCTGTAAGACCTGACTGGTTACCACATAAAACAAGGGAGGGTCTTTGAAACCAGAACTGGGTTTGAACGCAGCTTCTCATTTGCCAGCTATGCACACCTGGACAACTTCCTCTGTCTCACTGTCTCTCTAGTGGTCTCTGAAACAGTAGAATCACCGGGGAATGTTCCAGAAATGGCCTCACCATTGCCTTCCTGAATCAGAAACTGGATCCAAGGATAATTTTAACAAGCTAATGCGCCAGGTATGGTGATGCACGCCTTTAATCCCAGCACATGGGAGGCAAAGGTAGGAGGATCGCTGTGAGTTTGAGGCCACCCTGAGACTACAGAGTGAATTACAGGTCAGCCTGGGCTAGAGCAAGACCCTACCTTGAAAAACAACAACAACAAAACAAGCTAATGCATAAATGACATGTGAACACTTGAGAGACTCTGTTCCAACTGTGTGACCTCACTTTCCTCATCCACAAAATGGGGGCAGGTAAGGTTGTTGTGAGAAATAAATTAATATATATCCACAGTGATTAGCACATGATAAGTAACATGCAAATGATCTAACACTTCTTCTAACACATATAAGGAAAAAGAGTAACACCACCACAAATATTCAATTTAATAATAGAAATATTACCTATTTCATAGAAGAAAAAGATATTATATAAGATGTAATTCAAGGGTTGGAGTGATAACTAAGAAATTAAGGACTCACAATAGGAAGATTGAAATGAATAATTACAATTTTAGAGAGCGTTACTTACAGTTGGTTATATAATTAAAGCTCTGACTCTAATTAATGGCATGACTGATTATTTCCTACCTTTGGAAACTAACTCACAGTGAAATGATCCACTCAGAAAACCATTTTTTAAGAAGTCATCATGCTGTAGACCTGGCTCAGTGTTGTAGGGAAGTTGACGAAAACCTTGTCATCAGGGAGGTGGCATTCAGTCAGGATGGCACCCACTTCTCCTATGCCTCTGGCCACCCAGAGGAATGATGCCAGGATAGCAGGAAGGAAGAGTGAGGAGGGAACCAGCATTTCCAGAAGCAGCTGCGACAGGGAAAGAAAGCTAACGTTCACCCCGATTTATGTCCCGAGCTTCACTGCCCTTCACAGCCTGTGGGGTCAGGGGCCCCTGTCCTTATTGACCCTAGAGAGAAACATTTCAGAGCCAGCACTTGGCAGTCAAAGTACTCAGAACCACAAGCCTATGATCAGTGACAGAAGATGTAGCTGACAGCAAACAGGAAGGCTGGTGCAGGAGATGGCAAGACAAGATCAGAGGGAGATTTCCTTCATGGGGCTTGACCCAAAGAAAGAAAGGAGAACGTGCGTGGGAAACTGGAGTTGAAAGGGCTGGAGTGGAGGAGAGTAGGTGAGAGTTGAGGGGAGAGACTTGCCTACATTTCCACGGGTAAGTAAAACAGGAGGAAGGACAGAGCGGAAGCAAAGACAGTGTGTGCTGTGGGAGGAGCCCCTGCAGGGTAGAGATGGGTCTCTCACAAAGAATATTCGAGAAAGCGAGAAGCCCCTAAGGGAAACATTCAAGGCCGAGAGCAGAGTGGGGTGAGTGTACAGGAGAAAACCAAGAAGAGACCAGGCAGCGGGGCTGCCCATCTTTCCTGTGCTGTAAAATAAGCTCTTTTAGGGCTCAGGCGAGGAGCTTTCTAGATCTAGGTTTGGAGTTCATTCCACAAACACTGTTCTTGCATCTGCTAGGGACACAAGTACAATTCAGATGCTGTTTCCACTGGACTCTGAATAGCGGTCAGTCTATCTTCATCTTAAAACTCAATATGGGGCCTGGTTTTGCCTCTCAACACACTGAAAGGGGGGTAGGGTTCCAGAAAGAGCTTCGCTATGGGACTGGGATCTAGTTTCCATATTGGAATATTCAAGATCAATTATCACGATACAAATTGGGGGAAAAAGGGGCTGGAGGGATGGCTTAGTGGTTAAGGCGTTTGCCTGCAAAGTCAAAGGACCCCAGGTTCTGTTCCCCAGGACCCACATTAGCCAGATGCACAAGGGGGTGCACATGTCTGGAGTTCATTAGCAGTGGCTAGCAGCCCTGGCATGCCCATTGTCAATCTCCCTCTTTCTCTGTCAAATAAATAATTAAATAAAATATAAAATATACAAAAACTGGGGAGAATACATAACTCTAACCCATCTTTCTGATGAAGTATCTATTCTCTGTGAAGGTTTCCTATCTGTCATAAAACCTCAAAGCTAGCTCATGCTGGGAGGTGCGTTGATGGTGACTGTAACTGTGTTCTCATGGGGCTGTGTAGTCACTTAAACACCCTTCAATTTGCAAAGTGGCTTGTAGGAAACAAACTCAGTGCTCTTGTGGATTTCATCATGATAGTTTTCAGAGGGTATGGAATGTTAAGAAATATATTTTTGTGTTTAAAATAGTTTTAAATTATTTATTTATTTATTTACTTATTTGAGGGAGAGAGAGAGAGAGAGAGAGAGAGAGAGGTTGAGCATGGGCTTGCCAGAGCCTCCAGCCACTGCAAACGAACTCCAGATGCATGCACCACCTTGCATATCTGGCTTACAAGGGTCCTGGGGAATCAAACCCGGGTCTTTTGACTTTGCAATTAAGTGCCAAGCCACTGTGGGGCTTGATTTAAGTGTTCCCCAGAACCTTATGTGTTCTGAATCCTTGAGTCCCCAGCAGACAGCAGTTTGGGAATTCACTCCTCCCGGAGGCAGTGTAGTGTTGGGGCTTATGGGTGTTGTAGACAGCTTTCTCTTGCTAATGTTTGGCACACTCGCCTGTTGCTGTTGTCCACCTGATGTTAGCAGGAGGTGATGTCCATCCTCTGCTCAGGCCATCCTGTTCCCCTGCCATCATGGAACTCCCCCTCGAGCCTGTAAACCAAAATAACCCACCCCATTTCCCCCCCACAAGCTCCTCTTGCTCGAGTGTTTTCTGCCAGCAATGTGAACCTGACTGCAACAACCATTACACCATCTCTCCAGCCTAAGAAATATATTTTTTTATTAGAGATGTTGTTTTCTC
The DNA here is from genome assembly GCF_020740685.1 of Jaculus jaculus. Classification (NCBI taxonomy): domain Eukaryota; kingdom Metazoa; phylum Chordata; class Mammalia; order Rodentia; family Dipodidae; genus Jaculus; species Jaculus jaculus. The sequence goes on from NC_059114.1 coordinate 87,240,883, forward strand.
CACTATCCTTGGTTTTATGACATTTGATTCAAAGTGTAAAGACAACAATAATTTTTACTTTGTCTTCAACATTGTAAATATACTGAGATCACTCCTGGAGTGAAGTACCCTGATGGTCACTGGCCATCAGAGTGATAACATAATGGCTGCTTTCTTTAAAAAAAAAAAAAAAATTAGTGTTGATTTCCAAATATCCAGATGTTTGGCCTTTGCTGACACTGTCCAGATGAGCGATTGCATTTGCTCCGGTTTCATACAACCACAAGACATCATGGAGCCGCGGCCCTCTAAACTGCAAGTATATAACTAGAAATCAAAATTATTCTCTAGAACATGGGACTCACTGAGCAAACTTGGCCTGCAGGCCGTTCCCAGCCCATTTCTTTTTCTTTTTCTTTTTTTTTAATTTATTTATTTGAGAGTGACAGACACAGAGAGAAAGACAGATAGAGGGAGAGAGAGAGAATGGGCACGCCAGGGCTTCCAGCCTCTGCAAACGAACTCCAGACGCGTGCGCCCCCTTGTGCATCTGGCTAACGTGGGACCTGGGGAACCGAGCCTCGAACCGGGGTCCTTAGGCTTCACAGGCAAGCGCTTAACCGCTAAGCCAGCTCTCCAGCCCCCAGCCCATTTCTTATGGTTCCTCTGGCTGCTTTCACTACAAGGTAGAGGGGAGTAGATGAAGGTGAGCTGCTTGCCCTTACCGAGAAAAAGCTGACCAACTCTGCTTTCCTTAGACAATTGCCATGGCTGTCGTTCAGAACTGGGAGCATATTGGTTATTTTGTATATGAATATTAGTGATAAAAATTCTGAGTCATTGCACGGCAGAGAGATCAGTGGGGTTTGCATGGAGGTCATTGGGTTAATTGTTCTTCACCCTGGAGATCACTATGTGTTTGGTAAGCAAAATAGCTAACTTCAGGTTAAATTGTTTGTGTTTTTTTTTTTTTTGTAGATTTTGTTTTTATAATTAGACTCAACAAGAATCTTAAAAAATTATTTATTTATTTATTTGAGAGAGTGAGAGAGGGAAAGAGGCAGACAGCGAGAGAGAGACACAGAGAGAGAGAAAGAGAATGGGCGCACCAGGGCCTCCAGCTGCTGCAAATGAACTCCAGATGCATGCGCCACCTCGTGCATCTGGCTTGTGTGGGTCCTGGGGAATTGAACCGAGGTCCGTTAAGTGCCTTAACTGCTAAGCCAGCTTTCCAGCCCTCAACATAATTTTTTAAATGGCTCATACACAAAGTATGGGAAATGATAGACCATTAAAATTTACTCTAATATCAAGACTTAAGCCCACCGTATTTCATTATGAAACAATTATTGCTAGCATGGTTTTTATGAAGAATGTTACATTTACATTGAGGCAGAGGAAGCTCAAAAATAAATAAAACATTATAAAAGATAATTAGTTTACTACTTTTCTAAGTGATTTAGAATGTTCAGTTTTGACGAACGGCCTTCATGCTATTATTTAATCTTTTAAAAGAAAGGCTCAAGCTGGGTGCAGTGGTGCATGACTTTCATCCCAGAACTCGTGACAAAGAGGTAGGGGATAGTTTAGTTCAAGGCCACCCTGAAACTACATAGTGAATTCCAGGTCAGCCTGGGCTAGAGTGAGACCCTAACTCAGAAAACCAAAACAGTCAATAAATAACATACAAAGGCTTAATTTAGTTCTCTTTGCACTAGTGAATTTGAAGTACAACACACACATATATATGTACACTTATATATGTGCACACATCCCCATGTGCACCTTACACAAACATACACACATGTGCACATACCTCCTCATGCTCATGTGCCCACACATACATGCACACATGCACTCGCACACTTTGTCTAGATCAGTATTACACCAGCAGTTCATGCACAGATGCAAATGCATTCCGAATGAACCTAAGGACTGGTAGATGTAATGCAGCTGTGGCCCAGGCCTTGTCACACTCATGACAAGCCTCCTGAGTGCTTGTTGACTCTAGGTCCCATAGAATTGCTTTCAAGGAAATACAATGCTTGAGGGTGGATTTGCAGGCAGGTTTCCAGTCTCTAAAGAAGTTAGTCACTTTTCCACCAGTATGGCAAAATGAAGACAAAGACTTGGAAGCAGGAAACATTTATTTTGTCTCAGGGTCTGCCGTAGTCATTTGGACTTGTTGCATTGGTCCTATGCTGTGGCCTCAAATAATTCTGCAGGGAATAACTGCTCACATCATGAGACAAGAAAGGAGGGGCCGAGGTCCCAGTAGATCTCTCAAGACCACGCCCCCAGCGGCCTCACCTGCTCCTGCGAAGCCCCACCTTACCATCTGACAATTAAGAGCCGCCCTGTCTGCTCCCTGGGAAACTTCCTCCCACCACATCTAATTGATGTTAGCGACATCTTTCCCATTTACAAATGAGTAAATGACCTGCCCACAACTTACATCACACCTGAATCCTGATCTGGTTTTTGTGTTTAAGTCTGACAGCTTTGACACGTCACCTCTGTCAGTCACAAGTTCCCCATGGAGTAACTAAATGCCTCTCTGGGGAATGTAACCACGTTTGCGCATTTAAACTTTGGCTTTTAACAATGGTTTTATTTGCAGAGCTGCATTTTTCTTTCTCATCGAATGCTTAACATGACTGGTGTCCTGTGAACTTGTGCACAGGTGAGAGCAACTTTCATGTTTTTGTAATAAAAACATTGCGCAGGTGAACTATGAGAATTGTAAATCAACTTTAACCTTGAGGGTGGTATAGAAAACTTGCAAAATATTTGTGTCTCAATAAGCAAGTAAATGTGCTTTCTTTCTTTCCTTTTTTTTTTTTTTTTTAAATTCAGGTGTGGTGGTAAAGAAGCTGAAAAATCTTCATCTATAAATAAGAAAAATATGGCCAGGAAAGGATCATGATCTTATCATGCAAACACAACAGTTTTATCACTAACCCATCCTGTTAGTTGCTTGGTACATCAGGATTAGGCTATCAAATTAGCTCTTTGTTCAGTGGATTTAAAAAGGCAAGTCCTTACAAGGGCACCAACTACCAGAACAATTCATGGAAGAGAAGGGTTACCAGCTTCTCCAAGTGAGAAAAATCCTTGCACAGATGGTTTCTCCTTCTTCTACCCACTCTCACATATTTGCCTTTTCTCAAATTTACATTTCCAAAGTGAACTAACAGATAAGACACTTTTTATTCATACACCTAAGAACAGAAGAGGGTATTAGATGAGTTAAAAAGAAAGCTACTTTGGCCATTTCATTCCACTAGTATATTTTGGATTACTTTCTAATAGAGTAATAAGGATCAAATTGAAGATAATAAAATAATGATAATATTTCTCTTCTAAGAAGTTATTTTTGAGCATCTAAAATTTTCAAGGTACATAAACATATTTGAATTATGCTTTACAAAAAGTCTTAATATAGATAAGGAAAATCTGAATCATGCTAGTGAGAATCCAGCAGTAATTCACATATGTGTGTGTGTTTGTGTGTGTGTGTGTGTGTGTGTGTGTGTGTGAATATACATACACATATATATTTTTTTCATTGCACTCTCCAGACAGCTTAAGGTGAAATTAATGTTACAAATTAATCTAAAATAAATTACATTTTCTCAAATGTAGCCACTGGCTTTCACCTTACTAACATGCCCTTCAGCCAGAAACTCAGCCATTTGATTTAATGCAGGCTCCTGAGGCTTGATGAAAGCAAGAAAGTGTGAAAATTTAAACCTTTTAAAGCAAATACAGAACATCTTATAGGTGATGAAAATAATTGAGTAAAAATCTTATTATTTTACTTGAATCCCTCACAAATGTATTCTGTCCTAAGTGGTCAAGTATCGAGATGGAGTAGAAATAATGTTCCAAAAATAATCTATTGAAATGGGGTTTCCCATCTACAGAAGATGACTTTCATCACCTTTAAATATTTCTCATTAAATCAGGATTAACTCTCAAGGTCCTTACTCTGCAAAGGCCCCACTGTCAATATGCAGAAATCCAGGGAAAGTTGCTAACGTCATTATAAAGGCAGTAATGCCCTAAAGAGCTTAGCAAGTTTTCCTGTATAATGAGTCCAGTAAAGAATTCCGTTTCCATGGAGGTTGGAGAGCTATGCCGCATTAAAATCCTATTCAAATCTTGTGCATTTATATTTCTCTGTCTCTAAGACATATCTTGTAATGACCTTCCCTTTTTTTTTTCATTCTGTTCAATGAGATAATTAGTCCAAAAAATGTTATAAAATGCCATTCGTTACAAAGGAAGAATCCAACAGTGCCTCCTCAACTGGAAGGCTGGTGGAAAAATTGGTGCCAATGGGTTTATAGGATGTAAAAGAGCAATTTAGTGAAGATTATTAAGTACTTAAAGAAAAATACTGTGTTAAATTAAGTACACTTTGAAGAGGCTATGCACTTGGAAATGGTTGCTCATTGGAGACAGGATTCACTAAGCCCAGTGACTTTTCAATAGGTGAGAGCAGAGTCCAGTTAGCAGCCCTTCAAAGTATATGTTATTGGAATGGAAAGGTTATGGTTTTTAACTTATTTTCTATTTTTGGCAAAGTCAGGATCTCATAGTCTTCTCTTGAGTATTTTTAATGCAGAGTAGTATATTAAGTAAATCTATTAAAGTTGGTCTTATCAGGCATTTTCAGACCAATCTATCTGGTCATAGAAGCTTTCTCATGAAAGATTCTTATAGCCTAAATTATATCTTTTCCCCAAATTCACTCTGAAGTCTTGACTAATATTACCTAAGACTGTAACTCTCTTTGGAGATAGGGCCCTTACAGTAGTTATTCAATTGGGTGTATTCTAATACGATATAACTAGTTTTTATAAGAAGCAGAGATGGAATCACAGTCATAAATAGAGGGAAGACCATCTGAAGACACATGGAGAAAAGGAAAGAAAAGGAAAAAGTTCCAAGAAGAAGTCAGCCCTGCATCAGTTTTGGACTTCTACCTATCAGAAGTGCAAGAAAACATGCTGGCATAGTTTAAAACACTCAGGTTGAGGTGCTTTGTGATATAATAATTCTTCTGAAAGTCCTTTAAATTTTTCCTGGCTATCAGTTTATGTGTTTTATTTGTTTGGAAAGATAGAAAAGTTGAAATGCAGATGTAACACTTGAATGTTATATTGTGCTTGATTATGTAAGAAATACTTAATAACTTCCTCTTAGAAAACAAGATATGCATTAAACAATGAAAATAGTGAATAAACAAGATAGATCCCCCCCTGGATTGATGATTATTTTTCAATGGCATCTGTTTATTTCCTTATTATTATTATTAATGATGATTGCTAGCAGTGAGGTAGATGTAGGGAAGTTAAGAAATAAGAAATATCTGTCAACTTAAAATATTTTCCTGTAAAAATGAACAAAGGGACATGAATAATATGCATTTAAAATTTTTAAAAATACCTACTACACTGTTATCTATACTATTCTACTTGCTCAGCAAAATATTTTGTGCTTCAAAAGAAATTTTGGGAACTTATATTCGTATCAGGAAGGTAAAAGTTCAGGATTTTAGCTTTGGCTAATAAAATACCTATCATTAAGATACTATGCTTCAAATGAGCATGTTAGCACCTCCTCCACTTTTATACAAATACAGTATTATTTTTATGACATTTTTGGTAATCCCTTTTCTTCCTTCTTAGCTTAATGCTTCAGTTGTTTACCACTGAACTGACTACCCTCATTCTTTGTAGTCTGGCTCTTGGGAGTCTAAAACACTTATATGCATAAATAATTATTTAAGTAATGTTTAATTCATTGAGATTCAACTATATATTAATGGCTAACATCAAATGTTATGTCTGTAGCAGGATTTGTGCTAGAATCACAGTTTATGAACACTACCAGATTTACTTCACCTAATAGGTGTAGGTGTTTGACATCAATTCTATAATTGCACAACTGAACACTTCTGTTTGATTTTTTTTTTTTTTGATAAAAGGAAATGAATTTGTAGTAGGGTAAACAATTGGGATTGCACACCAGATTCCCGTAGTCTCAAATCACAGATGAACAACCCATTGGATATCCTCAAGTTGAGAGATGAGAGCTTCTCCATGGGTAGTTAACTTTCAAATTAACATTTAAATAAATAATCATCTTCATACGTTAATAGAACAAATAAAGATACATATATTGCTCTCAAGAAAATAGGATTACATAAATGTGTATGATATGGTGACACTGATGCATAGGTGTAACATTTAGCAACATTTTATGATATTGGGATGAACCTCCAAACCAGACACAGTTGAGGAGAGGAATAGGATTTTTTTCTGGCTTACAGATCTGGGGCAAGTTCCATTATAGTGAAAAAGAAAAAACTTCCTACCAAAATCAAGAGCAAAATCTGGCAGTGGAACAGCCCGGAACCCAGGCAGAACTGAGACTGCTCTCTGCATACCTTAGGCTTGAGTTCCAGATCTGTCCCTAAACACACCTTCAGGACTAGACCCTATGATGTACCCACAGTGACAGTGACAGTGACATCTCCTCCCACCAGGCAACTGGAAATCCAAGTTGCAACCTTGAAAAAACCTCATGAATCTATTGGGAGACATCCATTCAAATTCCTACATTCCATCCTTAGCCCCCAATAGACTCATAGCCATCTCACATGGTATATTGTTTTCAGCCCAAATTCAAAGTTCTCATAGTCTTTACCACCTTAAAATTGTTCTAAAGTACCAAATCTCATCTGAGATTTAAGACTGCATCTTAACTCTGTGTCCTGTAAATTCAAAACATGTTACATACATTTAACATATAATGGCACAGAGTAAATATTTCCAACTGATATAAGGCAAAAGAAAAAGAGTCTGGAACAATGAAAACTCAATAACCATCAAGCAAATATCAAACATCCACAATTTAAGTCTAATATCCATAACCAGGGCCAAGTGACAAGTCTTTGAATTTTCTAATTCTATCCCTCCAACTGGGCTGAGTAGCCAGAGATAACTTACATCCCTCACCAACAGTGCTCCATGATGGCCCTTGCACAGTCCTGGTATATCCAAACCATAGTCCATCTTCCAATGGCTTCACCAGTCTCTTTATCAGGGTCAACACACCCTGTCTCAAGCTGTGACTTAGGAGTGGCGGCTGGAGCTGTGTGCATTTCATGACTCACTCCACTCACTCTTTACACTTCAGAAACCAATACCAGGTGTGTAGGACACAGCCATATTCTTAATACAGGGGTGAAATAAATTGTGACCTTGAAGAGCAGGTTCCTGCCTTTCTAAAGAGTTTGCATTTCTATGATTCAGTCTTTCCTCAGGGATCCTATCCATTATTTCAGTGTAAAGTATTAGAGCCATCTTCCTTCCAAATACTAATGTATTTGACAACAGCAGCTTCAGTAACCTAAAACCAGTGTTTGTGCCTGTAAATTTTAAACTTGTTTGAATTTCTCCAATTTTAAATCTTATATCTCTCAGTTCCATATCTTTTGCCAAGCACATCAGTCCATTGCAAATTTAACCTTGATCAAAGTCTCTGGCCATGCGCAACATAACAAAACCAGCCCAAATGCCTGAAGCCCAGTTTTAACAAAGTTCTCTGCAGTTTTCCCTTCTGCTTAAAAAGTTCATAAGCAAAACCACCAAATACAATTCTCTCTACACTTAGCAGTTTCAAACTCTCATCAGAATCGTCCATAGTACTTGGCTTACCACTCTGGAAGGTATCTTCAGTTGAAAGTACCAAGTCCATAGCCATTCCTCCAAAATAAAAGTTCCCAAAGACCAAAATCCACATGGTCAGATTCATCACCCACAACACCCCACTCTTGGTAACAATTTCTGTTGCAGTCAGCTCTACAATGCTGCGATAAACATCCAAGCCAGACACAGTTTATGGGAGGATTGGGACTGATTTTTGGCTTACAGATCCAGGGCAAGATCAACAGCAAAAACAAGAAAGGCCACCACCAAATGTAAGAGCAAAACCTGGCAGCCAAACAGCAGGGAACCCAGGCAGAACCGAGACTGCTCTTTGCACCTTAGGGTGGATTTCTAGATCTGTCCCAAACACAGCTTAGGGCTGGACTCTAGCATGCACCCATAATGATTCCTCATCCAGCCAGTGGCTGGAAATCCAAGTTGCAACTCCTGAATTGATTGGGGAACATCCTTTCAAGCTACCACAGATAGTTATTAGATGGGTGAATATTTGTCAGTTGTCTATAGACACCTACAGGACAAACTGATATATGAAACACTAGGAAGCTTTTATAGAAGTTCCCACACAGATCCTGAAGGTCAGATGTCAACAGAGAGCATACCTACACAAGCTCACCGGTTGTAGGTGACTAGATTTTGTACACTCAGTCTTTGCTGTGTGTGAGGAATTGTCCGAGCATAGGTTGATGCAAGTTTCCACTTTAAAGGGAAATTCAGGTAAAGAGTCACCAGTGAACTGTTCACTTGAGACAAATCTCTGTTAACCCATCATTTACCAAGTTGTGATTGTTTTTTTATGTGGTGGGTTGGGTGAGGGGAAGAGAAGAGTTCAATGTGTATATCAAGCCTAAGGTTAATATCAGGACCCTCATCCAACCATCATTTGCATTATCTGTAAAGGACTTCCTCTAACGTGCATGCTAGGAATCAGCTGTGTTCCTGGTGCCAACTGAAGATGAGGCAAACCAAAGGGTTGTAGGATAAAAACATCACTGACCACGAGAAGTCCAGTGCTGGATATGGAAAGATCATTCTCTCTCTCTATATATATATATACCTATATCTATATCTCTATGTATGTGTATATATATATCAATATTAAATATTTATATATAATATATATTATATATATCATATATACATATATAAAATATATAATATATATATTTGTAAATATTAAATATATATATAATATTATATATATGTGTGTATATGTATATATATATTTAATGCTGGAACTTTGTTTCTCACTTAAATATAAAGTCAGAGCAATGAAAACATTAGGACCAGAGAAGATCTTTAACTTCTATTGCTACATTCACAAATACAGTGAAGAAAATGTAAGGAAACTGGCCCTTGTGGACTCAAAAAACAACAACAAAAAAAAAAAGAGATAGAGGTTAGATCACTTCCACACACATATTTCAGTTTATTTAGAAGAAAAAGAAAACAATAAGCTATCTGTTCTCAGTAGCATGTAACCTCCAGCACCGACGGTGCTCCCTGCTCTTGACAGATCTGGGAAAGGTCTGTTGTCCCAGTGGACAGGTCTCAGGCTGCGGCATTAGAGAATACACAGTGTGCATTCCCAGCCCTGTCCACACAATGGTCCACTCTGCACTTTGAGAAGTTGCACAATCCTCACTCTTGCCCAGGCCCATGCTAATCTTCTCTGTATCATTCCAATCGTAGCATAAATGCTACTGACGTGAGCACAGTTCTTACTTCTGTACAGGCTGGGAATCCGCAATTCATTGTACTGAGTGTTCACTCCCTTA